>NW_026262582.1:8280588-10985588 GCF_021869535.1 Mytilus californianus
ACAGAAGTATACATAATTTAATGTTTAGAAAAACCTCATTTAATTCCATTCCCATTGTTAATTGTAAACGTAGAACGAGAGGAAAATATTTATTTGTTTGCATGTATATGTTCACGAATACGAAGTAATCTAAAGAAAAGGGAAAACGTAAGCATTTCATAATTGTGACTTTCAAATTATGTCTATTTTTGTTATTGTGAAAAATAAACCATTTTCGGCCACTTGCCCTCTTCTGTTTCCGTATGTTTTTTCTTTATTATTTTGTAATATTTATTTATTAAAGATATGTTTATTTAGACAAATTACGAATTTTGAATGACTACTACAAAAAGTGAGATATCGAAAAAAGAAAGCACTATCAAGCCCATTCAAATGCTTAATCAAATGATCATTTTAAAATTACTGCCAATACTACTTCAATTGATCTGAAATATATTGTACATGTCAATAAATGTCTGAATAAGGTATATACATTGTCACTTTGATTAATTGGGAAATAATTAATTTTAAACATTAAGGATGAGTGTTGGTCTATTTTTCCAGATTTTAAATATGCATGAGTCAACTTCAACATACAGTTGAGACCGTTTTGTGGTAATAAGCATTGTGTCTAAGTTTCATAACATTTGGTTGAGGCAAACTGAAGTTAGAGAACGGAAACGAAAATTTCATAAACTTTTCCGTTTTTGTCAATTTCGCGCCATTGTCTCCTCTACAACACCTATATACTAGTAGTCGTTGCCCGTCACAATCTCTTGAAATTGGTCCAAAATTAACTTAAATTGGCCTACCCCCCAATCTCATTTTGTCAATTTCACAATTTCAGTTTTTTAACCGTAACTTCAGATTTTCGAACATAAACCACTCTGAAGTTTTCTTAAACGATGCGCAAATGTCTCCTCTACAACACACATATAGTCGTTGCCCGTTACAATCTCTTTAAAATGGTCCAAATTTTTCTTTTAGTGCCCTAATCCCCTAATCTCATTTTGTCAATTTCACAATAAAATTTTAAGTTTTTTAACCGTAACTTCAGATTTTCGAACATAAACCACTCTGGATATTTTCTTAAACGATGCGCCATAGTCTCCTCTACAACACCTATATAGTTGTTGCCCGTCACAATCTCTTGAAATTGGTCTAAAATAAACTTAAATTGGCCTACCCCCCTAATCTCATTTTGTCAATTTCACAATAAAAGTTTTTCAACCGTAACTTTAGATTTTCGAACATAAACCACTGTGGAGATTTTCCTAAACGATGCGACGATGTGTCCTCTGCAACACCTATATAGTCGTTGCCCGTCACAATCTCTTGAAATTGGTCCAAAATTAACTTAGGTTGCCCTACCCCCGTAATCTCATTTTGTCAATTTCACAATAAAAGTTTCAGTTTTTTAACGTAACTTCAGATTTTCGAACATAAACCACTCTGGAGATTGTCTTAAACGATGCGCCAATGTCTCCTCTACAACACCTATATAGTTGTTGCCCGTCACAATCTCTTGAAATTGGTCCAAAATTTTATTTTAGTGTCCTACCCCCTTATATCATTTTGTCAATTTCACAATAAAATTTTCAGTTTTTTAACCGTAACTTAAGATTTTCTAACATAAACCACTCTGGATATTTTCCTTAACGATGCGCCAATGTCCCCTCCACAACACCTATATAGTTGTTGCCCGTTACAATCTCTTCAAATTTGTCCAAAATTAACTTAAATTGGCCTACCCCCCTAATCTCTTTTTTGTCAATTTCACAATTTTAGTTTTTTAACCGTAAATTCAGATTTTCGAACATAAACCACTCTGGAGATTTTCCTAAACGTTGCGCCAATGTCCCCTCTACATCACATATAGGCAGTCGTTGCCCGTCACAATCTCTATAAATGGGTCAACAATCAACTTAAGGTATCCCCCCTTTTCGTTTTTAATTACAATTTTTTCAACCTTACTTCAGATTTTTTAGCATAAACCATCCTGAAGTTTGTCTTAATAGATACGCTAATGACTCAGCTGCATCATCTATGCAGTCGTGTACCGTCACAATCTCTATAAATGGGTCAAAAATGAACTTAATGTATGCCCCCTCCTCCCTTTTCGTTTTTACAATTTCAGAGTTTTAAACTTAACTTCAGATTTTTAAACATAAATTGGTCAAAATCTTTATGGTATCCCTTTTGTTTTAATTTTTTTTATTCGTTTTTGTTTAATATTTTGAATAATCTCATAATTGTCCGCTAGGTCTCTGTAATTGTTCGCTAGCTCGAAAAAAACGTGATTGTGTTATGTGAAATTGTGGTTTTCAGTTATACCTCTTAATTGTTCGCTGGCTAATTGTTCGCTACAATTGTTCGCTAGCTTGAGTCAAGTGAATACGAAGAAGAATTATTTGCTATAGTGCAACTTGAATAAATAAATAAATACATAATTATTTTATATTAGATAAAATTGTTATTAAAATGAAAGAAACGATTAACGCATTTACAAGCATATATATTCGATGCTGTACTTAAATTAGGTTGTATTGTTTTAACGAAAAGTTCTATGAGGATCTGGAGGGGGTCCTTTATTTCTGTATTCTTTAATTTTTTATGCCGATTTTCTCTATTCTTTAAACTTTTTGTCTATTATTATCAATTATTTATATTCAAGCACCTTATTACTCTCTATTCTTTAGATTTATAACCTATCATTCTCTATTCTGTAAACCCCCCATCAACATCTTAAAATTCTTCTTTCCCACGGTCTCTAAAAACACCGCAAAGGACCTCCATTGTGCACAAAGGAGCACAAAGGACCACAAAGGAGTATGATAAGTGCACAATGACCTGAAATTGTGTATTAAATGGGGGGAAAGGCATCTCTCACGAAAAAAATATTAATTTTTATTAAAATACTCGAGTTAAATCGGTATAAAGTTGAAGATTTTCGAAACCGTGTTCCGTAACCGGTACGGATATGCATAAGATTACGGCCATTTTCGATAAGATGTTAGTATACCTATAATTATATATTGAAAAGTATTGAGAAAACATGAACATATAAATAAAGACTGGACATTAAACCGGAGAGAAAAAATTAAGTTAACACTGTTTGTAAAGATTTCAATTTCACAATTAACAAGTTTTGTATAATGAGGACTTGATTGCGCTTGGGATGAACAAAGCGTTATATATTCTTTACAGTTAATTATCAGCGTTCAAAGACCGTCTTTAAAAACAATAACATTGTTGAAAAAACAATTATATGTTTTAATATATTAAAAAAAAAAAAACAAAACAACTTCAGACATATGCAAAATATACAAGTTTTCTAAATATAGATCTTACAAGCGTCGATCAAAGACGTCTTCGAATTGATATATGATTTTTTCAATTATATATATATAACCATTTATGTATGAACACATACATAGCAGAAAGTAAATTTCAGAAACTATTTGTTAAAATAATTAATTTCATTTCAATATCCAATTTTTATTTCAAATTTTGATTATCCATTAATCAGGCTGATAAAATACACATAAATGAATTAAGAAGATGTATATATGTCAGTAACAAGCAACCCAACGACACAAATAACCAAATGACAGCTCTACAGACTTTTCTTCATTGTGCTGTGTATACATTTTTGTTCTGATTAAGATTCGTTAAGTAAGAAAATTTCGGTAAATACTTTGTTTTTGTGCAGAATAAAATTTGATAAAACAAAGTATATATTGAAATTTCTAAAAGACAGATAGCAAAATTCAACCCCATTTGCTACTTTTAGAATTACTGCCATACCGTTCCCCTTGGTGCCTTTAGGTTCTTTCCGTCATAGCAATTTAAGATTCGTCAAGTAAGAAAATTTCGGTACATACTTTGTTTTTGTGCAGAATAAAATTTGATAAAACAAAGAATATATTGAAATTTCTGAAAAACGGATTGAAAAAATTCAACCCCATTTCCTATCTTTAGAATTACTGCCATACCGTTCCCTTTCGTCATAGAAATATATTATTCGTCAAGTAAGAAAATTTCGGTAAATACTTTGTTTTTGTGCAGAATAAAATTTGATAAAACAAAGAATATATTGAAATTTCTGAAAAACGGATTGAAAAAATTCAACCCCATTTCCTATCTTTAGAATTACTGCCATACCGTTCCCTTTCGTCATAGAAATATATTATTCGTCAAGTAAGAAAATTTCGGTAAATACTTTGTTTTTGTGCAGAATAAAATTTGATAAAACAAAGTATATATTGAAATTTCTGAAAAACGGATTGAAAAATATTCAACCCCATTTCCTATCTTTAGAATTACCGGTCCCTTTGTGTCTAAAAAAACGTTTTCGTTATAGCAATTAAAGATTTTCTCCTATACCATTTTTTATGCGTCATGTTTAAAGACCAGTGACTGATATTTCAGACATTTTCAGACCAATTGACGTATACGCAATAGAAAAACCTTTTCTAAAAAAAGTTTAGTGACAATATGTTAAGAGCGGCAAATGGTTTTGCGATACCGAAGGTTAAACGTCTCGCCAAGAAGCCTGGTCAACGTCACCGGCCAAGGACAGCTGCAG
This sequence comes from Mytilus californianus, assembly GCF_021869535.1. NCBI lineage: Eukaryota > Metazoa > Mollusca > Bivalvia > Mytilida > Mytilidae > Mytilus > Mytilus californianus. The sequence continues at coordinate 8,285,156 of NW_026262582.1, forward strand.
TGAGGACAAAACCAAAATTTTAAATGTTATTGTTAAATAATATGTATTATATTTTTATTTATTTATCATGTTTGTTTTATCTGAATAAATCATAATTGGAAATATAAAGTTTTGACTTTTTTGTTATAATGCAAGTATTTTTATACTTCACTTAAAAATATTATCATACGTAAGAAAACAAAGAGATGATATATGAGACAACAAAAAACACCAACACATTGCTATCCTATATAATTTTCGAAGTTTTGGTAATGCTTTACCCTTGAAAAATTACAACAATAAAATATCAAGAATAATAATTGACATTTTTATCATTTATGTGAATATATTTAAACTATTTAAAAATTCACATACACGAACTATCACTTAACCCGGATATAAAGTCGGTTCCAAACCGATACCGGTGATAACTAAAAATCGTACATTATTAAAATCGCAATTTTTATTGAAATTGATTTTTTTTTTACATTTCTCTTCATGAATTATAATATTTTTGTGTGTTTGAAATGAATTTCAGGTCCTTTGTGCTCATATCAAACTCCTTTGTGCTCCTTTGTGTTCCTTTGTTGCACAAAGGAGGTCCTTTGCGGTGTTTTTAGAGACCCTCTTTCCCATGGTTTGTTATTTATAGTTTTATTGTCTCGTTACGGTCTAAGTGCAGTTTTCAGAATATTAACTGCACTCGGAGACATGGTTCCCTGATGCGGCCTTGGTGACTACGCATCACTACGAAATAAAAGCAAAAATTAAAAAAAAAGACGGGTGTCCAAATATAAAAAGAATAACACGCACGGGGAATAATTACTAAATGCCACGAAGTAATTATTAAGTTTTAGAGGAAAGTATCGAAATATAACGAAATTAACGATATAAATTATCTGACATAAAACATATTTGTATTTACGTTGATCGTTCCCGATGAAGTTAAATCCAGAAACGTGCTTCAGACGCATGAAATTTATAAGGTGTTTTCACTTTTGTTTATGTTATGTTTAAAATTTGCAATTACTTCTTTTCAAAGAATAAGTAGATAAATACATAAATTAACATCAGAAAATAAAAAAAATAAATACAACATAAACAGTTATAGGCGAATAATTTATTTCCTCAACAAAACAAAATCACTAATATCTTAAAAAAAGACCAACAGAAATAAAAAGTCAACCAATGATTTTATGTTTAATTATTAAAAATATACGTTTTTCATTCTAGCATTTATATTGTATATTTTTTGTAATTAAAATGTATCATCCACATGAAGGGGCGTAACTCCTAATATCATTCTGACACACTAAACGGATCTTAACCCGATCTGAAAATTTTGAACATTACTTTTTATTTTTGGACTGAATTCTTCTAAAACCGTCTTAACATATCTTGTTTAACAGCTAGAGCCTTCTGTCTTGTTTATCTTGACATGAATGAACGGACTGAACACGACATATCTGAACAGCGTCTAAAAGTCTTAAAAAGTCTTAACGTTTTTCCCTAGCGGTAAATTCAGTCGATTCAGACTTGATCAGACCAAAATGACCGTTTCAGACTTAAATCTTGCTACTAGTAGGGGGGAAACGAAACTAAATCAATTGACAATTAATACACATATAAAATATATCTTACCTAGGTTTCTTATGATTTTCCCGGTTGTTATCAAAACATTGTTTTAACAAACATCAACTTGAACGAAAATTGATTAATTTAGTACCGACGAGTACTTTCGTTTCTGACTGAACAGGTATTTATTGCATTCAATATTATTGATAAGAAGTCAATGTAATGATCACATTTCTAAATATAGCAATAGTAAAATTCTAAATGTATTTTGCGGCATTTTCTACCTGTAATCGCATAACACAGGCGCTACATGAGATGAAAGAGTCTGACCTAAAGCTATTTATGTATGCATACTTCACGTAAATATGGCAAATGAGATAGCAAGCAAACTCAAATTAAAAAAGTAAAACAAAATTACGATTTTGGCTTGTGATAAGGTGAAGACAATGATTTATCAACCCCAGAGATGATATATTGTCCGATTGCATGTCTTACGACTGACACAGTTTACTTACATATGTATAAAACATATCTTATGGAGTATGGTAGTGGGTTATAGTTTAACTATGCACAATGTACAATTATACAGTACGTTTGCGGAGCATTAGAGTCGTACGCTCAAAGGGAACATCCCAAGCTCTCCGCGCATAGCAAAAGAATGCATGAACATTTGCAATGCGTTTCTTGTTTCAGATTGATGGGTTGTTACAGAACAAATTTTGGAGTAAGTTCGGTAAGGGCCAAATTTGGCCCCGATTATTAAGTTCAATGTTTCAGGATAAAACGTGTTTTAAGTTGATGAAAAGACATATGAGAAAATTATATAGAAGAATTTTTCCTAGAGTTCTATTTTTAAGAATGATTTTGACATCCTAAATAGGTTAAAAATAGAGATTTTTGCGAAATTGGACAAAATCGTCCGGATTTCAACCAAATTAAGACCTAGGAAACATAGAGCGCAGGCGTCGACAAACAAAATATTCAAGTCAGATATGTAAAATGTCATAAAAAACATCAGGTTTAAATATCTTTGTTGTTGACGCATACGCTCTATGTTTCCTCTTCAAAAAATCAGTGTAAATTTACCATTTTCATCGAATTTTCGCAGAAAATCAAAATGAGTGCTATTTGCGACGTCATGAATAGAACGCAAAAACATAAATTTTCAACAAAAAGACGTTTTTCCAATCAAGTCATTATATATTAGCTATGATTCCTTGTGACATTGGTCAATAAATCCTAATTTCAAATATCAGCTAGAATAAGGGGCCATTTTAGGGCCTTATCAAACGTACTCCTTTGAGGTGAAAATAATCAGCTACTGTAGTTTTATTTTTTTTTAGCTTGAAATCATTTAACTTTTTATCTAAAGCTTTCCTTATGGCTGGTTTTTAAAACTACAGTTTGATTCGTACTGAAATAGGAACTTGACGTATACTTATCTATCGTAGGTTCATACATAGATACTAAGAAAACCCTTCACATTGTAACCAATCATGGTTTGGTATGGATTACCTACATGTACATGTAAATGATACAATTTGACAGACATTTCTCAGTTATATTTATGACAAAATAAGTCTAGTAGATTGGTTTGGTGATTTTTGGTGGACCTTTTTCGTTTTGAATTAAAACAAACGTTTTATATATCTGTGTATCAACGGGTGTCGTCATGGTACCTCAAGAAAGTTATTTCTGAAAAATTTGTCTTCCGAAATGAAATAACTGTCTCATTTGCCACATCTTCTAAGTTTATTATATGAGGACTTTTATTTGTTTGTGATTGAATTGGTCGAGTTTATACACCAATAAATTCCTTTAAAAAGGCGTTTAATCCTTCGGACTTTTATTTGTTTGTGAGTGAATTGGTCGAGTTTATACACCAATAAATTCCTTTAAAAAGGCGTTTAATCCTTATAATTCTTTAAAATTGGAGATAAAGAATTAATTTTTCCACATTCGCAACCTCTATCACACGTATATTGTATATTTGTGTTATTGAATTGGCCTGATGCATGAGTATATGTGTTGGTTAACGCAACAATATGTGTAACAGGGTCGTATCTTGGATTAAGTAAATAACAAACACTGCTCTATAGGGTTCGAATGATTTAATACCAGTAATAGAAAATAAACTCACTTGTGGAGTGAGTTTTACTGGTAAGGAGTAGGCACAGTTCACAAGTAATACTCTGTATATAACTACATCAATGGAGTCATCAATCAGGTAATATGTTGTGTCCACAGTAAATGAAAATAATAATATACAGGTAATATAACTCGGGACACACACTATCATATGGCTGTCATTTCAAGTTCCCGTTCAAATCTACCTGGTCAATACAAAATATAAATTGACCGCGAAATCACAATGACCAATCAGATACGTAATTTTAAGTAAGAACCTTTTGAATATTCATGAACTAAATATAAAAAGTAAAGTGTAGATTTGGATTTAAATTATAATATTCCTTTATCAAAATTCAAGAGTAAAACGTTTATAATGAATACAATTTATTTAAAGTACGTTATAAAGATATTTTTACTGTTAGTTAATAGGCGTAAAAATGACACTACTACAATCTCCCCTCTGTTGAAGAAAATGACTTCCATGTCATTGTGTCTTTCTTCCCTCTTTTGAAAACTTGTCGTCCTCGTCAAGCTGTTTACATTAGCAACTGCTCTCAACAATCTTGATGATCACCCGGGACAATTCCCTCTCTAGACCTCTGAATCGTCCTGTTTCTGCCTGACTTTCCAACCAATGTACTTTTTCCAACCAATCTGGTTTAGTGGTGGCCTGCTTTGCTGTAGTTACATAATCCTGCAGGTACTTCGGTGGTTGTCTGTTTCTCTGAGGTCTAGCTAGTGTTGTAGTTTCTGGTATGTGACGTGGTGGTGTAGGTAATTATCTACGTCTTTTTTCTCTAACTGGTTGTACTGTTGGAGTTTCATCTTCTGGGTATGTTTCATCATCTGTGGGTTCATCTGCCATTTCATCTAGAGATGGATCCTCCGTCAACGCACTGCCATTATTTGATTCTAATGCGTCAGCTTCAATATTCTGACCAGTCGCTGCAGGTTCAACATCCTCTGTTCCATGGGTAGGTTCTTCAGCATTTCCTATGTCTGAAGGTAAAGCGTCCTCTACTAAACCATTAAACTGGCTACTACCAACGGCATCATGATCGTCACCAATGTCGCTGATAGTTAGTTACATCATCTATCCCAGGTCTTTCTACCATATCTGCTTCACTGTCAGTGTTGCTAGGTGTACTCCTTCCTGTCACTGCCATCCAATACTCCTGCTCCGACTCCTCATCAGTTTCCAATGCAGTCATCTTTTCAATGCTGTCCCCAACAGACTTCGTCGGTGATCGTCCAGACTTCTTCGGTTTATGCTCCTGTCTAGGTGCAGGAACTATCTCAGACTCATCAGTCTTTGGCAGAAATCCAATTGGAAGTAGAAGATTGCGATGAAGTGTCTTGTTTCTTCCAGTTCCGTTTTCTTTCTGGACCACATACACAGGTATCTCTTTGTTAGGGTGATCAACAATCTGGTATGGATCTTCTACCCACTTGTCAGCTAGTTTATGTTTCCCGTCGAAGGCCAAGATCTTTACTAGGACTCTGTCGCCGGTTTGTAAGATGGCTCCTCTAGCTTTCTTGTTATAGTTGTATTTCTGTCTGTCTTTCCCTATTCTTGAATGTTTTATTTGCTAACTAATATGCCTCTTTCAATCTTTTCTGTAAGGTTTCAATGTACATTGTCACTGGTTGCTTTTATTCATTATCAGGAAGGTTGAAAGCGATGTCAATCGGTAATCTTGGTTCTCTACCAAACATAAGGAAGTAAGGTGAGTATCTGGTAGTTGTCTGTCTGGTGCAGTTGTAGGCGTGGACCAATCCAGCTATGTGTTCTTTCCAGTCTTTCTTCTGTGTTGTTTCCAGTGTATCCAACATACTCAGTAATGTTCGATTAAAACGCTCTGTACTCCCGTTGCCCATAGGATGGTAAGGTGTAGTACGTGATTTCTGCATGCCTGTGATGTTACATAGTTCTTTAATGATATTTGATTCAAAGTTGGCACCTTGGTCGCTGTGAATTCGTTTTGGCAAGCCGTAACGTACTACAAAGTGGTTGAAAAAGGCTTCGGCGGTAGTCTTTGCTGTTTGAATTTTTGTTGGAATTGCCAAGGCATACCGGGTAAAGTGATCGGTAATGACAAGAACATTTTCAAAACCTCCTTTGGATCTTTGCAGTGAAAGTAATCCATGCATACTAGTTTAAGTGGTTGGTATGTTTCAATGCTAACTAATGGTGCCCTTTCATTAGTTGATGTTTTTCGTCTTATGCATCTGTTACATTGCGTAATCCACTGATCTACATCTCTTGTCATCCCATACCATACAAATCTATCTCTTATAAGTGACAGTGTCTTATCTCGTCCTTGGTGGCCCATGTCATCGTGAAGTGCTATCAGTACTTTCGGAACGCAAGTTTCTGGTAAAACAAGTTGTTTAACTGGCTGGCAATCAAGTGTAGCTTCTCTGAATAGAACACCATCTTTCAGTTGTAACTTGTCGAAGTTGTTAATGAACCATGTATTCTCTGATGATCTTTCTAGTTGTTCTTTGGTTGGCTTGCGGTGTTCGGATACCCAATAAATCCATTCTTTCATTCTGTAATCACTCTTTTGTTCTGATTTGATGTCAACCAAGTGCTGTGCTGGTAAAGATGTATCATCCACGATTGCAGTAATATTCAGTGACAGAGTATCGACGAAAGGTTGAGTATGCTGAAGATTTAAGATGGCTTTTACAGAAGTAGCATCTAAGTTGGATGGTTTACGTCCAAGTAACTCAGGCAATCTCGATAAAGAATCAGCATCGGCATTTTTGGAACCTGGTCTGTAGATGATGTTAAAGTTGTATGATGCTAATGCTGCAATCCAACGGTGACCAGTTGCATCTAGTTTGGCTGATGTTAGCACGTACGTTAGAGGATTGTTGTCTGTCAATACTGTAAAGGTGTTTCCATATAAGTAGTCGTGGAATTTCTCGTTGACAGCCCATTTTAATGCCAAAAATTCTAATTTGTGTACTGGGTAATTTCGCTCGGTCTTACTGAGTCCTCTTCTGGCGTAAGCTATGACACGCTTCTTGTTGTCCTGTTCTTGATATAATACAGCTCCTAAGCCTTGCATGGATGCATCAGTGTGTAACTCGAACTGTTTGTTGTATCGTGGAAAACCAAGTATAGGTGGTGAAGCTAGTGCTGTTTTGAGTGTTTGGAAAGCCTTTTCTTGAAGATCTCCCCATATCCATGATTGACTGTTTGGATCTCGGAATCGTGGCTTGCGTTTCTTTGATGAACTTTTCGGTGGAGGCATTAGATCGATGAGTTGTCTGGCTATTTTCGAAAAATCTTTGACGAACTTCCGATAGTATACTACAAAGCCAAGGAAGCGACGCACTTCTTCTGGTGTTGTTGGACGTGGCCAGTTTGTTACCTTGTTTATCTTTGCAGGATCTGGTTGTATGCCATCTTTGGAGACGATGTGACCAATATATTTGACTTTCTCTTGAAGGAATGAGCATTTCTTTGGTGATAGTTTAAGTCCGCTTTCTCTTAACCTCTGCAATACTTTCTCTAATCTGACCAGATGTTCCTCGTATGTATCGGAGAATATGATAAGATCGTCGAGATAGATAAAGCAGATATCAAGATGGAGGTCCCCTAGTATCTCTTCCATTAGCCTCTGATATGTTGCAGGGCTGTTGACTAATCCAAACGGCAGGCGGTTAAATTCGTAAAAACCTAGTGGGCCGACGGTGAAAGCTGTTCTCTGCTTGTGGGACTCTTCTACCTCTACCTGATGGTACCCGCTCTTCATATTAAGTACTGTATATAGCGTGTTACCTCCTAGAGCGTCTAGTATCTCTTCGCTGCGTGGCAAAGCGTATGAATCCTTCACGGACCTTTGATTAAGTTGTCTGTAATCAATACACGTTCTCAGTTTCCCATCTTTCTTTCGACAAAGTACCACATTAGATGACCAAGGTGAGTGTGAGCGTCGTATTATGCCAGCTGTGAGTAGTTGTTGTAGATGTGTACGAACTTCATCAAACATTGCTGGTGGTATACGCCTATGTCTCTGCTTGAACGGTGTATCGTCAGTGAGATCAATTTTATGGCGAACTGCATCTGTGTGACCAATGTCTGTGTCTGACATGCTAAATACATCTCTATACTGTCTAATCTAAGTAGTTGTTTACCTTTTTCTAACTGTTCGTTACTGAGTACGTCTGCTAGTAAGTTGACATCGTTCAAAACATCATAATCTGTATCATCTGGCTTATCTATATCAGCAATTGAGACCGGTTGCAGCTCACAAAGGATAGCGTTAGGTGAAACTGTTATGGTTCTCGTTGTTTCATTACTGATATGTACAGGTACTGATCTGTTATCTCTGTATTCGTAGTTGACAAGTGTTGGAGCTATGTCTACGTCTATATGTACTGCTGCCTTATGTGTTGGTTGATGTATTCCACATACAGGGTGGTACGGCAACTCATGGTCCATATAACCTTGAAGCATGACATCTTTATTCGGTGGGATGCGAACAGTCTTTCCCTCTGCGCATTTAATCAATGCTAATCTGTTGCTTCTCTTGTTGAGTTCTTTCTCTCTGAGTAAAAGACAACGAAACGTCATATACCATGGAGTGATCAAGTTGGCGTTTTGCAAAAAATCGATGACCAAAGCGTTGTTTTACATCATCCATTGCTCTATTCAATACGTTGGTGCCAAGTAGCAAAGGTACAGTCTTGTTGTAAATGCTATCAGGGACTACCAGTAGTAAGCAATGTTGTGGTATATCTGATGGTGATGCTCCAGGTTATTCTAAGTCGACAGTGATGTAGCCATGATACGGTAAATTCTCTCCATCAGCACATTCTATGTTAAGGATACGGTTCAGTGTCTGTATAGCATGATCAGGTAGGTATTTTCGATGAAATGACTCGCTGACAGTGCTAACTGTGGAATCTGTATATAATAATGCTGTAGCAGGAATACCATTTATCTTAACAGTTACTTCATTGGTGCTGCCTAGTAGTTGGTCAGTGACATCACGTGTTGACTGTTGCTGTTGGTATGCATATGTTCTATCTTCCGCGTTGTTCTGCTGGAAGTTATAGGCTTGTCGTGAATGATCTAATCGTATACGGCAACCAATGGCTATGTGATAATGTCCTCCGCATCGATAACATACGATAGGATCTCTTGTTGTTGGAATAGGAGTCGAAGCAGGCGAGTAGTTTTGGTTGGCTTGGTTGTCAAAGTCGTTGACTCAGTAGGGTTGCTGTCTACGTCTACGACGATGGCGTTTCTTCTTTGGACCATACTGTTCCATGACCGATTGGAAGAATGTAGTTCTATAATGGTGTATGATCGATGGTTATTTTAATTTTTCATTTTTGGTTTTGTTGTTGGCATTTATTAAGTAAGTTTGGCTACTACATTCTTCCAATCGGTCATGGAACAGTATGGTCCAAAGAAGAAACGCCATCGACTTTGACAACCAAGCCAACCAAAACTACTCGCCTGCTTCGACTCCTATTCCAACAACAAGAGATCCTATCGTATGTTATCGATGCGGAGCACATAGCCATTGGTTGCCGTATACGATTAGATCATTCACGACAAGCCTATAACTTCCAGCAGATCAACGCGGAAGATAGCACATATGCATACCAACAGCAACAGTCAACACGTGATGTCACTGACCAACTACTAGGCAGCACCAATGAAGTAACTGTTAAGATAAATGGTATTCCTGCTACAGCATTATTATATACAGATTCCACAGTTAGCACTGTCAGCGAGTCATTTCATCGAAAATACCTACCTGATCATGCTATACAGACACTGAACCGTATCCTTAACATAGAATGTGCTGATGGAGAGAATTTACCGTATCATGGCTACATCACTGTCGACTTAGAATTACCTGGAGCATCACCATCAGATATACCACAACATTGCTTACTACTGGTAGTCCCTGATAGCACCTACAACAAGACTGTACCTTTGCTACTTGGCACCAACGTATTGAATAGAGCAATGAATGATGTAAAACAACGCTTTGGTCATCGATTTTTTGCAAAACGCCAACTTGATCACTCCATGGTATATGACGTTTCGTTGTCTTTTACTCAGAGAGAAAGAACTCAACAAGAGAAGCAACAGATTAGCATTGATTAAATGCGCAGAGGGAAAGACTGTTCGCATCCCACCGAATAAAGATGTCATGCTTCAAGGTTATATGGACCATGAGTTGCCGTACCACCCTGTATGTGGAATACATCAACCAACACATAAGGCAGCAGTACATATAGACTTAGACATAGCTCCAACACTTGTCAACTACCAATACAGAGATAACAGATCAGTACCTGTACATATTAGTAATGAAACAACGAGAACCATAACAGTTTCACCTAACGCTATCCTTTGTGAGCTGCAACCGGTCTCAATTGCTGATATAGATAAGCCAGATGATACAGATTATGATGTTTTGAACGATGTCAACTTACTAGCAGACGTACTCAGTAACGAACAGTTAGAAAAAGGTAAACAACTACTTAGATTAGACAGTATAGAGATGTATTTAGCATGTCAGACACAGACATTGGTCACACAGATGCAGTTCGCCATAAAATTGATCTCACTGACGATACACCGTTCAAGCAGAGACATAGGCGTATACCACCAGCAATGTTTGATGAAGTTCGTACACATCTACAACAACTACTCACAGCTGGCATAATACGACGCTCACACTCACCTTGGTCATCTAATGTGGTACTTTGTCGAAAGAAAGATGGGAAACTGAGAACGTGTATTGATTACAGACAACTTAATCAAAGGTCCGTGAAGGATTCATACGCTTTGCCACGCAGCGAAGAGATACTAGACGCTCTAGGAGGTAACACGCTATATACAGTACGTAATATGAAGAGCGGGTACCATCAGGTAGAGGTAGAAGAGTCCCACAAGCAGAGAACAGCTTTCACCGTCGGCCCACTAGGTTTTTACGAATTTAACCGCCTGCCGTTTGGATTAGTCAACAGCCCTGCAGTATATCAGAGGCTAATGGAAGAGATACTAGGGAACCTCCATCTTGATATCTGCTTTATCTATCTCGACGATCTTATCATATTTTCCGATACATACGAGGAACATCTGGTCAGATTAGAGAAAGTATTGCAGAGGTTAAGAGAAAGCGGACTTAAACTATCACCAAAGAAATGCTCATTCCTTCAAGAGAAAGTCAAATATATTGGTCACATCGTCTCCAAAGAGGGCATACAACCAGATCCTGCAAAGATAAACAAGGTAACCAACATGGATATTGGGAGATCTTCAAGAAAAGGCTTTCCAAACACTCAAAACAGCACTAGCTTCACCACCTATACTTGGTTTTCCACGATACAACAAACAGTTCGAGTTACACACTGATGCATCCATGCAAGGCTTAGGAGCTGTATTATATCAAGAACAGACAACAAGAAGCGTGTCATAGCTTACGCCAGTAGAGGACTCAGTAAGACCGAGCGAAATTACCCAGTACACAAATTAGAATTTTTGGCATTAAAATGGGCTGTCAACGAGAAATTCCACGACTACTTATATGGAAACACCTTTACAGTATTGACAGACAACAATCCTCTAACGTACGTGCTAACATCAGCCAAACTAGAGGCAACTGGTCACCGTTGGATTGCAGCATTAGCATCATACAACTTTAACATCATCTACAGACCAGGTTCCAAAAATGCCGATGCTGATTCTTTATCGAGATTGCCTGAGTTACTTGGACGTAAACCATCCAACTTAGATGCTACTTCTGTAAAAGCCATCTTAAATCTTCAGCATACTCAACCTTTCGTCGATACTCTGTCACTGAATATTACTGCAATCGTGGATGATACATCTTTACCAGCACAGCACTTGGTTGACATCAAATCAGAACAAAAGAGTGATTAAAGAATGAAAGAATGGATTTATTGGGTATCTGAAGACAGAAAGCCAACCAAAGAACAACTAGAAAGATCATCAGAGAATACATGGTTCATTAACAACTTCGACAAGTTACAACTGAAAGATGGTGTTCTATTCAGAGAAGCTACACTTGATTGCCAGCCAGTTAAACAACTTGTTTTACCAGAAACTTGCGTTCCGAAAGTACTGATAGCACTTCACGATGATATGGGCCACCAAGGACGAGATAAGACACTGTCACTTATAAGAGATAGATTTGTATGGTATGGGATAACAAGAGATGTAGATCAGTGGATTACGCAATGTAACAGATGCATAAGACGAAAAACATCAACTAATGAAAGGGCACCATTAGTTAGCATTGAAACATACCAACCACTTAAACTAGTATGCATGGATTACTTTCACTGGAAAGATCCAAAGGAGGTTTTTGAAATGTTCTTGTCATTACCGATCACTTTACCCGGTATGCCTTGGCAATTCCAACAAAAATTCAAACAGCAAAGACTACCGCCGAAGCCTTTTTCAACCACTTTGTAGTACGTAACGGCTTGCCAAAACGAATTCACAGCGACCAAGGTGCCAACTTTGAATCAAATATCATTAAAGAACTATGTAACATTAGAGGCATGCAGAAATCACGATCTACACCTTACCATCCTATGGGCAACGGGAATACAGAGCGTTTTAATCGAACATTACTGAGTATGTTGGGTACACTGGAAACAACACAGAAGAAAGACTGGAAAGCACACATAGCTGGATTGGTCCACGCCTACAACTGTACCAGACAGACAACTACCAGATACTCACCTTACTTCCTTATGTTTGGTAGAGAACCAAGATTACCGATTGACATCGCTTTCAATCTTCCTGATAATGAACAAAAGCAACCAGTGACAAAGTACTATGAAACCGTACAGAAAAGATTGAAAGAGGCATATCAGTTGGCAAATAAAACATTCAAGAATAGGGAAAGACAGACAGAAATACAACTATAACAAGAAAGCTAGAGGAGCCATCTTACAAACCGGCGACAGAGTCCTAGTAAAGATCTTGGCCTTCGACGGGAAACATAAACTAGCTGACAAGTGGGAAGAAGATCCATACCAGATTGTTAAACACCCTAACAAAGAGATACCTGTGTATGTGGTCCAGAAAGAAAACGGAACTGGAAGAAACAAGACACTTCATCGCAATCTTCTACTTCCAATTGGATTTCTGCCAAAGACTGATGAGTCTGAGATAGTTCCTGCACCTAGACAAAAGCATAAACCGAAGAAGTCTGGACGATCACCGACGAAGTCTGTTGGGGACAGCATTGAAAAGATGACTGCATTGGAAACTGATGAGGAGTCGGAACAGGAGTATTGGATGGCAGTGACAGGACGGAGTACACCTAGCAACACTGACAGTGAAGCAGATATGGTAGAAAGACCTGGGATAGATGATGTAACTAACTATCAGCGACATTGGTGACGATCATGATGCCGTTGGTAGTAGCCAGTTTAATGGTTTAGTAGAGGACGCTTCACCTTCAGACATAGGAAATGCTGAAGAACCTACCCCTGGAACAGAGGATGTTGAACCTGCAGCGACTGGTCAGAATATTGAAGCTGACGCTTTAGAATCAAATAATGGCAGTGCGTTGACGGAGGATCCATCTCTAGATGAAATGGCAGATGAACCCACAGATGATGAAACATACCCAGAAGATGAAACTCCAACAGTACAACCAGTTAGAGAAAGAAGACGTAGATAATTACCTACACCACCACGTCACATACCAGAAACTACAACACTAGCTAGACCTCAGAGAAACCGACAACCACCGAAGTACCTGCAGGATTATGTAACTACAGCAAAGCAGGCCACCACTAAACCAGATTGGTTGGAAAAAGTACATTGGTTGGAAAGTCAGGCAGAAACAGGACGATTTAGAGGTCTAGAGAGGGAATTGTCCCGGGCGTTCATCAAGATTGTTGAGAACAGTTGCAAATGTAAACAGCTTGACGAGGACGACGAGTTTTTAAAAGAGGGGAGAAAGACACAATGACATGGAAGTCATTTTCTTCAACAGAGGGGAGATTGTAGTAGTGTCATTTTTACGCCTATTAACTAACAGTAAAAATATCTTTATAACATACTTTAGATTAATTGTATTCATTATAAACGTTTTACTCTTGAATTTTGATAAAGGAATATTATAATTTAAATCCAAATCTACACTTTACTTTTTACATTTAGTTCATGAATATTCAAAAGGTTCTTACTTAAAATTACGTATCTCATTGGTCATTGTGATTTCGCGGTCAATTTATATTTTGTATTGACCAGGTAGATTTGAACGGGAACTTGAAATGACAGCCACATGATATTGTGTGTCCCGAGTTATATTACCTGTATATTATTATTTTCATTTACTGTGGACACAACATATTACCTGATTGATGACTCCATTGATGTAGTTATATACAGAGTATTACTTGTGAACTGTACCTACTCCTTACCAGTAAAACTCACTCCACAAGTGAGTTTATTTTCTATTACTGGTATTAAATCATCCGAACCCTATAGAACAGAGTTTGTTATTTACTTAATCCAAGATACGACCCTGTTACACATATTTTTGCGTTAACCAACACATATACTCATGCATCAGGCCAATTCAATAACACAAATATACAATATACGTGTGATAGAGGTTGCGAATGTGGAAAAATCAATTCTTTACCTCCAATTTTAAAGAATTATAAGGATTAAACGCCTTTTTAAAGGAATTTATTGGTGTATAAACTCGACCAATTCACTCACAAACAAATAAAAGTCCGCAGGATTAAACGCCTTTTTAAAGGAATTTATTGGTGTATAAACTCGACCAATTCACTCACAAACAAATAAAAGTCCGAAGGATTAAACGCCTTTTTAAAGGAATTTATTGGTGTATAAACTCGACCAATTCAATCACAAACAAATAAAAGTCCTCATATAATAAACTTAGAAGATGTGTCAAATGAGACAGTTATTTCATTTCGGAAGACAAATTTTTCAGAAATAACTTTCTTGAGGTACCATGACGACACCCGTTGATACACAGATATATAAAACGTTTGTTTTAATTCAAAACGAAAAAGGTCCACCAAAAATCACCAAACCAATCTACTAGACTTATTTTGTCAAAAATATAACTGAGAAATGTCTGTCAAATTGTATCATTTACATGTACATGTAGGTAATCCATACCAAACCATGATTGGTTACAATGTGAAGGGTTTTCTTAGTATCTATGTATTAACCTACGATAGATAAGTATACGTCAAGTTCCTATTTCAGTACGAATGATACTGTTGTTTTAAAAACCAGCCATAAGGAAAGCTTTAGATAAAAAGTTAAATGATTTCAAGCTAAAAAAAAATAAAACTACAGTAGCTGATTATTTTCACCTAAAAGGAGTACGTTCGATAAGGCCCTAAAATGGCCCCTTATTCTAGCTGATATTTGAAATTAGGATTTATTGACCAATGTCACAAGGAATCATAGCTAATGTATAATGACTTGATTGGAAAAACGTCTTTTTGTTGAAAATTTATGTTTTTGCGTTCTATTCATGACGTCGCAAATAGCACTCATTTTGATTTTCTGCGAAAATTCGATGAAAATGGTAAATTTACACTGATTTTTTGAAGAGGAAACATAGAGCGTATGCGTCAACAACAAAGATATTTAAACCTGATGTTTGTTATGACATTTTACATATCTGACTTGAATATTTTGTTTGTCGACGCCTGCGCTCTATGTTTCCTAGGTCTTAATTTGGTTGAAATCCGGACGATTTTGTCCAATTTCGCAAAAATCTCTATTTTTAACCTATTTAGGATGTCAAAATCATTCTTAAAAATAGAACTCTGGGAAAAATTCTTCTATATAACTTTCTCATATGTCTTTTCATCAACTTAAAACACGTTTTATCCTGAAATATTGAACTTAATAATCGGGGCCAAATTTGGCCCTTACCGAACTTACTCCAAAATTTGTTCTGTAACAACCCATCAATCTGAAGCAAGAAACGCATTGCAAATGTTCATGCATTCTTTTGCTATGCGCGGAGAGCTTGGGATGTTCCCTTTGAGCGTACGACTCTAATGCTCCGCAAACGTACTGTATAATTGTACATTGTGCATAGTTAAACTATAGCCCACTACCATACTCCATAAGATATGTTTTATACATATGTAAGTAAACTGTGTCAGTCGTAAGACATGCAATCGGACAATATATCATCTCTGGGGTTGATAAATCATTGTCTTCACCTTATCACAAGCCAAAATCGTAATTTTTTTTTACTTTTTTAATTTGAGTTTGCTTGCTATCTCATTTGCCATATTTACGTGAAGTATGCATACATAAATAGCTTTAGGTCAGACTCTTTCATCTCATATAGCGCCTGTGTTTTGCGATTACAGGTAGAAAATGCCGCAAAATACATTTAAAATTTTACTATTGCTATATTTAGAAATGTGATCATTACATTGACTACTTATCAATAATATTGAATGCAATAAATACCTGTTCAGTCAGAAACGAAAGTACTCGTCGGTACTAAATTAATCAATTTTCGTTCAAGTTGATGTTTGTTAAAACAATGTTTTGATAACAACCGGGAAAATCATAAGAAACCTAGGTAAGATATATTTTATATGTGTATTAATTGTCAATTGATTTAGTTTCGTTTCCCCCCTACTAGTAGCAAGATTTAAGTCTGAAACGGTCATTTTGGTCTGATCAAGTCTGAATCGACTGAATTTACCGCTAGGGAAAAACGTTAAGACTTTTTAAGACTTTCAGACGCTGTTCATATATGTCGTGTTCAGTCCGTTCATTCATGTCAAGATAAACAAGACAGAAGGCTCTAGCTGTTAAACAAGATATGTTAAGACGGTTTTAGAAGAATTCAGACAAAAAATAAAAAGTAATGTTCAAAATTTTCAGATCGGGTTAAGATCCGTTTAGTGTGTCAGAATGATATTAGGAGTTACGCCCCTTCATGTGGATGATACATTTTAATTACAAAAAATATACAATATAAATGCTAGAATGAAAAACGTATATTTTTAATAATTAAACATAAAATCATTGGTTGACTTTTTATTTCTGTTGGTCTTTTATTATCTTTTAAGATATTAGTGATTTTGTTTTGTTGAGGAAATAAATTATTCGCCTATATCTGTTTATGTTGTATTTATTTTTTTTATTTTCTGATGTTAATTTATGTATTTATCTACTTATTCTTTGAAAAGAAGTAATTGCAAATTTTAAACATAACATAAACAAAAGTGAAAACACCTTATAAATTTCATGCGTCTGAAGCACGTTTCTGGATTTAACTTCATCGGGAACGATCAACGTAAATACAAATATGTTTTATGTCAGATAATTTATATCGTTAATTTCGTTATATTTCGATACTTTCCTCTAAAACTTAATAATTACTTCGTGGCATTTAGTAATTATTCCCCGTGCGTGTTATTCTTTTTATATTTGGGCACCCGTCTTTTTTTTTTTTTGTTGCTTTTATTTCGTAGTGATGCGTAGTCACCAAGGCCGCATCAGGGAACCATGTCTCCGAGTGCAGTTAATATTCTGAAAACTGCACTTAGACCGTGACGAGACAATAAAACTATAAATAACATACCATGGGAAAGAGGGTCTCTAAAAACACCGCAAAGGACCTCCTTTGTGCAACAAAGGAACACAAAGGAGCACAAAGGAGTTTGATATGAGCACAAAGGACCTGAAATGCATTTCAAACACACAAAAATATTATAATTCATGAAGAGAAATGTAAAAAAAAAAAAATCAATTTCAATAAAAATTGCGATTTTAATAATGTACGATTTTTAGTTATCACCGGTATCGGTTTGGAACCGACTTTATATCCGGGTTAAGTGATAGTTCGTGTATGTGAATTTTTAAATAGTTTAAATATATTCACATAAATGATAAAAATGTCAATTATTATTCTTGATATTTTATTGTTGTAATTTTTCAAGGGTAAAGCATTACCAAAACTTCGAAAATTATATAGGATAGCAATGTGTTGGTGTTTTTTGTTGTCTCATATATCATCTCTTTGTTTTCTTACGTATGATAATATTTTTAAGTGAAGTATAAGAATACTTGCATTATAACAAAAAAGTCAAAACTTTATATTTCCAATTATGATTTATTAAGATAAAACAAACATGATAAATAAATAAAAATATAATACATATTATTTAAAAATAACATTTAAAATTTTGGTTTTGTCCTCACTGCAGCTTGTCCTTGGCCGGTGACGTTGACCAGGCTTCTTGGCGAGACGTTTAACCTTCGGTTTCGCAAAACCATTTGCCGCTCTTAACATATTGTCACTAAACTTTTTTAAGAAAAGGTTTTTCTATTGCGTATACGTCAATTGGTCTGAAAATGTCTGAAATATCAGTCACTGGTCTTTAAACATGACGCATAAAAAAATGGTATAGGAGAAAATCTTTAATTGCTATAACGAAAACGTTTTTTTAGACACAAAGGGACCGGTAATTCTAAAGATAGGAAATGGGGTTGAATATTTTTCAATCCGTTTTTCAGAAATTTCAATATATACTTTGTTTTATCAAATTTTATTCTGCACAAAAACAAAGTATTTACCGAAATTTTCTTACTTGACGAATAATATATTTCTATGACGAAAGGGAACGGTATGGCAGTAATTCTAAAGATAGGAAATGGGGTTGAATTTTTTCAATCCGTTTTTCAGAAATTTCAATATATTCTTTGTTTTATCAAATTTTATTCTGCACAAAAACAAAGTATTTACCGAAATTTTCTTACTTGACGAATAATATATTTCTATGACGAAAGGGAACGGTATGGCAGTAATTCTAAAGATAGGAAATGGGGTTGAATTTTTTCAATCCGTTTTACAGAAATTTCAATATATTCTTTGTTTTATCAAATTTTATTCTGCACAAAAACAAAGTATGTACCGAAATTTTCTTACTTGACGAATCTTAAATTGCTATGACGGAAAGAACCTAAAGGCACCAAGGGGAACGGTATGGCAGTTATTCTAAAAGTAGCAAATGGGGTTGAATTTTGCTATCCGTCTTTTAGAAATTTCAATATATACTTTGTTTTATCAAATTTTATTCTGCACAAAAACAAAGTATTTACCGAAATTTTCTTACTTAACGAATCTTAATCAGAACAAAAATGTATACACAGCACAATGAAGAAAAGTCTGTAGAGCTGTCATTTGGTTATTTGTGTCGTTGGGTTGCTTGTTACTGACATATATACATCTTCTTAATTCATTTATGTGTATTTTATCAGCCTGATTAATGGATAATCAAAATTTGAAATAAAAATTGGATATTGAAATGAAATTAATTATTTTAACAAATAGTTTCTGAAATTTACTTTCTGCTATGTATGTGTTCATACATAAATGGTTATATATATATAATTGAAAAAATCATATATCAATTCGAAGACGTCTTTGATCGACGCTTGTAAGATCTATATTTAGAAAACTTGTATATTTTGCATATGTCTGAAGTTGTTTTTTTTTTTTTTTTAATATATTAAAACATATAATTGTTTTTTCAACAATGTTATTGTTTTTAAAGACGGTCTTTGAACGCTGATAATTAACTGTAAAGAATATATAACGCTTTGTTCATCCCAAGCGCAATCAAGTCCTCATTATACAAAACTTGTTAATTGTGAAATTGAAATCTTTACAAACAGTGTTAGCTTAATTTTTTCTCTCCGGTTTAATGTCCAGTCTTTATTTATATGTTCATGTTTTCTCAATACTTTTCAATATATAATTATAGCTATACTAACATTTTATCGAAAATGGCCGTAATCTTATGCATATCCGTACCGGTTACGGAACACGGTTTCGAAAATCTTCAACTTTATACCGATTTAACTCGAGTATTTTAATAAAAATTAATATTTTTTTCGTGAGAGATGCCTTTCCCCCCCATTTAATACACAATTTCAGGTCATTGTGCACTTATCATACTCCTTTGTGGTCCTTTGTGCTCCTTTGTGCACAAAGGAGGTCCTTTGCGGTGTTTTTAGAGACCGTGGGAAAGAAGAATTTTAAGATGTTGATGGGGGGTTTACAGAATAGAGAATGATAGGCAATAAATCTAAAGAATAGAGAATAATAAGGTGCTTGAATATAAAGAATTGATAATAATAGACAAAAAGTTTAAAGAATAGAGAAAATCGGCATAAAAAATTAAAGAATACAGAAATAAAGGACCCCCTCCAGATCCTCATAGAACTTTTCGTAAAAACAATACAACCTAATTTAAGTACAGCATCGAATATATATGCTTGTAAATGCGTTAATCGTTTCTTTCATTTTAATAACAATTTTATTTGATATAAAATAATTATGTATTTATTTATTTATTCAAGTTGCACTATAGCAAATAATTCTTCTTCGTATTCACTTGACTCAAGCTAGCGAACAATTGTAGCGAACAATTAGCCAACGAACAATTAAGAGGTATAACTGAAAACCACAATTTCACATAACACAATCACGTTTTTTTCGAGCTAGCGAACAATTACAGAGACCTAGCGGACAATTATGAGAATATTCAAAATATTAAACAAAAACGAATAAAAAAAATTAAAACAAAAGGGATACCATAAAGATTTTGACCAATTTATGTTTAAAAATCTTAAATTAAGTTTAAAAAACTGAAATTGTAAAAACAAAAAGGGAGGAGGGGGCATACATTAAGTTGATTTTTGACCCATTTATAGAGATTGTGACGGTACACGACTGCATAGATGATGCAGCTGAGTCATTAGCGTATTTATTAAGACAAACTTCAGGATGGTTTATGTTAAAAAATCTGAAGTAAGGTTGAAAAAATTGTAATTAAAAACGAAAAGGGGGGATACCTTAAGTTGATTGTTGACCCATTTATAGAGATTGTGACGAGCAACGACTGCCTATAGGTGATGTAGAGGGGACATTGGCGCAACGTTTAGGAAAATCTCCAGAGTGGTTTATGTTCGAAAATCTGAATTTACGGTTAAAAAACTAAAATTGTGAAATTGACAAAAAAGAGATTAGGGGGGTAGGCCAATTTAAGTTAATTTTGGACAAATTTGAAGAGATTGTAACGGGCAACAACTATATAGGTGTTGTGGAGGGGACATTGGCGCATCGTTAAGGAAAATATCCAGAGTGGTTTATGTTCGAAAATCTGAAGTTACGGTTAAAAAACTGAAAATTTTATTGTGAAATTGACAAAATGATATTAGGGGGTAGGACACTAAAATAAAATTTTGGACCAATTTCAAGAGATTGTGACGGGCAACAACTATATCGGTGTTGTAGAGGAGACATTGGCGCATCGTTTAAGAAAATCTCTAGAGTGGTTTATGTTCGAAAATCTGAAGTTACGTTAAAAAACTGAAACTTTCATTGTGAAATTGACAAAATGAGATTACGGGGGTAGGGCAACCTAAGTTAATTTTGGACCAATTTCAAGAGATTGTGACGGGCAACGACTATATAGGTGTTGCAGAGGACACATTGGCGCATCGTTTAGGAAAATCTCCACAGTGGTTTATGTTCGAAAATCTGAAGTTACGGTTAAAAAACTTTTATTGTGAAATTGACAAAATGAGATTAGGGGGGTAGGCCAATTTAAGTTTATTTTAGACCAATTTCAAGAGATTGTGACGGGCAACAACTATAAAGGTGTTGTAGAGGAGACTATGGCGCATCGTTTAAGAAAATATCCAGAGTGGTTTATGTTCGAAAATCTGAAGTTACGGTTAAAAAACTGAAAATTTTATTGTGAAACTGACAAAATGAGATTAGGGGGGTAGGGCACTAAAAGAAAATTTTGGACCAATTTCAAGAGATTGTGACGGGCAACAACTATAAAGGTGTTGTAGAGGAGACATTGGCGCATCGTTTAAGAAAATATCCAGAGTGGTTTATGTTCGAAAATCTGAATTTACGGTTAAAAATCTGAAATTGTGAAATTGACAAAATGAGATTAGGGGGGTAGGCAAATTTAAGTTAATTTTGGACCAATTTCAAGAGATTGTGACGGGCAACGACTATATAGGTGTTGTAGAGGAGACATTGGCGCATCGTTTAATTCAGGCGAAATTTATACTGTTGAGATAGTGTCAAGACATCTTTAAGATCGTCAGGAATGTGTCGAAATATATTCAGACAACTTCAAGACTGTCAAGAATGTGTCAAGACATATTCAGACATTATTAAGAATGTCAAAAATATGTCAAGACTGGACGAGACAAATTTAAGACAGTCAAGAATTGGTCGAGACTAATCAAGACACTTATCAGTTGATAAAGAAAGTGTCGAGAAATGTTAAGACAATGTTTATACTGTCAAGACATATGTCAAGAAAAATCAAGAACTTTATTAGGCAAATTCAGACTTTGTCAAGTAATCTTAAAAATATTTCAAACAAAGAAAGAATGTCGAGTAAAAATTCATGCAAATTCAGACAAAAATTGGTCTTTTCAGACTTTCTGACTTTTGTAGTGAGGCAAGTTAGTACTTAGTTTGTACTGATTTAGTTAGTAAATCACGTATATAACTCATAGTTAAAGAGATATATGTGTGCAGTCATTTAGCCGCCAAGAAATCAATAAATATCTATCGTCGTGTTGTAATCCTGGTATGAGCATTGACGCAGGAGTTTCCGTAGGGTTTTCACAGAGAGGAAACAGGAACACCCATTTGGAGGTATAGCTGGTTGGAATCAGGTACTTCCATTGGTCATCGACTTTTGAAGGGGTATACGCCATAGGATAATGCTATAACCGTAGGATACCCTTAACAAAAAAAAAACCCAAAAAAATTAAAAACAAAAACACCAATTTCTGTCGCGGACATTTCAAAAGAAGCAATGTAAGTTTTGATTTAATACCGCCACAGATACATTTCTGTGATGATTTCTCCGTGTAAACAAAACAAATATTATGGAATCTTTATGTGATGTTGACACTAGGTCGTCCAATACGACATTTTTTTCTTTCTGATATCGACAAATACATCAATATTACAAAATCAATTTTGATTATCGCGGACAAATTCAATTCACCGAGTCACAAATTTGAAGCCATCTGAAACGAAGATTCTATATAATAATCATATGTTGTTTTATAATGATTTGTTGTAAAGTGATCATTTTCACATGGACTATTACTTGTTTTGTCTTTTATTTCTGACAACATTCTTTAGATTTTTAATGAAATAATTGCTTTTGGATATAACCTGATTCATCTATGCTTATACGTTGTCTCGATTGAATGCAGTTTAAAAGTGAGCATTTTAATTGTTTCACACAAGTAATCAGAAGTGATGACACTAATTTACCTAAGACCAAATGATCAACAGATTAACGATCCTCAAGGATGTTAATTGGGCCATAAACATGTCAAAATGTCATAAAAAAAGTTCTAAAACAATGCTACAAAAGGAATTTGAATTCAGAATGTATAAAAACAAGCCCGATATAAAAACATAATGTGTATGAGAATTATGAAGAGATAAAATGAACGCTTGATCGCCGCATATCATCACCGCGCGCGAAAGTCATTGACTCGTTCAAATGTATCAACATTGTGTGCGTATTTTAGACTAGAAATTATGACCAGTTCATCATATTCATCAGTAGTAAACCAATGTGGTTAATATAGAACAGCACGAATATTTGTAAGATCAATCTAGTATATGGGTGTTTTACATTAAGTTTTGCATCAGTTCAACATTTCTATTATATTCATTAGGCGTTCACAGGAGGATATTTCATACAGGGTACAAGCTGAGCAATACAAGAAAGAAAGAGACATGGCAAGGTCTGAAAACCAAAAACTGAAAGAGGATTTAGAAAAGTAATTAATGCATTAAATGATAAATACAGTATTTAAAGCAAGTTCATGTTTATTGAATTCGCTTTGTATATTGCTTTCCTTATGTCAACATTTCTTATGTGCATATAATTGAAATGTGAACTATTGAACTACTGAAACTACAACATTTTGACTTTTGATTTTGTTTCATTTGACCGTTTTTACACTGACGGTTGTTTTGTTGTACATTAATCATGTATATTTTATTTGGAAACTCTTTGTATACATCGTTCCTTTATTTCTACATTTGTTTCATTAGAGGTATTTATCGACTTGGAATGTTTTAGTGGTTCTCACTTCGTAAGAATTTCTTCAGAACAACAGTACGTAAAACAACGGTTATATCATGTATTGTACTATCCTGATAACATTGAATCTGAATAAAAACATAGGTGGAAGATAACACGGAGACATTCAAAACTGTTAGGTCGAATAGAAAACAACTGACAACGCTAAAGCAAATAACATAAATAAGTATTGGCAAAGGGTTATAAAAGAAAAGTGTATTTGAATGTAAGTTATCTTATAACAAACTTTATAAAAACATTTAAATATGCAAATAAAGATGTGTAAACTAGATTTTTCCCCAATATTGTATATACTAGGGTACACATGCAGAACCTGTTATACTATTCAAAAGTCATATACAGTATAAGATAAGGAGATGTGGTATGATTGCCAATGAGACAACTATCCACCAAAGTTCAAATGAAGTAAATGTAACCATTTATAAGCAATCGTACGGACTGCAACGATGAGAAAATTCCCATACCGTATGGCGGCTATAAAATGCCCCGACATAAATAACATGTTACAAGGCAATTGAGAAAAGTAAAGGCCTAATTTATAACAAAACCATTTGAAAAAAAAATATGACAAACATAAACCAAAGACAACCACTGAACTACAGGGACCTGACTTGGGACAGGCACATTAATAATGTGGCGGGGTTAACATGTTTGTGAGCGCTCAACCCGCCATCTTACCTGGGGCAGTGGTGTAACAGAACAACATAAGAACACACTATAAACATCAGTTGAAAAGGTTTTATTCATCAGGTGGAAACAAATAGAAATACGTTTAACAAAAACAATGGACGTGAACGGATACTGATGGATACTGATATAATCCACACCCCCACCCAGACAAAAAACAAAAACAAAACAAAACATAAAAAACCCATCTAGTACAGATTTGAGAGTACTCGCAGTTACTGACAGTTAGTTCAAAGCCAATAACAACTAATGAAAAAAATCTAAGACTAAAATATCAATCAGTACACATCCAACATCCGATGGATTTAGTAAAGACGTCATTAACAGTAAAAAAAAACATGACCTTGTGCAATGACAAACTATAGGTATCGACAGATTGTAGTACCGTGAAAGTACATATGTGTAATATTTAGTATGATTTTGATTTACTTATAACAAAATCAATATTCATACCAATAAAAACAATATTCAAAGACTTAATTACAGTATTGAACAGGAAATCTTTTAGAATAAGTTGTGTATACAAACCGTGAGAAAAATGCCTGAATGAATTGTGTAAGAAATATGATATACAGGTATCTAGCTCCTATCATGGTATAATGGTAGTATTAAAGTAACCTTCGCGTCACTTTTCTTTTCAGCATCTTTTTCCAAGTGTGTATTTTTTTCTTTGATATCACTGTTAATAATGTGACGGGTCATGTATTAGTAGAAGGTATTTTTCACCGTTTGAACGCATTTTGTTTCTCTATCTTTTGAGTTTCTTAAATTAAGAATTTGTAAAGCTTCTTTTGTCTTTTCTATAATACATTGACTAATGAGAATAAAAATGGTATACTTCAGATAGCAGTCTGATCTTTTCTATCTCTTTGGTGTTTGTACAAAACACATATATTATTTGACTGTTTATGTTTTTTTAGACCGAAATCTCAGGGAACCGACGCAAAGAAAATTATTATTTTAAATAACGAAAAAGATAAACTGCGGAAATAGTGCGGAGAACTTAGTGCAGAAATAGGAGTCTTAACATCTCAGTAAGTTCAATATATTTGTTATCAATAACAATTATAATGTATGAATATGGAGTATTATGGTATAGTGCAAACCTTTCTTTTTGAAGTATTTGAAAAAAAGAAATACAGTATGCTATATCATTTTGATATAATTGTATAGTAAAATAACTTTTCTTCAGTTACTAGTGGGCTAATTGGAACCACACTTGGGCCACTCGTCATTTGGATATCCCGCATAACAACTAATATGGCTGATATGGCTAAGAATAAAACATAGTTTTGAAATGTGTTTTTTGTCTGTTATCATGAAAATTGCTACATGTATAGACATATAGATCGACAAGGCAGAAATTTAAATTTTGAGGATGTTGACACATGCTTATCTGTCTGTATACACCAAACCTTGTGGACGACTTCTTAAAGGTGGTAATGCCCTTAAATTGCAATTATCCCCATTTCTTAAATATTTGCCAATTATCGTGAACACTATGACAGATAGAGTGAATATGTCGCTGCAAAAGTTACGAAAAATACAAGATATACAAACAGATCAGACATGGTCAAACGCGTTCGTCAACTCCTTACAGCAGTTACTGGCCCTAGAATACGATGTTTACCAATGTTTTACACCTTTCCTTATTAAAATGAAAAAAAGATAACTAGTAAGAGAACTTACATAATCAGCAGGACAGGATCTACATTTCCAAAGTTAAAGTAGATAAAGAAAAATTGTAAGCAACGAAAATCTTCAACAAGACAAGATCTACAAAGTTTTAACATAATATATATGGACTTA
Source organism: Mytilus californianus (assembly GCF_021869535.1). Lineage (NCBI taxonomy): Eukaryota > Metazoa > Mollusca > Bivalvia > Mytilida > Mytilidae > Mytilus > Mytilus californianus. Next base: position 8,311,556 of record NW_026262582.1, read on the forward strand.
ATTGTTAGTCGACTCCTTGAACGAGTTATTTACCTTAAGTGATGATTTTAACCAAACTTTTGCATATTATGGATATTTGATAAAGAAAAAGACTTTAATTTGTGATTTCACTTCTTATGAAAGTTATTGTGCTAGACTAACGTTTTTTACCGATTTTGATATTTTTAGAAAAGTGAAGTAGAGGAAATCTAAAATTATCCACCAATACAAGATCAGCAAAAAAATAATCCTATTCATGAATTATATCATAGTCTTTAATGTCTGAGAGTAACCATTTTTGAAAATGATTATTGATCAAGGTTGGCGACACATGTTTTTAGATAAGATTATTGTAAATTTATAGGCCACTTACTTTAAAAAAAAATCGCAGTTTTTTTTTACTGGAAAAAAAGATTAAAATCTTTGATTTAATTCTGTGTCACTCAGAATACAGGTTTAGTTCAAGTCGTCACTATTTTTCAATTTTAAACATTGCAGTGTAATTGTTCTAATTTCATTCTACCAAAATGAAATAATTTGATAATGATCTTTTATATTGACAATGAAATATTTTCTTAATTTAACCGTGCAAAGGTAGAGGAATTTAGTTTTGTGATTTGTTGTTGGAATTCATATAATCCATTTGTTGGGACAGCCAACTATTAAATTCGATTATTACACTGGTTTAAATTGCACAATGCTATTCATTTGAGATGTATAAATACCAGACTCTGTGTAATTACTTAACCTTCGTCAAAACTTGAAATTTAAATATTGTACCAGTTCAAAACGAATGATTCAGTGCTATTCATTTGGGATGTAAAACACGCAGCATCTGTTGTAAATACTTAACCAGGTTAACCATCGTCAAATTTAAAGTTTAGTATTATACATTGTACTTGTTCAAATCGGTCAGTGCTTTTCATTGGGAATGTACTTTTACGCTAGTCTCTGTTGTAATAACTTACCTTTCGTCACCTTTAAAATTTCAGAATTCTACCAGTTCATGTCGCACAATACTATTCTTTTTAGGAGCATATCTATGCAGTCTCTGTTGTAAATAGATTAAAAATGACACTCCGTAAATTTTATGGACACCATCACGAATTGGTTGATCCATACGATACGTCTGTGTCTAAACTAACTAAGGACATTTTTACCACGTCTCAGATTGTGGTTTACCATTTACGTCGTCTGATTTTTTAAGTACCGAACGTGACCTATTCCCGAATATGACTCGCATTGCTATAAGACGTGTCTCGGTATTTGTTTATCCAGCGTTCATGTATTCAGTTACTCGGATATTGTGTCTTATCGTTTGTAGTTCTAATTCTATTTTTTTATTTTCTATTCGTATGTTAAAGAAAAGATAATCAATCACCCAGTTCATTTGTATGATTTTAGTATAAAGCAACTATGTGCACAGGATTATTTTGTTTTACACTGTTTGATTTGGAAAAAAGGCCGACATACATTGTAGTTAGATAGTGCAGTTACTTGCACAATAACTAACACAATTCTATATTATTATTATTATTCTTGTAATTGTTATAAAATACATCAAATAACATAATTACAAACCTAATCTCGATTTATATCCAATTTTTAGAAATTTACCTGTGACGTCATTTTTTGTGGCGTTAATAAATTCGTGTGACAGACACACAGTTCGTAATTCTATTATGCTGTTTTTGAGTACAGTCCTTAATTAATTTAAATTATTCGTTGTTATTCTGTGGTTAACATGTCGAAATGTACTATTATATTATTTATTTATGTATTTCTCTGTCCTGAGTGTTCTTGTATTTATTTGTACTGTATTCCCATCACGTAATGTTGTCATTTTAGCGGTATATTTAACATTTCCATAAAGCGCGAGGTTTGGCTAGCCACAAAACCAGGTTCAACCCACCATTTTTTCTTAAAATGTCCTTTACCAAGTCAGGAATATGGCAGTTGTTATCTAATAGTTTCTATATATGTTGCATTGTCGTTTGTTTTTTCTTGCACTTCAGCATTTCTGTTGTTTCGTTCTTTTCCTCTTATAGTTTATGTGTTTCCCTCGGTTTTAGTTTGTAACCCGGAATTGTTTTCTCTCAGTCGATTTATGACTTTTGAACAGCGGTATACTACTGTTGCCTTTATTTACCTAAGTAATTTTTGAAATTTCAGAATCATCCAACGTTTTTCGTTTTTTTAATGCATAGCGGTCAAGATTGTTTTAATAAAATCAGAATAGATTGATATGATTCACTTACATCATTATAATCAAACTGATTAGGGACACAGGTATCTGTTATCCAGAATAGATACAGATACTTACATTTGTTGTTTCCTTTTTGTAATGTTTTTGTTGTTTTATACACGTTTGCAATACATACATATATATATATATATATATATATATATATATATATATATATATATATATGTTTATTGCAAACGTGTATAAAACAACAAAAACATTACAGAAAGGAAACAACAAATGTAAGTATCTGTATCTATTCTGGGAATCCATCCCCAGAAGCAGTCTGCTAACTTACAAAGAAAAACAGAAAAGTAAAAGAATCCCATGTGTGCTCACCTACCATCCATGCCTGAGAAATAGTTTCAAGACCATTCGTGATCATTGGACAGCAATCGAGAAACATTCTAAGTTATCCAAAATCTTTCCTGAGCCTCCCATGATTGCCTTCAAACAACCTAACAGCCTGAGAAATATACTTGTCCGTGCTGACCTTTCCAAACCTAACCATACTGTAGGTAATTGCCAGCCTTGTGGGGATAAGCGCTGCAAATGTTGCAACCAATTGCAGCATTCATCAACATTTCACAGTAAGACCACAGAAAAGACATACAAGATCTTCTGCAATGTCAACTGCAAAAGCTCAAACGTGATTTACGTTCTTGAGTGTCCTATATGTGGTCTCCAATATGTTGGTGAATCTATGCAGCCATTTCACAAACGCCTTAATGGCCACAGGAGTGACCTCACAAAAAAACCGTATATTCCTGTCAGCCAACACTTCAGGTTACCAGATCACAATCTGAAAGATTTTGATCACATGAAGATCCTTGTGATCGAACAGGATTGTACATGGCAAAATAGGCAAAGAGAGAATCGGGAGAAGTTTTGGATAAAAACACTGGGTGTCCTCCATCCAGATGGAATCAATAGAAAAAAATAATTAAATTTACAGTCTAATGTTTATATTATGATATTCAGGATTTTGGATTAAAATCAATCGACCAAAACTTACCTGTATTATTACTGATCTATGTTTACACCTTATACATTATATATCAGTATTGTTAAAACTTTTAACACTGAGGAAGGCCATTTGTTGAGCCGAAATATTTGCAATTATTGTATAATTTATATCATCTGTTCAGTTTTTCCATCTTTGTGCGATGATATTCAACACTTTTTAGTGTTTTGTTTTCCATCTATTTATCGGTATTGTTACACAATCTTTTAGACTCATATATATATTATGTATTGTTAAAATAATTGACACCGAAGAAGGCTATTTGTTAAGCCGAAATATTTGTCAACACGATTTATTAACAACATCTTCGTATAATACCATCTTATATTAGTATCGTTGTGCAAATCTCTAGACTTATATATATATATATATATATATATATATATATATATATATGTCCATGGAACCGGTGTGTATCATGTTTCAGAATTAGTCTATGTTCTTTGATATATATGTTAGACTCAGATTGAAGTCCGGTCTCTCGACGTCCGTACCTCAAGTCGATCTGAAATCAGTGTCCAATGTTTTTACCCTCTAATTGACGTCAAATCAGTTATTATCAAAACGACGCCAGATCGATCGGAGTGTCCTCTCATCATTTAATCTTCAATTTTAAAAATATCTTTGCTTATATTATCTGCATTTATTTATTATTGTGAAAAGCTGCTTAAAGAAACTAATTGCTTCTAAAATATATATCAAAATAAATAGACAAACATCAGAAATGACAATAAAACAACCACCAACATCATAATACTTAATTGTTTGGTGAAAGAAGTCAATCCACTCGATCTAAGTTGCCTTATTCCTTTCATCTTCATAAAAAAAAACGATAAACGACAATGAGACAACAACCCACCAACAAAGATAACAGAAAGGCATCTGGGGGCAATATACAGTCTCAAACAATAGACAGAATAAAAAAGTACAGCTAAAAGTTGAAATATATAATTATTTGGATTCTGCATCATTTAAAATCTTATATTTTTCAAAAACTTTTGAGTTAAAGATTCAACCCGCATTTAATAAAGTTGTTATGTCATTGCGGCAAGAACGTCGATTAGAGGTGCCAATATTGGACTTCGATTTGAGAACAATGAAAAAGACGTAAATTAAAGCGGCATAGAACTGACCGTCGATTTGGAATCTTATTTATTATGACGCAGATTTGGACGACAATTTGAGGAATAGACGTCGATAAGTGACATTTTGTCGATCTGAGTCTTACATATTATAAAATAGACATCCCCAAGTTTATTACAACCCGTTGGTAGCCGAGAGGTTTCGTCGATATGTCTGATAATTTCAACGCTAAGAACATTTCTCGTTTGTTTTGTTTTTACAGTATTAAACAAATAAGATTTTATGAAGATTTTTATGGTGTTCATGTTGTTCTATCGTTATTCTTCTGTTTAAAGTTTAGTGTTTAGTGCAATGTGCTATCTTGTATACATTTTCTTCTTTTATTCATGCATGTTGTTATCTGTTTAGTTTAGTGTTTAGTGTAATGTGCTATCTTGTATACATTTTCTTCTTTTATTCATGCATGTTGTTATCTGTTTAGTTAATTGTTTAGTGTAATGTGCTATCTTGTATACATTTTCTTCTTTTATTCATGCATGTTGTTATCTGTTTAGTTTAGTGTTTAGTGCAATGTGCTATCTTGTAAACATTTTCTTCTTTTATTCATGCATGTTGTTATCTGTTTAGTTTAGTGTTTAGTGCAATGTGCTATCTTGTATACATTTTCTTCTTTTATTCATGCATGTTGTTATCTGTTTAGTTTAGTGTTTAGTGCAATGTGCTATCTTGTATACATTTTCTTATTTTATTCATGCATGTTGTTATCAGTTTAGTTTAGTGTTTAGTGTAATGTGCTATCTTGTATACATTTTCTTCTTTTATTCATGCATGTTGTTATCTGTTTAGTTTAGTGTTTAGTGCAATGTGCTATCTTGTATACATTTTCTTCTTTTATTCATGCATGTTGTTATCTGTTTAGTTTAGTGTTTAGTGCAATGTGCTATCTTGTATACATTTTCTTCTTTTATTCATGCATGTTGTTATCTGTTCAGTTTAGTGTTTAGTGTAATGTGCTATCTTGTATACATGTTCTTCTTTTATTCATGCATGTTGTTATCTGTTTAGTTTAGTGTTTGGTGTAATGTGCTATCTTGTATACATTTTCTTCTTTTATTCATGCATGTTGTTATCTGTTTAGTTTAGTGTTTAGTGCAATGTGCTATCTTGTATACATTTTCTTCTTTTATTTATTCATGTTGTTATCTGTTTAGTTTAGTGTTTAGTGTAATGTGCTATCTTGTATACATTTTCTTCTTTTATTCATGCATATTGTTATCTGTTTAGTTTAGTGTTTAGTGTAATGTGCTATCTTGTATACATTTTCTTCTTTTATTCATGCATGTTGTTATCTATTCGACTTTGATATTTATTTTTTGCTTTCGGTATCCTTCCCCCTATATGACAAAATTTTGAATCAAAAGGTCCTTCTCATGATTTTCTAGAATTTGTAAAAAAAATGTAACAGTGATGACAAAGTTTCAAGGTGGATTCGATCAATTTTACTTATGAATATGAAGGATTATGATAGATGTATCATTGAACTACAGTTTTGTAGCAGTTGGTTTTAACAGATTTTTATTAGTGAAATTTCGTAACCACAATTCCGTCCTCTTTCAGGAATGAGACTTACAACCGAATGTTTACGTACTATTTACAACAAGACGGGTGCCTAGTGTGGACTGCTTACCCTTCCGTGATATAAATCCTTGTTAGGGTTTACAACAAGACGGGTGCCAAGTATGGACTGCTTACCCTTCCGTGATATATATCCTTGTTAGAGTTTACAACAAGACGGGTGCCTAGTGTGGATTGCTTACCCTTCCGTGATATAAAACCTTGTTAGGGTTTACTACAAGACGGGTGCCAAGTGTGGACTGCTTACCTCTCCGTGATATAAAACCTTGTTAGGGTTTACGACAAGACGTTTTTTTTTCTTTCGTTTTTTCACATTTGCCTTTTCACAGTTTTATTTCGATTTATGAGTTTTGAAAAAAAAAGTAAAATATCAAAATACCGAACTCCAAGGAAATTCAAAACGGAAAGTTCTTTATCAAATGACAAAATCAAAAGCTCAAACATATCTGTCATATTCCTGACTTGGTACAGGCATTTCCTCATGTAGAAAATGCCCTTGGTATCTTTCGCTTCTCTTTTTATATTTCTAGTAAGAGGAATACCATGTTTGAAGGAGGTTGTGGTCATCGAATTTAATCACATAATCACAAATGTTAATTTAACTTAAGCTTGAGAGTGATTGGTGCTTCATCTCATTTATCGGAATATTGTATGGATATTGTTGTCTCCTTGCTATTTAAATTTAATATTAGTAGTGGCCATGATGGCACAAAGGGTCATCAAGAATCAATATTTTTGAGCTCGAGGTTCATACATGTTTTTTTTATCGTATACCCAACGTTGACAGACATATTTTATTGTCATTTTAAAAGCAGAAGAGGATGAAATAGATATGTTTCATTTATACAAAGTTTGGTAGCAATCGACCCTTCAGATGATTTTAGATGTATTTGTTGATTGGCTGATTGATTAGTGTACAACGCTTTCGTCACTACTGTAATACTTCGTGGCGGTTTTTATTGGTGGAGGAAGCTGGAGTGCCCTGAGAGAACTACCGACCTTCGGTAGGAAAACTGACAATCCTAGTCAATTAAGATTGGAGTCGAGCGCATCGATCTGCTACGTACGGGATTCGAACTCACAACCTCAATGTTGACAGGCTAGTGAAACAGTAGTTGGACTTATTAGACCACTCTGCCTAGAAATATTGAAGTTTCGTGAAGTTTTCTGTAGTACGCAACGGCGGCCATCTGAGATTTTCAATCGGTACCAAAATTACAGGACCACCATACAATCATTCAGGCATATTATCAATTCAATCTGTCATAGTTTTGAAGAAGAAATTGTTTGTTAATATTTTACATTAGGTCCTATGTTTGGCTTGTAGCGTTCCTAATGAAAGTATATCAAGAAAAGCACTTCGTCCAAAATAACATGACTTGTATAAAGTGTTATTTTCATTTCTAACTATAACCCACGGTGTTAACCATTTAGAATGTCCAATGACACCAAAATAACAAAATTTGATCGAGGTCCATCATAGGAACATAACAGCAAAGTAGAAGTTCATTTGGTGTTCTGATTTCTGACAAAAATCATTCAAAAATTCAGCCAATCAGAACATTAATTGGGCCTGGCAGCCATGTTGACGTTCGAACGATACCGAATTCATAAATTCTGTAAGGACCTTCAAAGAAACATTGCTGTCAAGCTTTGTATAGTGGTTACAGGTTAGAAGATCGAGAATAACAACAGACGGACGGACCGTTGGACAACGGACAACAAACGACAGACAAAGGATGCAAAGTGAAGGAAAAAATATCACTCTGGCTAACAATTAGGTTAACATAAAACCTTAAAGATTATATTAAAAAAGAGGGACGAAAGATACCAGAGGGACAGTCAAACTCACAGATCGAAAACAAACTAACAACGCCATGGCCAAAAATTAAAAGACAAACAGACAAATAATAGTACAGATGACACAACATAGAAAACTAAAGACTAAGCAACACGAACCCCACCTGGGGGTGATCTCAGGTGCTCCGGAAGGGTAAACAGATCCTGCTCCACATGTGGCACCCGTCGTGTTACTTATGCTATTACAAATCCGGTAAATAGTCTAATTCGGTAGGTCATATTCGTGAAAAGGGAAGGGTATTGTAGTTACGACATAAGGAACAAATCCGATATTATCTGTGAAACGATTATTCCATAACGGTCAACCAACTCGTGATGGCGTCCGTAAAATTTACGAAGGGACGATTTCAACTTCACCATTTGGAACTCTTGGTTTAATAGCTTCCTTGTGAGCAGCAATCCTCTATCAAGGAAATCATGATAGGAAAAACAAGCCCGGGAATATCGTATCAATTGGGATATATTTACTCCGTATGCAGGCGCTGCTGGAATGTTGCTACTGTCCAGCAGCGCCTGCACCAATAAAAACTGGCCGCCACGAAATAGCCCAAAAGCGGTGCTTAAAAATGGCGTTAAAACACAAAAAAACAATCAATCAATCATCTATATAGAGGAACGTAAAGTTAATGGATATTGCTAACTTCTTATCTATCTTCCTAAGAAGTTCCTGTACGAAGTCAACCTCATAATAATAAAAAAAAACAAGTCGGCAAGAAGAGGGGCACAATTGGTTCCCATTGAAATTCCGACAGTCTGTTGAAAAACACGTCCTCCAAACGTAACATATATGTTGTCAATCAAGAAATCAAGCATCTTGATAATGTCAGTTTCAGAGAGGTTTTTTGTTTGAATGATTTATGAAGGGCAGTGTCGCCATTTTGGTCCATAGGCGGGAATATGAACTACAAAACCAATTCTACACACCATGGGTCATATATGGCAGGGTTAGTTTAACTAGACAAGTGGTTTCAGAGATATATAAATCTGTGAAAAAAAAAGATTAGTAAAAACGAACGTTTGCCGGTTAATAATTCGAAACATAGACATTTTAGATTACCTGACTTAAATGTTTTTGCATGACATGAAATAATGAAATGTGGTATAACTGCCAAAAAAAAAAAATAGTCATTGTTCAGCCTTCAACGATGAACAAAAGCCAAACCGCATAGTCAGCTATAAAATACCTCGACATGACAAAATGTAAAATAATTCAAACGAAAAATAGCAAAGGCCTATTTTTTGACAAAAAAATATACGATAAAACAGATAAGACAAACAGCAACAAACGACAACAACTGAATAACAGACTCTTGACTTGCGACATGCATAATTGAATACAGCTGTGCTAAACATGTTTATGAGCGTTCAAACCTATCCCTTATGGAAGGGAATATCAGCCATAATTATACATGTCTTAATTTGTAAAATGCAATTTCTTAATTTGTAAAATGCAATTTCTTAATTTGTAACATGCAATTTCCTAATTTGTAAATTTTAATTTCTTAATTTGTAACATGTATTTTTTCCGTCCGTTTCATGAATTTTTACAATTCTTGATTTGTGAAATGAATCTTCTTCATGTGTAAATGCAATTTACTAATTTGTCAACGTATTTTCTTCGTCCGTTACATAAAATTGTTCATTTCTTAATTTGTTAAATATAATTTCTTTGTTTGAGTCATGTTTTGGGAGAATGTGTCAGTGTAATTTTTACCGCTGTCAGCCAATGCGAAGTTCCGTTTTTCCAGAAAAACTACAAGTTACAAATCAACAAGTTACAAACCAACAAGTTTTACAAATCAAAATGAAAGAGTTCCACAATATTCCGCACGAGGTCGCTGTGGATCTATGTCAACTCGTACTTTAGCCAACTCGTACTCAACCAACTTGTACCCAATATTTAATTATTTATACGCATTAAAGTGTCCATGTTCTTTTATATAATATACAAAATACATGAAAGTACAACTTTATTGATTGGTAGTCTGATGCAATTTGTTTTCAATTCAGAAATATCTAAAGTTAGTCATTCGTCTTTAGAAGTAATTGAGTTTAAGAAATTGTTTGAACGATAATTTATTTCATATAAATGTTGAATAACCCTATTCATACCATGTTCTAATCAGTGATCATTGTAGTCAGTGGCCGGGGTAAAGGGGGGGGGGGGTCCCCCTTTTTTTGACAACTAATGCTTTTGTATAGGGACATGGGGTTGGAACCCCTCTTTTTATCTGACTTGCTTGTGTTTAAACCCACTTTTAAAAATTTTAAAAATGGTTGGACCCGCGCGTGATTAGTGAATAATAAGCTAGGACCTACAAAAATAGAATGGGGTTGTTTAAATGAAAAGTAAACATAGGAGGGTTTATGAAAACTCAAATTTCGGAATAAATGCTGCACCAAAGTCCGTGTTTTACTTATTAAATTTGTAAAAGCCAAGCTGTGGGAGGGGGGTGGGGGTAAGGTCGAAATGTATAATCTTACATTTGTGTATCTAAATAACTGTAAATGTATTAACGTTTGGACTATATCTTATTCCTGTGCTGGATTTATAAAAGGCCTTTATAATTATATAAACTAACTAGAAAAATCTTGTTGACCACATGTTCAACGCAAAAATCAGTAAAAATATTCTTCTCTCTTATTCTATGAAGATTTTTTTTTGGCGTTGAACATGTGTTCAAGAAGATTTTTCTAGTTTATAAATGAAGGCATTTCGAATCTGTTTGAAGCGATAAAGCCAGCACAGGAACATCGTTTCAGCAATTAGATACCATGTCCAAGCAAAATGTCAATGAAATCCGGACACAGCAGTTTATTTTTCAGCCCACAACCATTTAAGCGTTAAGCTATCGCTGTTCAATTTATATTCACTATTTACAGTTCCATTACTGATCAATTTCTTTTTATATAGGCCCCCTATCTGCCAGAAGTCGGTGAAGCATTTGCGTTCGTCGGATGAGGGGACAGCCCCTGTCGCTGTCTTTTGCTAGGTGGGGTATCACTAGACCCTTTGGGGTCGTGTCATGATTTGTCGACGAAGAGCTGGAACGCTCTGACCTGGATTCGTCAAATACAGTGCAAGGAATATAGAGCTGGTTGTCTAAGACGAATAATTAACTTTAGATATTTCTGATTTAGAAACAAATTGCATCAGGTTACCAATTAATAAAGTTGTATTTTATCTTATTTGTAGGTTTCTATATCATATAAAAGAACATAACAACTTTAATGCATATATTAAATAAAAAAATATTGGGTACGAGTTGGTAGAAATATGAGTTTGTTGAGTACGAGTTGGCTAAGGTACGAGTTGACATAGATCCACAGCGACCTCGTGCGGAATATTTTGGAACTAGTTCATTCTTGATTTGTAAAACTTCTTGATTTGTAACTTGTTGATTTGTAACTTGTTGTTTTTCTTGAGAAACGGAACTTCTCATTGACTGGCAGCGGTAAAAATAACAATGACACATTTTCCAAAACGTGACTCAAACAAAGAAATTACATTTCACAAATTAAGAAATGTAGAATTGCATGTAACGAACGAAGAAAATACGTTAACAAATGAATAAATTGCATTGACACATTAAGAAGTTACAATACACAAATCAAGAATTGTAGAATTCATGTAACGGATGAAAAAAATACATGTTACAAATAAAAAAATTACATTTGACAAATTAAAAAATTGAATGTTACAAATTAAGAAATTGGATATTACAAATTAAGAAATGTATAATTATGGCAGATATTCCCTTCCTTAATCCCTAACCTTGGAGATTAGCGCAGCAGCACAACAAAATAACGTACAAAAATAAGTTGGATATGGCTCGACTCATCAGATCGGCATGATGCATTGCTTATATTGTTTTTTACAGTTTCTGCCTATTCATAAACGTTTAAATAATAGACAATTTTCTTTCAAGGGAAACATTTCCTATAAAAAGGTCTTTGATGGTTTCAATTAAATAAGAATTGGTGTCACTTCGTAGTAAAAATGATGGACGGTCTACCAGTTAAATTTTGTTTAACAGTGTGATAAAGATCACTAATGACTTCGTCGAAGAGGGCAAAGGAGGATCCCACCCGCTGACCCGTATCGAAGAGCATATGTCGTGCAAGTAACAGTACGGAGACGGAGGATTTGAAAATGTCGATGTCTCTGTCGAAATAACATTTCTGCAGATTTTCCATGGTCCGACGTCTAAATTGTTGTACCAGACGAGGAAGTCCTGAAATGACGTTATTTTTTTTCTCTTTTCAATATATCTTGACAGAAAGTGTAGTCTTCGACAGGGACGTTGGATTCTTTCAATGAGCTGCAGAAGGCATCGTGGGGCGGAAGTGTCGAATGAATCAATTTGTCTACGCCGTCGAACCATTCATATGGAAGAATCCCTTATTTTCAGAGACGTCGACAGCTCTTAGGAATTTAGCATAGCTAACTCCGTGAGCTAAGTAAGAAGTGACGTCCAAAAATTTAAAACGATAGTTGGACAAACAGGCGTAGAAGTTGTCTCTTTTTAAGGCAAATGTGTTGTCTGAACCGTGCATGTCAAGTTCCTTGGCAAAGTGTGATTTGACCAGATTCATGTCGTACTGTCCGAATTAAATCCCAAGACGACGGTTTGGCGGCAATAGTCGTCGAGTTCTGCTTTGAGCTTGACAAAGACATGTTTCTCCTTCTCGGCGTGGTTTTGCAATTCTTCGTCGTCATAAAAAATCATCTAATTTATATTCGTCCTCGTCGTCGTCCTCGAGCAGAACTTGCATTGGATTCTGCATATCTTTGTCGAGATGGGCGAAAGCATCGGCAAACTTGTCTTAAGCCAACTGATACGTTTTATCTCCGATTCTCGACATATACTCCACCATTAGACGGACGAGAGTTTTGACGTCGGGTTCGACGATACAATGTGGATCGGTGAATCCCTCGACGTTGCTGCACATGGAGGCTGAGATTGGATCGTGCCGTTGGGTCCACGTCAACTTCTCTGAATTCGAGTCTTGGATCGGAATGAGCATGGTCTCGAAATCGTAGACGACAAACCATTTGAAGAGACATTCTTGCACGTGAATGCCCTGTTCCTCTAGTTTATCGAATACGGTTTCCGGGTTTGAATAGAATCTGCCTTTAAAATTGTAGACGGTCTGTCCAGTACATTTGAATTGGTGTTGTTTCATATTCGTATTCTACCAAAATGCCTATCACAGGTCCAACATTGATACTTTTGAGTGTACGCCGTTAATTCAAAATGTAGGATAAGTGATGATCGAATTGGTTGACATGCATCGTTTCGTACTGACATCGGGATTTGTAGACTGTTAAAGCTACACCGTCATCCCGTAAATGATAGACGTTGACGTTGGTCTTGAAACAATGTTCAAAATAGACCATTTGATGTAGTGGTAAACCCTTGAATTTCTTGGCATCGGCTTCACCGTCTAGGTGTTTGTCTAGAGCAAACTGGATCCATTCATCGTACAAGCGTTTGGTGTGCGCTTCCAGTTCATTTTGTGCTGATGTCCCCATTGGACGGCTAGACATTGGAAGGTGCATAGATGGTCCTTGTGGGCAATACCTTTTCTACTTTTCTTCAGAGCAATGATCGATTTGGATGCGGTAATGTACTCTGGTAACTGGTTGCCGATGTATCCCAAGGGATAGTTCAAATGGTATAGAACGAACCGGACGTTGGTGATCAGGTAGGGTTTCCACTTCGTATCAGGTCTTTGCCTCAAAATACATTCGGTGACATTGAATAGTTCCAGTCGGAGTCGCAGTCTGTTCAAATCTTTACGTCTTGAAATGTAGACGGGACGCTGGAATAGAGATTCTTAAAATGAGACTAAATTCCAGGTTGAGCCAAAAGGCGTGTCCTTGTCTATCGTAGATTTGTTGTGCCTGTTCCATCAGTTGTGGGACAGTGAAGTCGTTGGTCAGTGGGACGTTATACGTAGAAGAAACGGAACTTTCCTGGTGATTCTCTAAAATGAGAGGTGCGTTGATTTCGTATACTTTTTTCAAATTGTCATCTTCGTCGACCTCCCGTGGTGCTTGATCATTTTGCCATGGTCGAAATTGAATGGCACCAGCCTCCGTCTGGTAATATTCCTTCATGCCGTGCAGGTACAGTTGACGTCTGTCTGGAAATTGGGCAGTACATCGACGACACCGATATGAACTGGGTTCCGTTAGTGGTGAGGTTGAACTGGGTCCTGGATTCGGTGAGTGTGTATACTCGGTCAGTTTGTGTTTGTAGTTGTGCTTGGGCCAGGTTGAGGAAAATTTGTAGATACCTGAAATTAGAATGATTTATAAAGGGAGGTAACGCTGAAGTGTTAACTTGTTCCCTTCGAAATTAATCTCGTTTTGAATAATTAACCTTTCGACTTGATAAAAACAGGATATTTCGAACCTTTATTTTTTTAATTTTTTTATTCTTTTTTTTAACTTAATACCTTTATTATCGCTACAACTTAATCCCTTGAATATCGCCACAACTGAATCCCTTGAATATCGCTACAACTTGGTTCCTTGGATATCGTTAAAAAATATAATTAATCTCATTTCGGCAACTTAATATTTTGACCTGATAAAAACAGGGCATTTTGGATGCCTTGATTTTTTTACTACTTTCTCCCTTGAATGTCGTTTAAAAATACAGTTAATCTCGTTTTAACAACCTAATCTTTCTACTTGATAAAAACAGGATATTTCGAACCTTGAATTTTTATTTTAACTTTAATCCCTTCAATATATCGCTACAACTTTATCCCTGTAGTATCGCTAAAACTAAATTCCTTGAATATCGTTTAAAAATATAAATAATCTCATTTCGACAACTTAATCTTTCGACTGTTAAAACAGGATATTTTGGATGCTTTGTTTTTTTTTACAACTTAATCCCTTGACTGTCGTTTAAAAATACAATTAACATGTACGTCCTTGTCATGCAAATTGTGTATATTGAAATTGTTGCAAAGCCAAGAATATATTGAGATATTTAGAAGGCATTTATTCAAAAGCAAATAAAATGGATCTGTAGAAAAACATGCATGAGCAGAATAAAATTCAGAATGGAAATGGAGAATATGTCAAAGAGACAACAACCCGACCAAAGACCAGACAACACCCGAAGGCCACCAATAGGTCTTCAACGCAGCGAGATAATCCCGAACACGGAGGTGGTCCTCATCTGGCCCCTAAATAAAATTGTGTAATAGTTCAGTGAAAATGGACGTCACACTAAACTCCAAAACATATAAATGAACTAATATTTAGAAACATACAAGACTAACAAAGGCCAGAGGCTCCTGACTTGGGATAGGCGCAAAAATACGGCGGGGTTAAACATGTTTTGTGAGATCTTAACCCTCCTCCTATACCTGTAGCCAATGTAGAATAAAGAAACACATAGCAATACGCACATTAAAAATTCAGTTCAAAAGAAGTCCGAGTCCGATGTCAGAATAGGTAACAAACGTAATTAACGAAACAAAGCAAAATGACAATGATACAAAACTGAACAAAGGACTACTAACAGTTACTGACATGCCAGCTCCAGATCTCAATTAAACTGATTGAAAGATTATGTCTTCATCATATGAAAATCAAGTACAATCCCTCCCGTTAGGGGTTTAGTATCATACCATCATAAAATATATGAGAAGAACAAAACCCGTATCATGCCAACAACTGGTTTTAGAATAAATGTGTTTATTTCCGATGCAGAGACCCTATGAATGAATCAATATTAATACCAAAATATGCTATCCTTAATGACTTGACAACAGTATCGTAACTATATTCTTTCCGAATAAGTCTGTTTAAAGGTTTGGTTAGCTTTTGAGGTGAATGCCGACATTTTTGTGCTTTGTAAAGAATATTACCATAAAATATTGGATGTGAAATACCTGAACGTATAAGATGTCTGCATGTTGATTTATATTTACGAATGATGTCCTTGTACCGATGATAAAATTTAGTAAATGTTTTGACTAGTTTGTGATATCGAAAACCCTGGTGTAATAATTTTTCAGGAATACAGAGATTTCTTTCGTTGAAATCAAATACGTTGTTACATACACGAGCGAATCGAACCGAAGAAGTTGAGATATATAAACACCATAAGATGGCGACAAGGGAACGTCACCATCTAAAAATGGATAAATAACAAAAGGAAATGAACAATCATCTCTTTTATCATAAATTTTGGTATTAAGCTTTCCGTTAAAGATAAAGATATCAAGATGCAGGAAAGGGCAGTGTTCATTGTTAGTATTAGCTTTTTTAAAGTCAGTTCGGCAGGATAAATATCTTTAGTGTACATACTGAAGTCGTCATTATTGAGAACCAATATATCATCTAAATATCTAAAAGTGTTATTAAATTTTTGAATCAGATGTTGTTTCGATGGGTCTTTGCTGATTTTAGTCATAACTTGAATCTCCATAGCGAACAATAATGTTATCTAATAAAAATTCAAGGGCAGTTATAGTATCAAAGCAGGTCCAATTGACATAGTTCTGTTGTTTGTAAAATGACCTTAAAGAGTTTGGACATATATATTTGCATTCCGACTGGTGTGTGTATTTTTTCTTAATAAGATTATGAGGCAACGTGGTATATAGGGTAGAAAAATAAAAACTTTGAACAGATTCGAAATCACCAGTATAAGCATGCAATTTATCAAGCACTTCCAACGAATTTTTGACACTCCAAAAATAATAAATTCCACTATTTTCAAAGGCCTTATTTGAACAATTTATTACCAGGTTTTTGATTGTACCAAGTGTACTAGTAAGTAGAATAGATAGTTTAGTAGTGGAACAATGGCTTGAAGACGAAATAAATCATAATTTGTAAGGAGTTTTGTGCAGCTTCGGAAGCCAGTATATAGTTGGAACTTTCATTGTATTTGGTTCTGCTTGTAAAGAGGTAGCTAAAAGCTTATGTTTGTTACAGATGTCATTTTCCGAAAATGGAGTCAGTTAGAATGTTTGTGAATTCGTGATTTCTGAAGCCTGTAAATACAAATGAAATATTGGATCACATTTAACGGACTTTGGTAAACCTTAACACATATGCCATCAATGGGCCTATAAAAATTGGAGACATCAGAAATTATCATCAAGGAATTATTGTTTTATAATCTTAACATGCTTACATGTAACTGATGAAACTTTTATTAAATGTTGTCGCCAACTAGTGACCTCTAAAAATGTTGGTAGTCATATATCATGTTCATGGTTCTTAAGTTCTCATTTTTTTTATGAATATCTTTCTTTTATGCTTATATAGTGGGTTGGACCAACCTGACACAGCCTTATTTTTCAATGTTTGTCATATTTGTTTTTTGTTGCTTTTGTATACAAATCAAACTGTTCGGTTTCTCGTCTGAAATGTTTAACCTTCTGTTACATCATTATGTACAAAAAATGTATGGCTGGGCCTCTTATCGGTTTCTCATAATGCGGTATTGATTTTGCTTATTGTTGAAGGATGTGGAGTGACCTATAGTTACTAACAATTACATCACTTGGTCTACGGTTGATGGTTGTCTCAACGAAAATCATACCACTTCTCTTTATTCAGGTTATTTTACATTAAAGAAGACTACAATATTATCAAATGAATATTAACCATGCTAATCATTGTTGATAGTTGTCTGATTTTTGTTAACAAAAAGCAGTTATAATCAACATGATCAATGATGATGTAAACAAGAGTGCACACGCTGAAATGTCACATCTGCTTTACCTACATGTATAATTGAATTTATGTTGAATGTAATATGAGGGTTTTACATTATCAATAATCAATGAAAATGAAGCCACGGTCAAATTAGCCATGCCAGGCAGATGATGTACACCTTACAATCTGACATCCCATACCCCCAATTTAGTGGTTTATAGTATCTGAGAAATAGACCAAACATCCAAACTATGAAAACTAAACATTGTCTAATGAACCTTGAAAATTAGGTCACGGTCAAATGAAACGTGCCAATTAAACATGCACACCTTACGATCATTCTACATGCCAAAAATAGTGATCCTATAGCTTTTACCATCTGAGAAACATTGGGAAATAGACCAAACCACAAAACTAAATATTGTTCAATGAACCATGACATTGAGGTCAAAATCTGATGAAACCTGCCACTCACTGACTCAGACATATACACCTTACAATCATTTCATACACCAAATATAGTTGACCTACTGCTTATAGTATCTGAGAGACGAACTTGACAATGTAACTAAAACAACCCCAATCACTGATCCATAAAATGAAGTCAAGGTCAGGTGAACCCTACCAGACAGGTATTTAGACCTTGCAAGATACCCATATACCAAATAAATTTATCAAAAAACGCATTATGAGAGAGTATTTCACTGTTCAAATAACAGTAATTCTTTTTTAAGCAGTCTCTGAACCATGAAAATAAGGTCAAGTGCAATAGACGAATGGCCAATGGAAACTTCATAAAATAAAGAAGTATCCAGGTCTTTTAACTTCTAAAATGTAAAGCTTTAACAAATAGTTTACGCCGTCGCTGCTGCCAGATTGAAATACCTATTTTTTGCACACTTAAACTTTTGTCGCAGGCGGGAAAATGAAATGATACTTTGATTTGAAGTACATGTATTGTTTAATATGCTTGACTAGTATAAAATGCCAGTAATTAAGACTATTATTAATATACATATACATTCAGACTTTAAGTACAGCAAGCAGTCATTTGACACTAAACAATAGTGACTGACCACGAAAGACCCTCATGGGTACAAAAGGTCTTTTAACACCCTCTGGTGGTAGTTAACATTTTCAATGCCAGCATTAACTTCAATAGTGACATGAGTGATGCACCGTAAATTTCACTGAAAATAGAAATTCTCATTATCCACATTGTTATTTTAAGTAACTGATTATCCACTTGGTATTCATGAATTCAGATGTGATGCACTATTAATATTCACTAAAAGGGGTATGAATTTTAATTATTCCAAATTGCTATTTTAAATGAATATTTATCCATGGTATTCATGGAATTCAGATACAATGTATGATGCACTATTAATATTCACTGAAACTATGAATTCTCACTATTTTGTGTCATGAATAATTAAACCTTTTTGAGGAAAATGTAAAATCTTTGTCCTAAGGTTAACCAGGACCATATATGTATATATACTGTTCGCAGGCTTAACTCTCCCTGTTAATGTTTTCAGCAAACCAAAATAGCTAACATTTCCTTCTTAAATTTAGTAGTAAACTTTGATTTTAATTTCACATGTTTTGTGTCACCCGGTATATTTGTTACGTATAACAGCTTGTATAAAATAATGCTTTGCAGTTTATTTACCCCAGACAACACTTTCTTTATTTTATTTTAGTTATTTATCCCATTTTATGTTGATAAATCAATACTCAGATAACATTTAAAATCTGCATTTTTATATCCAAAATACCGGAATAAAATTATATCCTGTTGTTTCATATTTTTCTTTAATTTTGATTTATTTTGAATATATATCCACATTTTGAGGAGGACAATTAAAATTTGTGAACATCATTATAAGATCATCTTCAATACCCATGACATTTTATAATTCTTCCCCCTAGGCAATAAACTATTGTGTCTAAATCTGTTTATTACATATAGGTTGTACATAAGAATTCCTGATTATTACCTATCCAGTGTTAACATCCTGATTATTAGCTATTCTAATGTCACATTTGCATGGTCATGAATTCATGTTCAGTAAATGTATTTCAATTATTTATTTTGAATTTGAATAATAGGTATTTTTAAACTAAATTCTGAGACATACAATGAAGTTAACTAAGTTAATTTTGTGACAACTAACTTGTTAATAAATACAATATATATAACAAATATTTTGAACTTTATGAAATGTTTAGTTTATGTTATGTTTACATAAAAAATTATGCTTACAGATAGAATTGTTTGTTTGTTTTTCACATATTCACTGTTAGACATAAAATAATTATAAACAAAACAGTAATCATGTACAAAGGCAAACAATCTGCAGTTAGATGTGAATGAGCATGATGAAAGGAAATGTGGAATATATTATCAATAATACATCAACCCAACAAAAAAGTAACCAAACCACATGTAGAAAGCCCTTTAATGATGGAATAAATAAAAAGACACTCAAAATTTATAACTAGATGACATTACATAAGTAATATATTTGTTGATGTAAATGGCCATTCATGACAATATCCAAAACATAAATAAAAAGAGATGTTGGGTATATGCCAAAGAGACAGCAGCCCCTAAACCAAAACAAGTAAAAAGGCATAAATGGATTTTGACTTACCATGCTAACAGGGCACAATATATATAAAACTGACAGAGTTCACATGAAAAAATATATATGCATTTTGGTTTCTAGACATAAATTCTAGCATGTGTATATAGTACAAACATTTTTAGGACAAGTAAGCATATACTGTTCAGGTTTAATGTGTTAAGTGATTTTAAATTCTATTCTAGATCTAAAAAGAATACAGTTATGATGCAAACTTTGCTCTTTGGATATGTTTTGTATTTCTTTTTTACTGATAACCACCTTGCAATTAACATGATAAAATATTTATAGATATTTTATTCATTGTAATTATTCATTTTGAGAAAAGATGCAACCTCCACAACCTTTTGTTCAATGTGAATACTTAAGTACATGATGAAACAATTTACACATTTTGTTCAAACACATCAAACAAATGGATAACAACTGTCATATTCCTGACTTGGTACAGAAATTTTCTTATGTAGAAAATTGTGGATTGAACCTGGTTTTATAGCTAGCTGAACCTCTCACTTGTACTCACTTTCAATGATTTATATTATCAAATATATATTCATTTAATTGAACTGTTTTGTTGTCTATGACTCAGGAATGATTTGAAAAATACTTATAATGCATTCTTGCTAAATACGTCACCTAAAAATAATAATTTTCAAAGCAAAATATATAAACATATGCTTTGTAGTCAAATTCATGAATTTTCTCCGATTCCATTTAATAATAGTTTACAAACACCTTCAAAATGCAAGTAATTATTGTACATCATCCAAAAGGTAATTAAGTGAAACCTGAGAAATACTTGTAAACCTGCATTAGCAACACAATGTACTGGATATGTACATGTGAAGATTGGTTGATTGTTGGTTATTTAAAATCCAGTGACAAATATTTCATGCAAATTTAGGAAAGACAATTAACAATACATCAACATACAATATGTATAGGTCCTATAATAGGCAATCCCGCACAAACAAACCAATGCCCCCACATGAAAAGTGTTTAACACTAACAGTAAGACGACAAGATCAAGAGTGACCTTTTTTTCTATTTCCTTGTCACCATTGGAATGATGTATGTGAAATGGATAGGGGATTAAAAAGTTTACAATCAGATTTTTGTGTGTAGACACATTATTATGAAAATTTCACTCAGAAGTAGTTTCGAAATCTATACAACTGGAACAAAAATTTAAGTAAAACAATTATGAAGTAGTAGGGTACCACACTTAAGTCACAAGGTCAAGTGTTTTTGTCTTCTACAGATGTAAGAAAGTCGTACAATGACTGTTACTGGTATGGATAGTTGTTTTTTTTTGTCCAGTCGCTACAACTTTATCCCTGTAATATCGCTACAACTTTATCACTGTAATATCACTACAACTAAACTCCATGAATATCGTTTAAAAATATAAATAATCTCATTTCGACAACTTAATCTTTCGACTGGATGCTTTGATTTTTATTTACAACTTAATCCCTTGAATGTCGTTTAAAAATAAAATTAATCTCGTTTTAACATCTTAGTCTTTCGACCTGATAAAAACAGGATACTTCAATTCTAAGAAAATGATTTAAAACTTAATCCCTAAATGTTGTTTAATATCTTCATTTTAACCCGATATAATATACTATATACTTTTTTTAATAAATTTAAAATCAGATTACCTGACATGTGTGTCAATGTTTCTTTAAATCTTGCTTCTGTTCTGTTTCTCACAAAACGTACACTGATATTTTTCCCAAATGACGAGATGTGACGTGAAGGTCACAATCACTCTTGGTCTTGATAGATAAGTCACAGTATTTGCACGTTATCGTACTTGTCTTTCCTGTTGAAACGTTTGTTGCATTTCAAGCACATAAACATGTTGTTGCCGTGGATAGAATCATTGTGTCTGTCAAGGTCTTTCTTCATGGTAAACGTTTTACCGCAATTGAGACATTGGTGCTCTAATGTACACAACAAGGTAAGTAGCAAGTAAACCATCGTCTCGAAGACTTTGTGATACTCTACACTAACGAGATGCCTATGTATGAATTTGTATCTGTTTAAGATTTGTTTTTTCACCTTTATATATAAAGATTTATTATCTTACTCTTTCTCCAGTCGTTTGGAATGCATGCACATTTAATACACAAGTTGAAAAGGTGATGTAAATGTTTTATAAGTAATTTACCACCATATCTTATGTGCTCGTAACACAAGTCGTCATGTCAACAAGCTTTGTTGTTATTTGGGTTTGAACATATATTATTCATTTCTGATAATTCGACTGTTATGTCATCCTTATCATGGTTTACAAGTTTGCGAATAGATGACAATTTTTCGGCAATTTCAGTTTCACGCTTCGGGTCGGTATATGTCGACGGAGAGAATACATCTTGGAAATGAGAAAGCCATATATCATTGATCTTTTTAGGATTGGAATAAGTTACACGTCCATCTTTTACTAAAGCACTACACTTTTTCCGACCATTTATGATTGTCCAAACTGATCTCTGATCAATATCAATGTTATTTTCGATAGTTTTTGCTAAATTACCTTAATATTTATAAAATGCTTTTCTTAAAGCTGTACAAAATTCTCTTTTTGCAGACTTGTATTTATGAAAAACCTCACAGTGTGCATCATGACAGTGATGTATCCCTTCATCCCGAATACTACGCATCGAATCTCGTAAAACTGTAAGGTTGCCATTGCAATACGTTTTTTTTTCGGCTTTTTTAATAACACTGATTATGCAAGAATAGTATGATTCGATGACGTCGGGTATAGATGTATTTGAAAATGTTACCGTCCAGAGATTAGTTGAGACTACAAAAGTGGATCTTCTATACCAGTTTGTATTTCTTTCATGTTCCCATGATACAGTAGGCTCACTGGTCTCTAGTGGACTAGGAATATGAGATTCCGTTTCTAAAGTACATAATATTGGGTGATGATTGGACGTGCTGAATGAATGATTGTCAATTACCTTAGCTTGTTTAACGTGTTGTAATTTTGCACGGTTCAGTAAGATGTGATCAATACAAGTCGAAGGACCACCTTCGTAAGATTGGAACGTATTAACAGGTCCTTTACACATTAATTTCATATTTACTGAACAAAGGCTGTGAGTTGACATTAAAGTTTTGCAAAGGCTAATTCTTTCGTCATTTTTATTGTAAATTTTGGACCGCCAATTTTCGAGTTGAAGTCTCCCATTAAAATCACAAAACCGAATTCTTCATAGACGGATGACAATTCGAACAGCAGTCTACTTCGTCACGGAAATACTCGTTAGGTTGAGTAACTGCATGTAGGTATAAAGAGAGCACGTAATGTTTTTTACTGTTTGGTATATTAACTTCAATACCGATAATTCTGTCGTTGTTGACTTCAATTAAGGATGTAAACCGATAACTATCTTTTGATATGAGAAATGCGGTATACACGAAAAAACACCTCTACAATTCCAACCTAGTAAATTAAGTTTTTCTCTACCCACAACCATTATTAAGGGTTTATAGAATGTTCACTGGCAAATTGCTCCCATGGTAACCATGGCTTCATGCAAATACCTTGGGGCCAAAATTCTGGATGAGTTATCAGATGTTCATCATCTGCTACACTATTGAGGTGAGCGGCGGCAGTACGTTTTGATGGTCAATTCAAGTATCTTAAAAATGTCACACGTATATTCCGCTCGGAAAGAAAATCTCGCATAGCATGTTCAGAACCACAAGATTTATCGATCCAGCCGATATAAAATTGACTAACACGTCTACTTTTGTGCGTGAAACCTCTAAATTCCGAGATTTTGGGGTTACATACTGATCTCGGAAAATGAACCAAAATATTTGTTGTATCATTTGCCTGAATGTTTGTTGATTCCACGATTGTCTTTGGTAAAATTGACATGTTATTGACATGATAATTATCCGTTTTCGGTATGGTCTCCTGAGATACATGCAGTAGAACTCGGTCGTGTGCAGGTAATTTCGGACATGCTGTTGCCGCGAGAGGTTATTCAGGCCTAATCGGAGAATCTAATGGTAAAACAGATACAGATTTATCTGCTGTCTGAACTGCGCCTGCTGCATAAGTCATTACTTCACGTTTACTCGCCTGAAAGTTCTTCTCGCAATTAATAACGCATCTACGTAATTCACTTTTTATCTGAAAATCTTCTATAGAGGTATTTACGTCCTTATTTGATCACTTGAGAGGAGCACCTAACTTTATAAACTACAAATTCCATTTGAGCGGAAATCACTTAAGTTTGTGATGCGTGCAGCTTCAAAATTCAAACGGGTTTTTATTTCATTTGCCACAACAGATACTTGAATGATTCTAGTTTGTTTCGAATTTCGAAATAGCCGTTATGATGTTTTCAATAACGAGTTTGGGCTCTTTTTATTTAACTGCCTGCTGAGCGCATTGCTTCAGTGGTATTCGAGTTCTCTTTTTTTAAATCTACTTACTTGAGTGACATAATTTTAAGTTCCGATTTAACACAGGCTTAATTATCATTTAAGCTCAAAGTTGTTGTCCATTCGTTTGATGTGTTTTGTCATTTGATTTTGCCATGTGATTAGGGACTTTCCGATTGAATTTTCCTCGGAGTTCAATATTTTTGTGATTTTACTTTTTAGTTTATTATTTGCAGTTCTGGCTAAATTCAGTTGGTTTTTTCCTTTTGCTTATTAAATTCATCATTAAGTTTTACATTTTGCTTTGTGAATTATCGATTTTACAGTAACGCAGACGGATCGTGGGCAATCTTTAACTCAATAATGGAGCTCTCGACATGTATCAGGGTGTCTCAAAGGGAACTATAGACAAACAGTTGTGGGGTACATGTGACAAAGTCATCCACACAAGAAGTGTTCCTCGTAGATTGTTTAATACTTAGAGCTTCTTTTAAATCATCGCAAAATTCGCCATTATGTGCAAGACGGAGGGTCTACATTTACTAATGGTTCGCCTTTCCTCGTATTTGGTTGCATACGTTTTTTATAAATTGCGGATGAAAACGGAAAGTCCGACCTTTGCTATGCTTTGACAAAATATTGCAATCGTAGTTGTTCTCATTGTCGCAAAATTGAACCGAGTAACAAAAAAGTCTTTGGGTAGGCCATAACATTGATCTTCAATACTCTGTAAGACGAAGTTCGTTGGATCAGGGTCTTGGTAAGTCATTTCGGTAGAGTACAATTAAACGGGTTTGCCATATGGTTGCTTTGAGAAACAAGAAATTGTCTCTTGATGTCTTGTATGCTATTTGATGTAACATACGTATCAAAGTTATTTTGTATATAAGTATTTTGACTGCATTGTAGAAAACAGTGTTGTAATTCAGAATATATCAAGTCTGATTCATTGTTTACACTTTTGTAAAAGTTCTTTTTGAAAAGTCTAAAAACAAATATTAATATTTTACATTTTAATTTCATTATCGCTTTTTTGTTACAGATGTAGTAGTACTTAATCCAGTTTGAAGTGTCACTTTCCGAAACATGAATTAAACTACACCTGGCCCGATACTTCTGCTGATGGAATGTAAGTCCCCAAAGGTTTCACCAGCTCAGTAGCAAGTACCGGTATATTGGTACTGTATAAAAATACGCATATTATTTTCAATTATCGATATTTGCTGTTGGCAATAAATTCAAATTCTTTATTTTCCTAATCACAGGTCTTTTTCGGGCATTACAACATTTTACACGATCATTCACACTTTCATACCAACCTTTCTCACTCCGCTCTCTCTGATTATAAAGCATATAAGGCCAATTCGTTAATAAAGAGAGATAACTCTGATTGATATAAACAACTTTTTTGTTTTAACAAGTAGGTAATCATTATAATTTATTACAAATATGCTGTTATTTTTTAAGCAAAATTAAGCTTTAAAAAGTCACACGATGAAGATAAAAATTTGTTGTCTTCATTTATCATTATCCATATAAGCACGTTATTTGTATCTTCTCTCACGTCTTCCAGTTTCTACCCTTAGATGATGATTACGTATTCTGAATTTAGACTGCATTGACTAATTAGCAATAGTTGTTAGTCATTTTATTTTTTATATTCTCTTCAACGTTTATACTTGATTTTAGATTTTAAAACATTTTGGCTTTGAACATTACAGAAGAGACTTTAATTAATAAAATGAACAGTTATTGCAGTAAAATTGGTATAGTTAATATTACTTCTACTACTTCGTCGATACCTCTGATTTTGGGCTGATGACGGTTTTACCTGCCAAGTAGCAATTACCACGGTACTTGCACGATTAAATTGATATTATTTTTCATCTTACCTCCTATACATTTCTAGGAATATGATTGGTTAAAAGCAATTGTATGGTGTAATGGTGTATGGCATATGGTGCAATGGTAGAAGGTGTATGGTGCTATGGTGTATGGTGTAAGGGGAATGGTGTGATGGTGTAACGTGCAATGCTGCAATATCAACCATTAGATGGTGTATGATTTTCAAAAGCCCAACTTGAAATAGATAAGCTAGTAATTAAAAAAAAAAGTTTTTTTTCGATATTTACAGACTGTAACAAAAATTAAAGCAACGTGTATTTTAATTTTAAAACTTTGATATAAAATTTACAAATTGAGTTTATAAACATTTTATTTCGTGTAGGTCTTATGTTTTTTTTTTTTCTTTTTTTTTTTTTTTTCAACAATAATTTTTTTATTGTTATTATAAGAAGTATACTTGATATTTGAAATATAATACTAAAAATCCGTGGTGCTAAAAACTTTTTACTCAGTATAGTTTAAGACTATTTAATGGAATACATGATGAAAACTGATACTAAAATAAATGCATATATTAATTTCAGATCCAAAGTCTGGATTATCAATATAAACAAGGGGCCTCGGTGGCCGAGTGGTCTAGTAGTTACTACTGTAATCACTAGCCAGTCAACACTGAGGTTGTGAGTTCGAACCCCGCTCGTGCGGGTGCACTCGACTCCAATCTTAATTGACTAGGATTGTCAGTTTTCCTATCGAAGGTCGGTGGTTTTCTCCGGGCGCTCCGGCTTCCTCCACCAATAAAAACTGGCCGCCACGAAATAGCCCAAAAGCGGTGCTTAAAAGTGGCGTTAAAACACCAAAAATCAAATCAAATCAAATCAATATAAACATTATAGTTACATGAACAAATTTTATAATCATTTCAATGATACATGTTAAAAATAAAAACATTAACATAAACTGTCAGTATTGATATTATATATTCTCAGTAGCAAACGATTTATGAAAAACGCATCGTCATCACAATAATAATCATCATCATCATCATTATTCAATTTAGGATTTATGGCTGACAATCCTGTTTAATTCCGACACAGTCTGTCCATGCCTTACCCAAGTCAAGGGCCTGGAATTCAGTGGTTATCCTTGGTTGCATAATAAAACTGAAGCCGGGCTCGCTGATGGAAACAATAAATAAAAGATGGAAAATTACAAATTCATTACAAAAAAAAAATCGATCTACGATTCCGAATAAAAAATTATATAAAACAAATCACAGACGTAAACAAATATTCTGTAATTTGTTTAATATGAATTTTTATTCGAAATTGTAGCTAGATTGTTTAGTAAAGAATTTGTTAGTGAAGAATAATATCATCTATATTTCATGTATGTATTTAAGCGTTATGTTTCACGCTATAAAAATGCTTTAAATATTCTGGTTTCTGTTGAAAGTTCTCCTCATTACTCAAAAACTTTCATTTTCTTTTTCTTTTTAAAAAGTTACGACATGAAGATCGATCAATTATCAACTGCTTAACAGAGCCAATTAGGTAACAAATCAAAATGTAAATTAGAAACAAAATAATATAATGTATGTGGTCGTTGTACTCCATGAGATGACTCATTCTCTAAAAAGTTACCTGTCGTCCTAGTCATAGGTGTAAGCGTCGGTGTCGATTAGTTTTCGAAAATGTATATTAGACGTGTAACAAAACGGTATACTCAACGCTTAGGTTGACATAGTATACTTAAAATGTGGGGACTGTGTCAAACATTGATTATTGATAAACATAATATTTGCAATAACATTCGTATGTATATATACAATATCGTTGTCTGAGCCCAGGTAAAATTTGTTGTCTATAAATTGCTTGAGAGGTACCATTGATTGCCACTAACGCTGAAGGCATTTATTATGCCAGCCACCGCGTCGTTGGCGATTATTTCCTCCGTCGGCTAATAATATTTGGTGCATAGATTTCTTAAATCAAATCTTTTACATGTGTACTCACTACATGGACAGTCACGTCAAGGAGAAATTTGCAGGTCTATGTAGATGATGTCAAACCGGTAAAAATACACAATACAAGGTAACCTTCGAGTAAACATTAAGATTTGAGTTGAAACTTTTTTTTACACAAAAATGTAAGAAAATATACAAACAAATAAATGCCAAAGAAGGTATACCACTTGCTGACAAATTGTTTAAAGGCTTGTCAAACGGATAAAATCATCACTAAAATTACAATGCGAAAAAATGTTCTGAAACTTTTCAGGAATATGTTTAAAATGTCTTTTCCATATATTTTGTATTGCTCAAACCGGCGAAAAAAAATTAAATTGAAATTTTGATTTGCCTTAAAGCTTTTCCTTTCAGAAGAGATAGATTTATAAGCAAACAAAAAGTGTAAATGTCAGGTAATAGCTTATTGGCCTTTAGAACGTTCACTTAAGGATGCTGGATAACATAATTGGGTCAAACGAGTCAGCGGAAAAGGCAGAAAAGCGTATTGTCAGTCAAAAAGAAGAAAATTAAAAGACGAAGACAAACCCGAGACAAAAGAAAAAAACCAAAAGGCATCCCAACACTGAAACAAGAGAAAAATGAGAATTACTGACCCATGAAAACTGCTGCAGACATTCGCAGATCATCTCTGAAACTAAAATATAACATGTTTCAAGTTGAAACAGGATAAAAATATGAATAGTAGCCTTCAAAACCCGGTTTGAAGAAATATATGGATGCTAGCAGAGATATAATTTAAATGTATTTAATTCCTACTTGTTTACCATAACCAACGAAGGAAAAGACAACAACATCGCAGAACTATTCCCGAGTAAGCTTCAAATAGATCAGTATACTTATGGTCCCTTAGAGGCGTCATATTGGATATATGTTCTATTTCTTATATAAAATATGTAAACAATAATCAAAATGAATCTTTAAAGGAGTGCACAATTTCAATGTTAATAAATAGCTTGGAAGCTCTTTGGTAAACAAAAATGTCGGTGGAGTTTATTACTCAAGCATAAATTTCATCATATTGTATAAGTCAATTTTGCATCGTGTGCAACCCATCCACATTTTCAGACTTCGAGTAAACCGCCATTAAAGTAAAATAGAATCCGTCGCTTTTGTTTTTTGAAATCTCAAAAATAATAAAAAAAAAGTATATATATAGCTTGGATTTTAGAAGCTTGTCAGGGTATTTTTTTTTTCTCATCCCCGACTTCTTTTTTTCAGTTTTCCTACTCTCCTTTCTTCTGGGATCACTTCCGTCCTGCAATCTTCTTGCCGCCGGTAGTGTTTCAAATTAAAGAAGTTTTTTTGAATTTATTATATATTACCAACGAAATAAACGTAAATATTCGACCCATAAGAAATATTTATAAAGAAGTTGTTTAAATAATATTTCAAAAAGACATCTGTTAAAGGAAACGAATATACGTTGAAATCAGTAATATGTTTTAACATGATTCAATGAATTTAAAATCACTCTTCTGTTTTAATACGATGCCCCAATTTCAAGTCTTATTTGTCAACCTTAGCATGGAGTATACATTTCGTAACACATCTATTGAAAAAACTAAAATAAGAACAGGTATTTCCATTAGAAATTTTTTAAAATTTGCAGTCACATGACATTTACCTATTAAAGACTTACGTGTATGCCTAGGTACAATGATAATCCTAACAGGTAAGATTATATAATTTATATAGTATTTCAATGTAAATGCTTTGTTGCTACAACAACAAAACATGTAATGATTTATCGCTTTTATACAAATGCTCCATATTTTCAAATTGGTAGCATAATATAATATGACTGATAAGATATACCTGCTACTATGTTAATTGTTGTTTTCATGTTTACATGCTTAGTCTAAAAAAGTCATCACTTGTACATTTCTAGAATGGCCCCCATCAAGTGCACTAGAAAGTAAAAGATGAAGCAGATCGATGAATTATATTAAAGCATAAAACTAAAAGTTTAATCATAGTTCTCAAAGATCAGATTCTCCATGGAGACTTGCAATCAACTTAGTTAATCCAGTATTTTTTGTGAGATGCGTGTCGCTCAATATTTTATTTTAATTGACCTGTTTTTGTAGACTATTGGTAAGTGATAATTTTTTGGAAATAAACATTGAATGGAAAATACATTTTTTTAATGTTCATTACACTTTCTAGAGGAAGTGTTATCGAATCGGAAATGACTGTAAAGAAAATAAGGTTATGGTTATCAAAAGGTTATCTCAAGAAATGTACTTCGATGGCCTAACCTAACGATAATTTTGGATTGATCCTAACAATACACATTTTCAAAAACATCCTTTTACACTACGATTTATCTTTAGCAGATCTTAGGACTAGGTGTAGTCCTAAAACACGCCTGAAAACCGGAGTCCTAATATCTTTGATGAGTTTTTTACTTTTTACAAAAGACAAGATCAAATTAATATCGTATCACAAAATGGTAGCTGGCTTAATGTTCATAATCTGTAGTTTTAACTTATCTCAGTACTCTCAAATTATTTTACACAGCCACCACAAGAAGAGTACAGAAAAGCACTATTGGACAATTTCTTAAACGTTTGAGTCATAATAACATTGACAAAAGATAGATGTAAAGGATTTTTAAAATGACTACCTTTAAATAGTAATGACGTGTTTAATACTTTCTTTAACAACCGTTTAATACGTTCATATAGGCCAAATGGCTTACAAACAATTATGAACAAATAAATTGTAAAAAACATACAAATCAAACAATCATATAAACGCTAGCTTTTTTCAACTAAGTTTTTGATATTACGTTCATTCTGTTGGAAACGGCATTGCGGTTACGTGTATTTTGAACCATCTCAATAGGTGAAGGAAACTTTTTTCAAAATAGAAAAAGAAAAATATTGATTTTGGCATAAAATCAATAATATTTTACATTTAATGGTCTTCACAAGAAATATCACAGTGATCACATTAAAGTTTATACTCTTTTTGTAGAGGTAGAAGTAGTAAAGCCAGTTAGAAGTGTTACCTGGAATAATCTAACACTGGGTCGAAACCTTTGCTGGTGTACCGTTAGTCCCCGAGGTTATCACCGGCCGAGACGCAAGTACTTAGATACTTGCATGAAAATACGTCATGTTACGATTTTCATCATTCGCTGTTAGGGATGATTTTCAAAACAAAAAAAAAACCACTTGAAATAGAAAAATCAACGATATAAAACAATATGTTATTCGATATTTATAGCTCAGGACTATATACTGTTATGCATAATGATGACTGATGATCAGAACATGAATGCATATTTGTATTTTAAAATCCAAAATTTTGATTGTCATTAAAACATAGTGCAAAAACATAAACAAGCTTTATTATTATTTTAATGATACATGTTTTTAATAAAAAAAATAAACAAAATATTTGATATTTATGTCTTTAGGGCATGTTTTTTTTACTGAGTTGTTATTGGCTTTGAACAAGCTCTTAGTAAATGCGATTACTCTCAGATCTGTACTTGGTGTCTTTTTTGTTGTTGTTGGAAAGCCTTTATACCCTGCCACGTCTGTCTGTGTTTTTGTTAGATGTTTTTCTGCTTTGCACCGATCTGATGAGTGGAGACCTTTTCAACTGATTTTTACAGCTTGTTCTTTTATTGCACTGTAACACAACTGTCCCTTGTCTGTGGCTGTCCCAACTCAGGAAACTGACATCAGGCCATTAGTTTTCTCGTTTGAATTGCTTTACATTTGTCATTTCGGGGGCTTTTATAGCTGACTATGCGGCATTGGTTTTGGTCGTTGTTGAAGGCCGTACGGTGACCTAAAGTTGTTAACTTCTATGTCTCTGGTGGATAGTTGTCTTATTAGCAATACTACCATATCTTCTTATTTTAATAAACATTACAAGTCTTCTTTGGATTGAGAAGCTACACCATCCTCATACACTTCAGTGTGAGTTTTTCTCATTGTTGAAGGCCACACAGTGTTATATAGCTACTTAAATAAACGTTATTTTGTCTCTGGTGGGAAGTTGTCTCATAGGCAATAATCATCTCCTATTTTCATATTATATTGTTTTTTTTGTTTTTGCGCAGTCAACACTTATTTTCTCTTTATACCGTTAAATTATTTTATAAGGCTTGTGTATATTTCCTGTTCATTCATATATACAAAATAAGGTATTGTCATCAGACAATACAGCTAGTTCAATTTGTAAGAAGATCTATTAAGGCATGAAATTGGGTCAAATAAGGTTTATCAGATATGTAATTTTGCAAAATGTCTTTTTAGCTAAATATAGTTATAAATGAAACAACTAAAATTAGAACAGGTATTTCCATCCAGAATTTAAAAATCAAATTGCAGGCACATGACTTTTGCCTATTTTAGACTTACTTTTATGCCTAGGTACAAACCAAAATTAAAAAAGGTAAGATTAAAGATATTACATTCTAATAACAATGCATTGTTACTACAACAGCAAAACATGTTATTTTTTATCGTTTGTGTACAAATGTTCCATATTTTCAATTTGGTTGCATAATACAGTATGATTTATAAGATGCATCTGCAATTAAGGTTATTGATGTTTATCATGTTTACATGATCAAACAAAACAAAATGAAATTCTTCAAATACACAAAAAAAATTAAAAGTGGATATATTACATCCAAAAATACGTTTTATTCATTTGCTCGTTTTAACTGAGTGGACGAATTGAATCTTCAACGGCAAGTGAGATGGCAGTTCTACTCGTTTAAAACAGATTGGTATTTTATTATATTTCCAAATAATTTTTTATCGGTGATAATAGATCAAATCTGTTTTGCCATGAATATTCTGAAATTTAACAAGATATATATAATATGTACCATACTTGGTAATTAGCATACAATTGTGAGAATATTTTGCTCTTGAGGCTAACATCTAAACAAGAAAAGTACTGATGACGGTTTTTTTTCTCGTTTTATTTCTATTTCATTTGCCGTCAGGCAGGTTGTAGTTGTATCATTATTTTTTTTATTTCCATGTCTGTAATATATATGGACTCGCATTCTATTCTTGCTGATAAAGTCGCAATCAAAAACAAACATGCCATTATTATATATGTATAGCATACAAGGAAATGCATTGACATAATCGTAGCCAGTACCTATAACATTGTATATCATGTACCTTTCTTGAAAGATTGCTATGAGTATAGATATCTTATTAAAAATCTGCTGATAAAATATCCTATTCCCTGGACGTCGTTGTAGATAACTTAACAAGGCGTCTAGTACTATTTGATCTCTAACAAAATAAAGCGATTTTCAAGATGGAAGCACTTCAAGTCAATTTTAACCATAAATGAAATAAAGCGTACATCACGCTTTCAAATATTTTCTCTAACTGTCTTTAGGTATATTCGGACTTCTAGTATTTTGTTAAGGAATTTTGACATACCTGGATATTGACGTTATTAATACATGCATTATGGACGTTTTTCAATAAGCAAAGTTTTACACCTTAATTATCGAACTATATTTGAATTCAATATGTTTTGGGTTATACTTAATGGAATCCTCTATATGGGTTGCTCAGTATTTTCTTTTTGAATTTATCTTTGTTCATCCCTTTAGTGTGATAAACCTAAATAAGATACAACCAAACGCCGAAAACTGTTTTTTTTTTCAACAAATACAAGACAGAAAACTGTCTTATTAATTAAAACAAATTGTTGGGTAAAGGGGAGATAACCGAAAATTAATTTGTATAAAAAATGAATAAACAATTATCTATTTATTACATAGACAAAATACGTGGTCAAAATTCTTTTTATCTTTATTTTGTAACACATTTCATTTAATTTTCTTATTTTTTCCTTTAAAATAATTTTCAACGTATAATTAAAAACTGATACCTACAAGTTCCGTAAGCAAGCTATGCTTTTTATGATATCTTTGAAAATAACAATATATAAAGAATCAGTTAGACAAATGAAGAAAAAAAAAGCTGCAGTTTTATCTCGCCTGCGAAAATCAGTTTTGTGAAAATACTGAAAGTGGCAACAATCTAATCTAATAACAAAAGAGTATGTCTGATCCACTTTTTTTTTTTTAGTAAGACATGTTTTGAGTCAACTATTTTGTCCTTTTAAACAAATGTGAACACGTAAGAGTGCTATATGACCAAAATGAACTTAACATTAAAACCATATTCTTTTACGTTAAATTTTGCGGCAGTATGTTATAAATCATGTCGGTATCGACGCAATGACTAGAGATTTACGAAAAGTCTTGGAACCGACTGTTGACACCGACTTTGACAGGTACAACGAAATAGGTCGTCTCAAATGTGAAACGTCGCACCTGCTTCATAAGGTATTCTAGTTCAAATAAAAACCATCAACGGAGCATAATACCACTATACCGGCAATAAGCAGCAACATTTAAATCCCGATCTTCATTATTACACCGCACATTTTAATCGGATTTGTCGTCTAACTCATACATATGCAAATGAAGCAAAATAAGTACTTTTGTATGAGTTTTTTTTCCTACAACTACAATGCCATTGGGTACAACTATAAGAAATTTCTTTTTCTGATACTATTCAACAGACACGAAAATAAAGGGATGGTTAGTTAACCTGGTTATCACTTGCTTGGTTCCTTCCTTAAAATATTCAGTATTCCTTCGGAATATACAAATATTAACGGTCGGTATGAGCTAATGATGACTTTGAACTTGTACGTTTTGGTTCCCGGTTTGTCAAACGTCGACTTATGGTTCCAGTTGAAGATGGCGTTCAACGTCTTCAGGTCTTGATGGAAACATGTTTTACACTCATTGATTCTCGATTTAGGAACAGTGGGAAATATGCTTATAAACACGAAGAAAAATATTTGGTGTCGACTGTTTTCCTCATTCCATAATGCAAGAAAAAAACATGTTTTTACAATATCTAATACCAATGCTTTCAAGCTAATATTTCGTTTGATCGTTCATTTGAAGTTATATCCACGTAAAAGGAAATGTACGGGATTATAGGGCGACGGTAATTATAGGATTTGAGGGTAAAACATAAGGTTGTTGTTTCATATAAACGAGGGGATTAGAAAAGGTGTACTCTTTTTCTAAATCGCGGTTCTTTTGAAACGTTTCCCCACTATACTGTTTTTCACCTTTTTTCCCCCAGATGCCTCATTACACTTTTTTCAAACCCTCTCCCCCCTCATCATCCCAAATCCCCCCCACTTTTTATTGACCTCTTTGTCCCACATCCCGAAAGAGTGTTATTGTACCCCACTCTTAAATGGTTGACTGACTTTCAGTGATAAAGGTAAGTATTATTTGAAAATTAACCAAATCTCATTTTGATACTATGCAAGTTTTAATAAAAAAATGTAACTGAAGGTTAGTAAATTTGTAAACATATTTTTTTTTCTAAGTGGCACATTGAGATGATAAAAAATGAGAATGGAAACGGTGAATGTGTCAAAGAGACAACAACCCGACAAAGGGGCTGAAAACAGTCTAAGGCCACCAATGGGTCTTTGTTATTTTATTTTTTTTTTATCTTTATTAAAATCTTCCATCATATTACAAATAAAATCATTAAAATGTATCTAAGATCACAGTTAAGTTACACAATACAACACATTTCTAATAACAAAATACAAATTCCATCTTAATGTTTTCTTAGATAACAAATTATTATTACATATAAATTATGAAGCCTATTCTTGTTTTGAAGCATTTCACCTAGACGCTTATGAAGTAATCTCTCAACTCTCAAATCTTACAATACAGCATATTTTTTTTTTTATTATTCTATTTTATATATGCTTATCAAAAAGTAATCTTGATTCTTTCTCTCTTTTCGTTCACTATCTTAGTTTGAAAAGATATTAAGGTGAAGCTATATCATGATTGTGTTAATGTAGGTTGTTTGTCATTAACTGTTTCTAAATTTGCTCCAATGGCAGAACAATAAATAATTAAGACATTGCTATTTATTTTCTTCTTACTGTTTGACTCACTATGTCCCTAGACTCGCCATGACCAAAAATGGTGGGTCTATTAACTTGACAACAAAGTTCTTAGTGAGAACCGAAAGCTACATGCAATTTTTACTTTTACTACACATTAACCAATATCAATTATTTAATATACATGTTTGGGGACTGGGTTTTAAGCTACTAGATACTTTGGTAGTTGTTACACCCAAATTAAGTCCTGATACTCTTGGCAGTAGAAATACAGCACAAACAAACGCAAGAACACTCAGCTTAAAGTTTTTAAGGCTAAACTACTAAAATGTATAAACAAAGTGCATTTGCTGAAATGTTTTTAATAATATTGAAAAAGATAGATGTAAAAGATTTTTTTAATTGACTACCTAAAAATAGAAATGAAATATTTGATACTTTGTTGAAAAGCCGTTTAATACGTTCATATGGGTCAATGACTTACAAACAATTATGAACAAATACATTTTACAATAAATACAAATCAAACAATTATATAAACGATAGCTTTTTTCAACTATGTTTTTTGTATTGCTTTCATTCAGTTGGAAATGGCATTGCGGTTAGGTGTATGTCAAACCATCTAAATTAGGGAACGTTTTTGTTTCAAAATAGAAAAAGAAAAGTATTGATTTTGGCATAAAATCAACATGATCAATATTATTTTACATTTCAATTCCATGGTCTTCACAAGGAATATCACTGTGATGATATTATTAAATGTTAGAGTTTTATCAAAGAGGCAGAAGTAATAATCCCATCCAGAAGTGTTACCTGGACTAATCCAACACTGGCTCGATACCTTTGCTGGTGTACTGTTAGTCTCTGAGGTTATCACCAGCCCAGTCGCAAGTACTTAGATACTGGCATGAAAATTCGGATATTATTTTATCAATATTTTGCGGTTAGGAAAATGTGTAAATTATTTAAGATTTTTTTTTTTTTATCTTACTCGTGTATAGCTTTGATTCTTTTCTGGGTTTGGCTAAAGAGTAAGAGGAAAATCAGACCACGCCCTGATAAAAAAAAATAGACAAAACCATCATATGCAAATTAATGTTTTGATCTTGAGAACTCAACAGTGTGTCAGCCGTCATGGTACGATTTCCATCATTCGATGTTAGAGATGATTTTCCAAAAAAAAAAAACACTAGAAATTGGAAAACTTATGATATCAGATATATTTATATTCTAAAATCAAAAATTTTGTTTGTCATTAAAGCATAGTGCAAAAACAAGCTTTATTATCATTTCAATGATACACGTTTATAATAAAAAAATTAAGAAAATAATCATATTTTAGTCTAAGGTGCATTTTTTTACTAGTTGTTATGGCTTTGAACTAGCTGTTAGTAACTGCGAGTACTCTCAGATCTGTACTTAGTGTCTTTTTTGTTTATGTTGTTTGGATGCCTAAATACCCTGTCACGTCCAGTCTGTGTTTTTGTTAGATAAGTTTCTGCTTAGCATCGATCTGATGAGTAAAGCCCTATTCAACTGATTTTAACAGTATGTTCTTATGTTGCACTGTAACACAACTGTCCCGGGTCAGTATGTGCCTGTCTTAGGTCAGGGAATTGTAATTCGGTAGTTGTCGTTTTTTGCTGAATATCATTTTTGTTTGTATTCATTGTTTTGTACATACCTCAGGCCGTTAGTTTTCACCTTTGAATTGCTTTACTTTTGTCATTTCGGGCCCTTTTATAGCTGACTATAAGGTATTGGTTTTGCTAATTGTTGAAAGCTGTACGATGACCTAATGCTGTAAACGTCTATGTGTCTAGTTGAGAGTGGTCTCATTGGCATTAATACCACATCTTCTTATTTTTAATAAAAGTATAAAAAATTAAAAGTCATTTATTTTGACTGAGAAGATACACAGTTCATCTCATAAGTTCACAGTAGTAAAGTAAAAGTAAAAATGCATCATCATCATACACTACAGTGTGAGTTTTTCTCATTTTTGAAGGCCACACAGCGTCATTTTACTTCATAAATAAACGTTATTTGGTCTCTGGTGGGGAGTTGTGTCATAGACATTCATTTTCTCCTATTTTGATATGATATTTTTGTTTTGCATCGTCAACACTTGCGAATATTTTTCTCTACATAACGTTATATTGTTTCATAAGGTTTGTATATTTTGCCTGTTCATTTATATATACAAAATAAGGTATTGTCATAAGACAATACAGCTAGTTCATTTTGTGAAAAGATCTACATGAGCATGAAATCGATTCAAATAAAGTTTATCAGATATTTAATTTTGCAAAATTTTTTTTT
The DNA here is from genome assembly GCF_021869535.1 of Mytilus californianus. NCBI lineage: Eukaryota > Metazoa > Mollusca > Bivalvia > Mytilida > Mytilidae > Mytilus > Mytilus californianus. The sequence continues at coordinate 8,350,298 of NW_026262582.1, forward strand.
GCTAAATATAGTTTTTTATGAAACAACTAAAATTAGAACAGGTATTTCCATACAATCTTAAAAAAAACACAAATTGCAGTCACATGACTTTTTCCTATTTAAGACTCACCTTTATGCCTAGGTACAAACCAAAATCTAAACAGGTAAGATTATAGTTATTAAATTTCAATAACAATGCTGTGTTGCTACAATAGCAAAACATGTTATGTGTTATAGCTCGTGTACAAATGTTCTGTATTTTCAATTTGATAGCATAATACAGTAAGATTCATTATATTTATCTGCTACTAAGGTAATTGATGTTTGTCTTGTTTACATGATCAGGCGGAAACAAATGTATCGCATGTAAATTTCTTGAATGCCATTCTTCAAGTGCACTAGAAACTAAAATTGGATATAACACATCCAAAAATAAGTTTTATTCATTTGTTCTTTTTAACTTAGTGGACGAGTTCAATCTTCAACTGCAAGTGAGATGACAATTCAAAAAATTAAAACGGATTGGTATTTTATTATATTTCCAAATAATTTTTTATCGGTGATAATGGATAAAATCTGTTTTGACATTCATGTTCTAAAATTAAAAAAAAGGTATATATAATATGTACCACACTTGGTAATTAACATAATTGTGACAATATTTTGCTTTTAAGGCTAAAATCTAAACAAGAAAAGTACTGGTGAGGGATTATTTTGCATTTTATTCGTAGTTTCATTTGCCGGCTAGCAGGTTTTAGTTGTATCGTTATTTTTTTTGTCCATGTATGTAATATATATGGACTCGCTTGCTATTCTTGCTAATAAAGTCAGAATCAAAAACAAACATGCCATTATTATATTATCATCTTGTTACGCCCGTAACTAATCAGTTTCAACTGGAACTTGAATTCCGGCAATTAAACTAAATGTAGCAATAATGTTTCGTTATTTTTACGTTTTCAACGTAATCGTAGCCAGTACTTATAACATTTTATATCATGTCCCTAACTGGCCATCTTAGCTTGCTGTGACAACTTGTCAGTTTGATGCATTTCAATAAGTTCTGTTACCATAAATTGTTGATTGATGGCCTAACGAGATCAATTAGAAAAATAAAACAACAAATATCTTTCAATGCAATGAATTTATAAAGCACACGGATGTCTGTGAATCCAATTTTTTTTATTTCTTTAGAAATAAAGTACTTAATATATGTTATCAAATAAAACTATATTATATCATTCTTGACTAAAAGTTCTTTGCTTGTAAAGATATTTGAATGTACACGAATATAAAATGGATCCGTATCTTGATCAAACGCACGAAACATCATTTATAACGAGATACTTTTATATTTCATTAAGAATAAATCATAAGCTGATATTTTAAAAAAAATCGCCAACGCTATATTTAATTTTACATGTATGATTTAACGTCAAAAACAGTAGAAAAAAAAAACGTTTACATTATTTGGCAAGATCTAAACGTTATTTAAAAAAATTACACACTATTTAAGTCGGTTAAGGAGCATTTGCGGATACAAAAGTGTATCGTATAAAAGATGTAGGACTCCCAAGTACTATATACCGCCCGCTTTTGTAAAGCGAGTGGAACTATAAATACGGAAAATTAAAATATGATAAGTGTATTTCGTGCATTTAGTTTATGTTTCCCCGTTATGGATGAGGGACAGAGATTAACCATGGCAGCATTACCTGCCCTGATGCAGACTCCACCAGATGTAAGGTACAAATTTAATTCGTCATCTGATTATAACCCTGGTAGTCCTAGCTTGACCACCAACAAACCAATCTTTATACAATCAGGGAAATATTATAGGCCATGATGTATACTTTTGGAATAGGAAAAATGTGTTCACTTGTTTTGGAAGCAAACGGTTTTCCTATTACCGGTGAAACTCCGTCTCTAATGGTCCCTTCATACAGAAAACTGGTCAGGATCATAAGCTTTCCACAGGAAACATATTTCTTCTTTTATATTATGGTTACAATCGTACCCGTCTTATCATATGATTTCTGAAATAGTTGACCTTAGTGTTTCGACTACCAAAGATGAAACACATACATGCATACCTATTTCAAGAAACATATAACTGTCTTATCTATTGGCCTTCTTTAGATTATTGGCAGAACAGTTGGGTGACAACAAATTCCGTTTGCAGAAGAGCTATCGACAGAAAGTTTGTTGCTGATAACGGAACTACAAGAATAGTATTTTCCAGGACACAGACATTGTCACTGCAGTCACACTCAAGTTGTAATATTGAACGAAGACATGATATGTTATGTTGAGTGCGAATTTCTTTGGCATAAGCAATATATGTTGAAATATAGTACAAGACATACCTTTCCCGACTGAGTTGTATTTGCTAGGCGACAAAATATAATCGAACAGCTATCCAGTATTGACACCTTACATGAGACAAACCCCAGAATATGCAGAGGAAGTGTAGAAAATTAAATAGCATATTACATACTTTAGAGTAGAGGTTGGACATGCATTCGGAGAATTAAAAACATGTATGTGTCGTCGAAAAGACTTAATATTTAAATGATAAAAAATATATCATTTCATTTTACTAAGTATCTCAATTGGATTTATTTTTTTTTATTTTTAGAGGACCATTTGTTTTTCGTTAACTGTTATCGTAAGTCTGGATGTAATCCTAGGTAAAGACCTAGTTTCCACAAAACTCTATTAATAGACTTGTTAGATAAATGTTTACAATTGACAATTGAGAGTTGAGAGTCTACAGTTGAGATATTTAAATAAGGGATCATCTCAAAAGTATTAATTTGATTATTGATTAACACGGCACACCAACGGCTTTTCTAACATTGCTTTTAATATCTATAAAAAAAATATGAGTGGACGCCTTTCCACCTTTTATAAAATTATTATTTTAGGTTGGTTAATAAATTTGTTGCATAACATCAAGCGACAAATTCTACGTAAAAATAGGTTTGATGATTTATTGAAATTTTGCATACAATCGATTGATTGGCTTGGTTTGTTTTCTTGATTGAATGATGTATTGCGTGACAGTTTCATTACGTATAGAGACAGATATTTCATATTGATTTATTCACTGATATATTCTTACTGTGACGTCCAACGACAAAAATTTAACGCAAATTCTTTACTCACTGAATGATAGATGCATCGTCCTCCAAATAAAGGGTTTCATAGGAACAAGCGGAACTAAAACGTAGGGCCTAGACCCCCATAAATTACACGTTTTCGTATTCTTGCAACATGTGTTTTTTTGTATTTAAGTCATGTTATTTCTAGCTTGTTGAAAATACATGATTTAACACCTTTCTTCTTCCGTTCCGAAAATATATCCTTACATTTTCCAATATAACTTCAATAGGAACATGCAATGATTATCACCTCCTTAAAACTCTCATTTAATCTTCTTTTATGAATATACTTTTTATTCTAGGGATTATCGGAATGTATGTTTTAAGTATTTGTTGTAAATGCATTTATTACTATAAAATCGGACTTGGATCTCAACTTTTGTTATTTTTTTTTTTTTTTTTTTTTTTTTTTTCACATATCTATGTGAATCTGAAAATTCCCTGGTATGTTTTTTTTTTTTTTGCTTTTAGCCCGTGTATTTAATCGATGAAGTGGTTCCCATCCTGTCTTTTATGTAGCAGGGGTTGGGGAATTTAATACAGAATGAACGTTAAATATTCGGCACTGGACGTCAAACAAACACTCAATCAATGAATTAATAAATATGAAATATGCGTCTCTTTACGTTATGGAAACTTTCAATTGATAAATCATTCTATCAATGAAACATTCAATCAAACAACTAACCAATACACCTACCGCCCAAATAATCCATCGATATGAAAAATTTGTCACCTGAAATTAACAAACAGTTTATCAACCAATAAGCTAAGCTATCAACCAAAAGGAATGTTTAATTTAAAGAAAAGTGAATTACTTTCATTTCCAATTGTTTGCAAAACAGCTATTGGCTAAAACAATAAATACACTTATTAGTAACAATGTTATAAAAGGTATTCATGTACCTAGTAATTCAATAATGAAGTTCATACTTTTGAAATGACCTCCTATTTAAATGTCTCAACTCTATACTCTCGATTGTGAATTGTCAATTGCAATCATTTATCAAACATGTCTCATAGTAATGACATATTTGATACTTTGTTGAAAAGCCGTTTATTATGTTCATAGGGGTTAGTTGGTTACTAACATTTATAAACAATTGTTAAGCAGTTTAGTGCATTATGTATGAAACTGCCCCTTTATTAATAAAAGCAAAACTGGACTATTACAGACTAACAGAGGATTAATACAGAGCCATTATGAAAAAAACAGGGCCATCATGAAAAAAACAGGGTCATTATGAATAAACAGGGCCATTATGAAAAAAACAGGGCCATTCCGAATAAACAGTGATATTATGGATTTTCAGTTGTTATCAATTCAAATACATTTCTGAAGAAAAGAAACATCAAGAAATTGAAAGTTCCCAAGAATCATGACTTATCTTATTTAACCCTGTTGTCAAGTTGATAATTTAATAATATATTCCATGATGTGTATCAATTTATTCAATTCTGAGTTTTAAAATCCAGAATGAAATCTTGTAGTTTTTATGCCATAAATTGCTTTGAATAGGACAACAATTAAACTAAATTTACATTTGCCTGTTATTCCATCACAACAATTTAAAAGTTTCTTTTTAATATTGCATTTAGTATAATTATAAACATTCAATTTCTCCACAAAAAAAATTGATTTGGCTTGGTGAAAGATTACAAATTGACGGTTTGGTTAATACAAGTGTAAAGAAATGGGTGTTTTCAAATTGACCCTGTTATTTGTCCTCGGTCAGTAATAAAGGCCTCGGAGGCTGTAATGTCCCTCGGTGTTGCCCTGTGCCATTCTAGACTATTATAACAGACCTCGGACATATAACAAGGCCATTATGAAAACACCCATTAATTAACACTATAATAAATGATAAAATACATACAAATTAAACAATTATATAAACGATATCTTTTTCAAATATGTTTTCAATATTATGTTCATTCACCCGGAAACAGCACTGCGGGTACGTGTATTTTGAACCATTTCAATAAGTGAAGGAAACAATATTTTTCAAAATAGAAAAAAAAAGTATTGATTTTGGCGTACAATCATTGATATTTTATATTTCAATTCCATGGTCTTCACAAGGAATATCACAGTGATCGTATTAAAGTTTGGACTGTTTTAAAAAGAGGTAGAGGTAGTTAATCTAGTTAGAAGTGTTGCCTGAATTAATCTGACACTGGGATCAACATTTTTCGGTTATAAAATTGTGTAAAAATTTAAAAACGGAAAGTGTCTTACTCGTGCATAGCTGTGATTCTTTTCTGAGTTTGGCTAAGGAAGATCAGACCAAAAAATAGGCAAAACCATATGCAAATTGATGTTTTTACCTTGAGAAATCAACAGTATATCAGTCTTCATGGTGCGATATCCATCATTCGATGTTAGATGGTTTAAAAAAAACACTTAAAATTGGAAAATTCATTATATGAAACAAAATTCTATTCGATATCTATAGCTCAGGACTATTTACTGGTATGCATAACGATGATTGATGATCAGAACATGAATGTTAAATGTTTTAAAATCCAAAGTATATGTAACCTGTTTACCTGTCCAGACAAACATTTACTTTCCCGAAATTTCCCAATAAATATTTAAAGTATTTCAATGTTAGTTTGTATAATTCTTAAAACTGTTTTGTATCACAATATAAATGATGTCTGTGATATTTGTTAATGTGTATAAATAAAAAGAGGTATTGGGTTAACATCAATGAGACAAAAACCGATTGCAATTTTGTATTGTTTTTTAAATGCTAACCAGTTTTACATGTATTAAGTTTTGAAGCCATTGAAGAAATAAAAACAAAATAATTAGATCAATTTTCAAATTGACTTGTAAAACTGTTTCCTTTCAGATGCCAAGCTTTGGGTTTTGCAGAACATTGATGGGCCACCAACGTCTTCCTTTATCTATTAATTTGCAAACAAATAAGCTAGACTTTGATCAGCAAGTTGTGGGTGTTTCTTACAAATTGTGCAAAAATTTAATTTATTTTCAAAAAGCCAGAGGAATTCCGTAAGTCTCGCCTGTCTTTCTCCGCCTGCCTTTTCCATTTTTTTTTACTTGATTCGATATTATTAATTTCATTTTTTTTTGTCTTGATTATTTCGTCTAAGTGTTTTCATCGGGTATTTTTCAATCTCGATAAGACTCAATCATGAAAAATTATAACGACACTTCCGTTAGATTGCGGATTAAACCTAATAGACGATCTCGGGTCAATGGACAAAGATAACATAATGTTTATAAGACCCCGATTCGCATACTGATCTTTATTTAGTTCGGTTGTTTATCTATTCCCGGTTGTACATGATACTTCTCCTCATGAACATTGATGTTTTGACTTAAAATAATACATCTTAATAAGTTTTCAAAATCATTCTATAGTTTTGATATTGCGCAGACTGCTTCGTGGTTGGATTCATTGTTTGTCCAATGATTGTGTTACGTGATTCCTGTGGCATTTCGATGAAGCTGTTTGTATTGCTGAGTTTACCCTCTAAATGCCTGTTGTAAATCTAAAAGTATTGGCTGCAGATGAGTTATCAGCATCACATTTAATATGGTGCCTACTTAACCTTCCAGAGCAACAGAGATCAATATCGAGTACCATCATTTATGTCCTTACAAGAGTGCAATATCATATAAATTCCTTTAACAGAGCGACTTTTTAAAAGGCATGTGCATCCGTGAAACAGTAATGTACCGCGACAAAATATGCAAACAGTATATTTTTGGATTTTCCATGTTTACATCTTACAATCAAATTCGTCTAGACTTCACAATGACAGATTCTATATTTTTTAAATATAATTGATGAAAACGGAACAAATCTAAAAGAAAATGAGCTTCTCAATGCACAGAAACCTTGTCAAAAATCCTGGGAATGAAAAAATAGCAAAACGGGAGACATTCATTATGGTACTTCATCCGTTAAAAAATGGGTTGAAGTGGTTTAAACAGTTGACAATGTAACTATTTTTTAGTATAATTTCAAAGTGAAAGTAATGTTGTTTTTTTTGTGTATTAGATATAAAAAGACAATAAGAAAATGGAAGAAGTACATTCAAATCCTTCAAATGCAGAAACTTCTACAGGTAAGAAATATATCTATATCTACCTACATTCGGGGCATTTAATAGCTTACTACATAGTATGGGTTTCCCAATCCATTACATACCGTATGGTAAACTATATCTATATGTATATTCGATCTGTGTGCTAAAGTGCAACTATTTCTCGACCTCTTACTTTTATATAACTTACATGTATTGTCCTTTTCTGTTTTAATTCTTTCGCCTCTAAGTTTGAAAACGTCATCAAGCAGGACGTTCTTTGCATTTAAACTAACAAAAGTAAAAGATGCAGTTATAGATTTTACAGTTGAAAAAAAATCCTAAACGTCCAAAAGAGAAAAATAGGGATACATGTGATAAATTATAAATATATAAGACTAACAAAGGTCATTTTCGTTTTTTCTTCACAGAAACTGACTTGGACGATGTAAAACAATACTGTGAACCCTGCTCTACGAGAAATATAGAATCTGTTGCGATTCAGTATTGTCAAGATTGCGATGAAAAATTTTGTGACACGTGTACTGCAAGTCACCAAACACAAAAGGCTACAAAAGGGCATACTATTGTTGACATAAAACATGTACAGTTCGATAGTCCAAAGAAGGAATGTGAGCCATGCTCGTACAGTAGTAAATCTACGCCTGCAACCTGTGTATGTCAGAATTGTGAAGAATTTCTTTGTGGGCAATGCAAGACATACCATCTGTCACAGAAACAGAATAAAAACCACAATATGATTTCTATATTAGAAGAGGTGTTGTGCGAGCCTTGCAAAAGTTGTGACAAAAGAGTACAAGCTTCTGGATACTGTCTACATTGTGAATATCCGGAGCCTTTGTGTCATTCCTGTGTAGAACAGCATACAGCAATGAAGTTAACAAGAGATCACGAGTTGTCCTTTGATATAGCCAATTTTATCTTAAGGTAACATTGTAATTATGCATAAAGGCATTGCTTCTACGTATTTACAACAGGGGAATATAATATTTGTTCAGGCGGTTTATTGACTTATTGATATCCCTGTTTGATGATATCAATACCTTCCAATGAATAATGTTAATGAGTAAACTCACTATAGATACAAGGATTACACATTTGTACACCAGACGGGTCTACAGAAGACTTATCAGTGACTCCCGATTCAAAAAGTAAAAAAAAGCAAAATTATATACGGAGTTGAAGAGCACTGAGGACCCCAAATTCCGAAATGTTTTGCCAAATACAGTTAAGGTAATCCATTCCTTGGATAAAACATCCTAAATATGTCGAAAGTTTTGTTAACAGTTAATTTATAAGTATGACAATATAAATGATAACAGTCGACATATTCAACAACTGATAAATATTAACATTATGTTGTTCATCAATTTGGATTTGTTTAAAGATACATTCATTCACTCCGCATTTATAAAATTGTAGATACAAAGGCAAAGAAGAAATGGAAGCAGGTTTGAATTAATGATCTTTTTTACCTGGCCATAACAGCTAGTGACATCATTTGACGTTCGTTGTCGTCGTCAGTCTCTAGATCGTCTCGTTGTCCATCGTCGTCAAAATCTTCTTCATTGTAACCAAAAAACCATGGTCAACTAAAGTTTGACTGCATAAACCTTAGGGTATCTGTATAATGATAGTGATGTTTTGTTCCTACCATTCAACTAATATATCTGTCATGGCTGAAAAATAGAATTTTTTTTAGCAAAATTGACAAAACATGGTATCAATTTTGTGTAATCCACTCTTACTACAGTTTACAACTAAGATCTTTGATACTCCACAAAATGATTGCACATATATTGCAGATGTCTTATTGACATCTTATAGATGTGATATTGTAAATTTGTGAAGTAAATTATTCCTATTTTATTTGGAACAGTAATTTTGCAGCAAAATGTATACTACACTGTTCAAGTTTTGTGTAATCATCTCCTACTACATTTTGTAACACAGATCTTTAAATCTTGACAAAATGATTGCTCATTTATTGCATGTATTCAACTGATATTGAGATTTGTTTTCGAAATTTGTTCTTATTTTCCATACGTAAGAACCTAGTAATTTTAAGCAAATTGTAAAAATGGTACCATGTTTTTGTAATAATAATTTTTTTCTTCTAAAATTTATTCCCAAATCATTGAAATTGCATAGAATCATAGCACACACAATGCAGTTGTGCACCTGCTATTACGACTTCATAAACCATTATCAACTCAGATGATTTTGCGCACCCCGGGCACTTGAGTCCTTGATCAAGAAATAGAAATGTTTCAGTGGTTGCAAACAGAAAAAACTTGAATGAATAACCTCAACAGTAATATAAAGATAATATGATATTATTGCTGACGACGAAACAAGTAGCCAGCAAAGTAAATGCACGTTACTAAAGGTCACCGGATGCCTTTCAACAAACGTACATAGCATAACATAGAACAAACAGAACATTCAGTTGGAAACAACATGAACCAAATTTCTAGAAAAATAACAAAATGTTGTGCTGTTATTCCACTGTTCTAGGTTAGTTTCAAGTTGGGTACGCGCTAACAGTTTTGACCCCGCCACATTCTGTACATACACGTCCCAAGTCAGGAGCCTGTAATTCAGTGCTTATCGTTAAATACATTACTTTTCAAGAAGATGACCGTAATATTGAAATTCCTTGCCAAGAGGAAAGTGCTGTCTACTAGTCTAATGATATCCTATACCCTAAACAGCAGTGGCATGTTTTCCAGAATCATTTACACTCTATAATCAAACATGTAAAAGTTGTAATGTATTTCCTTGCTGATAAAACATTTTATTTAAAGACCAATATCGATTTCAATTTGAATTTAAAATGTCCTTCTATAAACCAACAATTATACAACAGAAAACAGTCGAAATCACACAAAATTGAATGAGGTAGGCTTACGTACATAACCAGCCGGATTATGTCAAGAACAAACGATATAAGTATTAATTTAATGCACCAGAAGCACTTTTGAAAATTAATGTCACTTCAGTGATGCTCGAAGCCAAACTTTTTGAAAATCCAAAACCCAGTTCAGACTTTGAAGAGCTAACCAAAGTTAAAAGAACTTAATTTGTTTTTCGTAAATTGTTCTGTTATAAATTAGACCATTAGTTTTCTCGTTTGACTTTTTTCACACTTTTCATGTCAGAGCCTTTTAAAGCTGACTATACGGTTTGTGTTTTACTCACTGTTGAAGGCCGTGCGATTGCCTATAATTGCTTACATTCACTTCATTTGAACTCTGGTGGATAGTTGTCTCATTAGCAATCATACCACATTTCCTTATTTGTATATGAAGGGGAAGCAAAATCCACAAAAGGATGAAGCATGAAGGATATATAACCGTTTAATTGATGAATGAAACCAACAAAAGTAATGACAACAAAAACATGAATAGCTGTAACATTTGAAGTATTTGTACACAATCTCCTCTATAAGCAATATCTCGTCATTTTCCATTATATATTGATATATATAATTTTAGATCCGGCCTCTTCAAAGAGCCAGCGTACATGTGAGCCTTGCACTTACCGCAATAAAAGCGTTCTTGCAGCACACTACTGCAGAGAATGTGAGGAATTCATGTGTGATTCTTGCATATCCCAACATAGGTCAATGAAGAATTTTTCAAAGCACGATATAATAGACGTTAACAACATTTCAACTTCTGTGGATATGTGCGAGCCATGTAAATATGACAAGAAGGAAACACAGGCGACACATAAATGCGAAGAGTGTGATGAGTATTTATGTGGAGAATGTAAGACGGTTCATCTATCACAGAAAGTGAATAGAAATCATCCTCTTAAACAACTGTCTTCATCCATTTCATGTGACAATTGTTCTGCTAATGGTTGTGATGTCATGGCTATTGTTTACTGCAAGGATTGCGACAGTCCCCTCTGTGATTCCTGTGCTGAATGTCACAGCGCAATGAAAAGAACGAGAGGTCACATGTTATCAAAAGACTTGACTACCGTTATTTTAAGGTAAAACAAAATAACTAGTTTAATCCTTCGCAATATAAATATCCCTATCGCAATTTGGAAATCTCCAAGTAATTTAATTATATCCCAGTGATAATTTCCTCAACAGAATTATCTATTTAATAATATGATATATATATTGTTTATATGTTTACTTGTCAACACTTATAGCATCACCATTTCTAGGCAAATCATTACCTATTCACTTGCTGATTTACAGAAATAACATCACACAATAGAATTAAATTCTTCTGAAAGGAGAGTTTTTAATGAGTCGACCTTTTTCGGTCACCATAATTCGAAAAATCAAAAAATATTATCAATCGGAAAAATAACATGTGATCCAAGAGTCGTAATTTTTTCTAATTGATTTTAAAGTTTTTATGTTATGCTTTTGAACAACTGTCCCAGTTTAGTGGAGGACTGAGAGCTCGCAAACATGTTTAACCCCGCAAAATACTGAATGTTCCTGTACTTCATTGAAAATCGTAGGTTGCTGTGTATCATATTTCGATTTTTGTCTAACATAAATCAGGGCGTAGGCTTCCTCATTTTAATTTTTTTTTCATTCGTTCATATTGGAGTCTTTATAGTTATCTATAAGGTTTTTTGTATTTAAGACCGTACGGTTACATATAGTTGCGAACGTCTACCTCATTTGGTCCTTAGTGTATAGATGCCTCATTACCAATCATACCATATCTTCCTTTTTTATATATTCAGACATAAGACTCTTAATAAACAGTATTGATATTTTTGAATTTTTGAAATTTTGAGTGTCAATTCAGTCGGTCTTCCTCATTCATCTGTTGGATCAGTTTTGTGTAAGTAGTTTACCCCTGTTAACGAAGACCGCATACTCTGTGTGTAAGAAACACACATCCGTGTCAGTAGCACACTTCTGTTAACGAAGTCCGCAAAGTGTGCGATAATTATGTTCAAAGTGGTGCCTGAGGTCGTCTTATGCCTACAATGAGTTGATATTTTTTTGTTAAATGTGAACCTCACTGACTTTTGTTTTAAATTTCTTGAATAAAACTGCTGTTTATTTGTTTTTGTTTTTTAAGCATTATTGCTGTTGTCATACGTTTGGTTTTATTTTAATTTCGTTCGTCCATAGCTCTTTTCTGGGTATAGGTTCCTTAGGAACGCTCAAGCATTTGAAAACGAAAGATGTATAAATACGCTGAAAGGTTGGGACCTCTATGAACTGGATTGACATTTGTTACATATGTAATAGTGGATGAACTATTGTTGCATTCAAAGAATCATAATGGTATAATTTTATGGTAAATACAGATAAATCAACATTTGCCTTTTTTCAATGCTTTTTATACATACAAAAGATTGTAATTCCGGATAACATAAGAAGAACTTTTGTTATTGTCATCAAATATTGTTTTGTAGTTTCAAGCCATGTTTATGATTAGGAGCTATAAAATCAATACAAATATGAAGATTGCTGCTTTTTTAAATAGCTTACAGAACAAAGGAAACAAAGCAAGACCTATCTCTGCGACAAACGAAGCTGACAGTTATACAGGAGCAAGACCAGAGACAGGACCTTATCACTCGGGTAAAGTATTATTTATCAAAAAAAAGACTGAAGTGTCGAACCAGTTACTGTGTGGTACTGAATTGACTGCAAGCGAATTGTCTGAACAATACTGAGTTTATCGCAGAGGAGAAGTCTGAAATTTGACTGATAGTATGCATACATATTTATTGTTCAGACTTTGCAGATGATGCTCAGATCAAAATGACAGTTTCAGAAAAAGATTCATTTGCTTGACCAAGTGTAATATGCTAATGCGATCTTTTTTTTTAAGTCATTTAACTCTCATGTTACTTTCTTCCAATTCATAGGAGGTTTCTATTATATCAGAAAAAAATCAACTTTTTGCCTTTTACCTGCACGAAAATGTTTTAAAGCTTGATGTCAGCGGTCAGTAACTTTCAACATTATAATGTTATATTTTATTCATGTTCTAGAAAATATATTTAACTTAAATGTAAACTTCTGTAATCGCTTAGCTCCCGTTAACTTTTAATAAATTGTTTTCTTCTTAAACTACTTGGCCAATGAGAATTTGAACATGCAACAATTACCTGTGGTTATCTATTTTTAAAAGTGTGTCAGATAATTATGCATGCCAATCAACATAACCATGAAGGTCAAAATAGAAAATATGGATAAAATGAAAGATTTATCTAATATTTTGAAAACCTTTACGGAAAAAGAAAATCTAGCAGATAATAAATGTTCAGAATGTTAAGATATCGTTAATATCTTATTGAAAAAAAATTTCAGACGATTTAATTTTTAGAATTATAGCAATTAAATAAGACTTTTATACATTTTTTTTTCCTGCAATTTCGGCAATTATCTTGAAAACTTTAACAGAGAGAAGCTTAAAACAGCACAGAAAAAAATAATCAAAACAGAACAACAAATAAGAAAAATCGTCAGTCGACTCCATATAGCTATTGCTCCTAAATGATTATTTGTAACCCTCGAGGGTATCTTCCGCTTAGACACCATTTGTTTCTAAACTGGCATGATTTATAACATAAACTTTTCTAAATATATCCATTCATAATGTGAAAAATTACTAAGAAACTAAAAATGGGACTAATCACTCCTTAAAAAATGACCTCACACTAAAAAGTTATTTTGCTGAATTGATTGATTGATAGCGTTTGACTTTGTCTGACTTCCCATTTTTGAATTTGCCTTGGATTTCAGTATTCTTGTTATACTTTTTTGGCTATTCTGTTTATGTCCTTTTTGACATATACATGATATAACTCCTAACATTGCAGCATACTCACGATTCCATGACTTTCATTTTTTAAAAATTGAGTGTTCCGGATGAAAGTAAATTAATAAACGCACGACTTTGTGAAGGGATCTGATCATTTTGGGGTTTTGGACTTAATGTTTAGGTTTGAGCGTTTCTAATGAAGATACATCCAGGAATGTGACTTGCACGAACGAAATTTATTAAGTATTATCTAATTTGCGAGAACTGTGTCGGTTGATTCCACTACTAGTTGACGGTAATTTCAGAGGGTATCATTAGCTCAGTAGCGAGTGATACATTGCTGACATGATATTTTCTAAAATTCTTCATTAATAAGTTAAGAAGGTTTTTAGAAACTACTGCTCCAATACCTTCCGGCAAACTTGACCTGAAATAAATCTAGCTATTTTTTTTATGTCCTTTTAGTCATATATCGTCATCGATTTTACTTATTTATATAAATCCCTGGCTCACAGTACTTGGGTTTGAGGTTTGCTGATGAATGTAAACCCAGAAAAAAACTTTGGACGCACGACATTTATAAGGATATATTTTGTCTAATAAGAGTTATTGTCCTTGTTACTGTTTTTTTTTTATTAATTTGTGTGTTCTTTGCCCCAACTACAAAAATGTATAAAAGATGAGAGAAAAATTCAAACAGCACAAATGAACAACACAACAAAATGTACAAATGAGTTAAATTACCGAAATCGTCAACTTGTCCCTTTTAAGTTCCATTGCCCTTGAATAACGATTTTGTTTGCAGTTTTACAATTATGGCAGAAACCATTATAAAAAGGAAAAGCTTTAAACAGCAGATATATACAGCCATAACAGAAGACAATTAGGTCAGATGGAATAAATCGTCATTATTCTTCTTACATTATATGACGATTTAACCCAAATTGTTCATTATTACAAAACCATTGGTAAAAAATGAGAAACTATTAATGGCAAAATATTGGACAAAATGAGAGCTAGAAATAAGTTACCGTTGAATAAAATTGTCGGTCAACTCTACATATGACTGTTTTCCTTTAAATGATGTTTTATTTTATCAATTTTAGTGTAATTACCTAATATCTCATTGTTGATACAATATACCAGAACTTTGTTATTATAATTTTCCATGATAGAGCGTTGCTGCTTACAAGGCGGCTATTAAACCAAGGCTTCCAATTGGTATCGTTGACGTTATTCCTTGAATCACTTTACAGACGCCGTCACAAGTTGGTTCACCGTTATAAAAATTCTGTTTCACAGATGACGCCGCAGATTTTGCAATTATCTGAACCACTATCCCGTCCTCATTTCCTAGAATATGACATTATGAGAAAGATCACTGCATTTCTACTTACATGATCAACACGAAGAACGACACAAATGAAGCAGGATCTACTTACCCTTTTGGAGACCCTGAGAACATCCCTGATAAATTTTGAGTTTCTGAGTTTTAAGATTTTTATGTTGTGTTTTTTGTAGACTACTGTTTTTCTTTTCTTGATTCTTTTTTTCCAAATGGGGTTGTCTGTTTGACATTTTTTTTCAAAATAGTAACCCATTTTGAACACACTTGAACCAAAGGTTACATGTATGACATACATTGGCGTCCGGAATCAATTTTTCCTATACAAAAATATGTTCCTCTGAGACTACTTAGCCAATTTAAAACCAAACTTGGTCACAGCCATCATGGTGTTTAAAGGTGTGTCTGTTAATTTTGTCTGTCAACCAGCATGGCCAAGATAAAAATAGAAAATAGGTGTTTATTCCTTATTTATAGATAGCACATCTGACAGGAACTGAAATTATTTGATTGCCAAGATCTATTTACTGTCTGTTTTTTTTTTACAAAATTTGACATATAACTCCTTTCAACAATTTATTGCGGCTTACTTGTCTTTTCATTATTGCATATTTTCTTGAAGACTTTAATCGAGAGAAACTTTTAATAGCACAATTGACCAACAAGACAAGAGTTACACGTAAGTCAATATTGCTTAGTCGTCTTTCGACTCCTATTTGTAGTAATAATTGCCCTATTCACCATCTTTGGCGTTTTTGAAAATTATCTTGAAAACCTTATTATATCCATAAAAACTTTAAAAAGCGAAAATGACTAGCAAGGCAAGATTTGCCAATTAGTTACATGACCTAATTCGTCATTCGACTCCTTTATAGACGTTAGTGCACTGTGAAAAGGATTTTTACCATTTTTACGTTTTTGCGTATTATCTTTTAACTTGTTATAGATAGTTAGAAACTTTCAACAGCTAAACCGATCAACAAGACATGATCTACAAATATGTCAACATAGCTAAAATCGTCAGTCAATTCCATTTGGAGTAATTATCCTTTAATGTTTTGCGTTTTGACCTTTCATCTTGAAAAAAAAAATAGTTACGTTATTGTTGACAGATCAAGTGAAACTGTAAATACACATAGGATTAGCTTGACAATTCCTACACATGGGACAATAAAGCCAAAATTTTAAGATCCTTTAAGATGATTTTTACCTACTGTTATGCCCCATCGTGTCGGAGGGGGTCACAAAGTGCTACCCGTGTCTGTCCGTACGTCTGTCCCTCCGTATGTCCGTCCGTCCGTACGTCCCAAACTTATACACAATGCCTATTACCACAAAAAAAACAGATCAAGTTCGAATTTGGGTGGCGTCACTTTTACTATTCTCTAGATATGTCTCTTTATAACAATTTATGCCAGCGGAGGCATCATCTGTGTCCCATGTAGACAATATTCATTTATCAATAATATGTTGGCGACAACGTTGGACGGAAAAAACTGTAACAAGAAAAATGTTCAGCAAGAAAAGATCTACCAATAAGTCAATATAGCCGAAATCGTCAGTCGACGATTTTAACCCTTTTTGCGTTTTCGGTAAAAAAAATTAATGAAGATACTGTTAACAACAAAAACATCGATCAACATGAAAAGACCTACAAATGCGTCAACAAACCGAAAATCTATGTCTTTTTTCTTATAGGAGTTATTGCTCTTCAATAGTGTGTATTTGTTTTATTTGGCAATTTTTTTGGGGGAAATTTTGATTTGCAATGCGCGTCTGGCATGATAAATTAAAATCCTGGTATCTGTGATTAATTTGGGTTTTAATGACAAACACTATAGTAGATACAGAGAAAATGAAAACAAAATGCAACGATAAAATATTTTAGTTATGAATTATCTTCTAGTCTTCAATGTTGGAGTGTGGCCATTGTTGTACATACATCTAAATGAGCGACACAGGCTCTAAAGAGCCTCTAGTTCTCATTTTATATATCCATCCGAAGTCAAAAATATCACTTTGCTGCATATGTGTACTTTCGATTTATTCTATTTTTATTTTTATTTTGCCATGATCTAGACTTGATAGGCTTCTTTTATTTATTTTTTAAATTGCGACTTTCTAACGTGTTCTGAATGAAATTTAAAGTTATTGAGTAACATACTACTTGTACGTTTTCAGTTTCAGTTGTTAATACTCTTTGCATTTGAGATGTAGGCATTCCATATTACTTAAAAAAGTATAAAATTTGTAGAAGGTTAATGTTTTGGTAATTGAGTTCATATATTGAATAAAGAGCCATGCCATGAGCGAATGACACGCCCGTCGCTTTTACTCCTAAAAGTCATATCATAAGTTTATAAAAAAAACTAAGGGGAGGTTATTTTGATAGATATAAACCAGTCTCCAAAGTTTCATGAAAACTGCTTAAAGCACTTTTGAATTATCGTACGAACGGACAGACGGACGGACGGACAGACGGACGGACGGACAGACGGACGGACACTTCATAAGATCGCTCAAAGATTATAGAAAAAGTGTCAATTGTACATATTGAACATTATTTGAATAATTCCTACTCCGAACAATATACTTGTATCAATGACAAACATCGATATTGATTTATTTGATATTCCATTTGCTTACTTTATTTAAGGTGCCCAAAATGCACAAATTAATAAAGACATTCCTGTATGCGAACCCTGTAGCATCGAGGACAGCACAGTAAATGCATTATACTTTTGTGAGGAATGCGATGAAAATTTATGCGAGGAATGTTTCAACTTTCATCAGGCACAAACAGAAAACTATCAACATAAAGTTACTGGCATATCAAGAAACACAGTTTTCTGTAAACCATGCCACTCCCTTAAACGGGAGTCCGAAGCTACATCATTCTGTATTGACTGTCAGGTTCCAGATCCTCTTTGTGAAGCTTGTGCCCAAAAACATACAAAAATGAAGAGAACAAAATCTCACAGGATATCTTCAGATATTTGCCAGCTTCATTCAAGGTCAGTTGATAAAATTTACCTGGAGCAGTATCATTTGTCCTTCTTTCGTAAATAAGTGCATAAGGTTTCGTGAGAAACAATCAATTCCTTATATTGATAACCAGTCTTTTCATCACAATAAGGGGTTATCACTAATAATGTCACCTTGAACAGAATTTACTTAATTTTTATTTTGTAAAAATTAATGATTGCCACTGAACTTTAGATATTGATTGCATCAAAGTGATTCACTTACATAAATAAATCTAATATAATGTCTAAGCTTTAATTTTGTTAATACCGGTAAGAAAATATATAGTTTTCAACATGCCAATACTGATGTCAAATTTAGACATTCCATGCTATTTATAGTAATATACCGGTATCTGCATTCAAAGAAGGTTCAGATGTGTTTTCCATAAACCTGGCGATTGACATTTATATTAATTTTAACCCTATAACTTACATCGATCTATACTTAAAACGTTAGTGACAAATGGTGTTTTATTTCTTCTTCAGATTTCCCAACAATGAATATGCCATGCAGAAGCAAGGCCTTACAGACGAATGTTTGACTCAAGAACTAAAACAACTAAAGGTAGCTATTGAAGTGATGTAGAATATTATCGTATTAGAGTCGTATCAGAAAATCAATAGTTAAGAATGAACACAACCTAAATTTAATATTTTAAATTAAATCTCAGAACATTTCAGTAAAATGTCCACCATCAACATTATAAATTCTAAATAAATATACTATAGTTGGTTTGAGACATAAAACAATCGACAAAAATGTAGGTTAATTTTATCAGAAATATAAATTCAATGTTTTGAAAAGAGAAATACACAACTAATACTGAAACTTTTGATTTTTAAAGGACCCAACAAATGAGGAATTGGGAAAGCCATACTCATCAGAAAGCAAATCAGATAGTACATTGCTACAGTGGCGAGCAGAGCGAGAGCTGACAGAAAACGAGGTTTATCAAATTATTTTTAAGGAGCATCCAAATGGTAAATGGAGGCCATATGTGTCAAAAGAAAGATGTAGCAAGCCAAGATTTCCAATAACTGGGCTCAAGGCAAATACATCGTACATTTTTAAAGTAAAAATAATTGACGATAGTACTGGGAAGGATGGTCAATTCACTGTAGAAAGTGACCCTATTATAACACGGGAGTCGCCAGCACTAGGTGTTTTGCAGAGGGCAGAACAAATTGAAATTGGTCCACCAACAGTTTACCAATTGCCAATAAAAGAAAATATTTCTGCCAGGAACGAGAAGGCAAAGACCAGAAAGTTTTTTCTAGGTAATTGTACAAACAGTAAATATGATTTAACTGTAAGGACGTTACATAAATATATTACACTGTTAAATAAGTGTTTGTACCCAAGGTATAGTCGGCCTTAACCATATTTAAAAAAAAAAATAATTTCAATGTTCTTGCATATTTTAATTGATTTGAAATTTTAACTGTTTTGATTTGAGCGCCGCTGGCCATGGTGAGTCCTGTTTAGGCATAACACACTTCTAGTACACTAAATTATTATTCTCGTTTCTTTGGCGAGTTTTAATGAAAACCAAAAAAAAAAAACAACAAATGTCAGTCAAATTGTTTAATTTTTAATCAATGTGTTATCATTGATATGCATAACTGAAAGAATTTGCATGTTTCTTCATTATTTACATTTCATTATAACTGACCTTTTGTTATGTTCGTAATAGTTATTGGTAATATGCTGAAACTCATCAGTAATCAGGGTGCTTACTTTACATCGTTGATTTTAATCTAAATGTTTACATGGACATCATAAGGTGACATAAAAAATATATTCAAAAATTTATTATATTCAAAAGGTAAAGAAGGTATAGACGCGATAGAACGCACTGTTATGATAGTTGGCGCCACTGGTTCCGGGAAGAGTACCTTAATTAACGGAATGGCTAACTATATAATGGGAGTGACATGGGAAGATCCATTTAGATTCACACTTATTAACTTGGAGGCATGTGAAAAGGCAAGAGAGAATGATCAGGTGAGATGAATGTTTATTTGTTTAGATTAATGTGTATTTGTTTTATTGTACTCATTTTATCAGAATCAGACCAAAATATAATCCACATGTTTAATTGGTTATTGACTTCATTAATCAATAGTTTTATAAAAAGAGAAGAAAATGCACCAAGCAAACACCTAACGTTGGATAAAAGGATAATACCACTTAACATATCCTTGTTCGTACGCACGTTATGTATGTTTGTCCATGAACAGTCTTCGAATGTTTTATTAACGTTATTCGGTTTATATTTTCAGTTTTTAAAAGTCGTCTCAAATTCAGTCTATATACACGTCTACATATGTGATCACTTAAAGACAGACATTTTTCATCAAATAACCTAGGCTTATTCAGGGCTAACACCACAGATAACATGTATTGCATTTGCAGATTTTTTTTTCACTCAATGGGATATGAAGCCATGCTGACTGACATCATTGCAAGACCGATTCCGCCCTTTACCACTCGTCCAACAAGGCCTTATAAAAACATAGCTATCGTTATCATGAATACCGAAGAAATAAAATTTAAGATCAAATCAGTAAATCTTAAAATTAGAATCGATATGAAAACAGCTGTTAAATATGAGCTGAAATTATTTTAAAATAGTAATTGATGAAACCAATTAGAAAGAATGTTGATATCAAAAGAATGCAATGCTAGAAGATACTAGTAAAACCTATTACTATAACGTGTGACATTTCAGGTAATTTGTGACGCTGTAATGTTAACCTAACTTTGATTCGTTTTAGGCACATTCACAGACCGAGTGGGTGACATGTTATACTATTCACAATGATGTATCGGATAGAGTAAACTATACCATCAACTTAATAGACACGCCTGGATTTGGTGACACCAGAGGCTTAGACCAAGATGCAAAAATAGTAGAACAAATTAGAGAATTATTTAATTCCAAAGGAGAACGGGGAGTGGCAACTCTTGATGCTGTTTGTTTTATACTCAAAGCGCCTGATGCACGATTATCAACAACTCAGAAATATATTTTTGAAGCCATCTTGTCGTTATTTGGAAATGATATCAAAGATAATATATGTACCCTTATCACCTTTGCTGATGGCCAACGACCCCCAGTTTTAGCCGGAATACAAGCAATTGAAGGAATTCCCCTTCCATATGATACTTATTTTACTTTTAATAATTCAGCTCTTTTCGTTGATAATACAATGAATACACCAAGCAACCTTTCTCCTTTCTTCTGGGACATGGGAATCAAAAGCTGTCAAACGTTCTTCGGTCATCTAACCACCCTACAAACAAAAAGTCTTTCTCTTACTACTGAGGTATTGAGGAAGAGGCAGAAAGTTGAAAACACGGTAATTCATTTACAACAGGAAATAGAGGTGGGACTATCACAAATCAATGTGCTGGAAAAAGAAGTGGCAATTTTTTCGCAGAACGAGCAAGCAATACTTCAGAATAAAAAATTTGAATACGTAGTTGACGAAGATTTTCAGGAAAAAATTGATTTAACAGGAAAAGGGCAATATACAACCAACTGCCTTACATGTAACTATACATGTCATGAGAAATGTGCGTTCGCAAATGATAGTGAGAAGGTAAAGTGCTGTGCTATGAACAGAGAAGGATCATGCACCCAGTGTCCAAATGGTTGTGACTGGAAGCTGCATCATAACACACCATATATTATCAAATGGTCAAAACGCAAAGTGAAGAAGAGATATGATGATATGAAAAAGAAATATGAAGAGGCCACTCAGAAAACATTAACGCAGGAACAAGTCTTAGAGCAAATGAGCCAAGATATAAGTAGACAAGAGGAAGCAATCCAGGTTATGATGGAAGTCATTTCAAAACTAAACAATAGGCTAAAAGAAATTGCTCTCCGTCCTGATCCTCTCAGCACAGTTCAGTATATAGAATTGATGATTGCCAGTGAAAAAAGAGAAAAGAAGAGTGGATTTGAAGGCAGAATTGATGCTTTGGAGAAATGTAAAAAACGTGCTACTTATGGAAAATCAGTTAAGATATTCCAAGATCGTGTCCGTAATACTAGGCAATCAATGGCAGCCGGTGACGTTGCAGATGAAATACTAAAAGATGAAAAATCGGTTCTTTGTAGAATAAAAGGATTTTTTGGCATTGGTAAAAAATGAATGAAAGCTAACAGAGAACTTTGTTTACCTGATATACTGTAGATTTATTTAAAACACTTTAAATTCCTAGCTGATGAAATCATAAGCTTATCTTTAGCAAGTTTATCTATACAAGATTGAACTTTGATGTTTTACTCTATATGTTTTACAGTGTTTTTCTGTGTTTTATATTGTGAATAATTTATTGTCATATTTTGTCCTAACCATTTAGGAAAAACAGAATATGCGAGTAGGTCTTTAAAGGGTCATATAAAATTTATTGTTATGACGAGGCATTTTTTTTTAATTACAGTTAGGAAATTATAAATAATTCTTGTTGTGTCAGAAAAAAGTATTCAATAGCGGCGCCATGGTTTGTTTTAAATATTTTGTAGTTTTATTTAGAATTGTTTTCTAGTGAGGATAGTTTAGTCTGCTTCAAATATTTTTTAAATTTTTTCCCCAATTTCATTCCCTGTATTTTCAAAAGTTCACTTTGCTTTCCTTCGTATATTTTTAATTTTTCAGATTTACTTTTTTACAAATTTTAAAATTCTACATGGATTTATAATGAAGTGTAAAGATTTAGTTCACGGTAATAAAAAGTTGACGATGTTCAGCTACATTGTTATTTGATCTTCATTCGAAGTATGAATGTCTTTGCTTAAGGCCATTTGCAGAATATCATTTATAAGTTTATTTTATTTTTAGAATTAAAAGACACCGAATGAAGGTCAAATGCGATATAAAAAGTCATTGATAAAATTACATCAAATATTTTTTGTGTAAAATTCTTTACATCTTTTAAAGGTTTCATGGTCAACCAGCTTTGGTTTAATTTGTAGTTGTGTGTACTTGTTTCCAAATTTTATTAATATAAATGAATATTGTGCTTAAAGAGATAGATTTCAAAACGTTTGGTTATTGGACATTAATATGTGTGTTCCTGCTTATGTATTCTTTTTTCATAAAAATAAACCTAAAAATATCTTTGTTTGCTATTTCATCAAAATTTTTTTAGAATAAGGACATTACAGAGACATAATTTAAACAGTCATATTACTTGAATATGAAAATAGGAAGATGTGGTATGATTTCCAACGAACAAACTATCCACCAGAGATAATGACGTAGACGTTCGCACCTATTATTCCTAAAGCCTTCAATAACTATCAAAACCATACCGTATGGTGAGCTATGAAAGGCACTGTCGTGGAAAAATGTTACACGTTCGATGAATAGATGACGAATAAATGCTCGTTTACCATAGTAAAAAGTAAAATAAAATAATTCAAAAACATTCAAAAACAACGCAAAACGTAATCAATTTTGTATGAATGTGAAGTTAGCAGCCTGTTCGTTATTCGATATTCGATATTTAATATCCACTCGGCTCCTAGCAGTCGGTTCGATATTCAAAGGAGTAGGGGCTTTAAGGGTCACTTCAAAAGTAGATGATTTCTCTCTCAAAATATCTTATAGGTGTCTGCTTTCCAAAAATATATATATTTTGTATATATTACTTGAAATCACTTTATATGACGTCGTCAAAGTGTATCCCTTTATTAATACCAAACATGAATGTTTAATCAATTTTGAAACTAGTGCTGTTATTATTGCACGTATTTAAGTTGAAAACTTATAAAAAAGATACCTTCTTATATACAAATATACAAAAGGACGTTCTATGAATCAATGTAAGAGTAATATACTTTCTCTTTTGTGGTCTCTGATCATTTGTATTTACCATAGCAACTGTTACCATGGTTTCAAAAATATATAGATCTTACGTTTTTGTTTTCGAATTTTACGGTGCATGGACATTTTGTTTCAGTCTAAATAATCAAAAGTCTATTTTTGATTGTTATTTCTGAAATAACAAACAATTTGAAACACACTTTTCAAGATGACATTGTTTTATGTTTATTCAACCAAAAATTATCCAATTGCCTAGAAACATTAAGAAACTTTAGATGATGTTTAATATTATTTCATCTACATTTGAAACTTTGTCGGTGTGTATGCATTTGTCATTTTGAACAGGAACAACTGCAAACTGTTTAATCAGAAACTGTTCAACAGAGTTAAAACCACTGGTATTATGTATCTATATAGTAACAGCTACCTAACAACAGCATTGATATGTTGAAATACCTAAAATGCGTATCACAATTACTGATGTCTGGTTTTACGTATGTTTGTTGTAATGAAAAGAATGACTGTACAAAAACACTGTTAAACCAATAAGTACGAATTAATTATCTAATAGAAGTTTTTATTTGAGTGAAATCCTTCAAATGTGATTAAATTCTTTGTTGTGTAAATGAACAGATGGTTTTACAGTAATGCGGACATACTGCATGTATACATTATATTATAAATGTATCTTACAGTAATAAATTTTGTTGAAATATAAATATGTTAATGAAATGCACTAAAATAAAGTCCGATTCAACATTTTTATCGACGATTTCGCCTGTGTAAGATATCATACTCTTGAAATTGTGAAAGGGGTTATACGTGTATAACCTTTTTGTTATTACGACTCTCACCAAAGAAAGATTTAATATGATAGATTGCAAACATCATGAAATAAAATCATATATATTTTTGTGTCATTAATCTTATTAGGTTAAGAACAAAAAGTTGAGATAAGCTATGCAATCATTCCTCAATGCAGTCACTGTCATCACTTTCATCAATAATCTCGGGATCTGGCATGTTACGTGTATCTGTTAGATATTTTGTCCAATCGTCACCAGAACAATAAGGTATGTTCAAACAGCGAGCATACCCTAAATACCAGATAACTGCTGAAACGTGTGCACACATACCAACTATTCTTGCTCCAGCACGACATTTACAGAACCAGCCAAGAACAGTCATTTCATCGTATTGAATACATAACAAATAAGCTCTTGCTGAAACATGTCTACTTTGGATTTTTGCACATATCAAAGTGTTTTCCTGTTTATGTACCAGTACCTCAAAGTCATTGTTTTCATTAACATCTTCAGCAACGTATGACTGACCAATTTTATCTGGTAAACGCCTAAGGTAAGGTTTCTGAGATCTTCTTCAGTAATCGAAGGAAAATCAACAGATGCAGCATCAATCTTGCACCAACTAGAAGATCTAATGCGGTGAAGATTTTCCGACTCAATTTTTTCTTTAAGGAGATCATTTTGCTTAGAAAGATAAATCATTTTACACCCAAGTAATTGGTCTTCTTGAGGATCACCTGAACTATATGGCTTGCAAAACTTGTTGCTTATTAAGCATACAATGCGTAGGTACTCTCCAATATATGGTATCTGGGAGTTTGGCATCACATGGTTGAAAAACACCCATGTCTTAAATCTGCCTTTTGCAGATTCAACTACCCAATGAATCTTTGTTATCAATCTTGAAGTATTACTTTCTTCTGTTGTAAACTGTGACTGGCCTTTTTTTTTTAAGAAAGAAGGCATTTCTGTTTGTATTCCTAATTCCTGCAGAAGATCAATTGAATCACAAAATCCACGGTCAACAATGACAACATCATCTTTCTGCAACCAACTTTTAATCTGCTCATTGTCTGAAGCAATTATATGCTTTAGTATGTTGGCGTCATTATTTTTGCTATCTGCCAGGTATGGACCCATAACGCTGACAAAATAACCTGTAGTGCTTACAAAAACCATGGGTTTAACGAGAGGCCGATGCTTGTGCATGCTGAATGTACGACGTTGAAACTGAAATTGACCGCTTTTCTGTATATATATGTATGTTCCGTCAATTACAAGAATTGCAGGATTGAATTCATTGCCAAATAATGTCTGGGCAAAAGGTCTAGTATGGTTTTCAATCAATTTCTCTCTAGAAATATGATTGAATCATAAGTGCTTTGGTACGAATGTCTGCATAAGATTTTTTCGGACTGTTGCAACTGCTCGACGGATCGAATCCTTTCCTACATTAAAAATAGTAGCCAAAAGTTTGTTGGACATTCCTGACCGCATTTTCGTCAAGAAAATGCCTAAGCATGTTCTGGAACTACGCACCTTTGTATCTCTAATAGAAACAAGATGTGTTGCTAAATCATTGAAAGATGCTATATCAATGCCTGTTAAACTTGTGTACTCTGCATCACTTAATGATGAGTCGTTATCAAAATTTAATCGTTTGTCATCATTTTTTAGCAGTAGCATTCTTATTTTTCGAAGTAGGTCCAAAATGTCACTTCGGTTAAATTCTGTCGAATTTCTTAAGTCTGGTAAACATTAAAGGGCTTGTTCACTGAATGTCTCATCTGAAATATGACAAGGACAGTATCTAGCTCCTCCAGGTATTATAATATTCCTTTGTACAAATGTATTAAGCCTTGTTGAGGCAGAAACAGCAATTAGTTTAGGGCCTCGTTTCCTGCAAACGAAGCAGGTTGAGTGGCTTCCACCTATTGAAGATAAAGACAACGTAATAATTTTAAGGGGACGCAAGTGTCTATTGTGATGTGTTTGCAGTTGGTAGTACTTCAGGTTTAGCATTGGCAATGGATTTTTCATCAGATTGTCTGTAATATTTACGTCTACATGTTCGACGTATTACATCAGAACTAGCAACATTTAGGAAATTTTTTTTGTACAAGTATTTACGTAGTCCTTTGTTATTTTCTCCACCAAGAAACCATTTATCATGATGTTTTGTCCTCTTAGTACAGAGAACACATGTAAATCGTGTAACTTTAGACATATCCTGCAAAATGAAATAGCATATGATTGAATTAACAAAGAAATTCAATTTCAATTACAAGTAAAATATTAGTTTTTTTTTCTATTTTGAAACTGTGCGTGTGGTTTCTTTGTCTATTCAGCTTAGAATTAAACCCGACTAAAATATGAAGAAATCGTCGAGTAGACGGCAACCCAAAAACACACTTCAACTAAACGGGACAATGAATTACGAATTGTTTTCATTTAAGTTATAAAAGAAAATGTGAATGTTTAACTTAGTTTCCGTACTTAATCATTTTTTTCTTTTTATTTTGTGCTGTGATCTATGTACTTTAAATACTCGTAGAGCTCTATTCTGTGTTATTATTTGGTAATCGTTACTTTATGACGGTTTACGTTCTTTCTTCTCAAGCATTTGATAGCCACAAAATTAGAAGAATGCGATTTAAAAAAAAGTTAAAACGAAAAGAGAACCATAAATCATTATTATTATTTATACACTAGACGAATGCGAAGCTGTGTGAATTGTGCTATCCTATATATATATATATAATTTAATTTTGGATGTAACGCGTCTTCCGATTGGCTGACGTTGTTTTGTTTATCAGCTCATAGACATAATTTTGTCTTGTGACCTTGACGTCATCAACGTTTTTTCATGATTTACTCCGGAATAAAATGGAATTAAGAATTAAATTATAAGAAATGACTGCATTACAAAGATTCATTATACCACATGTATCATTGGTGCAAGCTTTATACATTATACATCAGTGCATACTGGTTGTACTTACAATGTTGCATCTCATAGCTATTTAAGGAATGACTGTAATATTTTTTTCTGTCTATTCGAAATAACATAAAAAATGTGGTGCACACTTTAAAATAACCCACTAAGCGGGTTATTCGGTGTGCACCACATTTTTGATGTTATTTCTTCATAGACAGAAAAAAATATTACAGTCATTCCTTAAATAGCTATGAGATGCAACATTGTAAGTACAACCAGTATGCACTGATGTATAATGTATAAAGCTTGCACCAATGATACATGTGGTATAATGAATCTTTGTAATGCAGTATTATATATAGGTGTATTATCACACATATCTTGTCTATTGATATTGGTAGATTAACACGTGATATTTTCTTGTATCTTCTTCATCCAAAAAAAGTCTGAAACAAAATTTATAAGTTTTTTTAACTGTACTATAAAGACAATCTTTTTACAAATATGCTGTTAGTTTTCGCTCTGATACTAGCGTATGACAACATCGGATTTTATTGACATATATATATATATAGATATATAGACTATAAAGAGTTCATCAAAGTGAAAATCATAGAATTCATAAAAAAAAGCGTTATCCTTAATTTGTTTAATTTAAAGTTGTAATGAAATATGTATTATAAAACTCGGCTTCTCTATATTTAAAGAAAAAAAAGAAAAAAGAAAAACATAACAAATTATGAGATTCGATCCTGGAACTCTACCGTCATACGCAACGGCCATACGATCGCGGCTGTCAATACTATCATGTTGATGTATGGTACACAGGTATCGCGTTACAAACTTAACGTCTGCAGACACGTATACATTTTTGTTTTATATTGTTTAAACTACATATTCGATTTTTATTATGCATTTCTTTAAAATTATATTTGTTAAAAAATGATATCGTTTAACATTTATTGCAAAAACCTTCGTCTGTTAGTGTTACAAACGGATAAGAAAAAAAAATCTTTGTTTTCCAGTTGTTGCTTGTTATTTGTTTGTTTGTTTGCTTTGATTTTGTAGAGATAAAATGCTTGTTGTGTTTCGAATGAAGTTTTAGACTGAAATATAAAAAATATATCTTTGTGTTCATTTTTTTTTTTTATTCATGTACGCATCATTGATCGGGTCTAGTGACTTCAACTAACTATTTCTAACGATTAAAAAAACTAAATTCCTCATAGGCCTATTTACCTGCAATTTAAGCCAAACTACACCATATTCTTCATCTCTCTGCACATAATAAATGTATATCGCCGTATGTTTTGTTCTAATTTATAGATATTTCAGATTTACAGTCTTTGGAAATGTCACCACTTTGCAGATCCTCATAATAATGATCGAACAACAAGTGCGGAAAATTTTTCCGGAATTCCGAAACCATTAGAATTAAAATAATATCCGACTTGAATGGCTGTACTTTAGTACTACATATTGTCATCAAGATTGATACAGTAACCCCAAAATATAAGCAAGATTTTTTTCGCAAAATCAGCTGTTTTCTTTAAGCAATCGTCCGGGACAATCGTATACCCCGTTCACACTATGCATTTTTAAACCGGGTTCGACCCGAATTAATTAATCCGGATTAAATTCCAATAGTGTGAACACGTTAAACTGGGGCGAACCCGGATTAGAATTACCCCTCATCTGAGGTGGAGTTAATGTGGGGCGAACCCGGATTAGCTACCCCACATTCTAGTGTGAACGCAAAGTGGAGTTAATGTGGGGTTATTGTCATAGCGTTACGTGACGTTTTCTGTCGTCTGTCATTGCCAATATCAGGATAGCCATGGATGCCGAACAATATAATTCTTCAAAAAAGCGAGGTCTATCCTGGAGTGACCAGGAGACGAAGGCTTTACTTTCAACGTGGGGAGAAGGAAGAATTCAGTCAGAATTGGACAATTCAACAAGAAACACCCATGTATTTTCTTCAATTATAAGAACAATGGGCGGCTTGAGGAATCTTCGGACGGCACCGGAATGTAGACAGAGAATTAAAACTCTTAAAAGAAACTGCTTTAAATAATGCAAAAAACAGCAACAAATTGAGTGGAAATGGCAGAACAACTTGTAGTTATTATGATGAACTTGAGGAAATTTTAGGAGGGCGCCCGGCAGTAACTCCACCAAAAGTTAGAGACTCCTCTGAAAACCATAGCCCGAGAAAAAATTCTTCTGTTGAAAGATGCAGTGAGCCGGAAGATGAAGATGGTGATATGGACAGTATTTTTCAACAGCCATCCACTAGCTGTTCTTCTGCATGTTCTGTGACCATGGTACCAGCAACCGTTAAACCGATTGCAGACGTAAGTATAAAACAATACGGTTGTACATGTAGTATATTCCACTGATATTTTATTCCCATTAATCTGCATGTAACACACCGAAATTTCATTAGGGAAGCGTACAGTATTAGTGCGATTGTTCAGAACAAATATAGCGAATAAATAAGTTTAGCTTAGTCACAAAATTGTTTATGAAATATGCTCAGTATAATAGATCAGTATAATGGAATACACTATCCGCATCTAATTCGAATTTGTTCCTTTCATCACCGATTTCATTCCTACTTTTACATGTTAAATTTCCTCTACCATTTTCTACATCCGATTTTAGTTTTTTAACATCTTTTAGTATTTAGTATTGTACAAGTACACCAATCAAATATGTCCATAGACATCTTTATGTTTAATATGGACCAGAAACACGAATCAACACACCACATTTTGGCTATGATTTTTGCATTTTTCTTTACATTAATCTACATCAGTACATGCATGTACATGCATGCTAGCTTAATAAACGTATTTACACTTTTGGTATTTAGCTATATTTTGCCTCCGAATGACCTTAGATCTACTCCGAATCACCTTTTGACGTCAGACAACAATCACTTTTTAATTGTGACATCAAATGTTTTGAATTATGATGTCAAAGTTTACGGGAACCTGTGTGATTTTACGTAATGGCGGACAAATTTGCATACAAGTGTATATACGTCTATTTTTAATGATTCAGCTGTATAGCTTTAAGGACATATCATCATGAACATAAAGGTTTAGGTCAAGAAATGTTCAGAGATATTTAAAACATTCAGTGTGGCTGATTTGAAATGTTTGACACTTTTTGTCTAAATGTCAGCCAAATTTGTCCAAAATGTCTGATAATTTCATAAAAATTTGTTAAAATTTATGCTTATAGAAGTGTGTTTTGACTGACCAGATTTGAAAATATAGTGACAGTCCAAATGTCAAGTACAAAAAGTCTTTTCAAGAACTCTGAATTGTTTATGGCTGAACTGGTTTACAAAATAAGATGGGTGTCTCTAATCATTTAAATACACAGGCATATGAATATGGAATGACCATTGGACAGGTCAACACTAGCATAAAAAGCTACAACATACATTTTTATGCTAATGTTGTCAATAAATGAAAATGAATAAAGGTTTGCATAAATTCACTCAATATTTATCAGTATAATATGCAAATCATATAAAAATTATGATGCTATAAACATGATAAAACTTCTCATGGTTAATGAATAACATTTATTTATATTTGTAGTCCCAGATTGAGAAAGACACATGTTTACCACAGATGACTCACATATCAAGAGCAGAAAGAAAGGTATATTAATCTTGTTAATTGATTTAGTAATACTTGATCTAAATTTCATGCTTAACAAGACCCCCTATTTCCTTCTAAAAAAATCTCCAAAACTAATGAATTGTTAAAAAAACCTATTCAATGAAAGTTTCACTTTTATTACATACATGTAAAATTGAGAATGGAAATGGGGAATGTGTCAAAGAGACAACAACCCGACCATAGAACAGACAACAGCAGAAGGTCACCAACAGGTCTTCAATGCAGCGAGAAATTCCCGCACCCGGAGGCGTCCTTCATGTAATATACTTGAGCAATGATGGAAAATTCTATAATCATATATTCATGCTTAACAAACGACAAAGTGATCAAGGAGTAACTGTCCCCCATGATTTCTTTCTCAATAATTTATGATATATGTATTTCTGTCTTTTTCAAGTGAACTGAATTGTATATGTATATAATAGATATCATATGCAAGTATGAAAATGTCAACATCACAAAAAAATAATAAAATCATGAACAAATATTGAATATTTCAGATAACCAATAACTAATTTGTTCATGATTTTGCTATTTTTTGGTGGTGATGTACACTTTTACATGTTTTAATCCTGCATATTATATTTTGTATTGTACTGAATCATAATTATATGATCCATCACCTTGTATGATCATTTAGCATTGGCTATAATCATGATTTTTTTTAAACATTGTACATATTAATATACATGTATGTATTAAAAAAATGTGGTAAGATTGCCAGTTAAACAACTATCAATCCAAGACTCAATGTTGTTGATGATAGCAATTTTGGG
This sequence comes from Mytilus californianus, assembly GCF_021869535.1. Classification (NCBI taxonomy): domain Eukaryota; kingdom Metazoa; phylum Mollusca; class Bivalvia; order Mytilida; family Mytilidae; genus Mytilus; species Mytilus californianus. The sequence continues at coordinate 8,382,718 of NW_026262582.1, forward strand.
TGATGGTACAGTAGTCAATGTAGAGTATAACTTCACACTGGATAATAAGCTTTAAAGGGTTATGAAATGACCAGTGTACAGCAATTTAGACCAGAAAACAAATGATCATTTCTACAAACCAATTAATAAAAAAACAAATTTTAAATATATAGTAACAAGAGACATCCAATAAAAAACAGTTGACCTACAAGTAGATTGAATGGTTACTTTTTATTTCAGAAAACAGATGAACGAAAGAGAAAAGACTAGAATGACCCTGAATGTAGAAAAAAACAGGGAAGTAAGTATTAAGCAAACAGGCCCTTTCTTCTACTATTACATACAATGTATGTATGCTTAGTCCATGTAGTTGTACCATTGATAATACCATTAGTTGAAAACAAGAAATGAAAAGACTCATATTTAGACTCAGAAACAGGTTCCAGTACACAAAAAATGTATTTTTTTTAAGAAAATAAGAAAATGTGGTATGATTTATAACATAAACATAACCTCAGTGCTACTGGAGATGTGCAAATTATATCTCATCATTAAAATTCAAAATCTGATACAAGTGTTATTTTAAAAGCTGAATAAACACAACATAGCAAGCTAATGACCTTGACATCATTTTCATGGTTCATTGGCTAAATATTATTCCTTGAATTTTATGTTGATTTTTTTTATTAATTAAAGAATTAAAAATACTGAAAAAATATTAAATTTGTGAAAGAAAAACACACATGTTAGCAGTTGAATGTTGTTTTGGTCACATAAAGAAAATTTTCAATATGCTATTAAATTCATGGATTAGTTCTAAAATATGAAATTTTCAATTTGATTTTTAATAGTAACTTTTATAATTTTATAGCCTCTGGGAAAATCAGAAAAAGTGATGAGAGCCTTATGGCTATGTTAAAAGAACAGCAAAAAGAGTTTTTATCAAATGAATCAAAGAGATGGGAGGAAGAAAAGGCTCGAGAGGAGAAAATGAGAAAAGAGGACAAGGAACATGAGCTGAATCTATTTTCTATGTTTGCTACAATTCTTAAAGGACAGCCATCATCCCAAATTACATCATGTCATGCATCATCAGTATCGTCATTCCCTTCTTCATCATTCCAGGATTCAACATTCCAGGCTTCACCATTACATTCTACATCAACATCATCAACATAACACAGACCAACCTCAAATGTTAATAATGCTTCTTTCCTTCCAGAAGCATCATGCAGTAATATGAGCTTCTTGAGAATGCTAAATAATGATGACTGTTTTTAGCTGTTAATTTCAATTTATACCAAGTTAGTGTTTTTTTTTCAATCCATATATTTTAATTTTAACTTTAAATTTTAAGATCTAGATGAAAGAACATTTATTTATGTTTGTGAAAAGAAATATTGTTCCTCTAAATTTCTTTGTAAAAATTGTAAAAATTGGAATAGAAGGATATGTCCTAATAAAAACTTATCGTTTTTTTTCTCTTTATTAATGCTGTCTCCCCTGCAACAGAGGTTGCAGAAAGTGAGACTTAGATGACAGGGTTATTTGCACTGGACCTTAGATCTTAATATTTCAAAAGGTAAAAGGCCTTGATGCTTTATACTTTGTATATAGATATCTTATGTTATGACTTTTCCGTTGGTCATATGACTATTGTCCTTGACCTAATTTTCATGGTTCACCGATTTCTTTAAAAGAAAGTTAAGATTCTTTGTTATAATATTAATTTCTCTTTTTCTTTAACATATAGGATAACTATATTTGGTATGTGCAGTTTTATCTCAGATACAATAAGCAGCTGTCAATTATATTTGGTGTTTGGAAATACCCGGAATTGTTGTTCTAAGGTGTACATGAATCATCTGACCTTAACCTCATTTTCATGGTTCGTTTGTCAATGTTCATTTTTTCTTGTTCAGTCTCTTTTTTAGATACATTACTATAATGAATAGGTATTCTATATTTGGTCTATGAAATGATTTTAAGATGTACAGGTCTATCTTGTGTCATCTTACCTTAAAATAATTTTTCTTTGTTCATTTGTAAAAGTTAGATTTTCAGTATGAGGTTTGCTTCATAAGTGTTAAATGTGAATACAGAAACAATGCCGTCATCTCTTTAGACTGAACAAAAAAAAAAGAATCTGTCTTTCTCACTTCATTGACAGAATGCAGAAAAATGGGGATGTTTATCCTATAAATCTTAATATTTTAAAATTGATAACAATATTATCATATCTTGTATATGGATGAACTATTGTAGCTTAATTTGAAGCTTCAGTATAGCATATAGTTTTTATTAGTCCCCTACCAAGGAAATTGAAGGGAACTTTAGGTTTGCACTCTGTCTGTTGGTCTGTCATGTAAATCAGCTTTCCACACTTTTTTTTGTCATGCTTCAAGATATTGGTTTGATATTTGGTATATAGTTTAACCATGACAAGTTACAGATCAAGTTCTACTTTTGTTCCGGTCTGATGAATTTTTGCAGAGTTATGGCCCTTGGATTTAGAAAAATCACATATAAAGTGATAAGTTTTTAGCACTTTTTTCGTCATGCTTGAAGATAATGACTTCATATTTGGCAGATAGTTTAACCATGACACGTTATAGATCAAGTTAGAATTTTGTTCCGGTCTGATAATTTTTTGAACTTAGAAAATCCACTCAAATAGTTGGTTTTCCACATTTTTTTGTTAATGCTTAAAGATATTGACTTGAAATTTGGCTGATAGTTAAAACATGACAAATTACATGTGTGAATTGTGTTCTGGTCTGATGATTATTTTCAGAGATGGTCCTTGGACTTGTTGAAATTTTTTTTTTCCAGGAAAGCCGGCAATAAATTTTAGCATATTCAATTATGCTAAAAATATATATAAAAATAGGAAAATTTTGTATGATTACCAATGAAACAACTCTCCATTTAAGACCAAACGTCATTGATGTCAGCAAAAAGTAAAATAACAAAAATACCAAACTCCAGGGGAAATTCTAAAGGAAAGTCTTTAATCAAATGGCTTATCGATAAGCTCAATCACATATAATGAATGGAAAATAACTGTCATATTCCTGAATTGTTACAGGCATTTTCTTAGTTAAAAAAATTGTGCATTAGACCTGGTTTTAAAGCTAGCTAAATCTCTCACTTGACAGTCGCCTAGCAATTTAAGGTTACTACATCCTTGAATGCAGAATCTTGGCTTTCACTACATAGTAAGCTAATTGACCAATTTAAAGCATTTCAGAGGATAAACTGCTTACAGTGCAAGATTTTCTCATTGTTGAAGTTCATATATTGAGCTGTAGTTGTTTACATTGTTCATCTTAGTTAATGGCATACTCAGTCAGTCTCATTAGCAATCATACTTTACTGATATGTTTTAATAACAAGAAGGATGTCATCACAACTAAGAATTTAACTAATAGTAATATTTTAATACTGAAGATCATTTTATATTTGAACTACTGTTCCCTTTCTTGTAAAAGGTAGTTAATTATTGTATCCCTGACCTGCTTTCCAGTTTGTGTTGCTGCCTGATAATCATTTGGGGCATTATTCATTTCCTCTTGTTCTAGCCATTCTTCAGGGAATTCATTCAAAAAAGTTTCACATATATTATGCAATGTACAACAGCACTCTGCAACATCAGGTACAAAAAGTGTAGATAAATCATTTCTTTTCATTAAACATCTCCATCTTCCTTTCAATCTGCCAAATGCATTTTCCACCACCATCCTTGCCCTTGACAACATATAATTAAAATATCTCTTTTCTGCACTTGAGGCTCCATTGTCCCTGAAAGGTTTTATCAACCATGGCATTAATGGGTATGCTGCATCCCCAATAATAAACGGAGTAATTGTTGTGTTATTGAATCTTTTGTCTAGTTCATTTCCAACAACATTGCCTCTCTGAAATTGTGCATATATGGATGAATTTGCAAAAACTCGTGCGTCATGAACCCGACCTGCCCAGCCAACATTTATATTCCAAAACTTATATGAGGAGTCAACGACTGCCTGTAAAATAATGGAATAAAAGCCCTTTCTGTTGTGATAGTCAGCTGGTACTTCTTTAGAAGAGGGACGAAAGATACCAGAGGGACAGTCAAACTCATAGATCGAAAACAAACTGACAACGTCATGGCCAAAAATAAAAAGACAAACAGACAAATAATAGTACAGATGACACAACATAGAAAACTAAAGACTAAGCAACACGAACCCCACCAAAAACTGGGAAGCCAGAATTGGAATGTGTGTGCCATCTATGGCCCCTGAAATAAAAAAAGGACAAACTTAATTAATCAGATTTTCTGAATTAGACTTTACACAAAGTGTAATCTCATTTTTTCAGAAATGTGTGTTTCTTTGTTAGAGAATTTCTGTATATTTTTTTGCGCTGTCTCATATTTTCTTTTATATCAGGGCTCTTGAAAAAGTATATCTGTTGTCGAGAACTGATCAGTGTGTGGTAAGGAGAATATGCAATGTTAGGCTGGTCACAAAAGTCTTTGCAAATGTCAATGTAAAACTTGGTTATATCAGGGATCTAATAATACATATTATTAGGTCCCTGGTTACATACTATAAATAAAGAAATATGTATCTCCATCTTGTAAAGCTCTCACTGGTAAAAATGTGTAAAGAAGTATAAAGACAATATATATACTGTGCTTTTTTCATCAAGAAACCTTGACATATATTACAGTCCGCAGGAAGACATGTCACCTTACCCGGACACATTATTCTGACTCCGAGCCGACCAGTCTTTGCTCTTACTCCTTAATGTGGCGTGCTTAGCGGAGCAGCAGAAATATTCCAATTTTAAAGTCTTTGGTTTAACCCGGTCGGGGTTCGAACCCAGGACCTCCCACATTCACTACCACGAGACCACCGAAGCGGTTTTTTAAATGAGAATTTATATCTTATTAAGTCTAAATGTATTTATTTAAATTCTTTCTTTTCTTTATTAAATTTTAAGATACCAATATAACGTGGAAAAGAAGGAAAATTAAGTGAAAACAGGACCGGTACCAGTCCCTTGAGCAATTCTAGAAGTCTGTAATGCATTTCTTGTTTCTGTCCCCCTTTTCCATCCACTGTTGAGAAAACAAATATTGCAGATGTTTGCCCCCTCCAACACTTTTCGGTTCATCCCTACACCTCTTCTCATATCTCCTTTTATTTATGCTTATAACAAAAATATGAAACATTATGAATGAAGGTTTTAAAGTAACGGGAGAAAATGCTCAACCTTTAGCAATTTAAAATTTGAAAAATCAAATTGAAATGAAAAAAAAAAACTCAATATTTCTATCGATATAAGTTTCTAAAGGTAATGAAATCCCAACAGTACCCGATTTTTTTTTTTTTTTACATGAATCATTTTAAAATACCGTTGAACGATCATATTTATCAAACCAGTTCATGTTGTACCCTGCCCAAATCGACGAAGATTCTAGCCGACGCAATGCATATCAAATGCCAACTCTTATCCATTGACTAAACGAGTTAGAATTGGTCATACATATTGCCATGTAATATGTCGTGGTTAAATAAATAAGATATTTCACTGACAATTTATCAAAGGCTCTTTCAAAAAAACCAAGAGTTTAATGTTATTATGGTAATCATGTGAAACATGTGCGACAAAACGTCAACGTCGTCGAAGATTATACCTATATTGTGACGTCGAAATATTGTTACGTTTCTAACGTCTTGGCAATTTTGAATTTTGGTCTTGGCACTTTCAATGTCCATAAAATTCGATGACCCTTTAGACAATGTATATATACAGATGGTATCAAAAGGCTTTACCAGAATATTATCATCTTCGATATCTACGGAGGGCTTAAATTGTCACTTTTCAGCAAAAAAATCGTCGAAAATTCAGGCCAAAGGGCACAGGGCAATGTCTCAACCCCCCGATCTCTCCATCTTCCTAATATTATGCAGATAGTTAGTTAATATAAAGATACAATCGAGACCAAAAGGAATTTGGGTAAACTTCTTGTCTTCTATGTTTACGGAGGGCTCAAAGTGCCAGTTTGATATTCAAAATGTATAGTGAAAACCTACCGGAGACCGCTTGAATGACGGCGAGCCCCCCTGGTTTTTCAATGTCCATAAAATTCAATTTTAGACTATGTATATATACAGATGGTTTCAAAAAACTTTCCCAGAATATTGTCATTTTCGATATCTACGGTGGGCTTAAATTGTCACTTTTCAGCTAAAAATCGTCGAAAATAAATTCAGGTCAAAGGGCGCAGGGCGATGTCTAGACCCCCCTGATCTCTCCATCTTCCAAATGTTATGAATACAGTTAGTTAATATAATGAGACCAAAAGGAATTTGGGTTAATTCCTTGTCTTCGATGTTTACGGAGGGCTCAAAGTGCCAGTTTGATATTCAAAATATATAGTGAAAACCTACCGGAGACCGCTTAAATGACGGCGAGACCCCCCTGGTCTTTCAATGTCCATAATATTCGATGACCTTTTAGACTATGTATATATACAGATGGTATCAAAAGGCTTTCCCAGAATAATGTCATCTTCGATATCTACGGAGGGCTTAAATTGTCACCTTTCAGCTAAAAATCGTCGAAAATTCAGGTCAAAGGGCACAGGGCGATGTTTAGACCCCCCCCCCCCCCCCCCCCCCTTCCTCCCCCTGACCTCTCCATCTTCCTAATATTATGCAGTTAGTTAGATAATTACAGATAATTTCTGGGAAATCCTTCTTAAAGCATATGTCGTTTCTTTTTGTTGCTTGAAATATCATCTTTTAAATGTTCATTCTTGATTATATTCTATTGATTAAAATCTATAGATTATAAAGAGAAATATTCGATTTACATAAGGGTTTATATTTGAGGACAATGAGAATTTACGGTAACTTGAATTTGTCACAAAAAAATTTTCCTATATCTCTTAATTTTTACAACTATTACACTGTAACTAATACATGTAACTATCATGCTTTAAATGTTATTTAATGTTCATTTTTTTATTATATTCAACTTAGAAAATTTTGATATCGAATAACGAATAACGAACCGGCTGCTAACTTCACATACAATCAGGGAAGATAAAACAAGACTGAGACAGTAAACAAACACTGAAAAGTAAGAATAAAAACATGAAATACATGTAGCAGGATCAATCTCAAACAATTATAAACATTTAACCAAAATAACCTTTTGAATAAGATTTTTATCAACTCGATATAATAGAATTTTATATTTTAACTATCTTGTCTGGATAAATATTGTTGTCAAAAGGGTAAAAGAGGATAATCTGATACTCTATTGACTTGATGGAAAATGACGAGTACATTTTCAGTTTGTGACGGGACATTACAAAAGACAAATTTGATCATTGCTATTTTTATCAAAAAGATAAACGGATACAAAATCAAATCAAGCATAATACGAAACATTTGAATAAAAGACAGAGGCTGCAGAATAACTTTACATTTTACGCTTGAGGCATTTGTCACCAAAATTTTAGAAGTACATCAAAATTTCAAAGCACAAAACTTAAAAAAGGGACTATACATCGGTTGTTACTTCAGTTTAACTAAAGGTATGTAACTCTCACAAAAAATATAAATCCACTGGATCTATAGGAGACATCAAAACCATGAAATTTTTGCAAGTACAGTGAGATTTTTTTTTATCGACAGTTACTGTACAAAAGAGTTGACGTCGTAGCAATTTGCATATTTCGGTTGAAATGATTTAACTAGATGTTGAGTTTTTATTGAATATCTGACAAATGTTTCATCTGAATTGTCCAAGGGGGGATTAAATACTGAAAAATTAAGCTGCATATGGTTATGATCGATAAATGTTCGAGTTTCAAAATTAGTCTGATATCCATTTTTAAACTATAATTCTATTACATTTGGGACTTATTTTTCCTATTGTCTTTTTTAATTTTTTTTTTTTGAAAAATTGGTGTTGGTAGCAGATTTTTGAAAGTTCCTGTTTATAAAATGTACAATTATTTAAAGCTATTAGAGCTTGTTGATTTGTATGGAAGACGGTCTATTGATGGAGAATATGTTTACAAGTTTTCTCATACAAAAAAACGATAAAATTATCTGAGACGTCAATCCTACTTTAATCTTGTTTACAAAATGTAGAATATGGTGGAAATTTGAAAATTATTAATCAAATAGAAGTGTAATTATTATAAAAGCCATCCCGAAGCAACAAAAGCGTATGGTAATAATCAAACTCTATTTATTTCAAGAATGATTTAGGCAGGGACATGCCCTAATCTAAAGGTTATCTTAAGTTTGTGTGTTTGTTTGTGCAAGTATAACAGCGGTTCTTCGCAGATATATAGTCTTAAACTAAGCTGATGTAAAATAACTGAAAACTATAAAGATTCCTGGTATAAAATTACTTAACTTCTTATTTGAAATTAAACTGTGCATTGTAATCAAGTCGGATTTCATACAGAATTGTTTAAAACTTCATTTATTGATATGGCACACTAGGAAATAAAAAGTAAAAAAATATAACATTTATACTATAAGTATTATAGAAGCGCGTGCGGTCTACAAAGGAATTATCAGTGGCACTCGAATCAAAGCCAATGAAAGGTCAACTACTTTTTACGCAGTTAAAGAGCATTTAAACATGAGAAATCTATAAAGGTTGCATGTGCCAAATTAGACAAAGAGCATCTATATCTGGGATAAGAATGCGACAATCTCGTTAATAAATTTTCAAAGACACTTAAGTCATATCTTAACAACGTGTCGCGTCTTTGACCATCTTAATAGTTAATATGTTTTCTATTATTTTTTTTTTATTTTTTACTGTTCATTGATAATACGCCGGAGTACCGCCTTGATTCCGGAATTATTTGTACTAAATTTTGTTTTGAACAGCGAAATCAGGACCAAGTATAGCAAAGTAGAATTAAACAGCATGAACAATAAGCACATTTCTATAGAAGTATCTGTTATCCTCGTGTTTAGTTTTTATCAGTATTCGGTCGACGTTTGGTATCTTTCGTCCCTCTTTTATAACCACTGGGTCGATGTCTCTGCTGGTGGACATTTTGTCCCCGAGGACATCATCCGCCCAGTAGCAAAATTGCATGAATTTACGAAGATCTAACAGGATACTGGCTCGGACGTCGCCCAGTATAAAAAGGTCAGAAACAGACGTCACCATGGACACGGTGTCGTCTGATAAGGCAGGTGTCCCCTCATCACCAGACATGACAAATATCCCAAACATGACTCATTCAGATCATCATACTAGAGAAAATAGCAATAGTACACATACACAGCCATGTTCAGTTCTCCTTAAAGACATTTTGGATTTTGATGACTCTGAACAACACTGTCTCATTTCGAAATGTGGAACTAATGGCTGCAAAACTTGTGAAATTTTAATAACAGACCCTCAATTCACTAGCAATTTAACTAAACAGTCTTACTTCACTAGAAGTTACGATGATCTGAATTGTAAATCTATAAATGTCGTCTACGGATTAGAGTGTAACCTTTGTGGATTGGTTTACGTCGGTGAAACGAAAGGAAGGCTAAACAAACGTATGTGCGGCCATAGATCAGATATCAACCTCAATGCAAACGACATTCTGTACCAGCATTTTAATCAGCCTGATCATTCCATCGTTTCTATGACAGTTCGTATAATCGAAAAAATATACCACAAGACTAACAATCCTCAACTTGCTACGCCTCTCCGTAGACAAAAAGAGGACTACTGGATTCGACAATTGGGAACTGCGACACCATATGGTTGCAATAACAAAATTAATGGTATAGGTATTCTATCTAGTCCTTCCTGTAGCTCGATGAATGTGATGAATATTTTCAACTCTACTCCTCGACGTAGACGCAGTCATGGTCATCGTCATTATACATCACCTACTTTGCATGATGTCTCTATTAATGACTTGCTACCATTTATACAAAAGCCGTTAGGTATTCATCACATTCGCACGAAACTGTATTCATTACCCCTTTCAAAACTTCATTCTCTGTTCAATTTATGTTTGGATACCACTGTTACAAACCCTCATTCAAACCAATACAAACTTACAGCTATCATTTCGGATATTGCAAGTCACAGACTTTTCAAACCAGTTCGCATTGGAAAAGATGAAAAAGAGAAAAGATCTTTTCTGAAACTTTCCTTTGCCAACAAAGGTCTCGATGGCGTCAACTTAGGCAATATCCTTCATCATAAATTAGTTCAGTCGAAATACCTCCTTATTTTAAAGATCAGTCTGTACCAATAATTTCTTATACCTATACCAAACCAATTGCAACTAAAATTTTCAATTACAAACACGTTTTGCAGGATCTCAACATTGACGACTTCAAGTCTAAACCTCCTTATTGCACCTGTGCTAGTTCCCAATTCACATATAATCCGGCTGGCCACGTTATTACCGGAGACCTCAACATTGTCAATAACACTTCCCTGCGAAATTTGTTATCCAAAGGTCCGAAATATCGTGAGCCTAAATCCATCAATTGGAAATACAACTTCAAAATACTGATGGATTCAGTCGAGGATTATGCCAGGCAATGGGCTAAACGCGAGAAAGAAGACGTAGATACTCTTTCCGAATGGATTAAGGCTGTGAGGTCGTTGATACAAATCCGAATTAAAAAACTAAATGGGCATATCAATACCCACGCTATATCAATTTTTAAAGACCCAAATGTTGCAAAACACTTGTCCTACCTCCATGACAAATATGTTGTTGTCCCCGCAGATAAAGCCCCAAACAACATCGTTTTTGTGTGTAAATATCATTACATAAACTGCTTGATAAATGAATTAGGTATTGACAATTCACTTGGAAACTCAACATATACCCTCACGACACTTACCAAAGAGGAAATGCTGGATAATCATAGGTCTGTTCTATGTTCCTTTGGAATTTCAACCAAAGATGAAGAACTGGATCTTCCATCACTGTATTGGATACCTAAACTACATAAGTGTCCTTACAAACAACGGTATATTGCTGGGTCTTCCAAGTGCTCCACGAAACCTCTTTCTAAATTATTAACATCTATTTTATCAGCAATCAAAGCCGGGCTCCAAAGTTATTGTGAAACTGCCTATTCTAGAGGTGGCGTGAATCAGATGTGGATACTAAAAAATTCCAAATATCTTTTAGAGTACATACAATCTAAGACTCTCTCATCTTGCAATAGTATTAAAACATTTGACTATTCTACACTTTACACAAGTATTTCCCATTCCAAACTAAAAGACAAATTGAAAGAGTTGGTATTACTTTGTTTCATTAAAAAGAATGGCGAACGTAGATATCTTGTCTTGGGGAGGGATAAATCCTACTTTGTAAAGAATCACTCTGATTCAAACAAAAGTTTCTCTGAAACTGACATTATCAAGATGCTTGATTTCTTGATTGACAACATATTTGTTACGTTTGGAGGACGTTTTTTCAACAGACTGTCGGAATTCCAATGGGAACCAATTGTGCCCCTCTTCTTGCCGACTTGTTTCTTTATCATTATGAGGCTGACTTCATACAGGAACTTCTTAGGAAGAAAGATAAGAAGTTAGCAATATCCTTTAACTCTACGTTCCGCTATATAGATGATGTTCTCTCACTAAATAATACAAAATTTGGTGACTATGTTGAACGAATCAATCCCATCGAACTAGAGATAAAGGATACTACAGATACAGTTAAGTCTGTCTCATATCTTGACTTACATCTAGAAATTGACAATGAGGGTCGGTTGAAAACAAAACTTTACGACAAAAGAGATGATTTCAGCTTCACAATTGTGAACTTTCCATTTCTATGTAGCAACATTCCAGCAGCGCCTGCATACGGAGTATATATCTCCTAATTGATACGATATTCCCAGGCTTGTGTTTCCTATCATGATTTCCTTGATAGAGGATTGCTGCTCACAAGGAAGCTATTAAGCCAAGAGTTCCAAATGGTGAAGTTGAAATCATCTCTTCGTAAATTTTACGGACGCCATCACGAGTTGGTTGACCGTTATGGAATAACCGTTTCACAGATGATATCGGATATGTTCCTTATGTCGTTACTACAATACCATTCCCTTTTCACGAATGTGACTTACCGAATAAGACTATTTACCGGATTTGTAATAACATAAGCAACACGACGGGTGCCACATGTTGAGCAGGATATGCTTACCCTTCCGGAGCACCTGAGATCACCCCCATTTTTTAGTGGGGTTCGTGTTGTTTAGTCTTTAGTTTTCTATGTTGTGTCATCTGTACTATTATTTGTCTGTTTGTCTTTTTATTTTTGGCCATGGCGTTGTCAGTTTGTTTTCGATCTATGAGTTTGACTGTCCCTCTGGTATCTTTCGTCCCTCTTGAATTCTATTTATATACGATATTCCTATCCAATGGTTTACATGTGCTAAAAAAGATTATTTGTTATAGCATTGCTGTCATCCTTTACAAAATAGCAAACCGGATACAAGATTCAATTACATTTACATATACATAGGGTCTTTGCATCGGAATTAAACATATTTATTCTAAAACCAGTTGTTGGCATGACACGGGTTATGTTCTTCTCATATATTTTATGATGGTATAATACTAAACCCCTAACAGGAGGGATTGTGCCTGATATTCATATGATGAAGACATAATCTTTCAATCAGTTTAATTGAGGTCTGGAGCTGGCATGTCAATAACTGCTAGTAGTCTGTTGTTATTTATGTATTATTGTCATTTTGTTTATTTTCTTTTGTTTCCTATTCTGACTTCTCTTAAACTGAGTTTTACTGTGCGTACTGTTGTACGTTTGTTTTTTTACTACATTGGCTAGAGGTATAGGGGGAGGGTTGAGATCTCAAAAAACATGTTTAACCCCGCCGCATTTTTGCGCCTGTCCCAAGTCAGGAGCCTCTGGCCTTTGTTAGTCTTGTATCATTTTTAATTTTAGTTTCTTGTGTATAATTTGGAGTTTAGTATGACGTCCATTATCACTGAACTAGTATACATATTTGTTTAGGGGCCAGCTGAAGGACGCCTCCGGGTGCGGGAGTTTCTCGCTGCATTGAAGACCCATTGGTGGCCTTCGGCTGTTGTCTGCTCTATGGTCGGGTTGTTGTCTCTTTGACACATTCCCCATTTCCATTCTCAATTTTATATATCCAGAAAAGGCATTTGAAAGACCAAATGCCACACAACATCGAATGAATGAAAGATGCATATTCTCATCTAGAAGATATATTGTTGGTGACCGTATCCATCCATCATCATTGCCAAATAAAGGCAACAGTAGTATACCGCTGTTCGAAACTCATAAATCGATAGAGATAAAAACAAATCCGGATTACAAACTAAAACTGAGGGAAACGCATCAAATATAAGAGGAGAACAACGACACAACAAAAACACAACATTAAAAATGTAACACACAGAGAAACAAACTATAATATAACAATGGCCATTTTCCTGACTTGGTACAGGACATTTTAAGAAAAAATGGTGGGTTGAACCTGGTTTCGTGGCATGCCAAACCTCCCGCTTTAATGGCAACGTCAAACACAACACCAAAACGACAACATCACATGACAGGACCACAATACAAATAAATGGGAGAACATATAGGACAAAGAAACACACGAATAATAGCTAACAAAAAGTACTAGGCTTAAAATTCAATACGCCAGACGTGCGTCTCGTCCACACTGCACTACTCTCTTGTCTATCAGAGAATGCAATCTGATAACTACTCTTTTTGCCTCTCAGAGCAGAGAATGCAATCTGATTACTACTCATCTTGCCTCTCAGAGCAGAGATGCAATCTGATTACTACTCATCTTGCCTCTCAGAGCAGAGAATGCAAACTGATTACTACTCATCTTGCCTCTCAGAGGATGCAATCTGATCACTACTCCTTTTGCCTCTCATAGAATGCGATCTGATCACGACTCCCCTTGCCTTTCCGAGAATGCGATCTGATCACTAGCAATCTTGCCTCCCCGGGAATGCAATCTAACCGATTGTACTCTTGTGTCTCCGAGAATGCAATCTAATCACTACTCCTCCTGCTCTGATAATACATTTTGATTACTACTCATCTTGCCTCTCAAAGAATGTAATCTGATCACTACTCCTCTTGTCTCTCAATGAATACAATCTGATCACTTATTCTCTTGCTTCTCCCAGAATGTAATCTGATCACTACTCCTCTGGCCCATCCGGGAATGCAATCTGATCACTACTATTCATGCCTATCAGATAATGCCATCTCATTACTACTCATCTTGCCTATCCGAGAATGCAATCTAATCACTACTGGTCATGCCTCTCAGAGAATGCCATCTCATCACTACTCCATTGCCTCTCCGAGAATGCAATATGATCACTACTCTTCATGCCTCACAGAGAATGCAATCTCATCACTTCTCTTGCCTCTCAGGGAATGCAATCTGATCACCTCTCCTCTTGCCTCTCCGAGAATGCAATCTTATCACTACTCCCTTGCCTCTCTGAGAATGCAATATTATCATTACTCTTCTTATCTCTCAGATAATACAATCTGATCACTACTCCTTTGCTACTTATAGTGGAATGGAAACAAAACTGCATTATTTAGTATTTTATTTGGAAAAGTCGTACGCCAGCACTTTTCATCGGTTGTCTTTAGTGTACTTTTGAAGTATGTGTAAATCAATTTGGCATTTACCAGAAATAAAATTGTTATCAAATAGTCCGTTTCTATGTATGCTGGCGTTTGTTTTTGTTTTTGTTGCAGTTCAGTGTTTCTGTTGTTCCGTTGTTTTCCTCTTATAGTGATGCGGTTTAAGTTTGTAACCCGGATTTGTTTTCGCTTAATCGATTTATGACTATTGAACAGCGGTATACTACTGTTGCCTTTAAATCAGCTGGCAAACTAACCCCATACAAAGAAAGTAAGAACTTTATGGATTGCGGAGAGCAGATTTACTCCCAATAATATGATAGTGAAAACCATTCAGGAGAACTTTGTTCAGATATATCTCTTAAAAAGGTTAATCAAATATACCAAGCTTATAATTTCCAAATCCAAGCGCGCGTTTCTTCTACAAAAGTTTCATCAGTGACGCTCGAATAATAAAAAGTTAAGGCCAAAAAAATTACAAAGTTGAAGAGCATTCAGGACCAAAAATCCGAAAGGTTTTGCCAAATACAGCTAAGGTAATCTATAATTCCTAGGGTAGAAAATCCTTACTATTCGAACAATTCAAAGTTTTGTAAACAGTATGTCAAGTCATGAACCAGTTCAGGATACATAACACACTTTGGCCGAATTTTACATGTTGAAAATATAGTCTCGAGAGCCGGGACTAAAATCAAAATGGTTTAGCATATCCGTTACTTAAAACGTCCTCTTTTTTCACCGAAACATACATGCATGAATATTAGTGTGTCTTTTCCAAAACTCGTTTTTCCGTCCATCTGTTTTTTTTTCTTTCTTTCTTTTCATATTAGTTTGTTAATAAAAGACAATTTTCGTTTCTGTAATGATGTTAAACTTAATATAATGATTAGCGCAAAAATTTTTCACAACTTTGTATTTCCTATCATGATTTCCTTGATAGAGGGTTGCTGCTCACTAAAAAGCTATTAAACCAAGAGTTCCAAGTGGTGAAGTCGAAATCATTCCTTCGTAAATTTTACGGACGCCATCACGAGTTGGTCAACCTTTAAGGAATATCCGTTTCACAGATGATAGTGGATATGTTCCAATCGTCGTAACTACAATCCCGTCCCCCTTTCCTTGAATGTGCCCTACCTAATTAGACTTATTACCGGGTTTGTACTAACATGAGCAACACGACGGTTGCAACGTGTGGAGCAAGGTAAGCTTACCCTTCTGGAGCACCTGAGATCACCCCCAGTTTTTGTTGGGGTTCAGAAAACAGTGTACGTGCTATCAAAATTTTGAATTAGAATTTCTGTAAAAAATGTACTGTGCTTTCATGATCTGTGTAACACTTAACAATTCAAAATTTAAAAATAGTTTTCAAATTTTGGTTTTTTGGATTTTTTGGTCAAAGTTTTAAAATATTAATATTCTAAATTTTAGAAATTTTTTGAATTTTTGAAAATTTCCCCAAATAATTAAAATTGTAAAATTTTAAAGTTAGTTTTGAAATTTAATAGTTTAGATATTTATTCAAACTTTGAAAATACTAAACATAACGTGCTATCAACTTTCAGCAAAGTACAAGTACACAGTTACGTCAAGTCAGAATGGGGCGTGTAGAGAGAGTGCCACACTCTCTGCACCTTAAGAACCATTGCAACAACTCCTTGAGGGGTTCGTTGGTTGCCTGTTGCAAAGCAACATTTCTGTCCCTATCCAATAAACCCTCATTTTCCAGTGGCAGTCTAAATTTCCCGACCTTCATCTCGAACGGACTCTATTACAGCTAGGACCTACTTATTGTATTTATTGTTAATTTGTTCTCATCCTGAACATGCATGAAATATTTGCCACAATCATCTATCATTGGCCGTTTATTAATTTGAAAATTATAAAGAAACTAAGGTTTCAACTCTTTCAGGCAAAGTTGACCTTAGATGGATTTTGCTATTTTTTTTTTTTTTAAATTGTTTAGTACGTTGTTATCCTTGGCTTGCAAGTATTCAGCTTTGAGAGTTCCGGATGTAGGTAAATACAGAAAAGCGCTTCGGACGCATGCAATCAAGTATTGTTTTCATTTTTTATTGGATATTCCATTCAATTCAAATGTTATTGTCAATGGGAAATAGTACATGGGCGCATTACGGTTTTTGCTATTGTTATTTCATATTTTGCAGGGAGGCTCTTTTAGTAGAATATTTGTGTTTATATTGAATGTTTCTGATTTTTCTGATTTTTCCTCTGCTATTCCTTAGTTTTTTTTTTGCCCCTTTTGTTTAAACTCAGGAGTTCGCCACTGTAATATATATCAATCATGAAATATTATTGACTGTAAAAACAAAGGTAGCATGAAATGAAATTGAAAAGAGTATGCGTCCCCTGTACTCTGTTCTAAAGACCGTTTTAAAAAGCACCCGGTGCATTCTTATATATCGTGATACTGCAAGGTTATTGTAAAATGTTTTCAGTACAGAAAGTTAACATTAAATCGAAAAAGGTTTAATTTGATCAATATTGAAATATGTTTTGTGACTTTTAAGATAGGAATATATAATATTGTTTATCACTAAATAAGAGTTATAATCAAGAAAAAAATCAGTTTTAATGGAAAGAATACCTTCTTTCTTATTCACATTTTCTTAAAAAAAAACGGCCTATTTGTTAAAAGACCCTAAGTTTTAAATGTTGCTCTCGAAAAAAACCCTGACACTTTAAAACGCTGAATTTTAAGTGAAATTCAAGGAAATTGTGCGTAGTTAGTGCCGAAAATATGTATAGTATTCAGAATAAATGAATAAAACCATTTATTTATACTTGCGAAATAGCCGTAAATTGATCTGATGGCTTTTGGTATCACTCGAACAAACACGATCTCAGATTGACACTATGCCTATCTTGTTACATGACATGATAAAATGAGACAATTAACGACCTAAATTATGCTAAAACAATAACCGAAAAGTAAATATGACAAAAAGCAACCAAATTAGTTTACCATTAAGATTGGTCACTTCAACTTTCTAATATGCTTATTGGTGGTGTGGACTTTTAAAACATTGTATCAATTGAATTACGGTTTAATTGGTTTAACAATGTGTTTTTCTTTTTCAAAAAATATTAAATTGGATTGGGCAACAGGTTAAACATCTGCAAGCCCAAAAAGGGAGAAAAATGGATGGATACCCCATATCCTTTGTTTTTCTATTATGGCAAACACAAACTTATGACAACACAAAAACATATTTATTATCAACACTACCTTACAACTGAATCGTTAAATAATTAACAAGGTGTTGCTCATTTAATTACAACTGATGGCATGCATTAATCAAAATGCCCACAGCTACATATGGATAGAAGGGCGCTTAATGTACAGCGGCAACTATTACATGTACATTCAGGCTGAAAAAAAATGTTTTATGTGATATGTTTATGTAGTATGAATGTATTTATCTTTCACAAGATAATCACGCTGAGTTGGATATTAATGGTCTACCTCTTAATATTATCATGGCTCCAAGCTAAACTACTTATATTTTGTCTAACTCTTAAAGGCAGCGTGTATAGCGGATAAGCAGTGTAAAGCAGATACTATAAATAAAAAAAAAATTTGATCCGACTGCAATCCAATCCACAACCTCCCAGATTCGATTGCGACACCGCTGATTCAGTATTTCACCTACCGTACCAATACTTGGACTTGAAATTAATAAATAAAGGCAATTTATGACCGTCATGCAATCGACAAAAGACTAAAGATGATCGTTCAAAATGTACGTTCAATGATTTTATCAGCCGACATGGATGCAGATAGTAAAAAGCCGAAATTTTTTTTAATAAATCTGAATTCAGATTTGAGGGAATACTCGTGGATTGAACCGTTTTAGTTGATACAGTAATGCTTAACGTACAGTAGCACATATTTACATACTCAAACCGTTCAAAGGGTATCTTCACGTCTCAATCTTCAAAATCGCTTATATAAAAATACTACAATCGCTAACATTTTTAATAATATAGTCATGCAAAAAAATGACTTACATGTCCCCGTCTTTCCGCCAACAATAGGTAAGGTCCACGTTTAATGGTCGCACATTTTCCTTAAATTTTTAAACTGATATAAATTGAAAAACTAACAGTATTATCTATTTACTCACACGAAACAAACCGCGATGCGGTATTCAGTAGGTGAAACCGGACGCTATTTATCTAAACGCACGCAAGAACACCTTTATCGTTTTAGAAGACCCCATAGATTTAAAAGTAGCATTTATCAACACCTTAAGAAGCACAATCATCCTATTAAATATTTAATAGTTCAACCTTTAGAAGAAGTAAATAAACAGCCTGGGGAATCTCATTCAAAGTTTGTATGATCACGGAAAATAATTGAATTAAATTGGATTAAAAATTACAGACAGTCTAATATCATCTCGGTCTTAATGATAATATCATGGGAATTGGTAATATATCAAGAACCGATTCTGTTAAAATTTTAGATATAGTTTCTAAAATTGTTCGTAAAAACCGTTCTCATGGGCTTAGAATAAATCGCAATCAGAGAAAATTTCGTACCAACAATACAAATATTTCGGACCTAATTACTATTTCAAAAAATAATGGCAGACATTATCTGTTAACCAAGCTCTGTTCTTTACCTGTTAATATATTACATCACATTTTAGAGGATTGCAACACAATTCCATATTGCACTCCTAAAAATGAAATTGTTCAAATTATAATTGCATAATGTTATTCTAAACTGTTTCCCAAAATTGATGGCACTGAAGATCATAAAAAACATTTTGTTAAAATGAAATATGTCAATAAAGGTTTTAATTTTGTAAATTTTGCCGGTATTTTTAATGATCATTCCGTTAAAGAACACATTCCTGGCTATTTTGATAATACTGAGCTCGCTCTTATTTGTTATGTTTACAAAAAATCTACCCGGAAATATGTGATTAATTATAGCAAAGTGTGTAAAGATGTTAAAATCAGTGACAATACACCTACGTCATGAAATTGCAGTAATTCCGAATACATGTATGGCCCCAGTTCCCATGTTATAACAGGAGACCTTAACATCGTCCATGACCGAGAGTTGAAATCATTCCTCAGTAAAGGACCTAGATATCGTCCCCCGTCAATTATTAATTGGAATGAGTGTCGTAACATCATCCACGACTCACTCCGTACTCACTGCACGAAATAGATAAAACGAGAAAAAGCTGACAAAAAATACTTAGATTATTTTTCTAATTTAGTAATGAACATAGCTGATATTCGTATTTTAAAGAACATTTTACTCCTAACAACAACCATAATAGCCCTATTTCTCGTATCAAACATAGGCTAAAAGAACTCGCTAAGTAATTGTGTTTGTCCCGGCTGATAAGGTTGCCAATAATACCATTATTGTTTGACGTAAATTTTACATTGCGGTTCTGCAAAAGGAAATCACGAATTTGACGAAAATTTTACATTGAAGTTCTGCAAAATGAAATCACGAATTCACCAACATTTCAACTGATTCCATTTTCGGAAAATGACATCTGTAACAAACATAAACTTTTAGCTACGTCTTTACAAGCAGAACCAAATACAATGAAAGTTTCAACTACAAATGTATGTACTGGCTTCCGAAGCTGCACAAAACACCTTACAAATATAGATTTATTTCGTCTTCTAGCCATTGTTCCACTACTACAATATCTATTCTACTTACTAGTACACTTAGTACAATCAAAAATCTGTTAATAAATTTTTCAAATAAGGCCTTTGAAAATAGTGGAATTAATTACTTTTAGAGTGTCAAAAATTCGTTGGAAGTACTTGATAAATTGCATGCTTATATTGGTGATTTCGAATCTATTCAAAGTTTTGATTTTTCTACCCTATATACCACTTTCCCTCATAATCTCATTAAGAAAAAATTCACACACCTAATAAAATGGACAATTAAAAAGTCAGAATGCGAATATATATGTTCAAACTCCTTTAGGTCATTTTTTAGTAACAACAAACAAAAGAACTATGTCAATTGGACCTGCTTTGATGCCATAACTGCACTTGAATTTTTACTAGATAACATTTTTGTTCGCTATGGAGATTCCGTATATCGTAAAGTTATCGGAATTCCAATGAGGACTAACTGTGCACCACTTATTGCGAGCCTGTTTCTGTATTGCTATGAGTTACAATTTATGACTAAAATCAGCAAAGGCCCATCGAAACAACATCTGATACAAAAATTTAATAACACTTTTAGATATTTGGATAATATATTGGCTCTCAATAATGACGACTTCAGTATGTACACTAAAGAGATTTATCCTGCCGAACTGACTTTAATTAAAGCTAATACTAACACTGCCCTTTTCTGGATCTTGATATCTATATCTTCAACGGGAAGCTTAATACCAAAATTTACGATAAAAGAGATGATTTTTCATTTCCTATTGTTAATGATCCATTTTTATATGGTGACGTTCCCTTGTCACTATCTTATGGTGTTTATATATCTCAACTTGTTCGAATCGCTCGTATATGTATCAACGTATTTGTTTTTAACGAAAGGAATATCTGTATTACTGAAAAAAATATTACACCAGGGTTTTCGATATCACAAACTAGTCAAAACATTCACTTTATTTTATCATCGGTACAAGGACATCATTCGTAAATATAAATCAACATTATAAAAGTATATAATAACGATGCTTCATGCTAATTTTCATGCTTGCATCATGATTTGCACAATTCTCTCGATTTTGCTTGCTAATATCTTCCACTATTAACAGGTACCCCAAACGCGATGATGATGAAATATTTGATCCGACTGCAATCCAATCCACAACCTCCCAGATTCGATTGCGACACCACTGATTCAGTATTTCACCTACCGTACCAATACTTGGACTTGAAATTAATAAATAAAGGCAATATATGACCGTCATGCAATCGACAAAAGACTAAAGATGATCGTTCAAAATGTACGTTCAATGATTTTATTAGCCGACATGGATGCAGATAGTAAAAAGCCGAAAAATTTTTTAATAAATCTGAATTCAGATTTGAGGGAATACTCGTGGATTGAACCGTTTTAGTTGATACAGTAATGCTTAACGTACAGTAGCACATATTTACATACTCAAACCGTTCAAAGGGTATCTTCACGTCTCAATCTTCAAAATCGCTTATATAAAAATACTACAATCGCTAACATTTTTAATAATATAGTCATGCAAAAAAATGACTTACATGTCCCCGTCTTTCCGCCAACAATAGGTAAGGTCCACGTTTAATGGTCGCACATTTTCCTTAAATCTTTAAACTGATATAAATTGAAAAACTAATAGTATTATCTATTTACTCACACGAAACAAACCGCGATGCGGTATTCAGTAGGTGAAACCGGACGCTATTTATCTAAACGCACGCAAGAACACCTTTATCGTTTTAGAAGACCCCATAGATTTAAAAGTAGCATTTATCAACACCTTAAGAAGCACAATCATCCTATTAAATATTTAATAGTTCAACCTTTAGAAGAAGTAAATAAACAGCCTGGGGAATCTCATTCAAAGTTTGTATGATCACGGAAAATAATTGAATTAAATTGGATTAAAAATTACAGACAGTCTAATATCATCTCGGTCTTAATGATAATATCATGGGAATTGGTAATATATCAAGAACCGATTCTATTACAATTTTGGATATAATTTCTAAAATTGTTCGTAAAAACCGTTCTCATGGGCTTAGAATAAATCGCAATCAGAGAAAATTTCGTACCAACAATACAAATATTTCGGACCTAATTACTATTTCAAAAAATAATGGCAGACATTATCTGTTAACCAAGCTCTGTTCTTTACCTGTTAATATATTACATCACATTTTAGAGGATTGCAACACAATTCCATATTGCACTCCTAAGTATGAAATTGTCCAAATTATAATTGCATATTGTTATTCTAAACTGTTTCCCAAAATTGATCGCACTGAAGATCATAAAAAACATTTTGTTAAAATGAAATATGTCAATAAAGGTTTTAATTTTGTAAATTTTGCCGGTATTTTTAATGATCATTCCGTTAAAGAACACATTCCTGGCTATTTTGATAATACTGAGCTCGCTCTTATTTGTTATGTTTACAAAAAATCTACCCGGAAATATGTGATTAATTATAGCAAAGTGTGTAAAGATGTTAAAATCAGTGACAATACACCTACGTCATGAAATTGCAGTAATTCCGAATACATTTATGGCCCCAGTTCCCATGTTATAACAGGAGACCTTAACATCGTCCATGACCGAGAGTTGAAATCATTCCTCAGTAAAGGACCTAGATATCGTCCCCCGTCAATTATTAATTGGAATGAGTGTCGTAACATCATCCACGACTCACTCCGTACTCACTGCACGAAATAGATAAAACGAGAAAAAGCTGACAAAAAATACTTAGATTATTTTTCTAATTTAGTAATGAACATAGCTGATATTCGTATTTTAAAGAACATTTTACTCCTAACAACAACCATAATAGCCCTATTTCTCGTATCAAACATAGGCTAAAAGAACTCGCTAAGTAATTGTGTTTGTCCCGGCTGATAAGGTTGCCAATAATACCATTATTGTTTGACGTAAATTTTACATTGAGGTTCTGCAAAAGGAAATCACGAATTTGACGAAAATTTTACATTGAAGTTCTGCAAAATGAAATCACGAATTCACCAACATTTCAACTGATTCCATTTTCGGAAAATGACATCTGTAACAAACATAAACTTTTAGCTACGTCTTTACAAGCAGAACCAAATACAATGAAAGTTTCAACTACAAATGTATGTACTTGCTTCCGAAGCTGCACAAAAACACCTTACAAATATAGATTTATTTCGTCTTCAAGTCATTGATCCACTACTACAATGTCTATTCTACTTACTAGTACACTTAGTACAATCAAAAATCTGTTAACAAATTTTTCAAATAAGGCCTTTGAAAATAGTGGAATTAATTACTTTTAGAGTGTCAAAAATTCGTTGGAAGTACTTGATAAATTGCATGCTTATATTGGTGATTTCGAATCTATTCAAAGTTTTGATTTTTCTACCCTATATACCACTTTCCCTCATAATCTCATTAAGAAAAAATTCACACACCTAATAAAATGGACAATTAAAAAGTCAGAATGCGAATATATATGTTCAAACTCCTTTAGGTCATTTTTTAGTAACAACAAACAAAAAAACTATGTCAATTGGACCTGCTTTGATGTGATAACTGCACTTGAATTTTTACTAGATAACATTTTTGTTCGCTATGGAGATTCCGTATATCGTCGAGTTATCGGAATTCCAATGAGGACTAACTGTGCACCACTTATTGCGAGCCTGTTTCTGTATTGCTATGAGTTACAATTTATGACTAAAATCAGCAAAGGCCCATCGAAACAACATCTGATACAAAAATTTAATAACACTTTTAGATATTTGGATAATATATTGGCTCTCAATAATGACGACTTCAGTATGTACACTAAAGAGATTTATCCTGCCAAACTGACTTTAATTAAAGCTAATACTAACACTGCCCTTTTCTGGATCTTGATATCTATATCTTCAACGGGAAGCTTAATACCAAAATTTACGATAAAAGAGATGATTTTTCATTTCCTATTGTTAATGATCCATTTTTAGATGGTGACGTTCCCTTGTCACTATCTTATGGTGTTTATATATCTCAACTTGTTCGAATCGCTCGTATATGTATCAACGTATTTGATTTTAACGAAAGGAATATCTGTATTACTGAAAAAAATATTACACCAGGGTTTTCGATATCACAAACTAGTCAAAACATTCACTTTATTTTATCATCGGTACAAGGACATCATTCGTAAATATAAATCAACATTATAAAAGTATATAATAACGATGCTTCATGCTAATTTTCATGCTTGCATCATGATTTGCACAATTCTCTCGATTTTGCTTGCTAATATCTTCCACTATTAACAGGTACCCCAAACGCGATAATGATACATATGTTCTCTTTTTGTCCGTTTTTAAACAGTAAAACTTTCAAAAAGCGAAATGATCAAAACTGCACGTTAAGGTTAGTATTTTAAAAGTTTGGTTAAGTATCTAAACTATTAATTTTAAAAAGCGGATTTTAGAATTTTAGAATTTTAATTATTTGGTGAAATTTTCAAAATTTCAAAAATTTGAAAGGTTGATATTTTAAGACTTTGATCAAAAATCCAAAAATCTAAAATTTGACAACTTTATAGCATTTTGAATTGTTAAATGTTACACGGATCTTCATTTTATTGAAGTAAATCAATGATAAAAGAAAATTTAATTGTCTGATGAGAAATATAAAAAAAAAAGAAGATGTGGTATAATTGTCAATGAGACAACTATCCACCAGAGACATAATGAGGTAGATGTCAGCATTTATAGGTCACCAAACGGCCTTTAACAAAGAGCAAAACCTATACCGTCTTGTCTGTTCACACATTGCTTTCATGATCAAAATAACGCGTTGCCTGATCTTTCACGGTTAATTTTGATTAAAAATCAATTCAATCCTTCTCTTAAAAAATAATCTTTACCTTTTGAAGGTAAACATCACTTCCATTTTACGATACTATCCGAAAAACAAAAAAGATTCAACTTCAAATATATCATGATTAATTGGAAAGTGACCATTGTAGAAATTAAAACGCGGTTTTTCTTTAATGATTCGTATAAGGCAGTGTGTCGCCTTTTTGGTTTTCATTAAAATACTGCATTTTTCTTTACCTTAGTGCACAGTATTATCAAGTAAGTTAAACCCTTTTGACAGAAATATTTCTTTTATCTGTTTTTGTTTTCGTTTGTTGAGAATACAATAGATATTTTCACAGATTTTTCAGTTGAATTGTATTTAATTGCTTTCACGGTCCGATACAAGATCTTTCACGATTCGATCGCGATGCTTGACCACCGTTACTTATTGTTTCACTGTCATTTTCCTCGATATACCGAATGATAGCAGTGAAATTGTGAATGCCAAAAAATTGAGTTCATAATCTGATTTATAATATGTGGATATAAATGCATGCTATGTCATACACAAGTGTGATACTGCTTCCAATAAGTTTTCTAAAATACATGCTTACATGTCTACCTTCATCAGGTACGCTCGAGACAAAAAGGCAAACACATTAAACACTTATGAGCCTAAAACCAAAAACGACCTTATCCCCCAAAATTGTCAAAACGGTTATTTTTGCCTTGGAGAATTGTTTCCTTTATTAACTAGAAAAAACATCTGTCAGCAATTTCATAGCGTTTAATTTCAGACACGAAATAATAGGTCAACGTTCCATGCGGAGCAATTCCAAATCGACTTGAAAACAAAAAATATAAAAAATGCTCTCGTGAAGTCCTACATTAAAACATGCAACGTCCACGTAATAGCATATGCATATTTATGTTTAATTGTTTTCTAATTAACAAAGTTTCTATTTAATCTACTTTTTAAAACAATTTATATAGAATTTTGAATAATTCTGATCAGGAACAAATCAAAAAACAAAACTTCTATGATTTGTTTTGTTTCTGTCATGTTTTTAATGAAATCACTCGGTTGTTGTTAAGGTTTGGAACGGAGGTAGGGATAACTTGACATAAGGTTGGCCGAAAGTGTACCGCTTGGATCTTCATTTTACCCATATACAAACATTGCCACAGCAAGAAAATTCAATCATATAATTCACATCGTAAAACGGGCCTTTTCGATACACTTGCATTTACCTTTACGTTTAAAGAAACAAAGGATTATTTTTTAACATTTAAGAAATTCATATTGATGGGACAACAAACCCGCTAATCTTCAGACAGATCAAGTGCATTTACACAGGACACAAAAATATAATATAGCAAGCATTAATTAGTCTTGTTAAATTAAGGCAAAAGTATGATATGGCCAGTATTGTCCTGCTCAGTTCGAAAATCTGCTAATAATATACATCTATCGAATAACATCGTTTAAATGTTCACAGACAATAGCCTGTCAGACTTCAATATTGATTTTGTTTAGTTGTGTCATACATAATTGCTTTGAGGCTTCAAACTGTTTGCATGTTATGCAAAGCTGCTAATTCTGTCAAAATAAAAAAAATAAAAAACATTCTCAAACACGACATAGAGAAAGGTGATTTTGGCCCATCGAATTGCAAATTTGAAAAGCATTATCAATTTATATAAATACCGTCGTTCAAATATTCACAAGACAATAGTTTTTCAGATTATATGGTAGAATTTCAAATTCTGCAAAAATAACACAATTTTGAGATCAAGTCAATAACAGATATCAGCCAAGACTTTACACAAATATGATAATATGCTGCAAGACGCCTTATATGTTAAATAACCCTTTTCAATCAAAAATGCAAAGTCTGATCTGATGCGTCAAATATTATATCTCCTAATTCGTTAATTATCAAACTTAACATTAGTTTGAAGGGATAGACACTTTTACCAAGTGGCATATGATGGCTCTTATCATACCTCTTCCTCTGTTGCAAGCAACGAGTAGTGTCCCTTGTGAAATAAAGAAAATATTAATCAGATAATTGAATATAATTCTTATGCTATATATTGAACAATATGTCAGACATATGCAGTAAACAAAAACTTTTTTTTCAAAATTAGAATGAAATTTTGTCATATTAAGATGAGAATATTTGAAATTTTGAAATAATGAACTTTCTGTCACCTTTTCGTTTAAATATATAAATATGTGTTAATCGTTTTCATTTGCTGTTGAGCATTCAGACCACACCAACTACCAAACAGAAGAATAAAGTTTAACCATGTGGAGATGAGACTATCTCCTGTACTATATTGAGTTTGTTATTGTCCTCATGTTATATTGAATAAAAGTGTTAGTGCTCAGATGTGATATACAGGGCTTAGCAGTACCTCGTGGTGCAAACATGCAGCAACATTGTCCTTTATTTTGAAAATCGAAAAATAAAACCCAAAGAGGTATGGCAAATTAATCTGTGTTTATTTCGGAATTGTTGCTTTTCAAAAAGTTCTTTTCAATCCGTACTAAAATTCACAGTATCATAGCTGCATATTTGCACATTATCATGTATAAAGTAAACAATGGGCTGTGTATAATGATGTTTGTATTTTTTTTATTTTCAAGTTTTGATTTGGATTGTCCCATTCTTTTGATTAGACAAACATTATTCTCGGAAAATGAAATATTCTTGCACAATGAGTAGCCTCCCCTTTGAAATAATGACTTTCATGATTTATCAAACAATTATATACAAAGTTAACATTAACAATGGTAATAGGTGATATCTATGTTGAATCAAAGAAACAATATTTGTACAAAATTATAAACAGAATTTATATGGAATAACGAATTTTGTAACAGTACAGTTTTTTTTAACCTTGTCGTTGAAATCTAAAAGGAAAATTATTACTCTTTTATTTAACTTTGAATTGTATCCACCAGAGACTAAAGGCAACTTTTAGAAATAGGAGAACAGATTATCTCCTCTCCAGAAATTAATTTATATATATCACTCAGAATCTAGACTACACATCATGGGTTCCACGTGATAGGAACTATATTTCAGAAAACATGAATAATCTATGTATTATAGAATTGAGAGAGTTACCAAGTTGACCAAGGATAAGAAAACATCCAGCGAATTACTTATGCAAAATTAAAATCAGATCATGAAGAACTTTTTCTGAGCAATAATACTTTTAGAATGTTTACCATGTCTATTTGGATAATAAGATGCATGTCTAGTAAAACATATTTGTTGTGGAATGTATAAAATGTAGATACATTAGATAAGCATTGGTTCGTTAAAAAGATACCACTAACCATGCTTATTATTGTGTCAATAATGCAAACTATTGTTGAGACGCCTTTTCAAAATTAGTTCTTTCATTAATTGTGCCTTATTATCAGTTAGTTCAAATATTATCTAGTAGCACCTAATTATCTTGAATGATTTACAAGAAACAACCGAAAATTAAAATTATACGGTTAGTGGATTTAAATCATGAAATATTATTTAAAACCAAAATCGTACGTACTGTACTGAAATTTCCATTGAATTATTATGAATCTGAGTAGTATCCGTAATTTACCAAAAAAGTATATTCGAACTAATTTCAAAAGTTATATAACAAATTTGAACAAAGCCAAACCATATTTTCAACTATAAAAAAATCCGACATGACAAAATCTCAAACAATAAAAAAAAAACAAGGTCCTGTTTTTTGACAAAACAATATACGAAAAACAAATAAGACAGACAGCATGCAACAAACGACAATGACTGAATTACAGGCTCCTGACTTGGGACAGGCATATATAGAATATTGCTGTGTTGAACATGTTTAAGAGCGCTCAAATCTGTCCCTAACTTAGGAGATTAGTGCAACAGCACAACAAAATAACAAACTGTAAACATCAGTTGGAGATGGCTCGACTCATTATATCGGCATGATGCCTTGATGATATTTTTGTACAGTTTCTGCCTATTCATAAAAGTTATAATAAAAGAAAAAACAAAACTTGTCAAAAATTGTCTTTCAAGGGAAATATCTTCTATAAAAAGGTCTTTGATGGTCTTTGATGGTTTCAATTAAATATAATTGGTGTCATTCCGTGGTAATAATGATATTTGCTATTAAACATATGTCTTGTTTCAAAAACTAATTCATATCAAATTGAAGTTTTTTTAAGTGTTATGTCTTGCATAGAGTTGCTATGTCATTGACATATACCTGTCATTCCCTCTGTACATATGTCATAGACATGTCATACACATGAAACATATGTCATACACATGAAAAATATGTCATACACATGAAACATATGTCATACACATGAAACATATGTCATACACATGAAACATATGTCATACTCATGAACCATATGTCATACACATGAAACATATGTCATACACATGAAACATATGTCATACACATGAACCATAAATCATACACATGAACCATATGTCATACACATGAACCATATGTAATACACATGAACCATATGTCATACACATGAAACATACAAATTGCACAAGAAACAAACTAATTTAGATGAAAAGGAAGATTTAAAAAGAGTTTAATCGATAACAAAACCTGAAGTACAAGCAAAACAATAATAAACAATACCCAACCAAAGAATGATGGCAGTTACTAAAAGAAATTTCAAAGTCCCTAACTTGCTAATATGTCAACAGGATGTCTTACACTCTAATACACAAATCATTGGCTTAATTTCAGAGTAGATTTCATACAGAAATGTCACGAACAAAAATATTATTCAATGGAAGATCTGTATTATATTCAATAAATATTTATTGGGACTGAGGATCATATGAAAGTTTAAGTCTCTGCAAGTATATGGAATGAAGCGAAGCTAAGTTCCATATTGCTTTTTTTCTCCTCAGGAAATAGGAAATTCAAATAGAGGGTTAAATAGGGGGTGCTCATTGCCATTACGTACGGAGGTTGCTTATTGAATCTGAGAACGAAGGACGAACATATATGTTAAAACCATGTGTAAAGTTTACATTCACTTTTTAACATGATAGCCGCATTATTCGATAATTTCAAAATTTCGTTGTCTGTGCATAATTTGAATTGCCGGATCAAATTTTAATTACATTCAAATAACATTAATGGCACCATATTGTATTGCACCAGTTGCGCTTTTCGACAATAAATGATTATTCAGTGATGCTCGAAACAAATGGTTTTTTGAAAACAAAAACTTATAAAAAAGTTGAAGACCTGATCAAACCAAAAGCCCCTTAAGTATAGGACAAGGAAAAGGAATCAGAGCTTTGTACGAGGGCGCTTTTACTTAATCTTTAGTGATTTTCAAAATTAGATAACAGCAAATTTTAATCCAACAATCTGTATTGTCATGCCAGTTACACAGTACTGGCTACATGACTGGTGATATCTTCGAGGACTATCAGTCCATAAGTACATTAACGGTACCAATATTACTGCAGCAGATGCACATTTCTTCAATAAATGTCTCTTCGGTGATGCATCTCAATCGGTTAATCAAGAATGTGACTTATACTGCTAATACTTGTATGTGGATATATGATAAATAAAACTATAGAACGAGTTTTGTAAATAGAAATGTTATAGGAAATAGATTTTGATTAGTAAATTTAATTTTTCCTATAATCAAGATATATACATGTATAGCATCATCATAATCAACAACAAATTCATAGGGCATCGAAAATTTCGTATCTTATAATGTGTTGCTTTTTACAAAGATAAAGTGTTGTGGTATGATTGCCGATGAGACAACTATGCACCAGGCGCCGGGGTGACAAGGATTAAAGCATCTATATGATACCGCCTTTAACTCTTACCGTATAATAAGATATAAAATTAGAAACAATTCCAACGAGCAAACCAACGGTCTTTGTTATGCTAAAAACAGATGTGACAGACAGCAACCATCGGCAATTACGGTTCGGCAATAACAGTTTTAACACCGCAACATTCTTAATGTGCCTGTGCCAAGTCACAGACTTAACGACTTTCCAAACTGAATTTGTGTTTACTATGAATGTATAGTTAACAGTAGATTATCTTTGCCGTTAGTTGCTGTCTTTCTTTTTTATTTTTTTTTATTGTTTTAACATATATAAGGCCATTCATTTCCCCGTTTGCGTGGTTTCACATTTTTCTAAGACTGTGCCTTTGATAGGTTACTATGCAGTATATATGGAACGCCATAGCTGCCTTATATGTACTTATTTCTATATAAGCACATACTTGTCTATATATGCACATACTTTTTCTATATATGCACATACTTTGTCTATATATGCACATACTTTTTCTATATATGTACATACTTTTTCTATATATATGCACATACTTGTCTATACATGCACATACTTGTCTATATATGCACATACTTTGTCTATATATGCACCTACTTTGTCTATATATGCACATACTTTTTCTATATATCCACATGCTTTTGCATTTGCTCGCCAAACAACTCTTTCAAGACCATCATCGTCTATTTCGGAAAATTTAAGCTTTGACAATCCAAAGTGGGCCATTCGACGATATATTGTGCGCTCCGATACTAATAAAAGTTTCGCTATTTCAAATATTTGGAAGCCACAATCTAACAAATTGTCTAATGTTAATTTATCAATATCAAATTTCGGTGCTCCGGAATATCCTTCTATTTCTGTGGTTTTGATTTTCAATATTTAACACTCTCTGCCCGCAATTTCATCATCTCAGTTGCATTTGGGATACCTAACATTTGCAAATTTTGTTTTGAGAGCAGACTAATGATATCAGGAGTTATGACTTCCCGTTCAAAATTTTCGTACACTTCTTGTAATCCAACTTTCTTTAGCACAGTCAGCATCAGAGGCTCTGCCATTTTGTTTAATGATTATCCAGAATTCCTTCAATCCGGTAATAGTAAAGCATATGCATGGCAACTCTTATATTGAATATGAGTATCATAGCCATGAAGAACTACCAAGAAAATCAGGTGAAAGTATACACACGGAGAACTATGTGCATATATAGAAACAGTATAAAGAAAAAATATAAAGAAAAAGTATAAAGAAAAAGTATGTGCATATATAGAAAAAGTATAAAGAAAAAGTATAAAGAAAAAGTATAAAGAAAAAGTATAAAGGAAAAGTATGTGCATATATAGACAAAGTATGTGCATATATAGACAAAGTATGTGCATATATAGACAAAGTATGTGCATATATAGACAAAGTATATGCATATATAGATAAAGTATGTGTATATATAGACAAGTATGTGCATATATAGAAAAAGTATGTGTATATATAGAAAAAGTATGTGTATATATAGAAAAAGTATGTGCATATATAGACAAGTATGTGCATATATAGAAATAAGTACATACTGTATAGCGGGTTATTTTCGCGGGGTGTTTATTTTCGCTTATTTTGGCGGGTCATGGGAAATCGCGAAAAATAAATTCCGCGAATATTTATGCATACGTTTGATACTTTCTAATAGCTTAAGCGTTTTGTAAACTATTATTTTTTCCTGTTTGACGGATCAATAACGGTTTATGTTAATTTAAACAACATAAATGCCAAAGGCCATTGTTCACTGGCTGTCAGGTGTTAATTAGTTTATTGGTTACATAATAA
This sequence comes from Mytilus californianus, assembly GCF_021869535.1. Taxonomy (NCBI): domain Eukaryota; kingdom Metazoa; phylum Mollusca; class Bivalvia; order Mytilida; family Mytilidae; genus Mytilus; species Mytilus californianus. The sequence continues at coordinate 8,415,619 of NW_026262582.1, forward strand.
AATACATAATAATATAAGAGTGTAAGGTACGTTGTCAGTTATTTTATCCTTATTAGTAGGTGTCAAATTATATAACAGTTGCAAGTCACTCATGATATTTCATAATCTAATTAGTACATCAAAGGTCCGGTCAATTTCGTAACTAATCAACCGTAACATTTACAAGAAGTTTGTACACCAATGACAAATAACTATGTACCGGTATTCTATTGGTTAACGGTATTACCATATAATCAATAAATAAGACGTCATGCAGGTAAAACAATCATTTACATGTAACCATATCAGTAGACCCTTAATTGTTTGTCAATTTTTACAACTTTTTAACTGCAACCCTTTCAGTATCCGCCAAAATATTTAGTTGGGATTAAAGAATCTACCAAAATAAAAACCACTAAAATTTTTCGTATACTTTGTTGCCTAAATCGCGAAATTGTGCACCCGCGAAAATAACCCGCTATACGGTATAAGGCAGCTATGGCGTTCCATAAGTATATGTTTTGCTGATTCAGTAATTGTTGAAAAGCCTTTCAGTGACCTATAATAGTTGCTTACATTTACGTCGTCTCTGGTGGATAGTTGTCTCAGTGGCAATTAAACCACATCTCCTAATTTTTATTTTTATCACTTAGATCCTCTTTTTATAATCCCAACCTCTTATACATCGGATGAATCGTCCTATGATGGTCCATGTACTCTGTATACATCTACGGTCATGACGCACTCTTGTACAATTTTGAATCTGAGAAGTTATATTAGGCTTTCATGTTTGATAAGGAGAAACTCTGATCTCCTGTTTTTAAAAGTTCTATAGTCTCTGATTTATTCATCATAGCATTTTGTTAAATGCAGTTTAAAGAAAATAAATTTATTTTTAGAATCTTTTGAAAAGGTGAAAAAAGTTCACAATTCAAAGTTTTGTCATTTTATATGTTATTCTGTTTCATTTTGTACAAATATTATTACTTTGATACAAAAAAGATATAAGCTTTTATCAATGCTAGTGTTAAATTGGTATTCAACTGTTTGATAAATCATACAGTCATTATTTCATAAGGGAGACTATCCATTGTGTACAAGAAATTCGTTTGTCACACATATAAATTGTGTCGTGTGAAAGTTCCCCTGATATATGCTCGGAAGTAGGTCGCTACATGAGAGCTGATCACTTTCAAACTACGTGTGTATATACAGACGGCTAGTCGAATGGAAATATTTTCCAAAAGAGAAGACATCAAGTTCGCAATCAAAATCACAAGTCGAAGAACGACAATAACCATGATAACGATCAAAGATAAAACATAGTCTACAAGATAATCCACTGTTAACTATACAATCATAGTTAAAACAAATTAAGTTTGGAAAGTCGTTGAATTCGTATTTTTTTATTTATGTTTGGAATGTCGTTAAGTTAAACTTTGCAGTTTTTATTTTTAATTTGGTAAGTCGTTTAGTTTGTAACGTCACGGTACCCAAATTGCACCTATTTAATGAAAAAAGCAGAGGAAATCTTACAAGTTTTCCAAGAGACTAAACAAATTTTTTTTTTATGACTTGACACAAAAAGTTCACAGTATATATAAACAGATGAAGTGTTCACTGGAAAAAGTAAAATGTACGGAAACGTCGCCATGCGACGTCCACAAAAAGTCATCTTTTAAATATTAGCAAATAAAATATGTTACAATCATTCATTTCTTAAAAAAATGAATAGTACGTATAGACTAATGTCAAATTGTTCTAAATATTTAAAGAAATATTTAAACAAAATATCTGTTATTCGACTTTTAAAGATGTGAATTTAAGCATGGATGCAATTTGGGTACTCTTCATTACAACATTATTGATCGTTTGGGGGTCTGCTCAAACCCATTTTTCTATGATTCACTATGGATTTAAAATTAAATTGGTGGAACTATGTAGTAAATAATGATACATCTACAAAATAAACACAGAATGGAAACTTTTGTCTAGATCATAAATACACGTTGGTGAAAAAACTGTCAAAATAGGTGCAATTTGGGTACCCTCACGCTGCATGAAAACAGGATCTGTATTTAAAACAAATTTTATATAATCACAGTAACTTAGTAAGTGTTCCCCTTGTCCTAATCATTCAAAATTTAACCTTTTTGTACTCAGGCGTCGGCAAATGGCAAGAAAACTAGTAAATATCAAGTAGTAGAGAATTGATAACAAGTAGTGGATTCGTAAACGATATTCAACGAGCGACTTTAGTCGCAAGTTGATTATCGTTTCCGAATCCACTACTTCTTATCAATTCTCTAGCTTAACCCATTTCTTGTAAAACGACTGTCTGTTTTACGTTTTGACAATGAATCAACGATATCTCATAAAAATAGTTTCGTATTTTGTCTTTTTTATTCTATAATAGCTGGAAATGATTAAATCCACACGGTTGCATCTATATTTAGACATTTGACAAGTTAACATAAGTTGAAAATAACTTAAATGGGGTGTTAGCTCCCCTTTTTAACACCAGATTTTATTTTTGTATATAATACATATTTCATATAATGTTTAATCATTACAAATTATTTAAATTGAATAGATTTTTGTATATTTAATTTATTCAAAAAGACGTATATTAATATACAGAATTTATTTATCTTGTTTTGAAAAGTTAAAAAATTTTAATTACCAAAATTTAGAACCTTCAAAATGTATTTATATAATATTTAGCAACTTGGATTGGTATATTGGAGATTAATCACCGTGAAGCCGTTCTTAGTCAGATAAATATTACTAGCGTTGATGCCATAAACCTGCCATTTCATGATAATGCTCAAATTCATGTTGCTTTCCATAAGTATTAAAAGTATGTGCTAACGATTTAAATTGAACAATTATATTTAAATTTTGTTTAAACTGTTTCCGTTTCATTAAGTTAAGATTATTTTAACGTTATTACATTTGGCATATATCGTTCACCGGTCAATAAACTAGTTTTATCTGTGGTACGCATTCTGAATCCCCATCAGAATTGCTCTTGCTACGGACTTACAATGAATAAGTATGTGGATTTCATTCATTTACCATCAAGCTGTTCATAGCCGTGATCGTCTAGTCGTTGGTAACGAATGTCATAACGGTGATATTAGCAGTGCAAAGTTCGAACCTAGTATCCGGAATGAAATTTTTTCATTGTAATTTTTTTCTGCACCAAAATATTGTTTTAATCATAGAACATGTAAAAGTATTATATATATTTCATTTTCATATAATGGCGATGAATTTGTTTCTGTTTTACTGTCAAAGAAGTAGTTTTAACCCATTTCTTAAAAAAAAAAAAACATAACAAAAAAAATCAAAAAAAAATCAATAAACATTAACAAACCAAGATATATATATATTTCATAAGTTTACAAAAGTGAATTATCAATGAGACAGAAATACAGTTAAATGACATGTATTGACAATTAAGCGCTTTAAGAGTACTATTCATATAATGATTGATGTCAGCCATCGTGGTCTAGTGGTATCATGCATAGACTGAAGAGTATTGATTATAAAGAAAATACGCGCGGGTTCGAATTTTACACATGCCACTCGTTTTTGAGAGGATAAAAGATCGTAAGTTAAAAGGTTAAAGTTATAATTTAAGTTCTCTTAAGTTAATACTGTGGTCAGTGGATTCTTGAAAAATAATCTACAGTAAGAACAATAGACTGACGTCAGAGAAATGGGTTAAAGTTCATGAAAGGAACACAATAAAACATAAAAGGAAAGGTTAATACCGCCACACGATTTCAAGTTCATAAGAAAAGTAGTCTCCCTTGTGAATCATCGATATTGTATTTAATTCAAAGACTAACAAAACAAAACAAACATATATTTCAAAATCGTTCAATTTCAATATAGCCAGAATTATACTTAAATATTCAATATCATGGAGAAAACTATGGACATTTAAAGATAAGAATTTCTGTAAAAGTTGTAGCATGTGTCAGCTTATGTTTGACTTTCCAAGAAAAACATCATACATTTGTATTTTACACATATGATCGTTTTAGTTACTAATGAGCTTTTAGACTCAAGAAATGAGAATATCTTCTTTTAAACCAACTTCCAATATAATGGAGTGTCATTCAGTTTAGCGAGAGCTTTATATCTTCATGCCATAATATCATAGGTAGATTTTATGAAATCAATACTTTTCGTTTATCTGTATTAAATCATTGTTTTTTTTTTGGCTCGTTATTCTCTCTTTTGTGAAATCAAGCATTTAATTTCTTTTGTTTTTTTTTCTCTCGTTTTCTTTCACACATTTCTCTCCAGTCTTTATTTGTTTGGCCCATTTTTCAATTTTAAGACCAGAAAAAAAATATGGTGACGACAATTTTTTATCAAAATGATATACAACCGGTTTAATATGTCGCTTTTAACAATCAACGAATAAAAAAATATATAAATGCAATACTTATCTATTCAAAAAATAAATTTAATTCACATTGATTACATTTCATTAAAACCACTGTCGTAAATGCTTGATATTTGTCAAAATGATTGATGTCTCCATAACATAGCGTAACTATGATAGCTAAAGGTATATTCATTGTAGAAATTCTACTATATGATAGTGTATTTTTTTTGTATGAAAAGGGTTGGCTACTGGAAGTCTCAGCTGCTCACCCCAACCATAAAAATGCTGAGGTGTCCAAAGAGGTTTCATATGGTACATAGTAGCACACCGTGTAACCTGTATCTCACAATTGCCAAAATTGATAATAAATTACGGGATGACTTATATTCCAAATCGTTAAAAGAGATTCAACCGTCCCATATTTTATAACGGCCATTCAACCGTCCCATATAACGGTCCAGAGAGATTCAACAGTCCCATATAACGGTCAGAGAGGTTCAAACGTACCATATTACATAAGCTAGGACTCAAGTCCCGTGAAAATAAAGTTACTGTGACGTATCAAGTTTTTATCAGGTTTTTGATTGATGGTTTTTAGAATAGGGAACATCTATCAATCAAAGGTGTATCTGGCTATACATGAGAATTGTTGGACTATAATATTGTTGATACGATATTTCAGAGCTTACGAAGGAAGCTATTAAACCAAGGGTTTCAGGTAGTAAAGTTGAAGTCATCCTTTCAAAAATGTTACGAACGCCATCAAGAGTTGGTTGACCGTTATGATAAATCTGAGTCACAGATATCCATGGATATGCTTCAACTTTCGTAACCAGTATCCCTGTACTCTTGTCTGTGAATATGGCATCACCAAAGGAGACTTATCACTGAATATATACTTAAATAAGCAGCACGACGGGTGCCACATGTGGAGCAGAATCTGCTTACCCTTTTGGGACACCTGCAATCAACCCCGGTTTTTGGTTGAGTTTATGTTGCCCAGTCTTTAGTTTTTTTCTCAGTTGTGTTTGTCTTTTCATCGTTATTCGTTTTTGACATGGCGTTGTCAGTTTGTTATTGACTTATGAGTCTTGAGTATACCTTTGGTATCTTCCGCCTTTTTTTATCGGGGGGTATTTGTTTTGTCGAGTATCAGTTATATCGATTGAGGACAAGTGAGTTTCGAGTTTACTAAACGATTAATTATCAAGCTGTAAAAAGTAAGAATAGCCTAAACTTTTGCAAACTGAGTTTCGGGGTCTTGTATCGTTTGCTATATATGCGTTATGGGTTTTGCTCATTGTTGAAGGCCGTACGGTAAGTGACCTATAGTTGCTCACATTCTTCATCATTTGGTCTTTGGTGGAAAGTAGTTTCATTGGCAATCATTCATTATCTTCTTATCTTCATATCGAATCTTGAAAATGACTATGAGTTACGGAAAGTCAATATCGAGTTACAAAACGTGAGGATCGGGTTAAGAAAAGTATGAATCGAGTAGCAAAATGTGAATATCGAGTTGAAGATTACATATTATAACAAAATAGGTATTATCTTTTGAAATGTTATCTGACTACATAGAATTAATAATACTTGTCATACTTTCCTGACTCTCCACAGTATTGTAATGTTTTCTCTATACGAACATATGGGCTCTCATCAGAGGAAGGCTTTTGTATATCATCGACAAATGCGAACTAAACAAATCAAAGTACTGAAGTACTGTACATCGGATGACCGCAGGTTCTTGTGGATGGTCAAAAGCACATGTCACAGAAATAGATCACATCTCTATACCTGAAACTGAGGTTAATTTACAGAGATATATTTTTTTCTGATACAAGTTCGTGCATGGATGATGAATAAATGACAGGAAATTCAACCGCACCGTAATAACTATTATATTGTAGTGATACAAATCAGTATACCTGGGACTATTATACTAATATGATAATATTGTCAGAGTATACACGTCTGGTTTGTTGTTATATATTATATTAATATACGGTTGCATGTATATATAATTTTCAACTATTTATATATCATTCTATTCTACTATTCTAATTATAGTGCAGTGCAAGTGCATGGTGGACACTCTTCTGTAAAAAAATCGATTTTTCTAAAAGATTGGATATGAGAAGCCATTCATATTTTCCCGCAAAACAAATAACAGAGTTATCGGTCCTTGCCGGGAGTGTCGCAAAACGTTCTTGAGATATTCTTCCGTAAGCTTTAACACAATTTTTCGGTACGTGTGCATTTATATCATCAATGATTTTTTACTTTTATATATACAACTAACGACAACACATTTTCATATTATTAATTTGTGTTTTAATACAAATATTTATAGGAGTATCCATTAAAAAAATGAATTTGAAACAAGCGATAAGTAATGTTATTTTGCACTAGATAAGTGACCGCGGATCTATAATTTTTATAGATCGGTTGAAAACCCAAAACTAATTTGCATAATGGATATTTAGGCGATATCAATACATCGAAATGACCTCACGGTCATCGCGATGTAAAAAGTAAGAGTTATTAAGTGTTACAGAAGGGAAACACTATTATTCTTCGCATATAACACCCGTCAGTTTAATCCAGTAAGGGTAAAATGACAAACTCTTCATCCCAGTTTAATCCAGTAAGGGTAAAATGACAGACTCTTCATCCCAGTTTGATCCAGTGAGGGTAAAATGACAAACGCTTCATCCCAGTTTAATCCAGTAAGGGTAAAATGACAGGCTCTCCGTCCAAGTTTAATCCAGAAAGGGTAAAATGACAGACTTCATATCAGTTTGATCCAGTGAGGGTAAAATGACAAACGCTTCATCCCAGTTTAATCCAGTAAGGGTAAAATGACAGACTCTTCATTCAAGTTTAATCCAGTAAGGGTAAAATGACAGACTCTTCATCCCAGTTTAATCCAGTAAGAGTAAAACGACAGACTCGTCATCCCAGTTTAATCCAGTAAGAGTAAAATGACAGACTTTCCGTCCCAGTTTAATCCAGTAAGGGTAAAATGACAGACTCTTCATCCCAGTTTAATCCAGTATGGGTAAAACGACAGACACTTCATCCCAGTTTAATCGAGTAAGGGTAAAATGACAGACTCGTCATTCATATACAGAATAAAGATCTGGGATGTGTTTACAGAATAGAGAATAACGACTAAAAAAGATAATGAATTCAAATAAATTCAAGAAATAATAAATAATGGGGAACAAAAGTATGAAGAATAATATTTGAGAAAAAAAAGACTGATTACAAAAATGAACGATGTAGTACATACATAATAAAGAAATAATATAAAGATAGAACAGACTAATAGTTAAACCATTTTCATGAAAATTTTACAGAATAAACGATATTTTTTAAAATAAAGAAAAATGCCCTAATAATTAAAGAATACAGAAATTAAGGACCGACATCCAGACCCTTTTTATAGACTGAACCTTAGTTTTCCAAGGGAACAAGTTACAAAAATGGAATCACGTGATTACATGTGTACTCCCTATCTTCATACATATCCAGGCGTTTACATTGATATCACGTGATTAAATGTGTACTCCCTACCTTCATACGTAAAGTCCATTGACCATACACGATTTATCTTCCCTTACATAACATCAAAGAAAAAAATGAGTAAAGAAGTAAAGTCTGGGATATCAACACTACAGCTTCGATAACACCAGTACGTAACATAAACATATAAAATAAGCTAAAATGAGAATAAAACTTGTTAACACTAACAAAATCTAAATTTATGTAAGATATGTTTTTTGCGTCACTCTCGATTAAACTGTCAACTGAAATATTTGACATCTCGTTTCTGGTCATGGTTGACGAGAGAGAGAAAGATAACCGACGTGCAGATTAATTAACATTTATCCGAAGGAAGACAACACGTCTCCCAAATAATACAATACTACTGAAACAGACGAGAGAGAAAGAGAGCCGACGTGCAGATTAATTAAACATCTAACCCATGGCCAAAGTGAGACAAGATGTCTCCCAAATAAAACAATACTACTAGAACAGATGCAAACATGACAGCAAACTGCAACTGTCACCAGCTGAACAATGCCAACAATATGAAACCAAAAATAGTTCCGAGAAATTTAATAATACATATTTTGAAATGTGTTCTACTTAACCAGGCCAAATTTTACTCGCTATGGCACAAAATGAATTTTTGATCACGATGATGTCAGTAATTGGTTTCAATGATTCCTGCAATAAGGTTGGAATGTTGCTACTTGTATAGTACTTGACATAATCATTTACATTAATGTCGCCCGTTCCTCGGTGTTTATAATGACCGCCTTGTTCAGTTATATCTCTAAGAGATAGTACTTGACACAATCATGTATATGAATGTCGCTCCTTCCTCGATGTTTATAATTACCCCTTGTCCAGATATATCTCTAATGGATACTACTTGACACAATGATTTACACCAATGTCGCTCGTTCCTCGGTGTTTATAATAACCGCCTTGTCCAGATATATCTCTAAGGGATAGTACTTGACACAATGATTTACACGAATGTCGCTCGTTCCTCGGTGTTTATAATAACCGCCTTGTCCAGATATATCTCTAAGGGATAGTACTTGACACAATCATTTATATCAATGTCGCTCGTTCCTCTGTGTTTATAATTACCTTAACACTGCATTACCTTTGATTTTTCACTAAACTCATGGTAAAAGTTGTAAAGAGTTTTTAAAGCAGTAGAGCAAACAAGAATAAATCAAACAAAACTGATCTTGATATTGAAAGTTTATGTTATTGTAGTCAGAAATTTAATTTCAAGTATTTTTCTATTAATATCATACAGTACAGTCAGTTTAAATTGAGCTTTGAATTTTGCAACATAAGTCGCATTTAGATAAGATATCATTTTATTTACTACACATTGACCAAGGATTAAGAATAATGCTAAACAAAAGACTTCTAATAAACTTTTATGTCTCTTAAGATGCCAGACCACCAATTAACCCACTCCAATTTAGAAACTTTTGGTAAAAGAAAAATATATTTAGACAATTTGAGCTAAAATTTTCTTGCCCATGAGTTTGCATTAAAAAATGAGGATTAATGCGCTCCATAGTATACTTATTTAAGATTCCAGAAACCCAGGGTTTGTTTTTTAGTAGTTGTAGTTTCTTTTCGAACGGTCATTTTTCACTACAAGACTTTAAACATTGGTTGAAAATTGGCATGTAAAAAGGTGATACATGTACAATTCAGGATATGCCTATATGTCTATGAAGTTAAACTTAAGGTAAAACATTAAGAAAGCTGTGGAAATTGAAAAAAAGTATGGTTGAGTAGACAGGGATTTTGAATTGGTGGTCTGACACCTATATCGTACAGTCAAAAGAGTTGTGTCGAATCCATATACTCTCTCACACGCACATTTTTTTTTCTGCGCTAGGACGAGCTAAAATGGGAATTATATAAATAAATGAAACCTCTTCAAGACCTGAAAATGCTGTATAATAAGTATAAAGATAAGTGGGTGTGGTATGATTACCAATGAGACAACTATCCATGCTGTATAATAAGTATAAAGATAAGTGGGTGTGGTATGATTGCCAATGAGACAACTATCCATGCTGTATAATAAGTATAAAGATAAGTGGGTGTGGTCTGATTGCCAATGAGACAACTATCCATCAGATATAAGCTATGTTAGGTCATCGTACGACCTTCAACAATGTGAAAAATCAGTACTGCAAAGTCAGTCAATTCGTTTTTCTTTCTTTTCGTATTCGTTTGTTAATACAGTAGTTATTCTCAAATAAAACTTTCGTTTGTGTTATGATTTGAAACCTAAAATAATGATCACCACTTTGTTCGTGTACATGTAATTGTTGCAAGAAGAATGATTACAATTTGTATAGACGTCGGTAGAACTCTGTAATAAAATGATATTATTGGTAAGTCATACATAAGAATGAATATATCATAAAAATGATTGGCGAATTATGGGATTTGTAAATCAATATGAGATAGAATTATGAGGACTGGTTTTGTATACTCAAGATAAAAAGTAAAATAATAGTCATTGGGCTAAAGATTTATCTCCCTTGAATGATTTGAAAACATAATTTATAACACAATGAAATCAAAACAATACAATTAATTGGTTTTTGTTCAGTCTTAGGCATTTAGTCTTCAACATACAAAATTCGATAGAAAACAGTGTACGTGTTATCAAAAATTTGAATTAGAATTTCTGTAAAAAAAATGTACTATGCCATCCTGCTTTAAACAACTCCAATAAAACGTAAAGATGTTTGTGTGATCCCAAGTAAACAGAGATTCTATACATTTAAAAAAAACTTTTAGAGAAAGGAGGTGAGATTATCTCCCATGTAACGATAAACATATAGAAACAAACATCTTCCGAAACCCGCCTGCTCTTTCACTACGGACTTTGTGTTAACGCCGTTTGTAAAGACATAGGATCCATCAGTCACACATCCTTTTTTCACAGTAAGTTAAGTAATTTAAAAATATCCTGTTTTACACTGGAATATATATGCTGCAATAACAAATATTTTGAGGGCAAAGATAAAAAATATTCGTTATTATAATTATACAAAAGTCTATGTTTTCAGTTAAACATGTTTAATTTTTAGAATTTAGTCTTGTTTACTTTATACATGTAGCGTTGACGATATCTGAGATGGGAGTAGTTTGTGAAAAAAAATTTAAGAAAATCTATGTGGTCCTTTTTTAAAACGGTTAATTTGACCGTGGAGAATTGTATATTTATAAACTGGAGAAACACAAATCCGTCAACACCATCATATCGTTTTCGCAGATTTTATTGCGTTTTCTGACACGAACTTTGCAATCTAATTGTACAACAGCGGTGAGCAATCGACTTGAACACCAACAGACAAAAAAAAAAAAAAAGAAAATGATGATTTTTCTCTCGTAATAGCACAGGCAATATAGTAATAGTCTTCAGTTTAATTGTTTTCAATTAACTTGGTTTCTATTTCATCGACTCTTTTATATTTTTAATATCATATATAAAATAGTGAAAAGATTGCATCAGAATCAAAACAAAAAACTAAAAAAATTCAAATCATGTACTTAAAATCTTAAAATGGGCTTTTTTTAATACCCGTCCTTGCATTTACTTTTACATTGGAAGTAATAACGAACAACTGAGTAATTTTATAACATTCAAGGAACTCATGCATATTGACCACACAACAGCTCAAAATCACGAATATCAAGTACTTTACACACGTCACAGAAAAAAAGTATTGTTGTCATTGTGGCAAAGATAGAGAGATATTTTGCTATATTATGAGGATATTTCAAATTCTGGCTAAAAAAGATTTAACTTTCTGTCACCGTTTGATGCAATAAACAAATATTTGTTTATAGTTTTTTTATTTGCTGTTGAGCGATAATGACCACACCAACTACCATATAGAATAATAAAGTTCGTCAAATAAAAGTATTTGACGACAAAGACATTGATGTAAAAAGGTTATTTATTTTTACCATGAAAAAATAAGTACTATAAGCATTTACTTAGTACATTGCAAACAACAAATTGCCTCTTTTCGAGAAATACTATGTTAATATTAACAGGGTTTGTACTAACATGAGCAACACGACGGACGAGCAACACGACGGGTGCCACATGTGAAGCAGAAACTGCTCACCTTTCCGGAGCACCTGAGATCACCACCAGTGTTTGGTGGGGTTCGTGTAGCTCAGTCTTTAGTTTTCTATGTTTTGTTTTGTGTACTGTTGTTTGTTTCTCTTTTTTTCTTTTAAGCCATGGCGTTGTCAGTTTATTTTCGACTTGTGAGTCTGAATGTCCCTTTGGTGTCCTTCGCCTTTCTTTGAATAAAAAACCGCCTATGCGGTACGATCAAAAAAGTTTTCAACTTCTTTTATATAAGAGGGACTCACTATGTTATTTTCCTTTTCACGTTGGACTTTCTTTGTTCTCAAATATAACACGAGTTGCCTCGCTTTAGACGGTAAAATTACAATAAGTTCAAAAGACACTTAGTTGATTTTCTGTTTCATTTAATTAATTAGTCTTTGTTTTTGTCAAGATGTATATGAAATACAAAGGACATGGAGTATCCATCCATGACATAAAAATAGTACATGCACAGAAAAAAAAACACAAAAAGCAAAGGAACAGCGCTTTTATTGATGTTCTTCATCTCAAAGTCTTCAACATGGAGCAAAAAACGTCTCAACTCAGTACAAGTTTAGGAAGGCCCTTAGCATAATCCGAATAATTCAGTCGTTATATTCCACTGCTCTACGATGGCGAGTGGGAGAGTCGATCACGGGGAGAGACTGAATTATTCGAGTTACCCATAGCACCGGTTTGAGCGGAATTCTTTGCAAAATAATTCGGGTACACTTTGTAAAATGTAACACCACCAAATCAGGCCCGCTCAAAAAGAACATACTGGGAAGTAGGACATATTTAAAACAAAATAGTTCCTACTTATAGGTGTAAATATCAAACTTTGTAGAATTTAGGTATCAGATGAAAGTTGGAGGACTGGTGATCCTTGTAGAACTGATGATTTTGAATAATACAAAAACTGTATTAATAAATCTAAAAGGCAGGGCATATTTTGACTGTTAATTAGTGCTTTTTCACACATATGTTTATTCCTCTGATTTGGCTGTGGCTTAAGATCATAAAATTAAAGTTGATTATACATGTATTCGTATTTATATAAAATTGTCAAAATCATTTGTGTCTCTTAATTATTAAAAAGTCATTGTAATAAATTACTTTGCTCATCGTTGGGCCTTTAATTGGAATATATCTTTACAGTGGGCTGTAATGTAAAACGTTGATTTTATTCTTGTCCATTTTTTTCGTTTCTCCATTGTGTTGCTTGTCCCTTTTTCAACTTTTGATTTGGATTGTCCCATTCTTTTTTCTCCAAAGGAACTTACACATGACAAAATTAATATGATATGTTTGATTGTTGCCTGTTTAACGTCCGTTAGTAAATATATAATTCGTGTTCAGAAAGAATTATGATTTGACAAACATTATTCTCGTAAAATGAAATTATCGTGCACAATGAGTAGACTCATTTGAGAAAAAATAATACATGATTTATCAAACAATTATATGTAAATTAAACACACTGACATTGATACTAGGATATAACTATGTTGTATCAAAGTAATAATATTTGTACAAAATTATAGACGGAATCATAGGGAATATCGAGTTTTTTTTAGTTTGTAAAAAGTACACTTTCTTTCACCTTTTCATTGAAATATAAAAAAGAAGGTTAAATTCCTTCATTTGCTGTTGAAATGAAACTATCACCAGACCAAAGGCAACTATTGAAAGCGCGGAACTGATAAAATTTAGAAATGAAACTGCATATGAATTCGTCACGATTGGAAAGCATCATGTCAGAGAACACAATCTATGAACTATAATTACAATTAAAAGATTTTCAATTAAAAACTATATGACAACTTGGTCAACTTTAAGTTGACCAAGTTGATTTCTTCATTATTAGGAAAAATTGAGCGCATTACTAATGCAATTAAAATAAAGAACCAAGAAATGTTCGAAGCAATAACCCCGTTAAAATGTTTATCCTATCCACTCGGATAATAAGACACATGCCTTTTAATTGATTTTTGACCAGATTTTGCTATCGCACACCGTTAAGTTCAAAGGACTGCTGTTTTTTTATTCATCCACATATACAAAATATTATTAACGAGCCTGTTCCCAAATAGATCTATTAACATGTGAAATTCAACTATTTCAAATAACATACATGAAGAAAAAGAGTTGAAATAATCAAGTATTGCAGTTTTTATACTTCATAGTATGTTACCTCCAAACTTTGTAACTAAAATACGACTTCGCTCTGCCGTCTTCACTCAATATTCTGATTTTTTAAAGTTCTGATGATTTAGGTTGAGAGGGAGCAAAGTGGTATATTCTCATTTACTCGCCTCGTACAATATATTACTGAATGCAGTCAACTTCACCGATTTTGTAGAAGGTGTACAGGACCAAGAATTCAATCGATGTCAGAAAAATTATTTTCACCAGAAGAGAAAAATCTATGTTAGAAATTAGAAATTTGATGATTTTAAGACAAATTTAAGAAGTTTTTTCGCCGAATTTATGTACTTTCTATACAAATGTTCAACTATTTTGAAAGAATTCAATCAGAAATATTTCAGATGATAAATGCATTATTTTTTTCGAATTTTAGTTATAGTTAAACAAGCTAAAATTGAGAATGGAAATGGGGAATGTGTCAAAGAGACAACAACCCGACCATAGAGCAGACAACAGCCGAAGGCCACCATTGGGTCTTAAATGCTGCGAGAAACTCCCGCACCCGGAGGCGTCCTTCAGCTGGCCCCTAAAAAAATATGTATACTAGTTCAGTGATAATGGACGTCATACTAAACTCCAAATTATACACAAGAAACTAAAATCAAAAATGATACAAGACTAACAAAGGCCAGAGGCTCCTGACTTGGGACAGGCGCAAAAGTGCGTCGGGGTTAAACATGTTTTTTGAGATCTCAACCCTCCCCCTATACCTTCTAGCCAATGTAGAAAAAACAAACGTACAACAGTACGCACAGTAAAACTCAGTTTAAGAGAAGTCCGAGTCCGATGTCAGAATAGGAATCGAAAGAAAATAAACAAAATGACAATAATACATAAATAACAACAGATTACTAGCAGTTACTGACATGCCAGCTCCAGACCTCAAATAAACTGATTGAAAGATTATGTCTTCATCATATGAATATCAGGCACAATCCCTCCTGTTAGGGGTTTAGTATTATACCGTCATAAAATATATGAGAAGAACATAACCCGTGTCATGCCAACAACTGGTTTTAGAATAAATATGTTTAATTCCGATGCAAAGACCCTATAAGTGAATCAATATTAAAGCCAAAATATGCAATCTTTAATGACCTGACAACAGTATCGTAACTATATCCCTTCTTAATAAGTCTGTGTAAAGGTTTTGTTAGCTTTTGAGGTGAATACTGACATTTTTGTGCTTTGTAAAGAATATTAGATTAAAGATTGGATGTGAAGTACCCGAACGTATAAGATGTCTGCATGTTGAGTTATATTTACGAATGATGTCCTTATACCGATGATAAAATTTAGTAAATGTTTTGACTAGTTTATGATAACGAAAATCCTGGTGTAATAATTTTTCAGTAATATATAAATTTCTCTCGCTAAAATCTAATACGTTGTTACATACACGAGCGAATCGTACAAGTTGATATATATAAACACCATAAGATGGCGACAAGGGAACGTCACCATCTAAAAATGGATAGTTAACGATAGGAAATGAAAAATCATCTCTTTTATCATAAATTTTTGTATTACGCTTCCCGTTAATGATATAGATATCAAGATCGAGGAAAGGACAGTGGTCATTGTTAGTATTAGCTTTATTTAAAGTAAGTTCAACAGGATAAATTTCTTTAGTATACATACTGAAGTTGTCATTATTGAGAACCAATATATCATCCAAATATCTAAAAGTATTGTTAAATTTTTGTATCAGATGTTGTTACGATGGGTCTTTGCTGATTTTAGTCATAAATTGTAACTCATAACAATACAAAAACAGGTCCGCAATAAGTGGTACACAGTTAGTCCCCATTGGAATTCCGATAACTTGACGATATACGGAATCTCCAAAGCGAACAAAAATGTTATCAAGTAAAAATTTAAGGGCAGATATAGTATCAAAGCATGTCCAATTGACATAGCTCTTTTGTTTGTTGCTACTAAAAAATGACCTAAAAGAGTTTGAACATATGTATTCGCATTCCGACTTTTTAAATGCCCATTTAATTAGGTGTGTGCATTTTTTCTTAATAAGAATATGAGGCAAAGTGGAATATAGGGTAGAAAAATCAAAACTTTGAACAGATTCAAAATCACCAATATATGCATGCAATTTATCAAGTACTTACAACGAGTTTTTGACACTCCAAAAGTAGTTAATTCCACTATTTTCAAAGGCCTTATTTGAACAATTTATTATCAGGTTTTTGATTGTAACAAGTGTACTAGTAAGTAGAATAGACAATTTAGTAGTGGAACAATGACTTGAAGACGAAATAAATCTATATTTGTAAGGTGATTTGTGTAACTTCGAAAGCCAGTACATAGTTGGGACTTTCATTGTATTTGGTTCTGCTTGTAAAGAAGTAGCTAATAGTTTATGTTTGTTACAGATATCGTTTTCTGAAAATGAAGTCAGTTGGAATGTTGGTGAATTCGTGATTTCCTTTTGCAGAACCTCAATGTAAAATTTACGTCAAACTATAATGATATTATTAGCAGCTTTATCAGCCGGGACAAAAACAAATTCCTTGGCTAGTTCTTTTAGTTTATGTTTGATACGAGAGATAGGATTTTTATGGTTGTTGTTAAGAGTAAAATGTTCTTTAAAATGTTGTATACGTATAGCAACTATTTTCATTACTGAATTAAAAAGAGAGTCCAGAGATTTTTTGTCAGCTTTTTTCCGTTTTATCCATTTCAAACAGTAAGCACGAAGTGAGTCGTGGATGATATTACGACACTCAATCCAATTAATAATTGACGGGGGACGATATTTAGGCCCTTTACTGAGGAATGATTTTAACTTTCGGTCGCGAACGATGTTAAGGTCTCCTGTTATAACATGGGAAATGGGGCCATAAGTGTATTTGGAATTACTACAATTACATGACGGAGGTGTATTTTCGCTGATATTTACATCTTTACAGACTTGGCTATAATTAAACACAAATTTTCGGGTAGATTTCTTGTAAATATAACAAATAAGAGGGAGTTCAGTATTATCAAAATATCCAGAAATTTGTTCTTTAACAGAATGGTCGTTAAAAATGTTAAGCTTGTATGCAAAATGTTAGCAACATCTATGACATAGCCCATTTACTGTACCTTGACCTTAAACGGTGAATTGAGATTTTAAAGGCAGATCTTTGATTGTTTCTGTTAAATGCGTTCACAATTTTCATATAGATTTGAAACAATTTAGAGCTTGACATTTAATAGACACCAGTCAATTGCTGAACACTGTATGTTCCCTTCTAGTTGTCATTGAGTAATTGGTATCGTGCGATTGCTGTTTCATTGACGAGCACACAACTTCCCCTTATATCTATAAAATGATAGTTCCGTTAGATTTTTCCCAAATCGATTCGTAAAAAATTATGACGTAAACAGTTATTGGGTTTAGATTAAGTGCTTTTTCAAAAATATGCGCATCAGAAGGTTATTTTGAAGAGATGTATGCCCAAATATTTGAACAAATGATATCAGTATTTTTTTCATTTCCAATAAGACTATTATATACCAGAGACTAAACGACGTGAATAAAAGACACTATGGTTAACCGACCGGCCTAGGACAATGATACATAACCCATACCGAATAGTTCGCAATATAAGTTCCCGACATAACAAAACTTGAAACAATGCAAAAATGTCTGTCCCTATCCAATTTACTCTCATTTTCCAGCGGCAGTCTAAATCCCCCCGACCTTCATCCCGGAAAGACTCTCTTACAAGATTTAACAATTTCATTTTTTATTAATTTGTTCTCGTCCTGGACATGCATGAAATATCATTTGTCACTGGACGCCAAGCAACCAAAAATCAATTAGTTTTTTCTTTAGACTAAGTAAAGATTTGTCTAAGTTGCATTCAATTGATCAATGGAACACCGCCTACCGTTACCTTGATTTTTTTTTTTTTTTTTTTTGTTAAATGATCAAACATGTTCTAAAAATACTGCCGAAATTGAAGTTTCCTTCGGGAACATACTTTAAATAAATATAATGTAAAAATTCTTAATTACCCTTTGCTAGATTGTGATATATCGATTTCACATGGGAAACTCTACTAGAATTAACAACGCGTTCCCTATTCTTACTTTTTTTGGACGGTGATTTTACTTTGATTTCACCTGACGGTGTTTACATGTCTAATTGAAAAGTTTTATTAATTGTCATCTTAAAAATAGCATCTTAACATTCGTCTATTGTAATCCCTACCGCAGACAGATTTATCATTTCATCCAATAATTTGTCTAGTTTTGTCTTAAACATATATTTATCACTTGATGTTTTATGTGGGCTTTGTGTCGTGTGCAAATGTATATATCGTCATTATAATCTTTAAAAGTAACAAAATATAACTCTGCTCTGCATGTTATTATTCCATCATTTTGTTTTTTTAAATTGTCTTTGTTGTTCTAACCCAAGAACTATGAGTTATTTTTCCTTCAAAATTTTTCCCATTTCCCACGTAATCTGATTTGAGCTGCAAGTTTTTATTTTGCAACATTCTGCTTGTAGTGTGATTTCAGTGCCAATTAAAATCATATGTATCCTACAGGCCTGTGTTTTATCTTTCCTGCGCTAAGTATATTGGTGTTTACCTTTATTTAACAATCTCCAAATGTCAGTTAAATTATAGATTTTCATCAAAGATTTTAAACTATTTTCTGGTTTTGTTATTTTTCGAATCTGTCTACATATTCTTCTATCTATTTTTTCTTATGTATTATTGAAATTCCCCCTAAAATTATAATTTCTATCCGATGTTTAAATATACTATTTACTCCTATTAAGAATATATTAGTCTTACAATTGGGTGTATATATAAACATCAATGTAAACACAATATCATTAATTTCTACATTAAGAAGAACTAATCGTCGTTTTGCATCGCTATATTTTCATCAACTTATATCGCTTCGACTGTTTCGACTCTTTTACATCCTTGGCTTTCACATATTTTGCTTTTGGCGTTCCTGATGAAGGTAAATACAGATTAATAACAAACATTACTAAAATTATCCATTTCTAAATTAAAAAAGATATTAAGCAACGTAGGTTTCAACTCCCTCAGCCAAAGTTGACTTTAGAGGGATTAGGCTATAATTATTTTCTTTTTTAGACATATGTCTCTTCAACTTTTTCGGTTCTTATACACCCTTGGTTTTTAAATATTCGGCTATGGATGTTTCTGATGAAGGTAGAGCAAGAAAAGTGCTTCGGACGCTTGCAATACATACATTTTGTAAAGACTTTAAATTAAAGTGTTGTATTTATTTTTACAGCAACGGGTGGATACTACTCCTGATGGACTAGCAATCCCTGAAGGTATCAGCTCAGAAGTCAATACTTCGGTACTGACATGATTTATAACAAACCTTTCTTAAATTGTCAATTTGCAAATTTTGAAATTATGTACAAACTAAGGTTCATCTCCCTCAGTCAAAGTTGACCTTATATAAATTTGGCTTAAAATGTTTAGGTTCTTTTTGATCATATAGCTCTGCAACTGTTATGGTTTTACCAGACTCAAGCAGGTGAACAATAAGCCAGCGAACAATAAGAAATACGCTCCAAACTGATCATACCTAAAAACCGAAGACATGTATTAAAATGAAACATCCTTTAAAACTGATGACAATCAATTCCAGTAGGCAGACAAAATGCAATACATTTTCACAAAATTGATTATTTATTTCTTTATTTATCTATTTATTTATTTATTTATAAATAAACCTCCGCAGGAAAAATGTCAGCTTCAAATGAACAGACAAAAAATAACATTGTCATGGCCCCCTTTTTAGAAGCCAAAATGTTGACCGATGACCTTGGTTTTGACAACACTTGACCCCAACAGGAAGTTGTGTGAGTTATTGTTTTTTCAGGAATGTACTAAATAGCGAAAAGGTGTATAGTAACTGAAAACCCCTTATGATATAATTATTTACATCAGTTTTAAAGATGTTACCAGCTGAAATTGTTTGTTTTTTTTTTTCAGGTAGACTTCTATATATAGTAGACCCCTATGTTCTAATTTTAGCCATTGTAGCCATTTTTACCTATGTCAGATTTGCTCTTAACCCCTATGTTCTATTTTTAGCCATGGCGTCCATCCTGATTGGTGGGTGGGGTCATTGGACAGTTTTTTTTAAACTATACACCCTAAGGATGATTAAGCCAAGGTAGGTTTAGTCTTGCCCAGTAGTTTCAGAAAAACAAAGATTTTTGTAAAAATTAACGACGCCAGACGCCAAGTGATGAGAAAAGCTCACTTAACCCTTCAAATAAATAATTATTTGTATCCTAACCATTTAATTGTGTTGAATGGTATTTTCACATTTGTTTCAATTGTGTAATCATATTGATGTTGAACATCTGTCAACATTTGGGAAATGTCAGTCTTCTCTGCATCTATATTTGATGAATGTTTAACATATGCTGATCGTTGTGTAAAGTTTGATCCATCAGCAAAAATAGTTTCAGATTTTTTCATAGTAAGTATGACTGTTTCTACTTTTTGATTCATAGTACTATTAGCAGGATTCATACATGTGGAAAAATCATTATCAAATGCTTCTGTACTATCTATATCATCCAATAGCAAAGGAAAGATGGGGGATAATTGAATTTGGTTGGAGGTTTCCGCTATTAGTTGAAGAAGATGGATTTGCTGTAGTTGAAATATTGTTCACTGTTTTTGAAGTACATGAACTTTTTTTCACAAGTTTTGAAGAAAATGGATTAATTGCTGTACATGAAATATTGTTCACTGGTTTCGAAGAAGATTCGTTGGATGTACTAGTACTACATGGATTATTGTTATTTACATCACATTCATTTCTCTTCGCCTTTGTAGAACATTTTAAGAGATGTCCTGCATACATGCTTCTGCGCTTAAAAGAAGCTTTACAGGCATAACATGCTAATTAGCAATTGTTGTGTTGTTCTTTTAAATGTCTTTTAAGACTCTGTTTTGAACAAAACGATTTGCTACATAAACTGCACATGTGTTTCGAGCTAATTTTTTCTGACATTATTTCTACTATTTAACACATTATAACAAAGCCATTAAAGTAAAATTCAGTTGAAGTTGAAAATAAATGTTCAATCAAATATATATGCAAGTCTTCAAGTGGCTATATGCATATATCGTTGGCCAAATGAACGCCATGTCCTAATTATTGTTTTTAAAACTTCCGGAAAATATTTACAGAAATGAGTGATGAGTAGTGAAAAATAAATGTAAACGGAACGATTCTGATTCTAAAAACGGATGTTAGATATACTGTATATTCGGGTTGATATAAATATATACGATGTTATATTTTTGTCCAGTTTCCCATGTTAAATATTTAAAATGAGAAGGTATTTACCTTTCAGCTTCATTTTCCGGCGATGTTGAAATGTAGAAATGATATAAAACAAGATAAGCGTCTTTGACCTGCTGTATCTCTTTATTCGGATACTTACGGATATCTTCACAAAGTTCAACGGGAATATTAAAAGGAACCCGGATAGAACCAAGAAGTTGGGTTCCTATAATCAAACAACCCGGATGTTTAACCAGTTACCATGGTTTTGAACCAAAGAACCCGGATAGAATCAAGGTTCAGAACCATAGTGCTTGGATATTACCCAATTGCATTCGGAAATCTCATAACTTTTTATACTTTCAACGTATTTCCCAAATCATTTATTTATTTAGTATATTTACATATAATTCATTTATTCAAGACAGCATTTTTTTCTTGACCGCAGGACATCTCTGATAGGATTTTCAATATTCCTTTCAGCTTCTCCTCTCCCTTTTTGATTACCCTTGATTAGAAACGGTTTGTCTTTACAATGATGGAATTGATAATAAATAAAGATAAACCATACTTAGCTTGTGTAAAGATAAAATTAAATCCACATGATTATATGCTTTTGAAAAGAAAAAAAAAACATACCGATTTTGGAACGTCAAATAAAGAATTTTGCAGTCAGAATTATACGTTGAAGTAAAAGCTAATCAATATCCACAGTTTTAGTTTCGGAATGATTGAAAACTGACCATTTATTTATTGCATTTCAATAGGAAATGTGTTTTCTGTGACAATGACACACACACATGACACAAGTGACACGATATATGGATTGGTATAAAGATTTTAGTTAATTTAACAGACAAAATTTTTAATTCCAACCTTTTCAAGGAGGCATATTTAAAAATTCACGGGGATGGACTAAAAACCGAAATTCCAAGAACAATTACTTTACACTATTTAATTTAACAAGAAAAGGGTGGGATGACAACAAAACGAACTATTTCATTTGAACATTGGAACAATAATCGGGAAACGGTCCAAAGTTGGGGTAAAGAAACCCTTCCCTTTAAGTCGTAAAACATTTCCTACGGCAAAACCTTTGTCCACATTAGCTAGGTACAATTGACAGACAATGCCCTAAAGTTGCCCGAACCAGATGACCTTGTTGGGTAGATTCACAGAACCTCTGCAACTGAAGTCCAATGTTGGGGTATAGTGACTCTACCCCTTCCCTACTTTAATTCATGAAAAAAATTCCCTTAGGCAGAGCTTGTGTCGATTTTAGGTAGAAAAATAAAGGCAACAGTGGTATACCGCTTTTCGAAATTCATAAATCGATTGAAAAAAACAAAACAAATCCGGGTTACACACTAAAACTGAGGGAAACACATCAAATATAAGAGGAGAACTACGACACAACAGAAACACAACATTAACACACAGAAACGAACTATAATATAAGAATGGCCATTTTCCTGACTTGGTACAGGACATTTTTAGAAAAATATTGTGGGTTGAACCTGGGTTTGTGGCTAGCCAAACCTCCCGCTTTTATGGCAATGTTAAATATAACATTAAAAGGACAACATTACATGACAGGACTACAATACAAATAAATGTGAGAACATATAGGACAGAGAAACATACGAATAATAGCTAACAAAAGGTACCAGGTTTAAAATTTAAGACGCGCGTTTCGTCCACACAAAACTAACTAGTGACGCTCAGTTCGAAAGCCAAAACAAGTACAAAGTTGAAGAGCATTGAGGACCAAAAGTTCTAAAAAGTTGTGCCAAATACAGCTAAGGTTATATATCTGGGATAAGAAAATCCTTAGTATTTAGAATAATTCATACTTTTGCAAACAGTAAATTTATACAAATGACTATATAATAGATATACATGATAACACCGAAGTGATGACTAACTACTGAATAAAAACGGATACATAATTTCCTT
Source organism: Mytilus californianus (assembly GCF_021869535.1). Classification (NCBI taxonomy): domain Eukaryota; kingdom Metazoa; phylum Mollusca; class Bivalvia; order Mytilida; family Mytilidae; genus Mytilus; species Mytilus californianus. Next base: position 8,439,171 of record NW_026262582.1, read on the forward strand.
TCTCTATTGGAGCTGTACACGTATACCAAACAACAAAATTATTTTCATTTACCTGTGTTTAAAGTTATTGCAAATGGCTGATATTTTTGTTCGAGCATATTGTTTTTCTTAAATTGTTTAACATTTCATACCGATATAACATGTTACTTTTATTATTCTTCCCTTAGTTTATTTATTTTGTATTTACATTGTATCATAGGTCAAATTTATTTGTTCAGTGTTTGTTCACTGGTGTTAATATGTCCTTTGATTGAGTTAAGCTATTTCAGTTGATATTTTATAGTGTGTCTTTCTATGTTGTGATGTTACACAATTGTTTCAGAAAAAGGGTGAAGGTTTGATACCATTAAAACGTTTAAACCCGCTGCATTTGTTTGCACCTGTCCTAAGTCAGGAATCTGATGTTCAGTAGTTGTCGTTTGTTGATGTTGTTCATAAGTGTTTCTCGTTTCTCGTTTTTTGTTTATAGATTAGACCGGTGGTTTTCCCGTTTGAATGGTTTTACACTAGTAATTTTTGGGGCCCTTTATAGCTTACTGTTCGGTGTGAGCCAAGGCTCCGTGTTGAAGACCGTACTGTGACCTATAATGGTTTACTTTTATAAATTTTGATTGGATGGAGAGTTGTCTCATTGGCACTCATACCACATCTTCTTATATCTACATAAAACAACATAGACCAGCACATAAAAATTCACAGCCGAGTAAGCCAAAGAGATCAACGCAAAAAAAAGGCGACGTCACATTTGATTTTCTGAAATTTCCCCAAAATGGGATAGAATTAGGATAGAATTCAAGATTTGGTTTAAAATATGAAATGATAGCCGATTGCCAAAGGTTTCTTGGATTTATATACACAGATTGGTAAAATTACGGAACGTCTGCAACTGAGGTTCAAAGTTGGGGTATGATGACCCAACCCAATCCCTGCTTTAATTCATAAAAATGTCCCTACAACAAAGCTTTTGTTCACACTTGGTGCAAATAATAGGCAATTGCCTAGGATTACATTGACCTAAAGACCCAGGTTGGTAAATTCGCGGAAAGTCTACAACAGAGATCCAAAATTAGGGTATGGTGACTCTACTCTCTACCAACAGCAAAGCATTTGTCCAAATTAGGTACAGATGACAGCCAATTGCCTAATGTTTTCTAAAATTTATCGAACTTCTGCAACTGAGTTCCACAGTTGGGGTGAGGTGACCCTATCCCCTCCCTACTTAAATTCATAAAAGAGTTCCTACGGCTATTTTTTTCCACACTTGGTACAAATGATAGACAATGGCATACGGTTGCCTGGACCCAAAAACACAGGTGGGTGAATTTACGGAACATTTACAACCGAGGTCTAAATATGGGGTATGTTGACTCTACCCCTCCCGACGTTTATTCATAAAAATTCCCTACGGCAAAGCTTTTGTCCACACTTGGTTCAAATAATAGGTAATTGTTAAAGGTTGTCTTGACCCAAAGACCCAGGTGGGTAAATTTACTTAACGTCTACAACTGAGGTCCAAAATTGGGGTATGGTGACCCTACCTCCTTCATACTTTAATTCATTAAAAAAATTCCTTACGACAAAACTGTTGTCCACAATAGGTGCAAATGACAGGCAATGACCTAAGGTTGCCCGAACCAGACGGGTCAGGCGGGTAAAATCAAGGATCTTCTGCAACTGAAGCCCAAAGTTGGGGTATATGGTGACCCTTCCCCTTCCCTGCTTTTATTCATAAAAAGAGACACAACGGCAAATCTTTGGTCCACTTGAAATACAAATGATAGCCAATTGTATGAGGTTGCCCAAAGACCCAGGTGGGTAAATTTACGGAACTTCTGCAACTGAGGTCCAAATTTGAGTTAAGTCGGCCACAAAAGACCACAACGTGAAATTGTGAAGTAATTCAAACGAGAAAACGAACGGTCTAATTTATAGCTAAACAATCTACGAAAAACAAATATGACACACATGAAACAACGACAACCATTGAACTACAGGCTCTTGGCTTGGGGCAGCCATTTAAAGAAAGTGCACGCGGCGGGATTAACATGTATGTCAGCTCTAAACCCTAACCTAAACTAGTGTATAATAGCACAGCATAAGAAGAAAATGTAATGACAGTTTTGATTGACTCAATAGATCAGTATGACTGGGTAACATAAATCCATCAGCGTGACTCGGGTGCTTTGGAAGGGTAAGCGGATTCTGCTCAACTTGTGGCACACGTCGTGTTATTTGTGAAAGCACAAACCAAGTGATTTGGTTTTATTTGGTAGTTTACATTCGAGGAAAAGATGACTGGATTGTGGTTACGACAACTGGAACCTATCCGTCGTCACCTGTGAAACAGATGTATTTGAATTTTTTTTTCAGTTAGTGCGTGGTATATCAGAAATTGCAATTAATAAAAATAAAAGTGTAATGTCATATGTTCAAATGAACATAGACGTTAAAATAACCCCGAATAATTCTTATTTTATAGAATTGATGCTTTGTCGCTTAGTCCCCCCCTTTTTCCCTGTAACTTTAGTGCGAGTTGATTTAAAGTGTCTCATATGTTGAAAATACAGTACAAGTCTTTTGATTTGTGTCTTACCTGCGACATTAATGTAGCGACAGTGAGATACAACAAACCTATATAGTCGGCGTCTTCATCATTTAGATCGTTAGGTTTCTAGTTTGAATTGTTTTTATATTTTTCATTTAGAGACCTTTTTAAGCTTACTATGTGGTATGAGTTTTGCTCTATCTTAAAGACCATACAGTCACACATATATATTAACCTCTACGCCATTTGGTATGTGGTTGAGAGTTGTCTCATTGGCAATCATATCACATTTTTTTTATTTCTATATTAGTTTTTTTTTTTTTTGCATTGAATATTACCGAATAAAACTATTTTGACATGATAAATTTGTAAACCTCTATGAATTGTTATAAAACTTGTATAGGAGTTATTCTTCAAGACAAAGATAAAGCAGTGTTCCTTGGAATCATTTACGAACTTATTATAATACTGCTTGCATTTGAGAACTAGGAAAAACCGGCAAGTTGTTTTGGGATATCCCCCTTATGTCCGAATTACTGTAAATGTTTTAGTACTTTTTTTCTTAATTTTGTCTGTTGTTCCCCTTTTTCATACCAAATAACTATGAACAACAACTTGAATTTTAATTTGAACTTTAACTTAATGGATAGCGGTACTCATCAAAAGCGCATTACACAAACGACATATGGAAATCGGTCTAAAAACAGAACATATTTTTTTCCAAAATGGTCACGTGGTTTTACCTTGTAGTAGTAATGGGATAACCACATCAAAGAATGACATGACCACGTCAAATACTGAAACAAACACATCATGTAGTGTAAAATCGTCAAATTTTGAAACATCATTACGTAATGTTAAAGCTATATAAAGAATTGACAAATCATCATTACGAAATAACAAAACCACATCATGTAATGAAACAACTACATCACGTTAAGTCACATACACATCAAGTAATGTTAAAACCACATTGCCTTAAAACACAACCACATTAAATAATGGTGAAACCACATCGAGTAATGACAAAACCATATTAAGTAATGACAAAACTATATCAAGTCAATACGAAACCATATCATGTAATATCGGAATATCATTAAGTAATGACTATTCCATAGTGAGTTATATCAAAACATCATTACGTAATGTCAAAACCATATTATGTAAAGACAAACTATCATCCAGTAATAATAGAACAACATAACGTAATATCAGAGTTCCACATAAGACAGCTGTGGCGTTCCATACTATATATATAAATGATTTTTTTATAAAATAGATGTAAGAGTTGGAATTTTTGAATACATCAATATACAATGTATGGGTATTTTTTCAAACCCAAGCCGGACGTCTGAACCCAATTTTGCTTATCGATCCGTAAAACAAACTGATTCTATAAATGGTTTCTAATTCGACACTGTAACTATATCTTGGAATACTGTTTTCTTTGTGGTAGAAATATTGATTTTGTGTGTGTGTGTGTGTTCTTTTTTTTTTTTTTTTTTTTTGTGCTTTCCATCGATCTGACCTTTTCAACTGATTTTTATAATTGTTCTTATGTTGCACTGTTATACCACTGTCCAAGGTTATGGGGAGAGTGGCGCCAGCAAACATGTTTATCCCCGTCACATTCTGTTTGTTGTTGTGTACATAAATTAGGCCGTTAGTTTTCTCTTCAGAATTTTTTTTACATTTGTCATTTCGGGGCCTTTAATAGCTTATTGATTTGGCTGAAGGCTTTTCGGTGACACATCGTTGTAAACGTCTACGTCATTTGGTCCCTTGTGAAGCGTTGTCTCATTGCAGGCATACGACATCTTCTTTTTTTCATATTGACTGCACAAATTCCGAACCATTATTTCCAAAGGGGAATCGTTACAGTTTCACATTAAATCGTTATGTTTTCTAGTTTTTGAAATAAGCAACACTTGTACCACAAAATAAATATATATTTTCTCTTTAATTTTAAAACGACAAAACTTTTCTCTGGTAATTATTTCGATGTGTAAATTTGCTTTATAAACTTTTCTTTAAAGATTTTCAAATTTATTATGAGAATAGATTCCGTTATAACGACGTTATTATAGACAACAACTGTAACAACGTTATCAGTGATCTCTGAGTTTGAATCGACTCCGAACAAAGAATAAATAGAGTACGAATAACTGTAACGTCGACCCAACGACACAAATAAGCAAAGACTACAAAAAGTCAAAACACAGTCTTCACACTTTCGTATACTAAATAATGAAAATTTGTCATCTGTCTTACAACTTGGAAACTTGGCTGACTGTAACACTAGATTAACCAATTTTTATATTCATAAGTCGATACTAACTGACAAAGCTATGGAAAAAAACGACCAAGAGACATACAACAGTATACAAAACAAAGAAAACTTAAGAGTCTAACTGAGCAACACTAATCCCACTAAAATCCAGGTGTGTATTTGGGGGTGTCTTATCCGCTATCCGAATATTATGCTTTTCGGTTACCAACGTAGAAAGGCAAGGGTTGGATGCTTTTTCCATACATAACAATTATATAATCCCGCCACATGTTGTGCCTGTATTAAGTTGACAATGTGTGAAAACAATGTTTGTGTTTTTTCATTGTATATTATTGTATATTATTGTTGAACATTGTATGTTGCCCTTCAGATACCTTGGGTATTTTGCGTTAATTTATAGGATGAGTCGGTTGTCACCTTTTGTAATGATCTTTGTCCAAATGTTCACAGTAATTCATGTTATCCATTTCATGTACATGTATTATTTGAGCGAGGAAAGGGGAACAGGATTGTGGCTCTGATGTATAGTTTTAAACAGGTGATATATAATCCATCAACTAGTTGTTTAAATTGGAGATCTTTCATTCAAATACTTAGTCTAATAGTCCACAACAAAAATCGGATTTGACATGTGCAAAGAAAATATTTAACACAGACTAAAAATTAAAGTTCCACAGCAGAGGTTATCCGGGTGTCATATGTGGAACAGAAATTATTAACTCTGCCGGACCACCTGACATCCCCCCCCCCCCCCCCCCCCCCCCCCCCCCCCCCCCCCCCCCCCCCCCGTGTTTTGATGGGGTTGGTGTTGCTCAGTCTTTGCTTTTGCGTTTTTCTATTATTACCATGACGTTGTCAGTTTGTCATCAACGTATGGGTTTGAATATGTAACATGCAATAATGTCCCTCATGAAATATTGTACGTATATAACTGTTTATTGTTCAATTCAACTACAAAAAGAAACTGCAAAACACACATTCAGAAAAGACAAAAGAATCGGCAAGTCATGTTAAAGTCTTTCAAGAGACGTTCACGAAAATTCAATACAGTTTAGGGGTATAAAACTTAAGTATCTATACAATTCCGTGATTTCATAATTATATCTATACAGAAGCAGAATAAATGTACCGTTCAGTATTATTAACAATCAGGTGCAATACAAACAGTTAAGTTTTATCTGTCAATAAATGGTATCAAACAAGTAAGATTATTTTATTTCATTGCATACGCTACTGCGGGTTCCCGATTTCATCTGTAAGGATTTAATTCTGAAATTAAACAAAAATTACATATGGTTAACTTTAAAGTTGTGGTAATATATATCATTTGGCTTCGTCGAAACAAAATGAAACAATTCGAACATTTAGTGAACACACACGTGTTTACAGTGCATCTTTATTTAAGATTCAGTTATTATTTTTAGTATAAGAAATATGAACAATCGTTTTCGTTTGTTGAATCACAATACGAGATATTTCCTCAAACAAGCTTGCTTACTACGAATTTCAAAAAGTTTAATGTAAATAACAACAAAATGTCAATCAATTATTAAACTTTCTGTTATAGGAACTCGTCGTATCGTCTATTCTTGTGTGATTTTATGTTCTAAATATATAATGACGACAGATCTCTGCTGAAAATATCTATAGATTATTATAACGAATTTACAAAATATATAATTAACCCTAATGGATAATTCACTTACCATCACAATGATGCATGCATCTTTCCATGTCAAGTCTTGGTGGTACAGTAACACCTAGATCATTTTCGTCTTCTTATCAAGAATGATCAATCGAAAATTAAAACATGCGACATTAAATGTATTCAGTTTTTTTGTTGATAAAAAAGGTACTAAGTAATAAGTGGTCTTAAGTGCATTGCATTCAACGTTAGGGTTTTTTCTCAATCTGAAAAGACAGTTATTGTATGTGTTGTACAAGTTCCTCAAAGTTGTTTTTAATTACAGTTATAATTTTACATATTCCTGTTGGAATGTCGTCGTAAATTAAATAAAATATAAGGTTTATTTGACTGACGATGTTTAAAAATAATTTTAGAATTGAGTTCTCTGAAAACGAAACAGGATTAACGAGATAACAAATGATATTTACCTGCTGGCGCAGAAAGTTCCGTACATTTAGATAGACACTCTGAAATACAAATTTCATCAATTAAAATATTTCCTTTGGCTTGTTAATTTGTGCGAATTAAAACGTGTCTTTTTAAAAACCAAATATAAAAGCCTTTTTATTGTTGAACATTGTATGTTGCCCTTCAGATACCTTGGGTATTTTGCGTCGTTGCGTTTCTGTTAGAGACGTATATCCCATATTTCTTATTCTTTATATAAAATAATATATGATAATAGTTTTCGAGATACTTTTCCTTAAGCCTTGTATTGAACGACCAGGTAATATCCTTTGGCTGATATTGATTTATCGTTTCCTGATTTTGCCCGCGCAGGTTGAATTACAATAACAACTTGTTTCTATTAAGGGGGTACTCAACACTTTGACAATAAAAGATTCGGCTTTAATTTTATAAAATTTTGAGAAAACATTTACTTTGAACTGTTGACAAGAATATAAACGTTTCAAGAAATTTGAACAACACAATTTACAGGAATAATTTCATTGAATATATAACAGTCTGACAAACACTAATTTTGATTATTGAGAAGTTTGATTTCTCTTTACTAATAGTATTTGATTAAAACGTTCAGTTGATTTTTAAAGTGTTATTTCCATTAGGTGTTCTGTGTCCCCTTAAAAAAGCTAAAGTGAATTGGGAATTAAATATGATAAATTTCAAGCAATGGTTTTAAAAATTTGAAAATTAAAATGAAAAGTAATATTAACACAGAACATTTACAGTAGGCATCTGTGCGTTAGTATAATAAAAGTTTTGCTACTTAGATCAAACTGACAGCAGACGCACAATTAACTAGATATTTCTCCTTCAACATATGTCATATTATGACGAATGTGTAGTGCAAATCTTAGCATAAGAAAACTTCCTTTTAGTTTGTGAATAGCTAGTAAACTTCAACTCAGATTATTCATCTTTACATATAAAGTAAATAAATATTGATTACATCATGTACATGATGTCTACGAAGCTATACAGAATACAACAATCTCGTGAAAGAAACCAGTCATATGATTTAGACTTGTGTTTTACCTATGTAAGACTCATCAGTGACTCTCAAATCAAAATAAAATTAAAACCTTATAAAAAGGCCAAATCAATAACAAGATCTTAAATCTTGCGGGTAAAAAATGTAAGTAATTAAAATTGTAGTAAAATTATGATTCCGTTACTTACCTTGTTGGGCATATAGAGCTTGCTGATAAGCTACGTGACCAGCATCATGTTCTGGATAATAACTATCAGCATCAAAAGGATCTACGTGAGGGTCGTCATGATCTGCATGAGAATTATGGTCAGGATCTGCCTGAGAACTATGATCAGGGTCTGCATGATAACTTTTATCATGAACAGGTTCTCCTAGAACTTTACAAGTATAAAGCAATACGACTAAAATCGACAAGGTCGCAGATACTTTCATGATGGTGGCTGGATATCGAAAACGAACTCTTTGAAATAAATTCAAAGGCAAATGTGTAGTTAATTTTCAACGGCGGATTGTTTAGCTTTTATACTTAATTTCTAATGCCACATGTGCAATTATTTTATTTTTTATTCCTTTATAATTGTAAAGAAATTAAATTAACTATAATTAATTTGAAACTTATACTGAATGCAACACGTTGGTATCTTTTGTATCTGATTGATTACTGATGTTATACAGTCGAAGCAAATAGGAAATTGCATAATATTATGAAGTATCCTAATTTAAAAAATTATTATGAAATTTAATAATATTAGTTTATCGAATAATTTTATTAACTATATTATAGGATTTTGTAATTCATAAAATTATGGAAATGCTTAAGATCAGAAGAATTTTGTAATTTCAATTAATTTTTTCGGTCGTTTTTTGGGCCCTGTGACTAATTTTGGGAAAATTCTTAGAACAAAAAGTTATTTCAGAGTGGAGTTTATACAAGGGCATAAGGAACAACGGTCAGATTTTCTACGACACGACGATTTATGATTTTTGTTGATGATTTGACAATGGGAGACAATTCATAAAAATAAGAAGATGTGGTATGAGTGCCAATGAGACAACTCTCCATCCAAGTCACAATGTGTAAAAAGTAAACAATTATAAAGTGCAACTTGTGGTTATAGTTCTTTGATAATTCGATTATGTGAATTCTAATCCTATAAGGTTGATGATGTGAATTTTTATATGTCTATATTGCTTTGCATGTGATTTACAACTGCATAATTTAATCTTGAATTATCTAGTTTAAGCTGTTGGAAATGAATATACGTTTAATAAAGTTAGAACCTGATGTCGGTTGTCATGCTGAAACAATAAAATATCAAAATATTGATAAAAAAACAAATAAAATATTATCTGGCAATGTCTAAATAACAGATAACGGTGTAATTTTTCACTAAAATGATGACAAATAGCAAATTAATTTAACAGCTAAAATCTTATTTTTGTTATCAGTTTTGTAAATGCAGGTATTTTCTTTATTTGCCGAGTGTATAACCTTTAATATATTTTATTTTTACTTTCAAATCTGTTATTTGTTTATATTTATATAGTATGGTTTAATTTGTTTATTTAGTTACTTTTATACTTCCATGAATCAGATCATGACAAGATTCAACAACTCATTAAGTTGGTACATGGTTTACCGCTATCACGATATGCAGCGTAAAATCAAAAATCCTTTTGATGTGATTAAAGAACAAAAGTCAACTTTCACAATTTAAACAATCACAAAGAAGATATTGTAAGAAATTGAAGTTTTAAAGAAGAGTCTTTGTTTAGTTACATACAGTAGATAGGATAAAAAACAACACTGATATCCACAAAAAGTTAAATCGTAAATTGCATTGCCTTTTCTCTTTTTTTTTATTTTATGGGTAAAACAAAACCTTTTGTTAAAAAAGATTCATCGTTAAAGATAGTACTGTGACCTTTGCTTACTTATGTCATTTGGTCTATGATGGATTGTAGGTCACATTCTGGAAAAGGGGACGGGATTGTAGTTACGACATTAGGAACATATCCGCTATCATCTGTGAACCGGATATTCCATAATGGCGTCCGTAAAATTAACGAAGGTATGATTTCAACTTCACCACTTGGAACTCTTGGTTTAATAGCTTCTTTGTGAGCAGCAATCCTCTATCAAGGATATCATGATAGGAAATACAAACCCTGGAGTATCGTATCAAATGGGAGATATATACTCCGTATGCAGGCACTGCTGGAATGTTGCTACATATAAATGGAAAGTTCACAATTGGGAAGCTGAAATCATCTCTTTTGTCATAAAGTTTTGTTTTCAACCGACCCTCATTGTCAATTTCTTGATGTAAGTCAAGATATGAGGCAGACTTAACTGTATCTGTTGTATCCTTTATCTCAAGTTCGATGGGATACATGAGTTCAACATAGTCCCCAAATTTTGAATTATTTAGTGAGAGAACATCATCTATGTAGCGAAAAGTAAGGTTAGAGGATACTGCTAACTTCTTTTCTTTCTTCCTACGAAGTTACTGTATGGAGGAAACCTCATATGATTATAGGAATAAGTCGGCAAGAAGAGGGGCACAGTTGGTTCCCATGGGAATGCCGATTGTTTTTTGAAAAACACGTCCTCCAAACGTAACAAATATGTTGTCAATCAAGAAATCAAGCATCTTGATAATGTCAGTTTCAGAGAATTTTTCGTTAGATTCAGAGTGATTTTTTCAAAGTAGGATTTATCCTTCCCTAAGTCCAGATACTTGTATCTACGTTGGCAATTCTTTTTTATGAAACAAAGCAGGACCAACTCTTGCAATTTGTCTTTTAGTTAGGAATGGGGATTACTTGTGTAAAGTGTAGAGAAGTCAAATGTTTTAATAGTATTGCAAGATGAAAGAGTCTTAGATTGTATGTACCCTAAAAGATCTTTGCAATTTTTTAGTATCCACATCTGATTCACGCCACCTCTAGAATAGGTAGTTTCACAATAACTTTGAAGCCCGGCTTTGATTGCTGATAAAATTAATGTTAATAATTTATAAGGAGGTTTCGTGGAGCACTTGGAAGACCCAGCATTTTACCGTTGTTTGTAAGGACACTTATGTAGTTGGGGATCAAATACAGTGATGGAAGATCCAGTTCTTCATCTGTGGTTGAAATTCTAAAGGAACATGGAACAGACCTATGATAATCCAGGATTTCCACTTTAGTAAGTGTCGTCGGGTTATACATTGAGTGTCCAAGTATACTTTTGTATATTAGGAAAGTTTGTAGTTACTGAAAGCAAGTCAAAAGTACTTTCTCTTGATATCGAAATCATCCGATAACATGATAAAACCATTGTTGAAAAGGACGATCGGTTGGTTGTTAGGGATATACAAATATGCAACCACGTTCGATCAAAATGTGTTCATTAAATAAAATGTCTCGTACAGAAAGCATTACTTGTACTCGTAGCTTACCTATTTGACTGATCGGTGACGGATCTGTGACTGATCGCTGATTTGCGAAGCCCCTATTCCTGAATCAATATCAATTTTAAAAAAATGCCATCTTTAATGACTTGAGAACAGTATCGTAACTATGTCCCTTCTGAATAAGTCTGTTTAAAAATTAAAATCACAAAAATACTGAACTCCGAGGAAAATTCAATCGGAAAGTCCCTAACCACATGGCAAAATCAAATGACAAAACACATCAAACGAATGGACAACAACTCTTTGGTTTGGTTAGCTTTTGAGGTGCATTTTTGTGCTTTGTATAGAATATAACCATAAAAGATTTGATGTGAAATACCTGAACGTATAAGATGTCTGCATGTTGATTTATATTTACGAATGATGTCCTTGTACCGAAGATAAAATTTAGTAAATGTTTTGACTAGTTTGTGATATTTAAAAAAAACCCTGGTGTAATATTTGTTCATTAATACAGAGATTTCTGTCTTTAAAATCAAATACGTTGAAATATATATGTACTTCGTTTGAAAGTTAGCCCAACAATGTAAGGTTAGCAAAATAAATGTTAGTTCTTCCCTCAGCGGGAAACGATCCACTAGTTCCTTCTTTGACATCGTGTCAATACTGTGTCCAGCGCCCTATACCACTCGTTCAACTATGCTATGTAAAATAGGCAGTGACTATTCTTCCGGTCAGCCGGGAAAATAGCCAAAAGATGTATATGTTTTCGCCTAGCTGCCAAATAGTTTATTCTTTCTGCTAACCGAAAAAGTAGATGTTTTATTTTATTACGCTATTTTCCCGGCCATACATAACAATGCATACTGTATATATGCTTTGGTTAAGTCCAGCGGAGAATGTAATGGCAAAAAAAGTCTACAGTATTTTGTATATGTAGCCTTATGTAGAATAAAACGTCACATGTAATATATACAATATCCCGATGTTTTAATCGCATAATTATCAACGCAATGTACTGAACATGATGTACGTGTACTGTGAATTTGCTAATATGTAATTATGAAAGACAGTCCCCCGAAACAATAAAAAAAAATCAAACCAAACAAACAAACAAATATACAAATCTATAAAAAAATTCAAATTAAATCAGAAAAGTTAGGGAAAGGAAAAGAAAAGAAAAATCTGAAACAAATAAACAAATAATAAACCCATAACAAAACTATATATTAGAAATTTTCAATAAATGACATACGTATACGTCACTCGACGTACAGAGCCAATGGGACTGGTTATTGCCAGTCATTTAATTTAACTTAATATGTCGCTCAAGTTTAAACAAAGTATTCCAAGACTTGTAAAATCGTACACTGGAATTATCGTCCATATTAAATAATTGTAATATGATGAAAAATGAATGAAATTGGTTGAGTACGCTGTAATGCCCGGAGAGAACCACCGACCTTCGGTAGGAAAACTGACAATCCTAGTCAATAAAGATTGGATTCGAATTTGCAGGATTCGAACTCACAATCTTATTGTGGATAGTCTAGTGATACAGTAGTTCAACTTCTCAGACCACTTGTCCACTGAGGCCCCCAGGTGAATGAGGGATCATAGACTTTTTATCTGAATTTTTAAAAGAAATACTATTCTTTTAATTCAAAAACTAATCTAACTTACTCCCGGGAGGGACGTTTAATAAATATTGAGTGTTATTGGTGATCCGCTGGAATATGGCTCCGTTTTTATAAGATATATAGCAATGCATATACATGATAAGAGTGCACAGCAAAATAATCAATTCAGATGAAAAATATGCTGAGTTTATTAGCCCAAATTACATTATATTGCTGATATAAGAAACGACCGTGGGTGGGGGTTAGTTATTCATTTTTGTTGGTACGCATGCTTACTCATTTTCCTCAAAACATTTATTTTCAATTTTGTAGACCTCCTCTATTGTCTGCTGCATTTTGTGTTAATGAATATCCATTTTCATCCCGGCTTGTGTGCAAGATTATTTACTTAGTCTTTCCAGGCTAGCATATTAATTTTCAAAATCCTCCTGTCCCTATCCCCCCCCCCTGGTTAGGAAACTTTAGGTCCTTCCTGCGACCCACCAAAAAAAGACCAAATTGTTCCCCTAAAACACCTCGGCCTCTCCTATATCCCCACTAATCAAGTAACAAAATAAATGAATAACTTAAAAACGAAGGTTTCAAGTATTTTATAAAATGAACTACACAAGTATCATTTTCGAAAATTCTGTCTGTAATACATTCATTTTTTTTCAAATGCAAGAAAGAGAAGAAAAAAGAGATAATTTACGTGTCCGAAATCAATTGTTTACAAAAATAGATGGAAACTATTTCTCACCTTTTGAATATCTATATATAATTCGATTGGGGCATGCTAAGTCTACTAAAAGATGGATACTTCAATACTGTTCATAATAGGTTTGGCATTAGCCTTCTTATATAATTCTTTTTTGTCATTTATCCATTCAACACTTGTGTACGCTAAAGATTCGATCGTTGTATTTTTCTTTAGATTAACAAATCAAATGCGGCTGCACATACATCATTTGTATTCTACAATATAACCGATTAACTGTAACATATACATGGGAATATAGAAGTCAGCAGTTTATATTGATTAGATCAAATTAATCATCATGATCATATGTCAAATGTTTTGTAAATGCATGAATTAAGTTTTTTAACCACAAAGATATCTAATTTCAAGCCTGTCCTAGATGTAGAAATTCTAGCGAGATCTGAAGTATTATTCGTAGGAACTTGTGAAAATTCCTGCAGATATTAGTTTTCATCCTGTCTTGTTCAAAGTTGTCTATTTTCAAGATCATTCTGCCCCCCCCCCCCCCCTTACACACACACAAAAAAACCCGAAAATCAAATCGTCGTCCCAACGTATTTAACAAATATTTTGACGGAATGGGTACATATTCATAAACAATTGACATTTGAATAAACAGGAAAATGTAACGTATACGTTAACAAGACATGAACCCAACGACAAAAATAACAAAAAGACACGAAATGGACAACAATAGACAGGTATCTATACCCTATAGCACGAGTTTATAAGTAGCTACTGGACGTTAAGCATAAAACAATCAATCACTCGAGTCTATAACAGTTGGTTGAGAACCGTTCAACAAATATATGTTTGTATGTTGTTACTTATACAAAATGTAAGAAATCAATTTCAATATTGACGATTTCGCTTCCGTCATTCAGGAATTATGGCCTTTAAGGATGTTTGCTCTTTCTGTTTTTACTTTTTGTCGGATTTTCGGAATCTTCTTGTTTTATTCACGTAGTGTCATTAAAAAAAACCGATTGTCTATTGTTCCGGCTGGCCGGAAAAATAGGTAAAATTGGCTATATTTCGGGTCATTCGTTAGCAAATGCCTAAATTTTCAATTCAGCAGCAGTGTCATGTGGCGTGGACAGTGTCCCGGATGAGGTGTCGGATTGCGAACGCGCGTATGCAAATGACGTTGTGATAATTAAAGATCGTGTTTTATATTTAAAGATGTTATAAAGAGAATAACAGAAAATGTGATTGCTTTAAAAACAAATTTCTAGGGGACTAGCTTGTGCTCGTAAACTGAGAGGATTAATGAAAGCGTAAAATCAAACTGAAATTACTGATTTACCCCATTTTCTTTACCTGTATTAATGGAGGCATAACGTATAAATTAATTCACAGGAAATCGACTAAATCAAATATACTTGGCTACATGAAGTTCTACTTCAACGAAGATCTTTTAACATGCAATGATATGCCTGCATGGACTGGGAATAGTATACCTGGCTTGGGGTATAAAACCCCAATTTTATTTTATTCTGTTTTAATTTTATATAAAACAAAACAAAAAGATATTTTGTTTTTGCTATTATAAACACAATCTTACTTTGGGGTCAGTTTACATGTGTCTACCCTTTTTTCTAATTTTCTATGTTTTAAAAGCACATTGAAAATTTGAAATAAAAAATGCCATGAATCCGACTCCTAACCTTGCGGAAAATTCATAGGTAGAACATATATAGAGGCAAGAAAAAAGTCTGAATATGCTGTATACTATGAAGTGAATTCATTTGCATTTTGATTTGTGTTAGTGAATGGAAACTTTTTTGCACAATGGTTTGCCAAGTGACTTTAATTTTAAATTGTCTTTGTTGTATATCATGATCAATCCATGATGTTGATATTCTATCTTTTGATCTCTCTTGACAAGCTGTTTATACTTACAGAGAATCGACGTGTTACAAAGAACAGCTAGTAGAAACTTAAATTGAAGTTGGTACTTGAGGATTTTATTTCAATGGTAATTCTGTTTTTTATTTTTATTTCATTTTTCTTATTACTATTTTCCAGAACTGTTTATCTTGAGTTTATAATCAGTAACGTCAACCGGGCACAACGTGCAAAAAATTAATACTTCCAATTCTCAGTGTTTGCACGGGAGGAAATTGTTGCCACTGCATTCTCCACTCAGGATGCTACAATAACCACTTAACCAAAAACATATTCATTATTCATTGATATATATGGCCGGAAAAATAACATAATAGCAGAGAAAAGCTATTCCTGCGGATGGCCGGAAGAATAGACATGTTTTGCTTTTTTTCCGGCTAGCCAGAAGAATAGCTACTGCCATAAAAAAAATGCTCGCTAGCCCCTACTTATCTTTTCATAATTTTATTATATATATTTTAAAAAGCCATGTTTGAAAATCTTATAAATAGCTCATTTGTTAAAATCAACCAGCTGAAAAAGTATTGAATATTAATTATTTCATCATGTTTATATTTTCATAACATTTTATGCAGTTGTATTGAATATTGTTTTAATACTTGACTTTTTTACTAATGTATGCCATGCATTTTTGTATATGCTTTTTTATGATGAGGGCCTCAGGGAAGAATAGTTATTTAGCTAACTGTGTAACCCTCTTAAACAGGTTGGGGACAACCCACCAAATGGGGAACTGTTCTCCAAATAAGTAACAATCCCTCATTTCAGTAATCATTTGATAGACTAAGTGTTAAAATAAAAATTTTCTTAACTAAGTCTTTTTTACTTAAAATGGCATATATTTATAGAAAATGCAGCAAATTTTCCAAAAGATGAATAGCCCTAACCTGAGAAGTTACAAACCTATTAAAACTTCAAAAAATTGACTATTTTCAAGGCTACTAACTTTTTAAAAATCCAAAATAAAAAGATGGTTCTTTGGAAGAATTGGTTCCATTTTCTATAAATTTGTGTCATTTAAGTAAAAAGTCCCAGTTAAGAAAATCTTTTTTTATCACTATCAAATGATTACTCAAATGAAGGATTGTAACTCATTTGGGGAATAATTTCAGGTTGAATCCAGGACAGATATTTTAATTTTGCTAAGAAGGCGATCATTTGATATTCTGGTGGAGGGGGAAGGGGGCAGGATATTTTTTTCCAGATTGAATGTTTATTTTTATTTGTTTATGCGCATACTTATCTTTATTCCGCGGATCAGTCGCGCGTCAAATTATTTTCCCTTTTGTACAAATGTGTTCCCTGTATTTTATGTTGCAGAATATTAATTTTATCCTGTATTGTGCTAAGTTTTTTTGAGTTCTTACCAGGCCAAATTATTCATTTTCAAAATTTCTTTCCCCAATTCATATCAAATGGTTGCGACCTAATTACAGGACCCGTAAGTACAATATACTAAATATTATGATTATACACATATGCACATTCACGGTTCTACAATCTATCAATACCCATATTTCGGCATTGCACAAGGTCGTGTTTTTCTCTGGCGTCTTTTCACTAAATCCATTGGTTGTTGGATGTGTACTGATTAATGTTTAGTCTTAGATACATAATCTGTTATTACTTGTTATTGGCTTTTAACTAGCTGTCAGTAACTACGAGTACTCTCAGATGTGTAATTGGTGTCTTTTTTTTGTTATGAGGGATGTATAAATGCCATGCCACGTCCGGTCTGTGATTTTGTTAGATGTTTTTCAATTTTGTATCGATCTAATGTGTTAAGCCCTTTTCAACTGATTTTATATATGTTGTGATGTAACATCACTGTCCACGTTAGGGGAGGGTTGAGCGCTTGATTATGCCGTTAGTTTTCTCAATTGATTTTTTTCATATTTTTCATGTCGGGGCCATTTACAGCTTGCTGTTCGGTGTGAGCCAAGGTTCCGTGTTGAAGGCCGTACTTTGACCTATAATTATTAACTTTAAATACATTGTGACTTTGACGGAGAGTTGTCTCATTTGAACTCATACCACATCTTATTTATACAGAAAGTGCCTAAAAGACAAAGAACAAAAATGAGAACACCAAATCGACGGAGACACAGACAACCAACATATAACAGAAAAAACAAAAGTACACACATCAACGACCAGCACGGACCCTTAAAACTGGGGGTGAACTCAGGTGTTCCGGAAGGATGAGCAGTTCCTGCTTCTTGCAAGACACCCGCCATGTAGCTAGTTATAAGTCATGTACGGTGAAGGAGGAAAGACATCTATGACAATTCAATTGAGATCATTTAAGGCAGTTGAAATAATTTTTCAATTATTCAGTTCAAGATCTGATGTCCTTAGAAAGAAACAGTAATACAAGAAGTCATGAATATGCTGCAATTAAAGTGGGCATCACATGTCTTGGTGAACAGGGAAAAAACACTTCATCAGTTGATAAATTAAAGAAAAGTAATGTCAAAGTACAAGTGGTTAATCAAGTTTCATAACATCTTGTTTTGATCAATATTGCCAGAACCTATGGTTTTATGTTTACCAAAAACATATGCTACATTTGTAATATCGAGGGCATATGATCTGACTTACTAACAGGACATAATTGTTCAATTGAGGGAATGATTCGTTAAACCTTAGTCTGATTATTTCTGAACTTCTGGACTTCTGACATTCCGGTATTAAAACCTTTGATTAAGATGGACATCTGTTCAGCTCTGTGGGATGTATAAATACGCAGCCACGTCTGCTTGAACCTTGGACGTTAAATCGGATTGCTTCAAGTACAGAGTGCACACTCTCTGTACGCATAGGAACCCTTGTCGGGTCCGTATTCATGTAGAACAAACCTATTCAGGCTATTTTACCTATATATATATGTTATCATCCTGAACATGCATAACTAATATTTTTCACTGGATGCAAACAATCAATCTAGTATAAATATTTCTATGCCATACACAACAAGTAGAAAATTATATTGAGGTTGGTACGTGCATGACGAATCATTCGCACAGCAACATTGTTTATCAATCACATACACTTTACACTTGTACCATCTGTTTCTCATCTATTTCTACATTTATGGAGGGAAATCACATTATATGGTAATTCTGTTTTTATTTTTATTGTTTAATTTATTATTACTTCATGTATTTTTTAAAGGGCACATTTGTCTTCTTGACAATTGAACATTTTAATATCGTCAGAGAACAGAAGTCATATCTATTTCTATTTGCAACGAAGGAAGTTCAAAGTGTTTATATATATATAAACCAGTGACATTTTTCTAACAAAATTAAATTTATATTGAGAAACTGGTCATTTTAAACTCAAAATAGGGGGTCGGTTAGGGTGAAGGAAATAAAGAGGGGCCTTGAAAGTTTTTAAGAATCAAAAGTTGAGTATCAAATTTTTCACTTCTTCCGATGGGGGTAGGGGATATTGACAAAATCACAAAATTTAGCTTTTTTTTTTTAAACATGTCAACATGAGAATTAATTTGAAGCATAAACTAAATTGGAATCCTATTCTTCTGTAGAAGTGTTTGTATAACTTGATTCAGATGTCATAGATATAAGAAGATGTGGTATGAGTGCCAATGAGACAACTCTCCATCCAAGTCAAAATTTATAAAAGTAAACCATTATAGGTCACAGTACGGTCTTCAACATGGAGCCTTGGCTCACACCGAACAGTAAGCTATAAAGGGCCATATCTATATATGTCTCCTGTGTCATAATTGTTGTTTAGAAACATCAATTCAATGTTTGTTTTATGTGATGCGTGGCCGTCTTCTGTTTACAGAAGTCCGATATCAAGGTGAGCTGGTTTGATATCTTCGTTTTCATGTATTAAGAAGCTTTAAGAATCAATCTCTTCTAATAATCATAAGTCGAGAACACTGTTAAAACCGAATATAAGAAGTTGTGTTAGTGTTTGAAAACGAACTTTCTTGTGAAATATGTATGAAGATCGTCATTAGTTTATTGATTGCTAATTGTTTTACGTAATTTGTTTACATATTTTGGAACGACAACACTATTTACACTTTTTATGGATATAAAGAATGCATTTGGGATTCTAAAATCAAATGACTTCTGTCATGCCTATAACAATTTCCAATGTTGAATAAAGAAGATTGTAGTCAGTTGCTCTCCCAAAACTGTTAAGGAATGCATTCGGAAATCTACTATAAGAAAAGTCGGTTTAAGGGTGTGATGAAAACATATGAACTCATAGGTATATGTACCGTGTACTATTATAGTGACTTCCAATTAATTTTGAACATGTTAAACAAATATATACCTGCATAGCAATGAATATGAATAAAAATAAACTTTAGACTGAATTAATAAATTTAAGCGTGCAGCTGTGAAAAGATATAAATCTCCAAGTGCATGGCATTTCGCGATGGTAATATCATCGAACGATACCTATGGAACGCCAACTGCCTCATACTAAGAAACTATTATGACATTATGCAAATGTTGCTTACATCATTTCACTTTTACTTCATATGAATTTTTCATTGCATGATGTGAATTCTTCGTTTCGTGATGTGGTTACTTCTTTATATGATGTGAAGACACTATTACATGATATGTCCTTCATTACATGATGTGCATTCTTCATTACGCGTTGTGGACTTCTTTTTGTAATGTGGTTACTTCATTACGTGATGTGGTTGTTTCATTACCTGATGTGAAAACTTCATTGCATGATGTGAAAATAAAAACATGGAACATGATGCGAATGATTTAATACATGATGTGAATATTGCAGTACGTGATGCTAACACTGCATTACGTATTTTCCGCGGTTTTTACTGATATTCCCAGTTGGCCGAACCCATATTGTCGTAACGAAGGAGTGAGCCGTCAGGTTGACTTGCTGAAATCCATGAATGTGCGAATGATGCAATAGAATAAAAAATGAAACAACACTACCTCAAAACTTTATTTTAGTGCAATATTATCCGAATTTAGAGCGTACACGTAACGGAATAATCTTCAGCTTCAGAGTTTTCATTCGTATGACGTCATGTTTTGACATGACGTTAATGCGCCAAGATCATTCATGAAATTTCGCGGAATTTAATTTTATTTTGATTTTATACATTTTTTAAGATCTTATGCATTAATTCTTTTTGGTATGCATTAGAATAGGAATAACGGTTCTGTGGTTTCTTTTTCAGTTTCAACATAGTGTTTGCACATAGGTTACGATACATGTGGATTTACGTGGGAGGTAAATAGTAACAGCCATTAATATGTACATCTCTGAGTCTACGCTAAGTATAGATATATATCGAGAATTTTATCACGCTGTTGTTTACAAAGCGAAAGAAGCACGTCATATTAGAATTGACTATAAGTAACAGAATAACATTTGATATAAGAATACGGAAATGCGGCATTATTGCAAAACAGACAACTATCTACTGGAAACCAAATGACGTTAAATAAGTAAACAACTTATCCTATGCCACTGCCTTCAACAATGAGCATAACCCATACCGTTAAATAGATTATAAGAGACCCCGATATGAAAAACAATCATTTGAGAATTTGTTTATTATCCGCTATGACGACTGTCTGCATTGCATGGACAGGTGTCAAACGATATGGAGTCTGCCCAGTTGCCATTTTTTACATATGGGGTTGTTGTGGGTGATTGGTATAATATGGATGGTAAAGTTGATGGACGTAACTGTTAGGTATAGGCTGTAGTTGGTTGATAATGTTTAAAGCAGTTGCAACATTGTTATGTTGGACTTTATTAGTATCTTTTTTTTCACCTAAAATGACAAAAATGATATAATTATTAGATAATTATTCATCGGTTTTACTTTTTTTAACTTAATATGACCATGCAAACAGTACGTTCTATTATTTTGGTTTTATATAGGCGAAAATAGACATAGACATTATTTGATTATTTCCAATCATGGTGCCCTAAATATAGCAGTACAATCATTCGTCACTAAATAAACAGATTCATAGATATACAAGACAAACGTGATTTTTATAATTGAATATTTAATATAATAGAGCAGGGAAAAAATAACTAGCTACAAATTCAGTACAATATACTTTCTAGTGTTTGAGCATCTCTACCTGGGGAAGGGGAGATAAGTAACTCCTACAATATTTAAACACTAGTGGAAGTTGATTACCAGCAACAGTTTACTTATGACATTTATCATTCTGAACGTGGATTGTTGTCAATTCTAAACCATGGAAGAGGGTCTGGATGGGGTTTACATATTAAAGAATAAGGGTTCAAAAAATTTATGAATCCAGAAAAAAATAAAGAATAACAGGATACAAAAGAAAAAATACAATCACTGTCAAAATTTAAAGAAATAGGTAATAAAATACTGGTAAAAGAAATCAACTATGTACAAAATGACAAAATCATGTAATAACACATAATCTAGTAATGAAATGATTTTCATTGAGAAATTTGAAGAATAAGCGTTATTCTTAAAGATGAAGAAAAATGCTCTAAAAGAATAAAGAATACAAAATGAAGGACCCCTCACCCAGACCCTTATGGAACGAACAGTTGTGTTTTATTTGTACGACCAGTGAGTCGTAATAAACTACGTAAAACTTGATCAGCTCTTCAAAGTTTGTTTTACTTTGTATCAACATATGATCTTCAACAATGAGCAAAACCCATACTGTATTGTATAAATGTCCCCGACTTGCCAAAACGTAAAACAATTCAATCGATAATTTGTTTATTGTCCGCTTTGTTATAGCTATTAAACAAGCAAATCGATCTATGTCATTTTGCCTGTACGGCTCGGATGACCCTACTTGACCCGTAAAACGTAGGAGAAATGAGTGACGTCATAAAGGCGCGCAAAAATAACGATTTTTTCCGATAAAAGACATAAAAACTCAAAATGCATTTCAAAAACTTCTTATTTGACATTTAAAACACTTTGTTACCATTTCTCTATTAAATTTTGCAAGCAACACGGTAATTTATCATCATTGGCATAAGTTTCCACGGGAATATTCAAGAGAAAATAGTGTTCAGTAACATGTATACAGAAATCAGCTCACTTGTTGAAACGGCAAAAACAGTCGTCTTAGTTCAGTCGATTCCTTTCCTACGGATAGTAGCGGTTTCACCAGACGTTTGCCGATTGCCAGCAGATAATAATATAAGGATCTGTTCTTGTCACTCGTCTAAGGTATGTCGATTCCGTTTAAACGGAGAGTAGCGGTTTCACCAGACGATTCTCGATTGACAGCAGTTGATAATATAAGAATCTGTTCTTGTCACTCGTCTAAGCTCGGTCGATTCCGTTTCTACGGAGAGTAGCGGATTCACCAGACGATTCCCGATTGCCAGAAGAGGCTAATATATGGATATGGTCTTGTCTTCAAGAACCAGAAATAAATCTACCAAACACGATAACGAATATGCACGCTTAATAAGGTATGTAGACAGGAAAACCTCTTCTGCTTTAGCATTATTCGACTGCCATATGGACCTAGTATCATAATAATGAATTTTGACTTGCGGTAAAACGTATGCCTTACTAATGTTTCAGTACTATTCCACATTTATTAAATGTATTTGCACCCTAATAGCGACTGGGGAAAATAAATAGTACAACTCATGCAAAAGTGGAGCACCGCTTGGTTATGCAGGATGTATAAATATGCAGTCTTGTCCTTCTAAATCGGGAGGTTAAATCCGATTCCAAGTGTAAAGATAGTGCCATAAGAAGAAATAAGTAGATATGGTATGATTGCCAATGAGACAACTCTTTAACTTTGTACTTTAATTGGCCTTTTTAACGTTTTTGATTCGACTGTCCATGATGAGGCTTTTGTAGACGAAACGGGCGTCATCCGGACAAATTATTACTTAATTTATAATCATACTTTAGCATCAGACGTATACTGAATTGCTGATGGACAATGGGAAAATTCTCAAGATCGTTGATAATGATTCAAATGTGATTATCTCTTATTTACTAGAATAAAATTATATAAACTCATCATAGATACCAGGATTAAACGTTTGCACATCTTACGCGCGTTTCGTGTAAATTAACCTTGCAAACGAATATTTATCCCGGACACGAACAAATTAACTGTAAAATAATAGATAGGTCCTGTATATGGAATTGATCGGGATAAAGGGCGAAACATTTTGAATGCCACTGGGAAATGAGGATACTAGGTATAGAGAATAGGTACATGTCACAAGTCAGGAGCCTGTAATTTAGTGGTTGTCGTTTGTTGCTGTATATCATATTTGTTTTTCGTTCATTATGTTGAACATAGAATAAGGCCGTTAGTTTTCTCGTTTGAATTTGTGAGCAATATGTGAGCAAAACAAACAGACATAACAGGTAAACATGTTATAATCTTAGTCGGGTGTAAGTGGAAAATTTGGTCTGATGTACTGTCAAATACTCCGATTCCTATTAAAATAATTTATACAATTATAAAACAAAATTGGTCCTGATTTTTAAAAAAATTTGCAGAAAACAATTATGATGAAAGAATCATCGAATTTTTGCAAGTGTAATAATTTTGGTATGTTACGAACACTCCAGTTTGCCATGTTTTATGAAAACATTGGGACAAAAATCTTAAAAAGTCGGATAACAAACTCGATTCATACAGTTTCATAAATATGGCGCTGTAAACCATCATTTGACAGGTAATCAAACAGTCTGACAAAAAAGATTATATTAAAAAACGAAAAAAACACATCAACTTTATGCGTAATGTGCATATGCCTTCATTATCAATGCTAAATTGTGTATTAAAGTGTTTTTATTTTCGTCGGAAACCACTTCGTGTCAACAAGTATGTCTTTAATACATTACAAAACATTTATCTTTAGTCATTACGCATCCGACACTGATCATTACTGAATGATAACTATAGAGACATATTGAGGCTCATTTTATATTTATCATATATTTCCTTATCATTTTCTTGTAATATATTTCGAAATAAAGAAGGTTTTCGTTTAATACTCATCAAATCACAATTTGCGTAATCAATAAGCTAACGTATGACTGTATGTATTCTTTAAAGCAGTTTGTTACGAGAGTGCACATTTAACATTTGCTCACATGGCAATACTCCCATATCTCGACATCACCTATTACTTGATAACAGTAAGGTCTTTCTACACCTTTGGGATCTCTGCAGTCATTAGTCAGGAACTTGTATCTGATGGAAGGTAATGTGAACTGAGAGTACCCCAACGCTTACACACTTTCCCGAGAGCCCTGCAGCTGACTGTACCTCTATATGTAGAACTATTGTAGTAACAATCATCAATTATAAAAGACAATCATTAAAAGTATAAGAGGTTTTTGTTCCTGTACATAATAGAAAAACAAAGAGTATGGAATATCCGTCCATGACACAATCAGTACATGCACAGGAAAAAAAACACACACAGCATAGGAACAGCGCTTTTATATTTTATTGCGTATCTACATCTCAAAGTCACAGTGAGGCCTTCAACACTGAACTAAAAACAATCTCACCTCACTCTAAGTGAGACAACCCCTAAAACCGGCTTCAGCGGAATTCTTTGCAAACATAATTTGAATAGATTTTGTAAGATGTAACACCACCAAATAAGGCCCGGTCAAAAACGTACTTTTGTTCTATACATCAGTACCTCTTATTTCTGATTAATGACGAATAAGCATGAATGCAGTATCTGCTATCAAAAATTATTAGTAATACTGAATACGTAAATAGATTATATGCAATGACATGTGCGTTACCTTCAGCAACTGTTATAAGTTACATGTATCGTGTCAATGTGTTCTATGAAATGGCATGTGCGTTACCTTCAACAACAGTTATAAATATAAGTTAGATGTATCGTGTCAATGAGTTATATGAAATGGCATGTGCGTTACCTTCAACAACAGTTATAAGTTATATGTATCGTGTCAACGAGTTATATAAAATGGCATGTGCGTTATCTTCAACAAATGTTATTAGTTACATATGTATCGTGTCAATATGTTGTATGCAATGATATGTGCATTACCTTCAACAACTGTTATAAGTTACATGTAGCATGCCAATGAGTTTTTTGCAATGACACATGCGTTACCTTCAACAACTGTTATAAGTTACATGTATCGTGTCAATGTGTTGTATGAAATGACATGTGCAACTGTTATGAGTAATATGTATCATGTTAATAAGTTATATGCAATGACGTGTTTATTAGCTTCCAAAACTGATATATACCTTTAACAACTGCTTTTATTATTTTTACTTATAACTCGATTTTCATTTGGTGTTTGTTTGTACTTCAAAATTTGATTTCCTGTGTGTATCAATAATGCAGATTTAGATTCTAAATTAGATGTGTACTGATTGATATTTGTTTTTGAAACATAATTTTTATTAGGAATTTGACGTTCTAGATTTTGACTTTGGTTCAACTTCTTATCGATTTAAGAAAAAGTCAAAAGGTCTTTTACATTAGGTAACAGATATATGACCTTGAAGAAGGTCAACTGGAAGTTAGCATTTGCAAAACCTACGTAGCCAATTTTATATTATTTTAATGTACATTTTACTAGAACTTTACATTTTTTGAAACAGTGTGGAGTAAAGTTCATATGTAACCGGAAGTAGTATTTTGTAAACCGGCAGTTCCTTCTTATCTCCTTTTGTTTTAGCAAAAGTAGATAAAAACCATATATTTTCAGAATCAGCATAAATAACACATGAATAAGCTATTATCTGACACCAGAATTGACATTTTCAACCAAAAATGAATATTTTTCTGTCTATATATGTCTATTTGGGGTTGAAAGACCTTCAGTTGTTTTGATTCTTTGAACGACTGGTTTTATTAATATTTTTTTTGTCGCCAAATTTATTAATTGCGCTGTTTATTTCTTTGACAAGATGTCGCTTTTATGTTGTGTATATGATATCAAATAGTTAATGTGTTTTTGAAATTGACATTACCTAAGCGAACACTTTTTTTTTTAAAGTTATCTCCCTAGGGTCAACCAAAATGAAAATAAGGTCACGTTCAAAGGTCAAGGTCAAGTTTTGAGTTTTGTTTTTGTCTTCTTATAGTTTCTCATCAAAAACTGTATAAGATATCGACAAAATATGTTTACTAAATAGTTAGTTACGACATGTCTCAACACAAATACTTTGGTTGAAAGGGTACCCTGATATTTAATAGGAGTTTTGACCCTTTTTATATACAAAATTAGTCTTTTGGTTTGAGGTCCTTGCTTCATGACTTTTAAGTTAAGGTCACAGTCAAAAGTGAATTTTATTCTATATTTTGACCTTTGCTACAAATTCATATTGATACATGATAAAGCAATGGGGTCTTTTACATTAGGTTGGTAGATATGTGACCTCGAAAAGGTCCAGCTGAAATAACATTTTGTAAAGCGAAAGTAGCAATTTCCTGCACTAATTTCATTTAATATTACCTAGAACCATGTTTTTGGAATCAGTGTGAAGTTACCTATCCGAATGTTACGGAAAAAGTAAAATAATAAAAATTCCAAACTCCGATGAAAATTAAAAACGAAAAGTCCCTTATCAAATGGCAAAATCAGAAGCTCAAACACATCAAACGAATTGATAACAACTGTCATATTCATGACTTGGTACAGGCATTTTCTTATGTAGAAAATGGTGGATTAAACTGGTTTTATAGCTAACTAAACCTTTCACTTGTATGACAATCGTATGAAATTCAATTATATTGACAACAATGTGTGAACAAAACAAACAGAAATAATAGGTAAAAATGTCAAAAATAGAGGTACAGCAGTCAACATTTTGTTATTATCTTAATCTCTAGAATTGACATTTTTTTCAAACCTGATTTGTAATTTATCTCCCTTCTTTAAAGCAACAGTATATAGGAACCATATATTTTTGGAATCAATGTCACTAAAGCTAATATTTGAGACCGGAAGTGATATTTTCATAACCGCATGTACCTAATTATCTCCCTTATTTTAGACAAAAGTATATAGAAATCATATAGTTTTTGAATGAGTATGAAGAGATCTATGATTGGACACCAATAGTATTTTTTTCAGAAAACCACAGGTAACTTCTTATCAATTAATTCGAATTTAATATGGAAAGACCTTCAATTGTTCTCTGAAAAGTTGTTTTTTTAATTATATTTGTTTTTCGTTTATTTTTTTTATCCATAAATAAGGTCACTGGTTTCTTTGCTTGAATTGTTTTACATTTTGCCATTGTCGGGGCCTTTTCTTTGCGGTATGGGTTTTGCTCGTGATTAAAGTCCGTATGGTGACCTATTGTTTATCTACGTCATTTGGTCTATGGTTGATAGTTGTCTCATTTGTAATCATATTATATTCTTTATTCTATATTCATGTCGCTCCTTTTTGACATTTAGGGTCTTAATGCACAAACTGTCAACACATTTATCGCCTTGTGTGCAGCATCATTGTGCCCAAATACTTTTCTTTATGTAGACTTTGTCACAGGGTGTCTTGAATACTGCAAAAATATTAAGAAAAACAAATTCCAATAAATTTACCAACCATTTCACAGATATGAAAATTAATACAAAATAGACAAAATACTTTAAAATACATACGACCACATGAGATACTGAAATCCGACCAGGTTCCATCCACTTGACAAGTGTTGCTAGGGCAATGATCTATCGACTCTTCTGTAGTCTGTAGTTAATGAGAATAATGCTCCCAATACTCCATATGACATGTTATAATTAACCGTCAATCCATCTGGTATGTTCTCAACCTGTTGACACGCATCGCCTGAAATACAGAATAAATAGTAATGTCATAACGATTGATTTGTTGTTTGTGTTTTGCGCCATTTTCAAAACTTTTGGTAATATATTGGAAACCATTATGTTTAATGGTAAAGGAAGCCGGTATCAAGGGAGAGAACAACCTACCTAAGGCAATCAAACTTGGAATCTTTGTTAGACAGATCGGAATTGACCGCACCTGCGATACTGTAGATGAACTGCTGACACTACTCGACCCTCTCCCCTTTGTTATGAAGATTTGACTCGTAATGTTCTAATTCATATCACGTGCTCCAGAAAGATAAGAGTTACTATGCTAGTAATGGCACCGTCGTGTAACCAATGATCATGATCATGTTTTCTTTTTGACATCTATTTGATGCATAGCATGTTTCCAGAATAATTCAAAATAGTATTAGTAACAATAATAAACTAGCAACGGTCAATATTTTAAGTTTTATGACAGGAACGTTAACGTTCGGGGTGATATTTTGACATGTGTTTTGGATGATAAATATTGTAGTATCGAGCATCACTGAAGAGTCATTAATCGTTGAAATTTGCATCTAATGCAGTAGAATTGGTTCCAACAACTGTATTACTACTAGTTGGTCAGTACCTTTGCTTGTGGACTGCTCGTCCCCGAATGTATCACGATGCAAGTATCAGTACCTCGATACAGGCATGCAAAAACCGACATTGATTAGTCTAAACTTACTGTAACGAAATAATTATAAAAAAGGAATATATCTTCCTAAGCGTCGCCCTGATAAATTATCCGAATTAAGCTTTTTATATTTTGGTCCTTTTTGGTTGTAATACCTCTTCAACGTTTGAATTCAGTTTTGGATTTCAGATATTTTGTTCTAGAGGATCAATGAAGAGACATTGATATCAGAAATGGGCAACTGGTGCAGTAAAATTGGTCCCGTCAATGTAACTTCGTGTATAATACCAGTTTCTTCTTTAAAACACTAACTTTACACACTGAAATGTTTCACTGCTCCAATGTTGATATCTCTTTGTTATACCTGGAAATGTCTGATATGTGCACAATTCAACATCTTTGTTTTTTGTCGCGAAGAATGCGATTTCAAATAATGGGAGATAATTCAATATGCTACAACCAAAGACCAAAAAGGTAAACATACACTATAACGTGCCATGATTCAATTTACTGAATAACCGTTTCACAGATGATATCGGATATGTTCCTTATGTCGTAACTTCAATACCCTTCCCTTTTCCCGAATGTGACTTACCGAATTAGACTATTTACCGGATTTGTAATAACATAAGCAACACGACGGGTGCCACATGTGGAGCAGGATCTGCTTACCCTTCCAGAGCACCTGAGATCACCCCCAGTTTTTGGTGGGGTTCGTGTTGCTTAGTCTTTAGTTTTCTATGTTGTGTCATCTGTACTATTATTTGTCTGTCTTTTTTTTTTTGGCCATGGCGTTGTCAGTTTGTTTTCGATCTATGAGTTTGACTGTCCCTCTGGTATCTTTCGTCCCTCTTATGATATTCATGTGGTTACAATTTAAACAATGTTAAGGTCTAGGCTTAAATATACCCGTTTTGCTCGTAATGTTTTTGATGATTTTTTTTTTTTTTAATTTATAATTTCTATCTTGTTAAGTTGATTACAGAAATGGATGTAATTTATACAAATCTGAGAGCTGAAATGTAAAATTGATTTCGACACTAAATGGCATATGAATCAAACACACTATAATGGTTTACTTTTTACAAATTGTGACTTGGATGAAGAGTTGTCTCATTGGCACGCATACCACATCTTCTTATATCTATAGGCTTCCTAAAGCATAACTGTATTTCAAAAATGTGTTCATTCATCTTGAAAGGTTCGTGCACTATTGATGAAGGAAAGAGAAATTCCTTATTAAGCAAATGGAGCATGACTATATCTTAAATAAATATTTGATCATTAAAAAGAATCATTCAGAGGAGAAGATATGACCAGCTAACTCCTGCCAAATTGAACATGAAATTATGTTATTATGATATCACCTGCATGGTTTATGTCACAAGCATAGTTGATTTGTTCGAAATGTACAATAGTTTTTGTACGGTTTTGTCTGGCTACTGACCAACAGAACAAATAAAGCATTTTGACACTAAGAGTGTTTTAAAATGAAAGAAAAGGACAAAATTTGGCTGGCAAAAGTGTGTATTACTTCTCGATAAAGGAATACTTTTTGTAAATACAAATGTTCCTCTTTGTAAAAAACATTTGCATCTTCTGTGAGTTTATATTTATCTTTATTAGTACATAGGTACTGGCAATGGAACTATTGTTTTATCATTAATTTTGTGGAAGGAGAAATTACCAGAAGACTATCAAAACCATGGCCAAACGAAAACAATAAAGAAAAACAACAATTCACAAAACACTTCAAATACCCGAACAGTTAAGTCAATCAAAACATCAAGTAAACCTACGTATTTAGAAAGGGTAGATAATCCTATTCCACTTGTGACACTCAGTGGTTTGCCATTTTGAAATTCGGTTATCAGTATTCAGTTATAAAAAAATACGGATAATGCTAGAACATTGGTAAAATGTTAACTCTGTCGAGATTATTTCCGATTCGTGAAGGATTTGTAGATCACGAAAGAGTGTACAGATCATTGTCAATTTTTAATTGGTACGTAAGGCTTATAGCAATATACTGTCAGTTACTGTACTGTAAACCAACTAATTCAAAATTTCAAAAGCGTTTTATTTTCACGACTTTAGCGACTAGAAAAGAAACGCGAATTTACATCGTCGTGAAACAGAAAAACTTGGATCTTCCCTAATACAAATACATCAAGTAAATTTGAAAATCGCGAAATTAAATCTACGCGAAGTAGTATAGAAAGGTATAAACTCGAAATAAAGTATTCGCGAAAATAAGTTTGTTTACAGTTTATAATAATATTACACTGCAAACACATTTTGACTGCTCAAATAGAACGATTGCAGTTTAAACTAGGACTAACATGGTTTACCGATGATCAAATCTCGTAATTATCTATAGATTAAAGATAAACGAATCAAGATAACAAACAAAAACTTGGGGAATCGAATGAAATCCAAGAGCTTCAAGACAAAGTGTTGCAGCCAGGTGATTGTATCCTGTTATGTATGCATCACGTGTCATGTCAATCCAGTCAATATATCACAATCAAGGACATGACAAAAACGGGATTAGGACACAATTGGTTGAATTACAGATTTGAAACCTTTACTGATATATAGAGATCTAAGACCGAAGAAACATGTCACTGATGAGCTAAGATACCGACCTCGGTCAACCAATCTGGGATTGTGTTAACACTTTTATCAGCGTAGAATCAGACGATATTATAATATAACATTCACTTATCTTATAAAAATTACATTTTGTGACTGGACAATATTCCAAATAAAAATTTGGATCAGTTATATAACACCACGGAGTTAAGAAAGAGGCAGGATTATCTCGACAGTAGTTAGAATTGAAGTCCGACATCTGTTCCGAAGTATACGAATGTGAATGTGTTAATTGCAGTTTCCAACTTTGGCAGATTCTCCCGCTGTGAGTATAGTTGACATATCCATTATAGTTCCATCTTTCGTCGAGTAAGCAGTCCGCTGTAAAAAATGATAAAAAGATATATTTGAGATTCATTCACTATTAGGACAAGAAATACTTTTTCGTAATACAATATGTGATCAGAACTTTTTGGTACTGTAAAAATATTGTATATTAATCCTAGTAGATAAGAACTTTTAGAGAACTAAAAGGTGCAATACCACCAAATCATAGTACGTCCCATCCAGTTGCATACAAAAAAGTGCCGAAAACATACTTCCCTAAATTTGGGAAATGAATCCTACATTCCATTGAAGAAAACATTTCTGAGTCATAAACATATATCTTGAATGTCTCAAAGCACCATTCTTTTTTTCGGTGTTTCTTTAAAATATTTTGGAAATTGGAGGTTACATGGTTACTAAAGCTTGTAAACAGGTAAGAAAGGGTTGAATTTGATTGGCTAAATTCCGGTGATAGTTATTTTTTCATATGCAATGACATGTAATGGGAAATTATATTTGTAGCACTGGACAGTATAAAACTTTACTCATGCCAAGAATTTCTTCATTTGAAACAAAGATAAATTCTGCACAAACTTTTTGAAAAGTGCAAAGGACGATGTATGATAAGTGCAGTATTTGGCCCCTTTGTATGGAAAAAAATTGAATAACAATATCTGTTGGAGCAAAAATGACCATAAAAACGAAGTTTTGTTTTTTATCAAAATAAAGTTTATTCAAAAAATTGATTATAAATGATACTATGAATACACCATAAACGGGTGTCTATACGGAAAATCGGACTTTTCCCGTTTCTACTTTGAATGATTTGAATATGAGCGCAAGTGAGAACATGTAAGATATTTTACATATACAGTAGTATGTATGATACAGTATTTATATTATATACAAATTTTATAGATGTTCTCAACTGCGCTCATAGCAAAATCTTTAAAAAATTTTCATGTACAGTCGTTGATTTTTGCGTGCGGTTTATTTTAGTTTTACAACTTCCGGTTTCAGTTGCCAGGGAAGCTGAATATCATCGAGGTCAACAAACAATGCTGCTGTAATAATATTTGATTATAGAATGGCAAATGTGATACTTATTCATCCATAAACAGAGATATATCATAAATCTCATATGGGATAATGCACGGGTTCCTAAAATAGTTCAAAGAAGAAACAAAAGAAATCATAAATTCACGAAAAAGAGCAGACGTCATATGTTAGCTCTCTATTTAAAAGCATAAATTATGATAGAGTGGTAAATGTGATAGTTGTTTTTCAGAAAACTGATATATATATATATTCCAAACAGAACGTGAATTAATGCATAGGTTCCATAAATACTTCGAAACCAAAGAAGTCTAAATTCACAAAAACACAGGGTCACGCCGTTCATGCTCAGAGCAGACGTCATACCTGTGATTCTCCATTTGAGAGCAAAAATGTATTGCCCTTTCAAATAAATTATTTTCTCTATGTAGATATGATTAATGCAATCGGACATCCAGATGGTTTAATCATCGGGTTTTAAAAAAACATTATTTGTATTTTTGTACGAAATTCTAAAAATGATTATCTCCCCTCGCGATCAGTATAAAAGTAATTTTTATAAAATTCTCCTTTCCAGTATTTGTTAAAAATAAAATAATACAGCCATAAATTTGTTCATAGGATATTATATAATATATCAGAAGATAAAAAGAAAAAAAGAAAACTTCAATAAAATGTTGCAACAATAAATAACAAATTATGTAAATATTGTAAACCTATTGACTTGGAAGAAGGTAAATGTATGACTATATATACCAATAAAAAATTATAATTTCGACCAATTTGGAGCATTGTTACTTTGTATTGTAGGAAAAAAATGTCCAGATGAATTGTCACAACTGTGTGAATTCTTGAAATGACAATATATTAATGTAAAATGTGCTATAATTTCTTAGTCAGGCATGAATAAAATGGACATGATGCAACATACATAGAAACATACTAAGTTAACTGAATCTAATAAATTTAAGGGGTACTAGCTACGAGATACATAAAAATTTAAAATACGATGTTTTTTGTTCATTCCTTAATGAAAGTGAAATAGTGAAATAATAATTCGCTTTAAGCGACATTTATGGTTCAATTTTGTCAAAATAAGCTAAGAAACATTGATGATGAATTATTCACTTGCAAATGAATAATTCGACCTCATTGAATCCGTATTCATGTGAACTTCAATTCAACCCTTAACTAGAGTTGGATAACGCTTGCATTATGCGTGTTGAGTTATTTAAAGTAAAAGAGTGTCAACATTGAAAGTGAAACAAAGGTAAATAATTTGATTGACGGATTCGATCCACAAAACATCATTCTTCTACAAGTAAAAACGATGATTAACATATATTTTTAATCTATAATATGAAATTAAACAGACCTAGAAAAATTGCACGAGTTAACTTTCTATTTATATCTATATTTATGTTTATATGACCATCGGAGGTATTCGGAGGTCAACGCAATAGTTGATTAGATGGCGTCTAGACCAAAATACACAAGAACCGAAGTTACATATTCTCCAACCCATGCCCTGTAAATTGTTTATTTTAGACTTTTTTATACTTTGGACAAATCGATGAACATGAATTTGACAGCTAGTGCCCCTTTAAATTGAAAAAAAAATCATCAAGGATTATTCAGGTTGACAAATTGTTCCCAGAAAAGACTTACCATTGATTCTCAAATCAAAACAGTTGGATGTTGGCCTCCCAATTAAAATTAATGATTGAACAAAAAAAATCATATTTTAATTTTTTATATATCTCGTAGCTAGTGCCCCTTTAACCCTATTTGAACTATTCAAGATTATTTTAATAAATAAATCCCTTGCTGCACTTGATTCTCAACAATATTTTATTTAATTTATTTTGTAGATTGTCTCCAAATAGTTTTGAATATGAATAAATATGCCATGTACAACAAATAAGCCATGAAATGAATTAAAGATGAATTGTAACCGTAAGTATTTGCTATTCCTAGTTTTTGTTCAGTTTGAGACTATATTAAAACTTGCAAATCTAAATTAGTTAAACATGTGTGGTTTTTAAATATGAAAAAAACAAGTTTCTATTATTTAGGTTCACTTTCTTTCATTGGTTTCCTTCACCATGTTGGAAATATTCAAATGTTAAAGTCATTCCTGATTATTTTAATAAATAAGTCCCTTGCTGCACTTGATTTTCATCAATATTCTATTTAATTTGTCTTGTAGATTGTCTCCAAAAGTTTTGAATGTGGATTAATATGCCTGTCTCCAAAAAGTTTTGAATGTGAATTAATATGCCATGTACAACAAATAAGCCATGAAATGAACTAAAGATGATTTGTAACCGTAAGTATTTGCTAATTTTTGTGAACAAAACAGACAACACGCACTGAAAACATCAGTTAAAAAAGTCAAAGTGTGATGTAAGAATAGGTAACAGAAGAAACTTAGCAAAATGACAATGATAAAAATAAATCAACAACGTACTACTGACAACCAATGAAAGTCAACTCCAGATTTTAGTTAAACTGATTGACATATTTTTTTGAACTAAAAAGAAAATTTCGTAATATCAATACAACTATTTCGGACCTAATTTCTATTTCAAAAAACAACGGTAGACACCATCTTTTAATCAAGCTCTGTTATTTGCCTGTTAATAGATTACATCAAATTTTGGAGGAATGCAACACAATTCCATATTGCAGTCCTAAGTATGAAATCGTCCATATAGTTGCATATTGTTATTCTAAATTATTTCCCAAAATTAGTCGCCCTTAAGATCATAAAAACATTTTATTAAAATTAAATATGTCAATAAAGGTTTTAATTTTGTAAATATTGCTGGTAATTTTATGATCATTCTGTTAAAGAACAAATTCCTGGCTATTTTGATAATACTGAACTCCCTCTTATTTGTTATGTTTACAAACAATCTAACCGGAAATATGTGTTTAATTACAGCGAAGTGTGTAAAGATGTGAATATCAGTGACAATACACCTACCTCATGAAATTGCAGTAAAATCCAAATACATTTATGGCCCCAGTTCCCATGTTATAACAGGAGACCTTAACATTGTTCTTGACCGAGAGTTGAAATCATTCCTCAGTAAAGGACCTAAGTATCTTCCCCCGTCAATTATTAATTGGAATGAGTGTCGTAACATCATCCACGACTCACTCCGTACTTACTGCTCTAGATGGATCAAACGAGAAAAAGCCGACAAGAAATCATTAGATTCGTTTTTTAATTCGGTAATGAACATAGTTGATATACGTATTCAACATCATTTTAAAGATCATTTTACTCCTAACAACAACCATCGTGTTTTAATTCGGTAATGAACATAGTTGATATACGTATTCAACATTTTAAAGATCATTTTACTCCTAACAACAACCATAATAGCCCAATTTTCAGTATCAAACATAAGCTCAAAGAACTCGCCAAGGAATATATTTTTGTCCCGGCTGATAAGGCTGCTAACAATATCATTATTGTTGGACGTAAATTTTGCATTGATGTTCTAAAAAAGGAAATCACGAATTCACCAACATTCCAACTGACTCCATTTTCGGAAAAAAACATCTGTAACAAACATAAACTTTTAGCTACCTCTTTACAAGCAGAACCAAATACAATGAAAGTTCAAACTATGTACTGGCTTCCGAAGCTGCACAAAACTCCTTACAAATATAGATTTATTTCGTCTTCAAGCCATTGTTCCACTACTAAACTATCTATTTTACTTACTAGTACACTTGGTTCAATCAAAAACCTGGTAATAAATTGTTCAAATAAGGCCTTTGAAAATAGTGGAATTAATTACTTTTGGAGTGTCAAAAATTCGTTGGAAGTATTTGATAAATTGCTTGCTTATATTGGTGATTTCGAATCTGTTCAAAGTTTTGATTTTTCTACCCTATATACCACGTTGCCTCATAATCTTATTATAAAAAAATTCACACACCTGATTAAATGGGCATTTAAAAAGTCGGAATTTGAATATATATGTTCAAACTCTTTTTGGTCATTTTTTAGTAACAAAAAACAAAAGAACTATGTCAATTGGACCTGCTTTGATACTGTAACTGCCCTTGAATATTTACTAGATAACATTTTTGTTCGCTATGGAGTTTCCGTATATCGTCAGGTTATCGGAATTCCCATGGGGACTAATTGTTCACCACTTATTGCGGACCTGTTTCTGTATTGTTATGAGATACAATTTATGACTAAAATCAGCAAAGACCCATCGAAA
Source organism: Mytilus californianus (assembly GCF_021869535.1). NCBI lineage: Eukaryota > Metazoa > Mollusca > Bivalvia > Mytilida > Mytilidae > Mytilus > Mytilus californianus. The sequence continues at coordinate 8,476,551 of NW_026262582.1, forward strand.
CAATATCTGATTCAAAAATTAAATAACACTTTTAGATATTTAGATGATATATTGGCTCTCAATAATGACGACTTCAGTATGTACACTAAAGAGATTTATCCTGCCGAAATGACTTTAAATAAAGCTAATACTAACAATGAACACTGCCCTTTCCTGGATCTTGATATCTTTATCTTTAACGGGAAGCTTAATACCAAAATTTATGATAAAAGAGATGATCTTTCATTTCCTATTATTAATTATCCATTTTTAGATGGTGACATTCACTTGTCGCCATCTTATGGCGTTTATATATCTCAACTTGTTCGATTCGCTCGTGTCGTGTATGTAACAACGTATTTGATTTCAACGAAAGAAATCTCTGTTTTACTGAAAATTATTACACCATGGTTTTCGATATCACAAACTAGTCTAAACATTTACGAATTTTTTTCATCGGTACAAGGACATCATTCGTAAATACAAATTAGCATCTTATACGTTCAGGTATTTCACATCCAACAGTTTATTGTAATATTCTTTACAAAGCACAAAAATGTCGTCATTCACCTCAAAAGCTAACTAAACCTTTAAACAGACTTATTCGGAAAGGATATAGTTACGATACTGTTGTCAAGTCATTTAGGATTGCATATTTTGGTATTAATATTGATTCACTCATAGGGTCTTTGCATTGGAAATAAACACATTTATTCTGAAACCAATTGTTGGCATGATACGGGTTATGTTCTTCTCATATATTTTATGATGGTATGATATTAAACCCCTAACAATAGGGATTATACTTGATTTTCATATGATGAAGACATAATCTTTAAAACAGTTTAATTGAGGTCTGAAGCTGGCATGTCAGTAACTGCTAGTAGTCCTTTGTTCATTTATGTATCATTGTCATTTTACTATGTTTCTTTTGTTACCTATTCTGACATCGGACTCGGACTACTTTTAAACTGAGTTTTACTGTGCGTATTGCTATGTGTTTCTTTATCCCCGCCGCATTTTTGCGCCTGTCCCAAGTCAGGAGCCTCTGGCTTTTGTTAGTCTTGTATGTTTTTTTAATTTTAGTTCATTTATGGAGTTTAGTGTGACGTCCATTTGCACTGAACTAGTACACCATTTTTATGTAGGGGCCAGCTGATGACCACCTCCGGGTGCGGGATTTTCTCGCTGCGTTGAAGATCCATTGGTGGGGTTCGGCTGTTGTCTGGTCTTTGGTCGGGTTGTTGTCTCTTTGACAAATTTCCCATTTCCATTCTCAATTTTATTCTTGTTTTAGCAAACTTTGTCGGTTGATTACTTTGATCCACTTAAGTTGTGTCAGAAGGCATCAAATACAATTTCGGTTGGATAATGTGTTATTTCTCATCGTTTGTAGTTAAAATAATTATAAAATTGGCTTTCCATACCAGTACTGTCATGAAAATTGTTTGGACGAGTATTGTGAAAAAATTGTACAAAGTTCGAGATTGCATGTTAATTACGCCCGCGCGTCATTGTTTGTTGTATCATGTGGTGTTTGTGGCTGATGGAATATGTTTGTTATCATTCTGCGGTGTGCATTTTGTGTCGACTATTATACAATTTGTTTGTACTTTTCTCTGTGAATGAATGTTCTTGCATGTATTTGTGTTGTATTTCTGTCACGTAGTGCTGACATTTTAGCGATATTTTTTAACATTGTCATCAAGCGGGAGGATTGTCTAGCCATTAAACCAGTTCAACCAACACTATTTTTTCTTACAATATTCTGTACCAAGTCAGAAATATGTCATTTGTTATCAAATAGTTCGTTTCTATGTATGTTGGCGTTTGGTTTTTTGCACTTCAGTGTTTCTGTTGTTTTCCATTGTGTTTCCCAGAGTTTTAGTTTGTTTTCTCTCAATCGATTTATGACTTTTGAACACCTGTATACTACGGTTGCCATTATTCATTTTGAACAGTTACTATATAGAGAGAATAATCAAGCATTGTCTCTCTCTCTCTCTCTCTCTCTCTCTCTCTCTCTCTATATATATATATATATATATATATATGCTTTCTGTACTTGGCTCTACACCGGATTAAAATTATTGGCACAGCCTAGCATTCGACCTCAACGGACGATGACTAATGACGAAATGCATTCCAATATTTCATTTTATAACTATTCATTAAAATTAATATATATTGTACCTGTTACTTGTACTCAGTATCCATGACTATATTTTGTTACATGACGAATGAAAAGTGGTTGTTGTTCAGATAAATAAAGTATGTATTCCTCTCCCTAACACTGGCTCTTAATTCCTTCTGTTGGCTGTGTATTGGATCTTTTTTAAGCAATTTTAATTCATAACTAATCAATAAGGATATTTAGGTTTGCAATCTAAACTTCGTATTTTATTTTTATTGTCATTCTTGTTTAACTTCTTTTTTGCAATATTCATGATAATGGCTTCATATTCACTGAAACGCCCTCCTCAGGCGATATAATTTGGAATGAAAGATATTTGTATTTTGTTTTGTATTTGTTTTTAAGCCTTGTACTGATAAATTGTATATGTCAAGACAATGTACGGTTGTTTGTAATTTAGTTGGCACTTGAATGTTTGGTTACTTTACGTATTGTCTTTACTTCTTGTTTAATGGTTTTGTTTGTGTTTTCTGTTTGCAACATTTGGTCTTTCAATTTTCATTTGTTATTGATAACGCTTTAGTATATTTTGTTTTTTTGAGTTTTGTTTAGCTGGGTTTTTTTCTAAATGAATAGAATATACACTATGACATATATATACTTTCATGTCTAAAATCTCTCTTTTTTTGTCGAGTAAATTGATTTATGACTTTTGAACACTGGTATACTACTGTTGCCTTTATTCATTTTAACCAGTTGTAAGAGTTGCTTTATAAAGAGAACAATCAATCATTGTCTCTAAATATGTATATATCTGTACTTGGCTCTAAACCAGGTTAAAATTATTCGCACAGCCTAGAGTTCGACCTTAATGGATGATGGCTAATGAAGGAATAGATTCCAATATTCAATTCTACCTTAATGGATGATGGCTAATGAAGGAATACATTCCAATATTCAATTGTGTAACTATCTACTGTAGTACTGACTAGAGGATGCCCGCGAAATAGCGGTATAATTGGGCAAGTGTTGAAACAAAGAGTTTTTAAATTTCGCGAGTAGTACGTTGACTTGGCATGCGCGAAAGGGTATAAGACACGGATCGAAAACGGTCTCCGAATTTCCTCAAAAATTTGCGTTTTCTGTGGGAAAAAAGATTGTTTCAAAATCAAAATTAGGAAGTACAAAACATTACATCTGTACGTCATATCACAAATATTTCAGACTTTGTTCGGTTTCAGAGAAGTTGTGACCCAATCAAATCGGTCTCTTCCTTTAGTAGAAAAGTAGTATTTTACCTGTAGCTTGCAGTTAATATTCATGACTTTATTATGTTACATGACGAAAAAACAGTGGTTGTTGTTTAGATATATATAGCAAGTTTTTCCTCTTCGTAATTTATCTGTTGTTAAGCAATTGTGATGCATTACTAATCAATAAGAATGTTTGAGGTTTGTATTTTTTATTTTATTTTTATTATCATTTATTTTTAGTCTTCTCTTCGCAATATTATGATTCATATTCATTTAAATGCCCTCTTCGTGCAATATAATTTGGAATGAAAGATATATTTTATTTGGTTTTGTATTTGTTTCTTTAATACAATGTACAGTTTTTCAACATTTATGTGGCACAGGAACTGATACAATCCCTGTTCGGTTATGTTGAGTATTTTCTGTACTTCTTTTGTTTAATGGTATTTGTTTGTGTTTTCTGTATGCACTTTTCGGTCTTTCGATTTTCATTTTATATTAATGACGCGTTAGTATATTTGTCTTTTTGAGTTCTGTTTAGCTTTTATTTTTCTTATTGAATAAAATATACACTATGACACATTATACTTTCTTGTCTAAACACTATCGTGTTATTGTCGCGTTAACAATAATGTGCTATAAACGATCAGTTAACCGATTCCAACAATTTGTTCTTAATTCATGTTGTAAAGCGAAATAGATTTATTAGCGAAAATGTCGGTTTTGAATAATATGCACTCCTGGAGACATTTTCATAAAGTTGTTCTGGTATTTAAGATATTATAAGATATTAAAACAGATATCACAAGTAGGAAGTTGCACCTTTGTGTAAAAGTAAACAAGTCCGACAAGATTAGTCCTAACTATATCAGCAATTTTTGAATGTTGGAGAGTTCTAACTATAAAATAATCGACCTTTGAGTAGGTTTCTACCAGGATTTATCAGAACCTATTTACACTGAAACAAGGACATTTACTTTTTTTGTCAGTGTTATTTTCAGCATATTCCTATCTTTTTAAAATAAAATTTCAAGTTGGCATCTTCTATATATTACTATAGGTACTGAAAGGTAGAATTGTTAACGGCAAACTACGATACTAATTTTGATAAGATTGATCACATTCTAGGTTGACATCGTGCAGCTATATATGATGTTGTGTCAAGGTAATACTTTTCAGCCAACCACAGAAAAGATAATAAACAATTATAATACAACTATCTTGGCCACTATCTTACCAGTCCATTCAAGTTCATTGGTACTATATTGTTGTGGTACTTTACTGATATTTAGAAATTGTGTTTCCATTATGGGTATGTACAAATCGTTCTTTTTTGTGTTTGTAGCTGGTATTAGTCTGTTGAATGAAAATGTCAATGAAAGGCTTTTTATTAATTTATTGTCGTTGATATCAATTGTCCTGTATTTTAAGAAATTATATTTTTAGTTGATATTTGAATCCATATTTTTGACAAAGCTTTTTTGCAGGCCAAACGAAAATTTGCACTTCGTTCAAAGTTTTTTGTGATTGCCGTAAACCACAAAATACACATAAATTTGTATCACACAAACAAAAATGAAGCAACAGTAAACGACGTACAAAACACATCAAGATATCACTCTTTTATATATCGGTGAAATTAATAAAAAGTTATATTTATATTTTAAAGCAAGCTATTTTAAGCTTATTTACGATCGTTACCATTATTAGAGTGTAATAATAACCTACAAATATATCAATGACAAAGTTTCAATTTTTTTCCTAATGTTTCAGCGTTGTTGGTATCTGGATCTTTGTGTTTACTTGTATTCAACATCGTCGACCTTTCTGCTGCTTCTCACAAGAAGGGTGTGGGAATAGTGAGAAGCAAACATTATGAGTGTTCAGATGAGGCCACTTTTAATAACGTTCATTGGTGGTAAGTAATCAGGTTACTTTAGAGAATCACGTGTTCAAACACTATTCCCCGCCCTACGCCTGCACGGTAGTGTGGGGCATGACGTTAAAAAGAGGGGCGAAAGATACCAGAGGGACAGTCAAACTCATAGATCGAAAATAAACTGACAACGCCATACTAAAAAGTGACTAGTACTCAAAATCACAGCAAGACATTAGCGAACCTGATCAGAAAAATAATGGTAGTCAAATATACTTTATCATCAGATATTCCTGTTGCTAGCCTTCAATTTGGTCCCTGACTGTGTGTTTTGTCGAGCAGGAATATGAATGCTCGTCTTTAGGTTACAAGATGGTGCAATATTTACATACTATACCAGTAGTGTATGATCACGCAATACCTACAAATAAGCAACAAAGTGGCATATCCCCGGCGTTAATTTATTAGTATAACAAATGTCTGCCATAGACGAAAGCAAAACAAATGTTCGAATGGGCACACATATCCTATTTTACATATGAAATTTATCGCCGGGGATATGATACTTTGTTGCTCATTTGTAGGTAACAAGTATTGCGTGATCATACACTACTGGTATAGTATGTAAATATATACAGTCAGGGACCAAATTGGAGGCTAGCAACAGGAATATCTGATGATAAAATATATTTGACTACCATTATTTTTCTGATCAGGTCCGCTAATGTTCTGCTGTGATTTTGAGTACTAGTCACTTTTTCAATTTATTGTATTGCTTCACACCACGGTGCGTAGCAATTAATTTCAATCATTATTCATGCCATCTTGAAATTATTACTTTGCAAACCTCGGTTCCGATAGGTTGCTTTATAAAGGAGCTGATGTTTTAACGGTTAGAAATTGAAATAAAATTGGATATATTTCCCTGACAGGAAACGATATTTGAAATGAGAGTTAGGGATAAAACTTCAGTATGGTTATTCAACTTCCTGGAGTCGGTTTTACAAAAAAACTCACGATTAAGATTGGTCGTAAGTCATGAACAATTCAGTATACTGACGATCAATATTAGTCGTAAGTATCTTGGGCAAACTGACTCCTGGTCAACGTTATTGCCTCGTGTTGCTTATGAAACTTCAGGGAACTCCGTACCCCTTTTTTTAAGAAAGATTCAATTTGTTATTATTAAACTTCATAATGCAACGGAGTATGTGAGGTAGCACATCCCGATTATTAATGATGAGAAAGAATCATAAACATGAGTCTCAACACATTTCGAATGATCGGAGTGAAATCGTTTTGTTAATAAGGATCTGGCTTGGTGGAGTGTGGGTCTCAATTATGTGTTCTTTAACTTCTGTGCATTTTGTATCATTTATTGTGACGGCTTATTATGCTAATTTTTGTTAATATTGTATGACCCCTTAAACTCTTTTCTTTTCTTTTTGGCGTATTATTCTTCATTCTATTAACCATATCCTAAGAAATAGAAGTGTTCAAACCAGTCACTAACATTTCTCTAACTTTATTTATCCGTTTCGTTAGTAGTTTAAACAATATTTATTCAGACAAATCGACATGAAACGATATTATACAAATGAAATAAATCTTAAGGATTCAGAAACAAGCAATTTGCGATTACAAATCTGTCTCCTTTTACACAAATAATACACTTATTAAACAATACATACATATAAATACTGTCATGCTCTGTAATTAATATATGAATATAAAAAGGTGGAAAATATTTGAGAGAAGAAGAAGAAAAACAAACATTTTTTTATTGTTTTCAGGTATGACTGGCAGCAATCACCTGATCACATGCACTATCGGCATCACTGTCCGGCAGACGTTAGGTCAGGGTATGTACCGATGGTAAACGGCAAACATTTTGAAAAAGGAATCAATATTTCGGCAAATGCACAATATATTCTAAGTTTTAATGACCCTGACCGTCGTGACCAGGCAAATCTATCAGCAACACAGGCTTCAGTCATGTGGAAGGAATTGGAAGCAAATGCCGTAGGGAAAATCTTAGTTAGTCCTGCAGTTAATAGTCTCGACTGGTTACAACAATTTCTACAGCAATGTCAACAATGCAGAGTTGACCACGTAGCAGTCCATATCTTTAATTGCAATGCACATGAAATCATGAGAATACTTAAACAGGCATGGGATAGGTTCGAAAAACCAATTTGGCTTACAGAATTTGCTTGTCCTCATACTACATCAGCAAATGATCAGCTTCGATTGATGAGAGAGGTTCTTCCACTTTTGGAGTCTGCGCCGTATGTATTTCGTTACGCATGGTTTGCCAGTAGATGGATGAAACATTTAGATGGTGGTAATACGGTAGATATTTCAGCAACCTTGATAAAGGAAAACACTGTAGAACTTTCAGCGCTTGGACATTATTATAATAACTTTATGCATTAACATTGAAGTAAATGATTTTTTTAAGCTCTACTAATAGCATGCATGTTTATTTTCTTGTACTACTATCAAGATAAAATTAAGACATTAATGTGAATTACAGATATAATGAACAAAACTACATGAGTTGTAAAAAATGAAATCACAAAAAAACTGAACTCCGAGGAAAATTCAAAAAGGAAAGTCCCTCATCAGATGGCAAAATCAAAAGCTCAAACACATCAAACGAATGGATAACAACTGTCATATTCCTGACTTGGTACAGGCATTTTCTTATGTAGAAAATGGTGGATTGAACCTGGTTTTATAGCTAGCTAAACCTCTCACTTGTATGACAGTCGCATCAAATTCCATTATATTAACAACGTTGCGTGAACAAAAACAAACCGACACAATAGGTAAAAATGTCAAAAATAGGGGTACAGCAGTCAACATTGTGTTATCGTCTTAATCACTATAAAAACAAACAAATGTAACAAAGAAGCACAAAAAGGCATACATCAAATTTAACATCCTCATTTTGCTTTTTTATTATAAGATTTTATTTATCTATGTAAAATCCACCCATAAAGGATGGAAGGTTTTAAGTACTGGCGTAAAATCGCGAGTTTGAAATTCGCACAGGTAGACATAAAATAATTTTGTCGTTCAAAGTATGACGGGACATAAGTGCAGAGTCGCGTCAAATGGATATTACAAAAAACAGACTTAACAGTAAAAGTAATACAAAATATTAGAAAAAAATACAAAATATTGTATTATATTTTTTAATATACGTTATATTTAATTAAAAGCAGTCAATAAGAATTCTTTCGACGTCAAATGTATACAAAACTATATTAAACTGTTTTAATTTGGTTATCTTCCCCACAATAGTGATTTTTTAGAATTGAAGTATTTGTCGATCCTATTGGCTGTATTTTAGAGCAAAAGTAAAACTCGAAACAATTTTGGTTTATAATTTTTATATTAACTATTTTTTTTTTTTTTTTTAATTCTTGATATACAAGCATATAACAAAAACTTTTTCTCTTTTCTTTCGTTCATAACATAATAGAAGTGGGTACTGAAAAAAGTAAGTAAATAACAAAACAACCGAACACCGAGAAAACGTCGGAAACTCTCTAAGCAAATGGCTAATCAAAAGCTAAACCACATCAAACGAATGGATAACAACTGTCATATTCCTGACTTGGTACAAGCATTTTTTTATGTAGAAAATGGTGGAATATACAAACTCATCAAGAAGATATCGAGAATATCACACACTACAAGTTCTACATTTCCTTTGTATATTTACCCAATCAAGCCCTACATATCTAGTGAATTGGTTTAACATACAAAACGCACCTGTTTCTAGCGGCATGTGACTATTAGCATGTGATTTATCTGTACAGAATTTATAAACATCTTTAAAAAGGAATTTAATTTAATTTTATAAAAAAAGAAGCGATAGATTTCAAATGTGTACTCAGGAATTGAACATTATCAGATTTTGTAACAAAAGAATTAGCACATAATCGTTATTTATAACAGTATTGCAATTATTAAAACATAAAATATAAATTCATAGTTCATGTAGTTAGTGTGTAAGAAGTCCCCTGGTTCACTTCATAAAAGAAATAACGTTTTTGTTGTGTTATTTTCATTTTTGAATGTGTGAATGCTTGAGCGTTGCACATAGTAAACAAAAATTGTGAAATTAAAAAGTAAAATAGCAAAAATACCGAGCGTTAAGGAGAATTCAAAGCGGAACGTCCTTTATCAAATGGCAAAATCAAAAGTTAAAACACAAAAACACAAAACGAATGCAAAACAATTGTCATATTCCTTGGTACAGGCATTTCATTATGTAGATATTAATGAAATAAGCCTGGTTATGTAGCTAGCTAAACTTTTCACTTGTATGACAGTCGCATAAGTTTCCATTATAATGACAACAATGTGTGACAAAAACAAACAGAAAAAAGGTAAAATTGTTAAACCATTGGGGTACATCAGTCAACATGATAATTTTATAATCATAATCACTATAAAAATAAATAACTTTTTCAACAACAACAAAAAATATGACATGAATATCTGCTTTAAATTAACACATACGTATATGTTATCCAAATAGAATAAAAAGTAAAAATCACAAAAATACTGAACTCCGATGAAAATTCAAATCGGAAAGTCCCTAATCAAATGACAAAATCAAAAGCTCAAACACATGAAACGAATGAATAACAACTGTCATATTCCTGACTTGGTACATGCATCTTCTTGTGATTTGAATTGGACATAAACGTCTGTAAATCTGTACAGAAACAATGCATTCAAAATGTGTAAGTAAAATAATCTAAATTTGAGGACGGTCGGTATTTCATTTAATCAATCTTTGCACCTCTGGTTTGTACCACGACAAGGAAATGCTACAGATGTGTACTATTTACATAAAAGCCTGTCATGGTAATCACGGTTGCCAATTCTAGGCGGAGTATTTTACTCCAATATGACATTCAGTAATATGAATTCCCAAAATAAAATAAATGTGTTGGTTATGCAGTTGTAGTTCTTGCGATATATTGAAAATAGCCTTCATCATGCTAATAGAAAAAAAAAACATCATGGGAGTTATTAAAATTATATAATCTTATAAAAAATTGAAGGCTGTTATTTCTTTGTGGGACCCAATGGTCATAAGGACAATGCATAAAAAAATGTCAGATCCTTATAAATAAAGCAAATACACATGATCTGTTTAATGGTTGTATTTAATGTACTTAAACCGGATTTTGCAATCCCAGTCAGTGTGTAGGTGCACGACACAGATTGTCATGCTGGCAAGTTCCTCAGAGAAATCAGTCCGTAGCAATTCCATCACGGAACATCGTGGAGTAATCCACAAATAAATCGTATACATCGTGTGTGATTGATTCCTCTAAGGCATCATCAAATAACAGCAATACATAAAGGAATCATGTCTAAGGTATGACATATTTCACTAATGCAGTTATCATACAATACTACGTGTCAGGATCCTTTAAGACATCACTGTTTAAAGTTATCATACAAGACTATATATATACGACAGATTCCAATACGGCATCATTATATTAAGGAAAAGTGTATGACAGACCCCCTCTCCTTCAAAAGGTATCGCTGTATAAAGGTATCATACTATATTACATAAGAGATTCCTTTAAGGAATCATTGTACTCAAGAATCATGTCTGACAGATTCCCCTAAGGCATTGTTGTATAAAAACATAGTGCATACAGTTATTATAAAATATAAGTGACAGTTTTCCCAAAGGCTTTATTTTATAAAGATAGATTCCCCAAAGTCATCATTATGTCAATATATTATGTGTCACCTGTTCCTCTGTGGCAGCGTTTGTATTTTCACTTTAAAAATTGAATTTTTAGTGGAATTTGTCTGAGATTTTTAAACGATATGCAGACAAATTCAATCCTTCTTTTCGAATGATCAGCAAAATATGTGGGTTTTTTTTTTGCTTACTTTTTTTTATGACGTCAATATATGAAATGACCATTTTGACCAATGAAGAACTGAGATCAAACCAACCATACGTTGATGGAATAAAAATAATCAACAGGTCAGGAAAAGTATAAATCGTGTAAGAATTAGAAAAAATATAGTATTGAAAGAATGATATCATATGTTCATGAAGAGTAAAAAGATATTGCTCTACATATGGCACCTGTACACGTCACTTTAAAATTTATGTTTCAATACTTTGATAACATCAACTTTAAGACTCAAAAACTGAGAGTCTCTTTTCTCATACCAACTTCCTACAAAAAAATGTTGGAGTTCTTGTTAGACTTTTTTGTATGTTTGTTTGAATTGTTTTGTCAGTTGTGTTGCTTGACTATGATGTATATTTACACATTTGTTTATTTGGCTGTTATATCCCTATTATTGACAGACTTAAAAAAAATATGTCTGTTTAAATTACTAACCCAATTTTGTCAATACTCATGTACCTTAAATAGAAAGAACTGTCAAACAATTGGAAGGTTTATATAGCTATAAAAAGTAAAATAACTAAAATACCGAACTCCGGGGAACATTCAAAACAGAACGCTCGTAATTAAATGGCAAAATCAAAAGCATCAATTGAATGGATAACGACTGTCATATTCCTGACTTGGTAGAGGCATTTTCTTATGTAGAAAATGGTAGATTAAACCTGGTTTTATAGCTAGCTAAACCTCTCACTTGTATGGCAGTTGCATACAATTCCATTATATTGACAATGATGTGTGAACAATACAAACAGACATAATAGGTAAAATGTCAAAAAATGGAATATAGCGGGCAACATTGTGTTATAATCTTATTCACTATAAAAACAAACAAATATCCAACAAAGAAACACAAAAAGAAATATAGACAAAGCACATTAGCAAAAATAAATACAAGAATACAAAAGTTTGCTATAGCACAATTACACAAAGAAGGGATGCATATGTACGCATAAGTACATAGCCTCGTCATATGTGTCACAGAAACACAAAAAGGCATGTAGACAAAGCACCTTAACATAAACGAAAGACAAAAAACACAAATTTACTATAGCACGATAGCACAATGACGGAAAATATAAGTACAGAATTATATAATTATCAAAGGTACCAGGTATATAATTCGATACGCCAGACTCGCGTATCGTCTACATACAACTCATCAGTGACTCTCAGATCAAAATAGTAAGGAAGCCAAAAATAAGTACAAAGTTAAAGAGCATTGAGGACCCAAAATTTCAAAAAGTTGTGCCAAATACGGCTAAGGTAATCTATATGTGGGATAAGACAATCCTTAGTATTTCGAATTTTTCATACTTTTGCAAACAGTAAATTTATAAAAATATCCATAAAATTGTTATTCATGTCAACACTGAAGTGCTGACTACTGGTCTGGTGATACACTCGGGGACGAAACGTCCACCAGCAGTAGCATCGACCCAATAATGTTAATAGTTATCAAAGGTACAAGGCTTGTAATTTGATACGCCAGACGCCAATTCGTCTTCATACGACTCATCAGTGACGCTCAGATCAAAATATTTAGAAAGCCAAAACAAGTATGTCAAGCTATATCACATGTAACAAACAAAACACAAAAACATAAAAAGCCATATAAACAAAGCGCCATAGCAAAAATGAAAGACAAGAATACAAAATTGTTACAATAGCACAATTATACAAGTACAGAGCCACCTCAAATGGATATCACCAAAAACAGACTTAACTTTCAAAGTAATATAAATAAAGACAAATCAAAAATACTTTATAAAGATGGTAAACAACGTCAGTACCCAGAATATTTCAAGACCATCGTGTATCATTTGTGAAGTTGATACGGAATATTTATCAACATATTCATTAAACCATTTTTAAAGCATCATATTCATCTTAAAGTACCTTACCAAGTCAGCTATAGGACTGTTGTTTTTTTTTTTATTCCGTCTGTTGGTTGATAGGGTCTCACTGTTAATTTCGTCAGTTTCTTTGAATACTTTAACTTGTGAATTTTTCATTTTTGTTATATTTTTTTAATTGAATTCAGCAAAATCGGTGTTTATATTGACGAGAAGGTTGGGGCCTTCGTGTTCCTTTTCCCTATTACGTTTTATGCATTAAAATCATACTGTATTATTGATATTTATGCATCTCATTTTTTTTTTTTTTTTTTTCGCCCATTTCCCTTCATATTTTGTCCATTAATTAATAAAGGAGATTTAGATTTCAAATGATATCCGTCACTCCAATACTTGATTTTAGTATGATATGATAATCATTACCTTCTTAATTTTCCTTAATTTTTGTGTGTTAAGTTTTCACTAAAAGTCGTCTTTAAAAAAAAAGGGAATATGGCAGTTATTTATTTAATTCGTCCGTTAGTTGATATCGATCTATTTTGACAGTTTTATGGACTTCCCCGTTTTAAATTTGTTTCTAAATTCTATGATATGATACCTTTGTTAGAAATGTATGTTTAAGAGAGATGTTCAATATTCATACAAAAAGCAGTTCTGAGTCACAATCATTTGCATTTAGTTTAGTATACAGTGAGATCTCATAAACATGTTTAACCCCGCCGCATTTTTGCGCCTGTCCCAAGTCAGGAGCCTCTAGCCTTTGTTAGTCTTGTATTATTTTTAATTTTAGTTTCTTGTGTACAATTTGGAGTTTAGTATGACGTTCATTATCACTGAACTAGTATATATATATTTGTTTAGGGGCCAGCTGAAGGACGCCTCCGGGTGCGGGAATTTCTCGCTGCATTGAAGACCTGTTGGTGGCCTTCTGCTGTTGTCTGTTCTGTGGTCGGGTTGTTGTCTCTTTGACACATTCCCCATTTCCATTCTCAATTTTAGTAATAATTATATTATTTCTAATTGTTTCTTAAGTATACACACATCATACAGTTATAGTAGTATTTGAAGTCTATGGCACCGTGATATTTGTTTCTATGGCACTGCGATGTTATGGTTCGATGACACTGCGAAACATTAATTATATGACATTGCGAAATGATAATTATATGACACTGCAATTCTTTGATTTCTATGAAACTGTGATACGTGTATTTGAATAAAACAAGTATATTTTTGTTTTAAATTTACCTATGATAATATAAACGTGAAACCAATACGTCATTTTTTGTGACGTTGATCTATTCGTGTGACGCGCAGTTAATATTTTGTGTGTAGTGACCTGGTCTGATGTAATAAATTCATCAGAGGTGTCCGTATCAATTTGCGGTTTACATGTTGTATTGTACTATTATATTATTCATTTATGTATTTGTTTGTGTTGAGTGTATTTGCGTTTGTTTGTACTGTATTCCTGTCAAGTAGTGTTGTCATGTTAGCGGTATTTTGAACATAGCCATATAAGTGGGATGTTTGGCTATCCATAACACCAGTTTCGACCCACCATGTTTTTTTTAAATGTCTTGTACAATGTCAGGAATATGGCAGTTGTTATCTGCAGTCCGTTTCTATGTATTTTGGTGTTTGCTTTTGTTGTAGTTCAGTGTTTCTGTGGTTCCGTTATTTCAATTTTACAAATGATACGTGTGCCTCAATTTTAGGTTGTTTCCCGGATTTGTTTGTGTCTAATCGAATTATGGATATTAAAAAGTGGACATAACACATAGGGGAATAATTTTTAGCAAACCAGCTGAACTTTTAAATCACATACTGTTGGTAAAGATAAAAATCTTCTCAATGATCAAAATTACTGTCTGTTAAACTCCCATATATCAAATGAAATTATTTCCACAACTTCAATCGTGGGTGTTCATTTCAGTGTGTAAAGCAAAATAATGAATTTGGCCAGATGTATGTATGAAATATTAAATCCTTCGTGTAACTGACTTTGGTTTCTCATCTTTTGGGATAAAGTAGTAAATTGGCAATGTTAATAAAGTCAAAAAATATCTACATCTGAAGCTGAATGAATAATTAATTAATAAAATTGTCTATATTTTCAGTAAAAGCCGATGAACTTTTCTAAGTTTTGAAATAAGTTGTCTCAAAAGTATTTCACTACAATATAACAATCTAACTGAGAAAAACATGTGATTTTTTTAGAAATGTTTTGGAAATGCACGTAGTATTTGTATTAGTGTGCCTATTTGCGTATTACATGTTAATAATTCATATTCAACAATTTTCGACTTTGAAAATTGTATTCGGTAGGAAGCATAGTAGACGACACACTAAGATTTTAATTTCAACTAGATTCATCACATTTTAGATTGACAACGTACCAGAATGAGGTTGTGTCAAGGTCTTACTATGTAGCTTATCATAGAAAAGTCAATTTATGGTTATAATATAATAGGCATGTTACTGTCTTATCAGTTCATCTTGGTTTATTGGTACTATCGTTTAGTACTTTATTAAATTGTGATTTGTGGTTCCATCATGGGTATGTACATAACATTCGATGTTCTATTAGAGGGGCCTGATTGGGGGGGGGGGGGGTGTTTCACCACGATTCACGAGTTGATTTTTTTGTTAATCACGGATCACGAAAATATAAAAAAATTTAAAATCTGTAGAAAAACGGATCACGATAGCGAAAATGCGCCGATCACGAAGAACGAAGATAACCCATCAGGCCCCTCCTATTAATATTATTATAAAGTTGATACATTTCATGAAAATGTCTATTATTGAATTAGGAAAACATCCTCAAACACAGTAAAAAACCAATACAAAGAAACAGCATTATCAATAACAATCAACCAATGAATCCAAAATCGTTTGTTATCAAATTTGCTATTGGAAATTATCCTCCTCCAGATCTAATAAAGTCGGCTGTAATCGTCTGAAGCATACGATTTCCTACTTCAAAAACCTTTATCTGAATACAAATTAATGATAATATGAGGCTGGAGCAATATATATATATATATTAATTCTATGATGTTAGTGTATGTAAAATATATTCTAGCGTTTATCTTACATAAAATTTCATAGAAACAAAATGTGTATCAGTATGGGTATACATTATTATATTTTGAATTTAATAATTCTTTGAAATAAATTAGAATACTACTTTAAGATAGAGTCTCGTTGTTTTCGCTGACAATGACGTTTTAATTCGAATTCATAACAATACGACCAACTTCGTATCGGTTTCCGTATTTTAGTTACTTCTACTACATATCTTACAGATGTTGTGTTGGTCATTTTTTTTTCGTGAAATTTGGAAAATCCTTTTTTATTTTATTATACCTTTTAGCCCGCAGTCATGATGGCAATGATGTAGTACATTGCAAACGTTCCCGATTGTTTTTAAATGTTCTTTGAGTGCAGATAAGCTTGTGCATTGGGGAAAATTTTAATTCATAGTATGCCATAGACATATAAAACTCAAATGCATCTATTGTGTCAGAAAGTTTAAAATTTAACTGTATTTTGCTGTCCAATTATTCTTGGTCCTATAGAAGATAATGTAATAAACAAACATCTACAATGTATTTTTCGTTTGATACGGTCCGATCAGTGACACATTTAGATTTCCTATTGTTGTCAGATATCCATTTTCCACGCCAATTAATACCCTTTACCTTGATTATTACACAAGGAGAAGGTCTCAGAAAATCTTTCCTAATTTTATTTATTTTGGCACCCTCTGCAGGAAGGTAGAATTAAGGTAAAATGACAGCAAAATCCACTTATCGTTTCTAACATGTCTAACTTTCTTATATATTAAATGGATTTGAATTTTGTATATCTAGGGTATGCTCTGCATCACATGTAATCGACATAAATGTTTGTTCATTGCATCAATAAAAGCAAGGCAAAAACGCACAATGACGTTCAATCCGTTTTAAAGATTAATCTGCCGTACCCTAGGTCTATTCCTTTCACGCTCTACAATTTTGTATTTGACATGGTTTACCAACGGCTAAAATAATGTTCTCTAAACATGTTACACTAACCTCATTTAACATTTATGCGATCAAAAACAAACAACTAAAGAAAATGTTTGGATCATATAAATTAAAACGCTTGTAACCTTATGTTTCAGTGTTGGTAGTATCTGGTTCTTTTTGTTTACTTGTAATAAACCTCATCACACTTTCCAGTGCTTCTAATAAGAAAGGTGTTGGAATTTCATGGAACCAACAGTACCACTGTACAGATGAAGCCACTTTGAATAACGTTCATTGGTGGTAGGTAAATAGATATCTAAACAGTATCACTTGTTCGCATAGTAGTCTTCATCTGCAGGGTTAGCGATCGCGAAGAACATTATGTTCTTTTGTAATGTTCATATCCCATTATCGGCTATATGTACTGATATGACTAGAACCTGTAGAATGCAAATTTAATGCTGCTATTCACGCTGGCAAAATCCATTGTAATGTGTTAAAACCAAAGATCAAATTCTGCTGTAAATGATATAAAAACGATTTCTGTGATTGGCAACCTATATATTGTATCTGCCGTAATGATAGTTGGTAATAAGATGCGATGTTCTGCACTTGCATATTAATGGGCGGTATTACATCATTAAACACTACTAATACTGTATGATTATATCAAATTTTCTTCTTGTCTGCAATGAAAACTCATTTGCAAGCTAAAAAAATGAAAATGTAAATTGAATTTGCTTTCTAGAAATAATAAACTAAGTGAAAAAAAATAACTGGAGGACATAACAGTGTAAAAATGTAATAAATTGACGATTATAGTTTGTGAAATTTTGTAGTATCCAAACCAGACAATAAATTAAGTAGCGAATTCCCTTATTGCTTTCAGGTACGACTGGCGACAATCACCCGATCAGATGCACTTACAACATCACTGTCCGACAACCGTTAGGTCAGGATATGTACCGATGGTTAACGGCATACATTTTGAAAGGGGAATCAATATAACTGTTCCTTCGCAATATCTTCTTGGGTTCAATGAACCTGACCACAAAAAGCATGCAAATCTCACAGTAGCACAAGCTGTCATCATGTGGAAGGAACTAGAGAAACATGCTGCAGGGAAAACATTGGTTGGTCCTGCAGTAACCAATCTTAAATGGTTGCAACAATTTCTACAACAATGTCACCAATGCAGAGTTGATCACGTAGCAGTCCATATATATAAGTGTAATACACATCAAATCATGGCTAGACTTAAGCATTTATGGGACATGTTCCACAAACCGATTTGGCTGACCGAATTCGCTTGTCCTCAAACTACATCAGTTAATGAACAACTTAGGTTGATGAGAGAGCTTCTTCCATTGTTGGAGTCTGCGCCGTATGTATTTCGTTACGCATGGTTTGTTAGTAGAAGGTTACACCATGATGATGGTTCTTGGGTTGATGGTTCAGCAAGCCTGATGAAGGAAAATTCTGCAGATCTTTCAGCACTTGGACATTATTACAACAATTTTATGTAATACAATGGATAGAAAGCATATGATTTGAAAACGATAAAATTTCTCCTGTATATTTCATTTTTCTTAAATACACCCTAGATAACATTGATCATATAATTGCATATTATGACAACAAATCGGCAGCTGTTTAAATATTTTTAATATGCAAAGTACAAGCATTTTAAAACCATAACTCATTACTAATCGCCCATTTTATGAAAGCTGGTATGAACACCGTTTGAGTTGTGTAGAATAAAGTAAAATCACAAAAATACTGAACCCCGAGGAAAATTCAAAACGGAAAGTCCCTAATCAAAATGCAAAATCAAAAACTCAAACGAATGGACAACAACTGTCATATTCCTGACTTGGTACAGTAATTTTTCTTATGTAGAAAATTGTGTATTAGACCTGTCGTATACAATTTCATTATATTGACGACGATGTGTGAACATAACAGGCAAAAACGTCAAAACAGGGGCACAGCAGTCAATGTTAGTATCCTCTCTCGTGTGATATTCTAGAATTGGCGAATTTGAAAAAAAAATGTATTTTTTAACCTGTCAAATGTCAAGCGTCAATTTCAAAATAAATGTTTACTTTGTATTTTTATATCTGAAAAGTATTAACAAAAACAAAGAACTCAAATGAAAATTTTTAAAAGGAAAATCCATAAAACCTGACAAAATCTTCTTATATATATAGCTAATAAAAGATAGAATTGAGAATGGAAATGGAGAATGTGTCAAAGAGACAACAACTCGACCAAAGAGCAGACAAAAACCGAAGGCCACCAGTGGGTCTTCAATGTAGCGAGAAACTCCCGCACCCAGACCCGTGCTTCAGCTGGCCCCTAAAAACAAAAATGTATACTAGTTCAGTGATAATGGACGTCATACTAAACTCCAAAATTTACACAAGAAACTAAAATTAAAAATCATACAAGACTAACAAAGGCCAGAGGCTCCTGATTTGGGACAGGCGCAACAATGCGGCGGGGTTAAACATGTTTTGTGATATTTCAACCCTCCCCCTATACCTCTAGCCAATGTAGAAAAAACAAACACACAACAATACGCAAAGTAAAGTATCCGTTTTAACGTGGAAATATTTTCTTATTCATTGAATCTCTTATTTTATTCGTGATACATGCATCTCTTCTTTGTTATTCATAAAAGTGCATTTAAGTACGTAGTTAACCTCATATCAAAGATCGAGAGAATCACTTTACACAGTAAACATTCACAAAACACTGTGGATTTGTATTTCGCAATTTATAAATAGTAAAACGACTATCTTTGTCTTTTTGTTATTTCATGTTTATTGTATTCCACATCAAAGAGAGACCAAACATTAATCGACCCTTACTTGTGTAAAATATAAAAAAAATAATCTTATAAAAAAGGGTATATTTAAGTCTGGCTACATGGATGATATTCCAGATCTGCAGTGTATTGTATCCCTTTTGACGTAATGTGAAGGTGCCAGGCATATGACCCCATATTTTGTATGAATTTCAAGTAACATTTTTATCATACAGCAGCGTCCTTATTTTAACATGTTTTATCCTTGGTTCTTTTTTCGCATGGGTTATTTTTCGTGTTCCTTATCGGGTAGACAATGATATCACACGATAAGGTTTGGAATAGTTTACTTCAGTTTGATATCCAATCAAAAGTAAAATAACAAAATAACCAATAATTCAAAACGAAAATTACCTTATCAAATGGCAAAATAAAAAAGTCAAACAAATCAAAAGAAATGAAAACAACTCTTAATATATTCTTGACTTGGTACATGCGTTTCTTTATGCAGAAAATGGTGGATCAAACCTGGTTTTATAACTAGCTAAACCTCCCACTTGTATGAGAGTCACACACTATATGTATGGCAATCATACCACATCTTAATACTTTAATACATAGCATTTCATTATATTGACAACAATGTGTAGGCAAAACTAACATACATAATAAGTAAACACGTGTAATGCCTGCAAAGAAATAAAATTCTTAGTAATGCAAGTTGTTTCCTTCTGTCATAGTGGAAATGGCAATAACTAAGGCAAATGAAAAAGATCATCAGGAAGAATTATAATTGTACATGTTTGTGTTTATCCTTTCGAAAAAGAATAAAGCCATTGAAGAAAATATGCTCTTATTTTCAAAAGGGAACAATATGAGCAGACTTGGTACTACATAAACAATTCCAACAAAACACTGAATCGATTAATAAATCAATCAAATAAATCGGTAAATAGACTGTCATACAAGTGAAAGGTTTAGCGCTATAAAACCAGGTTCAATCCACCATTTTCTACATTTGAAAATGCCTGTACCAAGTCAGGAATATGACAGTTGTTGTCCATTCGTTTGATGTGTTTTGTCATTTGATTTTGCCATGTGATAAGGGACTTTCCGATTGAATTTTCTTCGGAGTTCAGTATTTTTGTGATTTTACTTTTTTCGGTAAACCATTCGAGTGGTAATAGAAAGACTTATTTGAAACAGGAAGTCAGGAAGTCAGTTATGCTGTGTTAAACTTTAAACTAAGGTGATTTGGACCTTCTTGAAACTCAACGAGAAGCTGGGTACACGGCGAAGGGCTGTGATATATATCATGGTAAGCTTACAACTCCCTCTAAAGAGTACAAGATCTTGACAATAGCAATTTTATCACTGCTGTCAAACTAGAAACGGAGGACATACGTCCTAAGCTGGAAATTTGAATAAAAGACCCACATTGAATCGTCTATATTGAGATGATATTTTGATGAGATTGAAAACTTTTCTATTTTGATATAAACTGTCCCAAAAATAGCACACTAAACTATAAAACATTATTAAAAAATGCAGGTGATTTTTTATATTTTATTTGTATTATCAATTGTGTCATCAGGTCTATTTGCAAACGATATGTGAAAACTTCTTGTGATACAATTATCTCATTTTAAATAGTACCAATATTGTTCAACCTGGAAAATGTTATATTCACCGAGACAAATGATAATTGATAGAGCTGTTTTGAACACATTTTAATTTTGATAAAATAAAATCTAATGTTGCCGTTCACTATATGATATCAGAGAGTACCGACAAATATTTACATGTAGTATAGTAAACAGATAATCTTTTCAGGTGGACATCGTGCTGGTATAATGTCTTGTCAAGGTCTCAGCAATTCACCGACAAGTTGAAGTACAGTTCAAATAATTTAATCTAGATCACTGCTTATCAGTACATCCAAGTGTATTGGTACTACCTTGTTGTATTACTTCACTGAGATTTTGATTTGTGTTTCCATCATGGGTATGTACAAAACGTCCGTCATTTGTATAAGTATCTGATATCGAAATGATTAATGGAAATGAAAAAACAATACTGTGGATTTATATGTTTTCTCTGATATCAATTTTCTTGAATTATAAGAAATCATATCTTCGTTAATATTTGATTCAATGCTTTTCCCAATTTCCAAATGATAATTTGCTTTTCGTTGAACGTTTTTTATATTCGTAGATGACCTTAAAACACAGAATACACTCCAAGTTTTAACTAACATATCAAAAGAAGTGAAATAAAAAAAGCATATTATTGTCATATGTTGAAGGAATTTATTGAAAGTATTATATATAATCAATTGCATCACAACGTTGAAATAGAAACCAACAATTTTAGACAAAGTTGTATCGTGTAAATTCAAACGTTGTTTGTTTTCATCTGTTTAAGTGTTGGTGGTGTCTGGTTCTTTGTGTTTACTTCTATTCAATATCATCGACCTTTCCGGGGCTTCGCACAAGAAAGGTGCGGCAATATCATGGAACCCAACATACCATTGTACAGATGAAGCTACTTTTACTAACGTTCGTTGGTGGTAAGTAAACTAGCTTCACAATATCATGGAACATATCGTATTACTGTACAGATGAAGCCACTTTTACTAACGTCCGTTGGTGGTAAGTAAACTAGCTTCACAATATCATGGAACATATCGTATTACTGTACAGATGAAGCCACTTTTACTAAAGTCTGTTGGTGGTAAGTAAACCAGCTCCACAATATCATGGGACATATCGTATCACTGTACAGATGAAGTTACTTTTACTAACGTGTTCGTTGGTGGTAAGTAAACCAGCTCCACAATATCATGGAACATATCGTATTACTGTACAGATGAAGCCACTTTTACTAACGTTCGTTGGTGGTGGGTAAACTATCTCAACAATATCATGAAACCCATCGTATTACTGTACGGATAATGCCACAGTTACTAACGCTCATTCGTGGTAAGTAAATTAGCTCTACAATATAATGGAACCCATCGTACATTGAACAGATGAAGCCACACTTACTAACGCTCATTGGTAGTAAGTAAATGAGCTCTACAATATAATGGAACTCATCGTACCATTTTACAAATGAAGCCACATTTACTTACGCTCATAGGTGGTAAGTAAATTATCTCCACCATATCATGGAACCCATTGTATCACTGTACAGATGAAGCCACTTTTACTAACTTTCGTTGGTGGTAAGTAAACTAGCTCCACGATATCATGGAACCTATTGTATCACTGTACAGATGAAGCCACTTTTACTAACGTTCGTTGGGGTAAGTAAACTATCTCCACAATATCATGGAAACTATCGTATCACTGTACAGATGAAGCCACTTTTACTAACGTTTGATGGCGGTGGGTTCACTTGCTCCACAATAGTGTGGAGTTCATCGTATTGATCACTGAACGGATACTGCCACATTCACTAACGCTTATGTGTTGTTGTAAGTAAACTAGAACCACGATATCATAGAACCCATCGTACCATTGTACAGATGAATCCACATTTACTAACGCTCATTGGTGGTAAGTTAACTAGCTCCACAATATCATGAAGCCCATCGTACAACTGTACAGATTAAGCCACCTTTACTAACGTCCGTTGGTGGTAAGTAAACGCGCTCCACAATATCATGGAGCCCACCGTACCACTGTTCAGATGAACACTCCTGTACTAACGTCCGTTTGTGGAAAATAAACTAGCTTCACAATAACAAGTAGCCCATCGTACAACTGTACAGATAAAGTAACCTTTACAAACGCTCATTGGTGGTTAGTAAACTAGATCAACAATATCATGGAGCCGATCGTACCACTATAGAGATAAAGCGACCTCTACTAACGTCCGTTGGGGGTAAGTAAATTAGCTCCACAATATCATGAAATATCGTAAACTGTACAGATGAAGCCACATTTACTAACGCTCATTGGTGGTAAGTAAATAAGCTCTACAATATAATTGAACTCATCGTTCCATTGTACAGATGAAGCCACATTTACTAACGCTCATTGGTGGTAAGTAAACTAGCTCCACAATACCATGGAACCCATCGTACCATTGTACAGATAAAGCCACCTTTACTTACGTTCGTTGGTGGTAAGTAAACTATCTCCACAATATCATCGAACCCATCGTACCACTGTACAGCTAAAGCCACCTTTACTAACGTTCGTTGGTGTTAAGTAAACTAGCTCCACAATATCATGAAACCTATCGTACTACTGTGCAGATGCAGCCAATTTTACGAACGCTCGTGGTTTGATAGAAAACTAGCTCCACAATATCACGTATTCAATAGTCTTCACATACAGGGTTGTTAGAGCATAGCATTATGTTATAAATGAATGTTCGCATCATATACCAGGTAGCTGCATGCATATACAGCAAGTAACAAAGATGTACACAAGTGTTTTGAGCGGCAGTCGCAAACATATATCGAATTTTAACTGCCGTTATAATAGCCGCCAATAGACATAATTACACTTGGTTGCAAATTTGTCCACCATTACGTTATATCAAACAAGTTCCCGTAAACTTTGACGTCACAATTTAACAAATTGACGTCATAATTAGAAATAGTTTGTTGCTTGACGTCAGATGGTTATTAGAAGCAAATCTAAAGTCATTCGCAGAAAAAAATCAGCTCAACACCAAAAGTGTAAATATGTTTATAGAATACAATGTTACTGTACACAATTGATTTGAACGTCAGTCGCCAATACAGACTAAATTGAAAGTGTCGGTATGATAACCGCTAATAAGGTACAATTTATCTCATGTTCGTAATGTCCAACTGTGAGATAACAGTAAAAGAAGCATTTTCGGTTGAGACATTTTGCGTCTGACGCAAATACAAAATTTCAACCCTGGTATCTATGATGAGTTAATTTTGAATAAATGTCTAAAATATTAATGTTAAACCTTTTTATCTCTAAAAGTAGCGCATGGAGGTATATTGTTTCATTACACATTTCAATTGACAAGGTGAAATTAGAATGTCTGCAAACTTTCGTCTAAAATTCACTGTAGGATCTTAACTGTATCATATGCCCTTAACGCAAAGAACGATGATTTAAAATTACTAATACTGTAAATATCATTCATATGATAATCATTATAATAAATGATAAATGAAATAGATTGTACTCACAAGTTAAAGTTATAGTAAAAAAAAGTTCTCAAATGATCATTCTTGATTTGTCGCTACGAAACATGCATTCATTCATTTTAATGCATAAAATCTGAAAGACTTTATAAGTTGAAAAACTTGCGTTTGATCTTGTCATTAGTTAGGACAATATATATGTGCAAACTTATAATAATTTGTAAAGGAATTAGAGGACGATATTACGTCATCATACACTACTTATACTGTTTAGAAAGATCGGATCGCCATTTCTTTTGTCATTTTCTATTTTGTAAATTTCATCTATACCCTGATAAATAGAAAATTCCAAAGCAGTCAATCAGTCTCCAAATTTAATTTTTGCTGTTTTTCCAGGTACAATTGGAAACACTCACCTGATCGAATGCACCTTCAACATCATTGTCCGACAGCCGTTAGAGCTGGGTTTGTACCGATGATAAATCCTAAAAATTTTAATAGAGACATCAATATTTCTGCCAATGCACAATATCTTCTTGGTTTTAATGAGCCTGACCACCATAAACAGTCAAATCTAACAGTAGCACAAGCTGCCGGAATGTGGAAGGAAGTTGAGAAAAAGGCTGCCGGGAAAATCTTAGTTAGTCCGGCAGTTACCAATCTTAACTGGCTGCAACAATTTTTACAGCATTGTCACAATTGCAGAGTTGACCACGTGGCAGTCCATGCTTATAGATGCGATGCACATCAACTCATGGCATACCTTAAAGACGCATGGAATAGATTCCACAAACCAATATGGCTGACCGAATTCGCCTGTCCTCATACTACATCAGTTAATGAACAGCTTCGATTTATGAAAGAGGCTCTGCCTCTTTTGGAGGCTGCGCCGTATGTTTTTCGATACTCATGGTTTACTAGTAGATTTATACACCACAATGAAGGTACTTGGGTCGATGCTTCTGCAAGTCTGATGAAGGAACACTCTGCAGATCTGTCAGTAC
The DNA here is from genome assembly GCF_021869535.1 of Mytilus californianus. Classification (NCBI taxonomy): domain Eukaryota; kingdom Metazoa; phylum Mollusca; class Bivalvia; order Mytilida; family Mytilidae; genus Mytilus; species Mytilus californianus. The sequence goes on from NW_026262582.1 coordinate 8,502,587, forward strand.
TTGGACATTATTACAACAATTTTATGTAATAAAGAGGTCGTATATTATTCCTACTTAGCTGTGTTACTTATGTGTACTTTTATTGTTTAGGCTATATACACGCGTCTGGCGCAGATACAAACTTTCAATCCTGGTATCTATGATGAGTTTATTTCTTGATTACTTTAAAGCATTTAGGTATTCTGGGTGGTATATCATGAAACAAAAATGTATCAGCCGTTTTGAAATTTTTAAAATACCGAATCTTAATTATTTATCGTCCATTGTAAACATGGTAAAATTGTTTGTTATTCACCATTTTTGTGGTTTTCACAAGTTATCTTCGAACTCACGTGATTTTCTTCACTTCGTTATTTAGCGGTAGTCATTGGTCGATTTATATCATATTTATATTTCGTTTAATGTTTTACATAAAACAGGTCGTCGAATTTTCTTGTCAAATAATTTTACAGTATTTATTTCAGGCCTTTAATAACATTCTATACATTAGGGGTTTTATCATTGGTAAAGGCCGTGTGTAAACGAATTCTCTATACTCATGTACTTTTATATAGTTTTATATTCTATAACATAACGGGTGTCAAATGTGAAGCAGGATCTGCTTACCTTTCCGGAACACCTGAAATCACCACCCATTTTTGTGAGGTTTGTGTTGCTCAGTCTTAATTTTCCAATATTATATTTTATGTAGTGTTTGTGTATTCTTTGTGTCGTGTTTTATCTTTTAATATGGCATTTGTCAAGTTTGTTTTCGACTTAAATACCTTAAACACAAAACTAATTAAGTCTGTTGACTAGCTGGGGGCTTGTACATTATTTTCTGAGCTATATCAGTAATAACGAAACATTTAAAAAAAATCAATATTCTATCTTATCTCAAAACATCACTTAAACACACAAAAAACAAATGTGTTGATGCCGATCAGAAAAAAAACCTAATTTTGAAATATGTTGCCTTTTATCATTGGCAGGCGAAACGGAATAGAAGGGCATCACCTAAATTATATATCAAAACAATGTTTAATCTTGTTTAATATGTAGCGGATGGAATTTTTTATCAATTTGATATAGTTTGTTAAAAACGTAGTCTACTACACTTTGAAAAAGAGACAATAGATATCAAAGTGATAAAAATCGAAAGAAAACTGATATTTCAAAAAAAAGAAAAGAAAAAAGGACTAACAACAGTTATATAACACAACATAGAAAGCTAAAATATCAACAACACAAGCCCCACCAAATATATACCTGAGGTGATTGAAGGTTCTCCGGATGGGTAAGCAGAACCTGCTCCACTAGTGGTAGTCATCGTGTGGATCAAGTACGTGCACACCCTGTGACAAGTCTTAATCGTTCAATCACGTCGGGGAAAAGAGAACGGGAATAAAGTTATGAAAATTCGAGCATCTTTATCGGTAGATTATTCCACAACGGTCAACCGATTCGAGATGGCGTCTATAAAAGGGATGAGTTCGACTGCAACATAACTGTCAACTTCTCACTTAGTCATGTTGGTGCTGGCATTTCCGTAGAAAATAATGTGTTAAACATTGTTTTATAGTTAGCAAAACCTCCCACTTGTATGAAAGTTGTTCCTTTAAACTGACAAAATTTGGTAGGCAACCCAAACAGAAATAAATGAATGTGACAATAATTGAAAAATTAAAGTGATTAGATTAGATTGATCTTGTTTAAGGTTAACGACGTGCTGGTATGGTGTAGTGTCATGGTAATACTGTTCGGCCAGTCACAGAAAGTTTAATTTATAGCTATAATATGATAGTCAAGATCACCGTCATATCACTACATTTCAATCTAATAGTACTATCTTTTAGTTCCATACTAGATTTTGATTTGTGGTTCCATCATGCATGGGTATGTACAAAAAGTTCATTTTCTAAGTCTTGTTATCTGAAATCCATACATTTAAAAAAAGCCAATCACAGAAAGGTAATTTTACATTTATAATATAGTCAAGAGCAACGTCAAATCAGTACATCAATGTCAATCTATTGATACGATCTTGTTGTAATACTTTAATGAGAATTTGATTCGTGCTTCCATCATGGGTATGTACAAAACGTTCATTTTTCTAAGTCTTGTTATACGAAATCAATACAGTAAATGAAAACACCGCAGAAATACTTGTAAATTCAATTTTTTGGAGGAAATCGATTTTCCTGGATTAAGAAATTATATTTTAAATGCATACATGATATCACAATTTTGGCATACCGGTACTAGTAGTAGTCCTACATCATATAGAATATAGGAACGTCGTTTAAGGTTTTTAACTCGTTGTTTTTCTACACATTTGAAACCCAACACAAATGGTACATGTATCCCACACAAAAAAAATCAACATAATATACAAAGTACTAAACCTCTAAAACTAATGAAATTTACCCTTCCGGAGCACCTGAGATCACCCCCAGTTTTAGGTGGGGTTCGTGTTGCTTAGTCTTTAGTTTTCTATGTTGTGTCATCTGTACTATTATTTGTCTGTTTGTCTTTTTATTTTTGGCCATGACGTTGTCAGTTTGTTTTCGATCTATGAGTTTGACTGTCCCTCTGGTATCTTTCGTCCCTCTTTTTTAAATGAGGTAAATTAAAACAAATGAAAAATCATTTTGATTTGTGGATGCAGATTATGTAACACATTATTTATACTCATTTAAAAAAAAGTTTGTATTATATACATTAAAACGCTTTCTTTTCTAAATGTTTCAGTGTTGGTGGTATTCGGTTCTTTGTGTTTACTTGTAATCAATATCATCGGCCTTTCCTTAGCTTCTATTAAGAAGGGTGGAGCCCGCAGTACCTTTGTACGGATGAAGCAACATTTAACAACGTTTACAGATAATTGGGCAGTATCACAATCATCCTATTTTGTAAATCATCACATTGATTTATCCTTCTACCGACTATCGATACTGCAGATACATAAGGTAGCACAGATATAATGAAGCTTCCATTTGATTTTTATGGGTTATTAGGATGAAATTTGGAAAAAAAGCAAAGATGAGCAACTGGGCAAAGAATGACAGTTTATGTAAACAAAAGTCATGATAAACTAATAAAAAAAGGCAGGACCGATTAGAGTGAAGAATTAAAAGGGAAGACAGAGATTACAAGTAAACAAAACATTTTTTATCATAGCCTAACCCCCCCCTTTTCCCCCGTAAAATAGTATCCTGTATGAAATAGCATAACAATAGAGTTGAATAGCAATCGCGAACATAGATTAAACTATATCTGCGGTAATGATAGCCGCATGGTGTAGCTCTGCATGTTAAAGTAACGTATTAAGTTAACATACTCTACCGGTATTGTTTAAAAATGGTGTACTGTCATCTAGCTTGCAAGTAGGCACTTATTTGCATACTAGAAAAATCATACATAGTGGGACTGATTTGCATGTTAAACAACCTAATTATGTCCTTATATAGTGAAATTGGTGACCATTGTTTTTTTTAAAAAATAACTAACGATCTGTTGCTATTTTTGGTCATTTAGTTAATACATAATTTTAACCAATTAATTTCATTATAAAAACGGAGCCCGTTACATTCCCAACAGAAACAAAAAGCAGCGCAAAATACTAGTATAACTGAGGACAAAAATCAGATTTGGATTTAAATGATTGATATCCATTCATAACACCTTCTATGGTTGAACTCTATTTAAAAATATAAAACACAGTCTATGGTGATACTTCTTCTTATCAATTTTGAGTTATGAATGTTGAAATCATCCCAAAGCATCTTTTCATTCGAAACTATTGGCTTTGCCGATTTGAGTCTAGTATCGTTATACGAGACCTATGGTGATTGGCGCTAAATTAACACTTTATGAATCCCGTTATTCCTAAGAGCTTTTCATGATTTACACTTACCAGGCTAATTATTCTCAGAATCTAAAGGACTATGGGTAATCTCATTGTTCGTACACCAAAATGAAAATAACGTTACGTCATTGGTTAAATTTATATTGTTTAGAACGTTTTAAACCAATCGCAACGTTTTGGTGTATGTTTTTGGAAATATTACCCAGAATGCATTAGATTCTGAAACGGTGAATTCTGTAAACGCTGTCTAAACCCTGATGCATAGAAATTTCCAGACATGTAAAAGGCGTTAACTTTTGGATTTTTTCATTGTTTTCAGGTTCGACTGGCAACGATCACCCGATCAAATGCACTTACAACATTGCTGTCCGGTAAACACTCGATCCGGGCATGTACCTATAATAAACGGCAGACATTTTAATAGAGTAATCAATATTTCTTCCAACGCACAATATGTTCTTGGTTATAATGAGCCTGACCATCATGAACAGTCAAATCTTACAGTATCTCTAGCTGTCGTCATGTGGAGAGAATTGGAAAAACATGCGGCAGGGAAAACATTGGTAAGTCCTGGAGTAACTAGTCTAAACTGGTTGCAACACTTTTTACAGCAATGTCACAATTGCATAGTTGACCACATTCCATGCTTATTGATGCAATGCACACCAAATCATGACATACCTTAAACAAGCATGGGATAGATTTCACAAACCAATATGGCTGACCGAATTTGCATGTCCTCATACTACATTAGTTGATGCACAGCTGCGGTTGATGAGAGAGCTTCTTTCGTTTTTGGAGTCTGCGCCGTACGTTTTTCGTTACGCATGGTTTGTTAGTAGATGGTTGCACCATAATGATGGCGCTTGGGTAGATGGTTCAGCAAGCCTGATGAAGGAAAATTCTGCAGAACTTTCCACACTTGGACACTTTTACAATTTTATTTAATAAAATGTAAATTTAGGTGTTCTACTTTGCTGATCTAGTAATATGTATTTCTATTTTCTTAGGTAATAATTTAGATAACATCAAGTCTTGTTGAAGTATAGAAAATTATGGAAATACAAAATATTTTTAATATGTCGCGAGGGGCTTTTCATAGCTGACCATACGTAATGGGCTTTGTACATTGTTGAATGCCGTACAGCGACCTAAAGGTCTTTTCTTTACTAGTTTACCTTTCCATCAATTTATATTATATAACGTAATATCTAAATCCGTACTGAAGTTTCTTGGCCAGCTTAATGCTTGTAAGTTATTTCATGAGCTGACACATTTATTGCGATATACATTTTCGATGTGCCACAGATTAGTAAAGAAAATTTTAATAACTCTTGAAAAAACACGTTATCTTTGAGCATTGTCCTTGCCATATAGTTTCCATCAGCCGAATACTGTGTTAATATTCACATGTAAATGATTGCGAGTAACGTATCGTGCATAGATATAATAAGATGTTGTATGAGTGCCAATGAGACAGCTAGTCATCCAAGTCACAATTTGTAAAAGGAAACCATTATAAGTACGGTCTTCAACAGGGAGCTGTGGCTACAACTGAACAACAAGCTATAAAAGGCCCCAAAAATCATTTTAAAAAGGCAAACTAATGGTCTAATCTATATAAAAAACGTGAAACGAGAAACACTTATGAACAAAGTCTATGTAATCTAATGAGATTTCGTATCGTGTCATCAATCATTACACTACCCACATTTATACAATGTGAATTTTTACTCCATTCAAACGAACAACAGCCAATAATACCCCTAAAACGGCCTCAGCACTCGCTCAACGATCGTCAAAAAGAGCCCTACTACTCGCCCCGCGATCATTTAAACCAGCCTCATCACTGGCCCATGACCGTTAAGACCAGCCTCAGCACTCGCATCACGATCGTTCAAACGGTCTGTTAACTTGTCCACTGAATTTCAAAACAGCCTCAGCATTCGTCCAATGATCATCTAAAACAGCTTCATCACACGCTCCATCATCGTTCTAAACAACATGGTGCGATAGTTCAAAACAGCCCCAGCACTCACTCCTCGATCGTTCAAAACTGCCTAATCAATAACACTAAGATCGTTGAAAAAACAACCTCAACCCTTGATCTCTGAAAACAGAAACCGAAGTTACTGCAAGTCTTGATAATAAAAGTACTTTAGACGTAAGTTATTTTGTGAATCCGCAATATGTATTGACCGAAAGCAATCGCAAAACATTACAATACCAAATGTATTTCTCACTATAATTCATCATTAATAATTTCCTGTACTTCCTATGACATCGTGCCTCAGAGAGAAAAACTTGGTATAACCCATAGCATATAAATGTAACTTTATAGGATTGTAAAACCATTTATCGTGCGCACATTTTAAGTATAAAATGCCTCTGCGCTTCATACAAAGTGTGTTTCAGTCAACGCGTTTACACCCTTATACATTTACAATAACAAGCATCCAATTCTAAAAGGATGTTTTTGAAGTATTCTATGATGATGTAAACTAAAAAAAGAGGAAGTCCATACGAACTGTTAAAACCAAACATTATAAACCAATGGCAGGAGTAAAAAACAACTGTCATATTCCTGACTTGGTACGTTCATGTCCCGAAGAGAATGGCGGGTTAACCATGGTTGTAAAGATAAAGTTCCGTATAGTTGATGAAATTGTGTGAGCAACCCGAATAGACATAATCAGGTAATATGACAATAATTGAATATGTAAAGAGCATACTAAACTTTGATTTCAATACGATTGAATAAATTTCAGGTTGACGTCATGTAGAATTGACGTAGAGTCACTGTATAATACTTTTCGGCCGGTCACAGAAAGGACAATATATAGCTATACTATGATAGCCAAGATTGCTGCCTTATCAGCAAATTTAAGTTTATTGGTACTGTCTTGTTAAAATACTTGAGATTTGGTTCGTGGTTCCATCATGGGTAAGTACAAAACGTTCCTTTTCTTAGTCTTACTATCTGAAATCCATACATTCAATGACAAAGCCAATTAATTACTATAGATTCATTTTATTGGTGGGTACCAGTTTATCTTGATTAAGAAAAGATTACATCACATGCATATGATTTAATTCATAATTTTGGCAACAATTTTATACATCGTCTAAAAAAGGGTACCTCATTAGAGGTATTAATTCGTGGTTTAACTACACCCACAAAATCCACGAAAAATTGGTATTCAACGAATAAACATTAAATTAATCAACATAATTTTATGCAAAGTATCAAACCTCTTAAACAAACAGGTTTTATTGAGGTAATATAAAACAAATCCAAGTTATTTTATTTATTGTTGCAAATCATTTTAAGCATTATTCATAATCATGAAAAAAAAATACATTGTTGGGGGTTAAGATCTCACAAAACATTTTAACCCAGCCGTTTATTTGCGCATGTCCCAATCTGGAGCTTCTGGCCATTGTTAGTCTTGTGTCTATATTTGTTTTTATTCAGCTTCATTTCTATGATTCTGGTTTTAGTTTGATATCCATTTTTGCTGATCTAACACACATATTTTGTTATAACAGCTGAAGCCCTCCTGTGGGTGCAGGATTTTCTCGCTGTGTTGAAGACCTATTGCTGACGTTTGGCTGTTTCTGCACTTCGGTTAGGTTGTTGTTTTTTTTACACATTCCCCGTTTCCATTCTCAATTTTATTGAAACGCTTTGTTTTCTCTATGTTTCAATGTTTCAGTATTGGTGGCATCAGGTTCTTTGTGTTTACTTGTGCTAAAAATCATCATCCTTGTCGGAGCTTCTAATAAGAAAGGTTTGGGGATATCATGAAGCCCACAGTACCACTGTACAGATGAAGCAACATTTAATAACGTTCATTGGTGGTAAGTTCACAGGTAATTAAACAGTATCACGTGTTTACACAATACTCATTTTCTCTAGGGTCACATTGATTTATAACGGTCACATCCGATTACCAAATGTCGAAACAAAAACAACAGGTTAAACAGATCAATATTTGATTTTCGCCATTGCAAAATTCATTTTTTATCGATATCATACGACAAACGGCCTATCGATACTGCAGATGTAACGTGTTACAAAATCAAAATTTGCTGTACACCATTACAATTCCTATCAAAACAATGGACAAAATTTTGCTGTACGCAATCGATATTGCAGATGCAACATGTAAAAAAATCCTAATTTGCTTTTCACCATTGCAATGCCAATGAAAACGACATATAAAAGTTTGCTGTACACGATACTAAAACAATTGTTGTGAGTGGCAACAGGAACACTGGTCTATAATATTTGCCAAAATGATCGTGGGTATTAGGGCACGATGTTACTCATTTGAAAGTAAAAGGACTGTATTACGTGAACATACTTTATCAGTACTATATGAAAATATCGAGCCTTCATCTAGTCTGCAAATACAATGAGCACTTATTTGCGGGCTAGAAATATATAGTGATATAGTGAAAATGACGCCCATCATTTTTATCTTGACTGCTTACGTTTAGTTCTTATTATGGGTACACATTATTGGTTTTAACCTGTTAACGTCATTATACTACGAAGACGGTGGCGTTCCCTGCAGATAAAAAGACTGCACAATATTCAACTGTCCTAAGTCATGAACCTTGATAAATGGTTGATGTGGTTCATAGGTGTTTCTCATTTCTCTTTATTATATATAAATTAGACAGTTGATTTTCCTGTATGAATTGTTTGAAACTAGTCATTTAGTTGCCCTTATAGCTTGCTATTCGGTGTGAGCCAATTTAAGGCTCCGTATTGAAGGCCGTACTTTGGTCTATAATGGTTCACCTTTTACACAGTGTGACTTAGATAGAGAGTTGTCTCATTGCCACTCATATCACATCTTCTTATTTCTATAAATGTTGAAAACAATTATTTGGTTCTAATCGATTAAATTATATACTTACTTATAGGTTTATACACGCATATACAAGAAACAGATTGCTATCTGTACCATAAACCGTCTCATGTCTAAGTCTGTTTAGAGGGCGAAAAACAACCAAAAAACCGAATTCGCCAGTCCTCATACGACATCAGTAAATGACCAGCTACTGTATATGAGAGAGGTTCTTTCGCTTTTGGAGTCTGTGCCGTATGTATTTCGTTACGCATGGTTTGTTAGTAGATGGTTGCACCATAATGATGGTAATTGGGTAGATGGTTCAGCAAGTCTGATGAAGGAAAATTCTGCAGAACTTTCCACACTTGGACATTATTACAACAGTTTTATGTAATAAAATGATAGTATATTATTTCGTCTCATCTTTATTACTAATATACATTTTTTAAATTATTTTCCAGATAATATGAAAATCATTCACAAGAGAATGAGTTTGAGTAAACTATCATACATTACAGTATTTGGACTTCATCACTCTGACAGTAAAAACTTTTCCTAAAGAAGGGTGTTCATTCGACTGTAGTTTTGTTTCCATTCACGTCCAGTCCGGATTTATTTAACCTATCCCTTAATTATAGAGTGGACCTTATTTGCATGTTAAGAACCTTTGCATCAACGATTTAAATTCAAAATATCTGTCTCTTTCCGACATATCATTATTTTCTAGTGTCAGTTGAAATTCCAACTACTAAACTGAACCTTCCAAATATCTGCCACTGCATTTAAAGTGGTACATAACTGTACAAATCACCTGAACGTTTTAGTCCAGTTATATTGTTAAGGGAATATTAAGCCTCTAAATGATCGAAATCAGTGTTGTCAAACTGCTATATATCCAATGATTTTTTTCCAATAAAGTGTGTGGTTTACGTTTCTTTTTTTAAATCTATATTTTTGTCAACAGGTCAAATTAAAAAGTTATAAAAATAAAACGAGCCAATTATATTTTCGTCAAAGTGTTGGGTACCTTAATATATATATGAAACTCTTGCCATTGCATTTAACCACAAAATAAACATGTTGATATTATAGTGTCTCTGTGTTTATTTAGCTTTACACTTTTAATACTTTAAAAATGCCCCTTGCGTAAAAAAAGAGAGGCGAATGATACTAGAGATACTCTAAAACTCACAAGTCGAAAATAACCTGACAACCCCATGGCTTCAAATGAACAAGACCAACAACAAACAATAGTACACAAAACACAACATAGAAAACTAAAGACTGAGCAACATGAACCACACCAAAAAATGGGGTGGTCCCATGTGCTCTGGAAAGACTTTCAGATCCTGCTCTACATATGGCACCCGTTATGTTGCTCATGTTAGTACAAATCCGTCTAATTTTGTATGGAATAAATTCAGGGTAAATTGATCCTACTTCTTTATTTTCTGCATTTCAATTCAGAGTTCTATTTATAGATAGCTGTCAATCATGTTTATTCAGAGTTCTATATATTTTATAGATAGCTGTCAATCATGTTTATTGTAACAATGTTTGTCGAATGTACGATCGTAGTGTTTAACAGATATCTTTATCTTTGGGTTGCTGTTTTATTGATGTTTATACACATCTCCTTTTTAGTATGAATATGAAAGGAATTTGACAGCGTAGATTTAATAGATCAACGTGTTTCATGTGCGCAAAATATTCATATTTAAAGAACCTGCTGTCGATGGTCGTCTTGTTGTCATTTTATCCATTTTCGGGTTTGTTTGTTTTTGTTTTACTTTCGTTTAGGGAGGGGGGTGTTTTTTATATATCAATTTCTTTGGGATGGGAAGTTTAGTCCAGTGTTGTCTCTAGAATAAGTCATTGATTATGATTTTAAAATTTGTTATATATAGGCAGCATTACACGAAAGCAAGACGATCACTTCGAATGCAGAGAAAATTGAAGAAAAAAAATCAAACTGGGATCTTCCAAAATAGTCTCGACATTCAAACCAAACTCGTTCAAAAAGCCTCATAATTGATCTCTCAAAATAGTCTCGGTACACATCCCACGATCATTCAAAACAGCCTCATCAACCGTTCCACAGTCGTTCTGAAAAACACCAGGAATTGACATTTAATCTCTCAAAACAGCCTCAGCACCCGCCCTACGATCGTTCAGAATAGCCTTATTACTCGCCCGACGATCTATCAAAACAGATTTATCGCTCAACCAACATTCTGTCAAAACAGCCTCATCACTCGCCCCATGATCGTTCAAACAACCTTATAATTAATTCCACAATCGTTCAAAAAAGTCTCATGACTCGCCCTATGATCTCTAAAAACAACATAATCACTCACCCCACGATCGTTTAACAAACAGCATCAGCACTCAAACACGATCTCTCAAAAAAGCCTCGGCAATCACCCCACAATTGTTTTCAAATCAGTCTCATCACTCACCCACAGATCGTTCAAAACAGCATCAAATACTGTGCGGGACTAATTTGCAATTCCAGAATTGGCAAATCTAACTTTGTTGTTTTACAAGATAACAAAAATATGTTTTGGCCAACTGATAGATAAAGAAAAAAATATAATTTCCCCAAATGTCCCATGGTAATTTTTGGTCTCAAAAAGGCAACTAAGTTTTCTTCCCATGGGAACAATAATTCTTCCCATGGGAAAATATATTTTCCCCTTGAGAACATTGATTTTTTCTCTATTTTATTTTTTGGAATTTGTAAAAGAGCTTTGAAATATCGCAATGGACTGACAGTTACTAATAACAATGTCTGGAGCAGTTCAACAAAAAAAAATATGTAATTACAAAAAATTAAAGGTATTTCAATGATACTGTACATTCAAAAGTCTTCTATTATTATTGTATGATTGATAGAAACTCTAACGTCCAGTGGCTGTTTTTACAATTTGAATTTCTCACCTTTGTTTTCGATCAATATCATCGTGCATTTCCTGTAATATTGTTCGCTGAACTGCCAAGGATCAGAGCCATGCCTGTGCATGTATTTCAGAAATTTAATTTAAGAATAAAATTATAAATCTGTTTTAATTTATACATGGGAAATCACGAATCGTTTTCTAGTTATAATCATTGAATTTATGACATTGACATCATAATTATTATTATTTCATCTACGTAATTCGATATTCGTCTTTTTCGCCACTAGAAAGATGTGCACTGATTTTTTACAAGGACGGACGAGGATTAAATACTGTATGGTATTATATACAGTTGTATTTTACCCGTAGGCTGTCTTCATGTAATTTATAGTTTAAAAGAATACGAATACTTTATTTCTCATAAAACTTCAATTACTAGTTATAGAGAACATACATAAACATATCTATAAGGTAGAATTATTACATGTATGTGTGAACGATACAATTTAACTTGGAGAACTGACTTTCATATTTATAACTTTGATAAATTTACATAGTTTTTTTCTAATATTCCATACGTGAGGAGTTAAACAGTTGATCAAATTTACAGATATTAGGGTTTGACCAACAGTTGTTCCGTAAAATTTTCTTTCTTTCTAGTTTAAATGTTCCACAATTCATAGTATAATGGTACTCGTCACCAATGTCGTTTGAGTCACAGAGACGGCAGATTCTGTCATATCTCTGTAACCCCTGCAACCTTCCAGAATCTATCGGCAAGTGGTGACTAATCAAATGAATTTGTAATGTAACAAGAGGCTCTCAAGAGCCTGAATCGCTCACCTGTTATTTTTTTTGCTTAAATCTTTCATCAATGATTATTTTTGCTTTTTACCCATATGTTCCATTTTAGCCATAGTGTATATGTTTCTTGAGGTACAAGGAAATGAAATACAAAATGTATACTAGATTCATTTGAGAAGATTTTTAAAGTTAAAAAACATAAAACAACTTTTGTAAAATTCTCCTTAAAGGGCGATAACTCTTTAAGGGGTCAATTGACAATTATGGTCATATTAAAATTTTTTGTAGATCTTACTTTGCTGAACATTTTTGCTGTTTACAGTTTATCTTTATCTTCAATAATATTCAAGATAATAACCAAAACCTGCAAAATTTCTTTAAAACAACCAATTTAGTCGCAGCAACCCAACAATGGGTTGTTAGGTGTGTCTGGAAATTTCAGGGCTGATAGATCTTGACCTTTTGAACATTTAACCACTGTCAGATTTGCTCTAAATGCTTTAGTTTCTGAGATATAAGCCAAAAACTGCATTTCACCCCTATGTTCTATTTTTAGCCATGGCGGCCATGTTTGTTGATGGATCAAAATTTCGGATACAATTCATAAACTAGATTCCTAAAGGAACATTCATTCAAAGTTAAGAAGTATTAGGCACAATAGTTTCAGAAGAGAAGATTTTTAAATGTTAGCAAACTTGATGAACACATTGCGTAAAATTGTCTTCAAAGGGCAATAACTCCTTAAGGGGTCAATTGACAAATTTGGTCATTTAACTTTTCTGTAGATCTTACTTTGCTGAACATTATTGCTGTTTACAGTTTATATCTATCTATAATAATATTCAAGATAATAACAAAAAACTGCAAAATTTCCTCAAAACTACCAATTTAGTGGCAGCAACCCAACAATGGGTTGTTCGATTTTTCTGAAAATTTCAGGGCTGATAGATCTAGACCAATTGAACAATTTTACCCCATGTCAGATTTGCTCTAAAAGCTTTAGTTTTGGAGATATAAGCCAAAAATAGCATTTGACCCCTATGTTCTATTTTTAGCCATGGCGGCCATGTTTGTCGATGGATTAAAACTTCGGATACAATTTATAAACTAGATATCCTAAGGAACATTAAGTTAAAGTTTGAAGGTATTTGGCCCAGTAGTTTCAGAGGAGAAGATTTTTAAATGTTAGCAAACTTGATGAACAAATTGTGTAAAATTGTCTTTAAAGGGCAATAACTCCTTAAGGGGTCAATTGACAATTTTAGTCATATAAAACTTTTTTGTAGATCTTACTTTGTTGAACATTATTGCTGTTTACAGTTTATATCTATCTATAATAATATTCAAGATAATAACAAAAAACTGCAAAATTTCCTTATAACTACCAATTTAGTGACAGCAACCCAACAATGAGTTGTTTGATTCGTCTGAAAATTTCAGGGCTGATAGATTTAGACCAATTGAACAAATTTACCTCATGTCAGATTTGCTCTAAAAGCTTTAGTTTTTGAGATATAAGCAAAAAACTGCATTTGACCCCTCTGTTCTATTTTTAGCCATGGCGGCCATGTTTGTCGATGGATCAAAACTTCGGATACAATTTATAAACTAGATACCCTAAGGAACATTAAGTTAAAGTTTGAAGGTTTTGGCCCAGTAGTTTCAGAGGAGAAGATTTTTGAAATAGTTTACGACGACAGACGACGACGGACGACGACGACAGACGACGGACGACGACGGACGCCAAGTGATGGCATAAGCTCACATGGGGCCCTTCGGGCCCCGGTGAGCTAAAAATGAAAAGTATTTTTTAAATTGTAATTTCTTTTTAAAAATACGATATCACAAGGTTTTATGCGATTCTGCAACAAAAGAAAAACCATTTTTGTTGAAACTAGTATGAGTTTTTGCTCAATACGTTTTGACACCCATTGATCAGCAAACTGTGCATTCCATATATTGGACATAATCATACCGCAACTATTGAAAATATCTTTTTATCTATGATATCTACTTAGTTTCTATTCCGTAATCATTATAATTTAAAAACACAAGTTTGTATAATACAACACAAATTTTACTTTCTTTTCCATTAAGAAGTCTACTCTAGAAATTTATCATTCGCAACTTTACAGACACGGTAATGGGGTATCTGCCAAGCTCTGCATGCACTATGAAATTTGGAGTAGACTGTTTTAAATGTAAGGAGCATTGTCGTCATTTGCATCTAGATCAAAGGCTAAAATGAATTATTTTTGCGATGAAAATGATGTATAAACTTTTTGGTATAATTGCGAAACTTGCATGACGGGCATATTCTATACTTCTAAGTCTAAACCTTTTTTCAAATGTTTGATTTATGTTTCTTTCAAATGCGGTTGACTGGGTATTAGTTTAAGATAGGCGTGGTTTTCGGTAACTTTCCATAAACTGGCCTATTGGTAGGACGGTAGTATTTGCATTCCAGAATTTAGGTTGCTCTTTTGTGTACCCTACTTAAGTCAATGTATCTGAACAGTGTGACTGGACTAAAAATACAGTATCAACTGAACATACTTTCCCAAACTGAGGGATTAATCAGGTGTAGAAAAATGTGAAATAATTTTACATACAGGTGAAAATGAATTTTTGAGATTTTTATAAATTCTGTACTCACTGCATGATAAAAGACCTAAAAGCACTATTGGCCTTAGGTTTTTAAAAGATATCAAAAAAAGTAAACTGTCATTGAACTGATACATATTCAAAGTCATTTCTGAATACAAATGTAGTATAATGAAAATACTTCAATTAACTGTTTATGTAGAATTTTTGGCAGTGTTCGAAATTTGATCGTACAAAACAGCCTGGTGAGCCGTATGATCGTTCAAAAAAGCTTCAGCATTTGCCCTACGATCTTTCAAAACAGCCTCATCAATTGTATCACTATATCTTAAAACAGTCGCCTAACGATCTTTCAAAACAGCAGCAGCAATTCCGATGCGATCTGTCAAAACAGCATCAATCACTCGTCCAAGGACCGTTTAAAACAGTCTCATCACTAGCCCTTCTATCGTTCAAAACAGCCTTATCATTCGCCGAACGATCTCTCAAAATATGTTCATCACTCGCCCAACGATCGTTCAAAACAGCCTCAGCAATCCCCCTACGATCTCTCAAAATAGGCTCAGCACTCCCGATGCGATCTCTCAAAACAGCATCAACACTCGCATAAGGATCGTTGAAAACAGCCTCGTCACTCGCCTCACTATCGTTCAAAACAACACAATCACTATTCCAACGATCTCTCAAAACAGCCCACGCACTCGCCCCGTACTCATTCAAAACAGCATCAACAATCGCCCAACATTCGATAAAAACAGTGATATTACTCGCCCTACGATCTCTCAAAACAACATAATCAATCACCCCGTGATCTATCAAAACTTTCGCACTCACTCGATATTCTCTCATAATAGCTTCCACAAGCATCCCATGATTTTCCACCATCCCCCTTCTAATTATTCACAACAGTCTCAGAATTCGTCCAATAATCATTAAAAAACAACTCTGTATTCGCTCAACGATCTTTCAAAAGAGCCTTTTCACTTACCTTGCGATCTCTTCAAACAGCCTCAGCCCTCGTCCCACAATCTATCGAAACAACAGCAATACTCGCCCTTTAATCTTTTAAAACAGAATCATTACTCGCCCCAGGATCATTCAAAACAACCTTATAATCCCCCTACGATCTCTTGTTCTCGACCGTCGATCGTTCAAAACAGCCTGAGCACTGTCCCTGTGATGGTCTCTGATCGTTCAAAACAGCCTCATCACTCGCTATACGATCTCT
Source organism: Mytilus californianus (assembly GCF_021869535.1). Classification (NCBI taxonomy): domain Eukaryota; kingdom Metazoa; phylum Mollusca; class Bivalvia; order Mytilida; family Mytilidae; genus Mytilus; species Mytilus californianus. The sequence continues at coordinate 8,518,832 of NW_026262582.1, forward strand.
CAAAGACGCATTAGCAATTTCGCCATTATTCGCCCAATGACCGTGCAAAACAGTCTCAGTATTTGACCCAGCGTCATTCAAAACAGTCTCACGCAGTTTTTATGATCGTTCAATACCTCTACACTCAAGCACGATATCTCAAAACTGATACCGAAGTTGCAACCATTCATGAATAAGTATATTACATGTGTGTTGCGTGAGAACTCGTTCTGTTGAGTGGCTGAAATCAGTCGCAAGGCATTGTAATATTAAATTTCATTTCTCAATAGAATTCAACTTAGTACGATTTCCTAAATGTACGCTTCCCATTACATTGTAACTACAATACATACATGTGTAGGAAAACAAACAAAAAATCTTGGGTATATTGACTATTAAAGTCAGAACTTCACGGCCCCAAATGGCGCCCCTCCAGAGGACAATTAACTAAATTATAGAAATTGCGATATAGAAATTATATTGAGGGTTAAACATTATGACATGATGGACGGGCGTAAAAGGTCCTCATAAACAAATGTTTTAATACCATAGTCTGTAAACAGAAAATGAAATATAGTCAACCATAAAATATTCTTTTGTAGTACTTTTGTAGTTCAACAGGATCCTCTGGCCTTTGTTAGTCTTGTATGATTTTAAATTTTAGTTTCTTGTGTATATTTCGGAGTTTAGTATAACTTCCATTATCACTGAACTAGTATACATTTTTGTTTAGGGGCCAGCTGAAGCACGCTTCCGGGTGCGGGAGTTTCTCGCTGCATTGAAGACCAATTGGTGGCCTTCGGCTGTTGTCTGCTCTTTGGTCGGGTTGTTATTTCTTTGACACATTCCTCATTTGAATTCTCAATTTTATTTTGTAGTGGAAAATGAGCTGCACGCAAAACAATATCCATTATTAACAGTTTTTGTACAGAGAGTTATCTACCTTACTGGATGTATGAAATCGTATAATTTCACAGGTCGTCAACATTGAAACTTTCTGATTTATTCAATTTTTTTGTGGAAATTACGTAATAATAAGTTTATGATTAAATCATAATTTGCATAATATTAAATCATGATATATATCTTTTTTATAACTGTTAAAGTGCACTAATATGAACCTTTAACTTGACATTTTGGTAGAATTTATATGTATCTAGTGAAATGTTAGCGAATTAGAAAGCACGTGGAACTTTTAGAATACTGGGATGTAATATTTCTTAATAACATAAAATTCATAATACACTAGCTACTGTAGCTATGCCATTGCATGCAGAGAATAAACAGTTAATTACGGAATCATCAATTGATTTTCTGGTTGGAACAGGGCTTCTGAGGAAATGAGTATCCTGGACTATTAGAAAATAAAAAAAAACAATAATTTTGATCAAGACAGGAAGAAATGATAATTCTGCACTTTACAATGCAGGACACATTTGTGTACAAAGTTGAAAATAAATCAACCGAAATAGTTACAGATGGAATTGAATATCAAAATTGGGGACAAAATTGAAAATATCAAATTTCTGATCCATCAACCGTTTTTGGAAAATAACGTGAAATGGCTGGTGCTATATCATATATGGAAACTTTTTCATTGTGGAACTTGTTTCACTTAGAGTTATCTCCCTCACGGAATGTATGAAATTGATTTAAAAACATATCAAACAGAGCAACATGCTTATACTAATCATATATTAGGAGAAAGCAGAGAGTAACGCATACAAAATGGTATTTTAAGGGTTATATGATGTCAAATCATTGTGTTATTGTAAAATTTGTGAACATAACACTCTATGAACCTTTTGTTTGACATTTCTGATAGATCACAATGAAGGATAGGCTTAGATCGCTTTTTAAGACAAAAGGCATCTAGAGGTCAATAATGATTTAGAGCAAGGAGAGGAGACTTTCTCCTGTAAATGATACAACAATGTCAAATGATGTTTTTATTTTACGAGTGCATGCAGCTTTATGACCATCACCTATAGTAATTGTATTGCTGAATATGATAAATGGAGAAAACTTCTGTTTCACTTATGTCTCACCCAATTTATGTTTATGTTTAAACTAAAACTTTCGCAATTTACCGATTAATGTAATATATGATTATGAGAAGGCGTATAAGTATTTTTCGTAAAAAAGAAACAACACAGTTACACAATAACCCAAATGACATCTAGAAACTGAAACAATAGAAGTTACATCTATGATACTAGTATACCAGTCTCTAAATCGTCTAGAGTCTCACAAACATCTATGCTAATAATCAATTGATAATTCAAAGCTTATGTTTTAATTCTTTCGATTCATAAATATACGTTGTGGCGAGTGATAATATTTAGCGAGGATATCATGTCGAAACTATTTATTTTTTACCCCCCCCCCCCCCTGCTCATAGTTGAATACAACCCTTTTACGGTCGATATAAATCACCATAAAAAATGTTTCGATGGTTTGTATAATTTACATTCAAATCGTGCGAGTCTTCAAACGAAATCTCCTGCACTCTGTTTATTCAGGGAGTAGTCTCCCCTTAAAAAATACAGAACATTTGACTTATGATCAACTATATTGTAATTCTCAAAATGGCAAGTTGCTTATCAATACTTTATGTTATATTAGGCATTCGTAAATTATAAAAAAAAAACTGGTGGAAATTGTCGTCTTATCATATTATTAAAATAAATGTAAAAAGAATAATTTATAGAGCTTCGGTCTGTGTATATTACATTTAGGTGCAATATTTCATCTTTGATTACAACATGTTAATTGTCTGTGTGGGAAATGAATACAGAACTTTTGTTAAATAGAGAATGAGTTTTCTCTGTTGAAATAAAAGGATGTCAATATACCATATTAATTAATGGTCAGTAAGTTTTCAGGTACTTATCGCAGTCCGCACCAAAATAATTCCCATCGACTTGTTCACATACCCGTTTTCAACAATTTTCTTATGTGTCTCAACAAAAAAATGGCAAATAGTTACTAGTCCGAATAAAATGTTACTAGTCTGGGGCATCGAAGTAGTTGCTAATGGAAATACAGACGCCACCACGGCCAAAAAATGACGAAAAAGCCTAGGTCCATGTTTCACATACAACTAACAATTTGGCCAAACGAACCCGATCACAGCTAGATGTGATTGTGTTTTGATTTAGTGGGTACAAAATTTTAAACTCAAGCATGTTTTATTTGTTTGAGTGTTTGCTGATAAAACATGCCCTAGTGATACCCTGTTATTCCGACAGTTATAGACATACATTTAAATAAATATATGAGTGTTGCTAAGGAGACATTTGGTAATCTGAATACACATGTATATTCAAGTTACACTAGGTCACTAATGCAATACCATACATGGTCAAGTTATCCTAGGTCAGCTTTATAAAGCATAGATATTTCAACCTAATCTTAAGTAACCTCTGTATTACTGTACATGGTCAGGTTACCTCAGATCACCTCTGTATGACTAAACATGGTCAGGTTACCGCAGGTCAGCTTTACAAAAACACATGTATTTTCATGTTACCTCAGGTCACCATTGAATTACTGTAGATAGTCATGTTACCCCTGGTCAGCTTTACTAAAACACATATGACATTACTGTAAATGGTCAGGTTACCTCAGATCATCACTACAATACTGTACATGGTCATGTTAACCTAGTTTAGCTTTATAAAACACAAATATTTTCAGGTTACTTCAGGTCACCATTGTATTATGGTGCATGGTCAGGTTACCTCGGGTCACCAATACATTACTGTACATGGTCATGTTACAATGTACATCAGGTCACCACTGTATTACTGCATGATCAGGTTACCTCAGGTCACAACTGCATTAATGTACCTTACACGGTGAGGTCATTTTAAGGATCTTATTTTTACTGAAAATCAGATTTGATTTGACCATCCACCCCAAGCCAACACGCACACATAAGATGAATGATCGGTGCCTTAGGTATACAAATATTTTAAATAATCTGGCAAGTTGGTTGATATCTTTGGTATGTAGTCACATAAAAATTTGGTATTAAGATCAATCCAAATAGGAAACTATATTTTCGTGCGAATTTAATCAATGACAAATTCCCCCGGTTACCTAGGGTAACTTTTACATGAGGTCCTACATCAGCAGACCTATTATCAACCTGCCGTTAAAGTCCATGTAGCGTAGCAAAGAGGACGTGACCGCTGTTTCGGAGTTTGCCTTTTTCGGAGGAGCCAGGTCGTGGTGGATAACGAGGTTTGTTGTACTGTGTGGTAATTGTGACAATTCTTGTGATCAAGTTGACAGATGCAATGTTTATTAAACGGAGCAAATACCTATATTATCGCTTTATATTAAAATATTTCTTCATGTCGTGCTAAAATTTTTTGTAACATTTGCCACTGCACTTTTAAGACAACCAATCATCAATCTGTTATTGCAACGCACGCTAAATTTACGACACCATGTCGTAAATTAATATTGCGTTATCGTATGCACACAATATAAGTATTTAACATAAAAAAAAACAGCCAAATATAGATAATCACGATCGTTTACTCATTCACTTAACATTAGTTTTCTGACAATCAGTTCAAAGGATTCAAAGAAAGGCGTAGAGGTCGTATGCCCCTCTATTTTTGATTTGAAAATCTATCTTATTGGATATGTCTGAAGCCTATTTTCAAGTTTTATTGTGGTGTCGGGTTGTTCTAGATAATCTTTATTCCCGCAACTCACATAGTCGTCCTTTCATGCTTTTGTAACATCAATAGCTTTTAAGCTTTTAAGCTCTATGTGATTATTATTTTTAAGTAAGGAGAATACCTACTCTCCATATTTCTAAAGTTCTGATTAAACGTTTCATATTACATCAAATTATATATTTTGGAAAAGAAATCTGGGAGGGAGGGGGGGGGCTATCTATGGTATAATTTTCCCAATTATACCATGGTTTTGTTGTATATGGTCTTCGAGAAAAAGAAAGATATCAAGACCTGGCTGCCTGAATTTCTGATATTTGAACAACAGAGTCACTACGGGGTCACTAAGCTAAACTGCCCGCTTTGCACCAGCCGATATAAATGAATGCCTAGGGTGGGAATCCAACCCACGTACACTAACTCTGTTGTCCTATATTTTTAAATGAAAAAAAATCGCTCCTAGAACAAATAAACAAACAAATAAAGTTTAAAGAAATATATAAATGTGTATATATTATACTGGAAAATATAAGCTGATTTTCGGTTATTGAGATTTATACTTGGATTGTATTCCATAGGCTTCACTGTACAGCTACATGTAAATGTTTGAATTTGCCGAGGCTGCTTTTTGGGGGTGGGGGCAGGGAACAAGCCCCTTTTAAGGAGCTTCATATTTGGTAAATGCATAGACTTTTTCTTTGTATTACTCCAAATGTTGGCTTGCTAGACCCCCCTTTCAGAATCTTGGACCCGCATCCGATTTGTTATACAATGCTGACATCTAGACCTTAACACTGTGTCTAAACTACCCCGGCAAAAAATGTTTGGACTCGATGGTATCTAATATCCGGCACGGTGACGGAACATCAATAGATAGAGAAAGGGTAGTTTTCTATTTATTTATTTGTTATTGTTATGATATCGAAGAATATTTATACATATATAACTATTTTCTATTGTGAGATGTAATATTTTCTACAACCGTTCTAGATTAACGGAGAAATAAGTAAAACTGCACGTCAAAATGACGAATTGAGTGAACCTTGCCTCGAATTTGTTTAATTTCTCCTTAAATTGTTCACATGGTACGGAAAGAAAGGTACGGAAAGAAAGATATTGACATGGAGATTGCAAAACTAGTCACTTTGAACACCTCAATACTTGTATTTCTGCGTTTGGAACGAAAGAAATAGGTCATGTCAAAATAGAAGCACCCGGTTTTGTCAATGTTGTTTACTACACATTGACCCGGTTTTGTCTATGTATAGAACCCGGTTTAAATTTGTTTATTTTATGAAAAATAACGTTAACACTGGTACCCTGAAACAAACAAATAAATTTACAAATGGCTGATCATGTGGGTTTTCAAACCAGATACCTCAATAAAGCGTGTGGCCAAGTTTAATTAAATTGTTAAAAAGGAGAAGATTTTTGTAAGATGATTGGCAAAAACGCAAAGGAATGGTAAATGTCGTAATTAAAGGTCAATAATTCTTACAAGGATATCGACCAAGTCGACTTATTCGTATATATTGTCTTGCTGATCATTTTTGCTATATAACTTTTATATATTTCAAGATAATAGACAGAAATGGAAAAAAAAAGGAGAAATTTGTCATTCAAGGACATTAACTTCTATAAGAAGTCGTGTGAGAGTTTTGATGTGTATGGACAAAAGGTAGAGCTCAACATTATGAACATATCTGCCCCTGTTACATTTTCTCTATCTTTAGCTGTTTTCAAATAATAGACAAAACTTGCATCCCCCTATGTTCTATTTTAAGCCATGTCGGCCATCTTTGTTGACAAGCGTGGCGTCATCAAAAACTTTTTAAACTAGATACCCCAATGATGATGAAAAACAGTTAAACATAAGTTCGTTAGACCTTTTAAAACCGACATAAGATTGTGGATAAGGTTTGTTAAATGTATTGTAGCCCAGTAATTTCAGAGGAGAAGATTATGTAAAAAATTAACGGAAGACGACGGACGACGGGGGCCAAGTGATGAAAAAAGCTCACTTTTCCCTTGAGGTCAGGTGAGCTAAAACCAACCAAGAATTCCAAACAAGATTGCACCGTTCTTGAATTAAAAAAAATCTTAACATTTCATAATTAAGGCTTACACGAACGAGATAAACTAATCAGACATGGCAAAACAACTTCAATTGCGTTTTTTTTTAAACAAAAATAAATACTACGTATTATTTATACAGGAGTGACTGTACGCACTGACATGTCGCGACTGCTGGAATGATCGTTATCGAAATTATTTTGAAGGTCTGTAAGATAAATAATTTAATAAAAGTATCCCATAAAAAAAAGTCAAGGTCTGATGAAACCTGCCAGACGGACATGAACACATTACAATCATTAAAACCAACCAACCAAAAAACTTAACATTTACCAATTAATCAAGAAAATAAGTTCAAGGTCACTTAAATAGTCATGTGCGCCATACGAGCAAATATAGTTGACCTATTAATTATGGTATTAGAGATACGGACTTGAACACGAAATGTTAACCTTGATCATAGATATCAACCATTATCAGCTATTCATTTTGTTAGGAAATCGCTGAACCATGAAAATGAGGTCAAGGGCAATGGACATATGACAGATAGAAACGTCGTTACATAAAAGATCTGTGTGCGAGGTATGTTGCAGTCAGGCCTTCTAACTTCTGACATATGAAGCTTCATACAAATAGTTCAAGCCGCCACGAATTTGCATCCCTTGGTCTCGCATTCCGACAATTCCAAAATATCAATGTGAATTTTTAGAATAAACATGATAATCCTACTCACATACATCCAATTTCGCGGGTGTCCCTGCTTTCTTATTTCTTATAAAATTTTAAGTTGGTATACGATTTAGTTATATAACATCAGTGGCGAATTCAGGCGGTGTATAGGTCACACGCCCCCAGCCCACCTTTGATGGCCCAAAAATTTATTTTTTTTAGCATAATTCGTCCAAAACATTGTTCGCTTCACTACGCTCTGCGGTACTAAGCTGTTTGAATTACGCCCACTTTAAAAAAAACCTGAATACGTCCCTCTATATTGTCAATAATATATTGACCAACGACAATGTACGATAATCATAACACAATGGAGAGATAACAGAACCGTTTATTTATACAACTATTAATAAACTAATCATTATTGCATTTTCTCGATGGCCTGAGACTATTATACTAATTTATACTTAGTATTATTATAGTTACAATTAGGGATAGATAGATTTGATTTTTAATGCATGATTATTGTCATCCTTTTCTCACCATAAACATTCATTTTCTATGGCGATTCTGCAAGCATATATACATTTGTTTGATTATCATGCCTTATAATGAACATTTAGCCTTAAGAAGATTTATTTTAAACGATCATAGGTGATATTACACCCCTAGGTAGATTGGATTACTTATAAAGATAACCATCCTGTTGTGAAAGAAAATCACATATCAAATGTGTTTCCTTAAATTTTTAAGACCATAAACTCTAATTTTAAGTTTAAACACTAAAATTTACATAATTCATATAAACAAAACGTATAGAGAGCTTAAAACTCAATTTGCGGTTTAACCTTCATTTCTACCTATTTCACAGTTATAGTATTTTTTTTAATGCAAAGCAAAAATTTGATTATTTTTGTTCTAATAAAGTAGGAATTAATTAGTGTTTACAGATTCAAATAAATAACAGGTTGTCCTCTGTAAGAAATCGTTTTCCAACCAGCCACCAAACTCCTTTTAATTGCTGAAATTCAATTATGTTATGCGATTATGCATTTTTTTTCTTTGAGAAAACCGGGTTCTGCCTTGTAAAATCTAGGACAAAACCGGGTTGTACACATTGACAAAACCGGGTGCTTCCATTTAGACATGACCCATTTCTTTTGTTCCATACGCAGAAATACAAGTATTGAGGTGCTCAAAATGACTAGTTTTGCAATCTCCATGTCAATATCTTTCTTTCCGTACCTTTCTTTTCGTACCATGTGAACAATTTATGGAGAAATTAAACAAATTCGAGGCAAGGTTCACTCAGTTCGTCATTTTGACGTGCATTTTTACTTATTTCTCTGTTAATCTAGAACGATTGTAGAAAATATTACATCTCACAATAGAAAACAGTTATATATGTATAAATATTCTTCGATATCATAACAATAACAAATTGTACAATTTTGTTCACAAATTGGAATTTTGTGAACGTAGTTACACTTACCTGATATCCTTACATTATGGATTATCTTTCCGGTATTTGGTCACATCTCGCTCAAAACGCTTGACTGATCAAGAATTCAAACCTCTCGGTGAATCAGTCCAAGCGTGAGAACCCCTTCAGTATTCTCCGGCGAAATCCAAACAGATTGCCAAAAGAATTACTAATGGGGAGGAGGTGGGTAGTATATCAGGTAAGTGTAACTACGTTCACAAAATTCCAATTTGTGAACAAAATTGTACAATTTTAATATTACTTGTTACACTTACCTGATATCCTTACATTATGGATATCCATAGATTCTAAAGCAGTCCCAACTCAAGCGGTGGACTGTAATTCTTTTGTTCAAATAATGTACACTATATTACACTATATACAAAGTCTAAATGTTTGACTTTAAACACATTAAATAGATGTCTTTTTCATCTCACACACAAAGGTTTAAAAACTTGCATCGCATCTCGTCGGATATGAATAGTTCCAACACTATACAAACTATATTACAAGTTAAAAAACTGTACACATTTTTCTTCTTTTTTTTTTTTTTTTTTTCGAATTTTATGTATTTTTCTTCTTTTTTTTTTTTTTTTTTTTACTTCGATAAAACATGAGGGTCTATGTGACGTAAGTAAAATTTGGTGAATGTGGATTCCCTGCTCCAATCAGCAGCTTCCATGATGTTCTTCATTGATGCACCTTTATAAAGAGCCCAAGAAGGACCAATAGCTCTTGTCGAATGAGCCTTAACAGATTTCTTTTTGTCGTTATATGCCATCTGAATGGTACTCACAATCCATGATGAAATTGTTTGACTTGAAATTGGCTTATGTGGATTACTGATTGCTAAGAACAATTTACTATCTTGTCTGTTTTCACCACGAAAATTGTCAGTGCTCTTTAAATAGTACGTTAATGCCCTTTTAGGGTCAAGAAGCTTTTCTGCATCAAAGGCAGGTACAAAAATCTTAGCACCAAAATGTCCAGGACGGTCTTGTTTTGACAATCCTTCTCTAATAAAATAAACTCCTCTGCTATGTACAGATATATTTCCATCTCCCAAACGTAAGGCCTGTATATCACTGCAACGCCTGAAAGTAGTGATAGCAATTAAAAATACAGTTTTCCATGTGATAAACTTGAGTTCAGCCTTTTTCATTGGCTCAAAAGGCTTTTTTTTTTAACATTTCAAGTATTTTATCTAAATTCCATTCAGGAAGTAGTTTGACCCTGGGAGGCCTTGAATTGAAAACACCCTTCAATAAACGAATAATGTATGGGTGTTGACCTACTGGTATTTTTTCAACTGGGGGTAAAACACTTGATAACATAGATCTGTAGCCCCCAATCGTACTATACTGGAGACCACTGGTATACAGACTTGTAAGAAAATCTGCAGTTTCTGTTAAAGAGGCAGAATAGGGATCAATTTCCCTTTCACTACACCAGCCACAGAATTTTTTGAACTTACTAGAATAGTCCTTTTGAGTTCCTGTTCTCCAAGAAGCTGACATGAGTTGTCTAGTTTCTTTAGAAAAACCTCTCTTTTTGAAAATTCTGTTGATAGAGGCCATGCAACCAGACTGAATATTTCTGGGCTTGGATGGTATATTTTTGTTCTTGGCTGATGTAGTAGATTTTTTTGAACTGGTATTTTTATGGGATAATCTGATATCATTTTTAGCAGTTCTGGGTACCAGTGTCTCCTTGGCCAATGAGGAGCTACAAGAATTAGCTGGCAATTGTACCGATTCATGTGTTGGAGCACTTTCGGTACTAGACAGATCGGAGGAAAAGCATACCCGATTACATTGTCCCACGGTATGGACAGAGCATCTATTGCATATGCTTCCGGGTGAGGAAACCATGAACAAAATATTTTCACTTTGCGATTTTCCGCTGATGCAAACAAATCTATCATCGGTCTGCCTAACCTGACAAAAATTTGTTGAGCTACAGTCTCCTGAAGAGACCACTCTGTGTGTCTTATTTTTGTCCGTGATAGAAGATCTGCTAACACATTCGCTTTGCCTGCTATATGTGCTGCTTTTATCTGAATTTTGTGTTCTATTAGGAGTTTCAACAAATCCCAAGTTTTTTGACAAAGCTGAATTGATTTGGTGCCCCCCTGTTTGTTTATGTATTGTACAACAGTCGAGTTGTCGCATCGCAGAAGTACATTTTTCCTTTTCAACTGAGGGAGAAAATGTTGTATTGTTTTCAGTACAGCTTCCAACTCTAGACAATTGATATGTTGAGTTTTCTGTATATCTGACCAGGTCCCTTGGACTATCTGGGAATCCATGTGACCACCCCAACCGTTCGATGTAGAAGCATCTGTCGTTATGGTCACATGAGTTTCCCAGTGTTGTAAAGATCTGCCCTTTGTAATGTTGGCTGTATCTGACCACCAAATCAGATGAGATTTTAGATATTGTGTAATTGGAACATTCAGTTCCAGATTTTGAGAAGTGGGGCGCCAATGACTCAGCAAATAAATTTGAATTGGTCTCATATGAAGTCTTGCATAGGGAATCATCTCTATGCAAGAAGCCATAATCCCAAGTAGATGTAAAAAATCTCTGGCTGTTGCATGTTTTTTCAAGTTCATTACTTTGACTGTTTTTTGTAATTTCAACACTCTTTCTTGTGTTGGCATTACTATTCCTAAATCCAGATGGAATAATGCACCTATATATGTTATTTTCTGTGTTGGAGTTAAAGAGGATTTTTTTAGATTGATTATGAAACCCAACTTTACCAGAAGATTCAACACTATCTCTCGATCCTGGACTAACATGAGAGATGATTGATTTACTAGAAACCAGTCGTCCAGGTATACTACTAGTCTGATGCCTTGTGCTCGTAAATGTGCAGCTACTACCGATACTACTTTGGTAAAAACTCGAGGAGCTGATGTTGGACCAAACGGTAGAGCTGAAAATTGTAAGCAAGGGCTGTTTTTTACACAAAACCTCAGATACTGTCTGTGTTTTTGAAATACAGGGATATGCATATATGCGTCCTTTAGATCGAGAGATATTGCCCAATCCCCTTGTTTTACTACATTCAAAACTGTTGACAGAGAGTCCATTTTGAAGTGTTGTTTTCGGAGATACCTGTTGAGGGGTTTTTAATTTATTACGGGTCTCATGTCCCCTGTTTTTTTCGGAACTAGGAAAAATGTGCTGTAGAAACCGTTTAAAATGTCCGCTTGCGGAACATATTCTACAGCGCTTTTTTCCATAAGTTCTTTTACTTCTAAATGTAAAATTTCTAAATCTTTTGCAGGAACAGAAGTTATTTTTACTCCTGTTTTTGGAGGAAACTGTTGAAATTCCAGTTTGTAGCCCTCTTTTATAATTGATAAAACCCACTGATCGTTTGTTATTTTTGTCCATTCCTTTAGAAATAAGCTTAAACGACCCCCTACAGGTATCTCTGGAAGCAACATTTGCACATGAAAGTTGCTTACCTTGATCTGATAGTCATTTCTTTTGTTGCCCCTTGGCATGAAATGGGTTGTTAAAGCGACGAAAATTGTTCGTTGTACCAGAACTCTTGTCGTCTTTATCTGGTCTTGTTACTGTACTAGTTCTTTGTACTGTACGCTGTGTATTAGACTTAGCACCTGTGAAAGTAGAACCTTGTGCATTGTCAAATTTTGGTTTCTTAGACCAATCATTGGAAAATTGATTGCCTGTAGCTTTCCTTTTCACTGAAAAAGTTTTATTTACATGTAATTCAGGCAGTAACTCTTTTAATTGTTTATTTTTGTCAACCCTGTCTTTAAGAGTTTGTTCCATATTGTCACCAATGACACCTGACTTTGTCAAAGGTAATGATACAAGTGGATGCTTAAGCTCTTTAATATCATTAAGACCTGTGTCCTCTAAAGTAGCTTTTCTACGAATTAAGTGGTGAAATGCACCAGCCCGTGCCACTTGGTCCAAAGATTTTGTAGACATTGCAAATATGTCTCTTACAAGTTGGATAGATTTGTCTAGATTAACTTCATTTTCTGACAAAGTATTTAACAAATTGCCCAAAGCTTGTTGGGTGTATGCTGTAGTAATTATCCCCATGCGTGCAGCTACCTGGCCTTGATATGCCAACTTTTCAAGGGATTTTAAACAAGGATTGTATAAATTGCTTTTCTGGCTTACTGAATAAGCTTTAGCACCATGTTTTTTCACTAATAAATCAGGTACCATATTATCTAGACTAGGTACTTCTAAAATATCACTAGTTTTCTCGTGAACAGGAAAACTGTGTCTATATTCATCATTATAGGCTGTCAACCTTTCTGGATTTTTACACCTCCAAGAACCAGATAAAATATCAATTTGACTTTTGTCAAGAATAAGACCTCCAGAGCTTGTCTCTTTTTTAGTCTTAACATCATCCCCAAATAAAGATTTTAAGTGATCATTATTGTTCTCATCTGAGTCACTTTCATTACCATTCACATATTTACTGAATCTTGATGAAGATTTTTGAGGATTTTCAGTTTCACTTTTTAAAGAAGACTCATCTTCTGATAGTAAACCTATGTCATGTCTTTCTCTAAGGCCTGGTGCCAAAGATACGACATCTTCATTTTCCCTTTCACGAACTGAATCTGTTGGAAAATGTTCATGGTTAGAATCCTGAACAAGTCTGTGCGCTCCTGAAGAGCCACTATCTTGTTCAGATTGATTCTGACAAGGTCTCTGCTCACCTGACGTGACAGTATCCTTGTTTATATTTATACCATCGTTTGAACTAAATAAATCAAAAAATTTATCAAACCTGGTTTCTATCTGTGAGAAACGGCTTTCCCATTTCTTATTCAGTTCCTCGACCTCGTCCTTTTTCTTGGACCTACGGGAACTGGTCTTTCTCGAGGCTTTTGGCTCCGCCATTTTATCCCGAGCATCCCCTGCCACTGATGATTTTGGACTGCTGGCAGTAGAAAATACCTCGTCTTCACTGAGCGTGTGATGAACGGTAGCTTCCGTCATCCTTGCACGCATACGAAAACTTAATTTGCAAAAACTTGTGTCTTAGACACGTTAATTCTGACGAATAAAGAAACGTGACCGCTTTGGATTTCGCCGGAAAGAATACTGAAGGGGTTCTCACGCTTGGACTGATTCACCGAGAGGTTTGAATTCTTGATCAGTCAAGCGTTTTGAGCGAGATGTGACCAAATACCGGAAAGATAATCCATAATGTAAGGATATCAGGTAAGTGTAACAAGTAATATTAAAATAAATAAACAGAAAACTACCTTTTCGCTGTCTATTGATGTTCCGTCACCGTGCCGGATATTAGATACCATCGAGTCCAAACATTTTTTGCCGGGGTAGTTTATACACAGTGCTTAACGAGGTTGCTCAAGTAAAAACAATAATGTTCAGTGAAATGTTAAAATTAGATAGCGTCTGGTTTTTCTAAATGAAGCTTACTTTTTTGCGAAAATTATTGCTAGTCAACATGTGATTTTGATCATGAACATTTTGAAATTCCTTTTAATTAATGTACGACTTGGGCTTCAGGTACAAATTAAAATGTGGAATGATTCATCCAAACTCTCAAAAAAAATCTTGTGAAATTAATTTCCTCAGAATTGTAAATGAATATTAAAAAATTAAAACATTCGAACATTTTGATAAAATAAAAAAAACTAACCCTTTGCAGTTCAACTTTTAATCTGGGGTTTCTTGCGTCCATATCCAGAACATCTAATTCCTTTAATATTTGTTCGCCTGTAACGTTATCCGTCACCAATGTAAATGTGCACCCATCGCTGTCGAAACATCTCGTCTTACTGATTTTTCCCGCTTTTTCAGAAGCCCGTGCTTATTTTAGAAAGTAGGCGTAGCTTTATGTGTAAGGCCCGAAAAGGGTTATTTAACTGATTCTTGTCAAAACTATTTTTAAAGTAAACAAACAAAAATATATACTTCGTCTCGTGAGGTTATTGCCGGGGGTTTCAACAAAAGCTATCGTATAATTTACGAAACACCGCAAAACTATCCAAAAGATATGAAATATCTATAACATAGTCTAGGATGAGAAGAATACGTGTAGTTATAACAGTACTAAAGTTATTAACCATATAAAATAGATTGTAGTTCTCATTTTTAAAAGAGAGTGGTAAAGGCCCGGGTCGTTACTGACTATCCTTTCAGGTATTACTGTACACTTGCAAAATCATACCCTGTTCCAACCAGAAAATATTGAAAAACATACCCTGTTCTAAACAGAATTATTGAAAAACATACCCTGTTCTAGACACGCTCAGAAAATGTATACCCTGTTCTAGACACGCTCAGAAAAAGTATACCCTGGTACAAGTAAAGAGTTATTTTTGTGCAACGTTTTCGGCCTTTTAATTTCACAAATTTTCATGTATTCATGTTTTGACGTTTTATTTCTCGTTTTCTCGTGTTTGGTTCGATGTGCGTGCTTCGTGTTTCCCCTTGTTTATTTTCCGTGTTTCGTGTCGGAACTCTTTTAAAATTTCTAGTCCTAGTCCCGCATTTGATTTACAAAACAAATAAACTGGGACTTATTCAAAGTCGGATATTGTTTCAAATTATGTATTAATGAACTGGTTCCCAGAATATTACTTGCTCTCTTGAAATTCTCATGTATATGTATGGTATGTAATAAAGTTCATCAAATTACTATGAATGATAATTTTTTCAAATCAGATACAACTAACGGACACTAAACGTTGACCACAGGGGTCTTCAATCATGGGAAAACAGTATACAAACACAAATTAGAAAGACGTAGCATCACAAACACCCCTACAAACCGGAAGTGACCAAGAAGGATAAGCAGACTGAGCCTGTTGCACATGCGGCATTAGCGGCGAGTTTCTAATGTAAGTACAAAATATTTTTTTAATAAACATTTGATTTACAGATATTTTAAATAATATATTTACCATTCACCTAAAAAAAAAACTTGTGATTGAATTGTACTAGTTTACACCTCCTTCTTTTTCTCTCCGTTCGGACAGATCTTTTTGTTTTTTGACCAAAGTTGCAGAAATATGAATAATGCGTAATGCACCAATGATATGGTTCTGTGAGTTCTCAACTATGTGCTTTTTTTTAAATCGTTTAATAGTAGGGTGCCCAATGTCCAAAAAGTCCTCTAGTTAACGAGTTTAAGTTAACGGATAACACACGGCTGATTTTTTGGCACATTATAGGAAAATCATTATATTTTACAATCATGATTGTCGTCGTAAGTTCCCATGGTCACGATTTTCTAAATTTCGTGTTTTTACAGGGTACCACCAGATACCGTATTGTACGGGGAATCTTTAACACGAAAAATAAAATTATTGCGTTCTTTGTTTGTGGTTAAAACAGTACCTATAATATAGTTTATATATTAAATATAAAAATTATCATATAACAAAATCGAAAAGTATTTAAGTGATTTTGATATAAGTATTTCAGCATTTTAGTAAGAGTAAAATTTTACCCGAAATTTACCCTATTTTCATCGAAAGCAAAATTATTACGTGTATCATCACAATATTTTTTACTCTGATTAAAGCAATAAGATACAGTGCATGTGTATGCCAAATTGCATGCGTGAAATAAAAATCGTTTTGAAGAAATTAGCAATTAAAAAATACAAAATTAAGTCAACATTTTGGTATTGATTTAACACGGATTATCTCGTGCCATTAATCATTTTGTTGCTTACACTATTAGGCCATTAACAAGGACAGAGGTCACTCAAAATATTTCTCTTTTTTGCTTGTTGTGTGGTTGATTTATTTCTTGTGAATAGCCAGCTAACTTTGTAGATTGTCACTTTGTTCGGAGAAATCTGTTTTGTGTCTGTTTTTCAAAACTTTAAACTTTTTATTGAATAGTTATTTTGTTATAATTGTAGTATAAGAATCAAATCGGTCGGTTTTTGTTTCACACCCGGAATATGGCACATCAAAAGTCTTGTATAATTTTTTCGAGCTAAATCCCTCTCGGTGGGAACGACAACAAAAATATACCACCCTAACTTCGTGCAACAACAAAAAACCAGATACAACAGACAGCAACCAACGACAACCATTTAATTGCAGGCTCCTGAATTTGGACAGAAGTTGGAGGGGTTAATCATGTTTGTGATCCATCAACCCTCCCCTGACCTGGAAAATTGTTAAACAACACAGCATAAGAAAACTCTGCTGAAAAAAATACTTTGAAATGACTTGACTTATCAAATCGGCATGAAGCACAGAAACAACTAACATGAAGACAAAAAACACAAAGTACCGATATAATAGTACTCGTCGTTAGGGTAGAACATTTTATATTCTAGAGAAAGGGATGGGGCTGCTACGCATGCTTATTTTTTCCGGCTGCTTTTCTACGCGAAAATTTATTTTCACTTTTTTACACATTCATATCCTCAACTATCCTGCATTTCATGTTGCAGAGTGTTCATTCTCATCCTGTCTTGTGCAAAGTCAATTAATTCAGTTCATACCAGGCCAAGTAATTCATTTTCAAAATTCTCATTCCCTCCCTCCTTTCGAAATCAAATGGGTGTTCCCTTACTGAAAACTAATGAAAAGACGTCATCAATAGTCTGAGAAAAGTATGATCATAAACATCATTATCGTAAAAACTAGCTTTTGTTATAAATCAGGCCGTTAGTTTTTTTTTCAAATGAATTCTTTCATTTTTTTTATAACTGGCCTTTTTATAGCCGACCATACGGTATGAGTTTTTCACATTGTCGAAGGCCGTACGGTTGCCTATAATTTTTTGCTTCCACATCTCCTAATTTTTATATTATACAAC
Source organism: Mytilus californianus (assembly GCF_021869535.1). NCBI lineage: Eukaryota > Metazoa > Mollusca > Bivalvia > Mytilida > Mytilidae > Mytilus > Mytilus californianus. Next base: position 8,536,552 of record NW_026262582.1, read on the forward strand.
AAGTATTACATAAATTTAACATTATCAATGTTCCATGTAAATGTGGTAAGGTCAGATGAACTCTGCCACAAAGACATGTACACCTTGTTACCATTCCATACACCAAATATATTAACCCACTATTATCTGAGACTGTACGGACTTGACCACTGAAACTTAACCTTGTTCATTGATCCGTGAAATTAGGTCGAGGTCGGGTGAATCATGTCTGACGGTCAAGTAGACCTTGCAAGGATACCATATATTAGTATCCAAATATAGTTATCCTAGAACTCATGATAATTGAGACATTCGCATGACGAGAAAAGCTTTACAATGTTTTAGCGGTCACTTATCCATGAATAGGAGGTCAAGGATAATGATTATATGACGGAAACACAATGGACCTATATACAATATATGAATCATGATCATCCAATTCCTCTGCCCTCTGAAATATAAAGCTATATAAATAGTTTATGGTGTTGCCGCCACCACCATCAGATTGTATTCTGTATGCCTCGCATTCTGCGACTTCCGTTGAATGCGATTTAAAAAAGAACAACTGAAATTAGCTCTTTTACCTAAACCTAGTCGGTGGGCTTTCAACTTAACAGTAGACAATGAAACGCAATTGCTACTACTAGCTTCGGCAATTTTTCTATGTTGTTTCACTCTTATTGAAATTCTGATCTTTATTAACTCGCGTGCTCTTATATATAAGCTCAAATGAGGATAACGAAATCAGAGATCTATATTTTAATTAGATTGATGATGTTTACAAGTGTTTGTAAAATATATCAATGTTGTACAAACCTTTCTTTTTGTAGATAATCTTTAACTTCATGTCAATTGTAGGCCAATTTATGTTCGATAAGTCATGTACATTACACTTGATATGAGTGTGTAAGATGGAGTGATTAGCCTGCTGTTCTCATTTTGTTTTCATAACTTGTAACAGAAACCCTCCCCCTTTTCCATCGTTTGAAGTTTGTTTGTTTATTTCTGTGAAGTAAATATATACTCAGACCTGCTAATTCAATCAATTCTGCGTTAATATTCATCAGTTTTGGAACTAAGTACTATTTGATGTGCTTCCACGTTCACCAAAAGAAAATTGGATATTTACCCAGAAAATCATCACGAACACCTTCTACCAAAAGACGGAAAAAATAACATTTTGGGAGGGCAACTTATAAATGTTAATATTTAAAAAACATCTCTAAAGATCACTTTTATCGAATCTTATGTAAAAATTCCGATTTTGGAACTTTTTAAAGGTCAAGGTCACTGTTATTTAACAGATGAATGAAAATTGCAAATGTGCACCCTATAAGTACAAATGTCAATCTCGAACTATATTTGGCAATAAAATTATCATATTAGTCCTAAATATATATAATTTTATTTATAGTGCAACCTGATATAACATTTTTACATACATTAATACAAAGTCAATCAGCCAGCCTTCAAAGGCTTACGAAGCACTGTCAATTAATATCTATAATTAGCGCTAATATTAAAAATATGAAATTTTGTACTTCAAGAACATTTTTAAACAAGATTATTTATATGTCATGATGAGAAAGTAACTGAGCTCTGATTTTTGAAATATTGAATATATAGTTTGACACTAGTTTACAGTCAGTAGTTAGCAATTTAATGAGTATTTCGTCATCAGAAAGAACGGAAAGGTCTATGTTGTTACGTTGCTGAAAGTCCGCAAAGGCATTGTTTCTTTCACACAAATATAAAGGACATTGAACTAAAAAATGTTTTTCGTCCTCAACGGATACATTGTCATTACAAACTTTACAAAAACGTCTATTTGACGGGATACCACGATAACGCCCAAGTTCTAATTCCAATGGAAAAGTTCCACAACGCATTCTGGCTAAAGTCTATCTCTATTGTCGTGTCATATTAGTGGTTATGTACTGCTGTGTTTCAAAGTTTGTTTCAAGACATTTAAAAGTTCGCAATTTTGGCATGTTCATAATATCCAGTTTCCATTTTTCGTGATGCTTTTGACGGAGCAAAAGTTCTGAACAATTTGCAATAAATTTTACACTTAGTCCATTTGTGTAGTTTTTGTTCAATAGTTCCAAAAGTTCACATTTTTCCATCACTGATTTTAGCTCGTTGTACCATGTTTTCCTATATTTTTCTGATAAAGTTGAATCCCATTGGAAAATACGATTTGGAATTCGACTTGCGTGCATACTTGCTACTCTATGCCAAAGTCTTATCATGTTACACTGGCGACGGATATATGCAGGAGTCCAACCCATATCACCACAAATAGCCGGAATCGGACATTTCCCAACTCCCATAAATGTCCTGATTGCTCTGTACACTGGTTCTCCGGTAAAGCGCCCAACGTCAGAGTAAAAAATGATAAAATATAAATTGCAGCAAAACCTGTAAATAAAGAACATGGAACATCCTCATAGTATATTCTATTCACCATACAAATTTCAGCATGTAATATGCTACCGTTAATTTTTAATGATCGAGACAGTTAAGACGAAAAAATGTCAAAAAAATACATTTAACGTCATTTTATTTCCTTTGACGTCGTTATCTGATAGCGTGATTTTCAAAACCAAAAATGTTAAAAACTTTGAAATCATTATTTTTACGGTGTTTTGTTATCTTTATTAATTCTCAAAAACTTTAATGTGCGTTTTTCTTGTGAGTTGAAATTAACACGAATTAAGGTGATACATCTTCCTGTGGACTGTTTCCTTGTAAAGTAGTACGCCAAAAAAATCCACTCAGCGTGTTGGTCTTGTACAAAACGGAATAAATATTAATATCGTATTAACATGCTTTCGACCCGAATATGCATATAAATCGCCGCTGAATGCCCCTCCTCCTCCTCCTCCCCCTCCTCCTCCTCCACCTCTCCATCATCATCATCATCTAGTTTGCCAATCTGTGTTTACCATGAATTATCATTGATGTGGTCATATTTATAAATATTTTCAAAATGCACAAGAATGGCGTATAATGCATTTACCCTTGCTTTGAATAGTTTGAATAACTAAGAATTTTCTTTTGTAGACGAAACACAACCCTTGAATCTTTGATAGGTTACTTCCTTTGATATTCAATAATACTTTTTTCCTTGGTATCGGAAATTTGAAATGTTAATATATAGGAGAGTGACGAGACGTGTTTATATCAGATCAAAGGATTAAATGAATCACTTTTTTTGATAATGTTTAAAGTTATTATAATACTGCAATTTTAGAGGAGAAATGATTGATTGATTGTTGTTTTCTGAACGTACAGTGGCAAATATTTCATGCAGAATTATGACCGAGAGAAGAATTTTGAAACAATAAATAAGATGTTGCATGCGTTGTCGTTAAAAAAGAATTAAAAAAAACCTCAACTCCAATAAAAATAAACAAAACTATTTATTTATTTGAAATAACCCAAGATATATGAGATGGTTTATAGAATAGAAAATAATGCCCCCCCCCCCCCCCCCCCCCTAAAAAATAAAAAATGAAGAAAAATAGGCAATCAAATAAAGAATAGAAAATAATGGGGTGAAAAAAAAATAATTGTATAAACATTAAGAATAAGGTAAAAAAAAATACTGATTTCAGAAATAAATAATTTACAGAATAATGAAACTTTGCGTTTTCTGCATATCAAATTTATTATTGATAATTGACAATAGACAAGTAGATCATTTGGAATGAAATATTGAACTGGTCGTAATCGGAACTGGTTTATTGAAATTAGCGATGCAAATTATATACATTCATAAGCATCGGTATTTTTCTCCAAAATCAAGATCTTGCACGAGTTAACGTATCATTTCGTTCCGAAGCGCTATTTTGGATTTATCTTCATCATGTACGCCCAGCGCCGAATATTTGAAAGCCAAGGATGTAAAAGAACAGAAAGAGTTGATGAGCTATATGACCAAAAGGACATAAACAAAAATAGCCAAATCAGTCGAAGATTAACTTTGCCCGATGGAGTTGAAACCTTAATTAGTTTCTTTATAATTTCAAAATTTATCAATAGATAATTAAAGGGAATTGAATGGAATTGCAGAATCAAAACGGTTCTTTCGTCGACATAATTCCTACATCTTCAGTTTCATAATTGTAAGATCCATAACTCATTATAATTATAAAAAAAAAACAACAATTTATTGGTAAGGGCTGGAAGACTGATGCTTGAGGACGGATGACATTGTCATAGATTTTTTGGGGGTATTTTTAGTACCAATAAATGTTCAATATATTTTAATATTCTCCAAAACAATTGATTAATAGGCAATGTTTTAATATTTGGTTGGACAGTTGGGCAATCAAGGATAAAATCTAGTTCTAGTGATCGAATTTTTACTCCATCGGATTTCAGATTTCTCTTAATGTCGGTTAACTACCGGTACTGTCTCTGTTATAAAACTGAATGTTCAGCTTCTCAGTACTAGTACCTCATATGACAAACCAAATATGATCAAATATACCTCATGTCATCTTAACTTCTGTTTATTATCCCAGATATCCAAATTATCACAAAGAAATTAAAATGGTCTTTTTCTCCCCCGTTTGGTTTTAATCAGATATTCAGATATTAATCAAAATTGGTAGATGGTATCATTTGTGCAGTACAGTGACAGATTAAAAAAAAGGGGGTCGTCATACGTATGTCGTTGATACAGACAAGAAGATTTATCATGTCAATATTATGATACAACAGGAAATTTTCATATGCAGGATCTGAACACAAGAATTTTACAGAATAATCATATTTCTTACTGAATAGAGAAAAATGGCCTAAAGAATTACAGAATACAGAAATGTAGACCCCCCTCCCCTAATCCAGACCGTCATATATATTATATTGTGACGGATAGTTTTGTTGATCTATTTAACTGTTTTAATTTTCGAAAGAATATTTGTACAAGGTGTTAATAAATGTAACGGACAATATATACCATGCCCTCTCAGCCGACGTCAATGAAAGAAAGTATTTAAAAGCTTGTTTCCCTGTGCAACATGATATAAAACTCATTAGGCAGAGCAATTTTAATGGCTACTTGCATAATTGTTAAATCGTGTTAAATTCGGTATCAAATTTATATTAATAATAAACGTTACATATCTTGAATATTGAAAACAGGTTAAAGTTATTTACTTGCATTAATATTGATATTTATCATAATTTATATTTAGTAGTAAATACAGAAGTTTTGAATATTTGATAAATAGCCTGCTGTTTAATCCGTATCGCTCAACTTTGATGCGCACCCATTATCACACCCCTTTATCGCATGTCTACCCTTTATCGCACCCCTATTCGGATTTCTCATTTATGACAGTAGTGATTCCGACGAAATTTACATGAAGTCCGATGTTTGTTAAACTAGATTTTTTATATTTCAAAAGTGCACATTTTACTCACCAGTCTCAAAGTAGTCTCTTGTTTATTACAGTATACTTGTTATTAAATTGTTGGTTTATTGTTGCTATTTTTTTATTAACAGGTTTTATTCAGAATGTGTTTCATATAGTACAACATTACTAAAGGAGGATAAAAAGAACTGAATGAACTTCCATACAAAACACAAACAAACAAAAAATACAATAAGCAAAATATTTCTATGGACAACAGGACGTAAATTGTAAGGTAACCCAATAAGCAGTTCCTATATATGATACAATTTTTAAAACATGGCAAAAATAAATAAATCTGAAGGTAACCCAGGTGCTTTAGATCAGTAAGCAGTTCCTATATACTCTCCTGTTTAAATCTGTGATAAAGCGTATACATGGCAAAATCCGTATCACATGCCGTATCATCCCTCCGGCTGATATTGGTATCTCGGGATGATACGGCATGTGATACGGATTTTGTCATGTATTATTCTCTATAAAAACATCCGGTTCGGTTTTTTTCTAGGTCTGAGAAAAAAGCAACTGTGTTACACTTAAACAATTGATTAATAAAAATTGTCACATGGGGTCTTCTTATGTCGATAATTACAATGTATGTTATTGATCTGTAAGTTATATATTCGCCATCCGTAATAATTATCTAATATGTTTATTTGGCATGCCATACTCGATAGAAGTGCGGACGTGATAGAAAGCACTCTTTACCAAAACGTCAACGGAGATTACATTCCACGGAGGTTACATTTCGATGATTTTGCCATTTATAAAACATAATACGTGTATCTGAAGATAGAAATTGTACTAAAATTAAATGTTGACACCGATATCGATCTGTTGGATGTAAAATTTATTTTCAAAATAGGTGTTTGTTTAGAATAGCTTAACAAATCTCTGCAGTTTTCAACTTTGTTTAGTTTTTCAGACTGATATGATCTGGAATAAATGACCGTAGTTATAAACAAACTTATTTATGGTAACCTTATAATCGAATTTAACTCATATCACACTCAATGTTGTGCTTAATATTTTGTCCTGCTTGGTCTTTTTTCCGTTAACGGAAATTACAGGTTTACGAAAAAAATATTTTGACGGCCGTACTGATCACTATCGTTGTGCAACATGTACTAAACTTTATAAAAATTAAAAATATAGATAATAAAGAAATATAAAAATCTCAGATATAAGTATAACAAGCTACGGGTATATATAACTCGTATATGTAACAAAGACAGCTACAAATTTTCCTTCTTTTGTCAAACAATTAAAGACTGGAACAAATTATCCTCAGTCATAACAAAAAACACCACCACAGAAACTTTCAAGGATGCACTCACTCACGATGTGCTCCTTGATACCTATCCACACCTGAAGTAATCAGGCAATCATGTTTTTATCTTAAATTAAAAATAAAAATAAAAAATGAAATATTAGAAAAACTACATAAAAACGAAAAATCTAAAAACAAAGAAAAATTGTAAAAATCAATAATAATATAACAAATATACAAATATATGGAATACAAAAAAATTTGACAATCTATGTTTAACTACATTTATAAATACATAAATTTGAAAAAATTTTACCAGGTATGCGCCGGAAAATAAACATCAGTATGTTGATGGTTTTCTGCAACTGAAGAAGAAGAAGAACTCGGAGTCGTTAGTTTTGCTATCTTACGGTGGGACAAATTAACGTCATAAAATGGGCGCTTTAACGGAGGACCAGTGTGTATTGGAGTCTTTCAATATTATCGTAAGGCTTGTAACCCCAGACACCTGATGCATAGTCCATGATTGGAATAACTGTACTTGCAAATAATTTTGTGTATGTTTCGTAATCAAAACCATCCACCAGAAAATATTTTGATGATAAGGCACCAAGTGCTCTACTACTAGCTGTGATGAGTTCGTTCACGCACTCGTTGTATTCTAGAGTTTCAGATATTGTAAGTCCTAGGTATCGATATTTTGGTGTGTATTCGATAGTTGTGTTCCCCATCTTAAATACTCTGTCTGAGCACGGAGATGACTTTTGTCTAATGTGCATAACTTTCGTTTTATCACAGTTCACTTGCAAGCTCCATTTCACAGACCAGTTATTTAGTGCTGTTAATTGTTTTTGCAGTCCGTTTTCTGTATCCGATATAAGCACAATATCATCAGCATAAAGTAATGTACATATTTCAAAGTCAGTATCTAGACGGATTCCACAATTCAAAGCATTTATAACTGTAGTTAAATCGTTGATGAATAGTGCGAATAATGTGGGAGCCAAATTATCTCCTTGACGAACACCAGTTTCGACCGAAAACCAATCTGTTAGAGTACCGTTTAGTCTAACACAGCTTTGTAGGTTGGTATACATGCTTTGGATCGTTCTCAGCAAATTTCCGTAAACACCCGCTTTAACAAGTTTATGCCAGAGGTAGGTATGGTTAACAGAATCGAACGCCTTGCTAAAGTCTATAAAACATATGTGTGTGTCAAGTTTCATTAGCTTTCTGTTTCTTAAAATGGTGCACAGTGTATAAATGTGGTAAAAACAGGATCTCATTTTTCTGAATCCATTCTGTTCGTTACAGAGTGTGCCATTCCGCTCAAAATAAGAGGTAAGTCTGCGATTAAGAATAGAGCTAAACATTTTGGCAACAGTTGACATTAAGCTTATACCACGATATCCAAGTGGATCACGGTAGTCTTTTAATATAGGATGAATAATACTTTGGCACCAAGGTGAAGGAACTATACCATGAGTAAAGCACATATCAAATAACTTTTGTAACGGGACAGTCAAAATTTTGTTACACAGAATTTCGTTTGGTAAATTGTCAACACCTACAGTAACTGCTTTTTCTAGTTTCACTAGTCTCGTTGCTTCTTCTGTTTCCTCAATTGAAATATTTTCATTGAAAAGTTTGGCCGCTAAAATCTCATCATCTTCATCCGTTACGCTCGCTCTCGTATTCGTGCTCCAACTGTTCATTAAGTTCGCTTAAATTGTCAATGAATGTATCGTTTACCAGTGTAGTGTCTAATTTAAATAGCTTGTAATATTCGCTTTTCCATCTTTTGAGGATTGTTTCCTGGTCTGTAGAGAAGCTTCCATCCTCCATACGGACACTGTCAATATCTGGTCTATGCTTTTGCGGCCCTAGCTTATCGACTTCTTTCCAAAATTCCTTCGGATTTGAATCATTTAAAGTCTTAATTCTGTCACGGATCGACGCCTGATGAGTGCGTTCACACTGCCGTAATCGTTTGTCAAATAGTTTTCTTTTTTCGATAAACGTGCTTCTGAGAAAATCCCGTGTCCGTTTACACCCTTTATATTTCAGATAATCCTTTTCAGATCGGTTAACCTTAGAAAGTAGCTCTTTTAACTCAGCATTCCAATATGGTTTTTGTATTTGTTTTTTCCGTTTTTTATAGATATAGGAACTATAGTTATAATCCTTTGAATTATTCGAATTTATTTTGCTATAAACGCAAATATGTAGGGGTGGCCAGCTGTCTAAACGTGACTCTACGTTTTCCTTGAAATTTTAGATTTGACCTTTGACCCAAATTTAAGAAAATCGTGACCACTGTAGACAACGACGACATCAATATTTCGACGAGGCTTGTTCTCCTCTTTCCAATGATATAAAATATAGCCGTGTGTTATTCCGTTAACCCAAATCGATCAAATTTGTTGACTGGGCACTCTACTATAACGTAAAGTTATATATGTAAGGCCTGTATTTCTATGCTTCATTTCCCAATTTCTCAAACAGACTCGTCAGGAGCATGTTGTTCAGTGGTTGTCGTTTGTTGGTGTGGTATATACATGTAGGTGTTTCTCATTTCTCGTTTTTTTATATATATTATACCGTTGGTTTTCCTGTTTCAATTGTTTTACACTAGACATTTTGGGGCCTTTTATAGCTTGCTGTTCGGTCTCTATGAGCAAAGTCTTCCTGTTGAAGGCCGTACGTTGACCTATAATTGTTATCTTTTTATACCTTTCGATTTGAATGGAGAATTGTCTAATTGGCACTCATACCACATCTTATCATTTATATCAATCGCCAATCAATTAATCTATAATTAATCAAACCATTTTCCAATCAAAATCCTAGATTCCCCTCATTATATTTTATTTTAACAGCTTTGTACACCCTATACGAATATCAATAACACGTTATATAATGTACACTTGCCGATCAATCTCGTATACGCTTTATAGCTTCTTTATCCAAAAATGCAATGGTGCCTATTCAGTAGTCCCCCCTTTTCATATTGAAAATATGTAAACAATCAAACAATAAACCAATAAATATAAATACAGTTTGTTTTAAGTCGATGAAATATACATAATATACAAAATTGAAAGTGTAAAACATTTAAAATATATCTTTTGAAAACATTTATTTGAAAAGTTTGTAAAAATTGCCTTCTTTTTATACGCAAATGTTCAATTAATATCAAGTATTTTTGTCAATTCATGTTGTTCTAATTACTTAGTTCCAGACAATAAACTTGTGTCACTTTTGTGATGAGGAGATACGTTATCTCCTATTTTTAAAGTATTTTGAATTTGAAATCGTTCCTAGCCCTTACATGTAGCTTGTTCAAACCTGTGATAGGGGCTGTCTTAAACTGGCAGTGAGATGAGAGATGTTTTCTCCATGTTGATGGCCTCACTATGACTTTGAGATGCAGAGGAGCAAAAAAAGCTTACGTTTTGTTTGGGGGGGGGGGGGGGGATTGTACATGTACTTTCTTTATGAAGCTTACGTTTATTTTATTATTTTAATTTTTTTTATTTGCATGTACTGATTTTATGTCATGGATACTTGATATCCTTCATTTTTCTACATTGTATCTTATTTCTCTATCATTCTTTCATTTGTTTTATGTAGATGTTTATGGTATTTATAAATAATCGTTGGTCATCTCAACGAGATTTTCCAGATTTTTCAAAATTTGAGAAAAGCAATCAAGTTGAGATGACCAATGATAATCTGTTTATCGATATTTTACCTATTACATTGTACGGCGTTGTTAATTTCATTGACAGCGGCACGTGCGCACTTATAGTTTCTAGCAGTAATCTTTCATATCACTCTACTGTGCTGAGAAAGGAAATTATCAAACAGTATGATCAAAGGAAATTTACGTTAAAAAGCGATAATTTTAAACATCGTCCTAGTAATAAGGCTATATTTATTAGTTATACAACCTCCTTAGTCCTAGTGAGCAATTATATATTTATTTTAGAACGGAAAAAGATCATGACGAAAACAGACACCTGCAGTGTCCAAAAATTCAAAAACATCTAAATAAGGGATTTGTCTCCCTCTACAAAATTATGAGAACGTGCGCTTTCAAAGAATAATTTTGAACGGGAATATATAAGATGTTGATTGAGGGAATTAAAAGTACTATATAAATGCAATTCTTCATAGAATGAAGAAGAGTTTTTAAATTATGAAGTGACAAAATTGCTGTAAAGTTGAGTTTTCTCGGCCCTATTCTTTCATAAACAATTTTAAGATTACGAATGATTATTTTCCAGGTGGAAATGATTTGTGTATATTATAGTCACTTAATTTGACACTATGGCAGGACAGAATTTTCTCCTGTTCCATAAATAACGAATTTGAGCCCATATGGCATATACTGACCCTATATATATCGTATTACTGTCACTAGCACACTATGTTTACTAACTAATATTGAAAAGACTATCTACCATTGCTATGAAGATAATTAACAATGTATTATAGGATAATCATTTGATTTTCTGGTGGGGACAGGGGAATTTAGGAAATGAATATCATTGACTATTAAAATACATAAAAAAAAAACAATAATCTTCCCCAAGACAGGAACTTGAAGAAATAATAATTCTGCATTTTAAAATCCAGGAAACATGCGTGTACAATTTGAAAAAAAAATTAACTGATCTAGTTAAAGGTGAATTTAAATATCAAAATTGGGGAAAAAATAGAAAAGATCTTATTTCCATCAAAAATGTTTGGTAGTTAAAGTGAGATTGCTGGTGATTTGAAAAAAAAATCATCGTTATTAGATAGAAGAATATATGGTATAAGTGCCAATGAGACAACTCTCCATCCAAGTCACAATTCATAAAAGTAAATCATTATAGGTCAAAGTACGGTCTTCAACACGGAGCCTTGGCTCACACCGAACAGCAAGATATAAAGGGCCCCAAAATGACTACTGTAAAACCATTCAAACGGGAAAAAAAACTTTTTTTCACTGAGAGTTGTCTCCCTCACGTGATGTATGAAATTGATTGAAAAAATTATCCAACAGAGTAACGTTCTTATATTTTTATCAGATCTTAGTAGAAAACACAGAGTAACGACTACAAAATGGTATTTAAAGGGTTACATGAGGTCAAGTTATTGTAATGTTATAATATTTGTTAACATAACACTCCTATGAACCTTTTGTTTGACATTTCTGATAGATGATGAACAAGTATAGGCGTCACTCGTGGTTGGAAGAGAATAGATATCTACAGGTCATGAACTATTAAGAACAAGGAGAGACGTTCGTCTCCTGTTATTGCAATATCGATATCAAATCAATCTTCCGGTGATTTTGAAATAAACATATGGTATACAGTTTCGTATCTTCCTTTTAATGCTTTAAATGTTTTGTCACTCAATTGTTTGTCACTCCTCTTTTTACGGCTTGTTCCTTTATTCTTATGAGGTTGACTTTATACAGGAACTTCTTAAGAAGAAAGAAAAGAAGTTAGCAGTATATTTAACTTTACTTTCCGCTATATACTAGTAGGTGATTTTCTCTCACTAAATAATTCAAAATTTGATGACTATGTTGAACGTATTTATCCTATCGAACTAGAGAAAAAGAATACAACAGATACAGTTAAGTCTGCCTCATATCTGACTTACATCTAGAAATTGACAATGCGGGACGGTTGATAATAAAACTTTTCGACAAAAGAGATGATTTCAGCTTCCCAATTGTGAACTTTCCATTTCTATGTATTCCCGGTCTTGTATTACCTATCATTATTTCCTTGATAGAGGGTTGCTGCTCACCAGGAAGGTACTTAACAAGGGTTCCAAATGGTGACGTTGAAATCATCCCTTCGTAATTTTACGGACGCCATAACGAGTTGGTTGACCCTTATGAAATATCCGTTTCCAAGATGATAGCGGATTATGTTCCTTATGTCTTAAATACAATCCCGTTCCCTTTTTTAGAATGTGATCTACCGAATTAGACTTATTACCGAGTTTGTAATAACATGAGCAACACGATATGTGCCACATGTGACAGCAGGGTCTGCTGACCCTTCTGGAGCAGCTGAGATCACCCCCAGTTTTTGGTGGGGTTCGTGTTGCATAGTCTTTATTATTCTATGTTGTGGTTTTGTACTATTGTTTGTCTGTTTGCCTTTTTCTTTTTTAGCCATGGCGTTGTCAGTTTATTTTCGACTTATGAGTTTGAATCTCCCTCTGGTATCTTTCGCCCCTCTTTTACAGAAAAAAAAATAAACAAATGACTCTGCATTATATCATTCCTGTTTATATATATATAGATATAAGAAGATGTGGTACGAGTGCCAATGAGACAACTCTCCATCCAAGTCAAAATTTATAAAAGTAAACCATCATAGGTCAAAGTACGGTCTTCAACACGGAGCCTTGGCTCACATCGAACAGCAAGCTATAAAGGGCCCCAAAAATTACTGGTGTAAAACCATTCAAACGGGAAAACCAACGGTCTAATCTATATAAAAAAAACGAGAAACGAGAAACACTTATGAACCACATCAACAAACGACAACTACTGAACATCAGATTCCTGACTTAGGACAGGTGCAAACAATTGCAGCGGGTTTTAAACGTTTTAAAGGTACCAAACCTTCACCCTTTTTCTGAAACAATTGTGTAACATCACAACATAGAAAGACACACTATAAAATATCAACTGAAATGGCTTAACTCAATCAAAGGACATATTAACACCAGTGAACATACACTGAACAAATAAATTTGATACCTGTTTTCTTCTTTGAATTAATTTTGTACTTTTACTCTATTGATATTGGGACAATTATAGCCAAATGTTCAATTTAAATGGACATAAGCAATTGTAGGCAACCGTATGGCCTTCAACAATGAGGAAAAAAACATACCGCATTTTCGGCTATATACAGGCATATTTCACGTATTGTAATTGTAACGTGTAAAATTTGTAGAATACGGTAGCTATACTCAGTATCGGTGTATAATACAGACTGAGTTTTTTTTCATATCGACCTGTTTATGCTTGAAATATTTGCCACTAAAAATTAAGAAAACAACATTCGATCAATCCGATATCATGAAAATTATTCAAATTGGTTTTCTTTTGTATTAAGGAATTGACAAAAACAAGATTGGATAGAAAATAAACGCATGTATACTGTCGTTTACCCGTTTACTTGATGCGATTGCATGTATCATTTTTTTGTACAGCCATATGAATAAAAGGAAACGTGTTTGTGTAACGTAATAGAGACCCTAAGAACAAAATGAAATCAGAAAACAAACCACAGAGCAAAATATTAGGTCTTCAACAAAAAACAGTATCGATTAGCAAATTCTTAATCGAGTCTTCATGTGAAATCTCATACAACTTTTTTTAACAGGGAGTAATCTCCCCTTACAAATACACAGAAAATTTTAATAATAGGCAACTTAATCGTAAATCTCAAAACAGCTTAATGTCTAACAATACTATATCATATAAGGAATTAGTACATTTTTAAAGACTGAGGAGAAAATACCATATCAAAATATTATAACAATAACCGTAGAAAGAACAATTTATAGAGCTTTGGTCTGTGTATATTAGGTGCAATATTTTATGTTTGGTTTAATTTAATAGTTGTCTTCGAGATTAGTCTACACGACACTTTTAGTAAATAGGGAATAAGATAACTCAGTTTTAATATAAATTGTATCGATAAATCATTATTAGTAATGACATATAAGCTAAAACTACGCAAAAACAAACACCATCACAGCTAAAAAAGGACAAGAAGTAATCAGTCACAAACACTTCACATAAAACTAACACTTTTGCGCTCGATCACGACTGAAAAGACCGCGGAAGCTACGGAAGGGTTAACAGTTCTTTCTCGACTAGTTGCATTAGTCTTAATGCAAATTAAATGTCATGTAATCCCTCGCATTCGATGCTAAATCACAAATGAAGAAAAGGGACCTGGTTGATGGAACACATCAGTGGTAATGACATGTTTGCACACAAATATGATATGATGTACACTATACTTCTATCTTTATGGCTATGGACGGGTCCCAAGTCGCATATATTAGTATTGACATTCGGACAATTGTTCCTTTAATTGTCTAGCGAAGGCAAGAAGGCTGTTTTATTTGTGGCGTTTCTTGGCAAGCGATCAGTGTTAAACAAAAAGCTGTAGTTACGTTAGTTGGCTTCCTGTAGAACCAAGTGCACATTGTTTCTGCCTTCTGAATTGTGTGCCATATTTCCTTTTTCAAGTAATACCATTCTGTTGTCATCTGCACTCTGCAAGTTTTACATGTATTTTGCGTGTTTTAGGTTTATGACATATGATCAAGATAAAATTGGTTTAATCAAACCAAAAATAGGTAAATGTATCAAGTCAGGATATCTAGACTGTGTGTTGTTATTTTTTGTTTGTCTTTATTTCTTTGTTTTCCTATTCGGAGGAGTCGGGTCTTGATGGTTAATGTGGTTTGATGTACTGTATGGTAATTCTGACGACTCGTGTTATCATGTGGACGGATGACATTTTTATGAAGCTGGGCCAATATCTATATTAACGCTGTACACTACACTGTTTCTTCGTGTCGCCGGTCCCATAAATGCTTAAAATATTTTCCACTGGACTTTAATATAACAACCAACCATCTATCTGTTATAGTAAAGCTAAATAGAAAATGACGGACGTTTTCCCGTTCACTTGCTAATATTTCCTTTGTATCAGATATGGATTCAGGAAGGGGCGTAGAGGTCGTACCCCTCCCCCCACCCCCTTTTGCGGGATTTAAAAATCTTAATTGCTCGGCAGTACATACTGTTTACGGCAATTACCAGCCTATAAAAATCTTAGATTTTGTCTTTGTACAGCAAAGCAAATGAATTGATATGTGTTTAGTATACGTTAAAGTGACGATAAGACACACTATATATAAGGGATCTCCTGTTACATGTTCGTAAAGACCTCAGTATTTCAACAACACCAATAGCTCAAATATATACGGTTTTGAATAATAGACATGCGTAAAAGCTACTTTTAAAGCTATTTTAGGAATCTGTCCATTTATAGAATATGTTGTCGGGTGGTAGACCTGTGATTTGAAAAAAAGGAGATGTGCTTATGAGACAACTATCCACTAAAGTTCAATTTAAATGGACATAAGCAGTTGTAGGCAACCATACGGCCTTCAACAATGAGAACAAAAAAATACTGTATTTTCGGCAGGGCAATTTCACTTGCATCTATTTCACGTGAATTTCACTTCAAACGAGCGTATACGTGAAACTCACATGCAATCAGTTCATGTGAATCTTATGTGAAAATCACATGATTTCTTTTCACATGAAATTCACGTGAAATTTTAAAAATAAGGTTATTCAAATAACATCTTTTTTTTTGGTAAAGTTCACGTGAAATTCCGTGACATGAAAATTTTTACGTGAGTTTCAATTATGAGCTCGTTTGATGTGAATCTCACTAGAAATTTTTCACGTGAATTTCATGTGAGATTCATGTGAAATTCATGTGATCAAATTTTGCCTGTGTAAAATGCTCTGACTTGAAAAACTTCAATTCAATTGAGAAAATTAACAGCCTAATTTATAAAAATTCACTTAAGGAAAAACAAATATGACAGACATGAACCATTGACAATTGCTGAACCACAGGCTACTGACTTGGGACAGGCACACGAAGAATGTCTTTTTATACTAAAAGATAGTCTGTTTGGAATTTATATACAACTTATACAGACCCGTGGCGATTAATAGATTTACAAACGATATAAACAATTGGTTTGTAGCCTATTTTTCTGGGTTTCATGTGGTATCGGGTTGCTGTCTAATTGGTATCTACCCACATCTCAAAATTTTGTGATTTTGTCGCTTCTACAACTCATTGAGTCTTCCATTCTTTTCTTTTTTTTTGTCATTGAAATATGAGCTGCGTCGGATAGAAATCGACCTTATGCAAATGAATGTCAATACATCTGTTAACTTATTTCGGGTCAAAAAAATTTCTATGCAAAGTCTATAACTGTTTAAAAATTGAGTTGATATAAGAACCCTACAAAACCGACCCAAATTCATCTGTTTGTTTCGTATTTGAATGTTCTAAAATCAATCAAAGTCTTATACATGTACATGTATACGTGCACTTGCATAAGGTCGATTTCTATCCGACGAGGCTCATATCATACATACAAGCCTTATGTCACTATTATGGAAGTAAGGAGAACATCTTCTCTTCATGATTCAAAAGTTCTTCTGATTAAACGTGTCATATTACATCGATCATTATTAGAAAACTTAAATTAAAACTTGCATTTTTTTCTTATAAAATAGAAGGTGAGAAAGGTTTTGCAGTTTACAGTCATTCTAAAAACTTAATTCCTCATTTCTAACCTTAATGTCCAGTTAATTGTAAAGGACTTGTGGATAACGCAATTTGAATTTTGAGTATCTAATTAATTAACCATGATACTTTCAATTTCAAGGGTGACAACTAACTGTACACAAAGATTCAAATAAGCACGAACGTTTTGATCCCGTGTTTGTATTTTGTTTAGTTAATATAGTTTTCTCAACGCCTTGACAGAAAATTTGGAAGCAAAGCCAGAATGATAAAATTCACAAATGATTTCTTTGAATATTTGAACTAACTGAAAGACGACATAGAGCTACCTACACGCATAAAGGATCATAAAACAAACTCAGGTTGCGAATTTGGAATGTCTTTTTCATTTTCAAGATTGCATTTAATCAGGTCTCATTTTGTGATGATGTAAAGAAATATAACATTATCTAGTCGTGTAAGTTAAGTTGAAAAACCCGATTGACTGATTGATGTCTAATATTGGTCACTGTAAAAATGCCGAATGGGGGTCTTAATAGTAAGCTGTGTTGAGATATCGTGCGAGATTCAGACGAGGTTATAAAACCCATCAAATTCTATTTTGAGACCTGTGTCTTGAAAACATGTAAAAACAGTAATGTGCATATCAATGAGTCCAGCTAATGAATAACAACAGTCTTTCGTAATATTTAGGTGTCTACTGAATGTCAGAATAACAAAATAAAACTCTTGGTTCAATGCAGTTTAAGACGATTAGTCCATTTTCCTGTTAAAGTTCAATTTGTACGGAAGATGTAAACAAGGGCGGATCCAAGATTTTAGGTTAGGGGTGGGGCGCAAACTTACATTTTGGCCAAGCGGAGCGCGGCGAATTTTTTTTTTAGGTATAATTATCGAAACATTCTTTATTAAGCTGAGGACAACCCATGCTTTGCAAATTTGAGTGGGGGGCGCACGCCCACCACGCCCCCGCCTGAATCCGCCCATGGTACTAAATCTAAACTGAAGCTATACAGAGTTATTATGTTAATAAACATAACTGGACACGTGCTATTAATCTTATGGAGAAAACTGAACTATAACATTTGTATTTTCATATAGAAAGTATGAAAGTCCTAATATCTTTTTATTCATATTTAGTATTTTCCTTGTGCGCCTCAGTGGTTTCTAAATATAGACTAAAGCGCACGTTCAATACCGATCAAATATGTTATAAAGTACATTTACAAACTCGTGGTTTAGAGTATGACGTGTTGGCTAGAAATGTCTTTTATAGTACCAGGCACCGTTTAGCAAAAGTCTTAACTGGATTGTTCACATGGTAAAACTTTTGCTTCGCTCATTTGTAATTTTAAACTGAATACGATATGCATCTGCATCATAAAACACCAGACCATTTTCCGATCAAAATTCCAAATTCTTATTTTATTTATCTTATTAGCCTTTGTGCACCCTATACGTCTATAAATAACAACAAAACATTGTAGACTTGTCTAACATTCGCGCATACATTTTATAGCCTCTGTAGGCCCTAATTAAAAAAAACAATGGTGCACATTGATAAGTAGACCCCCTTTTGCATTTTCAGAATAGATAAACAATCAAACAAATTAACAAACAAAAAAAATCATCAACGGAATATGTTTACGTGAATGAATTTTAATTAATTACAGTAAAAATAGATAAAAGTTTGAAAAGAATTCCAATAAAACCTTTACTTTAAAAGTTTGCAAAAATTGTGCTCTTTTAAACAATTTTTTTAATATCAAATATAATTTTCAATTCATGTATGCAGCTTCTTTTTGAACTATGCTCTTTACCACATACAACAGATCTCGCGTTTCTTTTGTACATTGGAGATAAGCAATCTCCGATTTCACACCAAACAGTCATCTCAAATAGACATTAATATATGCTTATTCATTACAAATAATGTCATGTATATACATTTGTATACACGTGTCCTAAGTCAGGAGCATGTTGTTCAGTGGTTGTCGTTTGTTGGTGTGGATCAGAAGTGCTTCTCGTTTCTGGTTTTTTACATAGATTATACCGTTGGTTTTGCTGTTTGAATTGTTTTACACTAGTCATTTTGGGAACATTATAGCTTGCTTCTTATTAGGAGACAAGAATCCGTGTTTACGACCGTACTTTGATCTATAATTCTCAACTGTTTATGCATTTTCTTATTTATATATACACATCTTCTTATACAATGTATCTATATAACATTCAATAAGTTGTTAACGCGAAAGAGTAGCACTTTATCTATAATTAATACAAGGTTTCAATTCTAATGTCCTTATTCCGATCTGATTTTGCGTTTTATAATACACTGATAAATCAATATTAAAGTTTGTAAAAATTACGTGTGTTTTGTACTACTGCACACAGAGGCGGATTTAGGGGGGGGGGGGGGGGGGTGTAAAACTTCCCTGATACGTCACAGTTTATTCAAGCTGTCGCAAGAGGAGGCTAGCAAACATGTTATACAGATGATTATGATTGACGTAACATACTGCAATGACTTAAATATTATTTTTTTTAGCTCACCTGGCACAAAGGTAATCTGAACTGGTTTTTTTTTATTTTGCGTCCGACTTCGTCTGTCGTCGTTAACTTTTTTCGAAGGATCGCATCTGAAACTACTGGCCGGGATGACATCCAGAAAGGGGTACCCCAAGGCTTAATCTTTTGTCCTCTATTATTAAATATTTTTTAAATGACATATTCTATTTCATTGAGCATGGTACCCTGTATAATCATGCTGACGATATGCTGACAACAATTTTGAAAATTCATTATAAACACTTGAAAGAGAAAGTGCTGTTTTAAGTAATTGGTTTAGATTTAGTTGTATGCAGGCAAATTCTGATAAATTCCAAGCTATTGTAGTTGGAAAATAACATTTGCTAAGAAGCCTGTTGTTTACCTCACCTGGCCCGGAGGGCCAAGTGAGCTTTTATCATCGCTTGGCATCCGTCGTCGTCGTCGTTAACATTTTGAACCTCTTCTTGATAACGACTGAATGGAATGAAACAAAACATGGCATGAATGTTCCTTACGAGGTGCTGACTAAGTGTTGTTTCTATGTAGCAAATTCAGCAAACAAGATGGCCGCAAACAGAGAACTTAGTTTAACAAAGAACCCATGGGAAATTATATACAAATGTCATCTCCTAGATAAACTTCTAATGGAATGAAACCAAAAGCTTAAACGATCTTTATGAGGTGCCGATGAAGTGTGCCAATATTAAACCAAATTTGGCCTCAATCATTAGCAGAGTATCACCTTGGTTTAAGTTTTGCAAATGAGATTTTAACCATACGAATACATGGATCCTTTTTAAGGATGACTCTTGACGGTGCAATATCAAGCACATTAAAAGCCAATTGTAGAACACATTGTTGTGCAACAGATGATTGTATTATGTTTTCAAATACTGAAAATAATTCAGTTTTATGCTACAAGACGAACGGTGATCTTGCTTGGCAATTTCAGGATCCAAATCTACAATACCCTTGTGGTGTAACCGTGGTCGAAGATGGATTTGTTCTCGCATCAGGAGAAAAATCAAATAACATCTTTATTATTTCACCAGATGGCCAACGTTGGAGAGCAATTTCGAATACTTTAGACAAACCTTATGCAATAAATGTTGATAAAGCATCAAAATTGATGGTAATTGACAGCAGAACTGGTTCAGTATAGGTGTTCCAGAAAAAATGAGACCTAGCAAAGTGATTTTGAATCCTTTTGTGATGTTCTTTTATTCAGAATATCATATTAATAACGGTATAAACATCTGATTGTTACTGAATTTGAATCGAGACAAACATTTTGATCAAAATTGGCTTGACAAAATCTGCATATACATGTACTTAAACAAACATTTTGTACATTGTATATATAGTTTCATTTTAAAGCTCTTCAAATATAATAATTTAATGCTTGTAACCCGTATGATTAAAATACTTTCCTGTCTTATTTAACCATGAGACGTGTATATTACTGTCATATTTTCTAATTATTAATCTGTATGATTTTGTTTTAGATAAAGTATACTATCTAACTATATATATTATATATTGTACGAAAGCCGAGAAGGCTCACCTACATTTCAGAATTCAGCATTCAGAATTCGCCTTTCAGAATTCGGAATTCATTTTTTTAAATGTTATAAACTTAGTTAATATTATTGTAAAAATCACTTTTTGTTTTTATTATACCTTAGTATGTTTTATTTATACGAAAAGTAATGAAATAGAAGTGCTATTTCATTCAACAGAGACTATTTTCCAGTCAATAGTTTCAAAGACCATTACCAGGGATCAATAGTTTTACAACATATTGCCCGTACTTTCTAACATTTTTCATTGGACAATAACGACGTCATAAACTTTTCTGCTTGAATTTTTGCGCATGGCAACTATATATGATATCGTAAATTTTGTACTCTGGTTGTGACTGTTCTAGTTGCAAATTAATTGATATACAGGTATGTAAACGTATGGTCCTACATTTTGTCGATATTATATATTTTTATCATATACCTAGCATTAATATGATAGCTTTTGCATATGTGTAATGAACGGAAGTACACAAGCCATAATTTCCCACCGGGCTGATAACCCATATAAGGGGCGTCTCGTGCAAAAAAACCCATAACAGTGCCTCTCGTGCAAGTTACTTCCGGTATTTCCGGTATCGTATGTTTACCAATCCATTGTGGCGTCAGATATTTTTTATTATGACGTTAAAATTTTACGGGAACTTTTGGGATGTCCAGTAATGGCGGACAAATAGAGATAAGGTTTATTGGATCCAGTGGTAAATCTGTTTGTACAGAACCAGCTGTTCTTGAAAAAAAAGATGTTCACATGGCTAAATCCGATGATATAGATTTTCAAAATGATGCTAGTTTACAATTAGTACGGTATACTTGCTAATAAATGCCATTGACAATTATGAATCATCTCATGTAGTAATAATGATCATAAAACTGTAAATACTTCCTCCATGCTTCCAGCTTCAAAATTTTTAATGTTTCAAAATGCCTCTATAGGAAATGGTACCATAATATATATGGAGGTAGTGATGCTATTGTTGGACAATTATAGTGTATTTGTTGGATTCATGATTTAATTTCTTTAAAAAGTTTTTGACTGTTTGAGTTATTTCATTTGTTTATTTGCCTTACATAAAACAATTGTCGGAAGTATATGATAAAGAGATAAATACATGGCCTTTTCCATATCGGCCCGGGTATCATCCCTCGACCCATATCAGCACATCGACTACGTCTCGGGCTGATATGGGGGTCTCGGGATGATACCCGGGCCGATATGGAAAAGGCCATGTATTAATCTCTATATATTCTGGCATGGTACAAGGTTATGTCTTTATCTGACTGATTGTGATATTTTTACACGAAATCCTTTGATTTTTGCCAAGAAACTTCAGTCTTTGATTACTGTAAACTGTCAAATCTGGCTCTTCCTGTTGAGCTTTTTTAGAACACACCCGCGAAATCGCGGGCATTAAGAGTGTGGCGGAAAGTATGTAAACTGTTGTAGGATGAATTTTTGTAAAAGATTTTATGACTGGTGAATTTCAGGAAAGGTATCAAAAGTCATAGGTACTTGGGGACAGGACAATTGTTTTAGCTCCCCCCTTTTTTCCAAAGTCCATTATTTTTTTTCTGTTAAGTTCAATTATTTTCGCGTTTTTCTGTATACTATGAACATACATAAACTATAAATAAAGTGTATTTGCTATTTACTATCAATTCCAAATTTACTATCCACGGCTCTCTATATAATATATCAGTGACCGCCGTGGATAGTAAACTTGGAATTGACAGTAAATGGCAAATACACTTTATTTATAGTATATGTATGATCATAGTATACAGAAAAACGCGAATATAATTGTCCTGTCCCCAAGTACTTAGGACAATTATGTGTAATTTTAAAACAGTCCATAACGGAAGTCTTGTCTGACTTAAAAGTCAGTCCGATGACGAAAATAATATCCGGACACCTTTATTTTCGTTTTCTTCCCAAAATATATCAAACTGAATAATCATAAGCGAGGATGACAAATGCGACTATGCATGGTACCTATAGGACACAGAGGCATGACGATTAATTTATTGT
Source organism: Mytilus californianus (assembly GCF_021869535.1). Taxonomy (NCBI): domain Eukaryota; kingdom Metazoa; phylum Mollusca; class Bivalvia; order Mytilida; family Mytilidae; genus Mytilus; species Mytilus californianus. The sequence continues at coordinate 8,559,768 of NW_026262582.1, forward strand.
GGAAGGAAGAGAAGCGACACACAACACGAGGTCTTCTCATTTAAATATATAGACATCAAAAACATAGATAAGGTAAGTCGTCTTTTCGTCAATTTTTTGTAAATTTGTGACTACTTATAGTACATGTATTTGATATGAATTGAAAGTTTATGAATAAAGGAACAGTAGAGAAAATTCCGTGTACTTGTTTTTGAGATATAAGTCATTGAAAATTTGGCGGAAAATTACTCTAATATCTAGACTTTTCGTACATTTAACATTGGCACCTTTTTTCTTTCAAAAACTATGAAAAAAATAACACGGATTTAATATGATTTTCAAATATGGCTTTTTAAACTACATTGTATATGTAATAATGTAAGGAATAAAGAAAAGTAAGGATAGCGGGCAAAATATTTATTAGCACTACATGATGATTCCGAATATCTGACAAAAATTCAAATAAGATGAACGAACATCCTTAAGGAAATGTTGATAACAATGTTATGTTCTATTCATATTAAGTCCGAACTATCTATCTTGTCTCAGTCAGATAGTTTATGAGCTTGCTTGAAAGGTGCACGTGGTCCTTGAATGAGTAGTCTCCCCTTTCCCTAATTTATATTTACAATTGATCTAATAAATTCATTAAAAGACATCAGGAAAGTTTATAATGAGTCAATTTAAGATATATTTACTACAAATAGAAGATATAAAATATTTAGATAGAATCCTAATGACCCTTCAGTTGTAATGCTTGTTAAAGATGTCCTTTTGTAGAACAGAGTTTTAAAATCAAAGGTTAATTTCAAGTACTTTCACCACACCATGTGTGTTGAATAATAATTAAGGAGATTGTGGTTGTATATAGCGATCACTAAATACTTTTGAAGTTAGGAGATGTACAATCTCCACTTTCTACATTAGTCAAATCAAATTCAAGCAAGACAAATTATCTTACATGCCGATGGAGCGTCGTTGCTACCTATTGAGGCCGTATACACATTTTAAATTACGATTCTGCCATTAGGGGACTCGGATGGAATAATAGAGAAGTTAGTCTCCCGCTTTTTAAATCCCTTTTATTTTTTGCATTTAGTCAGCATACAAACGTTGCCTTGCCATACTGAGAAATATTGTTACCATTAACGAATATCGTGTCCCTTTCCTGGAACTCTGGTTCAGCCGTTGTTTACTTGTGTGGTTTTATCATTATGGTTCGGTCTTTGTGCTTGTCTTCACGAGATTACTTTGTAAAATTCAATGATATTTTAAATGAAAAACATTTGTTAAATTCGTCATTTAAGGGCAATAACTCCTATAAGAAGTCGTCTGACAGTTTTCATGTAAATTTACAGTAGGTAAATCTCAACATTCTTAACATTTAAACCCACGTCAGATTTGCTCTATCTATAAAAAGAATAACTCCATGTATAAGAATATGACACCCAAAACGCTTGTATGGGAAATGACACTTGTACTTGTCCATGAGTTTGCATTAAAAATTGAGGATGAACGCACTCCATGATCTATTTATTTCAGATTTCTAGAAATTTAAACCAGGGGTTATTAGTAGCATTTGCCTTTCGAATGTTCGTTTTGCACTACGAAATAACTGTGTTCTCGGGCCTTTTATGAAGTTAAACTTAAGATAAAGTATTAGGGAAGCTGTGAAAATTGAAAAAAACTTGAATTGGTTGTCTGACACCTTTATGAGAAACTAAGTTAACATAATGATTATAAGAAAGACGAGATACGCTTTTTGTTAAAAACTTACATTATCACAAAGAAGGTTTTAACAATTATATATTGCGGATCTGTATATATAGGAAGTATTGGTAAGAATTTCAGTTTCTAGATACATGTACTGGTCAGTTTGTATAGGTGAAGAATGACTAATACATGTAATAGAACATTTTTTGTCCCTTGATGCATACTATCTTAATGCCTTTAAATTGAAGATAGGTCATTGAACTAGACAGCTATTTGTGTTTTCTCTTAATCAAAATTAATGTGCTGTCCGGATACTATCTTATTGTAGTAACATTCTTTCACTTGTTTTATGTAGATTGTTCTGGTATTTGTAAACATCTTCTTGGTAATAATTCATTTATTAAAAAACGGACAAAGATCATGACACCTACAGTGTTAAGTCCTGTCAAGACATGAAAACAAAATCGCAATACGGGAGTTGTCTCCCTTTACGAAATTTAAAGAAAAAGTGACCCTTTGGAGTTAAAGAGAACCCCTGATCAAAATAAAATCAGAAAACACTTCAACCAGTCAAAATATATGGTCTTAGGCAAAACTTGGTTTACATACCATTTATCATGCTCTAAATATCATGCGGGTCTTCAGATACAACTCCAACACGCTGTTCTTTTACAGGAGTTGTCGCCCCTTAAAAATTCAGAAAATTTGAATCGACGGCAACTAAGTTGTAAAGCTAAAAACAGCTTGCTGTATATGTATAATATGTATCATATAAGGCGTTCGTACATTGGCAAAAACTGAGCGACTATGTTGTTTTATGAGGTTATGTTTGATCTATAAATATTAGGTGCAATATTTTATCTTCAACGTTCACGAGTTTGTTACTTAAAATATCACATCGATATAGGTAGAATACTTACAAGCTGTTTTTGAGCATAATTATCATATCTAAGTTCTTATAGTTTCAAGCTCTTATCAGTCCTGTTTTCCGAATTATGTGCCATGTTTAATTTCCTTATCCAAGTAAGTGGCAATTATGTTGTAAAATGCAATGTGCAGGTTTTTATTGTATATTTTAGGTGTACTACATATGATCGAGGTATATATATATATATAGGGGTTAAGAACATCAGTTGTTCGACCTGCTAGTCAAATGCGTTTTGTTAAAATATACTTTTTCACTCATTTGGTCTTTTTTGAAAATGTTGTTTGTGCTGTATTTAGACCCCTCTACCAAGAAATTTGTTTTGCATGCACACGTATAAAAATTGCGGTTTTTATCCAACGCAATCATAGGTTTGAACGTTGTTTTCAATTTAGACTTGTTTATATTTTTTCGTTTGGGCTTGTATTATAATTGCCTTCGGGTTTATATGATCCGTTCATCCTATTTTGAATCTTTCAAAACTCAAGAGTCTATCCTAAATTGAGGTAAATTATATGGCCTTCCAAATATCGTTTCGATTCATAACATCACTGAAGAGACATTCATTGTCGAATTCCGGATATGGTGTACAAATTTTTGCACCTCATGTTTGCGGTATACCATCTTTTCCACAAGTTTATTGTTTTCTGTTTGGTAATAAATTAATTATACGTTCTATTTTGTTACATCTTGTGATCCGTTTATTTGGCAATCGCCAATGGCAGTCAGCAGGGTTAAAGAACATTTGTTGTTCGACCTGTTAGTCAAATGCGTTTTGTTAAAATATACTTTTTCACTCATTTGGTCTTTTGGAAAATGTTGTTTGTGCTGTATTTAGACCCCTCTACCAAGAAATTTGTTTTGCATGCACACGTATAAAAATTGCGGTTTTTATCCAACGCAATCATAGGTTTGAACGTTGTTTTCAATTTAGACTTGTTTATATTTTTTTTTGTTTGGGCTTGTATTATAATTGCCTTCGGGTTTATATGATCCGTTCATCCTATTTTGAATCTTTCAAAACTCAAGAGTCTATCCTAAATTGAGGTAAATTATATGGCCTTCCAAATATCGTTTCGATTCCTAACATCACTGAAGAGACATTAATTGTCGAATTCCGGATATGGTGTACAAATTTTTGCACCTCATGCTTGCGGTATACCATCTTTTCCGCAAGTTTATTGTTTTCTGCGTGGTAATAAATAAAAAAAAAAATATGATCTATTTTGTTACATCTTGCGATCCGTTTGTTTGGCAATCGCCAATGGGTGTCAGCAGGGGTTAAGAACATTTGTTGTTCGACCTGCTAGTCAAATGCGTTTTGTTAAAATATACTTTATCACTCATTTGGGCTTTTTGAAAATGTTGTTTGTGCTGTATTTAGACCCCTCTACCAAGAAATTTGTTTTGCATGCACATGTATAAAAATTGCGGTTTTTATCCAACGCAATCATAGGTTTGAACGTTGTTTTTAATTTAGACTTTTTATATTTTTTCGTTTTGGCTTGTATTATATTTGCCTTCGGGTTTATATGATCCGTTCATCCTATTTTGACTCTTTCAAAATTCAAGAGTCTATCCTAAATTGAGGTAAATTATATGGCCTTTCAAATACCGTTTCGATTCCTAACATCACTGAAGAGACATCAATTGTCGAAATCCGGATATGGTGTACAAATTTTTGCACCTCATGTTTGCGGTATACCACCTTTTCCACAAGTTTATTGTTTTCTGTTTGGTAATAAATTAATTATACGTTCTATTTTGTTACATCTTGTGATCCGTTTATTTGGCAATCGCCAATGGCAGTCAGCAGGGTTTAAGAACATTTGTTGTTCGACCTGTTAGTCAAATGCGTTTTGTTAAAATATACTTTTTCACTCATTTGGTCTTTTGGAAAATGTTGTTTGTGCTGTATTTAGACCCCTCTACCAAGAAATTTGTTTTGCATGCACACGTATAAAAATTGCGGTTTTTATCCAACGCAATCATAGGTTTGAACGTTGTTTTCAATTTAGACTTGTTTATATTTTTTCGTTTGGGCTTGTATTATAATTGCCTTCGGGTTTATATGATCCGTTCATCCTATTTTGAATCTTTCAAAACTCAAGAGTCTATCCTAAATTGAGGTAAATTATATGGCCTTCCAAATATCGTTTCGATTCCTAACATCACTGAAGAGTCATTAATTGTCGAATTCCGGATATGGTGTACAAATTTTTGCACCTCATGTTTGCGGTATACCATCTTTTCCGCAAGTTTATTGTTTTCTGTTTGGTAATAAATAAAACAAAATATGATCTATTTTGTTACATCTTGCGATCCGTTTGTTTGGCAATCGCCAATGGCAGTCAGCAGGGGTTAAGAACATCAGTTGTTCGACCTGCTAGTCAAATGCGTTTTGTTAAAATATACTTTTTCACTCATTTGGTCTTTTGGAAAATGTTGTTTGTGCTGTATTTAGACCCCTCTACCAAGAAATTTGTTTTGCATGCACGTATAAAAATTGCGGTTTTTATCCAACGCAATCATAGGTTTGAACGTTGTTTTCAATTTAGACTTGTATATATATATGTAAAGAAGGGGGTTTGTTTGCAAGTTAACCGGTTACAATTTGTGACTTACCAAATCATGATCTGGACTGTGTGTTGTGCGTTTTTGTTTGTGTTTGTTTACCCGTTCATTTGACATTAGTTTCCTTTGTATCCGTCATGGATACAGGGAGGGGCGTAGAGGTTAGATTTCTCTATTAAATAGTTTCATATTTTTCATGTCGGTTGCTTTTATTGCCGACTATACAGTTTGGACTTTTCTCAATGACGAAGGACGTATGTTTGTCTATAAATGCTTATATCCACTCCATTTAATAGTGTCAAAATTATGAAATAATTTAAGGAGATCAAATTTCCATTTTTGAGATTGTTGTATGAATCGAAAATATTTTAAACTTTTTTTCTATGAGAGTTATCTCTCTCGTGTAATGTATGAAACTGATTAGAAAAATATATCCAACAGAGTAAAAATCTTTTATTTTTCATATATTAGTAGAAATCACAGAGTAACGAATACAAAATGATATGTTAAGGGTTAAGTGAGGTTGAATCATTGTAATGTTATAACTTTTGAAAACATTAAACGCATATGTACCTTTTGTTTGTCATGTCGGATAGGTCACAAACACGTGTATGCTTAATAAAATTTATAGACATCTAGAGGTCAACTCTAAAAAGCTTTAGAACAAGTAGAGGAGATTATCTCCTTTGAATATAATGCCAATGTCAAACCAAAGCATCGAGTTCATTAACATTTCCATATATGTGCACCATATATATCTCTTTATGGTAGGTGCCTGCATACTATTTTCATATGATAAAATACGATAATACGGCAAAATACATCCAAACAAAGTAGAAACATCGACAGTTATGCATGACAGGTTCGATGGTAGTGGCAAACGATTACTGAAATCTCGTATAGATGATGTATGTACGTGATAAACCACTTGATATACGCTTATAAAGAAATAGACACGGTGTTCAATATTCCTGCGTGTCGAGTAATTTTAGGTTTTAAACCAATATTGCACAGTATTTTCCAGATACCAACTTCCATTGAAAAAATATCTGGCTATTATCAGTCTTGAATAATAAAGTGTTGACTCAGGAATATGTATGCGGAGTTTAGTATGACGTCCGTTTCCACTGAACTAGTACAAATTTGAATAAAGGGGCCAGCTGATGCCCGCTTACGGCTGCAGGGTTTTCTCGCTGTGTTAAAGACCCATTGGTGGCCTTCGGCTATTTTCTGCTGTATGGGCGGGTTGTTGCCTCTTTGATATATTCCCCATTTCCATTCTCAATTTTATCATCTGTCATGTCTATATGACATGTAATTTTAATAGTTAAATGTAATTGCTGAAATTAAAATTAAAAAACGTCATTTATTACGCAAAACATTCAAAGTCAATGAAACATGACTGAAGTTGCCGGGCCAAAAAATCTCCCTAGAAATGAGGTACATGTAGGGTTATGCTGTTACAACAACATACATATATGTACCAAATATCATTGACCTGTTGTCAATGATTCTCCTTAGCCTGAACTAATAAAAAACTTTAACTACATTCAAGTGGTGCAAAACTTTCGCAGTCAGTGAACAATCGTACAGGGGGCGTGACCGGATACTCTTAATAAAAGTATGCCAATGCTTGTACAAATGCAAATCAAATATTATATATGTTATATGTCAGGCCTCGGACAGGGTATGCACTGTGACATTCCCGGCTTAAAGTTTATATCTCCTGAGCCGAAGGCATGTTTGCCTTTCATATGTTATTGATCAGCAATGTGAATGAAGGAGATGTGGTTGGAAAGTGTAAAAGAGAACCCCTGATCAAAATAAAATCAGAAAACACTTCAACCAGTCAAAATATATGGTCTTCAGCAAAAATTGGTTTTCATAACTTATATGGGCCTCCTCATGGGGTTTTTGATTATGTGATTACTTGGCCGTTTTTATGGCGATTATTTGATTACCAGACCAAATATTTCATGATTATGTGATTATTTGATAATCTAGGACTGTATTTTTTATTATTTGATTATCATGTTTAAAAAAAAATTAATGAATAAGTGATGGTATTGACAAACGAAATGTGATTATGTGATTACTTAGACACCCCCATGAAGGGCCTCATTTATCAAGCTCTAAAAATTATACGAGTCTTCAGATGAACCTCCAACACGCTGTTCTTTTAAAGGGAGTTGTCGCCCCTCAAAAATTCAGAAAATTTGAATCGACGGCAACTAGATTGTAAAGCTAAAAACAGCTTGCTGTATATGAATACTATATATATTATATAAGGCATTCGTACATTGGCAAAAACTGAGCGACTATGTTGTTGTATGAGGTTATGTTGATGATTGCAAGAAAAAACAATGTATATCCCTTTGATCTATAAATATTAGGTGCAATATTTTGTCTGTGGTTTTAATGTTCAACGTTCACGAGTATGTTACTTAAAATATCACATCGATATACGAAGAATAATTACAAGCTGTTTTTGAGCATAATTTTCATAATCTAGGTTCTTAATATAATTTCAATAAAATTGAGAATGGAAATGGGGAATGTGTCAAAGAGACAACAACCCGACCATAGAGCAGACAACAGCCGAAGGCCACCAATGGGTCTTCAATGCAGCGAGAAACTCCCGCACCCGGAGGCGTCCTTCAGCTGGCCCCTAAACAATAATGTATTCAAGCACATATTAGTCCTGTTTTTCGAATTATGTGCCATGTTTAATTTCCTTGTCCAAGTAAGTGGCAATTATTTGGTAGGATGCACTGTGCAGGTATTTATTGTATATTTCAGGTGTACGACATATGATCGAGATATGCGAAGGTATATGTAAAGAAGGAGGTTAATTGTTCCAACTTGTAAGTTAACCGGTTTAACCTCATTCGAATTTGTGACTGTACCAAATCATGATCTGGACTGTGTGTTGTTTTTTTTTAGGAAAATCGGTCAAATTGTTTATGCATTGTCCGGCTTGGCAGTTTATACAGTTTTCGGCAATTATGCACCCTTCAGAAATCATTGATCTGCCCTTGAGTGTGATTTACTCGTAAAGCAATGCAAATAAATGAATATGTGTTAGATATACGCTTATGGGATGTTAAGAACACGCTATACAAAAGGGATCTTGCTCCCATTGCCGTTGTTACGTTCATAAGACCTTTAATTCCAACTGCACAATACCTATAGGTCAAATGTATAATTTACAACTTATGTATTAATAAACTGGTTCCCAGGATATTAATTGCTCTCTTGCACTTCTCATGTATATGTATGGTATGTAATAAATTCCATCAAATTACTATGAATAATGTTTTGTTTCATATCAGATGCAACTAACGGACGCTAAACGTTGACCAAAGGGGTCTTCATGGGAAAACCAGTATACAAAAACAAAATAGAGAGATAAAGACGGAGCATCACAAACACCCATACAAACTGGACGTGATCAAGAAGGGTAAGCAGAGCCTGTTGCACATGCGTCATTAGCGGCGAGTTTCTAATATGAGTACAAAATATTTGTATATACGTGGTACAGGTATATCAAGGAATCCAGCGAATGGATTACACAAACATTGCGAGATATTTAGATGGTTATTGAGTGCTGAGATGGATAAAATCGGACTACAGGTAAAATGCCGTTTTTGATGATGAGTCCTTTCTCACGCTAAATTTGTCGATCATTCGCAGATACCCTTTGTAGCAAATGTTGCACATTGAGTAATCCCCCTTTTCGATACAAACATATACAACCAATCAAACAAATACAAAATAGAACAAATACAGGATTTAATTAAGTGAAAGAAATTTACAACACAAACAGCATAAATAGTGTAAAACGTTGGAAAAGGATCACACTGAAACCTTTATTTAAAATATTTGTAAAAGTATTCTCTTTTAGACAAATGTTTAGTTATCAAATATTATTTCCAATTCATTTTTGGTGAAGAATATCATAATAGTTTCTTGTTCTCCAGAATCATTTGTAATGGGGAGATAAGTTATCTCCAATTTAAAACATCAAATCTATAATTATCATAGATACATGCTAATACTTTATACATTCTATGTCGCGTTCAGATTGTACTTCTTCCTTGGACTGATTTTTTAATTTAAAAAATGATCGGAATATGTTAACGCATAAAACGAAACAAAATCAATATTGAATTTTCCAACAATTGTCCAGGATGAGAAGAATAGTTACAACAGTACTAAAGTTATCAAACATATACAATATATTGAAGTTAGGCAAATCGTGTCATTTTGTAAAGAGAGTGGTAAAGGGTTATTTTCGTGCAACGTTTTCGGCCTTTTAATTTTTTCACGTGTGTTTTGACGTTTTATTTCTCGTTTTCTCGTGTTTGGTTCGACGTGCCTGCTTCGTGTTTCCCATTGTTCATTTTCCGTGTTTCGTGTCGGAATTCTTAATTTCTAGTCCTAGTCCCGCATTTGATTTAAAAAAAAGTAAACTGGGACTTATTCAAAGTCATCCAGATATTCTTTCAAATTATGTATTAATGAATTGGTTCCCAGGATATTAATTGCTCTCTTGCAATTCTCATGTATATGTAAGGTATGTAATAAATTCCCTCAAATTACTATAAATAATATTTTGTTTCAAATCAGATGCAACAAACGGACGCTAAACGGTAACAACAGGGGTCTTCATGGGAAAAACAGTATACAAAAACAAAATAGAAAGATAAAGACGGAGCATCACAAACACCCCTACAAACCGGAAGTGATCAAGAAAGGTAAGCGAATCCTGTTGCACATGCGGCATTAGCGGCGAGTTTCTTATGTAACTTTAAGTACAAATTATTTTTTTAATTCATATTTGATTTACAAATATCTTAAATACAAGATTTACTGTTCCCCCTAAAACAAACTTGTGATTAAATTGTCCTAGTCTACAACTCCTTCTTTTTCTCTCCGTTCGGATCGATCTTTATGTTTTTTTGACAAGGTTGCATAAATATGAATAATGCGTAATGCACCAATGCTGTGGTTCTGTGAGTTCTTAACTATGTGATTTTTTTAAAATCGTTCAACGTAAAGGTTTATATGTAAGGCCTGTATTTCTATGCTTCATTTCCTAATTTCTCAAACAGACTCGTCAGGAACTTGTTGTTCAGTGTTTGTTGGTGTGGTTCATAGGTGCTTCTCATATCTCTTTTTTTTTTAATACAGATTATACCGTTGGTTTTCCTGTTTCAATTGTTTTATACTTAGTCTATTCATTTTTGGGGCTTTTACACCTTGCTGTTTGGTGTCTGTGAGCAAAGTCTCCCTGTTAAAGGCCGTACGTTGACCTATAATTGTTAACTTTTTATACATTTTGACTTGGATGGAGAGTTGTCTTATTTACACTCATACCACATCTTATTATTTATATCGATCACCAATCAATCAATCTATTAATCAAACCATTTTACAATCAAAATTGCAGATTCCCCACATTATATTTTATTTTAACAGCTTTGTACACCGTAAACGAATATCAATAAAACGTTATACACTTGCCGATCAATCGCGTATACACTTAATAGCTTCTTTATCCAAAAAGAAATGGTGATCATTGCCATTGAGTAGTCCCCTCTCTCCATATTGAAAATATATAAACAATCAAACAAATACCAAAACAATATGAATGCAGTTTCTTTTAAGTCGATAAAATGTACATTACATACAAAATTGAAAGTGTAAAACATTAAAAATGTATCTTATTAAAACATTTATTTGAAAAGTTTGCAAAAATTGCCCTTTTTTAATGGCAAATGTTCACATAATATCAAGTATCTATGTCAAATCATGTTTTACCAATTACTTTGTATCAGACAACAGATCTCGTGTCACTTTTGAATTAGTAATGTAGAGATAAGTATTCTCCGATATGTAATATATATTTCAATTTAAATCTGCAGTCGTCAATACATGTAGTTAGTTCTAACTTCTGAAAGGGGCCATCTTAAACTTATAGTGAGATGTGAGATATTTTGCTCCATGTTGATGGCCTCACTATGACTTTGAGATGCAGAATAGCAACAAAAGCTTACGGTTTTTTTTTTTGTGTTTTTATTTTTTTGTGTGCATGTACAGATTTTATGTCATGGATGGATAATTCATATCCTTCGTTTTCCTGCATTGTTTCTTCTTGTGGTATCATTCTCTCATTTCTCACTTGTTTCATGTAGATTTTTCTGGTATTTATAGATTATCGTTGGTCATGTCAACGAGATTGATGTTCTCGCTCGAGTCGGTACGGCGAAAGTGAGAAAATCAATCGAGTTGAGATGACCAATGGTAATCTGTTTATCGCTATTTTACCTATGACAACGTTGTTAATTTCATTGACAGCGGCACGTGCGCACTTAGTTTTTAGCTATAATTTTTCATATCACTCTACTGTGCTAAGAAAGGAAATTATCAGTCAGTAAGATCAAAGGAAAATTTTGTTAAATAGCGATAATTTCAAACATCGTCCTAGCAATGAGGCTATGTTAGATTTAAAACCTCCTTGGTTCTAGTGAGCAATATATTCATTTTAGAACGGAAATAGATCTAGACGAAAACAGACACCTGCAGTGTCAAAAATTCAAAAACATCTCAATAAGAGAACTAGAGATAAAGAATACAACGAATACAGTTAAGTCTGCCTCCTACCTTGACTAGAAATTGACAATGAGGGTCGGTTGAAAACAAAACTTTACGACAAAAGAGATGATTTCAGCTTACAAATTGTGAACTTTCCATTTCAATGTAGCCACATTCCAGCAGCGCCTGAATACGAAGTATATATCTCCCAATTGATACGATATTCCCGTATATTTCCTATCATGAATTCCTTGATAGAGGGTTGCTGCTCACAAGGAAGCTATTAAACCGAGAGTTCCAAATGGTGAAGTTGAAATCATCCCTTCGTAAATTTTACGGAAGCCATCACGAGTTGGTTGACCGTTATGGAATATCCGTTTCACAGATGATAGCGGATATGTTTCTTATGTTGTAACTACAATCCCGTTCCCCTTTCACGAATGTTTTTGGTGGGGTTCGTGTGACTTAGTCTTTATTTTTCTATGTTGTGTACTACTGTTTGTCTTTTTCTTTTTTAGCCATGGCGTTGTCAGTTTGTTTTCGATTTATAAGTTTAAATGTTCCTCTGGTATCTTTCGCCCCTCTTTTAAAGAAAACAAAAAAACTAAAACAGATGACACTGCATTATATTGTACTCTAAATTTCCAACTTTAGGATGAAAGACAGCCAAACAATTGACATTCCTGTTTATATATACCTGTTTTCTTCATTGGATTAATTTTGTACTTTTACTCCATTAATATTGGGACAATTATAGTCCAACGTTAAGGTGTTACTATTTTAATTGTAACGTAGTAAAATTTATAGAATACCGTAGCTAAACTCAGTATCGGTGTATAATACAGTGTTTTGTGTCATATCGATACTCAGTATCGGTGTATAATACAGTGTTTTGTGTCATATCGATACTCAGTATCGGTGTATAATACAGTGTTTTGTTATATCGATACTTAGTATCGGTGTATAATACAGTGTTTTGTGTCATATCGATACTCAGTATCGGTGTATAATACAGTATTTTGTGTCATATCGATACTCAGTATCGGTGTACAATACAGTGTTTTGTCATATCGATACTCAGTATCGGTGTATAATACAGTGTTTTGTGAGATATCGATACTCAGTATCGGTGTATAATACAGTATTTTGTATCATATCGATACTCAGTATCGGTGTATAATACAGTGGTTTGTCATATCGACCGTTTTATGCTTGAAATATTTGCCACAGAAAATTAAAAAAGCAACATTCAATTAATCCGATAACATGAAAATTATATTAAATTGGTTTTCTTTTTAATTTGTATTAAGTAATTGACAAAAAGACAATTGAATAGAAAATAAACGCATGTATACTGTCGTTTACCCGTTTACTTGTATCATTTTTTTGTACAGCCATATGAATAAAAGGAGATGTGTTTTGGAAACGTAAAAGAGACACAAAGAATAAAACGATATTAGAAAACAAATCCATAGGTCAAAATATTAGGTCTTCAACAAAAACAGTATCGATTAGCAAATTCTAAATCGAGTCTTCATGTGTAATATCATACAACTTTTTTTAACAGGGAGTAGTGTCCCCTTACAAATACAGAAAATTTTAATAATAGGCAGCTTAATCGTAAATCTCAAAACACCTTAATGCATATAAATACTATATATCATATAAGGAATTCGTATATTTTTAAAGACTGAGGAGAAAATACCATATTAAAATATTATTACAATAACCGTAGAAAGAACAATTTATAGAGCTTTGGTCTGTGTATATAAGGTGCAATATTTTATGTTTGATTTAATTATGCTGTTTTCCTCGAGATTAGTCTATACGAAACTTTTGGAAAATGGAGAATAAGTTTTCTCTGTCTAATATAAATGGTATCGATAAATCATTATAATTAATGCCCAATAAGTTAAAAGTACGCAAAAACAGACACCACCACAGCTAATAAAAGGACAAAGAGGAATCAGTCCACAAACATTTCACATAAAACTAACACTTTTGCTACATGACCTCGATCACGACTGAAAGTGAACGCGGAAGCTCCGGGAAGGTAAACAGTTCTTTCATGGCTAGTTGCATTAGTCTTAATGCCAAATAAAAATCTTGATTTCCATCGCATTCGATGATCACAAATGAAGAAAAGTGGACCCGGTTGATGGAACACATCAGTGTTGATGAACTGTCGTTTTAGTCATGGTTTCTACAAAAATGAAATGATACACACTATACTTCCATCTTTATTCCGATTGATGGGTCCCAAGTTTCATATGTTATAGATATAAGAAGATGTGGTATGAGTGCCAATGAGACAACTCTCCATCCAAGTGAAAATTTATAAACGTAAACCATTATAGGTCAAAGTTCGGTCTTCTACACGGAACCTTGACTCACACCGAACAGTAAGCTATAAAGGGCCCCACAAATTACTAGTGTAAAACCATTCAAACGGGAAAACCAACGGTCTAATCTATATAAAAAACGAGAAACGAGAAACACTTATATTTGTTTTGACATTCGGACAATTGTTTTAATGATCTTGAAATGAAAAGAAGGCTACTACATTTACGGAATTTCTAAGGAATTGTAGATCTTGCCAGGGGAATTCTCCTGTGTTACAGATATGTTCAGTGTTAAACCTACAGCTGTAGTTACCTAATTAAGTAGCTTCCGGTAGAACCAAGCGCATAGTGTTTCTGCTTACTAAATTATATGCCATGTGTTTAATTTCTTTTTTCAAGTGCGACCATTCTGTTCTTACCTGCAGTGTGCAAGTTTTATTTTGTGTGTTTTAGTTTAAAGACATATGAGATGGAGTTTTGTGTGCATGTAAAACTGGTTTAACCAAATTATAATTTGTTACTTATCACATCATGATCTGGACTGTGTGTTGTTCGTTTTTTTGTCTTTGTTGGTGTGTCTGTCTTTTTAGGAGGAATCAGGTCGTGGTCGCTAATGTGTTTTTTTGTACTGTGTGGTAATTATGACGATTCCTGTTATCAAGTTGACGGATGCAGTTTGTATGAGCCAATACCTATAGAGGTCATACGCCCCTCCCTTTTTGATTTGATTAGAAGGGATCTCCTGCTGTACGTTCATAAGACCTCAATATTCCTACAACACAATACCCATAGTTCAAATGTATACGGTCTTAAATAATAGACATGCGTGAAAGCAACTTTTAAAGCTATTTCAGGAGTTTGTCTATACAGAATATGTTGTTGATGGTAGACCTGTGAAATAAAAATTAGGAGATGTGGAATGATTCTAATGAGACATTTATCCACCAAAGATCAATTGAGGTTACATAAGTAATTATAGGCAACCGTAGGGCCTTCGACATTGAGAAAACCCATACCGTATAGTCCGCTATAAAAGGCTCCGACAAGAAAAACATGAAACAATCGAATTGTAAACGGCCTTATTCATAACAAAATAACTTAAGAAAAACAAATATAATAGACATGAACCAACGAAATTTGGTGAACCACAGGCTCCTGGCTTGGGACAGACACATGAAGTATGTCTTTTTTGTCTAAAATATAGTCTATTTGGAATTCATATACAACTTATACAGACCCTGGGCGATTTAGGGCTTTACAAATGATATATACACAATTGGCTGAAGCCTTTTTATCTGGGTTTCTTTGTGTTATCGGGTTGCTGTCTAATTGGTGTCTACCCACATCTTCAAAATTTGGTGATTTTGTCTCTCCTACAGCTCATGGACTCTTCCATTCTTGTTTTTGTCACTTTAATAGCGTTTAATCCACAAGCAACACGTCAGTAAGTATAAGTAAGGAGAATATCTACTTTCCATGTTTCAAAAGTTCTTCTGATTAAACGTGTCATATTTCATCAAACTTAATTCAGAAAAACATATATTAAAACTTACATTTTTTCTTATAAAATAGAAGGTGAGAAAGGTTTTGCAGTTTACAGTCATTCCAAAAATTTAATTCCTGATTTCTAACCTTATTGTTCAGTTAATTGTAAAGGACTTGTGGATAACGTTAATGTTTAATACTATGTCCAGCAATTTAAATTTTGATTATCTAATGAATTAACCATTTGACTTTCTATGTCAAGGGAGACAACTAACCGTACACAAACATTCAAACATGCACGGATTGATCCTGTGTTTGTATTTTCTTTAGTTAATATCGTTTTATCAACGACTTGACAGAAAAGAGGGAAGCAAAGCCAGAATGATAAAATTCACACATTTATTTTCTTTGAATATTTGAACTAACTGTAAGACAATATAGACCTATCTACACGCATAAAGCAAACTTAGATTGCGATTTTGGAATGTCCTATTCATTTTCAAGATTGCACTTAGTAAGGATTCATTTTTTGATAAATTTAAAGAAATATCACATCATCTAGTCTAAGCTAAGTTGAAAAACCCGATTGATTGATTAATGTCTTATATTGGTCACTGTAAAATTCCCAAAGGGGATCTTAATAAAACTGTGCTGAGGTGTCGTGCGAGATTCAGGCGAGGTTATAAAAGCCATTTCGTTCTATATTAAGACTTGTGTCTTGCAAAAATGTAAAATCAGTCATGTGGTATATCAATGAGTCCAGCAAATGGATAACAACAGCCTTACGTAATATTTAGTTGCTACTGAATGTCCGAATAATAAAATCAGACTCCTGGTTCAATGCAGTTTTAGATGATTAGACCAGTTTCATGTTAAAGTTCAATGTGTACGGAAGGTGTAAATATTAACTCAAGCTATACAGAGTTGTTCGGTTAATGAATAAAACCGGACACGTGCTATAAATCTTATGGAGAAAACTGGACAATATTATTTGTATTTTCGTATAAAAAGTGTGAAAGTCCTATTCTCTTTTTTATTCTTATTATTATAAGTATTTCCATGTGCGCCTCAATGGTTTCTAGATATGGTGCTCGTTTAATACTGATCAAATATAAGTATAAAATCTTGGATAAGAGCATTGATTTGTTGACAAGGGTTGTCTTTTATAGTATCAGGCAGTGTATATAAAGGTTTGCTGAAGTCTTAACTGGATTGTTGACATGTTAAAACATGTGCCTGACACATTTGTAATTTTGAACTGAATACAGTATACCTCTGGATGTTAACATCAAAACATTTTCCGATCAAAATTCCAAATTCTCCTTATTTTGTTTATCTTATTAGCCTTTGTGCACCCTATACGCCTATACATATAAAAAAAACGCTATAGACTTGTCGAACATTCACGTATACACTTTATAGCCTCTTTAATTAAAACAAATGGTGCGCATTGAGTAGTCCCCCTATTCCATATTGAGAATAAACAAACATTCAAACAAATACAAAAAATAAAACATCAACGGAATGTTTTTAAGTGAATGAAATTGAATTAATTACAAAATGAAAAGTATGAAACTTTGAAAAGAAATCCCAAAAAAACTTTATTTAAAATGTTTGCAAAAATTGTCCTCTTGTAAACAAATGTTTTAATATCACCAAATAATTTCAATTCATGTATTCAACAACTTCTCAAACGGATCCCTTTACCACATACCATGTATCTCGTGCTTATTTTGTATTATGGAGATAAGCACTCTCCGAATGCACATCAAATAGTCATTTGAAATAGTCATAGCAGGCTAATTCATTACAAATAATCATGTTAGGATAAATTTCTCGTTTTAATCAATTATCATTTGGTATGTATGAATATCTAAAATAAAAGAATGTAGAATGGTTACATTACACTTTAAAAAAAAACTTTATATTGAATTATTTTACAATGAAAAGATGGAATATTCATGCCGTGTCTTGTCATGAAAAAATATCTTTACAATCTTGACAAAATGAAAAGCAAAGCAGCAGCGCCTTATTGCTGCTCTTTAGCTGTGAGTCAAAATTGGAACATTAACAAAGAGAAAATACTTACACCTCACTAAATCTTAGCACCAGTTTGCGCCAAATTCTTTGCCATATTTTGACCAATGTTTCTGTACATTGAAGAACACGGATGCGGGGTAATACAATAAATAAAAGGCTATAACTGTAAATAAGATGAAGAATAACGTTTTAAAATACAAAAACAATCATTGATGTTAAACTGATCGACGTGGTAATTGTAGTTTTCACGATCCCAATATGGCGGAGACAGAGATTGGTAAAATCGTTTTCGGCTAATTTCTCCGTGTATACGTGTTGTTTTCAAGAATTACTCAGCCGCCAGGTTGATCTGTACGGTTTTGTTTTGTGTGTGTGTGTGTTCTTAATATCATTTTTGGCCTCGTTACCGAAATAATTGCCATTGAAAATTTTAGGAAGATAATCGTAACTCCAAAAAAAGATAAATAACTAAACAAATAACTTGAAAGATAATCGTAACTGCAGATTATATCAATGATTATAATAGTAATTAACTGATTTTGATAAAAAAAAAAAAATGGCGTCATAATAACAACGAACGCGATAGTGCTACATCATCTTTTTTTTGTTCACCATTAACCTCACTGGACGACTAAAATATGGTATGAAATTATTATGCACACAACTTTTCCAATCTTCCCAATACAGACATTGTTTACAAATATATGCATAGAAACTGAATCAGAAACTTATAGTTGTTTAACTTTCAAAATAAAAATAAGAAGATTTGGTATGATTGCCAATGAAACAACTATCCACCTAAGACCAAAAAACGTAGAAGTAAGCAACTACAGATCATTGTATGGTCTTCAACACTGTACAAAACTCATAGAGAAAGCTAACAACCACTAAATTACAGGCTCATGACTTGGGACAAGCGCATACAGAATGTAGCATTGTTAAACATTGCTTGTTAGCGCTCTCCTACCTTTTATGACGAAGCTTCTCTTGTATTACCAGATTTCTTATTCTTTTTATATATATATGCTCTATTCTATCTTTTGGTAAACCTTCTAATATCTGCCCCCCCTCAAAAAATATATCGCAGTGGTGACTAGGAATAGGAATATGGGCACTCTTGGTCTTCTTCCGACCGGTAGTAAAACCCTCCTTGCCAAAGTGGGTCGTCCTTTTTTTGCTGTGACGGATGTATAAATACGCAGCCACGTCCGGTCAGAATGGGGACGTTTGATCCGATGACTCGTTTTTAGAGAATGTCACGCCCTCTGCACGTTAAAAACCCTTACAAAAACTTTTTGAGGGGTCCGAAGGTGACCTGTTGCAAGAAAAAATTGTCCTTCCCAACTTATCCTCATTTTCCAGTGGCAGTCCAAATTTCCTGACCTTCATCTTAGACGACCAATTTTACAAGACATATCTATAATTTAATTTTTAATTTGTTCTCGTCCAGAACATGCATGAAATATTATCCACTGGACTTTAAACAACCAACAATCAATCAATCAATCTTATATCTACTGTCATAAAAGGCATTCATTTTTTCACGGATACCTTTGTTAGTGGACTATCAGTTCCCGGGTATATCACTTGCACAGTAGCCGCTACTTAGGTACTAGCATTAAAATACGGATATTTTTTTCCTTGCTTATATAAAAGTTAAACACATTTAAATAAAAGAATTAACTCTTTCATCCAAAGCTCCGATTCGGGTATACTTTAGGTCCTGTATGGTTTTATCAGCTCTGCAACGTTTGTGTTAGGTTTTGTCCTCGAGCATCACTGAAGAGACATAATATGAGTTGTCAAAATACAACATCGGTTGCATTACAGGCACATTGGTACCGTTAATCTTACAATTTCTTCTCCTATAAGTATACAATTTACCATCAATATTTATCGTAAATTTTTATTTGTGAAATATATAGAATATATCAACAAAGCAAAAAGTAAATTAGTTTAAGATAACCAATTATTCATTAACTCTGGTCACACTCACTATCAAACTTTTAAGCACGATTTAGATATAGTCGCCGTCCCCATCAATAGGTAAAGTTACGAATATCACTAATAAATTATTATTATTATGTCCAAATTACGACTATATGATAGTCCAGTTACGATTATCATATATCAAACAAATTTCTTGGAGTTACGATTATCTTCCTTGAATTTTCAATTGCTTTTATTTTTGTAACGAGGCCATATATTATATTAAAAAAACACACACACAACAAACCCGTACAGATCAACCTGGCGGCTGAGTAATTCTTGCAAACAACACGTATACACGGAGAAACTAGCAGAAAACTATTTTACCAATTTCTTCCTCCGCAATATTGCACTACAAAAGTCTAAAAGTCTGAAAAGACCAGTTTTTGTCTTAATTTGCATTAACTTTTACTCGACATTCTCCAAAAGTATAATGACTTGTGTCTTAATTTTTCTTGACAAATTCTCATTTATATTAAATTTGTATGAAATTTACTCGACATATTCTCGACATTCTGAATATGGTCTTAAAATGTCTTGACATTTGAATACTGTCTTGAAATTTCTCGACATATTCTCGACATTCTTATTTTTTCTCAGTATGGCTTGACATATTCTGAACATTTTGAATCGTGTCTTAAATTTACTTGACAGATCTGAGTTTTACAAATCATGACCAATATTCATGATATAACTTTAATCTTTATTTCTCTTTATATGATATACTGTTGTTTCAAGTTACACTTCTTTACAACAAAAATAAAAGTTGGGCATGTAAAATAATTGAAAATTTGGGTATATAAATATTTTTACAAATGCAAATATGGCTATGAAATCTAAAATATAAAATAATTCAAACGTGGGTGTGTTGATATAAAACAATTTCAATGTGGGTTTTTAAATAATTACAAATTTTGATTCCTAAATCTTATAAATTAAATGATTCAAACCAATCATACTGTAGACATATTTCATTCTACATTCATAATATTCAATGTTGATATGGTAAATAATTATTATACCAAAATGTGGTTTATATACATTGTAAATAGCAAATTATGATGATATACAAATCATTCATTTAACAGAAGAAAAATCTGTGTAATGTCGAATAAAGTCCCTAGTGTGGACAGTGTGTTGCTTGCCAATTTTTTTAGTACCCCTTCCAAATGTATTCCTTCATGTTTTATGCCTCAAATAGCAAGTAGGGGGATGAAATTACACTGTAAAAAAATTTGGGTCATGAATTGTAAAGTAAAGTAGTGATTTGGTCCAGCTGAAAAAGGTTAAAAATTAGCACTTCGGAAGCTGTCAAAAGATTTCAAGACCCCCTTAACATAGAATTGTCCATATTTTGAGTTAGAGCCGATGAAGTTTTCTATAATTTTGATATAATTTGTCCCAAAAGTAGTACAACACACTGTAAAAATATTATTGAGAAAGCGCAGGTGGGATTTTTTTTATTTTCATTTATTGTCTAAAAGAAATGCACTACGAAATAACTGTGTACTCGGACCAGTACACGCAACTGTCAAATAGAAGTTATTGCTTTACCTGTAATCAGCCATACAACTTATCAGTTGACTGACCATGCCACTACAATTTAAAAAGTTTGTTGATAGATGAAAATGAAAATCATCATTTTGATGAAAAAAAAATTGAATTGAAATGGATTTTCTTCATCAAAATTATGAAGTTAATTATTTTAACATAAAAACAAATTGAATAATTCCCAAAGATTAAAAGAAAATTATTATCTACTCCAGGAATAATAAAAAAAATGTGTTTATAATGGGTCCCATCAATGATTTCTATAGAAATCATCGGTCTTATGAAATGGTTCTCAAACAGACATGCATAATATAGATCTAAAAAAAATTTTCTTTTCAGGAAGGAGTTATCACAAATATTTATTTTTGATAAAAAATAATAAAATTCAACACTCAAATTTGAATAAAAAATGTTTTTGTGTTGTTCTAAAAAATGAATAAGGTTTGTGAATCGAGATGGGAACAAATTCTTTGACCCAAACGAAAGCTCCCCCCCCCCCCCCCCTCTTTTTTTAGCCACACAAACCCAAAAGATGAATTGTGGGGTCCAAAAGAGATACAAGACACCTATTTTAGTAAAGCAAATTTGACTGGCAGTTTTGCGAACGGCAAAAATCTAAATGCTGTTTGTCAATACCTTCGACTTATATTCCAAGTGAAAACAATTACTTAAATGTTTAATAAAAATAAATCAAAATTAAACTACATGGGGGATTATTCAGGGTATTCCAACTTAGTTGCACCAAAAGGGTATCTTACGATACCAAATTAATCCTTGATTCTTCAAAGTTTAGTTTAGCCATAATAAAAAGGAGTATACAACAGCAATAGAATGTCATAAACAGTGCAGAATAAATCTGTTCACATTTCAGGCGAAATTTATACTGTTGAGATAGTGTCAAGACATATTTAAGACTGTCGAGACATATTCAGACATTATTTAAAATGTCAAGAATATGTCGAGACATATTCAGACATTATTAAGAATGTCAAGACAGATCGAGACAAATTTAAGACAGTCAAGAATTGGTCGAGACTAATCCAGACTCTTATCAGATGATACAGGAAGTGTCGAGAAATTTTAAGACAATGTTCATACTGTCAAGACACTTGTCAAGAAAAATCAAGAACCTTATTAGACAAATTCATACTATGTCAAGAATTTTTAAAAATTATTCAGACAAATTAAGAATGTCGAGTAAAAATTCATGCAAATTCAGACAAAAACTGGTCTTTTCAGACTTTTTGACTTTTGTAGTGTTGGGATCGTGGTAACTGCACCACGATCAGTTTAACACCAGTGAACAATACAAACATTTATACAACCATGGGGTACATTTGTTAGATAACTAGGTAGAAATATGTTTGAAATTATCCCACAAAGTTTTCGACATGCTGATAAATCTAACATAGAGACATCCAGATGTGTCCCAAACGTGGTAGTATCTATCCTTGCTTAAAAATATATAAAATATGGCTTTTTAAGCGCACTCCTTTTAAAATAATTAAAGGAAATATAGAGAAATAACCGTTTTGAAAGCTACATATTCCTATAGAAATGTTTTAAAATGACATTAAAAAGTTTAAGAAAGCGACAAATATACATAAATAATGTTATTAAACAGAACAGAGAACAGACTATTTTCCTGCAATGTCACTTTTTACACCATTGCATTGTGCACGTGGGTATACATTAATGAAACAACAACCAACAGATATCTAGAGGGCAACAAACAATCTTCAACAATAGACAGGTGTCAAAAAAATATGACAAGCTGTTAATCGTCCTCAAGTCTTTTAAAAAAGTTGGGAATGAATAAAAAAAAAGAATCAAAGATATGTCAATAATACCCAATTTTCGAAATAATGGTCACGTAGAATGTCAGACTCTTCTCATAGTAATTCATTTGCTCTTGGAATCTTGAAAAGTGACCGGAACAAACAATCTACATTTAATAATATATATATAATTATATCAAATGTATCAAGTATGCGAATTATAATTTTTTATTTGTTGCGCTATTAGATCCCGTCGTTCACTGCTGTAATATGAAAAGCAAACATTGGGAGGAGCTAACACCAGTGCATTAACTTCAATCTCAGAAGTTATTATTTCGCTGTCTGGCTTCGATTCACTGGACATATAAATAATGAAAGAATAAAACAAAATGTAATACTGATAACCAGAAAAAATGTCCTATACACTTGAATAAAATGCTTACACAACATGATGTTATCGAAAAATAATTTATGGTTTGTTTTTTTTGTTTGTTGGTTTGTTGGTTTGTTTTGTTTTGTTTTGTTTTTGTTTTCTTTTGTGGGGGGGGGGGGGGGGTAAAGCTAACTCCAACAAAATAACAAAATTTACCTTAACACTATTCGAACTTCTAAACCTAACCCTATCTTGAAACATGGTTTCCTTAACCTGAAACAAATGAGTGACCAAGGGAAGATATCTAGTATATGAACTGATGAATTAACAACCCCGCTCAGTGTATTTAATGAAGAAACTGGCATTTTAGTTGGATACCTGGTTTTATTGTGTCAGAAAATATTCCCCAAATATATGTCACTAATGTTCAGTCACAAATGGTAATATTATCATTCATTTTACAAAGGTATTTCTCCGTGAAGTGTAACAAAAATGTGCTTGCTCCGAAAAACATATGAATGCCTCAAATAGTGGCAAGATCTGTGTAACGTGTAGAAAGGGTGGCACTTTATATATAAAACGAGGTATCAAATCAAATATAACGTCCTTATTCCGATCAGACTACGCGATTATAATGTTATAAACAAGTAATAGCTTTTCTAAAAAGCTTGCCGTATTTTAGCTGCTTATACATGTATTGAGATCGGTGGTTTGTGGGTATAGGTTTTTTTTTATTGGAATCTTGCACTCCAAGCATTAGAATATATAGTTTCTTTTTTCTCCTGGTTTTTATACGCCCATCAAAATTTTGACGGGACGTATTATGGTATACAAATGTCGTCTGTCCGGCGTAAACATGTCACACCGTAACCTGAGAACGACTTATCCAAATTTCATGAAACTTAATATAGTTGTTTCTTATGATGGTCAAACGATCTGTATACTTTTTGGTGAAAATAAGATTAAAACTTTTTGAGTTACGGGACTTAGTAACTAAAACAGGTGTGTGTTTATTTTCACATGTCGCGCCGTATCTCAAAAACAATTTATGATTATTGCTTAAAACTTTACACACTTCTTAGTTATATTAATCTTAAGATCTGTATACTTTTTGGTGATGATTCAAAATTTTATTTTAGAGATATTGAGTTTTTTTGTAAAAAAAGGGGGGTTTTCGCATGTCAGAAACTATTTATGATTATTGCATAAAAATTCACACACAAGACGACAAGCGTATCATGCGCTCATGGCGCAGATGTTTATTGATTTTAGTTGTAGTATTGGTGAATCAGGGTTATCATTGAAGGAGGCTTGATAGTCACATATGATAATATATATATATGGTTTGTAATAGCCAGAGTAAGGATATAAACACTTTTTTCTTTGTTTTGTGGAATATGATTGTTTGCTCTTTATGACAATGCAAGTAGTTTTAACATGCATACTGTGTCTTGACAGCTATGTAATAGTTAGCAAGGTTATAATCAAGTTGACAAGAAAAACGTATTATTTACTTTTGAGGATTACTGCTAGACAAAATGGACTACCAGTGGCAGATCTAGAAATTTTCATAAGAGGGGGCCCGCTCCAGTCATGCTTCAGTGATTCACTACATGTATATGATCAACCAAAGTTTTCCCACGAAAGGGGGGGGGGGGGGGGGGGGGGTCCCCTGAAAAACTCTCTAAATGCGCCTCTGACTACTATAGTTGGCTGTTCGAATATGAGAATATTACATCTTATATGTATAGAAGACAGTGGTCTCTTTAGCCCAAATTAGAAGAGCGCCCTTAGCAACGCCCTGGGTGCCTTCAATTGCACCCCTCCCTGACGCCTTTTTCCAAAGGGGGGGGGGGATGATAGTAAGTTTATTTCGCTTCTTTTGGTTAATAGTGATCTGATGTATGAATGTGTATTGCCATGTTTTATGAACATGTAGTATGAATGACTTTTCTAATGCAAACTTTATAGAATAAATAATCAAAACAACAACTTATGCATCTTTATTAACAACATATACAGTAAAAAAAAAAGTTAACTCGTGATACACACAGAAACATATATACTTAGACAAAAGAAATGAGAAGTGCCTTTTCCTATCATAAAAAAGTGCCCTGCCCTTCACTGGCACCCTGCCCCTTTCTATTTCTAGCTGGAGCACTTCAAGTGATGAATATCTCCTCTGGCTTTTGTCTTAGAAGAAGCAATTAGTTTTGAAGGTACAGGTTAAGTGTTGTTATTACTAATTTCCAGATGTAGTATAACTGTAAGAAGATGTTTTGTGGTAATGGATTTGGAATAAATATTAATTGCAAATAATTTTCTAGAACATGTTGTCAGCTGGCTTCTTATATTTTTTATTATTTTGTTGCGGTTTATAATCTTTTTTTTTGTAAGTTCTATAGATGAGAGCTTCATATTGTTATTATCATTTATAGCTTTATATTTGGTTGCATGTGTAAACATATGCTTTTGTTAGTTGGAATATTTATATTTTCATTTCTGATGGCAACAAGTTCATGTAATACATATAGTCAGGACTATTAGTTAGCGATAGTTGTTTTGTTTGTTTATGTTTATTGTCATGATTGATATGGACTATATAACTTGCTGTTTGGTGTGAACCAATGCTTCATGTTGAAGACCGTACTTCAACCTATAATGCTTTACTTTTACAAATTGTGACTTGGATGGAGAGTTGTCTTTGGTACTGATATGTCATTCTGTTATATCTATCGACAAGATTGAGAACACATTTTTTTGTAATAAAACATATTTAATTCTATGATATCATATTCAACAACTTATCGGTAATTTGTGCATTTTTCCTTTGATGTGTACTCTGTGATAATGTCAGTATCAGTTGACTGGTCATGATATATAAATTATTGGGTCAGTTCGCAATTGACATGCTCAGGTGCGCTGTGTCAGGATCTTCTTTTCCCTTTCATTCACAAAATCATGCATGATTTTTTTTTTGCAGAATCGTAAGAGTGTTTTGGTGAATGAAACACTTCTCATTGTTGTTTGAAAGTTTCAGCAAAGTTAGTTTTGCCTTTTTGGCAGATTGTGTAAAAATTCGAACAGAATATGAATAAAAAACCCAATAAACTTTTAAAAAATGCACTATTATTAATAGCTTTCCTTGCTTATTCACAATGATGTACAAAATGTATAAATATATCATCCATGCTAATCCGATCTGATTTTTTATTCATACATAGTCTGGTGCTGTTCCAAGTAGTCTTCTTTTTCTGTTTCTTGAGAAGAATTTGTTTTACCTGTTCAGTCACTTTAAAGTGTTACAATTAATATTTAGACGCAACACAGAATAGTGACCGAAAAGGTACTTCTATCATATGAGAGGAGCTAGAAAAAAAATGAAATGTACACATTATCAATATTTTTGTGGGACCATCAAGATGTGGTTTCATTGTCAATATATAGACAGATATTCATAGACCAAATAACAAATAAGCAACAAATTCAAACGTAGATGAAGGATGAATTATAGAAAGAAGGGGTATCCGGATGCCCGAAACTTGACAAGGTTTGGTTTGGAACAAGTAATATGTCTGCATTAACATTAAATGTAGATTTAAAAGGGGACCCAGATCACCCAGATCGCCTTTCCCTAAATCCTTTTCTGAAATTAAAGGTAACCGCATATTTCTGGGAAAAATAAATGAACATGACTTTGAAAAAGCAAGAATATTAAGCTAAAAGAAATAGACCAAATTTGGATGACATCTATTAAAATGTTTGAAATGATTATGAAGTTGACAAGAAATGAACTTGTTCAGATAATATACAGTCAGCCTACAGACTTGTTGCTTCCTGAAATGTCTGCTTACACAGTGCTTTCCTAAAATAATTTGTAATGTGATCGTTTTCATGATGAATGCTGAGCAAACATAGATTATGCCATTGGTTTTGTTTGAATTGTTTTACATTGTCATTTCGGGGCCTTTTATAGCTGACTAAAATGTATGCAGTATAGGCTTTGCTCATTGTTGAAGGCCACAAGGTGACCTATAGTTGTTTATTTCTGTGTCATTTTGGTCTTTTTTGGAGAGTTGTCTCATTGGCAATCATACCACATCTTCTTTTTTTATATTATAATGACAAGATAAATGTTATGTTATCCACCCAACTAAGTAAAATATATAACTTCTCCTTGAACTTCTAAAACAACGATAAATCTGCTGATTCATATCATATCATTCAATGCTGTCAGATGATGTATGTGAAAAATAAAGAAATTTACCTTAATGTATGCTTCCATTATATTCGGCATTGTTATTCAGTTATGTCCAAAGCAGAACTTATGAAAGGCATGCAATAATTTAATTTCAATAGATGCATTTGAAACATTTATTTTCGGCACTAGTAAAGCGACTCTATGTGCATGATGTCATGTGATCATCTATATATATAAGAATATTTCATTAGAGTTGATTTATTAAAGATTGCTTTGAATCCTACTTATTGCTATTTGTCTGCAATTACTGGCCATCACAAAGGTTCACGTAAAATTTTGACGTCATAATACAAAATATCTGACGTCACAATAGAAAAGTGATTGTTGTATGATGTCAATGGTTGAAGCAGGACAGATTCTCAGGTCAGCTGGGACAGAATTCCATAAAGCGATTAGGTGTATGGTTATTATATATGGGTACTATGTTCAGGAAGATGAATTCTAATATATATACCTAAAATACCGGTTTGGTTTTGGATTAACATCCTGGATATCTTTATCGACCACCATCATTGTTAACGCATCCAAGTCATAAACTAGAGCCTTTACATAGTCAGTTCGATCTGCCAATATCACATATTACAAATCCTTATACAAATACAGCTGATAGGTTAAACTCAGCACCATTGTTGCGGCATTGTATATTGATGATTATACATATAGTATCAGCTTATTCAGATTTGAAAATGTTAGCAAAATAGCAGCACCATCTGAAAATGGGAAACCTTTATCATCTCCAGCATGTGAATCAAAGCAAATAGTAATTATCATCACGACGAAATATACTTATTGTAAGACCTGATACACTGTACATGTAATGTGAACAAATTAGAATTGGATTTATCTATATCAAATGCAGTTCTCAGTGCTGTTGATATATCAATTAACAATCTGTGTACAGTGGCGGATCCAGAACTTTTCATAAAGGGGGGGGGGGGGGGCTATATGATCAACCAAGGGGAGGGGCGGCCCCCAGCCCCCCTCCCTTTTGGATCCGCCTGGGGTGTACAACGACTCAAATGAATAAATCAACATGTATGAGTACCCCACATGCGACCATCATTGTGGACCTCGCTGTGTTGCAAGTATCTTGGGTTTTCAGGCATATATGATATAATTCAAATTGCTCACTGCTGCCTTTTTTAATTTCATCTATACTATAGTCGTAGACGTCTTCTCTTCTTCCATATACTGCCCACATTCAACATGATGAATATTCTGGCAAGTTGCGCATGATTAAAAACAGGTTAAAAACAGGATAAAAACAAATTGTTCTGTTGATTTAGTTTGTGGTTTTGGTGACTTGAGACTTGAATATCTCAAGAGACTTTGCTGTGGCGGTATCTGGTGGCAGTTTGTTCCAATCCTTGACGGTGTTTATGAAGAAGGACCATTTCCTACAGTCTTTGGTGGCTGGCTGTAATAGGTAAGTATGTTGTCCTGTCCGGTTTGAGCTTCTTGTTGGTTTTTGTAGATATTAATTCTTGTCTATGGCTACAAGGTCGTTTGTTATTTTGTAACACATGATGAGTGGTGCTTCTTTTCGTCTTGTTTGTAAGCTTTTCCATCCTAATTCATTTATCATGTTGCTGACACTTGATCTATTTCTATGTCTGCTGGTTACATATCGTGCAGCTCTTCTTTGTACCTTTTCAATTTTATCTATGTGGTTTTGCTGGTACGGGTCCCATACTGTCGTGGCGTATTCCATTTGCGGTCTTACTAATATTTTATAGGCATGCTCTTTGATGGATTTTGAGCTAATGTGGAGGTTTCGATGTAGGAAACCAAGGCTTCGGCTGGCTTTTCCTGTGATGTTGTTTATATGTTCTCCCCAATCTAGATCATTTGCGATGGTGCAGCCTAGGTATTTAGTTGATGTTTCATGCACCAGAGTATGGCCGTGGAGTTTATAGTCCCACTTGGTTGGCTTTTTCTTTTTTGTAACAGTGAGGACACTACATTTTTCAGGATGGAACTCCATTTTCCAGAGTTCTTCCCATTTTGCCAGTTTGTCCAGGTCTTCTTGGAGTTTATGGCAGTCGCTGTCTGATGAAATTGTCAAATAGACCACAGTATCGTCCGCAAACAGTCTCACTGTGGAGTGTAAGCCTTCTGGTAGGTCGTTGATGTAGAACAGAAACGTCCAGCTAGAGGGGTCATTAAACAAACTGAAGTGCACTGAAACCCTTGTCCATAACTAAACCGCGATGCTTGGTGTTTGCTTCCTTGCACACACGCAACCACATTCCTCACCTTGCTTCTAATCAGCTGTTTATCGGCAATTGTCTGTTTTGTTTACATCAGAAATCAATGAAGCGGTGAATGCGCGGGGAAACGAAATGACATCTTCGTACCAATACGGTAAATTCCGTGTTTGAATATTTTCTAATCAATATGTCCAAGCAATGAAAAATATGAGGATAACATTTTTAATCATAGAGCACACGTTTTGTGTATTTACTATTTAAAATTATAGTTTATGAAGAAATATAGCAAAATATGTTTCAATACGCACTATAAAGTGAAGATTAGATGTATTATTGTTTTGTTTTTGAAAGAACATTAATAATCCATAAATACACACCTTTGTACCAAAATTGCAACAAAATTTCAAGATAACATAAATTTCATCATCACAGAATGATATTATTTGCTCAAATTGACAGGGCTTCGTGAACTAAATTTGGCTGAAATTATGATAGCAAATGAACACTTCATTATAGTTTCTACCGATGACCTACTATCATGATTTTTATCCGACCCCACTTACGGACGCGTTGACATATAATGCATACAACTCAATAATAGCCAATCAGACGTTAAGATATCCTTCACTTCCCCCAGAAGCAGCCCGGAAGCAGCTGAGATGCAGCCATTTAATGTTATTTATAACCAATGAGATACCGTTAACAGATTTACTACATTCCAGACGTCCAGCCGCTGACTAATCAGACCGTATCACCATGGTGATACGGTAATAATACACTGATTAATCAATACTGAAGCTTGTAAAAGTAACCTTGACTTTGCTCTTCTGCACACCTGTACAACGTAGCAGGAAGTTCATTGTATATCGCTAATAAACGTTTTGAAGCAAAGTAAGTTAAGTACGTTATTTACCTTCACTATTTTTCTTTAAATAACATTTTTGAAACTGCACTACTGATCAGATTTCGAGAACCATAGGCGGATCCATGGTGGGGGGGAGCTTTTCGTGGAAAAAAATTTGGTTGATGATATAGGGAATCACTGAAGCATGACTTAAGCGGGCCCCCTCTTTTGGCAGTCAGTGGGCCCCCTTTATAAAAAGTTCTGGATCCGCCACTGAGGATACTGAGAACAGTTCAGTTCAGAGCAATTCAATACAATTTAGGTAGTACTGGGGACATAACATTACTTAAGGTAAATAAATTTCAAATGAATTTTATGTTTTAAAAGATTAAAAACTTAAGGTTCATGTGGACCTTTTGGCTAAAATGGCTGCTTTTTATGTTATATAAAATTAAAAACTTATCTGGATTTTGCAGTGCATTTTTTTTCTTCCTCCAAAAGGAGCCAAAATAAACAAAGTTGGGAAAGAGGTTTGAGATCTTCCCCACAGGTAATAATTGAAGTGAACTGTATTGATTGACATAGACAATAGAGAGACAATAGATAATTGCTATTGTTGGTCCGGGTACACAGTTATCGTCCTTTGATTTTCGTTGTCCAAGAATATAGTCCCTAGTGTGGACAGTGTGTTACTTGTTGATTTTTTTTATACCCCTTCCAAATTTATTTCTCCATGTTTTATGACTCAAATAGTAAGTAGGGGGGTGAAATGACACTGTAAAAAACTTTGGGTCATGAATTTTAAAGTAAAGTAGTGATTTGGTCCAGCTGAAAAATGTTAAAAACTAGCACTTCGGAAGCTGTCAAAAGATTTGAAGACCCCCTTAACATGAAATTGTCCATATTTTGAGTTAGAGCCGATGAAGTTTTCTATAATTTTGATATAATTTGTCCCAAAAGTAGTACAACACACTGTAAAAATATTATTGAGAAAGCGCAGGTGGGATTTTTTTAATTTTCATTTATTGTCTAAAAGAAATGCACTACGAACTAACTGTGTACTCGGACCTCCCTACTGAAAATGTAAAGTGGGATTTCACTGAAAATACCAGTGGAGTTCCATCAGAGTTCCATTGGAATACCACTGTATTACCACTGGGAAATTTGGTCGGGATTTTCATTGGACATTCATTGTTTTCCATTGGGATATCAGTGGAATATCCAGTGCAGGGATGGGGTAATCGTAATCTGTAATCGTAATCGATTGTAATTGATTACATTTTTTCCAGTAATCGACAGTAATCTGTAATCGAAGACATCTTCGATTACATGTAATCGTAATTTAATCGATTACAGCAAAAATTATGATGTAATCATCGATTACTTTTCGATTACATTTCGATTACTTTAGTAAAACATTTTGATGAAATATAACCTATATTAAATGAAAATATGTATGTTTTCATCACTTTATAATACAGATAAAAGTAGAATGTATTAAAATAACTGAAGAGTTTATCAACTGCCTTATTTCTATCTTTTGTCTCAAGCTGCAATATGATCAACTTGATCCCCTACCAAATTTTACTTTATATCTAGCTTTTGAAACAAATGAATTTATGTGCTTGTCAATAATTCAAGACCTATATTAAAATAAGAAAATAGATTTGAAATAAGAAAATAGATTTAAAATAAGAAATGAGTCTGAAGTTAAGTTCTGTACTATATTAAAGTAGTAATTTTATTTGTATTTAAATTCCTTAAAGCATAATTTTCAATAAGAGTTGAAAATTTAGCTTAGAATAGATACACAGTTGATTCCTTATAATGTTATGATACAAAAAGTAAGAAAGTACACAAAATCCTTACAACAATGAACCAATGGCTATGCATTGAAATTCTTTTTCAGGAATAGATACATGTATCCCATTTTGACACTATAAATATATATTGTTTATAAATTGAATAGAGAATAAAAAAATCTAAACAAACTTCTTGTCTTTACTAATCAGATGATCAAAGACTTCTAATCAATAAGATGCAGACTTTGTTTTCTTTTCAATTATTTCTAATTAAGAAGGAGATTTACATTATTTTGCCCCAGGTTATAAAGTGTACTCCATTGGCAGTTTTATAACCTGTAATTAGGGTGGTTATCCAAACAAAAGGAATAATTCATGCATGTCATTATAATTATAAATTTCGATCTTTAAAATTAGCTGAACTAATTAATTATTCTACCTTTTTTTACATTTTTTTTCAGAGGAAAATTCCAACATTGTAATTAACTATGTTAAAATATACCTGTTTTTAATTAGTAAAAAACAAAAAGCTTACTTAAGTCAGTATGAAAGCAAAATTTATGAAAAAATCTACAATATAGATAAGTGTTTGATGCAATGCGATATCATCTCTCATTCATGTTGAAAGCCAAAATTTCAAGAATTTTTGAATATTTCTGATCCTCAGTAAGAGAATCCATCTAGAAAACAACTGTCAACTTAAAATTTGGATACAATGCTTTAAATGCTGTTTTTGGTAAAGTTCTAAATTTCCACTATACAAACGTTGAGCAACAATATTGTGTTTAACTTACTTTATTATTTTTTTGTAATTTTGTAGCATGTAATTGACAGTAATCGAAAAGTAATGTAATTACTTTTGATAAAGTAATCGATTGCAATCGATTACATACAAAAATCAGAGTAATCGATTATTAATCGATTACACAAAAATCCTTCATGTAATCGATTATTAATCGATTACATTTGTCAGTAATCGTGCCCATCCCTGATCCAGTGGGATTCCGGTGAATACTCGAGTGGAATACAGTGGAAATTCCATTGGAATACCAGTGAAAACTTCATTGGAATACCATTGTTTTCCCACTGGACATTTATTGTTTTCAACTGGGATACCAGTGGTAATTCCATTGGAAATTGTAACAATCAACCAAAGAAAACCAGTGATATTTCAATGGAAATTGACAATTCCACTGAAATGTTAGATATCATTTTGCATGCACTGCTTATTTTTGAATGAATTAATAAGAAAACTTGAAATAAGACAATAACCATTTTAATGCAAGTCAACAATTAAAGAAATTACAACAGTTTATACATCATCCACATTTAAGACCTTTTAAACGAAAAGATCAACCTCTTTAAAATATTAACGTTGATAAATTATCATTTTTTAGTCAAAGATGTATTTACTTAATTGTACATGTAAATCATTTTTCTGGTTAAATCATTCATAAGTCCATGGTAACATTTGGTCCTCTTGAAATCTTTCACAAATAGTTTTAATTTTAAATTTTACAAATTTGTTTATTGTGCATTAAACAAACAAAAATGTCCAGTTTACATGCATACGAAATACTTTGTCAGTTTGGTCAGTTTTCTTCATCCATTGATATTATTCATGAATTAAGTCCAAAGTTTCTGCATTCCAATCCTGTTCCATTAAGTCTTCATTGATTAATCTGAAAGAAAAAAAATCATACATCAAAACATGCATAGAATTTTGAATTAAAATAACATTACAATACCATGCTCCAGTCTGCAATTATTCAAAAATATATGTTACTGGCATATTTTATTTGAGTTTGTGTGTAATTTATTCACAACATTTATACACTAAGAGCAATTTAGACACATGTATGTCTATTGTTGAAGACTGTGTGTTCTCTAGATATCTTTGGCTAGACTTTTATTGTTCATGGATCAGGTGTCTCTCAAAGCCAAATAAAATAGTATGTGTGGTTCCAGTTACATTTAAAAAAAATTAGGGTAGGTAGGTAAGAATTTTTTTTATTTTATGTTTTTTTTTTACATTGAGTCTATCATGTCTATGGGAGCAACATTCTGACTTAAACAGTACTTACTGAAAAATGACAAAAAAATATTTAGGGTAGGCTATTGTTAAGACTAAAAAAAAGGTAGGTAAGGGAATTGGAACCACGCATATATTTTTATTTAGCCTCATATTATCTTTCCCTTTGTGTTGTGTTTGTTGTTGGTTTACTATCTGGTTGAAGCATACCAGACACCTCATTTTGTTCACATAATAGCCATGATTAACCATTGTGCATGATGATCAGATCAATGTTTTTGAGATGTGTTTACAGCTTATAGATGTGAATGATTAACATGATTAATGTATTTTTATTTCAAGTGTGGGAAGGATGAAAAAATAATTCAATAAGTACCTTTCAATAATCTTATACTCAAATTTCTTTTCTGCTGCTGGTTCGTTTGTTTTCATATTATTGAGTGGATATTGATCGATGCACAGTCATCATTTTTGCAGCTTTGTACCTTCACCATGATCAATCCCTTTTAATATATGGACAACCTAAAAAAAAATGTAAAAACATTTTATTAATAATTTTTAAATCTGGTCATGACCTGTATGCATCATATATTACTGATATTTATCATACAATGTACATATATAATTAAGAAGCTTCTTTCAGTTAAGTATAAAGACTCTAAAACACAATATTAACCTTTAGGGATTTTTTGTGTTGCATGTCCATCCAAATCAGAACATGACAAAATTAAGTTGAATGTGCCTGACATTGTGTAGTAAACTGTAAACATCTTTCTTGATTGTGAAGGCACACAATGTAATTCAATATTGAATAATAAAATTATTATTACATTCCCACCTCCCCCTTTTCAGAACACCAAATGGTCATCCTCAAAGTGTGAACTAACAGAGCCCATGAATGAAACTAAAGGGGGTGTATATCTTTTTTTTTAATTTTAATTAAAAATATTCATGATGTAAAAATCAAATGTAAAATCTCCTAAAAAATTACCTGTATAGATCTGCTGTACGTCTGCCCAACATCAGCACATCGTCTCATCGTAAATTCTTGGTTCAACAGCTAATGTCATACCTAAATGTTCTGCCTTTAATGTCTATTTCTTTATTTATCGAAGGTTGTTGAGTATTAATTATTATTAACATGATTAATGTAACCACAGCTGGACAATGCTGGACAGGATACATACTCGTACAATATTTTTAGTTTCAAATTTGAACACATTCCGTGTATTAATGATAACGACTATCTGATTGGCCGATCGGAAATCCCGGAAATAGAGTTATCCAATCAAATCAGTGGTTATATATATAGTCTGGTAGAAAAAAATGGCAGCCTCCATGAATGTAAACATGTGTGTTGAAAAACAACATTATAGACTACAGTTTCACGAATTTTCTGCTCAAATTATGCCAAAACACTGACATTTAGCGTACAATTGATTGGAGCGGATTATATGTGAAATGTTTCTATAGATTAACTTATATGACCCGAGTTCAGGACATGAAAATGATGAAAAATTCATCACATCGACAAAGTTAAGATACCGAAACAGTTTATAGAACAATGTGGAAAATGAAAGCCGTTCACTTTACTTTTCTCAAAAGAACAGTAGACCAGTAACAGTTAATGAACATGATGAAGTCAAAGGAGAAATAATTATATTATTGTATACATGTAGACTGTAGTGCAGGGCAGTTGCCAGTACGGTCACTTGAAGAAAAAAACGGAGTTATCCTAACAATTCGTACAGTCTGAAGATAAGTTCTGCAACAGATCTGTTTAAAACGGCCCTTTTAAGAGCCATGCACATTTTTCAAAAAGAATCTTAATTGTTTTTGTTCGTTAAATCAAACAAAATCTTATTCTCAACCCAATTTGATATAAAATATTCATTTCTTTATTTATATTAGCTGATTATTGCACATTTAATTGGTTAAAATGTATCCTTTCAATGTGTCATACTCATAGGCTATATGGTGATGCATTATATTCACCCTACATCTGAGGAGCTACCATTTTACTTATTTTATATGGGGGGGGGGGGGGGGGGGGTGGTCTTTCAGACCAAATGATTATTTTCATTTGTTACTAGGCAAGTGATTTCATATTACATTTAACCATGTAAAACTTTTTGAACAAATGTTTCATATACATGTATATATGTAGGTTTATGAAATATTCATTACATCCCATTTATTATCATGATTATAATATTTAATTTCTTATCAGGCCAGGAAATTATATGTTACAAATTAAATCCTTTATATAATAATCATGCACTTAATTATTTGAAAAAATTAAATTAGAAGTATATATTCCTTTAAATTTCTAAGTCCAAAATTCCACTGGAATATTTGCATTAAATCAAAACTCCACTGAAATATAAACAATAATATTCCACTGGAAATTAATTGGAAAATCTTTGGAAGTTTCGTTGGAAATTTCACTGATTTTCCATTGGAATTACAGTGTGAAAAATATTCCAGATGCTTTGGATGAAATTCTAATGGGATTCCATCGGAATATTTTTTTCTACTGAATACCAGTGTAATTTCACTGGAAATCCAGTGGAATCCCGTACTCATTTTCAGTAGGGCTACATGTAAGAGGTGAAATCAGGAAATATAGAATCTGTACTTTGGCAACTTCCCTGAATGATTTGATGGTGTCAATTTATCAAATAGCATAAAACTAAAGGATTTAAACTTTTATTTGATAGAATTTCTGCAAAAATGACCAATTTTTGCATTTTATGGTCAAAATAAGCATTTCATAGCCTTTTCAATTTTGATGCATAAGTGGCATTCTGACTTTCTATCTGACAGGTTTTTATGTGTCAATATTTGTGTTTCTATGCTTCAATCCAGTTGTATTACTCATTTGTGAACTCTGAATCTACAGAAAAGAAGATTATCTCAGACAATATGTGCAAAATGTGTTGTATATATGATCCTCGTCTAACGCCCTGTTTGGATCAAGTTAAATGTGAGGAGCTTGGAACATAAAAGTTGAAGTCCATTATAAAGACCTCACTAAATTTGTATAAAAAGCACTTAACAATGTCTGTTGTACCTGTTTTATGTCACATAATATCTTTCTTTTCTTCTGTAGGATAGCAAGTGGTTCAAATACAAGCCTGTTAAGACTAAAATTGCATGCATGTTTTTCACTAAAAAGTGAAAAATCTTTGTATCAGACCATACTGTCTGCAAAAAAAGTTGAATGCAAGAGTCTTTTTGTGCTCAGATTTATTGTATCATGTCACCTGAGTATAGAAATGATAGAAAAGACACAAAATTGTATTTCCTATAGCTTCAATATTCCTTTTTAAATGTAAATATGTGATACGGCCTAAATTGACCCTAAATTATTTTCAGTCTTACTTGGCCTAAGACCCTTTGAAACTAATGTGATATGTTATTTGTAAGTTTTCTTTCCATTTAAAGTACATTAAATACATATGTAAGGATTATTTATAACCAAAAAGCTTTACAAATTTAAAATTGCTGGAAAATATTACATCTTTATGTAAGGCCCCCCTTCATTGGAAAACCTCCATTTTTAGCCACAGGCTCATATGAATTTGACTTTTTAATAATTATGATAAGTCTGAT
Source organism: Mytilus californianus (assembly GCF_021869535.1). Taxonomy (NCBI): domain Eukaryota; kingdom Metazoa; phylum Mollusca; class Bivalvia; order Mytilida; family Mytilidae; genus Mytilus; species Mytilus californianus. The sequence continues at coordinate 8,597,878 of NW_026262582.1, forward strand.
AAATCAAATGAGTACTCTATTGCTTTTAATACATAATATATTATATATTAAGGCATTTCAAAAGTATTTTTTTGCAATATTTTAATTTTTTAAGCCCCAAATGATGATAGTTGAAAATTTTCCATTTTAACGTCTAAATTTAACACGCAAAGTTGAATATAGAACTAGTCATATTGTCTATAATATATATCCTATTGCCATGAAACTTTGTAAGCAGTCTTATAATTTAATAAGCTTTGGTCAAACCAAGTTTCATTAAGATTGGTCAACTTTTTCTAACCTATTAGGTCCGGGTACACAGTTATCGTCCTTTGATTTTCGTTGTCCAAGAATATAGTCCCTAGTGTGGACAGTGTGTTACTTGTTGATTTTTTTTATACTCCTTCCAAATTTATTTCTCCATGTTTTATGACTCAAATAGTAAGTAGGGGGTGAAATGACACTGTAAAAAACTTTGGGTCATGAATTTTAAAGTAAAGTAGTGATTTGGTCCAGCTGAAAAATGTTAAAAACTAGCACTTCGGAAGCTGTCAAAAGATTTGAAGACCCCCTTAACATGAAATTGTCCATATTTTGAGTTAGAGCCGATGAAGTTTTCTATAATTTTGATATAATTTGTCCCAAAAGTAGTACAACACACTGTAAAAATATTATTGAGAAAGCGCAGGTGGGATTTTTTTAATTTTCATTTATTGTCTAAAAGAAATGCACTACGAAATAACTGTGTACTCGGACCTGTTACCGACACTTTTAATTGAATGATATTGTTAAGTTGTTGAATATTTATGATTATGTAGATGCTTGTTTATACATGGTGTTTTCTAACGCTTGTATATCTCGGTATATATGCTTTGGGCGTCGAATCTGGTTATGATTACGCACATTTTTTTTTTTTTTTTTTTTTTTTTTTCCTTCCCTGCTTATTGATACCATGTTTGGTATAATTATATGTGATTGCATTATTATAATAAAGCACCTTTCGCCAAACACAATAAGTTGTCAATTTTGAAGTGAAAGCACAGCTATTTAGCCAAAGTGTCCACATGAACCTTATGTTATCGTATGGAGCCATACACACACAGTTGACCAGATATATTTATTGACATTCATTGTCGTTTTCAGAAATGTTTGGTTAACATCCAATGAAAAACAAAGAAGAAAGGGGTACACTTCCCTCGGTAAACAAACAACTTCAAAAAATTGAATTCATACTCAGAGCATAAATGTTGTGCTTCCCAGATTTGTTCTTCCACTGTTGACATTGCGGGGGTCATTTTTAGCTCACCTGGCCCAAAGGGCCAAGTGAGCTTTTCTCATCACTTGGCGTCCGTCGTCCGTCGTCGTTAACTTTTACAAAAATCTTCTCCTCTGAAACTACTTGGCCAAATTTAACCAAACTTGGCCACAATCATCATTGGGGTATCTAGTTTAAAAAATGTGTCCGGTGACCCGACCAACCAACCAAGATGGCCGCCATAGCTAAAAATAGAACATAGGGGTAAAATGTAGATTTTGGCTTATAGCTCTGAAACCAAAGCATTTAGAGCAAATCTGACATTGGGTAAAATTGTTTATCAGGTCAAGATCTATCTGCCCTGAAATTGTCAGATGAATCAGACAACCCGTTGTTGGGTTGCTGCCCCTGAATTGGTAATTTTAAGGAAATTTTGCCGTTTTTGGTTATTATCTTGAATATTATTATAGATAGAGATAAACTGTAAACAGCAATAATGTTCAGCAAAGTAAGATCTACAAATAAGTCAACTTGACCAAAATGGTCAGTTGACCCCTTAAGTAGTTATTGCCCTTTATATTCAATTTTTAACCATTTTTCGTAAATTTTTGTAATCTTTTACAAAAATCTTCTCCTCTGAAACTACTAAGACAAATTTAACCAAACTTGTCCACAATCATCATTAGGATATCTAGTTTTAAAAATGTGTCTGATGACCCCGTCCGCGAACCAAGATGGCGGACATGGCTAAAAAATAGTACATAGGGTAAAATGCAGTTTTTGGCTCATATCTCTGAAACCAAAGCATTCAGAGCAAATCTGACGATGATAAAATTGTTCATTAGGTCAAGATCTATCTGCCCTGAAATTTTCAGACCAATCAGGCAACACGTTGTTGGGTTGCTGCCCCTGAATTGGTAATTTTAAGAAAATTTTGCAGCTTTTGGTTATTATCTTGAATATTATTATAGATAGAGATAAACTGTAAACAGCAATAATGTACAGCAAAGTAAGATTTACAAATAAGTCAACATGACCAAAATTGTCAATTGACCCCTTAAGGAGTTATTGCCCTTAATAGTCAATTTTTTACAATTTTCATAAATTTTGTAAATTTTTGTAAATTTTTACAAAATATTTTCCACTGTAACTACTGGGCCAAGTTCATTATAGATAGAGATAATTGTAAGCAGCAAGAATGTTCAGTAAAGTAAGATCTACAAACACATCACCATCACCAAAACACAATTTTGTCATGAATCCATCTGTGTCCTTTGTTTAATATGCATATAGACCAAGGTGAGCGACACAGGCTCTTTAGAGCCTCTAGTTTTAAAGCTCATTCTAAAACAATATTAGAGTCGAGGAAATTTACTCAGTTAAAGCCGTCCCTGACATATTTGTTTAATTTTACGCAATGGAAAGTCAGCAAATATTTTAAACGGATACGATTATGATCGACCTAGCGCATGAGCCTCAGTTATCCGGTCTCCTATCTTAATATCTTATTACATTTTAAATGAAACCTAATTCAGTGTTATGTAATTTAACATACCAGCTTCAGAATTTATTGATAGCAATAACACATAGAGAACCGAAAAGTTGAACCCCCATGCAACAAACACACACATAATGTGACATTTTTGAAATAGCGATGCAATAACTAAATTAAAAAAAAAAGTATTTACATAAATACTGGTCGTTCACTATATATATATCTTTAATTCTCAATAAACCATTTATATTGGAATGGTACAGAGAACACATAATATTAATAACAAATCAACAAATCAACATGTATGAGAGAGATGTCAGCCCGGTTCACACAACTCTTTATTAACAATTTTAATAAGTTTGCAGAGTTTCGAAAGTATCGATTTTCTTTTGCAGGTCATAAGATTACTAAATTTAAGTGTTATGGACGTTTTGAAAATTTTTCTTGAATAAATAAATCTCGGATGTTGGCAAATTTCCTGCATGACATAATGTAATGAAATTCGTCACCAATTTCATTCAATTCGCATAATGTGCACATTCTTTTTGATAGGGTTGAATAAACAAATCTCGGATGATGGCAAATTTTCTGCATGACATAATGTAATGAAATTCGTCACCAATTTCATTTAATTCGCATAATGTGCAGGTTCTTTTTTCACGTTGGATATTTTGCCATCTTCCTTGTTCAATGATTTGCTGTCCTAAACTTGCAGAGTTCTACTATTTCGTTGGTTTCTAAAATATCAAAATAACTTTCGAATTCGAGTTTTTGTTTAAATAGCCGGTAACAAAGTGATTTTGACGAGTTTTCCATTTCACTATGCCAATTTTGTTCATATTGATCTTTCATTCTTTGAACAACTGTGTTTACCAACCATCCCTTGTTAGTAAAAGTTTGTGTGGTCCATACATATGCCAATCCACAACCATTGAGTATACTCATTATACTCGATAATCATGGAGACCCTACATTATTTACAATATTCAATTGATAAATCAGTTTGTATGTTATAGACATGATAGAGGACAGTTTCGAACTTTTACCCTCAATTAATTTTGTCCAAAATGACACAATTCTCGTTTTTATATGTATTTCGAGAGGAAACCATCCAAGTTCGTCATATATACCATAAAAGATGGTGTTGACGATTTAAGTTGTAAAAGCATCTTACAAAACATTAAGTGAACCCTTTCAATGATATCGTTGTTACCTGTTCCCAATATTTCGCAACCGTACAAAAGAGCGGGCACGACCATTTTATCAAATAGGTCTAACTGTATTTTAATAGACAAATTGTGTAATCTTCCTAGCTTTAAAACCTCATACATGGCTTTTAGGCCTTTACGAGAGGCTTCTTCTTTTGCTTTTTTAAAGTTTCCATTACGCGGTTAAGTAAAACTCCCAGATAGTTAAAATTTTTATCCGTCTCTATAATATTTCCCCTATATCGAAATTCTATTCCTCTTGGAATTTTTCCTCTCGAAAATATTATTATTTTTGTTTTGTCTACATTTACCTTTAGTTTCCATTTTTGCAATATCTTGAGAACACATTTTACTGAAATTGCATGTCAGAGGGGGTTTCAGCCATAACAGTATCGTCAGCGTATAGAATAGCAAATAATTGAATATAGATTTCTAATTTTTCATTTAACTCTGCACTTATTGAGGTTATGCCGTTAACGTTACAGCTTTTTATAAAATTATCAAGATCATTTAGGTTAATAGCAAAAAGAAAGGCGATAGATTTTCCCCTTGTCGTACTCCATTTAAACAGGGAAAATATTCTGATACTTCGTTGTTATAAACGATTCGGGATTTTGTATTTTTGTACATGTTTACTATGACGTTGTACATGTTCCCATTCATATTATTTACTAAAAGTTTGTACCATAACCCGTCTCGCCAGACAGTGTCAAAAGCCTTTTCGAAGTCTACGAATGCACAGTACATCTTTTTCTTTTTTTGATTGTAAGATATGAAAAAAAGATTGCAATGCAAACAAATTATCTAATGTGGAATAATGTTTTCTGAACCCACACTGATTTTCACATAAAATTGAAAATTCATCAGAGAACTCTAAGTCTATTACTGAGGACTGCGGTAAACAATTTTCCTAAGCAACTTAACATGGTTATTGGCCTATAATTTTTGGGATCTTGTCTATTATCTTTGTTTTTATAGAATCGTTTAATATCACCAATTAGGGCCATAAAATAAGAATATGTTTGTTTGCCCTAACCCTACCTACCCAGAAATTAGCTGCTTACCCAAAATCTTTTATTGTCCTGATGTGAACAAGTTTTTTTTTTAATTACTAAAACACATCTGACACTTCAATTTCTCTTTGCTGAAAAAAAGAAAAGAAAATGCCTACCTACCTACCCACTGTCTCTGCCTTTTGGTAGGGTTTGGGCAAACCAAAATATTTCTAAGTGTGGCCTAGCCAATTATCAGGAATTATTCCTGTTTCTAGTATTAGATTAAACAGTTGAATATATATATCGATGAATATATTTGAAGTTGCTTTTATATACTCATTAATGATTAAATCATCGCCATAAGCCTTGTTATTTTTTAGTTTTTTAATGCAAACTAGAATTTCGTTTTTTTCCATTTTCATATTTAGATTTTCATTTATGTTAGCAATATTCGTCTGATCAATGGGAAGTGAGTTTACTGGACCTTCATTTTCGTTCTCAGGAGCGGTATTTAAATCTTTGAAAAAATCAATAAGTTTAGATATTGGAATTTCTGGCTGTTTGTTATCTTTTCCATGTTTAAACAATTTCTAATACTCCCTTGGATTTTCGGACTTTAGTTTTTCCACTTCTCGAGACATTCTCTTTGTATATGTACTTTTATTGCTTTGTTCAATTGTTTTTTATAATTTTTTTCGGAAGTTTTCATCTCATGAAGGTTTTCATTAGTTTTATTTGATTTGTAATTTCTTTTTTTGCTTTCGATAGTGTTTTCTAGAAATTCTGCAATCTTCATTAAACCATTCTTTACTTTTATTTGCCTTTTTATTTTTATTATTTTTCTTAAAGTTATGATTAATATTGATACCTAATGTAGTTTTTGCAGACTCTAAAACATGTCACCAAGGTTGTTAACAAAATAATTCATCTTAGATTTATGACGTTCAGAATTCGTTACAGAGACCATCTCTTCAAAAAGTTTATTTACTTTATCTTTACTAATATTATTACAAAAATCTTGACATTTATTTTGGTCCCACTGTTTTATCTTTTCGACATTTTGTAGAGATTGTTCTTGCTGAGATTCTTTCTCATTTTCCTTGTCTACGAATAAAGTAATTTGTATTGGTGAGTGGACGTCGGAATAAAGGCTACTAATATCAAGGATTTCAAAATCTTTAAAAACTCTTAATAAGTTACAATTACTTAAACAAAAATCAACTGTACTTGCATTCCTACAAGTAAGTTTCCCGATATCCCTATCTGCACCAATTCTACCATTTAAGGGCATACAAGACAGTTTTGATCTCATAATGAAATTTTGATGAAAATTTGCATATTGGCTATCTTTTACTTGATCAAATCAAATATGAAATAAAATATATACCATCATGTGCTACTTTTTGAGTAAATTGAGGTTGAAATTTCAGATATATCCACAAAATTCGGATTTGTGGACGTATTTTTCCTTTCGACAGAAATACATAACTTTTTTTGTTTTAATAGATAAACGCAAGCTGTCTTTTGTTAAATTATTTGTAATTTCTGTTTTATATAAATGTTCTATAAATTTGTACATTTTTATTTTTAAAAATAACTCAATGACATATTTATCAAATGTTCATGAATACAGAAAAAAACGTAATTTTATGCTGTATATTTATCAAATTTATAAGAATTGCACTATTGACTTTTTCATGAAAATTGGTACACATAATCTTCATACGTAATCAAACCAAATGTCATTTTAAAAAAGAGGGGTCCATGAACTCGTTTTCAAGTTGAATCAGTTTGATTGATAAAATTCAGTCGAAAACTGCATCTTTTCCCGATAAGTCACAGTGTTTGACGTCGCGAAAGTAGCAATTTACGCTAGCAAAGTCATTACCTCCCCTGTAACTGTATCGTATGCCCTTAAAATGAAAAAGTTGTTGTACTTGCAAAATTCGAGAAGTTTTTTACCATAGTTGTTTTTTCCTTTATCGAGAGAGCTACGTTTTAAGGGCATACGATACAGTTTTGATCCCATAATGAAAATTTGATGAAAATTTGCAAATAGGCTATTTTTTACCTGCTTAAATCAAATATGTAATAAAAATTATACCTTCATGTCCTACTTTTTGAGTAAAATGAGGTCGAAGTTTTAGATATTTCCTCAAAATTCGGATTTGTGGACGTAGTTTTCCTTCCAACAGAAATGCATAACTTTTTTGTTTTAAAAGATAAACACGAGCTGTTTTTTGTTAAATTATTTATAATTTCTCTTTTATTTAAGTATCCTATAAATTTATGATTTTGTTTGTTTGGAAATAACTAAAATTTATCAAATGTTCATGAATGTAGAAAAAAACGTATTTTTTTATGTATATTTATCAAATTTAAAAAAATTGCATTTTTGACTTTTTCATGAAAATTGGTACAAATAATCTTCATACGTAATCAAACCGAATGGGGATATCTAACATAGTTAGAACAAGAAAATCTGTTGGTGTAAATTAATGGGCTTCATTTCCAAATAAATATTTGTCACCAACGATAAAATCGTCGTCATTACTAACACGGCTATTAAAGTCACCGAGTAATGCAATATATTTATAATTTTGAGAAAATTTTAAATATTCATTTTTTATTTCATTATAGCAGTCAACTGAGGAATAAGATGTATAATCGGGGAGAATGTAGACTATTCCGAAAACAATATCTTCTTCAAGATTAACTAACTCAGACGATATTTTAAACCAAAGAACGTATTTGCTATCAGATAGGAGGACGTTTACCTTGTTATTTCGTTCTGTTTTGTAGCGGGGCCTCGGTGGCCGAATTGTCTATGTAGTTACTACTGTAATCACTAGCCTGTCAACACTGAGGTTGTGAGTTCGAACCCCGCTAGTGCGGGTGCACTCGACTCCAATCTTAGTTGACTAGGATTGTCAGTTTTCCTATCGAAGGTCGATGGTTTTCTCCGGGCACTCCGGCTTCCTCCACCAATAAAAACTGGCCGCCACGAAATAGCCCAAAAGCGGTGCTTAAAAGTGGCGTTAAAACACCAAAATCAAAAAATCAAATCTGTTTTATAGCCTGAGGCTATACCCCTTGACCTGACTTTTGCATACCTGGAATATCAATAACATCCAAATCATCCGTTTTTGTCTCTACTAGACATATAATATCATTGTTTCTAGACATATAATATCATTGTTTCTACTAGACATATAATATCATTGTTTCTAGACATATAATATCATTGTTTCTACTAGACATATACTATCATTGTTTTCTACTAGACATATAATATCATTGTTTTCTACTAGACATATACTATCATTGTTTCTACTAGACATATACTATCATTGTTTCTACTAGACATATACTATCATTGTTTCTACTAGACATATAATATCATTGTTTCTACTAGACATATAATATTATTGTTTCTACTAGACATATAATATTATTGTTTCTACTAGACATATAATATTATTGTTTTCTACTAGACATATACTATCATTGTTTCTACTAGACATATATACATCATTGTTTTGTACTAGTCCGGATATAGTCTATAAAGTCCGGAAATTTACTTTTTGATTTTACCCCGCAACAGTTGAGAGATAAAATTTTCAGATTCACATTTGTTTTACATATATTCTTTTCACGTCTATTGTTGTGAAACGGTTGGGAGTATTTTCCTGAGCTGTATTATGAATGCTTATTTGCATTACTATGCGTGGGTTCTGTTTCCATATTTGATACAGGTTCTGATGCGGCCGAGTTAAATCGAGTTCTTTTAAATGATCTCGGTGGTATTGGTGGGCTAGCCTGGTTATCTCTGTCAGCTGATGTCAGCAGAACGTCTCTATATTCCCTCAATGGTTCCTTGTTTATGTTGCCTGTGTTAGAACGAGGCTCATATTTGGTCCCGTTTATAAAAAGGCGGTCTCTTACAAGTGTCGCTTGCTTTCCATCTTTTTTGGCTTTTTTCATCACATGATAAAGTTCTTTTCTCTTTTCTTCAATTTTCCTTCGGGAACTGTTCATTAATTCCATAAATTTTTCCTTTCAACATATAGGCATGTTTTAATACATCTTAAGCTCTTTTCTATAGATGAAACGTGTGACAATTGGTTTTCTCCATTTTAAACCGCAGCGGTTTCCCGAACCTGTGTAAGTTGCCGAAGTGTATCCTATATTCTATATTAAGTTCGTTTAGTATAAAGCTTATTAGTTTTTCCTCTACGTTTTTTTTTCTTCTGAAAACCTAGCCCAGAGAAAATAAGGTTATTTTTCATTGATCGGCAGCGGAGATCTGTAAGATTTTCTTGAAGGCTTGATATATGTTGCTGATACTGTTTGACTTTTTCGTTTTCTGTGTTTTCGTATTCTTTCAATTTTCTGTTTAATGTATCTATCTCTGTTTTATTACTTGAACAGTGGTCTATAACTGAATCAACCACTTTGCTCATTCCTTCCATTCCCGATTCAATTCTAGGTGTTGCGTTTTCATGTCATCTATGTTTTTTTTTCGACCGTTTCGATTCTTCTAATGAATCCATCCATGGCTTCTTTCATTGAGTCGATTTTTTCAATTCCCTTTTCGATGTTTTGCATTCTTTCATCTAATGATGTAATCACCGTTCAGATCGTCTAAAACTTAAGCTTCAAGAAACATTGAATGGTTTGAAGAAATTATGATTCAATCCAAACGAACAGATAGTTAATTATTGACCGAAATTGTTAATCCCTTTTTTCCTTCATTTTATTTTTAATTTGTTTACAGAAACTATGATAGGTAGAGAGAGAGAAACTATGATATGTAGAGAGAACAGCAAAACTGTTCAGCAAAGTTAGACCTACAAATAAGTCAAATGACCGAAATCGTCAATTGATCCCTTATAGGATTTATTGCCCTTGAAAGATGATTTTTGCTTCTTTATTTTTTTAAGAATAATACTTTGATAGATAGAGAGAAACTTTATATGGCAAAAATGTTCGGCAAATTAAGACATACAAATAAGTCAAACATGACCGCAAAAGTCAATTGAACCCTTAAAGGAGTTATTACCCTTGCAGTTTTTTGTAGGAACAAAGACAGATAGAGAGAAACTTTCAACCGCAAAAATGTTCTGCAAAGTAAGACCTACAAATGAGTCAATATCTACAAATAAGACATGACAGAAATCATTTGATCCCCAATAGGAGTTATTGCCTTTAAAAATGATTTTGCCCATTTTTTTAAAGTTTTTTGTTGCAAATACTGTGATCGATAGATTAACTTTAAATGAAAAAGTCATGTTTAAACACGTATTAATATTCATTGAACATAAAAAAAAACATTGATGCAAAATTTTCACAAAAACTACCAGGTGAGCGATGAGGCTCTAAGGAGACTCTTGTTTTCTTTGGTAATCGAGTATCTTCTATATTGATGTAGCCATCGTAGATCATCGGTTTTAAATGACTAAATTATTTGTGAAGCTGTTTTATAACTTTTTAATTTTAATTTTTTTTAGCTTTTGACATTTCAGAAGATAATTCTTGATGGAATTTTCATCGGGTAGATTTTGTGATAATTGTGAACATCGTCACATTTCAACCGCTGCAGTCACGTGGTGTCCAGATTGCGACGAAACATTTTGTTCGGAATGTATTATTCATCATGATGCTTTGAGAATTGCAAAATTCCACAAAACTATATTACTTGCAGAATTCGACAAATTACCGTCGTTTATCAAAAACACCAGTGTCTACTGCACGGACCATGATCAGAAATGTGAATTTTACTGCTGTAGTCATCGCCAGTGTTGTTGTAATGTGTGTTTAACAGAATCGCATGCTTATTGTGAAAAGCCGGACACAATACAACATGTCGTAAAAAATGTAAAAACCTCTCCAGTGCTAGAAGATATGGAAAACGATTTGAAATGTATAATGGTCAATTTGGATTCTTTAATTCAAAACAGACAAGAGAACAAAACAAGAATGAATGCACAGAAGTTAGCATGTATGGAAGAAATTCAAACTTTCCGTAAACTAGTCAACGACAAGTTGGATGAAATGGAAAAAAGTTTGAAAGATACGCTGGCATCGGACGTAGAAGAGGTTGGTTTGGATTTGGATAATCTATTAAAAGAATTGGATGTCCATAAAAGGCACATAAGCACTCTACAGGAGGAACTGACAGCTGCTGTAAGTATCGCAACTGATCTTCAAGTCTTCTTGGGACTGAAACCATTTGAACTTAAAGTAGAGGAAGAACTTTCATATTTGGAAACACTAAAATTAAACAAAGCAATGGATGGAGTTGATCTCGTGCTTGATATGGCTTCATCACTGAGAGCACTATCAGAAAGCAGCCAATCGTTTGGGGTCATTTCACAGTCCAGAAAACGTAATGAATTAGAATTGAATGTTAGAAAGAAGGAACAAGCACAACTTTTATTACCCTCTGTTAATGAATTGTGGAATATAAAATTTTCGGAAAAGGCAAATTTTCAGTTACCGAAAGGAGAAAACGGTGTCAACACATTAGGATGTACTGCATTGCCTGGAGGACTGTTGGTATTCACTAATGAAAAGAACAATTGTTTGATTATATGTGACAGTGGAGGTACCTTCATGCGAGACATAAGTATATCTTGCTCACCAAGCTTTATTACTTATATTAATAATTCAACTGTTGCTGTGTCATGTCAGTCCTCCAAAAGGATAATACTTGTTGAATTGATTACTGGTAAAGAACTGTCCAGTTTCCGTACAGATGGCATGTGTTTTGGTTTAAGTTGTCTAAATGAGATATTAACAATACGAATAACTGGATTCTTTTTAAAGACGACATTTGACGGGGAAATAAAAAACAGATTTAAAGGATATTGTAAGACTCATTGCTGTGCAGGAGAGGAATATATAGTTTCTTCAAATTTCTTTAATAATTCAGTTTTATGTTACAAGGCAAATGGCGATCTTGCTTGGCAATATCAGAATCCAAAATTACAAACCCCACGTGATGTAACCGTGGTGGAAAATGGTTGTGTCCTTGTAGTAGGAGAAAAATCAAATAACCTCTTCGCTATCTCATCTGATGGGAAAAATGGGATCGAAATTTTAAATAATTTAGACAGACCTTATGCAATACATTTTGATAAAGCGTCGAAGTTGATGGTAATTACCAATATAACAGGTTCGGCAAAAGTGTTCCAGAAAATGTGGAAGCTGACAAAAAGACATTGAATTTCATGTAGACTGTTATTGCATATCTTTACATAAAATTTATTATCTGAGATTTGAAACGAATTGCCCTTGCATGATTGATTCCGTATAGATTATATGTCGGATTTGAGACTCAGTGCTATGTCGACTGATATGTTTTCTACTATATTTTTTGCATGCACCCCCTAAGGGGTTCACGCCTATATATTGGTGTGTTTTTGAAGCTTCTATGGGCCATTCGATATCCTCGGAAACAAGGTTCTCTGAATGTCTCGAAAATTTTCGATCATTTATACAGGTAGTTATCTATGTTTTTGAAACGGTATGTCTTTGATACGGTCCTTCTATTGATATGTTACAACGTGACATTGTATTAATATTTCGACAAGTTCATTTGTAGATCGGAAGTACAAAATTAAAGAATAGATTGCAGTATAAGAAAGCCATTTACATATTCCAACCTATTTGCTTTTGACAAAACATATGCGTTTGTATTTGAAAGTATTAAATATATAATGATATTGCAATTATATAATTTATGTTTTGAGACGGTTCCTGTACGCTTTTAATACAACGTCGTGCTATTGTCCACATGGGAATAATATACTGACATTAACTTATGTCCCAGAATAAACTGATTATTTCTGAACGTTTAAACATGTCACTTTTGTAATTTCATCATAGCCTAGCTGATCAAATGTCGGAAGGTAAGAAGGAAATGAACAAAACGATCTGACTTTTAAACTGAATATTTATCTTAGGTCTGAAAACAGAAAGATAATTAAACAAAACCGTTGATATTCTGTCTAAAATAGTTATTTCATTAATAGATACGAACAGACCAAGGGACTATTCATTAAAATTATTAAAGGAGCGTTAGCTGTCAAATTCCTGTTCACCGATTGACTCAAATTTTCATATTTGATTTATAACATACTAAAACGTATATCCAAATTATAAAAAGTCTAAAATTAACAATTTACAATGCATAGGCTCGATAATATGTATCAGCATTTCGTGTGTATCTTAGTCTAGACGCCATCTAATTAACTATCGAGGTGACCTCCGAAGACTGCCGACGGTCAGTATATTAACATAAATATAGATAGCGAACTCGTCGTGCACTTGGATTTTTCTAGGTCTGTTTGATTTCATATTATAGGTTAAAAATATATGTTCATCATCGTTTTTTACCTGTTTTTGTGGATTGAATCAGTCAACCAAATGATTTGCCCTTGTTTCACTTTCAATGTTGACATTCTTTTCCTTTTAATAACTGAACACGCCTAATTCATGCGTAACCCATCTGTAGCTAAAGGGTTAAATTAAAAGTCACATTAATACGGATTCAATGAGGTCAAATTGTTCACTTACAAGTGAATAATTCATCAGCGATGTTTTTTTTAGCTTATTTTGACAAAATGGAACCAAACTGGCTGCTAAAAGCGAATTATTATTTCACTATTTCTCTTTCATTTATGATTTCTTTTTTTATATCTCGTAGCTAATGCCCCTTTAAAGTTTAAACTGAAACTAAATTTATCATTAATAGAATATATTTAATAATGTTATATTAATATCATCCCGCGGGCTTTAACAGTGAAAACATTTATGAAAATAATATGCAACATATGAGTACCAATTATCAGGAATGAACACAAATAAATGAGTACCTAATGTTTAAACTGTAGGGAATGAAAAAAAAATAGTTGCATGCATTGGTTATTATTCACAAGAATTTTGGATCCTTGCGTTTCACAATAAACGTACTTAATATTTAAGAAATAATTCATGAAAGCCATAGATTTCTTGGAAATTTACACATGACCTGGGCCGTGATATTCGAATTTTATCAACGCTCAGGATAAAATTCGAATATCACGGCCCAGGTCATGTGTAAATTTCCAAGAAATCTATGGCTTCCATGAATTATTTCGATTCTAATAGGACAAATACAGTCATTAAAAAACTGAAGCGAGGGTGGGTATGCCGTGTGTGTATGGCTGTTCTTTTTTACTCCCTGTTAGATAAAGCTAAACCATTTTAATAAATATGTAGCTTGCATGAATTATTTCGTAAACAACCGCTAGAAAAAATGTGCTTAATTCTTTTAATTCTCAAACCCAACATTTGCCATTTTTAATTTAAATGTTTTTCTCGTAAGCTACCGTCAAATCCAAAGTTGACATTTCGTAACTAAGGAGCCGCCATGTTGACTTGCTGAAATCAGTAAATATGCGAATAATGCAATTACATAGAAAATAAAACAACACCTACCTCAAAAATCCATTTTAATGTTATACATGTATTATACGAATTTCGATGGTTCACGTAAAGGAAAAACCTTCAGCTTTAGCGTTTTCATTTGTATGACGTCATGTTTTGAAATGACTTAAATGCGCCAAAAGCATTAATGGACTTTCGCGGAATTTTATTTTATTTTGAGTTTGTAGATTTCTTCGAGCTTAGTCTTTTTTCAATTGTAATTTTTAAAACAATAAAATCGGCATAGCGTTTGCAAATAGGTTCCAATACATGTGGATTTACGAGGGAGGTATATTGTAACATCCATTATTATGTATATCTCTGAGTCTGCGCGAAGTATAATAGATATATCGAGAATTTTATCACGGTGTTGTTTACAAAGCGAAAGAAGAACGTCATATTAGAATTTACAATAATCATAATTACTACGTATGCGTTACTAATTTTATACCGTTTACGTATGGTTTTATAAGTCTCTGCTTATATTTTGTATAGAAATAAAATAGAAAGTAAATATTGATAAGAAGATGTGGTATGAGTGCCAATGAGACAACTCTCTATCCAAGTCACAATGTGTAAAAAGTAAACAATTATAGGTCAAAGTACGGCCTTCAACACGGAGCCTTGGCTCGCACCGAATAGTAAGCTATAAAGGGCCCCCAAATGACTAGTGTAAAACAATTCAAATGTCTAATCTATATAAAAAACGAGAAACGAGTAAAACTTGAAGACGAGATTGATTTGATAAAAAAAAATACAATTAGTAAATACTTGACGTTTGTGTTTATTAAAAGTATATTTCAAATTTCTGTACAAGATTTATAAACAGCTAGGAATGTATGTTAATTAAATTTTAATTATTTTTTTTTTTTTTGTTTTTTTTTTTATAGTTCAACCTTAAACATGTTAAAGCATCTTAATCTTTGCAATGATTGTGCGATTTAGCAAATTCTATGCATTGTGCTGACAAGCTACGTACCCGGGCCTACAAACGTCTTGCAATTGTCGTTTATTTACATAATATTACTATTATTATTACACCCTGTTCACACGACACAACAAAATCGGATTTAAAATCTGGTTTGACAACAATATCGCAGTGGGAAATCTAGTGACAAAATATTACCTCCCCTGTAAACACTGAAAACTAGATCTTTTCAATGTTTGTCCCATTTTAGCAAGGACGCTTTCAATTATAAATTCACGGGAAAACGTTCTGGTAAATGGTAAAAATAGAAATAAGTTGAAACAAACAAAAATCAAAGTACTGAAGTACTGAACATCGGATGACCTCAAGTTGTGTTGGATTATAGGTAAATGACAGGTGTTTATATAATACCTGCCAGACAGATATGTTCACCTTACAATATAGTACATATAATATAATTTGCTATCATATCTGATATATGGACTTGAACTAGGAAACTTAACTTTGTGAATTATCCATGAAATGTTGACGAGGTCAAATGAGAAATGTTAGACTGGCATTATGACCTTACTAGTTGTACACATACAAAAATCGTTATCTTATTACTTATAATATAGAATCAACATAGCAAATAATTCTTCTAGTAGTCACTGAACTATGAAAATGAGGTCAAGATAATCATATTTAAAACAGATAAATTTTAATAGTGGGGCGAAAGATACCAGTTTAAAAGCAAACTCATAAATCGAAAAATAAACTGACAACGCCATGGCTAATAAAATGCTCCCTGCTGGGCGCAGCTTGATACGACCACAGAGGTCGAACCCTGAACAGTTGGGGCAAGTATGGACACAACATTCAAGCTTGATACAGCTCTGAATTTGGATTGTGATTAAATATTTGACACAGCATAGGTTTCTGACACAGAATTAATGTGGTCTAAGAACTTATTTTTTTTTAATTTACCTATTATGGTCCAATATCCAAAATCTAAATACATGGTTAGATTCAGCATATCAAAGAATCCAAAGAATTCGATTTTTGATGAAATCAAACAAAGTTTAATTTTGGACCCTTTTGACCTCAATGTGGACCAATTTGATAACAGGGCCCGTCCAAAAATCAAAAATCAAAATACATGGTTAGATTCAGCATATCAAAGAACCCCATATATTCAATTTTTGTTGAAATCAAACAAAGATTAATTTTGGACCCCAATTTGGACCAACTTGAAAACTGGGCCCATAATCAAAAATCTAAACACATGTTTAGATTCAGCATATCAAAGAACCCCAAGAATTCAACTTTTGTTAAAATCAAACTAAGTTAAATTTTGGATCCTTTGGTCCTTAATGTAGACCAATTTAAAAAACGGGACCCAATATTAAAAATCTAATTACACGGTTAGATTTGGCATATCAAAGAACCCCAATAATTCAATTTTTAATGAAATCAAACAAAGTTTAATTTTGGACCCTTTTGACCTCAGTATGAACCAGTTTGCTAGCGTGGCCCAGAAATAAAAAATCTAAATACATGGTTAGATTTAGCATATCAAAGAACCCCATATATTCAATTTTTGTTGAAATAAACAAAGTTTAATTTTGGACCTTAATTTGGATCAACTTGAAAACTGGGCCCAAAATCAAAAATCTAAATACATGTTTAGATTCAGCATATCAAAGAACCCCAAGAATTCAACTTTTGTTAAAATCAAACTAAGTTTCATTTTGGACCGAACCCCCACCCCCCAATTTTTTGAACCCCTTATGATTCATCACCCTCAAACTCAATTCCGGCCTTCCCTTTGTGGTATGGTACCTTGCAGTACAATTTCAGAGAGATCCATACACTTGAACACAAGTTATTGTCTGGAAACTAGAATAAACTGCTTCGCTGAGCGCAGCTGGATACGCCCGCTAAGGTCCAACCCTGAACAGTTGGGACAAAATGGACACACTATTCAAGCTTGATACAGGTCTGAATTTGGATAGTATTAAATATTTAACATATTATAGGTTTCTGAATAAATGTAGTCAAAGAACTTGAAATTGGTTATATGAATTGAATTTATATTCAATTAAAGATTTCTTGCTATTGTGCAATACACTGTGCTATTGCGCAATACTTAGTAAATCTGTTGTCAGACTATAAACAATTAAAGTTCAATTAATTCTCAATGTCATATTAAAAATTTATGAAAATGTCAAGGGAGCTTACATCAATAGATATAAATAATTCACCAAAGTTTCTTGAGAATTTCTGACAGCATTTTTGAGTTATTGTCAAAAAACTGGAAAATCCCCCCTTTTTTAATGAATAAAACCCCATAACTCAGAAATGTAAAATGTAAAATTTATAAAATTCTAAACAGAGCTTACATCAATAGATTTAAAAAAATCACCAAAGTTGCATAAGAACTGCTGAAAGCATTTTTGATTTTTTGTCAGAAAAACTGGAAAATCCCCCTTTTTTTTATGAATAAAACCCTGTAACTCGGAAATGTAAAATCTAAAATATATAAAAATCAAAAGGGAGCTCATGTCAATAGATATAAACAATTCACCACAATTTTTTGCAAGTTGGTGAAAGCATTCTCGAGTTATTGTCCGAAAACTGGAAAATCCCCCCTTTTTAATGAATAATACCCAATAACTCGGAAACGTAAAATCTAAAATTTATAAAAAACGAAAGGGAGCTCACGTCAATAGATATCAACAATTCACCAAAGTTTAATGTAAATTGGTTAAAGCGTTTTTGAGTTAATGTCCGACATGTTGACGACGGACGGACGAACGGAAGGACGGACAGACGGACAACGGTATACCATAATACGTCCCGTAAACAGGCGTATAAAAATGCTTGTTATTCGGCCCCTTTTTGGCCCCAAATTCCTAAACGTTTAGGGCAATTACCCCCAAACTCAAACCCAGCTTTCCCTTTGTAATATGGAACCTTGTGGTACAATTTCATAAAGATCCATACACTTACACACAAGTTATTGTCCTGAAACTAGAAAAATGCTTGTCTTTTGCCCCTTTTTGGCCCCCAATTCCTAAAATTTTGAGGCAAATACCCCCAAAATCAATCCCAGCCTTTCCTTTGTGGTATGGTACCTTGCAGTACAATTTCAGAGAGATCCATACACTTGAACACAAGTTATTGTCTGGAAACTAGAAAAATGCTTATTTTTTGGCCCCTTATTCCTTTACGTTTTGGGCAATTACCCCCAAACTCAATTCCAGCTTTTCCTTTGTGATATGGAACCTTGTAGTACAATTTCAGAAAGATCCATACACTTACACACAAGTTATTGTCATGAAACTAGAAAAATGCTTGTTTTTTGCCCCTAATTCCTAAAATTTTGAGGCAATTCACCCCCATAATCAATCCCAGCATTCCCTTTGTGATATGGAACCTTGTGGTACAATGTCAGAGAGATCCATACACTAACACACAAGTTATTGTCTGGAAGTTACAAAAATGCTTATTTTTGGCCCCTAATTCCTTAACTGTTGGTACCATAACCCCCAAAATCAATCCCAACCTTCCTTTTGTGGTATTGAACCTTATGGTAAAATTTCACAGAGATCCATTCACTTAAACTAAAGTTATTGTGCGAAAACCAATGTGTCTTCGGACGACGACGACGACAACGTCATACCAATATACGACCGCAAAAATTTTGCGGTCGTATAAAAATGAAAAGACAAACATACAAATAATAGTACACAAGAAACAACATAGAAAACTAAAGACTGAGCAACACGAACCCCACCAAAACCTGGGGCTGATATCAGGTGCTCCGGAAGGGTAAGCAGATCCTGCTCTACAAATGGCATTTATAAACAATTTTAGTTTGTTCTGATTTAGTACTTTCATACCACTGGCTTTAGCAATGAGAAGATTTTGCACCATACATATAGAACACAACTACGAAATGAATGTGTCGGTCCTTAGTAAGGAGCCTGTAAAACAGGGCTTGTAATTTTTTGGTGTATATCTTGATTTTTGTTTTTTACATTGATGTGGCCATTAGTTTTTTTGTTTAAATTGTTTAACATTTGTCATTTCATGGCTATTTCTAACTAATTATAGTATATTTTTTTTTCTGAATGTAAAAAATGTTTTATGGTAAGCTTTATTTCTTTTTCACCCATTTGTTTCTGGTGTCTGATTACCAATCATACCACCCTTTTCGTTTTTTTTTATGAAAATTGACAACAGTTTGGTTTTAATTTTTATTTATGTATGTAACAATATAAAACAGATTTTGTATTATGATAGTTTTGTGTTATTTGTTTTATTACATACTAATTGGTTTGACTGTGAGATATGCCATCTATAGATATAATTAATCATGATCTCTCGTCTATATATTCTTTTTCTTTTAACTCATGTTATCAGTGGTGGTCTTTATTGATGTGTCTGCATCTTGATGTTTTTAAAACAATACAAATATCATTATTGCACACATAATAGTAGATATTAGTATACTTTAACAGTAATATCTAGCAATTTTCAACTTTTCAATGAAAATTATTCTGCTTGTTGACATTTTTTTTGTTAATAAAATTGATAATGGAAATGAGGAATGTTTCAAAGAGAAAACAACCCGAACATAGAGCAAACAACACCCGAAGGACGAGAAATTCCCGCACCGGACCGTACTTCAGTTGGCTGCTAAACAAAAATGTATACTTGTTCAGTGATAATGGACGTCATACTAAACTCAGATATATACACAAAGATCTAAAATTTAAAATATACAAGACTAACAAAGGTCAGAGGCTTCTGACTTGGGACAGGTGCAACAATGCGGCGGGGTTAAACATGTTTTTTGAGATCTCAGTTTACACTGTAGATATTTGCAATAATATAAATGGGTGCATTTTATATAATTATAGCCAATCCTTAGTTCGGTGAACTCACACTTTTCCTAACTGTTGACATTTTAATGGCTAAAATTGAGAATGGAAATGGGGAATATGTCAAAGAGACAACAATCCGACCAAAGAGCAGAAAACAGCCGAAGGCCACCAATGGGTCTTCAATGCAGCGAGAAAATCCCGCACCCGGAGGTGGTCCTCAGCTGGCCCCTAAATAAAATTGTGTGCTAGTTCAGTGAAAATGGACGTCACACTAAACTCCAAAACATATAAATGAACTAAACATACTAGACAAACAAAGGCCAGAGGCTCCTGACTTGGGACAGGCGCAAACATGCGGCGTGGTTAAACATGTTTTGTGAGATCTCAACCCTACCCCTATACCTCTAGCCAATGTAGAATAAAGAAACACACAGCAATACGCACAGTAAAACTCAGTTCAAAAGAAGTCCGAGTCCGATGTCAGAATAGGTAACAAAAGAAACTAAGCAAAATGACAATGATACATAAATGAACAAAGGACTACTAGCAATTACTGACATGCCAGCTCCAGACCTCAATTAAACTGATTGAAAGATTATGTCTTCATCATATGAAAATCCAGTACAATCCTTCCCGTTAGGGGTTTAGTATCATACCATCATAAAATATATGAGAAGAACACAACTCGTATCATGCCAACAACTGGTTTTAGAAACAACATATAACATGCAAAAGGCATGGCCTGTACAATATATTTTTTTAACTTACTATTATGTTTGTTCTAGTTGTTGTGTTTTCAACATTGCTTCCATTATATTTCTTGATGGCAATGTTCTGTAACTCTACATACTTCCCAATGGCAACTTCTTCATTAGCGCTGTGTTGCCGCCACAAGCTTACAATCATTTTTGTGCCATCTGCTTCAATGGTAATTTCTTTAATTGGGACATCACCCATAACCACTTTCACCATAGCTTCCTGTAATAATATATTGGTTTATACAGAAACATGTATATTACAATATTTGTTTTATATGTATATATATATACATGTATATAAGATTCATTTTGTTACATCTTATGATTGATTTATTTGTCAGTCGTCAATGGCAGTCAGCAGGGTTTAAGAAAACTAGTTGTTCGACCTGTTAGTCAAATACAATTTGTTAAAATATACTTTCTAACTTTTTTGGTCTTTTGGAAAATGTTGTTTGTGCGGTATTTAAACCCCTCTACAACGAAATTTGTTTTACATGCACACATATAGAAATTGCGTTTTTTATTCAACGCAATCATAGGTTTGAACGCTGTTTTCAAATTAGACTTGTTTATATATATGAAAGAGTTAAGTAGAATCTGTATGCTGGCAACATACAAGAAAATTAATAACAGATAATAACGGTTTCAATTCATCACTTTTACAAGCCCTTTCACAGATCTTCAGGTAATGTAACTTGTATACATAAGTGTGGAAATGGGGAATATGTTAAAGAGACAACAACCCAACCAAAGAGCAGACAACAGCCGAAGTCCACCAATGGTCTTAATGTTTCTACATTTCACTAATATATGTACTGTATGTTGCTTATAATACATGTATATTCATGATATTACACATTGTATATTGTAATTCAATATTTATCACATTAAATGTTTCTGATACAGTATATGTGTTGTCATAGATCTTGAAATTGGACATTTAATTTATTTAGCATGGTTCAATATCCAAATTTTCAAAATATAAGCAAATTTAGCACACAAAGAAAAACTTATGTACAGTTGTTTGCATCGTCCTAAGTCAGGAATCTGATGTTCAGTGGTTACCATTTGTTTATGTGTGTTCATATGTGCTCCTCGTTTTTATATAGATTAGATCGTTGGTTTTCCCGTTTGAATGGTTTTACACTAGTAATTTTTTCGGGCCCTCTATAGCTTGTTGTTCGGTGTGAGTCATGGCTCCTTGTTGAATTATAATGGTTTACTATTATAAATTGTTACTTGTTACTATTATTTAGACAAATATGCTACAAACCGTTTTTAAAAAGTTACTAAAATTCAAATAATAGAAATATAATTACCTTTCTGTGTATAATTTCCTGTATTGATCGCCTCTCCTGTTTCTTTCAAGTTCGCGCTTGATGAATGCGCATTCGTGGTATTCATCCGCAACAACTATTTTTCGGTACGTCATAGATATTAAAGATTGTTTGACTTATATATAAATATTTCTAACGACAAAACATTTTAATATTATTAATTTGTGTTTTAAAAAAAATATTTTTAGGAGTATCCATTTAAAAAATGAATTTAGAACAAGTGATAAGGAATGTTAGTTTGCACTAGATAATGTCCGCGGATCTATAATTTTTATAGATCGGTTGAAAACCCATAACTAATTTGGATACTGGAAATTTAGGCGATAGCAATACACCGGAATGCCCTCACGGTCATCCGATGTAAAAATTCCATTTAATGTGATCATTTCCCTCATTATATAGAAAACGCCGAGTACAGTAGACTAAAGGAGCTTGTTGTAAAATTGGTTTAAAATGTTGCTATGCGAATAAATTCCTGGAGTACCAACTTCAATTATTTTTTTTACCGGCTGTATATCTCTCTGGAATATGCTAATTATCCGTATATATATATGCAGCTACATTAGAATAAGTCAGGGAAAACATTTCAAAGGAATCAATTGACATGCAGCAAAGATTGGCACTTTTGAAATTAAGTTACTAAGCAAATTCAAACGGAACTTATCCTGATGTAAACATTGAAAGTGAATAGGTCGAGAAGACCGCAAATACATGTACAAAAATCGAGACGACCTTTTCTTGAAATTGCAAAACAAATAGTAAAAAGATGCCTACTTTATAAGAATATTTATCTTTAATCTTTTAACCTGCACAGACAGACTTTTATATTGTTATATCCATTAAAAGACACAAATTCTATATTGCAGTTTCATGTGACAAGAGCAGACCGATGTACTCGAAAACTTAGAATGTGAAAAATAAGTATAATTTGGGAAATTGTAACATGCTTAGGACTTTGTGGAACACTCCAAAAATTAGTGACCCGAAAGATCTTTAGATTTTGTATGTACATGATTTTTTCCAATTTTTTTATCAATATGCACCAAAGATTGGCATTTTTCAGATTTCATTTTCACAAGCTTCTAATGCAATTATCTCGATAAATACTGAACATAACACATCGTATATTTGCATGTATATTTCTAATAACACAGTTTAACAAATAAATTATAATTTCTTTAAAATGTACAATTGTTATTTAGAAATTAAAAACCAATTGTTCAGAGAACAATTGAAGGTCTTTCCACCCAAAAAACATGTATTTTGATATGAAAATATTGAAATCGAGTTTAAAATGTCATTTCCAGAGTCGGATGACATCTAACTGTGAGCTGATTTAAAAAATATATGGTTTCTTTACAATTTTATTTAAATAAGGGAGATAATTTGTTACTTCCGGTTTGAAAATGTCACCTCCGGTTTCATTTGATAGTTAACTTGACACTGATTCCAAAATATATGGTTCTATATATTTTTACATTAAAAAAGTACAAAAAATAGCTACTTCCGGTTTACACAGGGTCACTTTCAGTTCCTTTTTCAAGGTCATATGGCTTGCAACTTAATTCACAAAGTCCCATAGCTTTATCATGCATACATTTGAAGTTAAAGCAAAGGTCAAAATCTAGAACGTCAAATTTACCTATGAACTTGACCTCAATTTCAAGGTCATAAACCAAGGACAACAAATCAAAAGACCCTAGATCTTTATTATACAGGGTTAATGAGTTCTAAATATAAGAAGGGCTAAAACTGCCATTTAATTTCTACGCATCCTTTCAACCAAGATTTATGTGTTATGATATGTCGGAACTAACTATTTATTTAAAATTATTTGTCGATATCTTATACAGTTTGTGAAAAGAATTGAGAATAAGCCAAAATGAAACTTTAGAAGATGACCTTGACCTTTGACCTTGTCCTTATATTTTTTTTTTAGACCAAGGACCTCAATTCAAAATACCCTAGGTCTTTATCACTGATGGTTTACAAGTTACAACTACATTTTTCTTATTAAAAATGCAAAAGGGAAATAACTCCCATATGGAGTCTCAGGACCGCTTCAAGTATTACGCAAATCGTAATCTTTAACGGTTGCGAAGGAGATTTGCACACAAGAAAAACAGTGTATGGGGAGATAACTCTTACAATAAAAAGTGTTCGGCTTAACAGGGTCAGTTTCAAAAGGGCAATAACTGTTCGATATCATATGCAAAAAATCTAAGCGACATCTTGCGAAACAAAAAAGCACTGTATGTGGCGGAAGAAGGTCTTCCCACTTCTTACGATTCATTTTGATATGAAAATATTAAAATACGGTTAAAAATGTCATTTCGAGTGTCAAATGATACCTTAATGTACGCTGATTCCAAAAATATATGGTTTCTATACAATTTTGTTTGAAATAAGAGAAATAATTAGTTACTTCCGGTCTGAAAAATGTCACTTCCGGTATTATTTGATAGTTTACTTGACACTGATTCCAAAAATATATGGTTCTATATACTTTTACATAAAAAAAGTACAAAAAGGTACTTCCGGTTTACACAAGGTCATTTCCGGTTGGATTTTTCAAGGTCATATAGCTTGCAACCTAATTGAAAAAGTCATAAGGCTTTAGCAAGTATAAATATGAAGTTAAGACAAAGGTCAAAATCTAGAACGTCAAAATCAACTTAGACCTTGACCTCAATTTCAAGGTCATAAACCAAAGACCTCAAATCAAAATACCTTAGGTCTTTATTAGATATGATTAACGAGTTATATTACCATACACATAATTTTACATACAAAAGGGGAGAAAACTGCCATTTTATGTCAACGTACACGTTCAACTAAAATGCAAGTGTTACGACATGTCGCAACTAACAATTTAGTAAAAATATGTTGTCGTTATCTTATACGGTTTTTGAAAAGAAGTGAAAATAAGCCAAAATCAAAATTAAGAATGTGACTTTGACTTTTGACCTTGACCTTGACCTTGTTTTGTTTTGTTTTTTTGGACCAAGGACCTCAAATCAATGAATCCTAGGTCTCTATCACTTTTGGTTTACCAGTTACAAATGCATATCACTTATATCCAATGCATAAGGGGAAATAACTCTCATATGGAGTCTCCGGAACGCTTCGGTCCAAACCAATCTCAACATCCTGAGGATATAACGAGCAAATTGGTGAAATAATTTTGTAGTAATCTTTAACGGTTGCGAAGGAGTAGCAAACACAAGAAAAACAGTGATCGGGGAGATAACTATTACAAAGAAAAGTATTCGGTTAAGCAGGGTCAGTTTTGAAAGCGCATATACTGTTCAATATCATATACCAAATATCAAATCGACATCTTGCAAAACAACCAAACAGCGAAAGAAAAAAAATTAGGCGGAAAAAAAAATAATCAGAACAAAATCAATAGGTCTTTCCACGGAAAAGTGGAAAGACCTAATAATAATCAGAAGAAAATCAATAGGTCTTTCCACAGAAAAGTGGAAAGACCTAATAAACTTTTGATCAGTGTCGTCACCGGCATTGTTTTATTATTGATTTTCTCGACTCTATCATAAGAAGAGGTAATGTTCTTTTGTTCTTTTTCACTAGATTTCCCACTGATCGGTTTGCGTTGACAAAAAATCCGGATTGAATGGCAATGAAAACGGAGTCAAACCACTTGAGGTAGGCAGTTTGACATCAGAATTCAACTAACATTAGATTTGAACCTAGAATAAATATACGTGATGACGCAAATGCATTTTCTTATCCAGAATATCAGTGCGTATGCTTAGCTTACCCTTTAATATTTTTTAAGCAAGAAAACTACGTGCATTCGTAAACATTGATTTTACTCGTGGTACATGTAGATGATTTTTGGAATTTCTTATCTAAATCTAGGTCACGGCAGTAAGAGCTTGACATGATTTTGAAGCATGCTCATCATTGAGGTACTCTGACATCTAGTTGTTATTCTAATCTTTTTCTTTCTTTTTAATTGACTGTACACATGTCCTATTATAAACTTTGAAATTTTCGAAATACTAAAGATAACCCGAAGAATAGATTACCTTAGCTGTATTTGGCAAAAACCTTTCGAAAATGTGGGTCCTCAGTGCTCCTAAACTTTGTTTTATATTTGGCCTTTTTTTACTTTTTTGATTCGAGAGTCACTGGTGAGTCTTTTGTAGCCGAAACGCGCGTCTGACGTACAAAACTTTAATCCTGACCACGTGTCCATGAGGAGTTAATTGATTTTTAACAAATATATTTTTTTTATATAAAAAGGTTCTTTCGATTGCATGTTCGGGTATTCACAAGACTTATGAAAACAAGATGTTTTTCAAAACTAAATTTAAATTTGAAATGTTTTATCAAAATAACTGTCAGTATATAAGAGGTCCTATTGAAGCCGGTGTGTTACTCTCAAGAGCAAAATACGAAATCGTCTTATAATTTATGTCACAGAGTTACACTTCACATGGAAATTGGACTTTCAATTTCTCTATACCACCTCTTCCATGAGTACAGACAGCTTCAATGAGTATAAGAATAATTTATAGCATCCAGGAAACAAAATATGAAGATATGAAATATAAAATAAACGCATCCAGATTATAAAGCAAACTGAGTGCTGAACTTTATATCTTGATTGGTCTGTGCAATTTGCTTAAGACATCCGGTTTGGAGAAATTGAGAATTGCAACAGATTAGGTCTTTGAACATTAAACACGTAGAAACAACCCGAAAAAGTTTTTCCGGAAATTTTAAAGAACACGGAATAATACTGTGAATTCTATAACACTGGAACAATTTCAAATACATTTTCAAAATTTAGTGTCGGGTAATACGCATAACGAAAACGAAAATCAAAAAGAGACAATACAAAATGTGTTCGAAGAATTAGACGCCACGTTCACTGAGAATGAACTTATAGTTATGGAATACGACAACTTAAACGAGATAAACCTCCCGGATTTGACAACATACTAAATGAATACCTCATTACTGGTAAAGCTGTATTGACACAAGTCCTGTGTAAACTATTAAATAACATTTTAGATATTGGAAGTTTTCCGCAGATGTGGGTTAAATGCATTATGGTACCTGTGTTTAAGAAGGGGATGTGAATGATCCTAAAAACTATTATTTCGTTAGTTTCACACATTAGCAAGCTGTATTCCATTATACTCGTCTGTTGAAATGGTGAGAGTGTAACAACGTACTAACAGATGTGCAATACGGATTCCGCCCTGGCCTTGGCACTACAAATGCTATCTTCGCCCTTCATTCTCTCATAACAAATAGTTTAAGAATATGGCATGGTATTGGTTGCAAAAATTTGATATTTTTCATTTAAATGCAATATTTTTCATTTAATTGGTATATTTTTTCATTTATATGCAATATTTTTTCATTTATATGCAATATTTTTTCATTTGTATGGTATATTTTTTCATTTAAATGGTATATTTTTTCATTTGTATGCAATATTTTTTATTTTAATGGTATAATTTTTCATTTATATGGTATATTTTTTCATTTAAATGCAATATTTTTTATTCAAATGGTATAATTTTTCATTCAAATGGTATAATTTTTCATTCAAATGGTATAATTTTTCATTCAAATGGTATAATTTTCATTCAAATGCAATAGTTTTTATTCAATTGGTATAAAATGTCATTTGAATGCAATATTTTTTATTCAATTGGTATAGTAGTTTTTTATTTATATGCAATAATTGCATTATGGGAAATTCTTTGACGTCATAAGGTCAAATTTGCAACAACGTTTGTGATTGGTCGGAAATTGTTTGGATGTCTCCCCTTTCTTTCAAAACATGGGTGACCAAGAATTAAAAAACGCGTCAGAATATCGCCCCTCTAACTAAATCTAACGTTCGTGCGAGTCCTGCACTGGCTGTTAATGCAAATAATGGCCAGGACGAGCAAAAAATGCGAGTGACAAGTAATAATAATTAATTTGACACACAACTTGTTCATGGATAGCGCTGAAACAGATGCCTGCGTGCATGGCAAAAACACCTCCAATGAAAACCTTTTCTGAAGAAACTCTCCTACAGTCTACACATTGAAATAAAAAAAAATACATAGCTAGCCCCCCTCCCCCTTCTAAGTCCAGATACATGTAACCATGACGTTCTTTAGTGCTATATCATTTTCTACTTTTCTTGATCCTCAGAGACGTTGCAGGAAGGCACATGAAAAAAGAATAAAAAGCATCCAGGACGTTACAATTATTTGGACTAAGCCCCCTCTTTTTTACTACATGTAGAAAAAAAATCACCTTATTACGACAGCAGAACTAGAAACCCACAAGTAGAGACATAAGCTGTTATACTCCGGAACTAATTCTTTAATAAAGACAATTCAGGATAAATTGGAACCAGTTACTAACCCATGTTACAACAATAGTCCTATGACATAGGACTTCACTATATGAGGCGTGAACTTCATATTTAATACTATCTATGATATGTGCTCTCATGTCTTATGCTGCAAATCATTTTACATTTAGGATTCGTTGCTGAGCTTTTTTTTACTGTTCTCGCCTCTGAATCCCTTAAATAGATTTTTTTTCAAGCCCCACAGTAGTTCAATAATTACTATATGTCTTTGCATAAATAAGTATGCAGGGCATATTTCAAAACATATTTTATCTTCAGGACTTTTAAATGATTTACTTTTCAATACTGCATTGGGAAGGGGGGTATACAAGTTTATTTTGTGACACATTATATAATATAATTAGGTATCCAACAAATTATATGATTGTACGTTTAGCTATTATCTAGACCCGTACACAAAGTATATAATTAGACACATTTAACAGGGGCGGATCCAAAACCTCGGTGTCTAGAAAGGGGGGGGGGTAGGTTTAAATTTAGATATTTGTATAGAGATGTATATATGCGAGTATTGGCAGTAATGGTTATGGTGTGTGTGTGAGGGTAGGGGGTTTCAGATCAAAGATCGTTTCTATAATTCTATATCTTTTAGTTTTTACCATTTCACTCTATTCTTTATCCTTTGATCTCTATCATATTTGTTCTAAACATGCGTGACATATTTGCCACTGGACATAAGGCAACCAAAAGTCAATCAACGTATTCTGTATATTTCATCATTTCTTTATTATGTTTTCTATAGGTTTGGTCCCGCCCCTTATCTATTTTTTTTTTTTTGCACATTAGGGACGACATCAAAAGTTAAATGTAGGATAAAAAAAAAAATAATTCATATAGTTTTTTTCACTGACCCCCTACCCCACCCCCTCTTAATTTAGTTTCTTAATTTGGGAAAAATTGATTGACCAATAAGGATATATATAAAATCGATGTTAATTAAACAAAACTTGCAGCAATTTTTACCCCCCCCCCCCCCCAACTATTTGAATTAAGTTTTTTATCCTTCATTGATTTTCTGATGTCGTCCCTTATCCTCTCTATGTAAACCCAATTCATGTCCTGATAAATGGTGACTCATGCATAGCATCATATGTGGTTATTAAAACAAGAAACATATTCATATTATAATAATTAATGTATGCTAGGACTTATAGATAGATGTCATTAGTCCCAGGTCATGTAATAAAGTAGGTCTTATAAAAATACAATAGCATTTTAATTTTGATGATTATATATATGTTTATATATTTAATAATGCCATTTTTTTGGAAAAAAGGTAGGGGCAAGGCGTTTTTAAAACATATCAATGGGACGCGTTTTTTTTTTTTGTTCTTCGGAAGTGAGCCAGAAGAAGTCCATTTCTGTTTTTTTTTTTTTGCATTGGGAAGATCTTCTGGCTCTCTTCCACCTCTTCTTTTTTGATAGGTTGACGGCAGAGGCACATAACAAACATGGCGTCGTTTAGTCTAAATGAAATTAATAAATTTATGAATGCAGATATATTAGAATGTAAGCTGTTTTATAAACGTTTTATGGTATGACAGCCTTAGTAGGACATCCCTGTAGGACGATAAGCTGGATAAATATAAGAACTACACGGACAATAACAGTTAAGGGACGATTATTTGATATTCTAGGGAAGGGATTTTGATTGATTGGTGTTTTACACTACTTTCAACACTATTGGGCTATTCCGTGGTGGTCAGTTTAAATTTATAGATGAAGGATGGGGAAGGGGAGAGGGGGCATTATTATTTATTTCAATCTGTCGCTAATCATGCCTATTTTTCAGCTCTTACCAGGCAACCATATTCATATATGAAATCCTTCTGTCCCCCGACCCAACAAATAAATAAATATCAAATGGGTTTCCTCTAATTTAACACAAGTTTAAATTGATTGCTTGTTTGTTGCTAATTTTAACGCCTAGTGAAAATTATTTCATGCTTGTTCAGGAAAACACGAGTTTAGAAGTCACGTATATAATATAAAAATTAAGAGATGGAATATGATTGCTAATAAGGCAACTATCCACCGGAGTTCAAATATGAAGTGGATGTAAGCAATTATAGATAAGATAAGATAAGAAAAATTTATTTTAATTCGGGTTACATGAAATACTACAAACATGAGCTCTGTAGAGCTTTTTGCCGTCATGTAGACAAATGATTTTTGTAGACAATCGTAAGGCCTTCAACAATGACAAAAACCTGATACTGTAAAGTCGTCTATAAAAGGCCCTACATTAAAAGTGTGACTGACAATTCAAACGAAAAAACTAACAGCCTAATTATACATAACAAAACAATTTACAAAATATCAAATATGAGTCGAGACAGGAACCAACGACAACCATTAAACTACAGGCTCCATCCCTGGGACAGGCAAATAAAGAATATGGCAGGGTGGATATAAAAACGAAGATGTGGTATGATTGCAGATGATACAACTCTCCACAAGAGATCAAATGACACAGAAATCAACAGCTATAAGTCACCGTACGGCATTCGACAATAAGCAAAGCCTACACCGCATAGTCAGCTATAATAGGCCCCGAAATCAAAAATGTAAAACAATGCAATCGAGAAAACTAACGGCCGAATTAATGTACAAAAAAATGAACGAAACACAAATATGTATAACAAAGCAACAAACGGCAACCACTGAGTTACAGGCTCCTGACTTGGGACAAGCACATACATACAGAATGTGGCGGGGTTAAACATGTTAGCGGGATCCCAATCCTCCCCCTAATCTGGGACAGCGGTGTAACAGTACAACAACATGTTTGTGAGCAACCCATCCCGAAGCTGGGACAGTGGTGTAACGGTACAATAAAATAACAACCTGCACAAATCAGCAAATTACTCAAAAGATCGGTAGGAGACACACACAAAAACTAACATTAAGACAATAGACACAAAGCACCGACATAAGAGTATTTGCAATTACTGGAAGTTTGCTCAAACCTAATTACAACTGGTACTGAAATAAATCTTGTTCTCCCAGACCGAGTTATCAATCAGTACACAACGCGCGGCAAAGGATTTATTAAAAAAAGAAAACAGTCTGAGAAACGTCTGGTTTACGTTGAATATACATATAAGAAGATGTGGTATGAGTGCCGATGAGACAACTCTCCATCAAAGTCATAATTTGTAAATGTAAACCATTAAAGGTCAACGTACGGTCTTCAACACGGAGCCTTGGCTCAAACCGAACAGCAAGCTATAAAGGGCCCCCAAAAATTAGTAGTGTAAAACTATTCAAACGGGAAAACCAACGGTGTCTAATCTATTTAAAAACCCGATATACTTGCATATAAATCCATATACAATGAAACGGTTTTTGAAAAGTGGACCGAACGTTTTGACCATCGAAATTTTGCAATAGAAATACTAGTTATGACCACAAGATTTTAACAGCCAGTGCAGGACTCGCACGAACGTTAGATTTAGTTAGAGGGGCGATATTCTGACGCGTTTTTTAATTCTTGGTCACCCATGTTTAGAAAGAAAGGGGAGAAATCCAAACAATTTCCGACCAATCACAAACGTTGTTGCAAATTTGACCTTATGACGTCAAAGAATTTCCCATAATGCAATTATTGCATATAAATAAAAAACTACTATACCAATTGAATAAAAAATATTGCATTCAAATGACATTTTATACCAATTGAATAAAAACTATTGCATTTGAATGAAAATTATACCATTTGAATGAAAAATTATACCATTTGAATGAAAAATTATACCATTTGAATAAAAAATATTGCATTTAAATGAAAAAATATACCATATAAATGAAAAATTATACCATTAAAATAAAAAATATTGCATATAAATGAAAAAATATACCATTTAAATGAAAAAATATACAATACAAATGAAAAAATATTGCATATAAATGAAAAAATATTGCATATAAATGAAAAAATATACCAATTAAATGAAAAATATTGCATTTAAATGAAAAATATCAAATTTTTGCAACCAATACCATGCCATATAAGAAAAGGGAAACGTTTATATTGTTGTTTTATGGATTATAGTAGAGCTTTCGACATTGTAACACATTTTAAATTATGGCAAAAATTAATAAGATATGGTATAACAGGGAAGTTATTTAATGTAATTAAATCAATGTATATGAATTTGAAATCATGTGTTAAGATGAATGATAAATTATCGGAATTTTTTTATTGCACTGTTGGCCTTATGCAAGAGAAATCTTTATCTCCTCTTTTGTATTCTATATATGTAAATGACATGGAGATAAATCTTATGAGCTTAAAATGCTAAATTTATATCTTCTAATGTTTGCAGATAATATGGTTTTATTCAGTTAAAATGTACAAGATTTACAGCAAATGATTGATAGTGTCAATACTTACTCAAATGAAAACAATTTGTATATTAATTTTACAAAAACAAAGATAGTAATTTTCAGAAATAGGGGTAAGCCTAAACTGGAAGAAAAATGGATTTTAAATGGTAATACTATTGATATTTGTAATGAGTTTATGTATTTAGGCTCACTTTTTTATTACACTGGTAATTTTGTTTATACACAAAAGAGATAGTCAGAACAAGGGAAAAAGCAGTATATAGTATGTTTAATAAAATACAGAATGACTATTATAACCATGAAACATTATTTACTTTATTTGAAACTTATGTTGCAAGTATTTTGAACTATGGCTGTGAAATTTGGTGGTATCATAAGGCACCAGATGTTGAAAGGGTTCGTATGTATGTTTTGAAACGTATACTGAAAGCGACAAAGAGTACTGTTAATAACATGGTATATTGTGAACTGGGTAGAATACCTATGTGTGTAGAAAAAGAATATAGAATGGTAAAATATTGGATAAAATTGTTATGTACTGATAATTACATATTAAAAAATTGCTATGATGAAATGTTTAGTAGCTGTAATAAAAAACCAAATAATAAGCAGAATTGGTGCTGTAAGATTAAATATATTTTGGGTAAATATGGCTTCAACTATGTATGGTTAAGTCAAAATGTAGATAATGTAGATTTTTTTCTGAGACAATTAAAAGATAAAATGGTTGATACATTTATATGCACATACTTTACAATTTTACTTAGACAAACAAGTAAATTATATTTATAAACCTTATATTTGTAAATACCGTATTTGTGCACATAATTTAAATATAGAGACAGGAAGATATTATAATATTGACAGGAAAGATAGATTATGTACTTATTGTAATACAAGTTCCATTGTAGACGAATTTTATTTTTTATTGGAATGTAATAAATATGCTGACATTAGAGAAAAATATATCAAACAATATTATTGGAGACACCCCTCGACTAATAAATTGATACAATTGTTTTCTGTACAAAATATTAAAGGACTAAACAATCTTGGTAAACTGAGAAACTACGCTGCTAATTTTGAACAATTCTATGTATGTCATACTCTGCGTTATACTTAATATTGTACTATGTATAAGAGTGATTTAATGTATTTAAATGTAGTTTAACATTTGAATATATGTCTGTTTATTTGATATGGTGCATGTATAATTAATTTGTCAAACGTTGTATATATCCTATAAGCTGTACTTGCTTTTGGAATAAAGTATTATTTTTATCTTATTTATTACATGGGAGTGTACATCATATTTTCTCCGTGTTTAATGTTAAAAGACCTAATCTATTGCAATTCTCAATTTCTCCAAACCGGATGTCTAAAGCAAATTGCACAGACTAATCAAGAAATAAAGTTCAGCACTCAGTTTGCTTTATAATCTGGATGCGTTTATTTTATATCCAACAGTGATTTTAATTGACTTGTGCAAGAATCTACACACAATAACATATTTTCAATAAAGGTGTTTTAATATTTTCATTATCTCATTCAATTTACAGCCAAATATTTCAAATCAGAAGCAAAAATACATTCAGCAAAAAATATTTGGTGACCAGTCAGCGGTCTCTGGTTCACGTATTGCTTTCTTTTATTTAAAGAAAGCAACTTGTTTTAAGAATAGGTGTTAAGCAAACAACAATCAATCAATCATTTTGTTCAGCTATAATTCTCCAACGTACAAATAAGACTGCGTAAGCTGTTTCTATAATTTACTGATAAAAAAATAATTAGCTACATTTTTTTAAATGTTGTTGCTAAACCTAAACCGCTTAAACACCAACGGTCAAGATCTTCTTTGATTCATATTTGATATTTTTTTTTAATAATTTCACATTACGATCTTTACATAATTCTTTCTGGCTATTTCGTGTACATTTTGTTTCATTCTCCTCTTCTCCCACGTCAATCGTATGTCGAACGACAATTAACAGAATTTGTAATCATAAGTTGAATGTCTGAGACATGTCTAAAAAGACTTTGCATCAAGTTGTCTCAAAATACTCATTTTAATTTATTGTTAAAGACAATACCAATAATGAATTAATTAAGTTGGTTCTTAGATTAAGTCAGTAAAATAAGTTAGTTTGACTGAAGTTAACCAGAAGTCCAAAATAATATAAGGCATATTAAGCAGCATGCAGAAAACTCAAATGAACAAGAGTGTGCCCTTGACATTAAATTTAGAATAATATATGAATAAGATGTTGTATATTGGAAAAGATTTGATGTATTAATTCATGACAAAATGACAAAAAAATCACTAATCTAATTAAAATATAGAACTCGGATTTCGTGTATAACGAAATCCGAGTTCTATATTTTAATTAGATTGAAAAATCACTACACGCACAAGAAAAAGCCAAAAGCAAAAGAACAGCACTTTAAATGCCGTTTTGCAATTCAAAAGTCTCAGTGAAACCTTTAATTTTGGCCAAAAACCGTCATCTCACTGCAAGTTTGAGACGGTCGCTGATTACAAGTAACAGAACTTTCGAGAAAAAGCAAAGGAGGGAGATATGAATAAATGCAGGTCTTTTTTGTGTACAAAAGTTAAAAATAAATAAGAAGACCTAGCGACAGGTAAAAATGAATATTTCGTATAAAAAAGTTTACGTGCCCCCCTCCCCCCCTTTTCAAATTTTAAAAATCGAATTACAACTCCCTTAGGTCTAGGTATCTTAAAGAATGACACAAAAAATCAATCTATAATTATGTTATATATCATACTATATATATTACATACATGTTTATATGTATATCATATGTAGGAATATTAACTTCATTTATGATAAACACTAATTATATTATTACAAGCTTAAAGTGTAAACAAATATTCAACCAAAGACTTCAACATTCTTATTTTATTGTTTCGTCGTCAAGAATGTGGCCCATACCTTAAGACCATTGACCGATTGATCCGAAC
This sequence comes from Mytilus californianus, assembly GCF_021869535.1. Classification (NCBI taxonomy): domain Eukaryota; kingdom Metazoa; phylum Mollusca; class Bivalvia; order Mytilida; family Mytilidae; genus Mytilus; species Mytilus californianus. The sequence goes on from NW_026262582.1 coordinate 8,633,923, forward strand.
TGTCTTGTGAGATATCAGTACTGATACCAACATAAAATCCAGCTCAGTATATACTTCCAGAACAAACCATTAGTCGTATTTATATCAAATTACAACTACTAGTGCATTTTATCCCACTTAAATAAAGAGCTGCGGCATGAGCGCATGATACGCCCGTCTTCAACTGGACATTTTTCGAAAATTTATTCAACTAATAAAGTTTCATAACTCCGCAATGTCATTTCAGAAATTTATAAATAACAAAAGGGAGCTTATTTCTATATTTATAAACAAGTCACCAAAGTTTCATGATAACTGCTAAAAACGTTTTTGAGTTTTTGTCCAAAATGCTGGAAAATCCCCCCTTTTTTATGAATAAAGTCCAAATACTCCAAAATGTAAAATCAAAATGTTTTAAAAATTGTAAGGGAACTTTTGTCAATATAAATTAACAATTCACAAAAGTTTCATGAAAATCGGTGAAAGCGTTTTCGAGTTACTGTCCCACATGTTGACGACGGACGGACAGACGGACAACGGTATACCCCAATGCGTCTCGTTATATTATCCTTTTGATTGCATTACCCCTTTAAAAGCATAGATCCATTTTTTGATAGATTCGCCTACAAAAAACTTGTTATGTTTGACTTTTCAAAATCGTTAAATGCATAATATAGGAGAGGACAAAATGTCCTAGGTTGAAATAATAATCCTACCACTGAATCTATACCTACTATCACATTTTACAATTATTCTATATAAAGATGTTTCTTTGAGGAGTCCATTGTCAATGTTGGAGACTAAATCTAAACCCAGTGAGCAGAATTTTCTTTTTTGGGTCAGTTGTTAATTTGTTCCTGTCCCTTTCCTGAATATGCATGTAATATTTGCCACTGGACAATAAGCCAACAACAATCAAACCTAAGGAAATGTTACTAACCATTTTATGTTCTATTCATAATTTATTTAGTCTGAACTCTCTATCTGGTCTCAGTCAGATTGGTATTTTTTGCTTGTCTACCAAGCATGTAAAGTTCAAGAGAGTTTGGCAGTGTGTCAGTCTGTCTTAAACTGTATCATTGTATATAACGTTAACATCTGGCTCAGATCGTGGTGCAACTTTAGAAGCCAGGCTGTCGGCTTTCCGAACTTTCCCAAAGTCCTACGTTTGATTACCGAGTTTATGAACTGCGGTACTTGTCTTGGAAGTTGCTCATGCCGGTCGTTGAGTGAGTAGTCTCCCCTTTCCCTATTGCGAATTTATAATTGAACTAACATATACAAAACAAGATACAAGAACATTTATAATGAGTCAATTAAATAGACATAAAATACAAATAGAACGTCTCAAAAATTGAGAAAGAATCCTAACGAACATTCGGTTGTAATGTTCGTAAAAGTTTTGCTTTTGTAGAACAGTATTTTATAACTATAGGTTACTTTCAAATACTATTACTACGCATTATTACGTAATATAAGGAGGTGTGGTGGCATATAACCATTGCCAATTAGTTTAGCTGACTGAAGATTAACAATCTCTATTTCATAATGTATAATAGTCGATTACAGTCAAGACATATTTACCAATGAAACGCCATGGCTACCTTTCGAGACCGTATATACTTTTTTAAATCTCTTGCAGTTTTACTATTAGCAAATTCGGGTGGCATAGAGAGCTTAATCCCCCTTTTTTTTTTAGAAAAAAAAAATATTGTTTTGGCATTACATAGTAAAAAAAGGTCGCCTTGTCACACCGTAAACTATTTTTCCATTAAGGACAATCACATCCCTTTCTTGAAACACTGGATCAGCCCTTGTTTGTGTGGTTTTACCATTATGATTCTGTATTTGTTCATCAGAGATCCTTCAGGTTACGAGATTACATGGTAAAATTTAATCATATTGTAAATGAAAAAAATTTGTAAAATTCGTAATTTGAGGCCAATAACTCCTACAAAGAGTCGTCTAACAGTTTTGATGTAGATAGACAGTAGGTAAATCTCAACATTCGGAACATTTCTGTCCCGTCAGATTTTCTCTATCTATAGCGGTTTCAAGATAAAAGACAAAACTTGCATTTCACCCAAATGTTCTATCTAAAACCATGTTGACCATGTTGTTTGTCAGGTGGGGTCATCGGACACAATCATTTGTAAAGTAAATACCTCAATGATGATTGTGGCCAAGTTTGGTTGAACTTGGCCCAGTGGTTTCAGAGGAGAAGACTTTAAGTTCATAAATGTTTGATAAGAAATTTCTTGAGCAAGTACAAAATTTGGACAAGTGATTTTATCTTTCTGGCAGGTAGTACATGTATATCATGTCTCATGCACAAAGGGTAGGTTGTTTAAAAATTTGAATGTCGAACCCTGTAGGATATTTACATTTGATACACTACGAAGGTTCCGCAAGCTGAGCCTTTACCATGTTTACCATATAATCTTGATAATGCTATTGTACACCTATGCTGCTTTTTAACGACCCTTCAAGTACGCTAACAGTGGGAAAAAACTCCTGTGCTTGGGAAGTGTATCAGTCACTGTGACTGTCCCTTCTCCACTAATGACACTAATGACACCGTTCACATTACTCCGGTTTTAATCCGTTGATGAGTGTGTTAACCGATAATAGTGCATCAACAGAAACCTCAACCTTATTTGATTGTCTTACAATAACAAATATCCCTATACAGATATTTTATCTTTTCGTTTTGCTTTTAAAAAGGACGAAGTTGATATATATGGCACCGTCCATAATTTTGTGTATGTAAGAGGAGACCAAGTTTTTTTTAAATAAATTGTTTGAATCCATTATTCAATGTTTTTTTCGAATTATTTGTTTAAGGCGTTGAGAAACTTTGGCGACAACAAAGTTTAAATGTCGATTATGAATAAATGTACAACATACATTCAGTGGGCGTTACAGACGAAAGTTTACATGATCTGACCCAGTCAGTAATTACCTGGCCGCGCCAAGGGTTGGCCTCATCCACGCTGTTATGAATTTGATAACATTGATGATTTTGTTCTTAATATACATGGTAATATTTGCCACTTGATGTCAGATGAAGTTTAGCATATTTAATCTATTGTGATTTTAATATAGTATCACCATCCATTTCAATACCGACATATATACGCAATGACATAAGAAGCTAGAATGACATCCAAAAACGTTTTTATGATAATCTATCATTATAACAAGGACGGTTTACTCTTTTATGAGAAACTAACATTGTAACAAAGACGGTTTATGCTTTTATGAGAAACTAACATTATAACAAAGTCTGTTTACGCTTTTAGGTGTCAGACTACCAATTCACCCACTCAAAAAGTAAAAGTGGTCCTACTCTGACAAAAAATAGTGCTTTTGATGTCATTGTTTACTTAAACTAACAAAAACAACTTGCAGAAATGAAACTTTTGGTGAAAGAGAAATATATTTAGACCATTTTGAGCCAAAATTTATTGTCTATGCGTTTGCATTAAAAATTGAGGATAAATGCGCTCCATAGTATACTAATTTAAGATTTCCAGAAAACAATATGATACTGCAAATCTGTAGGAAGTATTGGTAATCATTTCGGTTTCTAGATACATGTATGTACCTGTCAATTTGTAAAGGTGAAAAATTACTGATTATAGAACATTTTTCTCTTTCTTCCTCGAAGCATACTATTTTGAAGCCTTCAAATTGAAGATAGGCCATTGTACTGGGCGGTCATTTGTGTTTTCTCTTAATTAAATGTGCTGTTTGGATAGTATCTTATTGCAGTACTATTTTTTCACTTATTTTATGTAGATTGTTCTGGTATTTTTAAACATCGTCCTAGTAAGCAATTTATTTATTTAAAAAACGGACAAAAGATCATGACGAAAGAAGACACCTACAGTGTCAAGAAATGAAAACAAAATCTCAATAACGGAGTAATCTCCCTTTACGAAATTATTAAAAAAAAAGTTGTTTTTGCTAAATAATTTTAAACGGGAAAATATAAGCTGTTAATTTATTGAAGGAATTAAGTATTATATAAATGCACTTGTTCTCATAGAAGGAATAAAAGTCAAGTTATATAATTGTTGCAAAGTTGTGTTTTCTCACCCGTATTCTTACATAAATAATTTTACAGATAATAATAATTATTTCGTTACATTTATGCAAGTATTACATGCATATATAGGACTAATCAGTTTATCTTATATTATGATCTTTGCATAAAACAGGATGTCAAATTATTGTATTATTATAATATTTGTAAACATAACACTCCTATTAACCTTTTGTTTGACATTTCTGACAGATCACGAACAGGTATAGGCTTGTATAATTATCAAGGACATCTAGAAGTCGTAGAAGATATACAACAAGGAGCCTATCTCCTGTAAGTGCTTCAACATTGTCAAACGATGTTTAACAAATAAACATAAAAGTGCATGCAGTTTTATGACCATCACGAGTAGCAATTTACTGATTAAATTGTATATGATTAGTCTCCCCTTAAAAATACAGAAAATTTGACGCATAGGCAACTATCACATTGTAATTCTCAAAACGGCTTGTTGCTTATCAATACTTTATATTATATTAGGCATTCGTAAATTGTCAAAAACTGATGGAAAATATCGTCTTATCATATTATTACAATAACTGTAAAAAGAATAATTTATAAAGCTTCGGTCTGTGTATATAAGGTGCAATATTTTATCTTTGATTTCAATATTCTAAATGTCTAGCTGTGAGTGAAATCTATACGGAACTTTTGAAAAATTGAGAATAAGTTTTCTCTGTTTAATTAAAATGACATCGATATACCATTAGACTTAATGTACAATAAGTTTAAAGATACCTATCGAGGAAAAACAGACACCACCACGACCAAAAAAGGACGAAGAGGCCACGGTCTACACTTCACATAAAGCTAACAACTAGGACTAACGAACCCGACTACAACTAGGTGTGAACACGGGAGCTCCGGAAGAGTAAGCAGTTCTTTCCCAGCTATTTGCATTCGTCTAAATGCCAAATAAAATCCGGTAATAAATCGCATTTGATGATAAATCACAAATGAGGAAATGAGTATTCGATTGATTGAACAAATCAGTGATCATCGGTGAAACAAAGGTAACCCATAAATGTCAACTTATTCATGATGGAGGACAAATATGACCTATACTTTCATCCTTTTGTAATTTATGGATACCACGTTACGTATATACTTTCATCCTTTTGTAATTTATGGATACCACGTTACGTATGTTTATTGTTATATGGGTATTGACATTCGGACAATAATAGTTTAAGATTGGGATACTGCAAGTCCGATCTTTCTAAGTAATTGAAGATATTGTCGCAGGTATTTTTATCGTGGTATGAAAGTTCTTGAGCAGCAGTATCTAAAAAACAGCTAAAGTTACCTTAGCTAGATTCCTGTAGTAGTAAGCTTATATTGGTCCTGCTTTCCGAATTATGTGCCATGTTTAATTTTCTTATTCAAGTAAGTGGCAATTCTGTTGTAAGATGCACTGTGCAGGTTTTTGATTGTATGTTTTATGTTTACGACATATGGTCTAGATATGCAAAGGTATGGAAAGAAGGTGGTTTGTTTGCACGTTAACTGGTTTAACCCCATCACAATTTGTGACTGTACCAAATCATGATCTGGACTGTGTGTTGTTCGTTTTTGTTTGCCTTTGTTTGTATATCTGCATTTTGCGGAGGAGTCAGGTCTTGGTGGTTACTGTGGTTTGTTGTACTGTGTGGTAATTATCACGATTCCTGATATCAAATTGACGGATGTAATTTTCATGAAACTGAGCCAATACCTATATTATTGCTGTATACTACAGTAATTCTTCATATCGTCACAGATATGCTTGAAATATTTGCCACTGGATTTTTAAGACAACACCTCCTATCAATCTTTTATCGCAATAGATGCTAATTTTAAATAAATAAATATTGTGTTATCTTATGAACACAATCTTAATATTTTACTTAAACATCAGCTAAATAGAAACGATCGTGTAGCCGTTCACTTAACATTAGTTTCCTTCGTATCAATTATGGATTCAGGGAGGGGCGTAGAGGTCCTATCATTGGTTAGCAAAATCGGTCAAAAATGTTTTTGCATTGCTCCGCTCGGCAGTATATACTGTTTACGGCAATTACGCACTCTTCAAAAATCCTGGATTTTGTAGTCTTTGTACAGCAATGCAAATAAATGGATATGTGTTAAGGATACGTTAGAGGGACGTTAAGGCACACTATATAGAAGGGATCTCCTGTTATACGTTCATAAGACCTCAGTATTCCAACAACACAATACCCGTAGTTCAAATGTATACGGTTTTAAATAATAGACATGCGTGAAAACTACTTTTGAAGCTATTTTAGGAGTTGGTCCATATATAGAATATGTTGTTGATGGTAGACCTGTGATATAAAAATAAGGAAATGTGGTATGATTGCTAATAAGACAACTTTCCACCAAAGTTCAATTGAAGTGGACATAAAACAATTATAGGCAACCGTACGGCCTTCAACAATAAAAAAACCCATACAGTATAGTACGCTATAATAGGCTTTGACATGAAAAACATGAAACAATTCAATTGAGAAAACTAACGGCCTAATTTATAATAAAACAATTTACGAAAATCAAATATGACAGACATGAACCAACGAGAATCGCTGAATCACAGGCTCTTAACTTGGGTCAGACAATTGAAGAATGTCTTTTTCGATTAAAGAATAGTCTATTTGGAATTTATATACAACTTATACAGACCTTGGGCGATTTAGGGCTTTACAAATGACTGAAGCCTATTTTTCTGGGTTTCTTGTGGTATCGGGTTGTTGTATAATTGGTGTATACCCACATCTCAAGATTTTGTGATTTTGTCCCTTCTATAGCTCATAACAAAAATACTGAACTTCAATGTTATTTCAAAAAGGGAATGTCCATAAAAACCGACAAATTCGAACGCTATCAATCAACGAAACAACTGACATATTGCTGACTTGGTACAGGCATTTTCCGAAGAAAATGGTAGGTTGAACCTGATTTATGCATGTGTATGGTGACCTAATGGTTAACTTTGGTTACCTCTGGTCATCTTATATATATATACAGATATTGGATTTGGTTACCTCTGATCACCTTACATGGATATTGAATTTGGTTAACTCTGGTCACCTAAAATTAATATTGACGATGGTTACCTCTGGTCACCTGACAGAAATGTTAATTTTTGTTACCTCTGGTCACCTCACACATGCAGATTCTGACTTTTGAAACCTCTGGTCATCCTTACATAGATATGACTTCAAATGGTTACCCCCTGTCATTCTATATAGGGAATTTGGTCCCTTCTTTTCACAGATATTGACTTTTGTTACCTCTGGTCACGTTAAAAAAGTATTGACTTTTGTTATCTCTGACCACCATACAAATGCAATATTAAATGTGGTTACCTCTGGTCACCTTACATAGATAATCACTTCAGTGACCACTGGTCACCTTACATATTGACTTTTGTTACCTCTGGTCACCTTACACATATAATATTTTTGTAACCTCTGACCACTGTACACATGCAGATATTGACTTTGTAGCCTCTGGCCACGTTACACAAATATTAACTTGGTTACCATGATCACCATACACATGCAGATATTGACTTTGGTGTCGTCTGGTCAACTTTCACAGATTTCTAATTTTGTTCCCTCTGGTCACTTTACACATATATTGACTTTGGTTACCTCTGGTCACTTATTACTGATAACGTTTACTTCTGGTCACCATACACAGATATTAACAACGGTTATTTCTGTTCACCTTACACAGATATTAATTTCATATATTGACTTTTCTAACACAAATATTGAATTTGGTTACCCCTAGTTAATCGTTCACATATACAAACTTGGCGATCCCTCATCATCTATGGTTTACCAGGTTTCACTGGTATGTCCCTATAATGTTCGCCAGAATCAATTCGGGCACCATCAGATGACGAACCATCCTAAGTATGATAACCGAAAAGGGTATCACAGCATAAATGTCCAGGCTGTTTGTGATTATGAAACAAATAAATAAATACAGAAGGAAAAGAATGAAATATAATATGATATCTAAACAATATGTAAAGTGGTTGTTTACATATACATTGTACATACACTGAATACCTAAAAGACTTCACATCCAGAAAAAAACTTTTATATTTCCTTTTGATAGACATATTAACGACGACTATTTCTATTGAATTCTTGAAATGTTCTTGTTTCAGGACATATAAAGCGATATTTTCAATTGGACGATGTTGACACCAAACCTCGAAATCAACCATAACACGTAACACAGTGCCAAACCGAAGTTCGTTGCGCTTGTTAATCTTTAAGGGACCAACTTTGTGTCGCGTTTGTAGTCAATGGTTCTCAATTTTTAATGTACACCTTGTTTAATTCTGGCTCAGTAAACAAAGTCCCAAGTAGTGCAACACCTTGTTTAATTCTGGCTCAGTAAATAATGTCCCAGGTAGTACAATATGGATATAAACAAATTAGATTTATTACTGTGGAATATCATCGCGGCTCATTTCACATTATACAGCTGTATCAGTAGTCTCACATAATTTAACGCAGTACTGCAAACAAACTTCAGGTAAATGAACGGTTATTGTATGCGATGAAGAGCATACCAACTAACTGTGACATCTCCCATAATTTTCAATTGTAGGTGAGATTAGTGTCATTGGTTCTTAATTTTGATAAAAATTACAACTATTTGAGATATTTTTGTTTGTGCTATTCGTGTGTTTGTGACACTATTTATATTATTATATCTTTATTTAATTCTTTTGCTTACATTTTTAGTTTTTCAAATTGTAGCAATCTAAACATGTAGCATTTATCTGTAACACCTTAAATTGTAAAAATTCAACACAGCTATTTGAAAAAATTAATTCGTTGAAGAATATAAAAAAAAATCAACTAAAAATCAGTTAATTATTTTACCTATTAATTTAATAACCGTTTAATGATATACTCTGACATCCTGAAAATATTTCTATAAAATATGTAGTTTCCATACCGATGATATGACAAGTCAAAGTATAAACAGACAGATGCATAGATTGAAATAATCGTAATTCTATTAATGAAAGGGAAAAGTCTAACGGTCACAGCTCTAGTTCATTATCTGCTTTGAGTTTTTGAGCCGACATGTCATCCGAAAGTCGCACCCAGGAAGAAATGTTTAGAATATTATTGTGTACCTACACTACACACAATACCATTCAAATATCGTTTCATCCTGGTTTCTATTAGGTTTTCTACAACTAATCTTTTTGCATATTTTTCTTTTTTTGGCATCTCATAAAAACACCTTCATCTGTTATAAAAAATTTAAACACGCTAGATATTTTGACTGGATTGCGATGAGATGATTAAAACTGTAAATAAGTTTATGCTTGACAACACTTATGTAAGCTTTGAAATATGAGTTTATCGATAGGTTGTATTTATTCAAATGGGCACCAATTGCACCCCTTGAATAACAGACATGTTACTGTATTGTTATGTATGAGTGGCCGTTCGTGTCATTGGCGGTATGAACATACCGTATGAAATTTTCAACGCGTTGGTTTTTACTTTCAACGCGTTGGTTTTTATTATCAACGCGTTGGTTTTTACTTTCAACGCGTTGGTTTTTATTATCAACGCGTTGGTTTTTACTTTCAACGCGTTGGTTTTTACTTTCAACGCGTTGGTTTTTACTTTTTATAAATAGTCGTGTCCATGAACCAATCCCAGCAAAACTTACTAATACCATTGTCTATAGGAGATTTTATTTCTTGTCTGTATCGAGTTTCTATAATGATTTTCCATGTATCGCTGTGTATACTTTATATGCAATTTTATATGCATTTAAATGTTTGTCTTCAATTACAGTTTTATTCTGTTATTGTTCTGTTTATGCATGATTTGGTGATTCATATATATAGCATGTTTCGCTTATATATATTTACTTTAATTATATATATTATCTTTAACTGTTAAAACCTGATTTGACCTTTTCTCGGTAGATTGTTCTGTGGTTAATTATAAACTTTTACACATCTATTTATTTGAAAGGATTTTCCCAACGTAAATGATCTGTGGTAATCAACTGGTCGTCTATGAATTTCTTTAATTTGATGATATTACACCTGGTGTTTCGGATATCATTTAGGTCAAGTTCGACCAAGGCCGTTCATCCTCGTCAGGTGCCCTGGCCTAATTTATTTTTATTTACTATAACATTTGATTTTAATTACTTTTTTAATTGTTATCAATATGTTTCTATCGTGTAACGTATCAAATGCAGTTACATTTTGGGGCACTACACCTGGTGAATCTGTAATACACTTATAGTTTAATGTCCATTCTTTATCTAATTACATTATAATTTTGCCGAGGTCAAGTACTCCTTCACATTCTTGTGTTTACGATAAGCAATGATAGGCGGTCTGGGAAATAGATGTTGAGCGGTCTCGTCGTCTTCAATCAAATGCCAGTGTTTTCTTATTCGTCTTCCCAACTGCTTAAATAAAGGATTAAATTTCGTTGCTATGACTAGTGGTGGACTTTTCTGTTTGTTTTTTGTTTTATAACATAATGTGTTTTGCCTACTTTTTCGTAGTGCTTTATTAACTAGTGGATTAATTTCATTTTCCTTGTGTCCCCTGAGTATAAGCTTGTGTTTAAATAGTTTGATCTGTGTGTCGAGGTCATCTTTGTTATTACACGATCGAATGAACTGTGTAATTCGCCAATTATAAATCCCTTAAATACAGAGGCGGGATGAGCTGATGATTTATCTAAATATTGGAAGTTATCCGTAGGTTTACGATATAATTTGATATCTAATATTTGTTCCGTTTTAAATCTATCTCCTTTAAATATTGTTACGTCCAAAAATTGTATTTGACTATTAGAAATTTCATATGTGAATTTTAACAATGGATGAATACTATTTGCAATCTGGTAAAATTCAATAAGCGCTTGTTCACTTCCTTTGAATAATAAAAAACCGTCATCTCTGTAGACAGATAGAAGAGAAATTTCGGACGATTGTGAGAACCGTTTTAATATTTCAGAAACGATTTCATATATTCTAATATCATTTATACTAGGAGACATTGGTGACCCCATCGGTACTCCAACTTTCTGTTTAAAAGTCTGCCCGTTGAATTCAAATTCATTGTTTCCAAGGGCAATTTTCAGTAATTCTAACATATCCTTTTTGGGAGGCACTGGGATGTCAAATTTACATTGCATTATTAGCGGCCATGCTCTGTCGATTGCGTTTATAATTTCCGTATGATGTAGATTGGTATACATACTAGAAATGTCAAATGAACTCATTAATATATCAGGAGAGGCTCTTATTTTTTCCAATTTGTTTATAAAAGAAGTTGTATCTTGTGTGTATGTCCAAAATTGGTTGACAACTGGTTTAATAAAATAATCGATATATTGTGCAATTCTTTCTAAGGGGCTATTACATAAAGATACAATGGGTCTTCCTGGAACGTCTATATTCAGTAAACAATTCTTATCAACTTTGATCTTTTCTCTATTATTTTGATTAATTTTATGAAGTTTTGGGAGGAAGTATAGTCTACCCAATCTTTTTTCATCGTCATTTTTTAGGAACTTTAGTGTGACATCATCAATGTAAGAGTTCTTGTGTAAACGAGAAATGATTGTGTTGATACTGTTCACGATCTCCGTTGTGTGAGATTCATTAATTGTTTCATAGTGTATATTGTCATTTAGCTGATTCATTGCCATTTTTATATAGAGGTCTTTGTCAAGAACAACTGTTGATGAGTTTTTATCTGCCTTCTTTACTATAAAACGATCATTTTTACGTAAGGATTGCAGTGCCATTCTTTCATTTTTTGATAGGTTGTCCTTAAATGTATTTAATTGAATTTTCTCAAGTTCAATTCTTGTTGAAAATAAGTAGTTTTCAATTGCATTATTTGCCCAGCTTGGTTTATACCCACTTTTTAAAAGAAATGGATGACGATTGTATGTGTTAGACCCGTCATCAAAGTGATATTTACATCTCATTTTACGGGCTAGTTCGTTGAAGTCATTTATGAGAGTTTTCTTTGCATGTTGAAGTCTTGGACTAGGAATGAATTTAAGTCCTTTCGCTAGAACTAGTATTTCAGCATTACATAGTTTTTCTTTTGTAAAAAATTCAACATATTATAGCCTTTTGTACCTTTTCCGCGTGTTTATATTGTCGTCTTCTATGTTGTCTGCATATATTGTATCGTTTTTTTTTTCTTTATTGTTAGCAATTTTACGTTTCTTATCCCTAGCTTTGAACCGTCTATTCTTTTTATTAGACATGTGTCTGGAAGTTAGTTTAATGCGTGTGTTGGTGTATTTCTTTGTTAACTTATAGTTGAATAATTCCAGTGTTCGTATAAATTTTAAAACACCGCCTAATTAGTTTTCCGGCGATCTTGTGTTTATCAATCTCTCTTTTCTGAATTTTTGAAAAAACAGATTCTTGATAAATATTTTGATATAAGATTCTTTTTGAGTTGCTAATAATCTCTAGTTGCGAGATATTAGCTAGTGTGAATCTTGTAGGTATAATTTTATCTCTATATCAATCTCTATTTTTGAGATGTTTTTTCTAATTGCGACAAAATCCTCTCAGAGATGATGTTCTATAATTAATTCTCTGATGGAATGAGGTGTGTCCACCTTCCTTTGGCTAGTTATCATAAACTGACGCTTTTTACAAAAAAGCGGGGATAAGAGACATGTGACAATGTGCTGTGTTGTGATTGGTTGGAGGAAAATAGGTGTCATCCGTAGAGAGACCAAAGCTAGGGTTTTGATTGGTTTATGTATCAGCATCATATGTTGAACTGATTTACGTCACATAGTATATGACTAGACAATTAATTAATTTAATTATTTGTCGATTCATGTAATTATAACATATATCAATAAAAGAGGCAAGCACTGCAGTATTAATACATTTAATATAAGAATATGTTGTAACGATAGTAATATTCCATGAAAATATTAATTACATACATGTACACACTATTAGAATCTCACATCTGGTTTCTAATCATTAAGTGATAAAATGTCCGAGCCGGACGCTGTCGAAGATTTATAATCTGGTATGTTTACCTGCTGAGTATAGTCCAATTACGTATAAAATCAGTCCATGTTGTAAGAGAAAATTATTAACATCCATTAAGAAAATCCTGATCACAAAATAACAAGTTAATTTTCCGTTATGAGAATATATTTCAGATTGAAATTTAATGTTCCGTAGAATTGTCACTTATATATCAGTAATCATACTGTCGGCGTCTTCCTCTGAATGCTCCTCTGTGGTTGTCTATATTGTTATTAAACCGGTTACTTCTATTTTTTATTTTCATACTGTTCCTTAATTCCTCCATTTCTCTCTTTAGTTTAACTAGTTCAGATTCTCCTTCTCTCTGTGTTTTTCTCTTCAAAACTTCCAGTTCCTGTTTAATTTTTTCAATATCTGTTTCTTTGGTTTTTTTTCCCAAGTCTTCTTTATTCATAGCTTTGGATGCAGTTTTCCTGTATTCATCTGCCCATTTCTCCTTCGTTTCTTGTACTTTGTTGTTAAGCTTCGGAATGTTGTTCCCGTCCTTTACATTTGCACAAGCTTCTCTCCACAGTTGCTCGCAGTTTGACTGTATTTTTTCAGAATAGTCATTGGCGGCTTTTAGCATGAATTCCCGAAATTCAGTCCTAATCTGTTTGTTGAATTCCGTATTTTTCCCTTTGAAATAGTGTTCTGTTTCAGTAGAACTAAGTTGCGGGCTAAACGATGCTTTGTGGATTCTGGCGTAATTAGGCAGCTCGTCTTCTTTAAATCTTCTCAAGTCCCTTGTCAGCGTTGCCGTATAGTGTCTTCTGGAAAGTAATTCGTCAACTTTTCCTATACAATTATCTATTACTTGACTGTCTGTGTCATCAATAATATCATCCTCCAGGTTCCCAAGATTGAAGTTTATTGGAATAATTTGGTGTTGTCTTGTTTGTTGTCCAGATGGAATTTCATCGTTGATGTTGATCAGTTCTGAATCTGACTCCGTGGTTGCCATTTTGCTTTGTATCTTAACTTGCTTTTTGAGAGTTAGTTTGGTTCTGTCCATGTGGTATCAGCAAAGTGAGTTGTCAATATAAACGAATGTCTCAGCGTTTTCGTATTAAATCAAAGGTTTCCGTTTCATTGTATTAGAACAATGGACATCTCCTATAAGGTTTCACAGATTCCCATTAAAGTCGCAACCCTCAGTGAAAATACATTTGATACGTATTTATGATAGTTGTAACGAACTGTGCATGTGTATTTTCTGGCTCGTGTAATAAATCGGTCAGTTATTCAAGTGTGATTTGAAGTAAACTAATGTATTTTTATCTAAAACTCGTCTGACCAACTAGACAAGTCCCTTTGATACATGTTACAACACCACATCAATAAAATAATAACAGGGACGTGTATATATAAAAATAAAAGAAATATTGTTTTGACGTAAATTTTGATTATCAAAAATCTTTTACCGGACCTTACCCAGACAAGAAATCATCGTCATCTTGATTTTCGACAACTTGTGGTCTTGCTGCTTCTGTATTTAATCTTTGTGCCCTGTTTATCAACATTTGCAGACGGGCTGCGGACGATTCAGCCATATTCATACTTTACCGCCAATATCAAGAAAAATCCGGAGGCTGTCCGAATAGTAAGATGACGACTGGATATTTTTAGAAAATACTTTGTTAGAAACATTTTGATTGGCCGACAAAAGTACAAAACTTACGGTATGGAATGAAAAACTTACGGTATGGAATTGAAAACCAACGCGTTTGTTTTTCATACCGTATGAATTACGAATCAACGCGTTGAAAGTGAAGACCAACGCGTTGATAGTGAAAACCAACGCGTTGGAAGTAAAACCAACGCGTTGATAGTAAAAACCAACGCGTTGAAAGTAAAAACCAACGCGTTGAAAGTAAAAACCAACGCGTTGAAAGTAAAAACCAACGCGTTGAAAATTTCATACGGTATGTTCATACCGCCGAACGGCCACTCATAGTTATGAATCAAAGTGTATAGCTAAACTCAGTAACGATCCATCTAAATTCCATTTAGTTGAAATTTAATAACATTTTTCGGTTTATTTGTGATTTAAATAATCCAGAATTCCCTTACCAAACTTAAGAAATTCAGTCAAGGGAACCGACTTTGAATTAGATAGATACAAACAGCATTACTTATTAGTTTCTAGATTTGAAAATAACAGTTTTACACCGGAAACTCTGTATACAAATTTATGAACATAAGATATATTGTTTTCGTTCCCTACTGTAGTAGTATATTATTTTGGACATTGAAGTTCATGTGGATGTTCATACAGGCATTAAAATACAGATATTATGTGATTAAAATTTACTGTTATAAAATTTTGGAAATTATTTTAAATTAAGGATTATATCTTCATCATGCAAAGTTCTGATTCCTTGCCCGGCTTTGGCTATCATGGTTTTAAATAAGGTTTAAATTTCCACAAAGTTTGGCCTCGATCACCACTGAAGAAGCATTTATTGTCGAAATGCGCATCTTGTTTAGTAAAACTGGCACCGTTTATGTCATTGTCAGGGGTACTGAAATGTGTATTATGTTTTGAGCGGATTTAAAATGAAGAAGGATAGTAACTGTGTGGAAATAAAAAATTGAAAACAACACGTTAAATAATTTCATGCGTCCGAAGCGCTTTTCTGGATTTACCTTCATCAGGAACGCTCAAAGCCAAACATTTGAAATCCGAGGGATGTATAAGTACCGAAACAGTTGAAGAGCTATATGACATATGACAAAAATACCTAAAACAAATACTGTAAATTCAGAAATTATTGCGATGTTTTTATTATTACGAAAAATGCGAAAGGGTTATAATCGCAATAATTTAAACTCGCATTTTGAAATTTTTTATATGAATTAAACAGGATTTTTCTCAATATCGCAAAAATTAAAATCGCATTTTAGTCTAAATGACAAAATCGCAATAATAAATGCACGCAATAATTTCTGAATTTACAGTAGCCAAATCCATCTAAGGTCAACTTTGCCTGAGGGAGTTGAAACCTTAGTTTCTTTAAATTTATAATTTTAAAATTTATAAACGGGCAATTTTAGAAAAGTTTGTAATAAATCATGTTCGTACCGAAGTACTGACTACAGAGCTGATTATACCCTCGGGGACTGATAGTCTACCAGCAGAGGTATCGACCCAGTGATGTAAAAAATAAAATAAGATATGAGCGATATCTGATTTGGTAGATTTGCTATATATTATATGATGAATTGGAAATGATAGAAACTGAAATATCAAACATACTATTACGAACAGATATAATCCTAAAGTTGATGTCAATGTAGTGCCAATCTTGATTCAAGTTTCAACTTTTACACCCAAGTACTTTACTTTGTGTTGACATGAATTATCATTTATAATGTCATATTTATAAATTAACTGTTTACAAAACTTTGAATGGTTCGAAATACTGAGGAGTTTCTTTCCAAAGAATAGATTATCTTAGCTGTATTTGCCAAACTTTTTGGAATTTTCCACAATGCTTTTTAACTTTTTACTTTATTTGGCCTTTAATTTTTTTTTATATTCGAGCGTCACTGATGAATCTTTATTAGACGAAACGCGTACAAAAAGGCCTCGTATCTGTGATGAGTTATATTTTACAATAGATTACCCGAAAACTACTTTTTTTGTCCTGTATGCGAACATTGGAATTCTGAAGCTTTGTATTGCTGGACCTTGTGAATCCTCTATGGATCGTACAAAAAATAGAACGACATCTGTTCAATTTACATTGTATCATATAAACTTGATTCAAGTACCAACTTCCTATCAAAAAAAGTTTACCGTATTTCACCATTATATACCGATAAACTTGAAAATTATTGCTCCGAGGTTACTTTCTTTCATAATGCGAGAATTTCTTGGATAATCATAGTTGTAACGATCTGGAGACCATTTACCCATGGTCAATGCAAATATTGAAACAGCGTTATCAAATTATTGTTATTTTGATTCAAATATAACCCTTTTACACCAAATAATTTTACAATATATACTTAGTAACTCGAAATTTTCATAATCCGTGTCTACACACAATTATCAAAATATACTGACGGACTTTAAAAACGCAAAACACATTTTAGTGTTTTTTTTTTTTACCAAATCACAAATGATCCTCATATAACTGCTATTAATGCTTACCATACGTATTTCTGTTCAGAAAAATTCAATACCTGACCTACCTGGGGCTATTGAACTTAACGGATTATTGAGGTCGCACGAATTTCTTTAAGCGAAATTTGAAACCATTTGATTTTTTTATTATAAGGTTTTTTCCTTCGTGAAACTATTCTTTCAATCCATACCCATACTTAAATCAGTATATTCATGATATTGCATCTCCATATTGCCAAAACTGAGCAATGGAATTCTGAATCAAGCCATAAGATTATTGCACGCGGGAATACGTGAACGTGCATTGTTAGAAAATTTCACGTCAGAAACTCATTTATTATCATCACAACAACGGTAAAGATAGACTGGATTGGTTGATGACCACCCATGACCAGATCAAAATAAAATGACAACACCACGTTAATAAGATTACTTTGATAACGAAATGTCATTTGCGAGACATGTTATGACCGCAACATCAACTTCTAATCAAATCGTCAAATGACATAGCAGACAGATTCACGCAATAAATGTTTCCTATATACTGTAATGCCAAAGAATCGACTGCAAAACAAGATTTAAGGCCCTAAAGTTTAAACCGCATAATTGCCAAAACATACTGTGATGGGTGGAACAGAGGCCAAATCAACAGGTACAAAACAGAAATCAAAACATGCCCAACAGAATATGTTGACCTTTCTATCAATCATTTAGGCGTTGGTTACAGGCAGTCATTGCCATCGACGATGACACATCCATTGAAAAGGGGAAAACCAGGGTTTCGGTACATACCACATGATTTGAACAATGAATTATTGATTGAAATTTATATTTATGCATATGTCCGTCAGTATCAGCCTTCCTCACAGACCACACTAATATTGTTAAGTACACACCGATTTTATGATATTACCTCAAATGACGTTAGAGAATTCAGGAACAATAGCTTTGTCGTTTTCCGGACCCTTAAAGGTCATGCCTAAGCGGTTGAATAGAAATTGACTGCTGGTCAAGATGGATTGAAGATTACTTTTGATTCATGTTTCAATTTCCTTTACTCGATAGTTTTAAAGATTTTACTGGTCACCAGGTAACCCACTACACATTTAAGTCCATAGTTCTAACCTCAGAGGGAATACAAATCCAAAACATTCGCTACAGACATAAAATGTAAAGTACACACAAACATGTAATCCTATCTCAAATGGTGTAAAAGGAGTATAGTAGAAATCTATTTTTGCTTGTAGGACCCGATGAATATCTATCAGAGACAATCTAATTGTTTTGATTAATTGTAAATGTTATAAATAGAAAATTTCAGAAAAATGAACATATCAATGTTGTTTCATGTTAACAGAAAGTGATAAATACTGAACGTACGCCACTCTTTGTATGTATAAGACTTATCATTGGTGCTCCAATGAATAAAGTAGGAAGGTTATATTAAACTCAAAGCTAAAAAGCATTGCAAGCCAATAATTCCGGAAAAAAAATTTGTGTCAAATACAACTAAAGCCATCTATGCTTGAGGGTAAAAGAACCTTGTTGGTTTAAATAATAAAAAAATATATAACCATAAAAATATTATTATGTGCACTGTTTTCGTTGTTTTATGGATGCGTATTATATATAGATACATATATGGGTGTTGAGGTAACTAGGACAATGTCATCCTGCTTGTAAGTGGATATATATTAATGTTACATATGATGTAGCATTCTTATTTTCAATTAGTTATTAAGATCACGTGTTTCAAAGGATATTTCATTATATCAACCTTGATGTAAAAATTCTTCTTCAAATATATCGTCTGACATTCTATAGTTATCAGTCGGTGTTTGTTATATTGTCACCTGGTCAATGCTTTGTAATTTTTAATACAAAATCAAACCCCATCTCACATTTGTACATCAGTCAGGTTAGAAATAAGAAGATGTGGTATGAGTGCCAATGAGACATCTCTCCATTCAAGTCACAATGTGTAAAAAGTAAACAATTATAGGTCAAAGTACGGCCTTCAACGTGGAACCGTGGCTCACACCGAACAACAAGCTATAAAGGGCCCAGAAATTAATAGTATAAAACCATTCAAACGGGAAAACCAACGGTCTCATCTATATAAAAAACGAGAAACGAAAAATACTTCAGAACCACATCAACAAACGACAACCACTGAAACATGTTCCTGACTTAGGACAGGTGCAAACAAATGCAGCGGGTGTAAACGTTTTAACAGACGCCAACCTTCACCCTACCCTGAAATAGTAGTGTAACATTACAACATAGAAAAGCACACTATGAAATATCAATTGAAATGGCTTTACTCAATCAAAAAGACATATTAACAAAAACAAGTAAACATACACTGAACGAATAAATTTCATCTATGACACAATGCCAAAAAGACAACTATAACATTGGACAAAATGGCGTTAAATAAAATAACGTACACACTCAGGTACATTTGAATATAATATTGTTTTGTTAGGAGTACGGAGATACATGTTTGAATGTACAATTGAACGAACGTAGCTTCGTCATCATTTAGATATTATTTTGGGGCATTTTACCGTGAACTCCAATCGGTACCGACTCTTCAAAATATAGAAAATTTCCATGTAATTGTCGTCTGCTAGAAAATAGAATGTTTTGTTATGTTTTAATCTAATTTCCTTGTTATAGATAACTCCCTCAGGAGAGCTTCCTGTATTTGGACATTAAGTTTTAGTTCACTTATCTTACTTTAAAAGATTTATTTCATATATCAAATCATCTTCAAATGTATACCACCAATCCTATCAAGCGATAGAGTGATAAATTAAATCTGAAATGTCAAGATAAACGATTTAAAGTGTATTCAAAAGTTATTATTGGTGGACCAGCTGATCGACAGGTAAGTGTTATAACTATATTTATTTTTTTTTCAAATAGATTCTATAGTGAAGTAATTTTGGAAGAAAACACGACATAACATAGATCTTAAATAGTTACAAAAAGACTGCTTATCTCGAGCTCATAGTCATAAGAAAATATATGATTGGGAAAGGCAGACATGGAAAATATCGAACAAGTAACCTTCCATCAAGCTGAAATGTTACTATCGCACACCCATAAGGATTAATTACTGGTCAACATTCTGGGCATGTTACAGTAAATCCGTACGAATGGCAAGTACGTCCTTCATATTCAAGAAAAGTCCATTAAAAGATTTCATCTTGAGGAAAGGGTGTTAAATTTACACAGCTCGTGGTAAAATGTTATGATGGAAAAGCAGTAACATTTGCCTTGTGACAAACCTCCTACTGACACAGTGTTGATGCAAGAATTATTTGACGTACATACACTAGTAGTTTTTGGGGCCCTTTATAGCTTGCTGTTCGGTGTGAGCCAAGGCTCCGTGTTGAAGACCGTACTTTGACCTATAATGGTTTACTTTTACAAATTTGACTTGGATGGAGAGTTGTCTCATTGGCACTCATACCACATCTTCTTATATCTATAGATTGTGCCGTTAGGTTTCTGTGTATTATACACTCCAAGCTCGTATTACTATATGTGCAAAGTAATTTTCGTTTCGTTTTATTAGATGATCATCAACATCAATTACAATCAATTAAAGGATAAAACATACACGTTTTCCATAATTATACATGTATAAAGTAGAGTTGACATTCTTTTGAATTTCCCTCCTGATGTTATTCAGTAATGGATTTTTTTACATTAATATCATTTAATTACTATCTCTATCAGTTGCAACGACCTAGGAGATTGTACTTTTGTCATTTCGTTATATCCATTTTAAATAAATATTCCACAGGTATTAGCGCTTGTTACGACGAAAACATATTGCTCTTCAAATAAAAGACGTTTACGAAGTAACAATGTAAATATGACACCTGTTATCATTCAAATATGACACTTCGAAGAACTATATGAGGTGAGGTTCACCCATATATCAACCCTAAAGTAAGGATAAGTGTACTCTGTCATTCTTTTCGAATATTTTAGATAAGATCAATCATCTAAACTAGTCGTTGCATCAATTATTGTCTGCTAAATTAATTATGACAAATGTGTAAATTTTGTGTCTTTCAGTTTTCTTTTATAGTGTTTTGCTGTATATATCTCTAATTACAACAGGTTTAAAAAAACAATTGAAACTTCATCATCTTAAAGATGAAAGTGATCAGGTTATCGCAACACATTCTCAAGATAAGATTAAACCAGTTGTCTTCGTCTATTGCGTTGCTGTCTCCTAGAAACATTTCTGTTTCCTCATTTGTAAGATAGTGGTTACAAAGAAACAATAAGAACAATATCTTTTAACGATTTTATGAAACAGATTGGACAAAATTGATTTTTAATCCATGTAACCCTTTTATTACTGTAAATTCGGAAATGATTGCGAGGTTTTTATTATTGCGAATAATAATACTGGGGGACAATCGCAATAATAAGAACTCGAATTTTGAAATCTGAAACATATATTTGTTTGTAGCTTGTCCTGTAGTCGCAATAATTATTCTAACATTTTTGTTTGTCATGTCGAAATTGCAATAATAAATGCACGCAATAGTTTCCAAATTTACTATACTATTAGTTCTTTATTTCATTGCAGATACACAATGGGAAGGAAACAAATACTATATGTAATTATTTGTTTCAATACATTAGCAACAATATGCGGGAATATACTACACCATCCATGCAGCTTTTTTCCAAGATGTAAATGCAGCTTAGAACATCCTAAAAACGATGTAAGGGCCGATTGCTCACATATACAGCTGAAAAGGATCCCAAACGTTCCAAGTTATGTTACAAAGTTGATCCTAAAAAATAACCTCATTGATGAAATACCAAATGGTGTCTTTTCCACCAATACATTCCTCACTGAAATAGACTTGTCTAATAATAGGATTCATAGACTTACAGAAATGTCGTTGAACGGTCTTCAAAATTTACTAAAATTAAGCTTGCAAAACAATGATTTGTCGAGAGGAAAGCATTCGTTTGATGCGAAAACGTTTTCACATTTACAGAGTTTGAAATATTTAAACTTGAAAAATAATTTCGTTGAAAACTATCACCCAGACATTTCAAAACTAATTTCACTTGAAAGTTTACATATTGACTTCTTGTCAAAGGGAATTTCCGTTATGAGCAAACAATATAGTAAACTGAAAAAATTGGCAATGCTCGATCTTTCAGGGTCATCTGGAAATTGTTCACTACCAATTTTGAAAAACGAATCCTTCCAGTTTATTTCTCAGGTTCAACATTTAGATATATCAACCTGCAAGATTCAACAAATTCATAAAGGAGCATTGACCATTTTGAAAAATATAACATATCTAGACGTATCAAATAATACGTGCATTAAATTCGAAGGATTGGAAAACATTACAAGTGATTTACAATTTTCGAACATTAACATTCTTAAGGTTAACTATCTTCACAAAATTGAGGATCTGACTACAGTTTTAGAAACGTCTCATATTAAGGGTTTACATAACACTTCCCTTCAATATGTGTTTGCCGATGGTAATCGTCTACAAACTATAGAGAAAAACACATTGACATATCTTCCAAAATCACTTAAGTTTTTATCCGTTAGACGAAATCCTTTGAAGTTTGGATACTATATATTAGATATACTTCCGCTTACTAATTTAGAAACTGCAGACGTTTCAGATCTTTATCGTCATAAAACAGACCTTAATCCCGAAAAATGCATTTTTCATTCAATATGCACATACAAAGAAGACTCTGTCAATGAACCCAGTTATATTGACCAAAGTGGGATCTCCTCACTTTATGTTCAAGACGAGACCAGAAAAGGGGATATTCCAGATCTCTTTAATCTTGCTGAAATACCGATTCCAAAAAATTTGAAACACCTAAATTACAGCTCTGCAAGTCTGATAATGGATGTATCTAAGTTAATGCTTTCAAGAAACAAGCTAGAGACCGTTGATTTTAGTAATAACGTATTGCATTCATTGATTGGTCCTATCTACAATGTAGACAGTCTAAAAATTCTAAACGTGTCTACTAATTTCTGCAGCAATATTTCAAAATTCTTCTTTAGCTCTGATTTTAAAAACTTAGAGCGTTTAAACTTTCAAAATAATTTACTTGGTTATGTACTTCCTGACGATATCGATGGTAACATTTTTCATAATTTGGAATCGCTTACTGAGCTCGTGCTTTCTAAAAATAGAATTCCAAATCTACCGGAGAATATATTCAAATCACAAAGAAATCTACAAAAACTTGATTTAAGTGAAAATATGTTTACAGACATAACTTTTCGTGTATCACACATGATGCATTTACAGGAATTAAATTTGAGTGGAAACAGAATAACGATTGTCGGTGACTCTATTTCATCACAATGGGAATCTTTAGCCAGAAAACATAACTTGTCTGTGGATTTGACTGAAAACTTGTTGGAATGTAATTGTATATCAATCAAGTTTATTGAATGGATGACAACCACCAATGTCCGTCTAAAGAATATAAAAAAGTATAAGTGCATGTTATGGAATCGATCAACCATTATTCTTCATAATCCAAGGGAAACTTACAATTTATTAAAGAGACATTGCATATCATATGAACCATTAGAAATAGCCTTAGTTTCGGCTATTTTACTATGTATTATACTTATTATGGCATCACTCATTTACAGATACAGATGGAAGCTTCGTTACTTATATTACATCGTGAAAGTAAAGTATAGCAGCTTACATTCGGAAAATGAGGAAGAATATTCTTACATGTATGGAGCATTTGTATCTTATGCAGATGAAGATCGAATGTTTGTTCACAATACGCTTCTACAAAAACTTGAAGTTGAAAACGGAATTCAATTATGCCTACACAAGAGAAATTTCCTGCCCGGAAATGACATTGCTACTAATATCACATCCGCAATTCATAACAGTCGCAAAACTCTAGTGATAATGTCTCATAACTTTTTAAAATCATACTGGTGCATGTTCGAATATAATATGGCTCGAATGGAAAGCATATACGAACGAAGAAACGAAAACGTGCTTTTCTTAATGTTTTATGAACAAATGTCTTCATGTGACCTTCCGCTGAATGTGCTTGAAATGATTCAATCCAATTCATATATAGAATATCCGAATGATGAATATGGGGATACAGTTTTTTGGGACCAGTTGGTAAATGCCTTAAAATAAAATGTACAAAACGGAATATTTTGATTTATCTCACTCTGCTTACCTATAAAGAAATAAGCTGAAGATACCAAGGTGACATTCAAAACTCTTCCTTCTACATGTTCTAAGAGAAAATGACAACGCCATAGGAAACGAAAATACAACAAAAGATAGGACAAAAAAGTCCACAAAATGCTCCATAGAAAACAATAGACTGATAAACACAAACCATAGCAAAACCAGGGGTAGATTTTATGTGCTCCTAAAGGTTAAGGAAATCCGGCTCCACATGTGGAACCCGTCATGTTGATCATAGAATTTACAAACAAAGATGATAAGTCTCATTCGGTGATGTCAAAGTCGATAAAGGAGAAAGTCACATGTGACACGTAGATGTGCTGTAAACATGCACGTTGTATGTTTGATGTCGTTGTTGTTCTTATCTTATCTCTTTTTTTTTGTTGTAGCTCGATTCACGTCTTATTGGCATGTATATTTGTATTTAATTTGCACCCACTATGTTTACATTTATGAGTTAAAATCTCTTCATTTGTTCAATTAAACATTTATCAAAAATGTAGAAAATTCCTTTCAAACTGAGTTGATATATACAGCAAAGTTCGCCGACACTGCAAATATGCAAACTGATAATGTATCTGAAATCGAAAATACTCATATAGTGTTTTGGTTTTACTTCTCCAGTTATTTTTCTAAAGAATATTTTGTTCCAAGGTACTCTTTCTCTCGTTTACGGATATGTATTATTTATTATGTTTAACACCAAGCTGATAATAGTTCACGCATATTCAGTACGAGAACAAATTAACAATAAAAAAAATAAATACAATAGGTTGGTCCGGCAAAAGGTGGTCAATTTAGGTAATTACCTAAGAATTTGGAAGGCCTTTAGGAAATGAGGGTATATTGGACAAAGACAGAAATTGAGCTTTGCAGCAGGCAACATACGGACCCCTTAAAGAGTTGATGCAAGGGTTCTTCTCGTGTAAAGAGTATGGCTTTATATACACAAGACATCAAATTTAACGTCCACATTCTAGCTATAAAACCAGGTTTAAACCACCATCTTCTACATAAGGAAATGCCTGTACCAAGTCAGGAATATGACATATGTTTCAGTTCGTTTTGATGAGTTTGAGCTTTTGATTTTGCCATTTGATAAAGGATTTTTCGTTTTCAATTTTCCTTGGAGTTCCGTATTTTTGTAATTTTATTGTTTTCTGACCGTACCTGGCTAAAAATCTATACATCCCGCACAGCCAAAATTAACGCTCACTTTTCAAGGATTAACTGGCGGTCGGAATAAGACGAAGGATGACCATATTTCTATACCCCACGCAAATGAAGATATAAATACAAATGCTCAGTCATTTTGAAGCTTTTTGATACATTGAATCCGAAAATTTATCGGTTTTTATGATTGGAATATAGATAAATATTATTTTAGGGGGAATGACGTCTTATGGGAAATGCTGAAGACCCATTGGTGGCCTTGGGTTTTTTTCTGCTCTTTGGTCGGATTGTTTTCTCTTTGACACGTTCCCAATTTCCATTCTCAATTTTATCTTTTAATTATTTTGATTTTGTCTTTACAGCGAAGAACAAATGGTCGTATTGAATATAATTTATTTGCAATAATTTAATTCACTAATTCAAAATACATATAAAGTAAGCTGGGAATTATTCAATTACTCAGTCGGTATTGGTAACAGTCAACTGACATGTTTACTCTGTGCTGATCAAAAACGATTGATCGATTTTCTAATATCATTTTGTCAGCCTCTTATTTTTTACGTCCATAGCCTAGTGCACCTTCAAATAGCTAGTCATAAATTCAAATATTTATTTTAGATTATCGAAAGTGAGTCAATTATTGTTTATATCAGGTAAGAATATATATAAAAAATGCATCTTTTTTTTTTCATTGAATTTGTATTTTTTGTAAATGTATCTGATATCAATCAAATTTCATCGTGTATTAAATTATACATCCTTTTTCCTCTCAATATATCTTATACAAAATTAAAAATTTCATGTTTAAGTAATATCTTTATGGAATATATCTTTTACTATTGAATTAATATAATAATAATTAAAATATTCCTCATAAAATTTAATGATATTATTGTAAATGTGAAATAACATCAACGGTACCAATTTTGCTGCACCAGATGCGCAGTTCGACAATTTATGTCTCTTCTGCTGGAGGCCAAAATATTTGAAATCCAAAACCTAAATCAAAAGTAGAGGTTCTGATAAATTCATAAAGCATTATGAGGAATATGCATTCCTTATTAAAAAAAAAAAAACCAAATTTCAATACAAAATATTCGTAGTTTCATTTATCAATTGTAGGTGCTTTTTTTTTCTTACTTATTTCGTCTAAACGTTTTTGCGTTGTTCATGTAATTAAAATTACACAAGCATGAAACATTTTGTTAGATTCATACTGGACGCTGAAGTTTTGTATCTTTTATTTACTTTACAGTTTTTCCTATAATTGTCTTCGTGGTATTATGTTTCTTTAATTGGTATGAGTTTTGAAATGACAGTGTACATGTATTTATACATCCCGCTATCGTGTATCTAATTTTGAGCGTTCCTGGTGCATGTAGTGATAGCTGTTTTCCACTCGTTCCTTTGGTTGATAACGTTTGATTTTTTGATTTTTTTTTAAGCCTTCCCCTTTTTGGAGTCAGTACTTTTGTTATACTTTTTTTATATATATACATGTATAATGAAAGAGTATAATTATTGTTATTGCTCTGACCCTCTGCGAGCGGCTTAAATTCCTCAAAACTAGTTGAATAATTGAATGTCTATTTATTTGAAATCAACTTCTTTTTTAGAAAAAAAAATCTTGATTAATGAATTAGTGCATACGTGTTTTACTTAAGTCATGTAATGCAATTGAAAATGAGAAATATTTTATTTCGTATTGCAGTAGAACTCAACCATAAGGCTAGCTTTGGTAAAAAAAATATATACAGAAAATTATTAAAAGACTTTTCCAACTCTAACAGAAAGGATCATGAAACCATAAAATGTATTCTCTGTCAACACAAGCATGCTATCCTATATCATTAGTACTAAGTTTTGTCACAAATTTTATCACAATAAAATTTTGAATTTCATTTAATAAAAGTTACAAGAAATAAAATAAATATTTACATTATGGTATTACTTTCAATGGAAGTTATGACATAATTAAAGCATTAACGCAAATGACCCTATAGTTAGTTGTCTAACATTGGTATCGTTTCGGGTTTTCTTAAAGAATACATGTCTTCAGCCATGACTGAGGGCCTGGATGGGGTTTACCGAATAGTTTACAGGCAAAAAGTGCCTAGTTTCTATAAAAAATATAAAATAAGATATTGAGAAAAAAAAGGCAAAAAAAAAGGAGAATAATATGTGCTACGATATACAGAATAGAGAATAATGGGCAAAATAAATAAAGAATAGAGAAAAATAATCTAGAAATAAGATAAAGATTAAAGAAATAAGGGACCCCCATACAACCCTCGTGTATTTTTTATCAATTTCTAACTAATAACTTTGAATTCCAGTAATGGCTGCAGTAAAATTATTGAGAATATGGATTTTGTTGATGTCGATTGTAATGATATATGGTAAGTATACTTAAAGCTTAAGGTATAAAACTTTGTTGATGTCGATTGTAATGATATATGGTGTATATTTAAAGCTTAAGGTATAAAACTTTGATGAGAGTTATACATTTACCCAGAATATCAAGCACGTAAGGCTAATGGCACCGACCATCCATCGTGTGTGTGTGTGTGTGTGTGGTTGGGGTTGGGGAGAGAGTACATGTTTTACGTCTTTTATAAAAACTACTTTTTGTATAACTTACAGGGACGAGACATTTTTTCCCCCTCTAGTTTTTAATGGAAACACACTGTCCTGTTAGAGAAATTCGTAACCAAATAATTTATTAATACAAAAAAAACACCCGAAAATGTCTGAAATATGCTTAATTTTCTTGGAAAAAAAAGTTTTGTCGGCTTAGTTTTTATTCCTTTTGTTGCATCTGTGATTTTTTTTTAACTTTTAAGCATGACTTACATATGATACACCATTATTAAAAATACCTTCAATTAATTATGTGTTTATAAGCTGTCTATGTTTTAGGATTTGGAGCCTATTTTCATATTAATTACATAAAAACGGATTATTATGGTGCCACTGACTACTGCAAAGGTATTGGTATGCAATTGGCCAAGATAGATAATATCGGACTGCACAAATCAGCTGAACAGTTCCTTCTTGGCCAGTAAGTTTTAGATGAAAAACAGAACAAAATCAATATGTTGGTGTGTGGTTTGAGGATATTTGTTTGTAAACATTGAACATTGAACAAAACACCATATTCCCCTATAAACATCTGTCTACCTTGTGCGATTTAGCGCGCAGTCTATGCAACGTTTCAATACTTCTTACACAACAACATTTCAATGCTTCTTACACAGCAATAGTATTGTTAAGTCAGGTTTAAGCCTATTTATTCCAGCAGATAATTACAACAGAAAAAAAACAGGTATTATAAAAAAAATACTACTTATGCATACCATGGAATTATAAAATCAGGTGGATTATCAGGATATAAGAAATTGCATGTACCTGAAGATATATTTTTAGTAAATAAAACAAAAAAACATATGCAGTGGAACAAAATATTAATTTATCTTGCCTTAGTGATAATTATATGAATGATTCGATCACAAACATATCGATTTTGCTGCGTTTGAAGATCTTGCAAAATGTATCTAGACTAGCCTTCATCATGATTGATCTAGACTGGGCCTCATCACAAATGCTGTAGACTGTGCTTCAACACGAATGCTCTAGACTGAGCATCCAAGCAAACACTCTGGACTGGCTTCATCACGAAAGCATCCCAAAAGCCTTCACTGCGAATGCTCTAGATTGGACTTTATCACCTATGCTTTGAACGATACCGCATAAACTAACTTTTATTGCCACAGCTTTAGAGTAGCCTTCATTACTAACATTTCGAGTCATTAAGAAAGTAAAAAAATAATGAAAATACAAAAAGAAGGAAAAAAATAGAAGGAAAACCCCCATGCAAAGATAGATAAGTTCATGTTTTCCTGAAGTACTAGTAATAAGTGTTTTAAAACTTAGAAAAAAAGACCAAAATCTAAATGTTACTAATGAGTCATAACTAGTTCAAAGAAACCGACAACATGGCGTCTGGATATATAGGGAAAGTGTTCCAAAAATACATATGTATAGATTTGTTTTGACGTTTTCATATTGCATCTGTTATATATGTATGTAGTTCCTTAGAAATTAAAGTTTGCTTATTTCTAAATATTCTCTTTGAATGGACATTTGACAAAATGATAATAGACAGTTCTAATAAAAAGTTAATTGAGTATTTTGAATTACAAAGGATTTCTTTATATTCTAATTTGATAGCTAATAGCTAAAATACAAATATTAGAAGCAAACATCTGTATGGATTATAGTATTGACGTTACAAATTTTCTTTAACTATCAACTTAACTATCATTTCTCTAGGGTAAACAGTCAGAATGAATATTATCTATTAAAAAATAGATTTTCTGCTTTAGATAAATGTTTTCAAGTTAATTGTCGCCCAGAAATCTATTTTTTACATTGTTGTGTTCCCTTTTAAAGTCTATCATTATATATTCTTATATATCATGTATATATAAGTTGTATTACTTATAATGACCTCTTGTTACACATTGTACAAGCAAAGGTTTCATTGGTTTCAAATTAAAGAAAATGCATTGGTGTTTCTTTAAATTTCTTAAGATAAATAATTTATTATAAAGCGGAGTGAAAAAATGGTTTGTTTCTATTGACATAAATTATAAACAGCATTGATTAAATAAAAAAAAACAAATATTCTTTACAGAATACTATTGAACAAAACATATGTTTTAAAAGTTGAAAATAGCTGCTTGTTCCGAAGAAAATAAAAAAAAACATGCTACCGTCCTTAAAAGATGAACGGTTGGTGCCTAACCTAATACGATAAGAAGGAAAAAAACCTAGATGGAAAAACCCCCATGCAAAGATAGATAAGTTTTTGTTTTCCTGTTGTAATAAGTGTTTTAAAACTTTAAAAAAAGACCAAAATCTAAATGTTACTTATAAGTCATAACTAGTTCAAAGGCACCGACAACACGGCGTCTGGATACATAGGGGAAGTGTTCCAAAATACAAATGTATAGATTTGTGTTGACGTTTTTATATTGCATCTGCTATATGTGTATGTAGTTCCTTAGAAATTAAAGTTTGCTTATTTCTAAATATTCTATTTGAATGGACATTTGACAAAATGATAATAGACAGTTCTAATAAAAAGTTAATTGAGTATTTTGAATTACAAATAATTTCTTTATATTCTAGTTTGATAGCTAATAGCTAAATACAAATATTAGAAACAAACATCTGTATGGATTATAGTATTGACGTTACAAATATTCTTTAACTATTATTTCTCTAGGGTAAACAGTCAGAATGAATATCATCTATTAAAACTAGATTTTCTGCTTAAGATGAATTTTTTCAAGTTATTTGTCGCCCAGAAATCTATTTTTTACATTGTTGTGTTCCCTTTTAAAGTTTATCATTATATATACTTATATATATAAGTTGTATTACTTATAATGACCTCTTGTTACACATTGTACAAGCAAAGGTTTCATTGGTTTCAAATTAAAGAAAATGCATTGGTGTTTCTTTAAATTTCTGAAAATTGATAATTTATTATAAAGCGGGGTGAAACAATGGTTTGTTTCTATTGACATAAATTATAAACAGAATTGATTAAATAAAATAACAAGTATTTTTTACTGTATACTATTGAACAAAACATATTTTTTAAAAGTTAAAAATAGCTACTTGTTCCGAAGAAAATAAAATAACATGCTACCGTCCTTAAAAGATGAATGGTTGGTGCCTAACCTTTTAATAAAAACACATATATGTAATAATGATTCAAATATATACTGCAGCAATGTACTGATTATTGGTGAGAATAAGGCGAACTCGAACTGTAACTCGATGGTTATAGCCAGACCGTTAGGAACCATGTACAATAACAACTCAAAAATAGACACATGTGCTCTTGTGAGTCTTAAAACTGACAGAAGACCAAACTCTCACAAAAGTATTTAACCTTAAATTCATATTACGTTCGGATGTTCGGGTAACATTTTATTTTTGTGTATGCACTTTTTAACTTTTTTTTAAATTTGATTTATATTGAGTGCATTACGTGTAGTTAACTATTTCCTCCATGAAAGAATATTGTAACTTTTTAGATGAAACATTTCAGACAAATAGCTGAAAGAGTGTGGATGTCATTAACATGTCCAACTTTTCCCTGCCAATGGGGTGATGGAGACTTACTTGATTGGTCAAATTGGCAAACAGCTGATGAACCGATTTATGAATGTGTTGTATTCGAATACGAACTATCTGCTTTTCCAACTTGGCGATCAAGAAAGTGTTTAGATCGGTACATTTCGTTGTGCTTAGGTAATCAATTATGTTTTAAAAGAAATGTGAAGTGGTATTAAACATTACAAATACGATATACAGTGTAACAGTGTCAAGGGATCGATTCAACGGGGAGGAAGGAGAACGGAAGAGCATCCGGAAATGTTTACACTGTAAAGGGCCGAATGAGTTTTTACGGAAATGAATACTTCCTTTTTGAAAAGGCGGGTCTGTTGAAAAATTTTGTGAAAGCTTAATTTCTTACATTACTTACCTGAACAGCTGCTTTCCCATTTTATTTCATATGTCATTGTAATGGATAAAAAGGATATTACTTACTTATAGTTACTTATAGTTGATTTCCAGTACAGGATCCCTCAAGGTTCCTCTTCACCAGACTCGTAATTTAATGTTTTTCTATTACTGTTTTGTCCGTGACTTCCCGATATTTCTGCTCTGTAGTCATTATAGTATATCTCTTCGTCTGACCAAAATTTGTTTAATCGGTTTTTAAATGCATTTATTGATGGTGACTTTGTTATTTTATCTGGTAGTTTGTTCCAGGTTTTAGCAATTCTAACAGAGAAAGAGTGTTTACGGATATTGGTTTGGAATCTTTGATGAATGACTTTATTACTGTTGGTCCTGCTACTGAATCTTTGTTGAGAATCGTCTGCCGTTCTTAAAAATGAGCTTACTTCTTCATTCATTGTTTTGAAGGTTTCAATCATATCCCCTCTTATTCTCCTATACGATAATGTTAGTAAGCCTAGTTTTTTAAGTCGCTCTGGGTAGCTCATGTCTTTACGACCTGGTAATTGTTTTGTTACCCTTCTTTGGACACCTTCTATTTGTCGATATCTTTTTTCCTGTATGGGGACCAGACTGAGCTGGCATAATCTAGATGGGTTCTAACCATGGTTTTGTATAATGGCATGAATGTCTCAATTCCCAAGTACTTAAATGTTCTTCTAAGAACTGCAAATATGGAGTTAGCCTTGTTCACTTTTTCACTTATGTGATTTTCAAAGGTGAGTTCTGAGTCAATAAGGATTCCTATATCTTTTTCCTCTTTAACCTGTGCTATTGGATGGTTTAGAAGACTATAATTTGATGGTTGGTCAGTGCTATTAGATTTCTTACATATTTTCATATATTTACATTTTTCCGGGTGAAATTTGAGTAGCCATTTGTCACTCCAGGATTCCATCTTGTTAAGGTCTTCTTGTAGAATTTGTCTGTCATTCTGGGTTTTTATTATTCTAAAGATACTAGGTATGAGAAAAATATTCAACAGTATATCAGACAACACCAACCACCAGCACCGAACTCCTCGAAGAAAATAGACATACAAACAACAAAAACTACAAAAAACAAACTTGGTTCATGTAGCTTGAGTTGATACAGGCACGACATTGAAAGGGTTAAACCAGTCTTACGTGCACACAAACCTCTCGCTTTGATTCAAAACTAAAAGTAGGGGTGTAAAAAAAAACGATCGTATAGCACTCTTTCATATGTAGCAGCCAACGAAAAAGGTTGGTTGAAGTAATAAATAACTGATTAAAAGTATTTACCCTAAGCAGAGATATGAAAGTTGATAGACGTAAAGGTTTGATCCAAAGATGTTTGAATTAATAAACCCCTTGTCCTTTCATGAGTGTTCGTTTGAAAATTTACAAAAGATCAACCAAAAAGAGTGTAATATTTGAATTGGTATGTTTGGTTTAATTGGAGAAAACAAACAGCAGGGCGTGAATAGTGATTCCGGAACCGTCTCAAAATGTTACGGAAATATCAAGTTTTTCGAAATGCCATGCGCATGAGCAAATAGTGGGCTTATAATTTGGAAAAATGTCAGGTTTAATGATTTATTTTGTTGGAAAACTGCCGAAAGATTAAAATATTATAATAAAAGAATGTGACAGTTATTTGACGAATATTACTGGACTGAAATTTTTGTATCATTAGTATGTACGGTAAAATCCCTTTTTTTTTATTAGCTCCCGCTCAGCCTTCCTTTAGCTTTCTCTCTGGATTGTACAACTTCTATGACGCTTCAGTAGAATGTCAGGCTATAGGAGGACAACTTGCTGTGTTAAACAATCCTGAAGTAATGAACCGCGTCATGGATGAGCTATATGGCATGTAAGTAACGATATAATGCAATATATTTAGTTCTGATGCTAAATATTTCAAAGTGCTTTCAAATTGGTGAATCATATTTTAGTATACAACAAAATGTAGCACTGAATATGAAAGTTTTATATATTGTTTCAAAGTAAAGTCGTTTGTTTTAAAACGGTCTTTCTTATAAATTTTTATTAGGAGCAACCAAAGGAAAAAAAACATGAAAAGAAAAGCATAGGTTTTAAAATTGATTTTTTATCATTCCCCATCGAATATTTTATTCTATCCAGACTGAGTGTCTTATGCAAATGAATAAAAGGACACGTGGGTTCTATGTCCATAAGACAGTTTCTCGAATATTTGCCAACAGCCTAAATTCTTCAAACAACAAAAAGCTAAGGTAAAGTAATACAAAGAATAGAGAATAATGGGGAAAACATATACAGGAAAGAAATAAATGACCTAAAAAATAAAGAATACAAAACAAAAAGGACCATTCATCCAGACCCTCTCGTAACAGGAGCGAAAATACACACATGTTAGTCCAGAGCAAAAAAATCAAACAATACAACTACACGGCTGTCATTGGGTATATCGAGAAAAATTATCGTGAAAGAATAAATCACGGCGGTCAAGTCGGTTGCGATTTGATTGTGAAAGATCTGGTATATAACGTGAAGGAAATCTTATCGAGAAGACCCGTGTAATGTTAACGTCATTAAATAATCTAATTCTATGAATAATTATGACAAATTGTGGAAAAATAAAACTGTTTGTCAAAATGGTTCAACATTATGATTAGTATCCGAAAAAAATCAAGGTTTAAAAGTACACCGTTTTTGACAAAACCACAAAAGACAGATTGCTCCTCGAAAATTCAAAGAAATAAAAATGTAAACAAACATGGTTCTTTTCATATTTTGAAAATATCGTTCCATATTACTGTTTAAAATGGTTCTTAGAGTCATTTGATTTAGTTTAGTTTAATCAGAAACTTTGCAAAATGGGAATATTTGTAAAAATTTGATATTTCGGATCGTGAAAGATCGGGTATGGCTTTTTGATGATCGTGGAAAGGATCGTGAAAGATCTGTTGCCGCTCATTCGTCATTGCAAATATCAAAAAAAAAACAAAAAAAACGATGAAATTATTTTTTAAACACATGATAATATATATTTTGTAATTAAAAGATTGGATTTGCATGACTTATTCAGCTTCACTTTTGTTTGCAAATAGGGCTATGCTAGTATAATTCCAAAGGAAATGATTATTTGATAATACCACACCGACTAGTTGTATTATAACAATAAAAGTAGAAAAATAACGCGAATATAAATCGTCGCGAATATGTAAAATTTGTTCTTTCTTATTTAACTATAGTGACATATACACTTTCCTGGTAAAATTCAAAACAAGTAAAATAAAAATACAAGGATATAAAAAAAATGAAAACGTTAAAAAACCTTAAGTGTCCGAATCGCATTTCTGGTCCCATCCGGATAACATGCATGAGGAGCGCCAAAAGTCCAAAACCTGAAAGCTGGATGCACATATATTGAACCACGTCAAGAGTTATACGACCAAATGGAACATAGATAAAATTATATATAAACAAAGTCACACCTAGAATCTAAAACTCAAGACCATCCTGTATTATTTGTGAAGTAGTCACGATCCCATCGCAATGCTTGACCACCGTTAGTTACTCTTTCACGATCATTTTTCTCGATATACAGAATGACACCCGTGAACATTATAAAGATTAAATCAATCATTTTCATTATATATTAGGACTATTACAAACGACATATGGATTGGATTGTATGGTAACGGGACCAACTTGGTCTGGCAAAACATGGCTGAGGTAGTATCTTACGCCAACTGGAATACTTCTGCACCACAAAGTTATACTGGGGTAGCAGTTGTGATGACCAAATCGGACTTCACATGGCGAGGACAACAGATGACAGATCGAACAGGCCATGCTTTATGTCAAGGTTTAACCAAAATAAATGCTTGAATTTTATGCAGATAAATACATTTACTATTTAAGGGACAAAGTGAAATAAGTTTAGTGTAGATTTTTTTAGACAAAAATGTTGACATTAAAATCTTACGATTTCGACTTCAACTCGAAAATAGAACTTATTTTTGATATTTCGACTTTTTAAATTTAAATTTATACTTTTAAGAGGATTGTTATGGCCAAACGTGGCCTAAAAAAAATGCAAAACATCAAACTTACATATCAAATCACGTGGAAATTTTCAATATGTCTGTCCAAAGTCAGAGATTCAAAATGTTGAATTTTTTACTTTTGAAATCCCCATCATGAACATATTTGATAATACTAGTACTCAATAATACTCGTCGATAATTAATGATTATTTATGTATAGATTAAAAAACATCTATAACATATTTTGTAGGGGAATGGGAAAACAGTTTTTTACAATTATACCATGGACTTTAAAAAGAAAGAAAGCAAGACTGGCCGCGCGCAGTCGTCTGAATGTTTAGACTTAGGAACAACATAGTCAGCGCGTGGCTACTAAGATAAACTGCCCGTTTTTCTCTAGTCGATATAAATGAATGCCTAGGGTGGGAATCGAACTCACGTACTCCAACTCAGTGGTCCTATTTTTTCAAATGATCAAAGTTTCGCTCCAGGAACATAAAACAAAAACATATATATAATATACTAAACTAGAAAAATATAATTTAGGTAGTTTGATAACCTTGCTTTTTGGTTATTAAGATGTATACTTGGGCTGCATCCCCATGGGCTCCATTGTACAGCTATGCGTTAAACAATTGATTTGCAATACACTGCTGACATCTCGAATTTAACGAGGATGAAAATTATACCATACATACTTATGGTATAATTTTTAGTGTACAGCTATTGACTTATTGTTACTTAAAACATTTTTTTTTTTTCAATTTAAAACCAAATAATGTATTTCAAAGATGCATACCCCCTCCCAAAGATGAATGGTCGGTGCCTAAGACTACACCTTTATTTTTATTTTCTTATCTTATAGTCAACTATCTTCCAGTAGTGTCAGGTTTGACATACGCAGAAGCCAAAGCTGAGTGTTTGAAGTATGCATTACATCCTGCTCTTCTGAGAACTCAAGAGGAAGACATTATCGCTAAAAATGCGCTAAATACACCAAAGTAAGTAATACCATAACTAATATTTCATTTCAACTGCTTATGCTAATATTGAACTTATATGTATAATACATATGTTCGCCACTGGCAGTCAGCAGGGTTTAAGAACATTTGTTGTTCGACCTGTTAGTCAAATGCATTTTGTTAAAATATACTTTTTCACTTGTTTGGTCTTTTGAAAAATGTTGTTTGTGCTGTATTTAGACCCCTCTATCAAGAAATTTGTTTTGCATGCACACGTATAAAAATTGCGGTATTTATCCAACGCAATCATAGATTTGAACGTTGTTTTTAATTTAGACTTGTAAATACATATATTTATATGTATAAAAACAATCGTAAACCAAAACACTTGAATAAAAACTTTTTATTAGATATATAAATAAGAAGATGATTTATGAATTCTTTAAAGCCAGTACAATACACCACATCATCTACCAACATTCGACTCGTTCTATAAAAAGTACAATCGAAAATTAACAACAATGTACAATGCATGGCACAGACCTATACAATATCAAATTTGACAATTTAACATGACGTTCTGCATTTATATGAAATGTTATGATATATGTACATGTAGCTGGATTCTGTATGTTTTACCTTAACTACATATGTACAATATGAGCAAAAAGTGGGAGGGGCGCACGTAAATCTGGTTTTAATAACTGCATGCATCTGTGGCACCGTGGCAACTCCGTCTGCATTGTGTCTAACCACTTAGACCACTCGGTGATATATATAATAATAATAATAATATAAAATCTTAAAAATTTGTTCAATGCATCATGAACATCTTTTTACATGTTATAAAGTTTATAACCACTGAAAGATGACCATCCATTTGCATACATGTACTGCCCTTTGTGTCCGGCTTGGATCCTAACAAGTACTTTGTCGCCTTTTTTAATTTCAAGAACAACGTTTTGACTTCTCGAAGGATGATCTTCTACACTTACTGCCGATACATAGTTTCTTGCAACAATATTTCCGTTAAGAGTAAGTTCAGTGAAAAAACTTTTCCTCTGCTGACCAAGAAAAGATGTAAACCCCGTTGGAAGGAGCAGTAAAAATACCAGTGGATGAGTCGTATCCATTTCCCAAGTTCGTTATGACTGTGTTATATACTACAACAGACTTTGAAGGGATGTTTTTCAACGCAACTGAATTTTTAGCCATAAACGCAACTTTATCTGGTTCTGAAAGAAATAAAAAAGTTATATCATATTTTTAATAACATTAATCCAACTAACAATCCTGGCAATCAATCAATCATATATACGTCTTAATAATACTCGTGAAGAAGATGAAACCACTTTAATTTCGAGTCTGCAAAGTGAAATAGAGCAACCTGTTTTAAATATACCAATTTCATTCTCTCGCGATCAAAAATCACAAATGTAGAATTGTTTATATATTGATATTCAAAATCTGCGTATTTATATCTTAAGTTCATCCTAATATAAAAATAAGGAGATGAGGTATGATTCCCAAATGAGACAACTATCTACCAAAGTTCAGATAAAGTGGATGTAAGCAATTATAGGCAACCGTACGACCTTCAACAATGAGAAAAACCCATACCGTATAGTCGGCTATAAAAGTCCTCGACATGAAAATTATAAAACAATTAAATTGAGAAAACAGACGACCTGATTTATAAAAAAATTGTGTACGTAAAACAAATATGACAGACATGAACCAACTAAAACCACTGAACTACAGGCCCCTGACTTGGGATAGGCACATAAAGAATGTGGCTGTGTTAACCTACATGTACCCTAACCTGGTACAGTTATGTAACTGCACAACATAAGAACAAACTATAAAAATCAGTTGAAAAAGGCTTAACCCACCAGGTCGATACAAAGCAGAAAAAATATCAAACATAAATACAGACCGGAAGTGACAGGGTATTTATCCATCCCTCATCCTTAACAACAAAAAATACACTAAGTACAGATCTACTCAGTAAGAAATACTAAATATTTTCAAGTATTACAAATATCAATATAAAGAGATATTGAGAATTCTACAATTTATAAAACTAATGAAAACAACGCCCCCTCCAGCCAGAAAAAAATAATAAGAAGAGAAAAAAATATCTCTGTTGCAACATACAGTTCCGATCATAAAAATAGTCTAACAATAATTCAAGCTCAATACGACCTGAGCCGAGACTTAATCGAATGGTTCTGTGCCAATATCCTTTCGAATCTTTGTACCAAGCGAGCGATAGTTGGCGGCAGAATATAACGACTGGATTATTTAGATTTAGTCTATACTATACCTGAACCTCTTCCTGTACAATCACATTTTCCATCATTGTCTTCGACGAGTTTAAGCTGGTATTGGATACTCTTCATTAGATTAGCATTTCTGGATCGGGATTTAAGGCCTGTTGCCATTAATGTGGAAACACATGCCAGTAGGATAACCTTAAATATACTGAAACAGGAGCAAAGTCTTAATTAGAAATTTGTTTTTATCTTTTAGGAATTCTTGTATTAATGTTTTGTCTTGTTAACCAGATATTTTGCTTTATCATTCCGATAGTTAAGGTAAAATTATAAATTGCCAAAGACACAATTTTGATATAAAAATAGAACCATGAATCCTGGTTTAAGCTTAAAGCACTTTTGATTCTGGCGTAGTCGACTAGAATAACATAGATGGATCTAAAAAGCTTCTGTATATTCCGAATTCAATGCAATGTACTGATGGTATAGAGTACTCGATGATTACTTTAATGAAGGACAAATAAATGATGTTTACCTGCATTTTGTAGTAGGATACTTTAATAAAAAACCAAAACTATAATCTTTCTTGCGATATTAATCATGTTACATTTATTATTCAATTGAATAACAACACATTGAAATAACTTTAGAATTACCTATTTTTTTTATTTTATATAACTCTTTCTTTGGTATGAAAATATAAAGAAGCATTCGATAATTGGTGGGGATAATACATAATTGTTAATATAAAAAAGGACGCAAGAGAGATCAGGGGAGGTGTTTGTTTTTTAAAAAGAACATCGTTTAATCTCTACGAACTATTGTTTACACATGTTTTTATTATAAATGTAAGAATGATAATATTTACCTCAATTAAACAATCCGATGCATCGTGAGAAAAGAGTGCCACGCTTTTTTTGCTAGTTAAAAAGTTCTTGTAATAACTTTCTTAGGGGTCTTTGGTGGCCTGTTGCAAGGTAAATTCTCTCCAATATACCTGTTTTTAAATTGCAATCTTAATTACTGTCGTTCATTCCAGTTGGCCTGCCTTTTAGAGCCTACCTGTTAATGTTCTTGTCTTAAATATGGATGAGGAAATTGCGTAACACGTTGCCCGACAATGACATTTACACCATTCTTGTTAAAATTTGATCTAGGCATCTGCATTATGAGAGTGTGGATGGAGGTTTACAGAATAGAGAATATTGGCAAAAAATATATAAAGAATAGAGAAAAATGGACAAAACAAAAAATAAAGAGTAGAAAGTAATGTGCTAAAGTATAAAGAATTGACAATAATGGGCAAAAATTATAAAGGATAGAGAACAATTGCCTAAAAATAATTAAAGAATACAGAAATAAAGGACCCCCATCCAGACCTTTCATTATGCACTTACATGTATATTAATGGGGATGAATTTTATTCTCGAATCATCATTCAATCATTCAATAAAATAGTCTTCCAGTTTGACGCATGTAAGATGAACCTCTAAGAAATCACGATGACATAATTATATGTGCGTTCAAGGAATTTAAATCTTAAATAAGTCATGCATATTAACAAACGGTATGGAATTATAAAAGAAGACCAACTATAAAAAGTTCAATGAAAACAAACTGAAACAAATAACATACCTCATTTAGATCTGTTGATACGCTTACTGGAACTGTTTGGTTTCCATCTGCTTCGTGGAATAATTTTTGGGGCAATATACCAAGCTAATGACACGCATGTTCCTTCATTAACACGCAATCTGATTATTGGGCAATATACCAAGCTAATGATACGCATGTTCCTTCATTAACACGCAAACTAGCCATTGTGTTAATGTAAGTTGATATCAGTCTCAATAAGGGTTAATGGCTTATAAATCAGCAACATTGTTGAATACTAGTATCAGTATGCAGAAGTTATGACAAGGTCCTCCACTTTCGAAATATATATCGGAGAATTAAAAGAAAAAAATATAAACAGGTCTTTTAATTTTAAGATTTATCAAGTCTTTCCACCTTTCTGTGGAAACACCTTTTGTTTTTGCTCTCATTAGTTTTCTTCTTCTGTCAATTTGTTTCTTGCGCTGTATTGTGGTTTCCCAATATGTCGCTTAGATATTTGGAAAATTATATCGAGCAGTAAAATGTTATTGCGCTTTTGAAACTCGCCCTGTTTAACCGTACACTTTAACTTGTAAGAGTTATCTCTCCTAACACTGTTTTTGTTGTGAGCGCATATCCTCCGTAACCCTCAACGGAATCGAATAATTTGACATTTCAAATTGCTAGTTTTAAAATCTTAAAATCTCCTGTTCAATTTTACAAACGCAATGCAAATAAAATTGAGAATGGAAACAGGGAATACGTCAAAGAGACAACAACCCGACCAAAAAGCAGAAAACAGCCAAAGGCCACCAATGGGTCTTCAACACAGCGAGAAAATCCCGCACCCGGAGCTGGGCTTCAGCTGGCCCCTAAACAATAATGTATACTAGTTCAGTTTGAAAGACTCAATATGAGAGTTAATTCCCCTTCTGTATTAGAAATAAGTGATATACTAATGTATAACATTACCCTTAAATGATAGAGACGTAGGGTATCATAATTTGAAAACCTTTGTCCACCAAAAAGAAATGAGATCAAGGTCAAATATTTAGGTCATGTTCTCAATTTTGAATTTTGCTTATGATTGATCTCTCCTGAAACTTAAAAAAAATGTTTGCATTATTGTGATGAAGATATGGTACAATTGATCTGAAACAATCCAATGACATCTTACAGGAGTTACTGCCCCTAAAATGTTTAAATTCAAGGTTGATTATTACTTCAATCTGGTACATGATTAAATCATAAGGTCTTTAGCAAAAGGTCGGGTGACATATGATCTTAAAAAATGTCAACCGAAATTACCTTGAGTAAACGGAAGTAGCCTTTTTTGCACTTCTTTCATGGAAAAGTACCAAGAAACCATATTTTTGGGGAATCGGAATACAGTTACCTATCATATGAGACCGAAAGTGACCTTCTTTGAACCGGAAATAGTAAAATATCAATATAACATCCATATATTTTGTGGAATCAATGGGAGGAAAGCTTTCATATTAAACCGGAAGTGACCTTTTTAAACCGGAAGTAACAAAATACCTCCTTATTTCAAAGAAAAGACAAAAGAAATCATATTTTTTTCGAATCCTTGTAAATAAAGTTATTATTTGACATATTCTAACCGGATGTAGAAAGTTATTATTTTAGCAAAGGTATATAAAAACCCTACATTTTATAAAATCCGTATGATATGACGACTAAAGTAACAAGGTAAACCGGAAATGGCTTCTCATCAATGATTACAAATTTAATATTGGAAAGACTTTCTATTCTTCTCTGAATAATTGGTCCTTGGTTATTTTTGGGTTGAGGGGATTTTTTAATACTTGGTCGTTCACATCTACATCTAAAGAGAGTTCTCAGAAACAAAAAAATACAGTCACATGAGGCGACAAATGCATCTTGAAGAGACTGATCATGTGATATAAGATAAACCATATGGACTGGCTATGAATAAGTTTTTACTTTTCATTTCTGATGTTCGGTTTTACTTTCGAGTTCATTTCGAATGTATACTCTAAGTTCTACCTTGGTGTTGTTTCGTATTGCAAATGTTATAAAATTGAAAAAAAAGGTTTAAATTTTTCCTCTAAACTGGTTCTGGAAGGTTCGATAACCCTTCTATTTGTTATTCCAAACCATCAATACCCAGGTTTCTAAACTTATCAAATCTCCTCGTGAGGTTTGAACAGTTAAACAAACCAATATCAAAACTTTTGATGTGTTACTGTTGTTAAACCGAGACTGGTTTGAAACCAAACAAAAATACATTGAAGAACCGAAATCAAAATAAAACTAGATTAAATGCAACAAATGCTATGATGTATGTCATATATTTAAACTATAGGTCATTGTGGCTTCTCTGTAAAGCATCTGTGAAGTTGTTTAGATCAATAATAGAAAACAGCTTTATAAGCTGATGATAGTAAATGGCCTCTTACTACAATGTTTCGTTTAACCTTATTCAATTTCTAACCGAGTGTAAAAGGATCAAAAAGATAATTGTTATATCATTTAACACAACACAAAACGTTACTGATTTTTTATTATTACCTACATGTATCTTGAAGCACTATAACAGATACTTTCTGGGTTGGATTAACACTTAAGGGAACCCAGTTTACCTGGAGCGATGGAACACCAGCACTTTTCACTGACTGGATGCAAGGTGAACCAAACAACATGGACATTGCAAAGTGTGTAATTATAGTCGGAAGTGAGTTCCGGTGGGACAGTAAAGACTGCACTAGACTGGACAATTTACTTTGTCAATGTAAGATATCATATAAAAATACGAAGATGTGGTATGATTGCAAATGAGACAACTCTCCACAAGAGACCAAATGACACAGAAATTAACAACTATAGGTCACCGTACGACCTTCAACAATGAGCAAAGCCCACACCGCATAGTCAGCTACAAAAGGTCCCGAAATGACAAACACTAACGGCCTA
Organism: Mytilus californianus; assembly: GCF_021869535.1. NCBI lineage: Eukaryota > Metazoa > Mollusca > Bivalvia > Mytilida > Mytilidae > Mytilus > Mytilus californianus. The sequence goes on from NW_026262582.1 coordinate 8,678,062, forward strand.
ATTTATATACAAAATAATGAACAAAAAACATATATGTTACACAGCAACAAACAACCACTGAATTCCAGGCTCCTGACTTGGGACAGGCACATACAGAATGTGGCGGGGTTAAACTCGTTTGAAGGCGCCAACCCTCCGCTAACCTGGGATAAACGTGTGCATTTTAATAAAAGACGATTTGGGTTATATACGCTAATGAGACAGCAACCCATGCAACGACAAGTCAGCAACATACAACCGAAACCAATGGACATATGTGTATACATTTTATTAGTCTCTATTCTCATTCTTTAATTTTAAGAAAAAAAGACGTCATGAGAACACAAAATGTCGCTAAATTGTACAGTAATAGAAAAGATAACATTTTTTTTATATACAGCATTGTCAGGTCAAACTTCTTTTTCAACAGGTCTTTCTTGTTTATTTAATACTGGGTTTTCTTATCTTTTTTTTTTTAATTTGTATTCTGTTTCTTTCAAGTATGCCCTCTCTCTCTCTCTCTCTCTCTCTCTCTCTTATTTGTATTCTGTTTCATTAAAGTATGTCCTCTCTCTTTTTTTCCATGAAAAACAACTTATATTACACAATTTCCGATATTTTCAAGTGAAATATTTCAGTCTATTACGTATTACCAAGGACTATTGACATTATCGATTGTCTGGATAAGGGATGGGTGTATATGTTTTTATATTATCTTATGTTTAAGACCTTTTGTCCCAATTTTTTATATATTGTTCGCCTATTTTTATCAATTCTTTATATTTTACCATTATTCCCTGTTTTGTAAAAACCCTTCCAGATCACCATTAAAGATCAACACTAATAAACTATCTACATTGTCAAAACTTATGATGTGTTACTGTTAAACCGAAACCAAACAACAAACTATTCAAGAACCGAAATCAAAAATGAAACTAGACTGAATGCAACAAATGCTCTGATGTATGTCATATATATAACGATTTTTAACACGATCGATACCCAAAGGAATTTCAAAATCTGAATTGCAAGAACTTAACGATCTTATTTTACAATTTCTGCTTAAATTGTGACGGCAATTGCTGATATGATTCCGATAATTCTTTTAATAGATCCAACAAAAAATAGGCTTCCGATATCAAACGATATTGATCAGGTTGGAGACGTCACAATGACAACCATTGGTGGAAGTTATCCACCAAAAACGGCGAGTGCAAGTTATCCATCCACATCGACGAGTGTCAGCGCAGGTATAACACGTAAAATTAGAACGTTTTGAAAACAGGATGATTCAATATCTATATTACATTTTGTACATGCGACAATTACAATCTTAGGTACGACATATCAAGATTTCTATCTCACGGCTGTCATTCGGTATAACGAGAAAAATGATCGTGAAAGAATACCTAACGGTGGTCAAGCATTGCGATCGGATCGTGAAAGATGTGGTATCGGATCATGAATGTAATTAATTGTAATTCTACTTCAAAATCTGTGAAAAATCTGCTGTATTTTCAAAACGCGGAGCAAATCCGGAAAAAAAAATGTCTGTCAAAATTATTCAACTTTCTCTATAATACTGTGCAATAAGATAAAGACAATATGCAGTACTTTATGAGAAAACACAAAAAGCGCAACACAAGCCTATGGGATTCATTAAAAAAACACACATTTTGTACCTATAATGGTCACATTCCAATATATAATGTTATTTTTGAAACTGAATCTTTGGTGTGTCAGATAGTACAGTAAAATAAAAGATTTTTTTTCTTGATACCGTTTATTTTGTTTTTGAAAACATTGAATTTTGTTGATTTTTCATCAAAACTGATCGTGAAAGATCGGGCAACGCATTATCTTGATCGTTAAAGACAAGGCGTGACCAGACGGGCGCAGGACGTTTGCGCTTTTTTACCTGTAACACTGAAGGTCATTTCCGCTTCAAAAACTATGGACATTTGCGCTTTAGACTTTGATGCACCTGTACAAAGTTGACAAGACATTTTCGCTTTTAACCTATAACAGTTTACCTGTAATCTTAGAAAATTTACCAAAGTCATGGACTGATGGACATACTTTCACGCAAACGTCCCACGCCGGACAAGACTTAAAAATCAGAAAACAATATTTTTTTACCAATTGATATACATTTGTATTTGCAACTAGTTGAAGCGTGTAATTATTTTAATAAGAACGAACATTACTGCTTTCATTTTTTTCATTTTTTTTTTATTTCAACACTTTTCCTTTAAAGTTATTAAAATAACTAAAAACGTGTCTAGATAAGAAGCTTTACAAGATAAAAGGATCTCCAGGAGCGTAAATTGTCGTAAAGTAAAAGTAAATATGTATCTATAATGCTAAATGCATCCGCTCTGGAAATATATGCATATGTACGCCTTTTTTGTAAGGGTTGTTACTTTCAGTTATATGGAGTGTCGTTCGTGTGTACATACTATGGCAATATTGGCTAATGTATTGTTTATTCCGTAGCTGCGCTGACATTAACTAAAAAGGTACCAAGATTACGTTATTTTACTTGATTGTTTGATCAGCCTGTTCAAAATAGCTACAGACCTTCTAAAATTCAAACTGACCACACGCACGATACACGCACGCACGATACACGCACGCACGATACACGCACGGTGAATGCACGATACACGATACACGCACGATGAGCGATGAGCGTTACACGGAGGATTAACGAAAAATGAATGATGAATGATGAACGCACGATACACGCACGATGCACGATTAATGATGAACACACGATACACGCACGATACACGCACGATACACGAACGGTGAATGATTCATTGCCGAATGAACGATAGGCGCTTAATACACGGTTCTCAAAGCCATTTTATTTGGAATTGCATTTAAAATTGATGTATGATAATGAAAATCTATAAGGGTATACAAATTTTAGATATCTCGCTTTCTGTGTTGATTGGTCGACAGTTTTACTAAACACTCCATGTACTAAATAAATTAATTGTAGTATAGTATTTCCAATATCAATGAGTGTTGTCAAATTATAAAACTCATCGATTTTATAATTCTACTTAATATAAATAATTTATAAATTGCTACGTTTTAAAGAGTGGCGATTCCAGCCATTTTTAAAAAGAGGGTTCTCAACCCAGGATAAAAGGGGTGGTTTTAACCATATGTCCCCATTCAAATGCATTGACTCCCCACCTCCCCCCCCCCTTTCTTTTTATCTGCCTAAATTTGTAACCTTAACTAATTAATTATCATATGTTTACGTTCCGAAATTTAGGAAATATTTGTATGTTTCGAAGTTTAGTATGATGTCCATTATCACTGAACTAAAATTCATTTTTGTTTAGGGACCAGCTGAAAAACGCCTTCGGTGCGGGATTTTCTACCCATTGGTGGCCTTCGACTGTTTTCTGTCTGTACGTCTAAACACTGCTAAGGACTTATAATATGCCACTAAGGACTAGAAAGGACGTGTTACTTGTACTCTGTTTTCATACTATGGTAGAGATAGATAGATTTTTATTACATAAATTCCAATTTTTAAAGAAAAAGAATCACCATTAAATGAGTAGTTGAACAATATTTGGAACGTGCCGGTTTTTCCTTGATATTGCCGAAAATCAGTGATCCGACTGACACGAGCGAACTTACATAACAACTGATTAAACAATCATAATCTCTTTTTTTTTTACTTAAGTTACAATGTTCCTTATATTATCAGAATCGTATGAGTTAATTTAGAGCAAAATATATAATTTGTCAGAAAAATCTGATTCGTACAAATTAATTAGAAATAGCTAAGAAAATGAAATTTACCAAATAATGAGAAAATTTAAACATTTGTAATACCAAACACTTCATAATATACTTCTGAAACGACTTTTCGTCCTGAATATGCATGAAATTTTTGCCACTGGACGTTTAAACAACCACTGAATAATCAATCAATCAAATTTTGCTCTCAGTAAAAATGAATTAAACAATATAAGCCACAACTGTATCCACCACTTGGTGTCTGTTGTTTGTTTGTACAGTAAACATACTGAATCTTTATATTCCTTATACAATTTCAAGTATGTAATAAACTTCATACATATTTTCAAACATCCTGGCACTTCAAATTTCCTATGAGGTGAGGTTCTCGGGGTTTTACCTGAAACTCTTTGGGAAATGCAATTTTTAATTCCAATTCCAATTCCAAACTGTAAAAGATATCCCATGGTTTTTTAAAATGCATTTCTAATTTGATAAGATTTGAAAAAAAAACGATCTCAATGGTAGTTGAAATTATTCAGTGCAATCATTTTGTGTCCGCCGTTGTCTATTGTAATACTGAACTATACAAAAAGCTATCCTTGTTCATCAGAAAAGTTAATGTATTTCTTTGATATATGTCATTTTGATCCATATGTGTTGTATATCTTTCTGCATAATCATTCACACTGTTTGATGCTAATGAGCTATGTGTATTGACTTTAATATGTTTAATTGTTCTTCTGTCATGTTATTTACATATATTGTGTTATATATTTGACCTCATGTTACACGTTTAAATGTGTCTGAGTGTTTTCTATCGTTAAATCGTCTTTCATACATATCAATTGGTGTATCCACTGTTTGCTGTTCGTTATCTGTTGTATATGGTAGTCAGGCCTCGCGATCTGTCTCCAAATTTAAGCCCCCACTTAGGTAAAGTAATGATCATTTATAGGGGGGGGGGGGGGGGGTTTCTCGGGACAAACATTATTTTCCTTCCTTAAAAACAACTTAACAATTTTCTATATTTTTCATTTAATTATAAACCGATGAATATTAAATGATTTTTAAAAAATAAAAAAAAATATTTTTATTCTACTATATCTAAATATCTGGGTTATTTTCTTATCCAAATAATTATTTTTTCATTTTTTTAAGGAAAATATGTTATCAGTTATGGCTCCCTCATTTTAGACATGACATTTTGCTTGATACTGTATGAAGATTATTCGTTGCAACTTTTATGAAGAAATTACCGACTTTTTTTTTACCTGATAAATATACAACAAAAATACCGTTTTTTCTTCTTGTATCAATTTCTTTTCACAAAAATTAAATATTAACAAAGAATTGTTACACAAATGTAGAGCCCAATTTTATAACGAAGATATTTCTAATCTCTTTACCGAAATCCGCATATCTTTATCTTTTGAAACAAAAAAGTTAAGGATGTCTGTTCAAAGGACAAAAATGTCCAAGAAACCGAAATATTATACGTAAATGTCGAATAATTCAAACCCATTTGTCTTTTAAATTTAGCACATGAAGATGTAATTTTTATTACATATACAAATTGATTTTGTAAAAATTATAGCTTGTATATATGTGAACTTTTGTAAAAAAAAAATCACTGTGGTTCTAGACTGTATCACATGCCCATAATTGTCCTAAAGCTAAATGTCATCGTCAGATTATGAGGGTCTGAATAGGGATTCATTATTTCTGTATTCTATCATTTTAGGCAATTTTTTCTAATCGTTATACCTTTTGTCGATCATTCTTTATTCCATATATTCTAGTACCTCATCATTTTCTTTTCTATATATTTGTCTGGTTATTTTTTGTATTCTTTATTTTTTGGTCAATAATTTTCTATTCTATAAACCCCCATCCACACCCTCATGTATAATGGAAGACGATAAACATTTTAGTATACATACCACCCGTTGTCACTTTCACCTGACATGCAAACCACAAATTGTTATTTTTACCTGGACACGGGACTTATATAATTACGTAATAATAACGGATATAGTAAATTCAGTCGAATATAACCTGTATCAACGCACTGGCTTGTTAAATGAATATTGATCTGACAACTGTTTATCATATTTTTAGTTATTTTAAAATTGAGAATGGAAATGATGAATATGTCAAAGAGACAACAACCCGAAAAGAGCAGATGACAGCCGAAGGCCACCATATTTGATAAGGTTTTAGTTTCTAATGAGACAGTAACCATCGTATTTTCAGAAAATCTCTAAACGGATAATGAGAGTTTAACGACCTTGACTGGCTATACAGCCCAAGCACGGTAGGTCTCTAAAAGTTGCCGAATTTAAGAGCCTATATCAAGAGATAGGGTTTACCTAGCTTTAGGTGTTTAAAAAATATCCATTTAAGAACCAAATGTGGCTTCTTTATATTTATACCAAAATTGAGTTCAAGGCAGTATTTTGTCGAAGAGAACAATTACACAAAGTGCAACATGCGAGAAGAGGTTTCATTTCCCTTTATTTATTTTTTATTGAAGTGAGTAATCTTTTGAGATTACTTCACGGAAATATATTTTAAATGAAAAGGTGCAACTGGATGCATCCCTAAAAAACAAATTTAAATATATATATATTACCTGAAGATCCGTAAAAGCAGTGAAAGCGTTAGTAAAAGTGATGAATTGAAACCGTTATTATCTTTTATTAATTTTCTTATATGTTACCAGCATACGGATTCTACTTAACTTTTCTTTATATATATATATATATATATATATAATTTAAATTTGTTTGTTATATACATATATATAAAATGACGGATATTCGTCAATCAGACAGCAATCCAACATAAACACGAGAAAGTTACCTGACATCTAGAATAAGAGGTTTAGGCATACCCCGCGCTGGTCAACTTTCTGAGTTGTGGGTAAATTTCAATATACATGTAGGACTGTGAAACGGGAAATATACGAAAAATTTGTTTTTACGTACGATGAAGTGTCATTCCCTCAATACATACGGGTCCACCGTGAAACTATTCTTATGATTATATAACGGTAAATGATGATCTCATTAGAGGAACAAATTAAGTAAAGATACATGTTGAAGCAAGAATAATTTCCACATGCAAAACATCAAATAGGACGATCTCTAAATTAGTACGCGGCAACTTTAACTATTACATTCATAGACAATAACACTAGTAAATGCTTTATATACTGACATTGAAACAAATATACTGCTCATAATAATTGCACATCTGTAGACTTTAATCTAGGTATACCGCGTTATATAAACCATCGCAAACCATCGAACAGCTCATCGCACTTCGGCGCAGACCAGCGCACTTCGCGCGTGGCCATCAAACTTTATGATCTCCATTGCACCTCCGAGTCATACACACATATATATTCCGATTTTCTAATAAAAGTTTTTATTATTTTAATTCCCGTAGGTATTGCCAAAAGAAATAGGGTTTACTTAAGGGTTTACACATCTTCATAGCTAAAATATTTTGATACTTATATCACGAACAGATATCTATGACAAACATTTCTTAAATTGTCAGTATATAAATTTAGATTTTTTTTTAAGAAACGTAGGTTTCAGCTACAGCAGACTAAATTGGCTTTTGATGGATTGAAGGCTTATGTAAAAATAAGAAAATGTGGTATAATTGTTAGTGAGTCAACTATTCAAGAAAGTTCAAATCAAGAGGAATGCTAGCAGTTATATCTATACGACCTTCAATAATGAAAAAATACGGGAACTGTAAAGTCGGTTATTAAAGGCCCCGCCCCTACAAGAAAAAAATATGAAACAATTCAATTGAGCAAACTAACGGCCTTCTTTATTTCAAAGCTACATGTATCTTGCCACAAAAAAAAACCCAAATACATGTATATAACATAATTGATGTTACGAAAACCACTGAACTACGTGCTTTTGACTTTGGACAGACACATAAATACACAGAATGTTGTGAATGTGTATAGGCCCTTTATTGGTCATATAGCTCTACACTCCTATCTATTTTATACATTCTTTGGCTTTCAAATATTTAGCATTGAGCGTTCCTAGTGAAAGTAAATCCAGAAAAGCGTTATAGATGCATGAAATTTATAAAGTGTTGTTTTGTGTGGGGATCAAAACGTAGGGAGCGATGTTAATGTCTGTTTTATATGTGCAATAATATCGGCCTTCTAACTTTAGTGAAACTCTGCAGTTGTTCAGTGACGGATCCAGGGGGAGGGTTCGGGGGGGTTGGAGCCCCCTTTTTTTGGACGATCAATGCATTTGAATGGGGACATATAGTTGGAACCCCCTTTTTTAAAATGGCTGGATCCGCCCCTGTTGTTTCATGTATTTGATTTGCAAATTATCACAAAACTAAAAGGATAAGATGGAGGAATTAATAGTTGATCGTTTAACGTCCAGTGGCATATATTATAGATTCATTATTAGGGGGAGTACAATAATTATGATATAATGATGGACATTGGCAATCATACCACAACTTCTTTTTTATAAGAACGTACTTGTGTAGATTTTCGTCTTTTACTGTAAACGACAGTGTCCCCGGGAGTCAAAGCCGAAATCAAACTTGTGTAAATTTCTGAAACATACATTTCATTATTTAACCCAATGTAAAGCAAAACAAATAATATCGTTTTGAGCTATAAAACCAAGGCAACCCTTTATACTAGTCAAAAGTTGCTGGATCGTGATAGATGCATACGAAACTTCAATTAATTATTGTATTTTTCAATCTTATATATCCGATAAAGATGAACACAAAATCTATCGGATAAAAACTACCGATTTTTCTATAAGATAAAATTTATCCTTATTGGAGTCAAATTTGTCATATGGATTCATAAAGGACAAAAAAATGTCCTCAGTAACGGAACAAAAAATACCCCCATGGTAAAATAATCCGTCATTCTTTAATACAAAGTACGATTGTGAATTATTTTTTCGGATATTAATCTTTTAGACATACATTAAAAACGGTGTCCTTGATATGCAACCATGAACACAATGAAAAGTGAATCTGTGAAAGTGTTCCATGTTTATTTCATTTAAATAAAGACTTGTTATGATAATACAATATATTTAACTATTTTATCAAAAAATTTAAATAAAAAAGAATATCTTAAACTCATAAACAGAATTTCAAGTTTAAAAAGTTCCTCAATATAAAATCCTTCTTAAGGAATACGGGATATATTTGCGTGATTTTAATATACATGTTTAATTAAAAAAATGCCTTCAAATACATATGTTTATTTGTATTCAATTTTCAACAAAGCATATTTAGCTTATTTTAAATGAAAATAAAGAACAGAGAATAAAAACACTGTTGAAGAGAAAATACATATTCGTGTTAAATTCGCCTCAGTTTAATTTGTTAATTCAAGTTTGACATCTAAAATCTTAATCCGCAATCCACATTTACCCGACAATCTTGTAGATTGTATTTTCTCAATGGAATAACCTTACGTGCACGTGACCATCAGAAACGAAGACAAAAATTATATTTGTAATGGTATTTATCAAAACTTAAATGTTTGAATATTTAGTAGAATATGAATTTGCCAAATAAGCGAAGAATTATAATCTTGCATTGTTCAACATTGGAGAAATGACTCAAGTTGACCATTGATCATGTTAATACTGATTCAATATTTTATTATAGTCTCACCACATACAAACATAAAATGAGAATCACAGAAATAAACATAAAACATTAAAACATTTGCATTGTATGTACCAATCTTAAAAAGAATAATGAGAGACTTTTAAGACACAATATATTTACTCATTTACATTTAAAATTTACAGTGTCCACCTGTACTATATGAAAATAAAACATTTTTTCTTTGAAAACTAGGAAATAAAATGCCGTTTCTTTTCAATGAAATATTGTTGATGTTTTTGGCAACTATAGCAGCAACATTGCCGTTATTAAATAAAAATATAAATTTTTCGCTATCTGATAATTTAAAAAGGTTAAAATGTTCATTAAAATGTTTAGCTTAATGTATCATAATTTGTCTTAAATCTACATATAATGGGCATTTTAAAATGACATGAAGTTCATCTTCAATAGTAGAGCTACAACACATGTCATCTCGTGGACTTCTTTTCTTTCATACCTTCCAGTTTCTATTTTTAGTGGAGCTACCCCACATCTAAATTTTGCAAAAGCACTGTTGTTTTTAATTGGCGGAATATTTTTTAACAAATTACAGTTGGCCAACAGTATATTTTTAAGCCCATTTCGCTCAGTTGAATAGAAATTCCAATTTTAACTGTTCTGTCGTAGAAATGTCATCATGTTATTGTTTGTACGTAGAACATGTATCATTATATTAAAATGTGTCAGTCCCAGCCAAGATTCACTGAATAACCACGAAATGTTTACAGATGATAAATAAATTTTACACAAAAATTCATGAATCTGTATGAACGTTATGTACGATGAAGTTAATTAAGTGTTCACAAGAAAGTAAGTATGAATGTAAATTTTATTTAAAGTCGGACATATATATACACTTTAACCGTGAGATAAAATATAAGCTTTGATGAGCTCTATAACCGACTATCATATAAAAACCGCAATGAATGAACGTTACCCGATTAGAGATGAACGTTTGACAAATGCACGTTATCTGATGTACACAGTTATACACGATTGACGAACGCACGATACACGGTTAAGAATGAATGATTGATGAACGCACGATACACGCACGATACACGCACCATACACGATTAAGAATACACGATGCACGCACGTTACACGGAAAATACACGGAACGATGAATGATGAGCGCACGATTGGTACACGCACGATACACGCACGATACACGCACGCAACACGCACGATACACGATGAACGCACGGAATAATGGTCAGTTTGAATTTTAGAAGGTCTGTATACGTCATTGTACACAACTTAGTGGGGAAATTACCAATCAACGTACCTCGATTGTGCATGATGCCCAGCTTAGACTGTAATTTATCCGATTAAGCTCTGTTCTCAATCTTAAATTTGTATAAGAAATCAAAACTTATGAAAAACGGACAAATAGAGTGTCATTGCTATAAGGTACATAGTCGATGTTTTATTATACATAGTAAGATAATAAGATCCAATGGCATTGAACGATTAAAGCCCTATTCACCAACAATAGAGAACCGGGGTGCGTCATGCAAATCCAGTATTTATTAAACCAATTAAAAATATAAATTATTCTATAATTAAATAATGATTTGAACGTTTTCGTAGCATCAGATCTTTCACGGCCCTTTTCACGATCTTCAAAAAGAGGTACGTGATCTTTCACGATCCGAAAAATCAATTTTTTGTAAATATTTCATTTTTTGCAAAATTTCTGATTATGCTAACACAAATTAACTTTAAGAACCATTTGAATCATTAAAATGGAATGACATTTTACAAAGAAAAGTTGTTTGGTTATTCGAATAATGAAAACAATCTTGTTTGTTTACATATTTAATGTCATTGAAATGTCGAGGAGCAATCTGCCTTTTGTAGTTTTGTAAAAATGGTGTACTTTTAAACCTTGATTTTTATCAGATACTGATCATAATGTTGAACCATTTTGACAGACAGTTTTTTTATTAGTAAATTTTCCGTATAATTCATTAAATTAGATTAGCAGTTGACCTTGCAAATGTCTTCTCGATAAGATTTCATTCACGATCCTATACCAGAGCTTTCACGATCCAATCGCAATACTTGACCACCGTTAGGTATTCTTTCACGATCATTTTTCTCGATATACCGAATGACACCCGTGTATCTTGTCTTGATAAGTGTGATAATGATGGTTTGATATCACTATTGCATGCATATCAAGAAGCTTAAGAGAGCTGCGCATGTTACTTATTTGGAGCAATATATCTTTACCCTTCTAGAGCACCTGAGCTCCCCTTGGTTTTTGGTTGAATTCGTGTTACTCTAGTTTTCCAAATATTCAACTGTAACCACATCCCAGTCCAAGCCCCTCCAATGTGACATAACCTAATGAGAATTTCCACCGGATTTGTACTTACATGAGCAAACGACGGGTATCTCATGTGGAGCAGGATACGCTTACTCTTCCGGATCACATGAGATTACTCCCGGTTTTTAGTTTGGTTTGGTTCATGTTGCTCCGTCTCGACTTTTCTATGTTGTGTAGACTGTATAAAAATAAGGAGATGTGATATGATTGCCAATGATACACCTATCCACCCATGTTCTAATGAAGTGAATGTTGACTATTATAGGCAACTGTACGGCCTTCAACAATGAGATAAAACCATACCGTATAGTCTGCTATAAAAAGGACCTGACATGAAATATATTTTACTAAAGCTTGTAAACAGGAAAAAAAGGGGTGAAAATGTGATTGGTTAACTTCCAGTGATGGCTATTATCTTATATGCAATGAAATATTATGTAAAATTTTGTCTGTACTACTGGACAGTATAAAACTTCACTCGTGCCAAGTACTTCTTTATTTGAAACAAAGATATATTCTGCACAATTTTTTGAAAAGTTCAAATTTAACAAAGACTAATAGGGGAAAACAATGGTAGTAATACTCCTACAACACGACAGCTTCCGTCAACAAGGTAATGCGCAAGTGCAAATAAGATTTAAAGGTTTAGGATTTTGGATTTACTAGTATATTGATTTTTCCGTATATATAATAATAAGAATTAGTGGTATGATTGCCAATGAACTCTCCACAAGAGATCAAATGACACAGAAGTTAACAACTATAGGTCATCGTATGTCCTTCAACAATGAGCAAAACCCAAACACAGAGTGGACGTGGCAGGGTACTTATACATTCCCACAACAAAAAGACACTAAGTACATATCTGAGATTACTCGCAGATACTGACAGCTAGTTCAAAGCCAATAACAACTAATAAAAAAATCATGCATCTAAGACTAAAATATCAATCAGTACACATCCAACATCCAATGGATTCAGTGTAAAGACGTCATAAACAGTAATAGAAAAACATGACCTTGTACAACGCCAAGATACAGGTATCGTATATATATATTGAAAACAACATTTAATCATTTCAGGCGATATTACACAGAGAAATTTTCTGTTAAATGGCTTAGACGTTGAACCTCAAAATCAACCATACCAAGTGACACAATGCCAAAGCAAAATCCGTTGCGCCGACCACTGTTTATCAGACTATGTATGTGCTGCGTTTGTATTCAATGGTTGGCAATGTTTATTGTACAATTCATTTAATTCTGGCTCAGTAAATCATATTGCGGGTAGTACAATTTGGAAATAAGATCAAGCACCAGTCCTCTCAAACATTCTCACTGAAAAGTCGAAAATGAAATAAACATTGTTATTGAATATGTCTACTGAGTTCAATTGGAACGACTTTACTAATTTTTGGTTGCTGTCATTCACATGACAAAACTCCTTGTTTTATTGGAGTGCACACAGTAGAAAGATTTAGTCGTGGATAGCTATTATTTAGTTATATAATATATATTTTATGTTACAGTGAATTTGTAAAATTTGGGATTTTGTAAAATCCTTGGCATAATTAGTGATTCTGCAAGATCACTATCAATTTTGAAACGTTTGCTTGCTTTACATGTATTAGTTTGTGATTAGGTCAGTTTAAGGGGAACCACTTGTGGTAGGTCAATGATATTTGGTATGTAGATGAATTAGCATTGGCACATCTCTTTTCCATGGAAATTATTTAGCTCCGCTCCCTCAGTCATGGTCTATTGACTTTGAATGTTCTGCATAGTTTACTGTTAAGTTTGTGATTAGATCAGTTTAAGAGGAACCGCTAATGTTAAGTCAATAATATATAAGGTATGCAGTTGTATTAGCATTTGCAAGTCTCTTTTCCGGGGTGATTTTATTGCTCCACCCACTCAGCATGGTTCATTGACTTTGAAATTTGCATTGTTTACAAATTAAAGTTTGTGTTTATGTTATTGTAAAGAAAACCAGTTATGATAAGTCAATGGTATTGGTATGTAGTTTTATAAACATTGGCATTTCTCATTTCCATTTGGTTATTTGTACCTGCATCATAACATGCATAAGTCATGGTTCATTGACTCTGAATGTTTTGCATATTTAACATGTTTAAATACTGCCATTTGGATTCAATATTTGTATTATAGTATCAAAATTACAAAAAGGCGAGACATATCTCTGTCAACAGTTTTTTTTTAATAAACACTACACGTTAAAACTATTCTACAATGCTTACGAATAAAAGGCATACTAACTGCTACTAGGAGTACGATATACATGTACCATTTAAAAAAACTATAGTCCTTAGATTCAAATGATTACATGACTATCAAATTAAACTGTCCTCGGGAATTGAACTCTTTGCTTTTGTAGGCTTAACGGCGTGCCTTTACTAGCGGTTCTACGGATTATTTTAGTTGAAATTCCTCCCAAAGTTCCTTGTTAAGTTCTAAAGCATCTAATGAAACATTTGCATATTTTCTACTTGCCTCCTTCACCATTTTGACCCTACTACCATGACATATTGATATGTGAATTTTCTGCACAATGTTGTAAATGTCTAAAAGACATACATAATAAGGGTAGAAAAAATATAGAAACTTATTTAAACATTAATCACTATAATTATGATAGAATACATGTATAAGACAGTATCTGAGATATGTCTTTAAGTAAATGAAGCAAGATTATCCGTTGTCTTTTTTTATTACTATTATTTTGTGGATATAAGAATTTTTAAATGCTTCATATCAATAATACTACACGTATTTGATTCTTTCATTTATTTGTTTCTATCACAATGTCGATTATTGAGATGTTCTCGTTCTGATATTCATGTAATATTTGCCACTGGATTACATAGCTTAAACCAATCAATTTTCTTACTTTTAGCGTATGTGTTTTATCCTCTTATAATGGCAATCACTTTAATGTACTGCTTTTACATTTGATTATAAAATTTGGTATAATTGGTATAATTGGTATAATTGGTATAATTTGGTATAATTGGCCCTATACTTTTCAGTAATTACAGAAGCACTTTGAAAAACATTTATCTAACTTACTTTCGAACAAAGTAGTAATAAGATAAAAATAAGGAGATGTGATATGATTGCCAATGAGACTTTCCACCGAAGTTCAAATGAAGTGGATGTAAGCAATTATAGGCAACCGTACGGCCTTCAACAATGAGAAAAACCCAGACCGTATGGTCGGCTATAAAAGACCCCGACATTAAAAATATGAAACAATTTAATTGAGAAAACTAACAGCCTAATTTATAACAAACCAATTTACGAAAAACAAATATGATAGAAATGAACCAACGACAACCACTGAACTACAGGCTCCTGACTTGGGATAGGCACATAAAGAATGTGGCGGGGTTAAAAATGTTTGTGAGAGCTCAACCCATCCCATAACCTGGGACAGTGGTGTGAACAGTACAACATAAGAACAAACTATAAAAATCAGTTGAAAAAGGCTTAACTCATCAGAAGGATATAAATAGAAATACATCTAACAAAAACACAGAGTGGACGTAGAGCTTGTTTTATCTTCTTTCTGTGTTTTTCTAGCAATAAGTTCCACAATTTCCTCATAGTTTTCCGGTTCCATGTATAAAATTTTTATTTTTCTGTTATATGAAGTAAAATTCGTGAGTAATATAATTATACATAAACAAAAATTACAACCTACTCATGTACAGATATACAAGTAAAAATATAAATAGTAGAATGGCTGCATATATATCTATACTACTAAAGGAAGAGACCGATTTCATTGAGCCGCAACTCCTCTGAAACCATACAAAGTCGGAAATATTTGTGATATGACGTATAAATGTAGTGTTTTGTACTTCCTAAATTTGTCTTTGTAACAATCTTTTTTCCACGGAACACGCCAATTTTTGAGAAAATATCCAAATTCGGAGACCGTTATCTATCCATGTCTTATACACTTTCGCGCATGCTCAGTCGACGTACTGCCCTCGAAATCTATATTACCTTATCTGTACGCCGTATCTGTCAGGTGCACCACCAAACGGTGTATTTGGGATTTGCTATATACACGGGTCATTATACAGGGTTGACACTACTAAATTCAATCATTGTCACATTGTTTCCTAAAATATTAGTATTGTAGTAATTTATTCAGCATAGCTTTATATGATGACAATACGAATACTAAAAATCCAGACTTAAAATAAGGCGTAGGTACAGTTTCCAATGTGTTAGCCGGCATGACGTGAAAACGGCGAATCAAAGAATTCAACTTTATATATAACTAATATAGGACAATGGTGTTGATTGAAAATTACTAGTACACAATTCCAGGCCCCTGTGACTTCCAAATAATTAATATTATCAATAATTAATAAGTTCCAGTCAACGGTTCAAGCAGAAATATTTTGAAAGCAGATAAATCTGTGCGTCTTATAATCAGCATGTCTTTATCAGATGACAATAGCAATACTAAAAATCCAGACTAAATATAAGGCTTAGACATGATTATTATAATTATGATTTTATTCAGTCACGGGTGTGTTCTAGTATATATATATATATATATATATATATATATATATATGTATGTGTGTGTGTATGTATGCTGTTTGTATATAGTTCTATTTTTATTCATTTTTGTCATAGGGTTTTTGAATTTATAGCTTATATGTTTGTTATACAGAAGTTTGTATGCATTCGTTTAAATACACAACTGTTTTAAAAATCGTATTCGTTTTAACATCTCACAACTTCATTTAGAAATTTTTTTTTTTTAATGCACAACTTCATATAAGAAAAAAAAACGTATTTGTTTCTATACGCGGACAACTTCATTTAAAAATCGTATTTATTTCAACATACAACTTCGTATAAAAGTCAGTCGAGTGTTCTACCGAAAGTACCTAGTATAAAATTTGGACGTTAGGTTAAGAGTTCAGTTGAATTTACAAAAATGATGTAGGTAGTTTAACGATAAAAAAAAGTCTGAATATAATCGGACAGATAAAGGAGAACCTACTGAAGTGGGAGTTCATTTCTGTAATTTTTTCCCCAATTATGTTCTATCCTTTATATTTAAGCATCTCAGCTTTCTCTATTCTTTGTTTTTTAAGCCTATTAATCTCTATTCTGTAACCCCGTCTAGACCCTCCAGTAGGAGTTGATAATGATCGAGGTGGGAGATACGATATGGACATTCAAACTCATCATTCGAGATAAACTGACAAGTCCATGGCAAACAGGAATTGATTAGCAATTTTTGCCTTGCAATAGGCTGTCTACGAAAACCTGAAAGAATTGTAACAAGGCTTCTTTAATAACATGCAGGGAGCGTAACTCACCACACGAGACATCGGATTTCACTTTCCCATTCAAATCGGAAGTTTTAGATACGGTTTATGTGTCTCAATCGTTAAGCCTAATTATGCAGTCGTTATATTCCGCTGCAATACGATGACTACAGGTGGCACGGTAGTATTTACTTTCCGGGAACTAGGTTGCTCTTTTGTGTACCTAAGCTACTTGGGTAAATATATCTGAAGGTCCTCTCTGAACACTGTGATTGGATAAAAAATACAGCATCTACTGAACATATTTTCCGAAGCTGGGTCTGTATGCATAAAATATCTTAAGTTAAGTGTTCCTTAAACATAGATTTCACTAAGAATTTCCTTAGTTAAGTGAAATTCTTAAGTCGTATGCATAAAATTACTTTAGCCTTCACTTAACTAAGGAATGTTTAATTTTGGAACAACAGAAGTGAGCAAGCTCATTCATATTTGCCTTTATTTACCCGTTTATTGACAAAGTATCATTGAATTTCTCAAACTAGAAACACGACAAAGTTAACTTAATGAAGGAATCGGATACGGATGCTATTGCAAATAATTCTGTATATCGTGGTTCAAAGCTGAAAGAAAATATGAAATAAAATTTTAAACATTAAAATCACTTTTCAAATAGATTATTTACTTTTCACAAATATCATATGAAATAAGTTTTAATCATCTCTATTGCAGTACATGTTAATCTATTGACGATCAAGTATTTAAATTTTAATCCTTGTGCCTCTAATTAATTGAAGATAAAGGATTACAAGGATATTCTAATTACCAATAACGGCATCTAATCAGTAAAAGCCTGGCATATTTATGACATGTGTGAATAGAAATTCATGTTGTGTTTTCTTAACAATTTCAGAAAATTGACAATTAGGTAAACATTAAATAGCGTTGTTGTCAAATTACAACAGGTATTTATTTGCAGATTTGGCTATGTATAGAATTGTAGGAAAGATATATAATAACATAAAATATTTTCCCCAACAATTAAAATTACGATATTGTTATGCCGGTGCGCGATTTTGGCGTTTCAATTTTTAGTGTTTGATTTATTTTCGTGTGTTTAATTTTGACACTTTCTTTTGAGGCACCAAATAAACCAAAATAACCCAATTTACGGTACTTAAAACATGTTAACAGAGGTTGTACGGGATGAAGGTCAGGGAAATGTGGACTAGGTCTTAAGACTTTATGATTTTGTCCCAGGTATACTAGTGAAACAAATTCAGGGGAAATTTGCCTAGTAATATCTTAAGAATAAGCCTATATGTTTGAAAATTAAACCGATTTTCCATATGCGTGTAAAAACTGAGTACTTTTCTGTATACACAAAAATGAGATTGAGAAATAAGTGGTAGAATGAAAATGTAATTACCTTCTCTTATCTCTGGATTCTGTTGATTATACGTGATTTTAAGAAAATTACAATGGTCGTTAATAATTATTTACAATAAACAAACGAAATATTACTGATATAATTATTAATCAATTAATAAATGGTAGCTGAAAGAGGGACGAAAGATACCAGAGGGACAGTCAAACTCATAGATCGAAAAAAACTGACAACGCCATGGCCAAAAATAAAAAGACAAACAGACAAATAATAGTACAGATGACACAACATAGAAAACTAAAGACTAAGTAACACGAACCTCACCAAAAACTGGGGGTGATCTCAGGTGCTCCGGAAGGGTAAGCAGATCCTGCTCCACATGTGGCACCCTTAATCTATCCTTATTCTGCAATATGCATACTTTTGACTGATATTTTTTATCTATTATTGAAAATTTAAGGTAGCTCTATAGGTACATTTACCTTATACTTAAGTATAATCTTAGGCGTTTTCTTGTTATAAGGGGTTTTATGCATACCACTTAAGTTTTGTGGGTGTGATTAAAAACAACTAAGTAATTTTACTAAGGAAATACTTAGTTTAAGAATTTTTATGCATACCACTTGGGGAAAAAGGGCGGAGTTTCCTTTAGCCTGGCATCCCGGCCCGATATTTAGCTGCGCGTCGTATGGGCCAGGTGGGGAACAAATACCACGTGATCGATTCAGTGCCAGTTGACTCTGAATCTAAAGTGAGGCTGAATAAATATATGCATAATCTTGTAAACAACAAAAATGGCTTCAACAATCTACCAAATTATGATGTTAATAAGGAAAAAATGTGGCTCCCTTTAGATATACTGGAAAACTTTCGGTGATGACATTAAATTATGTATTTATAAGTTTGATAGTGCTATTGGTCGTGATGGATCCATCGAGACAGTTTGGTACACCCAGGAAATCTTCCAAATTGTGCTGTGTATGTGGGACAACACCGAAAGAAAAGCGAAGTGTAAATGGAAAAAATAAAGCAGGGAAAAATATTTCGGTATTACTGGCAAGGTATGGACAGATTACCGTTTCAGAAGGGTGTTTGTGCAGAAGCTGCTATGAGAAATTATTGAAAATCGACCAAACTGTTTTAGACTTTAGAAATAAATGTCAATCTTCAAAACCAGGTGTCAAAAGGTGTTTGAGTGACATAACCTCCATGAGCAATATAAGTGAAATCAATGTTAGTACAATTTCTCCGTCACCAGTTGCAATGTCCTTATTTCAAACGCCTAACTCAAGCAATTCACGGTCACAAGTTGCAGTGTCTCTATTTCAAACGCCTGTTGTTGTTAACAATAAGATTAACATTGAGAGTCCAGTGACTCCTGTGCTTCGGACTATAACTCCAAAACCAGTCAAAAGATCATTGTTAGATGACAGCGGATATATGTCTTCGTCTATATGTCCCAGCCCTATAGCAGTTTCCATAATGCCATCACCAGTGGTCAAGCAAACTGACCATTGCTACAGCAAGACTGTCACAAGTACTCCAAAGCCAAAATCAGCACCATTGGTAAGATATTCTTATAGTTTTTATGTCATTGAATAAGAAGAATAAGAATAAGAATAGTTTTATTTGTCAATCAAGACGCCCATGAAGAGCAGAATAATTAATACAATGTATGATATATACATTTGATTAACATATTGATTTTGTTGATTACAGTGATGAAAAAAATAAAAACAAAAAAAACCAAAAAAACACATTTGTTATGGTCTATAAAGGACTTAAAATCATATATAATGACCTAATTTTTTGGATATGTATGCACAACCCAGTCTTCTTTGTTATTATGGACTGAATAATTTATATCTTATAAAAATAACATACATTTTTATTGTAAATTAATATTTATTTCATTGTATTTTATTCAATATTAAAGAAACGTTGCTTCTGATTCAACAAATCTTGCTTTCAGGTTGAACAGTTTCCATTGTCAGTAATTTAATAAAATGAATATAAATATTAATAACTACTAGTAGCACTGTAGTGTAATCACAAACAACTTACAATGTATACTTTGAAAAATGTTGAAGTGACAAAATTAGCAGAAAACGCCCACCTTTTTTACAATTGTTATTGTATACATTGTACCACTAATATCTTATCAAGGATTATAGGGTAGGTGTCAACGAAACAACCCCTTATAATAACAAAATAATTTAAACTTAATAAATATTGTTAATGTCTAATGTAATTATGAATTAAAATACATGTACATGTATCTTTGCACCTGCCCACATCATTTGAAATGTTAAAATGTATTAACCCAAACATTTAGTTCAACAATTCTACGTGTATGCATGTACATGTAGAATCAAACAATATTGCCAACTTGGACAACTGTAAGCTAAAGTAGTATTCATGTGAACTAATAATTTTTCAGGCTTCAAAGAGTTCTACTAATACTCCAGTAAACCATGAGGGGGCAGATGAAAATGTTACAGTTACAGTACCATCTTTAAGCAAAACTGAAAAAGCACATCTTGCTTCATTACTACATTCTGGTGGATACATCTCACACATTGGAGATCTGTTGTTAAAAAATAAAGATTTTTTGAAACATGTGACAAATTACTTCCAAACTGAAAGTGAGGAGAAAATGAAAATTCTAAATAAAGAAAAACATGGATTTGTTAGTGTTCTGATGAAAAAAACATGTGACAATATGTATGGATTTTCCTGGGACAAAATTTGTGAAGAATTTAAAAGTCAGTTTCCCTTACTTGCAAGCATAGTGGAAGGTATAATGTCTTCTGGGGAGAAGAATAGAGACAAGATATTGCCAAGGATGGGAATGGTGTATGCAGTTTGTGCACAGACAAGACACCACAAGCTAAGCTTAGTGCAGAGGATGATGACTCTATGCCTGTTAGACAACATAGCAGATCAAAAGGTATTGTGATATTATATTATTGGATTGTAAATTGGACAATATGTGTCGGTTCAAAGTTTGTAAAATAAATTTAGAAAAGATTATAATGTTTTTATTACTTTATAAATGTTGAAAGAGCTCGAGCTTTTAAAAATATCTTTTGTTAAATAAAACTCAAAAAGTTTTCTATTTGAATTGTCTTAATTACTGACTTTTTTTCTCAATTATAAATGATACGATGATGTACATTGTATGTAATAAAAATTTCTCTTATAAAAATGATAAACAGATCTTAATAGAAATAAAAAAAGGAAAGCAAAACCAACTACATGTATCATGTGATGTATATATTTCAACCTTTTTCTCAACATGCTCAAATTCATTTTATAGCCTAGGTGATAACTAGTAGATGTAAGTATTGGGTGGTTGTGTGTATAAATGTATTACTTTATTCTGTGTATACGGTACTCTTTTCTTTAGATACAAATGTACATGTATTCGATAGTATAGTTTGTAAGTGCTTCAGTAGTTGGAAAGTTACAAAGCATATATAGCTGTATATTATATGGAACAAGCAAATCATGTTCATATGTACACAATTTATAAATTAAAAGATTAACATGTTTTACAAATGTTCCACTTTTCACCTATAAATGTAATGAAAAGCAACAAAAAAACGTAACCTAAAAAACATCAGTGACTGTACTTACACATGATGTCATTCCCTGCTGGAGCACTTTTGCCTGTAGTATATATCTAGCTGTATGTGTACATGTACTGTTTGTAGTTTATTATTATTTTCAAGTATATCATTGCATGGTTGTGGGACAATTGTATTAATAATGCATTACTTCTATTCTTTATTTCATACATGTGTTAGCCATGTTTAGCCATGCACATTCTTTACTTAGGACTTTTTTAAAAGTTATACGCATACACTGTATATACAATGTATATATATATACATAAGGTCAAAGACATGTTTTTCCCCATCCAGATATCCAACATGAATCATTGAATGTCCTTAAGAAATGAAGAATAAGAATTAATTTACGTGAGCAGTCATTTTATGTCTCTTTTGAATAGGAATTAATTTATACAAGCAATGTGTGTCTTTTAGAATCAGAATATATTTTGTTCAGTATAGAAGGGGAAGAATATGACATGTAAGAGATACTCATCAATGACTTACACTAAAAAAACAGTAAAATTACAGAAAAGCAAAGGAACTGCTCTTTTATTGTTGGTTTTCATCTAAGTCATAATGGTCACAGAGCCTTTAACACTTTTCAGAACATGAAATAATTAAAAATACATGTAGCCTACATGCATGTGGCATTGTGCAATGTAAATGTTTGACAATTCAATGCAAACAAAACATTGTATATGTACATCTAGTGCAAATTCATAAAAGGGGAATGGAATTAAATTTGAAGTTTTTTTTTTATATAACTGCAGTTTTTGTTGTCCTTTACTTTTTATGGTTTTTTCCCATGTGTTACTGTCTTTTGCCCTTTTAGATACATGTGTACATGTGAATTAAGTCGTAAAATTGAAATCTAATTCACACCTTGGCGGCTTGGCCATGTGAAATCTTATAGTTTTAACTTTCTCACCAGGTGATTGCTGATAAGAATTTACCTGTTTCTGCTTACTAATTATGATCAGACTGATAATTACATATGGTAATACTGTACATCAATTTATAAAGAAAAATAAATACTGTCTAATTTTTACTTATTGATGTTAAACAAAAATTTGATACAGATGTCAAATGCAAAACAGACTTAAAAAAGAGTATCATATTTTATCTAAAAATAATCATTATCATGATTATAACTTAAATTTTATAACATATATGGTTTGAAAAGTTTTGATGTATTGTTTCTCTTTATATATCTGAACATTCAATTAGGCAGACATTGATAGTTTTAATATGCTTAAATATATATATAGCTGTATCGATTGTATAGAATTTGAAAAAGCTAAATTATATATATAAATTCTTCTGGCTAGCATACATGTACATGTAAATGTGTACTGAACGACTGCTTAGACAAAGCTCATCATGAACAATGGTCTAGAAATTAAAAAAAATTGAATGCATTTTTTTTACATCGCAAACCACTTGATACATGTATGTGATATACATGTATGTTGAATTCAATTTTTTTTTTAAATGTTTGAAATTTGAAGAAAACCTGTATTACTGATACGCATACACATACTTTATGAGGCCTCCTTATTTTCTACCTTGTCATGGCTCTTAAAAATCTTCCACTGAAGTATGTAAGAAGTACATGTACATGTATTTGAAACAAAAATATTTAACAACAATGACAATCAGAGACATGAATGAAAAGTAACTAAATCAAACTGTGGTAAACATTTTACTTTGACATTAATATAAATTTTGGTGCCATAATTTGATACAGATGTATGTGAACTCCTAATTTCAAACTCTTAACAGTCTATTATAAACCTGCCAAAGGATCATTGACAAGAACTTCATTTTATATTTACAATATGTATAGAATCTGTTGAAAAGGGAAAATTTCATTCATTGCATGCATACACCAGTTCAATAAAAAAAATAATAAATTTATTAGGTGCACATGTGCATGATGTGTATCCATGACCTTATGTACAAATGTTAGTTGTACATTGACATACATGTATTGTGTTGAAGCTGGACTGCTATGTGTAATTCATCAAAACTAGTCAACAGTTGTTGTTATTTACAATGTAATTAAATGATTCAGTAACAATATGCTAATTTTTATGCCCCCGCTGTAGTGGAGGGGGCATTAATTTTTACCCTTGTCCGTCTGTACGTCCCAAATTTGGTTTCCTTTCTTTAACTTTAGTTTGCCTCAACCAAATGTTATGAAACTTATACACAATGCTCATTACTATAAAATACAGATCAAGTGTGAAATTGGGTGGCGTCACTTATATCGTTCTTAAGTTATGCCCCTTTCTAAACATAAAAATTGCTGAATTTTTCGTTTCCGTTCTTTAACTTTTGTTTGCCTCAACCAAATGTTACAGTACTGCCTGTGACATTATCTTATTAATGGTGGCCATAAAAAATATGGTCACCATGATGGCCCTAAATGTCCATCATTATACCTCCTGTTGCTTAATTAATACACAAGGTATTAATCAAAAACTTGTCAATGATAAAGGGAAATCATGACTGCATTGAAGTGTTAAAATTATATAACTTACAGGTAAAGTGTCTCAGGTAAAATATATGTGTTTGTCAAATTTAATAACTTTCTAAAATAAAATGAAATAAAAAAACTAGTAGAACATAAAGCTTCCTAACCTTTTTTTGTAAAAATTTTCTCATCACTGTTTGTTTTATTATGTTATACCTTTTAAATAATTCTGTCAATTAAAGTTATTTTTTATATGTATTTTTAGGCAAGTGAATAACAAATGAATATCATCTTCTAATATAATGCAAACTTTCACCCTGCCTTTTTCCATTAAAAAGGTGTTTCTCAAATTAATTTTCTAAAATCAAAATTGTTTATACTTACTGCATTTAACATTAACAAATGTTTAAGATTATCTTTAGGACTTATTCTATATAAAATTAAGGCAAATCATTATTTCGCTATTGAATAACTACATGTATATTCAAAATAATCATTATAGAAAAATTTAATAATATTTTTATTGTCATATAAACATATTACAATTAAATCAAGTTTCTGACAACAACAAAAAACAACCAAAAACATTATAATGCAAAGAAATAACATTTCTATAAGAAATCAAAACACATGGAAAAAAATTATTAGGTTTCTGCCCTCAGATCTAATGACTTTTTTTTACATGTTCCATGTTATAGAGGTTTATTATTCCTTTTACTTTTTGTTCTTGGTTAAGAATTTATTCATAAGATTCAAGATTTTATTCATAAACTGGTCAGAGACATTATTATGAGAAGGTAAACAATTTGCAAATAGATAATCTCATCTCTAAGTTGTTATGTTAATTTTACAAACAATTCTATCTTTTATAGGAATTTTTATCCACCATTTTCTATTTCTAAATTATGACCACTAATTCTTTACTTAGTGAAGCATTTGAGTTTACTGTTTTCATCATAAGTTTTTATTTTATTTTCAAAAATATTCTTATATTTTTTCTTAAAGTTCATTTTTAATCAAGGCCTTAAAGAATCTAATTCATTCAACTCCCTGCAATTATTAACTTTATCTAAAAGGCCTGAGTTGAGTGAAATATTCTTTGCAAATGGATACCAAGAATATGTATCATGCATATGCCAGTCCTGCAGTTTCGACAATACAATACACAGAACAAAAAGCGATTTAATTAATAGACCATAAAAATGTCACAATCTATATAGAAGTGTACTTCATTTTTTCTGGAGACAAATTTTGCCTGTTAACTGACAAAATTAGCCAAACTGAAGATAACATATTTGATAAGTTTACAATTGTATTTGATAAGTTTACAATTGTTTCAAAATGCAAGACAATTTTTTCTTTAAATAATTTCTTTTCATAAGATTTACTTTATTCAGAGATAAGAACATTTTTCATTATGATTACCATTATGATTAGCATTTATCATGTTTATCAAAATTTGATGATAACTAGGTAGCCATTTGGAAAATTTAAGTCTCTTACTTTAGTGATTGTTCATGCACAACTCCAGTTTTGAGATTTGAAAAATATAAAGATAAAACAAAAATAGTTTATTCCTATACTATATAATGATATTTGTAGTTTTCCTGAAAAATAATCATGATAATAGATTGTACAACTCTGTTGACAAAATTTATTGTAAAAGGATTGATATTCATGATATTGATAATTTTCATTTCTAAGAAACAGGCTTGTTAAATTACTTGCTTCATGGTTCCTTTAAACATATCATTTGCATAATTATAAGTTATAATTAATATTAATTCATTTTATAATGCAAACAAACAATTGAATACCATGTACATATGTGCAATAACTTTTTTTTACTGAAAAAATATTTATTTAAAGGATTCTCTGTTTTGTTTTCTACTCAAGATTCTTTCCAAGCAGAAATTTAAAGATTAAGAAGCAAAAAAACAAATAACATAAAAAAATAAAAACATTAGATAAAAAGGAAAGTATGTAAATTTAAAGACAGAAAAATCAACGATATGAAATAACAAAGACTAAAACAACATTCTATTCTACATTTTCAAGAAAAGGTGAAATGTCAATTTGATAGGAAACCTGAGTTACCTGTACAGTTTAATTTTAATGAAACATACAAGCTGAAAACTTCAACCCTGATTGATTTCAACAGGTAACATAATTAGATAAAACATCAACCTATGTTTTATGACCCCAGTAAATGGCCAACATCTCAAGATTGAATACCCCAATAAATGGCCACCATTCAATGGTGACCATACAAGAGGGTGGACATAACTAAGAGGAAGTCACAGGTTGTACTGTATGAAACTTATACACAATGCTTATTACCATAAAATACAGATCAATTAGAAATTGGATGGCTTCGCTTTTACTGTTCTTGAGTTATGCCCCATTCTAAACATAAAAATTGCTGAATTTTTGGTTTCCATTCTCTTACTTTATTTTTTTTGTATTTCAGATTTATGACCGGTTTCAGCCTGTTGGTGTATGTCTAAGCTATGAGCAGTCACAACACCTTTTGCATGAAGTAGGCCAGTCATACACACAATAACTTGCTGCTGCCATAAATGAGGGCAAAAGATTAAGGATAGTTGGCGACAATGTAAACTATGCTGTTGGCATCAGGGACCAGAGGTCGCATGACAATGGAAAAACACAACACCTTCATCATGCATTTGCTTCCATTGCTTTGATCCATGATGTTGACTTTGCACACCTTTCCTCGGAACGACCACAAAAGCCTTGGACTGATGTAAATGTACAGGATTTGCTCATGAATCAGGATGACTACCAAGCATTAAGACAAGACTATATTAATCAAATTGTAACTGTTGCAAAAAAGCATATTCCATATTTTAAATTCTTGGAAGACATTTCTCTACAGAACCCTATAGCTACAGGTACTATAACCAAGACAAGTGAAAACCCCAAAAAAACTAAGGTCATTCCACTGGAGACTGTTCTTAAAAATGAAATGTACTATTCTGATGTTGTAGACATTTTAGACAGTTATGAAAACATATTGGAGACAACATTCAATGCAGCAGGAAAAGAAGTAACAGATGATGTCAAAATCCACATTGGTGGTGATCAACTTACCCGTGAGAGGTTTTCTGGTGCAAAAGGTTTAAGAGCAGCTGAAAACAATGTGAAAAATCGCTTCGGACACCTGACCCCTGTAACATTTGAAATGTTTCATCTTCTCATGAACTTCTTGCAAGGATTTTTTGACTTTTTGTATAGTGACAAAAGTGCGGGAGACCTTGGGACCCTCAAGTGTGAGATAAATAGAGTAATGAGAAGTCAGGTTGACCAAGATGTTAAAAAGGCTTATGATGCAGATAAAGACTTTGTGATTGCCTTTTTAAATGCATACATTGTTGAACTATTATGTGAACGTTTTGGAATGGAGGACCATCTATCAGTCCCAACCAAAAATATTCCACCAGAATTTTCATCAGTAGAGGAGAAAAAGATATGGATGAATGAGGTGATTGGAAAACTGGTTGATGAAATGGTGTGGCCAAAAAAAATTGAAGATATCCAGGATGATGTTATTGGTAAGCATTAATACATGTAGCTTATAGTATACAATACAACTTGTAATTACTTCCATATTTAAGCATCTGGCTTTCAAATTTTTTGGCTTATAGCATTCCTGATGAAGATTAATCTAGAAAAGCACTTCAACACTAACTTTTATAAAGTGTTAATGTTATATATTTCCTTACTTTTCACATACCTGTATATAAAACATATTTACTTTCACAATCCGACATAGTTATATAAGACTATATATCCCTAAAAAGGAGATGTGGTATGATTGCAAATGAGACAACTATCCACCAAAGATTGAATGAAGTGAATGTAAGCAATTATAGGCAACTGTACAGCCTTCAATTTTGTTTCGTTTTGGTTTCTTTGGACACCAGATTTGTATTGAGATCAAACAAAATACCCTTAAATCCTGTCAATGACTGTATACTGGCATGGGTACCTTAGCTTTAATTGTTTAAAGTTCATTTGCATTTTTAACGGTTGTTTCATATAGTTAAACTTGTGGAATTAATTCTTGGTTAATGTTATTTTCAGAGGATGGGCAGTACCTACCAGTAACATTGAAATTGTCAAATGGAACTGAGATCTCAATTTGTCCCAGAATCAGAACAACCAATAAGAAGTCGGTTGATGAAGGAAGTGACAAGGTTAAGAACTATGGACATTTAGTGTTAGAATTGGGTATGCTGTTTAAAGAGCTGTTGGGTGTTTGCAAATCTCCAGAACGGAATCAAATGTTGAGGTTGTTGAAGCACAGTATGACAGTATTTAAAGCGAGGTCCAATAACAGCAAATATGCTTTGGAAATACACCGCTTTCTGATACAACAAATTTCTACCTTGTCAGAAAAGGAGGCAGCTGAGGTTGTTACAGGAATGTTTGTCAACACCAAAGGAAAGGTGGACAGTTATATCCCTGCTGACTTGCAGATGGAGTATATGGTCAAGACCATAAAAAAACACATAAAACATATGTATTCCAACAAAAGTGAAGCAAACATTGCAAAGCAGACCAGATCCTTATCAGGAATACAAGATTTATCAGAACATTTTGATAAAGCTAGTGGTGTAGTTCATAGATGCAAAAAACACAAAAAAAAGGATTCTGATGGTGATGAGTTATTGATGATTCAAGACTTAAGAAAACTTAGACCATTTTCGTTTCAGTCAGGGAGACTTCATAATGACTTTCCAAACATTAAGAAATCGGTTATTGAATATATGAATGTTGATCATTATCATTCTTGGATAAGATCTAGGATCGTTATCAATGCAAACGACCTAGGCCAATAAATATTCCTGACATATTACATGTACATGTACTGACTGTGCCTACTTCTCTTCAGCATTAATATATTGTACCTAAACATTTGTACATTTTTAGCTCACCTGACCCGAAGGGTCAAGTGAGCTTTTCTCATCACTTGGCGTCCGTCGTCCGTCGTCCGTCGTCGTCGTCGTCGACGTCGTCGTCGTCGTCGTCGTCGTCGTCCGTCGTCGTTAGCTTTTTACAAAAATCTTCTCCTCTGAAACCACTGGGCCAAATTTAACCAAACTTGGCCACATTCATCATTAGGGTATCTAGTTTAAAAAATGTGTCCGATGACCCCGCCAATCAACCAAGATTGCCGCCATGGCTAAAAATAGAACATAGGGATAAAATGTAGATTTTGGCTTATATCTCTGAAACCAAAGCATTTAGAGGTAATCTGACATGGGGGTAAAA
The DNA here is from genome assembly GCF_021869535.1 of Mytilus californianus. NCBI lineage: Eukaryota > Metazoa > Mollusca > Bivalvia > Mytilida > Mytilidae > Mytilus > Mytilus californianus. Next base: position 8,707,930 of record NW_026262582.1, read on the forward strand.
CTGATTATCAGGTCAAGATCTATCTGCCCTGAAATTTTCAGACAAATCTGACAACCTGTTGTTGGGTTGCTGCCCCTGAATTGGTAATTTTAAGGAAATTTTGCAGTTTTTGGTTATTATCTTGAATATTATTATAGATAGAGATAAACTGTAAACAGCAATAATGTTCAGCAAAGTAAGATCTACAAATAAGTTGTCATGACCAAAATTGTCAGTCGACCCCTTTAGGAGTTATTGCCCTTAATAATCAATTTTTAACAATTTTTTGATAATTTTTGTAATCTTTTACAAAAATCTTCTTCTCTGAAACTACTGATACAAATTTAACCATACTTGGCCATAATCATTATTAGGGTATCTAGTTTTAAAATTTGTCCGATGACCCCGCCAACTAACCAAGATGGCCGCCATGGCTAAAAATAGAACATAGGGGTAAAATGCAGTTTTTGGTTTATATCTCTGAAACTAAAGCATTTAGAGCAAATCTGACAGGTGGCAAAAATGTTCATCAGATTTAGATTTATCTGCCCTGAAATTTTCAGACAAATCCGACGACCCGTTGTTGGGTTGCTGACCCTGAGTTAGTAATTTTACAAAAATTTGGCAGTTTTTTGTTATTATCTTAGATATCATTATAATAGCTAATATCTAATACTATTAATTATGATTTTAACCTTATTTTACATGATTTCCAAAGCATCAGTAAATACAGGTGAGCGACACAGGCTCTTGAGAGCCTCTAGTTTATATAGGTCAAATATTGCTGTCTTTGTTACTTTTTATAAGTGTAAACATGGTATGCAATTTCACTGAAATATTACTCTCTGTAGTGCTGCATAAGTTTTTCTCAATAATGCTACATAAGCTTTTTAAATGTTTCTCAATGTTGTGCTTGGTAAATGTTTCTCAATGTAGGGCTTGATAAGTGTATCTCAATTTTGTGCTTGATAAGAGTATCTCAATGTTGTTCTTGAAAAATGTATCTCAATGTTGTGCTTGGTAAATGTTTCTCAATGTAGTGCTTGATAAATTTTTCTCAATGTAGTGCTTGATAAATGTTTCTCAATGTAGTGCTTGATCAGTTTAAACAGTGTAGTGCTGCATTAATTTTATTTTTAAAGGAACACTGCTAATGCAATTGATTTATCCACAATAAATGACACAATTGATAAATAATATAGATATATTAAAGTTAGGCCTGTGTTTAATCAGTTAATCAATTGCAATTTGAGTTTTTACCACTTTTTTTGTGAATTTACGTGTCATTCTGAAAGTTTTAACCCAATCTTGACTTTTAATTATTATGGTTAAACATTTGTTTAAGGGTGGCCAAAAAACTCAGTATGTCAACTTTGTCCACTGTTATTGTACATACATGTAAATAATTTTTTTTGGATCTGTATTGCTTTTGAAATTTGTATATTTATGTTGACTGCATATGAATCCATTGTTTCACAAAGTTTTTTTTTGTTGCTCATGTTGAATATGTTTTTCTGAATGAAATGAATAAAATTATTAAATGATAATTTGTGCTGTACATACATCTTCAACGTATGCCATAATAAATATATTCCTAGATTCTGTATAGTTTTGTTACTAATTATTTTTTAAAAACTGACAGACAGAAGTGAATTTAGGAATTTATTTATGATGGCCTAGCTAATGATTATGAATACACATCTATTTCCATATAAAAATATGTTGTATGGTTAGATTGCCAATGAGACAATTTTCCAATATGTCAATAAAAACAAAACAATAAAATTAAAGATTGCCCAGTAACACGTTATGGTTTCCATGTGACCTGCAACAATAAGCAAAAACAAGTTGGTATTGTAAGTTATAAAAGACCCTTGAAATAAAAAAAATCTGAAATGATTCTACAGAGAACAAAAGAAAACCATTGAATTAAAGAATCCTGGCTCTTGATGTGAAAATCAGTATGAAAGGGACGATTGATTAAATCAGGACTATGCACAAAAACAAATAACCGAAAGGTAAACGCCAAAGTTAGTTCAAAGCCCAATTTCAACAAATAAACCATGTTCTCAAAGACTAAACATCTAAAATGTCCATCATTACACTGCTATAGATTTAGGGATTAATTACTGCTTGCTTAATGTAGCAATTATTTCATGCATATTCATGACAATACAGATTTAATTAAGTGTAAAGACACAATGCAAGCAGTCTCATAAATGCAGGAATCAGGATACATATATATTTGCTACAAGTCATTCCCTAAGTGCTTTTTAAGCAGCATTGGGTGCGTCTTGGTACATGTATGTACATTTGAACGAGTCCATTTCATACACAATACAGATAAGAAAGGACCCTGGTTAAACACTTTTCAGGACCTCACGTACTGCTACCCATAATATTTATTATTCACTTGGTCTAGTCCTGAATATGCACGAAGGGTATGACCCTGTGGCTGTTCGACCACTTTTAAGCCCTAACTGTCATATTTATTTTTCACTTGTTCTAGTCCTGAATATAGATGAAATGTTTGCCACTGGACAAAAAGAAAACAATCAATCAAAAGAGAATAAATAGAATCATCAAAAATTCTTAACAGTACACAGACAACACTAACTACCATTTCCTCTGAAAAAACAGACACACAAACCACCACATGCTCCCCATAGCCAGACAAGGTATAGGCACCCAATGTGAAATCCCCAAAATTAATACAAAGAACAACACATGGAAATCAATTGAAGTCTGAGTGATAACATTCATTATACAAATTACATTCTGTATTTAGTATTTAATAAATATATATTATGGCATGTGAAAGAAATTGAGAGTATTTATTCATGCGTATGTATATCATGTATATGAGCGTCCTGGAACTTACAAAAAAACAATTCACTGAAAATATATAAAAATCTTTGGTTTTTGAAAGGTCATTTATATTTTTCATGTAGTTCATATCAAAGAAATGCTGTCCAGACAATGTATATGAATATAGTTGTTTAAGAAGAATGCTTAGCATGTCCAATAATCACAGCAATGTTCTCCGCATATTGGTGTTTTAAGTAAGGAAACAATTCCAGAATCTGTTGTACTGTCTCTAGACGTTCTCTAGAACTGCAGATTTTTTCAATCAGATCAAGGGACAGTCCTGTTGATGGAATATTGTTTGGCATTTCTGTAATTTCGCTTTCAGCCTTGAACTATTGAAACAATAAAGACCTTAACACTTCTTTATTGTCAGTTTCAAGCTTCATTTTCTTTGATTTTTTCGGTAATTCCTCAGTCATGTCAGTTTCTAGTAAAGGTTCATAGCAAAGTAAACAGTCACAATGTTTCTCACAGTTATCACAACAGTCGTGACCATCAACCTTTCTGGCAAACTCACTTCCAAAATATTTGCATAAATTTTCCCACCTACAATCTGTTGTCATAACAAAGTCTCTAACTTCCTGATCAACAGGCATATTTTTTCCTAGATCGTACTTGTTGTAGTAAAGTGTTGCTGTTGAAAAAATTCCATCTCTGCCTGCTCGTCCAACTTCCTGAAGATATGCTGAAAAGAAAGCAAAAGATTAGTAACATTCAAATATACTACAATACATGTGTACATGCATCCATTAACACAAAAACACTACAATAAATTATTTTAGTGGGGGGGGGGGGGGGGGTCTGAAGAGATACAATGGCAAGTGACTCCTTAATGAAAAAGGTAGGTACATGTATCTGATATATTATCATTAGTGTGAATCAATTTTATGGTCTCCTCTTCTCTGTGAATATTGCATACATGTACATGTACATGCATGACTTGTATGAATATATTATTCAAAGGAAATATACTGAATAGGTTTGTTTCAGTTGTTTTATATTTGTCATTTCTGGACCTTTTATAACTGACTATGCAGTATGGATTTTGCTCATTGTTGAAGATCGCACGGTGACTTGTAATTGTTTTTTTATTCATGTGTTTGTCACTTGGCCTCGGGTGGAGAGTTGTCTCATTGGCAATTATACTACATTTCCTTATTTTTACATTCTAGCACATCAACTTACTTTCCAAAGAGCTAGGAACCCCATAGTGTACCACTTGTCTTATATCAGGAGCATCAGTACCCATGCTATAGGCTTCTGTTGCAAACAGGAGACGTAGACTACCACAATTCATCTGCTCAACAACTTCTGCTTTAAACTGTGAAATAATTAATAATTACTTAAATTATAATACATATCATGACATAATCAGACATCAATTTAACAAAATTTATTATAAAAAATGAGCTTTCAGGCTACATGTAGTTTGCATATCATGCACATACTTATCGAAAATGTTAAAAAAGAACAAAGTAATCCATATTCGTAATCATACAACGAATACATGTATATACATCTGCTCACATTTGATGAAATAATTGCCAAGATTAAAAAGGGCGCAGGAAATTTTTTCTTTGCTGAATATTCATTTTCATCAGTCATGTCAGTAACTAGTTCAGCTTGTTATTATTTTTGTGGTCGACAAAAATTTACTATTACGTGTACTCATTTATTTCCTACAGTATAATTCTTTTGAAGAATATCTATTTTCACCCTGTCTTTGAAAAGATTATCAGTTCTCAACGGGTCAGGATAATATTTTCAAATTCTACCCCTCCCCCTTTCTTAATATCAAACAGTTGTCCCCTAAATACTTTTTAGGTCTAAAATCACCTTTTCTGTACATGGTGCATGGTACTGGGAAACAATTGTCTTAACTTCCTCACAAACTGAAGTCCCATCTTCCTCTGGCTTCATGGTCAATTGGTAGCCTTCTGCACACCACTTTAACTTTGAATAGACTACAGTTTTCGGAAATTTGTCTTTGTTTTTCCTCAGATCACTGATGAGTGGACTGATTACTGTCCTGAATGAGTCCAGAGTATTCTGTGGTGGCCTTTTTTCACACAGCAATTTAATATTGTCTCTAACAATTGATGATTTAACAACATGAACTTTTTTCAAACATAGGGATTTTTCAATTGTTTCACACGTCTTTTGTGTTGCAGTTCCAGTCAATGCTAATACTCGGGAAAGAGGAAAGACTAATCTGAGCTGTGAAATCTTTTTGTAGTCTGTTCTGAAATCATTTCCCCATTTTTCAATACAATGTGCTTCATCTACTATGATGTAAGTCACCTTCTCTTGCCAACAAGAGTTCTTGAAAATGTCAAATACTGTCTTGTTAAGTATGTGCTCAGGATGTCCTATTACAAAGCGATAATTTGACTGTCTAAATCTGCAGACATCACACACACAATGTTCTTCACTGTTTATACCAAGATCACATTGGTTCTCCTTCAATTTCTCTATAAATCCCATTGTTATACAAACAGCGTCTTTCCCATACCTTTGTAATTGTTCAGTTATGATTGGATTTAATGGACTTACTATCAAAACTGTCGGTATCTGCTTGTAATTTTGATATGACAAAGTTTCAAAAATTAAGGATTTTCCATATCCAGTGCGAAGACACGCAATTATGTCACTTTCCTTTAATAAATTTATGCAATCTGCTTGTTTAGGCTTATGAAAGTTATATTCAGTTTGTCTTTTCATGTTTATGCACGATAAAGCATACTTCAAACCTAAACTGTTCTCAAATTTACTTAGTATTGTTGTATTGAATCTGCCGACTATGGAGGACGCCATTGTTGTTGTCATATTTAGCTTTCCCAGTGTGCATTGCGCGACAAAATTAGGACTAACCAATCACTGACAGGTAGCCTGGCATCCCGGCCCGATATCTAGCTGCGCGTCGTATGGGCCAGGTGGGGAACAAATACCACGTGATCGATTCAGTGCCAGTTGACTCTGAATCTAAAGTGAGGCTGAATAAATATATGCATAATCTTGTAAACAACAAAAATGGCTTCAACGATCTACCAAATTATGATGTTAATAAGGAAAAAATGTGGCTCCCTTTAGATATACTGGAAAACTTTCGGTGATGACATTAAATTATGTATTTATAAGTTTTATAGTGCTATTGGTCGTGATGGATCCATCGAGACAGTTTGGTACACCCAGGAAATCTTCCAAATTGTGCTGTGTATGTGGGACAACACCGAAAGAAAAGCGAAGTGTAAATGGAAAAAAAAAAGCAGGGAAAAATATTTCGGTATTACTGGCAAGGTATGGACAGATTACCGTTTCAGAAGGGTGTTTGTGCAGAAGCTGCTATGAGAAATTATTGAAAATCGACCAAACTGTTTTAGACTTTAGAAATAAATGTCAATCTTCAAAACCAGGTGTCAAAAGGTGTTTGAGTGACATAACCTCCATGAGCAATATAAGTGAAATCAATGTTAGTACAATTTCTCCGTCACCAGTTGCAATGTCCTTATTTCAAACGCCTAACTCAAGCCATTCACGGTCACAAGTTGCAGTGTCTCTATTTCAAACGCCTGTTGTTGTTAACAATAAGATTAACATTGAGAGTCCAGTGACTCCTGTGCTTCGGACTATAACTCCAAAACCAGTCAAAAGATCATTGTTAGATGACAGCGGATATATGTCTTCGTCTATATGTCCCAGCCCTATAGCAGTTTCCATAATGCCATCACCAGTGGTCAAGCAAACTGACCATTGCTACAGCAAGACTGTCACGAGTACTCCAAAGCCAAAATCAGCACCATTGGTAAGATATTTTTATAGTTTTTATGTCATTGAATAAGAAGAATAAGAATAAGAATAGTTTTATTTGTCAATCAAGACGCCCATGAAGAGCAGAATAATTAATACAATGTATGATATATACATTTGATTAACATATTGATTTTGTTGATTACAGTGATGAAAAAAATAAAACCAAAAAAAAACAAAAAAACATTTGTTATGGTCTATAAAGGACTTAAAATCATATATAATGACCTAATTTTTTGGATATGTATGCACAACCCAGTCTTCTTTGTTATTATAGACTGAATAATTTATATCTTATAAAAATAACATACATTTTTATTGTAAATTAATATTTATTTCATTGTATTTTATTCAATATTAAAGAAACGTTGCTTCTGATTCAACAAATCTTGCTTTCAGGTTGAACAGTTTCCATTGTCAGTAATTTAATAAAATGAATATAAATATTAATAACTACTAGTAGCACTGTAGTGTAATCACAAACAACTTACAATGTATACTTTGAAAAATGTTGAAGTGACAAAATTAGCAGAAAACGCCCACCTTTTTTTACAATTGTTATTGTATACATTGTACCACTAATATCTTATCAAGGATTATGGGGTAGGTGTCAACGAAACAACCCCTTATAATAACAAAATAATTTAAACTTAATAAATATTGTTAATGTCTAATGTAATTATGAATTAAAATACATGTACATGTATCTTTGCACCTGCCCACATCATTTGAAATGTTAAATGTATTAACCCAAACATTTAGTTCAACAATTCTACGTGTATGCATGTACATGTAGAATCAAACAATATTGCCAACTTGGACAACTGTAAGCTAAAGTAGTATTCATGTGAACTAATAATTTTTCAGGCTTCAAAGAGTTCTACTAATACTCCAGTAAACCATGAGGGGGCAGATGAAAATGTTACAGTTACAGTACCATCTTTAAGCAAAACTGAAAAAGCACATCTTGCTTCATTACTACATTCTGGTGGATACATCTCACACATTGGAGATCTGTTGTTAAAAAATAAAGATTTTTTGAAACATGTGACAAATTACTTCCAAACTGAAAGTGAGGAGAAAATGAAAATTCTAAATAAAGAAAAACATGGATTTGTTAGTGTTCTGATGAAAAAAACATGTGACAATATGTATGGATTTTCCTGGGACAAAATTTGTGAAGAATTTAAAAGTCAGTTTCCCTTACTTGCAAGCATAGTGGAAGGTATAATGTCTTCTGGGGAGAAAAATAGAGACAAGATATTGCCAAGGATGGGAATGGTGTATGCAGTTTGTGCACAGACAAGACACCACAAGCTAAGCTTAGTGCAGAGGATGATGACTCTATGCCTGTTAGACAACATAGCAGATCAAAAGGTATTGTGATATTATATTATTGGATTGTAAATTGGACAATATGTGTCGGTTCAAAGTTTGTAATATAAATTTAGAAAAGATTATAATGTTTTTATTACTTTATAAATGTTGAAAGAGCTCGAGCTTTTAAAAATATCTTTTGTTAAATAAAACTCAAAAAGTTTTCTATTTGAATTGTCTTAATTACTGACTTTTTTTCTCAATTATAAATGATACGATGATGTACATTGTATGTAATAAAAATTTCTCTTATAAAAATGATAAACAGATCTTAATAGAAATAAAAAAGGAAAGCAAAACCAACTACATGTATCATGTGATGTATATATTTCAACCTTTTTCTCAACATGCTCAAATTCATTTTATAGCCTAGGTGATAACTAGTAGATGTAAGTATTGGGTGGTTGTGTGTATAAATGTATTACTTTATTCTGTGTATACGGTACTCTTTTCTTTAGATACAAATGTACATGTATTCGATAGCATAGTTTGTAAGTGCTTCAGTAGTTGGAAAGTTACAAAGCATATATAGCTGTATATTATATGGAACAAGCAAATCATGTTCATATGTACACAATTTATAAATTAAAAGATTAACATGTTTTACAAATTTTCCACTTTTCACCTATAAATGTAATGAAAAGCAACAAAAAAACGTAACCTAAAAAACATCAGTGACTGTACTTACACATGATGTCATTCCCTGCTGGAGCACTTTTGCCTGTAGTATATATCTAGATGTATGTGTACATGTACTGTTTGTAGTTTATTATTATTTTCAAGTATATCATTGCATGGTTGTGGGACAATTGTATTAATAATGCATTACTTCTATTCTTTATTTCATACATGTGTTAGCCATGTTTAGCCATGCACATTCTTTACTTAGGACTTTTTTAAAAGATATACGCATACAAATGTAGATATAAGAAGATGCGGTATGAATGCCAATGAGACAACTCTCTATCAAGAGTCTATATACAAATAGAATTCTCATTTATTAAAAAAGATTATAATTTAAACCCTATCATAAAGACAGTAAACATACTAATGTATACACAGGCCATAGTGTGAACTTGTTTTGCTGTATGATATAAAAACTAATATATATATATATATACACTGTATATATATATATATATATACATAAGGTCAAAGACATGTTTTTCCCCATCCAGATATCCAACATGAATCATTGAATGTCCTTAAGAAATGAAGAATAAGAATTAATTTACGTGAGCAGTCATTTTATGTCTCTTTTGAATAGGAATTAATTTATACAAGCAATGTGTGTCTTTTAGAATCAGAATATATTTTTGTTCAGTATAGAAGGGGAAAAATATGACATGTAAGAGATACTCATCAATGACTTACACTAAAAAAACAGTAAAATTACAGAAAAGCAAAGGAACTGCTCTTTTATTGTTGGTTTTCATCTAAGTCATAATGGTCACAGAGCCTTCAACACTTTTCAGAACATGAAATAATTAAAAATACATGTAGCCTACATGCATGTGGCATTGTGCAATGTAAATGTTTGACAATTCAATGCAAACAAAACATTGTATATGTACATCTAGTGCAAATTCATAAAAGGGGAATGGAATTAAATTTGAAGTTTTTTTTTTATATAACTGCAGTTTTTGTTGTCCTTTACTTTTTATGGTTTTTTCCCATGTGTTACTGTCTTTTGCCCTTTTAGATACATGTGTACATGTGAATTAAGTCGTAAAATTGAAATCTAATTCACACCTTGGCGGCTTGGCCATGTGAAATCTTATAGTTTTAACTTTCTCACCAGGTGATTGCTGATAAGAATTTACCTGTTTCTGCTTACTAATTATGATCAGACTGATAATTACATATGGTAATACTGTACATCAATTTATAAAGAAAAATAAATACTGTCTAATTTTTACTTATTGATGTTAAACAAAAATTTGATACAGATGTCAAATGCAAAACAGACTTAAAAAAGAGTATCATATTTTATCTAAAAATAATCATTATCATGATTATAACTTAAATTTTATAACATATATGGTTTGAAAAGTTTTGATGTATTGTTTCTCTTTATATATCTGAACATTCAATTAGGCAGACATTGATAGTTTTAATATGCTTAAATATATATATAGCTGTATCGATTGTATAGAATTTGAAAAAGCTAAATTATATATATAAATTCTTCTGGCTAGCATACATGTACATGTAAATGTGTACTGAACGACTGCTTAGACAAAGCTCATCATGAACAATGGTCTAGAAATTAAAAAAAATTGAATGCATTTTTTTTACATCGCAAACCACTTGATACATGTATGTGATATACATGTATGTTGAATTCAATTTTTTTTTTAAATGTTTGAAATTTGAAGAAAACCTGTATTACTGATACGCATACACATACTTTATGAGGCCTCCTTATTTTCTACCTTGTCATGACTCTTAAAAATCTTCCACTGAAGTATGTAAGAAGTACATGTACATGTATTTGAAACAAAAATATTTAACAACAATGACAATCAGAGACATGAATGAAAAGTAACTAAATCAAACTGTGGTAAACATTTTACTTTGACATTAATATAAATTTTAGTGCCATAATTTGATACAGATGTATGTAAACTCCTAATTTCAAACTCTTAACAGTCTATTATAAACCTGCCAAAGGATCATTGACAAGAACTTCATTTTATATTTACAATATGTATAGAATCTGTTGAAAAGGGAAAATTTCATTCATTGCATGCATACACCAGTTCAATAAAAAAAATAATAAATTTATTAGGTGCACATGTGCATGATGTGTATCCATGACCTTATGTACAAATGTTAGTTGTACATTGACATACATGTATTGTGTTGAAGCTGGACTGCTATGTGTAATTCATCAAAACTAGTCAACAGTTGTTGTTATTTACAATGTAATTAAATGATTCAGTAACAATATGCTAATTTTTATGCCCCGGCTGTAGTGGAGGGGGCATTAATTTTTACCCTTGTCCGTCTGTACGTCCCAAATTGGGTTTCCTTTCTTTAACTTTAGTTTGCCTCAACCAAATGTTATGAAACTTATACACAATGCTCATTACTATAAAATACAGATCAAGTGTGAAATTGGGTGGCGTCACTTATATCGTTCTTGAGTTATGCCCCTTTCTAAACATAAAAATTGCTGAATTTTTCGTTTCCGTTCTTTAACTTTTGTTTGCCTCAACCAAATGTTACAGTACTGCCTGTGACATTATCTTATTAATGGTGGCCATAAAAAATATGGTCACCATGATGGCCCTAAATGTCCATCATTATACCTCCTGTTGCTTAATTAATACACAAGGTATTAATCAAAAACTTGTCAATGATAAAGGGAAATCATGACTGCATTGAAGTGTTAAAATTATATAACTTACAGGTAAAGTGTCTCAGGTAAAATATATGTGTTTGTCAAATTTAATAACTGTGATTATGACAAGAAAATTCTAAAATAAAATGAAATAAAAAAACTAGTTGAACATAAAGCTTCCTAACCTTTTTTTGTAAAAATTTTATCATCACTGTTTGTTTTATTATGTTATACCTTTTAAATAATTCTGTCAATTAAAGTTATTTTTTATATGTATTTTTAGGCAAGTGAATAACAAATGAATATCATCTTCTAATATAATGCAAACTTTCACCCTGCCTTTTTCCATTAAAAAGGTGTTTCTCAAATTAATTTTCTAAAATCAAAATTGTTTATACTTACTGCATTTAACATTAACAAATGTTTAAGATTATCTTTAGGACTTATTCTATATAAAATTAAGGCAAATCATTATTTCGCTATTGAATAACTACATGTATATTCAAAATAATCATTACAGAAAAATTTAATAATATTTTTATTGTCATATAAACATATTACAATTAAATCAAGTTTCTGACAACAACAAAAAACAACCAAAAACATTATAATGCAAAGAAATAACATTTCTATAAGAAATCAAAACACATGGAAAAAAATTATTAGGTTTCTGCCCTCAGATCTAATGACTTTTTTTTACATGTTCCATGTTATAGAGGTTTATTATTCCTTTTACTTTTTGTTCTTGGTTAAGAATTTATTCATAAGATTCAAGATTTTATTCATAAACTGGTCAGAGACATTATTATGAGAAGGTAAACAATTTGCAAATAGATAATCTCATCTCTAAGTTGTTATGATAATTTTACAAACAATTCTATCTTTTATAGGAATTTTTATCCACCATTTTCTATTTCTAAATTATGACCACTAATTCTTTACTTAGTGAAGCATTTGAGTTTACTGTTTTCATCATAAGTTTTTATTTTATTTTCAAAAATATTCTTATATTTTTTCTTAAAATTCATTTTTAATCAAGGGCTTTAAAGAATCTAATTCATTCAACTCCCTGCAATTATTAACTTTATCTAAAAGGCCTGAGTTGAGTGAAATATTCTTTGCAAATGGATACCAAGAATATGTATCATGCATATGCCAGTCCTGCAGTTTCGACAATACAATACACAGAACAAAAAGCGATTTAATTAATTGACCATAAAAATGTCACAATCTATATAGAAGTGTACTTCATTTTTTCTGGAGACAAATTTTGCCTGTTAACTGACAAAATTAGCCAAACTGAAGATAACATATTTGATAAGTTTACAATTGTTTCAAAATGCAAGACAATTTTTTCTTTAAATAATTTCTTTTCATAAGATTTACTTTATTCAGAGATAAGAACATTTTTCATTATGATTACCATTATGATTAGCATTTATCATGTTTATCAAAATTTGATGATAACTAGGTAGCCATTTGGAAAATTTAAGTCTCTTACTTTAGTGATTGTTCATGCACAACTCCAGTTTTGAGATTTGAAAAATATAAAGATAAAACAAAAATAGTTTATTCCTATACTATATAATGATATTTGTAGTTTTCCTGAAAAATAATCATGATAATAGATTGTACAACTTTGTTGACAAAATTTATTGTAAAAGGATTGATATTCATGATATTGATAATTTTCATTTCTAAGAAACAGGCTTGTTAAATTACTTGCTTCATGGTTCCTTTAAACATATCATTTGCATAATTATAAGTTATAATTAATATTAATTCATTTTATAATGCAAACAAACAATTGAATACCATGTACATATGTGCAATAACTTTTTTTTACTGAAAAAATATTTATTTAAAGGATTCTCTGTTTTGTTTTCTACTCAAGATTCTTTCCAAGCAGAAATTTAAAGATTAAGAAGCAAAAAAACAAATAACATAAAAAAATAAAAACATTAGATAAAAAGGAAAGTATGTAAATTTAAAGACAGAAAAATCAACGATATGAATTAACAAAGACTAAAACAACATTCTATTCTACATTTTCAAGAAAAGGTGAAATGTCAATTTGATAGGAAACCTGAGTTACCTGTACAGTTTAATTTTAATGAAACATACAAGCTGAAAACTTCAACCCTGATTGATTTCAACAGGTAACATAATTAGATAAAACTTCAACCTATGTTTTATGACCCCAGTAAATGGCCAACATCTCAAGATTGAATACCCCAATAAATGGCCACCATTCAATGGTGACCATACAAGAGGGTGGACATAACTAAGAGGAAGTCACAGGTTGTACTGTATGAAACTTATACACAATGCTTATTACCATAAAATACAGATCAATTAGAAATTGGATGGCTTCGCTTTTACTGTTCTTGAGTTATGCCCCATTCTAAACATAAAAATTGCTGAATTTTTGGTTTCCATTCTCTAACTTTATTTTTTTGTATTTCAGATTTATGACCGGTTTCAGCCTGTTGGTGTATGTCTAAGCTATGAGCAGTCACAACACCTTTTGCATGAAGTAGGCCAGTCATACACACAACAACTTGCTGCTGCCATAAATGAGGGCAAAAGATTAAGGATAGTTGGCGACAATGTAAATTATGCTGTTGGCATCAGGGACCAGAGGTCGCAGGACAATGGAAAAACACAACACCTTCATCATGCATTTGCTTCCATTGCTTTGATCCATGATGTTGACTTTGCACACCTTTCCTCGGAACGACCACAAAAGCCTTGGACTGATGTAAATGTACAGGATTTGCTCATGAATCAGGATGACTACCAAGCATTAAGACAAGACTATATTAATCAAATTGTAACTGTTGCAAAAAAGCATATTCCATATTTTAAATTCTTGGAAGACATTTCTCTACAGAACCCTATAGCTACAGGTACTATAACCAAGACAAGTGAAAACCACAAAAAAACTAAGGTAATTCCACTGGAGACTGTTCTTAAAAATGAAATGTACTATTCTGATGTTGTAGACATTTTAGACAGTTATGAAAACATATTGGAGACAACATTCAATGCAGCAGGAAAAGAAGTAACAGATGATGTCAAAATCCACATTGGTGGTGATCAACTTACCCGTGAGAGGTTTTCTGGTGCAAAAGGTTTAAGAGCAGCTGAAAACAATGTGAAAAATCGCTTCGAACACCTGACCCCTGTAACATTTGAAATGTTTCATCTTCTCATGAACTTCTTGCAAGGATTTTTTGACTTTTTGTATAGTGACAAAAGTGCGGGAGACCTTGGGACCCTCAAGTGTGAGATAAATAGAGTAATGAGAAGTCAGGTTGACCAAGATGTTAAAAAGGCTTATGGTGCAGATAAAGACTTTGTGATTGCCTTTTTAGATGCATACATTGTTGAACTATTATGTGAACGTTTTGGAATGGAGGACCATCTATCAGTCCCAACCAAAAATATTCCACCAGAATTTTCATCAGTAGAGGAGAAAAAGACATGGATGAATGAGGTGATTGGAAAACTGGTTGATGAAATGGTGTGGCCAAAAAAAATTGAAGATATCCAGGATGAGGTTATTGGTAAGCATTAATACATGTAGCTTATAGTATACAATACAACTTGTAATTACTTCCATATTTAAGCATCTGGCTTTCAAATTTTTGGCTTATAGCATTCCTGATGAAGATTAATCTAGAAAAGCACTTCAACACTAACTTTTATAAAGTGTTAATGTTATATATTTCCTTACTTTTCACATACCTGTATATAAAACATATTTACTTTCACAATCCGACATAGTTATATGAGACTATATATCCCTAAAAAGGAGATGTGGTATGATTGCAAATGAGACAACTATCCACCGAAGATTGAATGAAGTGAATGTAAGCAATTATAGGCAACTGTACAGCCTACAATTTTGTTTCGTTTTGGTTTCTTTGGACACCAGATTTGTATTGAGATCAAACAAAATACCCTTAAATCCTGTCAATGACTGTATACTGGCCTGGGTACCTTAGCTTTAATTGTTTAAAGTTCATTTGCATTTTTAACGGTTGTTTCATATAGTTAAACTTGTGGAATTAATTCTTGGTTAATGTTATTTTCAGAGGATGGGCAGTACCTACCAGTAACATTGAAATTGTCAAATGGAACTGAGATCTCAATTTGTCCCAGAATCAGAACAACCAATAAGAAGTCGGTTGATGAAGGAAGTGACAAGGTTAAGAACTATGGACATTTAGTGTTAGAATTGGGTATGCTGTTTAAAGAGCTGTTGGGTGTTTGCAAATCTCCAGAACGGAATCAAATGTTGAGGTTGTTGAAGCACAGTATGACAGTATTTAAAGCGAGGTCCAATAACAGCAAATATGCTTTGGAAATACACCGCTTTCTGATACAACAAATTTCTACCTTGTCAGAAAAGGAGGCAGCTGAGGTTGTTACAGGAATGTTTGTCAACACCAAAGGAAAGGTGGACAGTTATATCCCTGCTGACTTGCAGATGGAGTATATGGTCAAGACCATAAAAAAACACATAAAACATATGTATTCCAACAAAAGTGAAGCAAACATTGCAAAGCAGACCAGATCCTTATCAGGAATTCAAGATTTATCAGAACATTTTGATAAAGCTAGTGGTGTAGTTCATAGATGCAAAAAACACAAAAAAAAGGATTCTGATGGTGATGAGTTATTGATGATTCAAGACTTAAGAAAACTTAGACCATTTTCGTTTCAGTCAGGGAGACTTCATAATGACTTTCCAAACATTAAGAAATCGGTTATTGAATATATGAATGTTGATCATTATCATTCTTGGATAAGATCTAGGATCGTTATCAATGCAAACGACCTAGGCCAATAAATATTCCTGACATATTACATGTACATGTACTGACTGTGCCTACTTCTCTTCAGCATTAATATATTGTACCTAAACATTTGTACATTTTTAGCTCACCTGACCCGAAGGGTCAAGTGAGCTTTTCTCATCACTTGGCGTCCGTCGTCCGTCGTCCGTCGTCGTCGTCGTCGGCGTCGTCGTCGTCGTCGTCGTCCGTCGTAGTTAGCTTTTTACAAAAATCTTCTCCTCTGAAACCACTGGGCCAAATTTAACCAAACTTGGCCACAATCATCATTAGGGTATCTAGTTTAAAAAATGTGTCCGATGACCCCGCCAACCAACCAAGATTGCCGCCATGGCTAAAAATAGAACATAGGGGTAAAATGTAGATTTTGGCTTATATCTCTTTAACCAAAGCATTTAGAGGTAATCTGACATGGGGGTAAAACTGATTATCAGGTCAAGATCTATCTGCCCTGAAATTTTCAGACAAATCTGACAACCTGTTGTTGGGTTGCTGCCCCTGAATTGGTAATTTTAAGGAAATTTTGCAGTTTTTGGTTATTATCTTGAATATTATTATAGATAGAGATAAACTGTAAACAGCAATAATGTTCAGCAAAGTAAGATCTACAAATAAGTTGTCATGACCAAAATTGTCAGTCGACCCCTTTAGGAGTTATTGCCCTTAATAATCAATTTTTAACAATTTTTTGATAATTTTTGTAATCTTTTACAAAAATCTTCTTCTCTGAAACTACTGATACAAATTTAACCATACTTGGCCATAATCATTATTAGGGTATCTAGTTTAAAATATTTGTCCGATGACCCCGCCAACTAACCAAGATGGCCGCCATGGCTAAAAATAGAACATAGGGGTAAAATGCAGTTTTTGGTTTATATCTCTGAAACTAAAGCATTTAGAGCAAATCTGACAGGTGGCAAAAATGTTCATCAGATTTAGATTTATCTGCCCTGAAATTTTCAGACAAATCCGACGACCCGTTGTTGGGTTGCTGACCCTGAGTTAGTAATTTTACAAAAAATTGGCAGTTTTTTGTTATTATCTTAGATATCATTATAATAGCTAATATCTAATACTATTAATTATGATTTTAACCTTATTTTACATGATTTCCAAAGCATCAGTAAATACAGGTGAGCGACACAGGCTCTTGAGAGCCTCTAGTTTATATAGGTCAAATATTGCTGTCTTTGTTACTTTTTATAAGTGTAAACATGGTATGCAATTTCACTGAAATATTACTCTCTGTAGTGCTGCATAAGTTTTTCTCAATAATGCTACATAAGCTTTTTAAATGTTTCTCAATGTTGTGCTTGGTAAATGTTTCTCAATGTAGGGCTTGATAAGTGTATCTCAATTTTGTGCTTGATAAGAGTATCTCAATGTTGTTCTTGAAAAATGTATCTCAATGTTGTGCTTGGTAAATGTTTCTCAATGTAGTGCTTGATAAATTTTTCTCAATGTAGTGCTTGATAAATGTTTCTCAATGTAGTGCTTGATCAGTTTAAACAGTGTAGTGCTGCATTAATTTTATTTTTAAAGGAACACTGCTAATGCAATTGATTTATCCACAATAAATGACACAATTGATAAATAATATAGATATATTAAAGTTAGGCCTGTGTTTAATCAGTTAATCAATTGCAATTTGAGTTTTTACCACTTTTTTTGTGAATTTACGTGTCATTCTGAAAGTTTTAACCCAATCTTGACTTTTAATTATTATGGTTAAACATTTGTTTAAGGGTGGCCAAAAAACTCAGTATGTCAACTTTGTCCACTGTTATTATACATACATGTAAATAATTTTTTTTGGATCTGTATTGCTTTTGAAATTTGTATATTTATGTTGACTGCATATGAATCCATTGTTTCACAAAGTTTTTTTTGTTGCTCATGTTGAATATGTTTTTCTGAATGAAATGAATAAAATTATTAAATGATAATTTGTGCTGTACATACATCTTCAACGTATGCCATAATAAATATATTCCTAGATTCTGTATAGTTTTGTTACTAATTATTTTTTAAAAACTGACAGACAGAAGTGAATTTAGGAATTTATTTATGATGGCCTAGCTAATGATTATGAATACACATCTATTTCCATATAAAAATATGTTGTATGGTTAGATTGCCAATGAGACAATTTTCCAATATGTCAATAAAAACAAAACAATAAAATTAAAGATTGCCCAGTAACACGTTATGGTTTCCATGTGACCTGCAACAATAAGCAAAAACAAGTTGGTATTGTAAGTTATAAAAGACCCTTGAAATAAAAAAAATCTGAAATGATTCTACAGAGAACAAAAGAAAACCATTGAATTAAAGAATCCTGGCTCTTGATGTGAAAATCAGTATGAAAGGGACGATTGATTAAATCAGGACTATGCACAAAAAACAAATAACCGAAAGGTAAACGCCAAAGTTAGTTCAAAGCCCAATTTCAACAAATAAACCATGTTCTCAAAGACTAAACATCTAAAATGTCCATCATTACACTGCTATAGATTTAGGGATTAATTACTGCTTACTTAATGTAGCAATTATTTCATGCATATTCATGACAATACAGATTTAATTAAGTGTAAGGACACAATGCAAGCAGTCTCATAAATGCAGGAATCAGGATACATATATATTTGCTACAAGTCATTCCCTAAGTGCTTTATAAGCAGCATTGGGTGCGTCTTGGTACATGTATGTACATTTGAACGAGTCCATTTCATACACAATACAGATAAGAAAGGACCCTGGTTAAACACTTTTCAGGACCTCACGTACTGCTACCCATAATATTTATTATTCACTTGGTCTAGTCCTGAATATGCACGAAGGGTATGACCCTGTGGCTGTTCGACCACTTTTAAGCCCTAACTGTCATATTTATTTTTCACTTGTTCTAGTCCTGAATATAGATGAAATGTTTGCCACTGGACAAAAAGAAAACAATCAATCAAAAGAGAATAAATAGAATCATCAAAAATTCTTAACAGTACACAGACAACACTAACTACCATTTCCTCTGAAAAAACAGACACACAAACCACCACATGCTCCCCATAGCCAGACAAGGTATAGGCACCCAATGTGAAATCCCCAAAATTAATACAAAGAACAACACATGGAAATCAATTGAAGTCTGAGTGATAACATTCATTATACAAATTACATTCTGTATTAAGTATTTAATAAATATATATTATGGCATGTGAAAGAAATTGAGAGTACTTATTCATGCGTATGTATATCATGTATATGAGCGTCCTGGAACTTACAAAAAAACAATTCACTGAAAATATATAAAAATCTTTGGTTTTTGAAAGGTCATTTATATTTTTCATGTAGTTCATATCAAAGAAATGCTGTCCAGACAATGTATATGAACATAGTTGTTTAAGAAGAATGCTTAGCATGTCCAATAATCACAGCAATGTTCTCCGCATATTGGTGTTTTAAGTAAGGAAACAATTCCAGAATCTGTTGTACTGTCTCTAGACGTTCTCTAGAACTGCAGATTTTTTCAATCAGATCAAGGGACAGTCCTGTTGATGGAATATTGTTTGGCATTTCTGTAATTTCGCTTTCAGCCTTGAAATATTGAAACAATAAAGACCTTAACACTTCTTTATTGTCAGTTTCAAGCTTCATTTTCTTTGATTTTTTCGGTAATTCCTCAGTCATGTCAGTTTCTAGTAAAGGTTCATAGCAAAGTAAACAGTCACAATGTTTCTCACAGTTATCACAACAGTCGTGACCATCAACCTTTCTGGCAAACTCACTTCCAAAATATTTGCATAAATTTTCCCACCTACAATCTGTTGTCATAACAAAGTCTCTAACTTCCTGATCAACAGGCATATTTTTTCCTATATCGTACTTGTTGTAGTAAAGTGTTGCTGTTGAAAAGATTCCATCTCTGCCTGCTCGTCCAACTTCCTGAAGATATGCTGAAAAGAAAGCAAAAGATTAGTAACATTCAAATATACTACAATACATGTGTACATGCATCCATTAACACAAAAACACTACAATAAATTATTTTAGTGGGGGGGGGGGGGGGGTCTGAAGAGATACAATGGCAAGTGACTCCTTAATGAAAAAGGTAGGTACATGTATCTGATATATTATCATTAGTGTGAATCAATTTTATGGTCTCCTCTTCTCTGTGAATATTGCATACATGTACATGTACATGCATGACTTGTATGAATATATTATTCAAAGGAAATATACTGAATAGGTTTGTTTCAGTTGTTTTATATTTGTCATTTCTGGACCTTTTATAACTGACTATGCAGTATGGATTTTGCTCATTGTTGAAGATCGCACGGTGACTTGTAATTGTTTTTTTATTCATGTGTTTGTCACTTGGCCTCGGGTGGAGAGTTGTCTCATTGGCAATTATACTACATCTCCTTATTTTTACATTCTAGCACATCAACTTACTTTCCAAAGAGCTAGGAACCCCATAGTGTACCACTTGTCTTATATCAGGAGCATCAGTACCCATGCTATAGGCTTCTGTTGCAAACAGGAGACGTAGACTACCACAATTCATCTGCTCAACAACTTCTGCTTTAAACTGTGAAATAATTACTGTAAATTCAGAAATTATTGCGTGCATTTATTATTGCGATTTTGTCATTTAAGACTAAAATCCGATTTTAATTTTTGCGATATTGAGAATCATCCTGTTGAATTCATATAAAAAATTTCAAAATGCGAGTTTAAACTATTGCGATTATAACTCTGTCGCATTTTTCGCAATAATAAAAACATCGCAATAATTTCTGAATTTACAGTAATAATTACTTAAATTATAATACATATCATGACATAATCAGACATCAATTTAACAAAATTTATTATAAAAAATGAGCTTTCAGGCTACATGTAGTTTGCATATCATGCACATACTTATCGAAAATGTTAAAAAAGAACAAAGTAATCCATATTCGTAATCATACAACGAATACATGTATATACATCTGCTCACATTTGATGAAATAATTGCCAAGATTAAAAAGGGGGCAGGAAATTTTTTCTTTGCTGAATATTCATTTTCATCAGTCATGTCAGTAACTAGTTCAGCTTGTTATTATTTTTGTGGTCGACAAAAATTTACTATTACGTGTACTCATTTATTTCCTACAGTATAATTCTTTTGAAGAATATCTATTTTCACCCTGTCTTTGAAAAGATTATCAGTTCTCAACGGGTCAGGATAATATTTTCAAATTCTACCCCTCCCCCTTTCTTAATATCAAACAGTTGTCCCCTAAATACTTTTTAGGTCTAAAATTACCTTTTCTGTACATGGTGCATGGTACTGGGAAACAATTGTCTTAACTTCCTCACAAACTGAAGTCCCATCTTCCTCTGGCTTCATGGTCAATTGGTAGCCTTCTGCACACCACTTTAACTTTGAATAGACTACAGTTTTCGGAAATTTGTCTTTGTTTTTCCTCAGATCACTGATGAGTGGACTGATTACTGTCCTGAATGAGTCCAGAGTATTCTGTGGTGGCCTTTTTTCACACAGCAATTTAATATTGTCTCTAACAATTGATGATTTAACAACATGAACTTTTTTCAAACATAGGGATTTTTCAATTGTTTCACACGTCTTTTGTGTTGCAGTTCCAGTCAATGCTAATACTCGGGAAAGAGGAAAGACTGATCTGAGCTGTGAAATCTTTTTGTAGTCTGTTCTGAAATCATTTCCCCATTTTTCAATACAATGTGCTTCATCTACTATGATGTAAGTCACCTTCTCTTGCCAACAAGAGTTCTTGAAAATGTCAAATACTGTCTTGTTAAGTATGTGCTCAGGATGTCCTATTACAAAGCGATAATTTGACTGTCTAAATCTGCAGACATCACACACACAATGTTCTTCACTGTTTATACCAAGATCACATTGGTTCTCCTTCAATTTCTCTATAAATCCCATTGTTATACAAACAGCGTCTTTCCCACACCTTTGTAATTGTTCAGTTATGATTGAATTTAATGGACTTACTATCAAAACTGTCGGTATCTGCTTGTAACTTTGATATGACAAAGTTTCAAAAATTAAGGATTTTCCATATCCAGTGCGAAGACACGCAATTATGTCACTTTCCTTTAATAAATTTATGCAATCTGCTTGTTTAGGCTTATGAAAGTTATATTCAGTTTGTCTTTTCATGTTTATGCACGATAAAGCATACTTCAAACCTAAACTGTTCTCAAATTTACTTAGTATTGTTGTATTGAATCTGCCGACTATGGAGGACGCCATTGTTGTTGTCATATTTAGCTTTCCCAGTGTGCATTGCGCGACAAAATTAGGACTAACCAATCACTGACAGGTAGCCTGGCATCCCGGCCCGATATCTAGCTGCGCGTCGTATGGGCCAGGTGGGGAACAAATACCACGTGATCGATTCAGTGCCAGTTGACTCTGAATCTAAAGTGAGGCTGAATAAATATATGCATAATCTTGTAAACAACAAAAATGGCTTCAACGATCTACCAAATTATGATGTTAATAAGGACAAAATGTGGCTCCCTTTAGATATACTGGAAAACTTTCGGTGATGACATTAAATTATGTATTTATAAGTTTTATAGTGCTATTGGTCGTGATGAATCCATCGAGACAGTTTGGTACACCCAGGAAATCTTCCAAATTGTGCTGTGTATGTGGGACAACACCGAAAGAAAAGCGAAGTGTAAATGGAAAAAATAAAGCAGGGAAAAATATTTCGGTATTACTGGCAAGGTATGGACAGATTACCGTTTCAGAAGGGTGTTTGTGCAGAAGCTGCTATGAGAAATTATTGAAAATCGACCAAACTGTTTTAGACTTTAGAAATAAATGTCAATCTTCAAAACCAGGTGTCAAAAGGTGTTTGAGTGACATAACCTCCATGAGCAATATAATTGAAATCAATGTTAGTACAATTTCTCCGTCACCAGTTGCAATGTCCTTATTTCAAACGCCTAACTCAAGCCATTCACGGTCACAAGTTGCAGTGTCTCTATTTCAAACGCCTGTTGTTGTTAACAATAAGATTAACATTGAGAGTCCAGTGACTCCTGTGCTTCGGACTATAACTCCAAAACCAGTCAAAAGATCATTGTTAGATGACAGCGGATATATGTCTTCGTCTATATGTCCCAGCCCTATAGCAGTTTCCATAATGCCATCACCAGTGGTCAAGCAAACTGACCATTGCTACAGCAAGACTGTCACGAGTACTCCAAAGCCAAAATCAGCACCATTGGTAAGATATTTTTATAGTTTTTATGTCATTGAATAAGAAGAATAAGAATAAGAATAGTTTTATTTGTCAATCAAGACGCCCATGAAGAGCAGAATAATTAATACAATGTATGATATATACATTTGATTAACATATTGATTTTGTTGATTACAGTGATGAAAAAAATAAAACCAAAAAAAAACAAAAAAACATTTGTTATGGTCTATAAAGGACTTAAAATCATATATAATGACCTAATTTTTTGGATATGTATGCACAACCCAGTCTTCTTTGTTAATATAGACTGAATAATTTATATCTTATAAAAATAACATACATTTTTATTGTAAATTAATATTTATTTCATTGTATTTTATTCAATATTAAAGAAACGTTGCTTCTGATTCAACAAATCTTGCTTTCAGGTTGAACAGTTTCCATTGTCAGTAATTTAATAAAATGAATATAAATATTAATAACTACTAGTAGCACTGTAGTGTAATCACAAACAACTTACAATGTATACTTTGAAAAATGTTGAAGTGACAAAATTAGCAGAAAA
This sequence comes from Mytilus californianus, assembly GCF_021869535.1. NCBI lineage: Eukaryota > Metazoa > Mollusca > Bivalvia > Mytilida > Mytilidae > Mytilus > Mytilus californianus. Next base: position 8,731,990 of record NW_026262582.1, read on the forward strand.
CGCCCACCTTTTTTACAATTGTTATTGTATACATTGTACCACTAATATCTTATCAAGGATTATGGGGTAGGTGTCAACGAAACAACCCCTTATAATAACAAAATAATTTAAACTTAATAAATATTGTTAATGTCTAATGTAATTATGAATTAAAATACATGTACATGTATCTTTGCACCTGCCCACATCATTTGAAATGTTAAATGTATTAACCCAAACATTTAGTTCAACAATTCTACGTGTATGCATGTACATGTAGAATCAAACAATATTGCCAACTTGGACAACTGTAAGCTAAAGTAGTATTCATGTGAACTAATAATTTTTCAGGCTTCAAAGAGTTCTACTAATACTCCAGTAAACCATGAGGGGGCAGATGAAAATGTTACAGTTACAGTACCATCTTTAAGCAAAACTGAAAAAGCACATCTTGCTTCATTACTACATTCTGGTGGATACATCTCACACATTGGAGATCTGTTGTTAAAAAATAAAGATTTTTTGAAACATGTGACAAATTACTTCCAAACTGAAAGTGAGGAGAAAATAAAAATTTTAAATAAAGAAAAACATGGATTTGTTAGTGTTCTGATGAAAAAAACATGTGACAATATGTATGGATTTTCCTGGGACAAAATTTGTGAAGAATTTAAAAGTCAGTTTCCCTTACTTGCAAGCATAGTGGAAGGTATAATGTCTTCTGGGGAGAAGAATAGAGACAAGATATTGCCAAGGATGGGAATGGTGTATGCAGTTTGTGCACAGACAAGACACCACAAGCTAAGCTTAGTGCAGAGGATGATGACTCTATGCCTGTTAGACAACATAGCAGATCAAAAGGTATTGTGATATTATATTATTGGATTGTAAATTGGACAATATGTGTCGGTTCAAAGTTTGTAATATAAATTTAGAAAAGATTATAATGTTTTTATTACTTTATAAATGTTGAGAGAGCTCGAGCTTTTAAAAATATCTTTTGTTAAATAAAACTCAAAAAGTTTTCTATTTGAATTGTCTTAATTACTGACTTTTTTTCTCAATTATAAATGATACGATGATGTACATTGTATGTAATAAAAATTTCTCTTATAAAAATGATAAACAGATCTTAATAGAAATAAAAAAGGAAAGCAAAACCAACTACATGTATCATGTGATGTATATATTTCAACCTTTTTCTCAACATGCTCAAATTCATTTTATAGCCTAGGTGATAACTAGTAGATGTAAGTATTGGGTGGTTGTGTGTATAAATGTATTACTTTATTCTGTGTATACGGTACTCTTTTCTTTAGATACAAATGTACATGTATTCGATAGTATAGTTTGTAAGTGCTTCAGTAGTTGGAAAGTTACAAAGCATATATAGCTGTATATTATATGGAACAAGCAAATCATGTTCATATGTACACAATTTATAAATTAAAAGATTAACATGTTTTACAAATTTTCCACTTTTCACCTATAAATGTAATGAAAAGCAACAAAAAAACGTAACCTAAAAAACATCAGTGACTGTACTTACACATGATGTCATTCCCTGCTGGAGCACTTTTGCCTGTAGTATATATCTAGCTGTATGTGTACATGTACTGTTTGTAGTTTATTATTATTTTCAAGTATATCATTGCATGGTTGTGGGACAATTGTATTAATAATGCATTACTCCTATTCTTTATTTCATACATGTGTTAGCCATGTTTAGCCATGCACATTCTTTACTTAGGACTTTTTTAAAAGATATACGCATACAAATGTAGATATAAGAAGATGCGGTATGAATGCCAATGAGACAACTCTCTATCCAGAGTCTATATACAAATAGAATTCTCATTTATTAAAAAAGATTATAATTTAAACCCTATCATAAAGACAGTAAACATACTAATGTATACACAGGCCATAGTGTGAACTTGTTTTGCTATATGATATAAAAACTAATATATATATATATACACTGTATATATATATATATACATAAGGTCAAAGACATGTTTTTCCCCATCCAGATATCCAACATGAATCATTGAATGTCCTTAAGAAATGAAGAATAAGAATTAATTTACGTGAGCAGTCATTTTATGTCTCTTTTGAATAGGAATTAATTTATACAAGCAATGTGTGTCTTTTGGAATCAGAATATATTTTTGTTCAGTATAGAAGGGGAAAAATATGACATGTAAGAGATACTCATCAATGACTTACACTAAAAAAACAGTAAAATTACAGAAAAGCAAAGGAACTGCTCTTTTATTGTTGGTTTTCATCTAAGTCATAATGGTCACAGAGCCTTCAACACTTTTCAGAACATGAAATAATTAAAAATACATGTAGCCTACATGCATGTGGCATTGAACAATGTAAATGTTTGACAATTCAATGCAAACAAAACATTGTATATGTACATCTAGTGCAAATTCATAAAAGGGGAATGGAATTAAATTTGAAGTTTTTTTTTTATATAACTGCAGTTTTTGTTGTCCTTTACTTTTTATGGTTTTTTCCCATGTGTTACTGTCTTTTGCCCTTTTAGATACATGTGTACATGTGAATTAAGTCGTAAAATTGAAATCTAATTCACACCTTGGCGGCTTGGCCATGTGAAATCTTATAGTTTTAACTTTCTCACCAGGTGATTGCTGATAAGAATTTACCTGTTTCTGCTTACTAATTATGATCAGACTGATAATTACATATGGTAATACTGTACATCAATTTATAAAGAAAAATAAATACTGTCTAATTTTTACTTATTGATGTTAAACAAAAATTTGATACAGATGTCAAATGCAAAACAGACTTAAAAAAGAGTATCATATTTTATCTAAAAATAATCATTATCATGATTATAACTTAAATTTTATAACATATATGGTTTGAAAAGTTTTGATGTATTGTTTCTCTTTATATATCTGAACATTCAATTAGGCAGACATTGATAGTTTTAATATGCTTAAATATATATATAGCTGTATCGATTGTATAGAATTTGAAAAAGCTAAATTATATATATAAATTCTTCTGGCTAGCATACATGTACATGTAAATGTGTACTGAACGACTGCTTAGACAAAGCTCATCATGAACAATGGTCTAGAAATTAAAAAAAATTGAATGCATTTTTTTTACATCGCAAACCACTTGATACATGTATGTGATATACATGTATGTTGAATTCAATTTTTTTTTTAAATGTTTGAAATTTGAAGAAAACCTGTATTACTGATACGCATACACATACTTTATGAGGCCTCCTTATTTTCTACCTTGTCATGGCTCTTAAAAATCTTCCACTGAAGTATGTAAGAAGTACATGTACATGTATTTGAAACAAAAATATTTAACAACAATGACAATCAGAGACATGAATGAAAAGTAACTAAATCAAACTGTGGTAAACATTTTACTTTGACATTAATATAAATTTTGGTGCCATAATTTGATACAGATGTATGTAAACTCCTAATTTCAAACTCTTAACAGTCTATTATAAACCTGCCAAAGGATCATTGACAAGAACTTCATTTTATATTTACAATATGTATAGAATCTGTTGAAAAGGGAAAATTTCATTCATTGCATGCATACACCAGTTCAATAAAAAAAATAATAAATTTATTAGGTGCACATGTGCATGATGTGTATCCATGACCTTATGTACAAATGTTAGTTGTACATTGACATACATGTATTGTGTTGAAGCTGGACTGCTATGTGTAATTCATCAAAACTAGTCAACAGTTGTTGTTATTTACAATGTAATTAAATGATTCAGTAACAATATGCTAATTTTTATGCCCCCGCTGTAGTGGAGGGGGCATTAATTTTTACCCTTGTCCGTCTGTACGTCCCAAATTGGGTTTCCTTTCTTTAACTTTAGTTTGCCTCAACCAAATGTTATGAAACTTATACACAATGCTCATTACTATAAAATACAGATCAAGTGTGAAATTGGGTGGCGTCACTTATATCTTGAGTTATGCCCTTTCTAAACATAAAAATTGCTGAATTGTTCGTTTCCGTTCTTTAACTTTTGTTTGCCTCAACCAAATGTTATGAAACTTATACACAATGCTTATTACCATAGAATACAGATCAATTAGAAATTGGATGGCTTCGCTTTTACTGTTCTTGAGTTATGCCCCATTCTAAACATAAAAATTGCTGAATTTTTGGTTTCCATTCTCTAACTTTATTTTTTTGTATTTCAGATTTATGACCGGTTTCAGCCTGTTGGTGTATGTCTAAGCTATGAGCAGTCACAACACCTTTTGCATGAAGTAGGCCAGTCATACACACAACAACTTGCTGCTGCCATAAATGAGGGCAAAAGATTAAGGATAGTTGGCGACAATGTAAACTATGCTGTTGGCATCAGGGACCAGAGGTCGCAGGACAATGGAAAAACACAACACCTTCATCATGCATTTGCTTCCATTGCTTTGATCCATGATGTTGACTTTGCACACCTTTCCTCGGAACGACCACAAAAGCCTTGGACTGATGTAAATGTACAGGATTTGCTCATGAATCAGGATGACTACCAAGCATTAAGACAAGACTATATTAATCAAATTGTAACTGTTGCAAAAAAGTATATTCCATATTTTAAATTCTTGGAAGACATTTCTCTACAGAACCCTATAGCTACAGGTACTATAACCAAGACAAGTGAAAACCACAAAAAACTAAGGTAATTCCACTGGAGACTGTTCTTAAAAATGAAATGTACTATTCTGATGTTGTAGACATTTTAGACAGTTATGAAAACATATTGGAGACAACATTCAATGCAGCAGGAAAAGAAGTAACAGATGATGTCAAAATCCACATTGGTGGTGATCAACTTACCCGTGAGAGGTTTTCTGGTGCAAAAGGTTTAAGAGCAGCTGAAAACAATGTGAAAAATCGCTTCGGACACCTGACCCCTATAACATTTGAAATGTTTCATCTTCTCATGAACTTCTTGCAAGGATTTTTTGACTTTTTGTATAGTGACAAAAGTGCGGGAGACCTTGGAACCCTCAAGTGTGAGATAAATAGAGTAATGAGAAGTCAGGTTGACCAAGATGTTAAAAAGGCTTATGATGCAGATAAAGACTTTGTGATTGCCTTTGTAAATGCATACATTGTTGAACTATTATGTGAACGTTTCGGAATGGAGGACCATCTATCAGTCCCAACCAAAAATATTCCACCAGAATTTTCATCAGTAGAGGAGAAAAAGACATGGATGAATGAGGTGATTGGAAAAATGGTTGATGAAATGGTGTGGCCAAAAAAAATTGAAGATATCCAGGATGATGTTATTGGTAAGCATTAATACATGTAGCTTATAGTATACAATACAACTTGTAATTACTTCCATATTTAAGCATCTAGCTTTCAAATTTTTGGCTTATAGCATTCCTGATGAAGATTAATCTAGAAAAGCACTTCAACACTAACTTTTATAAAGTGTTAATGTTATATATTTCCTTACTTTTCACATACCTGTATATAAAACATATTTACTTTCACAATCCGACATAGTTATATGAGACTATATATCCCTAAAAAGGAAATGTGGTATGATTGCAAATGAGACAACTATCCACCAAAGATTGAATGAAGTGAATGTAAGCAATTATAGGCAACTGTACAGCCTTCAATTTTGTTTCGTTTTGGTTTCTTAGGACACCAGATTTGTATTGAGATCAAACAAAATACCCTTAAATCCTGTCAATGACTGTATACTGGCCTGGGTACCTTAGCTTTAATTGTTTAAAGTTCATTTGCATTTTTAACGGTTGTTTCATATAGTTAAACTTGTGGAATTAATTCTTGGTTAATGTTATTTTCAGAGGATGGGCAGTACCTACCAGTAACATTGAAATTGTCAAATGGAACTGAGATCTCAATTTGTCCCAGAATCAGAACAACCAATAAGAAGTCGGTTGATGAAGGAAGTGACAAGGTTAAGAACTATGGACATTTAGTGTTAGAATTGGGTATGCTGTTTAAAGAGCTGTTGGGTGTTTGCAAATCTCCAGAACGGAATCAAATGTTGAGGTTGTTGAAGCACAGTATGACAGTATTTAAAGCGAGGTCCAATAACAGCAAATATGCTTTGGAAATACACCGCTTTCTGATACAACAAATTTCTACCTTGTCAGAAAGGAGGCAGCTGAGGTTGTTACAGGAATGTTTGTCAACACCAAAGGAAAGGTGGACAGTTATATCCCTGCTGACTTGCAGATGAAGTATATGGTCAAGACCATAAAAAAACACATAAAACATATGTATTCCAACAAAAGTGAAGCAAACATTGCAAAGCAGACCAGATCCTTATCAGGAATTCAAGATTTATCAGAACATTTTGATAAAGCTAGTGGTGTAGTTCATAGATGCAAAAAACAAAAAAAAAAGGATTCTGATGGTGATGAGTTATTGATTATTCAAGACTTAAGAAAACTTAGACCATTTTCGTTTCAGTCAGGGAGACTTCATAATGCCTTTCCAAACATTAAGAAATCGGTTATTGAATATATGAATGTTGATCATTATCATTCTTGGATAAGATCTAGGATCGTTATCAATGCGAACGACCTAGGCCAATAAATATTCCTGACATATTACATGTACATGTACTGACTGTGCCTACTTCTCTTCAGCATTAATATATTGTACCTAAACATTTGTACATTTTTTATATAGGTCAAATATTGCTGTCTTTGTTACTTTTTATAAGTGTAAACATGGTATGCAATTTCACTGAAATATTACTCTCTGTAGTGCTGCATAAGTTTTTCTCAATAATGCTACATAAGCTTTTTAAATGTTTCTCAATGTTGTGCTTGGTAAATGTTTCTCAATGTAGGGCTTGATAAGTGTATCTCAATTTTGTGCTTGATAAGAGTATCTCAATGTTGTTCTTGAAAAATGTATCTCAATGTTGTGCTTGGTAAATGTTTCTCAATGTAGTGCTTGATAAATTTTTCTCAATGTAGTGCTTGATAAATGTTTCTCAATGTAGTGCTTGATCAGTTTAAACAGTGTAGTGCTGCATTAATTTTATTTTTAAAGGAACACTGCTAATGCAATTGATTTATCCACAATAAATGACACAATTGATAAATAACATAGATATATTAAAGTTAGGCCTGTGTTTAATCAGTTAATCAATTGCAATTTGAGTTTTTACCACGTTTTTGTGAATTTACGTGTCATTCTGAAAGTTTTAACCCAATCTTGACTTTTAATTATTATGGTTATGTTGAGTATGTTTTTCTGAATGAAATGAATAAAATTATTAAATGATAATTTGTGCTGTACATACATCTTCAACGTATGCCATAATAAATATATTCCTAGATTCTGTATAGTTTTGTTACTAATTATTTTTTAAAAACTGACAGACAGAAGTGAATTTAGGAATTTATTTATGATGGCCTAGCTAATGATTATGAATACACATCTATTTCCATATAAAAATATGTTGTATGGTTAGATTGCCAATGAGACAATTTTCCAATATGTCAATAAAAACAAAACAATAAAATTAAAGATTGCCCAGTAACACGTTATGGTTTCCATTTGACCTGCAACAATAAGCAAAAACAAGTTGGTATTGTAAGTTATAAAAGACCCTTGAAATAAAAAAAATCTGAAATGATTCTACAGAGAACAAAAGAAAACCATTGAATTAAAGAATCCTGGCTCTTGATGTGAAAATCAGTATGAAAGGGACGATTGATTAAATCAGGACTATGCACAAAAACAAATAACCGAAAGGTAAACGCCAAAGTTAGTTCAAAGCCCAATTTCAACAAATAAACCATGTTCTCAAAGACTAAACATCTAAAATGTCCATCATTACACTGCTATAGATTTAGGGATTAATTACTGCTTACTTAATGTAGCAATTATTTCATGCATATTCATGACAATACAGATTTAATTAAGTGTAAGGACACAATGCAAGCAGTCTCATAAATGCAGGAATCAGGATACATATATATTTGCTACAAGTCATTCCCTAAGTGCTTTATAAGCAGCATTGGGTGCGTCTTGGTACATGTATGTACATTTGAACGAGTCCATTTCATACACAATACAGATAAGAAAGGACCCTGGTTAAACACTTTTCAGGACCTCACGTACTGCTACCCATAATATTTATTATTCACTTGGTCTAGTCCTGAATATGCACGAAGGGTATGACCCTGTGGCTGTTCGACCACTTTTAAGCCCTAACTGTCATATTTATTTTTCACTTGTTCTAGTCCTGAATATAGATGAAATGTTTGCCACTGGACAAAAAGAAAACAATCAATCAAAAGAGAATAAATAGAATCATCAAAAATTCTTAACAGTACACAGACAACACTAACTACCATTTCCTCTGAAAAAACAGACACACAAACCACCACATGCTCCCCATAGCCAGACAAGGTATAGGCACCCAATGTGAAATCCCCAAAATTAATACAAAGAACAACACATGGAAATCAATTGAAGTCTGAGTGATAACATTCATTATACAAATTACATTCTGTATTTAGTATTTAATAAATATATATTATGGCATGTGAAAGAAATTGAGAGTACTTATTCATGCGTATGTATATCATGTATATGAGCGTCCTGGAACTTACAAAAAAACAATTCACTGAAAATATATAAAAATCTTTGGTTTTTGAAAGGTCATTTATATTTTTCATGTAGTTCATATCAAAGAAATGCTGTCCAGACAATGTATATGAACATAGTTGTTTAAGAAGAATGCTTAGCATGTCCAATAATCACAGCAATGTTCTCCGCATATTGGTGTTTTAAGTAAGGAAACAATTCCAGAATCTGTTGTACTGTCTCTAGACGTTCTCTAGAACTGCAGATTTTTTCAATCAGATCAAGGGACAGTCCTGTTGATGGAATATTGTTTGGCATTTCTGTAATTTCGCTTTCAGCCTTGAACTATTGAAACAATAAAGACCTTAACACTTCTTTATTGTCAGTTTCAAGCTTCATTTTCTTTGATTTTTTCGGTAATTCCTCAGTCATGTCAGTTTCTAGTAAAGGTTCATAGCAAAGTAAACAGTCACAATGTTTCTCACAGTTATCACAACAGTCGTGACCATCAACCTTTCTGGCAAACTCACTTCCAAAATATTTGCATAAATTTTCCCACCTACAATCTGTTGTCATAACAAAGTCTCTAACTTCCTGATCAACAGGCATATTTTTTCCTATATCGTACTTGTTGTAGTAAAGTGTTGCTGTTGCAAAAATTCCATCTCTGCCTGCTCGTCCAACTTCCTGAAGATATGCTGAAAAGAAAGCAAAAAATTAGTAACATTCAAATATACTACAATACATGTGTACATGCATCCATTAACACAAAAACACTACAATAAATTATTTTAGTGGAGGGGTCTGAAGAGATACAATGGCAAGTGACTCCTTAATGAAAAAGGTAGGTACATGTATCTGATATATTATCATTAGTGTGAATCAATTTTATGGTCTCCTCTTCTCTGTGAATATTGCATACATGTACATGTACATGCATGACTTGTATGAATATATTATTCAAAGGAAATATACTGAATAGGTTTGTTTCAGTTGTTTTATATTTGTCATTTCTGGACCTTTTATAACTGACTATGCAGTATGGATTTTGCTCATTGTTGAAGATCGCACGGTGACTTGTAATTGTTTTTTTATTCATGTGTTTGTCACTTGGCCTCGGGTGGAGAGTTGTCTAATTGGCAATTATACTACATCTCCTTATTTTTACATTCTAGCACATCAACTTACTTTCCAAAGAGCTAGGAACCCCATAGTGTACCACTTGTCTTATATCAGGAGCATCAGTACCCATGCTATAGGCTTCTGTTGCAAACAGGAGACGTAGACTACCACAATTCATCTGCTCAACAACTTCTGCTTTAAACTGTGAAATAATTAATAATTACTTAAATTATAATACATATCATGACATAATCAGACATCAATTTAACAAAATTTATTATAAAAAATGAGCTTTCAGGCTACATGTAGTTTGCATATCATGCACATACTTATCGAAAATGTTAAAAAAGAACAAAGTAATCCATATTCGTAATCATACAACGAATACATATATATACATCTGCTCACATTTGATGAAATAATTGCCAAGATTAAAAAGGGGGCAGGAAATTTTTTTCTTTGCTGAATATTCATTTTCATCAGTCATGTCAGTAACTAGTTCAGCTTGTTATTATTTTTGTGGTCGACAAAAATTTACTATTACGTGTACTCATTTATTTCCTACAGTATAATTCTTTTGAAGAATATCTATTTTCACCCTGTCTTTGAAAAGATTATCAGTTCTCAACGGGTCAGGATAATATTTTCAAATTCTACCCCTCCCCCTTTCTTAATATCAAACAGTTGTCCCCTAAATACTTTTTAGGTCTAAAATTACCTTTTCTGTACATGGTGCATGGTACTGGGAAACAATTGTCTTAACTTCCTCACAAACTGAAGTCCCATCTTCCTCTGGCTTCATGGTCAATTGGTAGCCTTCTGCACACCACTTTAACTTTGAATAGACTACAGTTTTCGGAAATTTGTCTTTGTTTTTCCTCAGATCACTGATGAGTGGACTGATTACTGTCCTGAATGAGTCCAGAGTATTCTGTGGTGGCCTTTTTTCACACAGCAATTTAATATTGTCTCTAACAATTGATGATTTAACAACATGAACTTTTTTCAAACATAGGGATTTTTCAATTGTTTCACACGTCTTTTGTGTTGCAGTTCCAGTCAATGCTAATACTCGGGAAAGAGGAAAGACTGATCTGAGCTGTGAAATCTTTTTGTAGTCTGTTCTGAAATCATTTCCCCATTTTTCAATACAATGTGCTTCATCTACTATGATGTAAGTCACCTTCTCTTGCCAACAAGAGTTCTTGAAAATGTCAAATACTGTCTTGTTAAGTATGTGCTCAGGATGTCCTATTACAAAGCGATAATTTGACTGTCTAAATCTGCAGACATCACACACACAATGTTCTTCACTGTTTATACCAAGATCACATTGGTTCTCCTTCAATTTCTCTATAAATCCCATTGTTATACAAACAGCGTCTTTCCCATACCTTTGTAATTGTTCAGTTATGATTGAATTTAATGGACTTACTATCAAAACTGTCGGTATCTGCTTGTAATTTTGATATGACAAAGTTTCAAAAATTAAGGATTTTCCATATCCAGTGCGAAGACACGCAATTATGTCACTTTCCTTTAATAAATTTATGCAATCTGCTTGTTTAGGCTTATGAAAGTTATATTCAGTTTGTCTTTTCATGTTTATGCACGATAAAGCATACTTCAAACCTAAACTGTTCTCAAATTTACTTAGTATTGTTGTATTGAATCTGCCGACTATGGAGGACGCCATTGTTGTTGTCATATTTAGCTTTCCCAGTGTGCATTGCGCGACAAAATTAGGACTAACCAATCACGACAGGCAGTATATTGATACACGCCTGGCTATACTGACAAGATTAGCCAGGACCCCAGGCTAACTGACAGGCAGTATATTGATACACGCCTGGCTATACTGACAAGATTAGCCAGGACCCCAGGCTAAGTTTCCTTAACTTAAATGTTTACTAAGGAAAATCTTAACTTAAGTAGCTTTATGCATACGGTCCCTGAGGGATGACTCAGGTGTAGAAAAATATGAAAAATTTTTACATACAGGTGAAAATGAATTTTTGAGAATTATTTTGAATTATGTATTAACTGTATGATAATAGACCTATAGTAGCCTTAGTGTTATAATGATAGCAGAAAAAGCAAACGGCCAAAAGCTGTCACGTCCGGTCTGTGTTTTCGTTAGATGTTTTCTGCTGTGTATCGATCTGATGCGTTCAGCCCTTTTCAACAGATTTTTGTAGTTTGTTCTTATATTGTACTGTTACATCACTGTCCCAGGTAAGGGGAGGGTTTAACGACAGTAAACTAGTTTAACTCCGCCACATTCTGTATATGCGTGTCCCAAGTCAGTAGTCTGTAGTTCAGTGCTTGTTGTTGGTTCATGTCTGTCATATTTGTTTTTCGTTATTTGCTTTGTTATAAATTAGGCCGTTAGTTTTCTCAGTTGAATTGTTTCATATTTTTCTTGTCGGAGCCGACTATACGGTATGGGTTTTTCTCATTGTTGAAGGCTTGCTTAAATCCACTACATTTGAACTTTTATGGATAGTTCATACCACATCTCCTTAATTCTATATCATACATATTTAAATTTATTTCTGAATATTATAACGAAAGTACTTCAGTTAACTTTGTATGTAGGTTCTGGGTCAGTGTTAGACAAAGGCGAATTTCCAAAAAGGCTATCTATCATTAGATTGTATCTCTATGGCTCAGGAAATACTTCCGTACCACCTAAAGTATCATCGCGAGTGGAATAGTCGATCACGGTGCCACCTAAAGCATCATCGCAAGTGGAATAGTCGATCACGGTGCCACCTAAAGCATCATCGAGAGTGGAATAGTCGATCACGCTACCACCTAAAGCATCATCGCGAGTGGAATAGTCGATCACAGTGCCACCTAAAGCATCATCGCGAGTGGAATAGTCGATCACGGTGCCACCTAAAGCATCATCGCGAGTGGAATAGTCGATCACGGTGCCACCTAAAGCATCATCGCGAGTGGAATAGTAGATCACGGTGCCACCTAAAGCATCATCGCGAGTGGAATAGTCGATCACAGTGCCACCTAAAGCATCATCGCGAGTGGAATAGTCGATCACGGTGTCACCTAAAGTATCATCGCGAGTGGAATAGTCGATCACGGAGAGGGACTGAATTATTCAGGTTACTCATTCTTTGTTTCCTGTGTACTATTTTGTGAAACCTTTGTTTTTCTTTTTTTCTTTTGTCCATGAAGGTGTCTTTCCTTTTTCGATATGTGAATTTGTTTATCCCCTTAGTAATAAATACTTTTTTACACAACTTAGGTTTGAACAAGTATAGCAACTTTCGTACACGGGTCTGGGTGGCAAACTGAAGGTGAATTTCTATGGAAAGCCTCAGCTGTCATATATTAGAGATTTACAAAACGTTATGCTGAAGCTTAAAATGTAAAGTTAAGACAGCGTGATGTTGAATTGAGTCATCAAAATGCTAACTCTAAATTACAATATGCTAAGTTGAATTTGCGCAATGTTGACTTGCAATGACAAGCGCTTTAGTCGTGATAGTGTAATGATAAGTCACGATGCTGTGATGATATGCCAAACACACGTAACGTTGGGTTTAAAGTACATGATGTGAAGTTGACGTTGCATGATGTTAGCTTGCAGATGGATACTGCTCAGTCATCCACTTCGATAGCTATGATAACAAATAAAATTAATAGCTAAAATGTATGTTGCTGACTTGTTATTAATAAATGTTGAGCTGAGATAGTACGATGTTATATCATTGTGATATTACGATAGGTCTATCATGCAATCTTTTGATTTAAAACACCATGATGCACAGTTGAAAGTACATGATGTTAAGTTAAGATAACACGATGCTGCACCACTATATTGAAACGAAAGGCTTACCATACAATTTGTTGACTTAAAACAACACGATGCAACGTGTTAAACTAAGATGCTCACTTGAAACTACACGACGTACAGTTGAAACTTTGTAATGTTAAGCTACGGTAGCACGATGTTATATCATTATAATGTCACAATAGGCTTATTATACAATTTGCTCATTTAAAACTACACAACGTACAGTTGAAAGTACGTGATGTTAAGCTAGGATGGCACGTTGTTATATCATTAGAATGTCACGATAGGCTTACCACACGATATGCTCGTTTAAAACTACACGACGTACAGTTGAAAGTACGTGATGTTGAGCTATGATAGCAATATCTTATATCATAATAATATCACGATAGGCTTGCCATACAATATGCTCATTTAAAACTACACGACGTACAGTTGAAAGTACGTGTTGTTCAGCTAAGACAGCACGATGTTATATCATTATAATGTCACGATAGGCTTATTATACAATTTGCTCATTTAAAATTACACCACGTACAGCTGAAAGTACGTGATGTTAAGCTAAGATAGCACGTTGTTATATCATTAGAATGTCATGATAGGCTTACCACACGATATGCTCATTAAAAACTACATGACTTTCAGTTGAAACTAGGTGATGTTAAGCTAAGATAGCATGTTGTTATATCATTTGAATGTCACGATAGGCTTCCCATACAATATGCTCATTTAAAACTACACAACGTACAGTTCAAAGTATGTGATGTTGAGCTATGATAGCACGATGTTATATCATATTAATATCACGATAGGCTTGCCATATAATATGCTCATTCAAAACTACACGACGTACAGTTGAAAGTACGTGTTGTTGAGCTAAGATAGCACGATGTTATATCATTATGTCGTCACGAGAGGCTTATCATACAATGTGTTGACTTGAAACTACACGATGTAAATTTGAAGTAGTTTGGTCTTGACTTGAAATAGTAAAATGTTAGGTTATAAAAACAGAACGTAAAGTCAAAATAAAACAATGATAGGATGACATATACTTGTGCAGAATTGAAGAATTTTGGTGTTGACTTCGAATATAGTACAAATATAAGATCGTTTTATGTTAAATTGAAAGACAATAATGATGCGTAAAACATTACGGAATTATGTGAATTGAAAATTCAATTCTATGGAAAAGAATGAGAGACAAATCCCCAGGATTTTTCTTCTTTATTTGCAAGTTGATGAATATTAATGAAATTTAACTCCGGAGGCAAAATGATATACAAAGAAAGTTTTCGATAAATTCATAAAGCAAAAGAATTACCCATCGCTATATATTACACTTGCATACAGTTTTGCCGTATGTTTTACATGTTTTGTTTGGATTTTTTTTAATGATTAAAAACCAGACTTTTTTTTATGAACAATATTTAAGAAAATATTTATCTATGTTGTGTGTTAATATATACAACATAATATTGTGCTTATAAGACTTATGACTGTGTGGGTCAAATTTTACTCATATAAAATCACATCTATGTAAGAGTTATCGGAGAATTTGTATTTACCACTCCCGTTTTCCCCGAAATAAATTAAAACATAAGAATCTGGAGTCTTAATCTTAAAAAAACAAAGATCAACTGATATGACAAATAATACGCTAAAGCGTAGGACTGAGAGGGTCAGAGCTTTATGAGAATGTGACCCCCCCCCCCCCCGCCTTGTAAGAGGTATCTGAAAATTTGAATTTTCTTTTCCAAGAAATAAAACAAAAAGAATTGATAGGTGGAAGAATACTACTGCATGGGGCCAACCCAAACATAAAGTATGGTAGATTCTGTTGTATACTTTTCGCTCATACATGAAGTCTATGAAACCTAATGAAATTTGACCTAGAGCCTCCAGTCTAAATCGTCAACTTTCAAAAAAAAAAAATACATCATTTACAGCAGTGCCAACCATTTTTCCAGCACCAAGTAAGATAGTGCCCAGGTTTATGTATATATCCACTCGGAGAATATTTTATTTTTTTTAATTGGTAAAGTCATTAATGGACAATGACCCCTATAACTTATAATAAGAAGCCAATTAATGATTTCCGTCTCTTATTTTCCGGTCAATAGTGATTTTCTTGGTTCTATGCAGCTTCTCTCTATCTATATGTGTTTTCAAAGAAAAATCACAAATCTGTGAAAATTGTTAAAGTCCATGAATTATTTTGGTATTGCTTTGATTAATTTGTAGATATGTTTTTTTTATGTCAACAGTTTCTCTCTCTCTCTCTCTCTCTCTCTCTCTCTCTCTCTCTCTCTCTCTCTTATAGTTTTCATGAGTGTGGTCTAAATTAAAATCGGTATTTTTTTAAATTATTTGCCAAAATGTAGTTCAATATTTTTTGAAAAACATAATAAAAAGTTTGGGCCACAGAGCATTTTGCAAGCTACAGGTTATGTAGTATTGTCAGATTTTGTATAAACTATACATGGAAAACTCAATGTTAGAAAATAAAAATAAAAATTGGGATCACGAGACTCGTTTTCTGTCTACAAAACAAAATAGATAAAGCCTCTACACATTCCATCATTAGAGACGAAATATGCCAAAGGGATTTCAAACTCATAAGTCGAAAACAGACTGACAATGCCATGGCAAAAAATAAAAAAAATAAAAAAACGACAAAAAAATAATGTTATCCGAGTTATCTCCCCTATATGGAAAAGTTGAAAAAAACGTTCAGTATTAAAAAACTAATAGTCGTTTTAATCAGATAAATCTCATAATTTTCTTCATCAAGATGAAAAGTAATACATATGAATAACATTCCTCTCTCAAAATGTGTATATTTTTTTAGATCTAGACCGATTGTGTTGAGCTATATGAGAATCTAAGGGAGCTACCAAGTGATTTTTATAAGGGGGGGGGGGGGGGGGGGGGGGGGGGGGCTAGGATGAAAAATTTGGTCCTGCCTTTTTTTTTAGTTGTAATCTTCAGCATAACGTTTTGTAAATTTCTAATATATGACAGCTGAGGCTTTCCATAAATTTCATTACACAAAAATGCACACTCTTTCGTAAATTTGTTAAAAAATCACTACGTTCCCAAGGCTGGAAAAATGAGAAAATAAACATGAACCAATTCCATAATTTTTTATAGCAGGTGCACAAAATCAACATATGTCCAAACTCCATGTGAACTTTCAAGGTTCTGGTTTTTAAAAATTGATTACACAAAACTTGGAACATCTTTCATAAATTTTGCTGAAAATGACTAAGATCCCAGTTCTGGAAAAATGAGGAAAAATAATTCCTGAAACAATTCCATAATAGCTGGTGCACATAGTCAACAAATGTGCAACGTTCCTGTGAATGTTCAGGGATCTGTGTTACAAACTGTTGAGAAGTTGATACACAAAACTTGTACCCTCTTTCATAAGTTTTGCTGATGATGACTAGGTTCCCAAGTCTGACAAAAAATCCCTAAACAATTCCATAATACACAAATGTAGCTGGTGCACAATTTCAACAAATGTGCAATCTTCCTGTGAATGTTCAGGGATCCGTGTTGAAAACTGTAGCAGAAGTTGAATACACAAGGGTGATCAGATCCTGCTCCACATTTGACACATGTCGCATTGCTCATGTTAGTACAAATTCAGTGATAAGTCTCATTGAATACATGAAAACTCGGCCAAGACAACTTGAACCAATCTTAAGACAACTCAGACCACTCTTGAAGACAACTCGGGCCAGTTTAAAAAGACAATTTGGACCACTTATGAAGTTAACACAGAAATGTTAACAAAAGGGTCGTAATGGATGTACCTTAACGACGAATAACGTTAAAAACTTGCCAATAACGTAAACGGTATTTTTCTACCGTTTCAATGACGTTAGTGATTCATTTTGGAGTATGACCATAAATATCAACTTTGTGAAATAATTTCGATGTAATCATTTGGAAAAGATACACTGAAGGATAATACCAATTCACCCGTTAGGTTCTAATAGTCACAAATAAGGTAATCGCAGAGAACAATGTTACATCATCTTCTACTAAAATAGAAACAACAGAGAGATGTGTTAATCAGATGGATCATATCATTTAAATATAAAAATATAAGACGATTAACCAACCTCTTGTTGATAAGATTTTCAACTTGTAAGGTCGCCGCTTAAGTCGTGTAACGTTCTGGACTAACGATTTTATCACATGAAGTTACATGATTTAACTTTGCTGTAAAGAGTACGGTATCGGGTCCGTTCGCTTCAAATACAGGTTGAATTATTAGATGTATTTTCAGATGTATATATAAAAATATTTATATTTTCATGAATAAAGATTCGTGAATTTTGAAATTGCAAAATTGAATTAAAGTTTCTGATTTGAACAACCCTCTTCATATATAAGAAAATCAAAACAAACAGTATTTATGGAACAACAGAATATAAGAAATTGCAATCTTGATAATGTCATACAAGAATATAATTGAAATATTTTTTGATAGGTGGTGCACTATTTTGTCTCTCCTGTTACCATGTTTAAAAGAAATTTCGGGTTATTTAGAATAGGTTTCGGTAAAATTTTAAGCTTGTTTTTCATAGCCAATAAGATTGTTTTCAAGAGTAAAAAAAATATATATTTTCATTCTGTTTAATGATAGATTATTTTTCAATTTTGCGCGTTGTACTGAAAAATACCTCTAAAAATTGGTTTTCAAAGGTTATGAAAATAACAACCAGCAACGCAAGTCTAAAATAGCAATTCATAATGTTCAGCATTTTTTCTCTTTCTAATAAACCTAACATTAAGTAATTTCCTATTATGTTTGTTTACTTTTGTCTTCTTTTTTTTTATAACAGGAACGTAGTACTACGTTAACGATATATCACCATATTAGGTTCTATCATATTACCCAATTGTCTATCCTGTTACATTGTACCGATAGAAGTATTGTATTTGTGTATGCTAAATTGCGAAGATTAAGACGCTGTAACCTTTAAATGAGTTCAAACAACCAACATTTCATTATGGTTTTCATTATGTGTAAAACTATATGCAATTATTAACTTTTTAAAGACGTTTCTGTCAAATATTGTCTATCCTGTTACTGCAACCGTAGTAACCATAGTAACAGGATAGACAAATTTCTTCATTTATGAATGCTGTTGTGAAATAACTACTCCCTTTGATGAAGTGATAATGTTTGTCTGCTGTGATTTTGGTTTCCAACATTTAATTGCACTTTTTACAAGTTTACTATTGTTGAAATTAACAAATATGTTGGTAACAGCATAGGTTGTTCTTATATTGTACTGGTACACCACTGTCCTAGGTAAGGGGGAGGGTTGAGCGCTCACAAACATGTTTAACCCCGCACACATTCTTTATGTGCCTGTCCAAAGTCAGGAGCCTGTCAGTAGTTCAGTGGTTGTTGTTGGTTCATGTCTGTCATATTTGTATCTCGTTAATTGTTTTGTTATAAATTCTGCTGTTATGTTCTCAATTGAATTGTTTCATATTTTTGATGTCGGGGCCTTTTAAAGCCGACCATACGGTATAGGTTTTTCTCATTAATGAAGGCCGTACGGTTGCTTATAATTTCTTACAGCCACTTCATTTGAACTTTGGTGGATAGTTGTCTCATTGGCAATCATACCACATCTCCTTATTTTTATATAGAGTTGAAAAAAGGGTACCCAATAATTTTTGTTTCACTAAAGGTCTTGAATTTTCTTTTCTCTTCACTGTTATGCAAGAAACGTGCTGTGTTAAATTTTTTGGACGCTTTGTGCTTTTGAAATAATCACTGAATAGTTCCATATTCATGGGGAGAAACAATTTAAAGGATGATTTAGTTGCGGTAACAGATCGGATAGACATACATTTCATTGTATGCCTACTGCATTTAGTTTGTAGAAAAAATGTTACATACTAGAATAATAAAGAAGCTGTGATTTTCCGCTAGAGTTATTATTAACGTTCTTAAATAGTTCCTTTTGCCACTGTTTGCAGATATTAAAGCAATCAGAAAATAGGGAAAAATCATTTGAAATGTGTTACCCTGACACTGTACGCACATACATTACGCAAAAATCTGACTTAAATTATATATTTTAATCAAATTAGATCTAAATCGTGTTTATTATTGATGTCCCGACTCATAAACTCATAAATCCTACAAACTTTCATTTAAACACTTATAACTGCATTTTCCTTCAAAACTAAATTTTTTAGCGTAGGTGTACTGAAAATCCAACATTTTTGAAAATGACCCATACAAAACACAACGTAGAAAACTAAAGACTGAGCAGCATGAATCATACATTTTTTTGTATAACGCTTCATATTATGTCATATCTCACGGAACAACTCTAATCACAGGTCGACAAACGGCCATTTAAGTCTACGAATCGGCCATTCATACTGTGATGGAATACATCCCGTGTTATCTCGTTCGAAATAGAATAAAACGGGAAAACATATTCTAAATCTGTAGTTGTGACAGTCTCGTTTTTTCATGATAATATTGTAAGCAAATATATGTTGAACTGCAAACATTTTGCCTGCTATTCCAATAACAAGAACAATATCGAGAGTGTAATGCCCACGTCCAAGAAGTATAAAGAATATTCCTAATGAACCAACAATCCAGTTAAAAATATGTAAATATTTCAAGTGCTTAGGGGTATCTGAAATGTAATAAACATTAATATAGTCATAGGATGAAATTTGAAAAAATAGGCAGGGCAGGAGTTTTGAGTAAAAAAAAAGGCAGGATGAGACACTTTGCAAAAACAAAAGGTAGGATGACAATTTATGTAAAAAAAAGTCAGGATAAACTAAAACAAAAAGGCAGGACCAAACAGAGTGAAAAATAAAAAGGCAGGACAGAGATTACAACTAAAAAAAATGCAGGACAAAATTTTTCATCCTAACCCCCCCCCCCCCCCCCCCCTCCTTCCCCCCTCCCCCTCCATAAAAATCAAATGGCAGCTCCCTTAGGACATTGCTGATGTTTTTAGACGTGAAATTATCAAGACATCACAAGACCCTGTACACAAAGTGCAACAGTCCCTTATCAAATGTATTTAAAATTATAAGCGTATTTTTATCGATAAAAATGTCTTCGAAGTAATAAGCAATGTTTAATGTATTTTAAAGTTTGTCACAAGCTGGTCCATATTTTTATGCCAACGGAAAATATATTGTACAATTAAATCTGTTGTCTCCCTTTTTTAAGTCACAGTTTCCTTTTATATATTTCACATACTTAATGTGTTACACAAAATAAACAAGTAAAATAAAAATGTACTTCTAATGACCACACGATAATTTATTTTAAATCTTTCAGAAAAAGAACTGTTGAATAAGAATATTTTGTCATTTTTACACAAATGCTGTTTCATTTTTTCCACACATTCATGTAGCGCTGTAAAAATAAGAAGATGTTGAGTGACTGCCAAAAAGACAACTATACACAAGAGTTCAAATGACATAGGTCACCGTATGGTCTTAAACAACAAGCAAATAAAAACATCATAGATACTAGGCTTATAATTTAGTTCGACAGACCGCGTTTCGTATACAAAAGACTCATCAGTGACGCTCGAATGGAAAAAGTAAAAAGGCTAAAATAAGAACGAAGTTGAAGAGCATTGAGAACCCAAAATTCAGAAAAATTGTGCATAATACAACAAAGGTAATCTATTCCTGGGGTAAAACATCCTTAGTATTCGAAAAATTCAAAGTTTCGTAAACAGTTAGTTTATAATTATGCCCTTATCAATGACAATCCATGTCAACATACTGACAGAAGTGCTGACTACAGGGCTGGTTAAATTCCATTACCGTATAGTAAGCTATAAAAGGTTCCGACATGACAAAATGTATAACAATTCATACGAAATTAAACAACGGTCTGGTTCATGATAAAACAATAAACCAAAAACCAAATAAGACAGACAGCAACCAACAGCAAACAGTGAATTACCGGCTATTAATGGCTATTAATGCGAGACAGGCAGATGTAGACACTGTTTGAAAAAGTCTGATTCATAAGATTGTCACAAAGCACCAAAAAAAAATTAACAAAAAGATAAAAGACATAATGTGACGATCTAAGATTAGTCGCAGCCACTAAAAGGTAGTTACAACTAATGAATAAAAGCGAGGCGAAAAATACTAAAGCGACATCAAAACTCATAAATCGAAAATAAACTGACAACGTCACGTCAAACAAAATCAAAAGTACCGAAAGACAAATAACAGTGTACAAAGCACAACATAGAAAACTAAAGACCGAGCAACACGAACCCAACCATAAACCGGGGGTGATCTCAGGTGCTCCGGAAGAGTAAGCAGATCTTGCTCCACATGTATCACCCGTCGTACTGCTCATGTAAGAACAAATCTGGTAATCAGTCTAATTCGGTAGGTCAGTATTTATGGACTTCCCCTTTTCGAATTCGCCTAGGAGATCAGTATATTAGTTATATTTTTAATATGTCTGTATTATCATTAGTTGAAATGTTTAATAATATGAGTATGTTCTCCGCTAAAAGTATTCCTTAATATTGAAAATCCCTTTATTTATCAATGGTTTTTTAAAAAACATAAATCTTCTTTGACAAAGTGTTTAGAAAGTTTTCTGATTTTCTTCTACATTTTCAATCATTCTAAATTCATATTTCTCCTTTTATTAATTTCATACGAACATTCTGGTCTTCCTTTCCTAATAGAAACCTCTAGTGTATACTTACATTCATTCAAATATAGAACTAAGAGTATTATTACGACGGTATGTCCACTAAACACATAATCGCCACAAGTTTTCAAACCTCCTGATTTCATACCAAACCCTACATACGTACTTATAATGTATGCAAGTCTATCCCAGCCATCTTTTATGATCTGAAAGTTCACGAACGTGTTTTTTAGTATACCTTATAAAGATTATCGATGACTCTTCAGATACGGATCCAGGATTTTGATAAAAAAAACGGGGGGACTTAGGATTCGGACACATACAAAGTATATGCATTAATCATATATATAGCGCCATAAGGGTCCTCAGCCCCTACATCTGTCTCTGTTCAAGGACCCAAGATGTAGTTCAAGAAAAGAAAAAGAATGTATTTTGAATCATGGGTTCACTAAGGGCATTATGATTTAAAAAGACAAAACCATGACAGTGCGCTATTATTTCCGTCAAAGTATTTGTTTTATGACCTTTGTACGTTTGTTTGGTATAAAATCTACTTTAGGTGTGAATATTTTAAATTGGATAATTGTCATATTCGGATGCAATAAATGTGATTAAAGATCAAATTAATATAATTATGTAGGTAGGGTTAATAATGCATATTATAATACTAACGGATATTTGAAAAAATGTCAAGTAATCCATTGATGTTGTCAGCAATCGCAACTAATCGGCCATTCTCGCAACGCTTACAATAGGCGTAGCAATATGGCCGAGTAGTTACTATTGATGTTGTCAGTTCAAGGATACAGGGATCCAGTTTGACCATAAATCATGAGTTTTTTCTTGTAAAAGAAATGATACGAATCGATGGAATTGCAGCAATGAACTTTTTCTTATCATTACTTATCGTTTAAGATCGTTTGACGGGTTGAAGATGTCTACTTTGAACGATTCTCGGTACTTGTTTCCTTTTCAGGTAACTACTAACTCCCTTACATTATGAAATAAATAGAGAATATCATAAGGCTTTTTCAATATCACACCTGTAACAACCCGAGACACTAATATAATCCCAAGAGCTCTGGCTCGCGGGATTATATTGGTTGAGGGTCGATACGGTGTGTGATATTTTTTGTCACTTTTCAGTCTAATTCTGCGCAACTCTATGTATGTGTCTGCTTTTGGAAGAAGTCAGGTGTTGGGGTCGTATGTATTATACGGTATTTTGTTGAAATATGACCTCTCCTTTTGTATGGACATGGTTTTTCTCATTGTTGAAGTCCGTACGGTGACCTATATGTCATTTGGCCTCTGTTGGAGTGTTGTCTCACAAGCAATCATACCTCATCTTCTTTTTTTCATATGTATAGTTGCCTTACCAGACGCTGGCAGTCATAGTGATATTGTGGAATCGGCAATGACGTTGACATAACACAAATACTTCTGAAAATGTAGACAGTTCCTCCTGACACTAGAACTCGTTGTATTATTAAAAATCTGAAGAAAAAAAATAACAAGCTGAACGTGGTACGTAATAAACACTGGCAATCTTAACATATATTTAACCCACGATAAATAAATTATATATATAATATATTATCTACAAATATGCAAATACGCAAATACATATTTTAATATCTTGAAGACTAAACTGAACAAGATTCTGCTCAGGTAATCAACTAAAAAAACTAACCACCACGATATAAACAAGAGTGTTAAAGGTGGCGTTAAACACCAAAAAAATCAATCAATCTATCAAGACTCAAGCGATTTAGAGCTTGACACTTGAAAGACATGTCTGTTCTAATGGAGCTTCCTTCATACCCCCCCCCCCCCCCCCCCCCCCCTCCTTATTTCTATTGATTAGTGGACTTGCGTCATGTTTGTTAAATGATCATACAAAAATATCAATACAGGAAAAGTAAATAAAAGCGAAAAACGGTATTTAAAAATATTACCTAATATTTATTAACAGAGGACAAATGTAAATACGTCCGAAGCGTTTTTCTGGATTTACCTTCATCAAGAACCTTAAATCGAACATATTTATAAGCCAAGAATGTATAAATACTAAAAAAACACACGCGCAGCTTAGTGATCAAAAGGGACATAAAAGTATTACCAAATTCATCTAAGAACTTGGCCAAATGGAGTTGGAACATTAGATTTCTAGATGATTTCTTAATTCAATGGATAATTAAACTTAAGAATGGTTTTTTTTTAATTGGTGTCAAACTATCGAAAACGAAAACAGTACAACAAAATAGATACATTGATTTTATGAAACATCTCGTTTTGGTGAATCGTTGTTTTGATTATAATTCATTTATTTACTGATACAATATCATTTTCTTTTCTTCTTTTTTACATGACAAAAGACTAGAGAAGTTTTAAAAGTTTGAATATGTAATGACATTATTTTCTTGTTAATTTTGCATTTGTTCTTGATATTGTTTTATTATAAGAGTGAAGTTTTAAAAACTATGTATTCAGCCTTTCTTACAAAAAGCACGTCGGTTCTGTGAACTGAATTTACTCTTGTTAATCATTCCTTTTAAGAAACGTTTGAAGTGGTACAAGACCCTTCTCGGAAAAGAGACTAAAGTGTCATTTGTCTATTCGGGACGTGATGCTCGGGTCCAAGATAAAGTACTTAAGGTGGTACCCAACACCTTGACTAATATTAATTTGGCTCGTTTAATTTTCAAAAAATTTTGACAAAATGTTGACTTTGACCCTTTGACAAAAATATAAAAATTTCAAAAAATTTGAACCAACCACTTTATCAGAAAAATTTCATTGGTTATATAGCAGTTTGACAAACACTAATTTTGATCATTGAGAAGCTTAATATTTCGTAAACAATACAACGTAATTAAAACGTTTAGCTGATTTATACAGAGTTATCTCCCTGTAGTGTTAGGTACCACTTTAACATGGTCAATATATTTTACCTGTACTTATGAAAAACTAGGAATGCCAATCCTAAAATAATAAAGAATAGAATAATTCCCTCTGTTAC
This sequence comes from Mytilus californianus, assembly GCF_021869535.1. Lineage (NCBI taxonomy): Eukaryota > Metazoa > Mollusca > Bivalvia > Mytilida > Mytilidae > Mytilus > Mytilus californianus. The sequence continues at coordinate 8,757,271 of NW_026262582.1, forward strand.
AATGTAAGACCATGAAATGTACGGCAAATTATCTAGCAAGATGTCGGGTAATGGTGGATATATCTTTAGATCTGGTAGATGTTCCTGTGCGAAAACTATAGAGACGCTGGATGTGAAATGGGAAATAAACACATAAACAATGGCTAAAGCAAACTTCCATGGTTTAACTTGCAATCTTTTGGAAGAGGAATTATTGAAATCGTCATTTGAATCTGTCAATGATGTTACCGTATTAGTAACTTTATGATCATCGCAAAATATGTTCCTATAGTGGTAAACATTTTGTTCCTCAAGGCATACACTGACCATCTTTGACTTAACACAATTCAGGGTTAACTGAAGATTTCTTATCAACCTGAAAAGTTAAACGATTCTCATAAAATTGATCATAGAAGTCTTATGAATATTATTATCGAACAAGTGACACATGGTAATGTTTTCCCTGTGTAATTCAAGGCACTACAAATAATAGGGGGAAAATGGTTAACATGCATAGTAATTGGTCAAATAGTTATAGTTGTAAATACTTTCTATTACAATTACAAAAACTGTTAAGCTTATACTAGAAAAGTGTACTTGGGTTAGCTTAAACTAATGCCTGAAACTTATTGAATGACGACAAAATTATACCTGAGGAATAAAAATTTGTAAATTTCACTTTGACAAAAATAGCAACGAGAGATTAATTTTCTGCTCACAGGAAATAATTCCGTCCTAAACTTCTGTAATGGGCGTACATAAATTTTATAAAGTACACTTAAGCATGATCTTATGCTTAGAATATAATGTTGCAAAGTATATTAATGCAGATCTACAAAATATCAAAAAGTAATATGAAGTCCTGTTTCAAACAATAAATTAACGCAATGTTGCATGTATACCGTCGCAACATACAAAGTTCTGTACATTATTACCAGCTCGTAATCGCCTTAAAGTCTATAAAAGGCATGGATTAAACAATACAGAAGAATAAAACATCTACCACCAACACACAATTCGCCAATCAACAAAAACTCAATAGCTGCTACAATTAAGAATTATTATTATATTTTTGACTTGGAACAGTCACGTTAATATTTTGCGACAAATAATGCTCGCAGTTATTAAATATAAGAAATGTCGTAATATGGAATTGTAATAGCGCGATGAGAGTTCATGTAAAGCGTATCCATCTCCAACTGAAATCGAGTAAATATACCTGATCGTATAAAATGCCTTTTTAAAACAATATGTAAGTTATTTTGTTAATGGCCGCATTAGCTTACCGAATGTCTTAAGATGAAACAACAACAAACAACTCAACAAAGATACCAGGCCTACAATTTTGCACTCATTCCATTTCTTGAATGTTAAAAGAAATAAAATTTCAAATGATGCGGGCATAAAACAACTAATTAACATGGTTGCAACAATTATTGTAATATTAAGATATGGCGTATACAAATTGATGATAAAAACTCACATTGTTATTCTGTATCAATATATCCTTACTATGTTTTTGTTTATAGAAACACCTACTGTAGCAATACTATCCATAAAGAAATTATTTCCATTGATCGAGTTGAAATGCATCGTTAATGACAACCTCCATAAAATACTTGTAGGTTGCATTTCTGTAAATATTGACAATGCAATTTCCCATAGTAACTCCTTTTACGGCTAAAACTGTACCACTTTTACTATGAAGTTTTGAACAAAATCTTATCCTAGAATTGAAAGTTCATATGCACTACAATTTTTTTCAAAGGTAAAAATATAGGGCTGTGCGGCATATTTTCAACGTTTATATGCCCTGAACTTTTCAGAGTTTAAACTAACACTAATTTTCTTAACTACCCCTACCTCGAATGAAGGGTTACCACAGATTTCAATGTAAACAATATGCACATGTATATTTACTGGTAACATTCCCAAGTTATGTCTCTATGAGATGGAACACAGAGAGCATAACTGGGAACCAGTTTGTAAACAAAATTAATTTTCTATGAATATTCTAAATCTCCCCAAAAGAGGTGTGGTTTGAGAAACAGCTGTATTTACAAAGTGCAACCTATACAAACATTTATTCAAATAGAAAACTCTCTAAAATCAGTTTTTCTCACATTAATACTCATTTATCAGAATTATAGCCTGAAAGAAATCACTGTGTATACTCTAAGTTTTTTTTTACTGAACATTTTATACCCCTCCCCTGTTTCAATTTTTAAAAGAATTTGAAAACAAGACTTTAATTATTGCCAGCTTACCCTATTTGCATATTTTCTGATATAAAATGCCTAGAACCTGTTTAAAACTGTTTTGATAACATATTGAAAGCATATCAGAATACTATAAATGTTATGTTTAGCAGTCAATCATTACAACATTCAAGATTATATAAAATATCCAATCCTGCCTCTGTCTCCAGTCCACATCTTACTGTATGCCTATTTGTCAATTAAAGTTCACATTTTCTACCTCAAATGGTCAATTTAGAATTCTTGTCACAACAGTATCATCTGTAACCATATATCTGACACAATTTACCTAATAAATATACATTTGTACTAGAAGTGTTCAAACAAAGCCATATTTGCAATAGTTGTATGTATGCAGATACCAGTCTGAGATATAAATTCACTTAAAATGTTATAGAGATGACTGCTAACATCTAATTTTTGCATAACTTCCAAGCATAGTTATTGTTTTATATATCAAGAACTTAAAAATCATAAAATCATAGCATTTACAAGTTAAATTATCTGTTTTATGACCCAGGGGGTAGGCAATTTTCTCTGTTTTTTGCCCCTGGGGCCTCAAATTTCCTAAATTATTCTGCTGTTTCTAGCAATTTGGAATATTTAGTACATATTCAGGATAGAACACACTATTGTAAGTTTTGTTGAGATATTTTTGTATTTCTAGCTTGTATTTTTTATGCCGTGGTGACAAAAAAGCAGATTTAGGTGTTACGGCTTACTTTTGGGTTAATGACAGGACACAAACATCCCATAAATAATATTCAGGAAGGATCGATGAGTTTCAATGACTGCGAAGAGTAAATATAAGCACTTCTTAACAATTTAATTTACAAACATGCAAATATTATGAATTAATTTTGTATTCAGGACTTTAAGTAAACTATGCATACTGTAAACTGTGAATTTATGCTGAGTCATCATATCTAAGGCCCAGGATTCTATCAATCTTCATGAAATATTTATAAAACTTCATATTTGAGTTAATTTCTTTAAAATCTGTGAGATAAAGCAAATTTGGTTAAATTCTGAATGTTTTCTTTTTTCACCCTATATAGGTTGCATTTCTGTAAATATTGACAATGCAATTTCCCATAGTAACTCCTTTTACGGCTAAAACTGTACCACTTTTACTATGAAGTTTTGAACAAAATCTTATCCTAGAATTGAAAGTTCATATGCACTACAATTTTTTTCAAAGGTAAGAATATAGGGCTGTGCGGCATATTTTCAACGTTTATATGCCCTGAACTTTTCAGAGTTTAAACTAACACTAATTTTCTTAACTACCCCTACCTCGAATGAAGGGTTACCACAGATTTCAATGTAAACAATATGCACATGTATATTTACTGGTAACATTCCCAAGTTATGTCTCTATGAGATGGAACACAGAGAGCATAACTGGGAACCAGTTTGTAAACAAAATTAATTTTCTATGAATATTCTAAATCTCCCCAAAAGAGGTGTGGTTTGAGAAACAGCTGTATTTACAAAGTGCAACCTGTATTCAACTTAATATATGAAATATGAGGACTGTGATACATTAGTAATGTTCATTCGTACATTTGATGTGTAAAATGTAGTATCTTAAAAATAAATTTACCTGTATCTGACTGTTACAGTACCCAGTAGATGTGTGCATAAGAACTAGGTTGAAAATACGGCTATCATTTAATTTGGTGTTTTAAAACACAGGAAAGGATTTCGAAAAAGGAAATATATCTCCCCTCGACTTAGCTGTAATTTATTGTCTCGGGAATAGATCTCCCCTAAACGTAGCTGTAATTTATTGTTTAGGGAATATATCTCCCATAGACATTGCTTTAATTTATTGTCTCGGGAATATATCCCCCCTCGACATAGCTGTAGTTTATTGTCTAGGGAATATATCTCCCCTATACATAGCTGTAATTTATTGTCTAGGGAATATATCTCCCCTAAACATAGCTGAAATTTATTGTCTAGGGAATATATCTCCCCTTGACATTGCTGTAATTTATTGTCTACATTGGAATTACATTAGTACTTTAAACATTTTCTGTTTAGCAGCTCTTATATCATGTTTCCATGTTTTGAATTTCAAACGTTTTGGTGTCGAGGATCATTGTACAGACATTACTAGTAATTAGCAATAAATTCATCATAGAAACCAGGCTTAACATTTTGTACGCCAGACGCACGTTTCGTCTACGAAAGACTCATCAGCGACGGTCGAATAAAAAAAGTTCATAGCCAAGAAGAGCATTGAAACCCAAAAATCAGCATCTTGTGCAGTTAGAATTGTACCATGAATGCTACCAAATGATTTGTTTCTTAATCGTATATGATTTTTAGTCATTTGTTTCGTCTGAAACCGTTTTGACCATGCTTGAATGTGGAACATTTAAACAATTTCAACTCAAAATTCATGTAAATCCAAATTTTTCTTCCATTCTTTAATCAGTTACAAGACTTCCTTTGGAATAAGGTTGTCGTTGAGAACAAAATGTAAGAGCTTACAAAATTAGACGTCATTGACAAACCCTCGTCTTTGATTTCGCGGCTTGTTGTTTTGCCGAATAGAAACAAAGCGGGTAGACTATGTTTTATATGCCCTGCGATAAAACTTGAGTGCTAAGAAAAGAATACCCGATTCTGACAGTGTACGAAACTTTTGAAGATACGAACAGCAGCGCAGTATTTTCAAATATAGGGTTGAGGAGATATCATTAGATCAAATTAGACGACGAATCGAGCAAGATAACTACTTTTTTAATTCACAAGCGACCGCTATATATACAAAACCACTAATACTAATTCGGACCAGTTATATATATGGAAAGTTGCAAAATTTTAAACAAAATAGTTTGAGCTTTAATATCCAATTAAAGGTACTGTTGTAAATTCATGGGAGTTGTCCGTTGTTATATCTGCGGTTTACATGTTGTAATGTACTATTATATTATTTATTTATGTATTTTTCTAACCTGAGTGTTCTTGCGTTTATTTGTACTGTACTCCTGTCACGTAGTGTTGTCATTTTAGTGGTATTTTTAACATTGCCGTATTAGCGGGAGGTTTAGCTAGCCATAAAACCAGGTTCAACCCACCATTTTTTCTTAAAATGTCCTGCATCAAATCAGAAATATGGCAGTTGTTATCTAATAGTCCGTTTCTATGTATGTTGGCGTTTGTTTATGTTGAAGTTCAGTGTCTCTGTTGTTCCGTTGTTTTCCTCTTATAGTAGATGTGTTTCTCTCGGTTTTAGTTTGTAACCCGGATTTATTTTCGCTTAATCGATTGATGACTATTGAACAGCGGTATACTACTGTTGCCTTTATATTGAATTTTCCGCACAAGTCAGAATAAACAAGAGTTTTGACATGAAATGACCGCCACTTTATCTGAACTGTAGACAAAAGAGATGTGACTGCTTCAAGTAACAGAATTTAACATAGAAGGCAATGGGGCTATGAATTAGCGGTGTTAATCCTATAAGCATGATAAGAGAATAATATTCGGTATTTCATCGGAAATTTTCACTAAATCGAGACAAATGCAAGTTTGGAATGTCGAAAATTTAATATTTAGGCCATGTACTCTCAGCTAAATGAAACGGTATGGTAAAAGGGAAAGTTGAAGCGCCCGAGAGCCACGAAATGGTATAGAAGTAAGGGGTTTTAGCAAATTACTGTGTTAGATTCATAAAAGACTTCTCAAAATTGTCGGCTCCATTGCGAGAATTAACACGCAAGACTGCTAAATGTACATGGGATAAATTGCAGAAGGACACATTCTATAGCATAAAAGAAGCATTACTAAATACAGAGACATTTACATATTTCAACCCAAAAGCCCACACCAGAGTAATTATTGACCCAAGCTCAAAGGTCTCGGTGCAATACTAAGTAATAGTAATAACTAGGGATGTCAACGAGTACGCGAGTATTCGAGTATCGCTCGGTAGAACGGAGTATCGAATACCAAAACCAAATACTCGGCTTATCGGTTTTTTGTTAGAATATTACTGTTTTCTTTATATAAAATTGATGTTCTTGAGAACCTCTTACAGAAAATTAAATAGACATCACTGATTAATCATACTAGTAAATAAAATACACTTTGGTTCGAACGCTTGTGCTAAATTGCCATTTTAAATGCCTCCGAAAATACTGGGCATAACCTAGGCTAACACTTTAAACTAAACATGTCTTAGCCATTCCGTTACATCGGTAATTTCCAAAGTTGTAAAACCGACTGTCCCCAATAATAGTTGACAAGAGAAATACATTCGTTGCATCCTCTGGTGACCCTCAGTGAACAGTAAAACTTCTAATCCTTACGCCTTTGTAAACATTAAATGTTTTTTCTTAACGATTACCAAATACTATTGTTTGATATGGTGTTTATTAAGTTATATTGATTAGATTATTGTTTTTACTTAATTAGTACTTCCAGGTAATGAGATATCATTTATGGTGTGTAATTACTTGTCCTTATGTAGATGGTTTTTCGTCAAAAAACTAGTGAACAACAAACCATAGAATATAAAGTACATATTTTTATGTTTCCGTGTTGTAGATATATTCCCGAGTGAGTACTCGAGTAACGCTCGATAAAACCAACGAGTACTCGATTAGTAATTGCTCACCGAGTTGGCATTCCTAGTAATAACCAACACGATAGTTATTATCGAAAATGAGCGTATGCAAGCGGGTCACTCATAGTGGTAGAATACGGTATTCTCAAACGGAACGAGAAGCGTAAGAAGTAGTATTTGGTTGTGAGCGTTTTCACATATATGTAATATACGCTATCGAATTCGAGTATATTATAGATCATAAACCTCTCGAAATTATCTATTCACCAAAATCCAGACATCCAGCTAGGATAGAAGGTTAGGCTCTAGACTACAACCAAATTACCAATTCACCAAAATCAAGACCGTCAGCTTAAATAGAAAGATTTGCTCTTAGACTACAACCAAATTATCTATTCACCAAAATCAAGGCCGCCAGCTAGGATAAAAAGAAGGGCTATTAGACTTAAAGCGTACAAATGTTGAGTTTTGTATCAATCTGGTCGTACAAATGTGGAGTTTTGTATCAACCTGGTTGTACAAATGATGCAGATTCGTTGTTCAGATTGTCCATTGGACAATACAGAACACGTTATATAGCGGAATAAAATAGCAGCATATTTCATCGCAAGAAATTACTTCCACCCGAAAAGCAATAGTATCGGGAAAATCAAATAGATGTAATCAGACAAACCGATCCATGAGAACTGAATTGAGAGTAATCGATATGGATTGAGAACCGTTGTGCTGGGTAAGACTAGATCATAAAGAACATCAAGGGATAGCGAAAACAAAGAGAAGACTGAGGGAAAACGTCTAAAGTTTTGCAGATCATGTCAGTCTTATCAGATAGTTGGTGCACCAAAACAAAAAAAAAACAAAATACATGGAACGAATCTTGTTGTAGATTATTACTCTCGTTAGACAGAACTTTGTGTTTTGAAAAGAAATGCTCCAGCAAAAAGTTGTTTAAGGCATATATTTTGTGCACAAGTTTTAGGTACATGTTTGAGGCACGTGTCTGAGACACATGTTTGCATGGATTAGTTAAGTCCATCTCGTCAGACGATGGTCCACGATTCATGTCGACTGAATTTATAATCTTTTTAGCTACAAATGGAATAAAACACAGACAAGTAACACTTTATTTGGTCACAGACAAATGATGATGTTGAATTACAAAACAAGACATCATTTAGAGCCTACCGTAATGCGTATATAGAAGGGAAGGACTGGAAAACCGAATTTCATAATTTTCTAATAGCATCCTAAGTACACCTCGTACAGCTACAGGTGTACGTCAGGTAGAATTGATCTACAATATCAAAATGAGAACAAAGCTTCCGGACAATACATATGCGAATGGCTTTAGGGGTCATCAAGTGCGACTAGGAGAGAAGTTAAAAAAAACACATACAGAAGAAATGTGCAGATACTAAGAGACACGCAGCTAAGAACGTTTTAAAAATGGAATACACAGTATATGTAAAATGAACCCGTATGCATACAAATATTACCTTAAGTGCTTCTTAAACTTAGTTTTCACTAAGAAATTGCTTATTTTTGTGAAATTCTTCAGTCGTTTGCATAAAATTACTTTAGTCCTCACTTAATTAAGGAAATCTTAAATCGGAACCTTTCATTTATTACTTTTTGATACATCGTATATGCATGTACTCATCCGTGTACAATTTTGTTTTGATTATTTACATATCAATAACGCATACTTTTATAACGACCTTGTGTTGAATTACAATGGGGGTGTGTAGTTGAACAAAAAAATAGGCATCAAATGAAATTTTCCAAACGAATATTGAATTAGGACATAATAAAAATGGTTATTTTGATGGACGATCATGGATGAAAAAAATATTGTTCTCAACTGGTATACAGAAGAAAAGAAAGGCTTTGAAGGAAATAATAAATGTATTACAACGGTTAATTCCTTGTATACCTGAATTCGTTGATCTGCCGAAAAGTAACAGATGAAAATTTGTTGGCATTCAAGGATTTTTGGTTCTTGAAATCAGATATAGGCAATTAAAAGTGATCAGTACTGGTTAACTTCTAATTTGAAATCAAGGTACTGTTACCTATATGAGGGTCTGGATGGGGTTCACTGAATAGAGAATAATTAAACAAGGATACAGAACAATGGCCACAACAACTAAAAAATAGAAAATATTGGGGTGCTTAAATATAAAGAAAAGAGAAAATGGACAAAATAAATAAAAAAATAGAGAAAAATGGTCTAGAACATTACAGAATACAGAAATGATGTACCCGAATCCCTCTTATATCAAAGCACATGAAACATATGTATATACTTTATATATATCTGTAACTTTTACAATTCCATCTTCATGTCTTATATATCATGTACTGTATTACGACGCTAGATTAAAACTGACGAGGAAAGGTAACACCCGGCCACCGAAAGGTTTATTATTAGTGAAGCCTAGGTGGACGTGTGGTCTAGCGCGTCGGATACAGTGCAGGCGATTTGGTGTCACGATATCTCAGTAGCATGAGTTCGAATCCCGTCGAGGGAAGAACAAAAACTTTGCGAAAGCAAATTTACAGATCTAACATTATTGGGCTGATGTTTAGACGAGTTGTATATACAGAATGTACACAGCCATGTATCACCATCACTCCTGGTGATCCGATGGATACATCTGTTGTAGAGTTGTCACTGGTTCAGACGTACTTATAAATATACTTATTTCTGTGACTGTATCTTGCATTAATTTGTAGGATTCTTCACAATAGATATTTCAGCTGATCTGTAACAATTCCATCTTCATGCCTTATATATCATGTACTGTATTACGACGCTAGATTAAAACTAACGAGGAAAGGTAACACCCGGCCACCAAAAGCTTTATTATTAGTAAAGTCTAGGTGGTCGTGTGGTCTAACGCGTCGGATACAGTGCAGGCGATTTGGTGTCACGATATCTCAGTAGCATGAGTCCGAATCCCGGCGAGGGAAGAACAAAAAATTTGCGAAAGCAAACTTACAGATCTTTCATTGTTGGGCTGATGTTTAGACGAGTTGTATATACAAAATGTACACAGCCATGTAACACAATCACTGCTGGTGATCCGATGGATAAATCTGTTGTACAGTTGCAATGGTTCAGACGTACTTATAAATATAATTATTTCTGTGACTGTATCTTGCATTAATTTGTAGGATCCTTTACAATAGATATTTCAGCTGATCTGTAAAAATTCCATCTTCATGCCTTATATATCATGTACTGTATTACGACGCTAGATTAAAACTGACGACGAAAGGTAAAGCCCGGCCACCGAAAGCTTTATTATTAGTGAAGTCTAGGTGGTCGTGTGGTCTAACGCGTCGGATACAGTGCAGGCGATTTGATGTCACGATATCTCAGTAGCATGAGTTCGAATCTCGGCGAGGGAAGAACAAAAAATTTGCAAAAGCAAGTTTACAGTTCTAACATTTTTCAGCTGATGTTTAGACGAGTTGTATATACAGAATGTACACAGCCATGTATCACCATCACTGCTGGTGATCCGATGGATAAATCTGTTGTAGAGTTGTGTCACTGGTTCAGACGTACTTATAAATATAATTATTTCTGTGACTGTATCTTGCATAAATTTGTAGGATCCTTTACAATAGATATTTCAGCTGATCTGTAACAATTCGATCTTCATGCCTTATATATCATGTACTGTATTAAGACGCTAGATTAAAACTGACGAGATTTGGTGTCACGATATCTCAGTAGCATGAGTTCTAATCCCAGCGAGGGAAGAACAAAAAATTTGCAAAAGCAAATTTACAGATCTAACATTGTTGGGCTGATTTTTAGACGAGTTGTATATACAGAATGTACACAGCCATGTATCACCATCACTGCTGGTGATCCGATGGATAAATCTGTTGTAGAGTTGTCACTGGTTCAGAAGTACCTATAAATATAATTATTTCTGTGTTGGTATCTTGCATTAATTTGTAGGATCCTTTATAATAGATATTTCAGCTGATCTGTAACAATTCGATCTTCATGCCTTATATATCATGTACTGTATTAAGATGCAAGATTAAAACTGACGAGATTTGGTGTCACGATATCTCAGTAGCATGAGTTCGAATCCCGGCGAGGGAAGAACGAAAAAAAAATTGCGAAAGCAAATTTACAGATCTAACATTGATGGGCTGATGTTTAGACGAGGTGTATATACAGAATGTACACAGCCATGTATCACCATCACTGCTGGTGATCAGATGGATAAATCTGTTGTAGAGTTGAGTCACTGGTTCAGACGTACTTATAAATATGATTATTTCTGTGACTGTATCTTGCATTAATTTGTAGGATCCTTTACAATAGATATTTCAGCTGATCTGTAACAATTCCATCTTCATGCCTTATATATCATGTACTGTATTACGACGCTAGATTAAAACTGACGAGGAAAGGTAAAGCCCGGCCACCGAAAGCTTTATTATTAGTGAAGTCTAGGTGGTCGTGTGGTCTAACGCGTCGGATACAGTGCAGGCGATTTGGTGTCACGATATCTCAGTAGCATGAGTTTGAATCCCGGCGAGGGAAGAACAAAAAAATTGCGAAAGCAAGTTTACAGATCTAACATTTTTCAGCTGATGTTTAGACGAGTTGTATATACAGAATGTACACAGCCATGTATCACCATCACTGCTGGTGATCCGATGGATAAATCTGTTGTAGAGTTGTCACTGGTTTAGAAGTACTTATAAATATAATTATTTCTGTGTTTGTATCTTGCATTAATTTGTAGGATCCTTTATAATAGATATTTCAGCTGATCTGTAACAATTCGATCTTCATGCCTTATATATCATGTACTGTATTAAGACGCTAGATTAAAACTGACGAGATTTGGTGTCACGATATCTCAGTAGCATGAGTTCGAATCCCGGTGAGGGAAGAACAAAAAAATTGCGAAAGCAAATTTACAGATCTAACATTGTTGGGCTGATTTTTAGACGAGTTGTATATACAGAATGTACACAGCCATGTATCACCATCACTGCTGGTGATCCGATGGATAAATCTGTTGTAGAGTTGTGTCACTGGTTCAGACGTACTTATAAATATGATTATTTCTGTGACTGTATCTTGCATTAATTTGTAGGATCCTTTACAATAGATATTTCAGCTGATCTGTAACAATTCCATCTTCATGCCTTATATATCATGTACTGTATTACGACGCTAGATTAAAACTGACGAGGAAAGGTAATACCCGTCCACCGAAAGCTTTATTATTAGTGAAGTCTAGGTGGTCGTGTGGTCTAGCGCGTCGGATACAGTGCAGTCGATTTGGTGTCACGATATCTCAGTAGCATGAGTTCCAATCCTGGCGAGGGAAGAACACAAAATTTGCGAAAGCAAATTTACAGATCTAACATTGTTGGGCTGATGTTTAGACGAGTTGTATATACAGAATGTACACAGCCATGTATCACCATCACTGCTGGTGATCCGATGGATAAATCTGTTGTAGAGTTGTCACTGACTTAGACGTACTTATAAATATAATTATTTCTGTGACTGTATCTTGCATAAATTTGTAGGATCCTTTACAATAGATATTTCAGCTGATCTGTAACAATTGGATCTTCAAGCCTTATATATCATGTACTGTATTAAGACGCTAGATTAAAACTGACGAGATTTGGTGTCACGATATCTCAGTAGCATGAGTTCCAATCCCCGCGAGGGAAGAACAAAACATTTGCAAAAGCAAATTTACAGATCTAACATTGTTGGGCTGATTTTTAGACGAGTTGTATATACAGAATGTACACAGCCATGTATCACCATCACTGCTGGTGATCCGATGGATAAATCTGTTATAGAGTTGTCACTGATTCAGAAGTACTTATAAATATAATTATTTCTGTGTTTGTATCTTGCATTAATTTGTAGGATCCTTTATAATAGATATTTCAGCTGATCTGTAACAATTCGATCTTCATGCCTTATATATCATGTACTCTATTAAGACGCTAGATTAAAACTGACGAGATTTGGTGTCACGATATCTCAGTAGCATGAGTTCGAATCCCGGCGAGGGACGTACAAAAAAAATGCGAAAGCAAATTTACAGATCTAACATTGATGGGCTGATGTTTAGACGAGGTGTATATACAGAATGTACACAGCCATGTATCACCATCACTGCTGATGATCCGATAGATAAATCTTTTGTAGAGTTGTCACTGGTTCAGACGTACTTATAAATATAATTATTTCTGTGACTGTATCTTGCATAAATTTGTAGGATCCTTTACAATACATATTTCAGCTGATCTGTAACAATTCCATCTTAAAGCCTTATATATCATGTACTGTATTACGACGCTAGATTAAAACTGACGACGAAAGGTAACACCCGTCCACCGAAAGCTTTATTATTAGTGAAGCCTAGGTGGTCGTGTGGTCTAGCGCGTCGGATACAGTGCAGTCGATTTGGTGTCACGATATCTCAGCAGCATGAGTTCCAATCCTGGCGAGGGAAGAACACAAAATTTGCGAAAGCAAATTTACAGATCTAACATTGTTGGGCTGATGTTTAGACGAGTTGTATATACAGAATGTACACAGCCATGTATCACCATCACTGCTGGTGATCCGATAGATAAATCTTTTGTAGAGTTGTCACTGATTCAGACGTACTTATAAATATAATTATTTCTGTGACTGTATCTTGCATAAATTTGTAGGATCCTTTACAATAGATATTTCAGCTGATCTGTAACAATTGGATCTTCATGCCTTATATATCATGTACTGTATTAAGACGCTAGATTAAAACTGACGAGATTTGGTGTCACGATATCTCAGTAGCATGAGTTCCAATCCCGGCGAGGGAAGAACAAAACATTTGCAAAAGCAAATTGACAGATCTAACATTGTTGAGCTGATTTTTAGACGAAGTGTATATACAGAATGTACACAGCCATGTATCACCATCACTGCTGGTGATCCGATGGATAAATCCGTTGTAGAGTTGTCACTGATTCAGACGTACTTATAAATATAACTATTTCTGTGACTGTATCTTGCATAAATTTGTAGGATCCTTTACAATACATATTTCAGCTGATCTGTAACATTTGGATCTTCATGCCTTATATATCATGTACTGTATTAAGACGCTAGATTAAAACTGACGAGATTTGGTGTCACGGTATCTCAGTAGCATGAGTTCAAACCCCGGCGAGGGAAGAACAAAACATTTGCAGAAGCAAATTTACAGATCTAACATTGTTGGGCTGATTTTTAGACGAGTTGTATATACAGAATGTACACAGCCATGTATCACCATCACTGCTGGTGATCCGATGGATAAATCTGTTGTAGAGTTGTCACTGGTTCAGACGTACTTATAAATATAATTATTTCTGTGACTGTATCTTCCATTAATTTGTAGGATCCTTTACAATAGATATTTCAGCTGATCTGTAACAATTCCATCTTCATGCCTTATATATCATGTACTGTATTACGACGCTAGATTAAAACTGACGAGGAAAGGTAATACCCGTCCACCGAAAGCTTTATTATTAGTGAAGTCTAGGTGGTCGTGTGGTCTAGCGCGTCGGATACAGTGCAGTCGATTTGGTGTCACGATATCTCAGTAGCATGAGTTCCAATCCTGGCGAGGGAAGAACACAAAATTTGCGAAAGCAAATTTACAGATCTAACATTGTTGGGCTGATGTTTAGACGAGTTGTATATACAGAATGTACACAGCCATGTATCACCATCACTGCTGGTGATCCGATGGATAAATCTGTTGTAGAGTTGTCACTGACTTAGACGTACTTATAAATATAATTATTTCTGTGACTGTATCTTGCATAAATTTGTAGGATCCTTTACAATAGATATTTCAGCTGATCTGTAACAATTGGATCTTCAAGCCTTATATATCATGTACTGTATTAAGACGCTAGATTAAAACTGACGAGATTTGGTGTCACGATATCTCAGTAGCATGAGTTCCAATCCCCGCGAGGGAAGAACAAAACATTTGCAAAAGCAAATTTACAGATCTAACATTGTTGGGCTGATTTTTAGACGAGTTGTATATACAGAATGTACACAGCCATGTATCACCATCACTGCTGGTGATCCGATGGATAAATCTGTTATAGAGTTGTCACTGATTCAGAAGTACTTATAAATATAATTATTTCTGTGTTTGTATCTTGCATTAATTTGTAGGATCCTTTATAATAGATATTTCAGCTGATCTGTAACAATTCGATCTTCATGCCTTATATATCATGTACTCTATTAAGACGCTAGATTAAAACTGACGAGATTTAGTGTCACGATATCTCAGTAGCATGAGTTCGAATCCCGGCGAGGGACGTACAAAAAAAATGCGAAAGCAAATTTACAGATCTAACATTGATGGGCTGATGTTTAGACGAGGTGTATATACAGAATGTACACAGCCATGTATCACCATCACTGCTGATGATCCGATAGATAAATCTTTTGTAGAGTTGTCACTGGTTCAGACGTACTTATAAATATAATTATTTCTGTGACTGTATCTTGCATAAATTTGTAGGATCCTTTACAATACATATTTCAGCTGATCTGTAACAATTCCATCTTAAAGCCTTATATATCATGTACTGTATTACGACGCTAGATTAAAACTGACGACGAAAGGTAACACCCGTCCACCGAAAGCTTTATTATTAGTGAAGCCTAGGTGGTCGTGTGGTCTAGCGCGTCGGATACAGTGCAGTCGATTTGGTGTCACGATATCTCAGCAGCATGAGTTCCAATCCTGGCGAGGGAAGAACACAAAATTTGCGAAAGCAAATTTACAGATCTAACATTGTTGGGCTGATGTTTAGACGAGTTGTATATACAGAATGTACACAGCCATGTATCACCATCACTGCTGGTGATCCGATAGATAAATCTTTTGTAGAGTTGTCACTGATTCAGACGTACTTATAAATATAATTATTTCTGTGACTGTATCTTGCATAAATTTGTAGGATCCTTTACAATAGATATTTCAGCTGATCTGTAACAATTGGATCTTCATGCCTTATATATCATGTACTGTATTAAGACGCTAGATTAAAACTGACGAGATTTGGTGTCACGATATCTCAGTAGCATGAGTTCCAATCCCGGCGAGGGAAGAACAAAACATTTGCAAAAGCAAATTGACAGATCTAACATTGTTGAGCTGATTTTTAGACGAAGTGTATATACAGAATGTACACAGCCATGTATCACCATCACTGCTGGTGATCCGATGGATAAATCCGTTGTAGAGTTGTCACTGATTCAGACGTACTTATAAATATAACTATTTCTGTGACTGTATCTTGCATAAATTTGTAGGATCCTTTACAATACATATTTCAGCTGATCTGTAACATTTGGATCTTCATGCCTTATATATCATGTACTGTATTAAGACGCTAGATTAAAACTGACGAGATTTGGTGTCACGGTATCTCAGTAGCATGAGTTCAAACCCCGGCGAGGGAAGAACAAAACATTTGCAGAAGCAAATTTACAGATCTAACATTGTTGGGCTGATTTTTAGACGAGTTGTATATACAGAATGTACACAGCCATGTATCACCATCACTGCTGGTGATCCGATGGATAAATCTGTTGTAGAGTTGTCACTGGTTCAGACGTACTTATAAATATAATTATTTCTGTGACTGTATCTTCCATTAATTTGTAGGATCCTTTACAATAGATATTTCAGCTGATCTGTAACAATTCCATCTTCATGCCTTATATATCATGTACTGTATTACGACGCTAGATTAAAACTGACGAGGAAAGGTAATACCCGTCCACCGAAAGCTTTATTATTAGTGAAGTCTAGGTGGTCGTGTGGTCTAGCGCGTCGGATACAGTGCAGTCGATTTGGTGTCACGATATCTCAGTAGCATGAGTTCCAATCCTGGCGAGGGAAGAACACAAAATTTGCGAAAGCAAATTTACAGATCTAACATTGTTGGGCTGATGTTTAGACGAGTTGTATATACAGAATGTACACAGCCATGTATCACCATCACTGCTGGTGATCCGATGGATAAATCTGTTGTAGAGTTGTCACTGACTTAGACGTACTTATAAATATAATTATTTCTGTGACTGTATCTTGCATAAATTTGTAGGATCCTTTACAATAAATATTTCAGCTGATCTGTAACAATTGGATCTTCAAGCCTTATATATCATGTACTGTATTAAGACGCTAGATTAAAACTGACGAGATTTGGTGTCACGATATCTCAGTAGCATGAGTTCCAATCCCCGCGAGTTAGAACAAAACATTTGCAAAAGCAAATTTACAGATCTAACATTGTTGGGCTGATTTTTAGACGAGTTGTATATACAGAATGTACACAGCCATGTATCACCATCACTGCTGGTGATCCGATGGATAAATCTGTTATAGAGTTGTCACTGATTCAGAAGTACTTATAAATATAATTATTTCTGTGTTTGTATCTTGCATTAATTTGTAGGATCCTTTATAATAGATATTTCAGCTGATCTGTAACAATTCGATCTTCATGCCTTATATATCATGTACTCTATTAAGACGCTAGATTAAAACTGACGAGATTTGGTGTCACGATATCTCAGTAGCATGAGTTCGAATCCCGGCGAGGGACGTACAAAAAAAATGCGAAAGCAAATTTACAGATCTAACATTGATGGGCTGATGTTTAGACGAGGTGTATATACAGAATGTACACAGCCATGTATCACCATCACTGCTGATGATCCGATAGATAAATCCGTTGTAGAGTTGTCACTGGTTCAGACGTACTTATAAATATGATTATTTCTGTGACTGTATCTTGCATTAATTTGTAGGATCCTTTACAACAGATATTTTAGCTGATCTGTAACAATTCCATCTTAAAGCCTTATATATCATGTACTGTATTACGACGCTAGATTAAAACTGACGACGAAAGGTAACACCCGTCCACCGAAAGCTTTATTATTAGTGAAGCCTAGGTGGTCGTGTGGTCTAGCGCGTCGGATACAGTGCAGTCGATTTGGTGTCACGATATCTCAGCAGCATGAGTTCCAATCCTGGCGAGGGAAGAACACAAAATTTGCGAAAGCAAATTTACAGATCTAACATTGTTGGGCTGATGTTTAGACGAGTTGTATATACAGAATGTACACAGCCATGTATCACCATCACTGCTGGTGATCCGATAGATAAATCTGTTGTAGAGTTGTCACTGATTCAGACGTACTTATAAATATAATTATTTCTGTGACTGTATCTTGCATAAATTTGTAGGATCCTTTACAATAGATATTTCAGCTGATCTGTAACAATTGGATCTTCATGCCTTATATATCATGTACTGTATTAAGACGCTAGATTAAAACTGACGAGATTTGGTGTCACGATATCTCAGTAGCATGAGTTCCAATCCCGGCGAGGGAAGAACAAAACATTTGCAAAAGCAAATTGACAGATCTAACATTGTTGAGCTGATTTTTAGACGAGGTGTATATACAGAATGTACACAGCCATGTATCACCATCACTGCTGGTGATCCGATGGATAAATCCGTTGTAGAGTTGTCACTGATTCAGACGTACTTATAAATATAACTATTTCTGTGACTGTATCTTGCATAAATTTGTAGGATCCTTTACAATACATATTTCAGCTGATCTGTAACATTTGGATCTTCATGCCTTATATATCATGTACTGTATTAAGACGCTAGATTAAAACTGACGAGATTTGGTGTCACGGTATCTCAGTAGCATGAGTTCAAACCCCGGCGAGGGAAGAACAAAACATTTGCAGAAGCAAATTTACAGATCTAACATTGTTGGGCTGATTTTTAGACGAGTTGTATATACAGAATGTACACAGCCATGTATCACCATCACTGCTGGTGATCCGATGGATAAATCTGTTGTAGAGTTGTCACTGGTTCAGACGTACTTATAAATATAATTATTTCTGTGACTGTATCTTCCATTAATTTGTAGGATCCTTTACAATAGATATTCCAGCTGATCTGTAACAATTCCATCTTCATGTCTTATATACCATGTACTGTATTACGACGCTAGATTTAAACTGACGAGGAAAGGTAACACCCGTCCACCGAAAGCTTAATTATTAGTGAAGCCTAGGTGGTCGTGTGGTCTAGTGCGTCGGATACAGTGCAGTCGGTTTGGTGTCACGATATCTCAGTAGCATGAGTTCCAATCCTAGCGAGGGAAGAACAAAAAATTTGCAAAAGCAAATTTACAGATCTAACATTGTTGGGCTGATGTTTAAACGAGTTGTATATACAGAATGTACACAGCCATGTATCACCATCACTGCTGGTGATCCGATGGATAAATATGTTGTAGAGTTGTCACTGGTTCAGAAGTACTTATAAATTAAATTATTTCTGTGACTGTATCTTGCATTAATTTGTAGAATCCTTTACAATAGATATTTCAGCTGATCTGTAACAATTCCATCTTCATGCCTTATATATCATGTACTGTATTACGACGCTAGATTAAAACTGACGAGAAAAGGTAACACCCGGCCACCGAAAGCTTTATTATAAGTGAAGCCTAGGTGGTCGTGTGGTTAAGCGCGTCGGATACAGTGCAGGCGATTTGGTGTCACGATATCTCAGTAGCATGAGTACGAATCCCGCCGAGGGAAGAACAAAAAATTTGCGAAAGCAGATTTACAGATCTTACATTGTTGGGCTGATGTTAAGACGAGTTGTATATACAGAATGTACACAGCCATGTATCACCATCACTGCTGGTGATCCGATGGATAAATCTGTTGTAGAGTTGTAACTGGTTCAGACGTACTTATAAATATAATTATTTCTGTGACTGTATCTTGCATTAATTTGTAGGATCCTTTACAATAGATATTTCAGCTGATCTGTAACAATTCCATCTTCATGCCTTATATATCATGTACTGTTTTACGACGCTAGATTAAAACTGACGAGGAAAGGTAACACCCGGCTACCGAAAGCTTTATTATTAGTGAAGCCTAGGTGGTCGTGTGGTCTAGCGCGTCGGATACAGTGCAGGCGATTTGGTGTCACGATATCTCCGGCGAGGGAAGAACAAAAAATTTGCGAAAGGAAATTTACAGATCTAACATTTTTCAGCTGATGTTTAGACGAGTTGTATATACAGAATGTACACAGCCATGTTTCATCCATCACTGCTGGTGATCCGATGGATAAATCTGTTGTAGAGTTGTCACTGGTTCAGACGTACTTTTCAATATATATATATATATATATATATATATATATATATGTGTGTGAAGCCTAGGTGGTCGTGTGATCTAGCGCGTCGGATATAGTGCAGGCGATTTGGTGTCACGATATCTCAGTAGCATGAGTTCGAATCCCGTCGAAGGAAGAGCAAAAAATTTGCGAAAGCAAATTTACAGATCTAACATTGTTGGGCTGATGTTTAGACGAGTTGTGTATATATTGAAATATAAAGTCACATTGTCAACGCATATTATTTCTCCCTAACAGAAGTTACTCTGATAACTCTGTTATAAACACTGCTATACTATTTGTCACAACACCCATTATTCCATTAGGTCCAAATACCCGTTATTCTGTATTATATTTGTTCTGGTTGCAATTACTACAGTCCTAAAATATTTCTTCAACTGGAAATAATATTCCAGAATATTTCTTCCACTAGAAATAATATTCCAGAATATTTCTTCCATTTTGAACTTTTATATTATGAAGGAACTTACATTCCATTACAACATTATTTAACATCATATTGCCAATCTAGTCCAAGAGAAGTAAATTGGAGACGGCATATAACAATTGAAAGTTCTCTCTATTTATGGCTTTGTAAAACACATTTTCCACTTGCAGCATACTGAAGTTTTCGGCATCGGCAAGGTTTTTCTATAACTAAAGTAGTTCAATGAGACGTATTTCTTCAGCACAAAATTCCTGCGTCTAGATTGTTCTTATTATTTAATATCACATTTTGTTGGTTCTTCTGTCCTGTGTAGTGTATCCACAAATCTTGGTTACGTATACATTATAACAAATACTCAGTAGCATAGTCAATCAATAAGGGTGGTTTTTGCCATGACTTAAGACTGCGTGAAATGAATAAGGTGGACGTCGTCTTCGGTAAACAATTAGGCAGAAGTCGTTTTCGGTTGTAAAATAGATGGACGTCTTACCATTGCACATGGTAATTGCGCCTTAATTATGTTCATTTGGGAGGAATATTGTATTGTGTATATTTATAAGTTATAAGGACTTTAATTTATCAGATTATTTACAAGTTTGGGTAAAAAAAGTAATATTTGTGACCGCCATGACGTTTCAGGAGTATGGAGTTAGAAAGTCATTGTAAGAAAAACTCCGTTAAATCTATATATAAACGTTACGTACAATTTCGTATGGGGACACATACGTTTAGTTCTATACTGAATTAATGTTTTGGTTGCTTTTTAGCATAGTTGTAAATGAAATTCATAAAATTTAAAGCTGCTAGCTAAAGCGAGCAAACTAATTATAAATCTCAAAACGAAGATGAGACATTCTATATATTTCATCATTCAAAATTTGTAATGTACTTTTTTCTCCCATGCGTACACATGTAACTGTATTCCTAATTTTATTGGTTGTCCCTTTAGTACAAATACATTTTATATCGAAAACATTCGGAGGTTGTATTGATCATCAGATGTATTGATCATAAGAATGTTTGCTTACAAAATATTCATAAGAACATGTGATGTACAATGCACTAATAGAGATGTACAATGCACTTGTAGAGATATACAATGCACTAATGGAAAGCGCATGGCGGGTCACAAATATCTCTCTTTTCACTCTAACGTGTAACAAATCTGATAAATAAAAGTCCTTATAACTTACAAATATATACAATACAATATTCTTCCTAAATGTACACCAATAAGGCTCAATTACCATGTGCAGTGGTAAGTCTGCCTATTTTATAACCAAAAACGACTTCGACATAATTAATTGTTTAACAGAAGACGACGTCAAAAGAGTCATTTCCGCCACCGGTGTCCATCAACCCCACCCCCCCTTCCCCCTCCCCACTCGCCATAAAAAAATAAATAAATATAAAAGTCCGCCTCTGACTTCATTAGCTGATGCCCAGTAAAAATAATATATAAATTGAAAGTAAATCAATCATTAACAAATTTATAACTGTTTTCAGATGGTCCCTTCAATTTCCTCATGAATAATTATGTTTAATTGTCCTGTCGAAGTATTTGTGAAGAGAAAGCATAACACCTTACCTTTCGTGACTTCTTCTTTGTTGGCAACTACATACATTCTGAATAAGTTTTACGTTTTTGTTTGAAGTGAAAACTGTTTGAAAAAAGATTAAAATGCTCTGCTCTATAGATTTTCATAAATAAAAATAAATTTTGGATTTTCCCGCTCCTGTTTTGAAGAAATTGACTTTCCATAACAAAACAATTTACCGCTTCCGCAAATTGTTTGGTCCGCATGCCGCTCCAAAGTTAGTTTCTCCTTGAAATATTTTTTCACATAGACGCTTTTCTGTTGCATATAATGCTCCTATCGTTTTAAACGCACGTGTGATAAATCGATTTGTAAATAAAAGGTCAAAAATCGGGACGCCAACATGTAGGTGAGTTAGCTCATTGCCTTGGATAAGTAGTTATTGAACATAGTTATCCGAAATACTGCTCTCTTTACCTTTGCAAAAATTAAAAATCTTTCGAACACACCAATATTTGTTCGAATCATTGTCACCCCCGATCCTTGTTTCAAAAAGCATAGACCTATATATTTTTTGAATGAAATGAATCGTAAATTTGTCAATAAATCGTTGTCACATCCTATCCCAGGACCCCAACTCCATAGATCAGAAGGTGTTTCGAACATCCATTTAGACCAATCAGAATTAACTAACTGACCATGGCCATGTCCATCGTCAGGAGCCCAAGCCATTGCACAGCGACACTTATTATAAAAATACTGTAATTTTTATTAGGGGCTCGACACCTCATGATCTGTTTGACTAATACTTTTCTATACTCCTTTTCTATTTAACCATGTTTATCAATTTAACAAACATAGTATAGAATCTATTTTCAAAATCTGCAACATGTTAATTACCCAGAGTTGCTGATGTTACTGTGTTTTTCAAGTTTTTATGCCTACGGAAAGCAAAAAGAGGTCTTTTATCAAATAAAAGTTTTTCCTCTTCGTCATCCTTTAATTTATCCCAGTGTTTTAAGATATTGTTCTTTATGTGTGATTTCTGTCTTGAAAACACTGTCGAGAATACCAGGGGAGGCGACTGTAATACTGATTTGGTTTTTACCATTAATGTGTCATTTCTTCGTTTTGCAGTCACTTCCTGCATAACAGTTTTAATTTCATTTTTTGGATATCCCCTTTTAATAAGGCGTTCAGAAAATAACGCATATTGTGTTTTCAAATCTAATGAATCGTTCATACATCTCTTAAAGCGAAGCATTTCTCCTTTAATTATGCCTCTGAAAGTAGAGGATGGGTGGCATGAGGACCTTTCTAAGTACTGATAATTTTCAGTCATTTTTCGGAATGTTGTGAGGTCTTATATTCCTGTTTCTCTAAATATTGGGCATTTGAATACCAACACATCTAAAAATTGCATTTTAGTTTGTGATTTCTCGTGTGAAAATTTTAGTAGTGCATGGTGTCTGTTAGCATGTTCAAAAAATTGTGCTATTTCATCATCTGTACCTTCATTGTAAATATTTTCTGTTTATGTTGGAAAGTCCTTGAAAAATTATTTAAGACTTCATAAACTCTCAGATCCGTAATTTCATGTGATAAACTATTTCCCATTGGAACTCCAGTTGAAGTTTTATAAAATTTATCATTGAACATAAATTCATTATTTTCAAGAACTATCTTTACAAGTTCCAATATATACGGAGGCAATAGGATCGTATGTTTACATCTAATTATCGTAGGCCAAGCATGTTTGACTGCGTCAATCATTTCTGCATGGAACATATTGTTGTACATTTCTTTTATGTCAAAACTGACTAAGTAGGCGTCAGGTTATACCTGCAACTTCTCAATAATATTTTTAAATTCTGAAGAGTCCCTTAAATGTGTTTCTTGTTGTACTACTGCTGGAAGCATGAATTTATCCAAATACTTCCCTATTCTCTCTAAAACAGTACCAGATAATGAAACAATAGGCCTCCCTTGAATTCTGACTTTTTTATACAGCGTAGGATTCTGTTGAAACCTTTTTTATTCGTTCAGGATCCAGTTTGTGCAATTTAGGCAGAAGATACAACCTTCCTGGTTTAAGATCTCTCTTAGCAGAAAGATATTTAAATGTGATTTCATCCATGACCCCTTTCCTATGCATTTCAAAGATAATACTATTGATTTTCTGATTGGTCTCTATTATTTTTAATTTTGCTATTTCTCTGAAGTGAGTAGCACTACTCAGTTGCCTCAGTCCTTCATTTATATATTCTGTTTTATCGCAGATCACTGTGGTGTTATTTTTATCTGCTTTTCGAATAACTATTTTTTTTGTTTCGTTTCAGGGAAGAAATTGCCTTTCTTTCCAGCGGAGTGAGATAATCGTGTGATTTTTGTATTGTTAAATTATCGATCTCAATCTTATTTTTGAATATATATATGTCTCAATTGCATTGCTTGCCAGTTCCGGATCATATCCGGATTTTGTTAAAAAGGGATGGCGTTTAAAAATATCACCCTTGTCAAAATGATATTTACATCTTAGTTTTCTTGCAAATTCATTGAAATCTGATGCAATACTAGATTTTGCAAATTTCGTCGAGGGAGACGGTATATACTTTAATCCTTTACTGAGTAACAAAATCTCATCGTCTTTCATTTTTTCAGTGGCAAATATTTTAACATATTCACGTGCCTTTTCAACTGATTTTTTCCTCTTGAGAGAGCGAATCTTTATCTTTCTATTTTTCTAATAGAAGCCTTTTTCATGATAGCCTTTTTTGTTTTTTTCGCTCTCTTAAAGTGTCTGTTAGCCATGCGTACAGATCAGAGGAAATCGCCAGAAGGCAGCGTGCAATTCATTTCTTGATGTAATATTGATTCTTTATCAAGCCTGTATGAACTCGCAAACCAATCAGATATCAGTTACTCAATAGGAAACCATATAAGGGGAAGAGGAGAACATCCCTCCTAGAAATTGCAACCAATCAACATTCATTGCTTTATAAACTGACACGTATACCAGATGCATTAACAATTTGACTTTTTAATTTATCAGACAATCAAAAACTATACATTTTTGTTTTGCAAATCTCAGCACTTTATTATCAACTTATTCCTCTCACTAAAGAATCTCTGACGTTTCGGTTTTTACATTAACTTTCCCTGTATTCTAGTGGTAACATAACTTAACATAAAATTGACATAATTAATCAACTCTTTATCCTTTCGGTTTGATTTTTTTCAAATTTAATATCTATTTTGACAGAACTAAAAAAACAAATTATCAATGCACTATTGCTTTTGCTAATAATAATCGGTGCATTTAATTATAATGTATTAATTATGACCAATTATCGTTTACACAATGTAAAAAGGTATCTTTGATGGTTTTATTTCTCAACTTAAAATAAAGAGATATTTCTAAACATTTGTTTGTCATCATAATTGCATTGGGTTCATTTATAAACTAACCTGCTGTGTTCTGCTGGATCACTTATCTATAAATTAAGCGTAGCTCAAGAACTGATAAGATATTACACTTTTATTTACACAAATGCATCCGTTCCGACAGAAATAATTTTATGAACCAACACCTGCTTGCTTTGAACTTGAAAATTATCTAGATTTAACAAAGTTTGAAGTATCTAATCTTGATTTACGAAATAACTACTACATGGGTAAATTCAGTAAATAAATATACGTCATCAGGGACCGCCCATTTGGGGGAGAGCTTTCTGTACAAAACTGAAGTTCTGTGCTCTTCTGATTGGTAGATAATGTTTGTAATAAATTTTTTTGATAGATGGATCAAACCTAGAGTTAAAAAAAATTCCAAAATGAATGTTGAATGTACTAAATTTTTTTACTACAGGGTTGAAAAGTAATGGGGATCAGTAAAGGAATTAAGTGCGAATCTACAGTGTTTGTAAACAAGGCCATGTGAATGCCTAAAAAGGTAGCATGACCCTATGTTTTTATTGTTGCAAAAGATAGGGCTACACTTGTACTTTCATGAATGATATATGAAAGCTTCCAATTTCTAAAGGTAAATAAGGTATAAATTTAATTCAAGACATAGATAAGCATTAAAGTCAATGGGAAATTTTTTTCTGAATTTACCTCTATAGGAAAATATGCACTCTGTCATTGTGCTTGTTCAAGGCCACACAATAATCGCAAAACTCATTTCCTGTAAATAATAATGCAATGGAAGCCCTTTGGAACCAGTTAAAGTTGTTTTTTATACAAATTTCTATGTTTAACTGCGGCTATCCAGGAAGCACTGAGTGTACTGTGGGAGGAAGCATAGGGTATATGGTAAACAATCAGTTTTGTGTCCAGATTGAAATAAAAATAGAAATTACACTTGAGAGTTATGATATTAATAAAAGGCATAAATATTCTCCCCATTTTAAATCACAGTTTGCACACATTTCTCCTAATAATGTGTAAAATCATACGGAAAATCAGAATTACCTCCCTTTGACATAGTGTTTTTTTTTTAGCCATGTTCCCCATGTTAAGTTGTAGATCATGTTGTAAATAAGCACTTTTCAAGTATTTTAACACTCGAATAATCTGACCGTATGAAGATATTTATTTATTTTTACATAATTCATTGCGTTTCTTTAAGTAAAAAAAAATTCTAGACAACTTTTCATGATTACATACCCTTCATCTATAAAACTAGTGTTGAAATGTTTGTAATTGGATTGCTATGTTAAATAATTGCTTTTTAATATTCTAAATTGTTCCTTTTATGTTCCAAATGCAAAGTTTGGTCATACCCAGTCTTATTTTTTTCATATTTGGCACTTTTTTCTTCTTCAGTTTTGTCCGTCTAGTTTTGGCGAAGAAACCATCCTGATGTTGGGGTAACAGGAATTTCTGCAGAGTGGTTGTCAATGACATTTTGTGAACTTTACAAGTAATTAAAACACAGATTAAGTAAAATGAATCATAATTGTTGTTTTTTATGGTATGAAACTGCTTAAAAAACCTTTGAAAAGTCTTTTTGTGGTCTTTTTCAGGGTATGTAATTAAAAACTTCCATATAAGGCAAAATTTAACTAAGAGTACATCAAGACTTTAGTTCCTAGATGTACTTGCAATACTGATCAAAGCAAACACAGAAAACAATTCATATGTATTAAGCATAGTATTTTACACCATCTTTTTAAAACAGTCAATGTGCAACTTTATATACCAAATATACATTGGCCGCAGTATGGGCTGTAGTTTAAATTTTCCTCTATCTTTACAAGTTCAGCCTTTATTAATGTTGTATTGAAACTGGAACTTGAAAATTGGATACATTACATGATTAATACAATAAAAATAGGAAAAGAAGTTAAAAAGTCTCTTATAGGGGTAAATTCAGTAAATAAATATACGTCATCAGGGACCGCCCATTTGGGGGAGAGCTTTCTGTACACAACTGAAGTCCTGTGCTCTTCTGATTGGTAGATAATGTTTGTAATAAATATTTTTTGATAGATGGATAAAAACTAGAGTTAAAAACTAGGGCTACATTTGTACTTTCATGAATGATATATGAAAGCTTCCAATTTCTAAAGGTAAATAAGGTATAAATTTAATTCAAGACATAGATTAGCATTAAAGTCAATGGGAGATTTTTTACTCAATTTACCCCTACAATTTCACTAAAGAACAACAGCTAGGATTACGATCTTTGAGAAACATGCATGATATTATTTTCTCTTAGAGCGACAAAGAAGGCGCAATTGTAATATCTAAAAAGACGCACTACATTAAAGAAGGGTTAAGGCAGTGTAACTCTATCCAGTACACGGAGATACAAGAACCTAATCTATTACTGATTAAAAATAATATACAAACACAAATCAGCGGGATGTTTGACAATGGTGAGATTGATGGGATAACTCTTGATTTTCTCCGTGGCTCATCGAAAGAGGGACCCAGATTGGGTCGTCTTTTTTTCCTTCCTAAACTTCACAAATTAAGTGAACTTTGTATTCAAGGGATAAAAAAAAAACCAAACGATGGCAGTAAATGAATTGCCCCCATGCAGACCAATTATTTCTCAATGTAACTCTGTCACCGAAAGGGTTAGCAAATTTATTGATTACTTTTTGATACCTATAGTTACAAGACAGACCAGTTACATAAGAGATAGTGGGGATTTCATAAATAAAATAGAAAATTTAAAGCCTGATCGGGATTGCCTTTTAATCTCTTTTGACTGCACCAGCATGTATACAAACATGGAGTTCAATGAACTCATTCAATCTGTTGGACGGGCTTATAGCAATGCAGTAAAAGAAGATTATCCGATAAAATTACCTAGCTGTGAAACAATTAAATCGTTAGTAGCCACAGTGTTGAAAAACAATTATTTTGAATTTAATGACCAATACTTTGTACAGAAAATAGGCACTAGCTTGGGAAGTAAATGCAGCCCAGAAATTTGTGATATTAGAGCATTCGAAGTTCTCAATGAAATTATTGAAAATTATAAGTATAAAAATAAGATCTTATTTTCGGAAGGTATAGAGATGATGCGTTTATAATAGCTCATTCATCACGAGAAGAGGTTCTGGAGTTTTTAAAATAGCAAATGATCATCACCTTTTATTAAAATTTCAAACGAAGAAATTATTTTTCTCGATACAGCCGTTCATAAAGGGATGAGGTTCAGGAACACCGGTATCCTTGATATAAAGAGCTACATCAAACCTACTAATACATTTCAATATTTAGATAGGACGTCTATGCATAACACAACAGTCTTCTCTTGGGAAGCTATTCGCCACCACCGAAACAACAGCAACACGCAGAATTTAAAAGATACAATTTGTAAATTCAAAGGCAATCTTAAGCAAAGGGGATATAAGGAGCATGAAATACATTGTAACTGTGAATCGGTTCTCAATATCGAACGATCAGAATTACTCCGCTTTAAACAAGAATCTGACAAGCAGATACCACTAGTATTTGTAACTATATATCACTTTTCGTTATTGAATATAAATAAAGCTTTGCGAAAACATTATAAAAAACTACTTCGCAATGCAAAATGTAGGGAGCTATTTCCAATACCACAAATGGTGGCGTATAGTAAACATAGGAACTTAAAAGGAATACTGAATAGCTCGGTAGTCAAAGCTTAGTATAACATGAAGGATTGGGTCAGGACCCCTGATGAAGCACCCACTTTTCATATGAGCCACGGAATATTGTAGAGTTTGTCCTATTCTGTACTGCAGAAACACGATGTGTTGGGTCCTGGAGAATAGGCAAACGTGGCTGTTAGGTACTTTCAGACATTCAACAATAATTTCTAATTTTTCTGTTAACACTTCTCACAGATCATTTTACGTATTCAATTCACAATTATATGGAAATGATAATTTCTGTTGACCCTAAACTTCGTTTAAAACACGTACGAAATAGAAAACAATATTATGTATATAGATAAGACTATCTTATAAATATTTAGATGATACTTTCATCTGAATTATTCTGGTTTTAGTCTGCAATTTTATTTTTAATGTCAGTACTCTTAAACCGTCAAAATTTTATTAAAGAAAAGTACATGTATGATTCAGTGAAAGTGGATAGTTGCTTTGATGCTGTTGGTTTTTTCTCCTTTCTTTCCGGAATGAAACCAAATTTCTTGTAAACTTGCGAAACTGCTGGCATCTTATAAATAAAGTAATTTTGCTTTGAACTGCGCCTTTACACCACTGGGTCGATGCCACTGCCGGTGGACGTTTCGTCCCCGAGGGTATCACCAGCCCAGTAGTCAGCACTTCGGTGTTGACATGAATATCAATTATATGGTCATTTTTTTTATAAGTTTCCTGTTACCAAACTTTGAATTTTTCGAAAACTAAGGATTTTCTAACCCAGGAATAGATAACCTTAGCCGTATTTGGAACAACTTTTTGGAATTTTGGTTCAATGCTCTTCAACTTTGTACTTGTTTGGCTTTATAACTATTTTGATATGAGCGTCACTGATGAGTCTTATGTAGACGAAACGCGCGTCTGGCGTATTAAATTATAATCCTAGTACCTTTGATAACTATTTACACCACTGGGTCGATGCCACTGCTGGTGGACGTTTCGTCCCCAAGGTATCACCAGCCCAGTAGTCAGCACTTCGGTGTTGACATGAATATCAAATATATGGTCATTTTTTTTTTTAAATTTCCTGTTACAAAACTTTCAATTTTTCGAAAAACTAAGGATTGTCTTATCCCAGGAATAGATAACCTTAGCCGTATTTGGCACAACTTTTTGGAATTTAGGTTCAATGCATTTCAATTTTGTACTTGTTTGGCTTTATAACTATTTTGATATGAGCGTCACTGATGAGTCTTATGTAGACGAAACGCGCGTCTGGCGTGTTAATTTATAATCCTGGTACCTTTGATAAGTATTTACACCACTGGGTCGATGCCACTGCTGGTGGACGTTTCGTCCCCGAAGGTATCACCAGCCCAGTAGTCAGCACTTCGGTGTTGACATGAATATCAATTATATGGTCATTTTTTTATAAATTTCCTGTTTCAAAACTTTGAATTTTTCGAAAAACTAAGGATTTTCTTATCCCAGGAATAGATTACCTTAGCCGTATTTGGCACAACGTTTTTGAATTTTGGTTCAATGCTCTTCAATTTTGTACTTGTTTGGCTTTATAACTATTTTGATATGAGCGTCACTGATGAGTCTTATGTAGACGAAACGCGCGTCTGGCGTGTTAATTTATAATCCTGGTACCTTTGATAACTATTTACACCACTGGGTCGATGCCACTGCTGGTGGACGTTTCGTCCCACAGGGTATCACCAGCCCAGTAGTCAGCACTTCGGTGTTGACATGAATATCAATTATATGGTCATTTTTTTTATAAATTTCCTGTTTCAAAACTTTGAATTTTTCGAAAAACTAAAGATTTTCTTATCCCAGGAATAGATTACCTTAGCCGTATTTGGCACAACTTTTTGGAATTTAGGTTCAATGCTCTTCAAATTTGTATTTGTTTGGCTTTATAACTATTTTGATATGAGCGTCACTGGTGAGTCTTATGTAGACGAAACGCGCGTCTGGCGTATTAAATTATAATCCTGGTACCTTTGATAACTATTGAGCAGTGTGGATAGAATAATGCATATATACCTCCAAACTTGTTTGTTAGACATGTAAAATTACGACACTGTTAACGGAAAAAGAAACGACAAGACCATGTTATTATTGTTCATATCATACCTCCTTCCGAAGAAGTCTGCAATTTGACTTTTTATGTTGGTACTCTTATCCCGGAAATATGATGTAAAGAGAAAGTTTGTGTTGCAGGGAAAGCTGCGATGCCTTCTGTTTTCTCCCCTTTCTGCCCAAATATGACACTACATTGTTTCTTATATTCTGTATAACTACTCATGTCATACCTTTTTAAATATTTAAAACTCATAAACGGGCAGTCGTGTGGAAAGAATAATTCCTATATACCCTAAAAATTGCTTGCAAGACGTAAAACAAATACGACACAATTAATAGAAATAACGATAAAACAATGAATATTTCTATATTAGATTTGCATGCGAATAAGTTTGCAAAAATTTACCTGCAATTGTACTTTTTATGTATGTACTCTTATCCCGGAAATATGCAATGGGGTTATGTAAGTATTAGTTACAAATAACACAATACTTTTTTGTAATATTCTTTAACGTTCTAAAAAGAATGTCGAGAGGACAAACTGACGCCTAAATACCCATAACTTTGTTTCCAACACTAAAAAAACACAATATAGTAAATAGAAATATCAATTAAACAATACTATAATCTTTTTTTTATAATACCTCTATCTACACTACACAAATAGCGTTTACATCCTAAACACAATCCTAAGCACATTCTTGTCCCACTTTCTGAAACGCCAAAATCATCTAAACACTTTTATCTATACGCATTAAACTTTTTGAAATTTATGTGCCTAGGGATTGAGGGACTCAATTTTTTTAATGTTTAGGAATTTTCGCGCTTAGGTATGTGCATATTGTTTTGATTTCAGGTGTCCCTATTGATAATCATTTGGAGTTTGTGACGAATTGTGTTCGTTTGCACCTACACTATTTCTAGTGTTACAAATTTAAAACATAAACCCATTGAAATTTCCAAGATGATTTTGGACTCTCTACTCATATGAATGAGTTCAAAAGTAAATGATTATGACGACTTATATTTCACCACTCTGTCACATTGGTATCGGCATCAATATTTGCCAACAGGACCTCATTTTTCCTTTGTTTGATTCAAATATTATTTATTAGCAGCGCCACCTGTTCAAGGTAGATGATTCATTACAAGAACAATAGACATTACACGTTTATGATCTAAACACAATAGACATTTCACGTTTAGGACCTAAACACAATAGATAGGCATTACATGTTTAAAATCTAAACATGTAATGATCAAAAACACTTTAGGGAGCCATCCGTATAGAATTTAAACACAATCCTAAAGATATTTAGACCTAAACATGTAACACTTACATTTAAATTTAAGCGTTATTTTTACAGTGTAAGTTGGTCAGGAAAATTTAGCTCGCAATTTTACTTTTTATGTCTTACCCTTATCCCGGAAAAAATTTTATGAAGGGAAAATATTTGTTGCAAGGGTAAGTAAATTCCTTCAGTTGCCTTTCCTTTCTTTCCAAAATAAAACATTTTGTTTCTTACTTTCTTTACAAACTGCTCACATCAAACGGACAGTCGAGCGAACAGGATATGTTTCCTTTATGTCCGAATCTGTTTGCAAGACTGGTTGAAATACAACAAAAAGAAAAAAAAGACTGAACAATGCCATATTTTTTTCATAGATTATTCTTTTATCGAAATTGATCTGAAAAATGTAGCTTGCATTTCTACATAATATGTCGGTACCCTTGTCCCGGAAATATGTTATAAAGAGAAAATATGTATATGCTCTTTTTTTTTTGCTACCTGTTGAAACCTCACTGTGAATTGGAAATGAATAAAAACAATAAAAGCGCTATTCCTGTGTACTTTCTGGTATTGTGTCATGGATGGATACTCCATAACTTTTCTTTTCTTTTATAGCAGGAAATCAGGGTAGTAGCTCCGATGCCTCAGTTGTGTCCCCTTTTCTTTTCATCATCATATTCTCTGCAAAGTGCTCACATCAAATTGTGTATATTTGAACGTTCTAAACGAACTGAATATATTATTATTTACCCCAAATCGTTTTGCAATACACAGTAAGCAGAAATAGCGACTAAACAATGCTATTTTTTTTAATTTGACCGTTTTCCTAATCAGTCTAAAAGATTAAGCCTGTAATTTTTATATCATATGTCGGTACTCTTATCCCGGAAATATGTTATGAACGGACAACATGTAAAGCAGGGAAAAGCGGTCAGTAACTGCGATGCTTTCAGAAGTCTTCCCTTTCTCTTCAAAATTACATGTTTGTATATATGTATTCATTTATATCTATTTCGTATATTCTGTGCAAACTGCTCACATTTTTTATTTTAAATGCTTTTCCGTTTTAAAGTCGTGTGGCCAATATGATTCCAATAGACAAAACATTTCACTTTCAAGTCATATATAATGCGACGATGTGTATACCTTTATCTATATAAAGATTAACAATGTTTTTTGGGATTTTTTTTAATTGTACCTTTATCGAAATTTATCTGAAAAATTTCGCTTACAATTTTACTTAATATGTCGTTACCCTTATCCCGGAAATATGTAAAAAGATAAAATATGTATATGCTCCTTTTTTTCTTTTTTTTTGGCTCTGTGTTCAAGGCCTCACTGTGACTTTGAGATGATTGATGAAAAAAAAAATCCTATTCCTTTGCATTTTTTGTTTGGCTGTGCACATGCTGATTTGTGTCTTTGATAGATACCCCATATATCCGTTACTTTCTATTATAGCAGAAAATCAGGGTAGTAGCTGCGATGCCTAAGTTGTGTCCCCTTTTCTTTTAATCACATTCTTTGCAAAGTGCTCACATCATACATTTTTGAATATTTGTACGTTTCAAACGGACATTCCAGCAGAAAAATATATAATCAAATACCCAAAGCTGTGTTTGCAATACACAGTAAACAGAAACAGCGACTAAACAGTGCTATTCTTTTTAGCTCACCTGACCTGAAAGGTCAAGTGAGCTTTTCTCATCACTTTGCGTCCGTCGTCCGTCGTCCTGCGTCCGTCGTCCGTCGTCCGTCGTCCGTCGTCCGTAAACTTTTACAAAAATCTTCTCCTCTGAAACTACTGGGCCAAATTTGACCAAACTTGGCCACAATCATCATTGGGGTATCTAGTTTAAAAAATGTGTCCGATGACCCCGCCAACCAACCAAGATGGCCGCCATGGCTAAAAATAGAACATAGGGGTAAAATGTAGATTTTGGCTTATATCTCTGAAACCAAAGCATTTAGGGCAAATCTGACAGATAAACTATAAACAGCAATAATGTTCAGCAAAGTATGATCTACAAATAAGTCAACTTGACCAAAATGGTCAGTTGACCCCTTAAGGAGTTATTGCCCTTTATAGTCAATTTTTAACCATTTTTCGTAAATTTTTGTAATCTTTTACAAAAATCTTCTCCTCTGAAACTACTAAGACAAATTTAACCAAAATTGTCCACAATCATCATTAGGGTATCTAGTTTAAAAAATGTGTCCGATGACCCTGCCCGCAAACCAAGATGGCCGACATGGCAAAAAAATAATACATAGGGTAAAATGCAGTTTTTGGCTCATATCTCTGAAACCAAAGCATTTAGAGCAAATATGATGGTATAAAATTGTTCATTAGGTCAAGATCTATCTGCCCTGAAATTTTCAGACCAATCAGGCAACATGTTGTTGGGTTGCTGCTCCTGAATTGGTAATTTTAAGAAAATTTTGCAGCTTTTGGTTATTATCTTGAATATTATTATAGATAGAGATAAACTGTAAACAGCAATAATGTACAACAAAGTTAGATCTACAAATAAGTCAACATGACTAAAATTGTCAATTGACCCCTTAAGGAGTTATTGCCCTTTATAGTCAATTTTTTACAATTTTCTTAATTTTTATAAATTTTTGTAAATTTTTACAAAATATTTTCCACTGTAACTACTGGGCCAAGTTCATTATAGATAGAGATAATAGTAAGGAGCAAGAATGTTCAGTAAAGTAAGATCTACAAACACATCACCATCACCAAAACACAATTTTTTCATGAATCCATCTGTGTCCATTGTTTAATATGCACATAGACCAAGGTGAGCGACACAGGCTCTTTAGAGCCTCTAGTTTTTAATTTGACCGTTTTCCATATCAGTCTCAAAAATTTAGCCTGTAATTTTTAATCATATGTCGGTACTCTTATCCCGGAAATATGTTATGAAGGGAAAATATGTACTAATGCTCCTTTTTTATTTTTTGTTATGGCAGTCCAAGTTCCAAACCATTCATTCCAGTCGACATACCATGCAATACGTGCCTACTGTATTGTTTATAATTTCTCTCCTGAATATACATAACAAATTGCAATTGGACTTCGGTGTGAGCCAAGGCACCGTGTTGAAGGCCGTACTTTGACCTATAATTGTTTACTTTTTACACATTGTGACTTGGATGGAAAGTTGTCTCATTGGCATTCATACCACATCTGCTTATTTTTATGTAAGCAAACAACAATCAATTAGTCATCCAATTTGAATTATAATTACTATTTTTTTTATCCCATGTATTTCATACAAAATGATCAAACAAAAAATAAATCTCACTTGTATCATTAAATAAATCTATTTCATAATCATGGATTCAGTTGAAAAAAAGCTATATACAACATTTAGAGAATGAAGCTTTTGCTAATGTTGAATTTCAGAAGGAGCAGCAATAAAACGATAACCTATAGCGATTGTATTTCAGGAATTGAAAAAAAATGAATATCTTTTTTAAAACCAGACAACTTTGGGATATATTATGATAGTTTTTATCGTATGATAACCTATTGAAGAAAGTTAAAATGTTTGAAACACGATGCTAGATTACAAGGTACTTGTTACTAATAAGACTTCAAATAGATAAAGTGAATAGAGAGCTGAGTATAAATAAATATAACCTAAGAAAAAAAAATTTTCCTAAAAGTTTTCTTATGTTTTCACGTATAAAATGTACGTAACAGTGAGCGACTGGATTGAAATAATCACGCGTGTGTTTACAAATCTTCAGGAGATTCGGCTATTATAGATAAGTGTTACCTGTGCTGTACCGATATGCATGATTGGTAACCAGGCAAATCTATTTACTAAATTAATGAGTTCAGATCCGACACTCTACGGGATTAAAAGACATTTACTAGGTTTGAATTGTCCCAACCAATCAAAGAACTTTAATTATTACAGCGTCAGTAATATCTTCCAATCGGGTAGTAAGAAAGACGCAGTCCGAGGAGACGGTAATGACTGAATATTGACAGATTTATTAATTTTGTAATGGTTGGTTCAGTTGCATATACTGCTTATTTCGATACATTAAAACAAACAAAGGGGGCTTAGAGCGGTGGTACCTTTAGAGTATAGCTCAAGATTTTTGTGTATACACTGTTAATGTATAGAATAATCAATTAAATTGAAATTAAAATATTTTCGGTATTTGAGAACATGTCAATATAATCAAATAGGTTAAGTTGGGTTATGGTTGGAGCGGTATAAGTTTTAAAAAAATGTTTCTTGTTTATCTCTTTATCATTTGGATTTAATTGTTTTGACATGAAAGAATTTAATATGTCAAAAAGATTTCGGCATATTACTTGCACTATGATGATTAAAATTGTGTGTACAAGCTTTTTATCAATTAAAAAATAGCCACAAATAATTAATACATACCTTTTCTTTTTCATTTCTATGAGTGTTGACATTTTTCATCAGAAGAAATACTAAAAAGTTAAACAACATCAATATTGTTGAAAACTCCATCTTGATAACGGACATCGGAAATAGCGCGAACTAGAGCTGGTTCCTATTTCAAGTTTTCTAAGGGGTAACAGTTACATGGGAGACATCATTTGAGATCTCGGCAGCTATGATTCTTATTTCGGTATTAGTTAAATGAATTTGTAACTAAATTAATAGTAAATGCATAAAAAATACAATTCATCAATATAACTTACGATCTCAAATAATAGAACCGCTTGTTAGTACTTGTAAGTATATTTTTTTGATAAAAATGAAATTTCCAGGATAAGAGTATTTCGTAAGAGTAAATTATCGGGCTAAATGTAATTCCCGGATAAGTGTATAACAGACGTCGTCTTCGGTTAAACAATCAGGCGGAAGTCGTTTTCGGTTGTAAAATAGGTGGACGTCTTACCACTGCACATGGTAATTGCGCCTTATTTATGTACATTTGGGAAGAATATTGTATTGTGTATATTTATTAGTTATAAGGACTTTAATTTATCAGATTTTTTACAAGTTTGGGTGAAAAAAGTAATATTTGTGACCCGCCATGACATCTCCAGGATTATGGAGTTAGAACGTCATTGTAAGAAAAACTCCGTTAACTCTATATATAAACGTTAAGTAAAATGTCGTATGGGGACACACACGTTTATTTCTATACTGAATTAATGTTTTGGTTGCTTTTTAGCATAGTTGTAAATGAAATTTATAAAATTTAAAGCTGTTAGCTAAAGCGAGCGAACTAATTATATTTCTCAAAAAGAAGATGAGACATTCTATATATTTCATCATTCAAAATTTGTAATGTACTTTTTTCTCCCGTACACATGTAACTGTATTCCTAATTTTATTGGTTGTTCCTTTATTACAAAAACATTTATATCGAAAACATTCGGAGGTTGTATTGATCATCAGATGTATTGATCATAAGAATGTTCGCTTACAAAAAATTCAAAAGAACATGTGATGTACAATGCACAAATAGAGATGTACAATGCACTAATGGAAAGCGCACGGCGGGTCACAAATATCTCTCTTTTCACTCTAACGTGTAACAAATCTGATAAATAAAAGTCCTTATAACTTACAAATATACAAAATACAATATTTTTCCTAAATGTACACCAATAAGGCTCAATTACCATGTGCAGTGGTAAGTCTGCCTATTTCATAACCAAACACGACTTCGACATAATTAATTCTTCAACAGAAGACGACGTCAAAAGAAGTAGTAAGATAGGTTTGCATGGCAGATTCAAAATATATTAGTAATTCACTTCCAGTTGCGGATCAACGATTTTGAAAAGGGTGGGATATATAGGCAATTT
This sequence comes from Mytilus californianus, assembly GCF_021869535.1. NCBI lineage: Eukaryota > Metazoa > Mollusca > Bivalvia > Mytilida > Mytilidae > Mytilus > Mytilus californianus. The sequence continues at coordinate 8,795,706 of NW_026262582.1, forward strand.
AAGGATTGGCATTTGAACAAAATCTATGCATTTACCATATATACAGAATGTACACAGCCTTGTATCACCATCACTGCTAGTGATCCGATGAGTTGTCACTGGTTCAGACGTACTTATATATATATATATACGTAGCTCTAGTCATGCCCGCCACCGGTGTCCATCAACCCCCACCCCGCCATAAAAAAAGAAACAAATATAAAAGTCCGCCTCTGACTTCATTAGCTGATTCCCAGTAAAAATAATATATAAATTGAAAGTAAATCATTAACAAATTTATAACTGTTTTCAGATGGTCCCTTCAATCTCCTCAAGATTCAATTGAATAATTATGTTTAATTGTCGTGTCGAAGTATTTGTGAAGAGAAAGTATAACACCCTACCTTTCGTGACTTTTTTTTTGTTGGCAACAACATACATTCTGAAGAAGTTATTACGTTTTTTTGTTTGAAGTGAAAACTGTTTGAAAAAAGATTAAAATACTCTGCTCTATAGATTTTCATAAATATAATCATTAAATATTTCATAAAAATGTATTATATTAGGCCACATCAGTTTGATTAACAGTTTTTTGGATTTCCCGCTCCTGTTTTGGAGAAATTGACTTTCCATAACAAAACAATTTACCGCTTCCGCAAATTTTTTGGTCCGCATGCCGCCCCAAAGTCAGTTTCTCCTTGAATTTTTTTTTCACATAGACGCTTTTCTGTTGCATATAATACTCCTATCGTTTTAAACGCACGTGTGATAAATCGATTTGTAAATAAAAGGTCAAAAATCGGGACGCCAACATGTAGTTGAGTTATCTCATTGCCTTGGATAAGTAGTTATTGGACATAGTTATCCGAAATACTGCTCTCTTTACCTTTGCAAAAATTAAAAATCTTTCTTTAGTTGACAACAAACACACCAATATTTGTTCGAATCATCGTCACCCCCGATCCTTGTTTCAAAAAGCATAAACCTATATATTTTTTGAATGAAATGAATAGTAAATTCCCATGAACTTTTTAAAAAATCACAGAAGTATTTGATGTTGAATAAACCCCATATCCCCTTGTTAGTCTTTTGGCATGTAAGCAGAACTCTTCTTTAAAGAAAATCACCAAAATGAACTAAATCACAGGGAGACAAGAAAGTCTGACATGGTACCGGCTACCATTAAATCAAATTATATGCATTAGAGCATCTGTTGCTCCTCGTTTTTCTATTAAATAACCCAGTTATAACATGTACATAAATTGTACAACTTCTAAATTACACAAAAATTATACCGCTCGCTTCACTTGTAGATCACTCGACCCAAAAAAAACCCCTCTTTTTCAAGAAATATATATAAAACAAAAAAAAATTCGCTCGCTCGCTCCATATGTTTTGGAGCTTTTGTCCGAAGAACTATTAATCAAATTGATGTGGCCTTAAATGCATTTACTACATTTTAAATGTAATTTTACAACCTGTTACGCTTCACATGCAATACAATGTAGATATATGCATCATGAATATAAGTTAAAAGACAAATTTAAGAAAAATCGAACAGTTTTCATTGAGACAAATTTATACTAAATATCTTCATAGAAAGTTTAAATTACATTTCATCTTTAATACAACAAATATGTCTTGATAACATGACAGAGTGTTTTGTTTCAGTATGTACTGGATAAATACATGAAATATGCAAACAAGCAATTTTAGACAACATACGTATACCCCATAAGCCTGGATATCTCATGGCTAGTCACATTTGTATCTTTTTTCAAGTTATGGGGACTTTTATAGTATTAGACACTTAATGAGTATGAGGCGGTATATATTTTCTAATGAAAAGACATCTACCCACTCCAAGTCTATGCAAAACTTCCATTGCATTTTTTAACATTTCATTTCAGAATTTCAAAATTGGCCATTTGAAGCTTTGACGTCCATAAAATTGAAACAACAAAAATACCGAACTCCAAGGAAAATTCAAAACGGAAAGTCTCTTATCAAATGGCAAAATCCAAAGCTGAAACACATCAAACGAATGGAAAACAACTGTCATATTCCTGACTTTGTACAGAAAATGGTGGATTAAACCTGGTGTTGTAGCTAGCTAAACCTTTCACTTGTTTGACAGTCGCATTTAATTCCATTATATATTGACAACAATGTGTGACCAAAGCAAACAGACATAATAGGAAAAAATATCAAAAATAGGGGTGCAGCAGTCAACATAGTGTTATAATCTTAATCACTATAAACACAGAAAATCAAAATGGCATATAGACAAAGCACATATGCAAAAATGAATGACAAGGATACAAATAAATTACCATAGCACAATAACACAATGGCAGGATGTAAAAGTACCGAGCCACGCCAAAGGATATTACCAAAAATGGAAATATTTTTAAATTTTACATGTGGATTCTGCTTGTAAAAATACATCAGAAAATAAAATAAAAAAGGGGTAACCCTTTTCGCCAAAAATACAAATGATATATAGGGAAAATCATAAAAATCGGCAGATATTTTTACTTTATCAAGATTTTCTAATTCGTTGGTCCACAGAATTTTTTTGAAAATCGATATGCGATTCAAAAATGAACGACGAATCCGTTGGTGCAAAGCAGGTCCTTAGCAACCGTGCTAGTTTTAAATCTATATATCCTGCGGAATTTTGATTTTTTGAGGAAAAGATAAAAAATATTCGGCGACGTTAATGATGTCTACTGTAACGTCACCACAACTTTTACTCTATAACGCTATTATACCGTACAGGGTCGTAACACAATCGTGAGTGTGTGTACAATCCATTTTCCTAATTACTGCAAATGCTCAAGCGTAATCAATTAATAAGGAAATAAACTGACTAATTTTAAGGATATTTCTGCTGCTGCAAAAACAATGCAAATTGGCAAATAAATATACTGCAAGTGACAGAAAGTTACTGTATAGACTTTAACTCCATCTTTTCTAAATTAGACAGTGTTCAACATTTTTTTTGAAATGCTTGTATTGTTCTAATAATTATGAATCAAATATCGAGTTTGAAATTGTCCAGGTTAACACAGCGTTGACAGAATGATTCTCAACATATTTAGATAATCTGTTATAATATTGGGATCGCGTATACACGTCTTGTTTTTAATCTTATTTCTGCATGTTTACAATTGTATTAAAAAAAAAGTAAATATAATTTTCTGCATCTTTTCATTCTCACCATTTCCGGCGCTATTCGAGGTATTACGCACAAAACCCATTTTATTTGTCAGGTTCACACACCTGCATGTGACACAACTCTGCAATTCTATTTAAAAAATATCCTGTCTCGATCGCTTTCCCTTTTCTTTAACTACACGATAAAGCATGATATAATGTTTGCTGGAGTTTCAGTAACAAAGGAAATAATTTCTTGTACCATAATTTGCTAAATATCCACATGCATGACTCCCAAAAAATAAGAAAAATTCATCTGCATTTTATCTTGAGAATTTTTATAGCTTTAATAAGTTCAAAAGAAGAACCCGCATATGAAATTCAGCAAAATAAAACAGATCGGAGTTTCCCGTAGGACAGATCATTCCCAGTGACATGCTTTAGCATTGTGTGTATTGTAATGGTAAAGCTTTGTGTATAGTGATATGCTATAAATGTACTGGTGTAGTGCTATAAATGTACAGTTGTAATGGTATAAGAATGTACCAAGGTCGATGTTATGCCGATTTTGCATATGAAATTCAACAAAATAAAAGAGATCGGAGTTTCCCGTAGCACAGATCATTCCCAGTGACATGCCTTAGCATTGTGTGTATTGTAATGGTTTAGCTTTGTGTATATTGATATGCTATATAAATGTACTGGTGTAGTGCTATAAATGTACAGATGTAATGGTATAAGAATGTACGAAGGTCGATGTTATGAGAATGTATCCATCCAGTATGATGCTAAAAAAATGTACCTAGTGTAATTTTATTAGAATGTAGCTAGTGTAGTGCCATACGAATTGTACCTGTATATTATGCAAATGATTTACTTTATAAAAATAAGGAGATGTGTATGATTGCAAATGAGACAGCTATCTGCCACAGTTTAAGGTAGATCGAGTGTCTTTTTTCTGAGCGTCCGTTCTGGTCATGTTGCAAAAATACTTTTTTGTTTTAAAATATTTTACCAAGTATAATTCAATATACAACAAAATACCTAAAACTTGAAATTTAAAGATTGAACTATCAAAAAATTAAGTGTCGTAAAGTATATTTTAACTTTTTGGGGATTTTTCAAGAAAGTAGGGCCAGTGACCCCCTATTTTTATTTGATATTTCATAAGTATAAATTAAAAGCAATTCTCTCATCGAATTTTAGCAAATTCTATCGTTTAATATTTCATCGATAAGGAAAAATTAAGTTTCCCCTATATCTACAATATAAGATAACCCATATTTCGTTAATTTCAATGTATTATTACGAAAAAACAAGGTCCGTGATCCCCAGTTTTTATATTGAAATTTGAAATTACATTGACCCAGAAGTCTTTTACAGAATTCAAAAAAAAATCTATCGTCGAACATTTAGACACCCCAGCTACCTTAATTGAAGTGGATGTAAGCAGTTATTATATGCAATCATACGGCCTTCAACAATGAGAAAAATCCAAACCGTACAGTCGGCTATTAAATGCCCCGACATTGTATACATTATTTTCTTCACCCCCTCCCCTTCTTCGCCTACCTTTTTCTCTATTTTATCATAATCTTCAATTGAGACTTGAGAAGAAACATATTACTTCAAAAGTGTATATAAATTCACTACTTCCGAATGATGCACAAAAAAGCACAACAAAAGAAAACAAATTTCGCTATTCCTTCGAAATTGGAATTCGACAAAGAAAAAAATAACATGTTCTATATTTATCATACATTTGTAGTTTCAGTTTCAACAATGGTTCTAAATTTAGATTTTACTTTCCCCAAAAGTTATAAATTTATAGCGTATGCTACCATTTTCATATTGAAAAGCATTGTGGATTATTTCTTGGGGAATGCTGGTATACAGGGTTGAACAATCAAAAGTTTTGATAGAATTAATTTCAGAGAAGGGTCCAGATTTGAAATTATCCAAAAGTTCTTTAGAGTTTTTTAGAATCCACTTATGGTTTATACCACTACCCGAGTAAACAGTTTCACAGTATTTCTGAAGACCTTCTTTCACTGCAGACATTCTTTTTGTCAATCTAATGGACAATTCCTTTGTAGAACATGCAGATGAGCCGGCAATGTACCGTTGGTTGTACGGAATTTTGTGAAGCTTAGGTATCTAAGGTAAGTCCTCAGATTTGCTGTTCAATGTAATGTTTATTGAAGGACTTATGATTCGCCAAAATCTCATCCTTGTCAAATGATATGTTTTTGTATGTGGGATTACCTGAGTGCTCATTAATTCCTAATTCTTTCACAAGACACACGTAGTAGTAAGATTTACATACAAAGACAATATTAATTGAAGCTTTGTCCGCAGGAACAACAACATATTTTATCGCGAAAAGATGATAGACACTTCACAGCTTCTTTGTCTCTGAAAACGGACATTTGTGGATCATTCACACAGTTTTTCAACTTATGAATTCGACGTTTTGTCTCGATTCTCAATTTTTGAAGAAAAAAAATAGTGTTGTCAGACAAAAGAGAGTAAACCGTAAAATTAATATAATGAATTATTTATACAATTAATTTGTTTCTTGCTTCGTGCAGTTTCATCTTTATTTTAATTGTAACTGGACAGTGATTTCTTAACTTTATATCTTAGGCTCTATATACCTATAGGGAGTTCTTTTCTTTCTGAACGATGTGTATCACCTTATACAGATGTTTAATTTGATGCACTCTGTTCTCTTGACACACATGTTGACTCTGGTGACACATATATTGACTTTGGTTACCTCAGGTCAACTTACATAGATATTGACCATGGTTACCTCTAGTCATCTAACACTGATGTTCTGATCACCTTACACAGATATTTACTTTGGTTACATCTAGTCATTTAACACACATATTGACTTTGGTAACCTCTGGTCACCTTAAACATATTTGGTTACCACTGTTCACCATAATTTTACATACGTTGACTTTGCTTACCTATGATAACCTAACAGAAATTGTAATTTTGGTTACCTCTTGTCACCATACACAGATAGTGCCTATTGTTACCTCTGGTAACCTTACACTGATGGTTACCTAAGACATTTATTTGATTTGGTACCTCTAGTCACTTTGCAAAGATATTGACTATGTTTACCTCTGATCACCTTACAATGAGGCTCTGGTCACATTACAGAATTATTCATTTTGGTAACCTCTGGTCACCTAACACATATATTGACTTGGTCACTCCTGGTCATCTCATACATATATTCACTGTGGTTACCTCTTGCCACCTTATGTAGATATTCACTTTGGTTACCTCTGGTCACCTTACACATATATTGACTTTGGTTACCTCTAGTCACCTTGCACAGAAATTGACTATGTTTACCTCATGTCACATTACAATGATGTTCTGGCCACATTACACAGATATTTAATTTGTTTACCTCTGATCCCCTAACACATATATTGACGTTGGTTAACTCTGATCATCTTACTGAGATATTCACTTTGGTAACCTCTGGTCACCTTACACAGATATTGACTTTGGTTTCCTCTGGTTAACTTATATATACATAATATACCGACTTTGATAGCCTCTTGTCACCATACAAATATATTGACCTTAGATACCTCTGGTCACCTTACACATAGATATTGACTATGGTTACTTCTGACCACCTTACACATATACTGACTCTCGTTTCCTCATGTCACCTTGCACAGATATTGACTATGGTCACCTTACAATTATGTTCTGGTTATATTACACATATACTTAATTTGGTTATCTCTGATCGCCTAACACATGTATTTGCGTTTGTTGCATTCGGTCATCTTACACAGATATTCACTTAGTTACCTCTGGTCGCCTTACACAGATATTGACTTTGGTTTTCTCTGGCCACCTTATTCATCAATTATGGACTTTTGACGAAGTCAATACGCTATACGAAGTCCGAGGTTCAATAGAATTTAACAGGTCCATATATAACGTATTGACTGAGTGAAAGTCCTTAATTTATATATTACATATGTAAATAGTGTAAGTTTAGAAATTATATTAACTCGATGTTACTATTTTTGGAAATGATATTGACTCTATGTTACTATTTTTAGTAACATGGAGTCAATATCTGTTTTAAAAATAGTAACGTCGAGTCAATATGTCAAAATTGTGAAAAAATACTAAATATATATTGGAAAACACGTGACCAAATAAACCGATGAGAAACAAGAAACATCAAACCATACGTAATATTAACACATATGTTTACCTCTGATTTCCTAACAAATATCATATTGATTTTGGTTACCTTCGGTAACCTTACACAGATATTTACTTTGGTTACCTCTAGTCAACTTGCACAGATATTGAATATGGTTACCTCTAATCACCTTTCAAGTTGACAACGATGTTCTGGTCACATTACACAGATATATAATTTGGTAATATCTGGTCACCTTACACTTATATTGACGTTGGTTACCTATTGTCACCTTGCAAAGATATTGACTATGTTCACCTCTGGTCACCTAACAACGATGCTCTGGTCACATTACACAATTATTCAATTTGGTTACTTCTGGTCACCTTACGCATATATTGACTTTGGTTACCTATGGTCACCTTGCACATATATTGACTTTGGTTACCGCTGGTCACCTTTCACATATATTGACTATGTTTACCCCTGATCACCTTACAATGATGTTCTGGCCATGTTACACAATTATTTAATTTGTTTACATCTTGTCCCCTAACACATATATTGACGTTGATTGTCTTATCATCTAACACATATATTCATTTTGGTAATTTCTGGTCACCTAACACAGATATTGACTTTGGTTTCTTCTGGTCACCTTATTCACACATATGTTGACTTTGTTTACCTCTGGTCACCTTACATATATATTGATTTTGGTTATCTATGGTCACCTTACACATATATTGATGTTGGTAAACTCTGGTCAACTTTCACATATATTGATGTTAGTTCATCATGGTCACCTAACTCATATGTCACCCGCCATGACATTTCCAAGCTTATGGAAGTATAACGTTATTGAGAGAAAAACGCCGTTAACTATTAATATAACGTCACATTTTGTAAACATACTGTATTAAAATATTAGGAGTCCAGATTCTCGAAATATCCATATTTATGTAAACAGAAAGATCAGAAACAATATTATACATTTATCATAGAAGTCTAAAGAAGTCGTTGTTATGTTAACATGGTAGATTTGAAATATGTTAATAAGTTGAAGCCTGGTAAAAATGATATATAAATTAATGGTAAATCAAACGCTTACAAATTAAAGATTTTTATCAGATAGTTCATTCAACTTCATGTGGTTATGAATTGTGGGAGTAATTGTGGACAAGGTAAACCACTTTATTTTTGATACATAATTTTTTATTTTTACGTTTTTTGTTTGAATTTTAAATTACTTTATTCTGCATAAATTGATTTAAAAAAGCCTTCAAATTGTTTGAAATCTAAAATTATCTGCTCTGTAGATAGATAGAATCATTAAAATTGCATCATTATGATAAATTCACCGTCATATCTAAAACTACGCCTTATATAAACCGTTACGCCTCGCATGCTATGTTTGGTAGGGACTTGCATAATAAAAGTTTAAAAGAAACAAAAACATACTACACACAAAGTTTTAAGTAATTTCATTGCAAGTTTATATTACATTTTCTAAAATAAAGAGCAAATGGAGTTGTTTTAGTATATTTGTAAATATGAAACTGTGTTTGAATAAGCCGATAGAAAATTACTCAGCGCCAATGAAATGTATAATGTGTCCTCTCAAATACAAAATGCGTTCGCTAATTTAAAAAAAAATAATCAAATAATCTTTAGAAAATATACAAAACGACCCATTGCACTGTTGTTTCAACAAATATGTCATAATAACTTGACAGGTTGTTTTTCTCAGTATGTACTGGATAAGTATGAAATAAGCCCATTTAAGACCAGGTACCTCAATAGGCCTAGAAATCTCATAGCTAGTCACATATATTGACTTCGATTTTCTCTGGTCACCTTTCATAGATAATTAATTTTGTTCCCTCTGTTCGCTTAATTTAGATGTTGACTTTGGTTACACGGGTATTGATAATTGATAATGGGTACCCCTTGTCACCTTACATATATATTGATCCCCTAGCACATATATTGAAAATGACTTCCTTTGGTCACTTAACACATATATCATTTGTGGTTACCTCTGGTCATCTTACACAGAAATTGACCATGTTTACCTCTGGTCACCTCACACAGATCTTGACTTTGGTTACCTCTAGTCTCCTTACTTATACTGATGTTCATTTTTGTTACCTCTGGTCACCTTACACAGATATTCATTTTGTTATCTTACAAAGATATCCAGATAATGTGCTGGATTTTAGAGGAAAAAAAAATGTCCTGATTCTTGCTCCTATATCTTGGTTCTGTTCTTATTTGTGTAAAAAGTGGAAACTACTGAAGATCATTGATATAGAAATAGGTGTAATTCATTTGAAAAGCACCTACCACACAAAGTGTTCACCCATGCAAATAATTCCAAAGGACATAATGCGATATTGAATGAAGAGGAAAACTTACTTAAACAGCTGAAACTGGTTTTTTTTAATTGGGATCGTAGTAATACAATGAACACCAAATATCTCATTATTAATAACCAGCTTTTATTTGCGAGTCGTAATTCTATCATAGAACATATAGTATCGTTTCACTAAAATACCACAACATGATCCACATTTTGTTTTGCGACGCAAATCTTGACTGAATGTCTGTCAAGGATAGTATCCAAGCGGGTAAATAAAAATATTTTCCATTGAGTGCAATTCCTCTACTGTGCATCTATAAAACCTCAAATGTGTTAACTCAGTTGAATTCTTTTGTAATATTGAACACATTAACATTATGCAATAAGGAAAATTAGAGAAAAATATATTTCACTTACAGATTTAATTTTTATTTTACCGTTTAAGATATGCTTGAAATTTAAAGTGCTGTATTTTGATTTTGTACAGAAAAAATCGTTTGTTCCATTTTGATATGTACATTTATTAGAAAAAGAAATATTACTCGGATAGTTTCTACAATAATATTGTGATTAAATAGAATAAATAGTTGAAGAAACTGAAATGGTCAAAATGGCGTATTCGGTATATAATTTGATTTTTCGTTGTTATAATTTAAATATAGTATTAATGAATTTGAGGGGGTAAAGGCTTGAGTTAAATATTGGCTGGGATTTTATTCAGGTTTCAACAGAAACGCGTAACATCATCGAATTCCTTTACTGTTGTTGTATGTTGTTGTATTTCCAGTGGAAAATATAACAGTTATATAGGCAGTGCAAATTACGGCGTTAATCTTGAAATGTTTGAATGAAACCAAAAAGTAGTTTTCAACTTAAGATAAAGACATACAAAACGCAATCTAGAATGCCTTTAATCACGCGGTTTTTTTTCTCTAAAACTTTTTGCTTCCTTTCTAATAAAAGGGAAGAATGAAAAATATGTTCAGTTTGATTGTATTGCTATTCAAGACTCATCTAAAACATGTATGACATTTTTTTTTTGTTACGAGTAATGGGAAAGAAAAAAGTGTTGGGTTATGCATGTCACATGAAACACTGTTTTCTTAGTTAATTTTATTTGATCTAATAAAACAGTTTGAAATATAGAATCATATTTTGTTTCAGATATGACTAATAATCGAGCACACCCTTATTACATGTATTAGTTAAATAACCTATACTAGAGTATTACATACCTAGAAATTTGATTTAGTTGTAACATGTCATTTTATCAGACGATTATACATCCAAGGTTTATCAAACGAAAAACACACATAATCCATTAACATATATGAATAGATACTAGTTTTTTTTTTTTCTCCCGAAATACCACTCAATGCTCATCATAACACTTTGGCAAATATGGCCGTATTTACACCATACATTTTACTCTGAGTACAGACAAATCTGTGCACCTTATTATAAATTATAAACTTTTCTGCATTTTGCTATTTTTTTTTATTCCTGCAGGAGGTGCCAAAATAAACTTGGTTTGAGAAGCTCCTCTCATATAATACATGTTGTGAATAATATTGATTTAGATGGACAATAGATGGACAATAGACATCTGCAAACAATATAGTTGAATTAAACTGTATAACTAAGTGGACCGTATCAAATGAAACTCATGTGTTTGTTTATTTTGCTATCTTCTGCAGACTTGACAAAATCCAACTTTATTCAAGATCTTTTTATAGTAATTATTCTACTGTTCATAAATACTTCGTTAAGTGAGTAGATCTTAAATATTACCTTTGATTATTGGGTTAAATCATTACAAAATGAAATAAAATTCTTTAAAATGTTATAATCTAAAGATTCCTTCATAATATTTAAGGTGTATTTTAAGTTAGCGAAAGTCCAAATAACTGTCCATTCCTGTGAAATAATAGGCGTCGGCCCTACGGGCCTACGATCCATTATTTCACAGGAATGAACAGTTATTTGGACTTTCTCTGTAACACCTTCTGCTGCAGTTGACATACTGCACAATTATGAAAACAGGTATATTTTAAACTCAATTGACTAAAAAGGTCATGTTAGCTATTGATATCGTCGTCGTCATTGACTTAAACTAAACTTCTCCTCTGAAACTACGACAAGTATGCTTTATGTGACCACACTTTACTTAAACGTTCCTTAGGGAAAAATTTAAACCGGGTATTTGATCCTTCTATAAACAAGTCGGCTTTTGGTAAACATAATATATAGGGATAAAACAGCAGTTTTTCGCTTACATATCTAATTCTAACGCAGTGAGAACAAAATTGGCATTTTAAGCATTATAAGCATGTCAAGGTCGGAATTTATCTACCTTGTAATTACAGAAAATTAGAGTTAGAGTTAGAGTTATTCCCCCCAAAATGTTCATTTATAACAAATTGTGGTTTTATTCAGAACATTTTAATAGATAGAGAATCATTCAATGTTACAATCGACCAACAAAATCAGATCTACACAATTCAAAATTGTCGAAATCGTCAGTAGTCTCCTCATTGGAGTAATTGCCAATGACTGTTTTTTTTAGCTAAAAGATCATGTGAATTTTTGCTGTCCCTTTGCGTCCGTCGTCCAGTGTAACATCATCTATTCTGAATCCGCAGGACGAATTTCAACCAAACTTGGGCTCAATGATTGTTTGGGTATATAGTATAAAAGACAAAAAAACCAGAAACCCAAATGAACGGCCCTTTATCATGTCATGCAAGTGAGAAGATGAGCTAGCTATAAAACCAGGTTTAATCCACCATTTTCTTCTTTCTGTTTTAAATTTCGCTTGGAGTTCGTTGGTATTTTTGTTATTTTACTTTTTAAAGGTGCATTTATCTAAACAACCTCAATTGTTTGAGTAAATCTAATTTCCATAGATATAAGAAGATGTGGTATGAGTGCCAATGAGACAACTCTCCATCCAAGTAAAAATTTATAAAAGTAAACCATTATAGGTCACAGTACGATCTTCAACACGGAGCCTTGGCTCACACCGAACAGTAAGCTATAAAGGGCCCCAAAAAATTACTAGTGTAAAACCATTCAAACAGGAAAACCAACGGTCTAATCTATATAAAAAACGAGATTTGAAATTATAAAACTAAGGTTTCAACTCCCTCAGGCAAAGTTGACCTTAGATGAATTTGGCTATTTGTTTTAGGTATTTTTGTCATATAGCTCTTCAACTGTTTTGGTACTTATACATCCCTCGGATTTCAAATGTTTGGTTTTGAGCGTTCCTGATGAAGGTAAATTCAGAAAAGCGCTTCGGAAGCATGAAATTATTAAACGTATTATTATTGATCCATGTATTGCTGAATGGATTATTTTTTAAAGAATATTAACAAAAATGCATATCAGCGTTATATATTGAAGAAATATTTACTTGTTATAGGAATAAATTTCATTTGCTCATTGAAATTTTTGTTGAAAATTAAAGAATTTGGTATATATAGAGTATATCAGCAAATATATATGTTGGTGAGGATTGCCACCACTGTTAATTTTTCAGAAATTGACTTCATTTTTGCCAATTCTTTTACAGAAACAATTGGCCATTTTAACATATCGTCGTGTGAATATTATAGTGATGTATGTCCATTGTTTTCATAAATTGACTTTTTGGTACAACTAGCATCCTCGTGTAATGATCTATCTTCTATACATCCATATCTCTGAATCTTGCCCCGTTTAGGCCATATAAAATACTTTTAGAATGATCTATCTCCACATCTTTAATATTTGAAAAAGTTATACTGATCTATGTGTTATCCAATGAAAATGTTTGGATTCGGGTCACATGACATAAGCTAGCCAATGGAGAAAGTTTGAAGCATGACAGAAAAGTAAGTTATATTTTAGCTTTTTAATTTAATTCTTTTTCTTAAAATCATTCTAATAATGAAATATTAGTGTTTAAATGTGTATTAACTAAGTGATATAAACATATTTCTGAAGAAAAAAAAGAGATTAAAGTATAAAGCATGATATATGGAGATACAACATTTTAAAACTTTCATTTTCCAAGTTAATTTGGAGATACATCATTATAATCTTCTTCTTTTTTTACAAAAACACCAATTAAGAATTGATTATACATTTTGATTATTTACAGGGATGACTGTCATATGCTGCCAATCTTAAACCTACCTGATGTTCCTCTGATAAGGATATTTTTCTTCTTAGATCTAGAAGATCTCGTGCTTGTAGTAAATAGAGTTTGTAAAAGATTTTACCACCTAATTAAATCGACACCTGTCTTGTGGAGAGTATTTGAATTTTATTGGCCTCAAATAATAAAGGAGGAAGACTTACCTTACATATTTAGACACTCAATGAGCTTCAGAGTTTTCAATATTGGATATTGTACTTACACAGGCCGTCTTTCTGTGTTAGATTATAGTTTTATATCAAATTTGAGCTGTGCAAGAAAACTCACCTGGTTAAATTTAACTAGAACTTCAATATCAAGCACATGCTTTCTACAGTACCTACCAAATCTTGAAATTCTTGATCTTTCAGAGTGTGATAATCTGAATGACTGTGTTTTTCATTTGGTATCGCAGTGTCATAAACTTCAAAACTTATACCTCTCATTTAATAAAGTAAACCCAAAGACAATCAAAGATATTGTTTCGTGTATACCACAATTAGAAATTTTAGATATATGTGGAATATTTTTGAAATTTTTTGAAGTGACATCAATTCTTGATCAGTGTTACTGGACACTTATGTCTATATACCTTAGTCTTGATTCATCTGTGAATGAAGAGGACGTACACAGGGAGATACACTTTAATTACACAGACCTTTCCAATCACATATATAAACCAATATTTAATAATTAACAATGGATTCTAATAACAATAATTCTGAAGAGATTTACACAGTATCCAATGATCAAGAATTAGCTTCTATAATTCAAAACACTGATGACCACTGCACTATTATAATAGTCAATGAAAATCACAAATTCAGTTTACATATTCAGTTGTAAACAATATATCTGAAACCCATGTTAACAACAGTTTTGATTTTAATAAGGAACATAACACTGAACATATTTATGCAAATGTACAGATTCTAAATCCTACAACCAGTTCTACATGTTCTAATGAATTGCAAAGTGATTCAACTGATAACATTATATATACTGCAATAGCATTACCTAATGAAAATAAAACCATAGTTTCCAGAAATGCGGAAGAAATTGATGAAGTCTCAGGTCATCAAGGTGACGGTAATGGTAACAATACAACAAGGAAACAAAATGTAGAAAAAACAGAAGAGCAAAATGAAGACACAATAGAAGAACAAAATGTAGAAACAAGTTGTGATACAAATGCAAATGATGAAACGATGAGAGGTAGAAAAAGGAAAAGACAATCGGAATTATGGAAACGAAATCTTAGGAAAAGAAGACGTCAGTCAGGTATGGAATATATAAATACTAGAGGTAATACACAGCGAAAGAGAGAAGTTAAGAAAGGAACGAAGGACTGTAAAGGTGGATGCAGATTTAAATGTAGTAAAAATATATCAGAAACTGAAAGGAAAGAGATTTTTAAAACTTTTTGGTCATATAGCGATTCCGAAAAAAATGCATTTTATGGAAATAATATTGAAAAGTTAAAGAAAGAAAGGAAGCGAACAAACAAAGAAATTTCAAGGAAACAATTTACATACAAGTATCATATGCCTAAGGAGTGTGGTAAAATTCGTGTTTGTAAAGAGTTTTTTCTTACAACTTTAGATATAAGTGGCCGTAGGATTCAGTGGTTTTTTGATAAAAAGTCTCCACAGTTTAAGGACAAAAGAGGAAGACATGTTAAGAGGAAAATATCAGATGAGTCTAAAGACAGAATCAGAAACCATATAAATTCATTTCCTCGAATTGACTCTCATTATTGTAGGTCTTCTGTTAAAAGACAATACCTTGATCCATGTTTGTCGATAGCAAACATGTATAAGCTTTATGTTTTGACTTGTAATATTACAGATGTAATTCCAGGAAAATATCATACATATAAAAACATATTTAATTAGGAATTTAATTTGGGTTTCCACACTCCCAAGAAAGACAGATGTGACCATTGTGAGTAGTACAAATCCAATAAGTTGATCAATCAAGTTAGTGAAGATTTAAAAATGAAGTATGAACTACACATAGCTGGAAAATCTAATTCCAAAGTGGAAAGAGATAACGACAGAAGTTCCGACAAGGCAGTTCTTTGCTTTGACATGGAAAATGTTATAACTTGTCCAAGGGCAAATATTTCAAATTTTTTTTACAAAAGAAAATTGAATGTGTTTAACTTAACCGGTCATTTCTCCTTAAATAAATGTGCTTATAATGCAGTATGGTCAGAACATATAGCAGGCAGGGGTGCCAATGAAATTTCGAGTGCCTTACTAAAAATTTTAGAAAAAGTGCTTGAAGATTTTCCTACTTTAGAAACCATAACGTTATGGTCTGACTCTTGCATCCCCCAGAATCGTAACTCTATAGTCGTTAGTGCATTGCAGCATTTTATGAGAAGTGACGCATCATATTCACTCAAGTCTGTAGAACACAAATTTTCTGAGCCAGGCCACTCATCTATTCAAGAAGTTGACTGTGTACACAGTCATATTGAGAAAGCATTGAATCTCAGCGAGATTTTTAGTCCTGTCAGTTTTTTGCGAATGCTGAAAAGAGTTCGTAAAAGATCAATGAAAGTGATTCAATTACAGCCTGAACACTTCTTTAATTTCCAGGCAGCTAGTCGGACATTTAAATATAACTCTGTACCCTTTACTAAGATAAAGTATATCAAGTTAGAAGTTGAGAAACCGTTACAAGTTTTGTATAAGGTATCATTTTCTGAAGAAAGTTTCAAAGAGGTCTCCATTATTGCACAGAATACAAGAAAAAAACAGAATACTGTTGTCATGCCAAAAGTTAATATGTTGACCAAATCAAACTTATTGTCAAAGGAAAAAGTCAAAGATTTGAAAGACATGTTAAAGTATATGCCTCTCGATGACAGAAAGTATTATGAGACTGTTTTCAAGAATTACAAGTAAGCTACAAGACGTAGACTCATTATTGCATTGTCAGTTTAGGATGTTATCAGAATTATCGTCTGAAGAGACTTCAAGTATACTGGACCTTTACATCCCGAATGGTTTTTGTGTTTCGGTTTTTGTTTAAAGCTTTTTTATTATTCTTTACCACAAATGTAAAAGTTTGGAGAAAAACTGTTGCATGTTGAAGAGGTAATAATTTTGAGTGTCGTTATTTTGAAAGGAATTCAAAATGCTCATTCACTGAGTTGACTGTTATATACTTTTTAGTTTTGAGAACTTACATTGAATAAACCAACTGTTTGTGATTATTGTTTTTTATATATATTATTGTTATTTGTTTTTGTTAAATATACCAGAAGTATTTCTTTTATTTATTTTTGCCCAGATTTTCCACGATTATGCTTTAATTTTGTTGTGCGTTCAAATAAAAGATTCTATCTTCATGACTTAATGTTTTTCCAGTTAATTATCATTCTTGACAAATAATATACGATGATAAAAGATAAACATAAAAATTATATATTGGAATCCTTTAAAATCTTATTCTTCAATGCATTCATAGTTTACTGGTATAATGTTATAATGTTATAAGTCCAGTACCATTTTAATTGTTGTAAAATATGTGACCAAAATATAAAAAGTTCTATCTCCAAATAAAATAAAAAATGTTTTTTTTTTATTTAAACAGAGTGTGTAAGCTAATATTGGTAACAAGAAAACATCAACATTCATCAATTTAAAAAACACAATGAATTATTCATCGCTCTTTCATTGCTCCTTGGTAGAAAAGCAGTCATTACAATTTCAGATGGAGTTATCTCCATTTTCAAAAATATGGACATAGAACACTATGAGATTCACACGACGATATGCTTTCATCAAATTTTCACAACATCATGGCAATTAAAATTTTTCATATTTTTAGGGCCAACATTATGAGTTGGTGAATCAACTCTTTTGTGTTTTTCATTCTTGTCCAACAAGAACCATCACCACCATAGCTAAAAAAAGAACATGGTTTACTTATATATAAAACACTATAGCAACCGTAACCGTAGAACTGTCAGCAGAACTGTCTAAAACTGTTCTAGCCGTAGAACTGACCAAATCTGTCAGGATTGTAGAACATTAATATATATTATATTCTTTTGACTTATTTATATTTAAGACAAAGAGTTCTTAAAATTGTTCTATGGATAGAACTGACTAAATCAATTCTAGCCGTAGAACTGACCAAATCAGTTCTAATCGTAGAACTGTTCTAGTCGTAGAACTGTTCTAGCCGTAGAACTGTTCTAGTCGTAGAACTGACCAAAGATTTGGTCAGTTCTAGGTAGAACTGTCTAAATCAGTTCTAGGTTAGAACTGTTCTAGCTAGAACAGTCTAAAAGGTGTCAGGATGAAAGTTCTACATACTGTCCTAGAACAGTTCTCCTGACAGAGAGGTTAGAAGTGATCTCCACTGTACTTCTTGTCAATTAATAGTTTTCTATCTGTCTATCATAATTATAGGAACAAAGAGAGAGAAAAAAATTAAATGTTTGCTTTATATTCTTTTATCTTTCAAACTATAATATATATACAGAAAACTGGCCCAGCATAAATGATCAGCAATACAAGATGTTTGCTCACACGCTTTCTATTAAACACAAATAATATTGTTGCAAAAATGCCCACGTTAACCTCCGATATCTGTTTGTGTCAAAAATGAATCCATTTGCGCAAATGCTACGTCAGCGCCTCATCATTTTGAAAACTATAGGTTTCATGTGTGCCAATTTACCAATCATAACATTGCGTCAATAAAACAACATACAATTGCGCCAATCTTATCGATTTATTGATTTTTACTTATGAATCTCTACTAAATGATTGACTTCCCTCCTCCTTTATCAATCACATCTTCTGGTTAAAGAAACGCTAATTCGAAAATAAGGATGTAATCATTTACTAATGTCAGTTCCCCTTTTCTTGTATTATTTTGCAAGAACTAACTTCAATCTGTATTTTCCTAGAACCACGATGGAATCTACAAGACTACACGATGGAATCTACATGATGACGTTTGGAAACAGGTCTTACTGTTTTATGCATTCCTACAAAAGCTAGATGAATGGTGTTAACTTTAATGTCAGATTAAACGTCTTAATTTTAATGAGTGTTCAGTTTAATCTTAGATCAATAGATGAATTATTGTGAATGCTACATGTATAATATAGGTAAAAAAATATGCAGGTAAATGTAGCGCAATTTGATTTCATCATGTTCATCTATTTGCGCAAATATTACCTTCGGATAGATAGAGAGTGGCGCAATTGATTTCTTTGCAAAACTGTAATTGCCGCAAATTGATTCTAGCGGACATTTTAGGGACATACTAGTGAAACCTGGTAAAGCATAGATGATGATGGATAGCCAAGTTTGTATGTGTGAACGATTAACTTGGGGTAACCAAAGTCAATATTTGTGTTAAAAAAGTCTATACATGAAATTAATATCTGTGTAAAATGACCACAAATAACCGTTGTTAATATCTATGTAAGGTGACCAGAAGTAACCGTTGTTAATATCAGTAATATGTACCACAGGTAACAAAGTCAATATATGTGTAAGGTGACCAGAGGAAACCAAATTAGATATCTGTGAAAGTTGACCAGACGACACCAAAGTCAATATCTGTATGTGTATGGTGATCACAGGTGACCAAGTTAACATTTGTGTAACGTGACCAGAGGTAACCAAAGTCAATATCTATGTAAGGTGACTAGAGTTCACTAAAGTAATTATCTATGTAAGGTGACCAGGGGTAACCAAAGTCAATAACTGTATTTATATGGTGGTCACAGATAACAAAAGTCAATGTATTTGTAACATGACCAGAGGTAACATAAGTCAATAGTTGTGACAAGAAGGGACCAAATTCTATCTATATAGAATGGCAGGGGTAATCATATGAAGTCATATCTATGTAAGGATGACCAGAGGTTTCAAAAGTTAGAATCTAAATGTGTAAGGTGACCAGAGGTAACAAAAATTTACATTTCTGTCAGGTGACCAGAGGCACCCAAAGTCAATATTTATGTTAGGTAACCAGAATTTACCAAATTCAATATCCATGTAAGGTAACCAGAGGTAACCAAATCCAATATCTGTATATATTTAAGATGACCAGAGGTAACCAAAGTTAACCATTAGGTCACCATACAAATGCATAAATCAGGTTCAACCTACCATTTTCTTCGGAAAATGCCTGTACCAAGTCAGCAATATGTCAGTTGTTTCGTTGATTGATAGCGCTCGAATTTGTCGGTTTTTATGGACGTTCCCCCTTTGAACTTATATTTAAGTTCAGTATTTTGGTATACTTTTTCAATATCTATGCAAGGTTAACAAAAGTAATCATTTAAAATATTTATGGAAGGTGACGATAGGTAAACAAATTCAATATCTATGTAAAGTGACCAGAGTTAACTAAAGTCAACCTCAATGTAAGGTGACAAGATGTAACCAATTACTAAAGTCAACTTCAATGTATTTTGACCAGATGTAACCAATTCAATATCTGTATTGGGTAACCATGGGTAACCAAATTCAATATATGGATGTGTATGGTGGTCAGAGGTACAAAAGTCAATATATATGTAAGTTGACAAGAAGTAACCGAATTCAATCTATGTATGATGACAGGGGTAACCATTTGAAGTCATATCTATGTTAAGATGACCAGAGGTTTCCGAACTCATAATATCCATGTGTGAGGTGACCAGAGGTAACCAAACAAACATCTGTGTAAGGTGACCACAGGTAAACAAAGTTAATATCTGCATGTGTAAGGTGATCATAGGTAACCAAAGTCAATATATATGCAAGGTGACCACAGGTAACCAAAGCCAATATCTATGCAAGTTGACCAGAGGTAACCAAATCCAATGTCTGCAGGTGTATGGTGATCAGAGATTAACAACGTTAATATATGTGTAAGATTACCAGAGTTAAGCATAGTCACTATCTGTGTAAGATGACTAGAGCTACATGTAACCAAAGGAGATATCTTCATAGGCTGACCAAATGTTACCAATTTTAATCTATCAAGGATATTAGGGGTTACCATTTGAAATCATATCTCTGTAAGGATTACCAGAGGTTTCCAAAGTCAAAATATGCATGTGAAGGGTGGTCAGATGTAATTATAGCATGTGCATGATGACCGTTAATTACTAAAATTAATATTTGGTAAGGGACCAGATTTAATCAAAGATAATATATATGTTAGGTGTGGGTGACTAGAGGTAAACAAATTTAATGTCTAGAGATCTGTTTAATAACATTAACGGTACCAATTTTTCTGCACCAGATGCGCATTTCGACAATAAATGTCTCTTCAGTAATGATCGAGGCCAAAATATTTGAAAATCAAAAGGTTATTAAAAATATGAGTAGCTTATAAACCAAAATATGACCAGAGGTTACCAAAGTTAATATCTGCAGGATGAGCATTATTTCTGTTTTACGTTAGAAGAGGTGAGGTGAGGTGACCAGACGTAAACAAAGTCAATATCTGTGTCAGGTGTCCAATTGTAAGCACAGTAAATGCATGTGTAAGATTACCATAGTTAACAAAAGTCAACATTAATTGTGTGTAAGGTGACCAGAAGATGTAAACCAAAGTCAATTCTACATTTGTATTAAAAAGTAACCAAAGCCAATATTTGGTATAAGCAAAGTCAATACCTAGGTGACCAGAGTCAATATCTGGAACATTTATTAACTTACACCTATTTTCATATCTAGTTTTATTCTTAAGAGTCTACAGGTCTATTACTAAACATTTTGTACTCTAAGATTTTTGAAGTTTCGGTTTTGTCCTGTAAGGATAAATGGTCATTCAGAATATTTCGCTGTTCAAGTGAAGTTTCATTTTAATAAATATATGTCACCATCACAAATGTATGAAATAAACATCTATTATTATAATAAATACATATTCTATAAAGGGTTAAGTTGACCTAAGTTTAAGTAATTCACGGTAAAAACCAGTTGCTCATGTCGTTAGTATACTTTAGAAAAGTTTTATACGCGAGCTCTCCGATGTAAATAAGTGTAGTTTAGTTTATTTTTAGAACCTGAATATTACTGCGCAGAATAGCACTATTTACATGTATAGAGGTTACCAATGGGCCCCTTTCAGCGTAACTATTATATTGATTTTACTTCTTTTGTTTATTCTTACTTGACCGAGTACGTAATGTCCTATACCCACCAGTAGGTAACCTGTCGAAAAATTATATACTCCGGAGTCGAAAGTGAGTAATATGAAAATAGTAGAAACAAGTTTGAGCTTTCTAAAAAGCTGTGAATTGATTCGCTCTATCCTAATTTAAGGTAATATGTGTGCATGTGGTTGTTGATTTAGTATTGGGTATGTGGTATTTTTAGTTATTGATTGATATAAAATGGATGTGTTAGACTTGGAATATTAATTTTTGTATATATATCAAGATGAACTTTTCTGAAATTTTAAACTGGCTGTTCAGTGTTTAGTTGTCAATGTGTTTTTGTGGAGTGTGGTTTTCTAGTTCTTTCAGCTGGTCATTGACTTGCGACTTTGATTGCTAGTTCTGTATATAAATAATTTGGATAAATATGAATGTATAGGTATGTTGATTAAGAGTAACATGATTTCGAGTGATGAAGACAATAGCAATCAAAACCAAGGAGTAAACAAAGACTTGTACTACCAAAAGATATTTACAACAGTTAAAATAAATAAGAAACAGCAATAAATATTTAGTTTCAGTAAAAATGATGTTGTTCTACTTTAAGAGTGTGCGTTATACACCCATGCTTTTAAAATTTTGTTCACTTTTCTTGTTGAAAATTAAAACATTTACAAATAGACACGACTCTGGATGTGTGCCTCTCTGGAGGTGTGCTTAGATTGGCAGAAGTTATAAAATACAGATTGTAGGAACATTGTTTAGCAAAACAAATCGTGCATATTGCAGATTAACAAAGCAAATAAACACGTATTAATAATTGATATTTCAATATTGAATTTCAGTGTGCAATATATGCATAATAAAACGAACACGAATTAATGACAGTTGATCGGAACTGAAATACACATAGTTAATTTTCCGGCATTTGATGTTTTATCCTGAGACGAGAAAAGTCTGTAATTCTTTATCTCATTTAAGCCAATAGCTGTTGCTGTATCTTAGCCGCATCGTAAAGCAACCAATCAGAATCTATATGTGATAAGTAATTATTTCAAGATGGCGTGTTTATCGACTGAAACTAATAGCTCCGCACCGTGATGCGTAGCAACAATTTATTCATTTACCTTGCATGTTTTAGTGAAGATGTTTTCCGTAGTTTTAATTTGTTTAAAATTCTTTCACAAAGCTAATTGGTTGTACTAAATAAACTTTCATCAGAAGGTGAAGAGTAAGTTGTAATGTACTGTGCTATGAGTGCAGATTTTACACTTCTTGATGAAGTTATTGATTTCGTGCATTATGTATTATGAGGTTATGGATGGGGGTTTACAAAATAGAGAATAATGGGCAAAAAATATAAAGAATAGAGAATAATGAGGTGCTAAAATATAAAGAAAAAGAATAATGTGCAAAGTGTATAAAGAATAGAGAAAAAATGGACCAAAAAAATAAAGAATAGAGAATAATGAGGTGCTAAAATATAAAGAATAGAAAATAATGGAAAAAAGTATAAAGAATAGAGAAAAATGACCTAAAACATTAAATAATACAGACATTAAAGATCCCCCATCTAGACTCTCTATTGTCCTCATAGGAAAATACTGGCTGCGTATTTGTTCAGCGGAAATTCAAATGGTCGTTCATATTAATAAACGAACGAAATATAATTAATGATATTAATATTTATTTATTAAATGGTAGCTTATCTATCCATTTTCTGCAAAACCGCATACTTTGGCTGATTTTATTTATTTTTGAAAATGTTTAAGGTAGCTTTATAGGTATCTTATACTTGAGGATAATCTTAGTCATTTTCTAAGTTTAAGGGGTTGTATGCATACCCCTTAAGTTTTGTGGGCGTGACCTGAACAAACAAAGATTTTACTAAGGAGCTACTTAGTTTAAGATATTTTATGCATACTACTTAGGTAAAAGGGGTGAAATTTCCTTAACTTAAGTGTTTACTAAGAAAATTCTTAACTTCGGTAGTTTTGTGCATACGGGCCCAGGGCCTGTAATTCAGTGGTTGTCATCGGTTATTGTCTGTCATATTTGTTTTCGTTCATTATGGTGAGGTAGGGATAGACTGCACTTAATACTTCGCATAGCGTTACTGTCCCAATCACAAGCTAGTCGTCGTCATTAGAAGTCAATTTTATGTAATAGAAGTGAAAATATAATAGTATAATAATAATAAGTAAAGACTGCCATGGGATAAACTATAATTATAGCTATATATAATGTTACTATAACAAACACAAGAGGGTCATCTTCATCAGGGGTCCAATTTATTTAATGGATATAAATTGTTGTATTTACGTTATACCAATGTCAGGTTGATCCGTTTTTACAAAAATGAACACTTTTCCCTCAATTTATTTAGCTCCTAGAAATCACTTTGACAATTGTTAAAAATGAACTCCCTATAAAGTTCGAATCTTAATTAGTTTCTCTTTTTGTACATGTACCACAAAGCTTACTTTTTTAATATTGAGACTCAGGTTGTAACAATCAATGCAATATAATTTCCAATCTAATGACTCGAATTATTAATTGAACTAGAAGTTTAACCCGTCGTGTATCTCGAACTGACTCGAATAAAAACCTTGTATAGATGGGGACATAGATGTAGTATTGAACAATACATAGACGTCTATACAATAAAGCAAGGCTAAATCCACCCTAGTTGAGTTTTCATTTCATGACACATCTCGGGTTTGAGTTCGAACCCTGTTTGTGACGGTCGTCTCAGGTCTTAGTTGACTAAGATTGATACTTTTCTTGTTGAAAGTCGGTGTTAATTATCTCCAAACACTTGGGCTTCCTCAACCAATAAAATAAGCAAAGAGTGCAGAAAGTGGCGTTAAATGCCAACAATTAAACATTATCTATCTTTAAAGTTATGTTACATTCGTTCAGAACTTTGCTTCCCTCGTTGCGATGTAGAAGGTCTCGTGAGTCTGGCATATCTATATAAATGTATTTTTGTTTTGTGTCTGCAGTAATGAATTTTGTATTTCATGAATTCTCAATGTATTGGTGACGAGCCTGTATATAGGTTTTAAACCATTAATGATTTTATTTTATTTTATTCTTTCAATTTGAAAAATACCAACACTAAAGATGGCAATTTTTTGTGCCGAGGCCGAAAATATTAACCCCATCACGATAGATTATAATCTTGTTCGTTTTTAAATGTTTTATCAGTCTCATTGCGAACTTTATTTACCCTTGCATAGTTGTTCGTCCTGTTCGTGTAACATTTTCATTTACAGGCGATCCGATACCAATTAGTTATACATTTGTGTATATGTATAAGTTTGCAGCTAGGTTGTTTTCATAAAATTCACAAACATATTTAAATATATATATATGTTTCGATTCCTAACATCACTGAAGAGACATTAATTATCGAAATCCGGATATGGTGTACAAATTTTTGCACCTCATGTTTGCGGTATACCATCTTTTCCGCAAGTTTATTGATTCTGTTTGGTATTAAATTAATAATTAAGATCCATTTTGTTACATCTAGTGATCCGTTTATTTGGCAATCGCCATGGCAGTCTGCAAGGTTTTAAGAACATTCGTTGTTCGACCTGCTAGTCAAATGCGTTTTGTTAAAATATACTTTTTCACTTTTTTGGTCTTTTGGAAAATGTTGTTTGTGCTGTATTTAGACCCCTCTACCAAGAAATTTGTTTTTCATGCACATGTATAAAAATTGCGGTTTTTATCCAACGCAATCATAGGTTTGAACGTTCTTTTCAATTTAGACTTGTTGGTTGATATATATATATATATATATATATTCCCTTATATTAACAAGTCTAATTCAAAACAACGTTCAAACCTATGATTGCGTTGGATAAAAACCGCAATTTGTATACGTGTGCATGCAAAACAAATTTCTTGGTAGAGGGGTCTAAATACAGCACAAACAACATTTTCCAAAAGACCAAAAAAGTGGAAAAGTATATTTCAACAAAAACGCATTTGACTAGCAGGTCGAACAACGGATGTTCTTAAATCACCCTTATATTATATATAGTTCTTTACTCTAGATATAATACTACATGTATTAACAGAAACAGATTAAAATGAATTGTCTCCCTTCTTTCGGTAAGCTTCAACGGACATATTGCAGTGTAATACATTTATGAATAGAACAATTCAGAAATGGTGTTTTATATATTATGGGAAATAACACTGTTTGATACTCTTTATTATTTTTTTTTTTTTTTTTTTGGGGGGGGGGGGGTCCAGACGTTAGTTAGTAGGACGCTGAGACGTAGCAATGTGATTAACGAGGACGGCATAGGTTTTCCTTATTGGTTTTTATGTCATTGTCCGAATTTGTTTCTATCAGTATCTTTTGTACTAATGTTTTGGCTTTTTTTACGTTTTCTTCTTCTGTAGTTTCTGGATGAAGGTAAACCTAGAAAACCACTTCGTGTAATTGACATAATACCTTCAATAGTCACGATGATTGCATTTTTTCTTACAAGGTTTCCTTTAGAAGCAAACTTATATTGTTTAATTCATAAATCAAGCCGTTAGTTTTCTCGTTTGAATTGTTTCACATTTGTCATTTCGGGGCTTTTTATAGCCAACATGTACTATGCGGTATAGATTCTGATCATTGTTGACGGCCGCATGGTGACTTATAATTGCTATCGTCTACGTCATTTGGTCTCTGGCGGAGGTTTGCCTCATTAGCAATCGAACCACATCTCCTTATCATTATATCAATCAACGCGGATTGGTTTAATATATTCACAAAAATATTTTAAGATAACTGGAAGAAATATTTGTTGGCTTGCCTTAAATTATACCATTTGATATAATCCTGGTTGAGTAAAAGACAAATTAGCATATCAGGTTAAGTATTGTTATACAAATTCTGTTTGAGCAACTATGCATAATTGGTCAAGCTGTATACATGGTGAACGAGATGTTCTAGAAGTAGGGTCCAATTCATTGTACGTTATCTAACACGAAAACAACCCTTTAAAACTTTAAGGTACATTGTATTAACGGTAAAATGTGATCACTGCAAACAAGGAATTCGAATGTAAATACTACTTTGAGAGAGTAAATTTTGATATGAGAGATTTTAAAATCATTACTTTAGTTGTTCCATCTTTCTTAAGTACACGTATAGATGTATCGATTTTTCTTCTTCAAAAGGCTAGCTAAACACATTTCTTACTGGTGCAACAGATGGACGTATGGATGGATGGAAAGAGGTTTACATCCCAGCTCCTTTGCTAGGGGTGATCTGAGCCGGATCATCCTACCAGATCACCCTAGCTTGAGTTTCTTTGTTTTGCATGCTTTCCTTTGTTCTGTAACATTTTGGCGGGAATATCAAATCCACAATAAAACTTAGAATTATTTATACGGAAAAGACTAACTAACGAAATTTATGTAGAAAAACATACTGCTGGGATTCGAACTCAAGACCTTTAGCATATAGACCCACGATTCATACCCCTACACCAAGACGACTGGATACAAACTCGCTGTTAATTTAACATATTTTAACATTGTGTCCGGGGCTCATAAAGGGTATACTATATAGTAATATATAAAGTATATTATAATGGTTGTGTAGCGTTCTAAACTAAATTTTATGAAGCGTAATGGTTTTTTTATCTAATCTAGAACAGATGGGATGTAGAATAGTTATCCCATTCGGACTTGGTGTGTCAGTGTAAGATCACCCTCTGGCCTCCGGCCATCGGGGTCATGTATTGTCCTCATGGGATAACTATTACTTAACGACCATAAGCAAATATAATATACATATCAGAACGAGAAAGTGTTTTAAAATTCTCTTATGAATGGTTTTACATTTTTTCATCTCGGGGCCTTTTGTAGCTTGCTATACGGTATGAGTTTTGCTCATCGCTAAAGGCTGTAAAGTGATTTATAGTTGCTAATATCTACGTAACTTGGTGTCTGATAGATAGTTGTCTCAATTGTAATAATATCACATCTCCCTACGTCATATCAATGAAATTGATTAGAATATAACATATGTGTTGTGCAGCAAATAAATCATCAGATATACAGCACAGACACACTGAGTCGTATTTTAACGTATCATTTCACTATGTAACAATCAACAGATTGACATGCCACCTTACTCAAACAAATAGTTCTGACTCCGAGCCGACTAGTGTCTATTCCTACTTCTAAAATTCGCGTGCTTACTAGCAAAGAGGTAATTAACAAATACTTAGTACAATTTTTTCAAGTCTTTGGTTTGACTTTGGATCAAACCAATGACCTCAAGCACTCGGGTCGAGCACGCTACCAAAATACAACTGATGCGGTATTGGTGCAAGGGTATACAGGATAGATTGATTGATTTATCATTTGATGTTGGTGTTTAATGGAACATTCAGCTCTACTAACTATATCATGACAGTCAGATGTTATTGGTGGGGGTAGCCCGGAAATATCCGCCAGTCTTCGGCAGGAAAACTGACAATCCTGGTCAATTAAGATTAGAGTCGAACGCACATGCTACATGTACATGCAAGTCTCGCATTCACAACCTCTGTTTTGACAGCCTATAGTGATTCAGTATGATAAACTACTTAGAAAACCTGACCACCGGATAGAAGTATAAGTTACGTGTAAGATTTATAGAATTAACAAGAACCTACTTGTAGATTATTTAAGATAGCAGTATGAAATTAATATCTGATTAACTCAATAACTGGGTGTATATGTAAAAAGAAGTATACAAACAGCTTTTATTATACTTCACTTTAAAATGCCATATTTTGATTGGCTAATACTAGGGTGTTAATTTACTTTTTTACCCTTCATGGAGATGCTTAATCAAATATGCGTTTTATTAAATATGACTCTATTCTATGGCAAATACTCTGTCACCCTTCACGGAGACGCTTGATCAAGTGTGCGCTTTATTAAATACGACGCTATCCTATGGCAAATACTCTATTACCCTTCACGGAGACGCATGTTTAAGTGTGCGCGTTATTAAATACGGATGGTTATAATGTACAAGACGTCTGTAGTTTATTACTTTGAATTTGAAATGTAATCGTCAGTAATAACAGAACATTCAGTATAATAAATTAAATAACACATATCTGAGAGGGTGATAGAGCAGATTGTTACCCCTCGAAAAGACACAGTTGGCAATGTTTTCTCGGGGTAACAATCTGCTCTATCACCCTCTCAGCTATGTGTTATTTATATAATATCAAATAGCCTAGACTGGTGGAGAATCAATATCATATGACCAAATGTATCACGATTAATGTCCCACAACTCTTCACGACTAATATGAAAATTGTGCAAAATTACGAACAATTATCAACAAACCATTACAAACATTATGTAATACCAAACTTTGGGTCAACTCATTTTATCTGGAATGCAAGCAGGGAGGTTTCTCAATTACAAATACATTAAAGTTGATCAATTGTTCTTAAAGAAATTTATATTTAATGAAAATATATGTATACACAATGGAATAATAAAAAAAATCATCGCTTTAGAACACTAAAGTTATATGAAACTTCAAATTTAAAAAAAAGTTGGATATGTTTATATATATACTTGAATGGGTAAGTTTTACTATAAAACAAGCGTACGTAAACTTTCTTGTAAAAGCAAATCCTTTATATTATCAAAATCTTCATATATGTACTGCAATTGAATTACTGTCTTCTCGTACACTAATTCGCCGATGTTTTTCAGTATGAAGTGACCTTAACTACGAGACCTCTCGGCAGAATTTCGGCCACCGCACAGCGCAAGTGCGGGGGAAAACTGTGATGAAAGCATGGAAACAAACGTGCACTGGAAGGTTAATAGTAATAACTGATTCATACAGAACAAATTTGATACAGCAAATCATTTTACAACTTTTAAGGAAAAGTTTAAATAACATAGAACGCATTAAAAATGTATAAAAAAAATATACATCATATGGCTCTATCAATTCACTTATTTGTCACAGACTGCACATGCTCTGTGTTGATTGTTTATCAATATCACGATGCCGTTAGATAAATTTCGGCAACATTCTGGTAAAATAATTGGCTTGCGATTAACAATCACTGAATGAACTATTATTTGTCGATAATATGTTATAGATTCGTAATAATTCTAAAGATGGTGAATACAGGACTTAGTCAGTATGGTGTGCATGCATTGGTGCAATAATTTCGATAACGTTAAAATTACAAGAAATTCGTTTTATATGTCTTTATTATAAGATATTTTTTTAATGTTTAATTTATATACAAGGATATACATTGTACATGTACTCTAGAAGTTGTTATTATCTTTACCTTTAGATTATTTGAATGATTTAAGGGACACATTGTGGAATTAAGTGACTGCATGATTATAAACATTTTAACCAACCGAAGGTAAAAAATAAACAGGATCTTCCTGTTAGATGGAGGGTGTATCAACTCATGACATTCTAATTATTGATAGCGTATTTTTTTCTAATTTCAAGTTACGATGTTTCTAATGTGAATTTCTATTTTCAATTTAACGACAAATGTGTTCTTTAATTTATCTTTAAGTAATAAAGAAACCGAAATGTTTGTTTTTGTTAACCAGTCTCAGAACAGGTGTAGATATTATTGGAATCATTTCCGTCAACATGAGTTTTAAAAAGCTTTCTATATAATTTATATTTCATCTGGTAAGGGTCCTTATAAAAATTATATACGAATTTCAACATCCTTTTATATCCTAAATAATTAAGATATCCAAAAAATAAATGGTAGGCTTTCCACCCATTAATTAAATTTTGCATGATTCTTATACAGAATACTAATATTTCTCGGTTAGTTATTTACTTTTTTTAGAATTAAGTTATACTGTAACACTGCGCCATTCCAATATGCACATATTTTTTTTATTTATCCTTTGTTTGTCAATTTTTCGAAATGCCTTCCGTCCGAGAATCCCCAGCGACAAATCAAAATGACTATTTTATCGAATTCCTCTTCTCGTATTTATCGTGGAAGAGGAATGAGACTTTAATCATTATAAAGTTATGTGCATGAAATTTAGGAGATAACTGTATTGTATTTTAAGCTCCGACGGCATCAATTGGTTATTTGATGGTCGCAAATTAAGTTTACTGGTATTTGCGACCATCAAATCACCGATTGATGACGTCGGAGCTTAAAATACAATATTGTAATCTCCATTCTAATGAAACTGACAGAAAACAACGTCAAATCATACATTTAAAATATGTCATACATCGTCTGCGCTTGCGCGTACGTTTTCATAGCATTAATTGTGAATTGGTGCCATGAAAATTGGTGACGTTATCCAATAAAAATGAACGTTACAAACTATGTTGCATTAGAATGATTCATTTCATGCATTAGAGTGAACACTTTTCACGAATCGCTAGAAGGATAAAAGACCAAAGTAACAACTGCTAGCTGACAAATGCTAGAGGGAGCAAATAAGTACGCAGCAAGTTTTAAAGCTATACGCTTTGTAAAGTGGTCACGTTTTGATGGCAATATTTGAAATGGAAATTGTTCACATTTTTTTTTGGTAATAAATTGATAGATTAATATTTACGAAATTCAATTTTACTTTGAAAACTTTTCAAAATACACAGATTTCACATTAAATGAACCTTGTGTCCATTTAGTGGAGTGTCTACTTCTCATGGTATAACCGCCGTACAGTGGAGTGTCTACTTCTCCTGGTATAACCGGCGTACAGTGGATTTTCTACTTCTCATGGTATAACCGCCGTACAGTGGAGTGTCTACTTCTCATGGTATAACCGGCGTGCAGTGGATTGTCTACTTCTCATGATATAACCGCCGTACAGTGGAGTGTCTACTTTTCATGGTATAACCACCGTACAGTGGAGTGTCTACTTCTCATGGTATAACCGCCCAGTGGAGTGTCTACTTCTCATAGTATAACCACCGTACAGTGGAGTGTCTACTTCTCATGGTATAACCGTCGTACAGTGGAGTGTCTACTTCTCATGGTACAACCGCCGTACAGATGATCTTATGCATTTTGTCGCGAGAAATAACAATATGCATATGTCAGCAATGTAAATGATAAAAGTCCAAGCTCAACTCGAATTATTGTCGTTACAATTTAAAGAACGCATGAATGCTTAACAGCCAAAAGCACAAAAAATTGACGGTCGCAAAACTGACCTTTTGATGCAATCAGGTTTAGATTTGAGGCTGTATTAATTTTGTTCCTTGCTTGAGGATACAAAAATTTAACATTGGCTAAGCACTGGTGTGATAAAATATTAAAGATGACAAATATTGTGTCGTTCAATTTGCTAATCGAACTTCGATTTTTTTAGAACAGGATGTCGGTTTATGGCCGGACATTATGCGATTTGGCTATTCTTTTTATGTACCGTTTGGTCACATAGCTCCAACTGTTGCTACATATGTATACATCCTGATGAAGATAAATTTAATAATAAAAAAAGAGCTTCGGACGCACGAAATTTATAAAGTGTAATTTTCATTTAAGGATTAATGTTTAAAGTATTTAAGAAATGTAATGCATACAAGTCGTTAGGTGTATTGTATCGGTGATTGAGATATGGGGTATACGTCAATATAACAACAAAGCAATGACACAGATAATTAGAGGTCAATATACGATCTCTAATAATACAAAAATGTCTATCAAATATGTTAAGCCTTCAACCTAGTGAATTTGTATATACAAAATGACGACTTGAATAGGTCAATATAGTACAGGTCTCCAACAATAGTAAAATGGGTGGTGAATATGTCAAACTCTATATTGTACCGTCTAGTAAATTAATGAACACATCTGAGAGACTTTTAAATCTTCCCTCAACACCAAAGTCTTTGAATAAAAATACAACATTGAGATATCAATAAGGCGGAGAATACACATGCAAATGGGACCATTACCTGAAAACAGCCACTGATGAGATTCCATATTGATGATTGACAGACACATTATCATTTGGTGGTGTTAACGTCCTAAACCGGGTTTGTACTTACATGAACAGCACGACGGGTGCCACATGTGGAGCAGGATCTGCTTACCTTTCCGGAAAACCTTGGAACACCTCGTTTTGTTTTTGTTTTTGTTTTTTTGCGGGGGGGGGGGGGGGGGGGGGGTCGTGTTGTTCAGTCTTAAGTTTGTTATGCTGGTATTCATGGACTGTTGTTTGTCATTTGATCGTTTTCGTTTTTGCAAGGGCACTGTAAGTTCGTTTTCGACTTATGAGTTTGACTATCCCTTTGGTATATTCCGTCTCTCTTTTACTATGGACTCTTATCACACAAAAAATACGATTAAAATTAATCGTAAGTTCACTGAACTGTTTATCATTTCCGAGCATGCTTTTCTCGTAAGTATAAATAAGAAGATGTGGTATGAGTACCAATGAGACAACTATCCATCCAAGTCACAATGTGTAAAAAGTAAACAATTATAGGTCAAAGTAAGGCCTTCAACAAGGAGCCTTGGCTCACTCCGAACAACAAGCTATAAAGGGCCCCCAAAAGACTAGTGTAGAACAATTCAAACAGGAAAACCAAGAGTCTAATCTATATAAAAAACGGGAACCAGAAACAGTTTTTTGCGAAAATAGTCACACGTTTTTAGTGCCGCCAGATGCGAAATTTAGTCTACGCACAAAACTCATAAGGGAGCAACCATTTAACTTCAAAGGGGAGGGGTATGGTTATTTGAATGAGTCACAAAATTAAACACTATAAGGTATTGGGAAAATCTGGATTCAGATTTTTTTTGTCATTTGCTTGACCACAATATTTTTTTCATCAAATTGTGGATCAGAATATTCTTTTAGGAAAAAAAAACATTACCCCCCCCCCCCCCCCCCCCCCTTTTAAGTTAAATGGTCGTTCCCTAAGCGAAGCTGGAATCAAAACCCTTATAAGCAAAGTAAGCCAGTTTTTAATTATATGAATATATAAACACAATACAAACTGAAAAGTGTTTTATTAATAAAATATTTTTTTATAAATAGATATTCTATAACACAAATAACTAGAATAGCACGACGATGATTGTCAAAACCAATGATTATGTACGATAATAAATAGTGATTGCTCTGGCTGGCACACTGCACACATGAATTACGAGTTTAAATGTGCATACACATGACTATTGTCTTCAAATTGTTTTCAGCAAAGCTTAAGTGTTAAAAAAAAAACACCTTTGATATTTTTTTATAACAGATTATGTTGATATACTTTTAAAATATTGGAAGTATATCTATATACAACAATTATTAGAAATATATTTCATCAAGAAAAAACTTTCAGTCGAATGAATGCCTGACTGAAGTTAAGAAGAGGTTGCCGAAATAAGTCAAATTTTTGAAAACTCATTTCGAGAACAACATTTTTCATTTTATGGAATTTGATTCTAACTGCTGCAAAAAAAAGAAGTCTTTAATTTTGACTATCATGAATAATTTGAATTCCACTTGGGTTTTTTTTTTTAACTTTTCGGTACTGATACTGATAAAGGTCCACTGGTACATGTGATACCTATTTCAGTAATGTCGGTTGGAATACTTTAACAAACAGAATAGTAACAGATGTCCTGTCATTTAAAACACATTTGCATTAAAGTGCGAGGTAGAAAAACACAATACGAAAAAAAAGTTGACTTAATATATATATTATATATATATATATATATATATCAATATAAAAATGTACATTTATCATCAATCATTCCTACACCGAAAAAAACATATATACTTGTTTCCGGTCCCTTGTTAGAAACAATAGAGTAGTTAGGTAGGTAAAATGATTTTTTAATATTTTACATAGAATATATAAGAAAATATCTTTAACAGTGTTTCACCAAGTCTGGACTTAAACAGTACTAAACCAAAAATGTCCATAAACTGTGTCCGAGTAGGCATCACAACTTAGGGTAGGTAGGAAAAACAAGTATATATATTTTGGTCTAACTAAAAACTAAGCCTCTAAACAGGCAAATCATTTAACCAGATCATAGACGGTTCAAAACGGTACAAAGCACATAGTGTTTAAAAATACCTTTGAAAATAATTATTTGATTATAAATCAACATAATTTTATTGTATTCTTAGCTACTAAAATTAAATTGTACGAGTTTTTGTTTTCTGTAATTGATTAACATAATCGAAATCAACAAAAATGTCCGTTGAAATACGGACTTCAGACGGTCGTTCAAGACTACGTTGGAATGAAGTGGAGAAAAATTCTACTGAACATGGAATGTTTAACTGTATTTTAAACGCCTTTTATTTTCTGATATTTCTTATAGTTCTGATAGACAGACATGATTTTTATATAATAAATTGCTCAATTGATCGAAATGGATTAAATATTGCAGATGTTTGATATGACACTTGTAATCGTGAGTTTTGAAATGACACGTGTTATGAGTTTTGAATTGACACGTGTTGTCGTGAGTTTTGACATAACACGTGTTGTGAGTTTTTACATTACACCTGTTGTCATGATCTATTTCACGTAATAGAATGCAATCATCTATTCCAGTGATAGAATCTAATTTCAAGGCACTACCATTATCTATATTTTTCAAGTTCGTCAAACTGTGGATCCTTAATCTCAATAGTCGTTGTTTCCTTGTTTAACATGTTTTCAGTCAGTCTTTCTACGCTATTGATACTAGATTCTTAAGGTTACAAAATTGTGTTCGTCTAGGCTGATATTTAACTTAAGTCAATGTATGCCTCTCTTCGACATATAGCATGTATAGAGAATTGTTAATGCGATGTATGTGTAGATCTTCCTGCTATTCATTATATAGCTGAATGGATATTTATTCTAAAAATGTGATCCCATCCTGTGTTTATAAATATAACCGTAATGTCAACAACACGTTACACAACTTGTTTCGATTTCGAACTGAAATAATTTCCAAAACTAAATTTAACATCACTGTAAAATGATTCTACTTTCTTTACCTTCGGTAACGGCCATTCGTACTCGTTTGGTATGTGTCCATCCGTATCTTGCTCAAAATAATATAGCACCGGAAAACACTTTTTCAAACGGTGAGTGTCACGTGATATTAGCGACATATTGATTGCTATAGTGTGGTGGTATGAGAAAAGTTTAGATGAAATGACAAAGGCCAATAGTATGTCCAGTGTATAATGCCCATGGCCTAGAAGAATGAAAAATACTCCAAAAATACCAACAACCCAGTTCAATGTATGTAAACACAGCATATTGCGGGGAGTATCTGCAAAAAAAAAAAAATACATTACTTATTATTATTATAGTCAATTCAATAAACCGGATAACATTGATAAATGAATGGCATAAAATGTAAAGATTCAATGAAAACTACTAAAAGTTCGAAATATACAACTGCAGTTCCGAACACCTATCAACAAAGACAAACTTCTCCGAGTGCGGAGCAGAAATTGATAACAAGTTATTCTGAAATATTCATGCTTAAGCTTTACGAGTATTTTTGTCTCAAGATTTTTTTTTGTGAAATGAGTCGCTAGGTATTTTTCAACCGCATTGGTAAACGACGTGCTTTGATATCATTTAATATCAACCAATGACATGAAAGAATTTAAATTTTTGGTTACGAACCATTCAAATTCAAAGTAGTTTTATTGTTCAAATATCAAACGTATACATTCAAAATAAAGGGATTGGACAAAAGACAAAGCTTATACAAATCCTTTCCCATGCAAGATGGATTGAATAATCTAGTACTTGATAATTCATAGATCATTCATTATTGCGGTGAGTCCTGGGAAGCATAACCCTACCTTTTGAACCATACAATTATCCATGGTCCTCTAGATTCAAATATGGTTACTTTAAAAATTCGGTGACCGTTATTACTCCTCCAGATACAAGTCATAATCTCTGATAATCTTATCAGCGTCTTTCTACAGTTCAGACTTGTATTTGTGATAACGATATGTTGACATTATGAAGAAGTCGTAACTGATAGACATGTTTACATTGTGACCCAGTCATACAAAGATAAATATTTACAACGTTCAATGTATAACAATACTATTAATGCCA
The DNA here is from genome assembly GCF_021869535.1 of Mytilus californianus. Taxonomy (NCBI): domain Eukaryota; kingdom Metazoa; phylum Mollusca; class Bivalvia; order Mytilida; family Mytilidae; genus Mytilus; species Mytilus californianus. Next base: position 8,832,812 of record NW_026262582.1, read on the forward strand.
TCATGACTATAAATATATAGTTTTATATGGCACAATGTATATTTACTGCCTAAAGTTAAGCATTCATCAATTAATAAATGATTGTTTTGTGTATTATCTTTGGTGCACCAGGTAGGTGTAATTTTGGCTGCATTTGGGTTCGCAATGTTCTTCAGCTTTTTTCTTTATTTGGCCTAATAACTTTTTTAATGCGAGCGTCACTGATGAGTCTTTAGTAGACGAAATGCGCGTCTGGCGTACACAATTATAATCCTGGTATCTTTGATGATTTCAATTCGTTATCAACGAGACATATATTCCATTATTAATACTTTACTTAACTTTTACCTAAGGCGAAAGGTATCAACGAGACATATATTTCATTATTAATACTTTACTTAACTTTTACCTAAGGCGAAAGGTATCAACGAGACATATATTCCATTATTAACACTTTACTTAACTTTTACCTAAGGCGAAAGGTATCAACGAGACATATATTCCATTATTAATACTTTACTTAACTTTTACCTAAGGCGAAAGGTATCAACGAGACATATATTCCATTATTAATACTTTACTTAACTTTTACCTAAGACGAAAGGTATCAACGAGACATATATTCCATTATTAACACTTTACTTAACTTTTACCTAAGGCGAAAGGTATCAACGAGACATATATTCCATTATTAATACTTTACTTAACTTTTACCTAAGGCGAAAGGTATCAACGAGACATATATTCCATTATTAATACTTTACTTAACTTTTACCTAAGGCGAAAGGTATCAACGAGACATATATTCCATTATTAACACTTTACTTAACTTTTACCTAAGGCGAAAGGTATCAACGAGACATATATTTCATTATTAATACTTTACTTAACTTTTACCTAAGGCGAAAGGTATCAACGAGACATATATTCCATTATTAACACTTTACTTAACTTTTACCTAAGGCGAGAGGTACCAAAGGGACATTCAAACTCACGTGTCGAAAATTAACTGAAAAACGCCAGGACAAGAAAAGAAAAAAGACCAAAAGACAAACAGTATACAAAACACAACATCGAAAACTAAAGACTGAGCAACAGGAACCCTTCCAAAACCCGGGATGATCTCAGGTGCTCCGGAATAGGGTTATAATGATCAATGCGTGTTTGGTGCCTGATGATCTCAGGTGCTCCGGAATAGAATATTTATATAGGGTTATAATGATCAATGCGTGTTTGGTGCCTGATGATCTCAGGTGCTCCGGAATAGAATATGTATATAGGGTTATAATGATCAATGCGTGTTTGGTGCCTAAGTGGAAACGTGGTCACTCGTCTGTAAACAGCGCTATTGTGAGTTTGAACCCCTTTCCTGGACAGATGATTTCGACTCCGATCTTAATTTACTAGATTTGCTAGTTACAATTTCTTGCCAAAGGTCGGTGGTTCTTTCCGGGTATTCCCGATTCACCCACCAATGAAACTTGCCGCAAGGATAAAGCCAAGTGTGCTGTAAATGGCGTTAAACATCAGCAATCAATCAATCAATCTGTATTGTATTTGTCGATTGTTTTACTTTGGATTTTATATCAATAAAATGTTTGACCTTGACTTTTAGATTACTTGCATTCATTGATGCTAAGCACAAGTAAAGTCATTATGACAGTATGACCACTGAACACATAGTCCCCACACGTCTTTATTCCATTTGACCTTGACCTCAAGATTACTTACATGCATTGATACATTGTACTAAGCACAAGTAAAGTCATTATGACAGTATGACCACTGAACACATAGTCCCCACACGTTTTTTTTTTCGTTTGACTTTGACCTTTAAATTATTTACATTCATTGATACTAAGCACAAGTAATGCCTTTATAAAAGTATGACCACTGAACACATAATCCCCACACGTCTTTATTTCGTATTACTTTCATTCATTGATACCGAGAACAAGTAAATACATTATACCAGTGTGACCAGTGAACACAGTCCCCACACGTCTTTATTCCGTTTGACCTTGATCTTTAGATTACTTACATTCATTAATACTTGGAACAAGTAAAGTCATTATAACAGTATGATCACTGGACACATAGTCCCCACATGTCTTTATTCCGTTCGACCTTGACCTTTGTGAATACTTACATTCATTAGTACTTAGCACAAGTAAAGTCATTATAATAGTATGACCACTGGACACATAGTCCCAACACGTCTTTATTCCGTTCGACCTTGACCCTAAGATTACTTACATTCATTAATACTTAGCACAAGTAAAGTCATTATGACAGTATGACCACTGAACACATAGTCCCCACACGTCTTTATTCCATTTGACTTCATACCAATAGCTGCATAGAACCGTACAACACGTGACAATCTCTCCCAACCATCCTTTACTTCCTGAAATGGATTAGAAATTACTTTTGTGTGGGTCATTCTATATGAATAAAGATAAATCTACAAGGATTTTGTTTTTCTGTTTTGTATTTATTTTTCTTTCTTTGTTTGTTTGTTGTTTTTTTTGGTTGTTTTTTCTTTTGTTTTTTTTTATAAGGGGGTTGGTTCGTTGACATTTTGCATAGAATCTTACAACTCTATTTTGAACATATTCTGACAGTTTTATCTTTAGAACAGTTTTGGATAGTCATGTATTTTTATAGTGACTTCATTGAGAGTCAATGTCGTAGACACCCCCGTAGTGATTATAGTATTTTTACATTCCAAAAATGTTACCCGGTAAAATTTTACCCTGTAACAAACAACTCAAAGTATAATAATTGTTCCAAAGAAAATATATTCTATTTTATACTTCTTACTGATCTTGAAAAGATGTTTTCTCTATTGCTTAAACGTCATGATATACAAATAAAAAAAAAATGATTTAATTTTAACCTTAAATATGGAGAAATAATAGAACTAACACACATTCATGTCTTACAAAGTTAAAAACAAGAACGCACCTATAAACCAAGACTAAATAAAGACTGTGTTTATCTATTATTTGATCTTTATATCTAAAATGTGTCATACAGGGAAAACCTAGTTACAAAAGGTAAATGCCCTGACTTCCTCGACTAACTACTGATTAGAGAGCTGTTCTTATTTGCGTCATTTAGAGCTGTTTTAAAATATAGATTTGAGCAGGTAGACAATATATTAGAGCCTGGCAGATCTACCCTAGAACATTTTGGACAGTTCTATCCTATAACTGTACAAGGGTAGAACTGTTCTAGAACAGTTTACTGATTTTTATAGTTTGTTCTTATGTTGTGCTGTTACGCCACCGTCCCAGGTAAGGGGGAGGGTTGAGCATTCACAAACATGTTTAACCCTGCCACATTCTTAATGTGCCTGTCCCAAGTCAGGAGCCTGTAGTTCAGCGATTGCCGTTGATTCAAGTCTGTCATATTTGTTTTTCGTGAATTGTTTTTTTATAAATTAGGCCGTTAGTTTTCTCAATTGAAATGTTTCATATTTTTCACGTCGGGGCTTTTTATAGCAGACTAAACGGTATGGTTTTTCTAATTGTTGAAGGCCGTACGGTTACTTATAATTGCTTACATCAACTTCATTTGAACTTTAGTGGATAGTTGTCTCATTGACAATCATACCACATCTCCTTATTTTTATATAGAACAGTTCTATATCAGAATATTCAGCCAGTTCTGGAGACCGATTCGAACTGACCCAAACTCTACTTTTTAGGAAGTGAGAATTGTTTTAATACAATCGTTTTATAATGATTTGTTTTATTTATTATTTCGCATTATTCCTTACACATAAATTGAAGTAGTGGTACATTTTCTTTTTAATCAGCTCAGATTTGAAGGTTAGAATGTGTATAAAAATATCACACTGAAAAGAGCAGGCTTACATTGTAAGTACCTTAGCCTTCTATCTTAACAAAAAGTAGTGAACATAGATTGGGGGGGGGGGGGGTTTCCATTTTTATTAGTAAATGTTAAGTATATTAAAGTATATTTTCTCTTGTTGGATAAATTCAATTCATATTTGTCCCCGATTTTCTTTTAAATTTGGATACCCTTTATGCACTCGACAGATACGTAACTATTTAAATGAATTAACTTTATCTCTTTAAACGTGACTAAAACATTACGTGTACGGGTTGCGGATATTGCTTGATATATAGTTTGTAATTTTAACATTTTAATAATCAGACAAAAGTAAAAAAAAATCTTCACAAAGTACATGGAAATAAATTAAACAATTTAAAATGGTTCTCTGCATTGAGAAAATAGGCATACGTCAATGAGACAGCAAGCCAACAAAACAAAAAATATAAACGACGTCTAGAGGACAACTTAGTTTTAACAAAAGCTAAGTGTCTAGCTCTGTCATATATCAGGCTCAAAATAACACCGAGTCAACAACAAAAGCTAGGTGTCTCTGTCATATATCAGGCTCAAAATAACACCGAGTCAACAACAAAAGCTAGGTATCTCTGTCATATATCAGGCTCAAAACCACACCGAGTCAACAACAAAAGCTAGGTGTCTAGCTCTGTCATATATCAGGCTCAAAACCACACCGAGTCAACAACAAAAGCTAGGTGTCTAGCTCTGTCATATATCAGGCTCAAAATAACACCGAGTCAACAACAAAAGCTAGGTGTCTCTGTCATATATCAGGCTCAAAACCACACCGAGTCAACAAAAAAAGCTAGGCGTCTCTGTCATATATCAGGCTCAAAACCACACCGAGTCAACAACAAAAGCTAGGTGTCTCTGTCATAGATCAGGCTCAAAACCACACCGAGTCAACAACAAAAGCTAGGTGTCTCTGTCATATATCAGGCTCAAAACCACACCGAGTCAACAACAAAAGCTAGGTGTCTCTGTCATATATCAGGCTCAAAACCACACCGAGTCAACAACAAAAGCTAGGTGTCTCTGTCAAATATCAGGCTCAAAACTACACCGAGTCAACAACAAAAGCTAGGTGTCTCTGTCAAATATCAGGCTCAAAATCACACCGAGTCAAAAGTGGAATAATCTTAACACAGACTATCTAGATCTGCCGTCAACATCAAATTTTCTCAATGCAAAATAAAATCATTAAGATATGAAAAAAATACAAGCAAAGACGAGCGTCGTGACTTTTGATAGGCACATGAACGTGTGATGGGGATAAACTTATTTTCAAAGATTTCAGATTAAAAAAAATCATTCGTTGTCCGACCTATCCATATCTAAATGTGCAGATGCTAGTATCTGTCTAAAGTAGTTCATGGGGGCATAACATTAGCTAAAGAACAATTATCCCACTTTCCCAGTAAATAGTTACTTACTATACGATTACAGTTGTAGTCTTTCTGTGGCATTGGTATGGCTGTAGACATCACACAAAAACATCGTAGAAGGTAGATAGTGGCAGCTATTATCATTAACCGCTGAATTACTAAAAATCTACAGAATAGAACAAAAGTTAAAACAATCATCTAGGATTTGAGGGGGGGGGGGGGGGTAGAGGGATTCAATTTTGTTGACGCTTTATAAAATTATTGAAGTTATTTGATTCAATTTCTGTATGATAAGTGAACACTTTCAAAGTACTCGCTGTCGCCCCTTTAATTACGTACTTACAATTACCAAATTATGATAATTTTGTGATTTAAAACTTTTATTTGTCAACTTAAATTTCTTTTTGAAGATTCGTAAAATAGCTCGGATGTATGATATAATGTATAAAAACTAACGAATCATCATTATAAAACAAGTTCTACATATTGCACCACACAACGCACAAGGAGAAACGTCATGCATAGTGATTATAAAAGAAAAGATCTTTTTATGTCTATTTTAACTTTCAACGTAACCAGATATCAGTGAAAAATCGAGGTCAAGAATTTCACGTGAAGTATTTTTATTCTATCTATGTTTAAATAAGAAACCTGATATTCTCTGCGTAGTTGTTTGTTAGATTTGATTATACAAACAAATTTTATTCCTTTTCAAAGGTTTACAATCTTTAAATTGAATGTTTGTTTTAAACTGTATAAACTTCGACCTGCCTATAAAAGCTAGGACAGTAGTTTCAAATTTTCTACTTGTGTTTCACAATTAAATATTTATACAGTAAACAAGTTGAAATCCCTTGGATTGAAGTATATCTTTTCAATGTACTTCTCAATATCTTCATTGTTATATATTGACTGATTGATTGATGGCCGCTTAACGTTGGATTTGTTCGTGTTTTAGATTAGCTCACAAGGTAACAGTCAACAGAAAGACATGTCACCCTTCCAGACTTTTGACAGTACTTCAAATTTAAACTTAAACAGCGTATTTAAGATAAATTATCGCTTATTAAGATCAAATTAGATTTGTAAATTCTTTTCCATTTCGTTCTCCGCTAAGTCGAAATATATCGAAGTGTGTGTATGTGTGTGTGTGTGGTGGGGAAAGGGGGGGGGGGGGGGGGTACGGTGGTGCTCATTTCTCAAATCCCGGTTTGTTTGCATTTTCGGATTTTGCATAGGACTTTAATGTCATGTTTGTGCACACCAATAACATCGAGAGAAAAAATGTGTTTAATCCTTATAATTCTCTACCGAAAAATTGGTTGTTAATTTTCTTCAAATTTCAACTTTTTTCGAACCCAAGGATTCAATGTGTATGTATCAGGCATGAATATAAAATTTTCGACGGATTGTTCATTTACATATGTTAAAAATGTAGTTCGGCTATATCATCGTCATGGTCTATTCATAAGTGTAACCCAAGTGGGGGTAGGAAACTTACGGACCAATCACATTCAAGTATTGTAGATAAGCAAATCATATAAAAATTATTATATAGTATAATTTTTTTATAGATAAAAAGAATTACCTGTATTTATGGAAAAACAACATTATAAGTCCCATTATAATAAGAACAAAAATAGCTCCCTCTGTCACTCGGTAAGCCCATGGTATAAATGGCAAATTGTCTAGAAATATATCAGGTAAGGGCGGGTACTTCTTTTTATCCGGTAAATTTTCTTGGGCATACGTCACAGCAAACCCCGAGAAAAAATGAGAACAGAACAGATACAAAACAGACAGTGCAAATTTCCGTCGGTCCAATTTCAGTCTCTTTCTGGTCTGAAAAGAATCGTCATCAGAGTCGGTAATCGAAATTCCGCCGGAAGGGGAAGATAATCCGGACCGTGTGGATGATTGTTCCGAATGGATGTAATTATTGAATGTTGAATAGGTCTGTTTGAATGGAGAATCACTTGTTTTCTGGTCACGATTACGTTTTTCTTCTCTTAGATTTTCAATAAGAAAGCAAAGTCTTCTTAAATCTCCGAATGGCAAGATTTGCAGAGGTGGTTGTTTGAGGTCATTTTCAGTCAGCGATAGAAACACTCTGCCATCAATTTTATTTTCTTCACAAAACAGCTTCCTATAGTGTTTGAAATCATTTTCGTCAAGGTATGCACCCACATCTTTTATGGTCCAGAGTTCCGGGTCCATTTTAAAATCCTACAAAAGTACTGTAACGACTGAAAAATAAGAAGAATTACAAAATCAGAGTTCAGGCCCGAAACAACCAAGATCATTTAAGAATGACCGAAAACGAATATTCGTTTTATTTTTATTTTACATATACTACAAACTTAAAGTCACGTGTTAATAATAGTCCACCCCACAGAACCAATGGTCATTAAGAATTACCAATGACAAAGTTACAATAATTAAAAAGAACTACTACAAACAAAAAGCCACAATTAAAGTACTCACACTAATTGTAGTAAGACACATATAGTCAATAAAACAAGCAAACAAATCTTTAGCTATCCCGTTCAAAAACAGTGTTGAAACAGTCTATATTAAGACTTGCTTGCGTCAATGTCGAAATTTCTATGTTGTGAAGCAGAAATCGCTAACATGTACTTTACTTCTATTAAGCCACTGTAACATGTCAATATTTAGGACAAAATTATTTAAACCATTATCGGATAACTTGGTCAAACAATTCAGTTCATTAGTATTATATAAAGACTTCTCACTGAATTGTATTCGTGATAGGTTAAAGAGTTTTGTATCTGATAATCGGATTAAAACTATGTTTATATAATTGAAATAGACACTCCTAAATCGTTTGGAAAGAACTTGACTAGAGAACCCGCTTACACCCGATATTTGGCTACCCTTAATTGTTCTTTTGGAACAATACAATACAAACAATCGCCACGGTTGATTTTGTAGAAGCAAAAACATGAATGAAAAAGTAACAACATAGATACGCTTTAATGGATTGTACTGGACTTTTAAGGGATAGTATTACTTCTACTTTTCTTTATATCAAGGCACCTTTGAGAGTCAGATTAAACACATCTACAGAGCTCACATTTATTTTTCATCACGTTTACCGACCTTGAGAGTCAGATTAAACACACTCACAGAGCTCACATTTATTTTTCATCACATTTACCGACCTTGAGAGTCAGATTAAACACACTCACAGAGCTCACATTTATTTTTCATCACATTTACCGACCTTGAGAATCAGATTAAACACATCTACAGAGCTCACATTTATTTTTCATCACATTTTCCGTCCTTAAATTAAATGTTTATCTATACCTTCTCCCTTTTTCCACCGCCTTCGAAAATAATTGATAAAGACAGTGGACCATTTTTGTTGTAAAAAACGGTTTGAACTACACTGTCAGCAGTTTACTATGTGAGCTTTTTTTTCTGAACGTTCTGACTTATGAAACCTTCTTTTCCATTTAAAAAATCTAGCAATCTTAAGTAAGAGGTTTAGCTAGCTGTACAACCAGATGTAACCAACAATTTTAATCACAAAAAGCCTGCACATAGTCAGGAATATTATAGTAATGTTGTTTTTCACTCGTTCCGTTGGTTGATAACGTTTGATTTTGTCAGTTTTTATGGACTTCCTTCCCCTTTTTGAATTTACCTTGGAGTTCGGTATTTTTGTTATACTTTTTTTTACAACAACTTACAGTATTTCAGCTTCATGTGTAAATTTTGAGTTTCTTCTGGACATGTAATCAATTTTTAATATTTTTTTTTAGCTCAAACATGAAATTCTGATCTAGTATATTACGTATTTTTTCGCTACTATATTCAATGAAGAGGAAAATTATTTCAATCCAAAATTTAAAAAAATTTTCTATCTTTGGTCGGGTTGTTGTCTCTTTGACACATTCCCCATTTCCATTCTCAATTTTATTCTAAATGTATCTGTGTTTTCTTTTTCATATCACAAATCAATATTTAGTTTGGTTCTTAAGATGTAACATAATCTTGAGTTCCATATTTTACGAAAACCTTTAAACTGTTAAGTTTTATCAAAACTGCTTATGGTGTATGCTATTTTTTTCGCACACTGTTCTATTTTCCTTACACTACTGTAATATGCATATGCTTTTTTTCGTCGCGTTGTGCTAATTTTCTTTGCACTGATCTATTTTTATTCACGCTGTGCTGTTTGTCTTTCCATTTTGCTATTTTTCTTCGCGCTGTGCTATTTTTTTCCGCACTGTTCCATTTTTCTTTGCCGTGTGCTATTTTTTTTTCGCACTGTGCTATTTTTCTTCGCGCTGTGCTATAATCTATGATACATTAGATAAACGTAAATAAACAACGGGAAATTTAGAATCATATTACATATACATGTAGCCACTAAACCCTTGACCGCGCGACGGCAGACCGCGGGGGACAAAATGTGTCCCTCGTTTTATAATGCCAATGAAATTTCCAAACAAACTCATGCATAATTACAAACTTGAACCACATTTGTACTTGAATACTGATTATAGCGTATATTTTAGGACCCTTTAATTTCAAACGAAAATTGGTAAATAATAAAGTGACCACTGTCAAGTTTTACTTTAGTCTGCACTGAGAGATAAGGACTGAGTGTCGACTGGTCAAGAAGTGTTATTTAAGTCTACGTAACGGACGGCGTGATGACTGGCTAAGAATTGTACATCAGTCTGCGCAGCTATAGAGACCAAACGTTGCTAACCCTTTCAGAGATCATCTCCAGTGTTGGGGTTATTTTTGTATTGCTTTAGTCTTTAGTTTTCTATGTAGTGTTTTGAGTACACCAGTCTGCGCAGCTATAGAGACCAAACATTACTAACCCTTTCAGAGATCATATCCAGTGTTGGGGTTATTTTTGGTTTGCTTAAGTCTTTAGTTTTCTATGTAGTGTTTTGTGGATTTCTTTGTTCTTTTCATCTTTTTCTGGGTTTTGTTTTTGCCATCGCGATGTGTGTTTCTTTCTAACTTATGAATTTTGAATGTTCCCTTGGTATCTCCCGCCTTTAAAAAAATGAAAACCATCAGCACTAAACAAGTCAATATTTAAATATGGCTTCACAAATAGTTCCGTAACCTTTTAAATTGGGGCATATTTATTTAAGTCAAGTATGAAGGTCTGGATGGGAGGTCCGTCATTTCTGCCCTTAATTCTCCACATTTTGTCCGTTATTAACTATTCTGCAAACCCCGTCCACATCCTCAAGTATGCATAAGTATGCTTCAAATATCACGACAGAATTGCAAACAATCCCGTATTTCTAAATAGATAAGAAAATCTCAAACAAAAACAGTTTAAATCAAAAAGTCTTAAAGAAACACGAGAAATCTATTTCAGTATCACTAACGCCAAGGGATTTAAACGTGACAATGTTTGACTTGTAATTATCTGTCATCATATACCCTATATTGATTATAATAATGAAAGTGCGAAGTGAAACTAGGTTAGGTGGAGTTTTGCCATTGTATGCCAAGTTCATAGTATATAATTTACTTTGTTGACACAAAGATTTAAAACTCTACTTAAATTCCAATAATGGTAAAGTAATCGTATCTTGCATAATTTGGTCACTTAGAAAAAAACGTATTTCAACATGCTACAGTGGGTCATATGGTTAGTATATATTTTCAGTTAATCAATAAAATCAATATTATCCAATAACTTTAGGCAAAATTGGAAATGCATGTAGTGTCACATTTTATCAACGTTGATCGAGGCTGCTTCAAAGCCAATTCCCGCTTTTTGCCCACTGGGTTTATTGTTTTATCTCTCTATTTAATGATAAACTTTACAATAAACATATGGTTTGTGAAAGTGTTTGCATACCATTCGCTCCTGGGGTAGTATAGGATTTAACAGTTAATAAGAAATTGGAAATCGGATTATTTATTCTAAAATTTTCCACGGCAACCCATAAATTTTCAAATGAAATTGTTATCTCGAAAACACAACTGAATGATATTTTTAATGGTTGGTATGCCTGCTACATTTTTTATCGTTTAACATCTAAAATGTCTTGCCATTCATTGAATACCAACAAATCATCCAGAAACATTTTCCCCGCTAAAAAGTCTAGTTTTTATAAAAAATGTACAAATACATATCTTAATATTTCTACAATTTTGTCCTGATTACACATTTATTCTCTTTTAAAAAAGGACTAATTAAGAAATTGTTGATATTAAAGATTCAATTGAACAACCTTTAACCCCATAAAGGAAACATACATAGTATTTGCGCCTTCTATTGTACAAGTTTATACTGCATTGCAAGATGATAGTGACAGAAAATGCACCATCTGACTACAGACTAGGATGTTTAGTTGTACTTGTCACGAAGGATGCCATATGTAAAGCTGGATCTGCTCACCTCTTCCAGAATACCAGTGCTTTTTTGTGGGGATCGTGTGGCTCAGTATTTAGTTTTTATGTAGTGTTATGTAGCATGTCTTTTGTCTCTACGTTTTTCCTTCCGTTTTTGCTTTGATTTTGTTAGTCTCTCTTCTACTTATGAATTTTCTAGCTCCCTTAGATATCTTTCACCTCTCTTTTTACCGTTTGCTTCAAATGTCAGACTGGAACCAGTTTTATTGTTTGAGAGATGTTTTGTCGAGCTGATTTTCACATTGGACATATTAGGTTTATTCATTGATTGGTTGATGTATGATTAACGTCCAATTGTAAATATTTCATACATAATCAAGACGACAACAAATCATACAACATTAAAACCAATTTCTAGGTTTTACAAAGTATTTCGATTAGAATGTAAGGCGAAAAATTAGGACCGGCATTAGAAAAATAAGGTTTGATGGATCATGCCAGTAATTTTACTTTGCAACAGGGCGTTGAACAGGCAATCTACAGACTCCGTCAAAAGTTGTATGATGGGTTCCTTAACATAAAAAGAGTTTGATAATCTCCCTATGAGGCATCGCATTAAACGTTACAGTTCAAATTGGACCAGACTGTCTACTTATGAATTCTGAACATCAAAAAAATGAACACCTAAATAAAGTCATCATATATACTATGTTAAAAAGGCCAAATAAAGAACGAAGCCAAATACAGCTACGGTAATCTATTCCTAAACAGCGCCCTTAACATGGGTTTTCCTGTCCGACGGGATAAGTTAAGATTATCGTAATTGTATACACCAGTCAACCTCGTTGTGATTTTTTAAAGGCTATACAAACTCGTTCACTTGTATTAACAACACGTTGGCTATCAATATCAGTCCTACAAATTGATCTCCAATAGAAATATGAACGTATAATGATGTTTTAAAACGTGTGTTTATTAACTTAGCGCACTGCAAATATTTGCATTATTCAAACAGACGTTCTACTTTTTACACTGTCACGATAACTTGTGACTTGACTATCATCTAGAAAATTTTCCTTTTATAAAGAATTCTATATTAGTGTAAAACATTAATCACATGTCATGGTGGTTATCAAAACAATGAAAGATAGAAGATATTAATGGGCAATACAATATCCTATGTCGAATGATAACACAAAAACAAAACATACAAAAAATAAAAAAACCCAAAACATATACAAAACAAATCATATGGATCACCAGCTTCACCTAATGAACCGGGTTGGGATATAGAGAAACAGTTTGACGTTCTATGAATTCCTCTCAATACTTTTTGATAGAAGGTACTCGCTAACATTGCTGGAAAATTATGTTTAAAATATATAGCATTTTGGTGTTGTTAATTTTAAATTAGTACATCCCTTTCCCTCTTTTCATTGATTGATTAATTGATGTTTGTTTAACGTCCAGTGGCAAATATTTCAAGCATGTTCAGAACGATTTTCATAATAAATCTTACAATGTTTTTTTCAAAAACTGTATTTACCTTAAGGCTTTTAACAACATTTTAACTATAATATATAAACCCGAAACTACTTCGTAGAAAATATGTACCTGTTGACCATAATGATTGCTATTGGTCTTTTTAAAGCATCTCGCAATACTTCTTCAAATTAAAACAGATACACGTTATCAAAAGTTTAAATACTAGGTACATGCACGTGTTTCTATTCTAATGTTAATGAACTTATTCTAATTAACTTAAATGCAAAGGAAAGATGTCATCAGTTAAAATTTAAAAGGTTGATCATCAAAATAAAAAAAAACACTACTTACTGATTTATATATATAGCTATCCTATGATAATATTTGAAATACTAGAAACTCTCATATTTTTTCATTGATTAAGTATGACCATTGATAAAAGTTGTCCACGCCTACAAAAATCACTTATCGAATGTCGTTAGATACAGAAAAATACAGAAATTCGCGTCCTTAGATATATGACCTTATTATCGATAGTCATTCCAAAGAAAACCAGCCATTTGTGACAACGTTATGGCACAGTGAATTTTTTTTTTGTAATATACAAACATGATAGTTTACAATGCTAAACGGTCTAGATATTTAAATTCAAATCATGCAAAATTGGTTTCGGTTGAAATTTCTTTATTGTTTGTGTGTTTAGTAAACATGGTAAACAAACGCGTTGTATACTAGTTATCATTATAGGCCGTGTCTTTTCTTTTACCTGTTTCGCGTCAATTTAGATTTTCTTAATTTACCAGCCAGCTCTTAAAATCTTACTCAAAAATTGAAACACCTTTCAACTTAATATGAAATGATACGAAAACGTATTAGCAACACACACACTTTTTTTTGTATTTCTTCCTTTGTTTGCTTTGCGTCATAAAATATAGTTTATTGGTATTATTTTAAAAAACAAAATCATTCTTGTTTAAAAAAAACTATCTAACAATCCAAGGATGTATAAACTAAAAGTATCAGCAGACATGTAGATATCTACATCTTGAACAAATTAATTCTTATTTTTTAAAACAAATGATGATTTCCGGTAAACATATGACTGAGGCACCGACCATTCATCTTGAGGGAGGGGGGGGGGAGGGACATCGATTTATTTTCTTGGGACCTGGTAAAACATTTTGTCACTGTAATTTTTTTATGTTACATTTAGGAACAATAATTGTTTTTGGAAACTCAATTTTGTCCTACATACCCCCCCCCCCTTTTTTTACCTGCCAATTCTCAATCGAAACATTTTTTTTAAATTTCCTTTTATTTACAAAAATAAACCATGCCCTTCTAAAGATGAATGGTCTGTGCTTTAAGTTCTTGTGTTCCCTTTAAAAAATAATTTATTGAAATTTCAGAACAATCTTCTGAAGAAACAAAGTTGTATTTACAGAATTGAAGGAGTTATTGATACAGCAACCCTACGACACAAACAAACAAACAAAATTATATGTGTTTGTTGTAGACTTTTTCCATACCAGGTATTCCTATCCGAAATCCGCGATGGGATCTGAATCCCGAATAGCAATTAATAAAAATCTGGATCCGATTTCCACGGAGTATAATTCCTTGATGGGAATCAGATCCAGATTTTACATACCCAACGTTACAAACTTTTCAATAACTATTTCTCGGTTTCGGATGAGGATACCCTGTGTGATTCTACCATATAATATCTTAATAGCAATGAGACCCAAAACAAGGAAAAACACAACTTTGGCCTTACATGTTGTATAACTTTCATATTCTTGTTTATGTATATACAAATTTACAATTATATACATGTAGACGTCGATAATTTGCTGAATATTTGCCGATATCTAAACAATAGAAATGCAGCAATAAAAGCGATGTTCCTTTGGTCTTTGTGGTTTTTTTTTTTGTCGAGCCTGCGACTTTTGTCGCAGAAAGCTCGACATAGGGATAGTGATCCGGCGGCGGCGTTAGCTAACTTCTTAAAAGCTTTATATTTTAGAAGGTAGAAGACCTGGATGCTTCATACTTTGTATATGGATGCCTCATGTTACGAAGTTTCCGTCAGTCACATGTCCAATGTCCTTGACCTCATTTTCATGGTTCAGTGACTACTTGAAAAAAAAGTTAACATTTTTTGTAATGTTAAATTCTCTCTTATTATAAGTAGTAGGATAACTATATTTGGTATGTGCGTACCTTGCAAGGTCCGCATGCCCGTCAGACAGTTTTCACTTGACCTCGACCCCATTTCATGGATCAGTGAACAAGGTTAAGTTTTGGTGGTCAAGTCCATATCTCAGATACTATAAGCAATAGGTCTAGTATATTCGGTGTATGGAAGGACTGTAAGGTGTACATGTCCAACTGGCAGGTGTCATCTGACCTTGACCTCATTTTCATGGTTCAGTGGTTATAGTTAAGTTTTTGTGTTTTGGTCTGTTTTTCTTATACTGTATGCAATAGGTCTGCTATATTTGGTGTATGGAATGATTGTAAGGTGTACATGTCTAGCTGGCAGGTGTCATCTGACCTTGACCTCGTTTTCATGGTTCAGTGGTCAAAGTTAAGTTTTTGAGTTTTGGTCTTTTTTTCTAATACTATATGCAATAGGTCAACTATATTTGTTGTATGGAAATATTTTATGATCTATATGTCAGTCGCGCAGGTTTTATATGACCTTGACCTCATTTTCACGGTTCATTGCTCAGTGTTAAGTTTTTGTGTTTTGGTCTGTTTTTCTTAAACTATAAGCAATAGGTCAACTATATTTGTTATATGGAAGAATTGTTAACTGTTCATGTCTGCCTGGCATGGTTCATCTGACCTTGACCTCATTTTCATGGTTCATTGGTCAGTGTTTAGTTTTCTTGGTTAATGTTAAGTTTATGTGACAGTTGTAATAAAGCTTTATATTTAGGACTATCAACATAATATCAATGATTAGTAAAGAAGGCGAGACATTTCAGCGTGTGCACTCTTGTTTTGCTGTGTATGATTTTTGTATCATGGATGGATACCCCATATCCTTTCTTTTCTATTAAATCTAAATTTTAATAATTATTTGTTTAGCGTTATATACATGTACATGTATATCATTAGATTATATGATTTTATTAGTTGGTTGTTCTAATAGATTGATATTTTATTGTGTGTCTTTTTATGTTGTAATGTTATACCACTGTTTCAGGTTAGGGTGAAGGTTGGCACCTGCAAAAACGTTTAAACCCGTTGCATTTTTATGCACCTGTCCTAAGTCAGGAGCCTGTTGTTCAGTGGTTGCATGTCGTTTGTTGGTGTGGTTCATAAGTGTTTCTCGTTTCTCGTTTTTTATATAGATTAGACCGTTGGTTTTCCTGTTTGAATTGTTCTACACTAGTCTTTTGGGGGCCCTTATAGCTTGCTGTTCGGTGTGAGCCACGGCTCCGTGTTGAAGACCGTACTTTGACCTATAATTGTTTACTTTTTACACAATGTGACTTGGATGGATAGTTGTCTCATTGGAACTCATACCACATCTTCTTATTTATATCATAATTTGTATTGGTGTAATTTACACGTGTTAGATAAAAAAAATAAGAGAGACTTATCTCCTGCCTCGAAGAAGCAGAAAAACAAACTGCATGCAGGTTAGGAAGGTAGGTTAAAATAATTGTTTTTAAAGTTTACATAGACTACATAGAGAAATATTTTGGACTTTAGCGGGGCTTAATCAAAACTGTTCATAACATTTGTTAGGGTAGGCATAAAAATTAAGGGAAGTAAGGTGGCAAATATAAGAGGTTCTGGGTGGGGGACCTAAATCTCTTTATTCTATGCCATTTTTCTCTATTTATTTTGCCCATTACTCCGTAATCTTTATATTTTAGTACCTCTTTATTCTCTAAATATGATTCTTAATTATTTTGCTTATTTTTCTCTATTCTTTAATTTTTCTCGCCCTTTATTCTGCAATTTTTGCTCTTATATTCTTTTCTGTATACCCCAACTAGATCCTTCTGCAAAGACGAATTAATGCAGGAGTAAAACCTGGTAAGTAATTAAGCCAATCTTTTAAGGTCAGCTTCATATTGAGATATTTTTCATAAAACTAGTGCTGATGGGCGCATAGGATAAAGGGTGTTCGAAACGTACTCTGTTTCAAAATAACAAGCAGTTTGAAAGTGTTATCAATTGATAATATATATGTAAGCCTCAAATCTATGTCCAGCCTCAAATCTATGTCCTTTCTGCAAATCTATGTCCTTTTTAATATTGCGTCATAGACGTTCCAAATTTATGTCATTTATTGTCTCAAATCTATGTCTTTTATTGTCTCAAATCTATGTCCTGTATTGTCAAATCTATGTCCTTTATTAACTCAAATCTATGGTCATTTATGTCTCAGCTATATGGACGAGAGACAAAATGAGATATGTTGATGTTGCAAAAAAATATTCAGTCTTTACTGTTTTTTTAGTGAAAAAAATTATGTAGTTTCATTCTTGAAGGCATATTGATAAAGTAACATGTATGCTCGTTATGCCAATAATTTGTACACTGAATTATGTTGTGGTTGTTGAATGTTGATGTCATGGTACTCAATGGATTTTAAAAAATACATAGATTCGAAACTGGAATAGTTTCACCAGAAAAAAAAAACTTTTTTAATAAGATAGTGGCACAAAATGTCGTTGTTAAACACTATATAAATAACACATAGCTGAGAGGGTGATAGATCAGATTGTTACCCCGAGAAACATTGTCAACTGAGGCGAAGCCAAGGTTGACAATGTCTTTTCTAGGGGTAACATCTGCTCTATCACCCTCTCAGATATGTGTTATTTAATTTATTATACTGAATGTTTTGTTATTACTGTCTATTGAATTTCAAATTCAAAGTAATAAACTATGTCGTCCTGTACATAACAATCAACTTATATTTCGTATTTGTTACCAAGACGTAATGAGTAAAGGGAAGTAGCGATAATTACTACAGAACAATTAAACACGGGATCAAGGAAAGCAAACAATTTGAAAATGTTGTAGTTTTACAATAAAATGTAAATCATACCATAATTACACACGCATGTAAAATTTTGAAGCACACACATGGAGAACACATCCCAACTTAACCTTGAATTATGGGAAATGACTTAATAAAACAAAAATCCTATATGGGCGTACTTATTAGACGGGCATAAATTTGAGCATGGCGAAACAAACAGTGAAACTGGAAAAAGATTTAAGGACACAGATTTGAGGCCGTATCTTTTTTAACGGACATAGATTTGCGAATGACGTCACGATTGAAAACAAATTTGAAAATAGGACACAGATTTGAGGCCGTATCTTTTTTAACGGACATAGATTAGCGATTGACGTCACGATAGGGCACAGATTTGAGAAACGGACACATATTTGAGGCCGTACACAGATCTGAGGTTTACATATATATAACGGAACTAAAAAGAGTAGGAAAAAATTAGAGATCCGTGTCCTTGTTTTTGAGATATAAGCCATTGAAAATTTGGCGGGAAATGATTCTATCTAGATTTTCATTCATTTAACAATGGGACCTTTTTTTCTTTTAAAAACTATGAAAAAATAACAAGCATTTTATCAGATTTTCAAAAATGGCTTTCTGAACTATATGTAGTAAAATTTTGAAAGGAAAAATAAGGGTTAGCTGGCGAATTTGTTAATGTCACTACATCGATAAAACCAGAGGATTCCGAATATTTGACAACAAGTCTGAAGAGTAGAGAACATCCTTTAGGATACATGTACTTCATAGACGAGAACGTCACCTTCATATTTAGATATTTTTTTCAAATTCCATAAAGCCTTTAAGTTAGTACAAACTGTATCTGTAATAAGTATGGCTATTTTTACTTCTTAGATAATGGTTTTGAACATATTGATACTTTTTTCTATAGGATACCCGATCTGTCCACAGTATCTTTTCGCGCTTTGAAGGCAAGATTTTGTTTGTAATCATAAATAAATAAAAATAAAAGCGGACAAGTTTTTTTCCTTTCGACAAGGCGAATTTGACATAATATTCAGCCATTTTAATACAATTAAATGAGGCGTGAAATGTGATGAGATATGAGATACAACGTAAATAGACTCTGGAATTTTGTTTCTTAAATTTCAATTGTTGTACTCAATTTGATCATATATGTGTCATTAACCTATTATAATAACCAAATGTCAAAAAAAGTTATTGTCGTTAAAGATAATATTCCTGATAAAAACTGTTTATTACAACACTCAATAAACCGGTTAATTCTTTTATCACACACCAACGTTATGTGTACAAAAGGAGATTTACGGTGTAAGACAGCAATCCAACGACACAAACAGTCCAAACGAATAAATTATTTTGTCATAACTTTGTTTAAATTTTAAATCATTGTTTACTTTTAAAGAACTATCTGGAACATATCTTTTGGGTATTAAAGGTGTTTTAATTTGTTTAATTTCCTGGACAATCACTTCTTTTCTTTGTTTTTTCATTGTTCATCTCAAATTATTTACCTGCTACGGGTCTTTAACTATATATTTAATTTGTAGCACTCAATTTATGTTGGTTTCCGCCGCGAAATAGTCCAAGTATGTTAAATGCTATTAAATAAAATGATGAGTGATGTCCAATGGCTTAACACCTATGCTATATCGGTCAGATTTGAGACAGATTTATCAGTCTAAATGGTAAAGTACCACCAACCTTTATGATTTAGGTCCACTCTACCTACACACTACCTTATTAAAAAATCATTTTTTCTTCAGCAAGATTTTGTGTCATTTCTTCACTTGAACGATTTGTTTTTATCAGTGTACAGAGAAACGTTTAAAGTAGAAAATAAGATTGTATGTCCATAGGACGCCGTGCTCTACTAGCACTTATCACATTTCCATGTTCAGTAAAGTTCACTATATACTGAATATGCCTTTTTGTGTACTGAGTTTTCCTTGTTGATGTGACCACAAACTACCTAAACCAAAATTTTCTGGCGAACGAACGGACAGGCGTATTCACAGACCGGATACACACTTCCCCTCTACTAGGCGGGGCATAATGCACCAATACCTAGGTTTAAATGGTATAGTTTCAAACGACGTTTCAGCTAGAACAACAGACACGGGAAATCTAGTATTTGCTTTCAGATAACGATGAAAAAAATAACAACTACACGGTTTAAATGTTACATTGAATGAAAATCGATTTCATACGAGACTGAATATTGTTCAATTAAATGTTAATAAACTATGATCAAACTAAGAATGATCAAAGTCCATTTATCTAGATGAATTGACATATTTGTAGGGAAGTATGCAGCTTAGTTTACTGGTATGGATATCGATGAAACACGAGTGTTTGGTTGAAATACATTAATAGAAAATCATTTGAATTAAAATGTATTGGAAGAAAAGTTGAAGGAAAGTTGAATGTCCGCTCTTACAGTGCTTTGGATTCATTAGACTATTATTTGTTGGGCAAAAACTTCGTGAACTTTGTGGGTACACTTGGCGTACCATAAATGCAAATATTCATTTTTTCCTGGATTGTAACATCGCCGAAAAAAGCTGTTCACCAAGTTTCTACTTGCCATGAACTACGTGAAGCCGGTGAAACATGTGGAAGCACCCACGATAATCCCAGTTTTTGTAAGGGTTCGTGTTGCAGAGTCTTCAGTATTCTATACAGTGGTTTCAGGACTTTTTTGAGGACTACGTTTTTTGCTATGGTATATTGTCGACCTTTCTTAAACTTGTGATTTTTCACTGTCCCTTTGATGTCTTCTGTCTTGTTTTTTAACAACCAAATACCATTTTCCCATAGTCTTCTGTACCGAAATGATAAAACCATGAAATTAAGCAATTTGAATGATAAATGTTAGACTGGTTAGATTGGAGTCATATCTTCGAGAAAAAAATAACGGATGCCATCATGAATTTGATTTGACCTTTACTATATATTATCAATTCACATCGTCACTATCCCGTACTCCACTTCTGGTGCATCACTTGGAGCTCCTCGGATGGCTTGTGCCTAACAATATGTAAGAAGCATAGCGGAGTCACCCGAGTTTTGCCGATATCCTCGTACATGGCTTGTTACTGAATACGACTTGTGACCATAAGCCTTTTCTGGAGCAGGAGTTGCTGAGTTAAATGTTTACTCTTTTGTAGTCTAGTAACTAAGTTAATGCTATTATTTTGTGGGTTGAGGTTTGATCTTTAGTTTTAATAACCTTTGTTTGTCATTTCATCTTTTTTTTTTCGACCATCTTGCAGTTTTTCCTTCATCGTGGTAGAATTATTGATTGACATCCTGCCGCCCTATAATTTTTTAATTGCAAAATCTTTTATAAAAGGATTTTATAATTTGTTTTTCCTGATCAAATATTCATCATTATTGATATTTTCAAACTCACGTCAATCCATGCCTTTACATTGATAAAAGATAAAAAGATATGTTTGAAGATCAATCACATTGGATCATAAAGTTAATATCTAGTGTTTATATAATTCTAACTCAAGAGACTCGTATATATTTCTGTCAAAGACTATTTTGATGTTAATATGTATCTTTTAAATAGTTCTTTTAACTATTTTTTCTCTTATAAGATCAATACAGTATCAATTGAAAGGTTCTATCAATACTTGTTTAATGTTCAATCTTGATTCATACACCGTGAACAGATACAATTGGATACCTACTCAATAAAAGCAGTGAACTCATTAACATAAAAATATGAAAACGGTAAAGAATTGCTTGGGTGTAGTGTATGATGAAGGCGGATTGTCAAAAAACCTGTAACGATTTCAGTTTATATACAGCTTGAATGACTTCAATCTTCACAATCCACTGAGTGTAAAGATACCATAAAAAGTTTATTATTTGATCAAATATCAACTTGACTATTTTGTACTCCCGTTGTCAATGAATGTACTAGGGTTTGATTTAATTGCCTCTTATTGTACTATGTAACGGAATATCTGTCAAAGAATTGGGAAGGCGGGTAGAAACCCATAATTGATTACCCTGCGAAAGGAGTAGCAGACAACGGAATTATCTCGTGAACTTGCACAGACAACGGTACTATCGCATGAACTTGCAAGCCACCATCAATTGTTACGTAGTAAAATGAACCTACTTGTATGATACCGATTTCCGTATTGTCAACACATTAAAAAATAGGTAAAACCCGTTAAATTACCAGTTATCAATTTTTATTAGTACGAAATTCTATACAACGAGTCGTCAACAACAAGAATGCATGCGTTGTCGTACTAAGCATAGTTTTTACCATCATTCGTATATCAATTTATCGGAAAACAGGAAGTAGGTGTCTCACGGATCGGAAAAGCGCACACATGATGCCAAGCTATTGATTAAAAAGTTCAGTAGTATTTGAGAAGTTTTAAGTTCATTCAACATATTGAAATTTTAAAAGTATCGGCAAACATTAACTAGGGACATGGTAACTCTCACAAGGTACAACTCATCAATGTCAAGCTGTTGACCAAAAATGAAATCATTCAGTTTAGCTGAAAAAAGAACGATGGAAATTTGTGTATGAAGAACGAATGGACGGACACACAGACCACGGGAAGTGGTGTATTTTTTCATGAAACAAAATATCTACAAGCGCTTTACAAAACCAAAAGCAAAGGAAGAGTGTTTGTATTGTTTTTATCTATCTCATAGACAAGTTACAATGAGGCGTTCAGCACCAAGCTAAAGGTCAAGCCTCCGTGCAAGTTCAATATAGATAAAAGAAGATATAGAGTATATGTCAATGAGACAACAACCGAACTACACAAATAACTAAATGACATTGACAGGATGACATCGACAGGATAACATTGACAGGATGACATCGACAGGATGACATTGACAGGATGACATCGACAGGATGACATACAGTATTTAACAATACATACATGTGCATTGTAGATGTCTATTCAAGGAATTACTGTAATATTTTTTCTGTATATTCGAAATAACCTAAAAAATGTGGTGCACACTTTTAAATAACCCGCTTCTTTCGAATAGACAAATAAAATATTACAGTCATTCCTTATAATTTCTGAATTCTAAATACCATTTGTAAGGAGTAAATCATGAAAAACGTTGATGACGTCATGATCACATGACATAATTATGTCTATGAGCTGATAGACAAAAAACTTTCAGCCAATCAGAAGACTTATTACATCCAAAATTAAATTAAACAATATGTGAAGAACTTAGTCGTCTTGCGTCTAGTTGTTTTTCTGTATTGAAACTGTTTATATTTAATAATATTAACTTGCACAATTGTTCCTAACTTGAGTGTCTTCCTCCCCGAGTACAAATAATCTGATATGAAAGATTTTGACTCTTTCTGTTCAGCCGGATCATATCTTTTTTACTATGTTTTCGTATTCTAAATGTTGGTTATAGATAAAATTACATTATATACTCAACCCAAGATCACACATTCAGGTAAATAAGCTTGGATTCTTTTTGAAACAGCCCATAGAACTGAGGACAGGGGACTCTTGAAATATTTACTTTCATTATGTATATAAATGATCTTGTTGAAATTGTTTGTTTCATTTGTTATGTTGTGTCACATGCTATAAATGTATGGTGTAATGGAAATAAAAATTTGAATTGAATTGTTATGATTTTTGAACAAATTAACTGTATATCAGTTGTAGAGATCAAGAAATCAAGTATTTATAGAAAGACGTCACTCTTGGGAATTTTGGTTTCGTGTGCAACCGTTCGTTTGCAAGTACATATAAATATTCAATGAATATTTAAGATAAAATAGCACATAATATATGATAATTGATTGCCCAGATTCCTCACATATATAATGTAAACGATTTAATATTTTCGGATATGACCACATTTATCACATGTAAAATATTTATAATTTTAGTTTTTGGCATATCGGGTATCCCCTTGAGACTCTTTTAAAGTCGAACTAAATGTCTGAAAGCTACCTAATTTTGACGCGAGCGACATATAACTTAATAATGTTCCCATGATCATCGAATATTTTAAATAAAGCATATAGTTGACTTTAAATGATTACCCAGTTTTACCATATACTAAGTATGGAAATATTTACATTTTTTGAGCACATGATCACATTTTAATAGTGTCAAATATATAAAGTTAATTACTTCAATACTAGATATCCCCACGAGGCTCTTACACATGTCAAACTTAATGCAATTTGTCTGAACGCTATTGAATATTACCTAAAAGAAAATGCTTCATCAGTATTCTAATTTTCGAACAAGACTTGAAAAGACTATGATATATATGATTTTCGCGTGCAAAAGGCGAGTTTCTAGAGTTACGCTGGAGGCAAAATCTTCAAGAAGTCAAACATATAACACGTTTGATAGCATTAAACCAACAGAGCAATACAGAACAGCTGTTGTCTAAGGTCAACTGAGGGAATTCAGCCAAAGTTGCTTTACCACAATAACATATTAGGTTTTATGAACTGGAAGTTATAGATGAAAACGAATTTTTTCTGTTTGAAGTTCATTTTTTCAGTACCGACTACAAAAGGGTCCATATTACTGCTGATATCGTTTCGCCTCAATGTACCATCAACCCTGTATCCCAATAATTAATTTTTATATCTCAATTATAAAAAAAATGATGTCTCACTCTGTTGCTTATGAATTCTGAAAGTCCTTTTATCAATTTCCCTCATGCCTTGTAGATGGGATGTTATAGTAAAATGAGTCTTGGGACTGAATGCTTATTTATTTCTTGATTGGTTGAAATGATGGCTACAACGAACTGCAAGGTCATTGAAACAGAATAAGTCATTTGGTTGGTTAAGAAAAAGATGTCTGAAGAAGACTTATGATTCAACCTTAGACAGGTATGTGTTATTGTTTGTTATGCGTCAATTTTTATTTTCAAAATTTACCAGCCAGTCAGGAGGAAAAAAACGATCACAAAAGATCACATCCATCCACTAATAACGTCATACGCTTTGACGCCAGTTTATATTAAAAAAAATAATATTTGTTTTCGAATATTTTATTTAGAAAACTAACAATCATTACAGAATTTTTTTATGTTGAAATAATTTAATTTTGGACGTAACACGTCTTCTGATTGGCTAAAAGTTTTTTGTCTTTCAGCTCATAGACATAATTTTGTCATGTAACCGTGACGTCACCAACGTTGTTTCATGATTTTCTCCTTAAAAATGGAATTCAGAATTAAATTATAAGAAATGACTGTACGCGGGTTATTCAGTGTGCACCACATTTTTGATGTTATTTCTTCATAGACAGAAAAAATATTACAGTTATTCCTTAGTTAAGAACGATATACAACACCAATCAAGTTCAAATGTCCTTTTTAAATCCTATTTTTTTTTATATTGTGTTGCTTTTTACCTCATACCATCGAAAAAACTACCAGAAATCGAAACGGACTGTTGACTTTGATCTAACCAAAGAAGTTTACACTAATCTTCTGGCCTTGCGGTCATAAAACTTTCAAGCACGATTTTCGCACTCAGACTCAGAAATCTACCAATCAAAATCCTTGATTTGCTGTTTCGAGCACAAATTTTGTACTCCGAGTACTGAGTAAAGTTTTATGAATTGTACACACGATGTATCATAACTACCTATATGAATATATATATATATATATATATATATATATATATATATATATATATATATATATATATATATATATATATATATATATATTTATATATATATATATGCAAATAATTGTAAACTTATTGTTTGTACCTTTATACACGTACACTACAAACCGGGAAGTCTGAAACAGCCAACTTGTGTAATACATACGAATTGACAGTTCGGAGTAAACTAAGATAAACTGGAATTACGCAACTTATTTTTTATTACGTCACATATACCCGTCAAAATCTTTCCTGGTTTCAACAAATAAGGATTTAATAAAACTGTCAAAGATAATATCTAAACCATCATAAATAGTTCAAGCGATCCGAATTCGTCCTTTTTTGATTAATTAGTAAACAAACATATCCTTTAAAACTTGTCTTTGCCTTTGCTCGTAAATGTGACCCATGACCTTGACTCTGATGACGTGAACACCACGTTAATCAAACCTCTTTTTTATGACGTAATTATCACTATGTTTTACTTAACCAGTCTTATTAAATCTGAATTTCACTCGATTTTTCTAATTTTGGGCAAATTCAAAATTCTGTAACAATGCTACTATTAGACAAACTAGTCAATGGCTTCACTTTGCCATCACTGTAGTAGAACAATGTAATTAAAGGGATCATGTCCGAATGAAAGTAGAGAGTCTGTGAGGTCTTTATTTCTATATTTTTTGTGCCATTTTTTCAATTCTTTAAATTTTAGCACCACATGATTAATGTTCTATTCTTTAATTTGTTTGTCTATACATTTGTTATTCTCTATTTGTTTTTCTCCTTTATTATGTATTTTTCACCATTAATATCTATTCTGTAAACCCCATCCAGACCATCGCACTAAATGGACATTTGTTCCCAATACTCAATAGTCATGAGTTATATATTTCGATGCCTGATATAAAGTCCAGTCCTATAAAACACTTTGATGTCTGGTACAAAGTCCGGTCTTACACAATTTTCTGTTTCTATTGTAACGTACTATACACTGCTTACGTGCACTAAACATTCATCTTAACTGTACTGATTATCAGGAATGTACTGAAAACACAGTAGACCCTGTTCGATACTTCACGTATAAATATTCCAATTAAAATTCATTATTTTTTCTTAAAGAGCGACATAAATATCTTGTATTTTTTACTCGTCGTTTTCATGGTATAAATTATAAATTACTAGGACTTGGTCAAAAAATGTTCGACTTCTGTACTGTGTGTCTTTTGTGTTTTTGTTAGGTTAAGGTTCTTTGTGCTTTGTATCGATCTGATGAGTTAAGCCCTTTTTTATAATTTGTTCTCATATTGTACTGTTACATCACTGTCCTAGGTTAGGGAAGGGTTTGGTGCTAGAAGATTTAACCCCGCTATATTCTATGTGTGCCTTTCCTAAGTCAGGAGCCTGTAATTTATTGGTTGTCTTTTAATGTTGTATATCATATATATTTTTCGTGAATTGTTATGTATATAAATCAGGCCGTTAGTTTTATCGTAATTATTTTTTTATCCTAAATACCCTGAAAAATTTGTATCTAAAGGGATTTAAAGAAATAGTTTGTTTCAATTGAAAATAATAAAAATCAACAATAAAGTCTACATTTTAAATTTGTTTCTGTTTGTTATCGATTATATTTTAATTTAAGTCGACAACATTTGTTTGTCTCCAGAAACAAAACGAATACCTATGAGTCAAGTATGTATATCATTAATTTAAATGATATTGCACAATTTTATCGCTTTAATATAAAATACTGCCAAAAGAATTAAATTTCCATATGGATGTTCTCTCAACTTTGAAAATATGATTTATCAGTCTTACGTGCATATATACATGCACATGTATGCGTCAAAGAAGATTGGCAAATTTTCCTGGAATTTTTCAGTAGACATTTAATTCAATGTTGCGTCAATTTGCGTCAATGTTCGTATAGCCTAAGGGACGCTGGTAATAATCAGAAGATAAAGAACAGTATAAAAAAAATATACTTAAGTTCGGTAATTCTCAAAACAATATTAAGTTTAACTTTGAAAAAGACATATTAATACAGGCTTGACAAAAACATTAATGAACTAAAGACCTGTTGTAAAATTTCTTTACCATCAGTAGATCTTTTATCAATCCAAAAATAGGATTGTACTATCATTATTCGCTGTTCGATTCATGCTTTGTCAATGCTCAATATGTCCTTGTTTGTGTATAAAGGCTTAAGTGTATCGCGTTTAAAAATACCAATGCAATTTCATTATGTGATTAAAGATCTACATTATTTGTTTTCTTGATTTAACCGTCCTTACGCTTTTAATTAGTTTGGACAAAAACAATCTGATTGAAAAACAGATCCTGTGTCAACGCTTTTCTTACTAGGATCTGACAAAACGTAATGTTTTGATAATTATTACATCAGCCAATGTATTTTCAGCATTCGAATTTTTGAAGGTGTGTATTATTACGACAAAACCAGAGGATCCCGAGAGTAGAACGAAGAAGATAAACAAGTGCTCCACTTGAATACCAGCTTGACAGAATATCTTGCAAACGATCAAAAGTAACACGAACGCAAGCTTTAGCTTATTTTAAGGAAGAAACGACGACAAATACAACTGCCAATGAGATTTCAAAGGTATTTATAAATGCGCTGTTGATTAGAATTGGATATAGGCAGATGATAGAAAAGGGAAGTGTTTGGACATAAAAAATGACAAACTTTGATCGCTGTTTCTCATTTGACTGACAATGAGCTGAAATATATTATATG
Organism: Mytilus californianus; assembly: GCF_021869535.1. NCBI lineage: Eukaryota > Metazoa > Mollusca > Bivalvia > Mytilida > Mytilidae > Mytilus > Mytilus californianus. The sequence continues at coordinate 8,861,365 of NW_026262582.1, forward strand.
ATGAAAGAAAACATGCTCACTTCTGACATCAAAATTGAAATTGTATTTGAGAAATATTATAAGTTTATAAGTTTATTGAAAATAATGCATTATTATACCCATTTAAGAAAGATTGAAAGTTTTAAATTGAGCATCCTTAGTAAGAATCATTGCATCTTTGCCATTTTCGATATGTTACTTATCTACGATGTAACAAGTGCATGTACGTAATGTGTGTTTGCTTTAAATACCTCTTACTTTGAACTAAAATTGATTTATAAGACATTTTTCCCTTAGTCACATCCTGGAAATAAACCAGAATAAAAGACTTATTATAAATGAATAAAACATGTGATTTCGCTAGATTTCCCAATAATTATCTGCAAGTGATATACTAAATTAATCACTAATTTATTCATACAGTCACGCAGTGCTTGTAAATTTACATAGGAGATAATAGTGTTCTTTACACATTTGAAAACAGAACACATGCAACTGATTATAACAACTATTTCAAGGACTATTTTTTCTTGTTTGTTCACTTGAAGTGCGTATCCACTTCCTTATTACTATTTACAGTGCAAGTTTGCTTATGCCATGACATATCCTTCAAGTACAAGTAGTCCATAAATCTGTAATCTTAATATACTCCCTATATGTTTTTTTCCCTACTATTATGTATATGCACACATGAAGTGTTAAATTAGATTCAATAACATAAATTACTTGAAATACATCTCGTTTGAAAGTACATTAACAAAATAATAACATATAAGAGTTGTTGGTTGTCTTCTTCGCTTACCTGTTCAAAACTCAAGCATGCGCGATTTTCTAATGCCATAAACTAATCGATTTATCAAGCTCTATTCTACTCATGCATTGTTTAATTAGGTACGGACTTTGTGCGTCGGAGTGGACTGAATAGACTACAGGGTGCAAACTTCTAAAAATTACAAGCAAAAATTAGGTATTCTTTTCTATGGTCTAATAGTCAAGGAGTTCGCCAGTTTCCTCCTTCATTTTCCATGTTTTATTCAAAATATGTTATATTCTATTCCCTACAGTTTTCCCACTATTATGTATATGCACACGTGAAGTGTTAAATTAGTTTTAATAACATAAATTACTTGAAATACATCTCGTTTGAAAGTACATTAACAAAATAATAACATATAAGAGTGGTCAGTCGTATATTTCGCTTACCTGTTCAAAACTCAAGCAAGCGCGGGTTTCTATTGTCATGAACTAATCGATTTATCACGCTCGATTCTACATGTAAATTGTTAAATCAAGTACGGACATTGTGCGCCGTTGTGGACTGAATTGTTCGTTGTAATTTTCTCTTCTTTGTTAAAATCAAACATGCGAGAGTTACTATTGTCATAAACTAATAAGTCTTCTCCCAAGCTTTATTCGACGTGTAAATCTTTTAATTATGTATGGACAATACAGGCGGAAACCCAGTTGAAATTAAAGAAAAGAAATGGAACTCTTTATTAGAGAAGGTAAAAAAGGCCAAGTTGGTAAATTTGAATTGTTTACATCTGTTTCTATGGGCTTTAAAAGTTTAATGAATGCGCATAATTCAGGATTTTATGCATCTTATTTACGTTTTTTTTATCTAAATTATGGTATAGAGTTTCGAGCCATTTGTAAACTTTTAAATTATAATTTCACAAATAGTCGATTGTGGTAGGTGGAAATGCATGTGGATCTTTTTTTGTGCATAAGCATAAATTCCGGCGAAAAAAATTCCTAAGAAAGATAAAAGATTGATCTTTTTAAAGCATTAGTTTGCATCTCTGCCCCCGACGACAGTTTTTTGGGAAAAAATCCCCAAAAAGCGCAATAATCTTATCGAAAAAAGAAAGTCCAGTACACCTTTTTATGTTCACGCGTGTTTGAGTTGAACTATTCTGTCTTGAAAACATACAAAAGAAAAACATATTTGATACATCTGATTCACCTCGCTTCAGATTCTGTATTTTTTTTATATTTAGGCTATAGGTTGATATAATAACATTAAATATTTACAGTACTAAAAGATGAAATATATGGGTCAAGTGAAATACCTTTCTAATGAGCCATAACAACACAGTAGGTGTGTTCGAATAACAATTAGTCTTCAACCTCTGAAATTTGTTTGTCTGCCCTTCCACGAAATATTTGATAAGAATTTTAAAAAATATTTTTAAACTTTCGAAAGCAACCAATCAGACAATAGTTTTAAGTTGACCAAATGCATAAAAGTACATTACATGTTGCTCAATAGCTAGTAGATACATTCGCCTTTTAAAATACACCTAGCATATAAGGATCGTAATTAAGCTATGGGTTTTCTAGAGATAAATTGACAGCGCGTCATCACTACAATGGCTTCCATTTTTACGATTATGAAAATTAGGTGGCTTAATGGGGAGATAATTTTGACGAAGTAGACTCCTGACTGAATAGAAACTATTTTAATCTCACCTTGAAAATAATAAAAAATAATAAATTCTATATTTCAGAAGGTAATACAGTTTACAAAACAGTTAATCCGCCCCGTGGCCTTCTACATATAAGAGAAAACAATTTTTAAAAGATAATACATGTAATATATAATCAAAAGAGTAATAGATAAGCAAAAACATACCATGTTACTAATACACTGTATACAAAGGCACATACATAAAATTTCACAAAGGAAAGGAATATATATGAATGCACATTCCATCTCATTGCATGAACATGTAGTTAATTATATAACAGACTTTCAATGGTGTTCTTACACGGAGTGTTAATCGTAATCTTTCAGCATTTTCCATTCTTAACACATGTAAACGTTTTTACTTTTTGTTCTTTTTGTTGTTTGATTCTGGGCGTAATTTTGGATTTGGGTAAAATTACGTCCAGTGGCAAATGTTATATGTAGATCTGGACGTGAAATGCGATCTAAATAGTAATGAAAATAAACCCTACTTAGTACCAAACCAACACGATGAACCGAAATTTAACTTGCTTGTTCATAAGGTAACTATCCGCAATATGAAATGTCATAGTAACTATCACATCTTTAATCATTCTGACTCTTTTTTTAAACTAAGACATTACTAAAACCATACTTTATCGCTGACAGTCAGAACATAAGACAATTTTTTGATGAGGAGAATGCCATCATCAGCCTCGACACATGTATGTATGTGCTGAATGCTGTTTATTTCCATGGTAACAAAATAAATCCGAGGGATCTACGTTTGGCTCTCATTTACTTATTTTTAAAAAATCATTTTAGTGGCTTATCTTACTATCTTACAATATTGAATACAATCAGTGATTAATGCGTCATATATTAGCTAAATCAAAGAAAGTAATTTAATTAAAGAAAGGTTATGAAGTATGTAAATTCCTAACACAAAACCCATGCCCGCATTTGCCAATATTTCAAAGCAACGGAAGATAGCATTTATAATTGATGTGGGTTCATTTCTGTATACTTTATTTCAATAGACCATTTTTGTCTCAACTCTTTAATATTGCCCATTATTCTCCATTCCTTATTTGTGTTTGTCTGTGTTTTTCGGCCCTTATTTCTCCATTTTCGCTCATTATTCTATATTGTGTGCATCCCATTCAGATCCTGATACACGGCGAAATATGCATCGCTAATTGCAGCAACATGCAACAGTTTAAGCACCGATCTATTTGCCGACTTCTGATATTTCCCTAGGGTTTAATAAACAGTTCAAGCACCCGATATATGCACCAATCTATTTGCAGATGTCTGATATTTCCCTTGGGTTTGCTTTAACATGTTATACAGATTTTCTCTTGTATTGTTCAATTAATCGTGTATTGATATTAATCGTATAATCAATAATATATTCATTTCAAAAATCCATAAAGTGAAGAGATTATCAAAAGTTGTATGTGTATGCTAATCTCCACGGTAACAGGGCGTGAGAGAAGAGTTTTGTTAAATAGTCAAACACTTTACCTTGAAAGCGTAGGACAGGAACCACGACCTATGTATACACTTTTCATTACTTTGCCGTTTCGTGCAAGCATTCGTGTTAATACCAGAATGTTATGTTGAAGAATAATTATGAAAAAAGAATTCAATACTGTTAAATAACAAAGGTTAACACAGTACTGTTGCTATTGCAAGACATTCAGATATGTCTCCGACTCTTCTTCCTCTTTCTTCTTTATTTACAGGAAAAAAAAACATCAACTGATTGATGATTACTTTCTGGCGCATGCCTAGTTTCACAGAATTGTTAATAAATATAATTTTATTTTTCTAATTTTCATATCAATTTATCATATTTGTTTTTTCATGTAAGTACTCGAATACAATTCCCGTCTTCTGTCGACCATGTCCTCTTTCTTAGAGTAATCGCAGTCGGGGGGAATAGCAACTGAATTTTTACTGGTGTACATATGTAACCTCTTTCTCGGACGTTATAAGTATACTGAGTGAAAATAGAAACATAACCGCTACATGTATTTTCCATTTAATAAACAGTCAAACCGATAGATATTCATTAGAAGTTAACTAATCGTTCTAAGATTTTGAAAACTTCTTAGAATATTCATACGGAACATTTCCATAAATTTTCAGATCTTCTTGATTTTTAGATTTTAACCTTTACAAATTCAACAAATAAACGAAATTTGCGCTTTAGCTGGCAAATTTCCACCGTACTGAATCCTTGCAAATCTTAGCTAAGGTTATATATAAAAGTGCAGATTAACAATTTTCTTTTGAATTTGGTGCAGTGTGGATACATTTGGAAGAAATTTGTGACTTTTAATTTTAACTCCAATGGGTATAATCGCAAGTTTTCAATTAATTTCAATTGAAAAAAAAGTCGATGCGAGACCAAACTGTTAAAGTAACGTGTAGCCTTGCTTGAGGAATACATTGAAAGTGACTAAAGGGGATTTAAATATGATGTGTTGCGTTTTATACACACTCAGTATAATATAACCTTTTTAGAAATGAATGATAAAAAGACACGATCATGGTTTACGTTCAACCGAGATAAATAAAAAAATATTTTACATAACTCTGACGATATTTAATATTGTATGAAAATCCGATATTAGTTAGTGATAAGAGCCATAAACCCATAAGGTTTATTTGAGATAATCCGTCATAAATCTTTAAAAAATATTAATATATTTTCATTAACTGGGGAAATACATATATGTATATCAAATACCACATAAGCAAACATGATACTTCTTTGGATGCCAGTTAAAGTTCCCCGACATGCAGTTAAACGTGTTTCATTGAATGTTTAGAAAATTCATAAATGTTTTAATTAAATTGTTGTAAAACCTGAGAAAACTCCATGCATGTGTATTTGAATTTCAATATAAAATGATTGAAATGTCGACACTTTGACGACTTAACAAACCCGTATAAATGGCCTGCATGGTATGGTGATGTTTAAACGATTAACTTGAAAATAACGGTCGAAGATCGACTGCTGAGAGGTGCACTCTTCTTAGTCAAGAGTTGAACTGGTTCTCATTTCTGATACATCTCGCTCGTTAACGAGAGTTGTCAATTTCGTTCTTTCTGATGCATTTCATTCGACAATTAGGTGTATTTTTCTACCTTTCTGGTGCATCTCATTCGCTAACGAAAGTTATATGCATTTTTACATCTTTCTGACACATCTCATTCGCTAATTTTGGGAGTGTATTTTTTCGAAGTATGGAATCCGTTTCAATTTCAATCAACGCGAAAGCGCTTCTTTCTAAACATGTGAATACGGTCAACGTTTTACAGCCCTTATAAAACTAAATGAAAGACGCATTAAGTTCTAAAAATTACCTTTTAAGGCTTTAACAATGAAAGAACGATATGAATTAAGAAATTAAGCATTTCCTTTTCTGTTTTAGATATTACTATGCGTTGTCATGGAGACCACTAACAGTCAGGGATGTTGTGTTTTTTTTGGACATAACACATCACTTTAAGACACCGCCTGATAGGTATCTAACTTATCAGTTAAGACCGTAGCTTTGTGGTGGGAGAGTCCGTAGGTGGCCTGTTGCAAGACAAAATGTCTGTCCCTATCCAATACATCCTCATTTTTCAGTGGCAGTCCAGATTTTCCGCCCTTCATCCCGGACGGCATCTATTAAAAACTTACATATTGTATTTATTGTCAATTTGTTCTTGTTCTGAAAATGCATGAAATATTTGCCACTGGAAGTTAAGCAACCAACATTCAACCAATCTATCAATCAATCGTGATGGGAGAGTTCAAAACTTTGTTCATTAATTTGAAGGCCGTAAATGATCCGTAAGTGACTCTTTGCAAGGCAAAATGTCTGCCGCTTTGTCCGGTGGCAGTCAGAATTATCTTCTGTGTCACTAACAAATGTAAAAAGACAAATTTTTCCTGAGTACATGTCTTAAAACATCATTTATGTCTGTAAGACATGCATAACGACATAAAATTGTCAAAAGACCAGCGACTCTTTTCACAAAAAAATCTTACGATTAAAATTGATCGTAAGTTATACTGAAATGTGTATGACTTACGAGTATTTTTACTCTTAAGATTTTTTGTGAAAAGAGTCGCTGATTATAAAATGCCATGTCATCACATTCCATCGATATTTTAGCAGACAATTATCAAACTGATTAATTGTTTATTTAGTTCTTATTCGGAATGAAAGTGAAATATTTGTCACTGGTCGATAATCAAACAAGAACTCAAACAATCGTACAAATTTGCATAATTTTTCAGCGTTGTAATTGTTAAGTGCCAATCTGCCTAAGAATCAGGCAGTGGTGAAAACATGACAAACAAAAAACCCCTCAACAAAAAACTCCGTAATTTTGCTATCATTCTAATCAAAAGGTTATCTAGAGATTTCTCAAATTACCAGACACACAGAAATGAAAGATCTACCATTTCTAACTCAGGATGACAGATCTACCATTTCTAACTCAGGATGAAAGATCTACCATTTCTAACTCAGGATGAAAGATCTACCATTTCTAACTCAGGATGAAAGATCTACCATTTCTAACTCAGGATGAAAGATCTACCATTTCTAACTCAGGATGAAAGTAACTTCATATAATAGGATGGTTAGGTCGGTGGGTTTTTTTCGGCCATGTTTTGAATTTTCTTAAAATTGCCTGATTCTTACAATTACTGGTGCTTAAGGACTGTCTGCTGGAGGGAAAAACTAAAAAGCATCCAATTGTTATACTCTTTCGATTAATTGTTCTTAAATTCCTCGACAAAACATTTAAGTTCCTCCCTGTCGCCATCGTAAAAAGTAAAATAACAAAAATACCGAACTCTAAGGTAAATACAAAACGGAAAGTCCCTTATAAAATTGCAAAACCAAAAGCTCAAACACATCAAACGAATGGAAAACAACTGTCATATATTCTTGACTTGGTTCAGACATTTAGAAAAAGGTGGATTAAACCTGGTTTTATAGAACAGCGGAATATAACGACTAAATTATTCGGGTTAGTGATACACATATATTGTATAAAAAGTTACAAACTTACTTCAGATGCTCCTTTCGTTTTTGATGCAATTTTCAAATATATGAATAAAGTGATATGTGGGATAAGAATCCCAACGACACAAAAACTAAAGAGACATTCATAGAAGTCAAAATATGGACTTCAACAATAGACAAATGTCATTGTCAAATTATTTTACAAAAAATGTGATTTGCTTTTGTTACATGTATAAAGCAATGTACTGTCCCTCAACGAAGACTATTTTTTGGGGGAAAAATCACACACTTTTTTTCCAATTGAGAATCTCAAGCATATGTATTTCAAGATTATAGTGAATATTAAATCATGGACCGTTATCTGCATATATTAGGTTCTTCTGTTAATTGTTGTCGAAGAGGTCTGAATGGGAAGAGGTTATAATTTCTCTATTAATTTTTTAGAGCAGTTTTCTCTATTCTTAATATTTTTGCCTATCATTGTCCCTTTTTTGTTATTCCCCCCTTTTTTACTTATTTTTCTCTATTCTTTATTTCGTATGACCTTTATTCTCTACGCGTTGCCCATTTTCTCTATTCTGTAAACCCTATCCAGAGTTTCATCGATACATCTCACAGCTTAATAATGTCTCTTGTCTCTGTTTTTATAAATGGTGATCTTAAATAAAGTACTAGTATTGTCAGTAACTTGGTAGTGAGATTATGAACTGAATGAAGTCCTAATCTAAGGATTTGTCAGTAGATGGTAATCCGAATAATGCGTTTAGAATATCACCCTTATCTCTACGTTTAGTAATGGTGCTCATACGAACATTTAATAGGTGTTACACGATTGTGGTCAATGTAGGTGTTTTCTGTCACTAAGTTTTTTTTTATCCATATCACATAATACAATCTGCAAAAATATCTCACCAAGTTCAATGCTGTCAACATATATTTGTTCCTCTTAACATGAAAAAGTGTCTCTTTAAAGGGGGGAGTGGGGGCAGGAAGATTTCTAAAATAAATGACTTGGTCTGGTAAGAACTGAAAATAAATAATTTTGAAGAAGATAGGATGAAAGGATGAAAATTAATATTCTGCAACACAAATGCAGGACACAAATGTGTTCAAAAGTGAAAATAAATTTTCGCTCGAAATAAAAAAAAAAAAAAAACAAATGAAAATAAATGATCCATTCGGAAAAAATCCTATCATCCTGCACTGACCCCAAAATGGTCGTCACGTAAGGACGAATCAAGGTTACATGTAACTTAACGGTTAGCGCATGGACTCCAAAAGGAGCGAACGCGGGTGCGTCGTCGACAGGATAACTGATATAACTACAACGAGCGGGAGTATGGATGAATACAATTTCTAAACGGCGGGATTTGTTATTGGCTTTTCAGATTAAAAAAAAAATAAAATTATAAATTGATGAGTCTCCAGCAGTTAGAGTAACAAATAGGATGGCATTACTTCATTTATGGTAAACAGCTTTTAAAGATATACATATACGGTATGGCTTTTGTTGATTGTTAAACACGTCTGGTGATCTATAGTTTCTTACATCTATCTCATTTTTCTCTGAAGGATAGTTACCTCATTGGCAGTCATACTACATCTCCTTATTTTTTATATAAACCTCTAACCGCATCCCATTTTCGCTATCAATATTGAGAACTTTTAAGATAAATCTAGTAAAGTAAAAATAAACCCAATTACAATTGCATGTAAAAAATGTTAAAGTCTTACCTTGATTGTTGTACCCGTAAACACACCTTTAATCTGCCGTTATCAGCAAATGACAATAGTAAGAAAAAATCAATTATTCTAACAATCTCCTTATTACAAAATGAACATAAGTTTAGAAATATCAAGAACTTGAGTGCATTTCAAAGGCCTGCAAACATTTCCAATAACGGGTATATTTATCGATTTCTGGGGGTCAAAAGGCTATTACTATTTATTTCTTCACCTACAATTACTAAGTATGTACAAGGTAATTGATACCACTAAAATAAAACTGTTTTTAGGATCATACTGGGTGGTTTCGTTATTACCTTACACATTTTTTTATTTTTCGGTCGTCTGCTGTTTCACTTTTTGGCGCGTTTTCTTTTAATACCTAATAGAACCTCAGTTTTGTACATCGTACAATTTGTAACCAAAGAAACTGAAATAAACAAACCATTGTGAACCTACCGTTTACTTAATTAAATTATTAGTAGATTTTAATTCTTGATTAAGTCGTTAGAATAAAGTGAAAAGTATTGAAAATCGATCAAAATACCAGCAAGCTAGGCTAACTGCTCAGTGGATCAGAATTTTTTTCTTTTCATGATATCGACTTACTGTAAAATAACCTTTGTACTTGAAATTACTTGTCCGAGATTTGTTTTATTTTCCAAATGCGAATGCGGATTGTTTATAGATTTACATGGAATTTAATTTTGCCATGTGTTATTAATAAACGAGATGATATAAAGATGATACAAAGATTCGTGAACATCAAATCAAAGTTTTTGCACTTTTCACAATACTATATGCCATTGACAAATTATGATACATTTTTATCTTAAGATCAAGATAGGCAAGTAAAGTCATATTAAACTAAAATATTTTTGTTCTTTTGTGTTTTCTTAGGCAAATCGTAAATAAAAATTGACGCAATCAGTTTATATCAAAGATGAGGAGTAAACGAGGGATCACGAGGGGTAGTACGTTCCCAACACCCCATTCTTTGCAACGCCTTATTGTGATCAGGGATCACGAGGGTAGTACGGTCCCAATACCCCATCCTTTGCAACGCCTTATTGTAATCGAAAACTGATGATATTGTAAAAAGTAAAATAAACCATTATAATGGACCACAACAATTTCTAGGTTTCTTCCGTGATCTGGTTGGTGAGGACAATCTGAATTGCAAACCATAAATTACGTGCTGATTACAGTTCATTTTAAAGTGTGTAATAAAATCTATTCACAGACATACCGTAATGTTGACAGTGAGTACTGATTATGGATTTCCTTTGAACGAAGTAATTAAAGTTACATATCCCAGTTGTTTGACATAATCTGTGCATCAATTATTGAAATGGCAAGTCAATCTACCTTGCTCACAGGTAGAAAGAAAAGTTTATTCTAATACAACCTCAATTAAGAATAGATTGCATTTGAATAAGTAATAGTTATCCCATGAGAACGCGGTGTGTCAGTGTAAGTGTAACAAAAAATTTGTTCCGGCGTGACATTTGTTCCGCCGGAACTTATTTCATAGAAAATAAGTTCCAGCCCTGTAAAATTTGTTCCGGAACTAATTTTTTAACCAAATGTGAAATAAGCTCCGGAATAAATATCACAGCTCCAAGAATTTCGTTCCGATATAAATTGTTTAAAAAAAAGTCAAATAAATTCCCGTTATAAAAGTTAAAAATTTTTGAAATATCAAATTAAGTCAGCATATCTGTTGTAAGTAGATAATATGATTAAAAAACAAATGCACAATTAAGATTAAAATTAAGATTAACAAAGGTGATAAATAATATAAATACCGTGACTATTTAATTTTTGCAGTTTTAGCCTTCTAGTTTTGTTTTTGGCAATTTTAACATTGTTGAACATATTGCTTTGTATCACTCACAATACCTTTCCAGTAATATCTTTCTGTTATCTTATTGACAGTTTTATTAAGACCTTGGTGCCCACTATGGTCATGGCACATTTTTAAAATACTTTGGACTTTGTCTTTTGGTTAACTGACCAGTAGTTTTGTCCTTCTCAATATAATACAAATGTTCATCTTCAACTATGAAATTTTTCTGTGTGATTTTTCGAATTCTTCTTTTTTCTGCATCATTTGTTTCATTTGGATATTTTTTTTCAAGAATGTAATTAAATATTTTCCTATGCTCCAAAGGATCCATATTGGATGTTTACACTTTTTATTATTATATATTATCAATGTAGTGCTTGTTTTATAATGTACTTGAATGATAACTTTAAACTCACTAATGACAATGCTCATTATTAAAGATAAGTTGTATAACCAGTGGAACATATTTCACAGACTAGGAACTTATTTCACCAGGTAAGGAACAAATTTCATAGAATAGGAACTTATTTCACAATGAAAGGAGCAAATTTCATAAACCCAGAACTTATTTCACCAGGTAAAGTGTGGAACTTATTTTATAGAGATGGAACAAATTAAATAGAAATTGTCTGTGAAAAAAGTTCTCCCGGAATATATTTCATGTGATATTTGTTCCACTGGAACTTTTATCACAGGAACAACTTTTGGCTCACATAAGATCACCCGATGGCCACACACCAAGTCCGAATGGGATAACTATTTTACATCCCAGCTGTTTCAGATTAGACGAAAAACCATTTACAATTCATAAAATCTAGTTTAGAACGCCACACAACCGTTATGATATACTTTATATATTACTATATAATATATACCCTGTATGACCCCCGAACACGATGTTTAAATATGAAACCATGTCAACTCGCCCCACTGGCCAATCGGCCCATACTAAATCGCCACTTTCTAAAAAATCGCCCCACTCTTGTTTACCAACTCGCCCCACTTATGAAAAATGATAAAATCCCATTGAACAATCAGTCTGACAACTCGCCTTATTTATGAAAAGAATTAAAATCCCACTGAATAAAAGTCGCCCCACTTATGAAAATATATTGCTTCCTTTAAATATATTAAATTACTGAGAGTTGGTATCCAGTCGTCCTGGTGTAGGGATATGTGTCGTTGGTTGATATGCCATAGGTCTTGAGTTCGAATCCCAGCATTGACAATGGATTTTTTCTACATAAATTTTGAAAGTGTGTCTTTTCTCAATGAATATTTCTAAGTTTTATTGTGGATTAGGCATTCCCGCCAAAATGTTTCAAAACAAAGGAAAGCATGCAAAACAAAGAAACTCAAGCTGGGGTGATCTGGTAGGGATGATCCGGCTCAGATCACCCCTGGTAGAACAAAGGAGCTGGAATGTAAATAAAGGTGTGGGGTATACATGTACCATATGTCAGAGACAGTAACAAAAAAAATGAAATGTTTGTTTGGTTTACAAAAAAGAGAAAATTTTTCATTGCTGAAGGCCATACGATTGCCTTTAACTGCTTACATCAACTTCATTTGAACTTTGGTGGATCATAGTTCAACTTGTCTCATTTGCAATCATACCGCATCTCCTTATTGACTGATATGAACAAATTTTTTAAAAATCCATTTAAACCTCTTGCATCCCACTCCTGATTCCTCCCTGCTTCTACAAATGCGTTATACTGAATTATAAATATGTCATCGACCATAAATTCATCAGCTAATTCTGTTAGCCAGTGAAAAGAATATTTGCGACCGTCAAAGCCCGAATTGAGTGTCAACCCTTCAAACACAGTATTGTTATTTCTATTCTAACGCAAGTCTAGTAAAATTTAAAAAAAAAACCCACCAATCATTTTTATTAAGAATCCCTGAAACGTAGACTTCGATTGCACAACGTTGTTCCCAATGACTCCGACCGTCAACTGTTAAATTGACGACGATAGACGTCATCCAATCAAAAGTGTTCTTACATATCGTTTTGCATTGGGAATTTGCATATTGATAATTTAAATAATTGATTGATTAATTCTTGTTTAATGTCAATTTCAGTGCTATTGGTTATTTTGTGGCAATCATTTTTTATTGGTGGAGGAAGCCGGAATGCTCGGAGAGAAATCGACAGGAAAACTGACACTCATAGTCAAATAGGAATGGAGTAGAACGCACCTGCCACGTGCGGGGTTCCCGAATTCACAACCTCGATGTTGACAGGCTAGTGATACAGTTATTTAACTACTAAAACCACTCGTTCACTTATATTTGAATGGCATGAATATTCTGTATTGTGGTTCAAAAAGGTTTGGTTTTAATCATTTACCAATAAATTTTTACGTTGTTAAATATTCCCGTATAAATATACAGCCACAATCAAATGGTCGTGTAAGCGTTTAACAACATACATAGCTATGTCAGATTAGAGATTAAACATGATTTACTACGCTGTTTTTCTTCTTGCTTACTGAACTGTTCAGAACAGTAGAGCAAATAAAAATGGTTTAAATCATAATAAAATAAAGTACGCAAGTACTCCAATATGATATGGATTTCTTTTGCACGAAGTTAATATCATACAATGTGATTTTTGTTAAAATTCGTGATACATTATTGATGAACTATGAAAAAAAACGTAAAAAGGTAAGGATTATAATGATGAAGATAATGAAAAAGTGTTGCTTATAATTATAGATTGTACCAGAGCTAGACCAATCGTGCATGGCTTAGACATCCTCCCTCCCAATAGAATCAATATATCATACGTGGACTTAAACACAGTTTCAACTTTCATCAGTGATATTATAATAAGGAGAAGTTGAATGATTGCCAATGCACGAGATATTTTACCTTTCCCACAAGGACAAGGAATTACTGTGGATTCATTTATTTTCGTGGGTATCAATTTTCGTGGATTGAGAAACATTTGCATTGTCGTGGATATTTGATTTCGTGCATTTGCATTGTCGTGCATTTGCCAAAGTCTGCATACAACCTTATAGAAAATGTGTAATTCCTTGAACATTTAAATTCGTGGTTAACCTGTACCCACGAAATCCACGAAAATTGGTACCCAACGAATAATAATGAATCCACAGTATGCAATTTCAATCGTACGGCCTTCAGCACCGAGCAAAACCTATACCGTATATAGTAAGATATAAAGGGTCAGGGATAGCGAAACAAGAAACATTTCAAAAGATAAAGCAAACGGCCTGATTTAAACTAATAAAGTTAAAAGAAAATCTAATTTAGATTTAAACTAACGATAACCATTGAATTGCAGGTTCATGGCTTGTGAAGCGAGATTTAACATTTTAATGAGAGGCCAGCCTTCCACTGACTTGGAACAGTTGCGTAACAGTTTTAAAACATTTGAAAATAAAATGTAAAAATCAGTTGAAAGGGATACTAAGCACAAAAGCACCGATTTAAGAGTACTCGCAGTTACTAAAAGCTAGTCCACATTTAAAGCATGTCTTAACATAAAACATAGAGTAATTAATTTGAAAAGATACAAGGCAATTAGAAATGAATGCAAGGACATGTCTAGTCTACAATTATTATATTAAAATGATACAGGTTTTTAAATTGTGCTATTCAAAAGCAACTTGATACCACTCTATAAACCGCAATTCAAAAGTATCATTGCCAAAATGGAAACGAGGTTGTTAAAACCTTAAGTCGAAGAAAGACAGGCAACGGGGTGGTTAAACGAAAATAAAGTTGCATGAAGTCACTAAAAACTAGAATTTGCAGCCATTTAAATCAACCAAAATTGAGTGAACTCGTGTGCTTCGGAATGTTTAACAGTTTCTGTACAATTAGTTATATCCATGAAATTGAATATGTCGATAAAAGATCAGGTCAAAACTACAGAAACAAAAACTCGATTAATCGTCCATCGTGAACTGTCAGGGAAAATAACAAAACAATCCCTGATATGCAATTAGATTATAAACTTTTAGTGGTATTTTTTATACGCGATGTAACTCTGCACATGTATTTGAGCTGGTGTAATTTACTTCCTGTACAGTAATAAATGTTCATGTTAGTTTACTAGCGAAGTTAACCCTAATTTCAGCGAATAACGAAAAAAAATTACATTATATATTGATCGGTAAATCTCCCATAAAAAAAGACATTTTCGTAATTTCCTTATTTGCTCTAAGATTATACTTTTTCTTTGGGGATGGACCAGAACATCTTTTTGTGTATTAATATAAAGATTGTGAGGAAAAAAATGAAAATATTTAAAACCTTCGTAAACAATATGTGGCAATATTATAATCGAGCTGGATTATATGTTTCATAGAAGTATACATACTTTTGGAATTAATGAAAACTTAAAAACGCGTTCGAATAGACGAGAAATAATCTGGGGCAACAATTAATTCCAAACGTCAGAAGAAAGATGGCGGCAGGTGTAGGCGGTGTATTAACAGCTCTTACAATTTTTTACCATTTTAAACCGTCTACTGGCATCACCAACTGAGCCAGTAAACACCAACATCGAATATAAAATAGAAGATCTGGGTTTTTATGCAACAAGGTCGATTCAAACATACCTTCATAGAGAACTTTTAATAGATCTGCTGCACCCCAGAGTACAAACCAAACAGACCCGTCATACATGTTACAAAAATAAAGAACAGATTACGAACTGTAAATATACAATGACTATTTGTATTAGATTACTCTTACTATCAGGAGATGTGTCTTTAAATCCTGGACCAGTAAAATTTCCATGTGGAACTTGCGAGAAGGGAGTCAGAAAAAACCAACGGGCAATCCAGTGTGATGATTGTAACTTGTGGTTTCATCTAAAATGTACAAATCTACCCTTAAAAGAATATGAACTACTTGGAAATTCAACTGACAGCTGGTTCTGCAAAATATGTTATTTACCAGATTTTAGCGATTCGCATTTTATTGATTTTAACGAGGAATCAAACGCACCTATAAATGACAGTCTATCGTCAAACTCTACCTCCGGTGTAAACAAACTTTTGTTCCAAGATTTGAGAGAGACCAGACGTCTGCATCCAAAGAACTTTATTGCGGCATATGTAAACATAAACAGTCTCAGGTACAAATTTGATGATGTAAAAGAACTACTCACAGACAATATAGTTGACTTATTGATGATCGCCGAATCGAAATTGGACAATACCTTCCAAGACAACTTATTTCAAGTCGATGGTTATAAATTACAAAGGCGTGACAGAGATCAGCACGGTGGTGGTTTACTTACCTTGATTAAATCAGACTTTCCCTCCAGTAGAAAACAATGTTTTGAATCTGATAAACTTGAAAATATTTGCTATGAAATTTATATAAATGATGCCAAATGGCTTATTATGGGAGCATACAAACCTCCATCCATGAAAAATAATGACTTTTAAATTATTGATAATTTTACAAAATCACTAGATAAATGTTTTGTGTCATATGAAAATATTATTATTTTTGGTGACCTTAATTTTGATATGTTGTCTGCTGAAAAATCTCAGACTTTATATGATATATGTGATATTTTCAACTTGTCACAACTGGTTAAAGGTCCAACATGTTTTAAAAAGGGTTGCAACCCATCCCTTGTGGATGTTATTATTACAAGTAAAAAGAATGTGTGTTTTAAAACAACAAATAGTCCAAATGGTGTTAGTGACTGTCACAATATTATTTCTACAGTTGTGAAAGGGAATTTACCTGCACAAAAATGCAGGGACGTAACATATAGAAGTTACAAAACGTTTGATATTGACAAATTTATAAATGATTTACAGAAAATAAAGATTTCAGAAAACTGTACTGAGAAAGATTTAAATAGTATTTATGATGATTATAAAAAAGATTTAAAAAATATATTAAATAAACATGCACCTGTCAAATCTAGGTGTCAAAGAAGAAAAACACTGCCATGTATGAATAAAGAACTGAGATGGGCCATATATAGGGAACAAATGCTTTATTCACAATATACTAAAAACCGGAGTGACAAAAATTGGGAGAAATTTAGAAAACAAAGAAATTTGGTAACTAAGATAAAGAGAAAATCAATAAAAGTATACTTTTTAGAACGTTGCTCTGGTGGGTCAAAATCATGCGAGTTTTGGAAAACAGTCAAACCATTTTTCTCAAAAAAGGGGAACTGTGGAGAACAAAAAATCTTATTGTGTGAAAATGACAAAATTGTAAATAGTCCAAATAAAGTTTCAAATGTTTTTAATAATTTTTTCTCCACAGTAGCAGACAAAATTGGAGCAGATGTGGTACATGTATATGACCCCTCAAATCACCCAAGTATAAAAGAAATTTTGAGTAACAGAAAGCATGTTTCTGACTTTGAATTTAAGAAAGTATCTAACGAAAATGTCAATAAAATCCTGAATAAAATAAACATAAAGAAGGCTACAGGAGCTGATGGTATTCCAGCAAAAATAGTAAAAAATTGTAAATCTTATATTGCACCACAGCTGACAACTCTTGTAAATTTGTCAATTGAAAATAACTGTTTCCCTGACAAACTTAAAGAAGCCCAAGTGACCCCCCCCCCCCCTACATAAAAAGAGTGACTCATTATTAAAAACAAACTATAGACCAGTTAGTGTCTTACCCATATTTTCTAAAATCTTTGAAAAAATATATGAAATTCAACTAACTGAATACTTTGATAAAATATTTAATCCTTTTTTGTGTGCTTTTAGACGTGGACATGGATGTCAGACCACACTTCTCAGAGTGTTAGAAGATTGGCGTGAAGCTCTTGATAAAAACCAGTACATTGCAGCGGTATTAATGGATCTTTCTAAGGCTTTTGACTGCCTGCCTCACAATATATTGCTAGATAAATTATCAGCATATGGTGTATCCCCCCATGCAGTTGCTCTTTTAAAGTCCTATTTATCTAATCGTAAACAACAAATTAAAGTCAACAATGTTCTGAGTGGTTAGGCTGACATCCATAAAGGCGTACCACAGGGTTCTATACTAGGGCCATTGTTGTTTAACATATTTATAAATGATATTTTTCTTTTTGTTCAAAATGGTAGTTTATATAACTATGCAGATGACAATACTTTGTCTTTCTGTACTCCAAATTTTGATTTCAAATTATTAATT
Source organism: Mytilus californianus (assembly GCF_021869535.1). Taxonomy (NCBI): domain Eukaryota; kingdom Metazoa; phylum Mollusca; class Bivalvia; order Mytilida; family Mytilidae; genus Mytilus; species Mytilus californianus. The sequence continues at coordinate 8,879,561 of NW_026262582.1, forward strand.
TCAACTTTGGAATCTGAGTCAAAAATACTTATTGAGTGGTTCTGGGTGAATAAAATGCAAGCAAATCCCGATAAGTTTCAAGTTTTGGCTGTTGGCAAAAAGACCTTTGAACAAAACCCATCTATACATATTCAAAACTCGAACCTTACATGTGAAAAAACAGTAAAATTATTAGGCATTGAAATTGACTATCAGTTAAATTTTGATGTTCATATCAGCTCAATCTGTAGGAGGGCATCACAGCAATTAAATGTTTTAAAACGTTTGGGCTCAGTTTTGGATAGACTTAGTAAACTTACTATTTTTCATACCTTTATTCTTAGTAATTTTAATTTTTGTCCTTTGGCATGGCATTTTTGCACTAAGAAAAATTCCAAAAAATTAGAAACGGTGCAGGAAAGAGCACTCCGTTTTGTATATGAGGATTTTACCAGCCCCTACGAGGACCTCTTACTTAAAGCTAAGGTGCCCTCCTTGCAGATTAGACGGATTAGAACAATGGCTCTAGAAACTTTTAAGATTATAAATAATATAGCTCCTGTGTGCTTACAAAATTTGGTGAGTGTCAAAAAATCTAAGTATTCTTTCAGGTATGTAAATATTCTGGATGTTCCACAGGTAAAGTCAACCCGTTAAGGTAAAAAATCTTTCAAATTTGCTGCCGCTACTTTATGGAACAGCCTTCCAAACCATTTCAGGACTGAAAATAGTTTTTCACATTTTAAAAGTCTTGTTCAGTCCTGGAACGGTTTGGAATGTCGCTGTTCTGCTTGCAGATAATTCTTGAGATGTTTATTATTTATGTTGCTTTTAGTTGATCTGGTCTAGCATGTTTTATTTCATTTTAAATTTGTTGCTAAATTATTATTGCATGCTATGTAAGTGAGATTTAACTTCGTATAACAGGTTGTTTTATATGTCAAATTAGACTGTTTTTATGTTATGAATATGTTTTTATATTCGGTCAAAAGCTCCTTAGAGCTTGTGTTGTGTCTTTTAACTTATGCCGAATCAAAATAAAGTTTTCTTATCTTATCTTATCTTTATAACGTAGCTCAGTTTCGCAGCGAACAAATGATAACAAAGAAGAGCTAAATAGGCTGAATGTACGAAAATTTGTAAATGAATTGAAAAACTCCAATTGAAGTGGTTATAGATTGATTATAATTGTCTGTGTTACTGTTTATAACATGTTGAATTATTCGAAACACTAAGGTTTTTCTACCCCAAGATTTAGATTGCCGTAGCTTTTTTTAGCACAACTTTTTGGAATTTTCGATTTTTAATACTCTTCAACATTGTATGTGATTTGGCCTTCCAACTGTTTTGATTCAAGCTTCACTGATGAGTTTTATTTAGACGACACATGCGTCTGACGTACACAATCATAAGCCTGATAGTTTTGGCAAGTTTTTGAGGATAACGGCAAATGTTTCATCCATACTTCGTATATTACATAATTATGCAGATCCGGTCGATCTGTTTGGATGAAACGTTAAGATTTCAGACTGCATCTGAACATGGACTGATTCGTTCCTTGAAATTGTTTATATACAACGTCTTCTTCTTCTTCTTCCAAGTAAGGAACCGAATTCATATATGAATGTGTATGGTCCCGCGAAAACTTTGCGCAGTGTCGGGCAACACAGCTAGTCTTCTCAAAGCTATTTGCATTTAAAACATTCACCAATTTACAATTAAAACTTATGCAGGATATGCTGTTTACTCCCTTTCAAAGCCTGCTTTCAGAGCAGCTCTGAATCACTCTATCGTGTCGGCTGAAGTGGCTTTAGATGGAAGTTGGTTCCGATCCCTGATGGTCTTTGAGAAGAATGAATGTCCATAGGTGTCAGTTTTTGTTTTTTCTTGGTAAAAGCGGCCTATACCTCTGGTCCGGCTGTCGTTTGGGATTAGATATTGTTGTCTGTCTATATCTATTAGCCCATGCTGGATTTTAAATAGCATACATAGTCTGTTGGTTTTTTTACGTTCTTCCAGGCTTTCCCACTGTAGTTGTTTTACCATGTGTGTTACACAGCCAGGTGTTTGATCTGTGTAGTTGTTATGGACAAATCTTGCTGCTCTTTTTTGAACTTGTTCTTATGATTTGATCTTTTTTCGGCTTGATGAATCCCAAACTGTGCAGGCATATTCCACTGAAGGTCTTACGATGGCTGTATATGTTGCTGCTTTTACTGGTTTAGTGCAGTCTTTCAGATTTCTTCGGATAAATCCCAATGTTTTATTGCCTTTGCCTACAATGTTTTTAATGTGTCAATCCCAGGATAGGTTGTTGCTGATGGTTAAACCTAAGTATTTGCTGGCGTCAACATTTTCTAGTGTATGTCCGCCAAGTTTGTATGAGGTATCTATTACTTCTTTGTTCTTCTATGTTATTCTGATTACTATGCATTTTTTTGCGTTGAAGCTCATTTGCCATTTATTCTCCCAGTCTTCTAATGATGTTAGGTCTTTTTGCAGAAGGTCACTGTCTGCCTGGTTGTCGATTGTTCTAAAGAGAAGGCTATCGTCTGCAAATAGTTTGGTTTCAGATGACGTTGATGTTTCTGGCATGTCATTTATGTAGGTCAGAAACAATAGAGGTCAAAGAACTGTGCCTTGGGGAACGTCAGATAGTACCGGGACTTGAGAGGAGATAGCTACTTCTAATATTACGCTCTGCATTCTCTTTTCGAGGAATGAGTGAATCCATTTTGTAGCTTTAGGGTTAACTCCTTAATTTTCTAGTTTGTGTAAAAGGCGATGATGTGGTACTTTGTAGAATGCCTTTGCAAAGTCAAGAAGGATGATATCGACTTGGGATCATTTTTTTTTGAATGTCGTTGACGGTTATGATTAGTTGTGATTCGCATGATCGTTTTTTTCGGAATCCATGCTGTACATTATTTAGGATGTTATGTTTGTCAAAACGGTCCATTATACTGCTGTGGACTATGTGTTCCAAGACCTTGCATGTAAGTGACACAGGTCTGTAGTTGGAAGCTAAGTGGCTTTCGTCTTTCTTGAATAGGGGTACCACATTAACATCTCTCCAATCTTGTGGGACTTCACCGGTCTTGAGAGATGTTTGGTACAGATCTGTCAGAAAAGGAGCGAGTTGGTCTGCCGCTGTTTTCAGTATGAAGGATGAAATTGAGTCTGGACCAGTAGATATGTGTGGTTTTAGGTTTTTCAGTAGTTTGTGTACTCCCTCGGTGCTGATTTTGATATCATCCATGGTGGAATATGGGCTCTTTCCTTTGTTGGGAAAGTTATTTAGGTTTTCCTTTGTAAATACTGACTGGAATTGTTCATTGAGTATCTCAGCTTTGCTCTTATTATCGCGTTGTAGGAATCCCAAATCTGTTCTTTAATGGTGCTACTCCTGTCCATTGTTGACCTTTGCTCTTTATATGCGACCAAAATTTCTTCGAGTTGTCTTTGTAATTGGTGCTTACTTCTTCCATGTATTTTTTGTTGGCTTGCCTGACTTCCCACTGTGCCTCTTGTTTGAGTCTCTTATAACTATCCCCGTCTCTTTTCTTTTTTGTTTTCCTGGCTGTCTGAAATGAACGCACAGCCGCATTTGACAGGTTGGAATGGGGATTTTAAGACTATTTATCATCTGGCGAATTTTACCCCCGGTTTTTAATGGGGTTCATGTTGCTTAGTCTTCGGTTTTATGATGCTGTGTTTTGTATATCTATTGTTTGTCTCTTGAATGTTTTTAGTCTTTTGTCATGGTATTGCCAGTATGTTTTTGACTAATGAGTATGAATACCCATTTGTTATCTGTCGCCTCTCTTTCATGTCTAATTAGACAGTGTCCATTTCTTTCTTATTTATATAGCTTACAGTAGTTAAGTTGTTCTCCTCCCATGGAGTCCATATAAAAATGACCTTGTTATTTGTTAAATGTTTATGAATTTGTCTCTATTAAGGTACATAAATATTCCCACAATCTCAGCAGTAGTAGAAATTTCTATGTTATAACCCACATTTCCAACTGTATGTTCAGCAAAATCACTCAATCAATCGTTTTGACTTGTGAGCAAAAATACTTTCACTAATTGTTTTTTAGTGTTTGGATGGTTACATAAAGCATAGTTTGTTCATACTGAACTACTAGCATATACCATAACATAATTTCATGTTTAAGTTGTTATAATATTATCTGATGAAAGTTGGATTTGAACTGGTTTTTAGTAACTGTGTATACTCTTAGGGCAGTACTTTGTGTATTTTGTGATTTTTTTTATTTTTTTTTGTTGTAATGTTACATCACAGTCCAATTTCAGGGGATAGTTGAGCGCGCATACATAAGATTAACCGCGCGTCATTCGATATGTGTCTGTTCCGAGCCAGGAGCCTTAAGTTCAGTAGATGTCGAAAATTCAAACGAGAGGGTACAAAATGTGAAAAAAACATTATTATAAAAGGTGTCGTTGCAAGTGCCTCCATAGATCTGAAAGAAGCTAAAGGTTCCTTTCTGAATTTTTTAAATTTCTGCTAAAATATGGGGACTGTATATAAATACATGAAGTTTTGCACTCCTTATCAACTATGAACGAGTAGGTCATATCCCTTGCACCCTATGTTCCATTACCTATGCTTAATATAGTGAAAAGTAACAATACTGTATTGATACAATGTAGGTTTGATGTAGTAATCTTTTGGAAGCTTCAATTGTAATTGCAAAAGTATGAAATGTCTTAATTCAGGACAAAATGATTATCAAGTGAATCTTAACGAGACAAAAACCTTACAGATGGTAAATTACAAATTATCATTTAGAGTCTTATAAATTGAGCTTGTAATATCACATTACGAGAAATTTCAAATAAAAGATATACAAACTGATCGGGCGAAAATTGTCTCATCATTTGTAATTAGTGAGAATATTAAGTTTTCCGTGGAAAATCCAGCTGTCTCTCATTCCTTAGTAAACACAATGTCCTCTGACAATACTGTGTAAGCAAAAACATGATTGGTTAATTTGTTGTAGAAACAGAATAAGACTAACTTTTGTAAAAAATTCCGCTCAAGCCAGTGCTAGGGGTCGTCTTAAGTGAGGTGAGAGTTTTTTGGCTCCGTGTTGAAGGCCTCGCTGTGACTTTGAGATGAAGAACAGCAAGAAATGCGTTGTTCCTTTGCTTTTATTGTGTGTGTATTTTTGGCCGTGCATGTAATGATTTCGTCATGGATGGATACCCCATATCATTTGCTTTTCCTATTGTATGACCTTCTAAATGATATAATCAAGAAATTATTTACGTATGTCGTTTTATTTTAAAATATTAAATAATGTACTAGTTTATATCATTTTTTTTAAATATCATCATACCACCTAAAGGTGATATTATTTCCATAACTTAATTTCCTAAAGAACATGTTTTATGAAGTTTTAGACCATTGTAGATATATTGTAAGATAAAAGATTGATAACTGTGAAAATAGTCAATTGTCTCTATCATACGTCAAGCGTCAAATCGTCCCAAGTTTAGTAAAGTTGTGAACATATATACAAATAAAAGAGGGACGAAAGATACCAGAGGGACAGTCAAACTCATAGATCGAAAACAAACTGACAACGCCATGGCCAAATAAATTACCATCGACTCTCAATTTCTTTAAGAACGAAAAAAATATTATACATTTCTTTAAATACAAAATGCCACAGAGACTGAACAAATAAAGTGAACATGTGGATGACATTACAATTCTAGATGATGTTATAATTTTAGAGATATTTGTACAAATGTTTCTAGTCGAATTATACTATCTATACTTCTCTGTATCAAATTACTCTACAATGCGTCTAAAAGAACACCATCGAAAATTCGTTGTCTGATTTAAAATGAATACAATTTATAATGATAATAGTAACTACAATATTAACGACATCACACAAAATGAGAAGATCGGAAACGGCACACGCCAACAGAGGAAGGTAATATCAGAGGAAACAAGTCAGGCGAACGGACAAACAAGGAAATGCATATCCGATAAATACTGGGTGAGGTGTCAGGAAGGGTAAATATACCTTGCTTAAATGTATAACCTAGTGGTAAGCCGATCATGAATGAAATATAGTAAGTGTCAAACTGAATAAAGGAAAGTGAAAAACGTAAGAATCTACACATAGTAACACACAGCGTTTCTCGCGTGATAGCGACCAACTCATGGCATCGGTTGTAGGATTTGGATAGTGTTAGCATGAGCTTGAATTCGCAGTGAAGATATGTTGTACTTCTAAAATGAATGACATGAGATTAAACTAGATTTTTCATTCGTAATTGACTGACACATGTTACACGTGCAATCCAAGACAGTTTCATCAGTTGACGTGGTAAGCAAATTTCGTGTGGATTGAGGAAATACATATATTTTCGTGCATGGATACTTGATTTCGAGGTTTTGACAAATTCTGCATGCAAACATACAAATTTAGTTTTGTTTTGAACAATTTATTTTTTGGTTCATCTGCTATTGTATACCAACGAAATCCAAGAAAATTAGTATCAAACAATGAATCACCATGTAGTTTCTGTCAATTATCAACAAAAAAATGCTTATCCATAAATGATAGCTTGATTCACACAGAAACCAACCTGTGACGACGACTAAGATATTTTTTCAATTGAATTCATGAGTTCAGGCTTAATATAAGCCTGACTGAAAAATGTATGTCTGTTCTGTTCGTACATTCAATATTGTCCTTTAAAACTGTAGAGTAACACGAAATTATACTCAATAACTTCCTAAAACTAAAAATGTAGACATAACATATTCGATAGACAAGGCAAATCAAATTTTACATACATGTACATAATGAAATGAGTCTTATACATACAACAGTCATGATTTCCGTCCTTTCAAAGATGAAATGTATCAAGTGACAAACCACCCCTTTCCGAAACAACCATTTTGATTAATTATTAAATTAGTTCTCGTCCTGTTGGTGGGTGATATATTTGCCACTGGACATTTAGTAGACAACAACAATTGTTTATGGATTTTGATTGTTATGTAACTTATGAAGTCATATTATTTGACCTAAGCCAACCACATGTGCTGTATATTACATCATACTCAGGTGACATACTTATGTAACCTGCGAACATTAATCCTTGATGCAACACGTAAGACAGATTATGCAACAATATGAATTATGCATCATATGATTGTTACTTAGATCACATGATCTGTTTGTCATATGACGAGTATTATACGTGTTGTAGATAACTGTAATGTCGTTGTACATGTTGAACTTTTGGCACTGATTGTCGAACTACGTTATCGTAAATCATAGCTCGATTATCATATCCTGTCTTTGGTTGTGAGTGGCGTACATTGCTTTTCTAAAAATAGAAGAAATTTTGTCATACTTAATATGGAACAAATTAATTTGATTTTTCCTTCAAACTGGTCCTGTAGAAAACGAATTAATGAACATAGAGGTTTATAAAAATTGTGCGTCCGAAGCACTTTTCTCAAATTTACCTTCATCAGGAACGATTTGAAATTCGAGGATTATCTATATAAATAGGAAGATAAAACATTAGTTTCTTAATAATTTCTGAATTTATCAAGGGCGAATTTAAGAAAATATGTTCTAAACTCATGTCAGTACTGTGCTGATGATATTCTCTAGGAATAGCAGTATGATGATACCGTCTAGGACTGCAGTCAACCCGCAGCGGAATCGACATTTATCATAAAGACAAAAGTATTTTCAATGTCAACTGTCCTTAACTTATTTTATTTTGAATTGTCTTTCAATACTTTGGTTTTTTTTTGTATATTCAAAGAAATATTCATAAATAAAAAAGACAATGTATGTTGAAATAAGAAAAGTTGTTTTAAATGTTTAATTCTGTTAAAAATTGAATTGTTATCACAAAGAAAAAACAACCAGCAGGTAAAAACAAAATCAATACTTACTGGTCTTTTGGAAATTGGTTTTTGTTTTTGTGTTTGCGTGGTGTCCGACTTTCGATAACAACAGCAGGTCGTTGTTATAATGATAATTAATATAAGTATTGAAGCCCCGGCTCCAAAGGCAATGATTACGAATAAATCTGAAAGAAATAAAAGGTAATTATTAAAACTATATATTTTAATGTTGACGAAATAAAGTGCAAAAAAATAACTAATCAAAGATACCAGGCTTATAATTGTGTACGCCAGACGTGCGTTTCTTGTACAACAGACTTATCAATGACGATCGAATTGAAATTAAAACTCGGTCGTAAAAAAACAACATTTTGACATGATACTTACAAATGAATTGAATAAAATTGTCAGAAATTGCGTGTTTTCAATTGTCATATTTACGCATGGTCAATTGTTGCAAGATTTCCAGTTCATCAACTTTTCAGCAGTTTTAAATACTATAAGTTAACTTTTAACTATTATTTTCGAGGTTCATGATAAATCAAATATACAGTAAAATGATTATAATTTGGAAGAAAGATAACCTTTAGATTAAAATTAGAACTAGACTTATTTTTCCTTCATTTTCGATTATTCAAAGGTTTTAATATATCTAATATTCCATATTTTATTTTCTCATCAATATCAATTTGATAATATTTCTGGTTGTTCAAACAGTTTTTGTACGTATATGAAATGAATATGAAAGAAATAATAGACTGTTTTAACCATGTACGCCGCTCAAAAATACATACTTATTTAAAGTCTATCTAATGCGGAAGTTTTGTTATATGCAAGTGCTGTGCATTGAGTAACCTCAACCAAATTATCATAAAAACTAAAATTCTGTTGATTCGTAACCTTAGTTCCATAATGGTGATATAATATAGTCAAGCTTAACACCAGCATTAAAAATATCATGTACATAAATCTGAAATGTATCACGCATTAAAAAGACTTAAAAAAACTCATCATAGATACCAGGCTTATAATCTTGTATGCATCACACGCGTTTCGTCTACTACAGACTCACCAGTGACGCTCGAATCAATGAAGTTAAAAGGACAAATCAAGTACTAAGTTGAGGAGCATGGTAGACTCATAATTCCGAAAGGTTTTGCCAAATATAACTAAGGTAATCAATTCCTCGGGTAAAAAATCATCAGTTCTTCAAACAATTCAAAGTTTGAATGATCGCAAGAGGATTGTTGTATGAGTATTGATGCACACACACACACACACACACACACACACACACACACACACACACACACAGAGTGAAACAAAACTATAAGAGGAAAACAAATCAAACAAACAATTGGAACAATGGAAACCACTTTTTGACGTACTTATGATTTGCCGCAAAGAAATAACTTCATTTTTTTTAATACTCACTTTATAAACATAAAAAACAAATATGTTATGTGTAGTAACTACTGCACAAGAGTAAAATCTTATAAATGCTACTTTCGTGTTCTATGATTTTTATTAACAGTGTTTCGTTTATATCGTCCTTTAGTTTCCTAAACAGGATACAACCTATTTTACGTTTACCTTTAAATGCTGTATTCTATTTTTATTAATTACACTCATTTTTGTATAACGACCCTTTTGTAATAATATCCTTGATTGTATTTAAAAACTTCATATTCTATATTATACCCTCGTTGCATTTTTATAAATAGTCATATCCTATATCATACTCTCAAACACTCAAAGGTATGTTTTATACAGTTGATTTAAGCTGAAAGGTATGTTTTATACAGTTGATTTAAGCTGATGAATATCAATAAAAGTTAAACTATGTTAAATCAGTGGTGGAGGTTATTAAATAGCCTTAAAAAAAATTCCCACCCTTTTTATGAATGACATGAATTTTGAATAGTTTATTAATTAAATATAGGATTATTTCACCATGAACTTTGTTTGCCGGATCAATGCTAGCGGTGAATATTGAGAACACAATAACTTAAATACACATAGAACAACTCTTTTTACATGTTTTTTTTTATCTGCTCCGAGAAGTACTCGGACCAAAGTGATGTTCTTGAATTGTTGACAATATACTAAGATAGTTGTTATGACTTTTTACAGATCCGACCGGACCATTATTAAAGTTAACGTTGACCTGGTCTACTCCACGCTTTAGAAGTTAGTATAATAAAAAGTAAATATCTGAGTATGTCGAGGTTGTTCTGATTGATTTACTTTACTTTATTGAAATTCAGTTAACACCCATATGGGTCAATTGCTTAAAAGCAAACACGGTGAGAGAAATGAAAACAATATGCATATAAATCATACAATTATCAACGACATATTTATGTTAGGTATACATATAAAAATATATTTTCGTGGACTCCCTGCCCTCAAAACCACATGAACCATGTGACTTTAAAAAAAAAGGAAAAATAAGACGTCAGTGTTAAGAAGGGTCGTTTTAAAATGTTGGGACCGTGAAATGCTGTGTAATAAATCACCAATGAAATCAGGTGTATCATTTTGTTCATCAGATGCGCGTTTCGTCCACATAGGACTCAAAGTGTGGCTCGAATCAAAACAGTTGGAAGCTAAATCAATTATCAGGTTTTTACCAGATAAAGTTTACATAATTCAGAGATTCAGACCTAAATACCTGCAATATGAATGGCAACGATGTTATCATGAAATATCGTTCCTCAATTGTATTAATGTCATATGAGTAGCTGATTGTACAAACCACTTATTATATTATATTCTTAATATACTGTCCCACCAACATATTATATACGCAATATTTTCCTTTTTCATGGTAATATTTTGCAGTATACGAAAGGGTGCCTGTATATATAATACATCTAAAGATTTTTTATTGTGTAATATCAATCGGTCGACTAGCCCTCATATCTGCCAAAAGCAGACCTGTCACACGATAGTTCAAGAGCAAGACTTACCCACAGAACAGATCAAGAAGCAGATCTGTCACACGATAATTCAAGAGACAGACTTACCCACAGAACGGATCAAGAAGCAAACCCGTCCACAGGACCGTTCAAGATGCAAACTTATATTGTTTTTGTTTTTAGGATGCATATCATTTCTGCGACAAGTCTGGTAAAGTTGGAAAGTTCAGCTTGATCAGACATGTACTAACAATCGGTATGCAGCAGTATTAAAAAAACAAACCTATATGTCTGGTCTTTACAGAATAATTCTAACTTACTGTAATGCTCAGATTTTCTAAATTTATTTTAAACTAGCAGGTTAAACACTGATCTGAGTTGAATTGTGTATAGGTTACGGCCACACTCATATTTCTGTACAATGGATAAGTTTTAGGATTGACGAGATTATTTATGGAAACTTTTTTTCTCGTAGTTATGATTGTTCGAATAATGCAGTTTTTAAAGCAAAATAACAGACGTGTATTTCCTTCAAAGCATTTTAATAAAATTTCTGTAATAAGTGCAGAGCATTTTTGAGCTATTTTTTTAACTAGAGACGATAGGTGGAGTTGAAATTTTGTTTCCGACTTGGTTCGTCGTGTAAGTTTAAATTCTAAAATGTTTTCAATAATTCTCATCCGTCACCATGACATGAACAGATAATAAAAATTTTAATACAATTTGATACTTAGCTTGGTGCTTAAATGTCTGTTTACGTTTTGAAAGAGTTGTAGATTGATTGATTGATTGATAAAAAAATGTTATTTAAACTGTACGTATGTTATCCACATTTATGTTTGCATAGGTTTTGTTTTGCTCACGAATAAAGTGTTATTGACATGTACTGTAGTATAGAAACAATGTATAGAAGGTCTTAGTTTAAAAATGTTTAATTTTATAGTGTTTCTTATAGAATTTGAATATGAAGTAAAATCAACACACGGTAAATTGAAACAAAATCGTACAAAGGGACACAACTCAAACTAACGTTGCATAGATTCTGCAATATTACAACCCACGATAAATTATTCTTGCAAACAAGAATAAAGTTATCGCTTCATTTACTTTTAAGCCAAATCGAGCATGTATACCCATGAATGAACCTGTATATCCCAAAGAAATGAAACTATGGTAATAGTATGAAGACTTCAAATACTTTTTCGTTCTGGTTTACAGTTGGATATGTGTGGCTCAAGCTAATGTAAATAAAGAAGTTTTTATGATGTTATTATAATTGCAAAAATTGTAACGAGATACACGTAGGTGTCGCAAAAATAAAAACTCGCGTTTAAATTATCAAAGCAGTATTTCTGTGGAGCATTTCCTAACATCGCAATAATTAAACTCGCATCTGATTGTCGATTATCAACGATGACAATCGTAAATGCAGGTAATAATTTACTGTAGTTTCTGTGTTATTCATCGTGGATTGTTATTGTCTCAAATCCCTTTTTTATAGTAGTTTTGTATTCTTCTTATACATATGAGTCTCGACTAGTAGAATGACATATGTTTATTCTTTTAATTATAGCAAGTGCTTAAATATTGAAATCACGATGAAAACTACGAACAATTTTCGCTTTGAGTGTTTCATTCACAGGGTTCAACTATATTGTTCAAATGTAGTGTAATAAGAAACCTAAAGAGCCGGAAATAGACTCTGAAAGACTTTTTTATCAATTTAATATGCATCTATAAAATCAAAACGTTATATTTAGATTGCTTATAATGACAATTTTAAAATGATAAATCTACATTAAACATACTTTTGTAAACTTTTGAAACAAGGACATTTGCATTTAAAGTCAATTAATTTGAATTTATTATTCAATCCACAACTTAAATTCCCAGACGATTTTGGTTTTGTTGTTTTCAAAATAGTGTTTTGTATACTTATTTCTGATAAATTCTTATAACCTCAAATACATCATAATCTGTTAAATTGCAAATCTTAGCGATAACTAAGCATTTATTATTTGGAAAATTTGTTTAAAAAACACCAACAAACCCGAAAATTCACACATTGCGATATAATATATGGAATATATATTTTATAAATAAAGATAGGAAGCTTTAGCCTTCGTGAAAATGACCTAGGTGGAATATAAATTCAAAAGAAATCTTACTACAAGTACCTCTTTTTTGATGGCTTATGTTGAAAATAACATTTTGAGAATATACAGTCCGAGATTGCTCTGACGTCTGACGGATATATGGGAGACTCTATAGTGCTGCAACATGTTAGAGTACAGTCAAAATAGAAAATAGGAACTTGCTGACCAAGACTTGGGCTGAAAATTCTTGGTCTACTTCAGTGGTTTGTCAGAAGAATCTCAGACTAGATTATACACTAATAAAAATTTTGAATATACGCAGTTATTATTGTCACGTACCAACAACGAGTAATGAAAGAAACAATTGAAATGCTTCAATTAGGTCTATGAAGTAACTAGTCTGCGCTACATCATCCAAGGTCATTGATACTCGTATGAATTAAATGCGTCACTATTTACATTTATTGCAAGTTTTCTTAATTATCATTTATCTTAAAATGAAAAACCCTGTTATAGGTAAAGTTAAGTTGAGACGGGCTTGACTGTTTTTGTTTTTGCTTTTGTTTGCTTTTCTCAGGACTAGTCTACATTTTAAAGGTAATTTAAGGAACATGATTTATTGATTGTTGATATTTAAAGCTATTTTCAACACTCTTGTCTATATCGCGAAGGCCAGTCTTTATTTGTGGAAGAAGCTGGATTAAAAGAGAGAACCATCGAAAACTGTTAATCCTCGCCAATTAAGATAGGAGTCGAAAGCACCTGCAAAAATCGGGGTTTGAACTCACGACATCAGTGTACAGGCTATTGATCGCTGAAGATGAACTACTCAGATCACTCGACCACCGAGACCCCTAGAAACACATGTCGTTCTATTTGATAAAATGTATCATACATTGATCTTATTAATGCAAGTAGTGATGATTTTTGTTGGCATTCACAACTTTATGTGACATCATTTTGTACAAGCATTAGTTTTCATATTTGAGCATCGTCTGCAGATCCGTCATGCATGTTCATACTCGCAATTTTTTATATGGTCATTGTACAAGACTGTAAAAATATGTTTTTCAGTGTACCGTCGTTTCAGTTATTCATGTTTAACGCAACATATTTTCAACACATTATTTTTCGTTGGGACATTATTATTTATTTAAGGATGCATCAATCCATTGATATACACAAAATACAGATGATAACAGGTCGTCTTTTCCTACATTATCTTGTTACATTTAAAGCAGGAGGATCACTTACATAAAACTATTCATTTTCGACAACACAGAACACAACATGTATTTTGAAAGCCTATTGTTTTAAAAGAGCATTGCAAATATTTTGAGATACAGGTAAAAATATGATATTTAAAACACTCATAATTTATACTTATAGCATAAAAGCAGTACTGTTTCATTTTGAAGTTTTGGCTTTACATGCCGCGATAGGTTGAATTTCCGACCCTCATTTCACTATTTTGATTCATGAGTCATTAATAATTCTTTTCTAGACAAAACAAATATCTGTCGTACCAAATTATAAGCCTGATATCGTTTTCACAAGGTTCTCGTATATTTGATGAAAAATTAGCAAGAATTGTGACAAAAAGCAATGATTGATCGATAAAGTAATTTATTGTACATGTTGTAACGAAAACCTCATTTTAATCCAAATCTCATTTGAAACGACAAACATTTCTTTTTTTCAACTCATTCAATGGATACCAGTATACTTTGCGATTAGCATTATATTTCATTGATCTCTGATTTTTTATTTCTTTATTATGAAGTCATCATAAATAGAACATGTAAAACCTTGGCAAAAAACTGTCCTTATCGCTGAAACTGTATCTACTAAACATCTACTAAACATACATAAACTTGCCGATAAATTGTGTAATAATGCTGTTGTTAAATAAATTGATTGATTAATAAATGATGTTTAACGCCGACTTTTAACACTACTGGTTTATTTCGTGGTGGTCAGTTTTTATTGGTGGAGGAAGCCGGCGTGCCCTTCGACCTTCGGTAGGAAAACTGACAATCCTAGTCAATTAAGATTGGAGTAAAACGCAATCACAACCTCAGCGTTGACAGGCTAGTGATACAATAGTTGGACTATTTCGCCCACTCAGTCACCGATGCCCTGCTGTTGTGAAATCATTGCATTATTTCATGAAGGACGGATATTGAAATACGACAACAATTTTTATTTTATTTTTCTTAACTGTAATGTTGAAAATCTGTTTACAAATTAAATTTGGATATTGCATATTAGGATCGCATTTTCTACGATGTTCATAACATAAATAATTAAGGAGGTACACCGACTGATATTACAAATGTATATGAAGGCATAATTTCCAGTGAAATAGATTAAGTCTTTTTATGCAGCTTTCAGTAACTTCGAACATTCTTTTTTACTGTTGTTATTTGAACCGTGTTACTTGTACTAACGTTTAAACTGTCTGCAAAATCATTATTATAGAATATAATATTTTCGTACTTTGAAAACCAAACAAATAAAAACAGTACGACTCATCTATTCTAAACGTTCAAGTACCCAGTCATGCGGTTGTTTCTGAAATGTTCTTATAATTTTCTTTGTCCTTTACAAATTTTGGTGTTAATAGCAGATCATTGGTATTCGCTGGACCCCAAGGGTTAAACGGGGTCAAAAAATAAAGAAATTTCTTTGGCTGTATGTATAAATACGCACACAGATAGAATTTTCGACATTTTATCCGATGCCTCATGTAGTGCAATTGTTATGCTCTCTGTACGTAAATGAACCCTTGCAAATACTCTTGGAGAGGTCCGTAGATGACCTGTTGACGGCAAAATGTCAGCTTCCATCCTACATACCCTCACTTTCATGTGGTCGTCCAAATTTCACCAAGCAACGTTCAATTAATTAATTTGAAGTCTCCGTTAATTCCTTTATGTTGATTCTTGAAAACCTCTAGATGTCTTTTGTTTTAATTTGTTGTTCCTTTATGTACTATTTTGATGACATCTCATTGACATATATCCCATTCCAAAAAAATAATTTTAAAGTTAATTTTCCTTTTAGAATTTCAATCTTAGTTAGAAATATTCTTTTACTGGCAACTAAAATAAATAGATGAAATTAATATGTCATACAGCCTAAAATTAAATTGTTTATCCATTCAATTTACAGATGATATGTTTATTTTCATGGGTACCAATTTTCAATGATCGAGGAAAACATAAATTTCCGTGGATATTGGATTTCGTGGATTTGCCAAAGTCTGCATATAAGACTACATAAAATTTATACTTTGTTGAACATTCAAATTCCTGGTTTTTTGACACTCACGAAATCCACACAAATTGGCATACCACGAAATTCAATAAAAATGAAATCACAGTATATAATGACATCTCATAAGAACACACACTCTACTTACAATCTTTCTCTTCTTTTTCTGTGATTATAGTAACTCCTGGTTGTCGTGTGGTAGAAAACCTATAGACTGTAGCAGGTGAAGCTGTAACTCTTGTTGTCGCTTTCTGTGTCGATTGTGTTTTAGTTGTTGCCTTAGTAGTCGTTGCCTTGGTAGTTGTAGCTTTTGTCGTTGTTGGCGCTGCTGTTGTTGGATTGCAACTTGCACAACAAGATGTTTGTATCTGTGTTTGAGCACAATTATTCGGTCCTTTTACATACATAACTTGGCATGTCCAACCATTACTAAAGATTGCACCAACCTGGTCACCATACAAGCATGTGTCTGTTGTAAACAAAACACTGATGTGAGGAATTTGACGTTATGATTTACTAAAATGTTACACATCAATAATAATTTTCATTCGATTTGAACATTTTAACTTTACCTTTATTTTTGTATCTCATCGGACTTTTTCTAATGCTTTTCTCTAATAACCCCTCATTTTTTTAATTTTCTATGCATATATCTCAAAATCTCTTTTGACAAAACAGTTTAAACTTATATTTATTTTTGTAATTTTTACTACAGGTTTAATGCAGTTTATTTTTACATTTTTTCCAATGCTTTTAACCAGCAGACATTTCTTTAAACGCCTAGGTCATTTTAACTGAATACTTGTTCTTCAAACGATAATGTACAAAGCTTCGAGCGAGGGAAATTAGTATCTTTTAATTGTCTTTTTGAAAAGAATATTGTAGGAAGTATTTGTGGTAATTGAGATTTGGTGAGCAGACCACGTATTTTAAATTTTGTTCAACAAAACTTATGTTTTCAAGAGCGAGAGATAAGTTTTCAGCATTAAAGTTTTGGAGCGATCGAATCATCGAATCAGGAGAACTATAAACCAATTTAGAGTACTATAAACTCATCATAGATACCAGGATTGAAATTTTGTATTTGCGCCAGACGCGCGTTTCGTCTACAAAAGACTCATCATTAACGCTCGAATCAAAAAAAGTTAAAATGGTCAAATAAAGTACGAAGTTGAAGAGCATTGAGGACCAAAAATTCCTAAACGTTTTGCCAAATACAGCAAAGGTAATCTATTCCTGAGGTAGGAAAGCCTTAGTATTTCAAAAATGTAAAGGTTTGTAAACAAGTTCCAAGCTCATAAGTCAAAGATAAAATGAAACAGATACCGAAGCAACATTTAAAACTCATAAGTCAAAGATAAAATGATACGCCCTGGCAAAAAACGATGACGAGGAAAAGGCAAGTCAAGAAAACATTACATTCATAGCTACAGACTGAACAACAAGAATACAACCAACAACTTAATGTGATCTTAGGTGATCCGGAAGGGTAAGGAAATTTTGCTTCACTTGTGGCACCCATCAGTATATTGAATGAAACAACCGAAAAAATTACATGCTAAATTTTATCTGTAATTCCTATGTTCACATAGAAGTAGATTGACAATTCAACAATCACTGTTCGATGATCTCAGATGATCCGGAAGGGTAAGGAGAATATTCTTCAGTTGTGACACCTGTCAATATATATTGGATGAAACAACAAAAAACATTACATTATAAATTGTATCTGTAATCCCTATGTCTACATTAAAGTAGATTGTCAATTCACCAATCACGGTTTGTTACAATAAGGCATACAGAGCGCTCATCTGAATGATCAATAATTAGATACATGAGAAAACAATACATACCACTTCCACTAGGAGCATTTGCTGATGCTGTACAAACTCCTGTTTTACACCACTACAAACAGTAACCAAATAAGTATACAATAAAAATAATGATAAGGCGTCCTTAGTATTTTTAACAGTTGGACGCATAAAATTAATAACCTGTTCTTTTCATTTTGTACGGTTTTACATGATCATAATTGAATATCTGATTATTGCATACACATACATATTTAGCAATATATTTTTATTTCTTTCAAGAAAGAACATTCGTAAGATGTGAGAACTTGTGTATGATTCCTTTTTTAAAATTTAGCATTCGACATGTTTGATCAAAAAAATTACTAGTTCTCCTTTTTATTCATGTATGGTACATTTAAGGGGATAGTGTTGTTATTCAATTCATGATATTGATTAACATCTATCCAACGTCTACCTGGAAATTTGTAATTCTTTACGTGTCGAAAACATTAATATTTAAATGAGATATGAATACATCCTGTTTTGTGCTGGGCCGACAAACTGATTTAGATGTTTCACGACCTTCGTGTACCCCGCATGATTTCAGTCCATAGGGAGATATGTCACCATAACCGTTAGTCTAACTTCAAGCTAAACACTATTTGTTATTACTGCTAAATGCCGCATCTTTAGTGGGAAAGCAGCAAAAGTCAATTCAAAGCCTTCGGTTGACACGGACTTGGACTAAACCTTTGAGCCCTTGCACTCGAACTGAACATTCTAACAAGAGATAACCGAGTTTATTTTTAGATTCAATGACCGACTTGTCTTCCTACGGAATCTTTTTAGGACACAAGCAAGCTACGTGACTTTGCTGGTTTATCTTTCCTTATATGTTACATATTGTTTATACTTTTATTTTTTAATCAAATATATATACATATAAATAGTCCTGTTTTCATAAACCTATATTCAATACTAATCAAAATTGTATTACAGTGATTATTCGATGATTTTGTCAAAGAGGCTCACAATAAATACTCTAGACTATTTGTGTCTGTAAGGCTCTTTTTTTTATGAACATATTCAGTAAGGGTTTTTTTTCAAGGCTAATGTAACATTGTTCTTATATTAGAATATATATTCAAGGCAAAAAAGCAAATACTAATGGAAAATATACCATTTACGTCGCATGAGATTTACAAAATGTACTTAGGATGCAAATTCAAAGGTCTGATAAAATAACATATACATGTACTATATATACAGCATATGATAGATTGTTCGGTTTGAATTAATTTGGTTATGCTACATACGCAGAAAGCATCCCCAGTGGAACTGCTATATTAGTAGAACAGTCCCTCCCTCTGTTTAGGTATACCACTAATTCAGGCCCGGTCGGAAAGAACATACAAGAAAGTACATAGTTTAAACAAAATAGTTCTTACGCATAGCTGTATCTTTGTCAATAGTGGGAATATTTGGGTAGTTTTAGTATCAAATGAAAGCTTGGGGACTTGGAATCACTGTAGAACCCTTGTTGAACGTTTTATTTGAATAATAAAGAAGTATATGCAATTTTAATAGGAGGGCTCATTTGGCCTGTTGTTCAGATCAGAAGTTCCTGTTTTTGTACTATCAAACTTCCAGGAACCAGTACGCTCTAATATGCAATTAAAGGTATGTTGATTTTTTCAGCACGTCAGCATAAGGTACAGTTTTGACATGAAATAACTGCCACTTTATTTGAACTTAAGACAAAGTAGCCATTTATGCTTGAAATTGCAGAATTAAACATAGAAAGCAATGGGGCTATGAATTAGTGGTTTTATACCTTTACCTACTCTTTTTCGTATTTTCCGTTACCTTGATTTGTCTCTTCCACATCGATTTACGAAATTGAACATCGGTAACTTACTGTCGCCTTTATTTAGCCTACCTTTTTGTTTCCACACAATGTTCCGTCTCCAGCAACATAACTTTGACATTGTGACGGATTATTGAGCGTAGAGCACCATAAGACTGAACATATAGAAGAATAATCACCAGAGTATTGTTGCTGTGGAAGAAATAAAATGTTTCAGCAGCATGTAATTTAGTATCAACACACTATGACGATAGATTTAATATTAATAAAACTTTTAAATTATGAAACTTGAATTGGAATTGCTTATTTGAGGTTTAACCCCTATGGTAAGAACAGCTGTCATGGATATCAATATAATGTTAGAGACAGTAGTGGTTAGTTTTTTTTCTGTTTATTATATCTGTTATGTTTGTTTATATTGAGGATCCAAAATTCCAAAACGTTTTGCCAGATACAGCTGAGTAATCTATTCATGCGGTAGAAAGTCCTAAATATTTCGAACAATTCAAAGTTTTGTTGACAATAAATTTGTAAATATGACCATATCAATAATAAATCATGTCATCAAAAAGCGCTGACTACTAGGCTGCTAATGTTTTCGTGCAGGAACATTTTCACCAGCAGTGGCATCGACCCGTATCATGATCACTCCTTTATATGTATCATGCCAAAATATTAAAGACGGATGTCACATAAGACGTATGAACTGCTTACCCCTCCTAAAGAAATGAATGCAGTCTTTTTATTGAGATTTTGTTTCTCATTCCTTACGTCTGTGTATGTTTTTGTAACTAATCATTTGTCTACATTTCAGATCTTCATGGTAATGCATGTCTTTCTTTAAGTTATATTTTTAATTGTATATTTGATATCTTCATCTTTGTTTTAAAGTGATGGTAATATTATATATCATCTCACCTTTCCTTTTTTTCAAAACATCTATTAGAACATTTTTTTAATAACTGTTGATATGTTATTGTTCTAGTTTTAAATTTTTGCTTGACTTTAGTTTGGAATGTTTTTCCTAAACTTTGATTAAACAAATCGTTTTGTTTGACTGTGTTTAATATTTTCATTATAATAAATTTTATATGATTTGTGGGGAGATTACAACTAACTGACTAGTCGATAGGATAAACAACCTACCCTGCACATTACAGATCCTGGTCCCACCATATGTTAAGTTAGGACTAACAACCTACCCTGTACATTACAGATCCTGGTCCCACCATATGTTAAGTTAGGACTAACAACCTACCCTGTACATTACAGATCCTGGTACCACCATATGTTAAGTTAGGACTAACAACCTACCCTGTACATTACAGATCCTGGTCCCACCATATGTTAAGTTAGGACTAACAACCTACCCTGCACATTACAGATCCTGGTCCCACCATATGTTAAGTTAGGACTAACAACCTACCCTGCACATTACAGATCCTGGTCCCACCATATGTTAAGTTAGGACAAACAATCTACCCTTTACATTACAGATCCTGGTCCCACCATATGTTAAGTTAGGACAAACAATCTACCCTGTACATTACAGATCCTGGTCCCACAATATGTTAAGTTAGGACTAACAACCTACCCTGCACATTACAGATCCTGGTCCCACCATATGTTAAGTAAAGTTAGGACTAACAACCTACCCTGCACATTAAAGATCCTGGTCCCACCATATGTTAAGTTAGGTCAAACAACCTTCCCTGCACATTACAGATCCTTGTCCCACCATATGTTAAGTTAGGACAAACAATCTACCCTGTACATTACAGATCCTGGTCCCACCATATGTTAAGTAAAGTTAGGACTAACAACCTACCCTGCACATTACAGATCCTGGTCCCACCATATGTTAAGTAAAGTTAGGACTAACAACCTACCCTGCACATTACAGATCCTGGTCCCACCATATGTTAAGTTAGGTCAAACAACTTACCCTGCACATTACAGATCCTGGTCCCACCATATGTAAAGTTAGGACTAACAACCTACCCTGCAAATTACAGATCCTGGTCCCACCATATGTAAAGTTAGGACTAACAACCTACCCTGCACATTACAGATCCTGGTCCAACCATATGTTCACACTGTTTATCAGCATCATATTTCTGACCAGGTAAAAAGTTTCTTTCAGGGTATAATGCATTAAAGTTATAATCAGGATGTAAAGTGGTCATACACTGTAGATTATTCCTAAAATGGAAGGGAATGAATTACATAAATACATGTAGAAGTAAAAAAAACCTTGAAACATACAACTATCTACAACATTATTGATTGGAGTTACATTATTTACATTATTTACATTAGTTACAATAGTTACATTATTTACATTAGTTACATTATTTACATTATTAACATTAGTTACATTATTTACATTATTAACATTAGTTACATGATTTATATTAGTTAAATTATTTTCATTAGTTACATTAGTTACAATAGTTACATTATTTACATTAGTTACATTATTTACATTATTAACATTAGTTACATTATTTACATTATTAACATTAGTTACATGATTTATATTAGTTAAATTATTTTCATTAGTTACATTAGTTACAATAGTTACATTATTTACAATAGTTACATTATTTACATTAGTTACATTATTTAAATTAGTTACATTAGTTACATTAGTTACATTATTTACATTATTTACATCAGTTATATTATATACATAAGTTACATTATTTTCTAGTCAGTGGGATTTACCATTAACCCGGTTGTTTTCTGTCACCTTTTCAGTTTTATGAACAGAAGTAAACAGTTATGTTTGACACTAAACACAAGTAGAGTGATCTCTTGAATACCTTCTTTGCTTAACTCACTTGTTTACAGTATTTTGTTTTCATCTGATCCGAACGAATCATGTCCACAATGTTTAGTTTACATTTGTTAAGCCTTATTACAGGCTTTATGTGCCTAAACCCTTTGCAATTATGTTATTTCAATTTTGATACTTTTTGGAATTGATACAACAGTCTTCTAATGAGACTACAATCCTCCATTTAGATTTTTTTATCCATAAAAATACATCTGAAGCAATTAACGTGAAAATTAATTATTCTGCTTAACTGTTTAACATACATTTTCATTAATAACGCTAACTTATATACCATGACACATGTATGTCAGTACGTGTTTTATGCGAGATCCTACCATGGGTATGCACTATTTTTGTATAAACTTTACGCCGTGTGGAGTGTAGCGATAAGATAAACATGTGGATACCTAATAAATTATACAAATTTAAAATAAAATGTGGGAGTTTTATAAAAAAAAAAAAGACGTGTGCTGCTTGTCGTCTCCTCTATAATATAAACAGACGGGGGTTATATACCTATATTATATACTTTATACATGTTATATTTATACGGTAAAGAAAGAAAAACATACGCAAAATGTAAGTTTTCTGTCTGGTAAGTCATACAGCAGTAAGACGGGCAAAAATTTACTAATCATAGTGTAACATAAAGAGAATGCCAGGTCGTAAAGATATCGCTGTAGATTGTGGCTTACAGTCTAGTTATAACTGGAATAGTTCGAGCTGTAGTTGAAGTTCGACTTTGTGTGAATGTTCGAACTCCAAATCGATAGCGGAAAACACTGATGACTATCTTACTAGCAAGGAGTTTTATTTTTTTCTCTAAGAGGAAACTCATTTGATTTTCTGGGGGTATGGGAGGAGGATTTTGAAAATGAATAACCTGGCTAGGTAGCAGCTGAAAATAAATAATCTTGCAGAAGACAAGATGGAAATGAATATTCTGCATCACACAATGCAGGAAACAATTGTTCACAAAAGTGAAGAAAATAAGCATGTGAAGCAACAGATAAAAATTAATGTTCAATCCGCAAAACATACTCCTGCCCCTCCCCCAGCTTAAAAATAGACAATCATTGATTCATCAATTACTGTGGATTCATTATTATTCGTGTGATACCAATTTTCGTGGGTTTCGTGGATACAGGTGAACCATCAATTCAAATGTTCAACGAATGACAAACTGTCTATATGCTTTGTATGCAGAGAATGGCAAAACCACAATATCAAATATCCACGAAAATGCAAGTTTTCCTCAATCCACATAAATTAATGAATCCACAGTATTGTATATCACCGAATCAGTGCATAAAACGGTGTCATCTGATTCTCAACAAGAGCCTCTTACATGTACATTTTATATGTAAGCACGAGTAGTTTTTTTTTTAATCAAACAAACGGTGTCTTACTAATATAGATATTTAAGAAAATATGATTACTTATAGATATGAAAAGCAATTAAAATCAAATAGTATAAAACTCTTTAACATAAAACAAAGTCAAATTATATGCAAAAAAATAAAAACTCTTTAAGTTAGATTCACTGTTTACCGCCAACTTGTATTGTACAATAGCAGTACACTATCAGTCTACTTTTTTTGCCTTCATCTTCCAATTTTTAGACAGATTTGCAATTTATGTGTAAGACTGTTTATTTGTATAAAGAAAGTAAGTGATTTATTGCATTATTCAAAAGATTTAAACAAATAACAAATATTTCTGTTTTTAGAATCAATTTTTCAACTTAGCCATTTAAGGGGAGTTAACTCTTATAGTAAAAATTTTATACTGGAATGATAGTGAAATTTTTATATTTTACTTTTGTAGCAAGGAAACAAGTTCAGTGATCCCATTTTCTCTTTTCATTTTCTTAAAGCATATTATAAAACCTATCTTCTCATATTTTATTTCAAAATTCTTTCGCATTGATTTCTTTTTATTCACAAAAATGTGTTTTTTCATGAACAATCTATGCAAATTTGGGCAACTTTGTACGACTTGTAGCTTGAAAAATAACACTTTTTATTATATTTTTGAAAAAAAGCATAGAAAAATCATTATTTTGGCAAAGTATAAGAAATTTCTATCTGAGGAAATATATACCGATGATCCACCTTAATATAAAACAAAGTCAAACTATATATATAAAAAACTCACGTGGAAACAAACAAATGTATGTGTTAAAAAATATGACGTAGGACACAAAAGTAACTCACGTAGTAAGATAATCAATGTATGTATTGAAATATGATGTAGAACATGTCGAAAATTTCCAGGGATTGCTTGCTGTAAGTGAATTGGATTGAGGTGTGCTGGTTGCAGTCATAATGAACGAATCAGTTGCTCTACAAAAATTGTTAGTCCCGTCGTGTTGTGCGCTCAAACTGTAAAAGAACGTACATAAATCTAAATTAACTTTATAATAAATTGCAAAAGTACGATTACAAACAAGGGAAATTGGTAGAAACAAAACAATAATTAGCGATATACACCTAATCGATATATATCCACCATTACTGAACATCAAAGAAGTACCCGTATAATTTCTGACTCACAAAGATAAAAAGATTGTTGTGTTACGTCAATAGTGTAGCAAATTCCCGGGTCAAGTGTCGTAGATTCTCCAATAGCGAAAAGGTTTGTTATACCGCATC
Source organism: Mytilus californianus (assembly GCF_021869535.1). NCBI lineage: Eukaryota > Metazoa > Mollusca > Bivalvia > Mytilida > Mytilidae > Mytilus > Mytilus californianus. Next base: position 8,904,903 of record NW_026262582.1, read on the forward strand.
ACAGAATGATTGAAGTTACCGAATTCAAACTCAAATTATTAAAACCCTGCAAGGCATAGAATTTGGTCGATAATGAGGGACGTAAAGGGGGGTATCTGCACGGAAGAACGCGAAATAAAATTGCCATTTCACGATGAACGAACAATCAAAAATTTCTTGCACGTTGATCATTTTATCGATTTCACGAAACACGGTGAATAACGAACCTTTTTCACGGCTGCACGTGAAATAAAAATGGCAAAACACGTTGCACGAAAATAACCCTTTACCACCCTCGATAATTATTATACATTGTATATAATATTTCATTGCTTCATGTATGAATAATGTGTATACTTAATGTCGATTGATTCGGTGCGTACCGATTTATTCTGTTATTGTGTTGATTATTCACAAAACGAAAACAGTAACGGAACAAGATGATTAGTCCTGTAGCACATAGATTATTACTTAACTGTATAAATTGTACACCTTTTGTAAATAAGAAACACTGATTATTCAAATTCAGATTAAATTGAATGCTTAAAAGACATTGATAAAACTGACAAAACCCCCATAGTCAAAACTGAGAAAACTCCCGTGTTGAAGGCCTCACTGTGACATTGAGATGGAGAACAGCAATAAAAGCGCTGTTCCTGTGCTTATTGTGATTTATGCTGTGCACAGGCTGCTTTTGTGTCATGGAGGGATACTCCAAATCCTTTCTTTTCTATTATAAACTCATGAATGCATGAATTTATTGAGTAGGTTCTTTTTCCTTAACCAATGTGTGGATAGGAACGTCCATCTCGTGTGTTTTTCACAGTTATGTTAGTCCTCGAGAGTACCCTTAACCCAGTATGTTGGTTGCTGACTTAATTTAAATAATTCATTTTGTCTGTATTTCCCGTTTATAAATTTATGTAATCGTTCTTAAACTATGGTTACAACTCCCACAGGCAAAGTGGACCTCAGATGGTTTTTGCTTTTCTGTTTCGATCCGTTTGTTTTGTTATGCTCTCACACGTTTTTATATTTTTCCATATCTAAACGTTTGACCTCGGACATACCTCATAATACAGACACACGTTTTGGGTGCAAGGAAATCATATCATAAGATTTGCCATTGAAGTATCGTGCATAATGTTCCATTTAATGATAAACTGAGTGAAACAAGTTTAACTATGAGCCATGGTATGATACCCCGGCATTAAGAATTCGGTAAACAACTAGGAAGCGGAATAGCAATAGATATGATAATGCATTAAACGATATAGCATTTTCACACAAAGCTTGCTACCAAATTTGAACAAGATTTATTTCTTATTTCGTGAGAAAAGTGCGACCGAAAATTTATGAGACGAACTGACGGACAGACGTAAAATATATATAGTATACCCCTGCCTTTGTCAATCGACCTTGTTTGTCATGCAATGTTGTTTTCATAATTATCTTATGTTCTTCTTATACGGTTATCTCTCTTGTCATCCTGCCACCGATTTCATATTGCAACCCTTGTTGCCTAGCCTCGATTTTTATTTGTCTCTAAAATGAAACCAATAAGACAACAAATACCTGCAGTTCCTCAACCGCTCCCCCTCCCCCTCCCCAGAATTAGGATTGGTTTATTATGATAATTTACTTGTGGATATTAATAGTTTACCTGTGTCCAAGCTCGTGTGACGCCACAGTTAGTATAACAAAGTTGAATTTGTCTTCTACAATTGATTGACTGTTTGCTGTGCATAGGGCACCAGTGGTGGCAAAACCTAAAGTTGCAATTTTTGAAAATAATTTACATCATAGAACACATATATACACAGCGTTATGTTCGTCCACGTGTAGTTTACACTTTAAAATATAGAAGATGTAAATATACATTGTTACTCAAACGATTTGACTTAGGTTAAGATGGACATCTAGTAAAGAATTGTTTAATGTTGAGTAAGAAATTAGTTCTTAAACATTATGACTCAAATATTTTCTTTATTTTTCTTCTCTGTATTAAATTTTATGACACAGACTTATTTTGAGCTATCCTCAACATGCTCACATTTTTCTGCACATATCATGACGAGGCTGTTCGAGATCTACTTGGAAGTCAAGCAGCCGATAGTGCACTAAAAATAGGCAGGATTTCAATATCAGCAGATCTACTTGGAAGTCAAGCAGTCGATAGTGCACTAAAAGGTGGCAGGATTCAATATCAGCAAATTCAGTATTGTGCAATTCTATCATTTTATCAAAAAGTATTTTTGTTATATACATTGTGAGAAAATAAGAATGACAAATTACTAGCTTCTAAAATTATAATACCCGTATGTCATGTTATTTTTGCGTCGGGTTCTGTAGAAGGGACTTTACCGCATTGTTTGTTTCACGGACTATGTTTTCTTAAGATAGACGATGAAATATTACTTTGGTTACTTTTGCGTAGTAAAAAATGTCTTCCGAGAACATAGCGAAATTTAGGCACTCACGAAAATTTACCGATATACGGCTGGAAATAAAAAAATCTTGCAGCATTGTCATTGTACGAAAGTCAAGGTCATCTGTCATGAACGGGCCATCCTTGATAGAATTTGGGTAGAATATATTAACAATGTCATTTGATGAAGCACTTGAATTATAAAATAAATAAACTTTTTAAATTGTCGTGAATGCAAAATGGACATACTAATCTACAACCAAGAGTTCACTCGTCTAAAGTCTCGTATTGATAAGATAGTTACAGGATTGTTTGATTTGTTTCTACTTACCAGCTATAGATGCTGATCCATCCTTAATCATCTCATACCTATAATAATTAGACAAAATAGAATAATATAGTAATTAAATTCAGAATGGAAATGGGAAATGTGTCAAAGAAACAAAAGCCCGACCAAAGAGCATAAAACATCCCAAGACCACCAATGGGTCTTCAACACAGCGAGAAAATCCCGCACCCAGATGCGGGCTTCAGCTGGCACATTAAAAAATGTGTACTAGTTCAGTGAAAATGGACGTCACACTAAACTCCAAAACATATAAATGAACTAAAATTAAAAAAACTTACAAGACTAATAAAGGTCAGAGGCTCCTGACTTGGGACAGACGCAAAAATGCGGCGGGGTTAAACATGTTTTGTGAGATCTCAACCCTCCACCTATACCAATGTACAATAAACAAACACACAGCAATACGCACAGTAAATCTCTGTTTAAAAGAAGTCCGAGTCCGATGTCAGAATAGGTTACAGAAGAAACTAAGCACAATTATACACATACTAATACACAAACACGCGCACACTTGTTAATTGAGCTAATCATTATCCAATCAGATCAAAGATACGAGATGGTTGACAGAAGTGGGCAGTAATTGACAAATTAACAAACGCGGAAATGTGAAACCATGAAAACGCGAAAACACGAAAACATGATGGCGAAAGGGAAAAATTGCGTAAACTCGAAGTCGAAAACGCAAAAACTTAAAGTGAAACCATTTCGCGTTTTCGCGTTTTCGCGTTTTCGACTTCACGTTTTCGCCCAATAAGATATGAGATGCGAAAAGGCGAAAACTTGAAAAAGCAAAATGGCCTTATCCGGTCACCATATATGTCTGTTATATGACAAACACTTTTCTCAACGTATACCCAAAACAAACTGGGTTTTTTTTTCAATAGCATACAGGAACAAGAAAATTGTTTTCAAAAATCGTAGCTGTTGTTAACTTTTAACATTTCTCATTTATTCACTTCCATTCTGAAAGATTTTTTAAAAGAAATTTAGAATCAAACAATGTATTCAAACAAGAGTGCACACGCTGAAATGTCTCGCCTGTTTTACTGACCATTGATTTTATGTTGAAAGTCTTAAAGATAAAGATTTTATTATTATAAGTATCTCATAAACTTAACATTTTTAAAGATCCGTGACAATGAGGTCAAGGTCAGATAATAACTGTCACAAAGACATGTACACCTTACAATTATGCCATACACCAAATATAGTTGACCCATTGCTTATGGTGATTGAAATACAGACCAAAACACGAAAACTTAATGTTAACCAATGAACCATGAATATGAGGTCAAGATCAGATGATACTGGCTAGACAGACATGTTCAAATTACAATCATTCCATACACCAATTATAGTTGACCTATTGCTATTAGTATTTGAAAAACAGACTAAAGCACAAAAACTTAAAATTGACCAAGGAACGATGAAAATGAGGTCAAGGTCAGATGACACCGGTTAAACAGACATGTACACCTTACAATCATTCCATACACCAAATATAGTTAACCTATTGCTTACAGTGCTTGAAAAAAAAACAGACCAAAACTCAAAAAAATAACAATGACAAATGAAGCATGAAAATGAGGTCAAGGTCAGATGAAACCTGCCAGTTTGACATATTCCACTCACATCATTCCGTACGCCACATATAGTTGACCTGCTGCTTGTAGTATCTGAGAAATGGAGCTTATCACGTAACTTGATCACTGAACCATGAATTGAGGTCAAGGTCAGGCTAACCCTGTATGATGGACATGTAGACGCAGGGAACCCATATACCAAATATAGTTATCCTATTACTCATAATAAGTGAGAAATTCACATAACAAAAAAACTGTAATTCTTTTTCAAGCAGACGCTGAACCATGAAAATGAGGTCAAGGACTATGGGCATATAACAGACGGAAACTTCGTAACATAAGGTATCTGCATACAAGGTATGAAGCATCCAGGTCTTCTATACCTTCTAAATTATAAAGCTTTATTCAAATAGTTTACGCTGTCGCCGCCGCCGGATAGTAATATCTATGTCTCGCATACCGCGACGAAAGTCGTAGGTGAGACAAAAACAAGACCATGCCCCAGAACAAGTATAAATTGTCGGTGCCTAACATTGAATATGCAGGTTGCTCTCACCACTGTAATAAACTACGCATCCATATCAAGGAGTTCCGAACAGAACTTCATTGGTCATATACTAAGCATGCTTTACCTGACAGTGCTGCAAAATATTAGACATACCCAGTAAATAACATAGCATGATCATGCCTTGGTATACTATTCTGTGACAGCTGACTGTATTACAAATAAAAGACTTACCCATTAAATAACATAGCATGATCATGCCTTGGTATACTATTCTGTGACAGATGACTGTGTTACAAATAAAAGACTTACCCAGTAAACAATATAGCATGATCATGCCTTGGTATACTATTCTGTGACAGCTGACTGTGTTACAAATAAAAGACTTACCCAGTAAATAACATAGCATGATCATGCCTTGGTTTACTATTCTGTGACAGCTGACTGTATTACAAATAAAAGACTTACCCAGTAAATAACATAGCATGATCATGCCCTGGTATACTACTTTGTGACTTGACCCAGGAACTAAAACTATTCAACATAGCAGATGCAGGTACTTGGTTAGGAGTGACACTCGTTATTTTAATTGTCTCTGTCCATGGTGCGTCAGATGCTGTCTTAGAAAACAAAGGAATATGAAATAAAATAAATAAATGATAATTAAAAAGTAAGCAAGGTGAACAATGTCATTCCATTAAATAGTGGTAAAAAAATCCGTTCTCTTGTGCTCTTCTTGGTGTGGTCAGTAAGTGATGAATAGCAGATTTACCAAAAAATGTTTTATCTGAGATTTACAACGATTCAACATCTCCCATATTAGGCTGATTCAATATATTGTGACTCAATTTTAACAACGGTAGTGTATCAAAGTAATGATTTAAGGGGGAAGGAGCTGAAAGGAAGCAATAATTGGTGTCATTTCCTATAAAATGTCTTCTAGTTTGTTTTTATTTTGAAATGTATTAATCGCAATTGTATGCGTAACTATAATTGTAATGAATAGACCAAATCCTAGAAAAAATGTTCTATCATGTTGCATAAATAAATTAACATAGCATAATTATCAATATTACAAGTCATGTGCATTTGATGTTTTGAGAAAACACCAATAAGACAGCGACCAAAAAAGTATTAAACAGAACGTGGTAATTATTGTACTACAAATTATTGGTTGTTACAATGTGAGATAACGTAGTTGGAAAATACATACTAGTAAGAAAGGACAAAAAAAGCATGGGTATTGAAGACATGTTACATTTACTCATGCGTTTGAAGTCCGTATATGCTGGTCCTGGACTTTATATTAAATACTTTTTTGTGTCGTTGGGTGACTGTACCGTTGACGTACAAATTGTATGTCAAAAAACTTCTTTATTTATAAACATTACTTTGATAAAATGTATATGAAGGTGTAAATTTAGTAAATAGATATACGTCATCAAGGACCTCTCATTTGGGGGAGAGCTTTCTGGATAACAATTAAGTCCTGTGCTCCACTGATTGGTAGATACTTTTTGTAATAAATAATTTTGATAGGATGGATTAAAACTATGGCCCTATGTTTTTATTGTTGCAAAATATGGGGCTACATTTGTACTTTAATGAATGATATATGAAAGCTTCTGATTTCTTAAGGTAAACCAGGTATACATTTAATTCTAGAAATAGATTTGCACTGAAGTCAATCGGAGATCTTTTATTACTAGTACTGAATTTACCCCTGAAAACGTACACAAACGCATGTTTGACATTTTACGAAATTGAGTCGTCTCCCTTCTACCAAACTTGTGTTATATTTGTAAAGATCTGCAATTAACATATGTATAAAAATGTCATCTAATCTTACATATTTGTTTTGGAGTGATTTCAGTCTTTATTTGGAGAAGGTTCACGAAGGGCTTATATTGTCCCTAAGATTTTAATGTTTTTTAATCAGGCCAAAATACTGCAAATTTCACATTAAAATAGTTGTGATATTACTATTAACACAAAATAACTTATTTTTGGCACATCACATTATAAATTACCAAGTTATGACCCCTTAATTATGCATTATTTGTGTTGTAACGTCAGTTTTGGTTCAATATTTCCTTGATTTATAACAGTTTTTCCACAATTTAATTGATCCAGAAAATGTTTGTGTCTATGGATTCAATATTAACCTTGGCACCTTTTGGTGTCATAATATTTTGGATCGTAGGTTGAGACAAAATTTTTCTTAAAGCTTTTAGTTCCAAAAAATGCACAAAATTGTATTTTGACAATATCTCCAAAATGTGCTGACTTTGGAGCCTATGGTGTACTATTATGAAGAGATTGTTTTACCTAGCATGTAGGCTTTTGAAATAGATCCATTTATGAACCAACTTGTGGCCTGTATAATATTTTATGATTCAAGGCCATATTTTGCCATTAGTGAACACTCTCCTTTGATGCTTTATAATTAAATAACAATTAATATTTAGGGATGTGAACAAATAATATTTATTTGATATGCTAGATGATCGATTAGTTAAAATAGTTCTACATGATAATATATTTACCTTTGCTATTATTATTCCGGAAAACAGAATATTAATGGTAAAACTGGACGTTTGTAGATTCTTATACATGGCATCCATCTGAAATAATTTACAAGACGATTGGCAATTTAGTCTTAGATGCATGATTTTATCTATTAGTTGTCAATGGCTTTGAACTAGCTTCAGTAACTGCGAGTACTCTTAGATCTGTACTTAGTGTCTTTTTGTTGTGGGGATGTATAAGTAACCTGCCATGTCCACTCTGTGTTTTTGTTACTTGCTTTTTGTGCTTTGTATCGATCTGATGACTTAAGCTCTTTTCAACTCATTTTTATTGTTTGTTCATATGTTGTACTGTTACACCACTATCCCATGTTAGGGGAGGGTTGGGCGCCCGCTAATATGTCTAATACCGCCACATTCTTTATGTGCCTGTCCCAAGTCAAGAGCCTCTAATTCAGTGGTTGTTGTTTGTTGCTGTATATCATATTTGTTTTTCGTTCATTATTGTGTACATATATCAGGCCGTTAGTTTTCTGGTTTAAATTGTTTCACATCTGTCATTTCGGGGCCTTTTATAGCTGACTATGCGGTGTGGGTTTTACTCATTGTTGAAGGCCGGACGGTGACCTATAGTTGTTAAATTCTGCGTCATTTTGGTTTCTTGTGGAGAGTTGTCTCATTGACAGTCATACCATATCTAAATAATACAAGGTAGATACAAAATTTGGAAATATTCAAATATTAAAAAAGTAGTCACATGACTTATTACAGAACGTCATTAATTGAAAGATATTACGATGAAGAAAATTAAAGTATACTTGCCCCGTTAATAACAAATGCATAGTATTGTCTGATAGAAGCAACAGCATTCTGGTCTCTCTCGTTGACAGTTGAACCAGTACTTTTGCCATACCATCTAATTAAAGGAGTATAAAAATAAGAAAATGTGGTATGATTGCCAATGAGACAACTCTCCATAAGAGACCAAATGACACAGAAATTAACAAATTAGGTCACCGTACGGCCTTCAACAATGAGTAAAAATAATGAACAAAAAACAAATATGATAAACAGCAACAAACGACAACCACTGAATTACAGGCTCCTGACTTGGGACAGGCACTTACAGAATGTGGTGGGGTTAAACTAGTTTGAAGGCTAATAAAAGAAGTGCACATATCAGAAAATATCAACATTTGCTTTAAAAAAATGCTTGCGCTAGGATGAAAAGGGATGATTCAAATATTCGATTGTTCAACATAATAATATATTAATGTTTTTCATTAAAAAAAGAATGCACTCGTCGGAAGCAAAACAATTAAGGATGCTTCAAATGTCTTTCAAAGTTGAGCCAGTTCTTTTGCCATACCATCTAATAAAAAGGTTTACACATTAGAAAATATGAGCATTTTCTTTTAAAAAAAACATGTTTGTACGAGGACGGAAAAAAAGATGCTTCAAATATTCGATAGTCCAATCTTTAAATATTTAAACGTTTCTCTTTAAAAAAATACGAACTGGTTGTATATGAGATTTGGCAATACTCAGAAATGATGAAAAAGAAAAAAAACATCGACTCTTCTATTGCCATTACGATATAGTTGTTCGTCGGGTCGGTCATATAATTAATGAGAGGGGTCTTGGTTGTCAAGTGGTCTAAGTAGTTCATCTTCAGTTTTTACTAGCATTTGAGGCAACGCTGAGGTTGCGAGTTCGAAACCCGCTCGTGGCAAGTGTATTCGACTCCAATTTTAATTGACAATGATTGCCAGTTTTCCTGTCGAAGATCGGAAATTCTCTCCGAGTATTCCGGTTTCCTCCACCATGCAATATATATTGGCCGCCACAATAGCGCAAATAGTGCTGAATGTGGCGTTAAACACCAGCAGTCAATCAATCATGAACCATATATTTGTGTTTTTCAAAGTCGCTGGAACGTTTGCATATTTTATTCACATATGTATATTTGAATGACCAAAAGCATATCTAAATAACAAACATAAAACACATACAAAGTGCAAATTCAAAGTCTGATTGACATGCAGAAGGAAACCAATCAAAACATGTTGGTGTCAAATCATATTATTCACGTTTTGTGAAAGTGGGGTTTCGGATTTAAACACATTTTCGTTTATCAAAGTTTGTAAAGAGTTGCTTTCGGCAATTAACACTATCTGTCAAATTATCAACATTTTTTGTTGCGCAATATTTGATCATAAAGACAGATATAAATCTTTAACAATAAATGTAAATGAAAGGATTATTGTAAGGCGTAACATACATGTAACTTTTGAATGATTTAGATCGATAAAGACTCGGAGTGATAGTAAAATTCGTAAAATATGCTGGAAAATAGAAAACTCAACAGAAGAAGCTATTCAAAGAACAACTGTTACTGGTTATACAATTATAAATCTTGAAATGACTGGAAGGTCATCATAGATGAAAAAAAAAAAAAAAATCTTGTATCAGTTGTTATCTATTTAATTACAAGCAAATCAATTACATTACTCAGGTATTGGGGAATTACTTTTTTGTTACCGAACTGTGTAAATGGGATAGGAATGTGGCTTTAAGTAAGGAGTTCTATTTGTAACTGCTTAAAAAAAACTGAAAATAATGTATGGTTTAAATATACGAATGTTCTGATTACAAAAAATATTAAATAGAAAGGCATTGTAAAATTTAAAATGTATATTGCATATTCTATGGACACGAATTACTTTCAAATATCGGCTAGTTGATAAACAGTTTTTTTCACTTCCCATGAGTGCCATATTCTGACAACAAAGATATTAAGGTGTTTGGTATTCTATTTTTTCGGCCAATAACATGTCTTTCTATAATGGAAAAGTATATTTAACAGAGTAACTCCCAAAGACCTAAGCTTCTGTCCTTCGGTTTGAATAAGGAAACGACTATTTAACATTAAGGTGGGCGAGGGATGAGGGATGTGCCTATTATCTTTAAAAAAAAATCAGATACCCACCCACCCCCCTCAAAGTAAATTATCGTTTGCTTGGCACTTTGCAAATAATGATGCGAAGTCAACTTTTCGATTTAAACCCGGAAAATAGAAAAACAAATTCGAATCTAATAACTTAAGTCAAAGGTATCGCATAAAACACATACTCAATCGTTGGAACCAATATAAAGTAAACTATTACTTTTATTATTTAATAACTTTCTCATAAAAAATGTATGTATTCTTTTTTCTAGATAATGGGTTTCCGTATTCATAAAAGAAAATATAATTCGTGAAAAAGTCACGTAATACTGAATAAGAATAATAGTCAAAGCCATTTGATAAATAATGACAAATCACATTTTATAAGATTAGTAATGGTCTTTAATTTTCTTTTAAAGACCAGTGACGATGACAATTTTTACGTATAATTTTACTTTTATGCGAAAGGTTTGGCTGGAAGAATAAAACGCCGAGTTCAAAAAGTTGGGGTTAAAATCTATGCACACTGTTTGCTGGGTGAGATATTTGTACACGAAACACTTTTATCTGTATTTGCATCCCTCTTTCTGATTTCTCTAAAAGTTAATCTGTGATTTATTCATATATTTCAACATTATTAGCTTTTATATAAGTGAGTATGCATATGCATTTCACTACAAACCAGTAAAAGTCTGAAATGGCCTATATCTGTACTCGACTGTACTGATTTTTACTCGACCAGTCTGAATTGGTCTGAATTTTACTCGACATTACTCGACCCCAGTCTTAACCATACTCGACCGTACTGATTTGTACTTGACCCTTATTTTTGCCATTGAAAATAGTCTGAACTATTACTCGACCAGTCTGAAACAGTCTTAACCCATTCTCAACCTGTACTCGACCAATTTTTTCAGTCTAAACCATACTCGACCAAAGGTCTGAACAATACTCGACCAGTCTGAACCATACTTGACCAAAAAACCTATACTTTTTTTAATTTTAGCTTTAAAAATTAATTTCTTTTTTTCTGACATGACAACAGCCACAATAAAATAAAGATAATATATAAAAACATATTTTTACATCCTTACATGATTCTCAGATTTATCAAATAGAGATAGTTAAATTAAATTATCTTATACAATAATTTAATTATATTAATTAATTTTAAAGTTTTATAGTTTTGTTAAAAAAAAAGACTTTCTTTTAACTAAAAACCACACCTTTACTGAGGGTAATAAAACCTTATTAACATGATTAAGGTGCTTCTTGTTTGGCTTTTTTTTTTTTTTTTAAACTTAATTTTCCTAAATTCCTAAAGAAAAACTATATAGGTTTCATGGTTACATACAATAGTTATATAATTATCTTTTTAATGAGGTAACAACAGCCAAAAAATCACTGAAATTGTTTAACCTTATATTAGAAATATACCTATTCTTAATATAATTTGGGATATATTATATATAATATATATCAAAAAGGGATAAAAGATTAAAGAAATAGATAAAAAAAATTCTTCTGATTAGTGGTAAAGTATAAAGTAATACCTCCTGCTTGGGGCAAACTCATTAAAAAGATCACACCTGGTCAGAGAGTATTAATTTCTAATTAACATTCATTAAAAATTGCAACATCCTGTAAAACTTAAATCGCAAGGCCTTTTGAATTCACTAGATAAGTAATACACGAGTTTAAGAATAAAAGGGCTTTCTTTTTACCTGTAAAACACACATGTACTGAGGTAATTAAACCTTATTAAAGTGCTTCTTTATGCCATGTCTTTAATTTTGACAAAAGTTATTTAAATTTAATTGAAATAAATTTTTTCTGCAACTTTGGAACACATTTCCTTTTTGAAATGGTTATCAAGGATTGCTATGGAAGTTCTATTATCATGATTATATTAAATTCTTGGTTTTACAAAACAAAGGTGTAATTTTAAAAATTTATGAAGTTGCTTTATATACTATTTTAAATATATTTTAATAAAAAAAATGTTCACTGCATTATTAACTAAACTCAACTGACACCATAAATCTATACAAAGCTTAAGTAAATGGTGAAAATTGTCCAGTAACCATAAAATATATCTGAAACATTCAAAAAAATTTTAATAACATTGAAAATATTAGTCACAATTCAGTTTTGAGATTATTTGATTAGCTTGTTTTATTTTTATTTTAAAGGTGATATATATTTATATGTAAGTGTTGATAAATATGGTGTTGAATTTATATTATGTTTATTGTGAAATTTTGGTTTCAATGCCATATTGAATACATTTTAAATTTCATTAATTGTTGTTCAAATTTCTAGCCAGGGGAAATAGCTGTTAAAAACAGTTCCTAAATTGATGAAATACAATAGATAGATACAAAAATTAGGTCTAGATTGGTTAAGACTTAGTCGAGTATGGTTCAGACTAGGTCGAGTATGGTTCAGACTAGGTCGAGTATGGTTCAGACTAGGTCGAGCATGGTTCAGACTAGGTCGAGCATGGTTCAGACTAGGTCGAGCATGGTTCAGATGAAAAGTAATGGTCGAGTAAAGGTCGAGTACAAGTTCAGACTGTTAAGTATGGTTCAGACTACAGTCGAGTATTATCAAGTAAATTTCAGACCAATTCAGACTGGTCGAGTAAAAATCAGTACAGTCGAGTACAAATATAGGCCATTTCAGACTTTTACTGGTTTGTAGTGTTTATAAATAAACAATTTGAAATATACACACACATAATTATCTTTCATCTGGGGAATGACATAACAATTATTTTCATAATCATTTTTTAGATTTAATAAAAATAATGTATTGCACGGTTAATTAACAATCTTAGATTGACACTGATAAATATTCATAATGACAAACATTATACCTTTGATAAATTGCATAGTCAACCACAATAAGTAATTCTATACTGTATGTCCCCGATGCTCTCTTATGTCTCCTTGTGCCGGATAATTCGTGCCTTTCAATTGAAGATTTTAATTTCTTGTCTGAAATGTGAATTCATTTTCTTGTATTTTGAATGTTTGATATAAATATGAATATATATTAAAATAAGGCGCTCTAATGACCACAGATACAGCTGAACTTGACCTATACATTGTCGTTCATTCAGAGATTTTGTTAAGTGGTACTTTATTTATTATCCGTAAATAAGAAAAGCAATCATATTTTTAAGATAATGAAGGTATATTACTTTAATTTTAAGCGGTAAATGCTTAAAACAATAATTTATCATTTGACCTGTATTCCTTAGTCCATGTCAATGTGTTTAAATTAATATTTTGTCTAGCGGTAATTTAATTATTATCCGGAATCCAAATATGTGACGGACGGACGGACGGACGGACGGACATGTACATCAATATATACCCTTTCATTGAAGCGGGGGATATGATAAAACGTTTGTCTGAAATATAATGATTTTTTTTAATCAAAATTTATCAGTTATTATGATTTAGTCATGACAACAAACAGGGCTAAATTACACTTAAAGTCAAGGAACTACTGTACAGTAAATGGACTGCGTCACAGATTTTGATAAAATTTTGAATACAACTTAGGCTCGTTGATTTATAATTAAAAACCGAAAAAAGTAATTCATTTATCTCTTTTATTTTCTGACATTTTGTTTCAAGAACATTGGAAATGGCATATTTGAGATATGTTCGAACATTAAAAAAAAGTTTCCCATGTGACTTTCGTCAATTAGCATATGAATTTTGTTTTCAAAATGTTGCTGACTACTACCTCTGAAGCCTTTGTTTTTAGCTCGCCTTGATCTGACTTTTGACCTCTAGACAGCATGAACTTAGAGCAATTGCAAATATCACATTTCCAATGTTCTGGAAAAGATTATCTGCTTTTATCCTAATTTTGCAACATCCAAGACAAATTTTGTCATTGACAGTTTTGGAAGATCTGAATGGGCTTCGCACGCTGACGTTTCATTCTTTCAATGAACTAATCTGATTTATTTTTATCTAGGTCTTTTAAAACGGCGAGACTCGAACATCGAAAATCAAAATTTAGATAACTGATGGGGTGCGTAAGAAAATCCGCGCCGTATTACGTTATCCCCCCTTTTTGTAATCTTTCCGACTATATTTCGATTGGTTTAACACCTAAATTTTAACAGCAACTGGGAACACTGTCCGTCATATTTGTATAGGCTATAGCTGATTAAAATACATAGAAATTAAAAATTTAATATCTATCTTCAAGAAAACTTTTCAATTATCTTCATTTAGAAACGACAGGACCACGTGTGTCTTTTTTCTATATGCCTCTTTTGTCATTTAATTCTTTGGAATATTTTACAAACAATTCTTTAAGGTTGGACGCTTTGTAATATGGTCATTTCTCACAAGTATTTTCAAAAGATTATAGACTTGTAAAATAGTATAAAAAGATTATAAATTGTAAAATAGAATAAAATTACCTAGATATAAAGTTTCATCGTTGACGCCTATTGATTCCGCCTTTTTTATTTGAAATTTTCGAAAACCATTTCTATGAGAGGTAGTTTTATCTGTATCGTTTGATTGTAAAATAAATTCACTGCCACCGGACTGGAAAATCCCATACTGAAATTAAAAAAAAATGGATGAATTGGTTATGACATTTTATAAACTAATACACTTTTAATAAATTTAATGTCCTTCTATAAACTAGTTTTATGGTTTATGAATACAGATAAGCAAGGTTGAGTTAATTTGAAAGAATATCTGTTAAATTATGTTCATTAAATAAAAATTCCACCCTCAAATTATGTAGCCTGCTTGTATAAAATTATTTCTATGTCGAAAAATCCCACTTTTGTCCCTAGAGTTGTTATAGTTTAAAATACGATACCGTAGTTATAAAGGTTTAAAATTTTATTTGTTGGAAAAGAAAACAATTTAAATATAGAATACAAATTGTTGAAAAAAAATCAAATCTAATATAGAATATGATGTATTGATTTATCTATTCTCGTCCTTAATATGCTTGAAATATTTGTTACTGGACGCTAACCAAACAACGAATCAATTTTTTGCATGTTTATTGTTTATTAATGAAATATAATAAATAAGAAGATGTGGTATGAGTGCCAATGAGACAACTATCCATCCAAGTCACAATGTGTAAAAAGTAAACAGTTACAGGTCAAAGTACGGCCTTCAACACGGAGCCTTGGCTCACACCGAACAGCAAGTTATAAAGGGCCCCAAAAAGACGTGTGTAAAACAATTCAAACAGGAAAACCAACGGTCTAATCTATCTAAAAAACGAGAAACGAGAAACACTTATGAACCACACCAACAAACGACAACCACTGAAATGCACATTTATACCCTGAGGGATTGAAGGCATATTATAATTAACAATACAATACAAATAAATACACAATGCAAAAATTATAAAATATTAAACATCATAATATATAGAGGTAGTAAAAAAAAAGTAATTATATGTATGCAGGTGTTGTGTCCACTCTCCTCAGTGCAAATAACTTTTTAATGAAAGGAACAGTAAGCTGCAAAATATCATATGAAGATAGAAGTAATTGCAATCTCTCTTTTTGAGATAATTTTAAAAATCCCGGACAAATATTATTTAAGTCTTTTTCAAGCTGTTTTCGTAAAGATTTATTTATTTTACATGTTAAGAAAGGTTTGTTTTATCATTAATATTACAATGTTTACAAAACTTATCGACGTGAGAAATTCGACTTTAATAATAATATTTACGTAAATAAGGAAATTATATTACGGTCATGATTATTTTTACTGCACAAACTTTCCAGACGAGCGGAGACAACGTGACAGTATCTCTTGAAACAAGAAACGTGAAATATGATGAAATATTTCAATAACTGAACACTGCATTGTCAAATTAATCCACCTTTTCATGCTAAATAGTTGACATACACTTCATTCAATGAAAGGCGGCTACTTTTATGGCTTTTAATCTTATTGTAACATGAGACCCGAGCAAATATTAAATCATCATTTTTATGATTTACTTTAAACCACGGGTTTAGATTTATTTCAGATATGAAAGGGTCTATAATTGAGAGAAGAAACAACTTTAATTGAGATTTAGCTATTTTGGTAGATTTGTATGAACCCCAGGACTGTAAATAGGATTTGTAGAAAGACGGAGAATTGTGTCTGAAGCCTCATAAGACCCACGATGATTTGAGGGCAGGGTCTTCATTTGGGATCCGGGAGAAGACGCCTCGTCAGATTCCGGTGTTTTAAAATATTTATATTTTGTTTAATTATACATTTGCACGCTTTCCTCTGGTCATTTACAAATATTTGGTATTCTATGCTTTGTTTATTTTGTCACAAATGATATCACTTGATTTATAAGTTAACTATTTTAGTAGATTTTTATGAACCTCAGGACTGTAAATAGGATTTGTAGAAAGACGGAGAATTGTGTCTGAAGCCTCATTAGACCCACGATGATTTGAGGACAGGGTCTTCATTTTGGGATCCGGGAGAAGACGCCTCGTCAGATTCCGGTTTTTTACAATATTTATATTTTGTTTAATTATACATTTGCACGCTTTCCTCTGGTCATTTACAAATATTTGGTATTCTATGCTTTGTTTATTTTGTCACAAATGAAATCACTTGATTTATAAGTTAACTATTTTAGTAGATTTTTATGAACCTCAGGACTGTAAATAGGATTTGTAGAAAGACGGAGAATTGTGTCTGAAGCCTCATTAGACCCACGATGATTTGAGGGCAGGGTCTTCATTTTGGGATCCGGGAGAAGACGCCTCGCCTCGTCAGATTCCGGTGTTTTACAATATTTATATTTTGTTTAATTATACATTTGCACGCTTTCCTCTGGTCATTTATAAATATTTAGTATTCTATGTTTTGTTTATTTTGCCACAAATGATATCACTTGATTTATAAGTTAACTATAAAGACGAAGAATTGATTTTATGAACAGACAAAAGACTAACTTCATTACAAGCCTAGTGATACGAGACGCATGTAAGAAATCATCCTTTCTGCTATGGGTTGTTTTAATTTGGGACATGAAGAGTGAAAAAATAGAATGCTGTTGTTTACTAGAAAGCCATGCCACCTCCGCGACATGTGTCAAGACCATATTATCAAATCTTAATAGTCCCCGAGTCTAAACTTCAGACACTATGTTAGTTGCTTAGTTTGAATAGTCTTGTTAGTCTTAAGAAAGTTGTGCTGCTACTCGAATATGAAACTCGTATTCTGGTATCATTTGCTTTTCACCATACCTCCCCATTACATATAGAACCAGTGTTAAAGTAATGAATGTACTGCTTTACAGGGGTAGTAATTCCGGGGTCAAATTTATATCATGACCTTAAAAATAACACAAATCATCAAATATATATAATACAACTTCAACCATAAAAATAGTATACAAACCTAACCTGCTATTATTATATTTCCCTACTCTCTGAATGGATTCTATAAATCATTTTATAGTTGAATATTAACGGTCCAACAGGCAAACTTTCGACCTTTTTTCAATAGACGTAAATGATATAATAAAGAACCGTCAAATAATATGGTATAAAAGTTAAATTCCTGTATGACAATCTTTTGTCATGTTTGTAGCAGTTATGAAATAAAGAGTGGCACTAGAAGACATCTGGTTTCACAATTATTGACAACTAAATTAAATCATTTAGAAATTGGATGAAGTCAATATACAAAAAGTATACAAAACAGACATTGTGACAAATCATTTCAGTGATCAAAGGTTTAGCCATTTTGTGCCTTTACCACCAAATGTTCCTTGGCCGTAACAATTGTAATGGTTAAAACTACCCATCTAACTTTAAATGGGAGAACAAAAACATATCATTGAAAATTTTGAAAATATTTTCTAATCATATACTAGTAAGTTATTACAGTTAAATAGGAAGTATCATTTAGAAACATTTTGGCCAAATGAAGATTTTTGTAACTTCCAATTTTACTTCAGACGAATTCAATATAGTGGAAAATTAATTTGTTATGTAAAAAGAAATAAAAAAAATTAAAAAAAATTAAATCAGACAAATGTGTATACATTTGTTAATGTGTCGTACACAATTGTAATCGAATTCACCATTTTGCAAACGTGCAATGTATACGATTGTTACAATCTGATGAAAATCAGAACTTTCACTTTGCTCCGTGATGTAGTTTTGTCTCTCTTGTTAGCTAGCGACAAAGGGACGATGATCTTTGAGTCTTACTTAATTATACTGAGTAAAACAAGTTTTAAAATTAAACTAAACGAATCTTCTAAAAATAACAATAAATACATTATAGTAACAAAGAAAATAAATCATAAGGTTAAATTTTCACTGGACAAAAAATCGATTTTAAAATTTATTTCCTCAATTTTCTCAAATTTTAATTCAAAAGTTTTTTTTAAATTAGGATATATCTTTCTAAACTTTTTGTAACAGTATACATGTACCATGCTTGTAGTTCATGTATGTGTAATAATTAGATTGAAATAGAGGTCTTGATGGGAAAGCTTACCATTGTTTCTGTACTGTCTTTATTGAAGTGAACAAGAAAGGAGCCTCCATTTTCTATTTCTTGATAAAAAACCTGTTCCTAAGATAGATAAAGGATATGGTTCAATAAGCTATTTCATATATCATATAAGTTAGCATGCAAATAATGAAGTTTTAACCATATTTTATCCATATATCTCCACATCTTAACCGCGTGTGAGTTTTTTTTAGTTGCGAGGAAATGGATTCTCGTTACTATTTTTTTGGGGGCGAGAGGGGGCTGTTGTATTTTTGTATTTTTTTTTTTATTTACTTTGTGGTGTTGATTCGATATTGCCTTTCTTTTATAACAGTCCATTTTTCATTTCCGAAATTTAGATGTTGTTTCCACTTTAACTTAAGTTTCTTTACACAAACCATACTTGCATGACATTGTACATACACAATGTTTGTACTGACAGGCCCAGTTTCATACGAATTAAAATGTATTGTCACATTGTAAGAGGTCGCACAATATATCGTGATTATGCCAATTGCTTTATTAGAATAAGAAAATGTGGTATGATTGCCAGTGAAACAACTTTCCACCAGAGACCAAATGACGTAGAAGTTCGCATTATTGGTCACCGTCCAGCCTTTAATAATGAGCAAAATCCATACCGTATAGTAAGCTATAAAAGTCTCGGTAGACAGGGAATACAGTGTGTCTTAACTTATTATAATATTGAGTGAAGATTTTTTTTTATTTAGGCAGTTTAAAAATTGTTCATGCATACCTCTGTTTCCTCGAAAATTTCATTACGCATTAGTCGATCTCTAAGACTTAAAGTCGGTACGTCTGTAGTTAGTCTGTCATTTCTTCGAAGCGAAAGGTGGACCTCTTTACCAGATGGTGCTAATCTTAAATTGAATCGATCAGGATGAAATGTCCCGGATGCTGAACGTTTGTTTCTTTCACTGGCTCTTACTCGTACCAGTATCTCATCTGAAAATGTAACAATAAAATAAATTAAATAACTGTATTTTGTATGTCTAAACTCTTGAAATATTTATACATATGTAAACATATAAAGTGAAACCTGTCTTAAGAGACCACTAAAGGGTGGGCATAAAAGTGGTCTCATAAGACAGGTGGTCTTTTAATACAGTTTCAATCTATATGAAATACACTACAAGGGGGGACTTAGTAGTCCTATAACTCAAGGTTTTGTTTATTCTAGCTGGTCTCTTACGCAGGTTTGATTACATATTGTTTTTTGTTCTTTGCAGGGACCACCTCACCTCACCTATCGTCTCCAGCCGGTCTGTGTTTAAGGCCCGGATACATTTTTGTGAGGATGGTAGTAACGATTGATTGATTGATTGTTGGTTGCTTTACGCCGCATTAGCACAACAAGGCTATATCGCGGCGAGAGCTAATTCGAATATTTTTTTTACAATTTAAAGCATATTCTTAAAATCAGACAAAAGGCCCTTCAATAAACTAAAATTCTAGATTAAAGCAAATTGATTATTTACAAATAAAAATGAACATTAAGATAACGTGATAAAATTTAAAATCGTTTTAAATATAATAACATTTTTATATTTTAGAATATATTCCAACTTCTAAGAATGAAACAATATTTATAAATGGAACATTATTAAATAAATCATACATATTATTGACATTGAAATGCTTCTTACGAATATCAGCATTGAAGTCGCCCATAAGTATAAATGGTGAGGGTAATTGATCAGTGAGGTTTTTGAGTTCAGCTTTATCGATAATTGAATTGGGTGGAATATATATAGAACATAATGTAATTGTTTTATCTAATGATAAACGAATTGCAACTGCCTGCAGATCCGTGGTGAGTTGGACTGTGCTATGAATGACGTTGTCCTTCACAAAAATGGATGATCCGCCTGCAGCACGTTCATCTACCTTAGAAAATGTGCTATACATGTTGTATCCTTTTAAAGATACATTGTCACTTTCTTTTAAATGAGTTTCTTGAAGACAAAATGCAGTAGGTAAAAAAGACTGAACTAGAAGCGTTTACTCGAGAAGATTTATTTTAAGACCTCGGCAATTCCATTGGATGATATTAGTCATGTTTTGTTAATAGACGGGCGAATGCTATCGAGTTTTCCAGCATTCTTATTTCGCTCACCCTGAGATTGTAATCTTTCGGGTGGCGGAACACTTTCGATTTCCATTTCTGATTCGTCGTTAAGTGTTGAAAATCTGTTGTGTGAGGAGAGTCGTCGATCTCCAGGACCATGTGCAGCTGGTTTTACTCCGCCTCGACCCCTACCCCGCGACCTCGAATCAGAAGACTTCTGAGAGGATGTATTTGTTGGCTTCTTTGGGACATCCTTCTGTTCTGGAGAACGAAGAGGAGACGGGGCTTTAGAAGACTTTGTACTAGATGCAGAAGATAAACTAGTTTTATTAGATGCAGATGAAGGAGGACTATTGGAGATGGAAGAATCATCAATGTCACTGGGAAGATCCCAGACAGATTCACCGCCCCAACTGTCTGATTTAACTGTATCTTTTTTATTTGATTTCTTTTTTTCATTTTTTTTAGATGATGACATTGAGCTCTGTAAGGAAGATTGAGTTGACTGAGTACTGGTTTTAGAAGGTGTTGGTTTTCTTGGAATTAATATTTTATCGTTAGGTTCTGTTTCAACAGGCAGCATTGTAAATGTCTCAGCATCAATTGGCCAGGTCATGCGAGTTTGTGTATGCTCGTGACTGAATGAGCGGACAACTTTGCTGGCGTACGATGGTCTGTTCGAAACAAGATCATTCGAAACAGAAGCTATCTGTTTAGCTTCTGGGTAACTGATGTTTCTTTCTGTTTTAATTTTGATAATATTTTTTTCTTTAAGGTAAACAGGGCAGTCCCTAGATGATGAAAAATGGGATTCACCACAGTTTACGCATTTAGAAGATTCAGAGCTACAGGTTGTTCCCTCGTGTCCTTCGTCAGAACACTTGAAGCATCTCTGCGTACCACGACATTGTTTGCTTCCATGACCAAACTTTTGACAAGTGAAGCATCGAATTGGGTTAGGGATAAACCTGTCAACTCTGATTCCGAAGCAACCTAAAGTAATAGATGGAGGAGGAGTTGGAGTTCTAAATGTCAAAAGATATGTATTTAATTTGATTATATTTCCATTCTTTTTTATTTGAAATCTAACAACATCAGTTGAAAGTTCCTCACAGATTTCTTCCACGGTAAGGTCACCAAGGTATTGACTTCTGTCTCGAATGATCCCCTTACAGCTGTTCAAACTGTTGTGAGGAGAGGCAGAAACAGGAAAGTTTGTAATTGTTGTCAGTGTAAGCAAATTTGTTGATTGACTTTTGTTGGAACATTCAACCAACAAATTGCCTGATCTCATTTTTGAAACTTTTTTTACAGTACCAGCAACGCTTTGAATTTGTTTGTGAATCACAAAGGGAGATATTTTGGAAATTGGTTTTTCATCTGTTCCTTTTATTACAATAAATCTGGGCCAACTGTCATCTTCCTGACAGGGCACTGAATCATCACATTTTCTTTTTTTATGTATTAAAGCTGATTTAGAGGGTTGGTTTTGTTGTGCCATAGGAAATGAGAAAGATTCACCATTCTTGTCATCCACCCACCTCGGAGTGCCTACAAGGGCGATGCTGTGTTTCCGTGGCGAGCCGGGGTCAAGTGCTAATGCTGAAAACGAGCTCCAAGTATAACATGTATAACGTAGCTGGTCCCCAAAATTAGCACCCAAGATCCACTGCGGAAAGCACCAGATGTTCCAAGAATGGTATACTCAAGCAGAGCGTATCCATCAAGCGAAATAGAAAGCGTACCACTTGATTGACCCATGAGCCATCGCCTTCTTCAGTTATCCGAAATATAAATAGCTTTATTTTAAACACATGTGTATATCATGAAAATTGTTACAAGAAAGCTTATTGTTGAGGATTAACTGAAGGGCTCGACATGACCAGCCGATTGATCGAACCGGGTCCATCCGACCTCCCGTTTAGATGATATTGGAGCCAAAGCAGCTTATTGAACTATAGTCTTGTCCGTCCGGGTATTTTCTGACCGTAAGGAGTCTGGCTACAGCCCTCATCCGCAAGGATCTCGTCAACCACCGACACGGGTAGCAACCCACGGCCAACGGGTTGGAGAGCCTATTTTATTCAAAACATCGGGCAACTCGTACGATGTTCGGATCACTTTAGTCTGGTCTCTACCCTTCGACCTGTCCAGCATGGGTAACCCTACTAGGAGACGAAGCTCCAACTGGCATAGCTCTTGGGGTCACTGAGACACGCAAGCCCCCCGACCACGGCAAGGATAGCGATCCACCGGGGGGGGGGGGGGGGGGGGTAGTAACGACAATGAACAAATGGAAAGTATACGTCAAACTAAGACATATTAAAATATCCATTTATACTTCATTTTTTTTGATGGATCATTAATGTTTACAGGAAACTAACTGCATAAATAAACAACTTTGTCTATTTTTTACAGAGGGAGTAGACTAAAACAAGAGCAAAATATATAAACCGTATTTGTTATATATAAATAGGCTACAAGTAGGAATGGTCTTCCAATTTCAAATATCAACCTATTCAAGAACGTTTATGTTTAGTTGTCCGTGTTTTTTTGTGTGATAAGAAGTATGTCCAACGACTTCATTTGTATTAATTCCTGAGAACCGTGTGTGTGTTAGAAAAATATTTGTTTTACTACGTCAATACTAGGCTTTTAAGAGCATGTAGAAAAGTGGTTGAGGCTGGTTCATATCTGTCATATTTGTATTTCGTAAATTGTTTTGTTATAAATTATGCCATGAGTTTTTTCGTTTAAATTTGTTTCACATTTTTTATGTCGGGGCTTTTTATAGCTGACTAAACGGTATGGGTTTTTCTCATTGTGGAAGGCCATAGTGTGGCATATAATTGCTTACTACCGATTTTTTAAAACTCTGGTGGAAAGTTGTCTCTTTGACATTCATAGCACATCTCCTCATTTTTATATTATATTTGTCTTTTATTACACTACATTACATTAATTTCTTGTCTAGGTTCCATTGCAGATTTTTTAAATGTAAATTTTATATCTTTTTATGCATCCAACAGGTGCCTATTCAATGTTAAAAAGATACAAAAGATACCAACGGAATAATAAAAAAAACAGAAAAAACGAATAAAAACAGGGAACATGGCAACAAATGATAAAAAAACAAACAAACAAATAGTTCAGATAAATTAAAAGATGAGCAACACAAACCCCATCAAAAACGTTACAAAATTCAGGTTCTCCAGCAAAATGTATCAATCAATCAATATTTATGCAGTCAATCAATCAATATGTATGCAACAAGTCCTCTATTACAGCAATTTCGATATTTTTTGCAAATGTGAAACATTTAGAAACATTAAAGTTCGGGAAAAGGGCCATATTTGTCTTTCAAAATGGCGGCAATGATAACCATTACAGCACATATAAACGGAATACATTCATATATATCTGGTTATACCAGATGTCTAAAAAATCTGTGTTTTTGGAAGAAGTCAATACGCCTATTGTACATAATAAATCAATTGATCTGTGATCATGAATGATTTAAAAATACAACTTGGCAAGGAAGTATATCAATACAAATTGAATACTTTTATGAAAGAATCAAGGCTTCACACATTGATTTTATTGTCCGTTTGAATTGTGTCATTCATAATCAATATTTATAAAGAATAATCGTACGAAACGGAATAGAAATACTTGTAAAACAATATAAAATATTTTGTCTGTAGAATGTCAAATATATTTATAGATATAGTCATTTCACACAGTATATTGAGTCACTCTATATATGTGTATGTACATGAAATATTTGCCACTGGATGTTCAAGCAAACAAAAAATCGATCAATAATATATTCAGTTTTACATTATCGTATAGTTATATTTAGGGAACATTTATTCAAAGTTAGACGAAAAATGCATGTGAAGAGATAAAGATGGCTTCATTGAAGAACGTTAAACCCGACTAGTCTACTGGTAACTTGAACCAGTTTTGGTCGGAATCATTCTTAGAACTCTTTTCAAATCGTGTTCTATTTTCATATTTGTCAACACAAAGATATATATTTAAATTGTGATTAAATATATGGGCACTCTTTTATCTACTTAAATTTGCGTTTATGTAAAGTTAGAATACAGGGAATAGATACTCATGAATCGAATAAAATAAACAGTGTTTTAGACTTTCGCCTATATTTCTTACACTATTTACACATTTGACCTTATGATACCAGTGACATAGATGTTCTACTTCTTTTCACACTTTCATACTGCATGGTACAACATTAAATGAAATGTATCTAGTTTATATTTGTTCCAAGCAAATGACTATTTTGTTACGAGTTCGCAAAAATTATTTCGACAAGCGACTAAAAAATAACAAGAGCATGTCGTCCAAAGCTACGTCACAAGGTTACAGTCAACAGGAAGAAATGTCTCCTTTTTCCTGGACAGAAATATAATTCTGATAACGAGTCGATTATATAGCTTCTAGAAAGAAAGAACACAGACAACGAAAACAATTTAAGCAAACAATGGGAGCTAGCTCTTGGCCTGTCTCACATATAAACGGAAGATAAGACACATTGAACTGGCTTCGATTAAACTGCTGGACTTGCAAAAAATGTGCTTAAGCCAAACTTGCCGTGCAGCAACATTAACACTTTTAATGGTAGTTTTTAATGACTGCATTGATCATCGCAAAGATAAAAATTAACAAGGCCATCGAAAGTGAAAATAAAAATAATAAAGCACCAGTTTTCAGTTTTTCAACATTTGATACATGTACATGAAATATTTACAATAGGAATTAAAAATTTTGACCTAATTGTACTAAGATTATCCCATTTTCTTAAAACAATTTCACACTTCATGGTAAAACATTAAATTGATATAGCTTTATGTATGCTCCAAGCAAATTACTTTTTTGTCAAGTGTTTGAAAAATATTTGGACGAGCGATTAAACAATAAAAAGAAAATATGTCGTCCAAAGCTCAATCATGGTAAACATATATTAACCTTTGACCGAAATAGACGCTGTGATTCAAAGAAAAGTGGCAAACAGTTTAATCATATATCTATACACTCCTTTTCTGAATGACTTTTAAATTATTTGGTTTATGTTTGATATCGCGTGCTCCATCACTATGATTGTTTGAGCGGTCTGGCAAGTTTAGCTGAATAGTGATTTTAAAAGAAGACGACCCACACAAATATTTCTTATACATAAATATACATTTTCAAGGATTAAATAATAATAAAAATAATAATAATCACTTATGAAAGGTAATGTATAACTAAATTTGATTAAATAAACATGCGTGTATTGATATTATTGAATATCATGAATAAACAATAAGAATTGCCGGTGCATACAAACAAAAACAACAACCAGAGACCCAAGGAGCCTGAGTCGCTCACCTTGATCCACAAACAACTTCAACAATGGCCAGTCTCCAACATTACAGTAATATGTTTTAGCATAATATATGCAAAAGTTGGGCAAAAATCATCATTAAACAATGTTAAAGGGCAATAACTCCTATAAAGAGTCGACTGACATTTTCGGCCATGTTGATATATTTGCAAATCTTATCTTGCTGATAATTTTTTTCATTTTGCAATTCAACTTTATTTACTATACATGTAGCTTAATATGCAAATATGCAAAAGTTTGGTTAAAGTCATCATTAAAGGAACAATAGCTCATAAAAGGAGTCAACTGAAAATTTCTGCCATCTTGACAAATATGTAGATATTGTCCTGTTGTTAATTTTTAATATTTTTGTTCAGGCTAATATATGTTTGGCCAATATGCCAAAATAAGTAAAACAAATCGTCTTTCAGGGACAACAGTCCCATAAGGAGTAACTATCAGTTTTTTGTGTACATGGATAACAGGTATATATTCTGAAAATTTTTGTTTTGCCAGAATTTCTCTATTTATAACGAATTTCAGGATATATAAGACAATAGTTGCATTTTACCCCTATGTTCTATTTTTAGCCATGTCGGCCATGTCGGTTAGATCATCGGACACTTTTGTTTAAACTACATACCTCAAGGATGTTTGCGGCCATGTTTGGATAAATTAGATCAGGTAGTTTCAGAGGAGGAAGATTTTTTGAAAGATAACGGACGACGACGACGGATGATGGACACCAAGTGATGAGAATAGCTAAATGACTCAAACAATGATTTTTCTACTACAAATTATTAGTTGGAAATGACTCAATATATTGAAGGTTTCAATTAGTTTGAAGTTGGGGTAACTCAGGTATTTAGAAAGGACAATCGATCAATGTCATGGTTGGTTTCGAGAAGTTGCTAGACACAATAGAAAGCGTGCAATTAACCCGTATTTCCATTTATTAATGTTAATTAATTCAAAATTACACGATAGCAAAAACAATTGTTTTAATAAAAATCAAGGACACAGATCGTTTTGTATCTGCCGTATCACGTATTATGATAGAATTATATTCACTCGATAGCCGGTAATCATGAGGGTTTGAAAACGTACAGTACGATTTATACGGACAATCGATTGATTAATTGATTTTGCTTTAACCTTCAGTGGCCAACATTAAATTCAATTTTGATGGTTCGGAAAGCAGGTCTACAAGGATAAACGGCGGGAAAGCTCTACTGCCATTGAAAAAAGCAATATGTTACCTATACGGAATCCTCAAAGGGTTTTACACATGTTCTTTTACGTGCAGAGTGTATGACACTATCTCAAAACAAGACAACAGATTCGACGTCCATATTTTAAATGGCTGTGTTTGGCATATCGTACAACCAAACGGTCGCTCCGTCAGCAACGGCTGCAGTGTCGGATTGTAAAAGTGTAGGTGGCTATATATGAGGGTGTGGATAGGGTTTACAGAAAATAATGGCTAAAAAATAATTAATAGTAATGAAAAGAGAAAAACGAGCAAAAATATAGGGAATAAATAATATTTGTTAAATCATTTTCATGGGAATTTTACAGAATGAGCGTCATTTTTAAAGAGTAAAGAATAATGACTTAAACATTTTAAGAATACCGAAATGTAAGACTCCCTCCCCTTTCTATAGACCTTCCTTTATTGCTGTAGCCAATCCACCCTTTAGATTTTTGCGAATGGGTTTATGAGCCCAATTAACTAAGTAAACTGTTTATATATTTATGTCTGCCTTCACCATTTAAAGTCTACTGTCTGTTAATACATACATCTATGTCAATAATTTACTAGAGTTATTATATTGTATGCTTTTGTAATTGATTTGTTTGCACATTGATAGAAATTTAATTTGAACTTCACCTCCACTAATTTAAATATCAACTTACTTTCTCAATATTTCTATAGAAAAATCTGTTCAAGCGAAGAATTTGCGAATATAAAGACACAAAGGATAGAAGCGTGGGTTTAAGTGCATGCTCATCTCAGATAAATCAGATTTTATTATTATGGATTATGTTTAAATGAAAGAAACTAATACAAAATTGTGTTGCAGATATATATATATATATAGATATTTGACGTCCCAATTTTGAAACATTTATGTCTGCTTATGACATCCAGGTAAACGAAACGGTCGCACCTCAACAGCGGTCTGACTGCCGGATATTAGAAGTGCAGGTGTCCTGCATGTTTCTACACTAAATCCACCCTTTGGAATTATGCGGATGTTTATGATCATGGAGGTTCTATTCCTTAGCATAATTAAGCCAATCAATGCAAGATACACTGTATATGTTATTATAATATCTGCTTTCACCGCTTACAGTATTTGCTCCTTAACGTCAATAAATTACCACAATTATTACATTAGGGTCTGGATGCCGGGTCCTTCTATTCTGTATCCTTTGATTTTCAAGCCATTTGTCTCTATTCTTTATAAATGTTGCCTGTTTTTCTCTATTTTTCATATTAACAGCCCATTATTCTCTATTCTTAATTTTGTTGGCCAATTTTTCTCTAGTCTTTATTTTCTTTGCCCTTTTTTCTACACATTTTGCACATTATTCTCTATTCCGTTTACTCTCGTTTGTAATTGATATGCTTGCACATTGATAAACTGCACATTTACTGATTTAAATATCAAAATCTCAATTCTGTTATCAAAAAATCTGATGAAGGCGAATATAAAGGTATTGAAAACAGACGCGTGGGTTCAAATGTTCCTTTCAGATAAATCATATTTTAAAGAAGTTTTAAAGTTTGAATTATATTTAAAAGAAAAAGAGGTAATACAAAATTATGATTGTAATATATACTATTAGGCTAATCGTTCGGTACCTTATATATGTATAGTAATATTTTTCAAGGCAGTAATGATCATTCTTTGAGGACAAAGACATATTAAATTTTGCTAGTAGACACGATACGATACTAACGTGAAGGTTGTAGCTCTTTGTTGAATAAATTCATAATCTGTCTACACGCGAAAATATTTTAAGATTGGCCTAATGGCATTGTCACTTCCCTGTTGCTGAACAGCATGCAATATGTCTCTTTTAGATGTCGTGTTTAGTTTTGTCTGTTGATCTAATCCACAAATCTTATGTTATCTATAATCTACACTTTAACGGCAATTTCTTCCGTAATGGTAATTAAATAAGCTACTTACAAACAATAATGGTACTTGATTGTCAATCTAGTGATAACAAACATACAGGAAGATTTCGTAATTTGAACGACTATTTTAATCATTACCGAACGAGGAAATGAAAAAAATGAAGTGACAAAATATCTTTTGGATTATTATATTTACCCCCCCCCCCCCCCCCCCCCGGCCGAAAAATTGTATTTCTAAATGTAAAAGACAAGCACTTGTATTCGGCAAATTGAAATGACCAATTGCACGTACAGGACAAATGCACGATAACTAATTATTCTACCCGGATCAGCTCCAACCCTCCCCCTCTCATATATGCGGTTACAATCTTGAATTTAACATACAATTTTTATGTATTCTTACCTCCAACTGTTTCTTCAAAATGTGATAAAATATTCGAAAGTGTAAAGATTCCAGAAGTATTCCATACAAATAATAATAACAACAGATGGCGCTGAGTTGTATTCATACTGATGTATCGTTTTAGCGTATAGAGTGGTGTGTGTATGTACAAATGTACCCGGTGTATTACGATCTGTTAATTGTCGTAAACTATGCTTGCATAATTTAAATACCCAATATAAATAATAGAAAATCCACCTCAGTACATTTGTCCATCGATTGTTGAAAATGAATGTTATATTTAAATGGCAGTTTTTTTTTTAGAATTTGATTACCAGACCGTGGTATAGTATAGTAAAGTAGCTAAGGTTAATAAGACCGTCTTTTGAAAAATCGTGATTTCGTGATTTAGAGCACGCATAAGAATGATTCAATGTTTTTCTGATTCATAGCATTTCGTGATCGAAATTTCTGTTGATTTCACAGCTAGCATATATTTTTTTTGTTCTCAATAATACCCGGACATATATACCACCGTACCTTATTAGGAAAGATTTAAATAATATATCTTCTACATATATTGCTGTAAGAGGAATTATAGTCATGATATAGTGGAACTTAAAATTATGAGTACAAACATGTAATACCTTTTTTCTATACGGTAAAACCTATCTTTTGTAGATTATAATACCTATCTTTTCTAGATTATAAACCGAAATCAATAATATAAAACTTGTTTATTACAAATTATCGACCACTTTTCAAGCTAAAAAAAACTTTTAAATCCTGAATCTTAACTTTTGACATCATTTGGTTACTTTATAAAATTTTTGAAAATGAGGTCTGATAAACAATCTTTGTACTGATTGATATTTTAGTCTAAATGATTTATTTATTATTTTTAATTGGCTTTCAGTAACTGCGGATACTCTAATTCCGGTGCTTTGTTCCTTTTGTTTTTATGTTATTTGTTTTTGTCCCTCAAACCGATCTTTTGAGTTAAACCAATTGCTTCGGATTTTTACAGTTTGTTCTTATGGTGTGCAGTTATACCACTGTCCCAGGTTAAGGAAGGGTTGAGCGCTCACACACATGTTTAATCTCGCCACATTCTTCACGTGTCTGTAATAAAGTGTAGTTATCGTCGGTTAATGCGTGTCATATTTGTTTTTCGTAAATTGTTTTGTTATAAATTAGGCCGTTGGTTTTCTCGTTTGAATTGTTTCTCAATTTTCATGTCCGGGCCTTTCATAGCCGAATATACGGTATGGGTTTTTCTCATTGTTTAAGGCTGTACGGTTAGAAATAACTGCTTATATCAACTTCATTTGAACTGTGGTGGATAGGTGTCTTATTGGCAATCATACCACATCGCTTTATTTATACATGTACATGTATATATATTTAGAGTTGCAAAAATTAGGTCCATGTTCATCAACAATTAGGTCCATGTTCATCAACAATTAGGTCCATGTTCATCAACAATTGCATTATCATAACTATGTGTTTTGTTTTATGTTTGCACCTGAAATTCTTGAATGTTAATACTGTGTTAATACTGTGTTAATACTGTGTTAATAATGTGTTATATTTTGTGACTTTGTTGACCCATATGGGTGTAATTTTTAAATCAAATCACATAATAAAAAGTAAACTGGGAGAAATATATTGCAATGTTGTAGAAAAAGAATATTTGTTCATCCGTTTGACCCAATGACGTGAAGTTAATATTTTATTTATCATTTTAATTCTAATTTTACAGTAAGACTACAAAAGCGGTCTTGAATATATTGCGATATGTTAAATATACAACTTCAACGTTAAATAATGGAATTGATCAGTCACTTAAAAAAATTATTTGAACGAATGATTTAAACTAAATGTACTACAATTCTCATTTGCATTAAAATTGAGAACATGAATAATTTTCAATGACGGTATAAGCATTCCTTTAACGCTTGTGATGTTTTCAGTGATGAGAAAGGTTGACGCAAATTTCATATTATAATTGTAACATATTTATGGGCCCATATCTTTTCGTTGTCTTATTTATTTCCAATTATGGATCTAATATTAAGCGTACAATAAAATTAAATGATTATAATATGTTCTAATCGGCCAACGGGGGATAACTCAAATCACAAACATGGCTCTCATATATATATATAATTACTCTATATATCAGCACAACAATGTTAAATCTGCTTCCGCAAATTTTTGGAGAGAGAGAGAGAGAGAGAGAGAGAGAGAGAGAGAGAGAGAGAGAGACTCTTTACAGTCTCTCCCGTGTCAGCAGCAAGTAAGATAGCAAGAAGTGTGGTATCCTAAATGCAGCGGACACCAGGGGATGATATCTTGAACACTGACTGACATGCTAAATACATATCTGGAAAATGTCTTTTCCTACCTTTATCAAAAGAATAAAAGATAGCTTGAATGCAGTTGACACTAGGGGACGATGCCATTAGGATATAAGAATATTTTCATTTATAGAAAAAAAAGACTAGTATTTGTTTGACACTTAAAGCAACAAGTAAATTTATCAAAAATTTAGAATAGGTAAAACCTAGTATGTATAAAATAATCTTAAATTATTTGTATATAAAATTACATATCATTTTAAGTAAATCAACATTTTCTACACTAAAGACCCAACCCCAATATCTAGTAGCTTATTTTAATTCCTGTATGTTTTTATAAAACAGTATCAAAAGCCTTCCGAACGTCAACAAAACTGGCAAACATTTGCATTTCAGTATTTGTTTATGAGGCAGTTAAGTATGAACATATGGTCTGCCGTTCTAGCTTTCTTTGTAAATCCAATTTGACTATCATGTATAATACTATGTCCTGAAGACATCTGTCCAATCGTAAACATAAAATGTTTTCCAATTCCACTTGTTATTGCAATTCCTCTATAATTGTAAGGGTCACTTGCATCACATCTTCGGTAGCCAAGGGTTACGATCCAGTCCCTTTCTCTCCACCCGTAATACCGCCAAAGAAATATCCGTGCAGCACTAACACAAAGACTTATAATTAAATACTAATCAAACTAATTCTATAAACTAGTTCCACACGTGACAGTTTCTAAAAATAGAAATAGAAAAGAGAATATCCAAATATAACGGATTAGAAATATAGATTCTTACATTGATACCAGTGGATTATCGGATTTATCCAATCGAGATAGTTAAAATTTAAATATAATTTAACTATCGAGATTGGATAAATCCGATAATTCACGAGTAACTATGTAAGAATCTGTTTCTCTAATGATTAAAAAATACATTTTCATTTTTTGTTGAACCAAAACCCCCTTCGAGTGCCTTCCACATTTCACAAAGTTGTCAATTTCATTAACACCTGTTGGCATATTTTGAGCTGATAAAGGTTATGACCCTTAAATTCATCCAATCATCTTCTGAGATCACCGGCAACCACACGTTGATTAAATTTTTTTATACAATGAGTGCAGAAAGGTATAAATTGTCAAAGAATTAGAGAAATAAATTTATCTGCGAAGAGCAACATACCCGACTGTATTACACGTGACCTTCTGTTGTGTCAGTGTTACAACAGGTTCTAGTCGTTATACAGTCTGCTCCTTTGTAAGTCCGTAGAAGGTGCAGACTTATTAAAGTTATTGTCTGCTTAGCAATGAGGCATCATCAAAAGTATGCTATCACGGGCATGTTTTTTTTATGGAAATGATAATACAGCATGAACAACACGATGGGTGCCACATGTGGCGCACGATCTGCTCACCATTCCGGA
The DNA here is from genome assembly GCF_021869535.1 of Mytilus californianus. Taxonomy (NCBI): domain Eukaryota; kingdom Metazoa; phylum Mollusca; class Bivalvia; order Mytilida; family Mytilidae; genus Mytilus; species Mytilus californianus. Next base: position 8,938,541 of record NW_026262582.1, read on the forward strand.
GCACCTGGGATCACCCCCGGGTTTGGCGGTGTTCGTGCTGCACAGTCTTTATTTTTCTATGATGTGATTTGTGTACTGTTGTTTGTCATTTCGTCGTATTTTGTTTTTTGCCGTGGCATTGTCAATTTGTTTTCAACTTATGAGTTTGATTATCACTTTGGTATCTTTCGCCACCATTTTAAGCTTTCAGTTAGAAAAATGAAGCCTTCATACCTCACGAGTAAATTATCTTGTTGATAAAAACGCAAACAACGACCATCGATATGATCTTGATTTTGGGAAGGAGTCTTCAAATATTGTTTCAATCCGGATCGTTTCTTGATATGCGAGTAATTTAGAATCCATTGTGCAACACCCGAAGCTCTTTTCTGGGATAACTTTCACCGGCGAATTATTCGCAAATAATCAGTAAATAAATTTAAACAAGCACATGGTCATGAACCTATCCTCGTCAGTGATTGTCACTGTCACATCTTTATATATTTTTTTTTTCATTTTTTTTTTTCGGTGTTGATGGCAAATCTTTGAGGATCTTACATTGATTCCAAACTGTTTAGTCTTTTTGCGATTTAGTGCTGGACATATTGTACATCGATAGCTGTTTATTGGTGAAAAACCTATATACCTTTTGTTTTAGTTGATGTCTCTGTGACGTCTACTCTACAGTTCCTGCTATTCAAATGCAATATATGTTACACGTACCAAATTCAGGATGTTTTTTTTAGATAAAGTCTTTTCTATTTATGAACCTTTTTATCCTCCAATAATTAAAATTTTAACTCAATATTCGCTACAAATTTATCAGGACATTATAAACACATCCAAACCAATACGAAACGAGCACTTGACGATACAGGAAAAATAAATTTGTATCTTCCTATGACTCTTTATGTCATAGCAGTCTTATTTCTGAACTATTGATTTGTCAGGGAACAACAGTTTTCACTGTATGATGATATTCCCGTACCTAAAGAGTAAGGGTGGGTACCTTGATTTACCTCTGTTCGTCACCTACCTCGTCTGTATTTTACATGTGCGTCCGTCCGTCATATTATAAGTTGCATTTTGTCTCATCAACTACAGACGATGATCTCTAGAAATGTAACTACTTCTTTTGTACTTGAAATTAAATTAGCTATACGATATGTGATATAACTTAAATCTGACGAACATCTCCTTATTTTTCTACTATACATGCATTGATTTCCTTGGCCTCAATACGTCACTTATCGCCGTCACATATGCTCGGCAACAACAAAAGATATTAAAGTCAGGATATTCTGTTACAAGCTCTGACATTAGAAGCAATCAGTTTAAAGTACAGTATTTTAACAACTCATGAAGTTCAGTGATGAAGACTTTCTATGTTTACTTATTTTTTCAGTTCAAAAATGTGGTTTAGAAATATGCACTTGCAATGTCCGTCGGGCAAATCTGTGCTGAAAGAGAGGGGAGAGGTCCATTTTATATAAGTATCGTAATAAGTATGTATTAGCAAATGCTAGTGACATGCGTACTCTTTATATTTATCGTTACCAATAAATCTCTGAGGGGTGACTATGTGACGTTTTCCAAGGCAAAATGTCTTCCTTCCAAAAACATACCCTCTTTTTCTAGTAAGTGGAAGCCGAGATTCTCCGCCCTTCAGCACAGTCGACTAATCCGAAGACCCAAATATGTCACGTAATTGAATTGTTGCTATTTTTTTCTCGCAACAAATATATGCATGAAATATTGATGTTAAACATGAATCCCTCATTCTGTCGGTAATACACATTTGTAGCAGGCACTTCAGTGGTTGATACATTAAGATATTGACCGACATAAACACGTAAACAGAAGGCCACTCAGTATACTTTTAATATTGAATATTAATGAGTTTTTTTCCGTTTGCGTAATCCGATCCAGAATCGATGTGAGATAGTGTGTGTTGATCATGTGCTATAAATAGAAGCGTACAATGAAGTGCACGTGTAGAACTACTCTCTCTATAGAAATATTAATAGTATTTTCATTATGAACACCTTATTTTTGTATTCAATATGGATTTTTACAATATTAACGTCGATAAAATGTAAAGTGAAAGATAAACCACCTGATATATCAGATCAATATCGTAATTGGGACATAAATGATAATCCTGAAGTACAAAGTAAGTAATTTTTCTAGTTAATTGCAAAACTTATGTACTTGTAGTACTTAAAATAATAGGTAAAATTATGTGGGTGGTTATAAGCCATAGACTTTATCATACACATCCAACTGTGTATTATACATACAGGTTATGTTTATAATTATATATGTAATAAGTGTGTATTGAATATATTTGTATTCGTACTGATATAGTTCTTTGTCGCTAAGATTTATGATTTTATCGGATTTTGTTCATCATGTTTCTACAATTGATTTATTATTCTGCGATTTCAACATGTTCAATAATATTCTTATAGTTTTTTTTAAAAAAATACTTCTTCTCGTACACTATTTTATGTTCTTATTTTTTTCAATATTTTAAGGAAAAATAGTTTCATCCTATTATCATGATTATATCTAACTCATGCTTTGTTCACCACACTAAAAAAAGTTTGATTTTCTTTCTTTCTCTCTTTCTTTTCTCCTTCATCATGTTCATATTTTCTTTCTTTATATGTGATATTATTTACTCGTAAATATTTATTGCTTTCATTTACAAAAATGTAACGCAACCTTTATATAAATAAATTTTAAATTCAAACATATATAAACTATGTATACTAATAAAAGAAGTGTTTACAAGAACGTCTCTAGGTTACAAGAACGTCTCTAGGTTACAAGAACGTCTCTAGGTTACAAGAGCGCAACTATTAGCAATGCATTTTCCTTTTGGATACCAAAGGTGTTCAAAATTTTATTTTTTTAACATTGTTAAAGAATAAACAAATATAAAAAATGTATAGCAGTTCTAGTTGGTACTAAAGCAAAAACAAAAAATATATGGCATGTGGAAAGAGTGCCCTTAAATACAGTTATAATGGAAGCTTCCAATGTTTGCATTCAATAGAAAGGCAAGTTTTGAATGGCTCCTTAGTTGACAGGTTAATTTCTACATTTTAAAAAATATAAATGTAATTTCCCGGAATTTTTTTACCTTAACATGTGTTAAATGGATAAGCTTTACAAATAAAATATATTTCCAAATCTGTATTACCCAATCAGAAGTCTCACGCTATTTTATTCTAAGTACCGTAAATAATGCCAGTAATTAATAAGATTATTGCTTTCTTTCACCCAATCCAATAGTCTATAGACCAGCAGTTTTTTTTTGTTTTTTTTTGTCATTTGATGAATTCACTGTAAACATTCCACACATTTAGACTATACCAGTTAGACACTTCAAATGGCTACAAACATAATAGTACGGACTACAGGTGCTTGGGGAATGAACTCCCCCACGACCAACAGCACCATTCTGCATACTGAAGAAATTTAGAAATTTTATTGTGAATTAATTAAAAAAGAAAATAGCCAATCACCTGTGGTATGAACTTAAATAATGCTCGTTCTGCTTTTCTGGGGTATATTTAATTAAGTATAATTTGATTTCATTTTTTTTTTCTGTATACGGGGTCAAGGAGGGAACTTTTCAAGAATCGTGGGTATATTTGTTTAAATTTAATTTTATTCGATTTTTCGGTTTGGGGTTCTCTTGGGTTGTTTCATTGTTCACTAGAACTTTACACTTTTATTCGGTAAACCGCATACACTTATAAGTCAGTTTGAAATGACACAGTCATAGTTAAGTGAATCATACTTCTGTTAAATCGATTTTCTGGCAGTTACAACGTTTGATTTGTATTACAAAATATCTCTTTTTCCTGTAATACTGTAATATTTTGTTCTGTTGATGGTAGTAGGCAAATCTCCAATTATGTAATGTAGCATAAAAATGTAATATCAGCAGCCGTGATACGATTATATACAATGATATACGGTGATTTACTGCACGATTTGACAGCAGGTCAGATATTCATTTCGAGAGATCCGTAATAAGGTTTCAAAAGGAATTAAAATGTGTTCTTGTGTGTCTGTGTGTGTGCGTCAAAAGAGGCGGGATCAAGAAGGTTTTGGTACATTTGTACCTGATTTGACCAGTATTTTCGAATTTTACAAAAAAAAAAACCTCAAACACCGGCACCCCTCCTCTGAATCCCCCAATTGGTCGTCTAAAACTTGTACATCAGTATAACTGAATTTTTGTTTCTAAATAAAGTAATCACATAAAATGATAATAACTGAATGAGTTTAACTAAATTTAGTTTTGTATGGCTCCCAGTTAGTAAAATGCAAGTGTTATATTTTTTGTTGTTGTCCCGACTGCGATAGTAGACGGGCATTGTTTTTTCCGGTTTCTGGCTCTGCCTTACGTTCGTCCATCCGTTCCGTATCAGGTAGAAGTTTTGGTTAAAATAACGTGTTTAGTACTTATGCCAAATTATATATAATATATAATTCTTATTCCATGGTTTACTCAATATGGAAATGTGATAATGCGAGGGGGGCACGGTGTTCTGTTAACACGTATTCTTGATCTTTTTACTTTCATTTACTAGTATTTATTTCAATTGTTAGTCTCTGAGTTCAAACTTTATTTTTATCCTCCTCCCCAAGGACGAGTTACCTTTCTCAACGTGTTCTTCCCCCTTTCTTTCATTTTGACCATCAACATTGGGACTTTGAGATGTCCATCCCCTCCCCAGACGATAATGTCACATAATTAGTGGTCAAGGAAACACATTTAATGACTTTATAAACTTTTGTAATTCGTCATAACACTATGTGAATCAGAGCGAATACCGACATGTGAATCAGGGCGATAACATCAAATACAGACAATTACAATGAAACTAAATGATATACAAAAGCTTTACATATCGGAAAATACATAAATATTACATATACAAAGGGATGTATCCGGTTATCTGTACTTTTGTCATCTTATGATTCATCAGGAGAATATTAAAATGTTGTCATTTTCAGTTGCAGTAAAAATATCCATCCCTTCTGCTTTTTTGGCTAGATCATTCGCCGCTTGTAAAAATACCGTTGAAAATTCATGATGTGACGAAAGTCAACACATCTTGGCCACTCGATCACCCAAGGAGAATCCATGAGATTATATTTTATGTGAAAGACCGCATCGGTTGTATCTTGGTAGTGTGGGAGGTCATGGGTTCATTCTCTGATCGGGTCAAACCAAAATCTTGCACATATATATGTATATATGTAGGTAATTGCTGCCTCTATGTTAAGCACGCGGCATTTGGAAGTAACAACAAAGACTTGTCGACTTGGAGTTCGAGTAATAAAGGGTGACATGCCTTCCTATGTTCTGTTACGAACAAGCACGTTAATAATCCAGCTCAGTGATTCAGTCTTGTACAAAACAGGGCTTATATATAGATATAGGAAGATGTGGTATGAGTGCCAATGAGACAACTCTCAATCCAAGTTACAATTTATAAAAGTAAACCATTATAGGTCAAGGTACGGCCTTTATATTACATCAACATGTTCTCGTCCTGATATGCATGTAAAGTTGGCCACTGGACGTTAAATCAATTCATCCATCTGTAGTTGACAAGAGATGTTCCACTTGAAATCGAGTTCGATTGAACATCAACACAAATATGGACTAGGTAACGATCAATCTTTAATATTTTGAGAACAAGGGGAGGACACACGTGCGCTTTGTTCTGGCCAGTTGTTAGTTTTCAATTGTGGTTATATTTTGAAACGCTTAGAGCCAATCTAAATAATGTTAATGTGTCTTTCAAATGAATATGCTAGAAATATTTGCAACTGGAATTCAATCATGTATATGAGGTTTCGTACCTCAGTTATTTCAAGGTTAAATGCCAAAATTAATAGCATCTATATGAGTTGATAACGTGTTTAATTGTATTCTTCATATATTTTTGCACACTTTCAGTCCTGTGATAATTATTTATTTTATCTAAACTAAGAAAAGAATGATTAGATAGATACAAGTAGTGTGTAATCGTTGGTTATATGTTGATAGTGGTTACTGCTGCCGTGTGTTTGTCTTAAATATTGTTTAGCTTAGTTCTTCAATTATCAGATTTGTTTGTTCTCCAGGGATAAAAAAAATAAATTATAAACAAATATGTTCGTATAAACAGAATTTATCATCTTTTGACGTTTGTGGTGATGAATCATGTGAAGTAGTAGAGTTAAAGTTACTTAGAACTTTGACACAGGAGGATTGGCCAAAAACTGGGAGGGGTCATTTGATGTAGCCGTGTGATAGGAAAAGAAATAATAATTCAAAAATTATTTTCAAGTTATTCCATTATATATATTAAATTGAATTGAGCGGTACGAGTCCAACATAATGTAATTGATTATGATCTGAAAGTTAAACTTTCATTGATAAAAAAATAAAATATAGGAGACCTTGTAACAATAATTGTACGTTATTTGTTCATATTTATAGATTACCTTTATTTTACCTGTATTAGGTGAGAAAATCAGGTAACTCATATCTAAATGTCAAATTTCACGCTGTCTTGATTTACAATGTTTACAACGGCAATACACATTCAACCCTGGAGTCAGTCATCCGGAAAACAGCGCAATATCTATTGTACAAGATTATTTATTGAAGTCACATGATTATTATAAGTGTACTTACTCACTTCCTTATATTTTCAATATTTTACAAATGTAAGATGTTTCACTTGGAGTTCGTTTTATGTTATTTTATATGGATTTTCGGTGGTTACAATTGTTTCAAACAAACTGTTTTAAACCAGGATGTTAATTTCAACTCTGGTAAGTTGTTTATAAATGTACTAATTAAGATATATGGACAAAATAAATACGATAAAGGTCACTGTGCCTTTTCATTTGCTTGTAATTTTGGTAAAACAACAGCATATAGCAGTCGGCCTGCGAGTATCAAAGTGTAGTATACGGGGGAGAGGCTACGGAAGATAAAGAAAAAAAGTTAATCGTTTGATTACATAAAATAAGCAATTTTATTGATCAGTGCCATATACCTTTTGGAATATTCTGACCAAGAACGTGTATGTTTATATAATGCCTATGAATAATACTTAGGGTTAGCGGGAATTTTGGTTCAACCAACCTTTGTCAAAAAATTACATTTGTGAAAGTTTTCGAAAGAAACGACATGGTTAGAGGTCCACAGGGACACATAATGATTTTTTGGAGGGTCCCGAGATCTAGATTTTTCTTCTTGGTAAATTTTGATATTATATAAGAATTTTGCAGATGTAGAACTCAAAAGCTCTGATTGTTTGATTCGAAGATATTGTACATTGTAGCAATCTCTGTCCCTGCTCAACATCACTAATGACATAACATAGTTGTTGATCTAACGATGTAATTTGATTTGTTGAGAGAAAAAGATATCAAAAATATGCACAAGCTTTTCACATAATTGTTAATTGATCGATTGCTCACTGCTTAACGTCGCTCGCGTCAGCGCGAACCTACTATACTGCGCCAAGTTCCACATAGTTAAAACATGATAGGTAAAAATAATTTAGTAAGCGAGTATTTGAAATGTTTTGGTATACTATTTCGTAAGGGCTACGATCCATATACATTTAATATGAAAATGAGAAGATGTGGTATGATTGCCAATGAGACAATTCTTCACCACAGACCAAATGATGTAAAAGTTAGTAACTGTAGACCACCGTACGGCCTTCAACAATGAGCAACACTCACACCGCATATAAAGCTATACAAGGCCCCGAAATAAGTTTAATTACAATAGCAGCTATTTTTTGTCGATTTTTGAGAATTTCTGGAAGTTATGGCAAATCTAATTTCATCCAGACCATTGCACGTACGATTTATTTAGTTGTGGTATTATGGTGAAAAAAAAGACTAGGAAGGGATAGGATTTGATTACTACTTACTTAACATCCACTTCTTTCTGATTTCAGGTTCCATACGAGTAGAGTTATTAGATAACAATATATATAGACGTTCAGTTAGTTCTAAATACGATATCTCATTAAAATTTTCTCTCTCATCGAAACCTGTGATATTAAAATTACAACAAAATGCTCAACTGAATTCCAGAATTCCAGTGTACGTTTTTGCACAAAATGGCTCAATAATAAGAGAAGATTTACACACAGATTTACACGTAAGTATATATACACACATGCATACAAAAGCATAAAACTAACTGCAATATGATGTACTTTGTATGACATATGTGCATGCTTATATTTGGCAGTATAGAGCACAAATTTAACCCAAAAAAAATCCAGTTTTTATAGTCCGTTCACTTCGGTGAATTCAGCCTCGAAGGCAACAAGCAAGTAGATGGTGAAAATGATCAAAAAAGGATAAAATATTAAAACAAAAATTATACCCGAAAGGGAGCATCGAAGTGAGTGTATGAATTTAAAAAAATAATGTATTTTAACATGCATGAACTAATATATATTGTTAATCTTAAATATATAGAGTTTCTCTAGTACCCACTGGCGCTTCAAAGGAAAATACTAATTATGTAAATATACTTGTTAATATTAAAAGCTTATAACAATGTAAAAATACCGATGTATTTGCTAAATGATGAGAGGTCATGTCCATGTATCTACTTGAAAACACTTAATATATTACTTTGATCATTTAGTGTCTGGTGAATGAATGATAGTTTAAGCGTGTGCTTTTCGTTAGAAGTATGGTCAATTTCCCCTAAATGTGTACCACCCAATGGGATCAAGATACTAAAGATGATAAAACTAGTGTTTGAACATTTAAGATATATTGAATAATTTATTTTTAAAGAATTTTATGACAATTATCCATGCATTATGTATATCCATATTAGAATTAAAATGTTATTCAGCGCTTTATACACATTGCCGTTAAAAACAAGGATAAAAATTATTGTATTTACCCCCAATTTTACATCGAAACAAAGAACTCATAACAAAAATAGATTATTTAGTATACATAGATTTACTACCATAAATCAAAGTCTCACTCTACAAGCATTAGGAAATTAGCTCTAACCAAAACCATAGATGTATACATCTATGCCAAAACCAATATTTTATGAATCTTCTTCTACCAATACGCGGCCACCACAATCAACTTATTGATGGTGGCCGCGTATTGGTAGAAGAAGATTGATAAAATATTGGTTTTGGCATAGATGTATACATCTATGGTTTTGGTTAGAGCTAATTTCCTAATGCTTGTAGAGTGAGACTTTGATTGGTTTGCTTGCTGTGTTTGTATAAATGATTGCTCAAGCATTGTAATTAGAATTATCATCGGGGAAGTACTTGAACTTTATCAAAAGCTTTCAAAATTGTAAAGTTTGGCAATTTTGTCATTGAATAGTAGTTCCTGTATAATATCAAAATATCAAAAAGAAATATTACAGGCATGACGGGTATAGAAAACTTATTCCTGAAGGAATAAAGAGTTTATATAGGATATTTGTTCCTGTCGCCATAAACATGTTGATAAAGGGTATAGAATATTTGTTCCGATAGGAACAGATATCTTAGATTTTTTTTTATAACAAAGCTTCCAGAAGAACATCTGTTAGGAGGAAAAAATATACATAGACAACCTTTAGGCATTTTTATTGAGCGCAATGATATTATAGATTTAAGAACAAATTGAAGAAGTTTTCAAAAATTATCCTGGTTAGGTAGCTATAAATTCGGATGAAATTGACCTACCTATATTTTTGAAGTTTTCAGTGAATATATGTACAAGTCATGTATGTAAACTATTGACCTTTTCTTCTAGAACAGAGCAACAATTCAACAAATTAAACCATTTAAAGCATGTTTTGAAAAACATGTGTACCTTTCTCGTGATGTTCCTGATATTATGAAGTATCCCTAAACATTAATGATGCATGCAGAAACACCCATTATAGAGATTTTTCTTAAATCGACTTGGAAATGACGGGTGCTATATTAAAAAGTAAATTTCGACACCTCCACACCTCCGCAGCAACATTGGTTTTTTGAAGAGTTAAATAGTATTTCGTAGACCACTTCTTGTCTTTTTATAAAAGTTTTATCTGTAGTTCTGGTATCGTCAAACTTATGTATACTGTGTGTATATATATATAGGCAGAATTCAGTTAAATATTATCAAATATTTGGAGACAATATGTAATGGACCCCTCCCTAAAGCCATTTCACATGGCAGGGAAACATTATGTATCATTTATTTTTACATGTTATTGTGCATAAAGTGTCAAAGATTATCAATTTTATGTACTTTGTTAAAAAATGCTTTAGATTATTAACTCCGGAGCGTGGAATTCTGTCAATATAGTACTTCCGGAAATATTTGGAAAGAAAAAAAAAACGATTTGATAAATATTTTGCCAGGTTTACAGAGGAGTGGGTTCCGATAGGATAGTTAGTTGGATATTATGATTAGAGTTGGATTAAATTCTCTGAATTATGCAAATTAAGCGTGAATCCTTTCTACACAATTTAGCTATTTTGTTCGCAAATAACTGATTGATGTGATTTGAAATTTCCGTATGCTAATATAATTGTGTTCTTTATTTTCTTTATTAAATATTTTAACACATTATTTGCAGGATGTGAATTATTATTACGACACCTCCAATGGAGCCTCGTTCTACATTGAATCTATCGATGGCTTAAGGAGTCATATGGTACGTATACATACATTTAGATTGAAACACAGTGGTCATTCAAGGGGGTGACATGAACTATACGATAGATATGACCAATTAGAATTCAACACAAGGGTTTACTGGACATAGGAAAAATAACACCTTGAAAACCTTGTGGTGAGGTGAGTTTTCTTTTTAATGCCCCCACCGTAGCGGAGGGTCATTATGTTTTACCATTGTCCGTCTGTCCGTCCGTACGTACGTCCCAAAATTGGTTTCCGTTCTCTTACTTTAGTTTGCATCAACCAAATGTTATGAAACGTATACACAATACTTATTACGACAAAACACAGATCAAGTTTGAATTTTGGTGGCCTCACTTATACCGTTTTAGAGTTATGTGTCTTTACAAATGGAACTATCGCCGAATTTTTTCGTTTTTGTTTGTTTTTATTTTCGCGTGGAAAGGGTGTGCCTGACTGTGCCTGTGGGATGTATAAATATGCAGCCTCGTTTAATTTGGTGCTACATGTAGAAAAGGGTTGGGGTCCATGTATGTGGCATGATTCCTTACAATATCATTGGTCAATCGCAAATGAAGAACATGTCGGGTATACTCTTACTGCTGAAATTGAACAGGTGTCGAATTTTAGAAGCCCACCAAACTAAGCGAAAAAGACGTAGATTGAAGCAATACAGGTGATGCCAAAAACAGAAGTCTGTTAGATCTATCCAAAATCCTACATTATCTTTACATATGAGAATTTAAATCCCGTTAATGTTGCCCCTAGCATTACATGTATTTCCCGTCCTATAGCTTAACATTTTCTTACCTGAGGTATATACTATAGGACCTTGGAATATGATTTACAAACAATTCTGACACTACTTAATGTAAGCTATGGACCACTGAAAATTTGCTGGTACCAACTTTCCTAGAAATAAATACAAGAAACGAAAATTATGAAAATGACTTAATTTATATGACAATTAAACATATTTGGTTGCTGAGATCAGTAATATTAGATAGATTGTGGTAACTCCTTCCGGACACATTGTACTTATATAAAAATGGTCATTCTAATATCCTTGACCTTTGCAATGTATAATCTTGACCTTCGTTTCTGGTTTATTACTAGATATGGAGTTTTATAACAGTTTACATATATAAGTACTGCCATAAGGGGTATATACATGAATGACTATGGTTCACCTAAAAATCGTACGACAATGTGATTCATTCTGTAAACGTATTTTAAGTTGGCACCCTTTCAGCTACTTTATGTAGTATGCGATTTTGAGAAATGATAGATTTTTGGACCAAAACGTAGTTTACACCCTGCTGTTTTTAACATCATTGTCATGGTAATATGATAGTTAAAAGTAAGAATTCAAGAGGGTCTGCATGGATGGGGTTTACAGAATGGAGAATAATTGACAAAAGATGCTGAATAAAGTGTAAAAAATAAAGAATAGAGATAAAGAATAAAGGTATGAAGGACCCCCATATCTAGACCCTTAATCAGCGAGCTCATTTTCAAGGAATACGTTCGTTTTGCAAAATTTCTTTGCACTGAGACGGTTAAAACATGATAACGATGAATAGCAAATATGAACAAAATGAAAACTATTTTTACATAAGAATATAAAAGGATATCGTTGATTGATTTTTCTCAGAAAATAAAGATGAAACATGTGAGTCATTTTTTTGTTTCCTTATTAGTTGAATGCATACACAAAGAGGTAAAATTCCCGATGAATAAATTCTTATAAATTAAATTTCTATACGCCCTGCTTAAGGAAGTTAGTGCTTCCTCCCGCCCGTCCGTCCGCTTGTCTCTCTCGTATCTGGTTTATCTTTTGGCTAAATGTAGTTTACGATGAATTGGTCACATCAACTAGAAAGATAGTAATACGTCAATATGATGTGATTTTTTAAAACTAAATGGCAAACTTGATTTTAATACAGGTTTCTCTATTCTCTGAACCGGGTAATGTGAAAGTGCGACCAGGACAAGGTTTCGTATAGACAAATAGTTTTATCTTTATCTATTTAAAAAAAATTTAAAGTTTTTTTTTAACTGTGTACAAATAAATGTCACAAGTACAATGTCACAAGTACAATGTACAACATAAAATGTCTCTATTTGAAAAACATTTGATGCAGATAAATTGCATTTATTTATTTAAGCTTATCAAAAACTCACTAAAAGCTAGCTGTATTTGTTTAAATGAATTGTATTTCTTAATGTTTTCCTTAGTGGGGAAACCTGCCATTAATTTCCCGAATGTAAAACAAAAGTGATTTCATTTTACAAAACCCAATGGCTCACTAAAGAATGTTAAACTTACAAGAGTCTTTCAAATAGATATAAGAAGATGTGGTATGAGTGCCAATGAGACAAATCTCCATCCAAGTCAAAATTTATAAAAGTAAACCATTAAAGGTCAAAGTACGGTCTTCCTCACGGAGCCTTGGCTCATACCGAACAGCAAGCTATAAAGGGCCCTCTTTCAAATACCAATTATGTCCGATGTCTGTATTATCATCTCTGACAGATATTTTGCTCTTCATGATAGTTGGTGCTAATAGCAGAACTTTGCATAATAGTCTATATCTATAAATAGACTCGGGTCTTTTTATGGCTTTATATATTGTTAAAGACTGTATGTTAACCTCTATGGGTCTTTTATTTGTTGAATTGTTTGATTGCTGTCCCATCGAAGTATACCTAGCAACTCCTCTTATTAAGATTTTCAATGTTCATGACGAAAATGTTATATTTATTTTACAATTCTGCAGGATGACCGTCGCGGATCAAAATATGGAAAAGATCTTTTGTAGTAATAAATGTAGATTGAACTTTTAGCCATATACGTTTTTATTATACTAGTATAGTTAAATTGTAAGATAAAGTATTGATAAATATACTTGATTAACTGGTCTTTGTTTATAAAATAAAAACGGTTTTCTACCCCTAGACATACATTGTATGATTTGTCAAAACGCTTTGGAAGTTTTGGTTTTATATGCAATTCAACTTTGCATTTCTAACTGCTTGGATTCGAGCACCACCGATGAGTCCCCGCGTCTGGTGCCCTAAATTAAAAATCTTTTATCTTTGATGAGCTTCTTTTGCTTTCAGTATGGTACATTCCACTTAGAAAATGAGGAATACATCTTAGAGTTTAAAAACAATAATTCTTTTGTGACACATAAGGAGTCTCAACAGCCAAAGAGTATCTATCATTTTAAGATATGGAAAACGCCGTCACTGAAACATAAAAATCTGAAAGACCCAATATACACAAGTAAGTGATATAATGTAGAATGTATTAACTTATTTACATGTATACACCAAACGCCGCGTTTTAAAACACGATTGAAAGTTTATTACTAGTATTAAATTAAAGTTTGAACCGCTTTTGTTTTATACGTGTATTTTTATACGACCGCAAAATTTTTGCGGCCGTTTAATGGTATGACGTTGTCGTCGTCCACGTCGTCGTCGTCCGAAGACAATAACTTCATTATAAGTGTATGGATCTCTATGAAATCGTACCACAAGGTTCCATACCACAATAGGAAGGTTGGTATTGATATTGGGGGTTATGGCCCAAACCGTTTAGAAATTAGGGACAAACAAGGGGCAAAAAAACAGACAATAACTTGAGTATAAGTCTATGTATCGCAATGAAATAGTACCGCAAGGTTCCATATTTAAAAGGGAAGGTTGGGATTGATTTTGGGGGTTATGGCCCTGACTGTTTAGAAAAAGGGATCAAAAACAATACTTTTCTAATTGCTTATTTCTTGACTAATTTCAATGGGGTTCAATTCAAAATCTTGAATTCTTGGGGTTCTTTATTATGCTGAATTTAACCGTGTACATTGTATTTAGATTTTGAATTTTGGGTCCGTTTTTAAATTGATCCACAATGACATGATTGAGGTCCTAAGGGTCCAAAATTAAATTTAGAGCGATTTTAAACAAAAATTAAATTCTTAGTGTTCTTTGATATGCTGAATTTAAACATGTATTCAGATTTTAGATTTTAGGCCAGTTTTCAATTGGTCCAAATCGGGGTCCAAAATTACACTTTGTTTGATTTCATCAAAAAATCTAACCATGTACTTAGATTTTTGAATTTGGACCATAATAGGTAAATGTCCAATTTAAAATGTTTAAGTTCATAACTTATTTCTCTTCAAATTCTACGACTAGAAGAAATTATACAATCCTGGCTATGCTGATCTTGAATCGGACAAGGAACTTCCTTTGGTATAGTTATACTGCGTGCATCTCCACAACTATACGAGTTGGGAAATGGTTGCAATTATTGTTTTTATAGGGTGGTGGTTGAATATCATACAACTTCACAATATACAGGTAGTCGGTTGTTTTTAATCCATTTGGCGATATCGGAGGCAAAAGAAAAGGTAAAGGGGCTTTGCGGGAAAAACGTTAACCTGTATTCTGGAAATGGTCTTCTTGTTATTAGCTCTCATTTTCTTTTTGTTTATATCATGTTATATAGTCAACGGAATCTCGTGCTTTCTGTGACAATGCAAGCTTTATTTAAGGCTTTTCTATTTGGTTTTAGTGCATGCTAATCTTTGTCGGAGGCTAAATGATACCATGTAGATATTCGTTTCCGATAGTCGCATGAGCATAGTGTTTTGCTTTATTAAATGACACTCCACGTACATTCCTCTCATAGAGCTAGGCTTTTTTATTGAGGATAATTCACATGCCCTCTTATACATCGTCATCGCCACCTCCTTCGTCAATATTTCATTTAGTTATTTTTGAAATATGTCGATTTTCCTGCTATGCACCTGCTCTCGTGTCCGAATCTTATGATTATAATGCATAATAATTAGTTTTATAGTGATCACTAGCATATCAAGCTTTTGACTCCAATCTTAAGATTGCCATATTTTCTGGTGAAGGTCTTGTCACAGTGGTTCTCTCTGGATACTCTAGCTTCCACCACCGATAACAACTGCCGTAATGCTATATCCAAGTACTAAAAATGGCGTTAAAAACAATCAATCAATCAATCAATCAATCAGATCTTATACATATATATTTTCTGTGTTTACATGATCTCACTACAAAAAGTCTGTAACATTTCATGACCGCGATTTCTAAAAATGAATCAAAAACTAATCAATGAAGTATATGACGATGTTTTTATTTTAACTTTCAGATATTGAGAAAACCTTTCCAGAGCACCGCAGAAAGAAACGAGCACCTTCTTACAACGTAGAAGTACTATTTGTAGTGGATTATTCCATATATAAACAGTAAGTTATAACGACATTGTTTTGCCTGGTCGAAAGAGGTCTAAAACTTAATATTATAGGGTAATTGCATTACTTTTATACACTTATTGACTGGTTATGAGGGTAAAGGCAAGCTTGTTGTCCCTTAGAAATCAACTATTGGTCGAGGCGAGGTATCGAGAGGACAGCACATTTGCTATTATCCTCATAACCAGTCATTACATGTTTATTATACCGAAAAACACAACTTTCAAAGAAATCCAAATACACCATCTTGACAAACATACATGCACATGATGCACACACATTTTTAAGTCCTTAAATTTGTGTTATTTGAAAGTATCTAGTTTACAGTAATTAAAAGCAGGGATTCTGTGTTGAGAAGATACTGTTTTGTAAATATGCAACAAAAAGGGCACTTGTTGCCTGATGATGAAACTTTCATGCATACGATTGCCAGTAAAATCATATACTATTGTACGCTAACTTTCGGTTATGTTCTGTTCAAAAAATTACTTTGCTATGCGATATTATACATTTATTTCCCGTGCCGGAGGGAGATATGAAGATTTGTTCACCCAAGAATATTCATATTTCACAAGGGCTCTGCCCGAGGGAAATATGATTTTTCGAGGGTGAACAAATCTTCATATCTCCCGAGGCAAAGGGAAATGAATGTTTTATTCCACTGCCTATGCTTTGTTTACTATCAATACATTAAATATTATTTTGCATACATTTTTTTTCTTATCCGCTTGTTTTTGTAAGTCAAACTAAACACGACATACCCATTGATAAACAGTAAGGATCAAAATTTAATTATAAGATTTTTTGTTTTATCGTCTGAAATAAATTTGAACATGTTCATGAGTTTAGCTATCGCTATTTTAAGAAGAATAAGAAGTTCAAAACGTTATGTACATTAACCGCGCGTAACGTCGCACGAAGTAATCCCGACATTTCAGAGGGGAATATGATCCTCAGAATGGAATATGAAGATTTGTTCAATGACACGTGGGATAGTCTCAACCAATCAAATATTGATTAAACTATCAATATGTTTAAACAGTGGAATAATATAATTTATTTGTTATGCTATGAAGAATGATTACATTGTTCATGCTCATTTGAGTTTAGTTGACAGATTAAAACATTTCATTTGAACGGTTATAAGATGACAAAACTTTCTTGTGATGCTGTAATTCCTGATCAGGTCTACGTCATCATCATAGAATAATCTTTGCTTCTTCCTTTTCTTTTCTTCTTTTTATTTATAGTTCGTATAATATCCAAATAATTTGTTCCTTTACACGCATACTCATAATATTATTATTTTATATATAATCATATTGTATTACATGTATTTATGGGGAAGATTTACTTGTGTCTCACCATTTTGCTTAGATTTAGCAAGTACAATATGTTTAAACTTAATCCCTATAAGGTCAAATGGTTGTAGGAATGATTATTTGAAATATAGGGCACGTAATAGCCTGGTATACTTATGTTTTCTTTGAAGAAATATCTTCGGCTGTAGACACATTATTTACCCAGCGATATTGTGTTATAATTTTCTTTCTATACAATGTCCAGGATGGTAACAGTGTAACCTGGGACTATTATACTAACTGGGACTATTATACTAATTAGTATAATAGTCCCAGGTGTAACTGTATTCAGTTTTGCATCATATTCCTAATATCAAACATTACATTTTTTAAAAATTTATCATTTATGACATCCTGGTTGATAATCTTCAACAATAATAAACGTAATGCAATTGTCAAATGCATTCTTACACGTAAGTTATAGATAATAATATGGTGAATAATTTGTACGATTTAGTACTCTTTGACAGTTTCCTTTTCGCGTGCAAATCGATTTAATTTTTCGATGCATGTTGTTTATGTGGATTAACTTGTTTGTTTTAAGGCTGCGCTATCGACATGAGGGTCTGAATAGGGTTTACAAAATAGTGAATAATGGGCAAAACAAAAATTTAGAGAAAAATAGGACAAAAAAAAACATAGAATAGAGCATGATGGGGTGCTTTAATATAAAGAATAGAGAATAATGGACAAAAAATATAAAGAATAGAGAAAAATGTCAAAACAATTAAAGAATAGAGAAAAATGTCAACAAATTTAAAGAATACAAAAATGTAGGACCCCGCTCGCCATCCAGACCCTCCGACATGCTATTTAATCTTGATAAATTTCTCTGTGACATGCTGTTTGATGGCGATAAAACTTTTTTTGGTTATCTTATATTTGTGTATGCTATTGATCAAACTAAATTAACAGACAGTTAGATTGATAGGTGATAATGTACCAATATTTGATAAGGGCATCTGATATACGCACGGGTTGAAGGATATATAAGAATAACAACAGGGGTACAAGAGAGTGTGCCAAGGAGGTTCGGTGAGGCTATACAACCCTTTAAGATTTCAAAAGTAATCATTTAACTCGCTACATACTACTGTCATGTCCTTAGTCGGAAACCTCGTCAAAGTCGGCAAATACAGGATGTTTGAAAGGGGGGCGTAGTTCTTTAAACCTGACGAAAAACGTTGTTTGGACGATCTTATGGTAAAAATTATTTCCAATAAAAAAAGAGGGGGTTCGACCTCTAGGATAAAGACTGTGTACATTTGTACACGATATACCTAAATCCCATTGGAAGTTCATTATCTGAACTTATGATCAACACAAATGTTTACACTTTTCACATTTGTTTAATACACTATTAAGATTGAAAGATTGGCAAATGTTTCTTTAGATTTTGGTACCGGTAAATCAGTCATTAAATTCAGCAATTAAATAGTGATCTGTTATCAGTTATAAACACTGTTCATGATACTATAAAACATATTTAATATAGGATTAAACACCTTTTTAAAGGAATTTATTGGTGTATAAACTCGACCAATTCACTCACAAACAAATAAAAGTCCGAAGGACTTTTATGATAAGTTTGTGAGTGACTTGGTACAGTTTATGGTTCAGTGACTGCTTGAAAAAAAATTACAGTATTTTGTCATGTGAATTTCTCACTTACTAGTATTATGAGTAATAGGATAACTATATTTGGTATATGGGTTCCTTGCAACGTCTACATGTCCATCTGACAGGGTTAACCTGCCTCGACCTCAATTCATGGATCAGTGATCAAGGTTAAAGTTACGTGATTAGGTCCGTTTCTCGGATACTACAAGCAGCAGGTCAACTATATGTGGTGTATGGAATGATTGTAAGGGGTACTGGTGAACTTCCAAGTTATTTCAATAAGGGCTATGATGTTTATTGCAATTCATGCCTCATCCAGTAACATACACCCTTTAAAATAAAGGACGCATGCGCAGACCATCCGGTATCAGATGTTGCTGACGATTCATCTTGAATAGATAAAAAAAAATAGTTAATTATGTTAAATTTCTCTTAGTCTGTTCTTACGCTTTAACTCGTAGATATTTTTCAGGATGACTTTTCAACGGTATTTTTATATACTTTATAAATTTCTCTTAGTCTGTAATATTATCTGAAGTGCCCTAAAGATTGAATCGGTAGAGATTTACTTCAGTGTACGTGTTCTGTGTATTTGTTTATTAGGCGGAGTATTGGAAGCTTGCTTAGTATCTGTCAACATGTTCTCTTTATCTTCCCTCACTGTGATGACAAATTCTAGATGAATATCGTATCTTCATGCACGTCTTGCATATTTATCATATTTTACAACAAATTAAACAACACTTATCTCTAATGCACAACCGTTTTATTTAATGACACATGTTTACTGTTCTAAAAATATCGTGAGCTACTCTTAATAATAAAATTGAGAATGGAAATGGGGAATGTGTCAAAGAGACAACAACCCGACCATAGAACAGACAACAGCAGAAGGTCACCAACAGGTCTTCAATGCAGCGAGAAATTCCCGCACCCGGAGGCGTCCTTCAGCTGGCCCCTAAACAAATATATATACTAGTTCGGTGGTAATGAACGCCATACTAAACTCCAAATTGTACACAAGAAACTAAAATTAAAAATAATACAAGACTAACAAAGGCTAGAGGCTTCTGACTTGGGACAGGAATGTTATATAGTACTAAAATTTTTCAAACAAGAAAAGGTTAGCAGAACCGTTGGAAGAATAACCGAATTATTTCCTCGCGCATTTTACGTGCACGTTCATAAAGTCGCGTTTGCCGAAAAGGCATGGATGTCAGTTATATGTTTCATGGTCTTGTAAATTAAATATTGTTTTACACGTTTGACCTGTGTACTAAAATTTTTCAAACAAGAAAAGGTTAGCAGAACCGTTGGAAAAATAACCTAATTATTTCCTCGCGCATATTACGTGCACATTCATAAAGTCGCGTTTGCCGAGAAGGCATGGATGTCAGTTATATGTTTTATGGTCTTGTAAAATTAAATATTGTTTTACACGTTTGACCTGTACTACTGAATTAAAACACAATCTATCCATTGCCATCATTGTTGATCAGTCTGGCAAACATATAACGAAAGTTCCTTTTAAAGTATCAGACAGTTTACTTCAAACGGATTTAGTGTAGTGGTTTGATTGGTTAGTGTATTGTTTAACGTCCAGTGGCAGATATTTGATGCATATTCTAATGAGATTAAATTAATATTATTTTCAATTTGTACATTGTGCATGTAAGAGGGTCAGGATGGGGTCCTCATGTCTCTATTCTTTAGTTTTAGAGGCCGTTTTCCTCTTTTCCTTCTTTTAAAAAGTCATTTTACTCTATTCCTTATATTTCAGCACCCCATTAGTTTTTAATCTTCTTTTTTTTTGCCTATTTTACTATATTCTATATTTGTTAAGCCTTCATTCTCAATTCTGTAAATCCCCATCCAGAACCTAATGTAATTTCCACTAAGTCCGTCCGGGATGACGGTTAGTAAATTTAGACTGGGACTTCTAAAGACGATGTGTTGAATAGGACCAACAAGTTGGCCTTGCAGTATGTCACCTTGAGACCCATTAAAACAGTTGTTTCAACTGATTTTTTAACACAGAACGTGGTATTTTGTCTATACGAGGTAATGGATTTATCGACCCCGATCTGACCGGGCGGTGCTGCATGCATAATGATTCTACATCCCTAACAGACAAATGGACAACCCTTGCAGGGAAGCGTATGACACCGAATTGCGCCAATTTTGAAAATATAATTTTTATCATTTGTGCCAATTATTAATTTTTTATTTGCGCCAATTTCATTTGAACAGGTAAGATCTGATACATTTTAGATAATTACCGTTACTAAGGTTAACCCCATGTAGTAGGTAAGTGGTGTTTAATGAG
Organism: Mytilus californianus; assembly: GCF_021869535.1. Taxonomy (NCBI): domain Eukaryota; kingdom Metazoa; phylum Mollusca; class Bivalvia; order Mytilida; family Mytilidae; genus Mytilus; species Mytilus californianus. The sequence goes on from NW_026262582.1 coordinate 8,959,831, forward strand.
AACATGTTCCTATTATACATGTATGCATATGTATTCACATACATGATGAGTTCGTTGATTTAAACACTTCTGTTATGACATGATGGATCTCTTACACACAGAAGAAAAACGGGGAAATAAGTCGATAATTTTCTTATTGAAATTCTTTAAGGAGGGTCTGGATTTGGGGGGGGGGGAGGGGAGTCCTTCAATTCTGTATTCTTTTAATTTTTATGTCCTTTATCCTCTATTCTTTATATATTAAGACCCCATTATTCTCTATTCTTTATTTTGTTTTGTCTGTTTTGTCTGTTTTTCTCTATTCTTTATATTTTTGCCCTTTATTCTGCACTTTTTACCCATTATTCTCTACTCTGTAGACCCTATCCAGACCCTCTTATAGGCATTACAACATTCTTAAATCCCACTTAGACCTGCCAGTTGTGAACAGGGGGCAGATGGCAGACGGAATGGATATTTGTGTTATAATATCAATAAATTCTGTACAACTTATATGTCTCATGACTTGTGTTTAACTGTCAATTGGCGAAAATGAAGTGCAGATTGACACAAAAGCAAAACAGGGAAGGAGTTAGGGTCAAACTCTCTTTTGGTGAAACTTATTAAACCCTGGAATGTTGTGTCCGAATAGTCCAAAATACAGTTTGAAGGCATCATCAAAACTTTTCTATGAAACTTTTACAAAAGCTTTGTTGAAATAGACATTGTACACGGACACATTAATTGTTTTTTAACCACGGGAAAGGCAACCATTTGGAAATATAAGTCAGTTCTGACTAGGCATGACTTGTTTCATTTGTGATCATTTGTAACTAACGTTTACATATTCTGTTTCAGTTGGTATGACAAAAATAGAGGATCCAGCGCTAAGGCTATCCATTCAATACGTCAGATATATGCCTTTGTTGTCAATGGAGTAAGTAAATTATTCATTTGAAAAATCATTAAACGGATGCTTTTAAATATTTTACTTATTTAAATAGATGAATTAATAAATCAATAAAAAAAAGGATTGATTGAAAAATAGAGGATCCAGTGCTAAAGCTATCCAGTCAATACGGCAGATATATGCCTTTGTTGTCAATGGAGTAAGTAAATTATTCATTTGAAAAATCATTAAATGGATGCTTTTAAAGATTTTGTTTATTTAAAAAGATGAATTAATAAATCAATAAAAAGAATTGATTGATAAATGCGGAAGAATATAAAAACGAAATGAATGGAAAAGAATAGATAAAAGTATATTGGTTCAAAGACAAAACATCCCTACATGTTCTTAACAAAGCAATATCATTTTTATTGCTGTTATTTATCTCATATTACAATTAGACATTCAACACGCAGGAAAAGCTCATAACTCATTACATGTTCAAGACAGACCAAAAGAACCGATTTGATCGCATTTTGCGGCTTGACGTCAACCACAATCAATCTGAGCAAACGAAGAACAAGTGCCGGTTAATTTAAGATATTTACAAACTACGAACATTAACAGGCAAATAAGCTGAAAATTAGAAATACTACTTGTTTACCCGTAAACCTCGTTGTAAAATACAAAAATGAAAATAAAACAATTAGACATATTAATATGCTACGTAATCTTCAAACTCAGATTTCTAGTAAGTAGAAGCAAAATAATTGAAATACATTTATTTTTTTTTTGTTATGATGGATACACGTTGAACCCATTTTGTTAGACATATTTACATGTATATATTATAAATTTTCATGTCCTTCCTTCCTTACCTACCCTACTTTACTTTTTATTGAGACCCAATCATTAAACTAAAGTCGATTGATGTGTAAGTGATGCGGGAGTGTTTTCCCTGTTGATAAAGCGGTTTCTACTTGTACTACGAATAAGGATAGTTTGAACCTCTTTTTCTGTTCTATTTTTTTAGCTCACCTGGCCAAAGGGTCAAGTGAGCTTTTTTCATCACTTGGCGTCCGTCGTCGCCTGTAAACTTTTACAAAAAATTTCTCCTCTGAAGCTACAAGGCCAAATTTAATCAAACTTGATCACAATCATCATTGGGGTATCAAGTTTGAAAAATGATCAGCAAGACAATATCTTCAAATTAGTCAACATGACTGAAATCGACTTATTGAAGTTATTGTCCTTTAACGACGATTTTTTTACATTTCACCCTATTTTTGCCTATTATCTTTTGAAATCTGTAATTAATAGATAGAAACTTTAAATAGCACAAATGATTGATCAGCAAGACAGATCTACAAATAAGCCATAATGGCCGAAATGTTCCGTCGACTCGTTATTGGAGTTATTGCCCTCTAAGAAAAAAATTTAACATGTTTTTTTTTTTGCATTTTTTGCTAATTATTTTTGAAAAGTATAATTATAGATAAAAAAAACTTTACAAAGGTAAAATCAGCAGCAGAAGATCTACAATTATGTCAACAAGATATTGTCAGTTAATTCTTTATAGATATTGTCAGTTAATTCTTTATAGATATTGTCAGTTAATTCTTTATAGATATTGTCAGTTAATTCTTTATAGAGTTATTTCCTTTAATGATGATTTTTACTCAAAAGTTGGCATTTGTTGAAGATGCAGGTGAGCAACACAGGCTCTTTATATCCTCAATATTTGATTTAACATGTTTTGATGTTAATATCTTATTTTATGTTTTATCCTGCAGGTTTGACTGTCTTGTATAACTGCTTGTAGTGTTTTTATACGCCCGTTTACGGGACGTATTATGGTATACCGTTGTCCGTCTGTCCGTCTGTCTGTCCGTCCGTCCGTCGTCAACATATCGGACATTAACACAAAAACGCTTCAACCAATTTGAATAAAACTTTGATGAATTGTTCATATCTATTGATGTGAGCTCCCTTTCGTTTTTTTATAAAATTTAGACTTTACGTTTCTGAGTTATGGGGTTTTATTCATTAAAAAAGAGGAGATTTTTCCAGTTTTCGGACAATACCTTTAAAGTGCTTTGAGCTGTTTTCATTGAACTTTGGTGACTGGTTTATATCAATTAAGATAACCTCCCTTTAGTGTTTCACAAATTTCTGATATGACATTGAGAAGTTATTGAACTTTATTTGTAAAAAATGCGACGGGCTTATCATGCGCTCATGGCGCAGCTGTTTATTTGTTCTTCCGTTTGTTTGTTCGTTCATCATAATACGTGTAATATTTGTATACGCAATTTGTTTTAAACCAGAGATTAGATTTCGCATAATCTTTATTATAAATTACCCAAAGGCATCGTGTACCTCAAATTTTATCTTTTGATTCAAATATAATTTAATTTTGGATGTAACACGTCTTCTGATTGGCTGAAAGTGTTTTGTCTATCAGCTCCTAGACATAATTTTGTCATGTGACCGCGACGTCATCAACGTTTTTATCATGATTTACTCCTTTTTAGAATTAAATTATAAGAAATGACTTTAATAATTTTCTGTCTATTCGAAATAACATAAAAAATGTGGTGCACACTTTTAAATAACCCGCTACGCGAGTTATTCAGTGTGCACCATATTTTTTATGTTATTTCTTCATAGACAGAAAAAATATTACAGTCATTCCTTAAGTGTTGTTTGGTTTTTTCATACTAAGACATGGCCTTTAATTGACATATTTGCAAAAGGGGATAGTTAAGTATGTTCCATACCATGATTAATAACTTCTCAAACGGCGACTTTTATTTAATTTTATGTTTCATTGATTTGTTTCTTACATAATGCCTCAGTATTCTATGTCAATCCCATTTAATTTGTTTATGCCCCCGCCGCAGCGGAGGGGTAATTAATTATTACCCGTGTCCGTCCTTCCGTCCGTTCGTCCGTTTCAAAACGAGTTTCTTTTCTCTAACTTTAGTTTTCCTCAACAACATTGTATGAAACTTATGCACAATGCTTATTACCACAAAACACAGATCAAGTTCGAATTTGGGTTGCGTCACTTTTACCGTTCTTGAGTTATGTCCCATTATAACGTCATATATAGATATAAGAAGATGTGGTATGAGTGCCAATGAGACAACTCTCCATCCAAGTCAAATTTATAAAAGTAAACCATTATAGGTCAAAGTACGGTCTTCAACACGGAGCCTTGGCTCACACCGAACAGCAAGCTATAAAGGGCCCCAAAAATTACTAGTGGAAAACCATTCAAACGGGAAAACCAACGGTCTAATCTATATAAAAAACGAGAAACGAGAAACACTCATGAACCACATCAACAAACGACAACTACTGAACATCAGATTCCTGACTTAGGACAGGTGCAAACAATTGCTACGGGTTTAAACGTTTTAATGGTACCAAACCTTATGCATATTATTTGGTCGGGGAGTGGTGTTGTTCCGCAGTAATACATGGAATTTACCATATACGTACATATAAGGAAGCTGAGTACTTATGATTTCCAAATTTCGTTGACTTTTGCAAACATTTAAACTCATCGACAAAACAATTCATGAACTCTTAGATTTTGCTACAAGAATGCACACTCATTTTGTTATGTTGCACATGTACCGTTGTCATAGTATAAAATAATGTGTTCATGGTATAGATTATACACTATAATTTGTAATCTGAGATATACATTTATATACCAAATTTTAATATGCTGGAGCCCAATTAAGGAATGCAAACAAAGTTTTGGATTTGTAGTAATTTATGTAAGGGTCTGGATGGGATTTCCAGAATACAAAATACGAGGTAAAACAAAAAAATAAAAGAGAAAAGTTGACACAGAAAATATTAAGAATAAGGAATAATTAGGTGCTAAAATAGAAAATGTGCTCAACAAAATAAAGAAAGAAAAAGTAGCCTTAAAAATAAAGAATACAGTTATAAATAAACCCCATCCAGACCCTAAGATATGATCTCCTTTGAAATTTATTTCTATATACATGTAGCTGTTTTTCATTGATTTACAGATGGATGGTAGATACAAATCTATGTCATCTAACTTTATTGGCATTGTTTTCGCCGGACTGATCGTTTCAAAGGTAAAGTATGAAATATATATATAGCATGACTGCGAATCACGACGAGGGAAGAACAAATATTTGCTTCCGCAAATTTGCAGATTAACATTGTTGTGCTGATATTTGTTTTTCAGCCGTGTATTACATTCACTGGTGATCAAATGCATGGATCTGTCGTAGAGTTGTCACTTGTTTAGACGTACGTATCAAATAATTATTTCTGTGACTGCATCTTACGATCCTTTACGATAGAAAATTTAGCTAATCTGCAATCAAATCCATTGAGCGATTGATTGTTGGTTGCTTAACGTCCAGTGGCAAATATTTCATGCATATTCAGGTCGAGAACAAATTAACAATAAATACAATAGGTAGGTTCTGTAATAGAGGCGTCCGGGATTAAGGTCGGAGAAATTTGGACTGCCACGGGAAATAAGGGTATATTGGATAGGGACAGAAATTTAGCCTTGCAACGGGTCACCTATGGACCCCTCAAAGAGTTGTTGCAAGGGTTCTTAACGTGCAAAGAGCGTGGCACTCTCTTTACACGAGGCATCGGATTTAACGTCCCCATTCTGACCGGACGTGGCTGCAAATTTGTACATCCCGCACAGCCAACGGACGCCCCACTTTGGCAAGGGTTTAACTGCCGGTCGGAGGAAGACCAATGGTGACCATACTTCTATTCCTCAGTCACCCTTGGGGGTCAATCAAATCCATCTTCATGCCTAATATATCATGTACTGTGTTACAACTCTAGATTCTACTGACGAGGAAAGGTAACACTAGTCCACTGAAAGCTGAATTTTAGTTCAGTCTAGGTGGCCAAGTGGTCTAGAGCGCTTGACACAGTGCAGATGGTGTTGTCTCGATATACCAATAGCATGTGTTCGAATCCCGTCGAGGGAAGAACAACAATTTGTTTCCTCAAATTTGCAGATTTAACATTGTTGTACTGATATTTACAGTAATTTTTAGACTAATTTGTATGTATATATATATATATATTCAATTTAGACTTGTATTTATATACAAATACACTCGTTAAATCGAGAGGATTACGGAAAATCCAGAAAATCCTGTTACATCGTCACTGTGGTAAACAAATTCAACAATGGTAACATTGACCATTTGTCATAACTTTGCTTAGAATAATATTATTGACGACATGAAATAAATATCTACACCACGTTTAAGAATACAAATTGAAGGTTCTGTCATGAGAATGTCTACGCTTTCTCAATGTTGTAGTGGGAGAATTAGTATTGTTGGTATTCGGCTCAGTATCAAGGCAGTGCTTCGGTACTGACATGATTTATAACAGAGTTATCTTAAATTATTCGTTATTAAATTAAATGAAATATGAAGTCACCAAAGTTCCAACTCCCTCCGGTAAGGTTGACCTCAGATACATTTGGTCATTTAGCTTCTAGCTTCTAGCGTATTCACGTATTTATATGTCTCAGCTTACTCATTTGAGGGTTTGGGCGTTCCTAGTGAATGCATATCCACGAAAGCACGCCGTCGTTCAAATTTGACAAAGAAGAAAAGGCAACATGGTAAAAATTATTCGTTTGAAGTCCTTTATACTGCATTGAAAAGGGCTACATTAATTTATCAAATATATTGATCTAAACTTACAATAAAATGTGCGTATATTTCGTAGACGAGATCAAAAATAAATAAAAGAAAGTGGTAGATGAATTCAATTTGGCAATGTACGTTACTGTAGCTATATATGTGATTTTTTTTCCAAAATTGAAAATAAGAAGATGTGATATAATTGCTAATGAGACAACACTCAACCAGAGACCAAATGACATAGAAGTTAACAACTATAGGTTACCGTAAGGCTTTCAACAATGAGCAAAACCCGTACTTTTTATGACAATATTTTATCATACCTTTTAGGACTTTGACGACAATTTAGAAACCATTTTCATTATTTTTTTACACAACCACTCCACCAAATAATATTAACGTATTGTTTTATTTACATTCCAGACGCCATCGGAATCAGAATGGACGGAATCATTAAAACAGACACACGAGACCCCAAATTTAGTGAATGCACACAAGGCATTGGAAAAGTTCCAAAAATGGGTACAGAAGCAAACCGATCTACCATCAAATGACCATGTGATGTTATTAACCAGGTAAAAACAAGTCATTAGTCATCTAATTTATCTACCATTCAATGACCACGTGATGTTATTAACCAGGTAAATACAACTCATTTGTCATATAATGTATCTACCATCCATTGACCACGTGATGTTATTAACCAGGTAAATACAACTCATCTGTCATATACTGTATCTACCATCAAATGACAACGTAAACCAGGTAAATACAACTCATCTGTTATACAATGTATCTACCATCCAATGACAACGTGGACCAGGTAAATACAACTCATATGTTATATAGTGTATCTACCATCCAATGACAACGTGAACCAGGTTAATACAACTCATCTGTTATATAATGTATCTACAAACCAATGACCACGTGAACCAGGTAAATACAACTCATTTATCATATAATGTATCTACCATCCAATGACCACGTGATGTTTTAACCAGGTAAATACAACTCATCTATTATATAATGTATCTAACATCCATTGACCACATGATGTTATAAACCAGGTAAGTACAACTCATCTGTTATAAAATGTATATATCATCCAATGACCAGGTGATTTAATTAACTAGGTAAATACAACTCATCTTTTATAACTGACTAACTGTGCACCACTTATTGCGGACCTGTTCCTTTGTTGTTATGAGATACAATTTATGACTAAAATCATCAAAGACCCATCGAAACAACATCTGATTCAAAAATGTTATAGCACTTGTAGATATTTAGATGATATATTTGCTCTCAATAATGACGACTGCAGTATGTAGACTAAAGAGATTTATCCTGCCGAACTGACATTAAATAAAGCTAATACTAACAATGAACACTGCCCTTTCCTGGATCTTGATATCTTTATCTTTAACGGGAAGCTTAATTCCAAAATTTATGATAAAAGAGATGATTTTTCATTTCCTATTGTTAATTATCCATTTTTAGATGGTGACGTTCCCTTGTCGCCATCTTATGGTGTTTATATATCTCAACTTGTTCGATTCGCTCGTGTATGTAACAACGTATTTGATTTCAACGAAAGAAATCTCTGTATTACTGAAAAATTATTACACCAGGGGTTTCGATATCACAAACTAGTCAAAACATTTACTAAATTTTATCATCGGTACAAGGACATCATTCGTAAATATAAATCAACATGCAGACATCTAATACGTTCAGGTATTTCACATCCAATATTTTATGGTAATTTTCTTTACAAAGCACACAAATGTCGGCATTCACCTCAAAAGCTAACCAAACCTTTAAACAGACTTATTCGGAAAGGATATAGTTACGATACTGTTGTCAAGTCATTAAGGATTGCATATTTTGGTATTAATATTGATTCACTCATAGGGTCTTTGCATCGGAAATAAACACATTTATTCTAAAACCAGTTGTTGGCATGATACGGGTTATGTTCTTCTCATATATTTTATGATGGTATGATACTAAACCCCTAACGGGAGGGATTGTACTTGATTTTCATATGATGAGGACATAATCTTTCAATCAGTTTAATTGAGGTCTGGAGCTGGCATGTCAGTAACTGCTAGTAGTCCTTTGTTCATTTATGTATCATTGTCATTTTGCTTAGTTTCTTTTGTTACCTATTTTGACATCCGATTCGGACTTCTTTTATACTGAGTTTTACTGTGCGTATTGCTATTTGTTTCTTTATTCTACAATAGCTAGATGTATAGGGGGAGGGTTGAGATCTCACAAAACATGTTTAACCCCGCCGTATTTTTGCGCCTGTCCCAAGTCAAGAGCCTCTGGCCTTTGTTAGTCTAGTATGTTTTTTGGTTTAAGTTCATTGATATGTTTTGGGGTTTAGTGTGACGTCCATTTCACTGAACTAGCACACAATTTGAGTTAGAGGCCAGCTGAGGACCACCTCCGGGTGCGGGATTTTCTCGCTGCATTGAAGACCCATTGGTGGCCTTCGGCTGTTGTCTGCTCTTTGGTCGGGTTGTTGTCTCTTTGACATATTCCCCATTTCCATTCTCAATTTAATATAATGTATCTACCATCCAATGACCACGTGATGGTATTAACCAGGTAAATACAACTCATCTGTCATATAATGAATCTACCGTCCAATGACCACGTGATGTTATTAACCAGGTGAATACAACTCATCTGTCATATAATGTATCTACCATCCAATAACCACGTGATGTTATTAACCAGGTAAATACAACTCATCTGTCATATAATGTATCTAGCATCCAATGACCACGTGAACCAGGTAAATACAACTAATCTGTTATATAATGTATCTACCAATCAATGACCACGTGAACCAATAAATACAACATATTTATCATATAATGTATCTACCATCCAATGACCACGTGATGTTATTAACCAGGTAAATACAACTCATCTGTTATATAATGTATCTACCATCCAATGATCACATGATGTTATTAACCAGGTAAATACAACTCATCTGTTATATTATGTATCTACCATTCAATGACCACGTGATGTTATTAACCAGGTAAATACAACTCATCTGTCATATAATGTATCTACCATCCAATGACCACGTGATGTTATTAACCAGGTAAATACAACTTATCTGTTATATAATAAATCTACCATTAAATGACTACGTGATGTTATTAAACAGGTAAATACAACTCATTTGTTATATAATGTATCTGTAATACAACTCATCAGTCAGAAATGAAGATAAAGAGAATTGCATATTGTCTAAACACTTTATATTGATTAAGACCATATGCTTACCTATACAAGTTACTGCAAGTCTCTATAGGATTTGCATATCTACGGTATGTTACCCGCTTGGTGCACACTTCGATGTACCATGTTGCCTAAACTACTTCTATAACCTATGTCGATTTCACTGTGATCTATTCATGCATGGGATTGTGGGATTCAAAGAAAATTAAAATTAAAAAAATACAGAACTGTTATTTCTGAATCCTATTATAATGCACAATTAAAAGAACTTTGAAAAATGTATAAAAGTAAAATTAAATAAAATCGCGCGAAAATTTCATGAGTGATCCTATCGCACATCATGGCAAAACAGTATGTAATTCCAATGAAAACACTGAAGCTGGATGGTATTCTGATATTTGTACGCTTCAAATTCAGAATTATAAGGATTAAACACATTTTTAGAGGTTATTGAGCCGCTTTACATAAAAGTCTAAATAAGTCATTTTGTAATCGCCCCAATTTACAAATCAATAACCTCTAGAAAAATCCGATTTTGGTGTTAGATTGCCTCATTCATACATATAAAGCCTCATCTGTAATACATTTAATATTGAAGACAAGTTATTTTGAATTTTAACACTCTTAATGAATGGTTTGCATGATGAGGGCATTTGTAATATATGCCTTATGATAGACAAGCTCTGTTGAGTTTCGACCCTCTTTATGAATGGTTTGCATGATAGGGGGCATTTGTAATTCATGGCTTATAATAGATAAGCTCTGTTGAGTTTCGACCCTCTTAACGAATGGTTTGCATGATGGGGGTATTTGTAATACTTATTGATAGACAAGTTCTGTTGAGTTACGACCCTCTTAACGAATGGTTTGCATGATGGGGGCATTTGTAATACTTATTGATAGACAAGTTCTGTTGAGTTTCGACCCTCTTAACGAATGGTTTGAATGATTGAGGCATTTGTAATACATGGCTTTTGATAGACAAGTTCTGTTGAGTATAATTAACAACTTTTGTCTTCTTTTTTCGTAACAGATATAGTCTGTCTAGTCTTCAGTCCTCATCTCTGCAAGGTAAGAATTGTCTTAGTTAGTAATTAAAGAATTCAAAAATTACACAGTCAGATAAAATCTCATTATGATTGAGCTAACCAATATCAATTAAAAATTTTATTACAAAAAGGTGGTTTATTTTGATGGGGTTTTTCAAAATTGTTAGTTTCATACCTGTTCGTCAGGTTTAATGTTCATGCTTTCCTTTTCCCTGTTACAGATCATTCTTAAAGATCAACTTAACGCATTGATAGAAATATTTGCTCGTTTTTATCTTGATCGAGAAATAAGCGAAAAATAACTTCCTACTTTTTTGGTCTTTTCTGTAAGTACCGTATTCCAACATTGGTTGAGCTGCTACATTTTGTTGTTTAAACTTTAGTATTTGTGATATGGTTATAATAGAAAAACAAAGGATATGGGGTATCCATCCATGACATAAAATCAGTACATGCACAGCAAAAAAAAAAACACACAAAAAGCAAAGGAGCAGCGCTTTTATTGCTGTTCTTCATGTGATATGGTTATGTATATTATTTTTGATTTTATACTATTTTATTGACAACCTTGTACCGTTTTACTTTTGCAGGAGACAACTTGGTACCGTTTTACTTTTGCAGGAGACAACCAGTCCTGGTACCGTTTTACTTTTGCAGGCGACAACCTGGTACCGTTTTACTTTTGCAGGATACAACCTAGTACCGTTTTACTTTAGCAGGAGACAACCTGGTACCGTTTTACTTTTGTAGGAGCCTTACACTGTGTCATGATGATGCTAACCCATTATTTTTTTATATTGGCCCATATTTAAGGTTATGCCTACGTCGGGGCCATATGTTCACAATCTAGTCAGTCTATAATGGAGGAGAGTGACGACTATAGTATGATTACAGTAGCTGCTCATGAACTTGGCCATAGGTAAATTTCTGTCTAGGAACTTGGTTGTAGGTATTATATGTAAAGATGGAGATAGATGCTATTTTTTGGGAGAAAATATATAAGATGAATGAGTTATAAGATTGATCTATAATGTGAGGTCAAATATGTTTTGGGTATGCTGATAAGATAAATTTTTGATAGTATGCTTTACGTTATATGTACATAAATAAAGATCATTCTTAAGCTTCTTGAATTCTTTAAGATGATTTGATATATTCAACACTTTGCATATTCAAGGTTTGCCAATTTCCATGATCTTACAAATAGTAATGATTTTAAGACGACCTCAAAATTTTTGCTGCTGTATAATGGTATGGCGATGTCGTCGTCCCAATTTGGTTTCCAGAAAATAGCTTGAATATAAATGTATGGATCCCTATGAACCTCTAACTCAAGGTTCCATACCAGAATAGAAAGATTGGGATTGATTTTGGGGGTTATGGTCCTAATTGTTTAGATTACGATCAAAAAAGAGGCAAAAAAAAAGCATTTTCCTTGTTTCAGGACAATAACTTGAGTATAAGTCAATGGATCTCTATGAAATTGAACCACAAGGTACAATACCTACAACAAAAGTTTGAGATTGATTTTGGGGGAAATTGCCCTAACTGTTTAGGAGTTAGAGGCCACAATAGGGACCAAAAACAATACTTTGCTAATACTTTGTATAAATTGTTTATTTCTTCACCAATTTCAATGGGATTTGAATTCTTGTATTTAGATTTTGGATTTTGGGCCTCATTTTCAAATTGATTCACACTGAGCTTCAAAGGGTCTAAACTTAAACTTTTGTTTTATTTCAACAAAAATTCAAAATCTTGGGTTTTTTTTGCTGTGCTGAATCCAACCGTGTTTTAAGATTTTTAATTTTGGGATCTGTTGTCAGATTGGTCCACTTAAAGGTAGAAAGGGTCCAAAATTAAATTTTATTTGATTTCAACAAAAAATGAAGTCTTTGGGTTCTTTAACATGTTTGATAAATTGAATCTGTATGTATTTAGATTTTTTTATTTCGGGCCCTTTTTATACGCCCGTTTACGGGACGTATTATGGTATACCATTGTCCGTCTGTCCGTCCGTCCGTCCGTCCGTCGTCAACATGTCGGACATTAACTCAAAAATGCTTTAACCAATTTGCATAAAACTTCGGATAATTGTTTATATCTATTGATGTGAGCTCCCTTTCGTTTTTTATCAAATTTAGATTTTACGTTTCCGAGTTATGGGGTTTTATTCAGTCAAAAAAGGGGGATTTTTCAGTTTTCGGACAATAAGTCAAGAATGCTTCCACCTTTCTTGCAAGAAATTGTAGTGAATTGTTTATATATATTGACATGAGCTCCCTTTGGATTTTTATAAATTTTAGATTTTACGTTTCCGAGTTACAGGGTTTTATTCATAAAAAAGGGGGGATTTTCCAGTTTTGGGACAAAAACTCACAAATGCTTTCAGCAATTCTTATGAAACTTTGGTGAATTGTTTGTATGTATTGATGTAAGCTCCCTTTAGAATTTTATAAATTTTACATTTTACATTTCTGAGTTATGGGGTTTTATTCATTAAAAAAAGGGATGATTTTCCAGTTTTCGGACAATAACTCAAAAATGCTGTCACCAATTCTCATGAAACTTTGGTGCATTGTTTATATCCATTGATGTAAGCTCCCTTTTTATTTTCATAAATTTCTAATATGACATTGAGAATTAATTGAACTTTATTTGTTTATAGTCTGACAACAGATTTATTAAGTATTGCACAACAGCAAGAAATCTTTAATTGAATATAAATTCAATTCATATAACCAATTTCAAGTTCTTTGACTACATTTATTCAGAAACCTATAATATGTCAAATATTTAATTACAATCCAAATTCAGACCTGAATCAAGCTTGAATATTGTGTCCATTTTTGCCCCAACTGTTCAGGGTTGGACCTCTGCGGGCTTATCTAGCTGCGCTCAGCGAAGCAGTTTATTGAAGTTTGTCAAAATCGGGCTCCAAACTTAAACTTTGATTTTACCAAAAAATGAATTCTTGTTCAGGGTTCGACTTCTGCGGTCGTATCAAGCTGAGCTCTGCGGAGCATTTTATTTAAAAAATTATGTATTTATAATTGTAGTCTTGGTGCTAGTCATGACGGAGAGGGGAATTCCTGTCGACTAGATGCTTACTTTATAATGGCTGCCACAAATCAACCAAGTATGGGAAATCCTAACCCCTGGAGATTTTCATCTTGTTCTGTAGACTACTTTCATCAAACGATTCGTCGACTTGATTCGTAAGTTTCATATTTGAAACACATGCTGCAAATGATTGACAAAAATCTGTTTACCTAGTACTTGTGATAGGAAAAAAGTAAGAAGGATAACTTGAAAAAGTTCACAAACCATAGTAGAAAGAAAGAATGCCATGGTCAAAAGAAAAAGAACATTACAAATAACATAGAAGAAAAATAAAACCCCACATAAAACCCCTGGGAATGAACCCAGGTAGCTAGTAACGGTAAACACAGCTTTTTTCAGAATTTGGTCTTCAATATGAGTTTATAGGTACAAAATGGATGAACCAATATTTGCATTTGGATGTCCTAATTTTATTGAGCTCAACCACATTTGAATGTTACTAATTTGAGTCGAAACTGTATCGACCAACTGTGAACTGATTTTATCAGTACATATCATCAAAGCTGATCAACAATAGCTCACAATTGTTCGCGTATAATACAGCCTCTCTCGACTACAATTTATCGTTGGTCTTCAGATTTCGCCTCAAAATCAACTACAAGTAAAGAAATGTCCAGTCTAGTTGGGGGTACAGAAGAGAATTGTCAAAACTGCACAATTAAACTTCAACCCATCTCACTCTAGTAGTCATTTTAACTCGGAAAGTGCACTATTGTGTGGTGAAGAATAAGTAAATAGTGACATTGCAATGATTCCCAAATATCACAACTATCCACCAGAGGCGACAGGAGGTGGATGAAATGAACTTTACAACTCTCCATCCAAGTAAGCATTTATAAAAGTAAACCAATATAGGTCAAAGTACGGTCTTCAACGCGGAGCCTTGGCTCACACCGAACAGCAAGCTATAAAGGGCCCAAAATGACCAGTGTAAAACCATTCAAACAGGAAAACCAACGGTCTAATCTATATAAAAAACGAGAAACGAGAAACACTTATGAACCACATCAACAAACGACAACCACTGAACATCAGGTTCCTGACTGAAGTTCATTATGCGGTGTAGCAGTGACTTATTATACCCCATGCAAGGAGTTGCGGAGGGTATAATGTTTTTTACCCGTCCGTCAGTCCGTCAGTCAGTCAGTCCTGTTTCTTGTCATCGCAACTCCTCTCAAACCACACAACAGAATTTCACGAAACCTTTTTAGATAATAAGGACATACTATGTAGTTGTGCATATTGACAGGAAATTGCGATTCAATTCTTTTTCTAGGAGTTACGCCCCTTTGAACTTAATTACTCTAATGTACTACTGCAACAGTTTGTCATCGCAACTCCTCTCAAACCACACAACAGAATTTTATAAAACCTTTTCAGATAATAAGGACATACTACGTAGATGTGCATACCGACAGAAATTACGATTCAATTTTTTTCCAGGAGTTACGCCCCTTTGAACTTATTTGCCCAATATACTACTGCAACCTTTTGTCATCGCAACTCCTCTCAAACCACAAAACAAAATTTCATGAAACCTTTTCAGATAAGAAGGACATACTACGTAGATGTGCATATTGACAGGAAATTACGATTCAATTTTTTTCCAGGAGTTACGCCCCTTTGAACTTATTTGCCCAATATACTACTGCAACCTTTTGTCTTCGCAACTCCTCTCAAACCACACAACAGAATTTCATGAAACCTTTTCAGATAATAAGGACATACTACGTAGATGTGCATATCGACAGGAAATTACGATTCATTTTTTTTCCAGGAGTTACGCCCCTTTGAAATTATTTGCCCAATATACTACTGCAACCTTTTGTCATAGCAACTCCTCTCAAACCACACAACAGAATTTCATGAAACCTTTTCAGATAAGAAGGACATACTACGTAGATGTGCATTTCGACAGGAAATTACGATTCAATTTTTTTTCCAATGAGTTACGCCCCTTTGAACTTATTTGCCCAATATACTACTGCAACCTTTTGTCATCGCAACTCCTCTCAAACCACACAACAGAATTTCATGAAACCTTTTCAGATAATAAGGACATACTACGTAGATGTGCATTTCGACAGGAAATTACGATTCATTTTTTTCCCGGAGTTACGCCCCTTTGAACTTATTTGCCCAATATACTACTGCAACCTTTTGTCATTGCAACTCCTCTCAAACCACACAACAGAATTTCATGAAACCTTTTCAGATAATAAGGACATACTATGTAGATGTGCATATTGACAGGAAATTATGATTCAATCTTTTTTTCTGATACAATTTTTTTTTCTTACACTTATTTTATTTCTCCAATAACAATGTGGGGACGTGGGGCGCGCTCACTAGGGTTCTTTAATTGTTTGAGGAATACACAATATCAAGTTGTCAGGAAACTTTTACTAAAAAAGGTGTTGTCGTTCATAGCAAGTAAAGATTGATAAGTGAGGAAGTATTATTATACCCCCGCTTTAAAAAAGAGGGGGTATACTGTTTTACCTCTGTCTGTCCGTCAGTCTGTTCATCCATCCATTCGTCAGTCCGTCCATCCGTCCCATGAATATTTTTCGTCGCATCTTTCTCAGGAACTACATTACAAGGATTTCTGAAATTTGTTTTTATTGTTTATATTAGTCAGCTAAACCGTGTGATGTGTTTTCAGATTCATTACTCAACAACTTCCTGTTTACCTTATACTTTAAGCGGGCGGGGGTATCACAAGTTTGTGCAGTAGCTCACAGATTCACTTGTTTTCTTTCAAATCTGTTATTTTACCAATTGGGTCCCATTCCTGATTGTGACATTTCGATTGAGTATGGATACGCAAGGTTGGTGATGCATGGATAGCAGCAGACTCTTACTCGGTCTCGATCTTTTTGAGATCAGACTATTCTCTCAGTTTTTAACCGGATTTTCGAAGGAAAAATCGGTTGTTGATTTGGGGATGTACGGCAGGCGGGCGGGCGGGCGGTCGTCTGCCAAACAGTGTCCCATTGTTTGTTACTTTAGTTTGTCTTTTTAAAAATGTATGAGATTTGAACATTGGTAAACTTATGTTGTCTATATTTCTAGATGCTGTTTTCTGACAAAAAAATGCAATTTCATTTGTGGGGAACTCATTTTTTTTTATTGATTATAGTTGTCGAAGTTCATGTACATCACTACTTAGTAAGTTTGTACGTTTTCTACATTACCAGATATATTTTTTGACAAGGAAAAACAGAAATAATAAGTGTGATTCGAATGGATAGTTTCATTCTTGTGTGGTACATGTACAAGTAGGAAACCTTACAGATGAATACATAGTAGAACACGTGTTGTGCTCGATAAAGCTCATATTCCAGAATTATAAAGACATTATATGTTGCAGAGATGCGATGATTTTGTAAATTTTAGATTGAAAACATTTAATTTTTCGAACGTAACTTTTACGAACAGGGTAATAAGGATATATGAATGATGAGTTCTAAGAGATGTTTCGATGATACACTGACGAATAACCAGAGGAAAGGCATCTTTATTTCTGTTCTTACCTGAAAATCCCCAAGAATTAGAAACATCTGCAAAAAACATATAATAAACCATGAATTTATCAATTTTTAACTTTATTTAAAATTGACTTATTCCTCTAAATATTCCCATTCGTTATATATCTTACATAATTCGTTATATATCTTACATAAAATAAAATTGGACAAGTAGCCCATCAAAAGTCAGAGAGGAAATTTTCACAAAAATAGGTCGTTATTGGTTTAAGACTCTATATTACAGGAAAAGGAAAAACTGTTTAACGTCTTTTGGACCTCAATACAACCCTAATGAAATAGTGCCATATTTGTCGAAGTTACCAGGAGAGCTATACACAGCGGATGAGCAATGCCAGAGTAGAAATGGGGACAAGTCATCGTTATGTAGGGTAAGAAATATCAGTTTCTGTGCCATGATTCATTGTAAATCTGATTTGTGATGAAAAATTCAGGTCTACTCTAAATAATTTTATGATTTCCTTTTAATACTGAAATGTTATTGAAAGCATTACCTAAGACAAAATTTCCAAAGAGACAAAGTTGTGAATGAAATACCTTACAATTGTGTATAATTAGGGGACAATTGTTATGTATTTGTAGGAACAATACAAGGGTGATTACAGACAGATGTGCGGATTGATGTGGTGTCGTGATGATAAAACTCAAGGATGCAATAGTATGGTGCCAGCTGATGGGACACTATGTGACAGCAAACATGTAAGAATAATGTTTAAACTTAACATGGATCAATAATGTTCAGCCTAACTGTTTCGTTTTAATGACTCTTGTGAAGTAGTATCAAATCAAAATTGCACAAGAACCCAAGAAAGGGTCGTGTAGGATGTCTTATGATCCTTCTCTAACATCAGAACACATTGCTGTAAGAGCAAAATATTATCCAAAAGAATAAGTCTCCACGGAATAAAAGCTGAAATTGATCCAAAAGGCATGTGAGCTTGTTTGCTAAAGCCCCCTAATTATATAAGAAGAAACAAATATTTTTGGGTATTTTTTTTTAATGTCTGTATGCTTTTATACTTTACAGTGGTGCAGGAATGGTGTATGTACTTACTCAAGTGCAGCAGCTTCAACACCAGGTATGTTTACAAAGAACAATATAGTTAAAGATAATGGTATAAAATGATACTGTCATTGTTCCTTTATGTTTAGTAGTAAAACGCGAATATATTAAATCAGTAGACACATTGTGATAATTACATGATTTAATCGAAATGATCAAGGTATTCAAGTAACACTTTATATATATATATATATATATATCCAGCTACTAACACTGTTATAATTTTTTTTATTGAAATTTGTCTTTATTACAAAAAGTGTAACCTTCTGTTTTGTGTTGCTAATTAACGATTGTTTGGCTATGCGGGAATTTTAGATACTTTATGCATTCATTTCTAATTTGATTATAAATGATCGATACATTTGTGAACAAAGTTATCATGAGAATATGCAAGGCTAAAAAGCCCTTGCAACAATTGTACTTAATATTATTTATTTAGCTGAATGCGTAGCCATTGCTGCATCTTATGTATGATTACATTGTCACGTCTTAGTTGGAAAATTGACTTGCGATAGAAAATATTGATCCTGCTTTCAAAATGATGTGCCGCCTTTTATTTTTTTTTTCTTAGACTGGTCATTTTGTTGGTAGCTGTATTGTTCAGGGTTTTATGTTTTACAATGTTAAGTTTTTCGACATATGCCTAGGACAGGCAAAGGAGCTCCATTTGTTTGTAGTTGTTGTGCTAGTCAGACTGGTGTAACTCCAAGCAAATTTATATTTGTGAACGCCCAAAAATCACATTGTGTTGGATGTGAATAACCTGATTAAAATTATGAGAGAGAAATCTGCAAATAAGAAAGGATAAAAGTGAAATATCAGAAATAAATGTGTAAGATATTTGAAATTGAGGCGAACTTTTAATAATTGTAATCTTCAGAAACATAAATTGCTTTACAGTCATTCACATTTCTATTGTCACAATATAAATTATCAACATATTCTTTTTGACAGGAAAATAAAGCATGGAATGTTTGGTGCTTGTTCACTCTTTCCCCCAAAAATATTTACTTGCATGTGATCTCGGTATCATATGTTTTTCTATTAAAAATATCTAATCAAAATAAAAAATTAATGCGCGCATTTATCAATACAAATCACAAAATCGATCACAAAATCGTAACTTATTAATGGTATGAAAAACAATCTGTTAGATTATATATATTTATGGAACGGAAGTGCGACTTTAAACTTGAGCTGAACACAGCCACATGTTTTCGTATGTAAAGTTACATTGTTTTAATGTCACCTACAAAGGGAAAGAAAAAAAGATTTGCTATATTATGTTTGGAGCCCTCTTCTTGATTTCTTTCCACCACAATCATCAGCAGACCTAAACGTAATGACTTATGTTGAACGCAATGAAATGAAAAATGCGTTTTAGTCCATTAAATCAGATCCAATTTCATGCTGGGCAGATTCTTGAAATTATTATTTTTATAATTACAGCAAGGTGTGCTCATGGTGATTTTGTGGGTTCTATGGATCATCTTGGTAACACATGTCCACAAATTGTGGCGAAGGACAAAACAGAATGCTACAGAGACAGAATTGGAATATCATGTTGTGCATCGTGTGCTAAAGTGTCATCCGGAGTTACAGGTAAACTATCTAAAAGATTGATTTATCATGACTTTTCAAAGGCACCATCAATTTTCTATTGAGCAAATTATCTTTTTAATATTGACATTATTAACATCTATTATTTTATTTTTCTCGAAGGATGTAGGGATAAAACAGAAAAAAATAAGAGCTATATGACTAAGAATAACTAGATCCTTTCAATTATTTTTAGAAAACTTTTCGATTTAAATTGAATATATACTTTTCAGAAACAATTACAAGAAAGCGTCCTAGGTATCGACGAACCACTGTCAAACAAAATTACTTGCCGCCAACGACACCTTTAAAGGGTTTAATCTTGACAACAACAGAATATAACAAGGGTTTAAACTTTTACTGAATTATCTTACTTTGCTTTTCATAAGATACCTCGAAATCACGTTTTGCTGCAGATGTATCAAATTATAGCCCTGCTTATGAAAATTAGTCTTCTCACCAATCTGTTTCAAATAATCGTCTCTTGAAAGTAGGGAAATATGGTCATGCCCTTTAAACACCTTTATCCCACCGGAGCATGGTCGCCTATAATGTGACTGTTTCTGGTAAAGGTTCTCGACCGGTTCAAGCCAAATATATTGAAATATATATGTACTTACGTGTTTACTTCACAACACTAGATATTAATTTCATTATACAAATAGAGCAAGGAATGGTCATCTCGAGGACAGAGTTAAGTGTCTTAGTAGACATTTTTATCTTTTGGCGGCTTATCTAAAATATTCCTAAGTAAGGACAATATTATAATCTTGCTGAATATGTATTATATATTTGCGACAAGTTGTTATCAAGCTAGCTACTTGTACCAATCGATCATTAATAAAATGCAATTAAATGTGTTTCGTTTATTTGTAGCATAAATCAGGCCGGTAGTTATCTATTTGAATTGTTAAATATTTTGTCCTTTCAAAGTTTTTATAGCTCACTCCACGGTATGAGTTTTCCATTGTCGAAGGCCATTCGGTGACCTGTATTTGTTCACATCCTCGTTGTTTTGTCACCATTGGCTAGTTGACTCATTGGTAATTATACCACATCTCTTTATTTTCATATGAATTTCAACTGTGAATTGCATTATCCCGTGGTTGACTTTCAACAATGAATTTAATAAAATCAGTTTTTATGACATGCTTGTTGACAATTGTGAAATCTACAAATATATTTTTTGATTTTAAACAAACTCTTATTCTATAACTGTGCATTTCTTTCGGTGTTTTTTTCTTCTTTTCAACCTAAATACACACAACAGAAAACCTAAAACCAAAAGTATCAGGCAAAGACAACTCAAAACAAACATACAACATGTGTAATATAAGACAAGAAAATACTATTGAAACCTTACATTTGGACACATGGAATTAAAACGGTAATTTAACGTATCATTAATGAATAATGTTTATAATCTTGTTCGTGCTTATAGGTGAAAAAGGAATTGTTAATTGACTTTTAAACATAATTTGTTTGTCACTCAGAAAAATTTAGTGTCCGGATTGTTATTTTTTTCTTCAAATAAAAATGTATTTTGTTTCTAAAACTTGTGTCTTAAATTTCCTGCATTGTATCTTTTTCTGAAAATACTTACTCTAGATATCTTCAGCATTTTGTTGTTCACCTGAACTTCAGTACTTTTTGCAGAAAAAGTAAACGCTGTTTATGCTTATTGTATATGAAAACATCAACGAATATTATTTATATTGATATGGCAGTTAAAATTCTTGCCTCCTAGAATGTTGCTGTATATTTAGTAAATAAGTATCAATATATCATAAAAAATCAGTTTATTAACATATATTTTAATCATGAAAAAAATTTGTTTTTAGATATGCAACCTTTCTTTTTTGGTTTGAATATGATAGTTTATGGCAATTATGAAAACTCATATGGAATGACAATAATAGTACAAATTGTACTGCACAAGATGATCATGATGATCATGTTGTAAAATAAACAAACATTATACGCAAACAATATGCCATGTTTATGTAATCCCCGTTTATGCCTAAGTGCTCAATATTCAAAACCAATAGTTAACATGTCCATGCTTGAAACACAATTTAATCCAATGATCAAATATTGCAAATTATTATGGCACCATAATCTCAAACTTTTAACTCCAGAAAAAATCATTCATAAATAGTGGTATCAGTCAGGAGTATTAATAAGGAATGTGACCAGTTTTCAGACCCAATTTCATTAACACACTAACCGCGCCACATTATGTATGTGCCTGTGCCAAGCCAGGATCCTGTAATTCAGTGGTTGTCGTTTGTTGCTGTATATCATATTCGTATTTCGTTCATAATATTTTAGATGAATCAGGCTGTTAGTTTTGTCGTTTTTTGTTTGTTTTAAGTTTGTCATTTCATGGACTTTTATAGCTGACTTTGCGGTATGGATTTTGCTCCCTGTTGAAGGCTGCTCCTTTTTGAAGGCCATACGGTTACCTATAGTTGTTAACTTCTATGTCAATTGATCTCTGGTGGAGAATTGTCTCGTTGACAATTATACCACATCTTCTTATTTGCATATTGAATAGCAAGAATGTCCTGGGCCCCATTATTAGAACTAGTCGTTTTGGCTGATTTGAGTAATCAGAATACTAACATGTTAAGATTTACTTTTAGGACATCGCTGTATTGGTCTCCCAGTTTACAATAAGAATACTAACGTGTTAATATTGACACGTAGGATATTGCTGCATTGGTCTCCCAGTTTACAATTAGAATACTTACATGTATAGATTTAAACCTAGGACATCGCTGCATTAGTCTCCCAGTTTACAATTAGAATTATGTTTATTTGTTTGCTGCAAGTTATTATAAGAAAGAGATATAAACAAGAATAGCATTACTTGTAAGATTTAGGACCAAATTGATGTGGCGTCCATGAATAAGTAGAAAGACTAATATGGTGAGTCTAAGGACCCCAATTGCATTTACTTAATCACAGAAAGACTACAATGGTCAGTATTACATCAAATTTCATTGACCGTCATGAATTCTTGAATAGCAACAATGACTGTCATGGCAGGAAATCAGACCAAATTGCACTGACCAAATTAAAACCCTGGTCCAAATTGTACTGGTCAAATTATAACCCCTGTTTACTCTGATGTGTTTTTATTACTTCAGTAGCAGAAGTTAGAAATTGAGGTTTTTTATAAGATCTGTTTCAACACTTTCGTTAAATTTACATTATCTAACGTATTTTATATGCTTGTTCTTACTTAGGGTGCTTATACGGAGACAGAATACCTTCTTCACTTTGCAACAAAACCGCCTGTCCTTACTACACAAAAGATGAGCTAAGTCATTGCTGTAAGACATGTTCTGCATATTTTAATGTTCCAGATCCAAAAAGCCTTCCAACAGAATCAGGTATGTCTGATATAAGTAAAGACTCTCCTACCTACAAGTAAACCATTTTGTATTATCAGGATTATCAATGAATTTGAAAATTATTGAGCGAAATGTTTTACTCAAATTTTTTTCATACTGAAAGTAAACAGATTAACAGCTGAGTGTGATGGAAAAGGCATTAAAAATTGAAAACAGATTTATACATGTATGATATTTATTGTATTATTGTTTTTGTAGATGGTACTACAGAGATACTTATAGGAGTATCAGTTGCCATCGTGATAATAGCTGTTATTTGTGGAATTTATATAAACAGGAGAGGAGGTTACTCTGGTGCAAGACATAAAATTCCATTAAAAGGGAGATCAGTTCAGGTAATGAATATAGTCCAAGAACTAGTCAGTGACCATTGTCCATGTAGTCACTATATGCACACAGTTATAAGTCACCGACTCAAAAGCAAATCAATAAATCAATCAGTCAATCTTGCATTTCATTTAAATTAAGAGAATAATTAATGAAATTTAATAACGAAACTCTGGACATGTGTAAACCTAAAATGAGAGGCGGATTTCAACTTTTATTTTTATATATTCAGACTTTTCAGGTAAACTTTTGGACAATCTAAATATGAAACACAAAATACTACTACGAGAGGTGTATGTCCTGTTTTCTTTATTTTCATAAAAGACCCGTAGATATTTGATACTCGTAGACTCTTACAGAAACATTTGTAGTTCATGTTTTTGGTAATGTACTCAGCATGAAACGTTTATGTTTGGATAATTTAGTGTTATACTATACATGTACCATTCGTCCCGGAGGAAGTTCTTCCATTTTACAGTATTGACATGCTTACAATTTAAATGAAACACTATAAGTGTAAAGTTCAATAATGTAAAGTCAACATTACCTCGGAGATGCCTATGGCTTAGTGATGCCAGATTAAAAGTGTACTACAAGAACATTTTTATACGACCGCAAAAAAATTTTGAGGTCGTATATTGGTATGACGTTGGCGTCGTCGTCGTCGTCGTCGTCGTCGTCGTTGTCCGGCGTCGTCGTCCGAATACACAATGGTTTTCGCACTCTAACTTTAGTTTAAGTGAATGGATCTCTATGAAATTTTACCATAAGGTTCAATACCACAATAGGAAGGTGGGGATTGATTTTGGGGGTTATGGTACCAACAGTTAAGGAATTAGGGGCCAAAAAGGGGCCGAAAATAAGCATTTTTGTAACTTCCAGACATAACTTGTGTGTTAGCATATGGATCTCTTTGACATTGTACCACAAGATTCCATATCACAAAGGGTCAATGCTGGGATTGATTTTGGGGTTAATTGCCTCAAAATTTTAGGAATAAGGGGCCAAAAGGGGGCAAAAAACAAGCATTTTTCTAGTTTCATGACAATAACTTGTGTGTAAGTGTATGGATCTTTCTGAAATTTTACTACAAGGTTCCATTTCACAAAGGGAAAGCTGGAATTGAGTGTTGTGGTAATTGCCCAAAACGTTTAGTAATAAGGGGCCTAAAAAGGGGTTTAAAATAAGCATTTTTTAGTTTCTAGACAATAACTTGTGTTCAAGTGTATGGATCTCTCTAAAATTGTATTACAAGGTACCATACCACAAAGGCAAGGCTGTTATTGAGCTTGGTTTGGGGGGAAAGGGGGGTGGGGGTGATGAATTATAAGGGGGGCGGGGTCAAAAAAGGGGTAATTTTTTTTTTTCCTTTTTTTTTTGTTTAAAATTTACATTTTAAGTTAGTTATTTTTTATCACGAAGAGAAAGTAGGAATTGAGTTTTGGGGTTAATTGCTCAAACATTTATGAATAAGGGGCCAAATATTGGTCAAAAATAAGGATTTTTTTAGTTTGCAACAAAAACTTGTGTTCAAGTGTATGGATCTCTGTGAAATTGTATTGCAATGTACCATACCACAAATTGAAGGTTGTGATTGAGGTGGGGGATGATGAATCAAAAGGGGGTTGAAAAAATGTGTGGGAGGTAGGATTTTTTTTTTTCCTTTTTTTTTCTTTAAAATTTTCCATTTAAAGATGGTTGTTTCAGATTTATATAAGAAAGAAAATAATAATGATACGGTTATATATCATGAGGAATTGAAATTTAAAATTATGTATATTGGAAATTTAGGTTACATTGGAAAGTAATAATTGGCTTTGGGGGGGGGGGGGGGGTTATGGCTCTAATGTTTAAGGAATAAGGGGAAAAAAGGTTAAAAAACAAGGGTTTCCATTTTAATAGACAAATAATTGAGTAAAGAACATTATTTAAAAGCAGTGTAAGGTTGGTAATTCAAACTCATTTAAATATCTCATCTACACTGCTTTTAAATTATGTAAATTGGAAATTTGCCAATAACTTTATTGTTAATAAATGCATTGGAAATTTGCCAACAATTTTAGTGTAATAAACTTCATTGGAAATTTGCCAATATAAAATTTTGCTGATGAAGGTTTTTTGTTTACCTTTAGCCTTGTCTATGAAGTCATTTTCTATTTTTATAGCCTTATGATGTAGTTGAATTATTTAATACTTTTATGATGTGTTTAAATGGGGTTTTATCATGTTTATGGTTGCAAATTTATTGTTTTAGTATAATAAACTCCATTTAAAATTTGCCAATAAAAAAAATTTTTGTTTATTTTTAGCATGATTATGATGTCATTTTCTATTTTACTTTTATGGTTGCAAAGAAATTTTTATTTTTAGATATTACTGTTAAATGATGCTGATTAAGGTTTTTGCTATGTTTAGCCATGACTATGATGTCATTTTCTATTTTAATATCTGTTATGATGTATTTAAATGGGCTTTTATGGTTACAAAGGAATTTTATTTTTAGATATTACTATAAAATGTTGCTGATGCTGATTAAGGATTTTGTTTATTTTTAGCCATGACTATGATGTCATTTTCTATTTTAATACCTTTATGATGTAATTTCCATTTTTAGCTCACCTGACCTGAAAGGTCAAGTGAGCTTTTCTCATCACTTGGCGTCCGTCGTCCGTCGTCCGTAAACTTTTACAAAAATCTTCTCCTCTGAAACTACTGGGCCAAATGCACCCAAACTTAAACACAATCATCATTCAAGTATCTAGTTTAAAAAATGTGTCCGATGACCCCGCCTGCCAACCAACATGGCTGACATGGCTAAAAATAGAACATAGGGGTAAAAATGCAGTTTTTGGCTTATATCTCTAAAACTAAAGCATTTAGAGCAAATCTGACAGGGTAAAAATGTTCATCAGGTTAAGATCTATCTGCCCTGAAATTTTCAGATGAATCGGACAACCCATTGTTGGGTTGCTGCCCCTGAATTGGTAATTTTAAGGAAATTTTGCTGTTTTTGGTTATTATCTTGAATATTATTATAGATAGAGATAAACTGTAAACAGCAATAATGTTCAGCAAAGTAAGATCTACAAATAAGTCAACTTGACCAAAATGGTCAGTTGACCCCTTAAGGAGTTATTGCCCTTTATAGTCAATTTTTAACCATTTTTTCGTAAATTTTTATCATTTTTTACAAAAATCTTCTCCTCTGAAACTACTAAGACAAATTTAACCAAACTTGCCCACAATCATCATTAGGGTATCTAGTTTAAAAAATGTGTCCGATGACCCCGCCCGCGAACCAAGATGGCCGACATGGCTAAAAAATAGTACATAGGGTAAAATGCAGTTTTTGGCTCATATCTCTAAAACCGAAGCATTTAGAGAAAATCTGATGATGATAAAATTGTTCATTAGGTCAAGATCTATCTGCCCTGAAATTTTCAGACCAATCAGGCAACACGTTGTTGGGTTGCTGCCCCTGAATTGGTAATTTTAAGAAAATTTTGCAGCTTTTGGTTATTATCTTGAATATTATTATAGATAGAGATAAACTGTAAACAGCAATAATGTACAGCAAAGTTAGATCTACAAATAAGTCAACATGACAAAAATTTTCAATTGACCCCTTAAGGAGTTATTGCCCTTTATAGTCAATTTTTTTTACAATTTTCATAAATTTTGTAAATTTTTGTAAATTTTTACAAAATATTTTCCACTGTAACTACCGGCCAAGTTCATTATAGATAGAGATAATAGTAAGGAGCAAGAATGTTCAGTAAAGTAAGATCTACAAACACATCACCATCACCATCACCAAAACACAATTTTGTCATGAATCCATCTAGTTCCTTTGTTTAATATGCACATAGACCAAGGTGAGCGACACAGGCTCTTTAGAGCCTCTAGTTAGATATTCCTGTTAAATGATGCTGATTAAGGGTTTTTTGCTATGTTTAGCCATGACTATGATGTCATTATCTATTTTAATATCTTTATGATGTATTTAAATGGGCTTTTATGGTTACAAAGGAATTTTATTTTTAGATATTACTTTAAATGTTGCTGATTAAGGATTTTTGTTTATTTTTAGCCATGACTATGATGTCACTTTCTATTTTAATACCTTTATGATGTAGTTAAATGGGCTCCCATGTATTTAGATTTTTGATTATTTATACATGTTACCAAATTGGTCCACATTGAACAAAAACGGTCCAAATTTCAACTTTATTACATTACATCAAACATTGAATTCTACATATTCTTTGATATATTGAAATTAACAAACAATTTAGTTTATGGATATTCCACCATAATAGGTAAATTAAATTTTTTCCAGTTCTTACACCACATTCATCCTGTGTCAGAAACCTATGCTGTGTCAAATATTTAATGACAATCCAAAGTCATAGCTGTATCAAGCTTGAATTTTGTGTCCATACTTGCCCCAACTGTTCAGGGTTCGACCTCTGCGGTCGTATCAAGCTGCGCCCCAGCGAAGCATTTTATTTTTATTGAAATTCACTGTAGATAATTGTAATGAAAGAATAATCATTATTTATTTTACTCTGGCCTTTTGACCATTGTTTGGCTTTAATATCTTAGGCCCTAGATACCTTATTCAATTTAATTACCTTATCAATTATTCATTTTAGGACTATTCATATTGTAAGATATCTGGCAATAGATATGTCAAAAACATTTCTCATCCGTAGCATGCTTCTCAATGAACATTCAACTCTCAGATGGAAAACAAAGTTTTCTTTCGTTTATTTAACTTGCTTAAGATAATGTTTCCTAATAACAGTCTCATATAAGCACTGATAATTCAGAATTGCACTTCCCATCTCTTTTTATCTGGGTCAAATATGTATGAATGGTCAATGTTGACAAGCTAAATCTTAACATCACAAATATCAACCTGGAATAACTCAAAGCTTTTTCAGAGCTAGTGTCCCTAATTCTAAAAACAGCATGCTAATCCGTCAATATTGTACATATCTTAAATTTGCATTTTTCAAAAGACTTTTCCTTCCTGCTATTATTATATTTCCCTACTCTCTGAATGGATTCTATTAATCATTTTATAGTTGAATGTAAATGGTCTAGCAGGTAACCTTTCATCCTTTTCAATTCACTGAAATAATATAGATAAACAACCGTCAAATTATATGGTATAAATGTTAAGTTCCTGTATTAAAATCTTTTGTCTTGTCCCTAGCAGTTATGAAGTAAAGAGTGGCACAAGATGACTACTGGTTTCACGATTATTGACAACTGAATTCAATCATTTAGAAAATTGGATGAAGTCAAAATTCCGAGAGATGTTTTTTTCTTCTTCTTGAAAACAGCAGATTTCTTTAATTTGAATTGAATTGAATTAGGCAAAACACGGTGCACAGATAAGCGTAAAGTTTTTACCAAATGACTATGTCTTTCTACTTGATATTGAAGAAAATGAGGAATAGTAATCTTGCAATCAAAAGATAGAAACTTCTACCATATGCATATCCTTTTTCAAAACTTGGCTAAAATTTGTGTTAATTTATCACTAACGGTACTGGTTATTTGACAAAAACACTCAGTATTGTTGTAATATTTTTGTAGAATCGGTTTAATCTCAATTCGGCGTTGGTCAAATAATATTAGAATTCATTTAAACTGACAGATATTTTTTTTTGTTCAAACTTATGATTTTTTTGAGAATATTGTAATACTGACAATATTTCTAGGCACATTAACTCTTGTAAAACTGAATTAACATTATTGCATTGCTTCTTATTTACTAAAAGTAAATTTTTATTTCTGTAACTTAATATTGGCAAAACTGTATACGTAGATGGGCAAAAAAAAATAAATACTTGATATTGATATTCATGAATATTGATTATTACCAAGACATATCATATCTATTCAAATGCTTCATACATGTCGTTGTCAGATTGAAAAGAAGCAAACATTGTCGTTCAACATTGACTCCCAGTTCAGTTATACCGATTATGTTTGACAGTGCTTGTCAGAGGCAACATTCAAGTGGTACCTTGAGTAAATGTGAGATTGAGATATGCCATAGAATAAGTTTTTCCATCGGGATTACTTTCATAGGGGTTGATGAACTGCTGAACAAAGGGCTTTTAATGGCTCTCTTAAATAAATCTCTTGATTTGTATTCGTCATTAGCAATACGTATGGTATAACTAGTAGAGACAGAGAACATGCTCTTTGTGATGTTATTTTTTAAACTATATGTCATACATTTTAGCGGTTCTCTGAACATGGAAATGTGATATTGATTGTTAAGTTTAGCATTGTGGTTTACCATGAAGTGGTGGTCACATTAACCTAAAATTTATTATATGTTCATTATGATGCGACCTTTGTACGATATGCCTAATGAGGATTTTGACTAAGATTTCGCAGCTGATTGATATAAATATCACAGTGTCTGCAGGGCATTTATATATATGATTTTGGGCAATTCACAATTCCTGTTCATAGTTGAGCATACTGAACTCTTTGAATATTCGAGAAAATTATTATTATTGGAACGTTTTTATTAATTTAATTGCTTAAATGAAAACATTGTTAAATTTCCTGAATTCACAATATTCTGGTATTTGCATGACAATTGAAGGTGTATATTAATCGATTATGTATCTAACATTGCTTATGAATAATATCAACATTTTGTTCTGTTACAGGAGACACATTCAAGGCCATCTAAACCTCCTCTTCGAAAGCCTTTATCTTCAATTTCTAATGGGGATCAAAATAGTAATTCCACGAAGCATCTTATCTCTCTTCCGACTTTAAATAGCCATACAAATGTAAATTTGAAATCAAATCTTCATAAGTCTGCTTCTGGCAACAAAAGTGATAGTCGTACTGTGAATGGAAATGTTAAAACATCAGAACTTCGACCACCGTCGAAATTTAGTGCCAAAAACAATTCAGAACAATCTTGTTTACAGAACCGAAACCCTATAAATAAACAAAAAAGGGATCAAAATCTGAAGAAACCAAAAACTTCATTATCTGAAGATAGTATATTGCTTTCTCCAAAACATAAACAGAACAATATAGACAAAACTGAATTAAAGTCTGAAATTTCTATCAAAGACAGAATTGCTGCCTTGAGTGGTAATGCTGAAAGTTCAAATGCACGTGCCGACTGCGTTCCAAAAATTAAGGTTAATTTAAGCAACGACCGACCCAAAACAAATGCAAAACCAAAGACAGTTTTTACAAAATCTGAACCTGAAGATACAAAAATAGATAACAAATTTAATAAAACGCCATTGCGTCCTCCGGGGAGAAGTGGAGTCGAAAAGTCACCTTCACATTTGACTCAAAAGGGAGATACAGATTTTGTCACCAAATCAGGTAAATTCCAATCACGACCGCCATTCGGAAAAACTGGTGGAGCTTACGAGAGTTCTGATGGTAGTTCTGGAAAAACGTCTGTAGACTGCAATGAACCTTCCCAAGTACCGCAATATAAACCGATCGTTTATGGAAAACAGAAAAGTAATACAAAAAATGTAAATGCATAATTACATGTGGTTTAATTTATTTATTTATTATCTTGAATTCTGTTATTATTTTATACCGATATTCAAGAAACAAGAATTTGAACTTTTGTGCTAACGACTTATGAATATAGTGAAAGTGTTTAGTTTTTGATCAACAATCATGTAGAGGGATGTAAAGGCAATGATCACATTGTATTTAGAGTTTGTTAAATGACGGAACTACTTTCCTATTTTAACGTTTCGTTTACAGATACTTAAAATAGAAACACAAACGAATGTGTAAAATATGTAATAATGTTAAAGTCGTTTGAGAAAAATTCTCTCAGCCTATGCATTATAAAAGAGGGGCAAAAAATACCAAAGGGATATTCAAACAAAAGCCTATGCATTATAAAAGAGGGGCAAAAAATACCAAAGGGATATTCAAACAAAACGTCTTTCAGCCTCTGCATACTTAGTAACATGTAATGCTTCCAACGCCTGATAAATGAGAATATAATATTTCATTCATTTTAATTGAAGTCTGCAGCTTGCATGTAAGTAACTGCTAGTAGTCGTTTATTCAACATTGGCTAGAGGTATAGGGGAGAGCTGAGATCTCACAAAACATGTTTAACCCCGCCGCATTTTTGCCCCTGTCCCAAATCAGGAACCTCTGACCTTTGTTAGTCTTGTATGTTTTTTTAATTTTGATTCATTTATATGTTTCGGAGTTTAGAGTGGCGTCCATTATCGCTGAACTAGAAAACATTATTGTAAGGGGGCAGCTGAATCCCGCTTCCCGGTGTGAGATTTTCTCGCTGTGTTGAAGACCCATTGGTGGCCTGGTATCCGGTCGTTCCGTCCCCAAACCGATCTGGCCCCAAGTCGATCCTGCCCAAAGTCGATCCGTCCCAAGTCGATCCGGCCCACGTCGATCCGTCCCTACGTCGATCCGGCCCCATAATAAAATATGAATAAACTATATTGACTTTGGAGGATTTTGTGACAAATTTTAACAGTATAAATGGAATTTGTAAAAAGTATCGTTGATGGATGAAAACAGGTAAGTGAAGTATTGGAGTACCAGTCAAAGAATTATTTTACATCGATACGAAAATGAGTGTGATTGTGTCTGTTTGTGTAGCAGCTTCAACATATTTTAATATGAAGTTATTCTCCATGATAACTTTGAATGTCATGGCGATTTTTATTTTATTTAATTCACACACAGAATAGCTAAATAAATATTTACAGTCCAATGGAACCTATAAAATTTAACTCATCATAATGACTTGTTTAATCAAATCATTAGTCTATAATTGGTTTGTTTATTCAACAATTGTCTAATGAATGTGAACAAAGGTAATGCCACTTGTAATCACTTAATTCAATCAAATCCTGATTGATTAAAGTTACGTAATCAACAAGGTCTTTATAGTTTGATCTTTTGTTTGGTGTTATGTGTTATAATAATTAATTGTATTTTTTTAAGGTAACATCAGAGGCTTCTATAATACATTTTTTTTTGTAATATCGAATATAGTCAATATATTTTTTTAAAGTTGACAATATTTTGAATAGTTGTGTGTAGATAAAAAAGACAAGTTATATGAGTATCCATTATTCTTTATTGCAAGATAATAACAAAATAATTACACTGAATGCACATTTTCACTCTCTAAAATATAATATCAGCATTACTATAATATAACAATAAATTCATACGCACTAACAAACACACTATCTCTGACACTCACATAAATATATATAACTCTTAAATCATTTGCACTAACAGTTACACTGTCACTTACATAATATAAAAGGGGTCACACTTGCAGCACTACAATAACATATACAGTAACTATCATACGCAGTACGTATACATATATAATATATATCCATTAATCTTGAAAACTTGTATTGAAAACATAATCAACATAGTTGTTTTAAACTCATCTGAAGAAAATATTTGTCAAAGGTCAATTTTTTTTTACTGTACACCTTTTACATTATAATAAAATTCATAAACATTTATGAATTACAATTAATATATATCTTTAGTTTTATTCCTTATAAATATATTTTTTTATTGGGCCGGATCGACTTTAAATATGGGCCGGATCGACGTTGGGCCGGATCGACGTGGGACGGATCGACTTGGGCCGGATCGACGTGGGGCCGGATCGACATGAAAGCGGTGGCCTTCGGCTGTTTTCTGCTCTTTGGTCGGGTTATTGTCTCTTTGGCACATTCCCCGTTTCCATTCTCAATTATATTATGAACAAGCGAGATTCGAAAGTTGATTTGAGTTTTCGACTTATATATTTAGAAATTATATAAAAAAAACGTGATAATTGTGGACAAATTTTCACTTGCAAGATTGTATCCCTTGGAATAAGTTTAAAATCGAGAACCATCAAAATGTTCTTGTATATATTTATTAAATCGTGTTTTAGGGCAAATTCCACGTCCAATCGAGACAGGGGGTCAAAATCGGGTAACTTGACAGGTTATATTGAATTGAAAAGTTGATGATGATTCAACGGTTATACGATAATTTAATATTAGTTACAAAACACATGCGTAGTTTATAATTTATATGTGCTATTTTGATAAACCCGTTCGTCCGCAGGACGCGATCTTCTTTACAGTCATTAAGTCCTGTCATTATTAAAATTGTCCTTCAGGTACATTTCCAGTTGCAAATATATTTTCTTCTGTGCTGTTTAGTGATGATACGTAGACAAATTGGAGACTGGAATCATATAATATCATCTATAGAAAATTCGACGTTCTATTTTCTCATTACTCTATAAATGAACAACACCAACAAGAGTTATGTTTTTTTTTGTCCCACTTAAGAGCAACCCAGGGCTACCAACAGCAAGCATGTTAGTTAAAAGGAAACTGTTCATTGGACATCAGTTATACTGAATCTTCTTTGTTGTCATTGTTTTCGATCCTGTGAAGAAAGTCTCGTAATCGAGACAAAGCGATCCCACATTTCATCGTTGTTGACGTCGACAATCTGTTCAGTCTGTGGTTTAATTTTTCAATAACATCAATAGTTTTGTCGTTCATGAAATAAACATCACGTAACTTGAACCGTTGTCATGATAAAAAAAAGTGTCCAGATCAAAAATTTAAAAAATAGTTTTCGTTTTTCATTTTCGGTATTTTACTATAAATGGAGTTATTTTATTTTAGAAGCTAACATTTAGTTTATTGTTAAGTTTTTCAGACATCAATAATTTTGTCAAACCTTAAGGGAATTTTATAATGGATCGCTATGAAATTGAACCACAAGGTTCCATACCAAAAAAGTAAGGTTGGGATTGATTTTGGGGGTTTTGGCCCTACCCGTTTAGGAAAATGGGACCAAAAACAATACTTTTCTAATACTTTGTATAAATTGCTTAATCCTGAACAATTTCAATGGAAATTAATTCAAAGTTTTGAGTTCTTTGGTTCTTGAATATACTGAATCTAACTGTTTATTTAGATTTTGGATTTTGGGCCCGTTTTTAAAGGCAGCGCCTTTAATGGTATCAGACAATAGCCATTGCGTTTCCACGCGGAGGAATACGTCATCATAAACATCCCGTAAAGTGGTATTCTTTCTTCGTCTGTTTGTGATATGCTGTGTTTTTTATTGTAATTCATTGATTCTGGGCAGTAAAGAATCGAGCGTTGTTTTTTGTTCACTGAACTATGCCTAGTTGCCACATGTCAATTATAACTCAGCGCCATCATTTAAAAAAAGGTACATAAAAAAATAATCAACCATATAAGAAGCATAAATAAGATAACATAACAATGGTTGTCAGCAAGCATCTTATATATTTTGGTACTGAAATGATTTATTTCAAACCTTTCTTCCATTTAAAAAATTAAATGTAAATTATTAAGAATCTTAGGTTTCAAATCCGTAGTCAAAACTGACCTAAAATGGATTTGGCAATTATTTTTAGGTTCTTTTTTTTTCTGTCATATAATAGTTCTTTCTATTCTTATACATGCTTGGTTAGCTTCAAACTATTCGGCTTTGTGCGTTCCTGAGGAAGGTATATCCAGAAAAGCGCTTCAGACGTATGAAATTTATAAAGTGTTGTTTTCATTTTTACAGCCATTGGTCGATACGGCTGCTGGTGGACTATCAGTCCCCGGATGTATCACCAGCACAGTAGTCAGTTCTTCGATACTGACAGGACTGATGAAAGGCATCTCTTTTTGACCTGCCATTATTTGTATTGACATTTTTATAGTTTCTGTTTTGAAATTTGAATTACCGGAAATAAGTTTAAAGCCTCATTTTAAGTGAGGAATAAATCATGTTTTCTATACCTTTTTTAGTAGATACCTCTTATATATCCATTTTCATAATTAATTATATATGTTTTACATATATCAGTGCATGTACAAACGTTAAATAAATTCATACACGTTGTCATTTTTATACGACCGCAAAAAATTTTGGTATGCCGTTGGCGTCGTCGTCGTCGTCGTCGTCGGCGTCGTCGTCGTCCGAAGACACATTGGTTTTCGCACTCTTACTTTAGTTTAAGTGAATGGATCTCTATGAAATTTTACCATAAGATTCAATACCACAAAAGGAAGGTTGGGATTGATTTTGGGGGTTATGGTACCAACAGTTAAGGAATTAGGGGCCGAAAAAGGGCCAGAAATAATCATTTTTGTAACTTCCCGACATAACTTGTGTGTTAGTGTATGGATCTCTCTGACATTGTACCACAAGGTTCCATATCAGAAAGGGAATGCTGGGATTGATTTTGGGGGTAATTGCCTCAAAAGTTTAGGAATTAGGGGCCAAAAAAAGGGCAAAAAACAAGCATTTTTCAAGTTTCATGACAATAACTTGTGTGTTAGTGTATGGATCTTTCTGAAATTGTACTACAAGGTTCCATATCACATAGGAAAAGCTGGAATTGAGTTTGGGGGTATTGCCCAAAACGTTTAGGAATTTGGTGCCGAAAAGGGGCAAAAAATAAGCATTTTTCTAGTTTTCAGACAATAACTTGTGTTCAAGTGTATGGATCTCTCTGAAATTGTACTGCAAGGTGCCATACCAAAAAGGGAATGCTGGGATTGATTTTGGGGGTAATTGTCTCAAAACTTTTGGAATTAAGGGCCAAAAAGGGGAAAAACAAGCATTTTTCTAGTTTTAGGACAATAACTTGTGTGTAAGTGTATGGATCTTTATGAAATTGTACTACAAGGTTTCATATCACATAGAGAAAGCTGGGTTTGAGTCTGGGGGTAATTGCCCTAAACTTTTAGGAATAAGGGGCCAAAAAAGGGCCAAAAATAAGCATTTGTCTAGTTTCCAGACAATAACTTGTGTTCAAGTGTATGGATCTCTCTGAAATTGTACTGCAAGGTACCATACCACAAAGGGAAGGCTGGGATTGATTTTGGGGGTAATTGCCTCAAAATTTTAGGAATTAGGGGCCAAAAAGGGGCAAAAAACAAGCATTTTTCTAGTTTCAGGACAATAACTTGTGTGTAAGTGTATGGATCTTTATGAAATTGTACTACAAGGTTCCATATCACAAAGGGAAAGCTGGGTTTGAGTTTGGGGGTAATTGCCCTAAACATTTAGGAATTTGGGGCCCAAAACGGGGCCTTAAAACAAGCATTTTTCTAGTTTCCAGACAATAACTTGTGTTCAAGTGTATGGATTTCTCTGAAATTGTATTGCAAGGTACCATACCACAAAGGGAAGGCTGGGATTGAGTTTAGGGGTGATGAATCATAAGGGGGTTCAAAAATTTGGGGGAGGGATTCTTTTTTCCTTTTTTTCCTTTTTTTTTCTTTAAAATTTTCCATTTTTAATTGGTTATTTCTGATTCATATATAAAAGCAAATAATAATGATATGGTTTGAATAGGTAAATTAAAATTTTTTTAAGTTCTTAGACCACATTAATTCTGTGTCAGAAACCTACGCTGTGTCAAATATTTAATCACAATCCAAATTCAGTGCTGTATCAAGCTTGAATGTTGTGTCCATACTTGCCCAAACTGTTCAGAGTTCAACCTCTGCGGTCGTATCAAGCTGCGCCCAGCGGAGCATTTTATTACTTCTTCGTGAAAGGAAAAAAATACTTATATAATGAAAAATGAGATTACATTCATTGCATTTTATTTCAACTGTTAAATAATTTATCTTTGTTTGTTTGTAAACTATTTCAAAATGTAAAAGGATATATAAAATAATAGATTGAGGAAAGAAAGATATATAATAATAACGTATGACTAAATCAACATTTAGTCAATCTAAAATTCAAATTCAAATTACGAATTAACGGAACATAAAACAAGTAGCGTTTGTGTCGATGTAGTCATGTTAACCTGAATATAATTACAAGTAGTATATATACACTTTAATAGGAATGTACGACCTTTTTATGGCGCTTTACCTTCATACTTAGATGTTTGATGTTTATTGTCATTTAAATATTCGTGTTTTATTTTGTTTATAATTACTTAAGAAAATTCATATTATGGTTAGATTTACCTTTTAAATACTTGCTATCGTCATCCAATCTTTGAATGAAAAAAATAATTTAGTGAATAGTACGAAACGTAGGCTTTATTTTCATTATAGAAAAAAACTAATGAAATGGCTATGTATCATATAACTTTGAATATGTCTAATATAGGCTGATATACTTGTGAAAGGTAACATTAGACAAATGTGTGATCAAATATAGTATTTGTAAGTTTATATTTCTATATGTTAGGGGTAAAATCAAGAAGCAACGTTATTATAATGGTTACTACTTAAGTTATGGATAAAGGCAACAGAAGTATACCGTTGTTCGAAATTCATAAATCGATTGAGAAAAAAACAAATCCGGGTTACAAACTAAAACTGAGGGAAATGGAATTGGAATCTAAGTCTAAAACAAAATGGCCTCGAGTTAACTGCCTTGTTGTTTTGAATTATGGTAAGTTAAATAAGGAATTGTATCAGAGTTGATATATTCGACCAAAACAAGGTAAGACAAGCATAGTAGTGTTAATTATGTGTTATAAAATAGAAAATTGAAGTGAGGTAAAAATACACAAAAATATAGATAAAAACTCATAAAAGATGCCAGACTTTTAATTTTGTATTTCAGACGCGAGTTTCGTCGACAAAAGACTCATCAGCTACACTCGAATCAATACGTTAAAAGACCAAAATCGAGTACGAAGTTGACCAGCATTGAGGATCCAAAAGGTTTTGCCAATCTAACTAAGCTAATGTATTCTTGGAATAAAAATTCTTTTTCGAATGATTCATAGTTATGTAAACAATTAATTTATAAAATGATATATATTAAGTATATATAATGTCAACACACACGTTCTGAGTACTGCAGTTGCAGTAGAAACACATATTAGTTACACAGAACTTGATTCATTATATCTGAACCAAGCACAAACACTAAGACATAAAAAAACGAACAAAAATAAACAAAGAACCGATCTAAGAGAATTAGCCATTCCCGGAAATAAGTTAAAAGCCTTATTTTACCGTAGGAATAAATCATGTTTGCTATACCCATTTTAGTAGATAAATCTTAAATATCCATTTTCAGGATTGCCTCATACATGTTATACATATATCTGTACATGAACAACCGTTAAATGAATTCATACAAGTAGTAGTGATGTTCCCTTCTTGAATGGAAAAAAATATAATTATATATGAAAAATATATTCAGATTACATATATTGTATTTTAATTGTACTGTTAAATGATTTTTCGTTGTTTATTTGTAAACTATTTCAAAATATAATAGGATATAAAAAATAATAGATTAAAGAAAGAAAAAAATTAAGTTGCTTATTTTAATAACGTATAGCTATATCAATTTATAGTCAATCTAAAATTCCAGTTCAATTACGAATTAACGGAACAAGACATTTAACCGTAAAATTAGTAACGTTTGTGTCGATATAGTCATGTTTACCTGAATATAATAACAAGTGGTATTTACACATTTTGATGAAATTGTACGATTTCTGTATGGTGCTTACCTTCATATTTAGATGTTTAAATGTATATTATCATTTAAATAATCGTGTTCTGTTTTGTTAATAATTTCTTCAGAAAATTCATATTATGATTAGATTTACCTTTTAGATAATTGCTTTCTTCATCCAATCTCAATATAATGAATGGTACGAATTGTAGGCTGTATTTGCATTTGAGAAAAAACCTGTTGAAGTTGCTATATATCGTATCTCTGTGAATATAGGCTAGTGTGTTTGAGGAAAATACACATCAGACACCAATGTGATCAAATCTAGTATTTGTATATATGCGAGGGGAAAATTAAAGATGCATTGTTAATATTAACTGTACGACACACAAGTAATACTTCAATGAATTATTCAATATGTAAAATTTCTCTCTTTACGTTACACAAATTGTCAATCACTAAATTAGAATATCATTCCATCAATAAATCAATCAACTGATCAATCACTACCCCTTACCACCGACCAATCAACAGAAAAGCATGTTTATTTGTCTTGTCGGGGCCTTTTATAGCCGACTATACGGCATGGGTCTTTCTCGCTTCCACTTCATTTGCACTTTGATGGATAATTGTCTCATTGGCAATCATATCACATCTTCTTATTTTTATATTAATTTGAGCAATGATGGAATGGCTTTCATGAACAATTGTTTGCTAAATCAACTATTTGATTCAATATTTGTTCTAAATCTTTTGTGAGCAATGTTATAAAATCCATTAATGTACAGTCAATAAAAAAATTAATACTTTTGAGATTATCCCTAAGTCAAATGGTTCCACTCTGGACTCTCGAACCACCCTCAATTGTCAACGTTAATCATTTTTCTTAAATATCTGAAAAAAACGAAATACATGTTAATTTTCTATTTGAAAACATTTATGTACGTTTCGGCAATAAAGTGAATCGACAAGTTGAAGGTATACCTATGTGCACCAATTGCGCCCCTTTAATAGCAGAATTGTTCTTGTACTGTTAGGAATTACAGTGTGTGGCCAAACTTAGCAAAGACCCATTTAAATTGCATTTAAGTGATTAATTCAACAACACTTACTGTTATCTTGATGATATTTTTTTCATTATATAATCAAGAATTTTCTAAATATACTGCCGTAATTTACTCCAAGGAACTTACTTTTAATAAATCAGTTATAAACGGTAACAACGGTTATTTCCTATCCGTAGAAATTTCAGCTTTACACGGGAAACTCTACACAAAAATGTTCAACAAAACGGACGATTTTTTTTTTCTCTATTGTTAATTTTCCTTTTTCGGATATTGATGTTCCTTTGGCACCATGCTCCTTTGTTTATATATCACAACTCGTTCGCTATGCCTGTGTCTGTAGTGACGTTTTGGATTTCAATGAACTTTACCTATGTAGTACTGGCAAACTATCAAGTCAAGGATTTCGTTACCACAAATCTTTTTAAATCTTTCGTAAATTTCTACATAGATACACAGATTTGGTCTGGTTCTACCTGTGGAACGCTTATTTCGAACGCGGCAGCACAACCTAATTTATAAGGAGATACTGTTACCGGGCCCAGGAATTTAGATGCGATCCGGGTAAACTTATCGATCCTTTTAAACAACTTAATCTAGAAGGTTACCAATTAAACACTGGGATTGGATCTTTCAATGTGTTTTTGTTTTGGTATAAATATTGATTTGGTTATCAGTAAATTAAAACCTAACTTATATTATTGTTATATGCATATACTATGAACATTCACGGTTCTACAATTTTTCGATACCTGTATTTTGGCATTGCACAAGGTCAAGTTTTTCTCTGACTGTTAATGACGCCTTTACACTAAATCCATTGGATGTTGGATGTGTACTGATTGATAGTTTAGTCATAGAAACATGCTTTTTTATGAGTTGTTTTTGGCTTTAAACTATACACTTTCTTTTCAAGCTTATTTAACATGTTCAAGTTTAATGTAAGAATTTTTAAAAAATTGCAAAGTATTTTTTACTACAGGATTACAATTGTTTATTCGTTTCAAAATCACAAATTATCTTGTCTTATTATAAATTTCTAGCATGAAGAGATATTTCTCGTATCAATCTCTAGCGTCC
Organism: Mytilus californianus; assembly: GCF_021869535.1. NCBI lineage: Eukaryota > Metazoa > Mollusca > Bivalvia > Mytilida > Mytilidae > Mytilus > Mytilus californianus. Next base: position 9,001,435 of record NW_026262582.1, read on the forward strand.
TGAAATGAAATTGCTACTTTGTCATTGTCTATCTGTTAGGTCATGAATGACTTTCAAAGATGAAAACGATGTATATTTTTCCATGGCAACGGAAATACGCGATGTCTTCAATAAGATAAACACAACAATAACAATTTTCACCCAAAATTTATTTTTGTCAACTTTTATTACATTCTGAAGCGTACACAAAAATTTCTGAAGTTAAAGTGTGACGCCGGAACCGGACATATGACGTCATACTGGTACATACAAACGACTAGATTTACGAGTCGTGGAATTTTCTATTTAACACACAAATGATAATAAAATTGAGAATGGAAATGGGGAATGTGTCAAAGAGACAACAACCCGACCATAAAACAGACAACAGCAGAAGGTCACCAACAGGTTTTCAACGCAGCGAGAAATTCCCGCACCCGGAGGCGTCCTTCAGCTGGCCCCTAAACAAATATATATACTAGCCCAGTGATAATGAACGCCACACTAAACTCCAAATTGTACACAAGAAACTAAAATTAAAAATAATACAAGACTAACAAAGGCTAGAGGCTCCTGACTTGGGACAGGCGCAAAAATGCGGCGGGGTTAAACATGTTTATGAGATCTCAACCCTCCCCCTATACCTATGCCAATGTAGAAAAGTAAACGCATAACAATACGCACATTAAAATTCAGTTCAAGAGAAGTCCGAGTCTGATGTATGAAGATGTAACCAAAGAAAATAAACAAAATGACAATAATACATAAATAACAACAGACTACTAGCAGTTAACTGACATGCCAGCTCCAGACTTCAATTAAACTGATTGAAAGATCATGTCTTCATCATATGAATATCAGGCACAATCCTTCCCGTTAGGGGTTTAGTATCATACTATCATAACATATATGAGAAGAACATAACCCGTGTCATGCCAACAACTGGTTTTTAAATAAATGTGTTTAGTGCCGATGTAAAGACCCTATAAGTGAATCAATATTAACGCCAAAATATGCAATCTTTAATGACCTGACAACAGTATCGTAACTATATCCCTTCTTAATAAGTCTATTTAAAGGTTTTGTTAGCTTCAGAGGTGAATACTGACATTTTTGTGCTTTATAAAGAATATTTCCATAAAAAATTGGATGTGAAATACCTGAACGTATAAGAAGTCAGCATGTTGAGCTATGTTTACGAATGACGTCCTTATACCGATGATAAAATTTAGTAAATGTTTTGACTAGTTTGTGATATCGAAAACCCTGGTGTAATAATTTTTCAGTAATACATAAATTTCTCTCGTTAAAATCTAAAACATTGTTACATACACGAGCGAATCGTACAAGTTGAGATATATAAACACCGTAAGATGGTGACAAGGGAACGTCACCATCTAAAAATGGATAATTAACGATAGGAAATGTAATATCATCTCTTTTATCATATATTTTAGTATTAAGCTTTCCATTAATGATATAGATATCAAGATCGAGGAAAGGGCAGTGGTCCTTGTTAGTATTAGCTTTATTTAAAGTAAGTTCAACAGGATAAATTTCTTTAGTATACATACTGAAGTCGTCATTATTGAGAGCCAAAATATCATCCAAATATCTAAAAGTATTATTAAATTTGTGTATCAGATGTTGTTTCGATGGGTCTTTGCTGATTTTTGTCATAAATTGTAACTCATAGCAATACAAAAAAAGGTCCGCAATAAGTGGTGCACAGTTAGTCCCCATTGTAATTCCGATAACCTGACGATATACGGAATCTCCAAAGCGAACAAAAATGTTATCTAGTAAAAATTCAAGGGCATATATAGTATCAAAGCATGTCCAATTGACATAGTTTTTTTGTTTATTGCTACTAAAAAATGACCTAAAAGAGTTTGAACATATATATTCACATTCTGACTTTTTAAATGCCCATTTAATTAGGTGTGTGAATTTTTTCTTAATGAGAATGTGAGGCAATGTGGTATATAGGGTAGAAAAATCAAAACTTTGAACAGATTCAAAATCACCAATATATGCATGTAATTTATCAAGTACTTCCAACGAGTTCTTGACACTCCAAAAGTAATTAATTCCACTATTTTCGAAGGCCTTATTTGAACAATTTATTATCAGGTTTTTGATTGTACCAAGTGTACTGGTAAGAAGAATAGACAATTTAGTAGTGGAACAATGGCTTGAAGACGAAATAAATCTATATTTGTAAGGTGTTTTGTGTAGCTTCGGAAGCCAATACATAGTTATGACTTTCATTGTATTTGGTTCTGCTTGTAAAGCGGTAGCTAAAAGTTTATGTTTGTTACAGATGTCGTTTTCTGAAAATGGAGTCAGTTGGAATGTTGGTGAATTGGTGATTTCTTTTTTCAGAACCTCAATGTAAAATTTACGTCAAACAATAATAATATTATTAGCAGCTTTATCGGCCGGGACAAAAACAAATTCCTTGGCTAGTTCTTTTAGTTTATGTTTGATACGAGAAATAGGTTTATTGTGATTATTGTTAAGAGTAAAATGTTCTTTAAAATGTTGAATACGTATATCAACTATGTTCATTACTGAATTAAAAAAAGAGTCCAAAGATTTTTTGTCAGCTTTTTCCCGTTTTATCCATTTCAAACAGTAAGTATGGAGTGAGTCGTGGATGATATTACGACACTCATTCCAATTAATAATTGACGGGGGACGATATTTAGGTCCTTTACTGAGGAATGATTTTAACTCTCGGTCTTGAACGATGTTAAGATCTCCTGTTATAACATGGGAAATGGGTCCATAAATGTATTCGGAATTACTGCAATTACATGAAGTAGGTGTATTTTCACTGATATTAACATTTTTACACAATTGGCTAAAATTATACACAAATTTCCGGGTAGATATCTTGTAAATATAACAAATAAGAGGGAGCTCAGTATTATCAAAATATCCCGGAATTTGTTCTTTAACAGAATGGTCGTTAAAAATACCGGCAATATTTACAAAATCAAAACCTTTATTGACATACTTTATTTTAATAAACTGTTATTTATGATCTTCAGGGCGATCAATTTTGGGAAACAGTTTAGAATAACAATATGCCATTATAATTTGAACGATTTCATACTTAGGACTGCTATATGAAATTGTGTTGCAATCCTCTAAAATTTTATTTAACTTATTAACCGGTAATGAACAGAGCTTTGTTAACAGATAATGTCTGCCGTTGTTTTTTGAAATAGAAATTAGGTCCGAAATATTGGTATGATTGGTCCGAAATTTTCTTTGATTGCGATTTTTTCTACGACCATGAGAACGGTTTTTACGAACAGTTTTAGAAACTATATCCAAAATGTTAACAGAATCGATTCTTGATATATTACCAATTCCCATGATATTATCATTAAGACCGAGAGGGTAAACTGTCTGTAATTTTTTAATCCAATTTAATTCAATTATTTTCCGTGATCTTACAAACTTTGAATGAGATTCACCAGGCTGCTTATTTACTACTTCTAAAGGTTGAACTGCTAAATATTTAATAGGATGATTGTGCTTCTTAAGGTGTTGACAAATGATACTTTTGAATTTATTGGGTCTTTTAAAACGATACAGATGTTCTTGAGTGCGTTTAGATAAATATCGTCCAGTTTCACCTACGTACTGAATATCGCATCCCGGTTTGTTTCATGTGAGTGAATAAATAATACTGTTTGTTTTTCAAGTTCTATCAGTTTCAAAATTTAAAGAAAATGTGCGACCATTAAACATGGACCTTACCGTATTGTTGGTGGAAAGACGGGGACATGTAAGTCATTTTTTGGCATGACACTTATCGATAGAAGGGTAACCACGATTTTTATTGTTAAAAATGTTAGCGATGGTAGTATTTTTAGATAAGCGATTTTGAAGATTGAGACGTGTAGATACCCTTTGAACGAGTTTAGTATTTAATATTTTTCCATTTCTAAGCTTCATATTTGTTTTTTGTTTGTGAATTATATTAGAAAGGAGCAACGACTGGCGTCCAGAATATGAACCAGCATACAATGAATTAAATTATGTAAAAATGATAAATCTGTTCGGCTAAAGATGTCAAACGCTATCCGTATTAATTACCCAAAAAAGAAAGGGTATATCAGGGTAGCGACTGACGTCTGACTAAATAGTAGAATGGGGCTGAATATTGAAATACTACTTTGTTTATCATAAGATAAATAGGTTTAACAACTCTTGAGAACTGGATATGATTTGATATACAATCTTGTTATTCAATTTCAAATAGTTATTATAAACTCACCAACGTTTAGTTTATTAATATATAGAAACTGAATACCTCATTTGTTTATCAATCGATATCCGATTTCCACTCGTTTGAATTAGTTTTTCTGAAACAGGTTGTATAGAGTGATAGGGGTGTCTGTAAGTCCGCCTTTTCCGTTCCTCTGTTGTGGCTACTGTTCATGACCCGTTTGGCAGAATTGTGTAAAACTTTCAAATGATATTACTCACATAATTTACTTTTTTTTTAAATTTTGCTTTTAAGTTATGTTTAAGAGGTGTACTTTGTCATATTCCAACACTAAAACAAACATGTCTATCTACTTAACCTTTAACCATTTTTTACGAAACATTCTGCGTATCTAGGCTATAAAATGCAACTGTGTACCTGAACTTTTTTTCACGATTTATTTATTAGGTTTCACTAAGCAAATCTTTGATTATACAGGGGCGGGGATATCACTGTGTGTGGTTTCTTCGCAGCAACTCTAATTTACCTCTATTATTATCCTTATTTTATGAACTGGTTTCTTCGTTAATTTTCTTAAAGATTTTTATACGATTGTTGCAAGTGACTTTTATTTGAATACGACAAACACATTAAAATTCTCCGTAGAAAATGAAGTTTACCATTCATGTTCATACATGCCATTCCATCACAAGATATCGAAAATTTAAACCTTTCATATAATTTTTGTATTCATTAGGGACACATCTCTTTCATGATTAAATATATTTTCATCGCTTCTCTATCATAACCGTATTTACTATATTGACAACAAACAGTCCCCACCAACCCGAGATGCATTTCATGATAATCTGATTTTTATGTACTTGTATATACAATATGCAAGACATTTACACTATTCGGTGATAACTTAGAGCAAACTTGACCTAAGATGAATTTGGCTATTCCTTTCGGAAACTTGTTGTCGTATAGCCCTCGAGTTGTTGGGTATTATATAAAAGATTTGCTTTCAAAATGTTTTGTGTTCCCAGTGAAAGTATAAAATAAAGAGCTGCGTACGCACCATTTGATTCTAATGCCATTACATTGTTTACCAAGACACGGGTGTTAATTTTTAAATCAGTCGTACCATTGGTTTTTTTTTCTTCTTATGAACTTATATGTGCCAAATGTTGGTACCTTTGTTTGATTGTTTGTTGGCTTCTATATTGTCTATTTGCCTGGTGCAAATGTGGTCATTAGTAAAAAAAAAAACAGTTGATTTGAATAAAAAGTAATAGATCATAATTTCAGGATAAAACGTGAAAAGGACACATATTATGTATGGTTTATCCAAGCAAGGTGACCACTATCATAAAGTAAATACAACATGTAAATATAAAAAAAATACATTCCAGAATTATTTTTGAAATAAATATGAACGATAGTTCTTATAAAATGCTTTAGAAAATTGGATACAAAATGGAATGACCGGACATTTTTATTTGTTATGATACTAAAACAAAACACCAGATTCTGTATATTCCTTTATCAATTTAGAATACATGATATATCCCTGATTGGTATGGCTAAGTTTAAATTGTTTTCAATTAATTAATATTCTGGTGGTTTTTCTCAATATTATTATAACATAACAAAGTTCTCTTTATATAAATAAGGATGAAACCACTTTGCATATGTTACTAAAATATGTATTCCAAATTTTTACAATGAAAGATGAAACAAAACTCTAATACTTTATAAAGTGTATAACTTGTATTTAAATGTACGTTTCAATTTTATTACAAATTCCATATATACATGTACATCATGGTACATATATGAGTGAAAAATCAGGAAACTCAAGAAAACATTCATATAAGTTCTTTATTCAATTCCTTTTAAACATAAATATGTCATGATTATAAGTAGTATGTTTTCTGTTATTTACAGGTATTCAAAGACCAATATGGAAGATATAGAACGTCTAAATAGGGTAATGTATAACAAGAATAATAACATTAACATGACAAAAATTTAACAAAAGTATCTTTGCTAAAAATCAATATTTACTTTTACATTTCAAGAAATTATTACGGGATGATATAAGTTATGCCTTTCTTAAAGTACGCTTTTTCTTTTTTGAATGTTGACGACAAAATATAAGTCCAAGAATATAGATCGTGACCAGCATAAAAGGGAAAACATGCCAACACTTCGTCTGAATTCTTAACATGCTACTAAGTATTGTCTATCTAGCCTTCCGTATATCGTTGAAACATGCATTATCGTTAATTAACGATTGACTCTATACGACATTTAGTGAATGGCAGAAGTATTAAGAATAATTCTTCGACGTCAAAATCTTAAGAAAAAAGAATACCTTTTTTAATTAGCGATGTAAAAAAATAACGTAAATGAGCATTTATTTAACAAAATAAGTTCATCATAGTTTGTGCTATTCATTGTCATATTTAAACTACAAAAAAGACTTAGTACTGACAGAAGATGAATGTAAGGATTACGGATGTAAAAAAATATACGTTATGTATCAACAACTAAAATTGATTATTTGTTCTGACAGAAACTCATACATGCTGCCATAAATACGTCTGTTAACGAAGTGAAGAAATATCTACATTTAGGTGCTGATGTTAATTGCACATATGTCGACTCGGTAAGTTACATCTTTAACAATAAAGGGCTAATGCTAGTTGACATTACTTGTTTCAACATACCGAAGAGTTTAGTACATATAACGGGTATTTGTTTTCCGGACATTATATTTTCTGTTTACACTCGTTTTCTGTTCACCTCCATCGCACGATAATGTTACAATGAATACGAAGTTACAGTATCTTTCGAGTATTTAAATTTCGTAAATCAATTTTGAATTGAAATAGCAAAAAGATGAGTAAATTGCGTGAACCCATAAAGATTAAGATCAAAAGCGGCATAGTAAGCGTGTCCTGATAAGCATCATTCCTTCCTAAGTGAATCCATACTCAATCAAAGTTGTAATTAGTGAATCCATACTAAATCAAAGTTGTAATCACTGAATCCATATAGGTAAAATCTATTAACATGCTAAAGACTATTACACCATTGCTATTCTCGTGATTCAAAACAAAGATCGTTTGCATTGGTCAACAAATTCGTGTCGGTGAATCTTGTATCATTTAAATTTTAATCGCGATTCCTCATAATACTTCTCTGGCAGTTTTGTCATCATGAGCACAATAATTTTGATAAAGTCAATCGTCAATATATCTGAGCGTCTAATCAAACTCATGGTGCTATTTACGTCTTTTTAAGAAGGTTTTAAACTATTTTCGCTTTGTGTGTTCGATATGGAAGAAATAAAACTCAAGATGGACTAAGCGAAACATATCGCGAATATAAATTCAACATCCACATCGCAGATATTTGTTAACTGCTAATTTTCTTATCGAAACACTATAAAATTTTTGAGTAAATGCACATAAAACTTCTACTTATAATGATGGTAATAATGTTACAACAATAGTAATACTAGTAACTATATTTAAAATAATAATCAAAACAAAAAACCCATTATAATAGTAGAAATAATAAAAAAAGCAACATGTTTTATGTTTCCTTAATACTCAACATTTTAGAGAAACTACAAGTCTGTCTGATTAATTAACCCGAAGCTAGCCAGGATATGGTGTCATAAAACTGCAATAAAAATAAACGTACTTTGATAAAATGTGCATAATATATCTCGGCGAGCACTATTTTTATGGAATGAAAATTATTTAAGTTTAAATTCTTGGAAATGTGCACAAGGAAAATTAACAAACGTAGAGAGAAATCGAAAATGTATAAAAAAAGTATTAACAAAAATACCTTCAGCTCCAAGGTACATTCAAAAAGGTACCCGATAAAAAAAATTGGTAAGGGTTCCGCTGAACCCAGTGTCTCGCCTACTTTTGCTGTTAATCGCAGGCTCAACAAAAATGAGGAAAAAAAAATAAAATTGTCCAAGTTTGGTAAAAATCCAGGATAATTTTTGAATCTAATAAATGTTTTAAAAACTTAAACTGCAGACTGTATGTAATGTTGACTGGAAGAAAAACTAAGTCCATTTATAAGTAAAATACGGAAAAAATGGAACAAAATTTTATCAAAATTTCCTTCTAGATACTAGCTTTTGATCATAAACAAGCTTCTGCCCATATGTGGTACAAATCCAGGATAGTTTAAGAAAGTTGTTAAAATTTTAAAAACTTTAACCACAGAGTGAATGTAATGTTAACTGGCAGAAAAACTAAGTCAATTTATAAGTAAAATACGGATAAAATGGAATTTTTTTTTTAACAAAATTTACTTCTGGATACTATCTTATGATCATAAACAAGCTTCTTTTCAAATTTGGTAGAAATCCAGGATAGTTTAAGAAATTTATTAAAATTTGAAAAACTTTAACCACAGAGTGAATGTAATGTTTCCTGGCAGAAAAACTAAGTCCATTTATAAGTAAAATACGGAAAAAACGGAATTTTTTTTTACAAAATTTGCTTTTGAATATAATCTTATGATCATTAACAAGTTTCTGTCCAAGTTTGGTAGAAATCCAGGATAGTTTAAGAAAGTTATTAAAATTTCAAAAACTTTAACCACAGAGTGAATATTTGTGGACGCCGACGGAATGTAGGATCGCTATGTCTCGCTTTTTCGACAAAAGTCGAAGGCTCGACAAAAATCAAACGCTCGACTATATCATCCAGAGGAACGAATTCAAACAACTGTCATATTCATGACTTGGTACAGTCATTTACCGAAGAAAATGATGGGTTAAACCTGGTTAATAGCTAGCTAAACTTCTCACTTGTATGACAGTTGTTGATATACAGTCATTATTACGGTTTAAATGATAACATCATGAGACATTACAAATATATATAACCTACCTATTTGATATTATTGACCTTGTAGCCACATGAAACTAAACTCACGGGAAATACTGTATTCAGTATACCTATTAATCACAATGAGAGCACATCTCATTGACTTTCTGATAGTCTTAAAGATTTTAAAGTTTTGTTTTCAAAAACAAAAAAGATTGAAAACTCATTTACACGATCTGTGCACATTTATGACCAATCTGACTGTTTGCAAACTCTTTTGGGGTATACATATGGGACAAAGATCACAGACGGATTTTTTGGAAGTCAAAACATGTAAAAAGAATATATGATTCATGCCAAAAAAGGAAAAATCCTAAGTGTTTGAATGATTGAAATTTTGATAAGCCGTATATTTTCCAAAATTGACCGTAATATTGATATTGAATGCAAGTACACGAATTAGGAAAATCAATTAAACATATAGATTTCGAAAATACGATTGAAAATTTACCTATGGGTTATTAAGTTGATCTACTACACAATGTTATAAAGATATTGACCTGAAATTAAGCAACGATCTACATTTTAATAAAATAGGATAATACATAGAAGTTGAATCGTTAACATAGTAACTGTAACTCTACGTAACCTTGAACTTATATGCAAATGGAGTTAAATGTTTTTTTAGTGTTCTAAATATACTATCATGCATCTACTTTTAGTACGCTCGTTCAACTGAATCAGCCTCAAACATGAGTTGCAGCTGATTTTTTATAATACATTATGATATATTTTTCCTGCTCTTAATTGTAATATATGTTGTAAAAATTGTTTATTTTCTTTTCCAGTTTTGATAATGATTATTTTTTTTTCAAATATAATCATGTGATGATACGAACTATATCTAAAAGGGAAGGAATTTCCGCCTTTGAAATAAAAATATGCATTGGTTAGATCTATGTGAGCAAAAAACATATTACTTGTTTTGATATACAGTGGATTGATTCACATGGGTTTGAGCTGTGTTCAGCAATATTTGCAAAATATCCCTTTCTTTTCTACCTAAGGTAACAAATGACACGCTACCACTAGTCTTTTTAACGTTTCATATATAATTTTCTTCACCATTTTGCACCAAAAAAATCTATTCTCCTTGTTCACATTACCTTTCTAAATGACGTTTTGTCGATGAACGATTGTGTTCAGAAATTTGAGCAAGTTTATTTACTATCGTTATTTCCCATAGCGGTAGTTGGCGTCTCCAGATGTTATCATTAACTATATCTACTCAGCTAGATACTAGTATACCCTTTGGGACGAAACCTCCACAAGCAGTGACATCGGCCAGGTTGTTATAAAAACTCATCAAAGATAAGTCTACTTTAAAAATATCAATGATCTATATATAGATTCACGAACAAATCAAATACTTTCAGAGAACGTATGTATTAATAATAAATCCCAATGCAGTGATTTACTTTGTCGTTCTTTGAAATAGATTCTCAAACTAGGGTCAAAACACTAGAAGTTCTCTTTAATCTACAAATTTTGTGGAATAAAAAAATCGTAGAAAAATAACTTCTTCAAGAACGACTGCACTGAACATTGATACCGTACACCACAGTGCATTGTGTTTCTTATTTACATTCAAAGAATAAAATTAGTGTTGTATTTCAAGCAAGTAAATATAAACTAACAGCCGACTTGTTTTGGTCCTTTAGACAACTTTACTTCTAATACAATTAAGAAACTCATTATTTATTGTGATAATAATTTACATCATACGCAAATAGTATTATTTACTATCTTTACTGAAGAGTTTTAATAACTTTCTAAAAGTCTATGATAAAATTCGTTCCTTTAATGGTCCATAAATCTCGTCTAAATTTGAAAGTTTACATATTAATATAAACTATACAATTTTAAAGACATTTTTCATTTCAATGCATAATTTGTTAACATTATAGATTTATTCTTACAATATAAATATTATCAGACAATTTGCAGTAATTAAAATATTCGATTTATAAATTATAAATAATGATATATCATACAAGTGTTGGCTAACATATTTATATAATAAACATAAACTTTAGACGATTATATTACACCATTCCGCTATGTGAAATTTGTATTGCATCATTGCATTTACTTCAGTCCCATACAGTACATAAAAACTGTCGTCGTTGTTCCAGTCATAGGTAGGTCATGACGTACACACAAGAACTCAATGAAAAATTAACCTAATGTGAATAAGAGACTGGGGTGAAACGTTTGAACATAGTTCTTGTCAAATAGTGACATTGAAGTTAATTATTGTTAATTTATGTAATTATATGTCCTTGATTGACAGAATAGGTAAAGTAATGGTTGTCATTGACAACATATTTGACAAACTCTGAACGGGCCCTTATAATTAATGAAGATCAATTTAGAAGTCCTTTAAAAAATGAAAGCAGCTATAAATCAAGTGTTCATAGCATTGGACCTAACTGTCACAATATTGTAAAAAGCTATTAGTAATTTTTTTCAATCTTATAAGCACATCACATCAATTCAGAACATATGGTGGCTAACCTTTTCAACAACAAATATATTTCTAATTATTATAATTATATTATAGGGTGACACAGCGTTACAATTAGCATGCTGCTGTAACAGAGTGGACATTGTTCAAATGTTACTTGAATATGGTTGTAATTTAAACCACCGAAACAAACAGGTAAGAGGTACACTCAGTTTGTATCAGTAAACTTACATTCCTTTGATGACAAATCATGTCTCACATAAACAAAGAAGTTTTTGTCATTTAATATAAAGATTATTTCCCGACATTATTGAAGCTGTCATTATAGATTAATACAACAACGTGCGTTTCATTGTTAACTAAACTGTGACCAAGAAAAGACTTAAGGACAAGGTGTTAACAAATTTAGTTTACCATAACATTCACAAATGTGAGATACCTAACGCATGGAAAGCAATAAATTTGACAGACATATAACAAAATATATATGTAAAATATTTTAATGTTTTGTTAAAGTTTAGAACATTAAGCAAACCAGAACAAAATGAAAAATTGCATGACTGTTCGATCTGAAGTAAGTATAATAAAAAATGATAAACAAATCAAAAACACAAAGTACAGAACTGAGAGGCAGGGGGGATTTTACAGGCACTGTGAGCTATTTCTAACAAGTCTAAGTCCGTTGTTTCCTAATAAATAGACTATATTTTCTAAGACATAGCCATCAATCTCAATCAGTACACCTTCAACTAATTCCATGACGATTAAAAGCCGTACGTCGTTTGATAGAAACATGTCATTGTGTAATATCAAAATATAAGTCTCAGCAGGACGCATGACGGCAATAGCAATGTATATCTAGTTACGTTTCAGACTTTTGAAAATAAAATCCATTTTTGTACCGATATATACAACTTCAGAGATTTTGATAATATAACAATGTTGAATTGATAACCATTGTAATACATTTATTCAAAGATTCGGTCAGTTTACATGGATCGCGTCTGAATTGATAACTTTTTATCAGCATCTGCAAAAGAAGGATGTGATATTCCTTTTGCAATTATATAAAAAAATTTACACACACAGTTGTTTAACAGCGTTTACATTACAAATTGTACAAATGTTTCAGCTTTTTTTAATGCTATATTGGCAAAGTCCGACTTGCGACATAATCTTAACTTTACTTAAAGGGAGTCGGAACAGTTGCATATTATATTAATTTTGCTATTTTTAGATATCTGTTGTAGATCGAAATAAGTTTTATGGAAAATCAAAACATTATTCAATGATTACAGTGCCTGTTTGGGACACATGTCATAATTGTCTCTCACATTTGACAAATGTCTAAAGTTGAATGAGTTGTTGTACAAGGCAAAATAAATTTCATTTACTGACCTTTATTTTCCTGGAAAAGAGAGGCGAAAGATACGAAAGGGACATTCAAACTCATAAGTCGAAAATGAATAAAAAACGCTATGGCGAAAATGAAGAAAAGACTAAAAGACAAACAACAGTATACAAAACACAACACAGAACACTAAATACTGAACAACACGAACCCCACCGAAAATAGCGGATTGGTAATTGACTTTTATGTAACCATAAAACATCACCAAATTCATAAACCTTAAGTCATATAATCCTCTAACCCAGTAGCTTTACCGAATGTGAAATTTTGAAAAATAAACAAGTTGAACTGTCTTTCTTAATTATTTCCCCGGAAAAGTTTAACACCGTTCTTCTACTACACTCTGAATGCTGAGTAAAATAACTAAACATTCCGGCAAAAACTATCGATTTGTATTTTGTTTCATTTTTTAACGACAAAATATTCTTATATCTAATTCGTTTGGTAATTCTATGCGTAAGTGTAAATCATGCAACTGTTTTGTCCTGTAGACGTCACCTTCAAGAGTCTTGATGTTCTATTCTTATTGAAGATGCGATATCTTAAAAGTCATCATTCGTCCACAGCAATTGTCAATATATTAAAATTCTGTAAAATGATGCCTTTGCTATTAGTTTAATTTGGACACAGAAAAGTAATATGTGCTATCCTATGACGATAAAAGCATCACCTAAATATATATTTGTAGTAAAACTCGCAACGCGCATCTAGTGCTGCAGACAAATGAGTACCGTTAACGTTATTGCAACTTATTTGAATAGACAGTTCATCCATATGTGCATCAATGTCACTAAGCAAAGTATATTAAGGTTGAGACTGTATACAAAATGCTTAAAAGGTAGAAGATTTTGATCTGTTTCTTTTTTTATTGAGAGTGGTATATGGTATTATGTTGACATTTTTACATGATATAATATATGCCTCTCAATTTGCACTCACATCTCGCAAATTCACCAATCCTATGAAAAATGAGAATCACTCCAAAAGGTTTTCATATTTTTTTATGTTTCACTTACCAACACATGTAACAGGTGAAAATCATAAAGAGGCTTCTCCTTTACTACCAGATCAGTAAATGAACATGTATTTGATATCTACTGTGGAAAATATGAACATATATAATCTCTTTTTATACTTTTTATTGTGTATAAAGATTTTTCAACTTTTTATAGTGTATTTCATTTCATTGTTTATATATCATTGTATTACAAATAAAAAAGTTTAACAAAAATACTGAACTCTAATACAAATTCAAAAAAGGGGGAGTCCATACAAACCGACAATATCAAGAACTATCAATCAACGGAACAAATGAAAAACACCTGTCATATTCCTGACTTTGTACAGGCATTCACCGAAGAGAATGTTGGGTTAAACAGGTAGCTAAACCTCTCACTTGTATGACAGTTTGTTAATAGAAAGAACATAATTCGAGTTCCTAGTTAACTATCGAAAATAGGATATGTGTAAGTTTTATAACCATGAATCCACTCATGAATCACCCTTTTGAAATCAGCGATTTTCCTGAAACTTATCATAACTATTCAATTTGGAGGATTAACTTGGAAAAAATCTACGTCAGCCATGGTTACCATAGTAATAAGATCAATTGGTTTTCTCGTATATAAGGGCATTTGAAAGTTAAAAGAACATACTTTGCAACTATTCGGTGGGAATCAATATTTTATTTAAAAGTGTTTGATAACATTTTAAAAAAGTCCAAAGCAGTAGGGGTAATTTGTCATTGAATTTAAAAAAAAGGCAAATCATTTTAATTAACAAAGACCAAATTGAATGTGAATATTGACCATGTTATTAAACATATAAAACGCAGTGATATAGAGAATGAATATAGCATGAATGTTGAGCATTAAGTATCTTCAATATGACTGGATAATGACCTTTACCTTAATTTAAAATCTATTTGAAGAGTTCTGTCAGGAATAGTCAAAGTTTGAAGCATACAAAATATTGATATATAGGTATCTAGCAACCATACATAATTTGATTCGTCATAGTATGATCAAAATATAGACCTAGTTTAAAGGTAAAGGGTTAATTTTGTCACTAAAATCCTAAGCAGCTATATATGTATAGTGCAAAATAATACAGCAACCATATATTTTTTATTACTGAAGTTAAAACTTAAGAAATGTGAGATCAAACATGCAGTTTTTTAATTCAATAAGAATTCCCTTGGGAAAATAAGCATTGTTTTTACCGGTCGATTAAATTTTTCTATATTTGTTCACTTGTATAGAATCCAGAAGAAGTAAGTGACCTAAGATTCGCACAAATAAGAAAAGGTTTGTTTACAAATGCAAATCTTGTTTTTACGACAGTTCCGTAAAAAGAGCAATGTTTGCCCAGAAAAGAAAGATCCAAAGTAGACAGAACAACCAAGGGACGATCATTTGATATCTGGGATGGGGTTCGGCAAGATATTTTTTTAAGTGGAATATTCATTTTTATCAGTTATTAAGCCATTTAGTTTCACTTTGCTTTTCCGCAAATAAAAGAATCGATTTTTAACACAGCTATTTGATAAATTCTGTAGGCAAATATCCAAGTGAAATTAAATAGTTAAAATCAGAAATGAAAATTTTCATTATAGAAGATTACAAATGGCAAAGATGGCATACTTGGATTTATTAAATCTGTCTATGATAATTTAAAGTGCAATACCGGTCCATAATTTAAGGTCTTTGTGTATACCTACTTAAACAGAACTCATAGTACGGAACTACGTGATTTAATGATTCGTTGAAATTAAAGTGAAATAATCGCCATACAGCCAGTTTTGGCATTGTACAAATCATTTTGAATCTAGGAGGTGCATACACATAGAATTCATAGAAAAACAATTCAGGGAATCAACCTTTTCACCCCCCCCCTCAAATTTTTAAATAAATAGAATTACCACTCCGTATCCAAAAATAACATCTCTGTACTCAATAAGTAGCTAATACGTTTATTTGGATGATTATTTCCATGACTTATGCATTCATTTACTTTTTTATATTTTAGCTATTTTTTAATCTTTTAGTTTCATTGTGTGTTTTGCAAAATTTGCAGGACATCATTTTCTTGTATATCTTGTTTTGGTACTTTCAGTTCTTGCCTATCTTTGATAGTGTTCAGCAAAAAAAATTAAACTGTTATGCCTTCTGTACAGGTTGCTGTGCAATGATATCTTCAGTGGTGCTTATTTTCGTATTTGTCAATTACAATTCACTTTAATCATTTCCAAGATGGAAATTCTGAATAATCATAGGTCTGTTCTATCTTTGGAATTTCAACAAATGATGAAAAACTGGATCTTTAGTCACTGTATTGGATACATAAATTACATAAGTGTGCTAAAAATTTTATCAGCAATCAAGCGGTGGCGTGAATCAGATATGGATACTAAAAAACCCAGAGCTGTTAGAGAATATACCATCCAAGATTCTGTCATCTACAATAGTATTAAAACATTTGACTTTTCTACACTTTAATCAAGTATCCCTCATTCCAAACTTAAAGACAAATTGAAAGAGTTGGTCCTGTTTTGTTTCATAAAAAGAATGGCCGACGTAGATACCAGTAGTTTGTCTTAGGACGGGATAACTCGTACTTTGTAACTCTAATTCAAACAACGAATTCTTTAAATTTGACATTCTCAAGATGCTTGATTTCTTGCTTGGGAACATATTTGTTACGGTTAAAGAACCTTTTTTTTCAACAAAAATGCTGCATTCCCATGGGAATCAACCAAGCTTTTATTCTTGCCGACTTACCCCTTTATTTATATAAGGCTGGCTTTATATAGGAGCTTCTTAGGAAGAATGAAAATCGCGATATAGATAACGTCCTCTCACTAAATAATTCAATGTTTGGTGACTATGTTTAATGGGTCTATCTAATCGAATTTGCAATAAAGGATACAACAGATACAGTTAAGTCTGCCTCATATCTTGACTTACATCTAGACATTGATAATGAGGGTCGGTTGAGAATAAAACTAAGACAAAAGATATGATTTCAGCTTCCCCATGGTAAACTTTCAATTTCTTTGTAGCAACATTCTAGCAGCACCTGCATATGAAGTATTTAAATCCCCGTTGAAATGTTATTCCTGGGCTTGCGTTTCCTATCATGATTTACTTGATAGAGTTGCTGTTCACAAGGAAGCTTTTAAACCAAGAATTCCAAGTGGTGAAGTTAAAATCATACCTTCGAAAGTTTTACGGACACCATCACGAGTTGGTTGATCATTATGGAATTTCTGTTTTACAGATGACGACGAATATGTTCCATTCGTCGTAACCACAACGAACCTTTTTTTTATATACTTGAACACTTCAGTTTACACTATGAGGAATAGTTTTTCTCTCCCTATTGTTAATTTTTCGTTGTTGGACGGGATTTTCTTTTGGCTCCAACTTAGGGTGTCTTTATATCCCAATTAGTTCGTTGTGCCTTTGTCTCTTGTGATGTTTATGATTTTAATGAACGTTATCTATGTAAAACTGCTAAATTATTCTTAAAAAAAATTACATTACCACAATTTATATTAATATGAATTCTGCCACAGATACGAAAACTTGGATTGAAGTTTGATAGAAAAAAGTTGGCTATCGAGCTCGAAAATTTAGATACGATGCGGGTAAAGTTATCGATCCTTTAAATAAATTTATTTGTAAAGGTTATCAATTTTACACTATAATTGGCTTTAGATCTTTGAATATTATTTTTATCGGTATAAATATTAGTTTTGTTATCCATTTTATCAATAAATTACAACCCAACTAAATATTCTTGTTAAACACATATGAACATTCAAGGTCCTATATTCTTTCGATACCTATATATTTGCATTGCACAAAGTACTGATTTTCTCTGACTGTTAACAATGGTTTATGACGTCTTCATACTAAATTTATTAGATGTTGCTTTAATTCATTGGATGCTTAATATGTGCCGATTGATATAAGATACATGATTTTTATATATGTTGCTATTGGCTGTGAACAAATTTTTAGTAAGTGTGAGTACTTTCAGATCTGTACTTTTGTCTTCAGTGTTTTAGCTAGCTACAAAACCAGGTTGAATACACCATTTTCTACATAAGTAAATGCCTGTACCAATTCAGGAATATGACATTTGTTTTCCATTCGTTTTATGTGGTTGATCTTTTTATTTTGCCATTTACAATGCAATACAATGATTTTCGCTTTTTGTTGTGTATCATACTTGTTTTTCGTTCATTGTTTTGTACATTAATCAGGCCGTTGCTTTTCTCGTTTGAATTGTTGTACACTTTCGAGGCCTTTAATAGCTTGATATGCAGTATAGGTTTTGCTCATGTTCTTATGTTCATATACATGTGTTATTAAATGGTTATTTATTAATCAAAGCTCGACTATATTACACATTTCGCATTATAATCCCCCCAAATTAAATATAGTTGCGCTTTCTGGTTCCCTCCATACCTCCATACCCTAACACATTTTATGGCTTTTTTTGTTGAGCGCTGTCCACATTTTGGGAGAAGCACACTTAAACTTAAGAACGTTCCTTCACAAACACTCGTTGATAAATGCTTTTGAATGTATACGGCTTGTGATAGACAATTTACTGACCCGACAGCATTTTTACTGGCCAGTACCATCAGGCTGGTGAAGACTTTGACACAAGTATACATTGGCATGTGGCCTTGTCACTTAGCAATAATCAATGTGTGTTGTAATTGGATGATACTAAGAAGTTTCACAGCAGAGAATGTCTTGAAATTGTCTTCATTTTGCGGATCTTTTGACAAAATTTTGTATTGATAATGTTAAATATATTTTGCTTGCAGAGTACATATATCATGCACATAATTTTGAAACTAATGTTTCCACGTAATCAATGTTCTTTAAGAATAACCAATTGGAGCATATAATATAATAACATTACAGATATTAAAACAAATGTACGTAGTAAACCAGTCAATAAAGGCCATTGTATAGACTTCATAATTTTGAAAACACATATAAACATATTTAAAGTGAAAGTTTGTGATCTTTTCTCTGTTTCTACATTAACATATAATATACATTTGAATGCAATCATAAAATAGATCGGCACAATAAATGATCCTTGTGTAACTAATCTAAGAAACAGTATGGTACAGAACTTCACTATTTATATTAATATATTAATGAATCAAGTACAATGGAAAAAAAGAAATCTGATACTAGTTGAATACGCCCGTCGTTTTAGACAAGCTTTCAGATAGGACGTAAGTTGGTATACCATAATCCGCATGTCTATCCATCTGTCCGTCAGTCACACACTTCGAACGATAACTAGTATTTGCCTTTATCAGTTGTTATGAAATTTTACCACAACCATGGAATTGATAACACATGTGAAAGAGGCATGCTTTAGATTTTATTTTGTTGTTGTTTTGTCTTTAAAAATTATTATCCATGCCATTATATAGATAGTTTCTCAAAGTTTACATTATTATAGAGATTAATAAGAAGAAGCTCCCTGTCGGTGTTTAACGTGTCCTGATTTGTCGTTCTAAAGTTTCAGGCCTCTAATTGTTAGACCTAAGTAAATGTTTCACATTTTGTACCATAACTTGAGTTTGCTTGGATTGATTTACTTTTGGTTTGTCATTCCAGAGTTACATGTCATATTTGAAGCACTATATATGCACACCATAAGTTGTCCTCACGCCTGCATTCCGCAGAGCCATTTTATTTACTTCTGATAAAATGCCTTTCAAATATTTTATTTTATTCTTGCAACAATTTCAATATGCATTATACGGGCGTATCCTGCATGCGCTCTTGGCGTAGCTGCTTATTTTATTTATTTTCAGTATGACGAGTCAACTGAATAATCTGTCAATTCGACCTAAGCAGCATCTTGACAAGTTGGCCTAAACATTTGACATACCAATTTAAATGTAAGAAGTGTTGAAAAATTTCTTTTTTGTTGTCTTCTATTTAGTGTCCATCTTTGAAAACGTTTTCGTCAATCATTTTATGGTGTTCTGTTTTTATGATATAAAAAATACACAGATATGTGATAACGCTAGTATGGTTGTCAAAGAGACAACTATTCGCCATATACGAACTAACGAGGTTGTTCTCAATTACATATTACCCTACGGTTTTAAACAATATTAGTTACACAGTGTGTTAATGACCTTTTGAGATATTTGGGGCCAGTAAGTAGCATATGGAACCAGAGCGAGCTATATTGAATGTACTGATCCCGTATGTATCGAATAAAGACACTAGCATATAGTGTAACGAATTTATATTACCCACTATGGAGATTTATATGTAGTTAAAAAAATATTAATAAATATCTTGCAGATGATATTTTAGTGATCAATATGACCCATTAAAGCAAAATGTTATGTCTGGTGGACTTTTAAAGTGTCTTCAATATTAAGAACCTACTTGCACTGGTGAATTCAAAAACAAATTTCATTAATAAAAAATTTGATATCAAAGAACTACTACTATCTGTGTATCTAAAATAAGCCACGCTCATTGACCGTTTATTATAATAAAACATTCTCAATTACATAATATTACATATACACGGTTCCCATATGCTTTTGGAAGTTTATTGGGAGTAAGATCATGAACAAAACTTATACTAAGCTAAAACAAAAAGGCCTGTGCATGACAAAATTTGGAGCAATTTAAAAGAGAAAACCAGCGACCTGATGTATGTTAAACAAAAATAACAATTGGTCCAAGGACACAGTTATCGTCCTTTGGTTTTCGTTGTCTACTAATATAGTCCCTAGTGTGAACAGTGTATAACTTGCATTTTTTTTTTATACACTTTCCCAATTTATTTCTTGATATTTTATGCATGAAATACTAAGTAAGGGGATAAAATTACATGTTAAAAAAATTTGGGTGCTGAATCTTTGTTAAGTAGTGATTTGGTCCAGTTAAAAAAGGTCAAAAATTAGAATGTCTGAAGCTGTCAAACTGAATTTTAGCCCCCCTTAACACAGAATTGTCAATATTTTGAGTTAGAGCTGGTACAAGTTTCTATAATTTTGATATTATTTGTATCAATAGTAGTACACTACACAGTAAAAATCTTTTCGAGATAGAGCAGGTGCGATTTTTTTAATTTGAATTTACTGTCTAAAAGAAATGCACTACGAAATAACTGTGTTCTCGGGCCTAAGAGATGAATTCCGTAAATGTAGATTCTGTACTTTGGCAACTTTCCTGAATGGTTTGCTGGTTTCAATTTGTCAAACTGAATAAAAGTAAAGGATTTACATCTTTGTTTGACAGAAATTCTGTTAAAATGTCCCGTTTTTGCATTATACGGCTAAAATAAGCATTTTAAAGCAGTTTCCATTTTATGTCTAAGAGCCATGCTGACTTTCTATCTGACAGCTTTTTATGTTCCTGATATTTGTGTTTCTATGCTTAAATCAAATTTAATTAACCATTTGTGAACTCTGAATTTAGAGAAAAGTAGATTATCACAGAAAAAATGTGCAGAATATTTGTATTTATGTCCCTGGTTAAACGGTCTGTTTGATGTATGTGAAATGTGAAGAGCTTTGTACATAAAATCTGTAATCCATCACAAACATTTCACTAAATCTGTAAAAAAAAATCACTTTACAATGATCAGTACACCCTGTTCATTTCATATGCTACCATAATTTTCTTCTTTAGGATAGTAAGTTGTTCAAATATATGCCAATTGAGACTAAAACTACATGCAAGTTTTCCATTGAAAAGTGAAAAACTGGTCATCAGACCATACTGTCTGCAAAAAAGGTTGAATTCAAGAGTCCTTTTGCAATTAGACTTCTTGTATCATGACATCTTAGCATAGAAATGAGCAAAAAGTAACAAATTTCCATTTCTTATAGCCTCTGTGTGCATTTTTATATGTAAATATGGGCTACGGCCTAAATTGACTCTAAATAATTCTCAGTCTTACATGGCCTAAGACCATTTTATACTCATGTGGTATGCTTTTTGTAACTTTTCTTTACATTTAAAGTACATTTAATATATATGGAAGAATAATGTATGGTTTAAAAACTTCAAAAACTTCAAATTGGTTGAAAAAAATGCATGTTTATGTAAGGCTTCCCTTAATTCGAAAATCTCTATTTTCAGACACAGGCTCATATAAATTCGACTTTTGAATAACTGTGATACATCTGATAAATCAAATGAGTGTTCCGTTGCTTTTAATACTTATTATATTATATTCAAGAGTATTTAAAAAGCAAATTTTTGCAATATTTAAATTTTTTAGGCCAAAATCTTGACAGTTGAAAATATTTGATTTAAACGTCAAAAATAAACATCCAAATTTCAATATTAAAATGGCCCTAGTTTCTATAATATATATCCTATGGCCATGAAACTTGGCCAACTATCTTATAATTCCCTAGGCTTAGGTCATGCAAAGTTTTATAAAAATTGGTCAAGTCTTTCTATCCTATTAGGTCCAAGGACACAGTTATCGTCCTTTGGTTTTCGTTGTCTACTAATATAGTCCCTAGTGTGAACAGTGTATAACTTGCATTTTTTTTTATACACTTTCCCAATTTATTTCTTGATATTTTATGCATGAAATATTAAGTAAGGGGATGAAATTACATGTTAAAAAAATTTGGGTGCTGAATCTTTATGTTAAGTAGTGATTTGGTCCAGTTAAAAAAGGTCAAAAATTAGAATGTCTGAAGCTGTCAAACTGAATTTTAGCCCCCCTTAACACAGAATTGTCAATATTGTGAGTTAGAGCTGGTACAAGTTTCTATAATTTTGATATTATTTGTATCAATAGTAGTACACTTCACAGTAAAAATCTTTTCGAGATAGAGCAGGTGCGATTTTTTTAATTTGAATTTACTGTCTAAAAGAAATGCACTACGAAATAACTGTGTTCTCGGGCCAATTCTGGCATACAGCAACGGATACAATTATGTCACACAGCAAGCAATTACAGTTAAATTAATACAGTGTACAGTATTTATTTACACAACTGTATAGAAGAAACTGTCGCTCTTTATCAAATGAAACTGTATATAACAGGTTTATATCTTTAATGACTTCATTTTAAACTATTATTAGTAAACAGATAAGAATATATGGTATGATTGCCAATGAGACAACTATCCACCAAATTCAAATGAAGTGGATGTAAGTAAATATAGGCAACCGCACGGCCTTCACCAATAAATAAAACCCATACCGTAAAGTCGGCTATAAAAAGCCCCGACATGAAAAATATGAAATAATTCAATTAAAAAAACTAACGACCTAACTTATAACAAAACAATTTGCAAAAACCAATTATGACAGACATGAACCAACGACAACCACTGAACAACAGGCTTCTGACTTGGGACAGGCACATGCAGAATGTGGCAGGGTTAAACTAGTTTGCTTGCGCTAAATCCTACCTTAACCTGGGACAGTGGTGTAACAGTCCAACATGAGAATAAACTATAAAGTCAGTTGAAAAGGCTAACATCATCTGATCGACACAAAGCAGAAAACATCTAAAGATTTGAGAGTACTTGCAGCTACTGACAGCTAGTTCATAGCTAATAACAAAATAAACATATCATGTATCCAAGACTAAAATTTCAATCAGTACACATCCAGTGGATTTTGTGTAAAGACGTCAATAACAGTTAGAGAAAACCCATGACCCTGTGTAATGCCAAAATATAGGTATCGACAGATTGTAGTACCGTGAATGTGGATACGTTATTACCAATAATATGTAGTATGGTTTTGATTTACTGTTAGCAAAATCAATATTTATATTGACAAAAAGAATATTCAAAGATCCAAATGCAACGTTGAATTGGTAACATTTTAGAATCAGTTTAATTAAAGGATTAATATGTTTACTCGGGTCGTTTTCTAAATTTCTGGGCTCGGTAAACAACATTCCCATAAAAATTAGGATGTGCTTTTCCGTTTGAAATAACTTTTCTACAGGTACATCTAAACTTGCAAACTAAATATGGCAGAATTTAGTTAAGGTTTTAAGTAATTTGTGTAAACGAAATCCCTGGCTTAATAATTTACCAGTAATTCATAGATTACGTTCATTGAGATCCAAAATGTCACTACAGACACGGGCATAGTGAAAGAGTTGTGATTTATAAACACCGTTAGACGGTGCCATAGCAACATCACCGTCGAACAAAAGGACAATTAATGATAGGAAAAGTAAAATAGTCCCCTTTGTCGTAAATTTTTGTGAATAGTTTCTCGTATAAAACAGAAATGTCTAAATCTAGAAATGGACAGTTATTGCTGTTTATGTTTGATTTATTCAAAGTGAGTTCCTTAAGGTAGTTTTCGGCAGTATATTTAGAGAATTCTTTATTAATTAACGAAAAAAAATCATCAAGATAACAGTACGTGCTGTTGAAATTATCAATTAAATCGAATTTAAACGGGTCTTTACTGAGTTTAGCCATAAACTAAGATTATAACAGTCCGATGAGATCAATTTTATCAGAACATAAACTTCTTTGAAAGATGTTCGCCGGTAAAACATATAAGTTCCCAAAGTAACAAAGCCTCAATATGGGTATTTCTCTATGATATTAAAGATTATAAGTCGTTTTGTAGCTTTAATTATCTTTCATAAGGAGAATTCTTTAAATCTGATGTATAGAATCGGCACTTTAGGGTAAATCGCCTATTAGGAGTCAAGTGACAATTTCAGCAATGATTTATTTGTCTTGGTTATTTTTGGATTTATAGTCTCTTTCTTTTGATAAGGATATTCAAGATAAATAAATGCTTAATTTTATGAGAATTAATAATTCAGGGGCAATAAATCAAAATAGGTTTTGAATGTATCTTATGAAAAATCAAGATGATCGGTACTTTCTGCCAGTTTTGTTCTGACTGTTCCAATTTTGATGATATATATCAAAACTGTAGTTTTACCTTTATGTACTAGTTCACAGGTACTGATCATGTTTTCCGGCTGATAGTTAGTAATGAGGATCTCAGTAGTGGGACATGCAATACGCAACACTGCTTCAAATGTAAAAAAACATACAATTTCGCGGCTCAAAAGGGAAATTTTCTTTGAATTTTGTTTTAAGGATTTATGACAACGACGACCGACCAGTTATTGATTAAGCTTGCATATCCCTGAACAACTAGGTGAGCTAAAGAGGAATATTCTTTGAATCCAGACAATTTAAAAAGATTTTGAGTACATTTAACGAAGTTGTACTACTGATACCTGATTTTGATGAACGCAAAACATATACAAATTGATGTATTTTTCCCAGATAGGGGTCTTCGGAAAAATTATCCAATCGAATATGAAGGCTAGTAATTGATCATCGGACACTGAATTCATGTTGGTTTATGATCAACCATTTGACTTGGAAGTGGGAAGAGGACAAGATGAATGTGCTAAACTGAAAATAAATTATATTGACCAAACAACACGAACAATAAAACGAATAATATGCCCCACGAACTGCAGGAAATTAATACAAATTAGAAAAAAATTTATTGCGGCAAAGATTCAAACGTTCGATGTTGACATTTATCAGTTCCAGGTTGACATGTCTCACTTCCAGGTTGACATTTCTCTGTTCCAAGTTTATATTTCTCTGGATTGACATTTGTAAAATTGGAAGTGTGCAGTGTCAACTTGGAATAAAGAAAATTCATAATGAAAATACAAATGAAAAAAAAAGGAATGTTCTGACTTGACTTTCGTACATTCTTATAAAGGTGTTTGCAGTGACAAAATGTACAATCTATCGCATATAAACCAGTGATTCTGCCCTTGTCCTACAACTTGATATTGTTTTTGTGAACATTTGAATTTTGAGTGAAAAACACTGGTATTATGTAATAGTATAAAGGCACTCCATAAAGCGGCTTGTAATGGTAAAGATCAAAAGCCTGAAGCTTTTACTTGATAGATACAGTATCTATTAACCAGATTGTAAATCACAATTGTTAAAGTAGTGGTATATTTTTTTGTTAATTACCATTTATCAAAACATAAGAATGTAACTATCTCTCTCTCTCTCTCTCTGTATGCGTGACACTGAAGATTACCAATTATATTTATACACGTGTATTGATTGTATTCATCATATAATGACAAATAGAGATAAGGAACAGTAAAATTTAAAGTGGTTTAGTTGCACTATCAATAAAATGCCAATGATGTTTCATATGGCAAATATTGCACATAGAAAAAGCGTTGAGTACGTTGTATCATTGATCAGAAGGTTTTTCACGTCGAATTAAACTAAGTTGAAATATAGATACATTCAAACATTTAGATATTGATGTCTTTTCAAATTTAAGACAAGGATTTGTATAGTGAGAAGGATTGGAATCTCGCGGTATATCGACACTTCTCGCGTATCGTGAGATGTTGCGTACTCGCCACTATAAATTTATACGCGCCTGTTAGTAAATATCCGGTTGAATAGCGTGTATTGCAAGATAATCATTTCTGACTTGTTTGTTGTTAGGTTTAGTTTGTTTTAGCATCTTTGATCAATATTTTGTTTTAATTCGCAAAGATATCACGATTCCTTCTGAGTATGTCATATTGAGGACCTCTCTCAAGCCGGAAAATAAACTTTGATAGTCGTTTACATTTGGCAGTTGCCGAAAATTATCGTAATTATGTTGTTGTTTTTCTTGTGATCGTAATTTGAGTAGCCCAACACATCTTTATGATACTAGTAATAGCTGTTTAAGATAACCCCAAAGAGAAGGTCAAAACAATTATTTATTTTCGCAGCTTGTCTTTGTCCTTTCTTCTTGTATATGAAACTGACCCAACTACCACAAGAGTCTTCAAGAATAGTCAGTCTCCATACAATATCTGTATGTTGATTTTTTTATCATAGTTAAGTTATGAATAAATTAAACAGAATCAATATACATGAAAGGTCCGCAATAAATGAGAAATGAAATGAATTCATTGATTTTCAAGAACTCTCGTCTGTTCAAACTGCAAATACATGAGTGTAAACTGGAACTATAGAGGTTTGAGTTCATTGAAGGGCTGGCAGGAAGTTAAAAATAAGTTCATGATTATAAACAACAGTAAAATAGAAAGTGAAAAGATATGGAGTAAATGTACATGTACATGGGACTAAATCGCACACAATACACAGAAAACATAGAAAATTATCAATGAACATGGCTTTTATTCCTGTTCTTCATCTTGACAGTTGATGTAGGGTCTTCAACAATGAACATATCATTCATACCCTAAAATCAATGGTTGTACCCATGGCAAGTACAAGTAAATTTCCCTTGTGAAAAACATGAGTAACACAAGCAACTAACAGCATTTTACGAATAACTTTGATGGGTTATCTGCTTATTGTGTCATACACCCTACTCATAATTTGTTTCACATTTTCACGTTGTGGCCTTTTAGAGCCAACTATACAATATGGGTTTTTCTCATTGTTGAAGGCTGTACAGTTGCCTATAATTGCTTACATCTACTTCATTTGAATTTGATGGATAGTTGTCTCATTGGCATTCATACATCTCCTTATTTTTATATTGGTAAAGATTTGACATTTTTTATTACAATGTAGCATTAAGAGCATATATAAGTGGACAATCATTTCATTTTTAGGGAGTAAGGCAGGAGGATTTCTCTTGGACAGATTATTCACAAATAGTCAATATTATTTCATTTTTATCTGTTGCTCAGATTGTTTATGTCACATAGCTTCATTTTCACTTTTTTACATAATTTTTCATGCTTAATGTGAGGTAGAAATGCAGCAGCTTATTCATTTTCATCTTGAACGGGCAACATTATTTCTTCTACTAATTCTCACCAAGCTAAAATATTCATTCCCACATCACCCCACCTTCATCCCATTGACCCAATAAATCCATTGGTTATCCACTTTCAAAAAGTACCTACATTGTACCTAGAAAACCTATCTTAGTGAACACTGACCTGTCTTCGTTTACATTCTTGTCCTTTGATCTCCTGATAGTTGTCTTAATAGCAATCGTACCACATCTCCTTATTTTTATACCCACATGAAATATTTTTTTACATTCCTTATGAACCAATGCAAGCATGAAAGACCAAAAAATGGAACATTGTTACAAACTAAACTATCCGGGAACAATTAACCACAGAAATGCTGGTACCTGCTATGACATGTATGAAGACATCATGTATTCTGGATGTCTTGTAATAAAAGAGGTTCGTTCTTGCTGACAAATTTTATTCACACACACAAAGCAATATTAAAACATGTTAATTTTCCAAGTCCTTTTTTAATTCCATTCATGACACTATTTGAATAAATATATAGTCACTGGTTGGATTTTACATATTGATAATGGTGATTTCATACTCTGGTTAACTTCCGTCTTAAGTTTGTCACCGGAGCTGACACAATTTGTATTTGATTTTTTGGTACATAAAGTACGTTGTATCCTCTGCGACGTGTACATGTACATCATAGAAAATACATTCTACAAATGTATGTCTTCTAGAGGCTTGGTTTGATGCCTTTCCCTGTATTGCATGTAGTATGAGTGATCATTTTGTAAGTCACAATATGGTGTTATTTCTTGCACTTTCACCACAAAGAAACATATACATGTATATCTCCTTTAACTTTGGTATCCTGAAAATAAACATTTTTTTTTGTAAGACTAAAATACATAAAATATAATTAGGGTTTCCCTGACATTTTCCATATTATAAAATTATAATTTGAATCCATTTAATTTCAAAGCAAATAAAATAAAACATTACATGTAAAACAAATTTACAAATTAAAAACGAATAAGAGTCTAAAAATTACATTTTGTGGCAGTACTAGTACTAGTGCTGAAAGCTGTCCGAGCTGGCTAGAATTCAACTAAGAATTTCTGTAAAAAATATTAAGAGATGTGGCACACTGGTATGATTCTTGCACAAATTCTGAATATAATGATTTTAAAGTAATTCTGGTATCAGTATTATTTTATATATTTAATAATGTAGTTACCTGATTATTATCCACAGCCATAACCAACTATTGTCTTCAGAGAGAAGAACTATTAAAACACAAAATATCTTTTACATCTGAAAGTGAAAAACTTAATGAAAATATGATGCTAAACAATTATACACAGTAACTGAAATTTTATTACTTATGTATCAAGAGTAAGCTACTCTCCTAGCTGTCCATATATAAAAGCTAAATAATTATTTTTTATCAAATAACATTTAGAAAATTTTGCAGTAACTTAAAAACGAATAATTGGGCACTCGTCACTGCTGGGTTATGTATAATCTGTTACTGTTTAAACCAAGTAAACAGATGTAATTTACATGTTCACTATAATAATGCTGGGATATGTATTTTATTGAAATTAATCCAGTTATCGTGGGTTTTATGGTATACATATATATATATATATATGAACATTAACAAAATAACACAGTTCATAATACATCACAAAAATAATAAAATACAAGACATGAATTTATGTAGAATATGGAGTCTGGTCAGAAAAAGTTCAGAATTTTAAAGTCCGCATTTGCACATTATGCATCATATACAAGTACATAACCGGTTGATTGTATTGGGGGTAACAAGGATTAATTATGTACTTTAGTAGACATGAAGCCATCCCAAGAATATCAAATGTTTGACCATGACAACATAAAATTTTTGACTATAATTTTCTTTATATTTCAAATGATGAACCCAGACGCCCAAGTGTCCTGACAATACATGTATGAAGAGTTTTTAGTAGTGAGCTGAGAGTTTATAACTGCTCCTTAATGAAGTGCCTAATTTTACTTTCAAATTTTCCATACATGTACATGTGAATGGACCGTTCTTTTCTTTTTTGGTTTTTGTTTATGAGTGTTAAGAGATTTTGTGTATTGTGGAACACTTTTTGACAACAAAGCCTGAAAAATAGTCTTTCATAAAATTTCTTTTTATTCATTTGGGCAGTTTAGCCTGAGAAAAATTATACTGGTCTGGGACGAGCGCTTGTGATTTATCCTGAAGACGGCAATATATATTTTTTATTTCATTAACTGAATTAGTCGGACTGAAATCGTACCCTTATCCCCCACACTTTTAAGCACATATATACACATATACAAATGTAACTAATCTCCTGTTATCTTTGGTACAGGCCTGAGGTATACCAAAAAATTGGAGAGATAGACAGTCTTAATATATGATCATATATGATAGTAAGAACACGCCTTTAACTTGTAAATTAATAGTGTCCCTATATTTTCACTTTATACTACTGCCAAAATATGCTATGACCTATGACAGTAGCCTATGTGCAGTATGACTGTATGATATACGCAGTTGATGTGGTGAACGTAAGCAGGGTTCTGTAAACCCTTGAAGGCATAAAGTAATTTCCCACTAGTACATTTTCATATCAATTGTAAAGGAAAAAGCAATACCTTTCGGTGTAAATGTCCATGAAACGACAGATGCAAACTAGGGACTACAGGAAGTTTATTTGTGTTAATTTGGTCCCGCCCATAATAACGACTTTTGGATGCATCTAGTAACCGAAGCGGTATTTTGAAAATATGATAATAGCACACGTTATCATTTTGCAAGCTAAATGTTTTAGAAAGTACAACAAATAAACTATGATAAATTGATATAATTACGTTTTAGTGTTGAAATCGACCGATTGTGGCACTTTATTGATATTTTATCAGTCCACCCTTTTTGCACGATTTTTGACGGTTGGTCTGAAATAACCATTTAAATAACAACAACGAAAGCTTCTTACACTATATAGTTTATAATATGCACGCACCACACACATTTATTTCATATAATTCAAGTTTCTCAACACAAATCCTTATTATGAAGGAGGAGATTGAGATTAAAGTTGTAGTTTGGACCGCCTATTTGGGCGGGATTATTACGATGACCAACAGATAAAATGCATAGTATATTTAGATGCAGACAATGTGTTTTGTAAAGATATAAACTGTTTTTTGAATCAGAACTGTCATAAACTTACACTTAAAAGTATCACATCATGTAATTTTGTTATATTATACTTACAAAACGCCGAGTTTATCTGGAAATGACATAAATTCAATTTTTAATGGTGGACGAAAAACGACTAACGAGATGCATCACGGTAAATCTAACAAAATCTCATCATACTCAGCTTATTTCAATACAGGCAATGCAAATAGTCCACGAGATTCCAATCCGTCTCACTATACAAATCCTTGATTAAGATTATATATTTATTTGTAATTGCTTATTTAATCTATATGTGCATTTTCATTTTCAACTTGTTTTGTTCTTTTGAATTTTTTGGTATGATTGTCAATGAGACAACTCTCCACAAGAGACCAAATAACACAGAAATTGACAGCCTTCAACAATGAGCAAAACCCATATTGCATAGACAACAAACGACAACCACTGAAGTACAGGCTCCTGACTTCGGACAGGCACATACAGAATGTGGCGGGTTCAACTAGTTAAATGGGGCCAAGTCCTCCCCCTTACCTGGGACAGTTGTGCAAGAACATAAAACGAGAACACACTATACAAAATAATAAACGAAAAACAAATATGATAAACAGCAACAAACAACAATCACCACTCAAGTACAGGCTCCTGACTTGGGACAGGCACATTTAGAATATGCCGGGGTAAAACTAGTTTGAAGGCATCAACCCTCCCCCTAACCTGAGACAGTGGTGTAACAGTTCTAAAATAAGAACAAACTATAAAAATCAGTTGAAAAGAGCTTAACTCATCCGATGGATACAAAGCAGAAATATACAGACAGGACGTGGCAGGGTATTTATACATCCCCACAACAAAAAGACACCAAGTACAGATCTGAGAGTACTCGCAGTTACTGACAGCTAGTTCAAAGCAAATAACAATTAATAAAACAATCATGCATCTAAGACTGAAGTGCTACCTTAACTCACTGAATTCGTAAAAAATAGATTCACCATAGATACCAGGATTACAAAAACAAAATATTCTTAAAAATGAAATTTTCTAAAAATAGAAATAACGGTGTCTTGTTTATTGACTGTTAGTAAGTATTTCCCGAGATTGGGAGGATGCATTGTTTTATACTGAAAGCCTATATGTTGCTAAATAAAAACATTGTCCAAGTGATACGATATATATGTGGTCAGTAAATTCAATATCGTATAAGGTCACTAGCAGACTGTGTAACGAATTTATCTTACCGACTATCTTAACATATTGCATTTAGACTAGTGGCATATCACAGTGATCAAGTCTTCAATATTATGAACATACTTCCATTGGTCTATACAAAAACAAATGCCAACAATAACCACTTGTTAGCTTTACTGTGTTTTCTGCATTTATTTCCAGTCGTTCATCATCAATTTCTTCATCTGTTGGATGGATGAAACGTTTGAGATTTTTCTTCAACGTCATGTTGTTTTTACAAATTGACGTAACACTGCTACTAACCCAATCTTAAAATAAAACACGCCAACTAACCCCATTTTAAATATAGAGGTCTCCACGCGGTCGTTTTTAACCAATCATTATCTTAGAAATGCATAGGAGGTAAAATAAAAGCGTGTATTACCTGTATAATTATACTGATACACCGCTTTTATATACTAGATGAATTATAATATCATGGATTATTTCTGTTTTTCGTAATTTAGTTTTTTTATAGTTAGGTTAAAAGAAATAGTGTATTTTGTCATTTTATAAAACTCTTGTCATGTTTCCCGATTCATATAATTTTATTTGTTTATCAGTAATAACCGTACGAAGATATATAAAGGACAAATCATTTACTAACACAAATTGAATAAACCTTATAATAAAAATAAACGTCTTGATTATATCAATGTACATCTTAGTAGATGAATAAAACATTTTTTTTTTAGATATGTCAATTTTGACATTTGTAGGACGTCAAAATGATGTTCAAATTGTTACGCTTACATTACGTCAACGTAATATCATGATAATTCGTCTGCTATAATTTTTTTATATATAATTTCAAAGAATTGAACAATTTTTTTATATTTAAAATTTCAGGGACAGAATATAAGTCCTGATTATCATTCCTCCTTTAAGTGTTAGATAAAGTAAGTTTTTTTCAGGATTTCTTAATTTAATGTTGGGAAAAATTCCGGTACATTCGAATTTCGAATTCTTTGTAAAATATAAAACATAATTATTGATATTTTATCTGTCTGGCGCTTTCTGTACTGTATTTACCTTAACCCAGAACGCTCAAGTCAAAGTATTTGAAAGAATAGGGTGCATAAGCGTCGAAAAACGTGACGAACTTCATGCCCAAAATGGACCTTAAATTATAGCCATATCCATCTTCGGTTAGCTTGATTTAGAGTTTCTAAATAACTAATCAATTTATTAACGAACAATTTCTTCTTCTATAACAATAAAACATTATTTGAATATATTTCTTTTGGTATTTCAGGGTAAAACAGCATTGCATTGCGCGGCAGAATTTGCTACTACTGACATCATCAAAGTATTAATTGAGTATGGCTGCAAACCTGATCAGATAGATAACTCGGTAATATATGTGTTATGTTCACACAATTTGAGTAATGTTCGGTTTTTAATGTTCCTCAATTTTGTTTTTGATTTGTTCTCCCAAATATTTTGATTGAAGTGCGACTAATGAGACGTTTTTGTTTTCGAGACACTCTTCTGGCCTTCCAAGCTATAAACCTGTATCCATTGTGAGTTGTTTCAAACACTGGGTCAAAACCACTGATGGTGAAAGGTTTGTCCCAGATGGTATCACCAGCAGAATAGTCAACACTTTTGTTTGCCATGAAATAATATGTTTGTTTAATTTATTTGTGCATTTTCATTTTCAACTTGTTATTTTCTTTTGAATTTTGTTATGTGGTTTCTCATGATTATAACCTTAGTTTCCAATCTTCCTTTTTTGCTTCAATTGGGTTTGAATATTGCTGAATTATTTGAGCAATATAAATAACCACATAATGTTTCTGATTTAAAAAAGAAAAAAAAATGCAAAGGTTGCATTAAAAATCATTTATCCAATCAAACACACCAAATAGCATCAGCAGGGCTATAAAACGACGAATAGAAAACCATCAAAAACAAAACATACACAAATAACTTGAGATAGCATTGCATGAATATCACCCTAATCTGGTTATGAACTCAAATGTTCCGGAAGAGTAAGCAGTTACTACTCCACTTGTGTCACTCATCGTGTTAAATATTCAAATAAAGGTATACACAATAAAGAAAGAAAGGCGCATTCAGACTTCAAAAGATACATGTTCCTAAGTAAAACACAACATACATTTGTCACATTGTTTATTTTCCAATAAGCTGTTTTGTTAGCATCATTTAACTTTGATCCATTAAAATTTGTTTTAGTTGTTCGTTTTTTTTTTCTTGCTGTTGGCAAAGGTTTATTAAAAAAATAATAAAAGCAATTACCAAAAAAAAAAATTAGAAAATACAGATCGAAGCCAACACTAGTATGTCTAATATACTTCTTTTAACAACTTGAGCATGTTGCGTCATAAATCCGATTACCATAGGCGTTTAACAATTAATTCTTGAATTAAGTTTAAATAATCGTCCGATTTGAATGTCACATATGATCTTTCAAAACTGTATTCACATGTTCGTCATCGTATTTCTTTAATTCGATGGCTTTCGAAATGTTTGCATATTCAAAGTCATGGAAAGAACGCCAAAATATACCGAAGTAAATTCCTATTTCCTTTTAAGTTTTGGTAATGTGTATTAATTTGATTTTGATTTCGATAGAAACAAGGGTCACATCGAAAACACCTTTTTGCTTTATGTTTGCTTTTGATAAAGTTGCAAAATGGATAGAGATCCACCGTGGGTTTGGCTACAAATGTAAATGGTCTGAATTTTACTTGATATTACTCGACCCAATCTTAACCATACTCGACTGTACTGATTTGTACTTGACCCTTATCTTTGCCATTGAGAAAAGTCTTAACAATTACTCGATTAGTATTAAACAGTCTTAACCCATTCTAGACCTGTACTCGACCAGTTCTCGACCTATTTTTTTCAGTCTGAATCATACTCAACCAAAGGTCTGAACAATACTCCACCAGTCTGAACCATACTTGACCAAATAACCTCTACTTTGTTTTTAAATTTTAACTGACATGACACCAACCACATTTAAGAAAAGATATGTTTACAGAATTTTACATCCTTACATAATTGTCACATTTATCAAATCTAGATAGTCAAATTATCTAATTTTTAAATTTTAATTTTTGGTAAAACAAAAGATTGAAAAACACACCTGTACTGAGTGTAATAAAACCTTATTAAGATGCTTTTTGTTTGCCATGTGTTTTTTTTAACAAAAATTAATCATAGTTAATTCACCTAAATTCTTGAATAAAAATGACATTAGGTTTCATGGTTACATTCAATAGATATATAACTATCTTTTTTAACTTACCTGACAACAGCCAAAAAATCCCTGCAATTGTTTAACCTTATATCAGAAAGTTATCTCTTCATATTATAATTTATATATATATATGTATCTAGTAGGGATAAATTAAGAAATGATTACAATTTTTCTTCTGATCAGGGGTAAACTATAAAGTAATACCTCTGCTTGGGGCAAACTTATTTAAAATAGCGCACCTGGTCAGTATGTAATGCATTCTAAACATCATCCTGTAAAACTTCATAAGGACTTTTGAATTCCCTAGACAAATACATGAGTTTAAAGAAAAAAAGAATATTATTTTTACCTGTAAAACACACCTGTACTGAGGTAAATTTAACCTAATTAAGGTGCTTCTTGTATGTCATGTCTTTAATTTTGACAAAATTTAATTAATCAACCTAAATTTTTATTGAAGCTTTGATAGACAATTTCTTTTATAAAAGGTTTTCAAGGATTGCTATGGAAGTTCTATAATATTAGATTCTTGGTGTTACAAAACAAGTGTGTCAGATTTTAAATTTATTAAGTTGCTGTATATACAAAAAAGTGTGTTATTTACTAAACTTGACTGACACCATAAATTTAGAATGTAGGACAGAAAGTCAAAGGACAAAAAGTCATGGACAAAAAGTCACGGACAAAAAGTCATAAGACAAAAGGTCACAATTCTGTTCAAGATTATTTTTCTTTAAATTAGAAAATGCTTATTTTTAAAAAACATTTTTGTATTTATCTTGAACTATAATATATAAAGCAATTTTGTAAACAAAAAAGTATTCTAAAAAATTCAATAATGATCAAATAATTGTTAAGAAAACAATTAGTCAAAGTTGCTTGGTACTTTTGAAATGGCTTCATGGTGCCAAGAAATATATCCTTAGTATGATTTAAATTAGATATATCTTCATTTATCAACACTTATGAACAATTTCCTTAACTGTAACATTAATAAATGTCATAAAAAGAAATTATTTCAAGATCTTTCTCTTATATATTCAAATAAATATAAACAAATTATTTGTTACTTTCGTCCTGTGACTTTTTGTTCTATCTATTTTTTCACTTTCTGTCCTTTGACTTTCTGTCCGTTAACCTAATTTTTACCAGGTTTAAGATAGTGTATAAAATTTTCCAGTACCTTAAAATATATCTGAAACATTCAAAAAGTTTTGAATAACATTGAAGAAATTTTATTAATAGAAGGAAGTTGTATTAATCTAAATGTTATATTAAATACATTTTGGATTTCACATTGTTGTTCTAATTACTAAGCCATTGGAAATAACTAAAAATAGTTCCTAAATTGATGAAATACAATAGATAGATACAGTAATAGGTCTAGGTTGGTTAAAACTTGGTCGAGTATGGTTCAGACTAGGTCGAGTATGTTTCACACTAGGTCGAGCATGGTTCAGACACTTATAAAATGGTTAAGTACTGGTCGAGTAAAGGTCGAAAACAAGTTCAGACTGTTAAGTATGGTTCAGACTAAAGTCGAATAATACCAAGTAAGTTTCAGACCAATTCAGATTGGTCGAGTAAAAAACAGTACAGTCGAGTACAGATAAAGGCCATATCAGACTTTTACTGGTTTGTAGTGAGTGGTGTTAACCCCTGAGTCAATTAATTGTAAAACACTAATTGTTTTATAATGACCTTAATAACGATTGTGTTACCCTCACCAGATTCTTTGAACACGATTGTGTCTTCATTTTTCGCTTGTTTAAAAGATTCATTATCCTTTTTAGAACGTTTTTGTTTTACATTAGTCAGTATAATATATGATGTTGCATCATTTTTGGCAGTTATTGTTATAATCTATATTTTAATCTCTATTTCATGTATGGAAATTCTTTTTCTTTTGACTACAGATTTGTTGTTGTTTTAGAGGCTTTCCCCCAAGAGTTGAAAAGAATCAGCATTTACCAACAATCGTTTTATCTTAAAAAGGTCGGGTTTGTTCAAAAGTTTTCCTAGATATAATGTTCAAACTCATAAATTCGTAAGGTGTTTCTTTTAGAAATATATGAATTCGGGTTTGCTGGAATTTGATGCGACTGTCATACAAGTGAGATGTTTAGCGCTATAAAACCAGGTTCAATCTACCATTTTCTACATAAGAAAATACCTGTACCAAGGCAGGTATATGACATATGTTGTCTATTCGTTTGATGTGTTTGTGCTTTTGATTTTGCCATTTGGTTTGGGACTTTCCGTTTTGAATTTTTTCTCGGAGTTAAGTATTTTTGTGATTTAACTTTTTGCTTAAATATGATTCTAGTTCCTCTGTATTAATTCAAATGATTGAATTTGAAGCGGAAATCCATAGGTTTTCATTGTCTATGAGTTTGGCGGAAATAGCTTTCGTAGTCTTACAAATAAAATAATTCGTAAATCCTGCACTAATTGAGTAATTTTTAAACTAGAAAACCTTCATCTGACTTTTTGTAACTGCTAAATGTCTCCTCATAGAATGCTTAGACCTTAAAGCTTATTTCCGTCTGTGTGCACTTGTTTCAGCAGAAATATTCCACTTCGTAACTATTCTGTTATCATTCGCATAATTTCTGTACGTTTTCTTTGAGATTGTCTAAACACATATCAGATTGTTTTCCATCATATTTTTTAAACTAAGCTTTATTGTACGAACTTCAGAGAATAGTGGGCTATCAAAGGACCCGACATGAATAATGTGAAACAATGTACCTCTTTAGATTTTTTTTCCTCGCTGCATTTTTTTTTCTATTTTATACTTTCTTTGTTTACCTTCATAGTTATATAAATTACTATGCATTGCCACATAACAATGATAAGACCATTCATTTATCTTGTGGTCAGAGATTAACAACTGGACATTTGATATTAACAGATGATTGAAAGATTAGCTCCTCTCATATGCTCTTTTATATTAAGTATTTGCCATGTGCTTTTATTTTCCTATTTGATTATTAAATTACTCCCACTTGTGACATGATAATGACTGGGATTTTTACAACGTGTTCAGATTGATACATTTTAAAAAATAATGTAAAAGAAAAATATTTCACTAACAATCATTATAAGACTGTAGTGCTACCTTAACTTACTGAAGTCGTACAAAAATAAATTCACCATAGATACCAGGATTACAAATACAAAATATTCTTAAACATGAAATTTTCTAAAAATAGAAATAATGGTGTCATTTTTTATGGACTGTTAGTAAGTATTCCCCGAGATTGTGACAATGCAACGTTTTATACTAAAAGTCTATATGCTGCCAAATATAAGGGTGTATTACCTGTCAAATTATACTTTACAACGTTTTATATAAATGACATATATATACAATATCATGGATTTTTCTGTGATTTTTGTAGTTAGGTCAAAAGAAATAGTGTCATCTTTCATTTTAATGGACTTTTTAATGTTTCCCGTTTCAGATCTATTCATTTTTGTTATCAATAATATCCTTACGAACAAACCGTTTACTTGCTTGTATCGGTGCAAATCTTACATCTTATCTAAATGGATAAAACAGTTTATATTTATAGAATAGGTCATTTATGGTAACTATGACATTTGTATGACGTCTATATGATGTTCAAAGTGCTACTCTTAAATTACTCAAATGTAACATCATGCTCATTCGTTTACATTAATCATGTAATATATAATTTTAAAGACTTACAATTTCATTCAATTTGAAATATCAGGGACAGAATATAAGTCCTGACTAATATTCCTCCTATCTGATGTTAGTTAAAGTAATTGTTTTTGGGCTTTCTAAATTAAATATTGGAGAAAAGAATACAGGATATTTATGTTTCGAAAATTCTTTGTAATTTATGAAAAAAGAATTATTCATATTTTTCTGTCTGAAGCGCTTTTCTGGGTTTACATTCACCAGGAACCCTCAAGGCCAAATATTTGAAAGCATAGGGTGTATTAATGTCAAAACTCGGGACGAGCTCTATGACATAAGTGGACCAAACAATCTAGCTAAAATTTATCTTTGGTTAATTTTTCCTGAGGAAATTGGATTCTAAGTTTCCAAATAATTTCTTAATTTATAATTGGACAATTTCTTGATCCTAAACAATAAACACTTATTCTAATATATTTTTTTTTTTTGCATTTCAGGGTAAAACAGCATTGCTTTACGCTGCACATTTTGGTAACGCTGACACCATCAACGTATTACTTGAGCATGGCTGTAAACCTGATCAGAAAGATAATCTTGTAATACAAGTGACATATAAAAATAAGAAGGTGTGGTATGATTGCCAATAAGACAACTATCCACCGAAGTCCAAATGAAGTGGATGAAAGCAATTATAGGTAACTGTACTACCTTTATCAATTAGAAAAACCTATACCGTATAGATATGTTCATTTACTTTAAATGAACAATTTCTAAAATATTGAATCATTTGAAACAGCTAGATTTTTTAGCTTAATAGACAGTATTAGACATATTTCAGACAATTTTTGAGAATTTTTCGCTTTTTTTATGCATTTCAATTTTGTCTTTTATTTATTCCTCCAACTATTTTGATTAAAGTGCGACTAATGAATATTTTGTTATCGAGATGCGCATCTGGCTTCAAAATTATAAGCCTGGTATCCTAAATGAGTTTTTTTTTTAAAACTAGGTCGATGCCACTGGTGGATGACGTTATGTCCCAGATAGTATCACCAGCCGAATAGTCCACCCATTAGTGTTGCCATGTGCTATCATATATATTGATGTGTTTATTTACTTTAAATTTGTTGTTTATAAAATGCTGGACTTGTCGCAACGCCAAGTTTTTTTTCTAAGTTTAAACATATTTTAATTACACAAAGAAAAATGGATTAGACACAAGTTACCCATACTCATGACGTCCGCTCCGAATTACAATGTATAACAATACCATGTTGCTATGAGTATGCAATATTTCAAACAATACAATACTTTACGAGTCTAGCTATTGAAAAAGGATTACAAAAATGATAACTGAAAAATTGATAAAGATGATGATTTGAAAGTACCGCAAATACACTTTTCAGTACCATATGAAAAGATATATTTTAAATCTGTTGATAAATTATAATGCATGTTTGATTATCTGGACGTATCGTTCATACGCGAAGTTCGAATGACCAGATGTTACCCGGTTTTTGGTGGGGTTCGTGTTCTTTAGTCTTAAGTTTTCTTTGTTGGGTTTTGTGTAGTGTTTGTCTTTTCGTCGTTTCCATTTTTAGCCATGATTTTGTCAATATTAAAATAAGAAGATGAGGTATGATTGTCAATGAGACAACTATCCACCAAAGTTCAAATAAAGTGGATGTAAGCAATTATAGGCAACCGTATAGCCTTATACTATAAGAAAACCCCATACCATATAGTCGGCTATAAAAGGCCTCGACATAAATAAATATGAAACAATTCAATTGAGAAAACTAACAGCCAAATTTATAACTCAACAATTTATGAAAAACAAATATGACCGACATGAACCAACGACAACCACTGAACTACAAGCTTCTGACTTGGGACAAGCACATCAAGAATGTGGCGGGTTTATACATGTTTGTGAGCGCTCAAACCTGTTATTTCAGAGGCTTTTCTCTATGAGTTTTTAATACACAATCGATTTTCTCTTTTGATAATCGGGTTTGTTAACCTTTGAAATTGAAGTAAAACTCTCATATTTGCATACGAATTTTCAAATTGTTTATGATGAAATCTTTAAATAATGTTTAAACGCATAAAAGTTTGGTCATAAGGTACTTAGCTCTACTGTTTACACTAAATCTCTTGAAATGTTTGTTTCTTGTGGGAGTAGATTAGCATGGGTTTGCCTAAATATGATTCTAAATCCTCTGTATTAATTGAAGTGTTTGAATTTGAGGCAGAAATCCGTAGGTTTGTACTGTTTATGTATTTGTCGGAAATAGCTTTGTGTTTCTAGGAACACATTGTTTGTAAATACTGTTGAATTTTGAAGCTTGAATACCTACGTCCGACAATTTGAGAGTACTTTATGTCTCCTCTTAGGACTTGTAGACTTTAAAGTTTATTTCCTACTTGGTGCACTTATGGTGGATAATTTTACATACATATTCCGCTTGTTTTTGGGTTTATATTTCTTATGGTATCATTTCGAATAATTTCATTCGTTTTCTGCATGATTACCTTAACCCCAGTTTATTTGTTTTGAAAAAATCCATCTATGCATCATATTGTTCAAATTGAGCTTTATACACGGACCAGTTCAAACAAGGAGTTCAAATTTATCTTACTCACTGAATTGTTTCTGAATAACGGTGTCATTTTTGTACAGTTGGGTGCTGACCAAGCATTACATGTTAACAGGCGGACAAAGTTAACGCGGCGTTCACTCACGTGCACTTCATGCGTTTTCTTTTACGTTTACCTCCGCGTTAACGTGAAAATGGTGCGTCATCTAATTTTGTTGGACGTAAACCCAGTATGCGCGTTAACACTCTATACAAAATAAGTCAGACGAGAGAGAAATTTCTAATTTAAAACCACTAATTCATTGATCATAAATTACTGATAAATCTGTCAGTATCTAATTAAGTAGCCACACTTTACATGGATTATATTTCATATTATGACCGCCATCTTTAAGGATAGGTTTTCCCTCTAGATATATTTATCTCCAAATGTAAGATGATATATTTATAGTCACAAAACAAAAACAAAAGATTCTGAAAAAAATGGTTTCCTGAAGATGAACTTAATTAAGGTAGGAATTTATAATTTAATCCAATTGTCAATACTTTAAATTTTCTGTTTTTACAAAAATATATATTAATGGGTCATTATAATGTAACGATATCTGCATATATATATATATTTATACATACATTTTGTATGTAATATGACATATTTATTAAAACAATTTGAATACATGTATGATTTCAACGAGTATACATTGATATCCTCCAATATCTTCCTTAACTTATTAATACTCTTCTTAAAAAGATAGATTTTTACATCATTATTTGTTAGTTTTGAATTGTAGAAATATGTTCACATTTAAAGACTTGTAAACCTGTAAAAAATAAGGAATTACAAATAATTTACTATACATTGACCAGTTCTACAACTTCATAAACGAAAGAGTAACTTTAGATGATAATTGTAAAATAAATCGATCAAATTTTGTAAAGGAGTTAAAACGACACAAAGAAGGCATTAAATCCCTGAGTCATGGTAATGCCATTACTATTTCTTCAGCAGTCAGCTTCATTTTCAGTCACTTTGATGACTA
Organism: Mytilus californianus; assembly: GCF_021869535.1. Classification (NCBI taxonomy): domain Eukaryota; kingdom Metazoa; phylum Mollusca; class Bivalvia; order Mytilida; family Mytilidae; genus Mytilus; species Mytilus californianus. The sequence goes on from NW_026262582.1 coordinate 9,044,236, forward strand.
CCGAATTTGTCATGAAATTGGACGTCAATTATTAAATACAGCATTAACAGCCAGTCAACAGAGCAAACTAAAAGACTGTTTTCTTTGTATGAAGCCATATCTGAATTTGACAAGACGGAAATAACTTTTAAACTGAACGAGAGGTGGGAATTATATGATACAAATTTCTGTATTCCGTCCATTTAAAACACTTACAGAACCGATTTTTCAGATTTTCAATGGAAAAAAAATAATTATTTGTTTTCGAAAATTATTACAGTATATATGTTGCATCTAATGAAGACCATTTTGAAACTGCATTAAAACAGAAATGGGAGACATTTGAAAATTTAAAGAAAATTACTTCAATGTCAAGGAACTTTGAAAAACTAACTAAAAGTACTATTAAAGCAAGAAAATTAAGACAAAAGGTATACGAACATCATCAAAACATCTTGGTATGGACAAGAAAGAAACATTTTCCTGCTGTCATTGAGTCTCAACTGATGAAAAAGTTTGATGCCATTAATCCAGACATAACATTTGCACCTGTATGTTTTGACACACCTCAATCTATTGAGACAAACTCAGTTATGATAATTTTTTCTTCTATAAAATTTGAAAAATATGAAGAATACACTAAGATTACCACAAAGGTTCTGCAGAATAAGCATCACCTAAATGCTAGTCAAAGCACCTTCTTGTCACCAGAGACACTTTAAATGGTAAAAGACAGATGTCCAAACAACGGAATTGCACGATTTCATTTGAGGGACGAGTTGCATCATTCAAATATTTCAGTCGGCCAGACAGTCGTTTGATGGAAATGAATTCAATGAACGTGATGCCTGATTTAATCAAATTGTGTTTTGGTAAATAAACTCATCAAAGATACAAGGATTGAAATGTTATATTTACACTAGACGCGCGTTTCGTCTACAAAAGACTCATCAGTGACGATCGAATTAAAAAATATTAAAAAGGCCAAATAAAGTACGAAGTTGAAGAGCATTGAGGACCAAAAATTCCTAAACACCAGACGCGCGTTTAGTCTACAAAAGACTCATCAGTGACGATCGAATTAAAAAATATTAAAAAAGGCCAAATAAAGTACGAAGTTGAAGAGCATTGAGGACTAAAAATTCCTAAACCACTATATTTTCATAACTTTGAATTATTGCAAGAATGGTTTCTAGAGATATTCCACTTGATATACAAATTATTCTGGACAAGTTTATTGATAGAGACTCCCTTTACAGCAGTGGCAACAAGATAGCCTTTTTGCTATCAAAAATGGAAAGGTTTAATGGAGCCTATGACATACTTCTCAATACTTTAAACAATAACTTTATTGGTATACTCCAACAGCATGAACAGGCCAACACCGATGAACTAACAATGCATTTTCAAAGCATAACAACAGTATTTCCCATCGCTAGTAATACAGGTATCTGTACGAGTTTGGTGAATGCAGAAAGAAAGATGAAGGAAAAAGCAACAGACGACCTGTGTTATTACAATACGTGCATGTACTTAAAGAAATTTCCCTTTCATTATCAAACAGCTACAGGTAAAGCAGAAAAGTTAGTAAACCTTGGAGACTGCCACTTCATTCTGATAATGAATAACCTAGTTCGTATGACTTTCTGTTCAGAAACCTAATCCTGGAGAAAATCGATTAGGACAACTTTGTACACTGCCTTTTACCATGCAAGGTTTACCAAAAGACAGTTTAATAACAGATACATGGCATACTAAAGACTGCTGAAGATTGATTGATTGATTGGTTGATTGATTGATTGATTGATTGATTGATTGATTGGTGTTTAACGCCACTTTTAACACTATTGTGCTATTTCTTGGCGGTCAGTTTTTATTGGTTGAGGAAGCCGGAGTGCCCGGAGAGAACCACCGACCTTCTGTAGGAAAACTGACAATCCTAGTCAATTGAGATTGGAGTCGAGTGCACCTGCGGGATTCGAACTCACAACCTCAGTGCTGACTGGTTAGTGATACAGTAGTTGGACTACTTAGACCAGTCGGCCATCGAGACCCCCATACCGAGATACATGGCATACTAAAGACTGCTTAAGAGATCGGAAATGTCAGTGCAAAAAAAGATATTAAACTGCAAAAGAAAGATTTTGATAATGCATTAGTATCCTCAACAAACGAAGAGACAGTTTAGTGGGAAAGATTTTAGAAGCTGTTGACATGGGTTAGTGTACCATTATGGAAAACTAAGAACAAGTATGTTTGGTATATAAAAATAGACATGTTTTGTAGTTATCAATTGAACTCAAGAAAACCTAGACAAAGGATAAGAAATTGTTATAAAAGTCAGTTTTCAATAATGGACCAAAGACATACTGAAGTGCAAACTGTATATCAGAGCCACAAGACATCATATACTGGACAAGAATAACAATAAAATGATGTGTAGGGCATATATATATACACTTTAGTCTGCTTATACGGATTGATTGTTGCTTGCCTAATGTTCAGTGGAAAATATTCATGCATATTCAGGAAGAAGAATTACTAGCAATATTGATAAAAGAATAAGAAAAAAGGTAGCATCTTGGTGTGGTTTTTGATTATTATTTAGAGATGCAGTTACACCCTAAATCGCTTTCTAATTAAAGGCAAACTGACAATTATGAAATAGGTATTGAGTGAAGTTCACCCAAATACTGTTCTCTCACTTAAGTTCTTACCATCAACTTAGGACTTTTTTTACATTGTTTCAGCAAATTTTGAATCTCTACAACAAAGTATAGATCTGAATTGGGCAGTAGAGGACAGTTTATCAGATTTGTTTCTGTTTATCACTTCTAATAATCCTATTAACAAGGTGCTATTGTAATGATTTTATAAGATATTAGAAACTAGAAAGACCAATTGGTATACCAGAATATTCTTAATTGACAATTATAAAACAAAGGAGAATAGGTAAAGTGCACTACGTGTAAACAGTAAAACGTGATGCACACTTGCTAATCGATTTGCGGTTGTTAAGAGCCACAATAAATCGACAGTCTAATAGTGATTAAGGTAATTACTATAAGAAATGTATTTTGCACTGAAATTTGTATCTTGAATCATTTCCCCTTTCAACAGGACTAGTTAAAAACATGTCAGATTAAACCTGGAAAGAAATAGTACTATATTGTTTTCCATATCATGAAAGATTAAAATTGTATGCATATTTTTTCTTTTTCAGTCTGAACTTCTATTAAACAAGGATGAATAGGAACAAGAATACACCAATGATGACCTTTCAAAACATGCAAAGAACACAAGTTTGAAAAGGAAGATTATGAAGATAACCTGGATTCTTTGGTCCAAACAGCAAATCTTTTGTATCAAACTTCAGAATTACTGTCTAATGACATTAATATGATTGGATTCGCAACAAATTGATTTAGAAGACTCATTTAGTCATCTGCACATCGAGTCAGATGACACCGAATCATAATTCCTGCATTAGACAGTGCAAGTTGTATATCATCACCAAGTCATTCTTCCTCACAAGGATCTACTGTTTTAAAAACCTTTTGATTTGAGAAGTACAATGTCCATCCTCTTCTTTGCAGACATTCATCACCAGCAACTGGAAGAGATGATGACATTCTCAAGCTTAGAGAAATTCTTAATGATGTGTTAATAAAAACTGAACCTATTAACATGTCAAATGAAGGAAAGGATAGAGTTTTGTTTGGACCAGACAACAAAATTGGGGCAAAACTATTACAGCTTCTCTCTCAAGACAGCAAATATGGCCACTTTTTACCAATTCTTCATTTACGCAAGTCAAAAATATATGCACTTTTCAGTGCCTACAAAGATGCTGGTTTATTGCATCTTCTCATGTACATGTGTGATGATGAAAAGAAGGAATGAACAAATCTTATATCAATGGAACATATTGATGTTGCTACCAGATTTGTTAGACGGTTGTCACTTTCCTTTCAAGTAGCATTTCTGTGTCGCTTCCTTCAAGTATTGAGGACAAAGATACTGAGTCTGTCCTGGATATGCTGAAAAGTGGTCAATTTTCATTGGAGACATGGCACAATTAACTAAGTGAATTTATGGACGCTAGGGGTTAAAAAACGCAACGGTTAGATTGAACATGGAAATGACGCAGCATTGTGATGAAGTTGTTGCAGTTTATTTTGCAGAACATTTAGGAGGATGTGATGGATACAATCTACTCTAAGGTGCCAAAAAATCATCATTATTTTGTTTTTTGTTTTTAAATTGTGTATCTTCATATGGTCCATTTGTGTACAACTGCTACTTGAGCATTTTAGTGCAGGCCATTTTCAACAGTGTATGAAGAAAACACTGTATTCAACACCAATTGGCAATACTTCAACCAATTTTTCCAGTGAAACAAAGAAGGAAATGGATCATCATGATGTTCTACGCGGATTTAGAACTGGTTCTACACTGCCTGCTGTTACAAGCAGAATGTCTTTGATAGATTCATTAAATGAAACGCATCACAGAAGGAAAAATGACAGAGAGAAAAGCTATGATAATGGACCAAATGAAACCAATCAATCAGATGTTGAATTGACATTGACAGAAGTTGATCTGAACCACATCATACCAATAGCCTCATTGTTATTACGTAGAGGTGGCTTAAACTTAAAAGAAAACTCAATGTCTAAAAATGTTTACAGTACTGAAAAGTCGTTTCTTCAACCTGCAATTTTAGATGAAATCACATGATGTGTTGGAAAGTATCTCGTAAAACAATTCCTAGTAAACAATCATCTGTTAAGGATGAAAACAGATGACATGCCTGACATAAGAAATTTCAAGGGGCCTCAAACACTTTTATCAAAAGCCAAAAGGAGCAAAAGCATTACCTTATAGCGAACATCAGAAAAAGCAACAACAAAAACAAAATCAGAAAGAGAACTAAAAAGAAGAGAATAGGAATAAGACTCTTAAGAAGGAAAACCAAATGGCTGACTTAATGAGTTCTGAGATAACCTGGACCTCTAGCCCGGGAAAATATTGAACATTTGTCAGGAAACCATAAAAGACAATTAAATGAAACGCCAGAGAAAGGGAAGCGAAAGAAAAAAATGCTTACATCAACGCCATCTAAGACTAATAATTCACCTAAATAAATGTATTTAAAGCTGACAGTTGTTGACACTGTGAAACTGACTTTATTAAAATACAATATAAAAATAAGGAGATGTGATATGATTGCCAACGAGACAACTATCCACCAAAATCCAAATGAAGCAATTATAGGCAACCGTACAGCCTTAAACAATGATAATGCTTATTTGTAATGAAGAAGATAATCTATTTCTCTTTTTATTTAAAGAACGTGCAAAATTCTTGTGTATATTTTAGAAAAAACCATTTTTCATAAAAGTAAATGCAAAATTCTTGTGTATATTTAAAACAAAACCATTTTTATTGAAGTAAATGTAAAGTTCATGTGTAAGTTTTAGGCAAATTCGATCAGATATTAGAAACAAATTGGTTTATTTCATTTGCTATCATTTTTCTCTTTTTTTTTGTTTTCTGATTTTCCATTTTCACTGAAGTTATTATTTATTTTAGTGTTTCAAATACCTGCGATAAGATTTTTTGCTTTATTGTAAAGATATTCAGCTACTTTTTATTTTAAATGTTTGGTATGATTGTCAGTTAACATTTTTTTGTAAATCATTGATGCTATAAAGTTTTTTTTTTAAAGGTATGATCTTTTTTAAAATACATATATATAGTTTTCTGTTAAACTGTTGGAAATATATATAATATAGGTTTATATTTCACATTCACCTTTTAAACCTGAACTAAAAAGGTTTATTTTAAATTCAGAGATAATTTTTCATCTTTTAAAACCCCCCTTTTTTCTGTTATATGTTGTATTGTGAAGAAAATATCTGATTCAGAGGTAGAAATCTATTTTGATCTCTGATCATGTTTCATTGAATGATGCTGTGTATCTAGCAGCATGGGGTTAATATGAATGACATGTTAATTTGAAGTTATGCAGTTGACTGATACAAATACTGATAAGGTGCCTAGTCAAAACGACAATGGTTCACTGGCTTATTTTAGAGAGTGTTAACTCAGTTTGTCATGGTATCCTGGATACATTGACTAATCATATCACATGACTTGCTACGTAAAAATGCTCAGCTGTACGTTTTCAACAAATATATATATTAACAATTACAATGCATGATATGACACGTATCTAATTAATTGAACATTAAAAACTGTACATAGGTAAAACCCAAAAAACATTCTTCTGGAAGCGTTAAACCTTTTTTAATTTATTTACGTCAGTGGACATGGATTTCAAAATAAATTTCATGGTCCGAAAATTTTCAGATTCATGATATTTCTTGAAGCCTGACCAAGAATAATTTGCCTTTAAGAATGTTGTCAACAGATGACCACTTACTCCTGATGCTATCTTAAATATTATGTTCGCATGTACATACAGTTTTGCATTAGGGGTACATGTATTTAATTTTGGCCTTTTTTGTTTTCAAAAATTTGTGTAAAGCGATAGTCATGCAATTGAAGATAACACTTGTATTTTAATATTCTTGTATTTACCTGATAACTGATTACTTTTTATACCTACGAATGGATTGTTTGACATGGAAGGGAAGGAATTTTAGTTCAAAATTGAAAAATTCTTTGTCGGCATCAATATAAGGTGCCAATATTTCCTCTTTTTTTTATAATATTCTTGTACTGGCACAATAATACAGTACTAGTACTTTTTATACCTTAAGATAGATTGTCAGACATAAAAGTGAAGGAATTAAGGTTTCAAATTGCTGAATTTGAAGTAATTTTCTATAAATGGCGCCACTATTTTCCCTTTTTCCTGATTATTCTGTACCGGCGTCAAAATTTTATTCTTTGGGTGCATCTGTATAGATTATTTTACAAAAATTGAGAGCTCTATAAGTCTATGGTTACTTATAGTTATCTCGATAACAATAAAAGTGAAAATATTTCTTTTTATTAGGTCTGTCTTCTTTTCTGTGGAAAGACCTATTGATTGTGTTCTGCTTATTAGGTCACTCCACTTTTCCGTGCAAAGACCTATTGATTTTGTTCTGATTATTTTTTTTTTCTTCCGCAACTTTTATTTCTTGCGAGGATATTTTATTTCGCAAGATGTCGCTTAGATATTTGGTATATGATATCGAACAGTTTCTACGCGTTAGAAACTGACACCATTTAACCGAAAACTTTTCCCTGTTAGAGTTATCTCCCAAAACACTGTTTTTCTTGTTATTGCTACTCCTTCGCAACCGTAAAAGAAACCGACAAATTTATTTTTCCAAAGTGCTCGTTGTATCCTTAGGTTGTCAAACAATATTTGATAGAAGCGATCCGAAGACTCCATATGAAAGTTATTCCCCCTTCTGTATTTGATATAAGTGAAAAGTAATATTTACTCTTAAATCATAAGTGCTAGGGAACTAGGGTCTTTTGATTTGAGGTCCTTGGTCCATCAAAATGCAAATAAGAGTGTATAAGTGCCGAAACACGTCACTAGCTTTGAGTCCAAAGGTTTAGAAAAAAAAATAACAAATAATAGCAAAATCCATCTAATGTCAACTTTGCGTGAAGAAGTTGGAACCTTAGTTTCTAAATAATTTCTTAATTCATAAACGGATATTTTCTTGTTCGTGGACAATTTAAATGTAAATCTTTTTTTGTATTTCAGGGAAATACAGCATTGCATTGCGCTGCAGAATATCATAACATTGAAGCCATAAAAGTTTTATTTACGTATGGCTGTAAACCTGACCAGAAAGATAACATGGTAATACTAGTGATGTGTTTATTTAATTTAAATTAGCTATTTATAAAATGTTAAATTATTTGAAACACTTAATAGGTGTCTCTGTAAAACAAACTATGGTACGTAATGCTATTGAACATTGTCTCTTTATTGTTTTCCAACTATTTTGAGCTCCACTGATGAATCTTATAGAATTGAGAAGCACGTGTGGCCTACCAAATAATAAGACTGGTACACGTATGTTTTGGTCCGAATAGTTTCAACAGCCAAATAATCCGCACTTTTGTGTTGCCATGAAGATCTTTGGTATGTTTACTTAGAAATTACTGTTTATAAAGTGCTGTCAAACATCAAATAGACTTAAGAAGATGTGGTATGAGTGCCAATGAGACAACTCTCCATCCAAGTCACAATTTGCCATTATAGGTCAAAGTACGGCCTTCAACACGGAGATTTGGCTCACACCGAACATCAAGCTTTAAAGGGCCCCAAAAAATGACTAGTGTAAAACCATTCAAATAGGAAAACCAACGGTCTAATCTATATAAAAAACGAGAAACACTTATTAACCACATTAACAAACGACAACCACTGAACTAAAGGTTCCTAACTTAGGACAGGTGCAAAACAATGCAGCGGATTTAAACGTTTTAACAGGCGCCAACCTTCACCCTAACCTGAAACAATAGTGTACATCACAACATAGAAAAACACACTATAGAATATCAATTGAAATGGCTTAACTCAATCAAAAGACATATTAACAAAAACAAGTAAACATACACTGAACGAATAAATTTGATCTATGACACAATGTAAAAGTATTTGTTCTACTTCAAGCATAGGTTACATTTAGACGCTGTTCCAATCGATCAGTTCATCACGTCAAGATGAAAAAGAAATATTGTTCTAGCGTACGATTAAGACTTGATCCGATCACGTTCAAATATTCTGATGTAAAACGGGTGACACTTTTTCTGTTTTTATCAGGGGTTGTTCCACCTTTATGAAAAACATTGACAAAGCTTGGAAAATGTTCTTTTGTGGTTTTTTAATGTAATATTGAATGTCTATTTCATCAAAAAGCGTATACAAATTTACAATTTATAAGTTTTTATTATTTTTCTTTTCGATAGATTTTTTAACATTTTGTTGGTTTTTTTTCAAAGGAAAGACTTAGTCACCGAAAAAAGTTATAAAAATCTTTGCAATCGTGCTTTCTGGCTGTCTAATATTTATTTAATTATTCATTCCATTATTTCATCTGTAAAGATGTTGATTAGTAATATATCTGAAAAATGTTCCTAAACAAATTTTCGTCTATGCGATTCGATATGAACTTAAAAGATCTACTTCAAAAAGGGATTTTGTTTAACCATTGCTACATATTTTTAAATCTTTCATATTTTCGTTATGGGAAAACACTGTTTTGGGATTTGTTTACAAATGTACGAATTCCAAAAAGTATTATCAAACCACTTCGCCCTACTTTTAAATAATGTAAAATAAATGTTCTTAGCCAATTATTTGTCAAGTGAAATATATTCTAAGTATCGGATTTACTTTCTTTTTTAAACTTCTGACAAATGTTTGGTGAAAGGCATTTACATTGCAATAAAGGGAATATCTGAGCAGTCAATCGAAATGGATTGTCACACATTATCTTAATAATAATAAATAACCACGGCTCACAGTGCAAGGCAATTGGACGTTTTATCCTTGGAAGTTGAATGAAATATCATACGTCCATGTTTTATCATACTTAAGAATAAACCTAAAAGTTGAATATTATCTCTATTTTAAATAAACGTTATCAATGCAACAAGAATACAAGCATATTTTCTTACCATCAATTAGTTTGAGCAAGAACTAATGCAAGAATAAATTATATCATGGAAAAATATAAAATGGCATAAGTCAAAATACGATTGATTAAAAGAAAATGTATGATTATAAATCTAGTGTAGCAGATTTGTCTTTCATTGCACCAGTTTTGCCTTTAAAAACACTTCTTTTTTTTCGAAATTTACCAAAGACCTATGAAATAACGTAACGAACTGACGTGTATTAATAACCGGGAGCAGTTTATAACATTTTCATTTCGATAAAAACATATGCAAATAAAGTAAATTAAAGGTATTTGTATCATACTGTTGCATTCAAAAGTCTTTAACTATAGAAATAAATTGCTTGTATTACATCGATCGTAAAATTAACGTCCAGTGTCAAGTACAATGTATTACACATCGATGACCACTTAGATGATCAACTGATACTTCAGAAAATAAGTTAGATTAAGTTCAAATGCAGTTCATTTGACTGTCCCTCTGGTATCTTTCGTCCCTCTTTCATTACGCTACAATTTTAACCTATTTTTGTATTTTTAAGTTGAAATACCACCAAATCATAGTACGTCACATCCGGTTTCATACGAAAAATGGTCGAAAAAATATTTCCTTGTATTTGACAGTTGTAGGAAATTAATCCTACATTTCATTGCAGTAAAACAATTCTGAGTCATACACATATATCTGTGGTGTTTCAAAGCACCATTCTTTTTTTATTTGCTGTTTTCATAAAATATTCTGGAAACTTGAGGTTACATGGTTAGTAAAGCTTGTAAACAGGAATGAAAGGGATCGAAATTTGATTGGTTAACTTCAAGGGATGGTTATTAGCTTATATGCAATGAAATGTTATGTGAAATTTTGTCTGTAGGACTGGACAGGATAAAAGTTTACTCGTGCTAAGTATTTCTTTATTTAAAACAAAGATAAATTCTGCACATTTCGTTTTAAAAGTGCAAATTTTACAAAGACTAATAAGGGAAAAACAATGGTGGTATTACACCTTAAACATTTATGTCGAGGATAGACGAATGACGTGGATATGCATTACTTTGTTCTAGCAAAATACGGTGATTATATGTCGGCATAAGGTCATGTCTATCAGAAAAGATTTTTGTGAATCCGAGCCAAATTGACCTATGTTCCTACTTTACCCAGTTTTTGGTGGGGATCGTGTTGCTTAGTCTTCAGTTTTCTATGTTGTGTCATCTGTACTAGTACTATTATTTGTCTGTTTGTCTTTTTATTTTTGGCCAAGGCGTTATCAGTGTGTTTTCGATCTATGAGTTTGTCTGTCCTTCTGGTATCTTTCGTCCCTCTTTTACTCATAAATAATGCGTGCTTGTGGAAAAGAAGTAAATTTCAATCTCAAATGAGTGTGCTGGATTGTTGAATTTCCCGCAATCGGGGAGAGAAAGCTGCCAAGCTAATTGTTAGATAGAGTATTTCAAACATTATTTTCTTAAGACAGAAACATTTATTCGTTAATCTGAACATAGAACTAATAAATTTGATCATGGTCTGTAAATGTTAGCACATACAATTAATCCATTTCTTTGACGTCAATCTTTTGTTCTTACTGTAGATTTTTTTTTTTAAATCCACTGACCATTGTGTTAACTTAAGATAACTTATATTATAACTTTTAACTTTTTACTTACGATATTTTATCCTCTCAAAAACGAATTTCATAATAAGGGTCCGAACTCGCGCGTATTTTCATCGTTAATCATTCCTGTTTTCAGTCTACCACTATACCACCTTAATTGTGAATACATATCAATAAACTGGATTTCTGTCTCATTGATAATTAGCTTCTGCAATCTATGAAATATGTATTAAGTCTTGGTTTGTTCATGTCCTTTTCATTTTTTTTTCTATTTTGGGTGTTATTTTTTTAAGGAAGATTATGTTCTACATTTGAACTGTCTGGAGTATAAATATATAGCAATATCACAATATAAAAGACAATAGAAAATAAATAAATAAAACCTTTTCTTTAAAATAATAAAAAAAAAAAGAATTTATTCCGGATGTCAGGTTTGCACATTGGTCGATTTTAAACATCGTTATAAAGACCTGAACCTTTATACAATTGTGGCTTTAACACAATAGTTGTAACCACTATAAAATCAAGGAATTGTATATATCAGTACAATTCCTTGATTTAATAAACATTTATATGCCCATTACACTTGTCATTTTTAACGTACAAGGACTTTCAATTTTCTTTTTCATTATAGCAAATACTTACTGATGGTTTTAGATTGACAATATTATCATGCTATCAAGCAATTTTTCTGTGTTTGATTATAAATGGTCCAAATATACATCACGTCAACATTAAACGGACTCTTATTTAAATAAAGTGTGATATAAAAGCCACGACCGTAAAACTACTTAGGAATCTTTAACAGTAAAAAACACAAACAAAATCGTCGCCATTATATGAAAAGGGAATATATAATACCTCTAAAATTAAAACAATATTTTGGTAGCGAAAAAAATTACGATGAAAAAATTCCATTGCGGGTACAAGGTTTGAACTCCGTACTGTGAATTTCACCGTTATGACTTTCGTTACCAACGACGATCACTGCTGTGAACAGCTTGATTGAAATTTTATAAAATCAACATAATTATACATTGTTTGTACATCTGTAGCAGGAGCAATTCTGTTGGGGATTCGGGAATGCCTACCACAGATAGTACTAGCTTATTGACTAATTGACGATGGATGTCATATGCAATAACGCTAAAATAATCTAAACATAATAAAACGGAAACAGTTTAAACAATATTGATATAAAATTGTTCAAATAAAACCTTTAGCAGATAATTTTCTTTGTTTTGGAAAGCAACTTGAAATGTACCAACAATAAACGGTATATGTGTGGCATTTGCACTATCCTGTTGGATTAGGAATGGTACGGCTAATTGGTAGCCAGCCCTCATACTACTTACTTATTTGCTAAATACTGTATATATCAATTTCAAAGGTTCTAAATTTTGGTAATTAAATTTTTTAACTTTTCAAAAAAAGATAAATAAATTCTGTATATTAATATTTGTCTTTTTAAATAAATCATAAATACCAAAATCAATTCAATTTAAGAAATTTGTAAATACTAAACATTAAATGAAAAATTTATTAACCAATATGAAATTTGGTGTTAAAAAGGGGAGCTAACACCCCATTTTTGTTATACTAAACTTATGTTAACTTGTCGTTTGTCTAAATATAGATGTGAACGGTGTGAATATAATCATTTCCAACTATTATAGAATAAAAAAGACAAAATATGAAATTATCTTTATGAAATTTCGTCAAAACGTAAAACAGACAGTCGTTTTACTAGAAATGGGTTAAACTAGAAAATTAATAAGAACTAGTGGATTCGAAAACAATAATAAACTTGCGACTACTTCTTATCAATTCTCTAATACAGAAAAAATATCATGAGAACTTTTTCAGGCAATCTGTTAAAAACTGCGTTGCATGTCAGTATAAACACATGTTCATAGTAAATTATAAGCACGTAGTAGTCAATCATGCATTGTAAGGCGTTAATTGGATTGGTCAATGACCCAGATAAAATTGAATTGAGTATTATGTAAACAAATAATTATATTGGCGGGAACATTAGTATGCTAACTCATGCATACCTGTATAAAGTAATGTACCCGACCTGTTAAAAGTAGCTGGATTAGTTGCTGCAGATTTTGAAACTTATGATAAACCATTGAGCAAAATTAAATTTTTCTTAAAGATGAAATTTAAACAGATATCACATGGCGTCTACACAAAAAGGTCTTGAATAAACTATTTTTCTACTTCAGACAGTTCAAAATTATTTCTTTATAGCCAGAAAAGATCTGAGATAAAAATATTTGACCATTTATTTGAGGAATCAAATTGTAAAACCCGACAGTTAATCTCTGAAACGTGAAGATATATAAATATACCCAGAAACCAAAGGTTATGTAAATTTGTAATAAACTTAATGATTTAAAGAATTTTTTCTAGATGGCAAACTAACTTCAACTTTAATTGTAACAGTTGTTTTTTTTACAAATCTAGCTTACTCCAATTTAGACAGTTCTTTAAGTGGTGCGAGGAAGCTGTTCAATCTTTAAGGTGTCTTTTTGGAATATTGGAATTTTTTCAGTTCGTTAACAGTACAAACACTTTGTTGCAATTAACGCATTTACATAATAGGGAAAGGTGTAATACAAATATCATATTGCATTTATCTACACGTATTTTAAAAAAATGACAAGTGACGAGTCTTGCATAAGACAGCTACCTTACAAGATACACATCACCTTGAAATACGATTCCTCTGGTCTGTCATTTTCATATATATCACAAACGTTTTGTTCACCTGAATTTTAAACTTAGAATCCCCCTTTACAGTTTATTTGATTCAATAAATATCAAAACCGGCCCCTTCGAATCATGAAAACTTTTCTTTTTTTATTACAAAAGTTAACTCCTCATTTTGAATTAGATTGTATCACAATTACAATGGGTTTTTGTTTCTTTAAGAATGAATATTTACCCGTTTTGAAGCATAAACGATTTTAGAAATCAAAAACATTTGTTCTTCGAGTTTTAGAATTTATCCGATCTGGTATTTCAAATCTTTACATATTTAGAAGTCACAAATTGTAACAACAGCATTTTAAGGGATTAATTATTTCAGTTGCTTGTAATCTAATGCACCGATCACTTGGTCATTTCACTCGACACATATATTTAGTTTTTTGAAACGGGTGAATTTCTAAAACTACTAAATTAAAAATCAGTTTGAAAAAATAAACAATAATAGAATCTGAAGCGTGATAAGATTCTTATTTTTGTCTGTTTTTTATATATATATATATAATTTATCAGTTTAAAACACAGCCGAATGTAAAAGGTGTACCCGACTTACTTCTTTGGCATATTTCTTTGATTTATATCAAGATACAATTGTCTTCGAAAAAAAATTATTTGACAACGCATGTTCAAGTTGAAAAATTATAGTTGCACCTTACTCAGACCAGGTAATGTATTTCTTGTCTTTTATTACTAGGATGCATGGATTCTAGGAAGGGTCCTCATGTATGATTTAACGTCATTGCTCACATTTTTTTAAAATAAATATTTGACGTTAAACTATAGCTATGACAAATTATTCAGATAAACCGGTATTGAGTTTTAGGATCGTGTCGCTCAGTCTTTAGCTTTTCTATATTGTGTTTTGTCAACTGTTGGTCATTTTCTTTTCTTATTTTTTTGCCATGGCGATGTCAGTTTTTTTTCGAATTATGAGTTTGAATGTCCTTTTGGTATGTTTCACATCTCCTATAGTTGTATACCCAACCTATGATAATAGAGAATAAACTATTTTCTGGTCTGAACATTCGTCTGGATATCCACCCCTTATCAAATTTAAAAGTTGTAAACATATTTACCAAATTGGGGTTGTGACCCGAATTAAGTGGCTCGCTTAACATAGAAATGTTTTACTGTGAGGGGACACACTTAACACATGACATAGGCAAAATCTTGTTGTTCCTATTTTGCTTTATTCTGGAAAATGCCCAACTAAGGTGTGCTTTAACTACACAACAATACTCAGAAATACTGCACAGTTCAAAAGTGTTCTTGTCTTTCAATTACAACATAGTTAATCAATTAACAACTTGTACAAACTTTCCGAAATATGAAATAAAAAACATGTTGTAAAAGTGTAAGGGACAAGAGAAAGGCTCCGTCCTTAAACTGGGAACCTTTTTTGAAATTTTTTATTCTTAAATCAGTGTCTTCTTGTGTGAGTCTAATTTCTAAGGAATAGGGTAAGTTTAGTTTTGGTTAGTTGTGTTAAATGAAATTTAATAAGACTTTTTAAATATTTAGTCATGTTCAGTGACTATTTTGGGACCGAGTGTAATGAGGATTATATCTCAAGTATGTGCCTGAACAGGAAAAATAAATAAGATGCAACTTAATTGACCTCGGTAAGATGCGGCATGTTCGCCGAACACATTTTAAAAATGGAAAGAGGGGTAAATAAGAAGAATATTACGTTTTCCGTTTTACTTTGCTCTATTAACTTCGACACAACTTTCTTCACTTAATTTTCCAAGTCTATTCTTGAAAGGAGGACAACACATAAGTTATACTCAACAACTCTTGAAATTGTGATTTGTCATAGACCAACATGGACCAAACACTGTGGGTTAATACTTTCATGTATTTGTTGTTATAAAAGGTGTTTAGCATTATTTCAATCTACTTCTCTGGATAAGCGAGAGAAAAAAAACCACATAAATGATTCATAAGATATATTTGATATTAAAATTGAAGGTAGTTCATTTAAGTTATGATTTATCTTCTTGTTGCTGCTAACACTTTGAATAATTGCTTTACTTGCAGAAAGAGCTGAATTCCATGAAAAAACATTATCTAAAAAGTTTTGATTTTATTTTTATATCATATATACATGATACGCGGATACAACAAATAGACACATTTTCAAATTGTATGCTGTACAAAGACTTTGTTGCAATCAACACATATAAATAATAGGATGTTACAAGGATTATATTGCATTTATCTACAAATTTTGACAATGGACAAGTGTTTCCCATCAACCATGTCAACCTTGAAAAGTTGTCTAATCGAACTTATTACATTGAATTTGTTATAAATTATATTTCAATTCAAGACAAATAGAAGTGTGTGGAAAGTGCATGGAAATTATAAGTATAACGCCAAAGAATTATTCATGTCCGACGGTATATTTGCACAAAAAACAAATGAAATATTGCACAATTTTTAATGGAAATATCGTTTTTTTTTCTCAAGGGGAGAACAGCATTGCATGTAGCTGCAGCAACAACAAATGTGAATCCAGAAATCCTTCGAATTTTACTAGACAGTGGATGTAATCCGGACGAAAAAGATAAACAGGTAAAACGAGTTTAACTTTTACCTTCTATTCTTAAATTAGTAAAACATAGTGTAATGCGATTATTCATTACGATAGATATTTTGCTTCAAATAAAAAATAAAAAATAAAATAGTTCATGTAAATATCAATTCATGAACTATATTACAATATTAAGTATATATATAAGAAAGATGTGAAAATATGATAAAAATATTAAACAACTGTCTGATATACATTGTTCGCTGTGAACTAAAAAACCTGGCTCAAACTGGTCAATGAATTGTTAATGCTAATATATAAGCATGGAAAGTCTTTCAAGTCAGGTAAAAACATGTCTACAAATTGAATTTCATTTCAACATTGCAGCTCTTGTGGCATAAAGTATCGAATAAAACAAATTAAAAACTTTTATTTCAAATGAAAAATATCTTTTCAAGTAGTATACCGATTTTCAAATCCAATCAATCCATCAAAATTACATATCATGATAAAACACGATAAAAGGAGCGAAACCTGGTACGTCGACAGGATAAGCATTTCCCGCATCACCCGTCGTACGTATCCACACCCAGTGAAAATTTTACAATCGGGAATAGGACACAATCTGCAGATTAACAGATCAGACGACGATTCTGGTGTCTAAAGATCTAATACTGAGACAACGTGTCGCTTGGAACATTATAGACACATCGGTCAACCAGTTCGTGTCTGTGACTGTAAAACTTATCTGTTTGAAACAGTTTTATGTCAGGAAAACATCTCTAGTAATGAAGTCCGTGCAGTTTGAGTATGTACGGACATAACGTAAAAATTGAGATAAGAATACGCCATACGATGAGGCATAGGGTATATAACTTCGGAATAAGTGAAAGAATTGACATCTGGAAAGATGAAAGCATTACGTTGGTCAAGATTCTAGTTTGAAATTGCTCTTCTCTATCAATATCGAAGATAATATTATGATATGGTTCACATCTTCTAATTGTTGGTAGTTTCATCACTGTTAGAACCATTTCACTGAATTATTATACATTATTGTACAGGGCCCAGTAGAAGCCCGCCGCCGGGTGCGATATTTTCAGATGTTATCATCTATATAATAGCAATATGCAAAACTCAACTTATTCATTACAGATTAAAAATCGAAATAAATTTGTTTTTCTTTGTTTAACCATAAACATTTATTTGAGTTACGTACATTTGGGGTATGTGTAATTCGGAAGATAGGCCTATAATGTAGCTTTTTCTTCATATCCTCATTCATTAATGTAAAACTGGATATGAATGACGGTGAAACTTTTTCACATACATGATTACATTTTCGTGGTGCGATTCAATGTTCCGTAATTTATAAACCATCATAGTGAACTGTGTAATTCGGCTTTAGGTTGCAGTTCTGTAAATAAAGACACTGCAATTTCCCATAGGAACTCCCTCTGCGGCTAAAACTATGCCACTTTTACTAGGAAGTTTCGTGAAAAATTATATCCCAGAACGGAAAATTGATATGCACTACTATTAAATTCAAAGGTCAAAATATAGGGCTGTGCGGCATATTTTCAATATTTATATGCCCTGAACTTCTAAGAGTTTAAACTTATACTAAAATTCTATACTACCCCTACCTCCACTTTTGGACCTCCTAAGAATTAAATTTTAGGCCCTACCATTTTTTTCTATACTGGTAACATTACCAAGATATGTCTCTATGAGATGAAACACAGAGATCATATCTGGGAACCAGTACGTTAAAAAAATTAACATATCTATGAATATTATATATCTCCACAAAAGGGGCGTAGCTTGTGAAACATATTTATTTACAAAGTGCAACTTTTGACGAGAACAATCTTTACTTCACAGAATAAAAGTTCTATGCAAATATTTTATAACTCCAAGGTTTTTCATTTTAATTGTATAGTTATCTGCTCTTAAAAAAAAACATTAAAGCTCTGTCATTTATTTTCATATAGAACCTTGTCCAATATCAAATATAATTATTTTTACATTTTATAGTAGTGTTCCTTACTTTGAGGTCATTTTGGATTATTGACAAGTTTAAGCGTATTAGCTGCTATTTTGTTTTCAAAAATCACTTTACTTTTTATATTCTATGATACATATCGTAGCAGATGGCGTATGGAAAGGCTCATCTTTCAACTTCCACATAGGAAAAAACTGTCGTCTTTGAAAACAAATCTGTAAAATATGAAGAAAATGTTACAATAGGAAATATCAATAAGAAAACGTTGAAACACGTTTACACATTGTATATAGCATATTGTCCTTGAAATGTTGAACCAGTACAGTTATTTATACTTAATACACCGCTGAATACATCTATATACATTGGTTTGATTGCTTGAGGAAAATATAGAGTACATATAAAAATGATGCAGGTCCTCTGCCAAAATGAAGTTTATATAAGGCTTCCAACTCAGATCCTCATATACATTTGTTTTACTTTTTAAAATGCACTTCAGAATATGTATGTTGATATCGAGAAACTAGAACATTTAAGTATATGTCATCAGTCGATGACAAACTGTCTCGACCACAAATTAACAGGCATACAAGACCAAATGTACACTTTAGAACAGATCTGGTTTCATCGGGATATTTTGGTTTGACGTATTTTGCTATGTATGACTAGTAAAGAGGAAATTAGTTGTTTCATGAATTTTTATGTCAGATCCCTTACTTGCAGTACATTTCATTACCGATTGCCGTCCAGATTCTCAAAACTTTAGTGAAACTTTTCAAGCTGGTTGAAGCTGTGCACCTTCCATTATGCGGTTTGGTTAAACATATCATTCCAAAATATTTGGGTTTTCTATTAGATATTTTCAAAATGCTTTTGAGAGGCAAGTAAACATAAGATATGTATTTGTTTTGAGAAAATAGTATCCCCAATATACAATAACAACAAGTAAGAAGGATTAACTGCATATCGCCATCTTGGATTATAAAATAGCAGTACAAAGTTTGTTTAGATCTTTGCTTGTATCTGCAAAGTTTGAGACAGAATGACAATTAATTTGTAATACTGTTTATCCAAATAAAGAAAAATACATTATTTATCGTTTTATTAAGACTGCTTTTACAAATCTTTCAACTGAGCTATATAAAGGGAGATAATTATTTTAGTAAAATTTGTATCAAGGAAAGTGAATGAAATTTTCTACTTGTAGCAAAAAAACAATTTCGGTGATCATATCTTGTGTTTTTTTTAAATTTTAGTTCATTTATATGTTTCGGAGTATAGTGTGGCGTTCACTTCGCTGAACAAGTATACATTGTTGTTAAGGGTCAGCTGAAGCCTGCCTCCAGGTGCGGTATTTTCTCGCTGTGTTGACGACCCGTTGGTTTCCCTTGGGCTGTTTTCTGCTGTTTGGTCGGGTTGTTATCTCTTTGACACATTCACTGTTTCTATTCTCAATTCTATTTGGAATCTTTTGTCGTAAACTCAAAGTATATCAGTCGAGATTGGTGTCAATAATTATGAAACACATTTTACACCATTGACTTAAATACTTATGATGACAGATATTTTTGATACTTAATTTTCAATACAACAATTGTTACATTGTTGTTTAGGGCCAACTGAAGCCCGCCTTCCGGGTGCGTTATTTTCTTACTGCGTTGAAGACCCATTGGTGGTCTTGAGCTGTTTTCTGCTGTTTGGTCGGGTTGTTGTCTCTTTGACATATTCCGGGTTTCCATTCTCAATTCTATTTGGAATCACTTGTCGTAAACTCAATATATAACAGTCCAGACTAGTGTCAATAATTATAAAACACATTTTACACCGTTGACTAAACTACTTATAATGACAGGTATCTTCGATTTTATTTTCAACACAACAGCTGATCCGTGCAGATCTGTAAAATAATTGTGGGTTTGATGATAAAAGTATGAGACTTTTCACAACTGTGAACATGTATATGGTTGTCAATTTAAGCTATGGATCCACTGTGAAAAATCCAAAATAGCGGAAAGTTTCAAGATGGCGGACAGTTGCTGTAAATTACACAAATTTGTTATAAGTTATATCACTATTTGGACTATTCATTATGGTGGACATTTTCAAAATGGCCGCCAACAAGTGAAATGCACAAAATGTAAACTTTGATGAAAACTTCAACTTTTTTTTTCTATCAAATTGTACATTCCAAACACATATACACACGAACGTATTTACACATCAGCAGATGTCCAAATATATCTCTCATTTATAGTATAGGCTATCTAGTCTCTGTCGCATTTCCCAACACATTTACACATTGCTGTACATAACAGCATGGCCTTCACTCATTTGCATCGTCCACGACATCAATGTTCAATTTTATTAGCTCATTACAACAGGCTGAATCTTGTTGCAAGGATGTCCAATAGGGTATCCACATCTGTGATTTGTCTGTCATCCCCATTGACTTGGAGAAGCACCTTTACCCCAACAAAGGCTTGCCATGTAAACTGCTCGTTTTGTGTGTTCTAGTAAAGCAGATTCAGATGAAGGAATGTTGTCTATTGCCCTTCCTTTCCTGGTAAATAGATCTTTCCGTGTGTCGTTCACCTTCATACATTTACTTGTTTTATCGTACATCAGTATGACATATCGCTCTTTCTGAAGCATAAAATTAGAAAAAAACATTAGTTGGTACGGTTCTACTTAATATTTCAAACACAGGTGTTACCTCTCCAAAAGAAGTCCATGTATCCCATGTAGTTTTCTCGCCCTTGTAAGCAAACGACGAGACTTGATCACAACATGTAAAGGAGTGAAAGAACAAAAGTCCCCGTGACCCTAATGGTCCAAGACTATTGGCGATGTCATGCACGGCTATATATCTGAAATTTTTGCCAACTCCAAAAGCAATCCAAGATTCATTTACATCAATTTCATGAACAACAAAAATTGCAATAACTCCTACATCCGTATCAATAGTCCGCAATATAGCTCGATTTAATCCTTCTTCTACAGCATCATAAATATGTAGCATCATCCGTGTATCTGCTGTTTCGTGTGTGCACGGTGATAATTAACTTTTATCTTTAGGTTGTCGGCAAACAACATCAATTCCTTTCGTAGTTATCACCTGTTTCTGTTCATCATACCCTGTTTCGGAAGCTATTAATTGTTCAGCTAAATATGTGACCAACTCAGTTTTATTGTCATTGATCAGGACCCTAAGAAATGCCTCCCAGTTTCCAGTTACTCTTGAATCAGGCAGGACACGTCTTCTCAAACATTTTCGTCTTTTACATCTCGTTGAGGCTTTCAAACTATTTGAAAAGTACTCATCCCAAACAACATCAAGCCGACTGACAAAACGCAACTGATCATGTATATAAGGCATGAAAACATCTTTGAAATAGTCTTGAAATATCTAACTTCCACGGGTTTTCAACATATTGACGATTGTTGCGCCATCTATGACCAAAATATCTGCATTTGGTGCTTCCTTGTGCAGCACTGTCAATCTTTACAATTGAACTAACAGGTAAGATTTTGATCCTAGACGCATTTCTCCAAACTGTGAGAGAGCTGGAGGATATGATTGGTTTTCATGCCAAAAGAATTCATCTAAGTCACAATGTTGTACTTGGCATGAAACATACAATTGTGAAAACAAAGAACAGTTTTGTTTCAAAGATGTTATCTGCTGTTTGTCTTTTGTCTTGATTTTGGTTGTTGTCGACTGAACAGCAATAGCTTGTTTTGCTTAATTGGTACAAAGTGGGACTTTGACTTATTTTCAAGTAATTCAGTTACAAACTGATGGTATAGTTCTCTTCCAAGATTTTCTTTATTTTTAATAGTCTCCGAGACACGTGGATCAAAAATGCCTCGTGTATCTAAAATCAACAAATCCATACTTTGCTCCTGAAAAGGATTTCCCATTTCTTCAAAAACGGCACACAAATCTTTTACCTGCTTTTAGAAAGCTGTTTGTTTACGTTGTATTTGTTCATGATGTCGAACATCATGTCCTTTATCTTGATCTCGTTTGATCCATTCTGGTGAAGATTGAAATTCATTGATTACTCTGGCCATTTCCGGTCCAGACACCATCCAACTCTGAAGTTGTGCCATATTTTCAGTCAAGCCAATCGCCAAACCTTCTACAGTTTATTATTCTGTTCTTGTGCTTGGTCTTTAACAATTGACGAAAATTTAGTATGAGATTTAGGCAACACAAACTTGCCATTGCCAAATTCTGTTGCAACACTTGGGACTCTATTGTTCAATGCCATCATATCCCGTACGTGTACTTGAAGCCACCTTGCATAATTTCGATGGTCTAAAGCAAAGAACCAAGGAATAATCTGCGACATAGAATCACTTGACATACTTGAAGTTACCTTCTCTTAATGATCTAACAGCAGAATGTCCAACTCAAATCTTAATGTTAAAGACCAGCAGTGATCAAGTGGACTTTCTCTGAGCTCACGCCATTCCTCAAAAGAAACAGCAGTATCTTCGGGGTTGCGTTCTTCCACAAACAGCCTGTATGATCGTTGAATAAGAATGTACAGTGCACTTGTAGTTACCTTATGGGCATGTCTTGTTCTTGAAACATGAAAAGCTCTCAAAAACGAATCTGCTGTTCCTTATGATGCTATGATCGCTTGCCTCAAGGCACTAGTCCAACCACTATTGTCTAACCAATCGCATATGGTTTTCAGCGCTGCTATTTCTATGTGAAGACCTCCAAACAGGACTACTATATGTTCTTTTGAAAATCTGTGTGGCCAATTCCACTGTACCGATTTCGCAAGTGTATAGAGAGGTTGATCACAAGTGATCACTAGTATATGTCCAGGATTTAAAAATTGAACACATTGTTTGGCTATATTCATTGAATGTCTAATCATTGCTATATATTTAGCTTCTTCCTGAAACATGGGTTACAGGGAACTGATATCTAAAGGTGCGTTGATATATGCAGTGGCTTTAGTAGCGTGGAAAGCTGCCAAGGAATATTCTTCAATGTCATCTGCATCAATCTTGTTATTCACATGATGAAGCCACCTGTAACATTATGTTGTTAACTATATATTGTGTTAGTAGTAAGAAGCGTAAAGTTTTCTAATGTTCATGTTTGCATACAGAAAAGTAAACATGCAATTGACAAGGCAAATGTGTAGATAATGAGTGTTAATATCTTATGAGACGTGAACAGTTCAAGCATGGTTATAAATGTACAAAGCATATGGTAAGTATTATTGATATATGTATATAGTTTTCTTAAGGTAATTATTATTGATATAAGTACCTAGTTTTCTAAAGGTAGGAATTATTAATGTATGTATATAGTACTAGAATTACAAATGTAAGTATTGATATAGTTATAGCAACAATACTACACGTTGCGTTAACGTATACTGTTATGGAAATAGCAGAATCTATACTATTTGTTCAAACATTTCAAAGCACAACAGGCTAATGACTAACCTACCAAACTCAATGAAATTACAGCTACAATTATAGTTGTATATTGCTACTCTTCAAAGCAGGTATCATATTTTGGTTCTCAAACAGACATTTGTCTTTCAGTATACGTCTGAAAATAAGAACATACCTGTACTCTTAATTCAAGGCACCTGGTATCTATGTACCATCACTAATCATCGGACCATGAACCGTTGGTATTTCTGTTGGAAGAACAACATCAGGGACGATTGTATAAGTTTCTGGTAAAGGTTTCAGGTTTTCCCTCTTTGATGATGTGGCATCAATTGGTATGGTTAATCTCTCCACATCATCATTTCCTGGAGCCGGATGCTAAAAAGGTGAAATGACAGTGCCATGTTAAGATCCTTGAGAAGTTGTCGAACTCGGGTTTGCACAATTTCATCAACTGCTGCAGTTGTAAACACAACATTCCGAGATTTTGCGGGACACACCATATTTTCAATATTGAATGCTTCACAGATGGAGTTGCCAAGTGCAGTAGATAAATGTATAATGGTGTCATAGGATAATGATAAACCTAAAAAGTACATTTTATCAATTAAAACTCGTTTTTTTTTCATTTCAACATGCAGCAGAAGGCCCAAATATGTTGGGAGAGGTGGTTTTCGTTCAGTTGAATGGAACACTGTGGATGAATCCTTTCTTCTGCGAATAGAGGAATTAAACTAAAGCAGCTGTGAAATAGTCAGTTTCGTCTGTGCTTCAATAGAATTGCTTAACTGCATTTTAATATATGGTCCACTAAGGATAATTCCGACTAATGATTTTAATGATTGTAGAACAGAGTTTTGTTGACAACCGGTTTCAAAGGTTCCTTTGAACGTAAGTTGCATTGCCATCATGCCCTTTTGTACTATCTGTGCAGCTTTAGACAGTATCATTGCCTCATTGTCGTAGTTTGATTTGGTTGCCTGTTTGATAACAGCAATAACATCATTGTTGAATAGAAGCACGTCTCTTCCTTGCTTATGGGCCTGCAAGTCCGGGATTGCTGCACGAACTCGGTTTTTCAGATCTGTAGAATGCACTCTTCCAGATGTTTTTAATCCAAACTGTTCTATGCTAGAGGTATATATCATCGTTAAATCTGATAATTTGAATACTGAATTGACATCAGAGTCTATGCGTGATTCTTCTATGTACAATACGAGCTCCGCAAGAACGAAACAATGGATACGGTTATCTGACCTTCATCACTAACCTTTTGTGGTCTTGCTCTATTATATAAATTCGTCAGGCACCTAACATGATAAATTGCTTCTTGGGAAATCATGTCTCCAGCGCTTACTTTTGCCAAAACTACTGTATTTTTCAAGTCGAGTTCACATTTACGTACATGTTTGTCTATTTCAAACGTAGATACTTTGTGTAGATCTCCTGAAAATTCACTACAGCAGAAAAAATCTTCGGTCATTGTCATTGTTTGCAGAGTCAACACTTTGTCGTGCTATTTTACTTGTAGTCCCAACCTGCTCACCACTCTCTCCTTTTCGCTTCTTCTTTTCATGCCTTTCAATCTTTAACTCTGAAAATTTATTTTTGCATATTTTGTGCAAGTTTAGAGCCAAACCTTTTTCGTCAGTGAAATTGTCTAATCTAATTGGAATCGAGAACCAGTCAATAAGTTGACATTTTTCTAAAATTGTATTTTTAACGTTTTCCTACTTCTACGTCAAATCTTTTACTATTAGCGGGACAATCTAAATTTTCTGTAGTCTGATCTTGGCAAGGTATACATTCTTTCCAATCAAAGCCGGCTGATACAAAAGATGATGATGGTAATTCAGGATCTACAATTTTGCACCTTTTTGACATTGTTTACACTATAAGTTTATTTCTCAAAATATACAGCTACAAATACACCAATACCTAAAATGACAAAACAAATCTTTGTTCATAATGTCAATCATATTTAATACTTTTATTATAATTATCAACTATTTTGGACCAAAACGAAACATTTGGTAATTTCTATAAGTCATATTTGTTTATTTTGATATTTGATGGTGGCCATCTTGAAAAAGCCGCCATTTAGAAATTTCAAGTTGGTCCATAGCTAATATTGTTATGAATACCCATCCCTACTACCATGCTAAATGTGATGCTTTAATGATCAAACCCACAATTATTTCACCAATCTGCCGGACTATGTCAAATGTTTCGTTAAAAGGTTTAGGACTCACACCCACCTTCTTATCTATATCTAAAACCAATAATACACGTATGCAAGTAAACAAATGAAAGGGCTTAGCATATGTAGCATTAAAAGACGTCGATGAATTTTCTTTATTTCGGATACCAAATATGACAAAACTCTAGGACCTAAATAAGTACCTAAAATTGTAGGATTTTGCAGATGTTCCATCTACTTAACTTTGATTCGTAGAGTTAACGATTATTCCCATCAGGGTTAAAGATTATAAATCGGTTTATCTTACGGACTGTGTCAATCGTAAGAGCAAACATTCAAATTATTTTCTAGAATTTCTTAAATCAAAAACATTAAATGGCACAACGCTATCAAAACGACCGTTTTCACAGTCGATGAAAACAACTACGCTTTCAGTTGTACAATAGATGCAGAGGTTATAGGATGTCACATACCACAGTTTGTTGTCAATTGGTGACATATTCAGGTTGAAATTACCCTACTAGATATTAGATCGTTATCAGCAACTTTAATTTGGTCAACTAAACAAATTGTATTCACTTGCATTACATGTAAAGAAAGCAAAACAACTTAAAAAAAAACAGACGTTACAAGATATTAAGACTAGCTTACGAACAAGAAGCACACCAAGTAATAAAACAAAGAAGTGAGTAAAAAGTTATGGAAGAATATGCATATATTGCTTTGCATACAATTCCTCATGTGATCCTATAGTAATTATACATGCAATAAACAAAATATGCAGAAGGACATCAAGCATCTTCGTTAAACATATATTTCAACAGTGAAATACTACATGCAATAATAAGACTAGCCAATCTGTTATTCTGACTAGGCGTTTTGCTAACACGCAATCCAATGTTCACAGTAGGTCTTCTTTAAGTCATAAAAATTTATCGACCAAGGAGTTACATTTTAGGATATAACAATTATACAATATTGAAGAAGGCTACATTTTTGTAAGTTGCTAGTTTTCTATCTTTGTTTACTTTTCATTATAGGGCAATACTCCTTTAGATATAATGGAAAAGGTGGGAAGTCGATATTACGAAGAAGAAAACATAAGATCAAGGACAATTTTGAGGGTAAGCAAATTCGATTATTTTTTATAAAGGTTATACTTCCAAGTTTATAGTTTATAAACTCGAACAGTTATCTCATAAACTAAAAGGCAATAACAAGACGTTATGTTTATTTCTTGTGAGTCAAAATCGTATTTTACACTTCAATGAACCGTATTAAAACACATTTAATGCCAATAAAAATTTAAAATAAGAACTCAAAAAATAGATTCAACTTACAGCGTTTTGTATCAAAAAGACTTCAAATTAGTTGTGAATTTTAACTTCAAATTGAGTATCAACTGGCGTTAATGGTCAGGTTATCTTGTTCCTTGTACACACACACATTTTACACGAATACAATTATTTATTAAATTTGGACCATCATCTTAATAATTATTTTCATAATGACAATTTGGCAGCAAATTGTTATATTGTTCTTTACTTTAAACTAGTATTCCTCATGCTCCATTGAATTTTCGACTACATCTGCTCATTGAACAGTGCTTCTTCCACGAAAACAAAAATCACACATTCATTAATTGAGGTCATGTTATATCGTACTTGCGTGTTTGCGTCTTCCATATCCCAGTGAATTTGAAATTAGGCTTACTAACAAAACTAGCAGGTCTGCCTCATGTCTTGATATGTATCTTTATATGGATTCAGATAGACGGCTTCAAACTAAAATCTATGACAATTGTTATATAAATCATAGTATGTTATATATATTTTCTTTATTTTTGGACACACTAGAAAAAAGGCTTTGTGAATTTATGAATTTCCCAAAGCATTGCCTGTGAAAATGGAAAATGAAACTATTTTACCATTATTGTATACATCATTACGGCAGTACGATTTTATTGATAGTTTTCAGTTGTCACCTGATTGTATGTTTATCTTATTCTTCTAACCCGTTTGCATAACCTGTCTTCATTCACTGTTTTTTTGGTAGAGTTTGTGTAACAAAATAAGTTATCTATGTAATGTTATGTTTTTGTAGTTTCTCTTTTCGGCTATGTGGTTGCGTTTTCCCTTTTCATATTCTTTTCGATTGTACCCTTGGTATCTTATCTCTATTTTTATCCGTGTCCCCGGCCAAATGGCTTTTTTTCCAGTTTATGGTGCATCTTTGAAATTCATATTTGCTAGTAGTTTCATTTTACATTCATGCAATACTCTCAGTTTTTATTTGTGGGCCTTGATTTTATTCTCTTAAGCGAATAATGAGAGTTGAACATCGGTAAATTACTGTTGCATTAATGTATGTTCGTGAAAAAAAAAAAAATTTCTTTTTAAATTTATCCATCGAAAAGTAAGATAAAAAAACAAATCCAAAGAAAATTCAAAACGAAAAGTCCCTTATCAGATGGCAAATTCAAAAGCTCACACACACATCAAACGAATGGACAACAACTGTTATATTCCTTACTTGGTACAGGCATTTCCTCTTATGGAAAATTGTGGATTAAACCTGGTTTTATAGCTAGATAAACCTCTCACTTATATGACAGTCGCATATAATTCCATTATATTGACAACAATATTTGATTTATTTCTACTTAGGTTTAGGGAAATTTAAATCTTCTCGTTTGTCAACGATTCTAGTACTGAGGTGACCGCTTATGTCAAATTCGAAGTATAAGTCTAAAAAATGAAATGGAGGAATGCGTGTCATTTTTTTTATTTATAGTTCTGGAGGATATATTAATGAAACCCAATGAGAAAAGTTTTGATTTTTCTTTTTCTAAAATCAA
Organism: Mytilus californianus; assembly: GCF_021869535.1. Taxonomy (NCBI): domain Eukaryota; kingdom Metazoa; phylum Mollusca; class Bivalvia; order Mytilida; family Mytilidae; genus Mytilus; species Mytilus californianus. The sequence continues at coordinate 9,073,284 of NW_026262582.1, forward strand.
GTTTATTGCACTATATGCTGTTATAAAAATACCACGTTTACAGCATTTGACAGGGTACCCCTGTGAGGTTAGTTTTGCTGAAAAAACAGGGAGATTGTTCAGTAAATAATAATCAATTGTTAGATTTACATTCTATGTCTACAAAAGATTACTACAGATTTTATTTCCCGGAAACATTACATTCATGGACTGATTTGACTTTGTATACGTTAGTTGACCTGGTTATGACCCTGTTGATCAACGATCACGCCATGGAGGCAATTTGACAAAGCTATTTTCATTGTAATTTATATGTACGTGGTTGTGAATTGAAGGGTTTACATACTTTTTGTTAATTTTAATTATGTAATTTAAGGAAAGTAGCTAGTTAAGATAAATAGGGTTTAATATTTTATCATCGAACATGATCATCACGAAGTCCACAACATGTGGTCGAAGGATCAATTAGGGATGGATAAGCCATTGTAACTGAACCCACATATATTTGCTGTAAAAATATAACATATAACATATATATGCATAAAACAATGATTATATATACAGGCTTATTTCTTTCAAAATTTTACCATGTTTACCACCTGTTAGTATCGAAATATTAAAATAGTTCAAAAAATATTTTTTGAACATGGCATATACATCAATATTTGTAGTTTTATCATTTGAAATGTGAGTGCACTTATGGATGGAAAATGAAATGATTGTTATCAAAAGATTTATATCATAATAACTGCTGTCCCAGATTTTATAACCTACATTAAGATTTCTGAACGTTAGGATATGATGACCAATTTTAATTTTATTTAACAGTGTTTTGACTTTTTCCCAAAAGGCTTTAAAGTATTGACATTCCAGAAAAAACTGTTTATAATCTTCCGTTTGATTACACATGTCATATTTACAATTATCTTTTATCTTCCATTGAAAAAGCAGTTGTTTACAAGGACGGATTTGATGCAACAATTTCCATTTAAATATTTTTAATCTGTTATCTTTTAAATAAATAAATACAAATTTGATTGATTTAATTGGGATTAAAGAATTTAAATGTGGTACACTTTTCCATTTTAAAAAACCTGGAGGCATGTCTTCATTTCTAGTATTATTAACGTGTGTATATATCTGTTTTGTTTCCATTACTTGTAAACATATTTACAGTAATGGAAAATTACCACCTGATACTAGGAGTCTGTTGTTCAGTCGTTGTCGTTTGTTGGTGTGGTTCATAATAAAGGCAAGAGTAGTATACCGCTGTTCAATAGTCATAAGTCGGAAAGCGAAAAACAAACCCGGGTCACAAACCAATATCATAAGTAAAACATAAGTAATATCATAAGTAAAACAATAAAAATATCATAAGTGTTTCTCGTTTCTCGTATTTTATATAGATTAGACAGTTGGTTTTCCTATTTGAATTATTTACGCTAGTCATTTTGGGGCAGTTATAGTATGCTGTTCGGTGTGAGCCAAGGATCCGTGTTTAAGGTCGTACTTTGACCTATAATTGTTTACTTTTATACATTGTGACTTGGATGGAGAGTTGTCTCATTGGTACTCATACCACATCTTCTTATTTATATCTTCATTTTTCCTTTGTCTTAATGCATAGTTTAAGTTTATTTTTTACTTTTGATTTTATTCATTTATCTGATTTAAGTACCTTTAGCTATTCATCTGGTATAGCATATTTTAGTTTTAAAATTTTAAACATTAGATAGGATTTTTAGGATACTTTATTAGATATTATATCTTGGGAGATGTTACCATTCTGGTCAATAATATCATTAATATATATAATCCCTTCTTTTATCCATTTTATAAAAACTGAATACTTTCCTTGAAACTTTATCATTTTGTTTCCCCATAAGATTTGTTGTCTTATGTTTTTAAAATTCAAACTAATTTTGACATTAGTTCAATTTTGTACTTTGAACCAGGACTTTACAATTTCTAAATAGAGTTTTGGTAAAATTTTATGTAAGTTTTGTATTGATTAAATAGTGTCCGGTTTCATGTAAAGTAACATGAAATCACCACCAAATTTATTTAAGGAAAATGTCGGAATCACTTTCCAGTTAGCAAAATTATCTGCTGTTAGTCTTTATACCCACACTCTTTGCAGTGCAGTTATATAATTGTCTATATCTGTCATCTTAAGACCTCCATCAGTCGTATCTTTGCTTAATATCGTTCGTTTTACTTTTTCTTGTTTACACTTCCATATAAAATTGTAAATAAGGGTTTTAAACTCTTGAATAAATTCATGTTGTAGGTTTGTTACTGAAGCTAGATATGTAAGGTTTTGTATAATAAGAGATTTTACAATTATTGTTATTTTACCTATCATTGTAAGATTTCTCTTTTTCCAGTTGCTTATTAATTTTGCACATTTTTGTATTATTTTTTCAGTATTCAGCTTACCACATTCAGCTCGATTAGTTCCAAAATAAACTCCTAGACTTTTAATTGGTCTTTTATTCCATACAATATTTTCAAACTTATCTTTACAATGTTTAAATTTCCCTAACCAAATGCCCTCTGTTTTTGATCTGTTTAGTTTTAAACCTGATAGTGTTCTTAAGATTTCAATGTTATTAAGAGTGTGACGTACTTCATTTTTCTAAAAAGGAAAAATGTTTGGATTTTTAATTGAAAGAACATCATCAATATATCTTAATGTGCAATTAAATGATTAGGCTTCTTTGATCATCTTGTTTTTGACAAGTGTCTAAAGGAACTCCGAATACGACTCATATGAACATAAGAAGATGTTGACGCACAGTTCGTTTCCATAGGAATTGTGAAAATTTGTTGAAAAAGTCTACCTCCAAATTCAACAAATATGTTGTCAGTAAGAAACTCCAGCATACTGATCACTGTTTCTTCGTGTAAAATGTTTTACCATTTTGTTCACTTTTAACTAAATATGCCGTATGTTATTCCAAAGCAATACATTTATAGCGTATACTACCATTTTTATATTTAAAAGTATTTCTTTTATACGATTTTTCAATTTTTTCAATAACACTTCAGTAGAGTATTTTCCATAGATTTAAGTTTTGAAATTGAATTGTTTTTGTCGTCCAATAAAATTTCCTCCTTTTATATATATTTTAAATGTAGAAATAAAATAGCTCACATCAGTGCGAAAATTGTATTCAAATTTGTAAACTTTGAAGAAAACTTCAATAATTCATCAAAACTCAGGTTTAAGTATTACACAGTGAGAGGACATGGAAAAGTGAATAACGTATGTGTGTAATCAACTCCTCCTACAGGTGTCAACTAAGATCCCTTAAATTTCACAAGAAGATTGCACATAAGTTTAAGCTATGCACATGCTATTATGGAGTTGTTTGAGGAAATTTTTCTCATTTTTCCCAGACTTTGGAACATATAGCCCTTTTCAGCGAAATTCAACGTTTCCTACAATTTTCAACTTATCCTGAAGACTTAAAGAAATAAATAAAAGGGGTTCAAAATTCCATGGTAACAACATTGAACATTAAATCATTCCCAGGATAATGTTTTTATTCAAGGTAATACTTACGATATTGTTACTAGTTTAAGTAGTTTAGACACTATTATAAATTTCAATTATTACCTATTAGCTGAAGGGGTTCCATATTCCACAGTTAGGGGGTAAAAATACCATAGTTCAGGTAAAATGATGAAACTTCTTTTCCAGCATGTTTTAATCAACCACAATTGTATTAGAGTATTTTTACTATATAGAGTATTTCGTATAACTATGATGATTAGAAAATCTGACACTTACAGAGGGTTAAATTTGCCATTGTAGGGGTATTTAAATACCATAGTTTAATAAAGATGTATACAAAATAAAGAAATCCCGATTTCTATTTTTTTAAGGAATATGAAGAATATTTGCAGATGGGTAAGTTTTCTATTTGTGTGTTATAGTTGTGTTATTTCCCTTCTACTTACTGAATTGTTATATTTCCATACAGTGATGTCGACCAACACTAAGAGAATTGAATGTTCGGAATTTGCATGTGTTACATTAAACTTGTTATGTTTTTAAATCAAAATAACACTTTTTTTTATATTACTAATATAATGGACTACAACACAAACGAGCCTTTTTACAACTCCACCAGTATTCCTGTACTCGCGTCATATTTTATTGATGATTGTTACACGAGAAAATGCTATTCTATTTAGGACCTGAAACTGTTCTGCTATCGTCAAAGTTGTTCCTTGACTGTTTAGAGTGCTTGTCTTATTTCCTTTTCATTATATTTCAACGATTAAAGTAACACGTTTCTATCATTTTGAACAGTCTTGCCCAAAAGTATTTTTTACTTGCGCTACTTGCGTTGTGTGATTAGTCAAATTCGAGAATTTAACATAACTTGAGAGACATACATTTTTTTATCAACTGTATATAATTGTAAAATTACAATTTCATAGGTTTACCCATAGAGGTTAAACATCTCGACAAGCACTCAGCAAAAGTTTTTGCAAGTTTATTAGAGGAAGAAGGATACAATCATTATGAAGCTCGTGTTATGTTAGCCGGAGAGCAAGGAACTGGTAAAACTACTATTGCAAGATATCTTGTTGGTAAAGGACCGACTAAAATCAAAATATCGACTGATGGAATTGACTTATATAATGCTTTGTCCTTTATCGACCGTGAGACTAAAGAATGGATGCACGGTAAACAAGGTAATGTTTTTCTCCAAATAATGAGATATCCAGTTAGGTAAAATTTGTAAACATAGACTCATTTTCTATGTGAACTGCGGCCATAAATAGTGAGAGAAAAAAATACTCATGAATACATATCACGCTCAAAGTATTACGTCCTCCCCCCTTTTTTTCTCGTTAAAAAGAGTTTTGAATAATTTAAACACGTAGAAGTGAGAGTTGTTTCTCATATATTTCAGTGATCTTGAAATTAACAATACTACAAAGTTCTTTAATTTTACTTTTAGTTATATTAAGGATATCCTGTTACAATCAAGCTAGTAAGATTAAGGAAACGACCGAAACTATCATCATATCTTGATCTTGATCATAAAATAATAGATTTTGAATTAACGTCAAAACCACAGTTACCCAATGACACATATATGTTAAAACAAAATATATCTATAAAGGTTAACATACGTTCTTTAATAACGCTGTGGTTTTATTTTTATTTAAACCATTTCGTTCCGACTTGTTGAGGTTGAACGCTTGTCAAATGAAACCGGTGAACGTTCGACATCACAATTGTCCGAATCCAGGTGCATAATGTTTGTTTATGAAACAAAAATTGTCTGTGTGCGGTAGTTGTCTGTAGTTGTCGGCATGAAGATTAAAAAAGGAATGCATATCAAACAAACAAATAACGGGAATTAAATAAGTACACAATCCGTGGAAACTTGATGAATTCGACCTTACATTTTTTTCAAATTTTTATGCCTTTTTTCAAAATATTTCGTTTTTCCAGTACCGTGACCCAAATTTTTTATTTTCTTATTTTATTTCATATTTTAGCAATATATCGTTATCATTTGTCTCTGATGAGATGATAATATCAATAATTATGATAACATAATTTCTACTAGTAACACTATTTACAAAAAAAAACAATCTTTATGTGATACTGACTTTTTATAAAATACTAAACTGTCAATAACTAATAGTCCTTTTTTCAATGTTCTATGAAAATAGATGGCATTTCATATTTAAAACCAAGTCGGTGACACTATGTAGTTAATGTTAATGGCTAATTATCTATCTATTACCTAGCTTAAGTGAAAATAAAATTAGATATTATTGGTAGATCTCAAAAGAATGATTTGTTTTTAATGGTGCTATTTTTATAATAAGGTATACTTTTATTATTTTGACGTAATGATAGAATACATATTACATGTATTACTTACACGACAACAACATTCAAAGAAATATTATAATTCTTTTTTAATCATTTTCTAAAGGTTTTACATTATCAGAAGTAGTAATCAGTAGATCTTTACGACAACGTAAAGGTAAGTCATCAAACATGAACGACAAAGATATATAAAGACCGGGGACACAGTTATCGTCCTTTGTTTTTTTGTTGTCTACAAAAGAGTCCCTAGTATGGACAGTGTATTACTTGCAAAATTTTTTCATACACCTTCCAAATTAATTTCCTTATATTTTATGCATAACATGGTTAGTAGAGGAATGAAATTACATGTAAAAAAATATAAGGCATGACTTTTTAGGTAAAGTAGTGATTTGATCCAGTTTGAGAAGGTCGAAAATTAGTATGTCTTAATTCAAACTGAAATACACATGTAGACCCCCTTAACATAAAATTGTCCATATTTTGAGTTAGAACCGATAGACTTATCTATAATGTTGATATAATTTGTCCCAAAAGTAGTACACTACACTGTAAAATCTTTTTTGATAGAGTAGGTGTTATCTTTTTAATTTGCATTTTTAGTCTAAAACAAATGCACTATGCAATAAATGTGTTCTCAGGCCAGCTGAATGACCGAGGGGAGCATATGTCTGATACACAAATTCAACAAGAATTCATAAACAAAACTTTGACGAAAGATAAAACTTTGGCGGAATAATAATCAGAACAAAATCAAAAGGTCAAATATACGAATTCGTGAATGACAAAAGAGAATCCTCTTATTCATTTATGGCTATAAAAAATAAGAGCTATCTACCATTTGAAAATAAAGCTTACAAACGTGGAATAGAATGTATGTTACACGATTTATATTAATTTCTGGCATCATATATAATAAATCTTCCGGAAATATCTGCTCCAGATTGAAAGTCGAAAAATATCCTTCGTTTAGAAGAGTATTGATTGCATTCTTGATTATTAGTTGACAAAATAACGTGTGTTCTGATCTGATACCATTCATTATAAAAACAAATATTTCGAACAATGCATCTTTTAAACTAACCAAAAGACTTGTATTAACCTAATCACCCCAATCGTGTAGCTGAAAAAGGTGCTAGTTTTCATGAGTTTTTTTTTATTAATTTTCAATGATTAAATGATTCTTAAGTATAAAGCGATATTGTTAATAAATATATATTGTTTTATGATTTTATTAGATATTATGTTGAAAGTATTCGATATATATTTTTTCATTTACGTATCAAAAATAGTTTTGCACTTATCATTATCAGGAGAAGTCATCACTAGTTCTTTGTCACAAATTGCAGACACGTCGACTAGCATCAAATTGGACGGTAAGGTGACAGATCGAGATGAAAAAAGTACTGATAGGCTAGCTCGTCAAGACTTAACATCTGAAAATCTGTTATCTTCAACTGCAGATTCAGCCCATTGCATAACATTTATGTCATTGTAGGAAACAACCCTCGCAAATGATCTGGATATAATTGATAGAAAAGATGTGGAACATGCATTGCTGGTTCACAGTTAAATCATTGTCGTGACGTCAGCCGATTCATCTACTGTGGATTCTTTTTCTAGAATCAACACTTCCTAAATCTTTCGCTTAAATGGACTCACCAAATCATATTATATTGTTTCCTTTGTGTGCCTAATTTCATTAAGTATGAATTGGCCAATTTACTGATTCCTGTTCACTAATGTAACTTATTTAAAAACTTACCTTTAATTTTTGTAATTTTTATATGCTTTCACCGGGAATCGAACCCCTTCATTGAAATCTGTTAGGTGTTACTGACATCAACACATCGACGAAACCTCTCGGCTACCAATGGGTTGCAATTTAAATGTCTAGTTTATATATATGAATGAACATATGATACACATCGGTACAACGGACACACAGGGCTTGTACCTTTATGTATACATAATAGACAATCGTATGATATAAATTGGTAGCCACGAGGTTAACCTAGTTAATATCAATGAGTTAAAGAGTCAAATTAAAGGTAGAAACTTGTACGGTTTCGGTTCGAATCCCTGTATTCTCTTTGTTGTCCCTATTCTTTAGTTTTCTGTTTTTCTTATTGTGTATGCTACTGTGGATATTTTTGTAATAATAGCGGGTTTCCCCGTTTATTTTTGGATGATTAGTGGCTATTTCACATAATTGAAAAGAAAATGATTACATTCAATTTGTCCATTTTTGTTTTATAAATATAAAATTGAGAATAGAAATTGGGAATGTGTCAAAGAGACAACAACCCGACCAAAGAGCAGAAAACAGCCGAACGCCACCAATCGGTCTTCAACACAACGAGAAAATATGCTTTCATCACTTTAACTACATATCTTTTCAAATGTTTATTCACAAATCCCTATGCGAGTAAATCGTGATGTGTCTAGAATTAGGCTTCTTGATAGAATTTTCGGGAGCATACTTATTATATGTATTTAGAAATAAGTTCGAATATGTCTTATTTTATGATTTACGGATGATATTCAGATGCCTGATAATTTAACGACAGACGTGTTATGTTATATTTGTATTTCTCTAACCAATTAATTGTGAACTTATATTTATTAATGCATCGTTGAACATGATAACATGGTTATTTAAACTCACTTACAATACCTTCTAATTAAGAAAAGGCTTTAATTTTGAAAAGACATCAACACAATAGTTTAAGTCAGAAATACAATGAATAAGCGTTGATTCATGAAAAACAAACCATTCGCAATCCGGGCTCATGGTTTCTTTTTCAAGAATCAACGCTTATTCATTGCATCTATAAAACAGAAATCACTGGAGATGAGGTTATTTACATTCGTTCTGAGAATGATCCAGGCCTTGTTGAGGATAAATGCATGGAAAATAAATATAGTAGTAGCTTGGATGATATTAGAAAGGCAGATGTATCTTTAGAGAAGCGAACTAAAACCAAAGCATCAACAGAGACATCTCCTGTCATACCTTGGAAATCTGCTGTAGAAATACTACAAAGAGGCAAAAAAGAAGTTACTCCTCTGCTAGTCCGTAGGGAAACTATACCAAATATTTCAGATGAAAATATGGTTCCGCTAAATGAATCACCTCATTCTGCAAAAGAAAAAGAAGATTTTTCCCGTTCAGGTATGTTTTCTTATGATGTATAATTCAGAGTTATTCTACCTCCCTATCAGCACATGTTACAGATGGAAGAATAAGATCGAAACTCTCAACTAGCTGTTTCAAGTATCCGTTATCTCATACCTTTTGAATGGTACATATGATAGTTTTATGAACTTCCCAAAATTGACGAAAATACTTAAGATCTCAAATGATAGTAAAATTTAGGAATGGAAGGGAAAGCTCATTAATTTTCAAGCAGAATACATTTTTAACAATTTGTAGAAATCATCAAGTGTTTTATCGAATATCCCTGACGTCATATGAACAGAAATGATCCCTTAAACATATATCTGAAAAATATTTCATTAAAAGCATCACATATCTGTACAAATTTTCCAAAAGAAGTTGTCTAAACGTTTAAAAATTCTATGACGGTAGCAATTTAAAAATGTCACGAGTGAGCGCGTTTGAAACTTTGAAAAAAGACAATTTCTTATGATTTTTTTTTTTTACTAAAATATTGATTCTAGACAATTATTTTTAATTCAGCCTTTCTATTCTATTGACAATAAAATTACGATACGAATGGAATATTTATTTTCAGATTGTATTCATATTACTTGCTTGTTTCTGAAAATTGTTCACAAAAAATTAAAAATACATAAAAAAATTTTTGCTTTAAGTACTCTGTTATATTATATATTTAGACAAGTTTTCTTTCATACTGTTGATGTGTTTTTCTAACAAGATTTGATATTACTAGAGACATATAAATATATAAAACGTTGTTTTAATATGGTAGAATGTCATTCAAAACCACATATCAAATCCCAAGAAATTAGTACTACCACTGAAGTATTTAAGGATCGTGGCATTATTGGCAAGTTAAAGAAGTTATTTGGTGTTCAAAAAGATGTAACAGAAATAAAGGTGTCCATGACAAAAGACAGATTTTTGAAGAAATCGATGAAAGCTGGAAAGAAGAAATTACACCAGAAAAAAATAGCTCCAGTTATCATTTGGGATTTTGGAGGCCAAGATGTCTTCTATAGCACCCACCAAACATTTCTTACATATCGAGCAATTTACTTAATAGTGTTAGATGGTAGTAGAACCCTTGATGATCCGTGTCCGTTTGAACAGTATCTTCCTGGAAAGAGTGGAGGTAAAACAGCACGAGGTAATGAGTATTTCGTAAAGTTGTTTTCATTTATATTAATCGGAATACTGTCAAACAAGTACCTACGAAACTTCTCGTTGTAACATGCCGTACAATGTACACATATTTCCAAAACTGTAATGATTTTATATCATCAAATCAACTAGGCTACACATGATGAATTAAAACATATGGAGTTAAAAAAACACTGTTTACTATACAGTTTCTCAAAAATTTATGTTTTTAGTTTTTGATTTCTATTAATATTTATCGAAGATAAACATTTTATTTAGTGATAACACAAAATGAAATTAAATGGCTATCTTTTACAATATAATATAGCTATACATACATGCTTATTGATTCATTTGGTTTTATGTTTAACATTATGATGTGTCTGTGCCTAGAATCAATAGAGACATGTTATTGCCGTCTTGAATCTTTAGGTATTAGAATAGTCATCTGACTTCTTATCTTGAAGATTTTGATATATTCCAGATTGCCACATATTAAGTATCAAATCGCACAAAGGGTGATACATGCAAGGCAGGAGACGCTTATCCTATTGACCACACACGGTTTCACTTCCATTGAAATTGATACTGTATACTCAGTTTTTGTTTGCAACCGTGAATTGTATGTTTTAAATCCATTTATAAGAGTAGACCTCTTTAAATTACTGTTACGTTAATTGCATGAAGAGGAAACACAGTCTACTCTCCTTCAAATATTACAAAATTATTATAATTCATTGAAAATACAGGTATCATTTAAGAATTTTAGAGAAAACTCCATATCCAGGTTAATAGTGAGGGGAAAAACTGAAATTTTCAACTTTAACATGTTTAAAATGATTTGTATTCCCATTATTTCTGCAGCAATTATATAGCAAATTATGGAACAGACGAGTGTCGTGGAACTTTTATGTAATGAATATGAACTCTGATTTGTTCATTTTTCTTGACTTTATGCGATCTTTCACAAAAACATTTCCTAATTACTTGACAAATATATACAATCGTCTTGACAACTAAACTCAGTTTTTCAAAATATCGGTCTTTAAATGTGTTAAATCATATTTGAGGAAATTATTAACGATTCTTATACAGTCAATAAGTCACACAAGAAATTGTTTATTTTCCTATAATCAAATTAAAATAAACAGCAATACACAAGGTAGCCTTGTTGACTTCTGCCATCAAGACAGTATTATTATTGGTTAATTTAAATGTTTTCTGTGCCACGTGTGACAAAAGACATTGTAATGAACAATGCCGTTATTTGCCAAGTACACAGATTTTTCACAATTTAGAACATCAGAACATATTCAACATTTAAATAATTTTAACAGAGTAGCAGAACATACAAATAGACTTATTCTATCAACAATTTAGATTTTAATCATAAAGTTAATACAAAACCACGTCCTTATTATTTAACATTATAAGATACCATGCATTTTAAATGTTCCCTTATATATGTGATTTTATAAAACATGAAAAATAGGTTGAGATTTAACAATGTGAGACCAGTGCAAACACAAAACTATGAATAGTTTTTAAACTGATTATAAAAAAAGCAATCATCGAATGCGACTATTCCCTGACTGTTTACTTGTTATAATTAGCGCCACACTGCAATTGTTTTGTTATTGAACATATTTTTAACAGAGATGGAAGGGATGCCACTGGGTGTTTGATACACTCTAGTTTACTATACGTTATGTTTAACATGATTAACTGTTTTCGTCTTAAAATAATGTTAACGCAATGATATCAAAAGTAAAACAAATAGTTGTTTTGCCATTTGTATCGATCTGATGAGTCTAGCCCGTTTGGAAACCTGTATCTCAGTAGTTGTCGTTTCGTACTGTTTATCATATTTGCTTTTTGTTTCTTGTTTTGTAATTAAATAAAACGTTTGGGCATTGTTTGAATTGCTTAACATTTTGTCATGTCGATGCCATTTATAGCTTGCTGTGCGGAATGAGTTTTGTTCATTGTTGAAGGCACCAGGGCGATATTTAGTTGTTAAAATCTACGTAATTTGATCTCTAGTGAAAAGTTATTTCATTAGAAATCATACCACATCTCCTTTTTTTAAAAATCGTCTATGTTTTGGCTTGTTATACTTTTGAGATAATATACTCCAATTAAAACGCAATCACGCTGGTGTGAAAATAAGTGCATAATTAATTGTATACATTATTTTGATATTTGCTCATATAAATTGCTTTGTTAAAACATAATAATAAACAAAATGTGTGCCCTTAAAATTGCTGATGACATCATTTCACTATTTTATTCTAGACTACCTTAGATTTTGGATAAATACCATAGTAACATATTGTAAAGGAAGTGGACCAGGATTTCCTAAAATCATGATTGTCTTAACTCATAAGGATAAATTAGAAGCTGTAAGTAGGAATTTAATTGATTTTTTTAGCAACACCAACGAAAGATGGGTGATATATTCAATATTGATAACACCATGAGGCCGCTTCTTTATTGTGTCCTACAATATACAAAGATCTTACTTAAAAAAAAACAATCATCTAAAAGCAATCGATGCTTATTTTTTTATAGATTAAAATGTTTAAAAAAAACCTATTACTGAAAATATCAGAAAAAGAAAACGATATATTTTGATTTTTACAGCTAATCAATTTGACATTATATTAATCGTTATGAAACAGGTTTTAAAATTATTAATATCATTAATATTATTAGCTACCTATTAAATTTAGAGAATTGTTAATGAAATACGCTGGTAGGTAACATTTCACTATTTTTATTTAGCTATCACCCCTTTGCATTCGGTATTCTAAATTTTAAAAGAATATAATTAACTCACAGGGTTTTATGTCAATTGGTTACACTGTTGATTGATCTACATGTACAGGAGAAATCAATTTAACAGCCGACCCGATATTCGGTGATATGCCTTATAAATTATCCAATAAAAGGTGCCACTTTCCACGTGAAAACTACTGATATCTTGTTGGAGTTCACTTTTTTTTACTAACAACACGAAAACCAAACATGCATATGTACGTTGTTGTCAACGCTTCAGAAATTTCAAATATACTTACAGCTTCTTCTATGAACAACTCAAAATATAGACAGGCAATTTAATCCACTTGTTTGAAATATTTCATCATAAATTGCCCTAAACGACGACCACTACAGAAATACTTGAATGCTGTTTACACACGTAGTGGCATAAACCATATGTGGATTCTTAAGAACTCAAAGAACTTCTGGAAAATTTCTAATATCGGTCATTCTCTGAGATAAATTCTATCTAAAACCTTGAAAACCTGTCAAAAAGAAATAATCCACAATGCTTTCCTCATTGCAAATGGTACCATACGCTAACAATTTATTGTTTAGTGGATATAATTTGGCATATTTTGTTAAAAATGAGTCCAAAAATAAACATGCTTCACCAAAGAGAAAGTGATCAGTTTTTTTGCTTTTTTCCATTGAGTTCTTTTATTGACAACATATCAAATGAATTTGAAGGAACAATTTTTCAGTAGGTTGTAGGCATTCCTATGGGAACCAAATAAACACCTCTGCGGGCCGACATATTCTTATTTTCATATGACTCGGAGTTCCGTCAGACACTTGTAAAAAATAACATCAAAGAAGATAGATTATTTTATTTCGAATACAGGTTTTTCAACAAATATCTTTCCATTTACAATACACTCTTAAAATTAGACAACTGTCATCTCAGTTCAATTTTGAAAATATCAAATTTTCTCGCCACAGCAGCAATGTACCAACTTCACCCGCGTATGGAGTATAGATTTCTCAACTCATACTATATTCCAGAGATTGCAGATGCTACTCAGACTTGGTTAACATCATTGGTGTCTGAGCAAAAAATAAATGAGCAAGGGGATTGTCAAGGAATGCTTCGACCTTTTCCGCAAAACGTTCATCTGTTATTACTTCACAAATAATACAAGATGATAATGAGATATAAATTCTAGGTGCTGTAGTTGTGTATCATGTTATTTACGTTACAAGTTTCCCTTTAGTTGTCTTTAAACTATTATGTTCTTTTTGGTTGTATGTCTCTTGACGTAACTCGGTATTTGTACATCCAGCAATCGGGTTTTTGGCTTTGGGCGTTGCTTGTGCAGGTGGGCCCAGATGTGCGATTCGGACGTAAGAGGTTTTTACATTAGATTTTCACCACATTTTGTCAATATAACGGAACTATAAACTACTGTCATAGTAGTTAGAGGTTTCGCTAACTATCAAAACCAGCTTAACCCACCATTTTCTAAGGGAAATGCCGTTACCAAGTTAGGAATATAACATTAGTTTTCCATTCGGTCCGTTTGGTCGATATAGTGTAACGTTTGATTTTTTTTCATGGACTTCACCCTTTTGAAGATCGGTATTTTTGTTAATGCAATTCAGTTAGCTTATTCTTCTTTCCGGAAATGCTACGTCGTGTTGTAGCTTAATAAATAGCAATGAACAGGTCTTCAAAAAAAGTGCTAATGGCAACATGTTTCGTTGAAAATGAATTATTAACTCTATTCAGCAACTACGGAATATGAGTCCGTGGCAAAAGCCCTAAAAAATCATACATAATTTTAAGACAAATTTATCTGTCGATTCGAAGAGACTCATCAGAGACATCAGACATAATTATGTCTAAGTACGCCAAACGCGTATTTCGTCTACATAGGACTCAATAGGGGCGCTCAAACAAAAGAAGACAAGAAAATCTAAATCAAGTATTAAGTTAAAGAAAAGAAAGCAAGTGTAAAAGGTAAGAACATTTGAGAACAAAAAATGTCTTAAAGTATGTCAAATACGGCTACGGACATAAATAATACAATGACCGTCAATGTCATGTGATGGTGCTGATTTCTAGGCTGGTGATACCTTCAATGATGAAATTTCACCAGCAGTTGTATCAACCCAGTGGTTGTAAAACTCAACAAAGATATCAGTTTTATAATTTGGTACGTCAGGAGCTCGTATTTACTACATAAGACTCGTCAGTGGCGCTCTGTTTAAGTAGTTGGAATGTCAATCCACGGACGAAGTCGAATTGAATTGAAAACACAAAATTCCAAAACATATGTCAAAAACTGTAAAAAATAATATTGGGTAGAAAATCTTTAGTGTATAGAATAATAAGGAGGGGCATTAAGACCCGGTTTTGGCCCAAGAAAATAAAGTTTTTGAGAACTATTTCAAATTTGCACACAATGCTTTGAACTGTATAAAATCAAGAAATATAAATGAATCACATAAAGTTTTTGATGCTATGACGTCACAATTACGTCACAATGTGCATCATTTTCATGAAAACAAAGAAAACTGCAGAGTGTAAAATTTGTGTTTATTTTCTTAACACCTTGTATCTAAGCGTACTTAAGACAAATTTAGGATAGGACAACTTTTCAATTTGCACTTATATTTGGGCCGAGTAAGGGCGAAATTGCCCTTCTCCTTTACCGTATATGATATGATATTTCGAGTCAATATAGGGGCATCTTCTACTTGACTGGCGATACCAAGGGGGACGAATCGTCTTGTACCTCTGCTGTCCACCTAGTGGTTGTAAAACTCACCAAAGACATTATGCTTATGATTCGGTACACAAGCCGCGCGTTTTGTCCACATGTGACTATTCAGTGGCGCTGAAATTAAAGTAGTTGTAACATTCCTCAACACATAAGTTCTTCATTTCGTCAAAACTTAAGTGGTGATATTAGAAAATAATAAATGAAAATCAAAGAATCTGTAAAACGACAAAAAAACAGTTGTTTCATGTAAAACTATATGGTCTGTGAAAGCCTTTGATTTGTGAGTTCATGTGGAAACTTTCAAATTTCTATTAACACGTTTTAAAATTATTAATACTTAACCAATATGTAAGACTGGTTAATCTATTACACTTCATTCCAAAAACATTTGATGATACTAAACCGATTCTTTGTCACTATATTTACTCCAAAATATCATTTAAACTCTAATTTGTATGGCCCTTTCCTGTTCCTCAATCAAATTAGTCAATGGTTCATTATTTCGGTATTCCTTTGTTGTCATATCAACATTTTTTAAGTTTTTCATTTGATTCATAAGTTTAGAAGCTTATTTACGGGAAACGTCCACTAATAGTTATTTACCATTCTTAACCAATATGTGTGTTATGTGCATTAAAAATCCATGAATATTTGAAACTGAATGAGCCATAAAAATAATGTAACACAATACGAATTATATCTCTTCCCTGGTATCATCTAAAACTAAGTGACTCTCATGGAACTAGAAAAACAATTTTAATTGCACGCTGAGTATTCTGCAGAAGAATAAAAGTATTAAAAAAAAGTACTAATTAAATATTGTCAACATTTTATTATTGTTCGATAAACATTATAAAAGAATCATGTCATACTATTTTGCGAGAGGGCCAACTAAAAAATGAGAACACATGTTCCTAGATAATATACACAAAGTATTGTGAAATTTCATTTTAAAGATCCGTAAGTAAAGTTAGTCCTTAATGGTTTATAGAACATAGATACAAATAAATGCTTTAGAAAATTAATCTATTATCTTTCAATGGAATTTTTTTGTTTAAATTCAACTTAACACGGGTTGAATATTTGACTGGCCTTTGCCTAAGCATATTTTAAAAAAACAATACAAACACTGTGTTTGTTAAGGCCAAAAAAATATAGTCGATGTCTGATTAGAAAAATTCGAATTTTAATATATATGTAGGACTCAAACCTACTATGGGTTCCAGATCTATGGCAGATTCCTAATCTCTGGTAACTATGACGTCATGCCATCCCCAATTTATGACAGATTTTTTAGAATCCTAATCTACGGCAAATTGTTAGTATCCTAATCTATGGCGAATTTCTAGTAAAAAATCCTTATTTCTCCAACAGTACAGTTATTCGACATAAATATAGCTGAAAATAATGTAATGGTTATTAGAAATCTATGACATATTATTTTGTTTCAAAATCTAAAGAAAGATCATTTGCTACAATAGTTCAGGTAGTCGCTGTTATATAGCAGACAAAATGGTATTGGTTATGTTACATGAATAAGAAAATTAAAGAGTACCATAGGGATAAAAAAAAAAGAACAAGAAAAACAGTATATCACAACGAAAAATTATGAAATAAAAGCAAAAAGCAAACCAAAATGCACAGTAAAAACTCGTACAATAAAGAGAGACAACAGGAACACCTGAAAAGAAATCAACGAGTGTGGAAACAAGTACGAAACATTAACAGTGAAAACTCGAAAAACATATTCATTTGTGTGAAAATTGCCTGCATCAGCATTTTTGCTGCTACGGACGACTATGGGTTTGTTCTCTAGTATTCTTATTTCATCCGAATCAGATGATTACATCTTCTCATTTGCAAAGATTGCCGTTAACGTAAACTCGAATTCTGAAATATAATTTAATTTATGGAGTAGGGTCCTTAAAAACTTACCTTTTCTTTTCTTTCTAAATAACAATACCGTCATTGTTAGCGGCGGCTTGGGCGTTACATGACATTATTTAATTGTGACGGAAAATTACGTAATGTAAAAAACTGCCATAGACTTATGCTTTGTTTGGCGTTTGTGACGTCATATTTACCATAGATTAGGAATTTGCCGTAGATCTGGAACCCACCATAGATTTGAGTCCAACATAAACATAATATACACTTCAGATAAACAAACTATTTCTGTTTTATCAATGCATATGACTGAGTTACAATTAGCTATATTGCATCATTTATAAATTCGAACACCTCAAGCAATTCAAACACAGTCATTGCATTTAATTTTCTGGTGATTTTTAGATGCTATGCCCTCGCCTAAATGTTAAATTGGTCGCATTCATTCTATCTTTCAAATGTTCGTCAATACAAATTACTAAATAATTTAGTTCTGTAAATTGAAACTTTTGGTTCTATGAAAACAAAGTTAACAGCTTATTATAATTATCTCGATACGCACAAAAACAATATTTGTAATTACATTCTGAAATGTGAGTGAAACAAAAACTTTAATTCATGCCTTAAACCTACTAAACAATAAGAGGCGAATAACATTAGATTATGAATTTGAACTATTTGAGCTCAGAAATGGAGATAATGAAGTCTTACTTTCGTGTTAATTTCACCTGTTGACAAAATTTGTGATGCATTTCTGTTATTCAATGTTTGCTTATTTTGTGTATTATCTCGTCTTACTATTTGTAATATGTACCACCTTTACCAAGTATTTAGTTTGACGAAAAAATTTTCACTTATGTACTCGTACTATGAATAATAAATTCATTTTGTAAAAAATGTTTCTGTACTAACTACAAAATTATTATATTTAAATTTACCTGTGTACGTTACTTTATTTAACGCCATTTTGTCCTAGGTTAAAATTGTCTTTTTGACATTGAAACATCTTTTTTATTTATATTGTGTCATAGATCAAACTTATTCGATCAGTGTATATTTACTTGTTTTTTGTATTGTCTTTTTGATCGAGTTAAGTCATTTCAATTGATATTTTATTGTGGGTCTTTTTATGTTGTAATGTTATACCACTGTTTCAGGTTAGGGTAAAGGTTGGCGCCTGTTAAAACATTTAAACCCGCTGCATTTTTATGCACCTGTCCTAAGTCAGGAGCCTGTTGTTCAGTGGTTGTCGTTTGTTGGTGTGGTTCATGATTGTTTCTCGTTTGTCGTTTTTTATATATATAAGACCGTTAGTTTTCCTGTTTGAATGGTTTTACACTAGTCATTTTTGGGGGCCCTTTATAGCTTGCTGTTCGGTTTGAGCCAAGGATCCGTGTTGAAGGCCGTATTTTGACCTATAATTGTTTACTTTTTACACATTGTGACTTGGGTGGTTAGTTGTCTCATTGGCACTCATACCACATCTTCTTATTTATATTAAACAACTCGAATAGCATCTAAAAATCACCAGAAAACAATTAACAATGAAAAACTAATAAGTTGTTACAACTGGTATAGAAATGTTGTATCTATTTATTGATAAAATGCAAATTCACAAAACTGAAGACTATCCGTTTGTTTACAGGTAGAAGTTGAATCAAGACGTCAACAAATATTTCATGATATAGAGAAGATGTTTTCTGGAAGTCCATTGCACTCTCATTTAGTCATTAAAGAACAAATATTTGTAAATGCAAAGAGCAAACGTGATCCGGAAATGGCGCAAATCAAAAAGATCATAACTGAGCAAGCCATGAAGCAACCGACATGGGGTCAGAATCTTCCCAAATGCTTCATTCGTCTTGAATTGGAATTTGATTCACTTCTTAGTCGTAACATTCCTTTGATAACAATGAAGCAAATGGAAAAGATAAATTCCCTTCAACCTGTTAGACCATTAACTGAACAGGAATTGAAAGTATTTCTAAAATTTCAGCACTCAGTTGGACGAATCTTATACTTTGGCGAAGTCAATTTGGATCAACACATCATCATTTCACCGACACATCTGATTGATGCCTTTAAATCGATCGTTACTGATAGGAAGTTTTGTGAAGGTGACAGAATGAGACAAAAATCTTGGGATTTGATGAGTAAGAAAGGCACAATAGAGAAGAAGTCTATAGAAAAAATCTGGAAGAAGAAAAAGTACAATAAATTTAAAGACCATAAGGAATATTTATTGGGAGTCATGACCCATCTTGATATACTAGTTGAACCAAAACGATACGATAAGTCACAAAAACGTATACCAGCTGAATTCTACTACGTTGCCAGCATGGTTAGAACCAATGACACAACTGGTTATCTTATGTCGCCGACATTCATTCAGAGTAATATCGCCATAGCTTTTAGTCCTTCCTCCTCAGTGATACCACCGGCTTTATCCTTTAGATTTATCAGTTACTGCTTGAGTATTTTTGCAGTGAAGAAATACGGACAGAAGAACGATGAAATGCTGTTTCATAGGTCAGCTATTTTCAATATTGACCAATCTCTAGATATGTGTGTTAACTGTGATGATGAGATTATTGTTGTCCGTCTTGTTCACTTGCGGAATCGAACACTTATTATGAGAGATCTAGCATCTAGTATTCGTGAATGTTTAGCTGTTGCACTCGAGAAAATAAGTCAGCTTTACGTCAAGACCAGCAGTTTAGATTGTGTTGATAGCAAAAGATCTTTCAATCTGAGTTTGTGTTGCAGTTCATCTGAAGATCCTTGTCTCTTGCCAATGTCAACACTTAAAGAACAAGATGGTTCGTGGATATGTCCAAAACACGGAATTGAGCACACCAAAGACATGATGTCGTCGTGGGCCATACATAAGGTAAATACAAGTAAATAAAATAGATAATAAGTTGTATGAATAGTTTAAATAACCTCGGATTTTTTCTTGAATTTTTTATGCATATCTGTACAATCAAGCATTTAAAAAAAACGGTAATCTTTTACGTTATACGATGATAAATGTGTTTTGAATAAATCTTTAATACTTTGTAAATTTCAGATCTAAGATTGAAATATTAAAAACGTGATAATACTTTTACTATAATTGTAAATCCTAAGCGAATGCAAAAGAAAATGTGCATTTTGCCATACCTATCTTACACTTTAAACATATAACGTATGAAAAACTAAACATCAAAGACACCTAGCTTGTAATTGTGTACGCCAGATGCGCCTTTTGTCTACAAAGGACTCACCAGTGACGCTCTAATCTAATACATGTTTGTTACTATTTGTTCAGTCGTGACATTTTTAAGCAAACAGACTATAATGTATTTTCGAGACAGGTGTAATATATTGATAAACATGTTTTGTAATATTTGGTCAATCGTGATATTCTAAACAATAACACTGTCATTATTCATATAGTCATATATAACGGTACCCAAAACTTTAGAATCATCTAAATTTACCATCCTTCAGATGTTAATAAGACATTAGTCTATTGGTATATAAATAAAGGCAACAGTAGTATACCGCTGTTCAATTGTCATAGATTGATTTAACTGAAACAAATCTGGGTCACAAACATAAACCGAGCAATCACATCAACTATAAGAGGAAAACAACGGAACAACATTAACACTGAACTGCTACAACATACATAGAAACGGACTATTTGATAACAACTGCCATATTCCTGTCTTGGTACAGGACATTTTAAGACAAAATGGTGGGTTGAACCTGGTTTTATGGCTAGCCAAACCTCCCGCTTATATGGCAATGTTAAAAATACCGCTAAAATGACAACATTACGTGACAGGAATACATTACAACTAAACACAAGACCACTCAGGACTCATAAAATTTTATGTATTTTCTAAGCATTATAAGAATATTAATATAGAATTGTGTTAGTAATGGTGTAATTATTTGTATTTTCTTCTAAATCAAAACTGTAAAAACAAATAAATCCTGTGCATATAGTAGCTTTAAACTAAAAATCATATAAATGAACTAGCTGATTAATTATCTTAACTTTTACATACATATAGAAAATAAAAATAGAATTCAAACCACAAAAGATAAGACAAAACACAATATTCAACCAGAATTACAAAATAAATGAATGTTGGATGTAAAAATACCGAGACACGTCTAATAGCAATGCAAATTGACACTCGGGAAAACAGTCATATTTGGGAATTGGTCACGTTCGGTACTTAGCAGACCAGACTACGTAGATGGTAAACCACAATCTAAGACGTGGTAAAAATGTCGTAAGTTAGTTTAGACACAGACACATCGTATAGATCAATCAATTCGTGATGGAGTCCATAAAATTAACGGGGTGTCATTTTTAATCTTTCCTCCTCATAACTCTGTTTGAGCAGTTTCTGCGTAAGGAGCACACTCCTGTATATGAAATCATTGTAGTGTGAATATGCACGAGTATAACGTATCAACTGATATATGTAAACACCATACGATGGGGCAGAAGGTATGTTACTGCTGAGAAATGGAAAATTGATAATTTGGAAGTTGAAATCGTCCCGTTTGTCATAGATTTTAGTGTGAAGTCGTCCATCTGTGTCAATATTGAGGAAAAGATCAAGGTATGAAGCAGTCCTTCTAGTATCAGTAGTATCCTTAATTTCAAGTTCACTGGGATGTATGAGATGTAAGTACTGACTGATATATGGGTTATTCAGTGATAGGACATCATCAATATATCCGAAAGTAAAATTCAAGAATTTCGCAAGGTACTTTTTCTTTTTGTCTTTTAGAAGGTTCTGAATGAATTCTGCTTCATACGAGTACAAAAACAAATCGGCCAGTAGGGGGTGCACAATTAGTACCCATTGGAATACCGACTGTCTGTTGAAATATCAATCCTCCAAACTCAACAAATATATTGTCGATCAAAAAGTCAAGCATTTTAATAATATCATCTTCAGTATATTTTCTGATAGAACCAGTGTGGTTCTTCTCAAATTAGAATTATTATAACCCAAAACAAGATATTTATATTTACGATTCCCATTTTTATAGAAAAAGTTCTGTTTGATGAGATGGTGAAGTCGATCTTTCAATTATATCAGTATAAAAATATTTGTCTTAAATATTTGCATAAAGACTTCCAACCTCTTTATTGTTGGATCTTGCCATTAATGTTTGTATATAAACCAATGCCCTACCCACAAAAGATATTTTGTTCCAAATTGTATTAAACAGAAACTTTGGCTCCTATACATGTTTCCTAAAATTCATAATAATTTTAGGATCTGGCAAACCTTTCATTGCTCCGGAATCTTGAATTCATTTTCAATTTTTGATGTGACTAATTCATAAGTCTTCTGTAAAGTGTGTTTCGTTTATTTTTTGGACAAAATTTTGTCTGTTATTTTATTGTATTACCCTTTTGTTTCTTCTTACATTTATATACTCATTAACTTATTCGATTGTAATGTATATTTCAGGACGAGATTCAATGTGGAACAGCATGCCCAGGTGATGTATATATTTTGTATGACTAATCTATCGCATGATTGCATCCAAAGATTTTAAATGTGTTTTTTAATCGTGCTCATTTTGTATAGAAATAAGAAGATGCAAAACGATTGTCAATGAGACAACTATCTTTAAGTGACAAAAGGAAGAGGAACTATGGTTCTCTATGCGGTCTTCAACAATGATCAAAACACAAACATTATAGTACGTTTTAAAAGGCCTAGCATGACAAAATGAATTACGAAAACATTTTTTTTTATCTGTTACTGTTTCAAATTTAGTATCTAATAATACGCCAATGCGTGATTTGATTGACATCGATTACTCTCTATATACATATACTTATCTTCAGAACGATAGTCCTTTCGTTTGAAGAAACAACCCGAACAATACCTAGTTTCAATGAGGGTACAGCCACGTAATCTAATGAAGGTGGGGGCTATAATATTTTATCCTCATTCTCAATTCTTGAGGAAAAAAAGTGTATTGCAGTCAAAAGAGAGCAAATATATTTTGAATAATTTATTGGTATTCTTGTTTATCTGCATTTTTGCAGTAAAATGACATGACACCAGAGAAAAAAGCACCACTTTATAAAGAGTTATTAAAAACCTCTAACATGCATTAATAGTATCTATAACATATATATTCTTTAGGTTTATTAATGTTTATCAATTTATGTCACAAACCTTAATTTGAAATACGGCACAGTTTTTTAAAAGGTGCATAGAGCGGTCTTTAGAAAACTACGTTGTGCATGCCTAAAAAAGTTTGAAGACTCACAAAAGCGGCATTTGAGGGCATTCAAACCCTCCATTCTAATCATGCCAATACAGACACAATTGCTACTATGCAGAGGGTGTCATCGGAGATTGATAGTCCAAAGGAACCAATATCAACTCATTAGTCCATAAAACATGAAAAATTAAAGAACTCAGTGGTATCAACTGGAAAACAACTGTCATATTCCTTATTTGGTACAGACCTTATTCGAAGAACACGATAGATTTAAGCTCGTTTATAGCTAGCTGTAAAATACACACAAGTTAACCTTCTTTAATTTGAAAGTTGTACAAAGCTTTTTATAAAATAAAATATTCTTCAATCCTGTGCAGCTGCAATTTAGAGGAGAAATTGAAATATAATATTTAGAATTATTATAAAGTGTGATCATATTTCTGTCCGTTCAACATGTGTTTCTATTATAACCTACACGAAATACCATATCAAATTGCTTGATTTTGAAAGATACTCTTTAACCAACACATTTGCA
Organism: Mytilus californianus; assembly: GCF_021869535.1. Taxonomy (NCBI): domain Eukaryota; kingdom Metazoa; phylum Mollusca; class Bivalvia; order Mytilida; family Mytilidae; genus Mytilus; species Mytilus californianus. The sequence goes on from NW_026262582.1 coordinate 9,097,682, forward strand.
CATTATTCCTACCCACACATTAATAGTATTATATCACTTTGATGATACTGTTGACTATTGTCTCCTACTTGTTGAGAACCATAAGTGGCAATTATCGTTCAATTAAATAGAGTATCAAATTCTAAAATGTGCTTTTAAATATAACGTTTAAATATTGATAATCTTTGAGTCTATGAACATTTCAGTGACCGATACTGAGTTCTTAGAACAGATTCCTTCAGATATTCACTTACGCCGATTGTCAATGCAGTACAACATAAATGAAACCAAAGAGTTGGCAATTCATCTTGGGATGGAATATCAAGCCTGGGATGATCTGTTTGTGACATTTGGCGAAGAACCAGAGAGATTAAAATTTGAAGCACTCCTAAGATCCGTTGAGTGTTCCCATTTAACATTTAATGACATCAGAAAAGCGGCTGAAGATGGTAAAATACAGACCATACACTCTCTTTGCAGGGTGAGATATTTCTAATCGTTCATATATTCTTTTGATTTTAAGACCTTATTTGTAACTATCGAATTATTTTGGTCTTTTTACAGACAATTGTTATTAAATGAAAGTTTGCTTTGTAAGTCGTTTATATATGATTTGCAAAGGAAAACAAATTTAAGATGACTAGTAATTCATGGTTTTTTTTCTAAGATTTTGATGTTTTGTTTTCATTTCATTTAGGTGGTTAGAGGCAATCCAATAGACTTTGGTAAGTTTAACAATTTGAACAATAGATTAAAGATAAAACAAAATAATGGTTCTTATAAATTTTTTTAAATGATAACATTTATGTAAGTTTAGGCGAAATAGTTTATAACAGGTTGTAGGTATTTCTATTGGCGCCAATTGCGCCCATATAATAACAAACTTTTTCTGTACTGTTTTGAAACGCAGTTTATGGACAAAGTCAGAGAAGACTCGTCTAAATTCAATTTAACTGATAAATTCAACAACACCTTCTATTATCTTCATCATATTGTTTCGTTAAATATTCAATAATTCTAAATAGAGTGTAGATATTCACTCAAAAGTACTTATTTTAAATAAACCAAAAAAACAACAATAACTGCCATTTCCTAGGTGTTGATATTTTAGTTTTACACGAGAAATTTTAAACACAAATTTACGACAAAAGGGACAACTTCTCGTTATCTATTGTTATTTTCTTTCTTTTTTGGACGGTAATGTTCCTTTAACACCACCTTAAGGTGTTTATATATCCCAACTTGTTCGCTATGCCCGTGTCTGTAGAGCCGTTTTGGATTTCAATAAGCGTAATCTATGTATAACTGGTAAATTATTAAGTTGTACAAAGTTTTTTATAGAATAAATTCTTCTTAACTTGTGATGCTTGTGCAGATTAAATTTAAAAGGAGACAATGCAATATAAGCGAATACTGTTTACATATAATCTTATCAGAAACACAACTGTACCGATATTTTCATTTGCATTTCATAGACCAAGAACCAGAAAAATGGGACTTGGTTCCTACAGAAGAACATCTGGACAGAGTCGCTCCGTTAGTGGGACACAACTCGCTGCCTTTTCTTGTTGAGCTTGGTTTGGAATTCCGAACATGGGAGGAGATCAAATACAGACAAACAGAAAGAGATTTAGTGAAACTTAATCGCAATATTCTTCAAGAGTGGAAGTCTAACTTTTGCTCGTTACATAATATCCGACCATCTCTGAGAGACATTGGCAAGGCTTTCAACAACATTGGCAAAAATATCAGAATCATTGAAAACGTTTTGGCCGACTTGCTTTGACTCCTGTTTATAAGTTGGATGTCTTTGTTTGTATACACAGGACCATTCCAAGAGGTAGCAATGAACATACAATTAAGACATTGAAACTGAATTTATAATTTTTGGTTAAAATAGGATTGATTGCAAAATTATCAATGCCAATTCATAACACATTATGGCGATCAAAACAATATTTAGGCAAACAATTTTATATATCCGCACGTATATATGCTTCGTCTCCGTTTTTAAACAAAATTTTTATTTAAAAAATGGAATAATACAAATCTTATGTTTATGTTTAGAAGTAATGTGTATATCAGCTTTGTAGGTAATCTCTACAACTTATAGTTCTAAATTTTTCAACGAGTATTGTACAGAACTTTACAGTTTCAATAATTGTTTAAACGCGTAAGTTGGTTGTTAGTAAACAATGCTTGATCATGAAGTACAAATATGATTTTTTAATCGTGTGTTTAAAAGTTGCAGTATCGAGGGGTTCTTAAAACGTTTGGTGCCTTTGCCCATTCAAACATTTCATAAACTCAGTGAAAAAACAGCAATAAACATCCTTTACTAAACTAACTGAACTTGATTAATTGTTTAAAATACTTATCACATGCTTATTTTTTATTCTTTATTGATTTTTCTTTTTCTTTCTTTTTTTCAACCAATTACAGCATAAACATGACATAAATACAATATGATACATGTAAGATACACAATATTATTATTATATATACATTATAGTTGGAAATATTATACATTTTCTTTAGAACAGAGCAAAGGAAAAAGTTCAAAAAATATAGAAAAAAGATAAATAAGTTAATAGTAAAAGGTAACCGATATCATAGAAGTGAAAAATGAAGAAGAATAAAAAGAGAGAGAAAAAAAGAGAAAATAAATTACTGTATCCAGTTTCATCCCTTTCTGTATATTTGTTTTTAATATAACATATTCGTGAGGAATAAATAATATTTAAAAACTATACACATTTCTTTCGTAACAGCCAGCAACATGGGTCAAGGACATTATATGAAAATAATGTATTCTCTAAAATTATTTATTGGTTAATAATTATATGATAAGCAGGGTTTCAAAAAGTGTACATTTTGTCATTTTTTTTTATCTTTTACAGCTATCATACTTTCTAATGTGTACATATCCTTCAACTTTATCTTATTTTTTTGCAATAAGAGATTCTTTTTATGAGCTAGAAGTAAACATATATTGTTTTATCTAAAAAAAAACTTTTATTTGGGTTTTTGGAGAATATTTGTGTAAAGAGAGTTTAATTTATTCATTGGGAGACTTATTCCACCGGAAAAAAAACAGTTATCAATATCCTGTAGAAAATGTTGTACATTTATGCCATTCCAAAAGAACTGTTTTCTGTTTTACAAAATGTACTAAAGGATCACCAGAAAGTTTTTTTAACTAGATACTGATTTGTTGCAAAGATGCAATGATAAATCCTGTATTAAAACCACTGTAATTTAACTATTTTTCGTAACAGCAAAAGGCAGTTTGAAAAATTTTTTCCAGTTCGGGTTCTAGTCACCTAACATTATTAACACTTTAACTGATGAGTAGGAATAACATAATTTCTAGTCAGTACAGAATACATATCTTTTGATCCTTTAGAGTGCTTGCAAAATACTTGAAGACATGATGGTATAAGAAGTCAAAATACGAAAGATGTCGGTGCCTCTTTCACTGCGGAAATGACACTGTTAAATTTCAGAAATGCATGTTAATGTTATAGCTTAAATTGGTAAAAAAAAATAAGATCCATTTTGGTCTATAAAATCATGTACACATCATATACCACTTACCAATGAAATACTAATTTATGGCCAGTCTTAATGCTATTTGCAAGCCACAGTGGATTTGATAAAAATGAATCATAAGTGAAGTTTCTCTCTTTTTTTATCATCATTCCCCAGGATCTTAGAACATCTTTCCAAAAATAGTTGTTTACTGTCATATAAAGTTGTCTTACATAATCAACACCATAATTTAAAAACTTTTTCTTAACTATATTTGTCATGAAAATATTTAACTTCTTTTAAAATAACTTTCCGTTCTGTAATAATTTCCCCATTTTCTTTCTCTATTTTATGAATAATTTTGTTCATAAATTTTCGTGATTCTAAGCAAATAATTAGAAGATGTTTCTCCTTCCTGTAATTACTGGACACATGATCTTACTAATTTCCCTTTTAGTTCTCGTATTCGTAAACTTTGAAGCTCATGTTTTTTTTTGTTTTTTGTTTTTGTTTCTAGTTTGATTATTGAAAGTTTTTCAACTCCTTGCTCTATTTGAGTTACTTCATTTCGGAGGTTTATTTCCCTTTTTTCGTCTTGCTTTTTTTTATAACTTAAATACGAAATTGTTTCCCCCTAATTTCCATCAAAAGATTGTCAATCAAACGCTGACAGTTAATTTTAAAATTAATGTCTTTGTTATCTAATTCGTCAATATTTTCCAAATTATAAACTAATGCACAATATTCTTTTTTCACTTCATGTATGTTTTGCCTAACAGTATTTATATAAAAAAAAGCTTTGTTAAACTTCTATTATTATACTTCATATCAAAATGCCAGATTTTAATACGAGGGAGACAATTTACTCTATCCCATGGCAAATACTCTATTATCCTTCACGGAGACGCTTGCTCAAGTGTGCGCTTTAATAAATACGGATGATTGTTATGTACAAGACGACATAGTTGATTACTTTGAATTTGAAATTCAATAGACATTAATAACAGAACCTTCAGTATAATAAATTAAATAACACATAGCTGAGAGGGTAATAGAGCAGATTGTTACCCCTCGAAAAGACATCGTCAACCTTGGCTTTGCCTCAGTTGACCATGTTTTCTCGGGGTAACAATCTGCTCTATCACCCTCTCAGCTATGTGTTATTTATATATAAACCTTTTCCCCTAATTAAAGGGTTAATTTTAAATCGAGCAAACTCATAGAGTGATCTGATCGATAGCTTGGAGTTCATTACAATATTTGAGACTATTTAGAAAGTTTTCAGTAAGAAGAAAAAATTCTAATCTAGACTGTTTAAAAAGTTTTCTCTTCCGCCAAGTGTATCGCAATACATCTGGAAAAAGTTCCCGATACGGGTCTATCAAACTTTTTTCTTCAATAAATCCCCCCAAAAAATTCCTAGCTTTTGAATTGTTTATGTCCACGTAGTTATAGTCATCTGTACATGGGTTTAACCTAAATAAATTCTTTATTGTTTGTTTGTCAACTTAGTTTTCAAAATTATTTGCATGTCTCAGTTTAAACCTTATGCCGTGACATTTTAGTTTATAACCCGGATGTGTTTTCTCTCAATCGATTTATGACTTTTGAACACCGGTATACTACTGTTGCCTTTATTCCTATACAAACCTTATTCTGTAAAACAATGATAATTTGTGAAAATAACACTTTGTATATTAGGTGCGTCCGAGGTAATTTTTTACGCCAAGGATGATAAATATATCCCAGTTAGCAAAACAATGCTCAGATAATGCTCTCAATGTCTGAGGTAACAATTTTATTCTATATAATGCTTAACAATAAAGGATCAGAAATTGCTAACCTGCTGGACCATTTTATTCCATCAATGAGATAATCACATTGTAATATATCATTTCGTAATTTGATATACATCAAATTAATAAATTGGTGTCGAATAAATGTACTTTTTCGCCGAAAAACATCTTTAAGGATGTTCGCTCCTCTTGTTTTTTTTATTTTAGCCAGATATTTGGAATCCTCTGATTTTATACATGTAGTGCCATTAAAAATTTTGCCCACTAACCCCGACTTTTTTTTCATAATGTTATTACATATTGTTTTAAAAGCCATGTTTGAAAATCTTATATAATCCTTGTTATTTTTTCATAGTTTTTGAAAGAAAAAAGGTGCCAATGTTAAATGTATGAAAAATCTAGAGAGAATCATTTCCTGCTAAATTTTCAATGGATTATATCTTATGCGTGCATGCCCTTCATTTTTTTCTGCTTTTTTAGTTCCTTTATTTATATACTATCAATTTATAACAGTTTTTTAAAAAGCTTGTTATTTTGAAACAGAGTAGCAAACATCTTTTAATGACCTTTTTTGCTGTTGTAACAAATGAATTGACCTACAGCAGTAATTCCTGTTAATTATATGTACCCAGGACATTCCTCTTTCATATTTGTACAATTTAGTTTAAGGAATATATAAGGTAACATGATTCCAAAAATTTTAGTGTTGTGTCCGCTTTTTGTTTCTTAGTAATAGTTTTGATCATTAGCCTGAACCTTTGAAAAAAACTGTACTAAGGTAATTGTTCCAAGCACAATTTTCAACTAGATATTTTAGGTGGTTAGTTCTGGAAAAAAAATTAGATAAACAAAAGAAAAAAAAGAATAAAATAAAAAAGAGAGTCTTGGAATCTTCTAAGCTTATTACCGACATGTGTATCCATCTGTTACATAATACTACATCAGTTTAACACAATTATTGTCGAGAAGATGGATTTTCAGGAAAAATTATTTCTCATTAACTACCACAGATCAGTTGAATGCTAAATAATGAAATTTTATAAACACGCATAATGTAACAAATAATTTGGTAGTTCTGAAAATAGTTAATAATACGCTTTTTATTATTATATTTATTTTTTTTATATCATTTAGAATGTAGCTGTTTTAGTTTGAATCAAATCATGCTTAGTCAAAATTCCATTTCTAAAAACAGCCTTAGTATCTAAACCTGCCCGTTTATAGTTAGACATATTGGTACATAAATGGTTTTTGGGATGTATAAATACACATCTACGTTTATTTTTCCATTTAGAGATTGCTTTATCTATATATAACATGATACATATTTATTATAAGGTTAAATCCTAACTATCCTACTGCCTGTCGATACTTTTATTTTGGCATTGCACAAGTCATGTTTTCTTTGACTGTCCATGGCGTTAAAATGTTGAATCCCTGGGATGTGTTTTAATTGATTTTAGTCTCTGATGCATGCTTTTGTATTATTAATTGTTTTTGGCTTTTAACTAGCCTTTATTAACTGCGAGTACTCTCAAATCGTACATTCATGTTAATTTGACCTGTTGACGCAATTTTTAATAAATTTCTGTATTTCAATGTTTACTTTTTTGTGTTATATCTTGTCTAACTATTTTTTAAAATGTATTTAGTATGACAATAATTTTTCACTTCTGTACTCGTACTGTGAACAAAAAATTTATTTATTTTGTATTAAATGTTTTCTTCCGTACTCCTAACTACAAAATTATTATATACAAATTTACCTGTGTACGTTATTTTATTTAACGCCATTTTGTCCCAGGTTAGAGTTGTCTTTTTAACACTGTTCCTACATCCTTTTTTTATTAGTATTGTTTTTATGTTGTGTCATAGATCAAACTTATTCGGTCAGTGTATGTTTACTTGATTTTGTTTAAATGTCTTTTTTATCGAGTTAAGCCATTTAAATTGATATTTTATAGTGTGTCTTTTTATGTTGCAATGTTACACTTCTGTCTCAGGTTTGGGTGAAGGTTGGCGCCTGTTAAAACGTTTAAACCCGCTGCATTTTTATGCACCTGTCCTAAGTCAGGAGCCTGTTGGTCAGTAGTTGTCGTTTATTGGTGTGGTTCATAAGTGTTTCTCGTTTCTCGGTTGGTTTTTTTTATATAGATTGGACCGTTGGTTTTCCTGTTTGAATTGTTTTACACTAGTAATTTTGGGGCCCTTTATAGCTTGCTGTTCAATGTGAGACAAGGCTCCGTGTTGAAGGCCTAACTTTGACCTATAATTGTTTACTTTTTATACATTGTGACTTGTATGGAGAGTTGTCTCATTTGCACTCATACCACATCTTCTTATTTACATTAATGAATTGAATAGTTCAAGATAATTAAGAAAACATATTTGCATCATTATAGTATCACATACTTTATAGTCTACTTTTAACACATTTATGAAGATATATGTGATTCTGTCTTGTACATGTACAATAAAATATACCATAAGTCTTCTGCCAAATTACAGAGAAGCATATGCATGTGGAAAGTTAGATATGGAGTATGCACCAATCAGACAACCAAAATGATACAAGAAAGGAAAACAAAAGAAATTTAGAAAAGTGGTTAAATGTCTTTTTTACATGTTTAACAATTTGTAAATAGCGTAATCATATTTGATGTTTTGCATTGGCTTCATATACAATTATATAATAAAATCTCATTTAAAATATTGGTTTGCATTGGCTTTATGTACAACAATAAATATTATCTCATTTGAAATAGTGTTTTGCATTGTCTTTATGTACATCAATTTAAAATTATATCATTACATTTCAAAGATGCTTCACTATTTACTCTATGAATGCTTTCATTAAAATTATAGCAATTACATTGTCCTATCGTCTGCATGATTTTTTAAATATACAAATAAACCAGACGACAAGAAATGATTGAAAACTCATCAAAGATACCAGGCCTTTAATTCAGTAAGTAAAAGATATCCCATGCGGACGCGGTGTGTCAGTTTAAGATCTTACACTTACACACCAAGTCCGAGTGGGATAACTATTTTAGACGAACCGCGCGTCTGGCGCAAAAACAATTTCAATCCTGGTATCAATGATGAGTTCATTTACATCCCAGCTCTTCTAGACTATATGAAAACACATTTACGCTTCATAACATCTAGTTCAGAATGCCATACAATAATTACAATATACTTCATATATAACTATATAGTAAATGCCCTTTATGAGCCCCGGATACAACGTTTAAATATGTTAACACTAGATTTGTATCCAGTCATCCTGGTGTAGGGGTATGAATTGTGGCTTCATATGCTAAAGGTCTTGAGTTCGATTCCCCGCTTAAACACTGGAAATTAACTGGATTTTTTCTACAGAAAGACATCTTCATCCGATTAAATATTTCTAAGTTTTATTGTGTGTTCGACATTCCCGCCAAAATGTTACAGAACTAAGGAAAAGCATGCAGAACAAAGAAACTCAAGGTAGGGTGATCTGGTAGGGGTGGTCCGACTCAGATCACCCCTGTTAGAACAAAGGAGTTGGGACGTAAGCTTCTAAGACTCATCATTTGCATTTGAATAAAAGAAATGAGAAGGATGTTGATAATAGTGGATGGCTGTTTAACGTCAAGCGACAAATTAAATGCATATGCAGGACGAAAACATATAAACTTCATATGAATATTTACCCTGCTTTGTCTATATCGACACGTCTACGTCACTCTACCAAGACACATTATTCTCACTCCGACAATCCAGGCCTTGCTCTTTCTCCTTAATTCGTGCTTAGAGGAAAAACAGCAAAAACCATTTCTAAGGTCTTTGGTTTGACCCGGCCAGGTTTCGAACCCACGATCTCTCATACTCGAGGTGAACACGCTACCACAAGAACACCGAGGCGGTGTTCCTAGTAGAGAAACGCTCTTGTAGGAACTCTTTTGACAAAACGTCAACTATGGGAAGGACAAATCAAACGAAGTTGAAAAGTATTGATAGAGAAATATCCGAAAAGTTTTGCAAATCTTGCAAATGACATTGTAAATTAAACATAGTTTATAATTATACTTTTGCTGATCAATCGTTGCATTTGATTTTTATTACTAACATCATTTTGCTAATGAATAGTTTAAACAACAGTAATTGTTCTGACCTGTTTTACTACGCATTTCCAGATAGCACGTCCTCTTGTAAATTTATGACTCTGCTGTTGGACAGCATCACTCCGAAGAACAGCCGATTTTACATTGTAAGATTGCATGGTTTAATATTCTAGTAAGTAAATTAAGTATTGTGCGTTTGATTTCACATACATTCCTTTGAATACCGAATTCTATATCATTGATATTTTAGTACAGTATTGATGTTTTAGTACTATATTATTCATATTATAGTACTATTTCCTAATGCCCTGTACACATTGAAGCCTAGAATATAATTGATGACTAAACTGACCACATGGTTTGTTTGCCTGTCTAAAGTAAGGACATGTTTACACATTAATCCTAATGTAAATGGGTATTTGGGGAAATTGGTGTTGATTCCCATTTAATCTTATTTACATTTTTTCTAATAGTTTCTGATAATGTGAGATGTAGTATGATTGCAAATGAGACAACTATCCAACAGTCTCCAAATGAAGTGGAATAATGCGATTATAGGTCACCGCCTGGCCTTTAACAATGACTAAAACCCATGTATAAAGAACCCCGTCATGACAAAATGTGAAACAATTGAAATGATAAAAACAAACTGCCTGATTTATGACACAACAATAAACGATAGACAGGTATGGCAGACAGCCACCAGCAGCAATCACTAAATTACAGGCTCCTAACTTGATACACGCACATATAGAATGCGGCTGGGTTAAACATGTTTGAGAGCACTCAATCCACTCCTAACCTGGGACAGATGTGTAACAACACAACATAAGAAAAGACTGTATACAAATCAGTTGTAAATACATTAACTCATCGATCATTACGATGCACAGAAATTTTTTTAAAGCTACTTCAAAGCAAATAACAACTAATAGTTCTTTCAGACCTTTTTGAAAGTTAAACAGTTTCCCTAACTTTGAGTGTCCAAGGTGGTATGGAAAGAGAAGAGCGAGTAAAACCCAACAAGCCCATGTGACATTTGTTTCAACAAAACAAGATCCACACATGATTTTATTGCTAATGAATTCACTGGTTATAATTAATAAACATTAACTTTTATCCTGCAATCGACCTTTCTACTATACTAATACAGGCGTATAGATAACACGAAGCGATATACGTATACTAGACGTATACAGTCTCCTGGTATTTGTACTCGGCTCGAAACAGAAGTAATAGCTCGCTGAAGCTCGCATTACACCTGTTTCTTAGCCTTGTACAAATATAGCTGATATTTAAAGACACTAAACAGTTATTGTCTATATATTCAGTCATTGATATGAAATAAACATTTCATAAAAAGAAGACATACAAATAAAACAATTACCTACCCCTTAAGTTTTTATAAATTTTTGTGAAGTTAATAAACATTGTGTCAACTATAGAAACTGGAGGCTCTAAAGAGCGTGTATCTCTCACCTGAATACATGTGCTTCTTTAAATATGGCCACTCTCCAACATTGTAGACTCAAGAAATAATTCATGCAATCCATGGATTTGTTGGAAATTTAAACATGGCCTGGGTCGTTATATTCGAGTTAATTCCGAGCGTTAGTTATTTGTTGACATTGGTATGGGATTTCTTTAATAATTAAATAAGCCGATGTCTCGTCTGAAATTATCTTTTTTGTCAGACCACATTTTGTTTTGAGGCGTACATGTATATTTAGCCCACACATGTCTGGTGTTTACGTTTGACGCCGAAATCGTTTCGTGAGACGTCAAACTGGTTAGGTTCCAAAAAAAAAAACAATGTTTCACTGATTTTCATTTTATTTGATTTTTACACGTTAATTATATCTAAAATTGAGTATTTATTAATTAATGTAATGCAATTTTGCATAAGATAGGAAATACCTATATTGTAATTTAAGCTTGGCCTACGTATGACTAGGTTTCATTATCGCAAATATCCGTTTAATAAGCTCAGCTACGCGTCGCTAAAACTGAATTTGAACTGTAGAACTTTATCAAATAAACGCAGACGCAGAAACTGCGCTACAGGAGCATGTGAGACAGTAGAACCTACGAAAAACACAGGCCAAGCGTAAAATACAATACAGTTATCTACTAAATATTGGTGTTACTACATGGTAAGTACAATTATCATCCTTTACGTGAACAAAAAAAAACAGCTGATCTGTAAGGTACAACATCTGCAGTTGTATGCTAAATACACCATGTACTGTGTTGCAATCATATTTTTGTAAAGTATAGTTGGCCATAATAAAGCATAAACACATTAGGAAACCTGTGAAGACCTTATGTTTAAAAGTTGGAAGGATGCATTGAGTACGCACAATGTTACACGATATCTAAAAACTAATGAAAATACGCATTAATACAATTTGATATATGCTCAGAGTAGCAAGGATTTTTACATGCATAACTACATATACAGTAAAAAAGAAACAGTTGATGATACACACATATTAAAATAATATGTGTATGTTCAATAAAAAAATATATGAACTGAATGTAATTGTTACAAGACCGTTGGTTTTCTTGTTAGAATTGTGTCACATTTTGTCATACCGAGGCTTCTTATAGTTTACTATACGGTTTTGGTTTTGCTCAGTGTTGAAGGCTGAAAAGTGAACTATAGTTGTTTAAATCCTCTCTCTTGGTATTTGGTGGATAGTTGTCTCATTAACGATAAAGCCACATCTCCTAATTTTTGTTATAATGATATTTAGTAAATCATCAGGCAACAAAATCATTAGGCACCGACCAGTTATCCAACTTTTGTCGTTGTATGGAGCTTTTTTTCTTTTTCTTTTGAGAATCAATTTATTTGCTTTTTTCTTTTCAAAAGACTTGAGTTATCTCGCTTAAGACGACAAAAAATGCAATGCTCTCTAATTTTTTTTTCTTTTTTTTTATCAAATAAAAGTCTAGCTATGCATCTAGGAGGGAAAAGAGTGCAAATGGGGAACAAACAAATACCATAAAAAGTCTTAGGAAGACAGAGAGAAGAAAACAGGACAAAACGGACAAAAATACAAACAACATACAGTGTTCAGAATACTTAAACCGAGCAATATGAACCCCACCAAAGTCCAGGGGAGAAATCAATGCCGCGGACAAATATGTAATTCCTGCTCTACTATTTGCCCTGTCGTGCTACTCGTTAATTTAAAAGCAGATGATATGTCGCATTCGGTTATTAATTCAGTAATAAACAAGGGTCAGAATGGGGTCTTTTAATTGTATACGCCCTTTTTTCTCTTTCTTTATAGATTTTAGCCATTATTCTCTATTCTTTATATTTCATTAGGCACTCGACCTATTTACTATTCAAATACAGGAGTACAGATACCACGAAGCGATAAACGTTTGCTAGACGTTTAAGATATTCTTGTATCATGCTTCTGTTCCGAACGTACTGTTATCTTCAAATAACTGTTTACATCACAGTTCACGGCGAGCTCTGTTTGCAAAGCTTGTCAAATACATTTTATAATTTTCAACACTGTCCAGATATCGTATATTTAGCACCCCATTAATTTCTATTCCTTATATTTTTTGGCCCATTATTTCTTTATTCGGTTAACACATTCCAGACCCTCATAAATGTCAGGGAAGTGTGACAGAATTTGATATACTACCAATAACACACTAGTATGTTGCACAGATATTGCGTAAATTACAAATAAACTTCCGAGGAAAGGATTTCAATTTTACTTGAATGTAGAAGCTATTAAAAGAAATATTCGCAATACAACTAATTATAATTGTTTCATAGCTGTGAATTCAAAGTGTTGCCGATTCTCTTATCATTAAAAATGAATGGAAACAAAAATGGCATCGTATTCCTATCAGAAAACAATGCAGTCTTATTGAGCAATAACGTCGTGTGATATTTAATACTTTAACCAACAAATCAAGTTAAAACAAGACATACCGAAATGATTTTATGTATTTCTTCCCTTTTCGTTTTATTGATAAAATGAAATAAAGTTGTGTTTGTTATACAAGAATGGGTATGTTTTATATACTAGAATGGGCATGTAATATATACTAGAATGGGCATGTAATATATACTAGAATGGGGATGTAATGTATACTAAAATGGGTGTGTTTTTTTTGTAAACACGGTACATAAACTTTCTTTAATAAAAGAAATCCCTTATTTTATACAAATCTTCCGAAATGTACTGCTATTGAATTATTGTTTTCCCGTTTTATGCTTCGCGGACAGTTTTTATCGTATGTAGTGACCTTACCATGACACTGTCGTTGGAAATTCGGCAGTCACTCAGCGTAAGTGCTAGGGAAATACAGTAACCGTGATTGAAAAAAATGAACAAGCGTGAAATGAAAATAGTATAAACCGATTCTGAGGGAAAGTATGGAAAATTAAAAAAAAAAACACTTTGTCATTTGACTTATTAAAAAAAAGTGGAGATGTCGGATATGGGAGGTTAAGATAAGTAAGATCTGGCAAAAAGAAGGAAAAAAAGTGGGAAGTGGAAATACATAAAAAGCCAGATTTGGGAAATGAGCACTCTCGTGTCAACCCCCCTTGAAAGTTACAAAGATTAATTGGCATGAAACTATTCTCTTAAATATTCCATATCATCTTCTCTTTCGTTATAAACTTTTAAAAAATATGCATTCAATGATTATATTTGCTATAAAAGTAGTTGTTTCGAGTGCAAAGATAGTGAATGGCAATTGGTTAAATACGTTAATTGATTTGCTCATGCTATAAAAGTATGTAAAAGCACGATGAGGCAATGCTTCAACCAATAATACAACATAGATCGATACCAGGAAAACAACTTCTATTGTTAATTTTGATAAATGATATCGGCAATAGTGCAACAATTGTTTCCACATTTACATTCGTTAATGTATCGGGTCAGCTAACATTTGTCTTGTTTATTTTTAAACTTTTTATCAGAGAGCATCAAATTTGCGTCTTTTGTCAATTAAAACGACGAATTCATTACTGAATTGACTGTTTTATTTTGGTAAGATTTAAAGACCGGGGCTAGGGTATAAAAGGGAGACAATTCATGAAAATATGATTCTATTCAAATATTGGGCAGGGTTAAGAAGTGAGAAGCATTTTTCAAAATTAATTCTAAAATTGCTATCTTCTTTACTTTTAAATTTGTACAGTTGTCAGAATATTAATAATGGTCAGTTTAGGCCAAAAATTGAGAAAATCTTAAAACTCACAATAAAGATATTTTAAATTAAAATCCTGAAGCACAGCAAATTTTCAAATTCAAATTCCTGTGATTGAAAAGTAGGAGGAGATATCCATGACAACAACTTTCTGTTTATGTTTACAACGGAAGTAGCATGCTACATGCGGCTTTATTAACTATAATCTAAAGCATGCATTTGTGAATTGAGAATCTACTTACATATTGCAGGTGATCAATCAATTATATAATCCTTTCAAAGCTTCAGAATATAGATAGTCTTTTAAACTGTGTAGTGCCAACTTATGTTTAAAAAATATGTTAAATCCCAAACAAAATTGTCACTTATAATAAATTTATGTAACTATTCCCAGACGTGGCCCATATAGGTAATATTTTCAGGATTTGGATGTCATCCAGTTTTAGGACACAATTAGGCATAATATCTCTTTGATGTCATGTGTAATTTTTACATTTAGGGTCTCTTTCTTGAGCATCTTGTTTTCGCATTAAATATCAGTCATCCTTCCAAGCTTCACGGTGAAACATCATTATCCAGAAATATTTGTACTTCTCTTTTCGCAAACTATGATTTCTTTGATGTCTCCCTTGAGGTTTACTTTCTCACCACATTTGTCTGGTTTTTTTTTCATTAGTAATGCAAGGTTTGCAAAAACAAAAGGAACATTCCTTACATTCTTGGTCTTGTTCTATGAGGAATTGGTTTCCTTCAATTCCATATTCTATCTCCTCATGTACAATGTCACTAGTTTATGTGGACGTAGTTGTAACTTTTGCAATCTCTTTGTCACTATCTACTAAATTTACATCCCAATTGTAATGTCCAAATAAACTGTAAATAGTTTCCTTTAGTTCTTACGTGACAAGAAATGCAATTTTCTCCATTTTGTCATTTTTTTATTTTATATCTAATTTACACGACTTGACCTTTTATCAAACTGTAGCAATAAGACAACAATATTTTTTCCCTCCAAATCTTAGCACCAAATATCTTGGATATCATATTCCCAGTGTTTTACACACCTCATATTATAATAAGGTACCTACAGGGGAGATCTCATATTCTATGTTTTACACTAACAAACTATATTTTACATATCAGATAAAAACTGACATGATGAATATGTTTAAACATATCCAACATACTTTTGTAAGACATTGCCTCTGTAATGCTGTGAAAGTTATGTCCAGTATATATACTCCTTCAGAATCCCCTCTCAAATTGAGGGAGGCTATCATGCAAGGCAATGCATGTTTAGTAAGGATTGATTATAAATTTGTTTAATTATTTCTGCCCCCACTTCCTATAATTCAATATTTAAAAATGTCCATTGCTTTACTGTAATTGTAAAATTATTATATCCATAATATGATTACTAGGATTTGTAGATAAAAAATAGAAATAAAACAATACCCTGCATTTGTCCAAAATTTTCTTGGACTGGGTCAAATTACACAACTGTTTACATATAGATCATGTAGATAATCTTCTAGATGTATAATATTATATAGCATCAGTTACTTTCAGTATTATTCACTTGCTATTGAAAATGGAAAAAGAAACAAAACGACCTCCTTGCTTCAAAATTTCTGTTCCTGGAGATGAAAGTAAAAAAGCAATTAATACTTTCAAAATTACAAAATGTTCGGACTATACTTGTGAAGCAACTGAATCACCATGTAAATAATGCTGACATCTTAGAGAAGGTCTTAGACTATTTTCTTTTTGACCATAATGGACAGTCCTCAACATCTTAGAGAAGGTCTTAGACTATTTTCTTTTTGACCATAATGGACAGTCCTCAAAGTCTGATATGACAACATTAGATCAAATACCTACATTCAGGTGCAGAAAAAAGATGTCGATCAAAAATTATTCCTAACGGTTGAAACATCACTCCAGAAAATCGTACAAATTGTAGAAAACCACTCTTCCATTTGCAATGGACATGTCAGTATGAAGAAGTTGACACCAAAAGGACATGTAGATGCAGTGCGTTTTAATTGTAACACTGATAAACACCATTCTATTTTATGGTCATCTTCTTCTTATTTACCTAACGGTCAATACCTTGCAACTTGAGGACATTTCATGAGTATACTTGTAGCGGAATGTTACCAGTGCACTACAACAGATTTGCTAATGCTGCTAAAATTGGACATATCAAGAAACAAAAACAGCAATACATGTTTCAAAGATACAATCATCATATTGAACAGCAGTACAAAGAAAGTATCGAGTCAGCAGTATTAGAAGAAATGATGACTTGACAGGAATTAATATAATGATGGATGCTCGACATTGCTGGCGTAAAAATGCAAAAGACAGCTTATATCCAATATATCCCCAGGACTTACACTTTGTACAGATTTTAGCATTAACACTGTCCTGATATCCAATATATCCCCAGGACTTACACTTTGTACAGATTTTAGCATTAACACTGTCCTGATATCCAATATATCCCCAGGACTTACACTTTGTACAGATTTTAGCATTAACACTGTCCTGATATCCAATATATCCCCAGGACTTACACTTTGTACAGATTTTAGCATTAACACTGTCCTGATATCCAATATATCCCCAGGACTTACACTTTGTACAGATTTTAGCATTAACACTGTCCTGATATCCAATATATCGCCAGGACTTACACTTTGTACAGATTTTAACATTATCACTGTCCTGATATCCAATATATCCCCAGGACTTACACTTTGTACAGATTTTCACATTAACACTGTCCTGATATCCAATATATCCCCAGGACTTACACTTTGTACAGATTTTAGCATTAACACTGTCCTGATATCCAATATATCGCCAGGACTTACACTTTGTACAGATTTTAGCATTAACACTGTCCTGATATCCAATATATCCCCAGGACTTACACTTTGTACAGATTTTAGCATTAACACTGTCCTGATATCCAATATATCGCCAGGACTTACACTTTGTACAGATTTTAACATTATCACTGTCCTGATATCCAATATATCCCCAGGACTTACACTTTGTACAGATTTTCACATTAACACTGTCCTGATATCCAATATATCCCCAGGACTTACACTTTGTACAGATTTTAGCATTAACACTGTCCTGATATCCAATATATCCCCAGGACTTACACTTTGTACAGATTTTAGCATTAACACTGTCCTGATATCCAATATATCCCAAGGACTTACACTTTGTACAGATTTTAGCTTTAACACTGTCCTGATGTCCAATATATCGCCAGGACTTACACTTTGTACAGATTTTAGCATTAACACTGTCCTGATATCCAATATATCGCCAGGACTTACATTTTGTACAGATTTTAGCATTAACACTGTCCTGATATCCAATATATCCCCAGGACTTACACTTTGTACAGATTTTAGCATTAACACTGTCCTGATATCCAATATATCCCTAGGACTTACACTTTGTACAGATTTTAGCATTAACACTGTCCTGGTATCCAATATATCGCCAGGACTTACACTTTGTACAGATTTTAGCATTAACACTGTCCTGATATCCAATATATCCCCAGGACTTACACTTTGTACAGATTTTAGCATTAACACTGTCCTGATATCCAATATATCCCCAGGACTTACACTTTGTACAGATTTTAACATTAACACTGTCCTGATATCCAATATATCCCCAGGACTTACACTTTGTACAGATTTTCACATTAACACTGTCCTGATATCTAACATATCCCCATGACTTACACTTTGTATAGATTTTAACATTATCACTGTCCTGATATCCAATATATCTCCATGACTTACACTTTGTACAGATTATAACATTATCACTGTCCTGATATCCAATATATCCCCAGGACTTACACTTTGTGCAGATTTTCACATTAACACTGTCCTGATATCTAATATATCATCATGACTTACACTTTGTACAGATTTTAACATTATCACTGTCCTGATATCCAATATATCCCCATGACTTACACTTTGTACAGATTTTAACATTATCACTGTCCTGATATCCAATATATCCCCAGGACTTACACTTTGTACAGATTTTAGCATTAACACTGTCCTGATATCCAATATATCCCCAGGACTTACACTTTGTACAGATTTTAGCATTAACACTGTCCTGATATCCAATATATCCCCAGGACTTACACTTTGTACAGATTTTAGCATTAACACTGTCCTGATATCCAATATATCCCCAGGACTTACACTTTGTACAGATTTTAACATTAACACTGTCCTGATATCCAATATATCCCCAGGACTTACATTTACAAATAAAAGTATGGTTGTCACAGACAGCTTCAATAACGAGTATACGCCTTCAAACATGTTTAATCCTGGCACATTCTTTATGTGCCTGTCCCAAGTCAGGAGACTGTAGTTTAGTGGTTGTCGTTTGTACATGTCTGTCATATTTTTTTTAAATTGTTTTGTTATTAATTAGGCTGTTAGTTTTTTCAGTGAAATGAGTTCATATTTTTCATGTCAGGGCCTTTTATAGCCGACTATACGGTTTTGGTTTTCTCATTGTTGAACACCGCACTGTTGCCTATTTTAATAATTCCTTACATCCACTTCATTTGAACTTTGGTGGACAGTTGTCACATTGGCTATCATACCATATCTCTTTATTTTTATATACGAATTGAAGGCATCCAGGAAACAAATTATGAAGATAAGAAAGATAGACCATCTGTATCCAGATTAATTTTTTAGAAAATTTAGTGCTGACATTTATATTTCGATCTGTCTGTTTCTTTTAGACATTCAGTTTGCAGAAACTGGGAATTACAATAGGATTGGGACTTTGTATATAAAGCACAAAGAAAAAAATATATACACTCCCAAGTAATAAATAAATGAAAAAGTGAAGATTTCAAAGGTAAATTCAAATGCGTAGCTGTATACACTTTTCTATTTAAAACTAAAACCAAACAGTGCTTTTGGTTGACTTGTGCAAGAATCTACACACATATTTTCAATAAAGGTGTTTTAACATCATCATAAGCCTATTCGCAGTCAATAATTTCAAATCAAAAGCAAAAAAAAAAAAAAAAAAATAAGCAGCTTGTTTTTTATTTTATTTACCATGTTTGTTTTTCTGCAGTATAATTTGGAATATGCTCCAAGGTCCAGTTATTTCTTGATTGGTTTAGTTACTGATGATTCGTTTGCATGTGTACGTTTTTGTCCCCGAGGATATCACCTTCCCAGTAGACAGCACTGGTATGAACAACAATTTGTGCTTTCATTTTTCTGTAATTTTACTGTTTATAAATAATTTAATTTTTAAATACTTCGAAACACTAAATTTTGGGAGGTTATGAGCTCGAGTCACGCACGTGTCTGTTGCGTTCGACTCCAATCTTAATTGACAAGAATTGTCAGTTTTCCTACCGAAGGTCGGAGGTTCTCTCCGGGCACTCCGGCTTCCTACACCAATAAAAACTTGCCGCCAACAGTCCTGAAAGTGACGTTAAACACTAATCAATCATTCAATCAGTCAACTAAACTAACTGGTTTGATTTTCGAGCTGTTTTGATCAAAGTACCGCTTAAGAGTCTGATGAAAGGGCAACGCTGGTCTTGAGTACTAAATCATGATTTCAGAAGCACCAACTGAATTTAATGTTATTTTATTTCTATAAAATTGGTGTCTTTGAAGATTTTGTTGGTTCTACGAAAGTAGTTTTATTACATCTAAATGAATTGACAAACGATAAATGCTAATGCAGAAAAGAACGTGTTGTCCCCCTCTTTCCCCATCACCATCACCCTATCCCCTAACCAACCCTCCGACCCCTTATCTTCCCCTAAATAAGTTATTATTCAAATCATTAGTTTTCTTTATCTATTATTCATTTTTAATTATATGATGTTTATCTTTTTAAAATGGCATCATTCCATCTAGGGAAGAGGCTTTTTTTGATATATAAATAAGATAAATAATGTACTGCAAGCGTCCTCTATGTGTTGTAAAATTACCTTAATGATTTTGCAATTAATCCTTAGTATATACATATTAGTCCAACGTAGATGACAGAAATGTGGGTAGACTGTTTATAAGGCAACAACAAAAAAATAAACACAGTGATTAACAGAACTTCACTGGATTATGGGTTGACATAACCACTTTGAGGTGGACAGGTAAACGGAAATTTAGACTAGCCATGAACAATACATGTAAGATCTATTCATACAGTATTACATAAGAAGGGACAGGTGATTTCAAGACTAGTAGATAGTCGCTTCAAATATCCCTTTTAGCCTGCCTATTTTCAGTTGTTATGGGACTATTTGCTGTATTTTCAATTTTACATGGCATAAGAGCATTTGTTCGTTTGGTTGACATAGTCGAGCGTTTGATTTTGTCAGTTTTTATGAACTTCATCCTTTTTATTTTTGCCTTGGAGTTTGGTATTTGTTTATAACAGTTTTGTTCACTTTCTACATGTATAGAATTTAAGAATATTTATCAAATTGTCAATACGGATTGCATTTGATTGGGATTTGTATGCATTGTTTTATAAAAAGTGAGACTGCAACATTTATGTATGTACATATTAATCGCTAAGGATGAAAGTAATATGCAATCATATTATATATTTGACAAGAATATTTTTTGGTGAAAAACTCGGTTTTGCCCTATCTTTTTCCAACTTGTGAAAACCTTTTTGAAAATCTAACCCCCAAAGGTGGTGACCTCAGACAAATAAAAATAACTGTACTTTCATTACTACACTCCATTTCATAATATATTTTGTATCTTCAAAACCTAAGATATCACTTTTTAATCGTGTTTTTTGCATTTTACACATATTTCCATTAATGTCTTCCGTTTTGACATATCATTCTTACTCGAGAGTGCTCCTGTCCATCACTTTGTTCAAAATGTCAAAAAACCACTCACTTTCCAAGTACAGCCTAGTATTAAAATGAATCATTACCAATACACAGTTTGTATATAGAAAGATTACAGCAAGTATGCTTAATGTACTAAGTAATACAAACAGTGGACCAGAAGGAATCTGTTTTGAATCGCTCAAGTTTATAAAGCTTTGTATCAACTTACAAATTGACGGCAACCATGAATAACGACATGGATATAGATAATTGGAGTGTAATGACAACACACTTATTCAAGAGTTTAATACTGTCGCGATGACTTTTGAGGATTTTTCTGTGTTGTAGAATTTATTAGAAAAATATACTCAGAATAAAAAACTTTTTTTAATTTTTTTTCTAAAACAAAGTTTATTGCACTATATGCTGTTATGAAAATACCATATCTACAGCATTTGACAGGGTATCCTTGTGAGGTTAGTTTTGTTGATCAAACAGAGAGATTGTTTAGTCGATAAAGACAAATTGTTGGTTTTACATGCTATGTCTACAACAGATTACTACATACTTTATTTTCCGGAAAGATAGCATTCACCGATTTGACTTTGTATATGTTAGTAGACCTGTTCATGACCCTGTTGATCATCAATCACATTGGAGGCAATTTGACAAAAATATGTTTATTGTCAGTTATGAACATAGATATGAATTGTAGTGTTTACATACATTTTTTAAAATTATATGATCATAGGAAAGTAGTTGTTTAGCATGTTTAGATAAGTAGGGTTTAATACTTTATCATCGAACATGATCATGACGAGGTCCACACACGTAGTCAAATGATCAATTAAGGATAAGCCACGGCAACTGAACCCACATATATTTGCTGTACAAAAGTTGAAAGGTAAGGTATAACATGTATATATAAAACAATAATTAAACAAGTCTCAATTGAAAACAACGTTCAAACCTATGATTGCGTTGGATAAAAACCGCAGTTTTTATACGAGTGCATGCAAAACAAATTTCTTGGTAGAGGGGTCTAAATACAGCACAAACAACATTTTCCAAAAGACCAAAAAAAGTGAAAAGGTATATTTTAACAAAACGCATTTGACTAGCAGGTCGAACAACTGATGTTCTTAAACCCTGCTGACTGCCATTGGCGATTGCCAAATAAACGGATCACCAGATGAAACAAAATGGATCTTATGATAATTTATTACCAAACAGAAAACAATAAACTTGCGGAAAAGATGGTATACCGCAAACATGATGTGCAAATATTTGTACACCATATCCGGATTTCGACAATTAATGTCTCTTCGGTGATGTTAGGGATCGAAACGGTATTTGGAAGGCCATATAATTTACCTCAATTTAGGATAGACTCTTGAATTTTGAAAGAGTCGAAAAATGATGAACGGATCATATACACCCGATGGCTAATATAATACAAGCCAAAACGGAAAAATATAAACAAGTCTAAATTGAAAACAACGTTCAAACCTATGATTGCGTTGGATAAAAACCGCAATTTGTATACGTGTGCATGCAAAACAAATATCTTGGTAGAGGGATCTAAATACAGCACAAACAACATTTTCCAAAAGACCAAAAAAAGTGAAAAAGTATATTTTAACAAAACGCATTTGACTAGCAGGTCGACCAACTGATGTTCTTAAACCCTGCTGACTGCCATTGGCGATTGCCAAAAGACGGATCACCAGATGTAACAAAATGGATCTTATTATAATTTATTACCAAACAGACAACAATAAACTAGCGAAAAAGATGGTATACATACAGACTTATTTCTCTCAAATTTTAACATGTTTACCACCTTTTAATATAAATATATTTAAATAGTTCAAACAAATCATTTTTGAACATGTCATATACATCAAAATTTGCACTTTTATAATTTGAAATATAAGTTCAACTGTGGATGGAAAATTTGATGATTGTTATCAAAAGAATTATATCGTAATAACCACTGTCCAAGATTTTATAAACTTCTATGATATTTCTGAACGTAAGAATATAGTGATCAATTTTATATCCGACCCTGCACTGTTCAACTTTCAGATACTTTAGATTTCAATGATAGCTTAGAATATTGCTCTATTTCCAAATGTAGCCGTAAAAATTGTAAAACCTGTGATATATTAATATCTGATACCCACTTTCAAAGTAACTTGACCAACAAAAGTTACAATACACACAGTTATGAGGATTTAGATTGTACTGCTTCCAATATTGTGTATGGTATTGAATGTGCTCTTTGTGGGCTGATCTACGTCGGGGAAACTCGACAAAGACTCAATTTTAGAATGAATGACCATCGGTCTAATGTTAATGATCCTAATAACAACAAATTTTTCTATAAACATTTTAATCAGCCTGACCATTCTATTGTTTCAATAAAAGTCTGAATTATAGAGAAAATATATCATTCAACAAATGACCTCATAATGAGTACACCATATCGTCTACAAAGAGAAGAATTTGGATAAGAGAGTTAGGATCAGCCATTCCCTATGGATGCAATGACAAAATGGATGATGTAAGTAATTTGTCTGGTCCTAATTGCAATTATTTAACGCTTCTGCTCGACGAAATAGAAGTCATGGTCACAGAAATTATACACCACCTGCTGTTCACTCTGTAACAATTGATAGTCTGTTATCGTCTGTTCAAAAACCTTTAGGAATTCACCATATCATAACTAAATTATACTCCATTCCATTATCTAAACTTTATTTACTATTTCAAGAGGCCCAAAATACTTCCGTTATTGATTCTAATTCTTATTTGTATAGATTAGTTGCAATAATCATGGACATTGCTAACCATAGACTATTCAAACCCGTATCAACTACTTCCAAAGATGAGGAAAAACGTAATTTTTTTTAAGTAGAATTCGCCAATAAAGGTTTTAGATGCTATCAATATTAGCAATATTTTCCACCAAAAATCTGTACGAAAAACTATACCTGATTACTTCAAAAATAAAGCTACACCTGTAACTTCATATACTTACACCCAAGTCTATTGCATTCAAGATTTTCAACGACAAGAGGGTTTTAGAGGCCTTTAACCTCAAAGATGTGAAATCCAAACCTCCGGATTGCTCATGTGCATCGTCAAAATACAATTATAGTCCAACTGGTCATGTTATTACTGGCGACCTTGGCATCGTTACCAATGAACAACTAAGAGAGTTGTTAGCCAATTGCAAGGGACCAAAATATAGAATTCCCCAGCCCATCAACTGGAAAAAGTTACTGATGGATGCAGTTGAAGACTATGCTAGAAAATGGGTAAAGCGCAAACCAGACGAACCAGAACTGGACACTTTGTCTGAATGGATCAAAGTTATTCGATCATGCGTTCAGAAGCACATTCAGAAACTACGATGTACTATGAGCACAAGGGTTTTTAACCCATTCAAGAACCCGGAGGTTGTGGATGCTTTATCCTCTTTGCATGACAAATATGTCGTTGTTCCAGCAGATAAAGCCTCCAATCATATTGTCTTCGTATGTAAAAACCATTATTTGCAATGTATCACAAAAGAGCTTGGAATAAACAACACAACTGGTTATCCTACATATTCTTTGACATCATTTACATGGGAATGAAATTTCACAAAATCACAAGTCTGTCCTTCTTTCATTTGGTATAAACATCAAAGAAAACGAAGAAAATCTACCGTCATTATACTGGATACCAAAACATCTTTCTAAAGTGTTGACTACTATTCTTTCTACAGTAAAAGATAGCCTTAAAAAATATTGTGATGAGATATATTCTTCCAGTGGTGTCAATCAGATGTGGATTCTCAAAACTTCTAAAGATCTACTACTAAATCTTCAATCACAATCTCTGCAATTATGCAGCAACATAAAGACCTTTGATTTTTCTACGTTTTACATTATTATTCCCCATGCTCAATTGAAAGATCGACTTCACCATCTCATTAAACAGAGCTATTTCTATAAAAATGGGAATCGTAGATATAAATTTCTTGTTTTGGGTTATACTAATTCTTATTTTGTGAAGAACCACACTGATTCTATCAGAAAATACACTGAAGATGATATTATGAAAATGCTGGACTTTTTAATCGACAATATATTTGTTGAGTCTGGAGGATTGATATTTCAACAGACAGTCGGTATTCCAATAGGTACTAGTTGTGCACCCCTTCTGGCCGACTTGTTTTTGTACTCGTATGAAGCAGAATTCATTCAGAACCTTTTAAAAGACAAAAAGAAAAAGCACCTTGCGAAATTCTTTAATTTTACTTTCAGATATATTGATGATGTCCTATCACTGAATAACCCATATTTCAGTCAGTACTTGCATCTAATATATCCCAGTGAACTTGAAATTAAGATACTAGAAGGACTGCTTCATACCTTGATCTTTTCCTAAATATTGACACAGATGGACGACTTCACACTAAAATCTATGACAAACGGGATGATTTCAACCTCCCAATAATCAATTTCCCATTTCTCAGCAGTAACACACCCTCTGCTCCGTCGTATAGTGTTTACATATCTCAATTGATACGTTATGATCATGCATGTTCACACTATACTGACTTCATATACAGGAGTGTGCTCCTTACGCAGAAACTGCTCCAACAGAGTTGTGAGGAGGAAAGATTAAAAATGACACTCCGTATATTTTATGGACACCATCACGAATTGGTTGATCTATACGATGTGTCTGTGTCTAAACTAACCAATGACATTTCTACCACGTCTTAGAATGTGGTTTAACATCTATGTCGTCTGCCTGCTAAGTACCGAACGTGACCTATTCCCGAATATGACTGTTTTGCCAAGTGTGAATTTGCATTGCTATACGACGTGTCTCGGTATTTTATACATCCAACATTCATGTTTTTATTTATGATGTTTCTGTTGTGGTTTCGGTTGGATAATGTGTTATGTCTTATCGTTTGTAGTCCAAATAATTATAAAATAGTCTTTCAATACCGTCATTATCATGATAATTGATTGGACTAGTATTGTGAAAATAATTGTATGAATTCCAAGATTATATATTCGTTACAAAAATACGTCACTGTTTGTGATGTCCTGTGCTGTCTGTCGTTAATGGAGATGTTCGTTGTTATTCTGCAGTTTACATGTTGTATCGTTTATTATATAATTTATTTGCGCGTTTCTCTGTGATGAGTGTTCTTGCGTGTGTTTGTGCTGTATTTCTGTCACGTAGTGTTGTCATTTAAGCGATATTTTTTAACATTCCCATATAAGCGGGAGGTTTGGCTAGCATTTAAATCAGGTTCAACCCACCAGTTCTTCTTAAAATGTCTGGTACCAAGTCAGCAATGTGGCAGTTGTTATCAAATAGTTCGTTTCTATGTATGTTGGCGTTTGTTTTTGTTGCATTTCAGTGTTTCTTTTGTTCCTTTGTTTTTCTCTTATAGTTGATGTGTTTCCCTCGGTTTTAGTTTGTAACCCGGATTTGTTTTCTCTCAAACGATTTATGACTTTTGAACAGCGATATACTACTGTTGCCTTTATTTAGATTTGTTTACAAGTGTTTTGATTTTTCCCCAAAAGACTTTAAAGTATCTACATTCTAGAAAACAATGTTTATAATCTTCTGTTTGATTACACATGTCACATGTACTGTTTTCTATTGTCTTCCATTAAAAAGGTAGTTTCTTTACAGGGAAGAGGATACTTTATAAGATACAAATGTATTATATCTTGAGAAATGTTATAATTCTGGTCAATAATACCATTTATACAGTCATATACTACCTTCTCTTATCAATTTTATAAAAAAAACAAACAATTGCCATGAAACTTTATCATTATGTTTCCCCATAAGATTTTTTGTCTTATGTATTAAAAATTCAAAGCAAATTTTACATTATTTAAATTTTGTATTTTGAACTAGGGCTTTACAATTTCTAAATAGAATTTTGGTAAAGTTAGATGTAAGTTTTGTGTGGAATACACATTGTCCGGATTCATGTACAGTTACATAATTGACCTATTTTATAGATAAAGGCAATAGTAGTATACCGCTGTTAAATAGTAATAAATTGATTTAACTGAACCAAATCCGGGTCACAAACCAAAACTGGGGGAAACACATCAACTATAAGAGGAAACAAAACGAAACAACAGAAACACTGAACTGCTACAAAACAACATACATATAGAAACGGACTATGTGATAACAACTGCCATATTCCTGACTTGGTACAGGACATTTATAAAATAAATGGTGGGTTGAACCTGGTTTTATGGCTAGCCAAACCTCCCGCTTATATGGCAATGTTAAAAATACCGCTAAAATGACAACATTACGCGACGGGAATACAGTACAAGTAAATGCAAGAACATTCAGGACAGAGAAATACATAAATAAATAATATAATAGTTCATTTCAACATGTAAACCACAGAATAACAACGAACACCTAAAATTAATTTACGACAGAACAAAAATACAGCACAATAGAATAATGAACTGTGCGTCACACGAATGTATCAACGCCACAAAAGTGACGTCGCTGGTAAACTCTAAAAATAGAATACAAAATTGGGATTAAGTTTGTAATGGTGTTATTTGATGTATTTTCTAACCATTACAAGAATATTAATATAGAATTGTGTTAGTAATGGTGAAATTATTTGTATTTTATAACCATGTCGATTTTTTTCCTAAATCAAACTGTGTAAAAACAAATAAATCCTGTGCATACAGTTGCTTTAAACTAAAAATCATATAAATGAACTAGGTGATTTATATCTTTACTTTTACATACATTTAGAAAATAAAAATAGAATTTAAACCACAAACGATAAGACATAAAACAACATCCAAAAAGAATTGCAAATGAAACATCATAACTAAATACATGAATGTTGGATGCACAAATACCGAGACACGCCTAATAGCCATACGAGTTTACACTCATCAAAACAGTCATATTCGGGAATAGGTCACGTTCGGTACTTAGAAGACCAGACGACGTAGATGGTAAACCACAATCTAAGACGTGGTAGAAATGTCATTAGTTAGTTTAGACACAGACACATCGTATAGATCAACCAATTCATGAGGGTGTTCATAAAATATACGGAGTTTCATTTTTTATCTTTCCTCTTCATAACTCTGTTGGAGCAGTTTCTGCGTAAGGAGCACACTCCTGTATATGAAGTCCGTAAAGTGTGAACATGCACGAGCATAACGTATCAACTGAGATATGCAAACACCATACGATGGGAAATAGGGTATGTTACTGCTGGGAAATGGGAAATTGATAATTGGGAAGTTGAAATCGTCCCGTTTGTCATAGATTTTAGTGTGAAGTCGTCCATCTGTGTCAATATTTAGGAAAAGATCAAGGTATGAAGCAGTCCTTCTAGTATCAGTAGTATCCTTAATTTCAAGTTCACTGGGATATATGAGACGTAAGTACTGGCTGAAATATGGGTTGTTCAGTGATAGGACATCATCAATATATCTGAAAGTAAAATTAAAGAATTTCGCAAGGTGCTTTTTCTTTTTGTCTTTTAGATGGTTTTGAATGAATTCTGCTTCATACGATTAAAAAAACAAATCGGCCAGAAGGAGTGCACAATTGGTACCCATTGGAATACCGACTGTCTGTTGAAATATTAATCCTCAAAACTCCACAAATATATTGTCGATCAAAAAGTCCAGCATTTTCATAATATCATCGACAGTGTATTTTCTGGAAGAATCAGTGTGGTTCTTCACAAAATAAGAATTATTATAACCCAAAACAAGAAATGTATATCTACGATTCCCATTTTTATAGAAAAATCTCTGTTTAATGAGATGGTGAAATCGATCTTTTAATTGAGCATGGGGAATAGTAGTGTAAAGCGTAGAAAAATCAAAAGTTTTAATGTTGCTGCAAAATTGCAGAGATTGTGATTTAAGATTTAGCAGTAGATCTTTAGAATTTTAAGAATCCACATCTATCTGATTGACACAACTGGTAGAATATATCTCATCACAATATTTTTGAAGGCTATCTTTTACTGTAGAAAGAGTTTTTTTAAGGTCAAATTTCGTTTTAATTAGTCAAAGGCTTTGGAAAATTCTATGGAGAGCAATGCTCCTTTAATATTGAAATATTCTGTATGGTCTATTATGTCTTGAATCTGACAGATATTGAAACCTTTAATACCTATTTTTGATATTACCATTATAGACACTTTGTATGATATTAACTAGTATTGGCTTTCGAGGTAATGCTAAAGAAAATGCCATCAGATTTGTGTCAACATTAAATAAAGTAATTGGCCTTTAGTAATTCCAAAAAATGGGTTGCTTTCTTTATATAACAAAGATACTACCTCAATTTTTTCGGAATGTACTCATATATTCATTTTGATAGCATATGTTAAATACTTTTACTACAATTTCTTTTAAACTTTTCCAGGATGTTCGATAACATTCTACACTGAGCGCGTCAATACCTGGTAATTTCTTCAATTTCACAGAGTTGATAGCTGCCGTGCATTCATCTACAGTATGCTCCCCTTCTAGAGTTCGGGTTTCCTTTTGAGAGAGAGTTTTATCTACTTTTGTTTCTTTAATATATTTTTTTTATTTCATTTTCATTAAATGTGTGCTTTTATATAATATCATAAAAGTTTTTTCTAACTTTAAAATTTCAGATGATTCTGTTGTAGTTTCTCACTTTTCATGTTACCATTTACTCTGGATTTTCAAGGCCTATAGATAAATTTCTGTTTTTTCCACCTTCTTCTATTCATTTTAGACGTGATTTCACCTGCGCTCCCTTTATTTTGCTTCATTTATGTAAAGGTCTCTATGTTTTTTTCTCAATATTATTTATCTTATTTTATTCTTTTCTTTTTTATTCATTTTTATTCTGTCTGTTTTCTATACTTTCATTAATTTTTTTCAAGAAAGTTCTAATTTAATTTTTTTTAATTTTCAGCTTGTTTGGCCTGCATTATTTTATGACTTTGCCCCTTACTTCAGCTTTAAAAAACATCCCACTTAGCTCGAGGATCTACAGCATTTGTAGGTATTTTTTGCGTGTAATTTTGAATCAGAATATTTATGAGATATTCCATGTCGATCAGTATCCTATTATTAATTTTTAAAGAAATCCCATCCTCTGCTTTGTGCATTTTGTCTTAACTTTAAGGAAATTCCTTGATAATCAGTGTGACAGATAGCAGCAGGCCTTATTTCTCCTGTTTTAATATGTGGTCTTATGTCGGAGCGGATAAGAGAATAATCTATCCTGCTTGCTATGTTAAAATTATTAGTCCTTCTCTGGGTGAACTGTCTTTTATATGGGTTAATTTCTCTAGATATATCTATTAGCTAATGTTTCTTAATTAACTGCTTAAACTAATTACATATTTACTAAATTTTTGTGTTCTTTTACTTTTCCTGTCATTTTCAATCAAACTGTCATTCAATTTGGGTGTTTGTTTTAAAAAAGAACGCATTTCTATTTCTTTGTATTTTTGGATCATATACATTTACTAAAGTGAACATGTTGTTATCAAGTTCAACATTGATTAAGATAAACCTACCCTCTTCATATCTAGTTTCATTTACTATTTTATGATGTATTTTATCTTTAATCAAAATAGTTTCTATCTACCGCTAGATTGCGAATTGCCAAGCTATGGTATATCCTACCTTCATTTCACTATTAATTGCATTTTTGTTTTTATCAATGAAATGTGACTCCAAAATTAACAGGATGTCACATCTTTGATTTTGACACCAGATATTATGTAGTCTTTCTCTTATTTCCGTTTTGGCCTAAACCTAAGATTTCTACATGAACTTTTTCTAAATTATTGTGTACAGCACCACTAAAATTAAAGTGTTGGTCATACATAAATACATAAATCTAAAATAAAAAACTTAACACGTATATGAAGAGGTTGTTACCAGAAAAAAATTGTTCAACTCATAAAATAAGATGAATTAACCTGATTGATAATATTGATTTGGACATCACTTTCCATGTACCCATGTGAACAATTGACCTAGATAATGATTCGCTTTCGTTTTGTTGATAAGTTTTGGTAATTATACAATTGTGCTGAAAATCGTATGATTAACGACAAGAGAGCCTTCGTCAACACGAATAGAGTAATGCTGAAAAAAGTAACTGTTGCGCAAAAAGCAAGAAAAGATTGACAATAGTCTAATAAATCGAAATCCATTTTTCGTTTTATTAATTTCCTAACTGTCATTGAGGACTTCGTTCTGATATTATAAACCTATTGTTGGCTTATTAAATACCAGTTTTTTTCTCTTACTCCTTAATGATAACAGCTGAGCGCGAAGCAACAAATGCCAATTTTAAAATCAAGTCTGATCCAGCGAGGATTGGACCTACTCACCCATGTTACCAATTCATAGCCGAGGCTGTTATGTAAAAATGTTATAAGATTGGATAGAATTATTATATGGTATATGTCAAAGGAATACAAATCTATTTCCAAATGTATTTTAAATGCAAGACATTGACTAAAGGTGATTGTGTGATTTGTTTGTTTTTTATTTTGCCTGTAACGAGCTAGCGGTATATACAAAAAAGATGTCCTATGTAAAAGTTGAAATGAAGCTTCAGAAGATCTGTATTACAGTATTGGACAGTTTAAAGGTGATGTAAAATTGGCACATCTGCTGTATTTGACAGATAACATTTTGTACATTGACAATTTGATCATAAGACATTGGGAATAACACGTTCAAAACGTTACAAACTAACGATTAAGTGATGATTATAGCAGACGGTGTAAAGACGTCAGGAATAAGAAGTTGAACAAATGTCAGGATATAAATGACGAAAAGACATTAGGAGAAAAAACGTATAAACACTTTGCAAATACAACAAAAAAGAGTATGATATTGACGTCTTTTCAATGTAGATTAAATGTAAATATAACCTATTGTTCCCATTGGGACCACCTTCCGATGACTCCTGAAAAAATTACCGAAACAAAAAGCCAGTCACGTTGTAGACTGCTACAAATTATAAGAAACAATTTTGATAAGAGTAAAATTATGTCAATTTCCAGAATTCAAACACAAATGTATCCAACAACAAGTAAAACTAATAATAATAAGTACCAATGCTACTGCACCAGAAGTGCATTTCGACAAAAGATATCGTTTAAGTGATGCTCAAGGCCAAATTAGCTTTGTTTAAACGAAGAACTGTTAAACCCATAAATAACAAAAGTTTTGTCAAAACCACAATCAATAATTTGAGAGGATAGGTTACAGATGTGTGTCGTGTTGCAGCCATCATTTAAATATTCCTTCTTCATTAAAACATATTTAAAAATTCAATTTCAAAATATGCTTAAAGAAGAGACCGACTTTAAAAAGACTTTAAAAAGAGGGACACCAATAACTTCAACTCGTTCCTATAATCAAGTTGTCATTGAAAAAACAAGAAATCATACAAAGACGATGTAATGTAAGAAAGAAGCGAGTCACTTCAATTTTGGAGATATACAATTTAAAAACTTTGGAAACTTAAAACAACAAAAATAGGCAGACTATATCAAGGTCACAATCAAACAGTCAATGACAAGACAAATATTAAATACCGCGGCCACACAGAATAGCAACTAAAATACAAATGACATTCTTGATAATACTATACAAAAAAACCAAAGATTGAGCAACAACACAAATCCCAATAACTTATAGAGCGGTGTGCTTCCTTGAAGAAAGTAATTGAACCATTGGTCTTAATGGTAAACTAAATGTTCTGTCAAAAATTTCAAAGGGCAGCATCATAATTCGGTTGACTATTTCAGTAATGCTCGGTTGCTGTCTCCGTAACATTTTCACGATATCTTCTTTTCTTTCCTCAAAAACATATGTCAGCTTATAAGATAATAAATATTTTTAAAAATATTCGACACACCAATAAATATAACATCAATGAAACAATAAATATCAAAATTACATTCCCCATTTTTTTACAATTCGTAACACAACAATCTGTTTTTTTTTATTTACGATAACAAATATAACAGACAAAACATGTACAGCATAGTACAGCAATAGAATAGACGGACCACTTAACATGTTACTTTAAAGGTCTGGATTGGTACTACGGGAAGATAAAACGGGCAGAGGATAGATCAGAGAGAAAGCTTGGCAATCCAAATATATGATAGACAATTATGGAGACAATAAAATATAACGCATATATAATTAAGGACAAATATATATAATAAAGAGAAAACTTACATAACATTAAAATATTACAGAAATTAATACCTACTTATATGACCTCTTTAATATTGTCAAACGGAAATTCATTGCAAGTGTTTTTCAGAGAAATTTCTCACTAAACAAAGGTTTTAAAACGTCCATTTTATGTGCAAATGAAAATATTTAACAATAAAATGGAAAGAAAGAAATATGAAATCGACATTGCCAATCACACATCAATTTTTTCAGGATATGTCAGAAAATTCTAATTGCAAGGTAAGTTTTAAGATCTGCTTAGTTTATATTAAAATATATAAATGTAGAAATCATTAAGAAACCATGGTTCCAACTTCCTATACAAAGTTGACTTAAGTCTCTTTTTAAAGAAAAAATCACATTTCGATTCTTTTTTTCTTAAGAGCCAATCCGCCAGAAAACCATGCAATATTCAGAAAATCATCCAAATCGACAATCACAACTTGACAAATTTTTATACATCATCTTAATCCTTGACATAAAATAAAAGAATTTGACCACTTAATTTTTCCCAGAATCGTATCTATTTTTAGTAACAGCCTATTTCTGTAAATTCATAATGAAACCAAGGAAAAATCCAACTTTTTTATGCCTGTTAAGAATGACCCAGAAGCATATTAAATGGGGTAGTTGAGTTTTTAGAGTAATGTCAGCTGAAACTCATCCATTTTACTATGTTATGATCAATACAAATGAAAATTTAAACGATTTGGCACATTGCCAGGAGCAGGGACACAAAGGCGGGGTATTTCATACATGAATTTACGTGGTTTTCATTCGCTTCTATCTTGCAAGACCCATTCCGGATTTGTTTGCAACTTATATCGGTTTTAACTATGGGGTATGTTTTATATCAAAACAAAATATTAAGCTTGGCAAATGACTATTATATGTTAATTTATGCCTTGGAAGAATGGTGATTTTAGTCCCAAATTGACACATTTTGATTTTGATTTTAATTAAATTCTAAACATAATTGTACTAAAATGGCTCATAAAATCATTCGAACAAGTAAAATCAATTTGTCTGAAAAATGAAATAAGACGTATTTGTACTGCAAGTCCAAAAATCAATAAATTGTCTGAAACCAGGGAGTCCATCTTTTATGCTCTTCCATTGACTTATCTCCCTTGGGTAAGATCTCAAACATGTCAGCTCCCAGTGATGGTTTGGCAGACAAATGTTTACATTGAAGTTTGTGACTTTAATAATCTAGGATGAGCATGTGGGCTATCCCAGCCTTATACATCTACATATTACAAACTATTTAAGATATCTGAATGCACTAAAGACCAAAATAGCATTTCCAAAAAAAATAATTACTGCCAAGATTCAAGAAATTTGACAATCATGACAATAATTTAGTGAATAAACATGATAAATATTGATTGGAAAAATAAGTCCATGAACAGCAAAAAGTGTTTTTAGATTTCAACGAGCAAAACAAAAGTATTCTAAATCATTCTTCGTAAAAAAAAAAGTGAGCCAGTGGAACCTGGTGACCTTGCTCGCACCAAAATTGAGATTGAGAGTGTCAAAACTGCTCTGGCGCACCATCAATAAATCAATGACACTCTCTCTACCGTGGTATTGAAACCAGCATTGGTAACCAAACATATTCATACAGATACAGACTACCATTCATCTACATTTAGGAAGTCTGAATAATACTGAAAACTATGGTGTAGAATTTCCAACAGGACTCCTTATTTTATATAAGACAAGGAGTGGTTTATTTTCCCATGGTTGTTACATCATCTTGTCTTTGAATATGCTCGAAGTACAGGTACTTTTATGGAATTCATTGACATGATAGTCAAGCAAGATGTCAACATCTCGTCCAACCCTCTT
This sequence comes from Mytilus californianus, assembly GCF_021869535.1. NCBI lineage: Eukaryota > Metazoa > Mollusca > Bivalvia > Mytilida > Mytilidae > Mytilus > Mytilus californianus. Next base: position 9,133,341 of record NW_026262582.1, read on the forward strand.
CCAGCAAAGCCAAAGCTGACCAAGGATCTTCACCCTTTCAAAACAGGCTGTATACAGGACGAGTTATTCCAGTAGGAACAGGTACAAATCTTACAATCAATTTTCATTTGTTCCATATAGTCAATCTGAAATTAGGGGACCAACAATTGATACATTAGCGAGATGAAAAAAAAAGGGGGGGGGGGGGGTTCCTGTGTTGAAGGGGCATGTGAATATTCTTTTACACCTGACCTGTTTCTAAGACATCTTATTTATTTCCTATGGCAAAGTGCAAGCAAATAATATATATCCGTATATACATTGTTCTGTCTTGGGACCATTTGATTAAAAAAGCAAGTGGGAGGGTTAGAATGGTCAAAATATTTATGTCCTTGTCAGCTTAGGACAGAATTTTAATTTTCAAGCTATTAACCAGGGTACAATATATATTTATTTTCTGCTTTAAAAAATCAATTTATAGACCAGAATCATGATAATAATCAAAATCTATTTCAACATATTCAACGTTTAGCAGGTCAGGTTTTTATTCTCTTCCCCTAAGTTATATTTTCAGTTCTTACTGGAAGTTGTTCAGCTCTTTGTCTACTAAAAAAAGTTTTATCTCGTGGAAAAGCCTCCTACAAATACATGTTTTACATACAACAAACTGTACATGTAACACTAGACAACTTTATCCAGAGAATAATATTTTTTTAATGAACTAATAGGCCATGGAGACTAAAAAAATCAAAAGCATTGCAAACTTTTGTAAGGTTCAATTTTAGGACCCTACATGTACATGTACAAATGTATGTAGATTACTTATACGGCCCTTTTTAAAAGAAAAAACATACATTTAAACTACATGTACATGCACAGTGATGCTACACTACCCTACATTTCCTGTCTGATATATTTTATTTCATGTAAAACAAAATTGAAGTATTATTTTATAGTTTAACACTTTTTATTTGTAGGGCTATATATATGCAAGCAATGCTCAATTAAGATGAATTTTTGTAAAAGTGACAATAGCCAGGTCAAACTAAATACATGTATAGAAGGAGATATTGGTAAGTTATTATTAACTTATATATTAATTTAACTGTTTGTATAACATGGTAATCATACAAAGTATATGTAATCACTTATATAATAACATAATTATACAATTACATGTTATACATTTGTACATCAGTTTTATTAAACAGGTCTTTGTTAACTTGGTTTTCCCATTGAAAAATCACTTTGCTAATTTTAATTTGTAGTACTATATAATGGGCGGCTCCTATAGTTTCCATTCAATAACTAACAATGACTAATGAACTGTTCATACATTCCATTTCAATTATTTTATTTATTAATACGTATTACTTTTACTGTTAAGTCTGTTTTTTGTGATATCCATTTTACGTGACTCTGTATTTATGTATCCCGTCATACTTATTATTTTATGTCTACCTGTGCGAATTTCAAACGCGCGATTTTACGCCAGTACTTAAAACCTTCCATCCTTTATGGGTGGATTTTACATAGATATATAAAATCTTATAATATAAGCAAAATGAGGATGTTAAATTTGATGTATGCCTTTTTGTGCTTCTTCGTTACATTTGTTTGTTTTTATAGTGATTAAGATGATAACACAATGTTGACTGCTGTACCCCTATTTTTGACAATTTTACCTATTGTGTCTGTTTGTTTTGTTCATGCATCGTTGTCAATATAATGGAATTTGATGCGACTGTCATACAAGTGAGAGGTTTATTATCTAGCTATAAAACCAGGTTCAATCCACCATTTTCTACATAAGAAAATGCCTGTACCAAGTCAGGAATATGACAGTTGTTATCCATTCGTTTGATGTGTTTGAACTTTTGATTTTGCCATTTGATTGGGGACTTTCCTTTTTGAATTTTTCTCGGAGTTCAGTATTTTTGTGATTTTACTTTTTCAAATATAAAAGGGGGAGATTTTTATTGGTACTTTTGAAGATATTTCACCTGTTCGATTAATTGATTGGTTGTTGGTAATGCTAATGTCCAATGGCAAATAGTTCATGCATGTTTAGGACAAGAACAAATTAAAAAAAATACATTATTTGGGTTCTTAATATGCTAAATCTAACAATGGATTTAAATAATTTAAGATGTTGCAATTGGGGCCCATTTTAAATTGGTTCACATTGATTTCAAAATGGTCCAAAAAATTTTTTCTTATTTCTACACAACTTGAATTCTTGAGGTTCTTTTGATATACAAAATGCAAATGTTTTATATTTAGTTTTTTAATTTTGGTCCGGTTTTCAAATTTGTCCACATTTTAAAGTCCAAAGGGTCCAAATTTTAACTTAGTTTAATTTTAACAAAACTTGAACTCTAATTACAATGAATTAGGGTTCTTTGAATGATAAATAGAAATAATCAAATATCCTGAATATAAATATGTACTTAGATTTATGATTTTTGTCCCAGTTTTCAAGTTGGTTCAAATGGGGTCCACAATTTAACTGTGTTTGATTTCAACAATAATTTTAAAGATGCTGATTCAGCCTGAATCTAACCTGTATTTAGTTTTTGGGCCCTATTATGAAATTGGTTTACATTGAGGTCCAAAGGGTCCAAAATTAAACTAAATTTTAAATCTTAATTTGATCTTGGGGTTCTCTGATATGCTGAATCTATTAAACTTTATCTTTATACCATATTTATTCTGTGTTAGAAACCTATTCTTTGTCAAATATTTAATCCCATTACAAATTTAGAGCTGTTATAGCTTGAATGTTCTGCCCAAACTTGCATTTTTTCTTCATCTTCCACAAAATTTGTCCTTTTCTGAGATAACTGGTGTTATCTTTTTAAATGAAACTTTAGTGAAAAGAAAAGCACAATATGTGGATATTATCTGATGTCAAACATTTTCAAGATGGCCACCAAGGATGGCACAAATTTCAACACTGGTTAATTTAATGAAAATTGTTAATTAGGGATAGTCATGGTAGTTTGACTTGCTAAACAAAGTAAGGTTGTTTTTTCTTCCAAAATGGCAAACATTTTCAAGATGGCTTTATATGAAAATTGACATTAAGGAATTATAGCACTTTTGACATGCCAACAAAACAATGAATTTTTTTTTAAAGATGGACACAGCAAATAAAGGGTAAAATTTTCAATTTTGTTGAGTTTGATTTTAAAGAATATTGATATTTAGCTGTACTTTGACACAGAGAACAGATATAAAGATGGCCACCATTTCAAAGATTGTCACTAAAAGTGGTCAAATTATCACCATTGTCTGTTTTCAATGTAAAATTATATTGAGAGGTAATTTGACATGCCAAACCAAATGGAGGCAATTTTTATTGTTGTAAAGATGTTAAGGGCTATTTGGACATGCTTAAAAGGAGTGGATAATAACTATTCTGCAAAAATGATTTGGCTTTAGTTGGGAGAATTTTGTAACTGCATCCACTTACAGTAAAAGTTGTCAATTTTATTTCCTGTCAGTGGTATATATGAAATTAAAAAAAAATGTGGTATGATTGCCAATGAGAAAAAATGACATAGAAGTAAAGCTATAGGTCTTCATACGCCATATGGCCTTCAACAATGAGCAAGACCTATACTGCATATATATTCAGCCATAAAAGGCCCCAAAATAAGAAAATGAAAAAATATGAAAACTAACAGCCTGATTTATGTATGTATGTTTTGTGGTTTTCAGATCTAGACTCGCAGCTAACCTTTCTGTCAGTGTCAACAACAACTGAACTTTCACAGCAGTCAACATCAGATTGGGAGACTGATAATGCTTCTAACAGAAACAATTTCAACCAACCAAACAAGCAACAGAAACTTTCCAACTTTAAAACATCAGTTAAATCTTCCATGGGATGATGTCTCAAAAAATAACAGTTCATCATTTATGGAGATTTTAATGTTATGGTTTTTCTTTTACAAGAAAGTTAATGTACACTTGTTTTATAGTAAAACCTATAGCCGTTCAAGTATAAAAAAAACACATTCAACTTTATTGAAATTTGAAGATTCATATGACTTATTTTAATTCTGTTATCTCCGAGAATGTGATGTAGAGCATTATAGGTACAGTAATCTTAACAGCTATCCAATTTCATTCAAAATTCTTTATAAATTTTGCACTGGTATATATAGACTAAGTAATTTGTTTTTCGTCTAGTAATGGGATTTTTTTATACCCCACGCAACGAGTTGTGGAGGGTATAATGTTTTTGACCCGTCCGCCCGTCTGTCCGTCCGTCCGTCAGTCCGTCAGTCCTGTTTCTTGTCATCGCAACTCCTCTCAAACCACACAACAGAATTTCATGAAACCTTTTCAGATAATAAGGACATACTACGTAGATGTGCATATCGACAGGAAATTACGATTTGATTTTTTTTCCAGGAGTTACGCCCCTTTGAACTTATTTGCCCAATATACTACTGCAACCTTTTGTCATCGCAACTCCTCTCAAACCACACAACAGAATTTCATGAAACTGTGTAGATAATAAGGACATACTACGTCGATGTGCATATTGACAGGAAATGATTCATTTTTTTTTCTGATACAATTTTTTTTTCTTACACTTATTTTATTTCTCCAATGACAATGTGGGGACGTGGGGTATGTGAGCGCACTCACTAAGGTTCTTTCATTTTAGAAGCATTTATGATTTTCATGTTTGTATTGACCACATTGCAGCAACATAGATATAGGTACCTGGCAAATCTTGCCTTGTTAGCATACTAGGCTCAAAGGGTCATAAAAAAATTTCCATCACTTAAAGTGTCTGTTAAAATCATCTGTTTACAGATTTCACTTTTAAACCATCATCTTAATAACTTTAGAAGAAGTGTCATACATATATATATGTATACAAAATTTAAAAACTTTTTAATATATATATATATATAACCTATGTCGTGTTTAACACATATTTAGAATTGTGCAAGCGTCTTACCTGATGTTCGGTTTGACTTTTTTATTGTATAAATTTCAAGATTGTTATAGTTTTATTTAAGTAGACTGATATATGATTCATTCAACATCACAATCATACTACTGATGAAGGATATCTGTTATCCGAAATATTTATAAATAATTACATTTATAGTTCCTTTTTTTGTTATTGGTGTTGTTGTGTACACTTTTTAGGCGTTTATATAATTTATTTATTGTGTACATGTATCGTTACTCGTAACGATCCAGTGCCCTCGTGGGAAAAATCGTTGACTATTATTCAGACGTTTTATATATATATATATATTGATAAAAACTATCAACATGACAAGATCTAAATACCCAAAATTTTTTTGAAAAATTGGACATAACATCTATGAGCTATTGTCCCTGAAATGTGTAAATTTACAAATTTTCACAGTTTTCTGCTACTATCCAACAACTATATCAATATATTATAAGAATAAATTGCAAAAGTGGTCAGAAGAAACTTTTTTTTTACAGTCTGAACTTATTCTGAATTGTTTAACTTCTAATTTAAATTGATTGCGTTTGAAATATGTGTTTTTTATCATTTTAGGTGCACAATTTGTCAATACGATCTATTTCGGCTCCTGGGAGCCTCTAGATTTATAATGAATAATTTGTATTTATGTATGATTATTTTCTTAATGTATTAAATGAAACATTAATTATTCTTTTCCATTTGTTGTTATACTTATTTAGTCCAGATCCTATCATATGTCAGTAGTTACAAATTAGACGGCAAAATTGAGAAAATTTGAATATGCAGGTTACCCCATTTTGTTGTGGCATATACCAGACACCAACATTATTTGCCGAGCTTGATATTTTTTTTTGATTGGGTATATATAGTTATACTTTGCAAGTAGATATGTTGTTTTACAATAATAAACGGGTCTTGGAGTATTTTGGCTCTGAAAGATGACCAAAATCAGCCATTTTGGACATGTAGCTAAATAAGACATATTGAAACAGTTAGATTATACATACACTTAATAGACAGCATTGTTAATTCTATGCATTCTTACACTTAAAGTGATGTATTACTAGGAACAACTATCAAAAAATTATAAAAGTTACCATATTTTTTTATTTAAAACAGCGAAATATGCCAAAAAAGGCTTATTTTTGCTGTTTTCGAGCAATTTCATCTGTTAAAACATGGCGCTCAAAAAATATCCAGATCGGTTTAATATTTTCCCAAAAAAATTTGTGTGGTTATTTACATTACTAAGGTGCACCAATATGACAAATATGAACTCATTTGGAAAAAGTGACATTCGGACGGTTTTGCATGGTTTTCTGGCAGATTGGCTCTTAAAGGAACGACTTGTAGTTTTTTTACCCCTCTCCATGGTATCTTGTCTCTTTTTTAAATATAATTTTGAAATTGACCTTTAAGATATCTATTAATGAAATAGTGATATATAACTGATTATTCCAACACAACACAAACATTTTATTTATCATCTGTTCCGATTTCAACAGCCTTTACCAATAATACAACGAATGTGTTATAGGTTATGGATTCCTAACACAACTATACAATGAATTCAAACATCGAAGGCATATAACACTATGTCCCTTATACATAATATGAAACAAAGATATTCTAATTAGTCAAACTCTGTGCAGTGGGCTATATCACTGAAATTTTGTCATTCGCAATGTAAACCGTTAATCTGGTGCCAAAGAAAACCTTTAGTCTGTCAATAGAAACATTATCTTACCAAATTGATCCTTCGTAAAGGAACTCTTCTAAGAGATCGTAATCGAGCACAGAGTGTTCTAACTACCTCTTGTAATGTGGATTTTGATGGATTTGGATATTCCTTTTGTCAGTATGTATGCATCCTTGGCTATAAGATTAAAGTTATGACTTTGATATGTTAGGTATCTTTGATGATTTTTTTAACCGCGGGGTCGATGCTGTTCCCGGTGAACGTTTTTGTCTACGAAAGTTTCACAATCATAGTACAATAGCAGCAAGAATTCAGTCTGAAACGGTCATTTTGGTCTGATAAAGACTTAATCGACTGAATTTACCACAAGAGAAAAAACGTTAAGACTTTATTTCAGATTTCAAACGCCGTTCCAATCGAGAGTCACTACAGGCAGTTCAGTCGGTTCATTAATGTCAAGATAAACAAGACCAAAATCTCTAGCATTTGATTCAGATACGTTAAGACCGTTTTACACGAAATATGACCAAACTGTAAAAATAACGTTCAAATATTTGTCAGATTGTGTACAGATCCGTCTGAGTATGCCTGTATAATACTAGCAGTAATGCACCTGCAGGTTGATGCAGTTACACTTGTAAATCTGGTCGAAAATAAGACAACTTTCTGACAAAACTAGTTCTGAAGAAAGCAATTTGACAGAACTCTTAAGTCATTATTTGGACATTCTATTTTATTTGTTCATATGTAAAAGAGCTAACATAGTTCATGTTCGATTTCATTTAACAATTTTACTTAAGTAATCGAAACGTAGTCGAAAAGGTAATCGATGATTATAACTTTTTTCGTCGTCAGTCTTATATAACAGCCACAACCATTAATAACAAAAGCAACACGACGGGTGCCACATGTGGAGCAGGATCTGCTTACCCTTTCGGAGCACCTGAGATCACCCCCAGTTTTTGGAGTTCAGTATTTTTGTGATTTTACTTTTTGGTGGGGTTCGTGTTGCTTAGTCTTTAGTTTTCTATGTTGTGTCATCTGTACTATTATTTGTCTGTTTGTCTTTTTATTTTTGGCCATGGCGTTGTCTGTTTGTTTTCGATCTATGAGTTTGACTGTCCCTCTGGTATCTTTCGTCCCTCTTTTAAACTACTTCTTTGACAGTTAAAAAAAATATCACCATTATATGAAAATGAATTATATAACACTCTTTATGGTTAAAACAATATTTTGCTGGATAAAAAAAAATTACATAAAACAGTTACATTCCGGGTAGACGGCACGAACTCCGTATCATAAATGTTAACAGCTATTACTTTTGTATCCAACACAGCTAATACATATTTACACCTTCAAACCTAATGCACAATTGATTCCTTACGTTCAAATAATTAATGTATGTTGTATAAATGCACATACATGCTTTATATCTATTTAATCTTAGCTATAGACATTTTTTATAATATTGATTGAATATACTATCTGAACAATTGCAGAATCAACCTGTCAAGGATGTATAAAAATCTAAGTTATATTCAACTTTTGTTGACTTTTCGGATGCCTAAATATAAATGTTAGTAGTGTGGATACAATCATTTCCAACCATTAAGGAATAGAATACACAAAATACCCAAGTATCTGTAGGTTTTTCCCTTAAATAATTGTCACATTGTAAAATGGACAGTTTTTTTTCACCAGAAATGGGGCAAGTTAGAGAATATATAAGAAGTAGTGCATTCAGAAACGATAATACAACTTGCGACTAACTTGATAGAAGTTTGATACTTGAACAGTACCAATATAAGTTTAACCTTTAATTCTAAGTGAAATATTTTAAGAATATTTTTTGTCTTATTAATGATATTGTACTGACATATACAATTGCTGCAAATGGAGTGGCACTTTCATTAGAAAGATTTGGTTAGTGTCACTTACGTCTAATACATCATTAAAATACACAATATTTACAGTTTTTAAATGTAAAAAAAAAAAAAAAAAAAATGCAAATGCAAATGCGAGCTGAGTAAAAATAGACAGGGTTTTTCTATCTGAACCAGGGATAGATATATAAATGCACACATGTTTTTTCTGTCTTCGATATCGCTGTTTATTTACTTAAAGATAATTCAAAGAAGGTTACAAATAACATAAACTACTATAATTTGTTAGATACTAATCAGCAAACAAAACTAACAAAATTAAACCTTTCAACTATTATGTCAAATGGTTCATGTGCATCATTCACTTGCTGTTCATGATTTCTTTAACGTGTTTAACGTGTCTTTTCTAATTTCAAATTATTCTTGCATTATCTTTACCAACACTTTTTTGGTGACAGGTAACCCGTATCTTAAGAATTGATTTTTTGGTCGATACTATATAAAAAATGATATTTTGAAACATGCGATACAGACTGATCGGTGTATCTGTCCGTTCGTTCTTTCGTTCTTTTGTTATATCTGCTACTGATCTTGAACCACTCGGCAGAATTGTGTAACATCTTCACTTATTATTACTCACATTATATACTTTTGTTACGTCTTTTTAATTTTTGCTTCTAAGATATTTTTAGTGGCTTTTCCTTGTTATATTCCACCACTACAATTTACAATTATATTATTCTCCTCTTAAACCATAAAATGTGGTTTCGTGAAACGTTCTGCATTTCTAGAACATTGAATGCAAGTGTTTACCTCTCCTTTTTTCCGAATTATTTACAGTCCTTGGATGGTGTAAACTTCCCACTAACACCATACACCATTACACCATTCACCATACACCATTACACCATACACCCTGTGCCATTACACCATACACGTTACACCTTTGCACCATGCACCTTACACATTACACCATAATGCAATTTGATTTCAAAGAAAGCGTGCGACTCAAACATTATTTATTTATTTTAAAAAACGAATTTTGATCACAATATTATGAATTAATGTATAAAATTGAAAATCAGTTCTTTTCAATATTTTGCATAGTTTTAAATAGCGTACACCATTCATTCACACCATTCCCGATCGCACGTTACACCATTCCCCTAACACCATACACCATAGCACCATATACTTTCTACCATTGCACCATATGCCATACACCATTACACCATACACGTTTTTTTTGGAAAGTTTACACCATCCAAGGGCTGTATAAGGTTTCATTTAGAAAATCTCTTAATTTACATGGGCTGTGATATCATTGTGTTAACATTGTTCGCAGTGACTCTAGTTTATTGATACAGGTGAATTCTTTAGTGACTTTTTTCTGTCTATTTTCAGGTAAAAAATATGTTTACTAGTAAAATTGTTTTCATTATACAGTGAAAAAATGTCACATGTTGTGTTTTGTTTATACAGGGTAATAACTTTTATTAAGTAGATATAGCATATTAAAATTCAAACTAAGTTGCAAAATTTTGAAACAGATATGAAAAGATTGCTCTTACAAAAGAAGGGCGGAAGATACCAAAGAGATAGTCACACTCATAAGTCAAAAACAAACTGAAAATGTCATGGCGAAAATTTACCAAAAGACAAACACATGTCTTCAAAACACAAGAAAGAAACTAAGGACTGGGGAATATGAACCCCACCAGAAACACTGTGAGTAATATCAGGTGCTCGAAAGGATAAGTAGATCCGGTCTACATGTGGCACCCGTCGTATTGCTCATGTAAGCTAGAGCCCGTTTGACAAGTCCAATTTAGTAGGTCACATTCGAGGAAAAGACAGCCGGATTGTGGCTACAACTTTTGCAACATATCCGTCGTCATCTGTGAAACAGATATTCCCTAACGTTCAACCAACTTGCCATGTCGTCTGTAAAATTTTCGAAGGTATGATTCAATTTCACTCTTTATTTAAATCTTCCATTTAAGCAGCAATCCGATATCATGGAAATAATGGTAGACAATACAAGTTCTAGAATATCGTATTAACTAGAATATCTCTACTCCCTGTGAAGTTGCTGCTAGAATATTTCGACAAAAATATTTTAAATTCACAATTAAGAAGCAGACATCATTCCTTTTGTTGGAATGTTCTATTCTCAACAGACCTTTATTGTCATTATTATTCTAGATGTGAATCACGATATGAGACGGACTTAACTGTATCTGATGTATCCTTTATTTCACGTTCGATGAGATAAAACCGTTAAGCATAATTACCAAAATTTAGTTATTCAGTGAGAGGACATCATCAATGAAGCGGAACGTGAAATTAGAGGATAATGTTAGCTTCTTTTCATTCCTCCTAAGCTAGCTTTGTTTCAATATTCATTAGAAGCTCTTTTATGACATCTGACCTATAAGAATAAAGAACAATCGACATGGAGATGCGCACAGTTGGTTCCTATGGCAATGATAAATTTTTATTTAAAATATAAAATTCTATAGAAAAAAATGAATAAAAAAGGGGAACCTTTTGCTTTAAAACAAAATAAAATAAAACAATACAGTAAATGTATATTTTCTAAGTTACATCCCTTGCTATAGCTAAGTTCAAATTGATTTTACTTAATTAAATAATATTCTTTATGTTAAACAATCATAAATAACAGAACAAAGTGTCTTCATATGAAAAGAGAACCTACAAATTTGCATATTCCATTAAACATTTTTCCCGAATGTATTCTAATGTTTAACGATAAAAGATGACGGAAGACTCCTGTACTTCTTAAAGTGTACGACTTGGATCAAAATGCACACTTTAATTGTTTTTTTTTTCTCTTTCAAACTCCGATCAAGCATGTATTTCATGGGACGTGTCTGTTTTAAAAGCCAAGCAATTATTCATTTTTAGTTATTTATTCCATTATTTGCACTTCAAGTAATATGTTACCTTTATTTACAGGTAATCAAGGACAAATATGGAAGATATAAAAACACTAAACAAGGTATTATGTATAACAAGAAAAATAACTATAAAATGGCAGCGATGTAACTTAACCGTTTGTGCTACATACCAATATTCATTTATAAATGACACATTTCAAGAAAATAGCACGTGACCTTTTAAGTTTAATCTGTATTATAGTAACCATTTTAACTTTTGAATGTCGCCGGCAAGCAATGCTAGTTTTAGTACATATATTGTTACCAGCAATCAATCGAAAAAAATGTTACAATTTCGACTGAATTCCTTACATGCTAGGTAGAATGTGTCTTTCTTGCCTTATATACTAATTTATGTGGATCATGTACGATCGTTAATTAACTAATAACTATACAGAACATTAAGCAGTTGACAGAAGTAATAAAGAATAATTCGTCCGACGTCAAACTCTCAAGAAATTTTTTTTGCTAAACTTATGATGCAAACAATAATATTTATTTACATGTATTAAACAAGAGATTTCTATCACAGTCTGTGTTTTTTCATTGTCCTATTTAAATGAAACAAAACTTAATACTGAAGATCGATGCTTTTTTAAATTTGTTTTTATGAATGTAATAGTTACCGGTGTAACAAATGTTTAATATTTATGAAACACTGAAATTGATTATTTGTATTTACAGAAGTTCCTAAATGCTGCCGGATATTCGTCTGTACGCGTAGTACAGAAATGTCTATATTTAGGTGCTGATGTCAATTGCACAGATGTCGACACGGTAAGTCAAATCTTTAACAATAAAGGGCTAGTGTTTATTAAATCGTGGTTTATTTCTTTCAACATACCTAACAGTTAAGTACTTTGAATCGTTTTTTTACAGATATTAACTTTTTCTGTTTACACTCTTTTCTGTTCACATCCAAAAAATTATAATCACCGGGATATTTTTCAAACTACAAGTCGTGCAAAATTGCCCAAATTTGCGTAGATTGTTCATGAAAAAACACACTTTTGTGAATAACAATAAAATAAAATATGAGAAGATAGGTTTTATAATATGTTTTAAAAAAATCAAACTAAAAAAATGGTGTCACCGAACTTTTTTTCTTTCTATAAGTAAAAAATGAAAATTTCACTAGCATATGTAATAATCTTGTAAAAAGCTATTTCTTCCATGTTCTTCTGTGATTTTTTTTTTCACAATGGGCATCCTAATGAGATATGAAAAGCTAATAGCAAGGAGATAACTTTCATTTTTACGTTGGCTACGACAATGTTTTGTAATTTTTCGGTAGCACAGAATGTCTAATTTTAAAATGAAATCCCAATGTCAAAAACTTTCTTCTATTCATCGATGTTTGCTAATATATTAACCTCTCTATACTAACTGCTTTGATTCAATGTATTATAATAAAAACTAGCTTGGTTATGTTGTATATTTGTCAATATATGGAATCCTGACCAGTTTCTACTTGGAAATAAAGTTATACTAATCAGTACAAAATGTATTGGTAAACTCTATTGATCTTCATGTTGTTAATATTGTTCAACATTCAGTTATAACTGGATGTAAAGTTTTTTTATTCACAATGGCCATCATAATGAGTTATGAAAAGCTATTAGCCAAGAAATTATTTCCATTTTCACGTTGGCTAGGAGAATGTTTTGTTATTTGTCAGTAGCACAGAATGTCCAATTTTAAAATGAAATCTCAATGTCAAAAGCTTTCTTTTATTCATTGATGTTTGGTAATATATTATCCTCTCTATACTAACTGCATTGATCCGATATATTATAATAACTAGTTTGGTTATGTTGTAAATTTGTCAATATATTGAATCCCGACCAGTTTCTACTTGGAAATAAAGTTATACTAATCAGTACAAAATGTATCTGTAGAGGATAAAAACAAATTTCTTGTGTGATTTTGTTTTCACAGTGGCCATCATAATGAGTTATCAAAATATTATTTTCATAATTTGAATACAAAAGTCTTTTTAAATAGTTTACGTCTTTCATTCTTCTTATGACACATGTGTTTTGGTAAGTTGACGTCAATAATAGACGGCAAGGTATATTCATTTTTTTTTATTTCATCATTTATGAAGGCTTTATATTGATTGCAATACTTGTATTTAATCATTGAAATACATCATTTAAAAAAAAGAAATACTAATATTTACTGTCCGATGTAGGGAGCCATGGGAATCTCACAGTCCAAATAAGTATAATAATAAGAAGATGTGGTATGATTGCCAATGAGACAACTCTCCACAAGTGTCCTTAAAATATATTTATTTGAGACGTCTCAACTTTCGGCATTGGTATTCTCTACTTAGGCATTGGACCTACAAATCATACTGATAAGTGCAGAACAACAAAACATGTTTGAGATTTATTATTTTATTATGGGCAATGGAACATTTGAGCTGTTATTTCGTTCGGAATTTTCTAGTTAAAAGGCGCTCATCCTATTTGAATCATGTTGCATCTTTTATATAAGTGCATTATATGTGTGCCTGATTATGTACCACGTCTTAGTAAAGTATAATTAATGTTAGAAGTCAAGACTTATGTAGTTTAACATATTAAGATTATTCAACTTTTGTTTGAAATAATAAATGCTAGAAATATAAAGAGTGGTTTACAACAACTCTCTTTAAAATCGCAAGATCATTAGCTAAACTACTAGTATACAATGGATGATTTATATATGTAAAGCATTCAATTGAGATGTAACTCACGAATCAGATGATATCATTGGTTTTTTATCTTCTCCTTTCATTTAAATGTTCTTTGAGCCTATATACATTTCGTTAGTTTGTTTCTATGAGTTTTTCTGTTTCATCATACTAGGATCGGTTTTTCGGTTTCTAAATAATAGACATCATGTTTTGTATAGATAATTGTACAATTTACTGTTGGCCAACCTTTTCAACAACAAACATATTTCTATTAGTTAATATATTATAGGGTGACACAGCATTACATACAGCTATTTTCACGAACAAAGAGGACAATGTTAAAATTTTACTTGACCGAGGATGTAATCCAAACCGCCAAAACAACCTGGTAAGAAGTGCATTTGAATTGTATCAGTGAACTTACATTCATTTAACGCACAACCCTGTCTCACATTTACAAAGAACGTTTTGGTTATCTATTATAAAAAAATAGTTTCCGGTAATATTGAAGCTCTTATCACGTACTTAAAACAACAACGTATGTGTCATTGTTAGTTAAACTGTTATTCGGAAAAGACTATTGGAAAGGGCTGTTTACAAATTTAGTTTACAGTAGCCTTCAAAAATGTGAGATACCTACCGCATGGAAAGCTATTAAAGGGACAGACACAGTCATAACAAAATATGTATGTTAAAAAATTTTATGAGTTCTCAATTCATTTTCTTAAAAGTGACTGTTTTGTTAAAAATCAGAAAATTAAACAAATCAGAAAAATAATTACAAAAGGCACGACAGCTGAGATCAGAGGTACGCATAAGCAGAATTGATCAAAATTCAAAAGCACAAAGTACAGAAATAGGGGGTAGTTTCAGGTACTGAAAGCTTATTCTAACACGTCGAAGTCCGAGTTTTCCTAATGCTTTCTGTCATTATGATTTTAGTCATGTTTTCTTACTTGTGTGTCAATTTTTGCATAATGAGCACAATAATGTTGATGACGACAATCATCAATATATCTGAGCGACTAATTGGATAACTTTGCATGGGGCTTTTTATGGTTTTTTAGAAGGTTGTTACTGATTTCCGCTTTGTGTGAAAGATACGAAAGAAATAAAAAAAAAAAGATGAACTATGCGAAAAATATCCATGTTAATAATTCAACATCCACACCTCAGATGTTTGTTAGCTGCTAATTTTGTAATTGAAACACTATTAAATGCACAGACTACTGCTAACAGAAATGATAGTAATAATATAACAATAATAGTGATCAGAACAACTATATTTGAAATATCATAATAATAATTATAAAGTAATGATAATAAAATGGCAACATGCTTTTTTTTCTCAATACTCAACGGTTTAGGGAATCTGGCTGATTTTTTAGCCTGAGGTAAACCGAGATGTGTTGTCATGAAACAGAAGCAAAAAATCGCGTGCTTTCGTAAAATGCACGTAAGCATTATAAACATAGCATAATGTTTTTTTTAAGTTCAAATTTCTGGAAAATGTGCACATGGAAAATAAACATACTTAGAGAGAATTCGTAAGGACTAAAAAGTTATGCAAACTTTATTGTACTATAAAATTTTAAGATGTATAAAAATGTAGGAACACAAATACCGAACTTCAAGGTATGTAAAAAAAGGCGGAATTCCATAAAAACTGATAAAAACAACGCTCGACTATATCATCTAGCGGAACGAATTGATTCCGAAGAAAATGGTGGTTCAATCTGGTTTAAAAGCTGGCTAAACCGTTCACTTGTATGATAGTTGTTGATATATAGTTATTATTTCGGTTTAAATGATAACATCATGGGACATCCGGAATATATATCACCTACCTGTTTGATAGTTTTGACCGCGTAGCAACATGAAACAGTCCCCACAGGAAATACTATATACAATGTACCTACTAATCACACACAATTAATTAACTTGCTGGCAGTCTTAAAGATTTTAAAGTTTTTTCCAAACTAACAATACGATATTCAGGTAAAAAACTCACTTACACTATATATGCACAGTTATGGTCAATATGATTGATTGTAACCCCATTTGTGGTATATATATGGGACAAAAGATCACAAGTGGGTTTTTTTTTTGTAATCAAAATATGCAAAAACATGACCTGATTTATGCCCAAGGAAGAATAATCCTAAGTGTTTGAATCATTTAAAACTTTATAGTCGTATATTTCAACAAAATGACCATAATAATAATATTGTATGCAAGTACATGAATTAGTCATATCAATTAAAAATATAAATTTCGGAAATACGATTCAAAATTTTCCAATGGGTTATTAAGTTGATCTACTACGCAATGTTATACATATATTGACATAATATTAACAATTATCTACATTCTAGTCAAATAGGAGAATACATAGAAGTTGAATCTGTAAAATAATAATTGTACCTGTTCAAAAAAGACTATCATACGCTTATTTTTTTTTTGTACGCTGGTTCAATTAAAAAAGCTTCAAAAATGACTTACAGCTGATTTTTTATAATACATTATGATATATTTTTCCTGCTCTTAATTGTTATATGTTGTAAAAATGGTTTATTTTTATTTCCAGTTTTGATAATGATTTAACTTTTTCTGATAAAATACGAACTATAGCTATAAGGGAAGAATTTTACCACCTTTGAAATAAAAAAATGCATAGGTTAGATCCTTTGTTTTTTAAATGTGAGCAAAAACTATATTAATTGTTTTGATATATATATATCTATTCAGATATATATTTAAATGAATCACAGAGGTTAAATCAGAATATTATATTTACAAAACATCCCTATCTTACGTCCAGATTTTGTTTTGGTTTTTGTACCTAAGTTAGCTAATGACACGCTGCAACTGTCTTTTTTGATATTTCATATATAATATTTGTCAACATTGTGCACCAAAAATATTCTTATTTGTAGATTATAAACCATCTATGTGTTCTCCTTGCACACATTACCTTTCTAAATGACATTTTGTCATTGACATCAGACGCAACCGAACTCTAGGACGATTATGTTCAGGACTTCGGGCAAGTTTATTTACTACCGTTATTTCCCCATAGCTGTAGTTGGTGTCTCTAGAAGTTATCATTAACTATATTTACTCAGCTAGATATACCCTTTTTGACGAAACCTCCACAAGAGGTGATATCGGCCAAGTGGTTATAAAAACTAATTCGAGATAAGTCTACTCTAAAAATATCAGTGAAACGATATATAGATTCAAAAACAAATCAAATACTTTCGGAGAGCATTTTGTATTTATATTAAAATCCAATGCAGTAATTAACTTCGTCGTTCTTTTCAAAAAATTTTCAAACTGGGATGATAAGAATAGTTCTCTTAAATCTACAACTTTTATTGAATACGAAAATCGTAGAGGAATAACTTCTTCGAGAACGAATACACTGGAAATTGATACCGTACACCAGAGTGCATAGCCCTTCTTATTTAGAATGAAAAAAATGAAATAAGTGTTGTATTTCAATCAAGTAAATGTAAACTACAAACCGATTTATTTTGGTTCTCTTGACAACTGTACTTCCAATACCGTTAAAAAACTCGTTGTGAATAATTGTGACAAAATAAGGCATATTATGTAAAAAGCATGATATACTATCTCTGAAGAGTAAGAATAACTGTCTAAAAGTCTTTGATAAAATTCCTTCCTTTAATTGTCTTTACGTCTCGTCGAAATTTGAAAGTTTACTTTCAAATCAAAAAATGTACAGTGTTAATGACATTTTCCATATCACTGCATCATTAATAAATTTATAGGTTGATTGTTACATGTATATTTTACAACTGTTGGCTAAAATATTTATATTATAAATTTTAGACGATTTAAGGTGTGATTATACATGCATGTCCTTTCTTCACAGAATAGATAAAGTAAATTGTTGTTACTAACAACAAATGTGACAAACTCTGCAACATTTACAACTTATAACGGTCATTTTGGCAAATGTTCATAGAATTGGACCTACCTGTCACAATATTGTAAAACGCCATTTGCAAGCAAGTTTTTTTTTCAATCTTATAATCACATCACGTGAACTCAGAAAATACGGTGGGGCCATATGCTATTATTAGCAGTACCATGGAATGTCTATTTACAGAATAAAACCTCAATTTTATTTATTGGTGTTTGTTGATATATCATTATCCATAAACGTACTGCTTTGATTCGAGGTGTTATAATAATAGCTAGTTTTGTCATGTTATATGATTTTTCAATATACTACTTCCTGTCAGCTTTTTTTTAGAAATTAATTTATATTAATTATTGAATAATGTATATTTAAAGTCTATTGTACCCCTACATGTTGTTGCTTTTAAAAACATTCAGTAATAACTGGTTGTACAGGATTGTTCTGTTTTGTATGATTTCACAGCGCATCCTTATTAGTTATCAAAATGTTGTTCTTACGGTTTGAATATAAGGGTTTAATGGATTAAAATGATTTACAAACTCATACGCTTATTTCAAAAACATGCTTCTTGAAATCTTTTTATGACACCTGTGGTTTGGTAAGTTGATGTCGATGATAGACCATTATATCCAAGTTTTTCTTTCATTCTTTATAAACGCTTGATATTGATTCCAATACTTATATTTAATCATCGAAATACATCATTTGAATCAAGTAGTAATAAAATATTTACTGTCCAATGTAGGGTTCCTTCGTGATATCACAGTCCAGATCAGTGTCCATAAAATATACGTATTGGTGTGTCCAGACTTTCGGCATTAATATATTTTACGTAGGTATCGAACCTATAATTCATACTAATAAGTGGAATAAACACAAACGACATAAGTTATACTTTACATCTATAAAGTATCTGACGAAGTTTGCATAGAGATGGTTAATTTGAATGTAACGTCTCATTAATTTTAATCAAAATGTATCGGGAGTAAATACAAGAAAATATTACTCGAAGCATGTTCCATCTCGACTAACAAATGCATTATACTTCTGATACTTATTCAAGTTAAGTATACACTGTGTATAAATTGATTGAAATATCAGAAATCCTCTATTATTTTTTTGTTATTCAGTTCATATTTTTCTGGTAAACGGGCGCTTTTCCTATTTCTTTCACATTTCATCGTCTATCTAAATGTATTATATGTATGTCTATTTCTGTTCCACACCTAAGTAAATTATGACTCATGTCAAAAATTAAGACGTAATATGTTAATATGTTATAGGGTGATACAGCCTTACATATAGCTTGTTGCTTGGACTATCACTTTGACATTGTTCAAATTTTGTTTGACAGGGGATGTAATCCAGACATCCAAAACAAACAGGTAAGAAGAACTTTCGGTTTTTATCAGTAAACTTGCATTCATTTGATTAACAAACATATCTCACATAAACAAAGAAAATTTCTGTTATTTATTATACAAATTATTTTCAGACAATATTGAAGCTCTTATTACGTACTGCTAAGAGTCTGAAAAGACCATAATTTGTGGTCAACCAGTAAGGACGGCAACATATTTTACTTGACAAGACTCGACATAATTCGCCAGTACTTAACTTGTCTCGCAAATGCTCGACCAGTTTCGATCAATGCCCGACCAGTCTCGACCAGTCTTGACCTTTGAATCATTTTCAACTGGTCTCGACTCAGTCTGAATCAGCTCATATGGTCCCCTAGCTTTTTTTTAACATGTTAATCAAATCCTTAAATTTGACCACAATAAACTAAACTACCAAATAACCTTGCATTTTGTAAGATCAATATATAATTAAGATAGCTAATGTTTTATAAAAATCCAAGTCAATTTGAATAAAGTTATAATAATTTAAAAGGTGACTATCTGAATTTAGACAGAACTGAAAATTCTAGCTTCTCTTTTATCTATTATTTGACAGAAAGAAACGAAACTACAAATTAACCTGGCATCCTGAAAGATCAATATGCAGTTGAGATAGCTGTAGAGTTTCATAAAAATCCAAGTTGATTTAAAAAAGTTCTAGAAATTTTTTAAAGGGACTATATGAATTTTGTCTGAACTGAAAATTCTAGCTTTTTTAACCTTTAATTAATACTTAAATTTGACAACAATAAACCAAACTACAAAATAACCTGGAGATTTGTAAGATCAATACATAATTTTGATTACTGTAGAGTTTCATAAATATCCAATTTCGAAATATTTTGATATTTCACATTTAACACTCCATGCATAAGTTGTTCCATTTCTTTTGGATCTCTTCAGAATCTCTCCTGCTCCTATGATGTTGTTATATTTTTTATTTTCTCCCGAGCTCTTTTCGTCTCTCTTTTAGTAATAGTAGGAGAAATGTTCGCTTTACAATATATTTGTCCCATGCTCGTCTATCTGTAGCTGTAGAGTTTTATAAAAATCTAAAATGATTAGAAAAAGTTATACAAAATCATAAAGGTTACTATCTGAATTTAGCCTTTACTGAAAATTCTAGCTTTTTTATCTTTTAATTAAATCCATAAACTTGACAGCAATTAACCAAACTGATTCAGACCGGGTCAAGACCAGTCGGGACTAAATTTTAAGATCAGGACTTGTCGAAAATAGGTCATGACTGGTCGAGACTGAGTCAAGACAAGTCATGACGGTATTACGATTGATTGAGACTGATCGAACATTGTTTGAGACTGATCATTTGTCGAGAACATATTCAGATTATACCAAGATTATCAAGTACTCAATCAGAACTTTTAACGAAGTCTAGACCAAAGTCAAGTACAGTTAAGTACAGTTAAGTACTGTCGATATAATGTCGAGTCTAATGTCAAGTAAAATCTGTGCTCGACCATACTGGTTGTGCACAAAACATGGTATTTTCAGACTCTGAACAGTTTGTAGTGTTAATACAACGTGCGTGTCATTGTTGATAGGTATACACACAGTCGTTTGACAGCGTTTAGATGATAAATTGTACAGATATTTTAGTTTTAGTTTTAAATGCGATAATGTCGAAGTCCGAATTTGCGTCATAATCAACACTTAATTAAGTGGATTCGGAACAGTTTCACACTATATCACTGTTGATATTTTGAGCTATGTTGCAGATCGAGATAAGTTCTTTGGAAAACATATGTTATATTTTTTTTTCGCATTTGATAAATGACTTGTTTATTTTCAAAAGTTGATTTAATTGTTATACTTCAAGCTAAAATAAGTTCCATTTTCTGACCTTCATTTAGCAGGTTTACAAACTTCTTGTATAGCATGCTTGTCTAGAAAAAATGTTCAAACTCATCAGGTAAAACTAAACCGACTACGTCGTCGCAAAAACCGAAAAAGACCAAAAGACAAACTACAGTGTAAAACAATTCAACCCAAAACATTAAAGACTGAGCAACATGAACCGGGTCCAAACCGGAGTGATCTAAGGTGCTCTGGAATGGTTAACAGATCATGAACCACGTCGTGTTAATTCGTTAAAATATGTTAATAAGTTATATCAAGTTATTAGTCATCACACAATAACGGATTAGTAATTGACTTGTATCAAACCCCAAGACATCAAATTCATTAACCATCGGTCATATTATCTTCTAGCCCTGAAACTTGACCGAATGTGCAAAAGTTTCAAGAAGAGCGGAATAAATGATGCAAAGTTCTGCCAGATGTGTTCTTAATTTGCCGCAGCAGAAATGTCTGAAACTTTTCTGAAAATTTTGAAAACCTTTACGGCCTTTTTTTTTTATCTTTTTTGATTTCTACTTTCATTTTATAATCGAAATTTTTTTTTCATTATTCATTTATTAATGTAAAGAAATCCCTGGTAAATTGGTACCTATTTACCTTCATTACATCAATACAATTTGTACATTTACTTTCATATTTTAAACAATGTTTTCTATAATTTATTCGTCAATTGAAAGCAACAATGTAATCAATATCCATCTTGTTTTGATCTTAGCATCCTTTCGTATACCATCCTCGCAAATTCACAATTGAATTTTCTACACTTTACACAAGTATTCCCAATTCAAAACTAAAACAAAAATAAATTGGACGAGTTGGGTTGGTCCTGCTATGTTTCATAAAAAAATAATGACCAACACAGATACATTTGTTTTGTCTTAAAGATGGGGGGGGGGGGGGTAGGGTTAGGGGGGTGGGGGTAATTCAAACACAAAATTATCTGAAACTGATAGTATCAAGATGCTTGATTTCTTGATTGACATCATTTTTGTTAATTTTGGAGGACTTTTTTTCAACAAACAATCGGCATTCCTATGGGAACCAACTGTGCTCCTCTTCTTGCCGACTTGGTACTTTATTTATATAAGGATGACTTCATACGGGAGCTTCTTATGAAGAATGAAAAGAAGCTATCATTATCCTTTAATTTCACTTTCCACTATACAGATGATATCCTGTCACTAAATAACTCAATGTTTGGTGACCATGTTTGACGCATCTATCCCATTGCACTTGCAATAAAGGATACAACAGATACAGTTAAGTCTGCCTCATATCTTGAACTACATTTTGACATTGACAATGAGGGTCGGTTGAGAAAAAAACCTGACGACAAAAGATATTATTTCAGCTTCCCAATGGTTAATTTTTCATTTCTTTGTAGCAACATTATAGCAGAGCCAGCATCCGGAGTATATATATCCCATTTGATATGATACTCAAGGGCTTGCGTTTTCTATCATGATTTCCCTGATAGAGGGTTGCTACTCACAAGGAAGCTTTGCAACAAAGAATTCTAAGTGCTGAAGTTGAAATCATTCCTTTGAAAATTGTAAAATACGGACGCAATCATGAGTTGGTTGACCTTTGTGGAATATCTGTTTCACAGATAACGACTAATATGTTCCAATCGTCGGAACCACAATACTGTCATCATTTTTCCCGAATGTGACCTACCGAATTAGACTGATCACCGGGTTTGTACTTATATGAGGAACACGACATGTGCCACATGTGGAGCAGGATCTGCTTTCCCCTTTCTGAGCACCTGAGATCACCCCCGGTTTCAAGTAGTGTTCATGTTGCTCAGTCTTTGGGTTTTTCTATGTTGTGCGCTGTATACTGTTGTTTGTCTTTTGGTCTTTTTCTTTTGTCATGGCATTGTCAATTTATTTTGAACTTATGAGTTTGAATGTTTGTTATGTATGTTTTGCCTCTCTCTTATACATAAACGATTTTATTTAAATATATGGGATGGTTTTTCGTTCCTGATTGTTAATTTCCCAATTTTAGACGAGTATTTTCCTTTGCTCCAATTTAGGGTGTCTATTTATCCCAAATCGTTCGCTATGTCTTTGTCTCTAGTGATGTTTAGGATTTCAATGAACGTAAACTATGTAATGCTGTTTAATTATTAGTTCAAGAATTGTGTTACCACGAATTACTTTAAACTAGATTCAATCATCAAAACGATGTTATAGTTTGAAGTTTGACAGAACTTGTAGCAACTTGTTTACAAATCGGGTAGTTAGATAGTTACCCAAAACTTTCAAAGATAGAATATGTAAAAGATTTTTCAAGTTATTGAAACTAATGTTTCCACATAATCAATATACTTTTAACCTTAAGAATAGCCAATTTGAGCATGTAATAACAGATATAAAACAAATATACGTGGTAAACCAGTCAATAAAGGCTATTATGCAGACTTCATAAACATATTGAAAACACATATTAACATATGGGAAGTGAAAGTTTGTGATCTTTTCCCTTTTTCTTCATGTACATATTATGTACATTTAAATGTCATCATACTATAGATTCGCACAAAACAAGGTCCTTGTGTAACCATTTTTTTTTGGGGGGGGGGGTAAAAATTACGTGATTTAAACTGTTAGCTTTAAGGCAATTTTTCACATCTTGCAGAGCGTACTCTGTTATACATGGATAGATGTTTTCTCAAAGTTAACATTATTGTTCAGATAAATAAAGGAAGCTCCCTTTCGGTGGATAACATGTCCTGGCTTGTCGTTCTGAAGTTACAGGACTCTAACTGTTAGATCTAAGTAAATGTTTCACATGTTGTACCATAACTTAAGTTTGCTTGGATTGCTTTACTTGACAGTTTTCATACGATTCCATTAAAACAGATCCCGAGTTTTTATTCCAGAGTTACATAATGTATGGGACTTTGACCGTCAGATAATAAGATACATTTTACATGTCACTCATTAGCTGTAATATGCTTGTATCAAATTTCTACAAACTTAATACTGCTGTAGATATTGGTAAATTGTAGACTTGCTTTGTATTTTGGCACTTTTTTTGTTGTTTGTCATTCCAGAGTTATGGGACATTAAATGATATATATATATATAATATTTATACACCTTAAGTTGTCCTCATGCATGAATTCTACTGAACCATTTTATTTACTTCTGCTTAAATGCCTTCGAAACAATTTTTGTTATCTTGCAACAATTTCAATATGCATGATACTGGCGTATCATGCCCCCTTTGTGCAGCTACCTACTTTATTTATTTTCAGTATGACGTGTCCACTGAATGAAAGAGAAGCGAAAGATACCAAAGCGACATTCAAACTCATAATTTGAAAATAAACTGAAAACGCCATGCCTTTAAAAGAAAAGGACCAACAAACAAACAACAGTTCACAAAACACAACATCGAAAACTAAAGACTGAGCAACATGAACATGACGAACCCCAACAAAAACTGATGGTGATCTCAGGTGTTTCGGAATGGTAAACAGATCTTGCTTCACATGTGGCACCCGTCGTGTTGCTCATGTAAGCACAAACCCGGTGGTAAGTCTAATTCGGTTGGTCACATTCGGGGAAAAGGGGACGGGACAGTAGTTACGATAACAGATATTCCATAACAGACAAACAACACGTGATGGCATCCGCAACCCTCTATCAAGGAAAACATGATAGACAATACAAGCTCTAGAATAATTAATCAACTGGGTGATATACACTTTAAATGCAGGCGCTGCTGGAATATTGTTACATAGAAGAGGAAAGTTCGAAATTGGGAGGCTGAAATCATATTTTTTGTCGTAAAGTTTGTTTTCAACCGACCCTCTCTGTCAAATATGTAGTTCAAGATATGAGGCAAACTTAACTGTATCTGTTGTATCCTTTATCTCAAGTTCGATATCGATGGGATAGATGCGTTAAACATGGTGACCAAACATTGAGTTATTTAGTGAGAGGACATCATCTTTATTGCAGAAAGTGAAGTTTAAAGATAATGCTAGTTTCTTTTCATTATTCCTTAGAAGCTTCCTATATAAATAAAGGAACAAGTCGGCAAGAAGAGGTTCACAGTTGATTCACATGGGAATGCCGATTGTTAGTTGTAAACAAACGTTCTTTAAACATTCAACATAGTCTCCAAATTTTGAATAATAATCTGTCAATTCGATTTAAACATATTGACAAGTTGTGTTTTTATAATATGAAAACATGGATATGTGGTAACACTTGTATGGGTGTCAAAGAATCAAAAGGACGAGGTTATTCTCAATGACATATCATTCTACGGTCTTAAAGAATATCGTTTACACAGTGTGCTATTGACCTAAAATGATATGTACTAGGTCAGTAAATTTCATATGGGACCAGAGCGAGCGAAGCTTGATCCCCATATTGAGTGTAGTGACCCCGTATATATTGAATAAGGACACTAGCGTATTGTGTAACAAATTTATTTTGCCCAATATGGAGATTCATATGTATTTTACAACATAATAATATATATCTCGCAGATGATGATATAATGATCAATATGACCCATTTAAGCAATAGTAAGAACCTATTGACATTGGTGAATACAAAAACAAATGTCATTAATAAAACTTAAATATCAAAGCATAACTACTATATGTGTATTTGAAATAAGCCACGCTCATTGACCGTTTATTTAAAATAAAACACGCCCAATGACCTAATATTAAATATACACGGTTCCTTCACATTTTTTGGAAGTTTATTGGGTATGACAATGAACAATAATCATACTGAATACTTGGTAAGCTTAAACCAATAGGCCCGTGCATGACGAAATATGGGACAATTTAAAAGAGAAAAACCGGCGACCTGATTTATGTTAAAGAAAATCAACAATAACGGCGTACAGCAAGGAATACAAGTTATATCACACAGCAACCAATTACTGTTATGAAGCACATTTAAAAGTATTTATTTTTTTTAAGCTGTCAAGAAATTGACGCTCTGTTCTGTTCTGTACATGAATGATCCTCCGTTATATATCGTAGCACTCCCACTTGGGATATAGGTTTAACATTTAACACATATTTACAAGGATATTTACATGGTGTGATGGGTGCTTAAATGTATTAGTTTTATATACAGAAGAGAAATGTGGATTTTAAAACAAGTGTTTATAATTATGTGCTATTTGCATCGTTGATAGTTCTACCTAGGTTAAAATTGCAGCATTTAAACCTGATGAACTTGATGATTACAAGATTACAAGTTTATATCTTTAATGACTTAAAAAAAAGAAATAAAGGGGGACGAATAATGATATAAAAAATTCGGCTCCATTATGATATATTACAAACCTGTTCGTGCATTTTTTATTCTTATTCATTGCAAAATAATTACCTTAGATACATTGGTCGATCGCATTTAATAAAGAATCTTTTTTATTTACTTATTGTACCTAGAACTTATTTACCCGGTCGTTTCGCTGAGTTTCTATTTATTTTAAGTTAATAGAAGCTTTACATATTTGCAACGCCTCCTTAGAATCAGTGGTCTAACTTAGGATCCGGAAATAGACAGCGAAATACCATAATTTACAATTTTAGAGAATAACATTGCCTTTGGCTTATTATCTCCGGTTAATAACCAGACGGTAGTTAAGCGGAAATACAAATCTGTCCGAAACGGGGAAATTTTGGCTGCAATAGGAATGTATTTACAAAATAAGTGCATATCCCATTTACTGATAGTGGCCGTTATTGCTTGTAAATGAATTTCGTTTTGTTTTGGCATTTGTCTACCGTAGATGAAAAAAAAAAGGTGGAGTTAATAGCTTTACTTACGATTTTGGTCATAGTTCAACGTTATTAAAGAACGGCATACGTTCGATCTTATCAAAGTGTCACTCAAAATTGTTAAGATTTGTTTCAGGTCGACCCAATTCAACACTGTAATTAAATCTTTGAATACTGTATAAATATTCATTTTGTTACCAGTAAATTACAGCCATACTAAATATTATTATTATACACATATGCACATTCACGGTACTACAATCTGTCGATAACTACATTTTGGTATCGTACAAGGTCATGTTTTTTCTGTGACTGTTAGTGAAGTCTTCACATTAAATCCGTTGTATGTTGGATGTGTACTGAATGATAGTTTAGTCTTAGATACATAATTTTTATTAATAGATATTCGCTTTGAACTAGTGTCAGAACTGCGAGTACTCTGGGAACTTTATTTATTGTTTGTTGTGTGTTTGTCGTGGGATGTATAGATGCTACTCCCACGTCCCCTCTGTGTTTTCGTTAGATGTGTTCTGCTTTGTATCGATATGATGAGTTAAAGCCTTATTGAGTGATTTCGATAGTTCTCGATAGTTCTCATGTTGTACTGTAACACCACTGTCCAAGATAAGGGAGAGGGTTTGGCAACAGCAATCTAGTTTAACCTCGTCACATTCTGTTTTTGTCTGTCCAAGTCAGAAGGCTGTAGTTCAGTGGTTGTCGTTGGTTTTGTCATATTTCTTTTTTTGCAAATTGATTTGTTATAAATTAGGCCGATAGTTTTCTCAATTGAATTGTTTCATATTTTTCATGTCAGGACCTCTATAGCCGACTTTACGGTATGGGTTTTTCTCATTGTTGAAGGCCATACGATTGCCTGTTAATGCCAACATCCACTTCATTTGAATCGTATAATGATATATTTCCCATTTGGTAATGGTGGTAAAAATGTATATTAAAGTTGAAAATAAATATTTGATTTAGACATGAAAAATAATATAGGAATCGAATTTACGTACATGAAGAATAACTCTTTGTACGATTATTTCTTAAATAGACAAATGCAAGCAACTTAGATAAATAAAACATCCTCTTTTTAAAGATATTACATTTCACTACACAAAATGTAGTTTTTGATATGTATCCCTATATTTCCATTGGAGATAGAACATTGACTATTTAACTTTGAAATATTCCCAATTCTGTACTGCTGTATTTGCTAAAAATTTGCTAATAGATTGAGTTCAAACCATGCAGACCATTTAATCATAGTACTACCAAGATAATTTTGATAACTATTATTTAACAGCAAAAATACATGAGAAATAGTGGAGATACATCACTATAATAATATTTTTCTTTGAACCAACTAGATGAACAAGCCATTGTAATCCAATGGGAGTGTGGAGATAGAACAATGTAGTTCTGACAAAACTCGTAGAGTGTAAAAATATCGTATTATAGTTGTATAGGGAGCTAGCCCATTGCATTAGGATCTCAAATATATAGCTATTTCCATTTTTATCAAACGTTGACATATAACACTATAAGATTCACACGACGATGTGTTTAGAGACGTCTATAATAGGGAATCTTATATGTGAAAAACAGACAGAATATCTTTTGTATGGAACGCCATAGCTGCCTTATATGTACTTATTTCTATATATGCACATACTTGTCTATATATGCACATATTTTTTCTATATATGCACATACTTTTTCTATATATGCACATACGTTTTCTATATATGCACATACTTGTCTATATATGCACATACTTTATCAATATATGCACATACTTGTCAATATATGCACATACTTGTCTATATATGTGACGTTCCCTTGTCACCATCTTACGGTGTTTATATATCTCAACTTGTACGATTCGCCCGTGTATGTAACAATGTTTTAGATTTTAACGAGAGAAATTTATGTATTACTGAAAAATTATTACACCAGGGTTTTCGATATCACAAACTAGTCAAAACATTTACTAAATTTTAACATCGGTATAAGCACATCATTCGTAAATATAGCTCAACATGCAGACTTCTTATACGTTCAGGTATTTCACATCCAATTTTTTATGGAAATATTCTTTATAAAGCACAAAAATGTCAGTCTTCACCTCTGAAGCTAACAAAACCTTTAAATAGACTTATTAAGAAGGGATATAGCTACGATACTGTTGTCAGGTCATTAAAGATTGCATATTTTGGCGTTAATATTGATTCACTTATAGGGTCTTTGCATCGGCACTAAACACATTTATTTAAAAACCAGTTGTTGGCATGACACGGGTTATGTTCTTCTCATATATGTTATGATGGTATGATACTAAACCCCTAATGGGAAGGATTGTGCCTGATATTCATATGATGAAGACATAATCTTTCAATCAGTTTAATTAAAGTCTGGAGCTGGCATGTCAGTTAACTGCTAGTAGTCTGTTGTTATTTATGTATTATTGTCATTTTGTTTATTTTCTTTGGTTACATCTTCTGACATCAGACTCGGACTTCTCTTGAACTGAATTTTAATGTGCGTATTGTTATGCGTTTACTTTTCTACATTGGCTAGAGGTATAGGGGGAGGGTTGAGATCTCACAAACATGTTTAACCCCGCCGCATTTTTGCGCCTGTCCCAAGTCAGGAGCCTCTAGCCTTTGTTAGTCTTGTATTATTTTTAATTTTAGTTTCTTGTGTACAATTTGGAGTTTAGTATGGCGTTCATTATCACTGAACTAGTATATATATTTGTTTAGGGGCTAGCTGAAGGACGCCTCCGGGTGCGAGAATTTCTTGCTGCATTGAAGACCTGTTGGTGACCCTCTGCTGTTGTCTGTTCTGTGGTCGGGTTGTTGTCTCTTTGACACATTCCCCATTTCCATTCTCAATTTTACATACTTTGTCTATATATGCACATACTTTGTCTATATATGCACATACTTTATCTTTATACTTGGTCTATATATGCACATACTTTGTCTATATATGTACATACTTTGTCTCTATAAGCACATACTTTGTCTATATATGCACATACTTTTTCTTTATACTTTTTCTATATATGCACATACTTTTCCTTTTTAGTTTTTCTTCATAGTTTTTCTAAATATGCACATACTTTTTCTTTATACTTTTTCTATATATGCACATACTTTTTTTTAAATGATCATAACCCCATCCCATAGTCTTTTATATTCTGCAAAAACTTTGTCCAGTCCATAGCTTTTGAGTGCTTTGGTGGCTGTTGAATATGTCTTGCAACACGGTTGTCCAGCATTATAATTTATTTATAAAAGAAAGGATATGTTGTAGAACCTCATGATATATCATCCTTTACGGACATAAATGAAACAACAGCTAAAGGTCACTGTATGGTCTTCAATCAACAATCGAATCACCTTAAGCACAAAACCAGCTGAAGCAGACCCCTTACAAAAAGTATAAACAATTAAGGTTGACATTAAAGGCCTGAGAGACACAAAGACAAAATGCCCAGATGGAAACAAAACGCAAAAAATAGAAACAAGACAGTCATTGGTAACCTTGGGATGTTTTTGCTCTATGGTGGGGTAGTTGTCTCTTTGACATATTCCACATTTCTATTCCTTTTCTATTGAACACTTGATTCTGAATTATGATAAGCACATGAAGTATGTGGCAGGGTTATGTTTTCTTATATGAATCACAACATTCCCCCTTATCTGGTCATTGACAAATTTATAAAAAGACGAAATGTTTTAAAAATTCCGTCCCAACATACCTACGTCCTTCCCAATCCTAAGTTCTCTGGCTTACGTCCGTTTCTCTGATACTAGACATGGTATGGCAATGATACTCGGTCAGTATATATTGGTACATTACCTAGGGTTGATTTGCAATATTTTGTGGTTGCTTGTTAATAATAAAGACAAGTTTAGCTACCCCGTTAACTGTTGAAAAGAAAAATACTGAATCAATAAACAATACTTATTTTCTCCTTCAACTCTTTGTTCTGTTAATTCCGCTTCATTCATTCGCATACCGACTGGGTTCTGAATTTGCCCTGAGCTCCAAAACTGCAGAGGAGAAGCCTTTACAGTCCTTATTCTATGACAGTCTATGCTGTAGACCATACATTCAACCTTCTGTTAACTTCATCCTTGAAAATGTAGTGAAGTGCTGCCAAATGGTGATCATTTAAAGGGTCAAGAATGTCATGATCCTAAATGTAATAGAAAAGATTATAAAAGTAGCATAAGACCCCTTCAAAAACGTCCCTCCAAAGTCGTTCGATCCGTTGGTTGTGGGTACTGGGGCCTGTGATTATGCCGCTTTCATCTCGTTCCTTCAGCATAAAATCCGCTACAGAAATATTTTCCCGGCCCTTGTCAGATCTAACTTTCAATGGTATGCCATAGTTGCCAGCACCAGTAAGGAAGCTTTCCAAAACAGTTTTAGAAGTGTTGTTGTGTTGTCATTACATGAAAGAAACATAATCATCCTACTAAATCCGTCAACACCACAAATTATTACAAACCTCCATTGAATTAGTTTATGATTGGTGTCTAAATGCCACAAATGGTTAGGAGCCATTACGTTATAAGTTCTCCGATGGAGACGACCTGCTTTTCATGATTGAACTCTAGACGAATCTATTTCATGAATGATGTCCCTGAGTTGCCATCGTTGTATTTTTAAACCCTTTGTTTGTAACAGTTGTCAAAGCATTTGCTCGCCACACATTGGGAAATCTTTAATGGTTAATAGTATTTACCGTCAAAGATATCCCAACTGGCACAGTGGAAATCAAAGAAGGTGTAACATAAACAAGTAGTAGAAAAGCGTTTTACTATATGGTAACGGTAAAATAAATGATGAAAACAGATTGCTTCTTAACGTCCAGCGCCAAATTAATTGCATATTCAAGACGAGAACATTTAAATATAATATGAATATTAACCCTGCTTTTGACTAGATCGACACACTTAGCCGGATTTTTAACGTGTTCACAAGGTAATTGTTCGCAGGAAGAAAAAAACATTCTACCCGGTCAAATTTTTATCTCCGAGCCGACCAGTCTTTGCTCTTACTCCTGAATGCAGCGTGCTTAGTATTGGCACAGCAAATACCACATTTAACGTCTTTGTTTGGCCCGGTCGGGGTTTGAACCAACAACCTCTAGCACCCGAGGCGAACACGCTCCCCACTCAGGCAGTCGTTAGTAAAGAATACAAAAAAAAACTCAAGAACGATAAACAATACAGTTTCATAGAATTCTCATAGTTTAAAAGGCGAGCTAAAAGTAATATTATTATTGGAAACTACACTTAACTATGGCCGACTTCAGAGTAGATGTCATGCATCAACGGTCTCTGCAAATTAAAATTGAAGGATCCGGATGTGGTAAGCTGTTGCAAGGCTGAATTTCTTTCCTTATCCAATATACCCTCATTTTCCAGCGGCATTCAAAATTCCCCCTCCAAACTCACAGTCGACCTCCTACTGCAAGACCTACCTATTGTATTGAACATAATGTGTTTTCGTCATGAGCATACATGAAATATTTACAGTCTATTTGACGTGTTAGAAAAATGACAATTCAGAGTCGAGAGTCTAGAGTTTGGACATTTAAATAAGGGATCCTTTCAAAAGAATTAGTTTTTTTATCGATTAACTCTTTACATAGCTTTTATAGCATTACTACCAACAAATATTAACAATTGTTTTTGCAAATAACTGTGCTAGTAAACAATTGTAAATGAAATTCATTCCATATATTTTAAAGTTAAACATGCTTTTTGATTGAGTGCTTTGTTTATTGGTTGATAAAATGTTTTCATAATATAACGTGCGTTATATCGATGGGTTTGTTTGTCGGTAGGTGTATTGATTGATTGATTGATCAATTGGTGAAATGGTTTATTGATTGATCTATTGACAGTTTGGAAAATGTGAGTAGACGGATATTTCATATTGACTAATTTATTGATTAATTGTTTGATTCCAGTGACAAATATTTCACGAACGTTCAGAGAAACGTCTAAAAGTCTCGCCCTCCTACACAAAAGAGACAGGACGCGAATCATTTTATTGATTCAATATATGGGGACGGATCTCAAGTAATAAGCGAAAAAGAAAATACGAAGATTTTTTTATATGTAAAAAACAACAGAAAAAAATCCAATTTCAAAGAAAACACACATAAACTCTAACGATCCCTGGAAACAAATAAAATTGATAAAGGAAGATGTAGGATATTCTTTAGAGGGGGTGTTAATGCAGTGGCATTCGGTTTCTGCAAGTGTTTTTTTTTTTTTTTTTTTGTATTTTTCTTACGTTTTTGACGGTTTGTAAGTCGGTAAAATTTCAATGACATGTTAATATTGACATTAAAGACCTCCTCACAAAAAGGGCATTTCGCCTAATTTAACATCCCTATTTGTTCGAAGGTCTTTTAATATCAATATTAACTTATCATTGAACATATACCATTACTTGTAATCTCCTGGAAATATAATCTTTTTCCAGCTTCACTTCGGGGAGTTTTAGAAAAATCCAAGCAAAAAAAGTCCAATTTTCTATGTTATGTTGTACACAAGCAATATTCATTTGTTGCCATATTACAACTTGCATATGTCCTACTATTAGGCTTAAACATGTTTGAATAATATCTTGAACAAACTACCATTTAAACTTATCATTTAAAGTATATATTAATAAATACAAAGACAATGTTGAGTTAAATCACAATGAGAGGGGGTTTGTTGTTATTTGAAATTAGGATTTTAGATAAAGACGTCCTGCATGGATTTAAGATATACTTCCCATTCATATATAAAAAA
The DNA here is from genome assembly GCF_021869535.1 of Mytilus californianus. NCBI lineage: Eukaryota > Metazoa > Mollusca > Bivalvia > Mytilida > Mytilidae > Mytilus > Mytilus californianus. Next base: position 9,167,359 of record NW_026262582.1, read on the forward strand.
AAAATATAATATGATGTATCTTGTATATATATTTTATGCAAAATCATATCTTATTCGTATATGTTAGTTCCCACATACACAATGACAACTGAAATAGACTAAACCGGGTTATTTCACTTGTGTTAATAAAAGTTAATTAATCACATGCGATCATAAAATTGAGAATGGAAATGGGGAATATGTCAAAGAGACAACAACCCGACCAAAGAGCAGACAACAGCCGAAGGCCACCAATAGGTCTTCAACGCAGCGAGAAAATCCAGCACCCGGAGGTGGTCCTTCGCTGGAACCTAAATAAAATTGTGTACTAGTTCAGTGAAAATGGACGTCACACTTAACTCCAAAACATATCAATGAACTAAAATTAAAAAACATACAAGACTAACAAAGGCCAGAGGCTCCTGACTTTGGACAGGCGCAAAAATGCATATTAATAGGATTTAAGCAGAGAATATACAGACATCTAGACTAATTGGAAGATGAAAATTTATAACTCATTGATATACTAATCTGGTGAAATAGAACCCCGTTTACAGATTTGAATGACTCATTCCACAGGCACGTCTGTATACCTTTATACGAGAGAACACTCTCGTGTAAACTTCATGAGCATATACCTTTGACGTATTAACTTTCAACTGATATAAAATTACATGAAGATGCACTGAAGTGTTTGGTATGATTTCATATTTTCAAACTACCCCACTTCTTTTCAAGCACAAAGTGAAAGATACAGGCTCATTTTAGCACAAAATCATCTTGCTTTTAATTTTGATGATACACTACTTAAATAAAGTTCATAGGAGCACTAACATATACTGAGTATATAACCTATCTACATTGTCAAGGCTATCTGTATCAGACTTTGTTGTCTCACCTGCAATGAAAGTCGCAGAATGCGAGACATAAGGATGCCGATTGGTGCCAGGCGGTGGCGTAAACTATTTGCATAAAGCTTTAAAATTCAGAATGTAGAAGAAATAGATACTTCATATCGTGTATACTGTTACATATTCATTATTTAATTTTGCTTGATATTTGTATTGAATTATTGAGAGGGTAATCCTAACAAGATTGTTGTTATCGTGAATTACGATTATGAAAAAAAGATCAGTATAGGTAAAGAAACAGCGAACAAATGACATAAATAATCAAAAGAGATATAGTTCACAACATCAACAATTGACAGGTTTCAATACACTATGCCGATATCTAAATTTACCCATGGATACTAATGTTTTGAATAAATTTAATCTGCTGTCAATGTTTTACAAAAAGTAGTGGTTGGATTGGACAACTTTTTTGGCTTCCACTGCTAGCTATTACCAATAGAAAAAAGTAACATGTGGTGTCCAATCCTCCAATACATTTTCCTTGGAGTTCGGTATTTTTGTTATTTTACTTTTTATACATGTTTTTCCTGGAATGGCCCAAATTTATGTTTTTTTTCCTAATTGCATATAGAAAATATTTTTAAAAAAGTTTCTAACATGAGAGTCAATAAATTTCACTAAAGCCTCAAGTTCATGTCACTTGAATCATTAAACAAATAGAGAATTTTGAATTCTGAGTATCTACTAGACACATGAATAAGCAGTGACAAAAAAAGTATAGTTTCTTTATATCAATTGTGGGTGACAATTTTTACAAGTAAAAAGAATAATCCTAATTTAGGTATTTGAGTACTTAACATCGAACATATTGCTGATGTACATGTTTCCATTGCAACAATTTTCAATTTATACGCATAGTACATGTTTTCAGTTTGAGTCATCATTTTAAATCTTTATAAGATCCATTTTTTCAGAACTGAGACTTCCTTGAAATATATTCTCCGGGAAAACATATAAGTTTCCATAGTAACAAAGCCTCACTATGGGTATGTCTCTGTAATATTCGAGATGACCAATAAATTGTTTTGTAGTTTTAATAATCTTAAAAAGAAACATTCTTCAAATCCGATGTATAGAATAGGCATTTAAGGGCAAATCGCCTATAAGGAGTCAATTGACAATTTCAGCCATAATTTATTAGTCTTTGTTATTTTTTGCTTTATTGTGTCTTCCCATTTCTAACGGTTTTCAAGATAAATAAATGCGAAACTTTCTGAGAACTTATTTTTTGCCAGTTTTGCCCTGAAGGTTTAGGTTTTGTAGATATATGCCAAAAACTTTAGTTTTACCTCTGTGTACTAATTTACATGTACTTGTTATGTTTTCCGTCTGAAAGTTAGAAATGAGGATCGTCAGTAGAGAGCATATAATATGCATAATAACCTCAAATGTTAAAAACGTATAGTTATTTTTTAATTTATTTTTTAAAGACTGACCACAACGACGACCGACAAGTTATTAGTTAAGCTCGTATATCCCTTAATAACTTTGTGAGCTAAAGAGGAAAGTTCTTTACATCCTAATCATTTTAAAAGGATTTGTGAAACATTTCACGAATTTGTACTTTCAATGGGAGTTGGCTGAGTTCACAATATGCAAAAGTTGTAGGTGGAGGACAGGAGATGATTTTTAAAGAATTTGCTAAACTGAAATTAAATGATATTGGTCAAACAACATGAACAATAAAAATGAATAATATGCCCACAAATTGCGGGAAATTAATATAAATTAGAAAAGAAAAATCACTCGTCAAAGATTCAAACTTATATACAGCCTGAATGTTACGTATGTACATTTGTTTTAATTTATTTTATATAATTATACATAAGGGTTTGTAATCAATAGTTTCTAGAAAATTGTTCAAAAATGTACACTTTATTTTATATCATTATACATAAGGGTTTGTAATCAATAGTTTGTAGAAAATTGTTCAAAAATGTACACTTTTAAAAGTATATAATCTATTACAAATGGTTCGATATGGAATAATTTTGTTCAAAAATGGAGGCGGATGATACTAAATGGATACCTAAACTCATAAATCGTAGACAAACTCACAACACCATGACAAAAGCAAATCTACGAAAGGTCAAGCAAAAGTCCACCAAACAAAACGTAGGAAACTAAATACTAAGCAACATGAACCCCAACAATGCTTTTGTCGTCATAAATATTTTTTTTTCTTAAAGGAGTTGGAAATTCTACCAAAAAGACTCCCTTTATAAACTAAATGATCTGTTTATTTTTTTATTCAAGTAATTTCATACATTGGACATGTTAAAGAAGTAGGTCCGGTAAGGGCCGATTTTGGCCTCAAATTTCACGTTCATCAGATGAAAGATTTTGGACACTTTTTAAACACTTAAGTGTCTACTTCAGTCGATTCAATTAGTTTATGTGAAAGATTTTAACTGAATTAGTCATTTCAGACGCTCTAATGCAAGCTTAAATATGAAAAATCTATCAAATATGCCATAATGTGTCACTTTTCAGATGGTTTTTGTCAAAAATGAAAGTGGCCGCATCCGTGTTCACTCTCGACCTTTATATATGTTATGTATTATCATCAAATACAACTTATATTTAAATATTAAGAATGAACACAAATGCGGCCACTTCCATTTAAGACGGAAACCGTCTAAAATTTAACTCAAATTCTAAAATTGTGAAGATTTCAGTAATTTAGCATGACTTAATAATGCTAGTGCCCGATATATGTGCATTGTATTGTCAAAAACAGCCCATTTTTATGTAGCAGAAGTATTATACTTTCCAATAAATAGCTAAAAGTTTACATTGTAACAATTTTGTAAAACTGCTATATTTTGGGGCCAAAAAGGGGTCTTACTGGACCTACTCCTTTGAAAACATTCTTACAAATGACTGGTAAGGACATTTTGTATTACATTTTTCCTGTCACAGTTGACATTTCTCAATTGCAAGTTTCATTTCTTAGTTTCAACTTGACATTGCAAGCTTCCATGTTGACATTGATCAGTTCCCGTTTGACATTTCTCACGTCCACGTTTACATTTCTCTGTTCCAAGTTTACATTTCTATGGATTGACATTTGTCAAATTGGAAGTGTGAAATGTCCACTTGGAATAAAGAAAATTGATAATGAAAATGAAACTGAAAAAAATGGAATGTGAATATGGTCTTACTTGACTTTCGTACATTCTTTATAAAGTTTTTTGCAGTACCAAAATGTACTATCCATCGAATTTATCCAGTGATTATGCCCTTGTCCTTTAACTAGTTATGGTTTTTTGTACCTTTGAATTTTTGAATATAAAACAGTCGTATAATGTTAATGGTATAAAGATACTCAAAAGGGGCTTGTAATAGTAAAGATAAAAGCCTGAAGCTTTTACTTGATAGGGCTATAAATCAGGTTGTAAAACAAAATGGTACAGTAGGTGTATATTATATTGTTAAAAGCAATTACCAGAGCACTGAGCATAAGAACATAAATCTCTCTCCTGCCCCCCCCCCCCCCCCCCCCCCACCCCACCCCTTTTCTCTCTCTCTCTCTCTCTCTCTCTCTCTCTCTCTCTCTCTCTCTCTCTCTCTCTCTGTATTGTTTGTATTAATCATATAATCACAAATAGAGATAAGGCACAGTAAAATGTATTGTGGTTTAGTTGCACCATCAACGAAATGCCAGTAATGTTTCCGATGGCACATATAGCAAATAGAGAAAGCGTTGAGCACCTTGTAATCATTAATAAAAAGGTCTTTCACGTCTAATTCAACTTAGTTGAAATATTTAGTTTTTTTAATCATCGATACTTTGATACATTTAGATATCTGTGTCTTTTCTATTTCACAATTAAGATTTGTTTTTGTAATTGTGTGTTTAATCTATTTGTGCATATTCATTTTTAATTTGTTATTTTCTTTTGAATGTTGTTATGTGGTTTGCTCATGCTTATAACCTTTGTTTCCAATCTTCCTTCTATGCTTCAATCGGGTTTGTATATGCTGAATTATTTTATTGATATAAATAAACTCATATTTGTTTTTTCGAATTTAAAAGAGAAAGAAAATTCAAACGTACAATCAAAATAATTTATCCAATCACATACACCAAATAAAATCAGCATGACCATAAAGAAAACAACCGAAATCAAAACATTACACAAATAACTAAAGATTATATGGTATGAATATCACCAAAATCTGGTTATGAAATAAAATGCTCCAGAAGAATAAGCAGTTACTACTCCACTTGTGTCAATCATTGTGTTAAATGTTGAAATAAATGTATAAACAATTAAGGAATTCAGACTACAAAAGAGACATGTACCTAAGTAAAACACAACATTTGTCACATTGTTTATTGCCAATTAGAAAAAAAAGTACCAACGTCATTAACAGTTTTGATGTCCAAATAAAATTTGTTTTGTTTATCTTAAAAAAAACAAATAAAAAAAAAGTAGATAAAAGCCAACACTAATGTGTCCAATATAATTCTCTTCACAAGTTGAGCATGTTGCGTCATAAATCCAATAACCCTAGGCGTTTAAAAATTCATACTTGAACTAAGTTTTAACAATCGTCCGATTTGAATGTCGCAAGGCATATGATACTTTACAAATATATACACATTTTCGTCATCTAGGATCTCTGCATCTTTACACTTCCTGGGATGTGAATACAGCTCTGATGTTCAGTTTATCGAATTAGACCTGTGCCTGTTTAGTATTGTTGATCGAGGATAATCTTGTCACTGTCAGTTTTTTTATTTTTATTTTTTGTCTAGTGATGTATTATAACGTTAGTGAATTTTTTTAAGGTATCTGATGTTCAATTTCAAAAGCACTTTGGACGCACGAAATTTAAAATCTTGTTTTTTTCATTTACTAGTACTAGGTCGATACCATTGTAGTGGACTGTTAGTCAAATGAGTACTTCGTGCTTTGGCACTGACATGATTTACAACATACCTTTTCTATATATTCCTTTGATGGAATTAGCTCCTAAACAGACAGACATACAAACAAAAACAACAACGAACAGCACATGGTTTAGATAGCCTGACTTCACTTACTATTTTAGACTTAGATACATGATTTTTCTATTTGTTGTTATTGGCTTTAAACTAGCTGTCAGTAACCACAAAGATCTTTACTTTGTGTCTTTTTTGTTGTGGGATGTATAGATACGCTGCCACGTTCAGTCTATATTTTCGTCAGATTTTTTCTTCTTTGTATCGATCTGATGAGTTAAACCCTTTTCAACTGATTTGTATAGTTTGTTCTTATGTTGTACTATTACACCAGTGTCCGAGGTTAAGGGAAGGATTTGGCACTAGCAAACTAGTTTAACATAGCCACGTTATATATGTGCCTGTCCCCAGTCAGGAGTCTGTAGTTATGTGGTTGTCGTTGGATCATGTATATCATATTTGTTTTTCCGCAAATTGTTTGGTCGTTATGTTTTCTCAGTTGTATTGTTTCATATTTTTCATGTCGGTTACTTTTATAGCCGACTAAACGGTATAGGTTGATCGCATAGTTAAAGGCCGTACGGTTTTCTACAATTGCTTACATCCACATCATTTGAACTTTGGTGGATAGTTGTCTCATTGGCAATCATACCACATCTCCTTATTTTTATTTTAACTCATCAGAATGACAAAAAAAGAACAAATAACAAAAACACAAAGACACATGGTATAGACCTGCGAGTTATCGCAGTCACTGAAAGCGAGTCAAGGCAAAAATAATCAATAAGATAATCATGTATCTAAGACTCAAATATTGTCTTTTTTAAGTTTGGGCACATTGAATTTTGAATTTGTCACTGTTGATGGGAACTTAAAAATAATATGGAGAGGTTAACCAAACGTATGTATTATACGTGTGAGCATATCCGTTTGTCCCAAGCTATCCATTAAATAATAACTTCTATTTTCCATCTATAATTGACACAAGGTATGCATGTTAATAATTGAAGGAACCGGTTAAATTTACTCACATATGAAATAAGACAAAGAGAGACTGAAAAAAGATTTTAAGAAAAAAAAAACTGAAATTTCTTTCTTCAAATATTTCAAAATCAAATTATCTTGAAATGTTGCAGAAAAGGTAGCAAATCGTCAGATTTCATCAAACTTTTTGATTTCAAAGGAATATATATCAATCCTTGATTCAGTAAATTCTTGCAGGAAGTAAACACAGACTTTTTTTCTAAATGTTTGAAATTAAATATAAATAAGAAGATATGGTATGAGTGCCCGTATGAAAATACTCTGAAAACAAACTGAAAGCATTTCAGAATACTATCAATGTGAAGTGGTTAATCATTTTAACATTTAAAATTATATAAATTATCCAAGTATGCCACTTTCTGCAGTCCACATCTTACTGTATACTCATTTATCTTTGAAAATTGCCAATTTCTGCCTATATAAGCCAGTTTAGAAATCTTGTCACAATCTTTTCATCTATTACCGTATATCTAGCATATTTTGGCTTATATAAGACCTAGAAGTGTTCAAACAAAGCCATGTTTGTACAGTTGTATTTATGGAGTTACCAGTATGATATATATATAAATTCATTCAAAGTTTTATAGAACTAACTGTTAAAATATGTTTGTTGCATAACTTCAAAGCAAGGTTATTGTTTTATATACGTAGGACATTTATAATAATAATATCACAACCTTTCTGGGTTAGTGATCTGTTTTATGACCAAGGAGTTAGGGAGTTTTCGCTTTTTTTTTCCCTGGGGCCTCCAATTTGCTAAACAACTTTGCTGTTTCTGTGAAAATGGAACATAAATTATGTTGTTTTTTTTAAGAGAAAACACCATGATACGGTTTAAAGAGATATGTTTGTTTCTCTATCTTGAATTCATTGATTCTGGGGTCACAAGAAAGAACATTCGGGCATTACGGCTTACTTATGGGTTTTCAACAGTACGAAACAACCTAACAAATATTTTCATCAAACATCAATAAGTTCCAATGACTGTGAAAATTAAATATAAGCACTCTTTACCAGTTTTAAGTATATACATTGTATATACATATTTCATGAAATTACTTTGCATACAAGGCTTTATATAAACTATGCATATTCCGATCTGTAAATTTATGCGGAGTCATCATATTTAAGGATTAGGATTTTCTTAATGTTAATGAAAGATTCATAAAACTTTATATTTGGGTTAATTTTTTAAAAACCTCTGAAAATAAATCAGTTTTGGGTCATATTCTACTTGCTCATTTTTTCACTCAAAATAAGGTGCACTTCTGTGCACACTTGAATATAGACAATGCAATTCCCATAGGAATTTTTTTTACGGCTAAAACTTTGCCAGTTTTACTATGAAGTTAAATATAAATTATATCCTAAAATGGAAAGTTCACATGCATTACTTTTCTTTTGCAAAGGTCAAACAGTGGGCGGCATATTTCAATCATGTATGTGCTTCTAAATTAAACAGTTAGAGCTTATACTAAAATGCTGTACTACCCCTCCCTTTACTTTGAGTCTTCCTGATAAATCATTTTCACCGATATCCAACGGTATTTATACTGAATGATTCCTAAGTTGTGTATCTATGAAGTAAAACATTGGTAAACAAAACAGAATATCTATGAATATCAGATATCTCCCCAAAAGAGGCGTGAATTTTGAATCAGCTGTACTTACTTAATGCAACTTATAGTGTTCCCCATCACACGATGAGACATTATCCAAAATATATTGATTACAGCAGAAGTGGGTTACACAATAAATAAGATAACAATCAATCGACACATCATACGGCCTTCAACTATAAACTAGTGTCTGTGCAACGAAGCTGTCAATTATCCTTCGTCTTAAAAAAAGAATGATATTAATGAGCTGCAATTTGCACGTAATTGTACAAAATAGCTAATTCTTAAATATGACAAATTACAACAGCTGGTCCTTAAAGTGGAAAAGCTAATGAGATTGAGAGTTTCACATTTAGACATCCCAACCCTCCCTTTTTTATCTTGATAAGTTTACAGGCAAAATACACATTACAATATACGATAAACTTCAGTAGAGGAAAATCATATTTAATAATGGTATGATAGATTTCTGAACCAACTAGAACAACCAAACTGAAAAAAATCAATACCGCAATGACTGCAGTAATTAAACATAAGACTTAAAATGATAAACCTCCTAGTATGATTACATTATGACCTACATTTTATTAAAGGTTGCTAGTCCTCTGACAAATTTGATACATTATTAGGCTACCCTGGATACGCTTGAAATGAATTTCCGTCAAGTACTGCTCTGTCATAGGATATGTTCATTGTACAAAAGCAATTGTATTATCGAAAGTATCTAGTGTGTTATTAAGTGTATATGTCGTGCAGTAAATAGTTCGGTAGAGATGGTTCTTAATCCTATATAACGTTTTGTATATCAATGCGTTTGATATCCATGCGTGGACCAGTGGGATTTGTTGTCCGCAATTTTAAAGAATAAGAGCATGTTCACACTAAACATCCAGTATTATTTAACTGTCAATAATATAGCTATTTCCGGGTTTTTTTTCAACATTTTATTTTATTTATTTTTTGTTGTTGCGAAGATTTTGCGAACCTCACTGTTATAAGTTAAGATTAAGTAATGTTATATCTTCTTGATGTTGCTAACACTTTGAATAATTGTTTTACTAGCAACAATTGCTGAACTCCGTGCAAAAACAATCTCCGGAAAGTTTTATTTTATTTTGATATGATATATACATGATACTAGGATACAAAATTCAGACACGTTTCAGTTCGTATGCAGTACAAACACTTATTTTGCAATTAACACATATACATACTAGTAAAAGTTGGGATACAAATATTATATGTAATATTTATCTACACACATATTTGACGAATGACAAGTTTTTCCCATCAACCTTTAAAATTGTTTTATCGAATCTGCTGCCTTGAATTTGTTCTGAACTGTTTGTCATGTTAAAAAAAAACACTTTGTAACATGTATATCAACATGTTTTATCGAAACTCAAAGAATAATTAATGTCCTACGATATATGTGCACAAAAGACAAATGAAATAATGAAAAGATGTTAATGAAACTATCGGTTTTTTTCTAGGGGAGAACAGCATTGCATGTTGCTGCTATGAACGAATTTGTGGATCCAGATGTCATTCGACTTTTACTAGACAGTGGATGTAATCCGGACGAAAAAGACAGAGAGGTAAAAGAACTTGAGCCTTTTTTTAATTATTAAAATAGAAAATTAATGTAAGCATGCGAGTAGATAAAAACTTTAAATCAATCCTATTGTCTTCACGTTTAACAATGTTTAATTCAAATGAAAGTTTAAAAAGGAAACAGAGAAAAAAAAGAAAGCTTTAGAGAAATATGAATTGATTTAGTATCAGGGGTTAGATCTGGGGTATGTGAGATAACTCTTACAATTGTCTTGAAAGTCATTTGAGCGTTTTGACATAACAGTTATTGAAACAGTTACCAAGCATTTGTGTTTGTTTACTAGAATGATGCAGCAGCATTTAAGAAAAACTGACCACCAAGTATTGAATTAAGGAATTACATTGTAGTTAAAAGATAAAAATAAATTATGACGATTCAGACAGTTCCTAAAATGAAAATAATAACGTAGTCTCAAAATTTTCTATCTAATCAGCCAAAGAAACCTTAGCAGCACTTTATAAAGAGATATCATTCACAACGGCAAGGGCATTTAGATTCATCTTTTAACATATTGTGTGAATTATGAAAGGTATTTCAAAGTAAACACAATCAAAGTTGTTTTTGCTTTATGATGACTTCTACATGATATATTTGCCCTTTAAAGCATACCCGTTGAAAAAATTGTTGTAAATTCAGAATTCTTTGCGATGCTTTTTATTATTGTGAACATAGAGACGCAACAACTAAATATTTCCATTTTGAAACATGACAGCATTATTTTTTTAATCATTTACTGAAATTGCATTAATCAATCTCGCTTTATTGTACATTTAAAAAATACCAATTAAAAATTGCACTTAAAAATATCTCAATTTACTAGGAATGTAAATGAGTAATTGAAAACTCGAGTATCGCTTGGAAGTGCCAAATAATCGGTTTCCTGCTCGGACAGGATCCATTTTTCACCCAATATATTTCTTGTGAACGCCCCTCAGAAATTTAGATACCAATCACTGATCAGTCATAGCTGAAATACGATTCGTATGTTTGTGATAAATCATCGTTTAAAATGCCTGTTAAATCTTCAGTTTAGAAATAATAATAAACTAACGAAATATCTCCTTTATAGTGGTTGGATAAACACGAGAACAACTTTCCAAAAACTTTGACCTAGATCTTAATAGCTTCAAAATCATACCAACTAGTCTACTGTTTCATGTTTTAATTACTCTTACTAGTAAAAATAGCTAAACTTTATAGTTTGCACTTCTGTAAATATAGACAATAAATTTCATAAAAAGAACTCCTTTTACGGTTACAACTGTGCCACTTCTACTATAAAGTTTTGTAAAAAATATATCCTAGAATGGAAAAATGCACTACTTTTTTTTTTGCAAAGGTCACAACATGGGGTTGTACGGCATATTTTCAACTTGTATGTTCCTCTAACTTTTAAGAGTTTAAACTTATACTAAAATGCTGTACTACCACTTTCATTACTTTGAGTCTTCCTATAATTCATTTTTACCGCTATTCAACTGTTTTATACTGGTAAAATTCCCAAGATTTGTGTCTATGAAATGAAATATTGAGATCATATCTGGAACCAGTATGTTATCAAAATATCTATGGATATTAAATATCTCCCCAAAAAATGCCGAGTTTATAAATAAGCTGTATTTACTAAGTGCGACCTATAATTACATGTATTTAAATAAAAACAGCTATAAAAGCACCTTTTATCACAAACATGCTTATTTATTAGAATTATAGCCTGAAACAAATCACCCAAACTTTGCGTTTATAGTACATGTAATACCTCACCTCTGTTTCAATTATTCTAGAGTTTGAAAACAAGACTTTATTGTTTTACCAGTCTGTACTATATGCATGTTTTCTGACATGAAATGCCTAGAACCGGTATGAAACTACTCTGAAAACAAACTGAAAGCATTTCAGAATACTATTAATGTAAAGTTTAATTGTTAATCATTGTAACAATTAAAATTATATAAATTTTCCAATCATGCCACTGTCTGAATTCCACTCTTTACTGTATACTAATTTTTCTTTGAAAATTGCCAATTTCTGCCTATATAAGCCAGTTTAGAAATCTTGTCACAATCGTATCATCTATTACCATATATCTAGCCTAATTTAGCTTATATAAGACCTCGAAGTGTTCAAACAATCCATGTTTGTACAGTTGTATTTATGGAGTTACCAGTATGATATATAAATTCATTCAAAGTTTTATAGAACTGCTGTTAAAATATGTTTGTTGCATAACTTCAAAGCAAGGTTATTGTTTTATATACGTAAGACATTTAAAATAATAAAATCACAGCCTTTAGACGTTAATGATCTGTTTTATGACCAAGGAGCTATGGATTTTTCGCTATTTTTACCCTGAAGCCCCCAATTTGCTAAATAAATTAGCTGTTTCTGTGAAAATGGAATATAAACTATGTTTTTTTTTAAAGAAAACACTATGATACGGTTTAGAATGACATGTTTGTTTCTCTAGCTTGAATTCATTGATTCCGGGGTCTCAAGAAAGCACATTCGGGCATTACGGCTTACTTATAGGTTTTCAACAGTACGAAACAACCTAACACCAATTTTCATCAAACATCAATGAGTTTCAATGACTGCAGAAAGTAAATATAAGCACTCTTTACCACTTTAAAGTACATACATTGTATAAACATATTTCATGAAATTACTTTGCATACAAGGCTTTATGTAAGCTATCAATATTCCGACCTGTAAATTTATGCTGAGTCATCATACTTAAGGACTACGATTTTCTTAATGTTAATAAAACATGTAAAATATTTATAAAACTTTAAATTTGGGTTAATTTCTTAAAACCTCTGAAAATAAATCAGTTTTGAGTCATATTCTACATGCTCACTTTTTCACTCAATATATTAAGTTGCTCTTCTGTGCACACTTGAATATAGACAATGCAATTTCCTATAGGAATTCTTTTTACGGCTAAAACTTTGCCACTTTTACTATGAGGTTAAAAATAAATTATATCCTAGAATGGAGATAAAATTGAGAATGGAAATGGGGAATGTGTCAAAGAGACAAAAACCCGACCATAGAGCAGACAACAGCCGAATGCAACCAATGGGTCTTCAATACAGCGAGAAACTCCCGCACCCGGAGGCGTCCTTCAGCTGGCCCCTAAACAAATATGTATACTAGTTCAGTGATAATGAACGTCATACTAAACTCCAAATTATACACAGGAAACTAAAACTAAAAACGATACAAGACTAACAAAGGCCAGAGGCTCCTGACTTCACATGCACTAGAGTTCACATGCACTACTTTTCTTTTGCAAAAATCAAACATTGTGCGGCATATTTCAATCATGTATGTGCTTCTAAATTTTAACAGTTTGAGCTTATACTAAAATGCTGTACTACCTCTCCCTTTACTTTGAGTCTTCCTGATAAATCATTTTCACCGATATCCAACGGTATGTATACTGAATGATTCCTAAGTTGTGTATCTATGAAATGAAACATTGGTAAACAAAACAGAATATCTATGAATATCAGATATCTCCCCAAAAGAGGCGTGAATTTTGAATCAGCTGTACCTACTTAATGCAACTTATAGTGTTCCCCATCACACGGTGAGACATTATCCAAAATATATTGATTACAGCAGAAGTGGGTTACACAATAAATAAGATAACAACCAATCTACACATCATACGGCCTTCAACTATAAATTAGTGTATGTGCAACGAAGCTGTAAATTATCATTCGCCTTAAAAAAGAATGATATTAATGAGCTGCATAATAATGGTATGATAAATTTCTGAACCAACTAGTACAACCAAACTGAAAAATAATCAATACCTCAATGACTGCAGTAATTAAACATAGACTTAAAATGCTAAACCTCCTAGTATGATTACATTATGACCTACATTGCATTAATGGTTGCTAGTTCTCAGACAAATTTGATACATTATTAAATTGCCCTGGATACGCTTGAAATGAATTTCCGTCAAGTACTGCTCTGTCATAGGATATGTTCATTGTACAAAAGCAATTGTATTATCGAAAGTAGCTAGTGTGTTATTAAGTGTATATGTCATGCAGTAAATAGTTCGGTAAAGATGGTTTTTCTTCTTTCTAGAAAACGTTTTGTATATAAATGCGTTTGAAATCCATGCGTGGACCAGTGGGGTTTGTTGTCCGCAATTCCAAAGAATGAGCATGTTCACACGTAAACATCCAGTATTATTTAACTGTCAATAATATGGCTATTTCCGGGTTTTTTTCAACATACTTTGTTTTTGTTGTTGTGTTTTTTGTTGTTGTTAAGATTTTGCAAACCTCCCTTGTTATAAGTTAAGATTAAGTAATGTTATATCTTCTTGATGCTGCTAACACTTTGAATAGTTGTTTTAATATGCAAAACCAATCTCCGGAAAGTTTTATTTCATTTTGATATGATATATACATGATACTAGGATACAAAATTCAGACACGTTTTCAGTTTGTTTGCAGTACAAAACATTTTTTTTTTTGCAATTAACACATATACATACTAGTAAAAGGTGGGATACAAATATTATATGTAATATTTATCTACACACATATTTGACGAATGACAAGTTTTTCCCATCAACCTTTAAAATTGTTTGATCGAACTTGCTGCCTTGAATTTGTTATGAACTGTGTGTCAACTTAAAAACAAAAACAAAAACCACCTTGAAACATGTATATCAACATGTTTTATCAAAACACGAAGAATAATTAATGTCCTACGATATATGTGCACAAACGACAAATGAAATAATGAAAAGATGTTAATGAAACTATCGGTTTTTTTCTAGGGGAGAACAGCATTGCATGTTGCTGCTTTGAACGAATTTGTGGATCCAGACGTCATTCGACTTATACTAGACAGTGGGTGTAATCCGGACGAAAAAGACAATGAGGTAAAAGAACTGAATTAAAATAGAAAATAATGTGAGCATGCGTGTAGATAAAAACTTTAAATCAATCCTATTGTCTTCACGTTTAACAATGTTTAATTCAAATGAAAGTTTAAAAAAGAAAACAGAGAATAAAATGAGAAAGTTTTAGAGAAATATTAATTGATTTAGTATCAGGGGTTAGATCTGGGGTATGTTAGATAACCCTTACAATGGTCTTGAAAGTCATTTCACCGTTTTGACATAACAGTTATTGAAACAGTGACCAAGCATTTGTGTTGTTTATTTTGTTTACTAGAATGATGCAGCAGCATTTATGAAAAGTGATCACCAAGTATTGAATTAAGGAATTACATTGTAGTTTAAAGATTAAAATAAATCATAAGTTGAAAAAGGGGGAGAACAGTTTTATTCAAACATGAAATACTTCTAAAATAATAATTTATTGATTAGTTTTTGGAATGACTCTTTGCATCATTTAATTTTGAAAGGATGGGGTAAATTTAAACTGGAAAAAATGTGCTGAGTAATAATGTTATCATGTTTTAATGCTGCGCGATGGGCTGTACTTATTTGTATATTGTGAGTTTTTAAATACCATCGTTAATAGCGTAGACGATATGATCTTGACTGCAGTTATTATTTGGACCATACGATTTTCACTTACAAACACGCAAATAATGCAAGTAGACACTGTAGAAGGTTATTATATTTGTTCAAAACTTTTCTTTGTTCTATTGTCTTAAAGTCCAATTGTTAAACATCAGCTCAGTAGTCAGTACTTCGGTACTGACATGATTTATAAATAACCTTCCTAAAATTGTCAGTTTATAAATTTTGAAATTATAAAAAAACTAAGGTTTCAACTCCCTCAGGCAAAGTTGACCTTAGATGAATTTGGCTATTTTGTTTAACTTATTTTTGTCACATAGCTCTTCAACTGTTTCGGTACTTATGCATCCTCGGATGTCAAATGTTTGGCTTTGAGCGTTCCTGATGAAGGTAAATCCAGAAAAGAGCTTCGGACGCATGAAATTATTAAACATGTTGTTTTCAATTTTTAAAAGGGTTTTGTGAATTTCAAACGGTCGATTTTTATGAACGTTTGTGATTTTTCAGGTTTATTAACCATCATTGTTTAACTTTTGCTTTAACTTTTTTAGGCAATGTTTAAAAAATGAAAAATGTTATATAGATTATACCGTTGGTTTTCTTGTTTGAATTGTTTTACACTAGTCATTTTGGGGCCCTTTATAGCTTGTTATTAGGTGTAAGCCAAGGCTCCGTGTTGAAGGCCGTACTTTGACCTATAATTTGTTTACTTTTACACATTGTGACTTGGATGGAGAGTTGTCTCATTGGCACTCATACCACATCTTCTTATTTATATTTTATTAAAGTGCCTACATTTTCGAACTCTTAAATAATTTAAAACCATGAAAAATGATAAAAACATTCAGGCTATAAACATTACTATGATATGTTAGATGTTTACTTTACAATATGTTTCTACTACGTATTTTTACAGTCATGGTTTACATGTTCAAAAACGTACACTGATATATGCCTTTAATCGTTTTTAAGATTAACCAAACTGTTCATATTCAATGTAACCTAAATGAAATATGCAACAATGAATTTCAAGAACGCTTTGACATATGATGCATGGACCCTACCAGTGCAATGGTGTAAGTATAAGAAAAATTAAAACGAACAAAAATGTCGTGGTTCTCACGGCATATTCTCTAAACAATCCAAATAAACATATAAGAAATATGTTGAAATATGATTGTAGATATACATGAACAAGTGTATGCGCCTGTCTGGTAAACATTGTTATTACTACGAACTGTGAAAAAACAAACCTGGTTTCAATCTGCCAACAGCTCAGTGAATTTGGATTAATTGTTTGGTGATTTTTGTTTTTGTTTTGTTAATTCATTAACTTATGATGATATATTACTATCAATTATAAAAAATCTTTTCAATCAGACAAAAACATGTTTAAAAATGGAATATCATTACAATAGTGCAGCTCTTGTGACATAAACAATACATGCAACAGGTTTGATATATAACAACACTTTTATCTGATATGAAAATACCTTTTAAACTAGTATATCGATGTTCAGATTCCATCGATCCATTACCATACTACAAATCAAGGTTTAAGCAAAACCAGAGGATATCATCAACTCAGTTAGGAGCTTGAACTGGTGTTCCGACAGGGTTTGCGTGTTCTGATTAGCATGCATCACCCACCATACGATTGGAAATAGGAAAAAAACGGAAAATTGAAAGATCAGACGACGATTCTAGTATCGAAAGATCTAATGCCCAAGGAAAATTTTGCTTTTGAGTTTAGACATAGACACATCAAATCGGTCAATCAATTGCTTATGCAGTGTTGTTTTCATTCGTTTTTCCTCTTATCTCTGTCTGAAGAGGTTTTTTTTTTTTGTAAAAAAAAATAACAACATCCCTGTGAGTGGATTCCGCATAGTGTTAATTTTTACAGACATAATTGACTTATTCGGATATGAATTCATCATACAATGGGGCATTTGTGTATGTTACAGCTGAATAATAGGAAGAAAATTGACAATTGGAAACATGAAAGCAACACTCTTTTATATCAAATATCAAAAGTGTCAATATCAAAGAAAATATTTTGAAAGATATAGTGCATACCTTTAAAGTTAAGTAGTATCGTTCAATTGAGGATATATGAGATGCAAGCATTCAAGAGACAGGAATTCATCAATATTTCTGAATGTGAATTTAAGAATTTTGTTATTATGAAGGCCTGTGTGCTCTTCATATGAGTATAAAAACAATGCGACCAGAAGGAATGCACCATTATTACATATTTGTTACGTTGGAAAGACGTTATTTTCAACAAGCAAACGGCTTTCACATGGGAACCAACTATGCTCCTCTTCTTGTCGACTTGCTCCTTTTTTTCATATGAGGTTGAATGTATACTTCTTAGGAAGAAAGAAAAGAAGTTAGCATTATCCTTTTACTTCAATCTTTAATGACTCTGAACAACACTGTCTCATTTTTAAATGTAAAACCGAAAACTTCGAAACCTTTAAAATGTAAATAACAGATGCTCAATTCATAAGATAATATACTAGACAATCTTTCTTTACCAGATGTTGCGATATCTGAATTTTGAATCAACAAATTTCGACTACAGATTAGAGTGTAACATTTGCGATACGATATTCCAGGGCTTGTATTTCCTATCATGATTTCCTTGATAGTGGGTTGCTGTTCACAAGGACGCAGTTAAAACAAGAGTTCCAAGTGGTGAAGTTGAATTCATCCCTTCGTAAATTCTACGGACGCTGTCACGAGTTGGTTGACCGTTATGGATTATCCGTTTCACAGATGATAGCGAATATATTCCTAATGTCGTTACTACAATCCCGTCCCGTTTTCCCCGAATGTGACCTACCGAATTAAACTTATTACTGGGTTTGTACTAACATAAACGACGGATGACACATGTGAAGCAGGATCTGCTTACCCTTCCTGGGCACCTGAGATCACCCCATTTTTTGGTTTGGTCCCTGTTGCTCAGTCTTTAGTTTTTTATGTTGTGTTTTGTGAACTGTTGTTTGTCTGTTAGTCTTTTTTTTTTCTTCTTCAATGGCGTTGTCAGTCTATTTTCGATTTATGAGTATGAATGACCCTTTGGTATCTTTCGCCTCTTTTTTGCGGATTGGTATATTTCGGTGAAACGAAAGGAAGTCTTACTTAACGTATATGCGGTCCTAGATCAGACATCAGCAATAATTCAAGCGACATTGTTTACCAGCATTTTAATCAACCTGATCATTCAATCCTTTCTATACAAGTTCGCATCATCGTAAAAGTATACCACTGGACTAGCAATCCTCATCTTGACAAATGGATTCCACTAATGCAAACTCCGAAACCATATGATTGCATTGACACAATTGATGGTACAGGTATTCTGTCTAGTCCTTCCTGTTACTAGGTGAATGTGATGAACATGAATCACCTGCTGCCATTCATACAAACCGTTAGGTATTCATAACATTCGCACGAAGCTTTATTCATTTCCCCTTTCAAAATGTCAACTTCTGTTTGAAAACCACTGTTACCAGCCCCCTTTCAAACCAATACAAACTTATCATCTCGGATATTGCCAGTCACTGAATTTTCAAACCAGTTCACATTGGATAAGATGAAAATTTTTGTTAAACTTTCCTTTGCCACGAAAAGTCTCGATGCCATCAACTTGGGCAATATCCTCCATCATAAATCAGTGCATTCGAAAATGCCTCCAAATTTTAAAGATTAGTCTGTATCTATCATTTTTTATACCTATACCAAACCAATTGAAACTAAAGTTTTCAATTACAAACAGTTGTTGCAGGATCTCAATATTGACGACTTCATGTATAATCCTCCTGATTCACCTGTGCTAGTTCCCCTTTCATATATAATCCAACTAGCCATGTTATTACTCGTGACTTAAACATTGTAAATAACAAATCTCTGAGAAATGTGTTATCCAAAGTCCCGAATTATCGAGAGCCTAAATCCATCAATTGGAAACACAACTTCAAAATACTGATGGATTCAGTGAAGGATTTTGCCAGGCTTTTGGGTTAAACGCTAGAAAGACTACGTAGATACTCTTTCCGAATAGATTACGACTGTGATATCGTTGATACAAATCAGAATTAAATAAATTAATGGCTCAATGAATACACATCTTGAAATCGAAAATGAGGGTCGGTTGAAAACAAAACTTTACGACAAAAGAGAAAATTTCAGCTTCCTCATTGTTAACTTTTCATTTCTATGTAGCACCATCCCTGCACTGCCTGCATACGAAGTATATATCTCCCATTGGTACGATATTCAAGGACTTGTATTTCCTATCATGATATCCATGATATCAATGATACAGTGATGCTGCTCACAAGGAAGCTATTTAACGATATTCAAGAAGGGAAAAAGGTTTGACGCAATAAACCACCGTCCAGTCTCACTTACCAAAATCATAGAGCACATTGTAACAAGCCACATAATGACCCATGCCGACAAACATACACTACTTTACCCACTTCAACATAGATTCAGGAGAGGCCTATCCTGTAAAACATAACTGATCGACTTTATCAATGATATCACGTTAAACATAGATGCAGGGAAACAAAAAGACTGCCTAATTATGGATTTTTCAAGAGCGTTCGATGAAGTAAGTCATAGTCTACTAACACACAAACTGGAACACTTTTTCATCAGATTTAAAACAAACAAATGGATACAGAATATTTATTTTCTGACATGAAACAAGTGGTATTTGTAGAAGGGAAAAATCTGATACAATCACCGTAGAATCAGGGGTCCCACAAGGTTCAGTACTGGTACCCAATTTGTTCCTCTTGTACATAAATTCCTCTTCTACATAAAAGACATGCCAGAATGTATTCGCTCATAGGTTAGACTCTAAGCCGACGATACCATAGTATATCTTACCATTGCTTCAGACACAAACGGTACGAACTTTCAAGCGGACCTCAACAAACAAGCTATCTGGGAAACAAAGTGGAAAATGACATTTCATCCCGACAAATGCAATGTACTAACAATTTAGGAAAACGCAAATCTATTTTGAGATAGTAAACACTGCATGGCCACACCCTGTGACTCAATATGAACATCTCCAATAGGTGATATATCATGTTTAGAGAACCCAAACACATCAATTGGAACCATAACTTCAAAATAATTATGGGTTCCATTGAATACTACGCCAGAGTATGGGCTAAACGAGAAGAAGTTGAACTGGACACTTTGAAGGATTGGTCAAAACAGTCAGGTCTCTGATAAAACGTCGAATTCATCAGTTGAAAACTGTCTGAATAATCGACCAAAGTCCGTTTTCAGAGACAAAGAAGCTATGAAACATCTACCATCTCTTCGCGATAAATATGTTATAGTTCATGCGGAAAAAGCTTCAAGTAATAGTGTATTTTTATGTAAATCGTACTACTTCGAGAGTCTTGTAAAAGAATTTAGAATAAATGATCACTCTGGTAATCCCACATACAAAAGCATATCATTTGACAAGGATGAGATTTTGGCGAAGTCCTTCATGGCTTCAATGAACATTACATTGAACATTGGTATTTGTTGAATTTAGAGGTAGACTTTTTCAACAAATTATCGACATTCCTATGGCAACGAAATGTGCGCCTCTCCTTGTGGAACTCATCCTATTTTCACATGCGTCGGAGTTCCCTCAGACACTTGTCAAAAACAAGAAGATCAAAGAAGCCAGACCATTCAAGTTCACATTCAGATATATTGATTATGTTCTTTCCATTAACAAACCAAACTTTTCTGATTTGCTTCCAATAATATTTCCTCCAGAAATATAAATTAAAGAAACAACGGACACGGCTTCCTCCGACTCATTTTAAGACTAATACCTCGAATTCGACATAAGCGGTCAACTCAGTATCATAATCTATGACAAACGAGACGATTTTAATTCTGAAAATATCAATTTCCCCCACATTAGTAACAATAGTACAACTTCACCTGCATATGGGATATACATTTCCAAACTCATTCGAATTGAAGAACTTACAGCTGCTACTCAGACTTTATAAAACGTCACCAATGTCTGATCAGGAAGTTGATGAACCAGGGTTATGTCACAGAAAGTCTCCTCCTTCTTCTTAAACGGTTCATCGGAATATACCAAGACCTTGTTGATAAATGTTCCGTATCAACTTCACAAATAATACATAATGGTCTTGAAGTATAGATTCTAGGTACTGACGTTGTTTATCATCTTAATTACGTGTTATAGTATTCTTTTATTTGTCTTTGTAAATAATTACCCTTTACTCTTTAGTCCATTTTTGGTAATATCTGTATGGTGTGGCTCGGTACTTATACATCCAGCCATTGTGTTATTGTGCTATGGTCATTTTTTTTATTATTGTCTTTCAATTTTGCTTATGTGCTGTGTCTATATGCCATTTTGTTTTTCTTTGTTGAAATATTTGTGATTTTATAGTGATAAAGATTATAACACAATGTTGACTGCTGTACCCTTATTGTTGACAAGTTTACCTATAACGTCTGTTTGTTTTGTTCACACATTGGTGTCAATATAATGGAATTTTATGCGACTGATACGATATTCCTGAGCTTGTATTTCCTAGCATGCTTTCCTTGATAGAGGATTGCCGCTCACAAGGAAGCTATTAAACCAAGAGTTCCAAATGGTGAAGTTGAAATCATCCCTTCGTAAATTTTACGGACGCCATCACAATTTGGTTGACCGTTATGGAATAACCGTTTCACAGATGATATCGGATATGTTCCTTATGTCGTAACTACAATACCCTTCCCTTTTCACTAATGTGACTTACCGAATTAAACTATTTACCGGATTTGTAATAACATAAGCAACACGACGGGTGCCACATGTGGAGCAGGATCTGCTTACCCTTCCGGAGCACCTGAGATCACCCCCAGTTTTTGGTGGGATTCGTGTTGCTTTGTCTTTAGTTTTCTATGTTGTGTCATCTGTACTAATATTTGTCTGTTTGTCCTTTTACTTTTGGCCATGGCGTTGTCAGTTTGTTTTCGATCTATGAGTTTGACTGTCCCTCTTGTATCTTTCGTCCCTCTTTCATACAAGTGAGAGGTTTAGCTAGCTTTAAACTCAGGTTTAATTCACCATTTTCTACATAAGGAAATTCCTGTACCAAGTCAGGAATATGACAGTTATTTTCCATTCGTTTGATGTGGTTGAGCTTTTGATTTTGCCATTTGATGAGGGACTTTCCGTTTTGAATTTTCCATGGAGTACGGTATTTTTGTTATTTTACTTTTGCATGGTTGCAGATAACTCAGTTAAGGGGGATGGCACAGCTATATATGTCAAAGTAGATATTCCATATTCTAAGAAACAAATACTTCAATTGCTCAGATTAAAATAAACAATGATATGGTGACCATTATCAGCTGATATGATGCATCATCAGATGATTTTATAAATCTCTTAAATCAATTTGAAGGTAATTTTATTATCTGTGGTGACTTTAATGCTCATCATTATCTATGGAGTAGTAATAAAACTGACCCATAAGGTAACTCATTGCAAATTGCTCTTAGTACCAATAATATTAAAGTTCTGGATGGATTCGGTACCAGACAAAACCCCCTCCGATCTACACTTGTCATGTATTGATATATCAATTTCTAGTGTACAGCTTTCACATCAAATAACATTGACATTAGACAATAAATCCTTATATGGAAGTGATCATTTTGTAAAACAATTAACATTGCATCAAAACTCCTCGTCTTCAAACAGCGAACACGAGTTGATTTGGAACTACAAAAAAGCAGATTGGGATGGGTTCGCCAGATCATGTAATAAATAGCTAAGTGAGAGCATGGTTACCAATGATATTGATGAATCATGTATTCATCTCACTAATACTATTATTACAATTGCTGGTGAGCACATCCCTACTAAGTAAAGAAGAGAACATGATAAACCAGAGGTACCTTGGTGGAATCAAAATTGCACAATGGTGGCCAAAGAGCGTAATAAAGTTGGTAACATGGCCCGTCACACTGGGGAGGGC
The DNA here is from genome assembly GCF_021869535.1 of Mytilus californianus. Lineage (NCBI taxonomy): Eukaryota > Metazoa > Mollusca > Bivalvia > Mytilida > Mytilidae > Mytilus > Mytilus californianus. The sequence goes on from NW_026262582.1 coordinate 9,191,050, forward strand.
ATGATTAGTTATTAAACAAAGAAAAGGATAAGGAATGAAAAAATTAGATTAAAATAACACAGCAACTGCAGTGGCTTAAATGATAATAATTATAATATATGCCAAGTGTGGAAAACAGTTAAGAGCTAGAATGACGGGTAAAATAATTATTTCTCTAATTCTATATGTATGCCAACTTTGATTTACAACAATAATAACATTGTATATGAATCGACTAAAAAAAGGCTAATTCATTGGCTAAGGCATTTGCCAATGTAAGCAGTACAAGCAACTATTCAGAAGCATTTATATCCCTCAAAGAACATATTGAAGCTGAAGAGCCTAAAACTTCAAAGAACGCTTTTTTGAAAGTTCCCAAAGTTATATTGAACCATTGACTGTTAATGAATTACAAGATGCTATTGCTGATATATCAGATACATCTCCTTGTAAAGATAAGGTTACCCATAGTATGTTTAAAACCTTTAGTGATAAATCACCTGGTGTACTTCTTTTACTCTGTTACAGAATTTGGTTCTTACAAGATCTTCTTCTGACTTGAGAACATTCAATAATAATTCAAAATTTTAAAAAGGGGAACGATTCAAGTAACCCACATGCCTATAGACCAATAGCTTTATCATATAATTTTGTAAAAATTATGGAAAAGATGAGACTGCGATTGTACTTTGAAAACAAATCATATTTACTCACCCAATCAGAGTGAATTCCATCAAAATAGAAGAACCATGAAACAAATAATTAAATAATGTATGTTCAGCACACTCAATGCTCATCTCTAAAAGGGACAATCCACACTTAATTAGAAGTTAAAATAACTTCATGATTGATACGCAATATCGCTAGATTTTAAAAATATATACGGACGGATATAAAGATCCTAATTCCAATATTACCTCATGTGCATTTGCTATTCCTGTAATGGGAATACAAAACAGTTTTAAACTGCCTATGCATATGTCAATTTTTACTTGTGAGCTTATGGCAATTTTCTGTCTCTTATATGGGTAGGATAATTTAAACCAAATAATGTGATTATATATGTCGACTCTTTATCAGCTCTCCATGCCCTAAGAGCAATTTATTTAAGGTGAAAAAATATTGATTGTATGATATTTTTACACAACCAGTTAGTCAAACTACGTGGTAACATAATATTTGAGATGATCCCAAGCCACGTTGGAAAAAAATAAAAATTGAATTTGCAGATCAGACAGTTAAAGTGGCTCCTGATAAATGTACAATACATTGTCAAATTCCTCTATTTAAGGAACACATCAAATGTTTAACAAAAATATATTCAAACACATATGACAAATACAGTGGTCAAACAACCCAAAGGGAGATCACTACACTCAATTCAAAATAATGTATCTTTTAAGATTAATATTCTATAAATGAAAAGAGAAAATGAACAAATTATATTCAGATTAAGATATGGGTCTACTAATGTCAATAGATATCTTTACAAAATAGGAAAAAGTCCAAGTGAAATTTAAGAACATAGTTAAGTCAAGGACGATGTTGTACACTTTCTTTTTCTCTGCTCAAAATATGATGCGCAAAGAAAACAGATGTTTAAAAGGTCAAAAAATCAAAGAGTCATAATTCTCTCATTGAAACCTTTTTCCCGGATACACACATACTTTTAGTCCCGTGCATTACTATTTACGGGAAACTAATATAATTATAAGAAAATAAGGAAGACTCTCAAATAAATTTTATCGATATATTCATATGAATATATCCTTAAAGATAAAATAAATATGTATTTGTAACCTGTGTACATGATGTATTGATAAGGTATACTCTCAACTTCGATTATTGCCCATTACAAAACAAAACAAAAACTCACACTAATCTGAAAGCTTTTATAATATCCATAAAATTACGATAAGCAAGTAACATGTGCATTGCACATTTCACCTTTGTGTCGGTCCATTGAGCTTACTCAAATATACTTTGCCTACCTGTGTTATACATCAGTGAATCAATCATCTTTTAAACACATGTACGTAACTGACCACGCAATGCACGCCATTGATGTTAACAAGTCTCAAATATTCAAGTCAAACGCTCTGGTCTATTAAAGATTAGTAGTAAACTCCGACCCTTAATAATCTAACAGTATATATTAAAAAAAATAAGGGAAAAACACTGTAAGAGTCTCACAAACCGACAATTACGGTCATATTATTAGAAATTAAGAAAAACTAAATACAAAAACAACACATTCCGCTCATATATTTAAGAAGAGAAGCACTTTCTACAACCTTATCTATCACGGTGTCATTCAAATATGTCTTAATAATGTAACAGTATATGTTAAAAAAAAGTACGAACAAAAGAAAATACAATATCACTTTCCGATTCTCTCAAACTGACAATTACAGTCATATTATTCGAAAATAATGAATACATAATCAAAACAAAGAAAAAACACATTAAGCTCATATATTTCAGAATAGAAGCATGTGCTAAATCCTTTTCCATGACGGTGCCACTATTCTTTGTACTAGAGTTTATTGTCAGTTAGACAATCACACACAGAGTATTGTTAATATATCCACAACCCTGGACTATTGTTTAGCTGACAATCTCTGTACTTAAAACAAAATCAAACAATTGCATTGTTTTAATGATAAAGTGGTATTTCTATTTTTTTATTTTTTTTAAACTTTTTCTTCTTATATATATTACATGTATATATTAAAACGAAATCCCCCTAAAACTGTATCTTAACATAAGTAAAATAACCTTTCTCTCAGATAATAATGCATTGCATCCTATAATTTGTTCATTTGATTTCATTTCGTCAATATTCTGAAGTTCCAGAAATAATTTATACTTAATAAAACAACTATCTGATAATGTGCTTACATATATACTTACCGGGATTTGTGATTTAAAAGCAAAAAGTGCAACAGTATTCATTTGGATAGGGAACAAGATTAAACCTCTTTACATATTTAACACTTTTTAAACCAAAACAGTAGTAGAATTATTTCTTGTTCGTTGATATTTTGGAAAGACGATCGAGTACTTTCAATTTAAGTAACCTCTATCAAGTTTGCAATCGAATTAGGAGCAAGGTCATGTTTGCATTTCAGCGTGATTCAAGGACGTAAATAATTTAAGGCTTCGAAAAGAATATCTTAGTATATATACCTAGTATGTTTCTTTCTTTCTCGCGTTCTTAAATTATGGTAAATTCAGTTCATTCTGATATTGAGTACAACCGATGTGTTTTACTTAAAATACAAAAGCATAGAAGTGACTCTTTACAGATTACGCTATTTTGAGCAACTTAAAAAAGTTCAATAGAAAGCTATTTCCAGAACTAGAATAATCAATTGCAGTTTAGATTGATGAACAAACTTTCCCTTGAGAAATAAACTATGCATTCGAATTTTTTTGGGGCATACAGCTTTTGATTTCCCCAAAATATTTTGATTGAAGAGCATTTTGATCATTTTTGAGGGATTTTTAAGATTAATAATTATCTGTGAATATTGCACAAGTAACCTTCAAATTTGTTTTAATTGTGCAATATTGAATCATGCTCTATAAGATTCATATGAGTTTTAGGAAAATAATGTCATATAAGGACTGGAAATTGTAAGTTTGCTTAATTTTTGCCAAATTTAGAAATGTCCATTTTAGACCTTAGACCTTGATTTAATTGCAATTGCATCATACGAATTATCGACGACCGGGCAAGCAGATAGTACAGATAATAAGGTTTCGAATGATATCGAATATAGCCGTATGTTAGGCTGGTGCATTAAAGCCAAAAACTAAGAGGTTTTTCGAAAATGTCACTTGCCTAAATGTCAAAAATTTTAAATGGTACAATGGTATTTAAAAGTGCGATTTCACAGCCTTCGGAAAAATTCCATGATTCAAAAGTATAATAGATTAAGAACAAAATGTATCTTATTTACCTCATTGTATATTGCCTGTTTGTGAAATATTCAGGTTGACTTAACCCTAAGATGTAAGCTCGTGTTCATAACATTTAATTTGGAAAAATAAAACATATTGTATTTACTTGAATTGCATGATGAATTATTTGACTACGATATAAAGAAAGCAAAGCAAGTTCAAGATCAAGACATGATTTCTTCACGATTGTTTACAAAATAATTAAATCAATAACCATGACAACTGACAAATTCGAATTGGGGTATATGAACAAAAAGCACAAACTATAAGCAGAATAAAAAGTGTGTAAAATGTTACGGAAGGATATGTATATGTTGCTTTGTTTTCAGAAATACTTTGAAACTGTTTACTCGTGTAGTTGTATTAACCATATGTGAATTCTAAAAAACTCTAAAGAACTTCTGGATAATTTTAAATCTCGATCTTTCTCTGAAATAAGTTCTTTCAAAACTTTTGATTTTTTCAACCCTGTATTCCACCATTCCCCATGTGAAATTGAAAAATCGTCTAAAAAAAATAATCCGCAATGCTTTCCAACATAAAAATGGTAGCATACGCTATAAATTTATTACTTTGGGATACCATACGGCATATTTTGTTAATAGTGAACAAAAAGGTAAACTATGCTGCACAGAGGATAAAGTTATCAGTATGCTGGAGTTTCTAATTGACAACATATTTGTTGAATTTGGAGTTAGATTTTTTCAACAAATTGTCGGCATTTTTATGGGAACAAACTGTGCAAATCTCATTGCCGACCTTTTCTTATTTTCATATGAGTCAGAGTTCCTTCAGACATTTGTCAAAAACACGAAGATCAAAGAAGCCAGATCATTTAATTTCACATTCAGATATATTGATTATGTTCTTTCCCTTAACAATCCAAACTTTTCTGATTGGGTTCCATTGATATATCCTCCAGAACTAGAAATTAAAGAAACAACAAATACGGCTTCCTCTACCTCATTTTCAGACTTATACCTCGAATTGGATATAAGCGATCATCTCAGTACCAGAATCTAAGACAAACGAGACGAATCTAATTTTGAAATTATCAATTTCCCCAACCTGCATATGGGATATGCATTTCCTAACTTATTCGGTATTCTAGAGCAACAGCTGCTACTCAGACTTTATAAAACGTCACCAGTGTCAGAGCAAAAAGTTGATGAACCAGAGTTATGTCAAAGAACGTCTCGTCCTTTTTCTAAAAAAAATCAACGGAAGATACCAAGACCTTGTCGATAAATATTCCGTATCAACTTCACAAATAATACACAATGTTCTTGAAGTTTAGATTCTAGGAACTGACGTTGTTTATCATCTTAATAACGTGTTATAGAGTTCTTTTATTTGTCTTTGTAAATTATTACCTTTACTGTCAATTTTATTTTTGGTAATATCCCGTTGACTTGCATCGGTACTTATACATCCAGTCATTGTGTTATTGTGCTATGGTAAATTTTTGTATTCTTGTCTTTCTTTTTTGCTATATTTTGACTATATGCTTTTTTGTTTTTCTTGGTTGGCATATATGTTTGTTTTTATAGTGAATAAGATTATAACACAATGTTGACTGCTGTACCCTTATTGTTGACATTTTTACCTATGATGTCTGTTTGTTTTGTTCTCACATTGGTGTCAATATAATGGAATTTTATGCGACTGTCGTACAAGTGAAAGCTATAGCTAGCTATAAAACCAGGTTTTATCCACCATTTTCTACATAAGGAAATGCCTGTACCAAGGCAGGAATACGACAGTTATTTTCCATTCGTTTGATGTGGTTGAGCTTTTGATTTTGCCATTGGTTTAGGAACTTTCCGTTTTGAATTGTCCTCTGAGTTCTGTATTTTTGTTATTTTACTGTTTGCATAAAATTCCTCATGTTATCCTGTACTTAAAGAGTTATGGCTCAAATTCTCCGATAATAAAAATATTCTTAAGTTCACAAAACATTTTGGTTAAGGATATTATGTCTACTTTGACATACCACATGTAATAAAACGACTAGCCAATCGGCGATTGCGACTAAGAGTTTGCTAACGCATATGACTTCATCAGGTCAAAATCATTTATTGTTTTAAAAGTTACCTTTTAGGATGTAACCCTTACACGTGATTTAAGAAGACTACAGTTTCGCAAAGTGCTAGTTATCTATCTTAATTACATGTTTATTACAGGGCAAGACTCCTTTAGATCTATTCGAACAGATAGAAGGATCACGGGTCATATTTAAAGAAAACATAAAAACAAGACAACTTCTTAAGGTAAGTTAACGTTTAAAGGCCCATATTATTTATTCCGCCTTAGAATGTACACAAAGTTGTATCTTTGAATATTACATCTGACAGGTGTTTCATTTTACATTCCTATGTATATTGTCTAACCAATCATTCGAAAATCTTCATTCATGTACCGATTTATTATTTCATTGGTATACTAAAAAAAAATTGTCATAATATAAACGATATCAATTGTTCTGCACCAGATGCGCATTTCAACATTCAATGTCTCTTCAATGATGGTCGAAGCCTAGGTATTTAAAATTCAAAGCTTATTAAAAAGATGAAGAGGGACAAACCTAAAAGAACAAAAGAAATCAAAAAAATGTTCATAAAAACCTAATACAAAACCTTTCTGATTATTTTTTCTTAATTTCATTTGAGAAATATGAAAGAATTTTGTTGAACTTGTTATGCGAGGATGCACATAGAGGGTGATATTAAGTCGACAAACCCGATGTCGCTCCCGATGGTGTTCATGCGATTCCCCCAATTTTGTGTGTTGACCCTGGTTTGTATCTTCTTTAAAACTTTACGACAAAAGAGATGATTTCAGCTTTCCAATTGTGAACTTTCCATTTCTAGGTAGCAACATTCAAGCAGCGTCTGCATACGGAGTATATATCTCCCAGTTGATACGATATTCCAGGGCCTGTATTTCCTATCATGATTTCCCTGACAGAGGTTGCTGCTCACAAGGAAACTATTAAACCAAGAGTTTCAAGTGGTGGAGTTGAATTCATACCTTCGTAAATTTTACGGACGCCATCACGAGTTAGTTTACCGTTATGGAATATCCGTTTCACAGATGATAGCGGGAATGTTCCTAATGTCGTAACTTCAATCCCCCCTCGCCCTTTCCCGAATATGACCTACCGAATTGCCGGGTTTCTACTAACATGAGCAACACGACGGTGCCACATGTGGAGCAGGATCTGCTTACCCTTCCGGAGCACCTAATATCACCCCAAATATTGGTGGGGTTCGTGTTGCTCAGTTTTTAGTTTTCTATGTTGTGTTTTGTGTACTATTGTTTGTTTGTTTGTCTTTTTCTGTTTTAGTCATGGCGTTGTCAGTTTATTTTCGACTTGTGAAGTTGAATGTCCCTTTGGTATCTTTCGCCTCTCTTTTAAACGATTAATAAGACGTTAACATACTGTTGCCTAAATGTATGTTAGTGACCAACATGTTTAGCAATTACAACAAAATTGTATCTGATTTAAGATTTTTTTAATTTATTTATCGACTCCTATAACCACTTGTAGGTTTTTCCAACAGCTTGTAAGATTTGACATAGAATTTCACTTTTCATCCAAAAACACTTCGTTCGTATACATATATTTCAAATGCTATGTAAATTTATCGAATTAAGATGGCCTCCAAGCAGTTAACTCTGTAAAGGTGTAATACCACCAAATCATAGTACGTCACATCCGGTTGCATACGAAAATAGGTCGAAAAAAATATTCCCTTGAATTTGACAGTTGTAGGTAATTGATCCTACATTTCATTGCAGTAAAACATTTCTGGGTCATAAACATATATCTTGGGTATTTCAAAGCACCATTATTTTTTTATTTGGGGTTTCTATAGAATATTTTGGAAACTTGAGGTTACATGGTTACTAAAGCTTGTATACAGGTTAAAAAAGGGGGGAAATTTGATTGGTTAACTTCCAGTGATGGTTATTTTCTTATATGCAATGAAATGTTATGTGAAATTTTTTCTATAGTACTGGACAGGATCAAACTTTACTCATGCCAAGTATTTCTTTATTTGAAACAAAGATAAATTCTGAACAATTTTTTGAAAAGTGCAAATTTAACAAAGACTAATAGGGGAAAATCAATGGTGGTATTACACCTAATATGGGAAGCTGTACATGCACCTTTGACCTTGTGAGTACTCTCATGTGTTAAAATTTCTTGCTATTTAAGTGAAATATTACTAATAATGAAATATTCTGAGTGGATTGAGTCTCCAAAACACATTTTATGAGAAAATTTCCCTGAAATAGGACTTTACCATGAATATTAGTTGACAGAATAAGCCATACTTAGAGTTTTGGGGAGCTTTTTCTCCTTTTTTCTTATATTCTGCTATACTAGAAAATGTTTCCTAAGAAATACTTTAATAAATATATAGTTTTAAGTAAATGAAATTATTTTTAAAGCAGTAACAACAAATTATTCACCAAAAGAGAAGCTTTTTATGTCCCTCTCTGGAACGCGGCGTAAATTTAAGTTTTACGTAAGGACTTATTGAAACCTCCTTGGAGACAGTAAACTTTTATACGGATAGTTCATTCAGCTTGAATACTTCAATTAATCATTTATTATAACATTTCTATCATAAATGAGTGAAAGTTACCCCAAAATTTTTATTTATTGGCCTATAAAGTAGAAATTTTGATGAATGTGAGGTATAAATGGACCAAAAGAGACCTTATAAGGAAGACAAAGAGATCCATTAGTAGTATTTATCATCCTAAAGTCATCTTTTGTATCATATTCAACTGTTTGTAGGCAGATGAGATAAATATTTGATCATTTATTGGTCCACACTATATTCTATCATGATGCGGCTTGGTTTGGATTTTTCGAAGAAATTTAGCTCGAATCGCTGTAGATGTCGTCTTACATTATACTAGATTTTTCTCAAACTATTGAACTGATTATGACAAAACTTGACAGGAATGCTTGAAATAACCAGTTTAACAAAGGAAAAAAGTCACATTCAGTTTATTTAACAAAAAAGTCTTCTTAATAATAAAAAAAAAAACACAAATACGCGACACATTATGTTATTTATCTTAAAACTCAAATCCAAACAGAACAAAAACATAAAGTACTTCTTCCTTCTGTAAACTTACATGTAGGTAACGTTTCCAACTGGAAAGCCGCCGTCTAAAAACCCCACAGTCTCTCTCTTTTGCAAAGTTCTATTTTAATCAAAGGTAGTTTTACATATTTTTGTGATTCTTTTTCATTCAAATTGGAATGATTTACCTGTAGATACATTAAACAATGATACCATATGGAAAATTGTTTTTTTTTCATCAAGAGTGAAATATCTTAAAAAAGTATTGAACATACTCCGGGTGCGGGAGTTTCTCGCTGCATTGGTGGCCTTCGGCTGTTGTCTGCTCTATGGTCGGGTTGTTGTCTCTTTGAAACATTCCCCATTTCCATCCTCAATTTTAATTTTATATAGATTAATATTCACACTTATGTGGTCGTTATTGCTGGAGAAAGTAATACTTTAAAAAGAGTAAAACAGTAAAGAGTTATCAGACATAACTGGCAGCTAAAAGGGATAATACAGGTGATACAGAACCGAAACCTAAAGGAAAAAGAACTCAAGTCTTCAGACTTAGAAATTTTGTAAGTTGCATTGTGGAAAAATTGTTTAGTGAGTTCGAGTCATCACTAGAGAAAACTATCCAAGAAATGAAAGAGAAAGTAGAGGCAAAATCTATTGAAAATGATCCCCTGTAGAAGATACAAGATTCAGTGTCCTCTCTGTTAGGAATCAGTTGAATGGGAAGGTGAAATTTGTAGATGATGTCACCCAAAAAAATGTGGAGCATATTCATCGGCTAGAATCAGTTTGTTATTTTAATTATGGTGTACATGGTAGAACAGAAAGTGGTGCGAAGATAAAATTTTGAATGTACGATGACATCAACTTAAGACTCAGACAATTTAGGTCTGGGGTGTACTTTGAATATTTAAGACAATTTATAGATGTTAAATTGGGATAAATTTAAAGGAGTTATCTTATTAATGAGATATATTGAAAACAATTTCACGAGAAAGGCTTTGTTATGTAACAAAACATGTTTGTTTCATATATATAACTAAAAAGAAATTAGGACGCTAGAATTTGAAAAAAAAAAATATTTTACTTCAAAAATAAAATGATGCTAGTCATCTTAGTTTTGTAGTTATTTTTTATTCAGTATTTCAACAGTTATAAAAAGACAACCTTTTTTTAAATTGGTTGCCTGATGAACTTGTATTTTCAATACTTTGTAAGAATTGATATGTACATGTGAAGTGGTTTTTGTTTACCTCTACATCACGAGGCGTATCAGTTTTGTATAATAATATATAGAATTTAGAGTGCTAAAAGAGAAAATAATATATTTGAATGGCAATAAATTAACAGTTCATGTTATAAAAGATTAACAGAAACTTACACTTTTGTCACTTTATAGTCTGAATTTAGATATTCCTAATTTTTATGATCAGATTATGAATGGTATTGACGATTTTGGAAACTAAATTTACTCGCATTGTGGTTACTTCAATTTATTATTAGATCCATATACTGTTAATTCAGAATTTATTGCGTGCATTTATTATTGCGATTTATGAAGAATGGGCAAAAATGGTATTTTAATTATTGTAATTTTAGGAAAAGCTACACAAAGCTATATGCACAAGATATTAGAATGCGAGTTCTTATTATTGCGATTCTCAATGAGTCGCTTTATTTGCAATTATTATAATAAAAACCACGCAATAATTTCTGAATTTACAGTATTTATTACTGCAATTATTTACATATAAATAAGAAGATGTTGTTTGAGTGCCAATGAGACAACTATCCATCCTAGTAACAATGTGTAAAAAGTAAACCATCATAGGTCAAAGTACGGCCTTCAACACGGAGCCTTGGCTCACACCGAACAGTAAGCTATAAAAGTCTCCAAAACGACTGGTTTAAAACAATTCAAACAGGAAAACCAACGGTCTAATCTATATAAAAACGAGAAACACTTATGAACCTCACCAACAAACGACAACATAACCCGAATGACAGACATTAACTTCTCGAAATTATGGACAACTGGTCCCTTTGTACCCTTTCAGAGAAAACTTTCCTGATTAACACAGATACACTTGAAGAAAACAAATTCTCATTCAAACAAGCACGTCTTGATTTTTTTCTTATTCGTTCAGACCATTCCATGGGAGTTTTAGAATTTGAAATTAATCTTTTGTTCAAGATGTATAGATTTCAACAATTCATTACTTTATGATATTGACTACATACATGTCGTTAAAGATAAGATTTCAGATGTTAAAAAACAATATGGTGCATCGGTTCTTTTTTGTTGGAAATTAGAGGTAAAATTATTTCTTATTCAAGCTATAAGAAAAATTAAAGAATCAACAAGAAAAACATTTATTTTGTGATATTTATTTATTAGAAGCTACGAGAAGGAAACTTAGTACACAGCTTTGAAATTTGAAAAAAACGAGAATTAAAAGTATAAGAGAGGAAGCCAGAAACTATACACTCTAGAGTACAGTGGATTGAAGAGGGTGAAAAACCTACAAAGTAATTTTGTCGTCTTGAATCACAAAATTGTACAAGCAAACTAATTCCCAAAGTAAAAAAGGATGATTGGAAAATCAATACAAACCAATTTTAAATTTTAAAGGAGACAACAGACTTTAATGAAAATTTATACAAAAAAAGAGATTATAATGGCAATGGGTGTAAAGTGAGTGGTTTCGACAGAGACTTAGCAGATTTAAATTTTGATAAATTATCAGTAGATGAACAGTTGATACAGAAGGGGAGATAACTGTAATTGAAGCCAGCATTACTTTGCAGCTATATAGATGATGTTCTCTCACTAAATAATACAAAATTTGGTGACTATGTTGAACGAATCTATCCCATCGAACTAGAGATAAAGGATACTACAGATACAGTTAAGTCTGCCTCATATCTTGACTTACATCTAGAAATTGACAATGAGGGTCCGTTGAAAACAAAACTTTACCACAAAAGAGATGATTTCAGCTTCCCAATTGTGAACTTTCCATTTCTATGTAGCAACATTCCAGCAGCACCTGCATACGGAGTATATATCTCCCAATTGATACGATATTCCCGGGCTTGTGTTTCCTATCATGATTTCATTAATAGAGGATTGCTGCTCACAAGGAAGCATTAAACCAAGAGTTCCAAATGGTGAAGTTGAAATCATCCCTTCGTAAATTTTACGGACGCCATCACGAGTTGGTTGACCGTTATGGAATTACCGTTAATTATTCCTTATGTGGTAACTACAATACACTTCCCTTTTCACGAATGTGACTTACCGAATTAGACTATTTACCTGATTTGTAATAACATAAGCAACACGACGGGTGCCACATGTGGAGCAGGATCTGCTTACCCTTCCGGAGCACCTGAGATCACCCCCAGTTTTTGGTGGGGTTCGTGTTGCTTAGTCTTTAGTTTTCTATGTTGTGTCATCTGTACTATTATTTGTCTGTTTGTCTTTTTATTTTTGGCCATGGCGTTGTCAGTTTGTTTTCGATCTATGAGTTTGACTGTCCCTCTGGTATCTTTCGTCCCTCTTTTGCAGAATATGAATAATAACAAATCTTAAGGGTCATATGTTTTTTCAACAGAATATTTTTTATTTTTAATTTTTATGAAAGATTTGAAATCTTTTGTGGTTAAATCTCTTTAAATTGGGGGGGTTACAATTTAGGACACATATCAGTAACTCAAAGGCAGGGAATCATTACATGCTTACCAAAAGAAAATATACCAAAATATTTACTTTATAAACTGGAGACCTATCTCCTTGCTGAATACTGTATATAAAATTGGTTCAGGAGTTATTGGTAGTAAATTTAAACAAAACTTTAGGCAAACTAATTGGTTTGGATCAAACTGGTTTCACCAGTGGAAGTTTTATTGGATATAACATTAGATTGAATATGCTATTTTATAGTATACAGAGGAAAATAACATTCAGGATGGTTGCTTTTAATTGATTTTGAACAAGTATTTGATTCTTTATCTTGGGACTTTCTGTTATCAGTATCACAATTTTTAATGTTGATGCATCTATTATCAACTATGCTAAAGTGTTTTATAATAATATTTTATCTGCAGTCATTCGGGGTAAACATCGTAAAGACTTTTTTCAAGTAGGATGTGGTGGTAGACAAGGGGATCCCTTATCGCCCTACCTTTGTGCAGAAATTTTGAGATTCAGATATTGGGGAGGAATAGAAATATCATTGGTATAACTGTGAATAGAATAGAATAAACATGATAATTCACTTATTATAGATGGAAGTGAACAGTCATTAAATTAAACATTGACTTATTTTGATTGATATGCAAAACCGCCAAGGCTAAATTTTTTTTCTTCTCAAGAATACAGGTAGTTTGGATTGTGTGTACACAATACTGTAGTGATATTACTTGTCCAAAACAAAAATGATACTATTGGGAATTAATTTTGATGTTGGTCTTCATTAACATTAAATATAACAAGAATATTTTGCAAATAAAAGTCTAATTACGATATATCCAACAAGAAATCTTACAGTAATAGGTAAAGTCACAGTTGTGAAATGTCTGATTTTACCTGTCCAGAATCATCTGAGGGTTACATTCTTAAATATAAATCAAGAAATGATTAAAAAGAGTAACGCACTTTTTTTCATTCATTTGGAATTTACCTGTTCATAGAGTCACGAAGGAGCTGTTATAAAAGGACTACATTGAAGGTGAGTTGACGATGATCAACCTAAGCTCCTTCATCACAGTCCTTAAATCTATATAGGTTAGAAAACTTTTTCAATCTTGTTGTGAATGGAAAAAAACTATTTTATTTTCCATAATAGATAAAGAAAAAAAAATCAAAGAAAATATGAAAGAAAAAAAAATTGCCATGCTGTTTTCCATTTACACTATTGTTGATAAAAAAAAAATACTGTACGTGAAAATTTTGTTTTTGTCAAGGCAACTGTGGATGAACAAATGTATAAAAATAGAGAATAAACCTGAATTTATAAAACATGGTTCAAAAAAGATTATTTTTTTCTTTAATGACATTGTTGCAGATGCTGGAAAAATTCTCAGTTTTGAACAGTTAGAAGCAAAATTCAATAATGACAGAAATGTTATGAAATGCAATTTCAGTATAATTCCTACTGTAAAGAATGCAGGAATTTAGTGTTACGTATTTGATTATTATAAACTAGACACTTCATTTTTCCTTTCTTTGGTTTTTTTTTAAAATCAAGTGGAACAAAATACATGTATCAACTATTTATAGGAAATCATATAGTTTCAACGGGTCAGAATAAATTAAATGAACTTTTAGAATATGATGAAAAAGAAATTAATATTAAAAAAAGTTCAAACTACAGCGGTTACAATATAGTATAACCCGGCATATTTTAGGCAGAAAAAGATTTTTGAATAAAATTAATGTTATTGAGAATCCGAACTGTACTTTTTGCGAAGAAAAAGCAGAAACAATTGAACATATTTGAAATTATGTGATTGTACAAACATTCATTGATGAAATAGACTCTTGGTTTTTGTCTTATGGCTAAAGTGTTCCATTCACTATAAAAAAAATTGTTTGGGATATTTCCAACTGCAAATAATTTTAAAAGCTTTTACATTGCAGGCAGTGCAAATTAAAATAAAGTATCTATACCGCATTGAAAAAAAATAATTGATGTTTAAATAAAAGAGTAGATATTTTTATCAAGAGTTAAAATACTTTTGCCATATTTTTCAGTAATTGATCCGTTATATTCACGATGTGTATGTCTACATAGTTTAGTAGAAATATAATTGCCATATGATATACTTGTACTTTTATGAGAAGATACTAAAAAGTTCATATGTGCAAATACAAAACTAAAACAAACGAAGCAACTTTTCAATTAACAAAAATCTGTTTGATTGCTTACAAATCTACTTCATATTTTATAACTTAAACTACATCAACTCTATATTTTTGATAACCTGTGCATTTGTTATATTAAATAATTGTATTGGATAGTCGTAATGGTAATCTTCTTAACTGATATTTCTGACATGTTATATCACTTGATAAGTATGCAATATTGTATGTATAATACTAACAAATACTGACAGCTGTATATAAGCCGGAATAAGGTACCGGTACTTGATCTTTCTAAAAAAACACAAATGTACAGATCTCAATAAAATAAGCAAAATTAAAAAAAAATTAAAAAAAAATAAATATTTAATGGAATATTTAAGGCTCAAATTATAAAAATTAATATATACATTTACTGTGATTCTATAATATAATTTTGTTGGTAAGGAAAATAACGACATTTTTTATTTTGTGATTGTTATTTGCATCTTTATCGTTTTCCTTCTTTTTTGAAGGTGAATTTGTTTGTGTCTTCGTTTGTGTGTATGTGTTAGGTTTTTTAAGATTGTTTTAAACAATTGTTACAGTAAAAATAAAGCCGATTGAAATTTTTTTAAGGAATATGCAGAATGTTGGCAGATGGGTAAGTTGTCTATTTGTCTGTTATGTTGGTCTTATTTCCTTTCTTCTTAATGCATTTTCATATAAACATAATAAGAAGTCAATCAACACTAAAAGAACATAAATCAATGTTCGAAATTTGCGTAAGTTGCATTAAACGGAATTCAGTTATCATGTTTATCAAAATTACAATAAATTTTAAATGCAGGTACTGACCGACAACAGTACAAAACAGCCTGAATAGCTACGACATCAGTAGTCCTGTACTTGGGTGATATTTTATTGATGATGTCAATCGATGTATTTCGATTTAACTTTTTAACTTTATCCGTTTAAATTGTAAGTTCTTCTGTTGTGCTATCGGGAAACATGGTGCTTTGAATGTTCCAAGTTTACATTATTTTTCTTATTTCCATTGTATTGTCTTTCATCATTTCAAATAACATGTTTAAATCATTTCGAATCCTTCTTGCTCAAAAGTATTGTTTTCTTGCAAATTTTTTTTTTCGATTAATTACATGTGTATTTACCAGAACTTTAACAGACATACATGTTTCATGACAACTGTATATACATGTATAATTGTGAAATAAATTATAAATTATCAGGCTTACCCATAGAGGTTAAAGATTTCGACAAAAAATCAGCAAACATTTTTGCAAGTTTGTTAAAGGAAGAAGGATACAATCATTATGAAGCTCGTGTTATGTTAGCCGGCGAACAAGGAACTGGTAAAACTACAATTGCAAGATATCTCGTTGGAAAAGGACCGACTAAAATCAGAATATCTACAGATGGGATTGATTTGTATAATGGTTTGTCCTTTATCGACCGTGAAACTGAAGAATGGATGCCCGGTAAACAAGGTAATGTTTTTTTATGAAGTGAAGATATTTAAGGGGTTACAGAACACCTAAGGGAGTTAACTCTTTAAACATCAGCTGAACGTTTTAATCACATATTATAAGTAAAGTGAAATCTAGCTTTTCAATGATCAAATTTGTTTGTCAAATTACTGTATATCGAATGAAATTATTCTGGGTCAAATTTCTTGAAGTGCGCGCAAGAGATGTTCTAGTCATATCTTATCATAAACAATCTTAGTGTATTTATTTATATTAATAAATCATAAAAAGATGAAAACAAATGACTGAAGGAAATTCAGGGTAAATATGATTGAGACAGCAATAAATCAAAACAACACATTTCCCTCCCCAAGGTTAGAACAATTGTGAATAATTTCAACGGATACGTTTGAGAATTGCATCGCATATATCCCTGTGATCTTGAAAATAACGATACTAACAAGTGTTTAAGTTTACTTTCAGTTATATTGAGGATATTCTGTCACTATATAATCCACATATAAGTAAGTCTGAACACTTTATTATTAAGTCATGTTCAGTCTTTCAGTTTGGTAGCATATTGACAACTTCATACTATAATTTATAACAAACATGACAGTTTCAGCTTTCAAGTTGTCAAATTCCCAAGTCTTAAATGTAAAATACTATTTGCTAATTCGTAAGGCCTTTGCTTATCTCAATTATTACATGTACATTATGCTCGTGCATGTTTATTATTCAAATTCTACAGGATGTGCTCCTGACGCAAATTTTAACTACTCCAACAGAATAATGGGGAAAAACGACAATAGTTGACCCTACAAAAGCCTCCCAGTCGACATGAAAAATTGGTTGACCGTTATAATGTCCGAGTCTTAACTTACTAGCGACATGTTTTCTCGATGTAAGATCTTTAGATATTATAAAAGTCGTCTAATCTGTAAACTACCAATTGTTCTCAATTCCTGATAGTAGCATTTTGACTGAATGTTTATTTGCATGTCAGGTGATACATGCATAGTAGGAGCTTATTTTCGGTGCAGCCGTCTTGCTCCTTTTTGGGGCTCGTGTGAGTTTCTCACTTTTTAGGTTTTTACCTTGATTTGTGTTAGTGTAATTGATTTATGACATTTGAACATCGATAAACTAACCTTTTCTCTAATTTAATTCTGAGTGGTAAAAGTTCCTTTACATTAAAATCAAACATTGGACACTAGTGTTATTGGTATATCAGGATGACTTATGTCGCATATACGTGATCAATATGCATATTCTTTCACTAAAAATAGTACGCGTTAGTCAAGAGTGACAAATGTTTCCTTTTTTTTATTGAGACACACGTTCGAAACGTGGTTTTGTATATTAAAACCCGGAATAACCTTTTTGGTCAGTTTAAATCTGGTAGTTACTGAAGAGCATCATACATATTGTCATTCAAAACTTTAATAGCGGTATCTCAGAATGGATTGTATTTCTATATCCTTCTAAATAAGTATAGATATTATTATTATTCTTTTCTTTAAACAGATCTACCATTTGTGTGTTGTTTTTTTTTTAAAGTTATTTATCGATATTTTTAAACAGAGTAGAACTGGTATTCTGAGATAATTCGCATTACATAGAAAAAAAGCAATGTACTATTCTGTTAGCACAGCCAATTTTTGTCTCCTTTGATTGGATATCGATCGAATACCAGTTTTTGTTTCAAGTGTCGCTGTCAAAACAGAGAATGTTTAGTCGAATAATTTTTTTATTAAATGTAAAATTATTAAAACAGATATATACATTACTTGTATTAATGAGAACAGTTATTTTGATATACTACGGGGCAGAGGGTGTGTTACTGCTTCTGGACATTCCAGGGACATCCACACAAGGCCCAATGTTTACAATGCTCTGTTTATAGGGTTCAAACGATGGAACTTTTAGAAATGTATTAATTATAACTAATATTTCGTGATAAGTTATGGTATATTATTCAAGTTATTTGCAATCGCTTTAATTCTAGATATATATTGTTCCTTTTAACCAAAACAAGATTTGACAGAGTTCATTAAGAACATCCATGCAGTGTGAAAACTCTGTCGGGATATTTCTATTTGAGAGACCAATTGAATAATGCGATACTATTAAGAAATTGTTTTCTGTTGATTTATAGTTGTCGTAAAACATTTTTAGGTGATGTCATTTATATTACATCTTTTATTTTTTTAGATTCCAATGGAGTTTTAAATCATAAACAAATCATAAAATCCAAAGTACCGCCCTATTCGTACACTTTCTCTTTACGGCTAAAACACAATAAGGTGGGGAAATTCAAATGACACAGTGTTATGGAAATATTATTTTTATTTCATTTGATTGTATATTGTTGAAAAAAGAAAATCCAGTTTGCCAGCAATGTGTTCTTTCTATCGGTATATAACAATGCTGGGTTCGTGCCTTTTGAACGCGTTGAAAGCTGCCAAACACCTCAAAAAGGACATATTTGTGGCGTTATGGTGTATCACTTTTATTTTTCATTAAAATGGTAAATTTGCAGGAATTAACTACTTTGGTTTTCATGTATAAATCTTTCGTTACCTAATAAGAAATTTATTTAGGTCTTATGAGGATTTTACGGATTGTAAATATATGAAATAATAAAATTTTATCGGATAAATTCTAAAATGACATCTTTGATATGAAATGACTTATTTTGAAAGGTGTTGGATATATCACTTTAAGTAGATAATTATCTTCAAATGTCATTTCTATTGCTGACTGATGGATAGAATGAAAATAAATTCACAGATCCTGGCAGATAGGACAAAATTTTTGTCGGTGTTGATGAAAATTTTGTCCGTAGACCTGTAGTGTCCGTAGACCCATGTTTTATATTCCTAAAGTGTTTTTAGAAAGGTTTATTAATATTCTACACATTTTTATAATTACACATATGTAGTGTTCGTATGACACACAATATCCCCACCTGATTGTGTTTTGGTCGTTTAATAAGACAAAATAATGTTGTCTAAGTAAGATCCCTCTGATAAGCAATGGTTACCACAAAAAATATAAACACGCTAGTTCTAAAAAGAAAAAAAAGGTATCTAGAGGCGAACATTTAGAATTTTGCAATTCCCAGAGATTTATACAATATATTTAGCCCAACAACGGTCTGACTGTACATGAGTTGTCAATATTTACAAGCAAAGAAGAAAAAATCTGGCATTTAGACGAAATTTAACAATTAACAAATAAACATTTTATGACATAAAAAACGACATAAGACAGTACACGGTAAAACACAGGTACACAAATAGGTTGCGCTATTGATCTTTTTTATTTCAAATTTTTAAACTATCAACTTTTGTTGTTTATTTCTTACCTTTATTTTTGTCTTATGCTAATCAGTTTTTGAATTTTAGTTTATGTTTTTGTATGTTCCTTTTGTTAAGGAAAAACTACTTTACCGAAGTTGTAATCTCATACCGCGGTTAAGAAGACACAATTCAATCTAAAAAAAAAAATATTTGGGATGTCAAAATGTCACAATCTGAAAAAGTATACAATCACAGCAGTACATATCGGACGACAGTTCTGGAATCTCAAGACAATATACCGCCTAATTAGGTTTCCCTACTTACATGTTAAACGAATTTTTACACTGAATTTCAGTGATTGTATCGAAATTCAAACGTGACGCTATTTTTCAAATTATTCGGAATCTGATTGCCTATATTGTTTTATTGACGTCAACTTTGACTAGTCACATCATACTTCGTGATCAACTGTTGAGCGAGCACCTTATACTGATCAAACAAATTATATTCTAAAAAAAAATAATGTAATTCTTGAGTACATCTGATATTATTGATTCTGAAAACAAGCGTATTATGAACAGAGATCGATACAATGCATCTTTTAACTAATCAAAATGTATTACTTGTAAGTAAAAAAATCAGGGATTTCGTTACCAAGCGGTCCTTTAAACCTTTACTTAACTTTTCTAAATGCACAGATGTGGTTCGGAAGTTTGACTGTATTTGTCGATGACCTTAACGGGTTTCACTTCAGTCAGTACTTGTATCTCATATATCCCAGTGAACTTGACATTAAGGAAACTACTGATACTAGAAGGACTGCTTTATACCTTGATCTTTTCATTTATATTGACACAGATGGACGACTTCACACTAAAATCTATGACAAACGGGATGATTTCAACTTCCCTATTATCAATTTCCCATTTCTCAGCAGTAACATACCCTCTGCTCCGTCGTATGGTGTTTACATATCTCAATTGATACGTTATGCTCGTGCATGTTCACACTATACGGACTTCATGTACAGGAGTGTGCTCCTTTCACAGAAACTGCTCCAACAGAGTTATGAGGAGGAAAGATTATAAATGACACTCCGTAAATTTTATGGACACCATCATGAATTGGTTGATCTTTACGATGTGTCTGTGTCTTAACTAACTAACGACATTTTTACTTCGTCTTAGATTGTGGTTTAACATCTATGTCGTCTGTCTGCTAAGTACCGAACGTGACCTATTACCGAATATGACTGTTTTGCCGAGTGTGAATTTGCATTGCTATACGATGTGTCTCGGTATTTATACATCCAACATTCATGTATTTAGTTATGATGTTTCTGTTGTGGGTTCGGTTGGATATTATGTTATGTTTTATTGTTTGTGGTTTGAATTCTGTATTTTCGGTCGTTTCACATATGTCTTATTTGTCAGTACAGTCGAGTTAATTTCCATTTTCCGTGGATAAAGTATTGTGTTAGTCCAAATTATTATGACGTCATCACAACATTTATTTAAAACAACTTTTCAATACCGCCATAATCAAGATTATTGTTTGGACTAGTATTGCGAAAATAATTATATGAATTTCAAGATTATATACGCGTCACAAAATTACGTCACTGTTTGTTTTGTCCTGTGCTGTCGTTCATGGAAGATGTTCGTTGTTATTCTGAGGTTTACATGTTTTAACGACTATTATATTATTCATTTGTGCGTTTCTCTGTGCTGAGTGTTCTTGCGTTTGTTTGTGCTGTATGCCTGTCATAAAGTGTTGTCATTTTAGCGATATTTTTTAACATTGCCATATAAGCGGGAGGTTTGGCTAGCCATAAAACCAGGTTCAACCTACCATTTTTTCTTAAAATGTCCTGTAACAAGTCAGGAATATGGCAGTTGTTATCAAATAGTTCGTTGCTATGTATGTTGGCGTTTGTTTTTGTTGCAGTTCAGTATTTCTGTTGTTTTGTTGTTTTCCTCTTATAGTTGATGTGTTTCCCTCGGTTTTAGTTTGTAACCCGGATTTGTTTTCGCTTAATCGATTTATGACTATTGAACAGCGGTATACTACTATAACAGTT
This sequence comes from Mytilus californianus, assembly GCF_021869535.1. NCBI lineage: Eukaryota > Metazoa > Mollusca > Bivalvia > Mytilida > Mytilidae > Mytilus > Mytilus californianus. The sequence continues at coordinate 9,212,817 of NW_026262582.1, forward strand.
GTCTTTATTTATACGGTTCTATTTGTTACGATGATTTTGTTTATAGATCTGGTAAATTTGAAACGAGCTTTGTTGACTTAATCATCTTTTTGAATAGCTTATTCATGAAGGTTATTAATTTGATACCGCAATTAGATTTTTTACATAGTATTTAGTGGTACTTAGATTTGTTTTGTTATTAATAAATTTAAACAGGACAACATTTATGTAATTGATATCACGACTTGTATATGCAATCGACACGTGTTTTGGCATGGCACAAGGTCATGCTTTTATGACGTCTTCAAACTAACAATTAAGATGGGTGTTGCGGAATATTTTTGTTCCGAAGGGTTATGATTGTAGTCTAGGTGTAATTTGCTTTGAACTAGCCTTCAGTTACTATGATTACTTTTAGATCGGTAATTTTTGTCTTTTTATTTGTTTTTGGTGTTTTGTTAAATTAAGACATTTCCATGAGATTATTTCTACAGTTTGTTCCTATTACCTACTGTAACAATACTGTCCCAGGTTAGATGAGGTTTGAATGCTGCTTGCAAGCACGTTTGACCCCGCCACAATATGTATGCGCCTCTTCCAAGTCTGAACCTGTATATGAGTATTTAAAATAAAGCTGAGAATGGAAATGGGGAATGTGTTAAAGAGACAACAACCCGACCAAATAGCAGAAAACAGCAGAAGGCCACCAATGGGTCTTCAACACAATGGGTCTTTTGTCGCTGTCAGCCATATCATGTGTCTTGTATTATTATAGAAAGAGCCGTTGGTTTTCTCCTTTGAAATGTTCACAATTTTTCCCGCCTAGCCTAAATAACTTACTTAAAGTGGTAAACGTGTGATCATTGTTGAAGGCTATACGCTGATCTATAGTTGCTTACCTCATCTGCATTTGGTATTTGTTGGATAATTGTATCATTGGCAATCATGCTACAGCTCCTTAGTGTTATATCATACATCTTTATTTCTAGATGGTGCTAATTTTATGATCAGATATTTATTTATTTTTCAGACGTATTGATAGATTACATATTACACGATAATAAAATTCAACATGTTCAAAGAAATATTATAACATGTTTCTTTTTATATTTAAAGGTTTTACATTATCAGAAGTAGCAATTAGTAGATCTTTACGGCAATCTGAAGGTAAGTCACGAAACATGAACGACAACGCTGACAATTGGAGAGGAAAGTTTGTAAGTGACATTATACCAGATGAATCCGTTGAAATGTGATTTCATCAAATGAATCATCTGTTTTTTCCAAAACAACTAAAACAAACTTTCTAAATTAGGTATGGCTATTATGCATAAGATGCTATTTTCACACTTTCACGTTAGCAATTATGAGAACAACTTGAAATTAATCACATTGGCAACATAATAATGAGGATTGCAACTTTCAACTAGGGGTTTAACGGATCGTGTATTAGACACCTTGTAAATGCATATACATGGCTGTATGTACATGTTCTTGTACTTTCATGAACTGATGAACATTCAGTAATGATATCAAATCATGGTGAAATATGCAAATCAATGGAGAGGATAATTATTTGCATTCATGAACAATATAAAATTGACAATTCGTGATAGACAGAAGAGAAATATTTTATTCAGGTATGGCTATAATAAAGTAAAATATACAAAAACGAAATTACATACATTTATCAGTTTCAGGCGTCATATTCAATAATCCTACCAGAAGTATGTGACCCTGTTTGAGAGTCAAAACAAATTCTTTTTTTAGAAGAGTTATGATTTTAGTCTTTCAAATATATTTTATTCTAAAAATGAATGATATAAGTTCATGGTGCTTCTAATACCATTTATTCTACAAAAAAGTGCTTTTCGAATAAAGGATGATACAATTCATCTTTTGAACTGAAAAAAAAATTATCCGAATCGAGATGGTGAACTTGAAGTAACGTGGTATGAAATTTGTATCATGAGTTTTAAATACTTTTCAATGATTAAATGGTGTTAAAGTTAAAAGCGAAGTATACTTTTAGGATTTTATAAAATATTTAGTTTATGATATACCATATATTCATTCATTCACGTATCAAAAATTGTGTTTTGCATTTACAATTATCAGCAGAAGTCATCTCTAGTTCTTTGCCAAAAATGGGAGGCACGTCATATGGATTCGAACTGGACGGTAAGCTGACAGATCGAGATGAAAAAAGTTCTGATAGACTAGCTAGTCAAGACTTTACGTCTGAAAATCTGTTATCTTCAACTACAGATTCAGCCCATTGCATAACATTTTTGTCATTGAAAGAAAAAACCCTCGCAAATGATCTAGATATAATTGATAGAATTGAAATTGTGAATGATGTCTTGCTTGAACATGGAAAAATAAATAGAGATGAGGTCATTTACATTCGTTCTGAGAGTGATGCAGGCCTTGTCCAGGATAAATGTTTAAAAAACCAATATTATAGTAGTACCTTGGATGATATTAGAAAGGCAGATGTATTTATAGAGAAGCAAACTAAAACAAAGGCAACAAAAGAAAAATGTCCTGTCATACCTAGGGAATCTACTGACGAAATACAGCGAAGAGCCAAACTAGTAGTTACTCCTCTGATAGACCGGTTGGAAACTATAGAAAACAGTTCAGATGAACATATGGTTCCACTAAAGGAATCACCTGTTTCTGCAAGAGAAAAGGGAGAGTTCTCTCGTGCAGGTATGTTTTCATAATGTATATTCACGTCATATGAACAGTTATGATCCCTTATACAGATATTCGAAACATACTTACTTAAAATCTGTACAAATGTTGGTTAAACGTTTAAGCATTCTATGGCGGTAGCAACTGTGGAGCAGGATCTGCTTACCCTTCCGGAGCACCTGAGATTACCCCCAGTTTTTGGTGGGCTTCGTGTTGCTTAGTCTTTTTCTATGTTGTGTCATCTGTACTATTATATGTCTGTTTGTCTTTTTATTTTTGGCCATGGCGTTGTCAGTTTCTTTTCGATCTATAAGTTTGACTGTCCCTCTGGTATCTTTCGTCCCTCTTTTTTAAAAATGTCACAAGTGGGTACACATGAAACATTTAGAAAAGAAAAGATCTTCAGATGTTTTTTACTAAAATATTGATATTAGACATTTATTTTGTATTCAGCCTTTCTATCCTATTGACAAGAAAATTGCGATACGAATGGAGTATTTCTTTCAGACTGGATTCAAATTAATTGTTTGTTTCCAAAATGTTCAAAACAAATACAAAGGAAAAAAGTTTGCTATAAATCATATATTATAACATATAATAAGAAATGTTTCTCTTTCATTCTGTTGATCTGCTTTTTCTAACAAAATTTGATCATACTTAAGTCATGTATATAGATTAAACGTTGTGTTTTTAATTGTAGAAAGTCATTCAAAATCACACATCAAATCTCATGAAATTAGTACTACTACTGAAGTAGTTAAAGATCATGGCATCATTGACAAGTTAAAGAAGATATTTGGTGTTCAAAAAGATGTGACGGAAATAAAGGTGTCCATGACAAAAGACAGATTTTTGAAGGAATCGGTGAAAGCTGGAAAGAAGAAATTACACCAGAAAAAAATAGCTCCAGTTATCATTTGGGATTTTGGAGGCCAAGATGTCTTCTATAGCACCCACCAAACATTTCTTACGTATCGAGCCATTTACTTGATAGTATTAGATGGTAGTAGAACCCTTGATGATCCATGCCCGTTTGAACAATATCTGCCTGGAAAGAGTGGAGGTAAAACTGCACGAGGTAATGATATTGTCGTAAAGAGGTTTTAATGTATATTAATCAGATTGCTGTCAAACAATCTCAGTTTTGAATTTATATAATTGATATTTATCGAAGATAAACATTTTAATTTTGTGATAACACAAAACGAAATTAAAAGATTATCTTTGAGAATATAATGTAGCAACACATACATGCTCATGGTTCATTTGGTTTCTTTTTTCCGGTAGATGTGTCTATGCCTGAAATCAATAGAGACATGTATTTAGCGGTCTAAGATCTTTAGATATTAGAATAGTTATATGATTTGTAACCTAAAATATTGGGTCTATTCACAAATGCGATATGTTGACTAAGTATCAATTTGCACGGCTTGTAATACATACATATCAGTAGATGCTTACCATATCGTCCCCTCATGGTCTCGATTCCTTTGAAGTTGATACTATACACTCAGTTTTTGTTTGTTACCGTAATTTATATCTTTTAAATCGACTTATGAGATTTGAACTTCGGTAAATAACTGTTGTCCAAATTGCATAAAGGAAGTGGAAAAAAAGTTCACTTCCCTTCCACTATTACAAAAATGATAAAGAATTGATTCACAATGGCATTTATTAAAAATACAGGTATCAATTAAGACCATTAGAGCAAACTCCATATCTAGGTTAATATCGAGGGGAAACAAAATAGAGAAATTTTCAAATTGATTATGTTTAATATAATTTGGTTCTCCTTATTTCTGCAGCAATTATATAACAAATTATAGAACAAACAATTGTCGTGGAACCTTTATGTTATGTTATGTGTACATTCTTCTTGACCTTATGCGATCTTACATTACCTTATTACTTTACAAATATATACAATTGGATTGAAAACTAAACTGTTTTTCAAAATATCGGTCTTTAAATGTGTTAGATCATGATTGAGGGTATCGTTATTAATGATTCTTTAACAGTTTATAAGTTACATGAGAAATTGTTTATTTTCCTATAATCAAATTAAAATTAAAAGTAATACACACGTTAGCCTTGTTTAAGACTTCTGTCATTAAGACAGTATTATTATTATATCATTTAAAATGTTTTCTTACCAGGTTTGACATGGTATTATGATGAACAATGCCGTTTTGACCAAGTACAAATTAATTCGTAATGTATATATTAATTTGATATTTGCCATACTCATATAAACTGCTTTTTTAGAACATAATGAATTGTACATAAATACATTTACATCACCATTCTAAACTTTCTAAAGATTTTTGAAGATGGCGATAATGAGTTAGTGTAAAACTTCATTAACATGTGTGCTATTAAAAGTGCTGAGGATATCATTTCACTATTTCTTTCTAGATTACCTTAGATTTTGGATAAATACCATAGTAACATATTGTAAAGGAAGTGGACCAGGATTTCCTAAAATCATGATTGTCTTAACTCATAAGGATAAATTAGAAGCTGTAAGTATGAATTTTTTTGAGTTCATATAGCAACAACAACAAAAGAGGGGTGATATATCAATATTGATAACAAAATGTGGCCACTTCTTTATTTAAGAAATGAATGCTTCTTTTTGTACTTTTATTGCGATGTAGAAGTGTTGACCGAAGCACGTTTTGTATGAAGCGCGGAATTGATGTTAGCCAATCAAACCAACGGATTCTCGTGAAACATAAATGTTATGTAATTGTTGTGTCCTGCAATATCCAAAGACTTTACTTTTTAAATAAATAATGTTCGTTTGAAAAGAATCACAGCTACTTTTTTCTAGCTTTAAATCTTAAAAATAATAATGAATGTACATGATATATCAGAAAAAGAAAACGATGTATTTTGATTTTTACAGCTAATCAGTTTGAGAGTGAATATATCGTAATGAATCAGGTTTTAAAATTATTACTATTATTAGCTATTAAATTTAGAGAATTAACCCAAAACGTTCATCAGAAAGTACGAAGACCTTATAGACAAATATTCAGTGTCTACTTCAAAAATAATACCAGATGATCTTAAAATATAGATTTGAGGTGCTTTAGTTGTGTATCTTGTTATTTACATTTCAAGTTTCCATTTATTTGTCTTTGAACTGTTATGTTTTTTTTTGCTTGTATGCCTGATGGCGTGACTCGGTATTTGTACATCCAGCAATCAGGTTTTTAACTTTGTGCGTTCCTTGTTCAGGTGGGCCCAGATGTGCGATTCGGACGCAAGAGTTTTTTTTTCATGGATTATTTACCAAATTTTGTCATTATAACGGAGCTATTATCTACTGTCATAGAAGTTGCAGGTTTAGGTAGCTATACGAAACCAAGAGTAACCCACCATTTTCTCAGGACAATTTCAGTACCAAGTTAGGAATATTCGAGAAAATTCCTGTACCAGGTCAGAAATATGACAGTAGCTTTCCATTATTCCGTTGATTGTTGTAGTGTAACGTATGATTTTTTTCAGTTTTGATGGACTTCCTCATTTTGGAGATCGGTATCTTTGTAAATACTTTATTATAATCCCGGTTACATTTGGCGCCCAACAAAAAAAACCCATGGTAGTTAGAGAGGGTATCTAGCTAGTGTATGTGTGTAATGGTATGACGACTCTTGAGGTGGGGGGAAGTGTGACGGGATTGCTTCCCTTCATTAGTAGATACTTAGTCAGCCGTAAGCAGTTGAGCTAAGGAAGTAAGGAAGACAAGCGATTTTGTAAAAAGTATCATGCTCTCCGGTTACATTTATTTTTGATGTTGTTATTGTTTCGGTTAGATAATGTGTTATGTCTTATCGTTTGTAGTCCAAATAATTATAAAATTGCCTTTCAATACCATCATTGTCATGAAAATTGTTTGGACTGGTATTGTGAAAATAATTGTATAAAGTTCGAGATTGCATGTTCGTTACGTAAGTGCGTCACTGTTTGTGATATCCTGTGGTGTTTGTCGTTGATGGAAGATGTTCGTTGTTGTTCTGCGGTTTGCATGTTGTCTCGACTATTATATTATTTGTTTGTTTCTCTGTGATGAGTGTTCTTGCTTATGTTTGTGCTGTATTTCTGTCAATTAGTGTTGTCATTTCAGCGATATTTTTTAACATTGTCATATAAGCGGGAGGTTTGGCTAGCCATAAAACCAGGTTTAACCCACCATTTTTTTCTTAAAATGTCCTGTACTAAGTCAGAAATATGGCAGTTGTTATCAAATAGTTCGTTTCTATGTATGTTGGCGTTTTTTTTTTGTTGCACTTCAGTGTTCCTGTTGTTCCTTTGTTTTCCTCTTATAGTTGATGTGTTTCCCTCGGTTTTAGTTTGTAACCCGGATTTGTTTTCTCTCAATCGATTTATGACTTTTGAACACCGGTATACTACTGTTGCCTTTATTTATGCAATTCAGTAAGCTTATTCTCCTTCCAAGAAACGCTACGTCTTCTTGAAGCTAACTAAATAGCAATGAACTGGGCTAAAACATACGTTAGTTGTACTAATTGCTTAATGTGTCGTTGTATATGAATTGTTGATTATATTCAGAAAATACGGAATAGGAGTCCGTGGCAAAACCCCTAAAGCATCATATATAATCAAACTGACGTGTTTAAGACAAATGTATTTGTCGACTCGAAGAGACCAATCAGAGACTACAGACACAATTATGTCTTAGTATGCCAAACGCGTATTTGGTCTACATCGGACTCATCAGTTGCGATCACATGAAAGAAGAATAGAAAAAAAAAACAAGTAAGAAGTTAATGAACATAAACAATTAAAAAAATCCCAAAAAGATGCCAAATACGGCTACGGGTAGACCATTCTTACCTGATGGAATAATCCAAATTGTTGTAAGCAATTGATAATACAAATGACCGTCAATATCATGTCATGGTGCTGATTTCAAGGCTGGTGATACATTCGGGGATGACATTTCAAGACGTGCGTTTTTCCTGCATGAGACTATTTAGTGACGCTGGAATCAAATTAGTTGTAACAGTTCCTCAACAAATAAGTACTTCATTTCGTCAAAACTTAAGTGGAGATATTACAAAATAAATAACTGAAAATCAAAGAAAGAAAAAGATATTTTATGTGAAATTATATGATCTGTGACAGCCTTTGATTTGTGAGATCATGCGAAAACCTTTAAGTTTCTTCTAACACTTTTTAGAATTGTTTATGCTTAACCAATATTTGTTCCTGGTTAATCTATAACGCTTTACTTCAAAATCATTTGATCATACAACACTAGTTCTTTGTCACCACATGTAGACCAAAATCTCATTTAACTCTTATTTTTTGTGGCCATTTCCTGTTCCTCAATCAAATTATTTCGGTATTCCTTGGTTTATCACACCAACAATTGTTAAGTTTGTCTTTAAACTCATTTGTTTAGAAGTCTATTTACAGGAAACGTGCACTGATAGGTATTCACTATTCTTAACCAATATGTTAAATTCATTAATAAAATCTATGACTAGATGAAGCAGCGTGAGCCAAAAAATAATGCAAAACAATTCAAAACCTCTTTCCTGGTATCTTCAAAATTAAGTCACCCTCCTGGAACTAAAGAACAACACAGACGGAAAGCTTCAATAAACATCATTGAGGAAAATATTAAAATTTGGCCATGTGTCAAATAATACCTTTTTTTATTTTAAATATATTCTACAGGTATGAGTTTACTTTGACATAATTGTTTCCCTATAACACGTTTTGATGAAAAGGATCGGCATTGCAGAGATGACACGCTGTCATTTTAGCTTTTGAAAACGGATAAGGATACATGTATTTACATTCGATCTACTTTAAAGTTTTCACAATTCTGCACTTGAAAGTTGTATCAAGAAGAAAAATCGTATAACTTACAAATACGCATCACTTAACATTCGTTTTAGCCTTAAAAAAAATTTAAATTATTGTCTGATTGTTTTCCGGGCGAATTTGTATTAGTCAATAACAACTATAAAAGAATTATATTAGAATATTTCGCGAGTTATAGTTGAGAACCAGATAACATACACACAATTTTAAAAGTTTTGTGCGATTGTTCATTTTAAAGATCCGTAAGTAAAGTCAGGTTTTGGAAGACATTTAAAGGGTGTCAATGAACAAAGATACAAATTAAGGCTTTAGAAATCAATCTATTATCTTTCAATGGATTTCTTTTGTTTAAATTCAACTTGATATCCACCGGTCTTTTTTAACACGGGTTAAAAATGTTGATTTGCCTTTGTCTAAGCATATTAAAAAAAATCTACATACACTGCTCTTGACGATTGTTAAGGCCAAGAAAATATATTTGATGCTTGATTAGTAAATAAGAATTTGAATATATATATATACAAATTTTTGCACCTTATGTTTGCGGTATACCATCTTTTCCGCAAGTTTATTGTTTTCTGTTTGGTATATTATTAATAAATTAAGATCCATTTTTACATCTGGTGATCTGTTTATTTGGCAATCGCCATGGCAGTCAGCAGGGTTTACGAACATCCGTTGTTCGACCTGCTAGTCAAATGCGTTTTATAATATACTTAAAATATACTTTTTCACTTTTTTGGTCTTTTGGAAAATGTTGTTTGTGCTGTATTTAGACCACTCTACCAAGAAATTTGTTTTGCATGCACACGTATAAAAATTGCGGTTTTTATCCAACGCAATCATAGGTTTGAACGTTGTTTTCAACTTAGACTTGTATATATATATACAACTCGTCTAAACATCAGCCCAACAATGTTAGATCTGTAAATTTGCTTTCGCAAATTTTTTGTTCTTCCCTCGCCGGGATTCGAACTCATGCATATACGATTCGTCTAAATAACAGCCCAACAATGTTAGATCTGTAAATTTGCGGGAGCAAATTTTTTTTCTTCCCTGGCCGGGATTCGAACTCATGCTATTGAGATATCGTGGCACCAATATATTTGGTGCCACGATATCTCAGTAGCATGAGTTCGAATCCCGGCCACGATATCTTAGTAGCATGAGTTCGAATCCCGGCCACGATATCTCAGTAGCATGAGTTCGAATCCCGGCCAGGGAAGAACAAATATTTGCTTACGAAAATTTACAGATCTAACATTGTTGGGCTGTTATTTAGATGAATTATATATACAGAATGTGTTTCCAGCCTTGTATCACCATTACTGGTGATCCGATGGATAAAATCTGTCATAGAGTTGTCATTGTTTCAGAAGTACTTATATATATACATACGATATATACTTCATGGAAACAGTTTTGTTTTATCTATGTATATGACTGAATTAAAACGAGGAATATTGCCTCATTGATATATACCGGAACACCCCAACCCATTAAAACATATTTTTATTTAATTTTTATAGTGATTTTTAGACGCAATGCCCTCGCGTGAAGTTAGAGTGGTCACATATTAAAACAAAGTAAACAGCTCATTATAATTATTCCGATACGAAGAAAAAGACAACGGTTGTATTTACAATATGAGTTGTGAGTGAAAGAAATTGTTTAACGCATTCCTTGAACCTACTAAACATAAAAAGATGAATAACATTAGAATGTCAATTGGAACTATTTGAGTTAAAAAAAATGGAGAAATTAAATTCTTCCCCAACACAAATTAACATAGAACAAAAAACTGGTAAAGAAATGTTGTATCGATTTATTTAAAAAATGCAAATTAACAAAACTCAAGACTGTTTGTTTACAGAAAGAAATTGAACCAAGACGACAGCAAATGTTTCATGATATAGAGAAGATGTTTATTGGAAGTCCATTGCAGTCTCATTTAGTCATTAAAGAGCAAATTTTTGTAAATGCAAAAAGCAAACGTGATCCGGAAATGGCGCAAATCAAAAAGATCATAACTGAGCAAGCCATGAAGCAACCGACATGGGGTCAGAATCTTCCCAAATGCTTTATTCCTCTTGAATGGGAATTTGATTCACTTCTAAGTCGTAACATTCCTTTGATAACAATGAAGCAAATGGAAAAGATGAATTCCCTTCAACCTGTTAGACCATTAACTGAACAGGAATTGAAAGTATTTCTAAAATTTCAGCACTCTGTTGGACGCATCTTATACTTTGACGAAGCCAATTTGGATCAACACATCATTATTTCACCGACACACCTGATTGATGCCTTCAAATCGATTGTTACTGATAGGAAATTCTGTGAAGGTGACAGAATGAGGCAGGAATCTTGGGATTTGATGAGTAAGAAAGGCACAATAGAGAAGATGTCTATAGAAGATATCTGGAAGAAGAAAAGGTACAATAAATTTCAAAACCATAAGGAATATTTATTGGGAGTCATGACACATCTTGATATACTGGTTGAACCAAAACGATATGATAAGACACAAAAACGTATACCATCTGAATTCTACTACGTGGCCAGCATGGTTAGAAGCAATGACACAACTGGTTATCTTATGTCGCCGACATTCACTCAGAGTAATATCGCCATAGCTTTTAGTCACTCTTCCTCAATGATACCACCGGCTTTATCCTTTAGGTTCATCAGTTACTGCTTGAGTATTTTTGCACTGAAAAAATACGGAAAGAAGGACGATGAAATGCTATTTCATCGGACAGCTGTATTTAATATTGACCAATCTCTAGATATGTGTGTTAACTGTGATAATGAGATAATCGTTGTCCGTCTTGTTCACTTGAGGAATCGAACACTTATTATGAGAGATCTTGCATCTAGTATTCGTGAATGTTTAGCTGTTGCACTCGAGAAAATAAGTCAGCTTTACGTAAAGACCAGCAGTACAGATTCTGTTGCCAGCAAAGGCTCTTTCAATCTGAGTTTGTGTTGCAGTTCATCTGATGATCCTTGTCTCTTTTCAATGTCGACACTTCAAGAACAAGATGGTTCATGGATATGTCCAAAACACGGAATTGAGCACACCAAAGATATGATGTCGTCGTGGGCAATACACAAGGTAAAAACAAGTAAATAAACTAGACAATAAGTTGTATGAATAGTTTTAAAAACTTCTGCTTTTTTTTAACTTTGTATGCATATCTGTACAATCAATTATTTACAAAACTTTAATTCTTTACGTTATAAATGTGTTTTGAATAAACCATTAATACTTTGTACATTTCAATTGTAATATTGAAAAGTTAAAACGTAACAGAGAATTTACAAAAATTGTAAATCCATAGCAAATGCAAAAGAAAATTTGCATTTTGCTATACCTATCTTACACTTTAAACGTGTCGTGTTTATAAAAAAAAACATTAAAGATACCTGGCTTGTAATTGTGTACGCCACACGCGCGTTTCGTCTGCAACAGACTCACCAGTGACGCTCGAAACAAAAAATGTAAAAGGCTAAATAAGATACGAAGTTGAAGAGCTTTCCGGAGACACATTTTCGAAGGGTTTTGCCAAATACAGCTAAGGTAATCTATTCCTAGGGTAGAAAATAGTATTTCAACCAATTCAAAGTTTTGTGAGTAGCTAATTTTTAGATATGATCATATTGATGACTATCCATGTCATCATAAAAGTGCCATGGCCTCAATATTAATATCTTGCAACATATAAATAAAAGAATAATGTTTTAATATTTTAACAAATTTATTCTAATAGCGTAGCACTTTACTATAATGTCATTAAATATACAATGTATACATGATCCAATTTTCTGTATAAATACTGTTTCATCGTGGCACATGTTTGTTCTCTCAATATTACGATAGATATACATGGTATTTTTAAACAAACAGACTATAATGTATCTCCGGGACACGTGTAATATCTCTCAATATTAGGATAGATAAACATGTTTGATAATATTTGTTCCATCGGGATATTCTAAACAACAACTCTGTCAATAATCTTATCTTACCTCCTATACATTTCTAGGAATAGTGTATATGTCATATGGGGTTAGTAGGCTGGGCTTATTTTAATACACGGTTAGTAGTGGTGTAAGTCCCTTTAAAAAAACAACACGGTGTTGAGGAAAAATCTGAAAGGTTTCAACAGACGAAGAAATTGACGATGAACGATTAAAAATAAATTCTTAAAACACATTTAAAGCTAACAAGTTTTTATTGTTGGCATTTTTTTGTATAGACCAATGGAAGTAGGTTCTTAATACTAACGGTATTGAAGACTTGATCACTTTGATAGGCCACTAGACTACATACCACATGTTAAGATAATCGGTAAGATAAATTCGTTACACAGTGTGCTAGTGATCTAATACGATATATATATTGGGTCAGTAAATTCCATATGGGGATTCGAGCTTCGCTCTTACGGACCGCATATATTTCGTATTAGGTTACTAGCACACTATGTAACTAATAATAAAGTCATATGACGGTACCCAAATTTTAGAACTAGAAGATATGAGTTGGCCTCTTGATTTCGAAAATTTAAAAAAATATATATTACAGATTTACCATCCTTCAGATGTTGAAAATATATAAGTATGTAGGTATATATCAGTATACAAAAATTGTGTCTTAAATATTTGCATAAAGACTTCCAACCTCTTGGATTGTGGGATCTTGATAGTAATGTTTGTATATATCCAATGCCCTACTCAAAAAAGATATTTTGTTTCAAGATGTATTGAACGAAAACTTTGGCTCATATACATGTTTTCAAAAACTCATAATTATTTTAGGATCTGGTAAATCGTTCATTGCTCCGGAATCCTGAATTCATTTTCTACTTTTGATCTTACTAAATCATTAGTCTTCTGTTAAGTGAGTTTCGTTTTTTTTTTGCCAAAGTGTTGTGTGTCATTTTATTTTAGTACCCTTTTGTTTCTTCTTACTTTTATAACTCATTGACTTATTTGATTGTAATGTATATTTCAGGACGAAACTCAATGTGGAAAAGGATGCCCAGGTGATGTATATTTTGTATGACTAATCTATCGCATGATTGCATCCAAGGATTTTAATGCTGTTTTTTAATCTTGTGTATAGAAATAAGGAGATGCTGAACTATCGTCAATGAGACAATTATCTTTAAGAGACTAAAGGATGAAAAGGTTAAGAACAATGGTTCTCCAAGAGGTCTTCAACAATGATCAAAACTCAAACTTTATAGTACATTTTAAAAGGCCCGGCATGACAAAATGAAAGACAAAAACATTTTGTTTTATCTGTTACTGTTTGAAATCAAGTATCTCTTAATACGCCAATGCATGATTTGAATGACAGCGACCACTTTCTATATACGTATGTGGAGTTATACTTCAGAACGATAGGTCTTTATTTTGAAGAAACAACCCGAACGATACCTTGTTTCCTTGAAATGTGCTATAGGGCATAGAATAATGACTTGTGTTAGGTCATAATTTACCCTGGATACAATGACAACAACTGGTTACGTATTACATTTAATTGCTTTGTGTTGTGTCCAAACGTTATTTTACTGTACAATTTCCATTGTTAATATTTAATGATTTAAAGCAGAAACAACCATTTCCTCCAATTATAAGACTGAATTCTGGTTTTAGCTACAAACTTTCTAATTTTCAATGAGGGAACCACAACACAATTTAATGAAGGCGGGGGATTTATTATGTGATCCTCATTCTCAATTCTTGAAGAAAAAATGTGTATTGCAGACAAAAGAGAGCAAAATTATTCTGAATAATTTATTGTTATTCTTGTTTATCTGTATATCTGCAGTAAATGGCATGACACCAGAGAACAAAAGCACCACTTTATACAAACTTATTAAAACCTTTAAAATGCATTACTAGTATCTATAACATATCTATTCTTTAGGTTTATCAGTTTTTATCAATTCATGCAAACCTTTATTTGAAATCAGTTACATTTTTTTAAAGGTACATAAAGTGATCTATAGAAAACTACGTTGTGTATGCTAAATAAAAGAGAAAAGTTTGAAGACTTTACAAATCGGCATTTGAGAGCATTTAAAAAAAAGGGATTAACCTTTTCTTTTGTTTAACAACTACGAAAATTGACAAACTTTTATGAAATCGATATTTACGCTCAAAGCCTTCATTCTAATCATGCCAATACCGATGCAGTTGCTAATTTAGTACCATCGGCAATTGTCATATTCCGTGTTTGGAACAGACCGTTTTTAAAGAACACAATGGGTTTAACCTCGTTTAAAGCTAGCTGTAATATACACACAAGTTAACATTCTTTAATATGAAAGTTGTACCAAGTTTTTTATAGAATAAAATATTCTTCAATCGTGTTGCCTATGCAGCTGCAATTTAGAAGAGACAATGACATATAATACTGTGGATTCATTTATTTTCGTGTGTACCAATTTTAGTGGATTAAGGAAAAGTTACATGTTCGTGGATATTTGATTTCGTGGTTTTGCGAGAGTCTGCATACAAGCCTATAGAAAATTTATCATTCGTTGAACATTTAATTTCGTGGTTCACTTTTACCCACGAAATCCACGAAAATTGGTATCCAACGAATAATAATGAATCCACAGTATATAGAATTATCATAAAGTGTGATCAGATTTATGTCCTTTCAACATGTGTTTCTATAATAAACTCCACCAAATATCATAACCAATTGCTTGATTGTGAAAGATACACTTATTCCTACCCACAGAGTAATAGTATTATATGACTTTGATGAATCTGTTGACTACTATCTCCTACTTATGGAAAACCATTAGTGGTAATGCTCGTTCAATTAATTAGAGTTTTACATTTCATTATAAGACAATATACAGTCCCGTTTACATATTGATAATCTTTGACTCTATGAACATTTCAGTGACCGATACTGAGTTCTTAGAACAGACTCCTTCAGTTATTCACCTACGTCGATTGTCAATGCAGTACAGCATAAATGAAACCAAAGAGTTGGCAATTCATCTTGGGATGGAATATCAAACATGGGATGATCTGTATGTAACATTTGGAGAGGAACCAGAGAGATTAAAATTTGAAGCACTCCTAAGATCCGTCCAGTGTTCTAATTTAACATTTAATAACATCAGAAAAGCGGCTGAAGTTGGAAAAATACAGACCATACACTCTCTTTGCAAGGTGAGTTATATTTATAGTCGTTCATATATTCTTCCAATTTGAAGATATTATTTGTAACTATCGAATAATTTTTACAGACAATTGCTTTAAATGAAAGTTTGCTTTGTAAGTTGTTTACACATGAATTGCACAGGGAAAACAAATCCAATAAAATTGCAGACTCCATGTTTTATTGTCTGAGATGTTGATTTTTTATTTTCATTTCATTTAGGTGGTTAGAGACAATCTTACAGAGTTCGGTAAGTTTAACAATATGAACAATAGATTGGAGATAAAAAGAATAATTGTTCTTTTAATTTTTTTAATGACAACATTTATGTAAGTTTCGACAAAATAGTTTATCGACAGGTCGTAGGTATTTCTTTTGGCGCCAATTGCGCCCCTTTAAAAGCAAACTTGTTTCTGTACCGTTTTGAAACACAGTTTATGGTAAAACTCAGTAAAGACTCGTCTAAATTCAATTTCACTGATAAATTCAACAACACTTTCTATTATCTTCATCGTATTGTTTCGTTCAATAATCAATGATTTTAAATACACTGCAGAAATTAAACCAAAGGCACTGTCTTATATAAAATAAATAAAATATAAACTGTAATTACTGCCCTTTTCTAAATGTCCAAATTTTAGTTTTACACGAGAAAATGTACACACAAATTTACGACAAAAGGGATAACTTTTCGTTCCTATTGTTAGTTTTTTTTGGGACGGTGATGTTCCTTTAACACCATCTTACGGTGTTTATATATCCCAACTTGTTCGTTATGCCCGTGTCTGTAGAGACGTTTTGCATTTCAATTAACTTATTTTATGTGTTACTAGTAAATAATCAAGTTGCACAAAGCTTTTGCAATTTAAAAGGAGACAATGAAATATAAGCGAATACTATTTACATTCACAAAAAAGTAAAATAACAAAAATACCGAACTCCAAGGAAAATTCAAAATGGAAGTCCCATTTCAAATGGCAAAATCAAAAGCTCAAACACATAAAAACGAACGGAAAACAACGGTCCTATTCCTGAATTGTTACCGACATTTCCTTAATTAGAAAATGGTGAATTAAACCTGGTTTTATAGCTAGCTGAACCTCTCACTTGTATGACAGTCGCATAAAATTCCATTATATTGACAACAATGCATAATAGGTAAAAATGTCAAAATAGGGTTACAGTAGTCAACATTGTGTTATAATTCAATGTTGTCTTATCGGGAGCACATTTGTACCGATATTTTCATTTGCATTTGATAGACCAAGAACCAGAAAAATGGGACTTGGTTCCTACAGAAGAACATCTGGACAGAGTCGCCCCGTTAGTGGGAAACAACTCGCTGCCATTTCTTATTGAGCTTGGTTTGGAATTTCGAACATGGGAGGAGATCAAATACAGACAAACAGAAAGAGATTTAGTGAAACTTAATCGCCATATTCTTCAAGAGTGGAAGTCTAACATTTGCTCGTTACATAATATCCGACCATCCCTGAGAGACATTGGCAAGGCTTTCAACAACATTGGCAAAAATATCAGAATCATTGAAAACGTTTTGGCCGACTTGCTTTGACTCCTGTTTATAAGTTGGATGTCTTTGTTTGTATACACAGGGATATTCCAAGAGGTAGCAATGAACATACAATATAGACATTGAAACTGAATTTATAATTTTTGGTTAACATAGGATTGATTGCAAAATTATCAATGCACATTATGGCGTTCAAAACAATATTTAGGCAAACAATTTTATATATCCGCATGTATATATGCTTCGTTTCCGTTTTAAAACATTCTTACAAAACAAAATTGTTATTTAAAAATGGAAAAATACAGGTTTACTTTATGTTTATGTTTAGAAGTAATGTTTATATGGGTAATCTCTACAACTCATAGTCCTAAAAATTTTCAACGAGTATTGTACAGTACTTTACATTTTCAATAATTGTTTAAAAGTGTAAGTTGGTTGTTAGTAAACAATGCTCGATCATGAAGTACAAATATATATTTTTTTAATTGTGTGTTTAGTATCGAGTGCTTCTTAAAACGTCTTTACCCATTCAAACATTTCCTGAACTCAGGAAAAAAACAGCAATAAACATCCCTTAATAAACTAACTGAACTTGATTGATTGTTTAAAATACTTATTGTTTATTGTTTATTGATTTTTCTTTTTCTTTTTTTTTTCCAACCAATTACAGCATATACATGACATAAATACAATATTATACATGTAAAATCCACAAAATTATCATTATATATACATTATAGTTGGAAATAATATACATTTTCTTTAGAACACTGGTTAATACTTGTATGATTAGCATGTATTTGATAACAGGGTTTTACAAATATGTCCATACATTGTCAAATTCATCTATTTTTTTTTTACAACTACCATACTTTCTAATGGGTACATATCCTTCAGCTTTATCTTAATTGTTTGCAATACAGGATTCTTTTTTAAGCATCTAGAAGTATACATATAATGTTTAATACAAGGAAAAATCATTTTGTATGGGTTGTTGGGAGTTTAATTTATTCATTGGGAGACTTATTCCATCGGAAAGAAACCAATTACCAATATCCTGTAGAAAATTTTGTATATTTATGCAATTCCAAAAGAACTGTTTTTTGTTTTATGAAATGTACTAAAGGATCACCAATAAGATTATTAACTAGATATTGATTTGTTGCAATAATGCAATGATTAATCCTGTATTACAACCACTGTAATTTACTATTTTAAGTAACAGCAAAAGGTAGTCTGAAAAACAATTTACAGTTCAGGTTCTGTTCATCTAACATTTTAAACACTTTAACTGTCGAGTAGGAATAACATTATTTCTAGTCCGTACAGAATACATATTTTTTGATCCTTTACAGTGCTTAAAAAATATTTGTAGACATGATGGTGTAAGAGGACAAAATAATCTGTAAGATCCTGTACGAAAGAATTTTATGCCCCTTTCACTGCCGACATGACACAGTTATATTTCAGAAATGTATGTTAATGTTATAGTTATGCTTAAATTAGTCAAAAGAAATATAAGATCCATTTTGGTCAATAAAATCATGTACACAGCATATACCACTTATCAATGAAATACTTATTTATGGCCAATCTTAATGCTATTACTAAACCACAGTGGATTTTATGAAAATGAATCATAAGTGAAGTTTCTCGCTTTTTTAATTATCATTTCCTTTGATCTTAGTACATCTTTCCAAAAATAGTTGTTTATCGTCATATAACATGTATAAATGTGTCTTATATAATCAACACCAGAACTGAAAAACTCTTTCTTAACTATATTTGTCATGAAAATATGTAACTTCCTTTTAAATATATTTCGGTTCTGTAATAATTTCCCCATTTTCTTTCTCTATTTTATGAATAAATGTGTTCATAAAATTTCAGGATTATAAGCAAACAATTAAACGATATTTCTCCTTCCTGTAATTACTGGACACATGACCTTACTGATTTCCCTTTTAGTTCTCGTATTCGTAAAATTTCAAGCACATGTTTTTTTTGCTTCCAGTTTGTTTATTGAAAGTACTTCATTTCGGAGATTTATTTCCCTTTTTCAGTCTTGCTTTTTTTTTTTGTAACTTGAATATGAAATTGTTTTCCCCCTAATTTTCATCAAAAGAGTGTCAATCAAACGCTGACGGTTAATTTAGAAATTAATAGCTTTGTTATGTATTTCGTCAATATTTTCCAAATTATAAACTTAAGGACACTATATTTTTTTACTTCATATATTTTTTGCCTTACAGTAGTTATATATTCTATATCATATAATAAGAGTTGCTAAACTTCCATAAACCTTTTCTTCCAATGAAAGGGTTAATTCTAAAATCATAGAGTGATCTGATCGATAGCTTGGCGTCCATAACAATATTTGAGACTGTAAAGAAAGTTTTCAGTAAGAAGAACAAATTATAATCTAGTCTCTTTTAAAGAATTTTTCTTCCGCCAAGTGTATCGCATTACATCTGGAAAAAGTTCCCGATACAGGTCTATCAAACTTTTTTTTTAATAAATCCATTTTTCCCCTAGCTTTTGGATTGTTTATGTTCCCGTAGTTATAGTCATCTTTACATGGGTTAAGGACAAATACATTCTTTATTGTTTGTTTGTCAACTTAGTATTCGAAATTATTTACATGTCACAGTTTAAACATTATGATGTGACATTCCTATACAAACCTTATTCTTTAAAACAATGATAATTTATGAAAATAACACTTTGTATATTAGGTGCATTCGAAATCATTTTTTACCCCAAGGATGATATATATATCCCCGTTAGCAAAACAATGCTCAGATAATGCTCGCAATATCTGAGGTAACAATTTTATTCGATGTAATGCTTGACAATAAAGAATCAGAAATGCTTACCTGCAGGACCATTTTATTCCATCAATGAGATAATCACCTTGTAATATATCATTTGGTCATTTGATATACATCAAATTCACAAATTGGTGTCGAAAGTGCTTACCTGCGGGACCATTTTATTCCATCAATGAGATAATCACTTTGTAATATATGATTTAGTCATTTGATATACATCAAACTCACAAATTGGTGTCGAATAAAAGTACTTTTCGCCGAAAACATCTTTAAATGACCTTTTTTGCTGTTGTTACAAATGAATTGACCTACAGCAGTTATTCCTGTTAATTATATGCACCCAGGAAATTCCTATTACGTTTTTGTACAATTTAGTTTTAGGAATATATATATAAGGTAACACGATTACGGAATTTGTACAGTTGTGTCCTCTTTTTGTTTCTTAGTAATAGTTTTGGTCATTAGCCTTAACCTTTGAAAAAAAAAACTGTAATCAGGTTATTGTTCCAAGCACATTTTTCAACTAATTATTTTTGATGGTTAGTCCTGGAATAAAAAAAGATAAGAAGAAAAATAAAATAGTCATGAAATCTTGTAAGCTTCATACAAACATGTGTATCCATCTGTTACATAATCCTACATCAGTTTAACACAATTATTGTCGAGGAGATGGGTTTCCAGTAAATATTGCTTTCTTATTTACTACCACAGGACAGCTGAATGCATAAATAATGAAATTTTATAAACACGCATAATGTAAAAAAAGATTTTGTAGTACTGAAAATAGTTAAAAATAAGCTTTTTATTATTATATTTATCTTTTTATATCATTTAGAATTTAGCTTTAGTTTGAATCAAATCATGCGTAGTCAAAATTTCATTTCTAAAAAACAGCCTTAGTATCTAAACCTTCCCTTTTATAGTTAGACATAATTATTTGTACATTAATGAATTGAATAGTTCAAGATAATTAAGAAAACATATTTGCATCAGGATGCATAGGATCACATACTTTATAGTCTAATATTAACACATTTATGAAGATATATGTGACTCTGTCTTGTACAACATGTACAATAAAAAGTACAATCACAAAAATACTGAACTCCGAGGAAAATTCAAAAAGGAAAGTTCCTAATCAAATGGCAAAATCAAAAGCTCAAACACATCAAACGAATGGTCATATTCCTGACTTGGTACAGGCATTTTCTTATGTAGAAAATGGTGGATTGAACCTGGTTTTATAGCTAGCTAAACCTCTCACTTGTATGACAGTCGCATCTAGTTCCATTATATTGACAACGATTCGTGAACAAAACAAAAAGACACAATAGGTAAAAATGTCAAAAATAAGGGTACAGCAGTCAACATTGTGTTAACATCTTAATCACTATAAAAACAAACAAATGTAACAAAGAAGCACAATAAGGCATACATCAAATTAAACATCATCATTTTGCTTTTTTATTATACGATTTTATTTATCTATGTAAAATCCACCCATAAAGGATTGAAAGATTTTAAGTACTGGCGTAGAATCGCGCGTTTGACGTCACACAGGTAGATATAAAATAATTTTGTCGTTCAAAGTATAACGGGATACATAAGTACAGAGTCACGTCAAATGGATATCACAAAAAACAAACTTAACAGTAAAAGTAATATTAATAAAAATAAAATAATTTTGTCGTTCAAAGTATGACGGGTTACATAAGTACAGAGTCACGTCAAATGGATATCACAAAAAACAGACTTAACAGTAAAAGTAATATCAATAAAGACAAATAAAAGAATATAACACGTTATTAAGATGATAAACAACGTCAGTACGCTGAATCTATACTTCAAGACCATCGTGTGTTATTTGTGAAGTTGATACGGAATATTTATCAAAAAGGTCTTGGTACCTTCCGATGAACTGTTTTAGAAAAAAAGACGAGACGTTCTTTGACATACCCCTGGTTCATTAACTTTCTGCTCAGACACTGGTGACGTTTTACATAGTCTGAGTAGGAGCTGCAAGCTCTTGAAATACCGAATAAGTTGGGAAATGTATATCCCATATGCAGTTGAAGTTGGTATATTGCTACTAAGGTGGAGGAAATTTATAATTTCAATATTAAAATCGTCTCGTTTGTCATAGATTCTGGTACTGAGATGACTGTGTATTTGAGGTATAAGTCTAAAAATGAGGCGGAGGAAGCCGTGCCTGTTGTTTCTTTAATTTCTAGTTCTGGGGGATATATTAATGGAACCCAATCAGAAAAGTTCGGATTGTTTATGGAAAGAACATCATCAATATATCTGAAAGTGAAATTAAATAACCTGTCTTCTTTGATCTTCTTGTTTTTGACAAGTGTCTGAAGGAACTCCGATTCATATGAAAATAAGAAGAAGTCGGCAAGGAGAGGCGCACAGTTCGTTCCCATAGTATATCATAAGTCTTCTGCCAAATTACAGAGAAGCATATGCATGTGGAAAGTCAGATATGGAGTATGCACCAATAAGACAACCAAAATGATACAAGAAAGGAAAACAAAAGAAATTTAGAAAACTGGTTAAGGTGGATGGGGGGTCTTAATTAAAATCCATAATTTGTCAAAAGGTAGTTTTTATCATGCTTTTTTCCAAAATATGATAAAAAGTATGGGTCACCGGACTTTTTTTCACGATCCAGGTTGTGCAAAATTGTCAGATTTTGTATAGATTATGCATGGAAAATCTAATTTTGTGTGATAAAAAGAAAACTACACCATAGAATTTTAAGATAAAATGTAAGAAGATAGCTCTTATAACATGCTTTCAAATTAAAAAATGAAAAAATGATGTCACCGGACTTGTTTCCTTGCTACATATTAAAATAAGTAAATTCACAACACTTTCTATTATAAAAATTACTTTATCTGAATTACCTCCCCTACTATCTGAGTTATCTCCCCTTATGTGGCAAAGTTAAAAAAATGAATCAAACAAAAATATCGCGTTTTTACAGCCGTAAATATGATAAAACACATAATTTTCTATATAAAATTGAAAAATTTTACACATGAATTACATACTACTCTCAAAATGTGCACATTTCATTAAAGATCTAGACCAATTATCATCTGCTACTTCTAAATCCAAGATGGAGGAAGACACACGAGCCACCTTCCATGTTTAGCAATTTGCAAATAGCGTAATCTTATTTGATTGTTTGCATTGGCTTTATGTACAGCAATAAATATTATCTCATTTGAAATAGTGTTTGCATTGTCTTTATGTACATCAATTTAAAATTATATTATTACATTTCAAAGATGCTTCACTATTTACTCTATGAATGCTTTCATTAAAATTATAGCAATTACATTTCCTATCGTCTGCATGACTTTTTAGATATACAAATAAACCAGACGACAAGAAATGATTGAAAACTCATCAAAGATACCAAGCTTCTGAGACTCATCATTTGCATTTGGGAACGATATTGATAATAGTGGATGGCTGTTTAACGTCAAGCGACAAATTAAATGCATATGCAGGACGAAAACATGTAAATTTTATATGAATATTTACCCTGCTTTGTTCTATACCAACACGTCCACATGTCATTCTACCCAGACACATTATTCTCACTCCAACGATCCAGGCCTTGCTTTTTCTCCTTAATGCTGCGTGCTTAGAGCAAAAACAGCAAATACCATTTCTAAAGTCTTTGGTTTGACACGGCCGGGTTTCGAACCCACGACCTCCCATACTCGAGGTGAACACGCTACCACAAGAACACCGAGGCGGTGTTCCTAGTAGAGAAACACTCTTGTAGGAACTCTTCTGACAAGTCGTCACCTATAGGAAGGACAAATCAAACGAAGTATTTAGACAAAAAAATTATCTTAAAAGTTTTGCAAAATCTTGCAAAGTCCATTAACAATTAAACAAAGGTTACAATTATACTTTTGCTGATCAATCACTGCATTTGATTTCTTAGTACTAACATCAGTTTGCTAATAAATACTTTAAACAACATTAATTTTTCTGACCTGTTTTACTGCGCGTTTCAAGATATCACGTCTTCTTGTACTTTTATGACTCTGCTGTTGTATGAGCATCACTCCGAGGAACAGCCGCCGATATTACATTGCAAGATTGCATGGTTTAATATTCGAAGTAAATTAAATATTGTGCGTTTGCTTTCAAATGCATTCCTTTGAATACCGAATTATGTATAATTGATAGTTTAGTACAGTATTGATGTATTAGTACTTTTTATTCATATTATAGTACTATTTCCTAATGCCCTGTACATATTGAAGCCTCGAATATAAATGATGACTAAACTTACCACATGGTTTGTTTGCCGGTCTAAAGTAAGGACATGTTTACACATTAATCTTAATGTAAATGGTTATTTGAGGAAATTGTTGTTGATACTTTTTCTTTAAGATTCCCATTTAATCTTATTTGCATTTTTTTTAATAGTTCCTGATAATGTGAGATGTAGTATGATTGCAAATGAGACAACTATCCAACAGTCTCCAAATGAAGTAGAATAGTGCAATTATAGGTCACCGCCTGGCCTTTAACAATGACTAAAACCCATGTATAAAGAGCCCCGTTATGACAAAATGTGAAACAATTGAAATGAAAAAACAAACTGCCTGATTTATGACACAACAATAAACGATAGACAGGTATGGCAGACAGCCACCAGCAGCAACCACTAAATAACAGGCTCCTAACTTGATACACGTACATATAGAATGCGGCTGGGTAAAACATGTTTGTGAGCACTCAATCCTCTTCTAACCTGGGACAGTTGTGTAACAACACAACATAAGAAAAGACTGTATACAAATCAGTTGTAAATACCTTAACTCATCGATCATCACGATGCACAGAAAAATTTGTAAAGCTACTTCAAAGAAAATAACAACTAATAGTTCTATCAGACATTTTTGAAAGTTAAACAGTTTCCCTAAATTCGAGTGCCCAAGGTGGTATGGACAGAGAAGGTCGAGTAAATCCCCACAAGCCCATGTAACATTTGTTTCAACAAAACATGATCCACACATGATTTTCTTGCGAATGAATTCACTGGTTATAAATAATAAGCATTAACTTATATTCAGTTATTGATATGAAAGAAACATTTTCTTAACAAGAAGACATACAAATATAACAATTACCTATACCTTAAGTTTTTATAAATTTTTCTGGAGTTAATAAACATTGTGTCAACTATAGAAACTGGAGGCTCTGAAGAACGTGTATCTCTCACCTGAATACCTGAAAATAAGGCCACTCTCCAACATTGTAGACTTAATAAATAATTTATGCGAGCCATGGATTTGTTGAAAATTTTAACATGGCCTGGGTCGTTATATTCGATTTATTCCGAGCGTAAATTATTTGTTGACATTGGTATGGGATTTCTTTAATGATTGAATAAGCCGATGTCTCGTCTGAAATTATCTTTTTTGTCAAATCGCATTTTGTTTTGAGGCGTATATTAAGCCCACACGTGTCTCGTGTTTACGTTTGACGCCGAAATAGTATCGTGAGACGTCAAACTGGTTAATTTCCAAAGATTAGAACAATGTTTTTACTGAATTTTCAATTCATTTGATTTTTACACCTAAATTATATTTAAAAATTGAATATTTATTAATTAATATAATGCAATTTTGCATTAGATAGGAAATAACTATATTGTAATTTAAGCTTGGCCTACGTATGCCTAGCTTTTACTATCGCAAATATCCGTTTACCCAAGGGTAGCTCAATTTGAATTTTAGAACTTTATTAAATAAACACAGACGCAGAAACTGCGCCACAGGAGCATTTGAGACAATAGAACCTACGAAAAACACAGGCCAACCGTAAAATACAATACAGTTATCTACTAAATATTGGTGTTACTACATGGTAAGTACAATTATTATCCTTTACGTGAAAAAAAACCAGCTGATCTGCAAGGTACAACATCTGCATTTGTATGCTAAAATACACAATGTTCTGTGTTGCAATCATATTTTTATAAAGTATAGTTGGCCATAATAAAGCATGAACACATAATGAAACCTGTGAATAAACTCATCATTGATACCAGGATTGAAATTTTGTATTTGCGCCAGACGCGCGTTTCATCTACAAAAGACTCATCAGTGACGCTCGATTAAAAAGAAGTTAAAAAGGCCAAATAAAGTACGAAGTTGAAGGGCACTGAGGTCCAAAAATTCCTAAAAGTTTTGCCAAATACAGCTAAGGTAAGGTAAAAACCTTATATTCAAAAATTGGGAGGATACATTGAGTACGCAGAATGTTACACGATATTTAAAAACTAATGAAAATACGCATTAATACAATTTAATAACTATATGCTCAGAGTAGCAAGGATTTTTACATGCATAACTACATATATAATAAAAAAGAAACAGTTGATGATACACATATATTAAAATAATATGTGTATGTACCATAAAAAATATATGAACTGAATGTAATTGTTACAAGAACGTTGGTTTTCTTGTTTGAATTGTGTCACATTTTGTCATGACCAGGCTTCTTAATTATAGTTTACTATACGGTTTTGGTTTTGCTCAGTGTTGAAGGCTGAGAAGTGAACTATAGTTGTTTACATCCTCTCTCATGGTATTTGGTGGATAGCTGTCCCATTAACGATAAAGGCACATCTCCTTATTTTTGTTATAATGATATCTAGTAAATCATCAGGCAACAAAATCATTAGGCACCGACCAGTTATTCAACTTTTGTCGGTGTATGGATCTCTTTTTCTTTTTTTCTTGAGAATCAATTTATTTGCTTTTTTTCTTTTCAAAAGTCTTGAGTTATCTCCCTTAAGACGACAAAAAATGCAATGCTCTCTATTTTTTTTTTTCATTTTTTTTTCATTTTTATTTAATAAAAGTCTAGCTATGCATCTAGGAGGGAAAAGAGTGCAAATGGGGAACAAACAAATACCATAAAAAGTCTTAGGAAGACAGAGAGAAGAAAACAGGACAAAACGGACAAAAAGACAAACAACATACAGTGTACAGAATACTTAAACCGAGCAATATGAACCCACCAAAGTCCAGGGGAGAAATCAGTGCCGCGGAAAAATACGCAATTCCTGCTCTACTATTTGCCCTGTCGTGCTACTCGTGTAATTCAAAAGCAGATGATATGTCGCATTCGGTTATAAATTCGGTAATAAACAAGGATCAGAATGAGAGTCTTTTAATTGTATACGCCCTCTTTCTCTTTCTTTATAGATTTTACCCATTATTCTCTATTCTTTATATTTCATCAGGCACTCGACCTATTTACTATTCAAATACAGGAGTACAGATACCACGAAGCGATAAACGTATGCTAGACGTTTAAGATCTTCTGGTATCCTGCTTCTGTTCCGAACGTACTGTTATGTTCAAATAACTGTTTACATCACAGTTCAATGCGGTCCACGTTTAAGTCATGTCGATTTCATTCAAAAACAAATTCAACGACTGGGACTGAAAAGAAACTATACATTTGAACTTAATGTTAAATTGCAGAATAAAATCATATTCGTACATTGTAGGAAAATACAAAATTTATTTGAACTCGCTACGAAACAGGAGAAAAGCTCGGCGAGCGCCTCGATTTTCTCTCTGTTTGTAATGCTTGTCAAATACATTCTATAATTTTCAACACTGTCCAGATATCGTGTATTTAGCACCCCATTAATTGCTATTCCTTATATTTTTTGGTTCATTTTTGTGTAGAATTGGCCCATTATTCTTTATTCGGTTAACCCAATCCAGACCCTCATAAATGTCAGGGAAATGTGACAGAATTTGATATACGACAAATAACACACTAGTATATGTTGCACAGATATTGCTTAAGGTACAAATAAACTTCCGAGGAAAGGATTTCAATTTTACTTGCATGTAGAAGCTTTTAAAAGAAATATTCGCAATACAACTAATTATAATTGTTTCATAGCTGTGAATTCAAAGTGTTGCCAATTCTCTTATTATTAAATATGAATAGAAACAAAAATGGCATCGTATTCCTATAAGAAAACAATGCAGTCTTTTTGAGCAATTACATCGTGTGATATTTAATACTTTAACTTACAAATCAACCTAAAACAAGACATACCGAAATGATTTTTTGTATTTCTTCCCTTTTCGTTTTATTGATGAATTGAAATAAAGTTGTGTTTGTTAAACTGGAATGGGTATGTTTTATATACTAGAATGGGCATGTTTTATATACTATAATGGGTATGTTTTATATACTAGAATGGGCATGTTTTATATATTATAATGGGTATGTTTTATATACTAGAATGGGTATGTTTTATATACTAGAATGGGTATGTTTTATATACTAGAATGGGTATGTTTTATATACTAGAATGGGCATGTTTTATATACTATAATGGGTTTGTTTTATATACTATAATGGGTATGTTTTATATACTAGAATGGGCATGTTTTATATACTAGAATGGGTGTGTTTTATATACTATAATGGGTATGTTTTATATACTAGAATGGGCGCGTTTTACATACTAGAATGGGTATGTTTTATATACTAGAATGGGTATGTTTTATATACTAGAATGGGCATGTTTTATATACTAGAATGGGTATGTTTTATATACTATAATGGGTATGTTTTATATACTAGAATGGGTGTGTTTTATATACTAGAATGGGTATGTTTTATATACTAGAATGGGTATGTTTTATATACTAGAATGGGTATGTTTTATATACTAGAATGGGTATGTTTTATATACTAGAATGGGTATGTTTTATATACTAGAATGGGTATGTTTTATATACTATAATGGGTATGTTTTATATACTAGAATGGGTATGTTTTATATACTAGAATGGGTATGTTTTATATACTATAATGGGTGTGTTTTATATACTAGAATGGGTATGTTTTATATATTATAATGGGTGTGTTTTATATACTATAATGGGTATGTTTTATATACTATAATGGGTATGTTTTATATACTAGAATGGGCATGTAATATATACTACAATGGGTGTGTTTTATTGTAAACACGGTACATAAACTTTCTTTAATTAAAAAAAATCCTTTATTTTTTACAAATCTTCAGAAATGTACTGCTATTGAATTATTGTTTTCCCGTATTTTACTTCGCGGACAGCTTTTTCGTATGTAGTGACCTTACCATGACACTGTCGTTGGAAATTCGACAATCACTCAGCGTAAGTGCTAGATAAATACGGTAACCGTGATCGAAGAAAAACTGCACAAGCGTGAAATGAAAATAGTATAAACCGATTCTGAGGGTAAGTATGGAAAATATATAAAAAAAAACATTTTGTCATTTGACTTATTAAAGAGTGGAGATGTCGGATATGGGAGGTTAAGATAAGTGAGATCTGGCAAAAAGAAGGAATAAAGTGGGAAGTGGAAATAAAATACATAAAAAGCCGGATTTAGGACTGAGCACTCCCGTGTCATCCCCCTTCGAAAACACAAAACACATTTGAATGAGTCTGATTAAAGGGAAACGCGCGGCTTGATAACTTAATTATAATTTCAGAAGCATCAAATTCATTAAGTTGTTGTTTTAGTTCTATAAAATTGGTGTCTTTAAAGATATTTTGGTTTAAAAAAGTAGTTTTATTACATCTTAATAAATTGAAAATTTGATAAATGCTATTGCGGAAAAATTCGTGTTGCCCCTACTCAAACCCCCCCCCCCACACACACACACACACACACACGTCTATCACCATCTCCCTATCTCCCCAACAACCCTCAAACCCCTGATCTTCCTCTAAATAAGTTATTATTCATATAATAAGTTTTGTTTTTCTTGTAAATGCGTATTTTATGGGGTTTTTCTTTTTTCTTTTTAAGTATTTTCTTTATATTATAGATCTAAAGATCTTTATTTATTATTTATTTTTAAATAAATGCTGTTTATCTGTTTACAATGGCATCATTTCATCTCCAGAAGAAGAGATAAATAATGTACTGCAAGCGTCCTCTATGTGTTGTAGAATGACCTTAATGATTTCGTTATTATTCTTCAACCTTTGTATTTCCTCTATACTACTTGAAATGTAACTGTATACATACAACATGGCGATTGAACATGTATTCATCAAAAAAATTTCATATAAAAAAAATTAACTAATTAAATGAATTCTTATAAAATCAAAAATCAAGAAAAAGATGGTTATTTTAATGTAAAATAAAAGAAAGATACTTATTGCGTCACTAAGTTGTCTTATCATCCTCATGATAACATTTTAACTTAGTATAAAAGTAGATAAAACAAACTATTTCCCATTGCTGCATCAACTCCGTTGCTATCTTTATCTTTGCTTACAGAGAAAAATTAATAAGGTCGAAAAGTCAAGATTCATGTCAGAAAAACATAAATACCAAAACGTTTGGAATAAACACATCATTTGTATTAACATTCAATATCCGTTAACGAGGAGTAAATAGCATCAACGCCTCACCGATGGATGTAATTTAAAAATAATGCATTTTGGATAAAGTTTCGACGAATGTAAGTATATTTACTTCATTCATTTATTTTGTCTATTCATTTTTTTTTTAGCTATTTAACACTAGAATTTCCTGTCTGGACGGGACCTCGGTGGCCGAAAGGTCCAAGTAGTTCATCTTATCTACTGTATTAATAGCCTGTATTCACTGAGGTTGAGAGTTCGAACCCCGCACGCGGCAGGTGAGTTCGACTCCAATTTTAAATTGACAAGGATTGTCAAATTTTCTACCGAAGGTCAATGGTTCTTCTCCGGCACTCTGACTTCCTTAAGTAATTGATTTTAACTTCGAGTTGTGAGGAACAGTTTTATACTTTTAATGTATAGTATATTTTAGGTGCAAAATTATTACACTTTCAGTAAAATTTTCTATCAAATTATAGTTATAAAGACGTGCTATGTATTGATTGCGCCTGCATTACTACACAACAAAGACGTACTATATATTGATTGTGCCTGCATTACTACACAACAGAGGTACAAATCTATAAAAAGGGCATTGGTGGCCGAGTGGTCTAAGTAATTCAACTACTGTGTATCACATTCATCACAACTGAGTTCGAACCCCGCACGTGGCAGGCGTGCTCGACTCGAATCTTAATTGACAAGGATTGTCAGTTTTCCTGCCGAAGGTAGTTGGTTCTCTTCGGACATTACGACTTTCTCCACCAATAAATAATGACCGCCACAAAATAGCCAGTAGTGCTGAAAGTAGCGTTAAACACCAATCAATCTATCAAATCTCGTACTTAAAACTCATACTACATTTGTAGTACTGTTGTATTATAATATTCAAATAGCAGAATACTAGATTAGTACTATATTATTTAAGTACATTTTCAATATTGTAAAGTTATAATGATAAAATCGTACAAGTGCAAAAATACCGCATAGTGAGATGTACAAAAAGGCCCCGAAATGACAAATGGAAAAAGTTTCAAACGAGAAAACTTAACATTTATTTGTTTAGAACTACTTTGACGATAGGTGTGTTTGTCAGGCCATATTATAATTATATATTGTTAACATGGCGCTGTTTTGTTTGTTTCGTCTTAGTTTCTATTCTATTAGCATCTGAGAAACAGCCCCTTTCTACTGTTCAAGCTTTAACAACCGTTAGAAATCATCAGATACACCCTTGAAATAAATGAGGATCTAGATGGATCCTCCCCCCCCCCCCCTTTCCATTATTCTCAATTCTTTATTTGTTTGACTTTTATTCCATTTGTTTTGTCTATTATTCTCTATTCTGTAAAATCCCAAAACCCATCGAGATCCTCATATTTGATTTGGACATTACGCAAAGTTGTAGTGGTTAAAATATGTGATAGACATTTTATCTACAACAATACCTTGTGTTGTAAATACATTCAAACCTGGATTTGATATTTTCAATTTGCATGAAGGCATATAATTTGAGTTATTTTACACAGATGTATATTATCTCCGATTTTTTTAATTTGTAACCGTGGTATTTCTTTAAAATTTATATCGGTTTTGTTTTAATTTTCATGTCGCCTAGGATAACAATTTTACTTTGGTATTCGTCATTTTGGAAAAATTACAAGGCATTCCTACAATAAGATGCGTAGCAAGTATCTGCCTAGATCTAACTAAACACTAGAAGCTGTCTTGACCTAACAGAAAGCGTTTTCATTTTGTCCTTCAAGAACTAGAAGCCGTCTTGATCTAACCTTCATTTATCCTTCAAGAACTTCCAGTGACTTTGAAGAAGAAAAACAGCAATTCAAGAATATCCTTTTTAGAATTGTTTATTTGCTAATATTTCCCAATTTTTGTGTGTTATAATTTTCCACTTCGGATATTTCCATTTCTATAAAATTGGAAGAGACAAGCGTATTTACGTTGTCTACTCGTAGAAAGATTGAAGAAAAAATAAGTCCGTACATGCACAAATTATTCATTTCAAGGATGTATCGGACGATTTCTAACGAGTGTGATCAAGCTGGAACATTAGAACAAGGTTTTTTCGTATATGCTAATAGAATAGAAACTAAGATTTGAAACAAAC
This sequence comes from Mytilus californianus, assembly GCF_021869535.1. Taxonomy (NCBI): domain Eukaryota; kingdom Metazoa; phylum Mollusca; class Bivalvia; order Mytilida; family Mytilidae; genus Mytilus; species Mytilus californianus. The sequence continues at coordinate 9,245,488 of NW_026262582.1, forward strand.
AAACAGAGTACCATGTTAAATATCTATACTAATAGGGACCGACAAACAAAATAAACGTCAAAGAATTTATTTGTGTTTTCTTCAACTGTATGGGCCTCGGTTGCCATCTGGTCTAAAAGGTTCATATACAGTTATCACTAGCCTGTGAACACTAAGGTTGAGAGTTGAACCCAGCTCGTGACAGGTGCGTTCGACTCCTATCTTAAGTAATTAGGGCTGTGTTTGGATATACGCCAGAGGTGGCCTATGGTTATCCATGGGTACCTTTGGTTTGATATTCTATATATCAAAATATCAAACCATTGGTACCCAAAGATACCTATGGGTAACCATAGGCTGCCTTAGGCGTATATCCAAACACAGCCTAGGATTGCGAGTTTTCCTGTCAAAGGTCGGTGGTTCAACAAATGGGTACTCCGGCTTCTTAAGCCTATACAAACTGGCCGCCACGATGCTTTAAGTTAGTGTTTATTTATATATATAGGCGTCTCTTCTAAATTTTTAAGGTAAATTTTGAATGCAGAAGACAAGTTTTCAATGAAAAACTGTGACAACTGAGTAGCTTACATATACACACTACGGCTGTGTTTGGATATACGCTAGAGGTGGCCTATGGTTATCCATAGGTACCTTTGGTTTGATATTCTATATATCAAAATATCAAACCATTGGTACCCAAAGATACCTATGGGTAACCATAGGCTGCCTTAGGCGTATATCCAAACACAGCCTACATAACATATGGTAGTACAGTAGCAAACTAAGCTGACAAATGGACGAAGGAGAAATAAATGGAAACTATCCACTCTGTTAAAAAGACCAAGGCTCCTTGTTTAATCATGACTGTATAATTATAATGTAGTAATCAATACATACATACACCTGCATGATTTGTTTCTTTGTTTTTCTTTATATCGTTCCTTTCTTTAACTTGTCAGGTGGTAGTATATGGGGGTATGTAAAATCCTGTCTACTGAAAAACAAATAAAAGATAAAAAAAAAATGTGTTTGTTTATATTTCTCTTAAACTACAGCGTCTGATGATTTGAATTTTGTAATTATGAATTTAAATACATGCATGTATTTGCATGCTTTGAAATTCTATTCTAAAAAAATATTGCATCTTATAATAAGACGATCTAAGTTTGGCTAACTTTTGTCTAATCGTTTTGCCATATTTTGCAAATAAAATATTTCGAAAATAAAAACAATACAATATAGATTTAGAATACGTCAAAGATCGGTCTTAATAGTTGTTAATTTCTATGTCATTTGGTCTCTTGTGCAGAGTTGTCTCATTGGCAATCATACCACATCTTCTTATTTTTATATTTTTGTATTATGTTTCTTGTCACTTGTGTATACAATGTACTATGTTTGCATTTTAACCCGCCAGGGTTTCATGTTTTGCAATAAAGTTAAAAAAATTATTATATATTTATAAATCAAAACGGCGGAGGTTTTCTTTGAAAACTGAATAACGATTTCTATCAAGACCCGTATAACAGGGTCTGGATGTGGTTAAGAGAATACAGAATAATAGGCCAATACTAGATAAAAAATGGGGGGAAAAAATAAAGAACAGAGAAAAATTGGCTAAAAAAATTAAACAAAAAATAGAGAATAATGAGGTGCATAAATATAAAGAATAGTGAAAAATGAGCAAAATTTATAAAGAAAAAAGAAAAATGGCTTAAAAAATTACAAAATATAGAATTGAAGGACCCCCACCCCACCCTTTCCAGACCCCCATGCAACAACAAAATTGAACAGGTGTATTTATGAACGTGAAAGGAGGAACTCCAATTAGAAATAACGATCAAGCTAATATAACAGATATGTATTCGAATCAAAGTCTTTCAGTGAATAATCAAATTAATTAACGATTATTGGCACTTTTCTGACGCTTTCAAAACTTGTTTTGCACCGATTTACCAAGAAAGCTACGCATTTCGATTCATATTACAATTTTGTAATTTACTACATATAAATTAACTTGGATCACTTGGGAATGTTTCTGTTTTCAAACTATCATGATTTCTTATCAGAGAGATAATGCATAATTTCAAACATCTGATCTTGATGATCGATTATCGCTCCCCAATTTGAAGGAAATAAATTGCTTTTGTTTTCGATAAAGATGAAAATGCTAACTGATGGGAAAAAAGTATAAAAATGAAATTGAACACATATTTAATCAACTGCATATGCTTGCCAGATTATCAAGTGTATCGGTCAGATTGGTTTGTTTTACAAGTATACTTACATGAGCAATACTGGGTTTGCTTACGTAAGCTCAAAACATTTGTGAAAAACGGATATATCTTTTATATAAAAATAAATGGCATTAAAGCTGACAGTATATTTTCAATCTAATTATTGGAACGATATACTGCAAACACAGATTAGACCGTTGGTTTTCCTGTTTGAATGGTTTTACACTAGTCATTTTTGGGGCCCTTTATAGCTTGCTGTTTTGTGTGAGCCAAGGTTCCGTGTTGAACTCTGAGGTTGAACTTTTACAAATTGTGACTTAGATGGATCGTTGTCTCATTGGCACTCATACCACATTTTCTTATATCTACATACAAATTTAAACCCTACTAATATACAATTAACAGTTGATTAAAATAAATTTTGTGGAAATAGTTGGCGCTTTGCAGAAAATTGTATACAGAAAACACAAAATACTAGATTTTGATAGTAAAGATCTTCGAAGTAGATTTCTTATCTATTTTTGGACTTTCTTATCGCCATCTTACACTGTATAGACTTCAGATTTTCTGCTTTATGTTGAATTTATCGGTTTATGTAAATAAACGTATTTTGTTTGGTGTTTTTTTTTACTATTTTGTTGCTATTTATAGTTTAAATCCATTCATCATACTCATCTTACCACATGCTACAATAAGGAGAAAAGAGAGAGAAATAGTTTACTGGCAATAAATGTTAAGCGGAAATAAACGGATCTATTATTTGTATGTGTTTTCCATGCAATTCAAGTGGTACGCACAGTACAATATGTAAGATATCACAAGCGTGTTGGATAAAGAAATAAAGTTTAAAATTCATAGACTTCTACCGTATAGCTGTATCATCTGCAAGTGATCTGTGTATTCAGGGGGATGAGTCCCTCCCCCCTCCTTTCGCTTTTAGACGCTTTTAAATAAGCAGTTAATACCGACAGGTAAGTGAGCGTTGAGTTGAAATGCCCCATGCTGCAAAAGTGCCGCACATTTCAGTGTCCGGCAAGGTAATCATCTTCTCACTGGCAGTTCAAATTCTCCGTCATCCAGCTTCACGATATAAGCCGACCAACTAAGCATATCCTTCTTATTTGATTTGTTGTTTCTTTTTCTTGTCCTGAATACACATGAAATATTTGCCACTGAACATTAGGCACACAATAATTAATCATTCTCTCACTTGGAAAAAGAACACATCACCCAAGATTTTCAATTAAAACACTTTATGTGCTTATGAATTAAAAGATATTTCGGGTATACATCAATAAGACGGCAATCAAACAACAGAAACTTCTTTTTAAGGACAGAAAAAGAAATCTTCGGCTATAACATTAACTGTCTCTTCACCGGTCTGTCAAGGTGTAAATCGGCCAGAGTTAGCATGGCCAAGACAAGTCGGGTATAAATCAAACAAAATATTCAAAGACACGGAAAGTGCGTATCATAAATCACCCACGCTTATACACTAAATATCAATATTTGTCTTAAAGACGTTAATAACATAAATATTTTAATATCTACACAAAAATCTGCCAGGTGTTCCACTCTATTCAAAAATATTTACCAGGAAACATTTTTGTTTTCATTGAAATAATCGTTAATTAATAACTAAGCTGGATGATCTATTTATTATCAACATATCCGAAACGGCAAAAATATAAACGACTGCACTGAACTTGTGTCCGTCACAGTGCATGTAATCTGGATTACTGCTAAAATATAATCAACACCGGAAGCGAATTTTATAATCCAATCAGGATTCTTGGAATAAACAAGCTTTAAAAAGTTTCCGGTAAAATGCAAACAAATAATTGCTCTTTTGTAAATTTTTCGTTTAAACCAAGATTTTAAAGTTTATACAATTCATGTACAGAAGACTATCCACATCTGTATACCGATAAATTCCTACTATCAAACGCGCCCACAAACATGGTTAATATCGTTTCATCGCGGCCTCTACTTAGTGTTCTACAACTAATTTTTCCGTGCTTTTAACCAGTTCTTTAACTACAACCAAAGAACTTATCATTAACTTTTGTAATAAAACATATGAAAGTAGTGAAATTAACTATTTTTGGAGTGTAAAACATTCTTTGGATTTTTTAGATAAATTACGTGCTTTTGATGGTCCTTTTGATTCTATTGGCAGTTTTGACTTTTCAACTCTTTACACTATACTTCCACACAATCTTATAAAACAAAAGTTTTCCTATTTAATTGAATGGTTGTTTGGTTTATCTGAAAGCAAATACATTTGCTGCAACTCATTTAAAGTCTTCTTCTTTAATGAGAAAGGTAAATATGTTAGATATTCCTATGGGCACCAGTTGGTCCCCTTTAATAGCAGGTTTGTTCTTATACTGTTATGAATCACAGTTAATGACCAAACTCAGTAAAGACTCGTCTAAATTACATTTTATTGATAAATTCAACAACACTTACCGTTACCTTAATGATATTTTTACAGTAAATGATAAAACATTTTCTAGATATACTGCCGAAATTTACCCCAAGGAACTTCCTTTAAATAGATCAGCTATAAACGGTAATAACTGTCCTTTCCAAGATTTAGATATTTCAGTTTTACATGGGAAACTCTATAATACTAAAATTTACGACAAAAGGGACGATTTTTCGTTCCCTATTGTTAATTTTCCTTTTTTGGACGGTGATTTTCCTTTGGTACCATCTTACAGTGTTATATCACAACTCGTTCGCTATGCTCGTGTCTGTTGTGACGTTTTGGATTTCAATTAACGCAACCTATGTATTACTGGTAAATTATAAAGTCAGGTATTTCGTTTCCACAAATTACTTAAAACCTTTACTAAATTCTTCCATAGACAAAGATTTTGTTTGGAAGTTTGGTTGTACCTGTAGAAAACTTATTTCAAACGGGATAGCACATCTTAATTTTTTACGGAGATGTTGTTTACCGAGCTCTGAAATTTATATACGATCTGGGTAAACTTATCGATCCTTTAAATAAACTTATTCTAAAAGGTTACCAAAACAACACTATAATTTTTTCTTTGAATATTGTTTTTATTGGTACTAATATTGATTTTGTTATCCGTAAATTGAAATCAAACTAAATATTATTTTTATATACTCATGCACATTCATGGCTCTGCAATCCGTCGATACCTGTATCTTGGCATTGCACAAAGTCTTGTTTTTCTCTAAATGTTAATGACGTCTTTACACTAAATTCATTGGATGTTGGATGTGTACTGATTGATGTTTTAGTCTTAGATGCATGATATTTTTTAGTTGTTATTGGCTTTGAACTAGCTGTCAGTAACTGCGAGTACTCTTATATCTGTACTTAGTGTCTTTTTGTTTTGGGGATGTATAAGTACCCTGCCACATCCACTCTGTATTTTTGTTAGATATATTTCTGCTTTGTATCCATCTGATGAGTTAAGCCCTTTTCAACTGATTTTTATAGTTTGTTCTTATGTTGTACTGTTACACCACTGTCCCAAGTTAGGGGAGGGTTGCAATTGGCGCCTTCAAACTAGTTTAACCCCGCCAAATTCTGTATGTGCCTGTACAAAGTCAAGAGCCTGTAATTTAGTGGTTGTCAATTGTTGCTGTATAAAATATTTGTTTTTCGTTCATTATTTTGTACATAAATAAGGCCGTTAGTTTTCTCGTTTGAATTGTTTTACATTTGTCGTTTCGGTGCTTTTTGTAGCTGACAATGCGATATGGGTTTTACTCATTGTTGAAGGCCGTACAGTGACCTATATTTGTTAATGTCTGTGTCATGTGGTATCTTGTGAAGAGTTGTCTCATTGACAATATATCACATCTTATTTTTATATTAACGTCACCACATTCTTTATGTGCCTGTCCCACGTCAGAGATCTTTTATTCTATTGTATCTGTTTTTCGTTTATTGTTTCGTCAAAAATCAGGTTGTTAGTTTTTTGGTTTTTTTTTTCGTTTGAATTGATTTTTTTGACATTTTGTCATGTCGTGGCCTTTCATAGCCATCTATTCGGTATAGGTTTTGATCATTGTTGACGTCCAAACGGTCACATTGGTAATTTTATATAGACGCGTATGCCTACCCGTAAATATCCATTCGAAATATACTTAGGAGTTTTGCAATAAATCATGAGAGAACCATACTTAGCAAGCTTCACGTTTTAAATATGTCTAACGAACCTCGTGTGGTTGTTGGATATGTTCGTAGAATATAAATATATGTCGCATATCATTACATATGTGTTAGTTTACCCATACCAAGTCAGGAACCTTGTACAAGTTTGTTTGTCTCTGCTTGTATCAAACAATTTTAATAGAAGATTCGTTGTCCCTTTTTTAATCTATTCGCAACTGCCCCTACACATCATGATATTTCCACCAATTGTTTTAGTCGAATCGGGTCGATATGGAGCCTGCACTTGTATGTTGTTCAAATCAGCATATTGAATTCATTAATTTTGCATTTTTGTAGTGTTGCAGTCACACTAAAGTATACAAGACACCCTTTTTGTCCATACATTGACCAATTTGTGTTTATAATGATTACCAAATCTAAATTGAGTTGATCCAGAAAAGTGTTTCGAACTCAATATATTGAGATTCCTGTATGATTTGTTTAATTGGTTACACTTGAAAGCGACCGTCTATATTATAGCCTATGCTAATAATATCAAAATATTAACGGAAAACATTGATAAATTGATTGATGGCTGCTGGTGTACGTGTGATATATAATCAACAACATAGAAAATGAATTATTCACACTTCTACTTCTCTTATTCTTCGCGAATCTAAATAGATTCTGACAAGTTGGATAATTCTAAATAAATCATACCTTGGTTAATTTATCGCACATGATTTCCCGCCAAAGCTATTCGGAATACAGAGAGGCAAAATTGTGTGCAGTGTTTTGTAGACAATTGTTTGTCTTTTCGTTGTCATTTATTTTGGTCATGGTATTGCTTCCTTTCAATCGATTTATGGTTTTGGGTTATTGTTGGCACTCTTTCGTATCTTCTCTGTTTTTTTCCCACAAGTTTCCCACTGAAATTTATTTGTACACATATTAAAATCAGTAGTATATTGTGGTAGAATATAGATTTCTGTCACATACGAGTCGAGACGATTGTTTTGTATAAAAATAAGAAGATGTATTATAATTGAAAACGAAACAAACATCTAACAGAGACCAAATGAAGTTCGCAACTATACGTCACCGTGTGGCTTACATCAATGAGCAAAACCATACCTCATAGCAAGTTATAAAAGGCCCCGACATGGTTCAATTTTGCAAATGCACATGTATTACCTGTTTATGTGAAAGGGACACATCAGAGATAATAATCACCATTCAAAACCACTGCATAATCCATAAACTTCAGAAAATACTTTTATTATTATAATTATAGTATTCTCAATATTCATTTAAGAATTCAATGCTTCTTTTTGTAATGTTATTGGGGTGTAAAAGAGTTGACAGAAGAAAATCTTGTATGAAGCGAGGAAGCACTTCATACTGAAAATTATATGTATTTCCCTTCTTAACAAGTCCCCACGGGTGACTGGGTCTTCTTAGCTTCCGACCTGCAGTTAAACTGTTGCAAAAGTGGGAAGTCCGATTGGCTGTGTGGTATAGATAGATACGCAGCCACGTCCGGTCAGAACGGAGACGTTAAATATGATGCTTCGAAGAACCCTTGCGACAACTCTTTGAGATAGTCCTTAGGTGGCCTGTCACAAGGCTAAATTTCTGTCCCTATCCAATTTACCCTCATTTTACAGTGGCAGTCCAAATTTCCCAACCTTCATCCCTGTCGATCCCTATTACATGACTTTCCTCCTGTATATATTGTTAATCGTCCTGAATATGCATGAAATATTTGTCACTGGACGTTAAGCAACCAAAAACCAACCAATGTATTGAAACTCTATTTTGACATCAATACCTGAGGCAAAAACAAATATTACTACACTTAAATGAATTAATACAATACTGTAAACATATAAAATGTACCAAGTTATGAATAAATTATGCGTTCTATTTTCAGAAAAGGAACCATGCCTGAAGATACCCTTGCCTCCTTTGGTAGCAGCAAACGGTTTGAATGCAGGGTCATAGGTTATCCAACACCTCGAATCACGTGGTTGAAAGATGACATGAACATAACAAAAACTGATCGATACAAATTCGATTATTCTGTCGATGGTTATGTTACCATGGAAATAGAAAACGTGACATACGCTGACGTCGGTAGCTACCAATGTTTGGCAGTGAACTCAGAAGGATGGGCTTCGACAACTGCCCTTCTAAAGGTCAAAGGTAAATATTAATCATGAATATCAATAAAAAAGTAGTTTTGAAAGTAATATTTACGATAGAAATGGTAATAATCACGAACTGCAACTCTAATGTAGGAAGATAGGGACAAATTACCCTTCCGGGACAACTGAGTTCACCTTCTGGTTTTTGTGTCGTTCGTAGAGACAAATTACCCTTCGGGGACAACTGAGTTCACTTTCTGGTTTTGGTGTCGTTCGTAGAGACAAATTACCCTTCTGGGACATCTGAGTTCACCTTCTGCTTTTGCTGTCGTTCGTGTTGTTCAATATTCACGTTTTGTTTTCTGTGCAGTGTTTTGATGATCGTTGTTTGTCTATTTTTGTTTGTTCTTTTTGCTATGATTTTGTTTGTCTTTCTTCGCCTTTTTACGAAAAAAACAAGCAAAAACAGACAAAGAAACGTGTTATTAGAAAACCAATTCGAAATGAATTATACACTCTAAATAACTCGTGTTCCTGTATTACACACAAATAGACATTTTCACTGAACTAGTACACATTTTTGTTTAGGGGCCAGCTGAAGCCTTCCTCCGGGTGCGGGATTTTCTCGCTGTGTTGAAGACCCATTGGTGGAGTTCGACTGTTTTTATGCCCCCGTCGTTGCGGAGGGGGCATTAAGTTTTACTCTTGTCCGTCCGTATGTACGTCCGTACGACCCAAAATTGGTTTCCGTTCTCTAACTTTAGATTGCCTCAACCAAATGTTATGAAATTTATACACAATGCTTATTATCACAAAATACAGATCAAGTTTGAATTTTGGTGGCGTCTCTGTAGCCGTTCTAGAGTTATGCCCCTTTACAAATGGAAATATTACTGAATTTTTCGTTGCCGTTCTCCATCTTAAGTTTGCCTCTACCAAATGTTATGAAACCTATACACAATGCTTATAACCACAAAATACAGGTCAAGTTTGAATTTTGGTGGTGTCACTTTAACCGTTCTAGAGTTATGTCCCTTTACAAATGGAAAAATTGCTGATTTTTTTGTTTCTGTTCTCTAACTTAAGGTAGCCTCAACAAATGTTATGAAACTTACACACAATTATGCTTATTACTACAAAATACAGATCAAGTTTGTTTTTTGGGGGGGGCTGTCACTCTTATTGTTCTAGAGTTATGCCCCTTTACAAATTGGTGAATTTTTCGTTTCCGTTCTCTTAACATAAGTTTGCCTCAACCAAATGTTATGAAACTTATACACAATTGTTATGACCACAAAACTCAGATAAAGTACAACTGAGGTTTGAAGTTTGTTTGGATGAACTTCAAAACCATTAATTTCAGCAACTGGGTGAGGTGAGGGGGTAAACTTACCGTTATTATTCAGATATTGTAATTATTATTCACTTTGGAGGTGTTCCATACAACGTTTTTTAGTTTTTAAGTGCCTGCGCCAACGTGACCCAGGATTTTTTTTTATTACAATGTCATTATCACTGTTTTTGCTGTCTAGATCGCCATAATTTTCTCCGGGTCACGTAGTCGCACTCTACTAAATTTTAAGAAACACAGGCCAAAAATCGTAATTTTTCCTACTTTTGGCGTTTTTGATGCCCTTTCACCCCCTCACCTCACCTTGTTGCTGAAATTAATGGTTTTGAAGTTCATCCTAACAAACTTCAAACCTAAGGGAATATTTCAAACTAATAAGTAGCTTATTTTGAAAAATGAGAAAATAGGGGGGCCAAAACGGAGGCTTATCGTACCTTGTCCTTTGGGTAGCGTCACTATTACCGTTTTTCAGTTATGTCCCTTTATAACTTTATATGATAAGACAAGCGGGGGCATCATCTGTGTCCCATGGACACATTCCCCATTTATTTGCTCTTTGGTCGGGTTGTTGACTCTTTGACACATTCCCGATTTCCATTTTCAATTTTATTTAGAGTGAAAAACTTAGAAATGATAAAGAACTCTAAGAGGTAATATAATGTGTTAAACCAGTACAACAATTAAATTATTCTAAAAAATGTATTAAAATTTGTCATTTAATTTTCAATCTTTTTCCAATTTAAGTTTTTCTAAAACTTATAAAGATTCAAACGAATAAAAATAAATTGGGCACTAACTACACTATTAGTAAGAGGTCACTGACAAACAATACATCAGGAAGGTACACGGCAGTTGGGTTTATTTTGCTTAATCTTTGGTTTTCTATGTTGTGTTTGTGGATTGTTGTTCGTCCTTATGACCTTGAGTTGTCTGACTTATTTTAACTTATGGTTTTTGTCATTTTCACTTGTAAACTTCAATGTCATATTTGTAGAAAATCAGCCCCCTATAATATCAACAATAATGATATTTTATCAACTTTTAATGATCTTGTATTATGAGGCCTAGATTTAGCCCCCTTCAAGTCGAACTACGTCATATCAAATCTAAAAACCAATAATAACTACATTCAAACAAATGGAAATAGAAATTATTGATAAAAAATAACTATTTGCTGTGCATAGTGTTGATAGCTTAGAAAAATAATGGTATTCCAGTAAATATCGTATTTCCTGTTTCAATTCATAATAAATTCTCCTGGATTCTAGACAGTTTATGTCTATTTTCTGTAGCTCGACTTCAATCATAATTGACTAGGATCGTCAGTTTTCCTTCAGAAGGTCGGTTATTCTCATCGGGAACTCCGACTTCCTCCACTAATAAAAAAGAAATGACTATCACGAAATAGCACAATAGTACTGGCGTTAAATAGCAAGCAATCAATCAATCTATCCATCTTCTGTATAAGATTGGTCACATCATGTGTCTAAATTTGATTCAATCCTTCATCTAAAAATAAAACTTTAATGTTAGCTAAAATTAAACTGCATAGTAATACAATGTATATCAAGTTAAAATCAAGTTAAAATCTACACTTACATTTCGGGGTTAACAGCATCAATCAGATAATTTCAAAGACGATACTTTATGTGACTCATGCAATCTTTTTTAAGAAGTTCTTTATCGACTTATAATCATTTAATGAACTATTCCTGATAACTGACCTACAATATATGTCTAGTTCTATATCTATACAGTATTTTACAGTTTTACATAACTTGAGAATATCAATTTCGGTGCATGCCCACAACAATTTTGTGTCTAGTTCGCTCCTGGAGCTTAAATGGTGGTAAATTAGTTCATATTGGTAAAAAGGTGCTCCTGAATTTCAATATATTTTAAAGAAAATCTTTGAGAAGAGTATTTAAAGGTTTCTGACGTCCTTGATACGAGTTCGTTCAATTCAAAAAGAGACATAACGTAAATTAACCCATGGAAGTAATATTTAAATATTACTTCCATGATTAACCTGACTGAAACTGCCATTTTGTTAATTTTTACGTATGTGTATCCTATTTATCAAAACAAACAAAATTAATCATCTTCAAATATCGCAGCTTCTACCCCTCCATTTTTTTATTTTTTTTTTGCTGATTTGCTAACGGACAAAATTTTAAACCAGAAGAATTTCAAAGCTGAAAATATAACTTGATACGCATTTTTAGGTAATTATGACAAGAATGGTTTCAAAACAATCTAAATTGTTTCAATCAGAAACCATTAATTTGAAATATTTTTTTACTATAAAAGGGCATAACGCTTGAAAAGAAATTTGTCAATGACTGTTATTAAGGGATATTTTACATATGTAAAAGGATTTTGGGACTAAACAGACTGGATATTATTTTTTTGCTTAAAGAAGAATAATGCACAGTATTTATGATATGGAAACAATTTGTATCATCAAGTCTCTATGCGATTACTTTGTCATTTTTTTTTCAATTTCCATCGAAAAACCTATATGCAAATGCGTTTTGTAAGAAAAGATGAGTGTATGCTATCTTAGCGAACTTTTTCTAAGTTATAAGACACCCACCGAGTCAAATCCGTCCCTTTTTGAATTACCATCTCAGTTGTCAACATATTTGTTCTGATATGAAATATCAACTGTTCATAAAGTTTCAAATCATACGAATTACTATGGTTTTTTTTTCTACTCCCAGGCAAAAATGGAAATAGTCAGCTTTTGCAAAACTTGTACAGATATTGTGTTATTGAAATTTGCTGTTAAATAAATTTGTAAATTAATTTAAATTGAGGAATATATCTCCCTCATGCAAAGCTATAATTCCTTGCCCGGCATTTTTCTTATTTCCTACGAACTGGAAATATAAATACATTGCGAAATTTGCAAATTTTACAAAAACATATTTAACATTTACACAATTTTTATTAAACTTTAAAGTGCAACATGCTTATAAATAATAGAACTTTCTGTTGATAATCATTTACAACATTTTCTCTTTTCAGACGAAAAATCATTTTCGTAAAAATCCACGATAAATATCCACGATTTTGTACTGCTCACATGTACATCACGATATCATACTATGAATTAAGAACTTATATACTTATACACATGAATGACAACTCTAAAATGAAATAGTCAAGGTAAAATAACTTTCGAAAACAATCAAAGACTTTCACTTATTCATTTATTTGCAGGTATAGATACTGACAAGACTGATGACACATTGACAGTCCACAGAATGACTTTCGATCAATCTGGTTCGAGAAAAGATAGCAATAAAAGACCCTTGGTTCTGGTAAACTTAGACAAGACAGAAAGCTTGGATGATTTTCTAAGCATGGATCAAATTAATCGCTCTTTATCGCCGAATGGAATCCGCCAGATATCTATGAAGGCTGTTTCTACTGGGAGTGCTACGGTCGAAGGTGGAATGAGAAAAATCTCCTTTCTTGGTTCTGAACCGAATGAGATTGATATATCAGATGATAATATTACTCCAAATCAAAACATGTTTGAAACCGGACTTCCGTCTCAATGTTTAGACGAAAAAGGTATTGATGACAGTGGAAAAGCACAAAACGTAGATTTAGCTGAAACAGATAGCGGCAATTTTTCGTCGAGTAGTTCCATAAAACAGCAAAATGAAAACAAAGGAGGCAAAATAACGATATCTATCGATGAAGTGAGTGACGACGAAGATCTTCATGCCGGACTGGAAGATACGGTGGAGGAGCTTGCAAGTTTTCTTAAAGCAGACGACGAATTCAACCGCACGAGGAGGTTGACAGGAGACAGTGGAATAGCAGACGATGATTATTCTCCTACGTCATCAGATGAAGATGTAGATCATATGGGAGACAAAAAAAGAGCAACTCGAAAACATTCGGAACAACATAACAAAAAACGTGCTAAAAAAAGTCCTTCCTGTGATGACCTTGTCGATGATCAATTCATAAAAAGTGAAAACCACATAAATAATGAAAAGCTTGAATCGACGACAAACATTTCCAATGATAAGGTGTCTCCATGTGGAATAAATGTTGACCCTTTCGACAACAAAACTTCTTCTAGTACTTCGAAAATGGAAGATCAAAATAGTGTTTCGGAAGTCGACAAACCTTCATACAACATCGACAAAATTGGATATCCAGATAATGACGGCAAAACAGAAACTGATGACAAACCAATATGTGGAAATGAAAGTGAGGTTGAAAGCTTTGTACAAAACACCAAAACTAGATTAATAAATGACAGGTTAAAAAATGGCATCACAAGTCATCAACCAAAACAGAAGCCAAATACAATTGAAGAAAAGAACACTCAATTTGATGCACAAAACATTAACAGCGAGGACGATGGAGAGGATATTTTTCATTCGGACGAAGAAGAACACAAGATACTGGCAGAAATTCGTCCAAACTTACACCTGAAAAAGCAATTATTTGACGAAACCACAAGTAACACGTTTTCGGCTGAAAGTTGGTCAGTTTATGACAGTGGTCATGACTGTACTCTTTCAGAGTCAAATTTTGATGCATTTTCGTACCAGAATGTAGACATTGTAGATGACAGTAAATCTACCAGTAATGATGTTCGTAACAGCATCGGAAAAGATAATATGTGTGATACTGCTGGACAAAATGACATTTCACATATTGACCGAACAGACAACAAAACTGAACAAAATTTGAGTTGTGATGGTAAGATCAACGATGAAAGGAATGAAAAACTGGACCACTGTCAAGAAACAGATTGTAGTAACATCGAAAACACAACTACAGTGGAAAAGGCTTTCAATAAATCGGAGGACATAACATTCGTTAAATCAGCCGAAAACAAAGGAAAAGATAATGTTGATTTTGCCAATGACAATGTTAGCAATGACGGAGAGCACGTGTTTCATTCGGACGACGAAGAGCATCGTATTTTAGCAGAGATTCGTCCAAATTTACATTTGAAGAAACCTTTGTTAGATGAAACTAGGAGTAACACACTTTCTTTGAAGTCGGCAGAGAGCTGGTCCATGTACGAAAGTTTCGATGATTATAGTCTTTCCGAAACAAACTTGGACGCCCTCTCGTATCAAAATATCGATGATGAGAATTTTTTCTTATGTAAATTTGAGGAGAAATCTAGCAAGATTGGTGACCTTACAACTGACAACCGCATTGAAGATATTCAAAATGGAAAAGAATCGGGCTTAAATCAAGAAAATAAAATCAAAGATGAAGATTCTCGCCAATCGCACAAAACCACAGAAAAAGAATCGGATGGCAAAAGTAAAATTTCCGAAAATATTCTTGGATTCAAAATAGAAAGTCAAGCTGATACAGACAAAATCAAAATGGACTCTAATCAATTAAACTGCGACATCGGGGATGAAATACTCGATACTGAAACACGACAAGACAACCCAACCGGTGTGTCCACTTCAAACAATGATGTAAAGGAAAAATTAAAGACAGATATTGATACTGAGGAATCTATCTGTATAGAGAATAAAGGAAATAAATTACTGACGGATAACGATGATGACGAATCGCTGTTAACCAAAGATAAAACCAGCTGGATATTGAACAATTCGGAGATCGACAAATCTGCTTATTCAAACGACAAAGTCCCTAATCTTGTGACAGATAATTGTGTCGAAAAATTTCTTGATACGGATGAGACTGGAGGGATAGTGGCTGATATTGATTTCGACATCACTGAATCTCCTACCAAGAAGACGACACGTGGTTTATTGACGGATAGTGATACATCACTTAAAGGAGAAGGAAACAGTGACGATATTGGCGGACTGGTGGCAGATTTTGATATCAATGAATCTTCTCACAAGGATCCGACAATTGATTTAAATATCGAAGAATCGATCAAGGATCAAATTGGTGAGCTAGTTTATGATACTGATATTGATAAATCTAACAAAGAAAAAGGCATTGGTATTTCGACTGATTTTTATATCGATCAATCTCCTACCAAAGATGAGATTGGTGAACTGGCATCTGATAATGATATTGATGAATTTCCTAATAAGGATAAAAATATTGGTATATTGTCGGATTTTGATATCGATCAATCGCTTATCAAAGAGGTAATTGGTGAGTTGGTGTCTGATATTGATATTGATGAATTTCCTTACAAGGATAAAGCAAGTGGGATATTGTCGGATATAGAAACCAACACATTAAGTATAAAGGATACAATTGATTGCCTAGTGGCTGATATTGATGTTAATGAATCTCCTAACAAAGATAGGGCGGGTGAGCAATTGGTTGATGTTAATATCGACAAATCTCTTTCTATCAAAGACAACAGAATGCAATTATTGGCGGACAATGATATAAGTGTATCTCTTGACACTAAAGGTAAAATGGATGAGTCATTGAGTGAAAAGGATATTGATAATCAATATCAGGGCAGTGACATACTTAAACAGAATGGTCCACCAATAGACAGAAACAAAGATAATAAAACTGAACAGCTTTTTGCTCTGGGAGATGACCAAACGCATGTTGAAGAAAGTAACAAAATCATTCAGGATTATAATGAGAAATTTAGATCACTTGGAAAGCACGAAAACGACAGGTCTTCGAAACATGAAAAGAATGAGAATGATGAATCAGACCTGTTAACAGTTCATCTTAGAGACACACCTTATTCCTCTGACGAATACATTGACGACGAATCTGATGTTTCGGTGGAGGAAATTGAGGAAGAAAGATGTGACATCCTGAAACAACTGGACCTTAGCGCATATGTAATTAATGACGCCTCGAGAAAGAAACAACTTCCAGTTTTGGAAGAAAATACGTCACCAGAACTATCAGACGATAATGATTGTAAAAACGGCGTATCAGATTCAATAATAAACAATACGATTAAAGATGAGGAAATATTTAGCCTCAGTTCGACTGGCAATTCGAAGGCAGACGAAAATATTGAAAAATTCAATATACACAAAAAAAGGAATGATAATAAAGTCAACAAGAGTATCAACAAAAATAGCATGAACGACAACCAAAAATCTAATGATGAAATGAATATATACGACACTAGTGTCAACGAAGAACTAGATCTCGCATGTGACGAGTTTGAGAAAAGACATGGTATCAAAACATTACAACAGCTACATTCAATACCTGCTTACGACGAAGTCAATGATGAAAGTATTGGTCTAGAAAGTTTATCGGATACAAGACCCGCACTACCGAATACTTTATTCATTGGTGATAACCAATCATTGGCGTCCCTTATGGGCCGTATTGCAGCCGAAACAAATACACAACAGAATGCATCCCCACCAGAATTGGAAGATATTGATTTCAATGATTTCGTAAACATACTGGCGGTTGTTCCTGGAAAGGAGGCGCGTATTTTACTGTCACCAATCAGCGAAGAGGGAACCGTTTCCCAAATTGCAGAATCAGTCAATTCTCTAAGCCCAGAGTCTGTGGAAGAACATACCGTTAAGAAACCAAAGAGGCCATCTTTGATTGATCTTACTGTAACAGATACGGATGGAGTTGTGGAACGCATTAACCTTCAAAACATAGATGTCCTTCAAAGTTTTAGCAAGCTTCGTAATTATGATCAACCTATTGAAACTGGAACGGAGCAAATACCACGAATTGTGAAAGGACCAAGTAGCATCACAGCAATCGATGGTGAAGAGATCATTCTTCAATGGACCATTACAGGTAAATATATAGTTTAAAAAATCTCATTGAAAAGTGTGGTAAGGCCAGTATTCCTTTAATTTATTTCATATACTATGTCCATTTAAAAAAAATCTCAATATTTTTCACTGTATATCGATTTACGTGAGAACTTTTGATATAAAAACATAATGGTGTATTTCTTAACATATTACTAAAATCTTACAGACCTAAGGATAGCAAAAAAAAAAAAAAAAATGCTTCGCTGAGCGCAGCCTGATACGACCGCAGTGGTCGAACCCTGAACAGTTGGGGCAAATTTGGACACAATATTCAAGCTTGATACTATCTGAATTTGGATTGTGATCAAATTTTTGACATAATATCGGTTTCTGACACAAAATAAATGTGGTCAAAGATCTTAAAAATCTAATGCTGTGCAATTGAAGATTTCTTCTTGAAACTTTTAAAAATTTTGAAATTTTGAAAATTTTGAAGAAAAAAAAAATATGAACCCTTTTAAAAAAAATTGGAACCCCCCACCCCCTTTCCCCCCAAACTTGTTGAATCCCCTTTTAGCATTAACCATCAAACTCAATTGCAGTCTTTCCTTTGTAGTATGGAACCTTGTATTACAATTTTAGAGAGATCCATACACTTAATCACAAGTTACTGTCTGGAAACTAGAAATAGGCTTTTTTTTAACCATAAAAGCCCATTTAAATACATCATAAAAGTATTAAAATAGAAAATGACATCATAGTCATGGCTAAAATTTAAAAAAAACCTTCATCAGCAATTTTTAATAGTAATATCGAAAAATAAAATTCCTTCATCAGCATTTAAAAGTAACTTCTAAAAATAAATTGACAGCTAGGACTTTGCAACCATAAAAACCCATTTAAATACATCATAAAAGTATTAAAATAGAAAATGACATCATAAGCATGCCTTAAATTAAAACACTTTCATCAGCAACATTAAATAGTAATATCTAAAAATAAAATTCCTTCACATACATAATCATGGCTAAAATTAAATAATGTTTAAAATAGAGAATGACATCATAATCATGCCTAAAATTAAAAAAACCCCATCAGCAACATTAAATAGTAATATCTAAATATAAAAATCCTTCACATACATAATCATGGCTATAATTACATTACCTTTATTAAACATTTTTAAAATAATAACTTCTAAAAATAAATTGACAGCTAATCACCTAAAGACAATACATTTCTTTATAAATAATTTACGAGCAGTGTAAGGGAGGTAATTTGACAATATGTGTTTGAATTACCTCCCTTACACTGCTTTAAAATTAGTTTTTGTACTTAAGTAATTGTCCATTAACCTGGAAACCCTTGTTTATCCTCTTTTTTGCCCCTAATTCCTAAACAGTTTGAGCCATAACCCCACAAAGCAAATTCTTACCACCCCTTTGTGATATGGTAACTTGTGGTATAATTTCAGAGAGATCCATACACCATTTCACAAGTAATTGTCTGGAAACTAGAAAAATGCTTATTTGGGCCCCATTTTGGCGGTCGTATAAAAATTATTTAGCAAATGTTTTCAAATTTGTTACTATAGCAAAAGGGAATAAGAGGGGTATTCGTTACCACAAACAAAATTATATTGACAGTAAAGCTGTGTTTGTCGTTAATATATAACTAATTTAAGTATGTTAAAGATGCAACTTTTTACAAAAACAAGCAAAATTTGTAATTTTGTATCAAAACTGTCATGCTACATATATAGCGTTGAATAGCATCAAGATTTAATTGATATAAGTAAAATTGTTGTAAAGTCTTTTAATGTTATTATTTAAACTCCCTAATATTAAGTTTCCAGTAGGTGTTACAACAAACAATTTGACATCACCAAATAAGTCTTAACACCGAATTTTTATTTACCACGAGAAACACAATTTTTATTCACCAGGAGAAACACAATTTTTATTCACCACGAGAAAAACAATTTGTGTCACATGAGCAGCAGTATCTGCTTATTCTTCAGGGGACACCTGCTATCATCCTCGGTTATTGGTGGTGTTTGTGTTCCTCAGTCTTTAGTTTTTCATGTTGTGTTTTGTAGACTTTGTTTTGTATTTTTGTCGTTCTTCGTTTCTTTCAACTTGTTGGACTCTCTTCGACTGTCTAAAATCGGTAATTTTTCGGAATTTGGGATTTGACCTTATTTATTTACAAATAAACTAAGACATAATATCGACCAAAAATCATATAACACTTGACAATTAAGAATGTATATTATCTCACATGATACTACTTTGGGGGTATTATAGCGAATGCAATCATAATACTTTTTCATTCCTTTTTTTTCAACTGATGTTTTCACAATTTTGATTTCTAAATGGTTACCATAATGTATGCATACAATATATTCAATTTAGAGGTTTTGTGTTTAGGGTTTCCTGAACCAGAAGTTGTTATTTTCAAAGATGGAGAAACATTGGATATATGTGATGGAATAACACTAGAAAATGATAAAAACACGTGGACTCTTCAGATCCCGTATGGTATGAAGGAGGACGCTGGTTTATACGAAATATGTGCCGTTAATTCATCTGGGAATGACATCCTAAAGACCAGGGTTTATGTAAAAAATGCGAAAAATTCACCAGTTAGAGAAGACGAATTTAACAATGATCAAAGGTAAATATTTTTGCAAACATTCTGAATAACTCTTTAATGATTTGCATATCTACAAATACTTTAACACCATTTTAGTGAATACGTCTCCGTGTTTCAACATATAAAACTCGATAATAAATCAGAAGCACAAAAACGCCGTGCTTAGAAACTAGAGGTAGTTGGTACTGCGAGCAAAGCTCACAAAATGATAGCCCGACCCTTGTAAAAGACTATATTTTAAATTATGACCAGGGGTTTAAAAAAAGCGGATACAAGTGTACTATAGTGTTCAAATATGACGAACGCCATGCCCACGCCATCCCAAACTAAACCCAAAACTCATTGAGATGAACAAAATGTAATATGATGTGCAAATGTACATGACGTGAAGAAGATTCTGGGAATTTTACAAAAGTCTGTTCAGACGTTCATGAGCAGTTGCGGATACAAAAGTAAAACAGAAGGACAATCGAACGAGCAGACAAACGGACGGACTCTCCAAATCACTATATTTCGCTCGCCTTATAAAGCGGAGGATATGGGAGTATGTTTAAACCACTGCATGACCTTCACATGATAGGATATATCTTTATTTTTCTTGTTTTTTGCGAATTTCTGCTCTAACACTGTAACACCCGGTTATTGTTAACTTTTCGTCGTTTTAACGAGGTCTTGTTGGGGTTCTTCATTTTTAGCTCACCTGGCCCAAAAGGGCCAAGTGAGCTTTTCTCATCACTTGGCATCCTTCGTCCGTCGTCCGTCGTTAACTTTTACAAAAATCTTCTCCCCTGTAACAACTGGGCCAAAGTTAACTATACTTGGCCACAATCATCATTGGGGTATCTAGTTTAAAAAAATGTGTCTAATGACCCGGCCCACCAACCAAGATGGCCGCCATGGCTAACAATAGAACATAGAGGTAAAATGTAGATTTTGGCTAATATCTCTGAAACCAAAGCATTTAGAGCAAATCTGAAGAGTGTTAAAATTGTTCATCGGGTCAAGATCTATCTGCCCTGAAATTTTCAGACAAATCAGACAAACCGTTGTTGGGTTGCTGTCCCTAAATTTGTAATTTTAGAAAATTTCGCTGTTTTTGGTTATAATCTTGAATATTATTATAGATAGAGATAAACTGTAAACAGCAATAATGTTCAGCAAAGTAAGATCTGCAAATAAGTTAACATGACCAAAATTGTCAATTGACCTCTTAAGGAGTTATTGTCCTTTATAGTCAACTTTTAACAATTTTTCTTAAATTTTTGTAATCTTTTACAAAAATCCTCTCCTCTGAAACAACTAGGCCAAATAAAATCAAACTTGGCCACAGTCATCATTATGGTATTTACAGTACTACCTGTGATATTCTCTGAACAATGGTGGCCATAAAAACTATGTTTAAAAAATGTGTCCGATGACCCCGCTTGCTAACAAAGATAGACGACGTGGCTAAAAATAGAACATATGGGGTAAAATGCAAGTTTTGTCTATTATTCTGATAACAGTTATACATAGAGGAAATCTGAAAAGGGTAAAATTGTTCAGAATGTTGAGCTGTACCAATTGTCTATATGTCAAAACTGTCAGACGATTTCCTGTAGGAGTTATTGCCCTTAAATGACAAATTTTACCACTTTTTTCATTTTTGCTTATTATCTTGAAAACTATAATAGATAGAGAGAAACTTTAAATTTCAAAAATGATCAGAAGGACAAGTTATACAAATAAGTCTCATAGTTGAAATCGTCAGTTGACTCTTTATCAGAGTTATTGTCCTTTGATGACGATTTGTACATTTTTTTGTATTTTTGTCTTATATTTTAAAACTTATAATAGATAGAGACTTGAATAAACAAAAATGATCAGCAAAACAAGATCTACAATTAAGACAAATGGCGAAAATTGTCCGACGACTCCTTATTGGAGTTATTGCCCTTTAGTGACGATTTTAACCATTTTTTTGCGTTTTGCCTTATACGATAAAAACTATAATAGATATTTAGAAACTTAAATAATCAAAAATGAAAAGCAAGACAAGACCTACTAACAAGTCAAATTTTGTTGATATAATTAGTAGGCTGTTACTCTTTATAGGAGTTATTGCCCTTAAATTAGGATTTTTTTTTACCCTCTCGTTTGTGTTTAGAGCAAAAGCTAAATAAGATAGAGAGAAACTAAACAGATTTCAATAATCAGAAATATAAGATAAAAAAACCCAAAGATTTTTGTCATTAATTCTATTCTCGTCTACAATGTTGGAGAGTGTCCTTTGTTGAATATGCATATAGACCAAGGTGAGCGACACAGGCTCTTTAGAGCCTATAGTTTATTTTTTATGCCATTTTTTCTGTTCTTTATTTTCATTTGTCCATTATTCTTTATATTTTAGCACCCCGTTATTCTCCATTCTTCATTTCAGTTTTACCCGTTATTATCTATTCCGTTAACACCAGCTATCCCCTACTGTGTTGCATTAAAGCAACTACTTCGCCTACACATGAACGTTTTTATAAGCGGTTGACATATGTAGTTATTTACTCTTTGAACAATTTAGGGGAGTATGAAATAATTTTTATATGACGTGTCATTTTCTAGAAATCTTTATCCATAAAGTACAAATACAACAGTTGAAATCTGTTCCCTACATATGCTATGTGTGAGTATTTATTTTTCGAACACTGAGAAAACAATTATTTCAAAACTATTGCCAGAAGTTGTAGAAAATTAATTCTGTTTAAATGACAAAGATTTCATTCAAATACATACATAGCCTTTTATAGCTTGCTGTTCGGTGTGAGCCAAGGCTCCGTGTTGAAGACCGTACTTTGACCTATAATGGTTTACTTTTATGAATTTGACTTGGATGGAGGGTTGTCTCATTGGCACTCATACCACATCTTCTTATATCTATATAGAGGTTAAGAAATAAGATAAGGCATTAAGCAATAATTTACTTAAATGTTGGGGAGGCACGCCTTTGGTAAAATAGTGGGGATGTCCCGGGATATAAGGCCCATAAAAAGGTGGGATCTGGGGAAAAAGAAGGAAACAAGTTAGAAGTGGGTAACAATTACAAAATAAAGAAAGATTTGGGAAATAAGAATAACTAAACCAACGGAACGAATGGAAATCAACTGTCATGTTCCTGGCTTAATTATTTTGGTACGCCCGGACATTTCATCAACTTCACGACGAGTTTTTTTACGATTTGAGTATCTATCCATGAGGGTCTTGCACGGTCGATTAAACTGTAACATTTGTCGTTTTTATACATATATAAAGAAGTCTTTCAAATATATCAGTGCTGTCTAATTTAATATTTGGCGGCATTTTCATTTGATCTATTGTTTTTTCTCTCTGATATTTACAATTTTTGCCAAATCTCACGCATTTGCTTCATGAAAAGTTGTCAGCCCTGATATATCCTATTCAAACTGCATGAAATTTCAAGGCGCTTGAGCGCATATTGAGCATGCACCAGCCATTGGTTACATCAAATACAGGGTTTTCAACAAGATAACTTAGTCGAGGACGTATATTCTGAGGGTGGGGAGGGTTCCGGTGGTTGGAACCCTCCCCCCTTTTTTGTTTTACCATCAATGCTTTTGAATGGGAACATATGTTTGGAACCCCCTCTATCCTGGGTTGGAACCCCCTTTTTAAAATGGCTGGATACGCCCCTTGTGTATATTACTGTACACAGTTGGTTTTTAAATCCTTGCTTTCGTGAGATAAATATATCCTGTAATAGACAAGAAATTGAGGATGAATACCATTTCTTGTCAGTCTGTCCATGCTATATATCATTGAAGGACATCTATATACAAAATATTAATAAAAATCTGAATTTCAATTTTATTAAATTGCAGTCAGCTATAACACTGAGGCATATGACCGCACTTTTAAATAGCAGTCTGCCAGTCATTATAAAAATCACCATAAAGTATGTTAATGATTGTTTTTTATTGAGAACATCTGTATAACTTATATTTCTTTTAATATGTATCCTAATTTTTGTTTTTGTTTTTTGTACATGAACTGATGTGTTAACTGTCGATATAGTCCTATTATATAAGACTTCGGAGGTTTCAACATTGATAGTAAAAAAAAAATATCCCATTAAAAATGTTGAATGTAAATGATATGAAACTCCGAAGTCTTCTATTATAGTACTAACTGTCGATACACACATATTTATGGTCTTTTTCCCCCTGTGAAAACCACTGTCACTCTAATATAATTATAGTCAATTTAACTATTGTCAGTTTATTTTCTCAATACTGTATGCCATAACCATTTAATGTAAATGTGTTTGTGCTAATAAATATTGCCTATTGTCTATTGTCTATATTATATCTTTAAAGTACCAAATTACGTTTCTCTCCCCAATCCGCATTATTCCCAAATGCGACAAGAAACTAAGAAATCTCTGAACACGTGACAGTGTCTCTAAACTTAAAGCAACTAACAAGGAGTTAGAAATAATTAAATTAGAGGTGACAAACAAAATAAATAAGAACACACAAGGTTTATCAGAAAGATATATACAAGAATGGTTTACACCACTAAATGAATGTACATGTACAAACTTACTTGTGCACCTGGTAAAGACTAAAGTTTTCAATTTCAGGCATGTCTGCAGATAATTAAATTTTAAATGCATTTTATGTTTCAGAAAAGTAAAAACCTTTTTTGGATTTCAAGATTCTTCTATTTTCATGTTCTCTCTGAAGGTGTCAAAATGATAAAATGTCTAATTTTATAAATACATAAATGCCAAGAAAGTTAGTAAATTAGACTGAATCAGAGTGTAATCACCAGCAATGATCATATTTTTACAGTGAATCAACAACAAATAATTTAACTGCATGATTCGCCTTGTGTTTAGTGTTATGGTTACATAAATGATTCTGTTAAACTTGCTGACTTTTTTATCATGGTAAACAATTCAGCTAGTAGGGCTATAATTAGACTGAATCTCTAAGATTCAGTTGATAGCATCATAAACTTTTCACTTAAAAAATTATAAAAAATTAGAAATTTGAAATACACTTAGCACTAATTTTCTGCAAATTTACGCTTGGTTGTATTTGAGTTAACTATGGTAAATGATTACAATATTTAATTATTTTTTATTTTACCTCACCTGGCCGAAAGGGCCAATTGAGCATATCTCATCACTAAGTTGCATCCATCATCTGTTGTCGTCGTCCTTCTCCTCTGAAATTACTGAACCAAACTAGGCCACAATCATCATTCGGGTATTTAGTTTAAAAAATTAAAAAAAGATGACCCCACCTGCCAACCAAGATGGCCAACATTGCTAAAAATAGAACATAGGGGGTAAAATGCAAGTTTTCTCTATTATTTTGAAAACCGTTATAGAGAAAACCTGACAAGGGCAAAAATGTTCAGAATGTTGAGCTCTACCAATTGTGTATGAAGTCAAAACTGTCAGAGGACTTCTTATAGGTGTTATTGCCCTTAAATGACAAATTTTACCATTTTTTTCATTTTTGTCTTTTATCTTGAAAACTATAATAGATAGACAGAAAGTTTTTGTTGCAAAAATGATCAGCAAGACAAGATCTATGAATAAGTATGAAATGTCAAAATTGTCAGTCAACTCCTAATTAGAGTTATTGTCCTTGGATAATGATTTTTACCAATTTTTAGCATTTTTGCCTTATATCTTAAAAATTGTAATAGATAGAAACTTAATTAAGCAAAAATGATAAGCAAGACAAGATCTACATTTAAGACAATATGGAGGAAATTTTACGACTCCTTATTGGAGTTACTGCCCTTGAATGATTTTGTGTTTTGCCTTATATATGATAAAAATTATAAAAGATAAATAGAAATTTTAGATAACAAAAATGATCAGCAAGGCAAGATCCACAAACAAGTCAAATTTTGCCGATAAAGTTAGTAGACTGTCACTCTTCATAGGAGTGATTGCCCTTAAATGAGGATTTGTTTACCCTCTTTTGTGTTTTGAGCAAAAATTAAGGAAGATAGAGACAAACTTTACAGACAAAATGATCAGCAATATAAGTTCAACAAAAAAGAAATTTTTGTCATGAATTCTAATCTTGTGACTTTGTCTACAATGTTGGAGAGAGTCCATTGTTGATTATGCACATAAACCTAGGTGAGCAACACAGGCTCTTTAGAGCCTCTAGTTAATTTTGTTATTATCTTTACTATATTATATTTTAGGTGCATTTTGCTCTAATCTGAAAACCATAATCGATATAGAGAGAAACTTAAAAATTCTCAAAAAATAAGCTAGATAATTTCTTCTTATATGTCAACTGTTGCATATGGCTGAAATCATCAGTCAACTCCTTATGAGAGTAAATTAAATTTAGCCCTTACAATATGATTTTACCCATATTTTGTGTTTATGGTGAAAACTATAGTAGATAGAAAGAAATTTTAACATCAAAGTTGATCAGCAAGACAAGATCTAAATATAAAATAAGTCAAGTGACTGAATCATTCAGCTTCACCTTATAGTATTTAGTGTCCCTAAATGATGATTTTTGACCAAATTGAGTGTCAGTTAATATTTTGAAAGCAAGTGATACAGAGAGCACAAATGACAAACTGAATGATGAGCACAACAGGATATTGGATCACATATTTTCCATATAAATTCAATAGAAATACTCTTCTTGCATTTTACTAATTTTATGCAAAATGCAAAGTTAGCAATAAAGGCTCCTTGCAGCATCTAGTTTATATTTTTACCAAATGATTTTTGTAGTTTCCCATAGGTAACATGGCTTAACATGAACTTTGCCATAAATATATACAAAAAGGTAGAAATCTTGTAAGCTTAACGCAACTCTTCCTAAAACAATGACATATAATGCAATTTCAATGAAACTTTCATAGAATCTTTCTGACATAATACCAATGGGGATCTTTTCTTATACATTGTATTTTTGATAATTTTGGTTCCTAAATGATGATCTGGATGGGGTTTACAGAATAGAGAATATTGGGCAAAACATATAAAAAAAAAGAGAAAATTTGGCCAAAGAAAAATAGAATAGATGCTAAAATATAAAGAAAAGAGAACATGGGCAAAAAAAAATATAGACAACAGAAAAATAGCCTTAAAAGCTAAAGAATACAGAAATAAAGAGCACCCAATCTAGACCCTCATTTATGGAGCAAAAATAGCACTTTGCCAATAAAAAGTTGCCATATCCATACAATGTTAGAGCAGGGGTAAGCTCTACTGACAGTTTTCCTAGTTATAAATGTTATGTAATATATTATTGTCAGTAAGTTAAATAACTTATGTCTCAAACTAGCTCAAAATATATATATTGCTCCATGTGAATACAACCAAAAGTTTCAAATTGGCAAAAAGAGTTCTGTACTTGCTCCAATATATTTGAGTGAATTGAGCATTTTTGCCTTTTTGTTACACATTCAACATTTAGTAAAATTATCAAAATCTTCATCTTGAGTGAAATTTCAAAAAAAAGTTGCACATTTACCATTACAAAAATGTAGGGTGTTAATTTCGCAATTTGAATGCATTAACTTTTTGTGCATCTATTAAGATGTGCCCTTCATATCAATATTGTTGATTTGTTTAAACTTTTCCTTGGTGAATATTTTTATACATTGTTTTTCGTAATCGTGAAATAAACGAAGATAGCCCATTTGCTAAAGTTTTCACATTTATACAGTTCTTTGTTTTTAAATGACAAAATTAAGAAAAATTTTCATACTTTTGCAACTGGTTTCAAAAAAAAATGTCGAGTAATAGGAGCACATTAGTTGTATACATCATGTACATGTATCGAAATGTACATAAATTTGACAATCACTTATATTGCAGAGAAGAGCAAACTGGTGTCCCAGAATTCCTAAAAACTCCAAGCAATGTGGAAGTCATAGAAGGGGACATTATCCATGTTGAATGTCAGATAACAGGTAAGTGTAACCCCTGTCTGCAGCTGGCAAGGGGTTGATTACTGTAAATTCTGAAATTTTTATGAAGAATTTTATTATTGTGAAAATTGTGACATAATAGATTTTGCCGGAAAAAAACCAAACTCACATTTTAAATTTTGATGCCATGTTTACTACAGAGCATTATTTTCCTGAAATTGAAATAATAAATCATGTTTTTTTGTCCACTGCTCAACAATAACAAAAATAAATGCATGCACAAATTTCTGAATTTTCAGTTCCTTAAAACTAACCTATTTTGCGGCTGTATTTTAGTAAATAATTTTATTTTTATACTCCCTCTTTAAAAAAGTGGGGTAATACTGTTTTACCTCTGTCTGTCTGTCTGTCCGTCCCATGAATATTTTTCGTTGCATTTTTCTCAGGAACTACATCATAAGGATTTCTGAAATTTGGTTTCAGGATTTATATAAGTCAGCTATATGGTGTGAGGTGTTTTCAGATTCATCACTCAACAAATTCCTGTTTACCAAACACTTACATCATTTTACACATGACATCCAGGTAGTTGAAAATTTTCATCACATTTATCTCAGGAACTACATTACAAGGATTTCTGAAATTTGGTTCAGGGTTTATATGAGGCAGCTATACTGTGTGATGTGTTTTCAGATTCATCACTCAACAACTTCCTGTCTACCGAAATATTTGGGCGGGGTTTCATCAGTGAGCAGTAGCTCGCAGTTTCACTTGTTTTGAACAGAACTGGTCACTAATGCAGTTATTTTCTAATCAAAATTTTGTTATTCTGTAATAACTTATGTATAGCTTTTTACTTCCATTAACCAAAAAGAAAAGCTGTCTTTCCTTACAAATTTTGGATACTGATTCAGATATGCATTTGCATTTGCTAACACCCATAGTTATAACAGTCTTTTGGTCAAGTGGTTTCATAGCATGCCATTCAGAATGGTACACAATGGGATCCATTTCCGTACAGCCATGACAGTTCAAAGCAAAGACTTTTAAATACGTGTTTTCAAATTCTGCTTCCGTGTCAAGCATGCAGTTTTTAGGATTAATAACAAAGAAATTAGAATATTGCCAAAATTAAAAAGTATTGTATTTATTGTCACCAGACCTACCTTAAATTTTATGCCCCACCCTATATTTTATGACCTCCCTATTTTTTTCTATTTTCCGTAAGCACTAGTAACTTAACCATGTCTCCCTTAAAAGACTCTAGGTAAATAATGTATGAAATAAAAAGAATCCCAGCCTGCAAATCCCAAATTTAAATAGGATGGAATTTCTACTAACAGTGAATAACAAGTGTTAATCTCAATAATCCAATGTTGAAAATGAAAATGAAAAAATAAAGTTTTAAGTAGTTTTTGTTTGATCTATACCATTGAATAGCTTGATACATACTATATATATTATATATCTTATGTAATGTTTAGATCTAAATAGATCAGACTGGCATAGATATAGTATAGTTTATATTAAAATCAGAGATGATCGAGGAAGATAATCAGTACACAATTTTATGGACTCTTTGATTAAGATCACCAAGATTAAAATTGTGTGATATTTTTCTGTGCATTTTGTCATTCTTCCAAAAGTTAAAAAGGGAGATAACCAAGGCAGATAAGATTTACTATTTGACACATTTGTATCTGCCAAATATCAGATGTGTCTCCAGTTTTTATACCATTTTTGAGTTGATTCCATTGTTTATTTTTATTTTTTGTAAATTGAGAAGTTTGGTGTTTACATGATGTCTGATGTTTGGCATGTGTCTATTGAATTTATTCACGAAGACTTTTGGAGGGGCCTTAGTGTGCAAGTGGTCTAAGAGTCCAACTACTGTATCACTAGCCTGTTAACACTGCGGTTTTGAGTTCAACCCCATACATGGCAGGTGTGTTCATCTCTAATCTGAATTGGCTATTGTTCTCAGTTTTCCTGTGGAAGCTCAGTGGTTCTCTCCTGACAGTCTTGCTTCCTCCACCAATAAAAACTGACTGTCACAAAATAGACAATAGTACTGAAAGTGTCTTTAAACACCAATGAATAAATCAATCTATACTTTAGGTGGCTAAGAGCTTGACATATAGTATATACAGTAAGATCCATGCTGTTTGGCTGTTTGGTTGTGCTGCATAAATATGCATCCACATCAAGATGGAATGGGGACTTTACATCTGATTGCAATTGTTTAGCATAATAATCCCTACTGGTAGAAAAACCTGTTCAATAACTGTTTGATAACTGACTTTATGGTATGGAATTTGCTCATTGCTGAAGGCCATTCAGTGACCTATAATTGCTTAAATCTAAATCATTTGGACTTTGTTAGATAGTGGAAGGACCTTTTTCGGGACGTCGGAATTGGACCTTTATATTTGCGGGAATTCAGGATTAACACCTATTGGGACTCAGGAATTAAAGATTGATTTTCGGGATCTGGGAAAGAATGCTTTATTATTTCTTGAATTTGGGATGACACCCCTTCCTACCCACCCTCATACTTGTCTCATTGGCAACCATACCACATCTCCTTATTATGCCCCATTTATGGGCATTATGTTTTTCGGTATGCGCGTCTGTTCGGTTGTCCGTACGTCCGTCCGTCTGTTCCACTTCAGGTTAAAGTTTTTGGTCAAGGTAGTTTTTGATGAAGTTGGAAGTCCAATCAACTTGAAACTTAGTACACATGTTCCCTATGATATGATCTTTCTAATTTTAATGCCAAATTAGAGTTTTGAACCCAATTTCACGGTCCACTGAACATAGAAATTGATAGTGCGAGTGGGGCATCCTTGTACTATGGACACATTCTTGTTTTTATAGGTGATCCTAGCCCACAGATTGTGTGGTTTAAGAATGGAGAACTGTTCTACCCAGAGGAGAGGGTGGAGATATTACAAGATTCTACAAGGTGCCAACTTATTATACAACAAACAGAACCAGATGATGCTGGAATTTACATGTGTAGAGCCTCTAATTCTGTTGGGGTTAACCAAGTACAGTTCACTGTCTGTGTCACTGATCAGGGTATGGTTTCAACTTTTACTGTAAATTCAGAAGTTTTTGTGATGTTTTTATTATTGGGGAAAATTGCAAAGGGATGGATTTTTCTAAACAAGGAACAAACCTGTGGTTCTTTTCACTAAAATTCTTACGACTAAAGTCGATCATAGTAATACTGAAATGTTCATGACTTACGAGAACTTTTACTCATAAGATTTCTTTGTGAAATGAGCCACATCTACAAATTAATTTACAGGTTAATAAAATAAAAAGAGCTGTAAGGCATAAATCAATGAGACCTGTACAACAACCTGTATTATTCTATTTCTTTTATGAATTTTGGTATGAATATGATTGCAAATGAGACAATATCCACAATGACCATAGGACAAGGATGTAAACAGTTAAAGGTCACTGTACAGCCTTCAACAATAAGCAAAACCCATACAATAAAGAAGTTTTAAGAAAAAGCCTGGGGATTAAAAAACGTGAAACAATTCAAAAGATAATTTTCTTTTTCAACAATCTGTAAATTAATGTGTTCTTCGTCTGAGGTCATGAAAAGGCAAGACAATTTGATGTAATAATTGGATTTTAACAAATTAGATTTGAAAGCAATTGAACCACATATGTTGATAATAAAAAATATAACCAATTTATCAGGGAAAGTATAGATTTGCCAAGAGTTGTAGATAAAATCTATAAAACATGTTAGTTCATTTATATGTTTTGGAGTTTAGTGTGACGTCCATTTTCACTGAACTAGTAAACACTTTTGTTTAGGGGCCAGCTGAAGCCCGCCTCCGGGTGCGGGATTTTCTCGCTGTGTTGAAGACCCATTGGTGGCCTTGGGCTGTTTTCTGCTCTTTGGTCCAGAGCTTCCAAAATTATTTTTAGCCAGCCGGACATTTTATTCATTATCCCAATTTTAATCCCTTAAGGCTAAATAAACAAAAGGCAATTATGGTAATCAGTTGCCGAGTTGGCCATCCCAATGTCAATGATTGACATTAAAAAAAACGATATTAAATTTTCTTTGATTCAAATTCGAAGTTCTGACGTAAACTGTTAAATTGGCAGTGCATCATTCGAAGTGTGCAACATCAGCGTTCTTATATCTGCCTTAGACTCTTTATTTGTGCAACCCGTTGTCAAAAACTTTACTTTCGTTTTAATACCGGATGTTATCTTGACAATGGTAAAACATGGACCAGAGACGGATATGTAAATTCCGTGTACGTTTGCAAAGCGTGAATGAGTGGAAGTAGCTCTTTCTACGTTATTTCTTCTAGAAAATATTTGAAATAAATGTGAGATAAAGGTATCAATGACAATTTAAGCATTTTTTGAAGAAATTAGGATGCATAATTAAATTTCACACCTGCGCACACGTGTACTAGTTCAAACAGAGACATGTCTCTAGGTTCAAACAACGTGGTTATGACGATTTTTCATTTTCACCTTTTTAATTTTTTCATCAAATCATATTTGTAAACGTATTTCTGATAATTTAAATCTTTTTGACTATATTAATTAGATGCAAACCGCTGAAATGTAAGAAAATAACTTTGAATAGACCGATCAATGTCCGGTTCAAAATAGTTTACCTGTCACCTGAACAGGTAAATTTCAGCTGTTTGAGAACTAATTAGCCTTGATTAAAATGAGAAGGTATTAAAGTAGGGTTGTTTTGATAGTACTTAATGATCATGTCACTTTTATGACCGGAAATGTGTGGCTGTTAAAGGCAAAACGTTGGGTCAAAAAGATCGCGAATTATGTTAAAATGAACGTCTCTTAAAGCCTTGAAAACTAAAAAGTAGATGACCGTTTCATGCTTTGCCCAGCCGGACTTTTACCGGACATTATACAAATGTCCGGCATATATGACCGTTTTGGAAGCCTTGCTTTGGTCGGGTTGTTGTCTCTTTGACACATTCTTCATTTCCATTCTCAATTTTAAATCTCTTTACAGCAGAGTCCAGAATTGTTGTATGATTATATACAAATAATAAAGCTTTATTTAGATATGGTATAGTTATCAACTACAAAGCATAAGTTCTAGAAAGCTTTTTACCAAATATACAAGCATATACAACATCACAAAAACACAAAAACACAGTCTTGCAAGCAAACTAAAAATAGAGAAAGCAAACATAAAAGTAAACACAGCACAAACATGATAAATCAAATAACATAAGCAAGCACAACTATAAAAGAGCAAAGTAATTGACATTATATATAAATTAGGCATAGTGAAATAAAATGAAATGAAAACTTATCTTCATACAGAATAGCAACATGCTGAACCATTCAAGGACTGTATAAGACTCTCAAATTGGGAAAAACTCTTCTCCCTCCTGAAATGGTCTGATAGACTGTTCGACAATGTTGAAACAATTTAACTATATAATACGCTATTAATTTTTTTTAACATGTTCTATTGACTTTAAAAAGTGTTATTTCTCTTAAGTTTTATAGTCCTCTATAAAAATGATACTTTAGCTTACTCACAAACATTACATTATATATTTTTTGTATGCCTTATATTTTAAAGGGGATAAGATACAGACAGCTACAGATATTAATAATGACGAAGACAGAGCCATGTGGGATTTGGCGTCTGGTCATGACAAAGTGGACAAACCTACTGCACCTGTTATACAGCTTGATATGTCTGAATCAGATGTATGTTTGTATAAGTACTATAAATACATTAACTGACATGCTCTTGTAATACAGCCTGAACTGTTTGAATATTTTTGTACTTTGTATACTTAATAATTATGGTAAAGTCAGACATTTTTACAAATTGTTTTTATTGCGAAAAATTGTGATGGGATAGCTATAGGAATCAGGAAAATAAAAGTAGCTTTTTAAGTTTCGATAGCAAAATTTGAATGCAGCATGTTCTGTAATTGCACTGATTAATCAAACTTTTTTGTCCATTGTTCAACATTCACAACAACAAAAAAAAAACCTGCCGCATTTTTGCCCCTGTCCCAAGTCAGGAGCCTCTGGCCTTTGTTAGTCTTGTATCATTTTTAATTTTAGTTTCCTGTGTATAATTTGGAGTTTAGTATGAAGTCCATTATCACTGAACTAGTATACATATTTTTTTAGGGGCCAGCTGAAGGACGCCTCCGGGTGCGGGAGTTTCTCGCTGCATTGAAGACCCATTGGTGGTCTTCGGCTGTTGTCTGCTCTATGGTCGGGTTGTTGTCTCTTTGACACATTCCCCATTTCCATTCTCAATTTTATTCAAGAATTTCTGCATTTACAGTATTATTAATTTATTTTCTGGTATTACTATTTGTTTAAGTGGTCTCCTGTATTCATGGTACTTGTTTGTCACAGCATTATTTGTGCGTAGTGTTTTCTTATACCCAACTCCAAGGTTGCTGTGTATACTACTTTTCATCTGTTTGTGTCTGTCCAGTGTCCTTATGTTGACCTATGAAACTTTCTTTCCATTTTTATCTGGAAATACAAAACAGAGCTTCCTGAAATTTGACATCAAACTTCATGTGAGCATGCCTTATCCTGTGATACAATTTTCATCAATTTCCTATTTACCTCAAACTTTAATATTCTTGCATGTGAAGGCCATGTTTGAAATTACATCAGAGCTTCCTAAAATATGTATCAAGCTTTATCATTAGCATTATGCCTTTTCACATTCATTGCTCATTAACTTCCTGGGAATACATAGAGCACTGGTATTATATGTGAGTAATCCCCCCAACACACACACACACCACACACACACACACACCTATTATAACAGATTATTACATTGGTTGCAACGAAATACAGTGATTTGCGAGTTAGATAAAAACTGATAATTTTACATGTGAAATAAATCCGATAATTTCACATTTCTGACATCATTCAACAATTTGAATTGTTAAGAAAGTGTTGATGACTTTACAAAAATAATAAATTGAGAATGAGTAGAAAAAGATATAGTTTCTTGTATTATATTTGATATTTCCATTAAAAAAACCTATGGTCACTGTAATAAAAAGATTAACAAATTGAAGAATTCAAATATCCAAAATTATTCAACTCATGAGCGATAACCATTGTTAGTGCTAAGAGTGTCATTGAATGAATGTGTCGTTCAGTCACTCATTGAATATTTTTCTATATTAGACTTCTTCGATTAGTTATTTTAGAGCTCACCATTTTCAAGCAATATTGAGAAATACTTTTAATTCACTAATATTACTATACAATTATGATAAAGACTCTATTTATACAGGAATGTTTTTCGAGAAGATATGAAGTCATATCTGACTACCATGATGAATTTAATGATATTGACCTGCAGAAAGGGGAGATAATTGAGGTGTTGGACAGATCTAAAGAATCTCATTGGTTGGTCAAATCCATGCAAGAACAAACAAAGGTATATGTTTAAAGAGAAGGGGGTGACATAATTTTGGGATGTGTGATATACGGGGTTAAAAAAGTAGGAATGTTTGATCTTGGAATCCGTTTCTTTGTATAATTATTTTATCTGGGTTTTAATTTGTTGCCAGGGGAGATAACTGTTGCCCAAGTTTGTTCATTTAAGGGGGAGATAACTTGCAGATCGAACAAATTTTACACTATTTTGTGAACTATCAACTGTATTTCTATTACAGCAATAAATCTAAATTACCTCTACCAAAATTGTATCTATAATGCTTGTTTTTTTGTTTTTTTTTTTGTCAATGATTTTTGCCTATTTTAAATAACATTGTTTAATTTTGAACCTCAGAGTTATGACAAATAAGTATGAAAAATCTTGTATTTAAATTTGAGAAGCTATCAACTCTTTTAAAAGTTCTAGGCCTGTTTTGCTATTTGCTATTACTGCAACTGTTTTTTTTTGTGGGGTGGTGGTGATGGGGTGTGACATTCTTCATCAGTACTAAAATTTCAAGTGTGGACTTAAAATATTTAAAAAAAACTATGAAATGGTAATTAGGATTTATTGATTTTACTTAAACTAGTGTCATGTTGAATCATTTTTAGGTATGTTATGCTCCTCCCTACTTGTTGGTTGTCACAGATGTTGACAATGTTGGGAACATACCTGGATGGAATCAAGGTCAAGGGAAAAATTCTGTGTCTAAGGAAGAAATACAAACTAAAACAAAGTAAGCAAAATATAGAAAAAGGAGAAGGTGATTGAGAAACAAATTCTTTAAATTGGAAAAAGCAAAATTAATCTTATAAGAAATTCAACAGATTAATGCCATCCCCTGCTCCGAAGTCTTATAAATAGTAGGCATTATGTTGTCATGATAATACAAAGGCATTATTTTGTTTTAAGCCTTTTTAAATAAAGATCTTTTTCTCAGTCCTTCTATTAGAAATAAAAATATACATTATTTTCTTTGTCATGCCTATAATTGTAAGAAAATGTGTGAGTGGGGACATTATGTTTTCTCATCTGTTCTGTATCAGGTTTAAAGTTTTCAACACTGGTCTCTTTTTGGTAGATTTTAATTTAGATATATTTTAATATGTTTTAGGATCTGTGCGTGATATTCATAACTAGAGATGAATTTTATCTTTGTTTTGTAAACAGATAATTTATTAAAAAATATATAGGTTTTGGTGCCTTTTTGTAATTAAAAAAAAAAGTGTTTGGTAGCACAAATGCTAGCCTCTCCCTTATCAAAAACATAGAATAATCTAGATAAGTACAACAATTATTTAAATAAAAATGCTTCAGTGTATCAATAAAAAGGTATGTTATTATTTTGAACAGAAACAACCATTTTGCTATTTACCAGACAGTAAAATTAAGATTTGATGCCAACAGATATGTAAAGGTTTTATTACTACCATTGTTACTTCCAGAAAAATTTTGACTGATTTATTGGAATCAGAAACAGACTATATTTGTGATCTGAAGGATCTTATAGACACATACAGTCAGTCTCTAGCGAAAGGGAAATTTTCAGACAGGAAAAATATAAAGGAAGGGAAAATCTCAAACAAAAAACCTGTGAATGAAAGAGAAATTGCCATGGAATCAACAGAACAAAAAGACAAAATAGTTGATCAGCTGTCAAAGCTTTACCAGTTTCATAAGGAGTAAGTTAAAAATATTCAGGGGCGGATTCAGGCAGGGGTGTGGCGGGCGAGCGCCCACAAAACTTTGCAAAGCATGGGTTGTCCTCAGCTTAATAAAGAATATTTCGATAATTTTACCTCAAAAATTTTAACTTTGTGCCCCCCTAACTTAAAATCCTGGATCCGCCCTTGATATTTAATTAACATCTTAGAAATTTTCAGATGTTATTGTTTCAGAGATGCTCAGAATTGTAAAAGGCTATTTATCCTGAATTATTTTTCAAGCAATCAGTCAACTTTTGTACAAATAACAGGTACTCAAATAAAATTTTGCTTTACTTGTAATTGTACAAATAAAGTCTCACTGTTACCCCGCTTCCATGTTGAGCAAGCTGTAATGTGAATATTTCTTTTTGGTTGACAGTTCATTTTGGGGTTCTCTTCGCGGTCCGCATTTAAACTATGTTGATTTCTTTGAAATCTGGGTGTAAATTGCAGGACAAAAACAATATATGTACATATATGTCAGAAATAAAAAATCTAATTGTACTTGCTACAAAGCAGGAGAACAGCTAAGCGAGCCTCTCTATTCGTCCTGTTACTAAAGCTCGTACAAATAAATTTTATATTTTCCAACAATGTACATATATTGTATATAAAGAAGAAAAGACAGATGTTTACTGATGTTCTAAACCTGTCAATCTATTTGAAATATACGATCTAAGAGAAAAATGATTAGATAGCATGAACTCCAATGGAATGAGATTGTGTCCGTTGGTCCACATATAAAGCATCTCATGCTATGTATGCATCATCTGCTTACTCTTTGTTGTGTAGTGTATTCAAATGAATATGCTAACATGTTTAACCTTCTGTATGTATGTGCTTGTCCCAAGTCAGGAGCCTGTAATTCAGTGGTTGTCGTTTATGTATACGTATTTGTTTTTCGTTCATTTTTTATACATAAATTAGGCTGTTAGTTTTCTTGTTTGAATTGTTTTACATTGTCATTTCGGGCCTTTTATAGCTGACTGTGCGGTATGGGCTTTGCTCATTGTTGAAGGCCGTACGGTGACCTACAGTTGTTAATTTCTGTGTCATTTGGTCTCTTGTGAAGAGTTGTCTCATTGGCAATTACACCACATCTTCTTTTTTATGTTAGTTATTTTCATATCTTATTTGCTATAAAAGGATAGATCAGAGTCAAATGAAAATATTTTTTTTTAAATCCACATTTATTTATTCAGAACATTGCTGCCGAGCCTTCTAAAAACACAAGATGATGCTGAAAGTGTTGGTGACCTATTTACTGAAAAGGTGAGTATTTCAGATGAATGTCTCATACGGGATATTGGGATAAGGGAGATAACTGAAAGATAAATTATGTTTGAAGTATTGGATGTATAATGCATTTGTACTAGGCCTAGAATATGATTTAAATTGAGTTATCTCCTCTTTACCAGAATGTTTTTTTAACTAAACAATAACTCAGGTGAAAACTATGCTCTATCTCTGTCTGTTTACTCATTACAAGTACGTTATATGTGTGCATGATATGTCAGATACTTAAGTATGAATTAAGTCTCTTGAACATTGGTAGATGCTGCTTCTTTACTAACCATGTGGTATTAAGGAGTAAGAGCAAATAATGGTCAGCTAGGATTCAGAATAATGTGTCCGTGTAGGGTGACATGTCTTCCTGCGGACTGTTGCCTTGTGAACAAACACCCTAAAAATCCTGCCAAGTATATTGATCTAGTATAAAGTAGGGTTCATATTCATATTGCATTAACATGTTCTCTTCCTGAGTATGCATTTAATTTGCTGCTATCATTTTCATCTTCTCTGGATGTCTATTTGATGTAGAACTGGAAGAGTTAGTAAAACCCTAAAAATAGTTTTCAATTGACACAAAATTGAGTTAATTCACTTGGCTGCCACGTTAAGTCTAATGGATGTCATGTAATATAATTAACATAGGGTCAGCAGGCAAATTTTGATAATACCAAGCAACCTTTTATTTAGATTTCAAAAATTCTTAATAATTCTGATAAATTTCTATCAGGGGTTCAAATTAGCGGTGGTCTGAGGTCCGTGACCTTCCACTATTGCAATCGGACTTTCATTTTGGTGACTAGCTACGCCCGACGGACCTTCGATTTGAAAGAAAATAAAAATGAACTTTGCTGACCTTTTTTAACTATCAGTATCGTCATTTCAAAGCCATATTATTATTGTATATCCCTCTAGAGCTTACTTCAAATCATTTCAACTGTCGGCAAATTAAGTTTGTTAATTTATTAGAACGTAATGAAAGATGCCTTAAGTAAATTTGTGATCCATGTATTGCATTAAAAACGTCATTTTCCCTCCCAAATAGCTTCTCAAACATCGTTTATTTTTTGTAATTTTTCTCGTCGGCCATTGAAATATTTGTACAGGATTCATCGGAAACGGGCCAGATATGAACGAAATCCTGATTCTTACGACAATTACTACGGACGCATGAATGGCGCAGCTGGCAGAAGAGAAAGGTGGACAGCTTTTGAGGGAGGTGGGAGACAACAAAAAGGTGGGGGAGAAAAAAAGATTCTAAAAGTGGGAGGTGGGAGATAGGGGGCGGGAAGTGGGAGAAGGGTACCCCCTGTCCACCCATTCAGAAGAATATTGATCCCAAAAGCAAAAATTACGCTTTCCACGCGCATTTAATACTTGATCTACTTGAATAATGTATATATTTTCATGTATATGCATTGTTTCAATTTATTAATTAAAGTTGCTCAACTCTGGGACTATTATTATACTAATATCATTATATTATGTCCTAGCTTAATTTTGTTAAATTTATATATTTTTTTAATGAGAAACACTGAATTTCATAAACATGATAACAGAGTAGTTTTTCAATTGAATTTTAATTGATATAATAACTTTTTTTCCTTTTTGGTATAAAAAAAGTTCTTTTTTTATCAGTGCTAGATATTTAGTTGGTAGTTTCTAACAAGACAACTAATATAATCATTGTGCAACTAGATATGATAAACTTAAACAGCTTTGAATTGGAACTGTTACTTTAATTGTATACTCGGGTATAAATTTAACAACAATATAAAGAAAGATACATATATAGCCCTTTATGTTATAGTTTAAACCAAACATTGTAGCGTCGCGAGCAACTTTGAACACTCCTCTTTCTATGTAGCAACATTCCAGCAGCGCCTGCATACGGAGTATGTATCTCCCAATTGATACGATATTCCCGGGCTTGTATTTCCTATCATGATTTCCTTGATAGAGGATTGCTGCTAACAAAAAAGCTATTAAAGCAAGAGTTCCAAATGGTGAAGTTGAAATCATCTCTTCGTAAATTTTACGGACGGCATCACGAGTTGGTTGACCGTTATGGAATAACCGTTTCACAAATGATATCGGATATGTTCCTTATGTCGTAACTACAGTACCATTCCCTTTTCACGAATGTGACCAACCGAATTAGACTATTTACCGGATTTGTAATAACATAAGTAACACGACGGGTGCCACATGTGGAGCAGGATCTGCTTACCCTTCCGGAGCACCTGAGATCACCCCCAGTTTTTGGTGGGGTACGTGTTACTAAGTCTTTAGTTTTCTATGTTGTGTCATCTGTCCTGTATACTATTATTTGTCTGTTTGTCTTTTTTTTTTTTTGGCCATGGCGTTGTCAGTTTGTTTTCGATCTATGAGTTTGACTATCCCTCTGGTATCTTTCGTCCCTCTTTTCAAATCTCACCACTACTCCCTATCAGTTTCAAAAAGAGAAGTTACTTCTCACTATGATTCTGAAGAGTGTGAGCCCTGAGATTATGGTATAATTGTGAATGATTGAGACAACACAACCACCCACAGTGACACCCTCCCCAATACAAAAAAAAAAAAGGATTATTGGAATTAATAATATACAAGACAAATACATTTATTATCATGGACATGCTATACCACAGTGACACTGACAGTGTAGTGCTTTATGTATATGGTTGCCTGGCAATATATTTGTAAACTTAACAAAACATTACATGCAGTTCTTTAAATATGATGAAACAAGATCAGTATAACCTAACATCAAAAGCACATTAATTTTTTATCTTAGTTACTGAGTTATAAAATATTTCATGTAAAAGTAGGACCTAGGATTTAGGTTG
This sequence comes from Mytilus californianus, assembly GCF_021869535.1. NCBI lineage: Eukaryota > Metazoa > Mollusca > Bivalvia > Mytilida > Mytilidae > Mytilus > Mytilus californianus. Next base: position 9,286,916 of record NW_026262582.1, read on the forward strand.
TGGACCTTTCAGTTTGGAGCGTTAAAGGTCCTGGACCTTCCAGTACCAAATGTTGATTTGAACCCCTGTCTATAGGATAATACAACCACCCCGAGAATACTTATTTCTTTTAAATCCACCGTATAATCTGGAAGAACCCTCACAAAAAATGCATTTGAAGATAAAGAATTTTTTTCAGCGTGGAAGTTTCTGTGAGTATGTTCCATTTGTTTCCGACCATGACAAAGCAATGAAGGATACTGACCCAGATCAATTAGCAGCATTGATGGAGGTATGATAGTGTTTGAAATTTTTTTTATCAAATTGATTTTTCTGAAATCATAACTTATAAAGACTAAGTTAGTTAACTATTAGTCAATAAAAAGGATATGTGATTTAAAAGAAAAATAATCTCGATTTGAATGATAATTGTGTCTGTATTTTATATATGGCTATATTCAAACAAGAAAGTACGTAGGGTTTGTGGCAAAATTTTTTTCTGTTTGCAAATAAATTTTTAAAATTCATATCTGTAAAAAAAAAATTCAAAAAATATTTCCATATCAAGGGTAATAATACAAGAAAGAACTGACATTAAAATAATGAAATTATCAAATCTTTTAATACCCACCTACAGAAAATCATGTTGAGTACAACCCCTCTCTTAAAAAGATATTTACAGTAGGAGTGTAGTTTGTAATTAAAATATTATTTTGAGGAATATGCTTATCCTTTATGTTAACTTAGTCTAATTGTTCCCAAAATAGTCTTTTGTTTAGAATTTAATACATCACATTTTGGCATGTAAAATGTGACATGATGTGCTCCTCTTCCTGGAAGCTTTTATTTTCACAAGTTGAACAAAATTTGAAATATCTTAATATATGAATTTTCATATTTGATGAGTTGACCGTGCCTCATAAGTCTTGAGATACCTTCTTATACATACCTTTACCACAAAAAAATAAACTGAGATATAGAATACAAATCTTTCTTAAGATAAAGTAAAGTGTCAATAATATTAATTTGTGTTCACTGTTGTCAAGGCCAAAAAAACAGTATAGTTGTGTTTCCTGTCTCCCTACCTACCCTAATTTTTCATGTCTTCCCTAATACATTTTATGGACATTTTTGGTTATAAGCACTATTAAATTCCAGAACACTTTTGGTAAATCCCCATTTAAGGTCGAGAACATTTCCCTTTATAGTCTGTGTAAATCATTTAAAAATATAAAATTATTTAACCTATCTACCTTAATTCCCTACTATTTCTGCCAGGAAAGGGGAAGCAAGTGTGTATATATATTTATTGTTAAAGATTTAATATATTGTAGGCATTTAGTTTGATCTTGGGTGATCCAGCGAATGCATTTGAAGATTTGATGAACAGACCATTGGAAAGAATTCATGAATATATAGAACTTCTAAAGGTAGGTAGTATAATTTATACAAAATTGTTCAATTTATACATGAGATACTAGACAAAAATAAGTGATTGATTGATTGTTGTTTACAGGTTGTCAATTAGCAAATTTTTCTGCCGAAGTTTTGGGATCTCTCGGGGACTCTGGCTTTCTCCACAAATAAAAACTGGCCGCAACAATATAGCCAATTATGCTGAAAGTGGCATTATAAACCAACAATCATTGAACCATAAGTGACAAAAGGATCTTAGAAGAAGTTTTTTTCCTATTATTATTTTAAGTATTAAAAGAACAAAAGATAAAAATCATACTGTTTAAAGGGTTACAGAACACCTAAGGGAGATAACTGTTTAAAAATCAGCTGAACATTTTAATCAAATACTATTAGTAAAGAGAAATCAAGCTTCTTAATGATCAAAATTAGTGTTTGTATAACAGCTATATATCCAAATTGTAAATTGTGCGGTTCAAATTTCTTGAAATTTTGATATTTTTGTCAACAGGTCAAAGTAAATATTTTGTCTAAATTTTATGAAATTTAAACGAGCCAAATCTATTTTAGTCAAAGTGTTGGGTACCCCCTTTATGAAATGAAGGACCATCAAAGTCTATCAAAGTTATATGTTCTAGTTATAAAGATGCTTTAAGTTATTGGGGATTCTGCAGTAAATAATTTTCAAAGCAGAGACCTGAAAAAAAAGTTCCCCAATATGAACTCTTTCTCAAAATCAAAATTCTTGTGTACTTTGATAATATGTTCATAATGAAATTTGTTTTTACTTTCTGTCAACAGACACTGATTAAACTGACTGCCCAGTCTGGAGGAGATTGTTCAGGGTTGATGGCTGCTGTCCAGATGTTAACGGAGATCTGCAGAACTATGGAAGACATCGTCTTATTGGATAAAATTGAAGGTTACCAAGGTGATGTCAAACAACTAGGACCTGTCCTAAAACATGTAAGTTGAAAAAGAATGGACTTTATTATAGTGATGTTCCAATCATGATTTATAATTGAAAATCCATTGATTTTTGAAAATTTCCAATTATTGATAAAATTTAAAAAAGATTAAATGGTTATTAATTTACAGAAAAATTTGACACCTCTTTTTAAATGCAATAAATGCCTTTAAACATCCATAGAATATCCATTTTGTACATATACACACTATTTTTGGCAAACAGTACTTTGTATTTTTGAATCTGTATGTTCTACTACAATACTGTTCACAATGATGTGTGTTGTTTTAATTACTGTAAATTCAGAAATTCTTGCTAGGCTTTTATTAATGGGAATAATAGGACTTGTTGAGTATTGCAATAATAAGAACTCACATTCTGATATCTGAAACATACATCTGCATTAGAAGCAGATAAATGTTAAAGAGATATAACAAAAATTATCTATATATTTCAATACACTAAATTCAAAAATTATTGCGATTTTTTGATCATTGCAAAAAATTGTGACAGGATATGTTTTGAAAAAAAAACTCCCATTCTAAATTTCAATAGCCTAATTTCTATGCAGCATTTTCTAAAATCGCAATAATTAATCTCCCTTTTTTGTCCATCCTTCAAAAATAGCAATAATAAATGCACACAATAATTTCTGAATTTACAGTATTCAGATTAACCACTTATAATTTTCATGCAAATTCCCTACACTACTTCATACCTCTGCAATTCTTTAATTTGATCAAAGGGAGACAACCTCTTTTTTTCTGACTAACAGTACTGTTGTTTCACCACCCCTGTCAGGTAGTTTGAATTTAGGAATTAAAATTGCGGATTATACAGGAGTTTCTACTGTACTCCCATGATACTGTGACCCAACAACATTAAAATAGAGGTTAATATTTGGTCCTCAACAATAGACGTTAGTGTTCATTGTCAGTAAAGGTGTGTTTAGAATAATTTTTGTGGATTCTTGATTTCGCAGCCTTTTTTTTTTATAAAGTAACTAAAAAGTTGTATTTCATTTAGTATGGGATACAAAAAGGGAGGTCTGACATTTACCATAATTTTCATGGTAAAAGGATCAAAATAAAGTTTTCCTGCTAAATCCTATTTCTCAGTTGCTACTGTGGATTCATTATTATTGATTGGCTACCAATCTCTGTGGATTTTGTGGGTACAGGTGAGCCATGAATTTAAATGTTCAACGAATTACACATTTTCTATAAGGTTGTATGCAGACTTTGGGGATAACCACACAATTAAATATCCATGAAAATTCAAATTTTCCTCAATCCACAAAAACTGGCACCCACGAAAATAAATAAATCCACAGTTTTAGTTTTAGGTTTACTATTTTAGCATTAAATATATACTTTTGTTTAATTTGATAAACAGGAAGACTTGGTCAATGTCATGGAAGACAAAGAATCTGAATCTGAAGGTCACAGACATGTCATACTATTTCCAGACAAGATTATGGTTACCAAGCCAATGACCTCTGATCCAAAAGGAAAGCTAGAATTTGAAAAGATTATAGAGGTAAGAATTTTTATTTATACTGATCTGATGAAAGTGAAATCTTTCAAATACAGATGCATTGCTGTGTTATTTTGTTTGTTATTAAAGAAAGGAATGCTATCATGATCTTAGCGACAGATTTTGAGGGGTGGGGCTGGGGTGTCCGGCTAGTTTAGGGGCCCTAGGATCCCCTTTTTTAAAATCCTGGATCAGCATCTTAAACTTGTAAGGTTTGTTGTACCGACAATTATTTTGCCTGTGACACCATATTAAGGTCATCTTGCCTAAAAGGATAGTTCAAGCTATTACAGCTACTTGTGAACTGTTTCTTTATAACCTTTGAAGCTATATGAAACCCACCTTGGCCATCATGTCATCCCATCAGTTGTCTGGTTTGAAATTTATGTCTGATGTACCCACCAAAAGAGCAAAGAAGCCGATGATACTAAAAATAGAATATAGAAGTAAATTTTATATATTACTACATGGATTCATTATTATTGGATTATAGGTTAGTTCTTGAATCATGTCTTTCACCAGAAAAGATCGTCAATTTCGCACGCCTTTATGCCATGATTTACTAGGTAGGTAAAAGGCATGCCTGTATCCCTGCACTATTAAAGCTTCAAACACTTTCAGAATTGTCATTCTGCAGGGTAGTCTAGAAATAATTTATGTTCCGTAAGTACGTAATCTTAATTCCCATACTACTGAACAGAGGGGGACCAACTTATTAGATTTTCATTTCCCAAATATTTTGTGCAATATAAGATCAAACTTTTTCACCCGTTAGCTCAACATGTGTTGGAAGTGACGATGCCTACATTTTGGTCACGTGGTGATGGAAGTCACATGACAGATTCAACTAACTACCGTATCCCGGAACTGGCATATTATCTATGGATTGTGACAGTCGCAGGCATGTTGTGAATGTATTAGGATTTTGAATTAGTCTATGACATTATGGTAGATTGTTAATTTAAATTCAATTGTCATTCAATTATAGTTAGCATGTGACATGTATATATATATATATGGTGCTGAAGTGTATCAAAGGTGTGAGTTCAAATCCCATTAAGGGACCAAAATTTGTCAGCATAAAAATCTAATTCCAACACTGTTGGGTTTATTTTTCAGACTTATGGGATATCAATTTTTTTAATCTGATTACAGCAAATTCCATTGAGTGTGTAGCCAAAGGTAATATCTTTGGTTAGCTTGCTTGTTAGCTGAACCGTGAAGTCATTGTTAGGTTAGGTAAACTACCCTACTTTAAGAATAGACTAGTCCGACAGAAAACCAATCGATCTGTCTGTTGGACTATGCTACTTCGAAAGGAGGGTAGTATACCTGACCTAATAATGAGTTCACGGTTCAGCTAACAAGCAAGCTAACCAAAGATATTACCTTTGGCTACACACTCAATGGAATCTGCTGTAAAACAGGAATATTGTGGATTATTGTTGTGGGTACCAGTTTTTAGTTGATTAAGGAAAAAATCGTGTTTTCATGGATATTTGATTTTGTGGTTATACAAAAGTCTGCATACAGCCCTATAGACAATTTGTACTTGGTTGAACATTTAAACTTATGGTTCACCTGAATCTGAACATTTTTTATAGCGGGTAATTGTTTCATATGCCCTGACACATTTGCAAACTGTTTAAAATTTTGCAAATGTATCATAACATTTATTGGTATTTAAAAACTCTCCAAGAAATGTAGTCAAAGCTTCACATAAGTTAATATATGATTCGTTTTAATTCAAAGATTATTGCCTGCATTTATTGTTAACATTGTTGAGCAATGGATACAAATTTGAGATTATTTATTACGATTTCAGGAAATTGCTGCATACAAATAAGGCTATTGAAATTTAAAATGGGATTTTTTTTAAAAAAATTTTGAAACATATCCTGTCTCAATTTTTGCATTGATAAAAGAATCGCAAAAATATTGTAATGTTTACGTTATTATTTTCAAAATAAGATATTGTTTACACTAAAAAAATCGCAAAAATTTCTGAATTTTGTGTATTAAAAAATATAGATAATTTCTGTTTTATCTCTTAAACATTTACCTGCTTCTAATGGCATTTTATATTGGTTTCTCTTTATAACTTCACAGTTGGAAAATTATTTTCCTGAATACTTTTTTAATTTTCTGTCCTAATACAATTTTACTGCAGCAAAAGATAACATTAAACCTGTTTTAAAATTTGTAGATTTGAGTTATCTCCCATAGATTATATGTGAAAATGACTTAAATAAATAAAACTTGGTACAAACAACTGGTTGTCCATTTGTAGCAATTTATAGAATAGTTTCCCTGACATTATAATAAAATATAAGTGGAATTTTTTATCAGGACCAAAATAAAAAATCTTATTCCTTGCAATACAAAGAAGGAAATTCATGACCAAATAAGATGTCATTTTTGTGGTGAAATGTGGTTACAATATACTCTAAGTATACAGTTGTGAACTAATTTTTCACTATATCTAGCAGTATATACAACAGATTGACACATGGTTATGATACAGTTGTGAGCTAATTTTTTTGAAACCCAGGTCAATTCTATTTAATTTTATTTTTACACTATTAAAATTATCCAGTTGCGGCAGGGGTATCATCAGTGAGCAGTAGCTCGCATTTTCACTTGTTTATAACTGTTAAAAATATATATAGTGGTGCAATTCTACAATTTAGTTGTGGGATGTTTGTTTTATATCTAGTGGCAAATATTTCATTCATATTTAAAAAATGAAAAATGTATACAATGAATCTTTTATGAAGGTTTTTAAAAAAATGGTCAACTAGGCTGAAGTGCAGAAACTTTGCTGAAGTGTAGAAACTTTGCTGAAGTGCAGAAACTTTGACTGCCACTTGATGATGAGGCCTTGCAATATAATAACTATTGATCCCACATTCAGTAAATTAATGGGTTCTTCTACATGTATGGCAGTCTTCCAATTTTGTGTCTCTGATTCAATATTAACATTTCAACCAGACATTACTATATAAATGTACATCCCACGTAGCCAAATGGATGTATCATCAGAATTGATCTGTATGTATTATGGATACATTATTATTTTTGTATACCAAAATCCCCCCCCCCCCTTTTTTATCCCTGGTTGATCTGTCTGATAGATATCAATTTATTTTTTTGTTGTGGTCTGTTTTTCTAATACTGTATGCAATAGGTCAACTATATTTGGTGTATGGAAATATTTTACGATGTACATGTCAGTCTGGCAGGTTTTATTTGACCTTGACCTCATTTTCATGGTTCATTGCTCAATGTTATGTGTTTGTGTTTTGGTCTGTTTTCTTAAACTTTATAAGCAATATGTCAACTATATTTGGTGTATGGAATGATTGTAAGGTATCATCTGTCCTTCACCTCAATTTCATGGTTCATTGGTCAATGTTCAGTTTTCCTGCTTAACTTTGTTTCTTAGATACTATAAGCAATAGGTCAACTATATTTGATGCATGGCATGATTTTAAGGTGTACAAGTCTGTCTGGCAGGGTTCATCTGACCTTTACCTCATGTTCATGGTTCATTGGCCAATATAAAATTTCCATGGTTTGGTCTGTTTCTTTTATACTATAAGCAATAGGTCATCTATATTCAGTGTATGGAATGATTGTATTAAAGGTGTACATGTATTTCCAGCTTGGTTTATCTGACCTTGACCTCATTTTCTTGGATCGTAAATGTTAATGTGATACTTGTAGTAAAACTTTATATTTAGGACTATCAACATAAAATTAATGGTCAGTATAGTTTGCGAACCATTTCAGCATGTGCACTCTTGTTGACATTAAGGCCTATACTTCCTCAGACCTGTGGCCTCATATGTTGATTAAAAATGTTTTCATTAAAATATTTTTAGGATATTTTATATAGCATAAAGAATGGATGAAAGATTAATTACAATCAGTTAAAATTTGTTTTTGTTTATGTTTTAATTACCTTGGCACACAACTAAGATGATTTACAAGCCAATTTGTTTCTCAGGCATCTTTTAAATTTGTCAGCCAATCAGTTTATGAATGAGCATAACTTAAGATTTCGCTTGAATATTTTGTGAAAAAGAGACAAATATATATACATTCAAAATATAGGTCACTTTAATAAGTTATTGGAAATGCTAGGTTATAAAAACCAAGTGTGTATTTTATATAGATTAAATCTTAGGTGGTATTACTGATAAAACAAAATCTACTTAGGATTTACATAAATTTCAATCATTTATGAAAGTTTTATTTTAATTTTTACATTTGTGTACGTATTTAAAGAAAAAAAATGATTATTGAGATGCAGGATAAAGGTAAAATTGAGAATGGAAACAGGGTATCTGTCCTTTATAATTAAAAAGTGTTTAATGTTGATATACCTTAACCCAATCATGATTTCACTATATCTGATCTCAGTTAAGATAAATAGTATTACACTGTAACCAAATGTTTAGATAATTATGATCTTACTGTATATCAGCATTCCTTATCTCTCTTGCTTGTATGCCAGATTTCCAACAGGTATATCTTGGGATTTGTGTGTGCTACTTTATCTAGGATTCTTGCTGCATGTCTTCAACTATTTCGTAAAATATTTTTGATTCCGCCTTCTTAACTTATTATGTCATAGATATCTATTTTTAAATAGCTAAAAGACTTATCTGTTGGTAAACAAGAAGAAACAGATGGATCATCATGTACTATTGAATTGTGGGAAGACAAATTGTCGGAATTAAGTGCATCACCATCACTGAAGCTACAAGTACAAGATATTCACGCAAAACAAGCTTGGCTGAGAGACATTCGAGAGGCAAAGAAGAAACTAGGTAAGTCTATTGAAATATATATGAGGGGGTAACACACTCTTGGGATGTGGATACTAAGAGGGATATAGCATGTATAGGGGGTAAAAAAAAGTATAGATGTGGGATAAAAGGGATAAAAGAGGGGGATGTGATATATAGGGGAGAAAAGTGGGATTTGATCAAAATAAAGAAAAAAGGGAAAGTGGGGAAATATTATAAAAAAAGCAGATTTGGGAAATGAACACCCCTTTGTCACTCCTTTTATATTAAAGGGTAAAAAGGCACACCATATTTTTTGAAGTTTTGAATTGAAATTAGAAATTTTAAGGTTCTTTTCAATTAAAAGAAATATAGATGAAATATTTGTCTCTCCATAGTTTGATGGATTACTGGAAGAAATGGAACTTAGAATATCCTAACATGTAGAGTGTCAACAATAGATACTATTTTAAATTACCCTTGACTTGTTGCAACCTCCATCTGAGTTCATCCTGTTAAAGTTCATTGACCAGTCAAAGATATAACTCTATAGGGTTATTACAGAAAATAACTTGTGTGTGTTATTACAGATACTTTCATGAGTTGTCTACTCTTTATTCCTTAAATTTTCTAAATCTGTAATAACATATGTTTGTTATTTGTAAAATTATTTCATTTATAGTGGGCTCTAGAGAACTCTTGAGACTTTGGCAGAAACTAAATGCATAGCCTTGATAACTAATTTTTTAATTAAATTAATTCATTTTTGATTAACCATGGTAAATCAATGAGACGAGGCTATTAAGGGATAAACTTAGCTGTGATAACAAGGCTAGGTTATTAAAGGAATGTAACTTATTATACAAGACACTTGGGAATTACTGAGAAACTTGCGCAGAACCTCATTACATGCTCTGGTCATTATTTCTTACAATAAATTAAAATACATTGTAATTAAGCATGATGTATGTCTGAGCAAATGCTTTGAAGTGATATACAGAAGCTGTGATAACACCCTTTAGTTATTACAGGCATATTTTTTCTGTAATAACATATAGGTGTACTATGAAAAATTGGCAAACTATGAACTGTTATATCTTTCAATAGTTAAGTATAAATATAGACAAAAGTAATATCAATAGAACTTTTATACATTTTAACTAAACTAATGATGTATATTGTCCCTTTGAAACATGTAACATACATATGTTATCACAGTTCTTTGATTTTTTAGTCCACAATAACAAATGTATGTTATTTTTCTGTAATAACCCTATAGAGTTATATCCCTGACTGTTGACACTATATAACATGTTCAAGGATAGAATTTTTAACATAAGACTTAAAATGAATTGTTAGTTTTCTCAATTGAATTGTTTCATATTTTTCATATCAGGGACTTTTATATCCGACCATACGGTATGGATTTTTCTCATTGTTGAAGGCCGTATAATTGCATACATCCACTTCATTTGAACTTTGGTTGATAGTTGTCTCATTGGCAATCATAACACATCTCCTTATTTTTATATTGAGATCCTATAGCACTACCTATAACCAAGTACGGCAGAAAGTGATTTTCCCCTGATTATTGTACTGATTTTCCTTGATTTTGTACTGATTTTTGGTGATAAATTTTAAACTATAGTTCTTTTATTTAATTTAAGTAGCTTGAACTAATCAGTTGGTTAAAGATCATTTATTCTGTCTGGTCAGTAGTCATATAGTGCTGTAGTATAATAAAATCAAAACGTTATTATAAAAATTATAGTACTGTGTATATCATAGAATCCTGACATCTGATGATAGATTTGATTGATTGATTGATTGTTGGTGTTTTAACGCTACTTTTAAGCGCCACATTTGGGCTATTTCGTGGTGGCCAGTTTTTATTGGTGGAGGAAACCGGAGTGCCCTGAGTAAACCACGACCTTCGATAGGAAAACTGACAATCCTAGTCAATTAAGATTGGAGTCGAGTGCACCCGCATGAGGGGGGTTAGAACTCACAAACTCAGTGTTGACTGACTAGTGATTACAGTACTACTTAGACCACTCAGCCACCGAGGCCTCTTGATAGATTTTTGCTTGCAACCATATTCTAAACACAAAGTGTATAACAACCAAAACCATGCATATGAACACCAATTTACATGTTAATGTACAATTCTACTTTAATGTATTGAAAGGAATGTCAAGTGTTGAACCTATAATGGCTCCTATGGAACTTCAGTGCTGTCTGACACCTGAGATACATGAATTCAATACCTATAACAATTCTTTTAAAAGCTCTTAGGTAGAATTCAAACTGGACTGATTACTGTAAATTCATTATTATTTGTGAAATACCAATTTTTGTGTTTTCATGTGTTCAGTTGAACCACAAATTTTAATGGTCAACAAAGTACAAATTTTCTATAGGGTTGTATGCAGACTTTGGCAAAACCATGAAATCAAAAATCCACGAAAATATAAATTTTCCTCAATCTTCTGCAGTAGTTAATAGAAAACTAGACTAATTTTTTGGTAGAAAATTGGTTAATAGATATATAATTTTTGGTGTAAACAGAATGCACATAAAAATCAAATCAGATGCATTCCATTATGCCACACTCATGATCATGATAGAACAATTAGTTTTATGCAATGTTCAGTTGGTATTGATAAAACACAACCATTAAAAACATATGGTCTAAATCTTATGCAATCAAATCAAGTGCTAATAATCTGTAAACAAATCAAAGTAATATATCTATTAATGAAAACAATTTTGTCTGATTGAGTCTGTGCAATTTATTTGGAAGTTATAAATAGATTTGTGATAATTACCTACATTGTTTGTATATTAAATTTTGATTTTAAGAACCTGATAAAGTAGTCTTCGTCTGATTTTAGACCACCCTATCTGAACCATGAAAGTGGTTTCATACCATTGGAGGTCTCACTTGAGGGGATTGTATCAATGCATTTACCCAGACTAAGTTAAAATTGTTTAAATGCTGCCTGAACTCCCGTTTTATTGTCGAGCTTGCAACATTTATGTCATGAAAGCGAGACATAGCATTCATAGATTCCGTCTTCAGCGTCAGCGGCATCAACATTTAGGTTCAGTCTGTGGTTCAAGTTTTTTTAGACATCAATAACTTTGTCAAACCTTCATGGAATTTTATGAAATTTGGACAGAAGTTTGTTTATGACTAAAAGACAGTATCCAGAGCAAAAATTTGAAAATATTCATTTTCATTTTTCCATATTTTACTGATAAATGGACTTAGTTTTTTTACAGTTAACATTCAGATTCAGTCTAAGGTTAAAGTTTTACAGTCATCAATAATTTTGTCCAACCTTCATGGAATTTTATGAAATTTGGACAGAAGCTTGTAAATGACCAAAATACAGCATTTATTTTCATTTTACCGTATTTTACTGATAAATGGACTTTTACAGTTAACATTTACAGACAGTCTGGGATCAAGTTTTTTTGACATGATAAGTTTGTAAACTTTCATGGATTGTTATGAAACTTGGACAGAAGCTTATCTTCAAGACCAAGAAATAGCATCTAAAAAAAAAATTTGATTTTTTTTTTAAATTCTGTATTTTACTGATAAATGGACTCACTTTTTAATATAAAAAAGAAGATGTGGTATGACTCTGCATCCAAGTCACAATGTGTAAAAAGTAAACAATTATAGGTCAAAGTATAGCCTTCAACACAGAGCCTTGGCTCACACCGAACAGCAAGCTATAACGGGCCCCAAAATGACTAGTGTAAAACAATTCAAACAGGAAAACCAACGGTCTAATCTATATAAAAAACGAGAAACAAGAAAGACTTAAGAACCATATCAACAAAACACAACCACTGAAACAGGTTTCTGACTTAGGACAGGTGTAAACAAATGCGGCAGGTTTGAACGTTTTAACAGGTGCCAACCTTCACTCTAACCTGAAATAGTAGTCTAAAATTACATCATAGAAAGACACACTATAAAATATCAATTGAAATAGTTTAACTCAATCAAAAAGACATATTAACAAAAACAAGTAAACATACACTGAACGAATGAATCAACATTACACTTTTACACTGACAGCAGCAATCGTAGGAGAGACACAGGGTTCCGTGGAACCCATTACGATTTTTTTTCAAAATAAGACCATTCTGAAACAAATGTTTATGCTAATTCATACCTTTTATTTTAATGTTGTGAGTAGATAGTTTCCATTTTAATTTTTAAAATGATTATTATTCTAACCACATGTATGATTTGTCTATAAAACTGGAACCCCTCTTTTTAAAATAAACTGTTGTAAAAATATATGTCACAGTTACTGTACATGGAATGGACTGTTTCAATTCCAGATCTGGATATAATTGTGGTGAAAAAATCTTGTGATGAATACATATTTGATGTGGATATACCACATTGGTACTGGGCCATAGTAGCAAGGTGGGATTGGGTCCATAACCCCTTAAAATTCAATTAACACTACTAGATGCATGGAAATTGATAGAACTTCCTATGATCCCCCTCCACACAATAATGACAAAAAATCTTAGAAGATGAAAAATCCCATTTAATTGAGATTATTTTGAATGTGGAATCATAGCAGGATCATTCCTATCCCTTAGAGGGATTACTCAGTCAATGATAAGTGTGTCATCAACCTAGAATTTTTCCACATTTCTTTGCATACATGTATGACTGGTATTTCCAGAAAAAAGTATGTGATCAATCACATGATGAAAATTTAGTAAGAACAGGGTAAATAGCACAAATTACGTTGAAGGCTGTACAGTGATGTATAATTGTGTAAATTTTCGTCATTTTTCAACTCTGGTGGATAGTTGTCTCATTTGCAATCGATCATACCACATCTGCTTATTTTTATATTGAACACAAGATCTAGAGGTATTTTACAGTATTTGAACTCTGGTGGAAAGTTGTCTCATTGGCAATCAATCCTAACACATCTCCTTATTTTTATGTTAAACACAAGATCTAGAGGTATTATACAGTATTTGAACTCTGGTGGATAGTTGTATCCTTGGCAATCAATCCTAACACATCTCCTTATTTTTATGTTAAACACAAGATCTAGAGGTATTATACAGTATTTGAACTCTGGTGGATAGTTGTATCCTTGGCAATCAATCCTAACACATCTCCTTATTTTTATGTTAAACACAAGATCTAGAGGTATTATACAGTATTTGAACTCTGGTGGATAGTTGTCTCATTGGCAATCAATCCTAACACATCTCCTTATTTTTATGTTAAACACAAGATCTAGAGGTATTATACAGTATTTGAACTCTGGTGGATAGTTGTATCCTTGGCAATCAATCCTAACACATCTCCTTATTTTTATGTTAAACACAAGATCTAGAGGTATTATACAGTATTTGAACTCTGGTGGATAGTTGTATCCTTGGCAATCAATCCTAACACATCTCCTTATTTTTATGTTAAACACAAGATCTAGAGGTATTATACAGTATTTGAACTCTGGTGGATAGTTGTCTCATTGGCAATCGATCCTAACACATCTCCTTATTTTTATGTTAAACACAAGATCTAGAGGTATTATACAGTATTTGAACTCTGGTGGATAGTTGTCTCATTGGCAATCGATCCTAACACATCTCCTTATTTTTTTGTTAAACACAAGATCTAGAGGTATTATACAGTATTTGAACTCTGGTGGATAGTTGTATCCTTGGCAATCAATCCTAACACATCTCCTTATTTTTATGTTAAACACAAGATCTAGAGGTATTATACAGTATTTGAACTCTGGTGGATAGTTGTATCCTTGGCAATCAATCCTAACACATCTCCTTATTTTTATGTTAAACACAAGATCTAGAGGTATTATACAGTATTTGAACTCTGGTGGATAGTTGTCTCATTGGCAATCAATCCTAACACATCTCCTTATTTTTATGTTAAACACAAGATCTAGAGGTATTATACAGTATTTGAACTCTGGTGGATAGTTGTATCCTTGGCAATCAATCCTAACACATCTCCTTATTTTTATGTTAAACACAAGATCTAGAGGTATTATACAGTATTTGAACTCTGGTGGATAGTTGTATCCTTGGCAATCAATCCTAACACATCTCCTTATTTTTATGTTAAACACAAGATCTAGAGGTATTATACAGTATTTGAACTCTGGTGGATAGTTGTCTCATTGGCAATCGATCCTAACACATCTCCTTATTTTTATGTTAAACACAAGATCTAGAGGTATTATACAGTATTTGAACTCTGGTGGATAGTTGTCTCATTGGCAATCGATCCTAACACATCTCCTTATTTTTTTGTTAAACACAAGATCTAGAGGTATTATACAGTATTTGAACTCTGGTGGATAGTTGTATCCTTGGCAATCAATCCTAACACATCTCCTTATTTTTATGTTAAACACAAGATCTAGAGGTATTATACAGTATTTGAACTCTGGTGGATAGTTGTATCCTTGGCAATCAATCCTAACACATCTCCTTATTTTTATGTTAAACACAAGATCTAGAGGTATTATACAGTATTTGAACTCTGGTGGATAGTTGTATCCTTGGCAATCAATCCTAACACATCTCCTTATTTTTATGTTAAACACAAGATCTAGAGGTATTATACAGTATTTGAACTCTGGTGGATAGTTGTATCCTTGGCAATCAATCCTAACACATCTCCTTATTTTTATGTTAAACACAAGATCTAGAGGTATTATACAGTATTTGAACTCTGGTGGATAGTTGTATCCTTGGCAATCAATCCTAACACATCTCCTTATTTTTATGTTAAACACAAGATCTAGAGGTATTATACAGTATTTGAACTCTGGTGGATAGTTGTATCCTTGGCAATCGATCCTAACACATCTCCTTATTTTTATGTTAAACACAAGATCTAGAGGTATTATACAGTATTTGAACTCTGGTGGATAGTTGTCTCATTGGCAATCGATCCTAACACATCTCCTTATTTTTATGTTAACCGTTAAACACAAGATCTAGAGGTATTATACAGTATTTGAACTCTGGTGGATAGTTGTCTCATTGGCAATCAATCCTAACACATCTCCTTATTTTTATGTTAAACACAAGATCTAGAGGTATTATACAGTATTTGAACTCTGGTGGATAGTTGTCTCATTGGCAATCGATCCTAACACATCTCCTTATTTTTATGTTAAACACAAGATCTTGCGACTTTTGCTAGAAGCAAAATAACTTGAATAAAATTATGGAGAAAATGTCACACTGAGATATTCTCTTATATAAATACATCATCTTAGTTTAAGAAATTACAAAAAAACAATTGTTGCAGTAAGCTACTGTTGATTAATTTATTTTCATGGATGGAGGAAAAATTATATTTTCGTGGATATTTGATTTTGTGGGTTTGCACAAGTTTGATTATTGGCTTATAGATATATGTAACTTGTTGAGGGTTTAAATTTGCTGTTTACTTATAGCCACCAAATCCAAAAAGATTGGTCATGTTGGTATCCCATGAATAATAATGAATACTGAGGAGAAAGGGATAAATGCCAAAAAAAAATAAATTTCTAAATTTAATGTTCTCAATTATTTTATCATGCAAATCTAATTTTAGACCAAGATGTAACAAGTTAGAAATAGAAATTTCATTCTCTTCTATCATGAAGCTGGGCACACCTACGTATTGATGTTTCATTGTTAAGGAATTTTAAAGAAATTGTGGAATTTGATCATGATGATTGATGTATCATCTGTTTCCATGGTAACAGATTTGATATCTTTTCAGATCATTGATAAGTTTCAATACACATCTTATTATCAGTGTAAACATCAATTATATAATTTGATGTAGATGAATTTTGGTTAACCCATGGTTATAAGTGTACCATTAGCACACTTTGTACATAGAACTAAAACTACATTCATTGCAAACCAAATGAAACTTTTCAACAGAGTTAAACATTATATATAAAAGTTGATTTCTGACAAAATTTTCAACATTGCATGTTTCTGTTGAAATTTTTTTTTTTGTGTGTTTGAAAAATAAAAACTGGAAAATGACAATGTTTAAATTAAGGCCTTCTTAAATGTATTATATAACTGAACAGAAACAAAAAAATACAAATTTCAGTAAGAACAATGCTAAAAATTTTGTTTTATGATTAAATAGTGGTTATAATTGAACAGATTGAAAATATATTATTGATATTGAATAAATACAACATCACATAATGTTTTGTGAGTTGAAACATGTATTTTCATCTATTCAGAAGATATTTTTTTTACTCAGGTAAATTAATCAATGAGTGATGGAAGTGAATAAACTACACAGAGAACAATAGCTATTGTATTTATTCAATGGAACAATAGAACTGACAAAAGTTTAAATAGATAGACCAAGAGGAGATGACTCTGTGGAAAAGTTTCATTTGGTTCGCAATAATTCCTTGGAATATAATCACTTACCTACATGCTTATAAAATATTTCAAGCAATAAATTTTAGACCACTGCAAGGAAAACATTGTAATGCTGTTTAATATGTTTTTAGTGTAGAGGTTTTATTTTTCTAAATGTGTGAGCAGTCACAGACAGGGCTCTCTGTGAAAACAGGGATTTTATTATTTCTTTAAGAAAAAATATACTTTGTAGATTATGCAATTCCAGTACCTCTCCTGGAATTGGTTAATCTGTTTTATAAAATTTTGTTTTTTGAATTTTTACCTGAAACATTGTGAGATAAAGTCAGCCATCAAAGAACTCTTTGTTTAATTAATTAGGCTACTGTAACCAAAATCAAATAATGATTCATCAAATCTATTTGGGTCACTTGTTTTGGGAGATCATAGTCATTTTTTTTATGATATGGCAGACCTAAGGTATTTTAATGACTAATCATGTCTAATGCTGTTACATATTATAGATTGTAGCAAAAAATTCTTATAAACTGATGTATTAGATGAGATCTGTTTGGAACAACAAAATTTAGGTATGGCATGGCTATGAGTAAACAATAGGGCAAATTCAGAAATTTTGGCTTGCATTTATTATTGCGATTTTTGAAGAATGGACAAAAATGCAAGAATAATTATTGCGATTTTTGGAAAAGCTGCATACAGATATATGTATCAGATATCAGAATGTGAGATTATTGCGATACTCACCCAGTCGCATTATTCGCATTTATAAAAACCTTTCGTTTCTGAATTTATAGTATTGTATCATAGAAGTTACTGATTGCAAGCTCAAAGTATTTACTTTGTTCATAAATGAAAATCAGGTCCTGTATATTCAAATATTTGCTGCTGTACTTCAATACTTCAACAATATGAACATTGATCTATGTTAACTTAATCTGACTCTATAAAAGACTTTAGAGGGGACGTCTGAAATATTGATAATATTTGTTCTGATTAATTTGCAAGAACTGTTGCAAGATCGAGAAGTTTAACCCTGACATATAGTCATGTAACATGTGCATATCTTCCAGTCAGTGGTTGTCTTAGTTATGTCATGCCTTAGTGGAAGTCAGATCTTTGGTAGTTAATCATGTTAATTATTAGGTATGATAAGAAGCACTATATGGCGGGTGAAATTGCAAAAATAGTAAAATTACTCAAGCCTTTCAAAATTATATTAACTTTATTGATAAATGAATGGTCATAAGAAGCAAAATATTATTTATATAAGATAACCTTGACAAGGTCAAAAGAATACCAAATCACACCTCTGTCTGATATTTATATGCTACAATTAGTGATGATTACTTGTTATGATTTCTTTGATTAGCTGTTATATGGGGCTCCATAAGGATATCCAGAAATTTAACTATAGCAGTATGGTATATAACTTCATTTCATTAAAAGACAACAAATTAGACTAAAAAGTGGACATTTTAATACAGTCTTGTTTTTTGTTGTTGAAAAATTCCATCTATATTCAGCAGTTTTACTATATAATGCCTATGCAAATTCAGGGACGTCCTAGGACAGTTATCATAAGTTACAATATTAGAGAGGTTTTTGGAATAGTATTTAGCTATAGGGTTATATAATTTTTATGCCCCCGCCGTAGCGGTGGGGGCATTAAATTTACCCTTGTCCGTCCGTATGTACGTACGTACGTCCCAAAGTTGGTTTCCGTTAGTTTGCCTCAACCAAATGTTATGAAACTTATACAAAATGGTTATTACCATAAAACACAGATCAAATTTAAATTTTGATGACGTCGCTTT
The DNA here is from genome assembly GCF_021869535.1 of Mytilus californianus. Taxonomy (NCBI): domain Eukaryota; kingdom Metazoa; phylum Mollusca; class Bivalvia; order Mytilida; family Mytilidae; genus Mytilus; species Mytilus californianus. Next base: position 9,305,857 of record NW_026262582.1, read on the forward strand.
AACCGTTCTAGAGTTATGCCCTTTTACAAATGGAAAAATTGCTGAATTTTTCGTTTCCATTCTCTAACTTTAGTTTGCCTCAACCAAATGTTATGAAACTTATACAAAATGCTTATTACCATAAAACACAGATCAACTTTGAATTTTGATGACGTCGCTTTAACCGTTCTAGAGTTATGCCCCTTTTTAAATGGAAAAATTGCTGAATTTTTCATTTCCTTTCTATAACTTTAGTTTGCCTCAACCAAATGTTATGAAACTTATACAAAATGCTTATTACCATAAAACACAGATCAAGTTTGAATTTTGGTGACGTCGCTTTCACCGTTCTAGAGTTATGCCCCTTTACAAATGGAAAAATTGCTGAATTTTTCATTTCTGTTCTCTTACTTGAGTTTGCCTCAACCAAATGTTATGAAACTTATACACAATGCTTATTACTACAAAACACAGATCAAGTTTGAATTTTGGTGGCGTCTCTTTAACCGTTCTAGAGTAATGCCTTTTTATAATTTCCATTCTCTAACTTTAGTTTGCCTCAACCAAATGTTATGAAACTTATACACAATGCTTATTACCACAAAATACAGATCAAGTATGAATTTGTGTGGTGTCACTGTAACCATTCTAGAGTTATGCCCCTTCACAAATTGGAAAATTGCTGAATTTTTGTTTCCTTTCTCTTACTTTAGTTTGCCTCAACCAAATAATATGTAACTTATACACAATGCTTATTACTACAAAATACAGATCAAGTTTGAATTTTGGTGGTGTCACTTTTACTGTTCTAGAGTTATGACACTTTACAAATGGAAAAATTGCTGAATTTTTCGTTCCCGTTCTCTAACTTAAGTTTGCCTCAACCAAATGTTATGAAACTTATACACAATACTTATTACCACAAAACTCAGATCAAGAACAAATTTGGGTAGCGTCACTTTTGCCGTTCTTTAGTTATGTCCCTTTATAACTTTATTTGATATGCAAGCGGGGGCATCATCTGTGTCCCATGGACACATTATGGGACACATTCCCCATTTATTTTTAATATTAAACAATATTAGTTTTATTAGGTGTATATATTATTTTCTCTAATTCTTCGTCAATTTATCCCTTTCTGCACCCATTGTATAACAAAAATTTAATCAATGTGTGGTTCGTTTGATCTCAGTTCTTCATTGGTTAAAATCCGATTATGACGTCGAATTTTCTTGCTTTCCTATGAATTTCCTATTGTGACGGCATGAAAAAAGGCGACCATGCCTGATGATGTCACATAGAAAGAACACATCTTTTTGCAGATCATTCGAAAAGAAGGAATAAATTTGCCTGCGTATTGTTTGAAAATCATTAGAGAAACAGATTCCACCACCAAATCTCGTGTAATACGGATATTTATCCACTCTCGACAGTTAAATTTTAAATATTTAACTGTCTCGAGTGGATAAATATCGTATTACACTCATTGCAGTGGTAGAATCTATATTTATCAAATTAAATTGATTTGATACTTTTTAGGAACGAGTATAAATTCTGGTAGTACAAATTAAGGGGTGTATACTACCATTTAGAAGTTGGAAGTATAATATTACAAGTAAAAAGTTAAAAGTATAATAGCACAAGTAAAATTTGTAGAAGTATTATATTTCAAGTAACAAGTTGGAAGTGTATAATACTACCAGAAAAACAGGTTTAAAAGAGAGACAAACTATACCAAAGGGATATTCAAACTCATTTATAAGTCAAATGTTGTGGCAAAAAACGAGTGGATAAATTAATGGAAAGTTATGTTTATGTATTTAGTAGTATTTTACCTTCAAATATTCAATTAAGAAACATAGAAAATCAACAGACATTTTAGGTAAACTTCAAGTGGACAGCAACTCAACAACACAATAAAATTTGAAAAGACATTATACTGTTCTTTGCTATTAGGCAATATTTCTTTAGGAAAAATCGTATAATTTATGCATTGTGAGTTCTGTACTTACTTATGAAGTAAAATTTTATTTTGACTAAAAGATCAGAAGATTTTGAAAGATTGCATAAAACAGATTTTAAAAAATTATCAAAATCAATTTCATACAATTAGCAATCAGGTGCACCCATAATATCATGTCTATAAAAAAAAAACCTATGCATTTCATGATTTTCTGTTAGCTACTGATATAACCTCTATCTTAGCAGATCAATAATTCACCTTGACAAACAGGAATGATGTTAATACATCATAGGTAACAGGTTGGTAGAGGTACCAGGTACTCTTATAGAAAATCTAACATTGTAATTCCTCATAATTCACATAATTAGAACAGGAAGTTTTTTTATGTACATGGAAATAGGAATGCAAACAATTAAAAGATTTTTGAATATTTTTTTCTGTATTTTTTATTCAAGCCTCCCAAACGAAGTGGTTCATTTTCGGCAGAATGATTTCTAAGAAGAATTGTCACTTGATATTGATTGCCATTCATCAGATTCATTTACCAAAGATTCTTGGCTTGTTTATTAATTAAGCCTTAGTTTAAAAAGAATAGAAGTTCCTTCCATTAGAAATAATAACAAAAATCATGGTGCTATACATTTTTTGGGGAATTTTATTTATTGGAAGCTTTAAGTTTGGTTTTATCTTTGTACTTTATGACAGGAAAAAAAGGAAATTTCTTGACATTTTTTTTCTCATTTAAAAAAAATTGCATTAAAAGCTTAAAAGCAAGGAATTATTTGAATCTGGATTAATTTTGAATTTTGAACAATTGATAAGAAATTTATGATGAAAACTAACCTAATTAAAGAGGGTTAGTCATGAATGCATGGCTAATGTTAATGTTACTTTCACAGATATTTCAGTATGAACTAACTAACCCCCCTTAGCCATGGCTAACCCTCATAAATTGGTTTAGTTTTCATCATATATTAATTTCTTATCAATTTTCCAGAATTCAAAATTATTCCAGATTTAAAAAATTCCTTGTTTAAAAGTTATTTTTCATTGTTCAAGCTAAATGTGCATACAATTTTATGGGATGTCCCATTATAAAATTGCTAAGTTATGTGCTCAGAGGAGGTTGTTTTGATTTACGAGACATTAACCTGCTGGTAAACAGGGATACAGGAGGACAATTAATGTCTCATTATATTAAAATTATTAAGATATGACTATGAGTTGGAGAGGAAGTTGTTATGATTTACAAGACATTAACATGTTGAGATTCAAGGTTTGAACTATTTTTGGTAAAGACACAATCTTCGTTGTTTTGTAGATTTTTATCTTTTCTATCTTTTGTACCAATATTCTGAAGTTTATGTCTTGATGTTTTGGCATAAATTTGATTATGGGTGTATTGTTTTCTTTCTGATGATGTACATGTTGCCAGGGTTACAAAGTATTTTCCAAAGTGATATTATGATTACACAGACAGTGCAATATAATTTGTACAGTAAAACATCTACTAGTCTGGTCTTCATTCATGTTTACATGCATTGAGGCTCTGATTAGGGTAACTTTTAGCTATTCCAATTTATGGAGTCAGTTATGAGAGGATCAGAAGGGTAACTTATTATAAGGTATATATATCAGTATTTTAGAACTTTTAACTAAAGATTGAGAGATGCAGATTTAATTGAAAAATAATATTTACCACTTTCTCCTGTTTCTAAAACAACTGTGAATTATTTTTTTTCCCAATGATGTATTTTATAAAGTTTTAGTTTATATACTGTCTGTCTGTCTGTCTGTCTGTCTGTCTGTCACAGCATCCTTGATAGACGGTTTGATAGCTAGATTCCAGTGAAGTTTCAACATATCTGTACTTTATATATATATATATATATTATGATATGAAACTCTTTTATCTTTTCAGAATTACAAGAAGAAACATTAACCATGCCAGAATTCAAACAGAAATTAAAAGGGAAGAACCTAACGTCCACACCAAAAAAATCCAAACTGGTAAAAAATATTGACTCAGTGGAAGTTGAATCAGACAGAAGTTCTGATGGTTTGTATTTTTTCTTTTTATACCCCACCTAGGGGCTTTATGTTTTCCGTCTCTGTGTCCGTTCGTCTGTCTGTCCTGCTTCAGGTTAAAGTTGGTCAAGGTAGTTTTTGATGAAGTTGAAGTCCAATCAATTTGAAACTTTGTACACATGTTCCCCATGATATGATCGCTCTAATTTTAATGCCAAATTAGAGTTTTGACCCCAATTCCACGGTCCACTGAATGTAGAAAATGATAGTGCGAGTGGGGCATCCGAGTACTATTGACACATTTTTGTTTATGAGTTTATATGAGCCTATGTAAACCAGGCTAACCAATTAGAGGGGAGACTCTCCTGTTTTTATACGCCCGTTTACGGGACATATTATGGTATACCTTTGACCGTCTGTCTGTCCGTCTGTCCGTCTGTCCATCTGTCCGTTGTCAACATGTCGGACATTAACTCAAAAACACTTTAACCAATATGCATGAAACTTTGGTGAATTGTTTTTAACTATTGAGGAGAGCTCCCTTTCATTTTTTATAAATTTCTGATTTACCATTTCCGAGTTTTGGGGTTTTATTCATTAAAAAAGGGGGGATTTTCCAGTTTGTGGATGATAACTCAAAAACAATTTCACCAATTTGCAAGAAACTTTGGTGAATTGTTTATTTCTATTGACACGAGCTCCCTTTGGACTTTTATAAATTTTAGACTATATTTTTCCGATTTATGGGGTTTTATTCATTACAAAAAGGGGATTTTCCAGTTTTTGGACAATAACTCAAAAATGCTTTCAGCAATTTTTTTAGAGACTTTGGTGAATTGTTGATATCTATTCAGTATTGATGTAAGCTCCCTTTAGAATTTTATAAATTTTAGATTTTACATTTCCGAGGTATGGGGTTTTATTCATTAAAATAGGGGGGATTTTCCAGTTGTTCGACAATAACTCAAAAACAATTTCACCAATTTGCAAGAAACTTTGGTGAATTGTTTATTTCTATTGACATGAGCTCCCTTTTGATTTTTTTAAATTTTAGACTATACGTTTACGATTTATGGGGTTTTATTCAGTACAAAAAGGGTGATTTTCCAGTTTTCAGACAAATTGACTGATTTATATCTATTAAGATAACCTCCCTTTAGTTTTTTATAAATTTCTGATATATTATTGAGAAGTTATTGTTTGTTTATAGTCTAACAACAGATTTACTAAGTATTGCGCAACAGCACAGTGTATTGCACAACAGCAAGAAATCTTTAATTGAATATAAATTTAATTCATATAACCAATTTCAAGTTCTTTGACTACATTTATTCAGAAACCTATAATATGTCAAATATTTAATTACAATCCAAATTCAGACCTGTATCAAGCTTGAATATTGTGTCCATTTTTGCCCCAACTGTTCAGGGTTGGACCTCTGCGGCCGTATCCAGCTGCGCTCAGCGAAGCAGTTTTATTATTTACGTTCCTCCCACAAGACATGTCTCCTTCTAAGGGAGGTATGAATCTTGATTTGAACAAAATCACCATAATGATATTCCAAAAGTACAATATTCAAAATTCATGTTCCTATAGACACGATGTTTTGACTAATTGATTATTCAACAAAATTTGCCACTTTTTCAGATTTTCATTTACCTACTACAAAAGGAAAATTTGCTCCACTGTAGACTGAATTTTCAGGATTAAAGTATTCTAATGACTGTTTATTCCAGATTTCTATATACTAGGGACCACAAGGAAGGACCTAGTTGGAGACAGAGGTATAATATAGACTGTTTATATTTTTAGATTTCAATATACTAGGGACCACCAGGAAGGACCTCGTTGGAGACAGAGGTATAAAAGGGACTGTTTATATTTTTAGATTTCAATATACTAGGGTCCACAAGGAAGGACCTAGTTAGAGACTGATGTATAATAGGGACTGTTTATATTTTTAGATTTCAATATACTAGGGACCACAAGCAAGGACCTAGTTAGAGACAGATGTATAATAGGGACTGTTTATATTTTTAGATTTCAATATACTAGGGTCCACAAGGAAGGACCTAGTTGGAGACAGATGTATAATAGGGACTGTTTATATTTTTAGATTTCAATATACTAGGGACCACAAGCAAGGACCTAGTTAGAGACAGATGTATAATAGGGACTGTTTATATTTTTAGATTTCAATATACTAGGGACCACAAGGAAGGACCTAGTTAGAGGCAGATGTATAATAGGGACTGTTTATATTTTTAGATTTCAATATACTAGGGACCACAAGGAAGGACCTAGTTAGAGACAGATGTATAATAGGGACTGTTTATATTTTTAGATTTCAATATACTAGGGACCACAAGCAAGGACCTAGTTGGAGACAGAGGTATAAAAGGGACTGTTTATATTTTCAGATTTCTATATACTAGGGTCCACAAGGAAGGACCTAGTTAGAGACTGATGTATAATAGGGACTGTTTATATTTTTAGATTTCAATATACTAGGGACCACAAGCCAGGACCTAGTTGGAGACAGAGGTATAAAAGGGACTGTTTATATTTTCAGATTTCTATATACTAGGGTCCACAAGGAAGGACCTAGTAAGAGACAGATGTATAATAGGGACTGTTTATATTTTTAGATTTCAATATACTAGGGACCACAAGGAAGGACCTAGTTGGAGACAGAGGTATAAAAGGGACTGTTTATATTTTTAGATTTCAATATACTAGGGACCACAAGCAAGGACCTAGTTAGAGACAGATGTATAATAGGGACTGTTTATATTTTTAGATTTCAATATACTAGGGACCACAAGCAAGGACCTAGTTGGAGACAGAGGTATAAAAGGGACTGTTTATATTTTCAGATTTCTATATACTAGGGTCCACAAGGAAGGACCTAGTTAGAGACAGATGTATAATAGGGACTGTTTATATTTTTAGATTTCAATATACTAGGGACCACAAGCAAGGACCTAGTTGGAGACAGAGGTATAAAAGGGACTGTTTATATTTTCAGATTTCTATATACTAGGGTCCACAAGGAAGGACCTAGTAAGAGACAGATGTATAATAGGGACTGTTTATATTTTTAGATTTCAATATACTAGGGACCACAAGGAAGGACCTAGTTAGAGACAGATGTATAATAGGGACTGTTTATATTTTTAGATTTCAATATACTAGGGACCACAAGCAAGGACCTAGTTGGAGACAGAGGTATAAAAGGGACTGTTTATATTTTCAGATTTCTATATACTAGGGTCCACAAGGAAGGACCTAGTAAGAGACAGATGTATAATAGGGACTGTTTATATTTTTAGATTTCAATATACTAGGGACCACAAGGAAGGACCTAGTTGGAGACAGATATGTAGCAGCTGAATTTGAGGATGGAACAACAAGACCTGTATTTAAAAGGAAACTACAAAAAACTATTGTAGAAGGTTGGTTAATTTTACATTTGAAAATAAGGAGATATTGTATGATTGCCAATGAGACAACTATTCACCAGAGACTAAATGAAGTGGAAGGAAGCAACTATAGGTCACTGAATGATTTTTGTCGAGCCTGCGGCTTTTGTCGCAGAAAGCTTGACATAGGGATAGTGATCCAGCGGCCACGGCGGCGTTAACTAACTACAAGCTTAATATTTCAGAAGGTAGAAGACCTGGATGCTTCATACTTTGTATATAGATACCTTATGTTATGAAGTTTCTGTCTGTCATATGTCCTTTGTCCTTGACCTCATTTTCATGGTTTAGTGACTACTTGAAAAAAAAGTTAAGATTTTTTGTAATGGTGATTTCTTTAAGTTTTCTTGGTCAAGTCCATATATGAGATACTATAAGCAATAGGTCTACTATATTTGGTGTATGGAATGATTGTAAGGTGTACATGTCCAACTTCTCACCTTGACCTCATTTTCATGGTTTAGTGGTTTAAGTTAAGTTTTTGTGTTTTGGTCTATTTTTCTAATACTGTAAGCTATGAAAGGCACAGACATGAAAAAATGAAAAACAATTCCAATGAGAAAAATATAAGCCTGATTTTTGATAAAACAATAAACAAACAAAAATCTGACTGACAAAGAATAGTATATTTCTCTCCCATGTAATTTTGGTAATTTGGCTTCCCATGATACCTATGGTGCTTTTCAGAAGCCCTGTATGGTGTCAGAATTCCATTTTGTACATACATTTTACTCAAGTCATCCATGGAAGTTCTGTTTTGAATTAATTTCATGTAAAATTAACTATAATAACAACACATTGTGATATCTATTTATTGGAGCCTTTTTACAAAGATAAAAGAATATTTATTCTTGATGGCAATTTCTTAAAGGTTTCTCAAAAGGTGACCATGCAGTCTAAAAGTTCTAACTGCAAATTACTTTATTTCTTTAGATAAATGTTAGGTTAACTGAATTTTAAGGGAATATTTAACTGATTTCAATCAAATGTGCAGGATTTTCTCGCTGTGTTGAAGACCCATTGCTGGCCTTCAGCTGTTTTCTGCTCTTTGGTCGGGTTGTTGTCTCTTTGATACATTCCCCATTTCCATTCTCAATTTTATTGGATTGATTTAACAAAAGAAAAATGACGAAAAGCATTAAACATTTTTACTATTATTTATTATTTTCTTTGCAGAAAATTCCACAGCAAAGCTAGAATGTGAAGTTGCTGGAATACCACAACCAAAAGTCCTCTGGTTGAAGAATAACAGACCATTGTTTGAATCAGACCATTGTAAGGTCATCACAGATGGGGCCACACACATACTCGAGTTTACCGACATCAGAAAAGGGGACACAGGCCTATATACGGCCAGAGCTATGAATGTTAATGGGTCCACAATCAGCACGACAGAATTATATGTAGGAGAAGGTAAGTCATTTTTTGTGATAAAGATTATATGAAATGCAATCAAAACCATAATGTCCCTGGCTTGATAGCAACATCATCCAAGTCTTATCTCTACCTTTGAGAGTTCAGACAACATAGTGTAGTGAGATGAACATTCCTCAGAACATATCCAGTCTAATATCAAACAATTGATTATTGATATATGCTCAGATATATTCAAGTTATAAACTAATGTATAAGTGTAGAACTATACTTGTAAAGTATACTATTATATTTAAAATTACACGAGTTGTAAATGGCCAATGAATTTATCTGTTCTAAAAAAAGGGTCAAGTTCAACTACAATTGTAGACTAAGGAAGATAACTCTAATTCAAAAATATTTCCGAAATGTTACATTTCAATTCAATGTTTAATGTTAAGTTTACATTGCAAAATGAAAGTTATCTTTACCCTTCAGTGCTCACAAGCACTGTGATTATTGGTCCCATTACAAAAGCATTAATACAAAAGCATTAATCAGTACAAGCTTTCTTGCACTGGATACACTTTTCAATAAGTTACGTCTCTTCGTTGATGCTCAAAGCCAAATTAGGAGTATGAATAACATTAGATTTGAGTGGTTCATCAATGAGACAGCAACCCGGGAAATATTTAGAAACCCATTTAGACGAAGATACTTAAATTCAGCTGAAAAAAGTTTTTATGTGTTATAATCTGATATTTTTTTCCTGAATGCACTTTCACTTCCAGATGTTGACAGGTATGATACTGATAGCATGTATCTTCACATCTTCTTTTATTCATATAAAACTATAAAGGCCATTCAACGAATGTCCAAAATCATCTACTTTCATATTTGCCTTAGGGAGTTGCAAAATTAGATTCGGTAAAATTTCTCTCTTTTTTTCTTTTTTTTTTTTATCTTAGTCAAACCAATACACGAAAACAGTCCCTAAATTTATATACCCTGTCTTACTGAAGAAAAAACAAATGGTGATGATAATTATATATATACTTTTTTAGTCCAACCAGCCTTGCTGAACAAATACAAAGAAGGACTATCAGACTCAAAGTACCAGACCCCAGCATACTTCTTCCAGATGAACAGTTGTCAGGTAGAAGAGGGTCGATTGGCTCGTTTTGACTGTCGTGTGGTAGCATACCCTAAACCTGAGATTGTATGGTAAGAATAACTCTATATGAAAGTCATCAGAATTTGGTGGATTTTCTTGAATTTTATCTTATATTCATACCTCTTACTTCCAAAGTCCTTCAACAAATTGCTCTGAAACAGTTACTTATAATCTTCATTAATTTGTCAGAAGTATATTTTTTGTCTTTAACTATGGAAATAACAAAAAATATTATAGATGTTCCATTCACACAATTTGGGCAAGAGTTATTTCCCTTTTGTTGTTTGTTGCATGTTGGAGGTCTAAGTGCACAAATTGCTTCATAAATCAGTGAAATTCCATTTGTTATACAGACCAGTAAACTTTATGATAAGTTGTTTTCTGAATGATTTTAATTCCCTTTAGCCTTGCTTGATTCCTCACTATGATCTAGTAAGGATCTCTTATCAGACTTACTTGTACACTTTGTTTCAATTTGATTAGTCAAATTGAAAAAAAATCAACCAATAGTCCTCCAAAATGGTAAGCCATGGGAATTAACTCAAACTGAAATTATGTCATATGGAAACCTATCCATACCCAAATTTGTTATGTCATTTTAAGTTATGATATTAAAAATGAAATACACTGTTGAGAATGTTATTGTTTACTTTGGATTCTTTGATTTTCGTAGGAACCAATTTTCATGGATTGAGGTGTCAACGTATATTTGTTCCGCCTAACAGATGTTCCACTAGAAACTTTGTTATAAACAATGCCATAATATCTGTTCCAGTTGGAAGAAATATTCTATACCATTTATTCCGTTAGGAACGTATACTGTAATATTTATTCCGCTGGATATAATATTCCAGAATACTTTTTCCATTTGGAACTAATATTATGAAGGAACTTCTATTTCGTGACAGAGGAAAAATGGTACTTTCGTTGGAAATTTGATTTTGTGGTTTGGTCAAAGTCTGCATACAAGCCTTTAGAAATGTTTACTTTGTTGAACCTTTAAAGTGTTTCACCTTTACCCACGAAATCCACGAAATTTGGTATCCCATGAGTTATAATGTATCCACAGTATTTGACAATAAGATGACATTAATATTGATATATTTTACAGGATGAAAGATGGAAAAGTAGTGGAGCCAAACGACAGATACAAACTACTAAACTTCAACAATGAAATCTATTCCCTTCTAATCCAGAATGTTGTCAAGGAGGACATGGGAAGATACACATGCTGGGCTCACAACAAATATGGAGAGGCTATGACAGAAGCTTATCTCAATGTCATTGGTAAGTAATTAGATCTATCGATGGCTGATTCAGGTCAGGATGTAGACAGCATTAGCTTCACCCTTTGATAGAAAAAATGCTATTCTTGGTCATTAACTCTTCAAAAAATATGGAGAGGCCATTACAGAAGCTTATCTCAATGTCATTGGTAAGACTAAACTAAAATATAGTTGTCTTTTAGGTTTCTCTACTTATTCTGTTTTCTTTATACATCAAATTGTCTACTCTAAAAAGTACTTTTTTGTTTTCCTTAGAATTTGCCACTTCCACTATTGATTTAAATCTATGCATTTTGCACTAATGGCTGTCTTGGAGAAAAAAGGTGATCAAAGGACATGTTTGAGTCTTTGAGACGGGTCATTATTTTGCTGCTGCACATCAGTTTTTTGAAAACAAGTGAATAAAATATTTGGTTTGACAAGCTTTTATCAAATGATACATTAAATACAACATATTCATTATAACTATATAAGCCTCTATACTTAGTGGATTAATTATTTCATTGACCTTTATTCCAAATGTAATTTCATAAATTAAAAAAAAAAATATTCATCTTTTTGTTTTATTTTCACAGCTTTTCATGATCAGCAGGAGGAAGGTGACATTTCACCGCAGTTCCTGACAAGATTTTATGACCAAACATTGACAGAGGGCGTGCCTGCTGAATTACAGTGCCTTATTGATGGCCGTCCATTTCCAACAATCAAATGGCTGTTTAATGACATTGAAATTATACCAAATGACAATGTTCACGTTTTACAAGAGAAAAACTTGATCGGTCTATGTATTAAGGAAGTGACCTCAAATGACCTTGGTACATACACTTGTAATCTGAAGAATGCCCTTGGAGAGGCCTCATGTAGTGCTGGATTAAATGTTCTCAGTGAAAAGATCAAGAATGTACCGGTATTGCCAAAATTTTTAAGGAAACTATCTGACCAAAATGTCAGAACGGGAGAAGGTGTCACTTTTGAAGTTGTTGTGATAGGTGAACCACCACCGAAGGTGACATGGTTATTTAATCATAAACCAATATCAGTAAGTATTCAATTTAATTTGATGTTTTCCAAGTATATTTTCAATTTAACCAATTTCCTGGATTGATGAAAAATTGTAATTGAAGATTCTTGATTTCATTCTTTTGACAAATTCCAACTTTGGATAGGTGCATAAACATGTGATTTAATAAATTATTTTTATCTGTAAAAAAGAAGAGGAAAAGAACTATGAAACTGACTTTATTAAATAAATTGTAATTTGTTTTTCTTATATTGCTGAAAATTTACTACAAAGGACTAGTTTCTGCATCAAAAATTTTAAGTCATAACTTCAGTATATAGTCAAAAAAGTTTTTTTTCTAATTCATATTTGTGATTTACTCAAATAAGTCATTCAAATTTTTCTATAGGAAACTCGCAGAAGATTTAAAATTAGCCAGGACGGAGATGTCTATAGACTGACCATTGAAGACTTGATTCTAGATGATGATGGTAAGATCACATGTAAAGCTGTGAACACTGAGGGAGAAGTCTACTCCAGTGGAAACCTCCTCGTTAGAGAGTCCAGAAGGGCATCAGAAAAACCAGAAGAACCAAAGTATGTGTAGTTTATTTTACAACAAAAACTTTACTTGAGTTAATCTTTCTTTTTTTCTTTTTTTATTTGGCAACTTTTCTCTTTTATAAACAGCCATTTAAAAACATTGTTAGGTCACTTTACCTATGAAAAATCTTGAGGTCAGCCTGAGTAAAATTGTTTTAAAACCTGCAAATTTTACAAAATGTTCTCACAAGAAAGTTTGTTAAATGGGCACTTTTCTCGTTTTTTATATAGATTAGACCGTTGGTTTTCCCGTTTGAATGGTTTTACACTAGTAATTTTTTGGGGCCCTTTATAGCTTACTGTTAGGTGTGAGCCAAGGCTCCGTGTTGAAGACCGTACTGTGACCTATAATGGTTTACTTTTATAAATTTTGACTTGGATGGAGAGTTGTCTCATTGGCACTCATACCACATCTTCTTATATCTATCTACTAGCTGTCAAATTCATGTTCACCGATTTGACTCAAATTCTCATATTCAATTTAGAACAATGTAAAACATTTATCCAAATTATAAAAAGTCTAAAATAAACAATTTACTGGGCATGGGCTCGATAATATGTAACTTCGTTTCATGTGTATTTTAGTCTAGACACCATCTAATTAACTATTGATTTGACCTCCGAAGACCTCCTATGGCCATATAAGGAATATAAACATAGATAAAGATATAGATAAGATAGCGAAAGCGTGCAATTGAATTTTTCTAGGTCTGTTTAATTATATGTTAATTGTCGTTTTTACCTGTATAAGTATGATTTTTTGTGGAATGAATCAGTCTGTCAAATGATTTACCTTTGTTTCACTTTCAATGTTGACATTCTTTTCCTTTAAATAACTTGACACGCACAATTCATGTGTTATCCATCTCTAGCTAAGGGGATCAACATCACAGACCCATTTTGATTTTTTTTACAAGTACCTTTATTTATAGATTCACACAGAAAGATTTTGATGCCAAATATGGCTATTTACCAACATTCATAAAGAAAATAGAAGATACTTCCATTCCTACAGGAAAAGACGGAAAGTTTGAATGTAGAGTGATGGGAATACCGGAACCAACAGTCACATGGTAAGCTTGGAATTATGGTAATACCAGTAGTTATTCAATGTGCTTCAACCGCCTGGAGTGCTGGAGGTCGTGGCTTTGATCCCAGTTCATTTCAAACAAGACTTGAAAATTGGTATTTTCTGTTTCTCCGCTAAACATGCAGCATTTAGGAGTAACTGAAAAGACTGAGGGAACTTCAAAATTTATTGTTGATTTTGAAACAACCAAGTGTGACTACCCTAGTTTGATTGATTGTTGATGCATAAAGCCATTTTTAGAACTGTTGGCTATTTTATGGCAGCCAGCCTTTATTGGTGGAAGAAACCAGAGTACCCAGAGAAAACCACAACTTTCTGCAGGAAAAGTGTTAATCCTAGTCAGTTAAGATCAGAGGCAAACTCAAGCAGGGTTAGAACTCACAGCCTTAGAGTTCACAGTCTAGTGATCACTGCAGATGAACTACTTAGACCACTCTGCCACCAGTGCCCAGTGAGGTTTGAGAGTACATTTGTCTTATATTACTGATAATATGAATTTGTAATGTTTTAAGCCTTTTAATTTTGCTGGAAAGGAGTACATTATATTATTCAAACCTCAAAAGTGATACCAACGAAAAATAATGAATCCACAGTAATTAAACTAAAGTAGTGAGATTATGATAGCAAAGATCTGCTGGTAGTTTTTTAGCTCACCTGGCCCAAAGGGCCAAGTGAGCTTTTCTCATCACTTGGCGTCCGTCGTCCCTCGTCTGTCGTCCATCGTCTGTCGTCCGTTAACTTTTACAAAAATCTTCTCCTCTGAAACTAAATTTAACCAAACTTGGCCACAATCATCATTGGGGTATCTAGTTTAAAAAATGTGTCTGGTGACCTGGCGAACCAACCAAGGTGGCCGCCATGGCTAAAAATAGAACACCGAGGTAAAATGTAGATTTTGGCTTATATCTCTGAAACCAAAGCATTTAGAGCAAATCTGACATGGGGTAATATTGTTTATCAGGTCAAGATCTATCTGCCTTTCAGATAAATTTTCAGATGAGTCCCTGAATTGGTAATTTTAAGGAAATTTTGCCTTTTTTGGTTATTATCTTGAATATTATTATAGATAGAGATAAACTGTAAACAGCAATAATGTTCAGCAAAGTAAGATCTACAAATGAGTCAACATGACCAAAATTGTCAGTTGACCCCCTTAAGGAGTTATTGCCCTTTATAGTCAATTTTTAACCATTTTTCGTAAATTTTGTAATCTTTTACAAAAATATCTCCTCTGAAACTACTAAGACAAATTTAACCAAACTTGTCCACAATCATCATTAGGGTATCTAGTTTAAAAAATGTGTCCGATGACCCCGCCCGCGAACCAAGATGGCTGACATGGCTAAAAAATTTGTACATAGGGTAAAATGCAGTTTTTGGCTCATATCTCTGAAACCAAAGCATTTAGAGCAAATATGACAGGATATAATTGTTCATTAGGTCCAGATCTATCTGCCCTGAAATTTTCAGACCAATCAGGCAACATGTTGTTCGGTTACTGCCCCTGAATTGGTAATTTTAAGAAAATTTTGCAGCTTTTGGTTATTATCTTGAATATTATTATAGATAGAGATAAACTGTAAACAGCAATAATGTACAGCAAAGTAAGATCTACAAATAAGTCAACATGACCAAAAATGTCAATTGACCCCTTAAGGAGTTATTGCCCTTTATAGTCAATTTTTTACAATTTTCATAAATTTTGTAAATTTTTGTAAATTTTTACAAAATATTTTCCACTGTAACTACTGAGCCAAGTTCATTATAGATAGAGATAATTGTAAGCAGCAATAATGATCAGTAAAGTAAGTTCACAAACACATCACCATCACCAAAACACAATTTTGTCATGAATCCATCTGTGTCCTTTGTTTAATATGCACATAGACCAAGGTGAGCGACACAGGCTCTTTAGAGCCTCTAGTTTAGTTGTGGTGAATATAGTTGAAATTGATTTTCAAATTTTAGGAAAAAAGACGGCAGAAATCTGACAAATGATGGTCATTACTTAATATCAAAAGATGGTGGTAACTGTTACTTGACCATCAGGGGTGCCAAAGATCGTGACCAGGGGCTTTATACATGTATCGTTGCCAATGCTGCTGGAGAAAACACCTGTACAGCTTACATGAAACTGACTGAAGGTAAATATTACAATAAAAATATATTTTCAGCAAGATTGATGAAAGATTCTAAAATATGGGCCAGATTTTTCGGTCAAACAACTGAAGTTCAAGACATCCTCTTTGACGATGAGCCTATACTCAAACATACAATGAGATTAAAAAAGTTCCATGATGTTGAGATGGAAAGATTATATGCACAGGACCAAATATATTGAAATGGTTTACAATATCAAATATTGGTTGCATGAGATATAATTAAATTGAAAAAAATTAAAGTTTAAAGGTACTAGGTTACTTGTCTATGGGTTTCTTTAAAAGCTGATATTGTATTGACAAGCATTTATTATAAAGAAAAACAAGATTATAAAACATAAATACTTTATATGATATTTAACTTTTTAGCTTTGAAGGCAGGAGAATACTTTGAGAGGGAGTCATCTATTACACCACTTATAAGAAGAGGAACAGGTGAAGGTTAGTCTATATTTAAGTATCGAAATTTGGATACCTCTCTTTTTCCAAAGTGGTATTTATTAAACCATGTATTAATGTGTATATGCAGGCAATGAAATATGTTTCTTTGAATGATTCGTCCTGAACATGCATGAAATATTTGCCACTGGACATTAAGCAACCAACAATCAATCGTCTTTGAATGATAGGCATTATCCCTAAATTTATAGAAAATATAGCAATGATAACAAAGTATTAACTGGTATGAATGTTTAAAGGTGTCAGACCACCAATTCAAAATCCCTATATATTCAACAATATTTTTCATATTTCGTAACTCACTAAATATTTTACATTAAGTTTAACTTCATGAAAACCATGTATATCCTGGATTATCGCTATTTTACGAAATTTTCCTTTGATCTTACTGACTGATAATTTCCTATCTCAGCACAGTAGAGTGATATGAAAAATTATCGCTAGAAACTAAGGGCGCACGCGCCGTTGTCAATGAAATTAACAACGTCGTCATAGGTAAAATAGCGATAAACAGATTATCATTGGTCATTTCAACTCGATTGTTTTTCTCACTTTTGCCGTACCGGCTCAAGCGAGAAAATCAATCTCGTTGAGATGACCAACGATAATCTATAATTATACATGTATCAACTTTCTACATCAAATTTTCATCCAATGTTTAAAGTCTTGTAGTGACAAATGATGTTTGAGAAGTCCCCTACTACTAAAAATATCATGTTGAATTACTAAAACCTTTTATTAGAATAATATTGAGCACATCTACCCTAAAATTGTATAGCAAGTTCATGCACAAGTAAATTTAGGCTCAAAAATCAAAATATAATTCTCAATCAGAAAATGCTACAGTCATGTAACTTCATTTGCTAGTTATAAGGTAACAACATACCGGTAATCAAAAGCACTATGTTTTGTCAGAGTAGGACTACTTTTATGTTGAGTGAATTGGTGGTGTGACATCTAAACCCCAATCTAAAAGGGGGGCTATATTACAATCATCTTCTCTGTCCATGTCCAACAAATATTTTTGTCACACATTTTTGTCAGGAATCACTGATAAGATGGATGAATTCATATTTGGCCAGTTTATTGAACTTAACATTTTTCGTCATGCATTTCTCCAGTATTTGTTTCTGTGGGACCTCTACTTCCTGTTTTCAGATACTTTGAATACTAGTGGAGTATGCTTAGAACAATAAGACATGCATTCTTGTTTTTGTAAAATTTCTGATTTTCAAAAAACTGTTTTATTTGTCCTTTTTGTTTCTAGACATTAATGAACCTTCAACACTATAAATGTGTCAAGGAATAATTTAATCAAAAATTGAATGCACAAAAAAAGGAATTTTTACATATATAAATTTTTATAACCTATCTTATTTGACACAGCATTTCTGAAGTCATAATCAACAAATGCTGTGAAAATGAGAACATTTCCTTAATTTTAGTTTTTGACATCTCAAAAACACAAATTTTTTACCAAAAAACAAGAAACAATGTTGCCAAATTGTATGTCCACCATATTCCTCTCGTTACAAGTGTACACATTTTTATATGACTGCAAAATTATTGCTATTTTCAGTTCCCACAATGCCATATGAAAAACCAACCATCAGTGATATAAGACCAGAATCCACCAGGTTGACATGGCAACCAGTATTGACCTCTGCTCTCTCACCTGACAGCAAAAATATCAAATACCTCATTGAAGGGAGAGAACTTCCTGATGCTGACTGGAGAAAATTAGCATCTGGTATCCATGGAAACACTCATCTGCTGAGAAACCTCAGACCACAGAGAGATTATGATTTCCGAGTGAGAGCCGAGAACCAGTTTGGGGTCAGTGATGCAACAACACCAGCCATGTTAGAAAGACCAAGACCAGGTATAAATGACACTCGGATTTCTTTTACAATTTTCATGGACATTATATTTATAATGGGAGGGATGTGGTGTATTAATTCATACCTTGGATTGGTTATTATTCGTAAGATACAAATTTCGTGGGTAAAGGTAAACCATGAATTTAAATATCCAACCCAGTTCAAATTTTCTGTAGGCTTGTAAAATGTCTGCAGACTTTGGCAAATTCACAAAATCAAATATATACAAAAACACAATTTTCTTCTTTACATGAAAATAAATGAATTCCAAGTATCTCAAAATCCCAGCATGCACTGGACAGAAACAAAAGAACAGGAACAGCAATTGTATTGCATTTCCTTAGCTCATAAACACAGTAAGACCTAAAGCTCACATCTCATTGCTAGTTCAAGATGGCCAACAGCACTATTAGTTTGATCTATAAACTAAATAGATAATACTACACCCTTGCATTTGACTGACACAGTTGAGTGATCTTCTCCACAAAATATTCAAAGTACAAACGGCTTTTAACTATTTCCAAGTAGAACTTGTTCCACTGCAAGTCTCTTGAATTAAATTTTCCTATTGTGAAGGAACAGATTGAGTTAAAGTTCATACCATTCGTATTAGATACTTTCCTTATATTTTATAATTAATTGAAAGATATGTTTTGGAGATAAAAAAAATCCAAATTCCTGTAGAAACAAAAAACAGAATTTTGAAATCATGAAAAATATTCTAATAACAAAATTTCAGACACTAAAGGGGGAAAATTTCAAAGTTTTAAGATATACATTTTGTACATGTACTTTAAATTCAGAAATTATTGTGTGCATGTATTATTGCGAATTTTTTTAAGAATTCAATGGACAAAAATTGGAGATTAATTATTGCGATTTCAAGAAAATCTGAATGCAGATAAATTTATCAGATAACAGAATGCAAGTTCTTATCATTGTGATACTCACCGAGTCGCATTGATAAAAACCTCACAATAATTTCTAAAATTTCAGTTTTTGACTTGATCTCATTGTAAAATAAAAAAATTCTGCCACTGGCACTGCTATCATAACTGTTTTCTTTTTTTTTCAGAAGTTGATGACTTTGTCGACAGTATGAAATCAAAGGTACCCCAGTTTAAGAGTAAGTAACATTTAAATCTTTTTACATACTGAATGACAGATTCAGATTTTATTATTTTTTGTTTCTTGTTTTCTTGTTTGAAGGCATTTGTATCTTAATTTAAATTGATAAAATAGATGCAGGGTAAATGTAATGACACAAAATTAAAAAAAAATATTCACAGTTCCTCTTGACTCTTTATTATTTCAAGAAGATTGTCAACAGCCAGAGACTACTTATGGGTCTGCCCAACATAATTCTACAGATTAACAATTTAGGAAAGTTGTTTGAAAAAATGTTTAAACACAAGACAGGACAATATGCACAGCACAAGAAATGAAGATTTTAATTTCACATTCATTCACATACAGTGTTTAGTGACAGCCAATTGTCTGTACTTTCAAGCTCTTCCCAGATGTGATAAAATATGATCCAACCCTTGTCACTTTGTGTTTAGAACCTACCATAATATATTCCTGTTCATTTCCCATGAGTCACTGTAATTACATCCCTAAAAATGTTGCAGACTTTTGCTAATCTTTTTTTTTTGGTAAAATTTGATTGTTGTCAAAGTTCAGATTTTTTATATGACCGCAAAAATATTTTGCGGTCGTATATTGGTATGACGTTGTCGTCGTCATCGGCAGACCCATTGGTTTTCGCACTCTAACTTTAGTTTGAGTGAATGGATCTCTATGAAATTTTACCATAAGGTTCAATACCACAAAAGGAAGGTTGGGATTGATTTTGGGGGTTATGGTACCAACAGTTAAGGAATTAGGGGCCAAAAAGGGGTAAAAAATAAGCATTTTTGTAACTTCCAGACATAACTTGTGTATTAGTGTATGGATCTCTCTGACATTGTACCACAAGGTTCCATATCACAAAGGGAATGCTGGGATTGATTTTAGGGGTAATTGCCTCAAAATTTTAGGAATAAGGGGCCAAAAAGGGGAAAAAAACAAGCATTTTTCTAGTTTCAGGACAATAACTTGTGTGTAAGTGTATGGATCTTTATGAAATTGTACTACAAGGTTCCATATCACAAAGGGAAAGCTGGGATTGAGTTTGGGGGTAATTCCCCTAAACGTTTAGGAATTTGGGGCCAAAAAGGGGCCTAAAAACAAGCATTTTTCTAGTTTCCAGACAATAACTTGTGTTCAAGTGTATGGATCTCTCTGAAATTGTACTGCAAGGTACCATACCACAAAGGGAAGGCTGGGATTGAGTTTGGGGTTGATGAATCATTAGGGGGTTCAAAAAATTTGAGGGAGGGATTTTTTTCCCCCTTTTTTTCCTTTTTTTTTCTTTAAAATTTTCCATTTTAAATTGGTTATTTCTGATTTATATATAAAGCAAATAAATTGATACGGATTGAATAGGTAAATTAAAAATGTTTAAGTTCTTAGACCACATTCATTCTGTGTCAGAAACCTATGCTGTGTCAAATATTTAATCACAATCCAAATTCAGTGCTGTATCAGCATGAATGTTGTATCCATACTTGCCCCAACTGTTCAGGGTTCGACCTCTCCAGTCGTATCAAGCTGCGCCCAGCGGAGCATTTTATTATACAGTATTTTAAACTGAATGCAATATTACCGTGTATGAATAAAATTTCTATATAGAACTGAATATGTGGTCTATATACTGCTGATGATTGGTAACATAATATGGCACTATGAATAGATGCTGTGAGTTTGATGAAATAGTAAGTTTTTTGTTAAATCAGGGAAACAATGTTTTTAACTCATAACTGTATACATTTTTAACTCATAACTGTATACATTTTTAACTTATAGGACCTCCAGAACTTCCAAAATCAAAACCATTGATAGCTGACTTTGGAACAGATTCAGTCAAGTTGGCATGGCAACCAGCTTATGTACCACCTGCAGTAAAGACTGCACCCCCAGTGTCATACCGATTGGAAGCCCAAGAACTTCCAGCAACTGATTGGCTGCCTTTGAGTAGCAGACTAACAGATACAAGTCATTATTTATCAGACCTCCTGTCAGACAGGGACTATAATATCAGGGTCCGTGCTGAGAATAAATATGGTCTCAGTGAACCTACAGAATCTATTTGGATTCCAAGAGCAAAAGGTACACAAAGATGCTGTAATAAAATATTCCTTTGAAATCAATTTCACTGCTACAGTGAAATTAATTTTGTGTTTGATATAGATCCAAATGAAAAAGATTTGACTTAAGTGAGTGAATCTGGTTCTTTTTTTATCTGAATAAGATGACCTCTTTAACAAGGATCCGGAAATTTTTCCAGACAATTTCGGTCATTTTGAGATGTTTGAAAAGTTGGTGCCCCTTTTCAAATTGTCGATATCAACTTGACTATATTCATAGCATCAACGAACATGGCGAACTTGTATTGCTGTTTCATCGCATTTACTAAGTAAATGTCTTACCATTACCATGAAGGACAGTTTAGGGAAGGCAACAGTCTAAAATTAAATGATTTTAATGACTCAAAATGGTTAATTTCTCAGACATGGCTTACGTTTCTTTCGATTTGACAAAAGTTAAAACCGGAAGTTTGCGATATTTTAATGTACGAATAATTCCGGATTCATATCCGGGATTTGTTTTGTTTATCAAATTGACAGGAAATCACCGGCTTTTTATGGCTTTTTTATTTTATTACCTTTAAAAGTGTTTGAATATAACAGATAATAGTTGCACTCGTTTAATTTAGCATGAAATCAATTTGCATTTTACGATTAAATATTAAATTTGCTGAAGACAATTTCACGCATGCGTATTACATAGTAAATAAAGCACATGTGTTACTCATGAAAAAATACTTTTTTCTATGTAAATTTAGATTTAATTTATAAATCAGAATTGATGACTGTCTTTGATGAAAGGTAAATAAATAATGAATACACTTGTCAGGAAACTTTAATGTTTTAAAGATATTATTCTGAGCTTGTGATCACTGTCAGGTGTGAATTAAAACCACAGGTAAAAAGTGATTAGCGATCATCAGCCAATGTTTCCCGGAGGCATTGATATAGATATTAGGAGGGCCCTCAGGATTATCAAACTACTGTAGTGGCAGTTTTATTACAGGAAAGGGATTATAAACAAAAACAAGTGATCACAAGTGCAAAATGGCGACTAAGAAATCCGATTTCAAACATTGAGTCAATGAAATGACCGAAATTACTTCTGTAAAAAAATAAAATTTGTCCTAAATCCCAATTACTCGTTTAGGACAAATACTTTCATCTTAGGACATGACTGGCAAATATGACCGTTTCCGGACCCTTGCTCTGTAAACCAAATTTTTGTGGACACTTCTTTTCATGTTAGCCCTTTGTAGTCAACTTCACAGTGATTTATTTTCATAATTTTTAGTCATACTTGTGAAGATCCAAGTTTTATATGTTTGTGACAATCTTTATTCATTCTACTTTTTTACACACAAACAATTAGTTGGTTTACAGTATTTTAAATCGTCCAATGGTAACAGGGATCAGTAAGCTTAGGTAAAATTAGCTGTCAGCACAGTCATTGGAAGATCGGCAAAAAAAGAGGCGACTTTATATTGTTGAGTAAAATCAGTTTAAATGTTGTTTGATTGATGATGGATGGATGGATGGCTGCTTAATGTCCATCAGCAAATTAATATGAATATTCAGGACGAGAACTTGTTAATGTGATATGAATATTAACCCTGCTTTGTACTAGAACGACATAAAAAGCTGAACAGGATTTTTAATGTGCTAGTTCACAAGGTAACAGTCCGCAAGTAGACATGTCACCTTACCCTGACACATTACTCTGACTCCAAGCCAACCAGTCTTTGCTCTTACTCGTTAATGCTGTGTGCTTAGCGGAGAAGCAGCAAATACAAATTATAAAGTCTTTAGTTTGACCCGGCCAGGGTTTGAACCCACGATCTTCAGCACTCGAGGCGAACATGCTACCACGAGATCATCGAGGGGATTTGTTTAATTGAAGGAATCTTTTTTACAATATTGGGCAAATTAAAGAACTAATAGAATCTTTACACATATAAAGTAAACATGTTTCGATTTCTTAAAATCAAGTACCAAAAGTGCAATAAAAACAGGGTAAAATGAAAAGATACAGTGAAACAGGATTTTTTTTTTATTTGTTAAAAGACAGTAGTGCAAGTGGTTGTCAAATTTTGACAATAAAATAATTTTTTGACAATAAAATAATTTTTTGAAGACAAGATGAAGAAATAAGTATATTTGATGAATTTTAGGATTTGGCATTCAATTAAATTGAATAATTGAAAAAAATGCATTACACAAGCATATGCATAAAGAGTTATATAAAACTCCATACAAACATTTCAAATCGAAATTCAAACAATTTCAAGTTCACTCAATTTAATAATAATTTATTCAAACAGACCAAAATTTGGATAGGTCATTATTTCATTTTGCATTTAATAATTCCAGCGTTCCCAGGTGTCCCCATTTCAAGACCAGAGATAACAGAAATGGAACCACACATGGTCAAATTACGATGGGAACGTGTCGATGTGCCATCATTCTCAGCTAATGACAAAGACCTAATGTACATGATAGAAATGCAGGCACCACCTGTCAGAGAATGGTCCACTGTTGCAAGAGACATACCAGGAACTGTCTATGTTGTGTCTGACTTAGAACCAGGCCAGGACTATAAATTTAGGGTCAGGGCCCGTACTCCGTTGGGTAAGGTCTCTGAGCCTTCACCAGTGACATCAGTTTACAGAACTGTTGGTAAGTTTACAGTTGAAAATATTAATTTTTATGCCCCCGTCGTAGCAGAGGGGGCATTAAGTTTTACCCTTGTCCGTCTGTACGTACATATGTATGTCCCAAAGTTGGTTTCCGTTCTCTAACTTTAGTTTGCCTCTACCAAATGATATGAAACTTATACACAATGCTTATTACCACAAAACACAGATCAAGTGTGAATTTTGGTGGCATCACTTTTACCGTTTTAGAGTTATGCCCCTTTAGGGCTATTTCATTAAAATGTATGTGGGAGGGTAGGAAGGGACTTTAAAAATGTCCCTACAACCAAGAACCATTTTTTAGATAATTTTGCATAATGGTAATAGACGCATACTGAAAAAAGACCCATGACCGACATTCATTAATTAAACTTCCCTTCCTACCCTCCCACATATATTTTAATGGAATAGCCCTTACAAATAGAAAAATTGCTGAATTTTTCGTTTCTGTTGTCTAACTTTAGTTTGCCTCAACCAAATGTTAAGATACCTATACACAATGCTTCTTACCACAAAAGACGGATCAAGTTTGAATTTCGGTGTTGTCACTTTTACCGTTCTAGAGTAATGCCCCTTTACAAAAGGAAAAATGGCTGAAGTTTTGTTTCCATTCTCTAACTTTAGTTTGCTTCAACCTAATGTTATGATACTTATACACAATGCTCATTACCACAAAACACTGATCCAGTTTGAATTTTGGTGGCCTCACTTTTACCTTTCTAGATTTATGCCCCTTTACAAATGGAAAAACTGCTGAGGAATATTCGTTTCTGTTC
This sequence comes from Mytilus californianus, assembly GCF_021869535.1. NCBI lineage: Eukaryota > Metazoa > Mollusca > Bivalvia > Mytilida > Mytilidae > Mytilus > Mytilus californianus. The sequence goes on from NW_026262582.1 coordinate 9,330,970, forward strand.
TCTAACTTTAGTTTGCCTCAACTAAATGTTATGAAACTTATGCACAATGCTAATTACCAGAAAACACAGATCAAGTTCGAATTTTAATGGCGTCACTTTTACTGTTCTATAATTATGTGCTTTTATAAATGGAAAAATTGATGAATTCTTCGTTTCTGTTCTTTAACCTAAGAGTGCCTCAACTAAATGTTATGAAATGTATACACAATGCTTATTACCACACAACTCAGATCAAGTACAAATTTGGGTAGCGTCACTTTTACCGTTCTTGAGTTGTGTTCTTTTATAACTTAATATGTAAGCAGGGGCATCATCTGTGTCCCAAAGAAACATTCCCCATTTATTTAGTTAATCTTATTACAAGATGTCAATTTTATTAGCTCACCTGACCTGAAAGGTCAAGTGAGCTTTTCTCATCACTTTGCGTCCGTCGTCCTGCGTCCGTCGTCCGTCGTCCGTAAACTTTTACAAAAATCTTCTCCTCTGAAACTACTGGGCCAAATGCACCCAAACTTAAACACAATCATCATTCAAGTATCTAGTTTAAAAAATGTGTCCGATGACCCCGCCAACCTACCAAGATGGTCGCCATTGCTAAAAATAGAACATAGGGGTAAAATGCAGTTTTTGGCTTATAACTCAAAAACCAAAGCATTAAGAGCAAATCTGACATGGGGTAAAATTGTTCATCAGGTCAAGATCTATCTGCCCTGAAATTTTCAGATGAATAGGACAACCCGTTATTGGGTTGCTGCCCCTGAATTGGTAATTTTAAGGAAATTTTGCTGTTTTTGGTTATTATCTTGAATATTATTATAGATAGAGATAAACTGTAAACAGCAATAATGTTCAGCAAAGTAAGATTTACAAATAAGTCAATATAACCGAAATGGTCAGTTGACCCCTTTAGGAGTAATGTTCAGCAAAGTAAGATTAACAAATAAGTCAACATGACTGAAATGGTCAGTTGACCCCTTTAGGAGTTATTGCCCTTTATAGTCAATTTTTAACAATTTTTCGTAAATCTTAGTAATCTTTTACAAAAATCTTCTCCTCTGAAACTACGTGGCCAAATTAAACCAAACTTGGCCACAATCATCATTTGGTTATCTAGTTTTAAAAATGTGTGGCGTGACCTGGTCAACCAACCAAGATGGCCGCCACAGCTAAAAATAGAACATGGGGGTAAAATTCAGTTTTTGGCTTTTAACTCAAAAACCAAAGCATTTAAAGCAAATCTGACATGAAGTAACATTGTTTATCAGGTCAAGATCTATCTGCCCTGAAATTTTCAGATGAATCGGAGAACCCGTTGTTGGGTTGCTGCCCCTGAATTGGTAATTTTAAGGTAATTTTGCTGTTTTTGGTTATTATCTTGAATATTATTATAGATAGAGATAAACTGTAAAAAACAATAAATGTCGGCAAAGTAAGATCTACAAATAAGTCAACATGACCGAAATTGTCAGTTGACCCCTTTAGGAGTTATTGCCCTTTATAGTCAATTTTTAAACATTTTTTCGTAAATCTTAGTAATCTTTTACAAAAATCTTCTCCTCTGAAACTACTGGGCCAAGTTAATTATAGATAGAGATAATTGTAAGCAGGAAAAATGTTCAGTAAATTAAGATGTACAAAGACATCACCATCACCAAAACACAATTTTGTCATGAATCCATCTGCGTCCTTTGTTTAATATTCACAAAGACCAAGGTGAGCGACACAGGCTCTTTAGAGCCTCTAGTTTAGGTTGTGACAGTAACTTTTTAAAATGTGATAACTTCCTGAAAAAAAAAAATTTCAGGTTCAGAAATAACATTTTCCATTTTGAATTACTGAAATGTAAAATAGAAAGAGATTGTGGGGGTCAGGATGATAATTTATAGAAATTTTCTCTACTGTCCGTATGACCCAAATTTGATTAAAAAAAAAGCAATGGTTGAGAAGAAAATTTGTAATGGTAGTACAGACAAATTTATGTCAAAATTTAGTCCAACTGGATATATAAAAGATGAAAATATTCTTTGTGATAAAGAGAAAAGAGAATAAAATTAAAGACTCCTGAATTTCTTTTCACAAAAAATCTTACGATAAGCATTAAAGTTATACTGAAGTATTCATGATTACAAATACTTATCTTGTTAAATAAGTTAATCGCTCAAATTTTAAACCATGCATAATTATATTTTAGCAACTTCAATGGCACCAATTGATTCATTTGAACTTGAAGACCAGGATGTTGACTTTGACGGAATACGTTTACGATGGAATAGAGTGGAAATACCACCCTACGGTACTGATGAACAACCTCTTCTCTATATGATTGAGATGAATGAACCACCATTGGATGAATGGCGTCCAATTGTAAGTGGGCTACCGACTACCAGATACAGGGTGACAGACCTCATACCAGATAGAGACTATCATTTCAGAGTCCGAGCTCTCAGCTCTTATGGAGTTAGTCCACCATCATACACATTGCCAGTTTCTTATCGTAGACCTCTGCCAGGTAAATTAATTGTAATCATACATTTACAGACAAAAATTGCAGTGATTTTTCTTGTTTACCTGAACCAAACTAGTGGCACATTTTCTCTCCATAGCTTTTGATTTTTTATGGCTTTACCCTTTCAAAATATGACAGTGGAATAGGTTTGTGTTGTAGTTTATTGGAAACTATATTCCTTTTCCTTAATTATATTTGTATTTTAAAAAAAAAATTCTTTAAATATGGCTGAAATTTCAATGCATTCTGCAGTTTGTCTAATGTCTATGCCCCTTTAATAGCTTGCAAAATCTCTTCTTCTAGTATAAATTCACTTATTAACATTTACATGACTAAGTAGCAGCCTTATTATCCATAGGTCCAAGCCGTGTTTTGTCAGAATATCCACAAATTGTGTATGATGAAAGTGATGCACTACAGTTGGCATGGCAACCTCCAAGGATCAGCACTACAGAGCCAATCAGATACAGAGTTGAACTTCAAGCTCCACCCAGTTTGGCATGGAAACCATTGGCTACTGGTATTCCTGATACTAGATATCCCATCAGAGGACTTGGACCAAGCAGGGACTACATGTTCCGAGTGGTTCCAGAAACACGAGCAGGAACCTTGGAACCCTTGCCTCCAGTGTCTCTCACCTCCCTGCCAGGTATGTACGATTAAGCAGAAGATTAGACAGATTTTTTTAATATTGGGTTTTGTATAAAGATGACTCTACAATTTATAATTGGAATAGGTATCAATGTTGGTTTTACTTAATGTATCACTGTTTTCCTTTCCTGTGTTGTGAGCATGAGCTTTCATCCTTGACAAATTTCTCTATTATGTCTTTTGAAGTTTTCATGTTATATTTTGTTAATTTGCAAAACCACAAAGATTCAATTTTTCCTTAATCCAAGAAAATTGATACACACAAAAACAAATGAATCCACAGTACATGTTGTCAATAAGAAATAACATGATTTGTTTGGTATTGCTGACTAAAAGTAAGTACTTCTAGTTTTGAAATTTTTGCAAAAATGTTATGTTTATCTGAAGCATTAAACATTATCTGTATGCATGATCTGATTTTTATCCTTTGTGATGAGTTATCTCCCATCCTTTTCCAGCTCCTAGAACTTTCCTTCCAAGTCAACCAGAAATCCTTGATTATAAACCAGACTCTTTCATGTTGTCATGGAGACGACCTTATGTTGACACACACTTACCAATTATGTACCGTATTGAAATGCAAGAACCTCCAAGTGTGGATTGGCGCCCTCTGGTGTCTGATGTTGCAGATACCCGATATCATGTGACAGGATTACAACCGAGTAGAGATTATAGTTTCAGAATTGTTCCTTACTCAGGTTCTGATTACTGGGAACCACTGCCACCTGTTACAATTACCTCTATGCCAGGTAAGATCCCTGTCTATGGTGGACAGAAACTTTTCACAATAGAGGTTATGCATATGTACTTTGATATATGGTAAACATATATAAAAAATGTAAAACTTATATACTTTAAAATATAAAATATGGAAAAACATATATGTTTTAAAATATGAGATATGGAAAACATATATACTTTAAAATATGGAAAATTAAAGGAGTAAATACATGGTATTTGAATTTTTGCCCACTGACAGTTTACAGAACTTTGAAATTGAACTGGTAGGTTTATTAATTAATACTCTGAAAAACTTTGTCCACAAAACTGATACACAAGTCTTACAGGAATTTAACAATGTAATATAAGAAATAATTATATAATTTATATTTTGCAGTTAAACCAAGGTTCAGACCACACGAACCAACCATTACTCCCTTTGGAGACGATTCAATCAAGTTGTCATGGAAACCAGCAGATATCCCAATGTATCCAAGGACACCAGTACCAATACGTTACATCGTTGACATGAGGACACTTCCTAGTTACGACTGGACTCCACTCATGCGTAACATCTTGGACACATCGTATATTGTAAAGGGACTAAGTCCACTAAAAGAGTACCAGTTTCGTGTCAGACCTCAGACAGATTATGGCATTGGGGAACCTACAATGCCTGCTACATTTTATAGAAAACCTGGTAAAAAAAATTAACTCTGTAAATTTAGAAATTATTGCATGCATGTCTTATTGTTGAACAACGGATACAAATGTGGTATTTCAGGAAATGCTGTATACAAAGAATGCTATAGAAATTCAAAAATGCAATTTTTAATTTTTGTGAAACAATATCAGTCTGTCACAATTTTTGCAATAATAAAAACATTGTTATAATTTCTGAATTTACAGTGCCTTGAAGGTCATTCATGCAATTTATGATAACTTTATACTAAGATTAATCATTCTTCTTTTTTAATGAGCAATTTTATAGTGAGAAAAAGTTATGGTTTAAAACTATCTTAAAGTGAGATTTTAGATTATATTGGAAACTTACAAAACCACACAATAAGATATTCCAAAGTCTTAAAGTGACATGCAAACAAAATAATTATCACAAATGTCTATGATTTTGATAAACTCATTATTTATGCTTTCCAGTGCCAATGCTTAGGCGTGAGCCAATTATTTCCAACATCTATGGTGATTCTGTTTTGTTATCATGGCAACCTGCAGAGATTCAAGGTGACTTCAAATTTCCACCAAAGGTGACTTACAGCATAGAGATGCAAGACAGACCAGGAGTTGGTCCATGGACTCCATTTTTGACTGGTATCAATGGAACAAATTACCAAGTTACTGGACTTCGCCCTGACAGGGAATACTTCTTCAGGGTCAGAGGTCACGTTGGTGATGTTTTCGGTGAACCATCAGCACCAGTGTACCTGACACACAGAGCTGGTAATTATTATAATTTTCATATGTTTAAGCTTTGTTTTCAGTTTGAATTATGAATTACTGCTGTTTATATTATTGTCTGTGTGGCACTAGCTTTCATTGATTTCGTGGGTATAGGTGAACCAGGAAACCAAATACTTTGGATTCATTATTTTTCGTTAGATACCAATTTTTGTGGATTTCTTGGACAGGTAAACCACGAATTTAAATGTTCAACGAACTGCAAATTTTCTTTAGGGTTGTATGCAGATTTTGGCAAAACCACGAAATTAAATATACATGAAAATGCAGGTTTTTATCAATCCACGAAAATTGGTACCCACGAAAATAAATGAATCCACAGTATTCAACAAAATACAAATTTCCTATAGGCTTGAATGCAGGATTTCCGAAAACAGCAAAATTGAGTTTCAAAGAAAATACAATTTATTCTTATCCACAAAAAATTGGTATCGACGAAAATAAATGAGTTGACAGAAGCCAGTTACTGTGGATTAATTGTTGTTTGTGGAATACCTATTGTCTTGGACTTCCTGTTCAAAGTTCATCTCTCTTATAAGGACAGTTTTCTCTGGTCTCATTGATGTGACCTTTATATACCCTACAATCAGTTTATCACTAGTTTCATGTTCAGTATTTGTAGGACTCCAAAGATGCTGAAGAACCAAGTTTTTTATATGTGAGATAAACCCTACAATGAGTTTATTAATATTTTCATGTTTAATGGTGTAGGTCACTTCCAAAGATGCAGAGGAACCAAATTTTATTATATGTTGGATAGACCCTAAAACAAGTTTTTCAATAGTTCCATGTTTAATGTTATAGGACCTCCAAAGATGCCAAATGAACAGCCCTACATATCAGAAATGAGCCCTAACTCCGTCCATCTACAATGGCGAGCTGTTCAGTTACCCTCAAAGATAACAGATTATGCTCCAGTAACATACAGACTTGAAGTCCAGGAGCTCCCTCGATCTGACTGGGTAATCCTTGTCGATGGTATACCACACACTGACTTCCATGTAACAAATCTACATCCAGATCGAGAGTATAACTTCCGTGTCAGAGCTATCAACAAGTATGGTTATAGTGAGCCTACACCATTGGTACAAATTAGAAGGCGTGCAGGTAAGTGTTCTTTCATTTTGTACTATGTTCTTCAAAGTATACCAAGTTCTACTGTTTATTTTGATTTACTTACACCTTTTAATACATTATTTTGTATGTGATTGATTGATGCTTGCTTTACATCCAACGGCAAATATGTCATTCATATTCATGATGAGAACCGTTATACAGTAAGTCATTAGATAAGTTGTGAAAGTGAGAAGACCAGAAAGATAAGAAAATAAGAATAGATGAACTTGAAAGTGAGGGTATGTTGGGTCAGAAAATTTGTATTGCAACGTACCACTAATGGATCCATCCAAGTGGTGCCTAGTAGTGGGTGGGACTCAAAATGACACAATTTTTCATAAATAAAAGTACAAAACATCTTGAATAATTTTTTTGATATTTTAAAACTAATTACAAAAATGGGTTTATACAAAATATGGACAATTTGAAAAAAAAAAAGAAGATATGGGGAATAATTCATTGGAACAGCAATCAACCAACACAAAAAAGACATTCATCATCATTTCCAAATTCTTTACATGAAATTTAAGATCAATTCATACATTTTCCATTGATACAAAGTAATGTTTTCCTCTGTTTCTCTGGACAGCTACTTTTCAGATAAAATTCCTTCTTGATATATGTCTGCCAGCATAAGGAGTTATGCAAGGAACATGGGGTTGCAAATTAAATTAATAACACTAGCATCATGATTTTCGTTTTTCTTAGTTCCACCAAGAATGCCTAAAGATGAACCAATGATCTATGACATTGGTCATGGCTCACTGATGTTGTCATGGAGACCAGCAGATGTCCCACACTACCTTAGTGATTCGCCTGTGACATACACAATCTATGTCCAGGAACCTCACTCAACAACCTGGCGTCCATTATATCGAAGGATACCATACACATCATACCATGTGACCAACCTTCATTCAGATCGTGACTACTGTTTCCGTGTTCAGGCAGAAAATATATATGGTGTCAGTCAGCCAACTAACACAGTCAGACTGACAAGATTGTCAGGTAAGTTATCATTTGACAGCAGTGACCTATTTATTAATCTATTTTACAGCAGTGACCTATTCATTAACCTATTTTACAGCAGTGACTTATTTATTTACCTATCCGATGGTAGATTTTATCAAAAGCAATTTAAACAAACTGATTGGCATTCATACCACTTCTTCTTATTTTTATATTGAAAGCCCTTGGCATATAAATTGCTCTGGCAAGACTCTATGGCAAAGTCATTAGATAAAGTTGTTTCATTTACAACAGTTAATGATGGTTAAATGCATTTAGGAACTACATTATCTGCAATTGTTCATTTGGCAGTGAACCAATATCAGTGAAGTTCTACAGAATATTATATGATACTATTGTGCAAATATAATTTATTATGTTTTTTCTCGAGTGGAGATTTCCATTGCACAACTATGTTAGGCTTTACAAATTTTTTTTCTTGGACTAGTTCAATTTTTGGAAATGGAAAACTTGTATTCATATTTTAGTTTGTAACCTAGAAAAATATTACTGTATATTTTTTTGTTTTTAGATTTCAGATCACCAATTGATATTCCTGAAATTTCTGAATTTGACGACACCAGATCATCCCTAATGTTACGTTGGAAACCAAAACAAATGGCGCCATTTGCTGGCAAACCATTGAAATACCACATTGAGAGCTGGGAACCAGTTAAACGCACCTGGAGATCACTTGCCAGAGATATACCAGATACAAGCTACCGTCTGACTGGGTTGTCTCCAGAAAATGATTACATCCTTCGAGTAAGAGCACAGGCAGAAAGTGCATTGAGTGAACCTTCCTATCCAATATCTACAAGCAGATATAGAAGTAAGTGTAAATATTATTATGTTGTACAAGGTCATAGACAGAAAGTGCTCTGAGTGAACGTTCATATTTTATATTTACAAGTACATTGGGGTAAGCATAAATATTATTATTAAGGAGGAAGGGTGATACGGCGGGGATAGAGACTACCTTCTGTAGATCTGTTTAGACATTATGATCTTAAATCAAAGAAAGTGTATTCTTCATCTTAAGAGTTTCTGAAAGATAAACTTGTTCAAAACCCTAGAGGCATTTAATAAAAATTATTCCTTGTGGTCCATCTGTAAACACTGCAATCTTAAGACAGTTATCACTCTATATTTACTGGTTTAACCATTGAAAAAGAATTTTCTGTTTTCTCACATCCTGTTTTTTCTTTCAGCAGCATTTTTATTAGCCTGTCCTTCTCATTTAAGCCATATGAGCTAATCATTCATATTGTTGTTCGTCATAAGCTTTTTCAAATATCTACCATGGAACCATTGATCCAACCAGAACTCAATATCTGTTGGGTGTCTTAATTTCAAAATTTTATTTGCCAATGCTTTATAAACTTAAGTGTTAGCAGTAAACATAATAGATTTAGGCTTTTATTTATCATTTGGTTAAGATAGGCAAAAATAATCCACTTTGTAATGTTATACTAAAAAAAAAATTTGAATGTTTATTTTCAGCAAGGGCACCTATTACTAGACCACAACTGTATGATGTTGAATCTGACTCTGTCAGGTTGTCATGGCAACCCTATGCAGGAACCATAACTCCAAGGAGATACAGATTAGAACTAAGAGAATCTTCAGTACCAGACTGGCGACCTGTGACAACAGACATTTATGGTACTACACACAAAGTGACGGGACTGAAACCTAAACAAGATTATGAGTTCCGTGTTCGTGGAATCACTGAGAAAGGACCAACAGACTATGTGTATTCTGTACCTCTACACAGAAGATCAGGTAAGCAGTGAATTCTAAGAATGAAAAAAAAGAACTCCAAGCGTTAGACTATATAGAGTTGGTATGATTGGTATGCAATTTAAAAAGACTCAAAAAGTTTCCTGGTTGAAATTTATTATGGCCATCAAATTATTCATCATTTTACCATTATGACAGAATAAATATAGACATCAACTTCAATAAAGATTTAAAATCTATTCTGAAAATATATTAAAACCAAAAGCAATAGAGGAACAATTTCACATAGATAGGCCATTTTTTATTTTGCTTATCATAAAGGGAGGCTACTGTTCTTTTCTTTTTTACCTGACATGAGACCAACCAATATGCCATTTAAGTCCAGTGTTTTTTTTTAATATATTGCTCAACCACATTGGACATGGAATTATAACTACTTAAAATCCTTGACCAAGATATTGATTTGTAAAATGGGTTCGACACTGGAATTTCTGAATGGATTATTTCTGTGTTTTGCCATTTAAAAAAAAATGAAAATGGTCAATGTGAACATACAGCAATATTTGAGAGCCAAATGATTTATTGGGGCCTAAATTACACTTAATGCATTTATTTATTCCTTATCTACGACTCTGTTTAGTGTACCCATGTGTATATAACATGAAGTAATAGACGACAAATTCTGGCATTTTTGTGTATATTTCCTCTGTCACAATGCTTATGTTATTACATCACAGTAAGAACCTATTTTTCAATGACTTCATTTATGCAGATTTACTTCAGGTCATTTTATTCGTAAATAAACAACTTGAGATTGGTCAATTGGAAAAAATTTTCTCTTTATCAAATCACTGTGCTAAAATGTGGTATTTATTCGGAAGTAAGCTTTACTGATGATATAGCTTATGTAAATAAAATAAATGCAAATTATTGAGTTTAAAATTTATAATATATATAAATTGTTATGTCCTTTCTTTTGTATTTCTTTTTTCATTCATTCACACTAGTCACTATGTAAAGACATTTCTTTTATATAACAGATAACTTTCAAAGAAAACATCCAGGCCAAAAAATAGAATTAAAATTGTTTGATGTTGCCTACCTACCCACCTAAAAAAACAGCCTACCAGAAAAATTTATGACACAAATCGTTTCAAATTTTTTTTAAAGGTTTTCTTTGTGCTCTAAAACATGTAACTTATGTTGTTGGCCAAAAAAAGGAAATAAGATCCCTACCTACCTACCAAACCCTAGAAGGCATGGGTAGGCAACATCAAACAAAGAATTTGTTAAGGGTGGCTTCAGAAAGTCCTCACTACCTACTTGCTTTATGCACCTCCTATTTTAAATTTTTTATATGCCAATCTTTGTAAGAATCGGGCAATTTAAAAAAAAAAAATCAAAACATGACAGAAAAAAACCTATTGACCTAACCATCCTATTTTGAAGTTACCCTCATCCTGAGTTAGAAACGATAGGTCTTTCATTTCTGCTTGTCTGGTAATTGGAGAAATCTTTGGAAAACTTTTGGTTAAAATGATGACAAATTACAGAGTTAGCTCCCCTGAATTGGTAATTTTTAGTTCATTTCAACCAAATTATATCTTGAATTACCAGAACAGGAAAAGGAAACGAATGTTATAGTCGTGCACCATTATACAATTAAAACATAAATCAATGTCAACTTAAGTGGGTTTTTGTTTGTCATGTTTTCACCACTGCCTGATTCTTAGGCAGATTGGCACTTTAAAATCCAAATAATTTTGTACGTACCTCTTAGAAAAACATTGACTTTACTATATCACTCAACTGGCTCTACTGATTTTCAAGTGTCTGACAGGATCCTTCAGTCATATTCAGTCGTTATGATCAATAAGAGTTGATCAATTCAAATAACTGGCTCTCTTTCTTTCAAGACTCAAGATCATATCTATCGTATTCATTCATCATGATCGATTAAGAGGTGATCAATTCAATCAAATGGCTCAAAGGGTATGATTATTAGTAGTTAGGGTAAGAACAGGGGGTAGGCTGAATTTTTGAGCTCTTTGTTACAGTTTTTCTAGTTTCTTTGGTTATGATTTCATTCAGCAGTCTAAAGTCTGGTTAGCATTATAAGTTCGGAACTGTTCTACTTTTAAATATGTTTAGAATTATTTTGGGTCTAAGTTTTACTTTTATTGCTGTATTGTAAAGTATTAAGTGATTGAATGGTTTTGATCATTAAATGTTTTCCGGTTTTCAAGAATTTTTCCAAACTAATGTTTTAAAAAAAATGTAATGGAAGCTTTTTTAAAATTTTATAATAACTAAAAAAAATCTCCTAATTACTGAATTTTGGAAAAACATTCATTGATTGTACTAAAATGCATTTGGATGCATCTTTCATGAAAAATATTTTGTTCTATCTTTCGTTGTAGTGATTCCAAGGCTGCCCTTAGCAGGTGTGGATGTAGTCAATGTTGACGACGATTACGTTGACTTAAGTTGGCGAATGGTTGACATCCCCGCTTACAGTGCTGATGACAAGCCACTTGCTTTCCTTATAGAGGCTCAACAGCTTCCAAGATATGACTGGCTTCCTGTTGCTAGCGGAATATCAGACACATCATACCGTGTGAAGAATCTACAGAGGAATCAAGATTATGTCTTCAGAATCCGTGGAGAATATCCTTCCGGCCTGTCCCAACCCTCCCAACATGTCCCTGTTTACCGCAGACCAAGTGAGTCCCATGTTTTATCCTCATATATTCCTAATCGTAGCCATAGCAGTAATCGTAGCACGACTATAAGTGCACCCACTGTAGCACGATCTAGCCAGAATGTTGCACCACTTAGTACTAACAATCTTAGATCTAAACAGCAAAAATTCTTAGATAATATACAGAATTTAGATAAGAAAAAGACTGCTTTGCTTCAACAGGTCAGGAAATTTGAAGAAGGGCTGAAAAATTTTGGAAAAGTCGAATTACCACCTCTTAGTCCTAGATCTAGGAGAGATAAATTCCTGACAGAGCAGAAAAAACCCAAAGTAGCTGTAAAAGACAAGAAACCTGACTTTATGAGCACTTTAGAGAAGTTCCGTAAAAAAGAAACCAAACCATTGCCAAAAGCACCAAAATCAAGTATTAGTAGTAGTATGGCTGATTTGACTAGTATAAGAAGATACTCTGTTGGTACAAAGACATTTGAAAGAACTCCAAGCAGAGAACTTTTCTCTTACAAACCATTAAAAGACTACAGGTATGATTCACCATACACTAGTGATATACCCAAACGATCCTCGTCGGAACTTTACAGACCAAGACCAAATAGTTACACTTTGGATGACATTACATTAAGATCAAGGATAAGTGATCTTGCTTCAAGCCGAAGGGAAAGTCCATCACCTATGAAAAGGTATACAGGATCTAGTTCAATGTCAAAATTCAAGGATCGCAAACTGTACTCTAAACGAGAACCAACAATAACTTATGAGAAAAAACCAACCCGTAAAGCATCACCACCCAAAAAACAGGAAGAACAAAGAAGGTCATCCTCTTGGCATGGTGACTCTGGCACAGGAGAAGCAGACATAATTAAAAAGACAGACAATAAAGAATTATTACAGAGAAGTCGTTCTGACTCTCGACATAGGTCGCTTTCTCAGATTGGTCAGGCAGTCTACCATGATGCAGCATCACGCTCATCTAGTATATCAAACAGAAGGTCTGTCAGTAGAGCTCCATCTCTGCCACCTATTGGAATATCATCCCAAATATCCAGCACCATGTCAAAGTTCATGCAATCAGTCAATCGTAACCTATCTTCTGACAGAAGAGGAAGTCTCTCAGACTTGTCATCTAGTAATCCACGTAGGAGTTACTCAGTTTCGACAGATATGAAGTTCCACAAACCAGGAGTGGATACCAAATCAACCTTTAGTTCCAGATCTAGAAGTAGATCAGTAACAGGCAGATCATCATCGTTCCAGAGAAGTTCCACTCCAGTATTGATGGAGAGTATCCCAGACACATCTAGACCATACGTTCCAAGAATCAGAAGTTCATCAGCTGCATCTGGAAGTTCAGTTCCAACACCTTCTGTCTCCAATAGAGGCTCTATAGCAGAGAGTGGACGTATGGGGCGCCCAAGGAGGTCATCAGTTCTGTCTTCTGATTCTATGCCAAAACCTAAACAAAAGAATGTAACTTACACATCATATACCCCAAATACCAAGTGTTTCCGTGATATTCCTGTTCCTATGAGCAGAGGTTCAACACCAGCTCGATCCATTCCTAGAACCCCACCTTCTTTCAGAAAATCCAGTCCATCCAGGGCTACACCTGCTAGATTTCCATCCCCTGCACGATCCAAAGCTTCTAGTCCCGCTCCGTCAGAAACTTATTTTATTGTGCGGGAAAGAACATCTTCTATCAGCAGTAGTGTCGGTACAGGACACAATATGCCAACCAGAATGAGAACGTCCTCTGTAAGTAGTGCTGGCTCAAGCAGAAATCCCATGGTTCCTGGATTTAGACACCGTGCTTCATCAATTTCAAGTGCGGGGTCAGCTGATGTCATTCGGAAACCCTCAGATGTTTTGGAAAAGGGAAAACCAGCATGGATCAGAGCAACTGTGGACAGATTCAAAAAACATATTGCTTGATTGTTTAACTAGACTGATATTTGATATTATTTTTATTAATAATTCAACATGAATATTTAAAGGAGAATTAGAAAATATATGGACAGACAAAGGTATAAGCTTGTAAAGAAAAAGATTGTTTATATTATACAAACATGTTATTAGATTTTGTGGAGAGAATTTCTATATTTAGGATATTCCATAATTGTTAATTAACAATTGAAGGAAGCATTGTTTTGGTGAAGTATTTTTTATTACAACTTTACATAACAAAGTGCTGATGGTGCTGAAAATATTTTTCAGCAATGGTATTATTCAATTCTGGAATATCCAATAAAAAATATTCTCTGATGTAAATGAATAATTAAAAGAAAGATTTAAAATCACTAACATTATGAAAATCATATTGCAAAATTACTATCACCTTTTATAAATTAACAAAGCAAAAAAAAAATATAATCGTTAAATGTTTAAACACTGTACAAAAAGATGTAGAGAATATTTTGATACTGTCATTTTTTACTAGCTTTAAAGTTTTATGCAGCTTACGATAGCATATGAGACAATTGTTAGTTTTCATACTTTTCTTACATTCTTTCATCCGTTAGCTTTATTTTAGAAATTTACCGGTTTTTAATAGATTTCACTTAGATGACATTCGAAAATTAGACACTTTCAGTTAATATCATTTTCACAAACTGAAAACAAAAATTGAAATTAGTAGAAAAATGTATTATTTTTAAAGAATATTTAGATAAAATGAAATGTTTAGTACATATAGAGCGTGTCTACTTGACTCATTAGATAATCAACATTTTTGAAAACATAGGCATTTTTTAGATATTTTGATGACAAATTTGTCATATATACATGTACATGTAAAATACTTTATGCAGTTGGTGCTATGATATAAAATGTTATGCAAAATTGGTGCTGTTACATTATACAAGTTATATCAATCATACTTTATATATATGTGTCTGTGGTTTTTTTTTTGTCATGTTTTGTAACTTGTGTTTTTGAAAAATAGCCACATTGAAAAAATCTCAAAAGGGGAGATAATTATGAATCTGTTTGATTTTGTTGTTAACTGCAATTTTTTTTTTTTATTAAAGGATTGTTTGTCATGACATGAAAATTTACTTCATAATTTTGCAAATGTGATCTATGAATTTGAAATACAGCCCCATTTTCAAATTAAAATTTTTATCACAGTCACAAGAACTATCTATCTAAATATATACAGTATTTCAATTAGAATTTATCAATTCAAAAATTCATGGCACTCAGAAATTACATTTATTGCTGGGTCCCTTAAACTGCTGTTTCAATTAATAAAAATCCTGGAAAAGTAATTGGTAAGTATTATTATAAGTTTTCTAAAGAAATTTGAAATATTTAAAGATCCTAAAACCATATAGGGGCAAATCTAACAAAATGACACCTCGATTAAGCAGTTTCAACTGAACCAAACTGATTTCAAAAACCTGACAATTGTTTGAATAGGTCTTCATGAAATTTTACACATGCATCATTTCTGTTTTGAAATTGCTTCATTGGGTTGTTTAAGTTTAAAAATGGTTAAAGTGCCATCACTTAAGAAGCATGTATATTTAAATAGAACAGCCTTATCTGGAATGTTGTGAATACATAGGTAATTAAAAAGTGTTTGTATTGTAAGATGATTTGAAGTTACAATGTGTATTTCTTCCGAGTGTAATGTGATTTTTTTGATTTTTTTTGTGTGCATATTTATATGTATTTTGTTAATGATGTATACTATATTTCATCCTGTTTGTGGTTTAAAGTGTTTTGTGATTTTTATATAGAAAATGTGACAAAAACATAATTGGCAACTGTATTTCATGCAACCATCTGTATGTTCTTTCTGTATTTTTTTATCAGTTCTATTTAATACATTGTGAAAATTTGACAGTTAAAAAAAGATAGCTGACTTTGAAATGTTTTTTTGATTTGACGTACAAATTCTTTTAAAAATAGTTTGAATACAGACTTGCGCGTAAAGAAAACAAAAAATGTTTCTGAAATTTACTATTTACATGAACCTTTGGTATTTGAAATTTTGCATATAAATTTTGTGTAATGCGCTGATTAATTACAAAAGCCGACCGTGCAAGACCCTCATGGGTTGTCAAGGTCGTTAAAAAAAAACCTTGTCGTCAATTATAAAAATTATGTTTTAACAGTTTAATGCTTTAAAGTTGTTTATTATTTCTTAATATCTTACTGAAATATGTAATTTTACCATTCAGAAATATACAATATAACCTTACAGAAATATGAAATGTAACCATACAGAAATATGTAACCTTACAGAAATATATAATATAACCTTACAGAAATATGTAACCTTACAGAAATATGTAATGTAACGATACAGAAATATGTTATATCATATTATATTAATATCATGCTTTAATAAAAAACACTGTCTTAAAATGTTCAACTGCTTTGTTTTTTTCCAGTCTTTGTTAGAGATTTTTGTATATTTTAAGTTTTTACCAAATTTATATACTTTTGTAGTGTACAGATTATATTTTATAAATAGATTTATTTATTTCTCCATATTTTTATTTATATGTTTTCTCAGGTTTTACTTAACCTTGTTGTTAGTAATCTCATTATATTAATTTCTTCTTCTAATACAGTAAAATCTGTTAAAAATTTTGAGAATCTTTGACTTTTTTAACATTTTTTTGGCATAATTTCGATTTGTTGCAACAAAAACACAAAAGAGAAATTTTTGGTATAATTTTGATTGCTTGGGAAAAAAAATAGTTAATTGGTATTTATTTGGAAGAAAAATGATGAATATAAATTTTGGTAATTTAATTTTGTTGATTCAAGAAAATCTTTTGGAAAGGAACGCTGCATGGTGATAAACTTTAAAGAATAAATGATACATTTCGTAATGGAAAAATGATTTAACAAGTTATGATTAGGTTTTACTGTAGAGAAGTGATGAAAGAGAATGAAAAAGAAATAATAAAATGGGATGTTAATAATTAGTTATGATAAGTTTCTGTGATAAAACACCAAAACATGATAAACAGCTCTCACTCAGAAAAAGACACGATGTGTTAATTCTGAATATTT
Source organism: Mytilus californianus (assembly GCF_021869535.1). Lineage (NCBI taxonomy): Eukaryota > Metazoa > Mollusca > Bivalvia > Mytilida > Mytilidae > Mytilus > Mytilus californianus. The sequence continues at coordinate 9,347,934 of NW_026262582.1, forward strand.
TTTGACTGTCATGGATACATAATTAGCCGACCGTGAAAGGGCTTCATAGCCAGTCAAGGTCATTTAACACCCTGTAGTAGAAGACTGTCATGGGAGTGTTGATATATGAACTACACCTCTAGAAGGTGTAATATAACAGGAAAATGTGGAATTCAAGAAGAATATGATGTTGATTGAAAAAATGAATTACAAAAGGAAAAAAGCGAGAAAGGTGATTTTTTTAGGAAACGAAGCATGGCGATATGTTATACTAAATACTGTGATGATGTTTTAATTTCAAAAATGATGATGCAATTAAATTAAGCATAAAAAGTTATGAGTATGTTAAAATGTTGTTAAAGAAAAAAGTTATTTATTAATTTTTTGTTAAATATTTTCCTTTGCACGAGAATGAACTGACTCTGTGATACTAATATTATTTAAAAAATGGTGCTTTTTATCTATCCTGTTGTTTTTACTTGTTATTTTTATTCTATGTAAATGTGTGTTGAAATTGTCTGTACTTAACTTCTTACTATACAAATAAGTATTTGGAATGCAGTAATGTTCATATATATATATATATCCTATAAATAGTCAAATCTAGTTTGCAAAAGATTCAGTGTGATAATAGTTTCGTTTGCAATAAATAAATGCAATTTTAGTTTAATTTTGCAATATGTGCAATGCAGTATAGTTTTGTTTGCAAAAAGTACCGGGGAAGAGTGCAATATGTTTCGTGTGCAATAATTACTGTGCAACATAGAATTGTTTGCAATTATACAAGTATAGTTTTGTTTGCAATAAAAGTTGAACCCCATTTGTTGTTTTCTTAATGTTTTAATCTATATCTCAATCTTTCAGGTGTTTATTTACAACTGCTGGCAGACTTAAATGGTAAAACATTTGTTCGATCATGACTTCCTGTTACAATGGCTTCTAATTGAAAAAAAAAATAATTACTTTACTCTTTATAATCAAGCTTATTTTAATTCAGTATTAGAAATTTTTAGATTTAAAAAACTAAATTCTAAATCATTGAAATAATTTCTTACTTGAAATGGAGTGGTGCCAATTTGATGAAAAATCAGCTTGAATATATTTAAGCTAACATGCTATAGAAAATCACTTTCTGGATTCAGATCCTTCTTCCACTACTGGGAAAGTAGACCACAGTTGGAGACTTTTTTCAACATTTCACCTCCCCCTTTTTGAAGAAATGAAAATAGCCCTTTATAAATGTCATGCGTCCCTGAGGTTAGAGATTAAAAAATAGTAAATCAGTATTGATGTAATATAAGACAGTTACCCAAAGTTTATTCAAAAACAAATGTGTTACTATTCATCTCTTTATGTCTTCCACAATAATAAGACAAAATTATTTTGGACTGAAAAAGTGAAAAAGAGAAAAATTGGAAAAAATGACGATTTCTTTTTTGTCATTAGAACTGATATACTAAAATTCTTTAGTCCCTTTTGATCATATGGCTCTTAACATTTCTAGTTATTAAAACATGTTAAGGTACGCTTCTGACACTCAAAATTTATAAACCATGTAACTTTCATTTTTCAGAACACTCGAGTGTTCCTGGTGAAAATACACTTCAGACACGCAAAAGTTATTAATAGTGTTATGTTAATTTTTCAGAACACTTTCTATTAGACAGATGTCTTCTCCTTCAGAAATTTTTACCATCCTTTTTCCTTACACAGGAAAGTGATTTTCTTCAATTGAAAATATGACTATTTCAAAGCAGAGAGATATGAAAATTGAACAGGGGAAATAACTCTGTATATCCATCTTTGAAATAACCATATACAATGTGTGTTGGATACCTTTTAAGTTGTTTAATACATGACAAGTTTCTGTTTATGACTGACTTGTACAAGCATAATGAAATGATGCAAGAATTGCAGGACGCATGGAATTTTATTCTTTTTCTCTCATTTTCAAGATCCAATTCATTTTCATACTGAGCATGATTTTTAATGAAATGAAATACAATTTTTCATAGTCTTACTTTAATAATCAATCCTTAATACATATTGTATAATTTCAATATTTTAACCTCATTCCTCAGTTATTTCAAACTTAATATTTCCTAAATTTCCTGAAATATTACCTGTTTTTCTCATAATTTCTATTTAACTGTATATTTTTACCACACCTTCCCTCTGGTGTAATTCTTGTATTAAAAAATTTATTATCAACTAATATGATTTGTAGTAAAATCAGGAATCTTGAAAATATTGCAAATAAATTAATTTCTGAATGAATGATTTTTTTTTTTTTTTTTTCAAGATTTTTTAGTCTTCATAATTATGTTTTTTTCTTCATTACAGACATCTTTATCTTTATTATTAATCTGAATTTATTTTTAGAAGGATAAACTATGAATGAAATTAGCAGGGGAGATGTATTTAGAAAAGTGACTAAACAGGGGTGATAAATTTAGCAATTGGGGTTAATCAGGGGACATAATTTAGCAATGTAGATAATCAGGGGAGATAATTTAGCAATGTAGATAATCAGGGGAGATAATTTATGTAACTTGTGTTCCCAGTATCAAACTAAAGTTAGATAATATCGAAGTATTAAGGAAAGAATTATACTACTTTTTCAGCTGATAATTTTGTCCTCTTCTTTTCCATCAAATTCCTAGATGCCTCTGCAATGCTCTAGATAATGATAAAATGTTGCATTCTTCCTTAATTCTTCTTATCATTTCATCATATTTGTACATACATATTAATAATGTTCTCTTCTTTAAGCTAACGAAGGACATTGACAGCACTTTTTATTGGTTATGTTTTAAGTAGTTGTTTCTTTAATTCTTAACATTTGTTTACGTTTTCTTCACTTTTCACTAAACCCAACACATGAAATGCTGTTTATTTTATATTTTCTATGGTTTGATATTAATATCAAGAACTGTTGAGTATTAATGGAGGATAAGGTTAAAGAATCTGTAAGCTTTCTAAGACTTTTATGGCAATATTCATGATCCTGCCAATTCTGAAGAAGCCAAGTAATTACTCTGGCTGTCAGTCTTATTTACGTCCAGTAGCACACTTCATGGATGTGCAATAACAGAATTTTAATATGGAAGATTTTAACAAAATGATTTAAGACAAGTAGTTGCTTCTGAGGTTTTACGTTCTTTGTTTAGACATATCCTATCACAGTTTATAAATATTGTATGTTCATTTGGGTAAAGACCTGAAAGAACCTGAAAATTAATATTTATGTAAAGATAAGATGTGATATGATTGCCAATTAGACAATTATCCACTGGAGTTCAAATGACGTGAATATAACCAGTTATAGGTCACTATATAGCCTACAACAATGAGAAAAACCCATGTATTAATTTTCATTACTATTGAAATCCTGCCAGAAAATTATAATGTCAAAATTGTTTGCCAAGAAAGATTCCCAAATCAAGACTTATGTATTACTTATCTGGTGGCAAAAGTGTTAACAAATTATTTTATTTTTCCTCCACTTTCCACTAGGTTAACCAAATTTGTGTGTTTTGAGAACTGGTTAGCCTCATTTTCATATTTCAGTGGTAATAGGTTTAAGTTTTTTTATTACGTCTGTATCTCAGAAATAATATATTTTAGGTTACAATATTTTTTTTTTTAAATACATGTGCATCATCCGGCATGTTTCATTTGAAAATGACAACAATTTTGAGTTATTGCAAAAGGTAAGATGTTTTATTGTGTCAACTGTTGTTTGTTATGGTGAAGTTTGAGTAAAAACTATATAACAAGCATTTGAATTTGTAGGGTATAATCTAAGTTTAAGCGAATAACATACTTTTAATAATTCATCTTGATGAGTTATAGTACAGAATTATAAAATCCATGAAAACAAGCATCTAATTTTACAGCACAAAAAATTAGCTTAACAATTGCCATTTAGGAAATCTTGCTGTTTACGTATGATGTTGCTGTCATCAATTCCTGTCTGTAATTATGTGATTTTTTTTTTGTGAGATAACTATCCACCAGAGACCTAAGGACCAGGATGTTCACAAATATAACTCACACTGTATGGCCTTTAACAATGAGCAAAATCCATACCAAATAATAATCTATAAAAGTCCTAGGTAAGACAAAATTTTGCACTTTCTGCAAGTAGCTGAAACATAACAATATGTTGTATTTGTATAATGATAAAGAAACAAATAAAATAAGAAATTTCAAAAAATTGCTGTATCAGCCAGTATTACATGTTTGACATTTAAGGAGCAGGTATGATACAAATCATAATTAAATCCATGTTGAAGGCAGTACTCTGTGCCCTATGGTTGTGATTATCCTCATCCTTTAGCCTCTGGTAGATATTTGTCTCATTGGCATTCATAAAACATCTCCTTTCTCTTCTATATAGAATATATATTTATGATACAAGAGATGGGTTGATGAAGTCAATATCATTTAGATAATAAATGTTTGTTTCATGAAAGGGTCATAATTTACCATACTTCAAAAAGAGAATTGAGTATACTAGTTCATCCAAGACTAATTTAATTAGACTGGAATTTTGTTTGCTTTATATTCAGTGGTTTGCATATTGTGTAGATTTTCCGTATTGACAGGGCTTAGGACCCAATTTATCATTCAGTACAATTGCTGCTCAGTTGAGTATCATGTAAAAGAATGACCTTGCCAGGTTAAATTCTGGATGACCTTGAAGGGTTTGATTACAAAATTCAATTGAGATGTGTCACATTGATGCTTTCTATTGAATGACAAACATATTTAACCGGGCCACATTTATGAGCCTGTCCTAAGTCAGGAGCCTGTAAACCAGTGGTTGTCTTTGTTTAATCTCTGTGGTATTTGTTTTGGTTCATTGTTTTATCATAAATCAGGCTGTATTGTTTCAGCATAAATCAGGCTGCTGGTTTTCTTGTTTGAATTGTTTCACATTTTGTTATGGTGTGGACTTTTATAGCTGCATGCATGACTATTCAGTATTGGTTTTGCTTGTTGTTGAAAGCCATATGGTGACCTATAATTGCTAACATCCACATCATTTGGATTCTGGTGGATAGTTGTCTCATTGTCAATCATACCACATCTGCATATTTTTATATATTCAATCTTTCATCATACTGTTGATGTTTGATCTTGTAACTTTGTTAGCTCACAATAGCTTTTGAAATGCACAACAGGAGACAAAACATCTTTAAACATACAGTATCCCGGGTGCAAGATTTTCTCGCTGTGTTGAAGACCCATTGACGGCCTTCTGCTGTTTTCTGCTCTTCGGTCTGGTTGTTGTCTCTTTGACACATTCCCCATTTCCATTCTCAATTTTATTTAGTAAACTACATTTAATAAAGAATTACATAAAAAAGACTATACAATACATACCATTCATCACATTATGAGTAATAGGATAATTATATTTGGTAAATGGGATCATTACAAAAAAGTCTACATGTCTGTTAGACAGGGTTCACGTGACCTTGACCTCATTTCATGGAACAATGATCAAGGTTAAGGTTTGCGATCAAGTCTGTATCTCTGACACTTACAGCAATATGTCAACTTTATTTGGTGTATGGAATGAATGTAACCTAGGTGTACATGTCTGACTGGCAGGTTTCATCTAACCTTGACCTTATTTTCATGGTCAATATTAGATTTAATGTTTGGTCTGTTTCTCAGATAATATAAGCAACAGAATGGCTGTATTTTTAGCTCACCTTTCCAAAGGAAATGTGAGCTTTTGCCATCACTTGGCGTCCGTCGTTGTCGTCCGTCTGGTGTAAACTATTTCAAACATCTTCTACTCTGAAACTAATGAACCAATTCCAACCAAACTTAAGCTGAATGATCCTTAAGGGTATCTAGAATAAAGTTTGTGTTTTATTTTCTGTTTCTTCGAAAAAACATGACCGTCATGGCTAAAAATAGAACATAGGGGTAAAATGCAGTTTGGCTTATATCTCAAATACTAAAGCAAATCTGACATGGGGTAAAAATGTGCATTAGGTCAAGTTCTATCAGCCCTGAAATTTTCAGATGAATCTAACAACCCATATTTGGGTTGCTGCCACTAAATTGGTAATTTTAAGGAAATTTTGCAGTTTTTATACGACCGCAAAAAAATTTTTGTGGTCGTATATTGGTATGACGTTGGCGTCGTAGTCGTCGTCGTCCGGCGTCGTCCGAAGACACATTGGTTTTCGCACTCTAACTTTAGTTTAAGTGAATGGATCTCTATGAAATTTTACCACAAGGTTCAATACCACAAAAGGAAGGTTGGGATTGATTTTGGGGGTTATGGTACTAACAGTAAAGGAATTAGGGGCCAAAAAGGGGCCAAAAATAAGCATTTTTGTAACTTCCAGACATAACTTGTGTGTTAGTGTATGGATCTCTCTGACATTGTACCACAAGGTTCCATATCACAAAAGGAATGCTGGGATTGATTTTGGGGGTAATTGCCTCAACATTTTAGGAATTAGGGGCAAAAAAAGGGGCAAAAAACAAGCATTTTTCTAGTTTCATGACAATAACTTGTGTGTAAGTATATGGATCTTTCTGAAATTGTACTACAAGGTTCCATATCACAAAAGGAAAGCTGGAATTGAGTTTGGGGGTAATTGCCGAAACGTTTAGGAATTGGGGGCCAAAAAGGGGCCAAAAATAAGCATTTTTCTAGTTTCAGGACAATAACTTGTGTGTAAGTGTATGGATCTTTCTGAAATTGTACTGCAAGGTTTCATATCACAAAGGGAAAGCTGGGTTTGAGTTTGGGGGTAATTGCCCTAAATGTTTAGGAATTTGGGGCCAAAAAGGGCCCAAAAAACACATTTTTCTAAATTCCAGACAATAACTTGTGTTCAAGTGTATGGATCTCTCTGAAATTGTACTGCAAGGTACCATACCACAAAGGGAAGGCTGGGATTGAGTTTGGGGGTGATGAATCATAAGGGGATTCAAAAAATTTGGGGGGGGATTTTTTTTTTTTCCTTTTTTTTCTTTTTTTCCTTTTTTTTTTCTTTTAAAATTTTCCTTTAAAATTGGTTATTTCTGATTTATATTTAAAAGCAAATAATAATAATATGGTAGGAGATACACACCAAACAGGATGTGTAAATTATTATATAGTAAGTATTGTGCAATAGCAAGAAATTTTCAATTGCACAGTATTGCACAATAGCAAGAAATCTTCAATTGCACAGTATTGCACAATAGCAAGAAATTTTCAATTGCACAGTATTGCGCAATAGCAAGAAATATTCAATAGCACAATATTGCGCAATAGCAAGAAATTGTCAATTGTACAGTATTGCGCAATAGCAAGAAATATTTAATTGCACAGTATTGTGCAAAAGAACTTCGTATAATTGCTTATTTCTTGACCAATTTCAATGGGGTTTTATTCTTGAATTCTTGGGGTTCTATAATATCTGATAATAATGCTGAATCTAACCGTGTATTTAGTTTTTGGATTTTGGGCCCCGTTTTTAAATTGGTCCACATTGAGGTCCAAAGGGTCCAAAATTAAACTTTGTTTGATTTCATCAAAAATTGAATTATTGGGGTTCTTTGATATGCCGAATCTAACCGTGTATTTAGATTCTTAATTTTTGGTTCCATTTTCAAATTGGTCTACATTAAGGTCCAAAGGGTCCAAAATTAAACTTAGTTTGATTTTAACAAAAAATGAATTCTTAGGGTTCTTTGATATGCTGAATCTAAACATGTATTTAGATTTTTGATTATGGGCCCAGTTTTCAAGTTGGTCCAAATCGGGGTCCAAAATTAAACTTTGTTTGATTTCAACAAAAATTGAATATATGAGGTTGTTTGATATGCTGAATCTAACCATGTATTTAGATTTTTGATTTTTGGGCCCCGTTATCAACTTTGTCCACATTGAGGTCAAAAGGGTCCAAAATTAAACTTTGTTTGATTTCATCAAAAATTGAATTCTTGGGGTTCTTTGATATGCTGAATCTAACCATGTATTTAGATTTTGGATATTGGACCATAATAGGTGAATGTCCAATTTAAAATTTTTAAGTTCTTAGACCACATTCATTCTGTGTCAGAAACCTATGCTGTGTCAAATATTTAATCACAATCCAAATGCAAAGCTGTATCAAGCTTGAATGTTGTGTCCATACTTGGCCCAACTGTTCAGGGTTCGACCTCTGCGGTCGTATCAAGCTGCGCCCTGCGGAGCATTTTATTGGTTATTATCTTGAATATTATAGATAAAGATAAACTGTACACAGCAAAAATGTTTAGCAAAGTAAGATCTACAAATAAGTTTATACGACCAAAATTGTCAATTGACCCCTTAAGGAGTTATTGCCTTTTAAGGACAATTTTACACAATGTGTTTATCATGTTTTCTAACTTTAAAAAATCTTCACCTCTGAAACTACTGAACCAAATTAAACCAAACTTAAGCTGAATGATTCTTAGGTTATCTAGAATAAAGTTTGAGTTTTATTTTCTGTTTCCTCAGAAAACATGGCCACCATGGCTAAAAATAGAACATAGGGTAAAATGCAGTTTTTGACTAATGTATCTCAAAAACTAAAGCATTTAGAGCAAATCAGACAAGAAATTAAAGCCCTGAAATTATCAGCCAAATCGGGTATCTGATTTTTAGGTTATTGCCCCTGAATTGATGATTATAAGGAAATTTTTATTATGGTATACCGTTGTACGTCCGTCTGTCCGTCCGTCTGTCCGTCCGTCCGTCGTCAACATGTCGGACATTAACTCAAAAACGCTTTAACCAATTTGATTAAAACTTTGGTGAATTGTTTATATCTATTGACGTGAGCTCCCTTTCATTTTTTATAAATTTTAGATTTTACGTTTCCGAGTTATGGGGTTTTATTCATTAAAAAAAGGGGGATTTTTCCAGTTTTCGGACAATAACTCAAGAATGCTTTCACCAACTTGCAAGAAATTTTGGTTAATTGTTTATATCTATTGACATGAGCTCCCTTTGGATTTTTATAAATTTTAAATTTTACGTTTCCGAGTTATGGGGTTTTATTCATAAAAAAAAGGGGGATTTTCCAGTTTTCGGACAGTAACTCAAAAATTCTTTCAGCAGTTCTCATGAAACTTTGATGAATTGTTGATATCTATTGATGTAAGCTCCCTTTAGAATTTTATAAATTTTAGATTTTACATTTCCGAATTATGGGTTTTATTCATTAAAAAAGGGGGATTTTCCAGTTTTCAGACAAAAACTCAAAAATACTTTCAGCAATTCGTATGAAACTTTGGGGAAATGTTTATATCTATTGATGTAAGCTTCCTTTAGAATTTTATAAATTTTATTTGTTTATAGTCTGACAACAGATTTACTAAGTATTGCGCAACAGCACAGTGTATTGCACAACAGCAAGAAATCTTTAATTGAATATAAATTCAATTCATATAACCAACTTCAAGTTCTTTGACTACATTTATTCAGAAACCTATAATAGATGTATGTCAAATATTTAATTACAATCCAAATTCAGACCTGTATCAAACTTGAATATTGTGTCCATTTTTGCCCCAACTGTTCAGGGTTAGACCTCTGCGGGCGTATCCAGCTGCGCTCAGCGAAGCAGTTTATTGGTTATTATCTTGAATATTATTATAGATAAAGATAAACTGTAAACAGCAAAAATGTTCAGCAAAGTAAGATCTACTAATAAGTTTTATAACCAAAATTGTCAATTGACCCCTTAAGGAGTTATTGTCCTTTAAAGACAATTTTTCACAATTTGTTCATCTAGTTTGCTTAATTTAAAAAATCTTCTCCTTTGAAACTGCTGAATCAATTTCAGCCAAACTTGGGCTGAATGTGTTTCAGAGTATCTAGTATAAATTTTGTATTTTATTTCCATGTACATCAAGAAACATAGCCACTATGGCTAAAATGGAACATAGGGGTAAAGTGCATTTTTTGGCTTTTGATTTGATTTGATTTGATTTTTGGTGTTTTAACGCCACTTTTAAGCACTGCTTTTGGGCTATTTCGTGGGGGTCAGTTTTTATTGGTGGAGGAAGCTGGAGCGCCCGGAGAAAACCACCAACCTTCGATAGGAAAACTGACAATCCTAGTCAATTAAGATTGGAGTCGAGTGCACCCTCACGAGCAGTGTTCGAACTCACAACCTCATTGTTGACTGGCTAGTGATTACAGTAGTAACAAATTAGACCACTCGGCCACCGAGGCCCCTTTTTGGCTTTTGGAGAAAATGATAAATACAAAGAACATTTAAATGGCATTTTTAAGCCACTCATTAATATATATTAAAAAGCAAAAATAATCATTGATGAAAGATTTAAACAAAAAATTACAGGTGAGCGATTCAGGCTCTTGAGAGCCTCTTGTTTTGTAAGATATGATTGTAAGGTGTACATGTCTGGCAGGTTTCATCTGACTTTGACCTGTTTTCATGGTTCATTGGACAATTAGTCTTTGTGATTTGGTCTATTTTTCAGATACTATTAGCAACATAACCACTATATTTGGTGAATGGAATGACTGTAAGGCATACATGTCTTTTTTGCAGGTTTCATATGACCTGGACCTCATTTTCATGGTTCATTGGTCAATGTTAAGTTTTCATGGTTGTATCTGTTTCTCAGGTACTATAAGGTCAACTATATGTGGTGTATTGAATGATTGTAAGGTATACATGTCTGTCTAGCAGGGATCATCTGACCTTGACACATTTACATGGATCATTGATAATACTAAGTTTATGTAATACTTGTTGTCAAACCTTCATAGTAGAGACATTTCAACGCGTACACTCTTATTGTTGTTTGCAGTAAATGTGAGAAGTTTGAACCTCTAATGACAAAATGTAAAACAAATTTCAAATATATAATTACTGATGTCAGACAGACTGAAATAATGTCTTATGAACATCTGAAGGATGTTTTTCAATTGTATATTTATAACACTATTTGAATATGAATTCAAGGGGTTGAAAAATTGGCCTTATCAATTCCACCTCATCTAACTGACTTGAATACTTAGTTTGTTGAACAACACACTCTGTTTTCTAGACCCAAATGAAATCCTGGCTGTTTTTTCCAACTTCCACTTACATCTCTTTTTTGGACTTTTTGTGTTATAAATGTCAGTTCCTCACTAGTAAAAGCTTGACACAAATATTTGCTATTCATTTTTTTTTTGGATTTAGTTTTGCAAAACATTTCTAACATTTTCAGAAGCATATATATGAACTTGACCAATTTCTGTTGTGCATATTTTTACCAAATGTTAATATTTACCATTTGAATATTATTTTTTTTACAAAAATTAACCACTCTTGCAAATATTGTAAAAAAAAAAGCGATGCAGTTAAACAATTATATCCTTTCCATTTGATCAAATTTATGCATGGAACCTGTGAGTTTTAATTTCAATTACTATGTAGATACTTGAAAATTTGGGAACTGTAAAAAGTTGATGTGAGACCATGCACTCTGAGAAGTGTATAACCAGTTTTCAATTAAGGAATGCCAAGAAAAATGTTGTATATATTGTTTTCAAAAAGTGTCCATAGGGGTTTGAAATATGATGTGCCACATTTCTTTTGGTACTTAGTATATCTGTAAAAATCAAACAGATAAGAACAAGAGTAATTAATTATTCTAGCAATAGTTTGATATTTGCTGATATAGCAATTTTTGGCATTCACTCAGCTATTGCAAAGAACATGATCAACTTCATCTGACCAATAATGTTACACAAAAGATCAACATAACAACAGACTTACAGTCCTGACCTTGACTTATTAATCAGGATTAATTAAAGATTATCAGTATAACCATGGTCAGTTATCACCTTAACATCTGTAAATGATATGACATTTGTCCATAAAATCTTGTGTGTAGGATGCAGGCTACTTCTGTCCAGTTTTTGCTTCCATTTGAAATGTTTATACAGCATAGGATTTAGTTTATTAACCAGGTAAATTATTTTGACACTAAAATATTTGACATCAAGTTACAGAAGTGCAATATTAGTGTCTAATATTATGCCATTTTGTTTTTCTTTGTTGCTACAGTTATTTGTTTTAATAGTGCTTTAGATTATAACACAATGTTGACTGCCATGTACCCCAAATTTTGACATTTTTACCTATAATTATGTCTGTTTGTTTTGCTCACTCATTATTGTCAATATAATGGAATTCTATGTGACTGTCATAAAAGTGAGAGGTTTAGCTAGCTATAAAAGTAAAATCAGGTTTGATCCACCATTTTCTAAATATGACAGGTGTTTGATGTGTTTGAGCTTTTGATTTTGCTATTTGTTAAAGTACTTTCCGTTTTGAATTTTCCTTGGAGTTCGGTATTTTTGTTATTTTACTTTTTTGTTTACATTTTACCATCAACATTTTTACCTGAAGGTGGTACTCAATATAAAATAGCGTGGGACTCCTTAATGATACAGGGTTTAAAAATTATATGTTTCATTTGAAAGCTAATCTGTTTTGGCTTAAAATCCCCAGACAATTCAATCATTACTTTACAAAATGTAGAAAATATGTATTCATTTTATGCCTATTTTTTGCATGTTTGCCTATTATCTTGAAAACAATAATAGATAAAGAGAAACTTTAAATAACAAAAATGATCTGCAAGATGATCTACTAGAAGGTCAACAAAGTAGATATTGTCAGTTGGCTCCTTTTAGGAATATTTGCCCTTATATGACCTTTTGTTTCAATTTTGCCTGTTACCTTGAAAACTATAATAGATATAAAGAAACTTTTAAGTAAGAAAATTTAATAGCAAGACTAGATCTATTTTTAAGTCAACATGGCTGAAATCTTTAGACAATTACCGGTACTGAAAGGAGTTTATTATTGCCCAAGCAAAAACTATAGTAGCGAAAAAATGAAACTTCAAACAGCAAAAATGATCAGCAAGACAAGATCTACAAATAAGTTACACAGCTGAAAGAGTTAGTCCATTCAATAAAGGAGTTATTACCCTTAAATGATGATAATTTTTACCCATTTTTGTTAATTGTGACAAAAACTATAGTAGAGTTAAACAACAAATATGATCAGCAAAAAAAGAATTTTATTCTAGTTTTATAAATTTGGAAAGTGGCTATTGCTGAAGATACACATAGCTATAGACTCATGTCAGAGTGAGGCTCTAGTTTTTATTTAATGGGGTAGGGGGTTCACAGTGTTGGTTCCTATCTAATTTCACATCCAGTTATTCTATCCTCATTTTTTTCTACTCATGCGATTAACAGACAAGATCACACATACTGATGATTAGATATCAGCATGGAAAGTTATCCTTTTGTCTACCTTGATGATTATATTAACATACTCTACATGTATTGACATTCTTTTTTGACAGGAAGAAATATTATCTTGTATTTTTTCATGGTGGTTCAGTAGCATCCCAAATTGCTGCAGTTTTCTTACACCATTTTACCTTGAAAACATAATCTGCAATTCTTTTGTTGACAGGAAGAAAATATTACTTATATTTCCTGAGTAGTTTTCCAACTCCAGTAACTTATGAAAATAAGAAGATGTGGTATCTTAATATGTGTTTTCACCTCATACGTTAAACAACATTGAACACAAGTATTGTCTTTTTTATAATGTAATGTTACATTTGGTATTTTTAGGGTGGTTGAATTTCCTTTTCTGTAGCAGACTTTGTTCCCATAACAACTTGGAAGAGCTCTGCATACTTACCTGTAACAAATATCTTGATTTCCCTTAAGGTATTTGGTTATGTATTTCATGTGAGCTTTGCTTCTTATAGACGTCCTAACTGTGACTTTGAGATGATGAACATTGATAAAAGTGTTTTCCTTTGCTTTTAGTTTATGGATTTGTTGTCATAAACAGTTTAGGGGACCTCAGTGGCTGAGTAGTCAAAATAGTTGAACTTCTGTATCACTAGCCAGTCAACACTAAGGTTGTCAGTTTGAATCCGCATGTGGCAGGTGCTCTTGACTCCAATCTTAATTGACTAGGATTGTCAGTTTTCCAACCCAAGGTGGGTGATTCTCTCCAGGCACTGCAGCTTCCTGCTCCAATAAAAACTGACCACCAAGAAATAGCAAACGGTGCTGAAAATGGTGTTAAAACCAATCAATTAATTAATGAATCATTCATTAGAAGGTTCTGCTAACACTAACATTCTATACTGTTAGAAAGAAACGTGATTATGCTGGGTGTGCTTTTTACTTTTAAAACATATTTGCTTTGAAGTCTTCCTCTGAATTAGATACATTCATATAAAACCGTCAAGAAAGAGATTGTGTTTTGACAGAGTTTAATTGTGTTTTGACAAGAGTTTAATTATACTTTTAAGGTGGTACCAAACATCTTGACTAAAATTAATTTGGCTCGTTTAATTTTCATAAAATTTTGACAAAATATTTACTTTGACCCTTTGACAAAAATATAAAAATTTCAAAAAATTTGAACTACACACTTTATCGAAAAACTTTCATTGGATATTTAGCAGTTTGAAAAACACTAGTTTTGATCATTGAGAAGCTTAATCTTTCCTTTACAATAGAATGTGATTAAAACGTTCAGCTGATTTTTACAGAGTTATCTCCCTGTAGTGTTATGTACCACTTTAACAGAACTAATTTGTGTTTTTGGTGGATTTGATTGTCATCTCAAGCTTCAAATATCCTAAACAATAAGCTTGATCTTTAATCAACCCAATTTTTTTCCTTTCAAATTTAGGGGTAAGTCCTTTCAGTCTTGTCTTCCTTTATACATTGTGGTAAAATGATTATCCAACATTCTTACTAACCCGAATAATTCAGATGTTATATTCCACTGCTTTAAGATGGCTGCAATAATGTGAGTGGGAGAGTCGATCACGGGAGGGACTGATTTATTCAGGTTACATTCTTACACCAAAGCGCAAAACTTTTATTATATTAAAGTCTGTTGTACACAGAGGAGAATGATGCTCACTGTATATTATCTTTAGAAACATGAAACTTTAAGTTATCTCCCCTCCCAGAATATCAAAATATTCTAGTTCTTCATCTTGGTTCCTTTTCTTAAGTTGAAATCTGCAGGTGCTAGAAGGTCATGAAAGTGACGTGAATGTACCTTGGTATTTCTTTCACAAAAATAGGTATATTTAATATAAGATTGTATTACTCCAATGGAAGTAGTTCTGTTTTTAAAACATTATGGTTTGAACTTTTCAAGTTTTAAAAGTGAGAGATCTTCCTCTTGAGGATAATTACATTTGGCAGAAGATTTGTGGCAGAACCTTAACTAAAAATGGCATTCTTTTCTATTATACTTTATCTACCTTGCAATTAAAGTATTAATGCTTATTTTTATGCACCTACCGTAGCGGAGCCGGCATTAAGTTTTATTTTTTTTAAATCAGATTAGTGAATCAATTTGAAAATTTAGATTCTTTAAAACAGTTTGATACGATTTACTCTCTGAGGCTTTACTATACCAAAAAACAATGTTTGACAAATTTTTGTCAATTTTTACAGGAGAGAGTACTAAGAAGTAAAAAGTATTGAAAATTTGAGAAATTGGTATTTTTTTCCTCATTGAGACAAAGATTGAAATGTCATTTCTTCATGGGGAACAATTTTGGAAGTATTTAACCTTGACCTTTCATGAGACGATCTTCATAGAGAGGTTTCAGTTTTTGTCTCGCCTTGACGGAGTCAAAAAGCAAGACATAGGTATGCTGTTTCTGGCAGCGGCGGCTGTGACGGCGACAGCGGCGTCAACAATGTATTAGTTTGTGATTAGGTCTAGTTCATTGTGAACCAGGAGTGGAAGGTCAATGATATTTGGTATGCAGTTGTATTAGCATTGGCACATCTCATTACCATGGAGATTATTTGGCCCTACCCCCTCAGTCAAGGTCTATTGACTTTGAAACTTTTCATTGTTAACATGTATTAGTTTGTGATTAGGTCAATTTATGGGGAACCATTAGTGGTAGGTCAATGATATTTGGTATGCAGTTGTATAAGCATGGGCATATCTCATTTCCATGGAGATTATTTGGCTCCGCCCCCTTAATCATGGTCTATAGATTTTGAAAATTTTGCTAAGTTTACATGTATTAGTTGATGATTAGGTCAGTTCAAGGGGAATCATTAGTGGTAGGCCAATGTTAATTGGTGTTCAGTTGTATAAGCATTAGCACATCTCATTTCCATGGAGAATATTTGGCCCCGCCCCTCAGTCATGGTCTATTTACTTTGAAACTTTTGCTTAGTTTACATGTATTAGTTTGTGATTAGATCAGTTTAAGATGAACTGCTAATGTTAAGTCATTGATATTTGGTATGCAAATTTATTGGCATTTGCAAGTATCCTTTCCATGGAGATTATATAGCCCCACCCCTGATCATGGTTCATTAACTTTGAAACTTTTACATAGTTTACAAGTTAATGTTTGTGTTTAGGTTTGTTTAAAGGGAACGACTTATAATAAGTCAATGGTATTTGGTATGCAGTTGTATTAGCATTGGCACATCTCATTCCATGGAGATTGTTTAGCCATGTACATTCAGTCATGGTTCATCGACTTTGAATATTTGCATTACTTACATGTTAAAGTATTGCTATTTTAATTTCAACATTTGCATTATCAAAATTTATACAAAAAGGCGAGACATATCTCTGTGATAACAGTTTATTTAATATGTTGAGGCTTCTGTTCATATATAGAGAGTTGACACCTTATTATTATTATATAAAGTACCTTTTTAATTCAACAGAGTTCTTGGTTACAGGCCTTTTTAATTTCTTTACAAAACCTAATTACTGGATCTGTTAAGGTTTGCAGAAAATAACTTCTAACATACTTGCAATTTTTTTGGCAAGTTTCAACATAAATACAATGTTGCAATCATAATATCTTATTTTTAAAGCATTTACAGTTGTCTCATAAATATTTTCCATGTTATATAATCTCCTTCCAATTAAACAGGTTAGTCTGATGAGATTTCTCAAGGTCAGATAAGGTCAAATATGATTTATCTACATTATAATTAGTATATGATGTGTTTCACATCTGTTCTGTGTAAATAATTGTATAATTACATGTCTGGGATTAAGTTGTTTTTAACCAAAGTTATCATGGTTATGAAATACCCCAGGGTAATAATTTATATTAGAATGGTTTTTTTCTTTTGATTTCTCAATTTAGATGCTGAAAGGCAATTTTAGGGGGAAGGGAGAAGTGGTGGCCAAATCTTTACAAATTACTGTACGTTTTTGTAAATCTTGTAAAACTCTTATACATGCAATACACCAATTTCTTGTTGATTGAAATGATATAGTTTAGGCTTAAGATAATGTAGAGCTTGACATATTTTCAGTTGTCGAAAACTTTATGTTGACTTAGGGAGCTACCATTTGATTTTTATAGTGGTGGGGGGCTAGGATGAAATTTGAAAAAAAGCAGGACAGGAGTTGTGAGTAAAAAATGAAGGCAGGATGAGCAACTTGGCAAAAAAAAAAAGACAGAATGACAATTTATGTAAAAAAGTCATGATAAACTAATAAAAAAAAAAAGGGCAGGACCGAAGAGAGTGAAAAATAAGAAGGCAGGACAGGGATTACAACTAAAAAAAAAATGCAGAACAAAATTTTTCATCCTAGCCCCCCTCCCCCTCCATAAAAATCAAATGGTAGCTCCCTTAATTTATCTTTAGGTTATTTGTGGTGTTGGGTTGGTGTCTCATGGACATATACTCGTCATCTTCTTTATAAAAATAAGGAGATGTGGTATGATTACCAATGAGACAACTATCCCCCTAAGTTCAAATGAAGTGGATTTAAGCAATTATAAAAGGCAACAGTATGGCCTTCAACAAGGAAAAAAACCCTTACTGTATAGTCGCCTATAAAAGGCCCTGACATGAAAAATATGAAACAATTCAATTGAGAAAACTAACGGCTTAATTAATAACAAAACAATTTATGAAAAACAAATATGACAGACATGAACCAACTACAACCACTGAACTACTGAATTTGTTCGTCATGTCAACATTATATTTTTAAAAGGATTTTAATAGGAAAACAAATACTTGGGTTTTTATGTTGAAGAATTATTGTTAGCCAGAATGTTTGGTTAAAACTTTTATAAAAGAGGTTTTTATTTTCGAATGATTCAATCAGTTTTATTTATTGTCAGGTAATTCAATAGATTTCCAGGTTAGTAGTTGTTTCAATGTGGAGATTGAAAAAGTCGTATCACTTGACATTTTTTTTATGCACATGCCTAGATTATAATATTACACAGGCGAATTAAGCAAATGTTATGATTTAATTAGATTTCCACCTATTAAAGTCAACCATGCTGTTCTAGTTTTACTTCCTCACCCTGATGAAAACCTACTGTAAGGTGGCATCATCCATATGACGATGTTGTACTGATCTCAACACGGCATAGATTTCTGACGTTATCATGTGACGTTTGTTTGTAAAATGAAATTGGAAACGGTAAAACAAAGATCTCCGAACTTATGAGGTATGATATATTATAGATTTAAAATGAAATGAAATAAGATTTTAAAGAATTGTAGGTATGTTTACATCAGAAGACAACAAAAATGACTTTAGACAAAACTATCACTAGATAAACAAATATAAATTTTAGACAATTCTGAATATCTTTCAATTACACTTCACAATTTTGTTTGTAAAGATCCAAATGCAAATGCCAATACAAATGTCTTGGTGTAAGATATATAGTGAAAAATGTAGGTGACAATAAATGATTGTTTACATGATACAAAAATCATGTTTTAATTAGCAATATTGATGGAATCATTATTACACCCCACATGTCAAGCCTTGGTGATTACACAATACCCCCTGGTGAGCCTCTGTATCAGATGAACTTTGTTATTACTATGGAATCACACACTTTATTTAGATGTGAAACATGTGCTACACAGAAATATGGCTGACTTCTGATTGGGATTTGATTTTCTGAAGATTCGGTAAAAAGTGTGTTTCCTCTCCTTTTAACTTTTAAAACCATTATTTATTTTTTAAATATCTTTAGTTTAAAAGAATATTTGAATTTATATCTTTATGTGTATATAAAGTTTTTAGATAAGACATAAAACAAGTGGTTATCATGGTTATGAAGCATCCTTTGGTTCTCAAAGTAATTGTTGATCTAGAGAAATTAAGTAATGAGATTTAGGGGGTTGGGATGGAAGTATTTATTTTAATGTATACATAAGTACTCCAGAAGTTTTCTGTATCACAGGTACTTGTTACATTGAAATTGAAATGCAGACCCCACTTCTTCCAAAGAATCATCTTTGGGGGGGGGGGGGGGGGGGGGGGGGGGGGGGGGGAGGTCATGTTTTTTTTATTCATAGCTTATTATGTATTTTTTAATACCTACTTTCCCAATCAAGTACTTTTGGTAATAATTTCTTTCCATAAATTTTGGTGAAATTTTAGGGCCAATTTCCAAACCAAACATCATATTTTTTTGATTGCATATTCTCCAATTAATGCTTGTGATTGACCCTTCATTTATCATTGTGCATTTACCAGGTATCAATTGAAAATTTCAATCCTGATGTGTGGCAAGAAATTACTTGTAAAAATTGGAAGGCATTAGTATACAAGTTTTATATATAGCGCATTAGTGCAAAAAAATACTAGTAATCTGTTTTTACTGGAGTAAGAATATCTATGAAAACATCTTCCGTTGTTGAAATCTAAATATTGGTAGAAACTACATGATACTTCATATTTGAAATGGTGTGAAACATGCATTTTTCTGTGGAACTTAGTAAGCAGGGAAGCTCCTTATTTACTGCCATTATTTGAGTTTTTTTATTGTATAAGGGAGATAATCCATTTTGTAGAATTTTTGTATTTTTAGAAATAACTAAAAAATCCAATGCAGAGACATTTTTTAATGAAACATGCTTTAATATGATCGATTTGACTGCCTGCTGTCCAGTTAAAAGTGTCATCTCCAACCATGACATGTTACTAAAGGTCGTTAAACACCCCTGTACTGTTTGTTATATACACCTGAAGGAAGGCATCAGGTAAAACAGTTAAAGAATGAAAGTCTTTATGAAACACACCTGTCAACAATTTATCTTAAGACATGCTTTTCCACATGTTTTAATTGCGTCATAACAGTATCTTATATTTGGATGATAACAATGCTCTTTCATCTAATTGTTTTTAACCTATGACTGATATACAAGTTGACAGATTGATTGCATGTACGTAATGGAGAACATCTTATGGTCTCATCATCAAGGCATAAAAGTACAAATTCAGTGTGTTTTGTCTCATTATCCCACAGTTTTTATGATTTTTATGTTTTGTGATAAATGTTTTTTACTGCATGGCTAATTGATTTTTGGCAAACTGACCCATTAATCGTAAGCAAATTGGTCAAGTTGTGCTTATGGTACATGTATATCTTGCTTATTGCTTTAATTACCTACCAGTAAATAATTTTGGCAGTTCTGTAAAATCTTAAAGTTTGTTATGGTTAATGGACAAATGTTATATAAGGTAAGACAGACCTTGTTATATAAGCTGTATAGTATAATTGCTTAAAATATCCACGTCATTTGGACTCTGGTGGAGAGTTGTCTCATTGTCAAGCATCTCCTTAATTTTGTACTTGTTGCACTGAGTAGTTTAAAGAACAGAAATATTTTTACTACTGGCCATTCCTGGTTTGGATGGGTCAACAATCTAATATCCTTAAAGTTTTTGCATTCAGGTAATCCCTGAAAACGAAGTTAATTATTTTCTTTCCCATTGAAATAATTTTTAAGTATTTCGAAAAGAAATTAAATATAGAAAAAAAAATATATAAAAGTATATGGAGAGATGTTGTGTAGGATCAATGAAACAGCAACGAACAACACAAAATACCGTAAAATAATTTAATCATTTAGAGGTAAATTAAGATCTTGAACAATTAAAATATGTCTGTACAATATTTCAGGCTCTAAATCGCCAACAATCTACTAAAGTTATGAATAAATTTAACCGAGACTATCAAAGATCAGCAATCTGAATATTTCGTAGACAAAAACGTTAGGATATTGCTAGAAGACTAATGCATTCTATATTCTAATAATAATGATAATACGAGGTATGAATATCCTGTATTTCTAAAACCTCACAAAAGGCTTGGTATACAAATTTTCATATTTTTCATATTTATTTTACATGGGATCTTTATAAGCCTCTCCATTGAAAAGTTAAGGGGGGATGAAGCATATGTTAAACCCATATCTGTCCTACCATCCATCTGTCGTTGTTCTTCCATATTTTCTGGATGTTGAACATGGTCATTTGTATGCCCCTGTGATGAAAAGTCTCACAGTTTACTTTCTTCATTATACAATGAGGGCGGAGTGACAAAATTTTTCAGAATGTTGGAGTTTTGCCTTTATTTTTGTGGGAATTCGTGATTGAAAGGTATCAGGACTCTTGAATTAATGATTAAGGTGGTACCAAACACCTTGACTAAAATTAAATTGGCTCGTTTATATAATATTTTCAAAAGAACTTGAACCACACACTTTATCGGAAACATTTCATTGGATATATAGCAGTTTGACAAACACTAATTTTGATCATTGAGAAGCTTAATGTTTCCTTAACAATAGAACGTAATTAAAACATTCAGCTGATATTTACAGAGTTATCTCCCTGTAGTGTTATGTACCACCTTAATTTTTTTTGAATCTGGGAAAGAATGCTTTATTTTTTTTCTCAGAAATTTGGGATTCAACCTTAAATATTTTGGGAATTGTGGATGATACCCTCTCCTACTCCCTTTATCATGTCTATAATGAAGTAAAGATGCATGAATGATTTAACTTTTCATGAGATAAATTATAAGAATTTTCTGCTAAAAGTAAAGATTTTTTTTACAAACAGATGAGCGGAATGTCAATCATTACCCAAAGTTTAGTATAGGCTAATTGTGACCTAATGAAATATCAATAATATTTTTTACTTTGAATTAAATCTTTTACAACATAGAAAGTTTGAAGAAATAAAAGCAAGCAAAAACAAGCTTTCTTTTTTAAATGTAGGAAAAGTCTGTTGATTAATCATAAAGCAAAAATTTGTATAGCATGACTCATGATGAGTTCATTTTCAATTAAGCATACAAAAACAAGGAAAAGTTAGAATTGCACCAAGTTTTCATCTTCAAAAACACTTGAATCAGAAGTTGTAGTATGGAAGTGTTATATTTTGGTTAGACATGATTCGTCAAACGCATTGCAGAAGATTTTTGAATTACTGGCTTTCTATAGTAAGACTTAGTAGTCTAAATTAATTTTCCTTATACGATAGGATCTGGAACATCTATGATAATATTTTCTGAAATTGCCAATAGGATATACAGGTGATTTAGATCCTCACATTTTGATCTGGGTGTGAATATTTAAACTGTGTTTATTTTGTTAAAGCAAATGGCTCAATTATTCCAGAAAGTTCTGAACATGATCTCTAACTCCACCAAACCAACAATCTTTTTTACTTCAAATTTCACTTTTTCCTCATCTTGCTTTACTTCATTGGAAAGATATTCCTCTCATAGTTCTCATGTTATAGCTATTTTCAAAGCTTTTTATCAAATTCAAATAGGTTACAATATTATCTTTAAATACACGCTAAACATTTGGCTCTCTCGGCGCATGCAGTGTGTATTTCCAAAACACGCTAACTTGAATTATGCTCATTCTGAATATTCATGAAGTATTTATCACTGGACGTTAAACATTTACTATCCATTTATATTCAAAATGACATTAAAGTGTAGTCATCCTGAATATTCATGTAATATTTGACTCTGGACATAAGAAATCTATCAATCTTTTATTGTATTACATTTTTGCACATGTATTAATGATAATGGTATAGTACATGTAGTGCACTTGTACCTGCTTTCCTAGATCCTCTCATCTATTGAAAGTGGTTTATTATGTTTGATTGTAATTTACTGTTCTGATTGTTACAATACTTTTACACTTCATTCTCTCTACCTCATCAGAGTCATTATAAGTATCAAAGATTGCATTTATCTATCTCTCCCACATCAAAGTGAGTTATAAATATAGCATATACATTGTACAGCCAGGAACAATAAATATTTTGCTGATGTTGATGTAGGAATCATTGGAAATGATATAAACATTGAATAGAAAATATTGATTGGCCTCTTGTCATTTTCTTTGGCAGATGATCCCCTTATGGCAGTAAATTTTTGTTACCGGTATATTGAAGTACATGTTTAAAAAATTTTTACTGCACTTTTAAAATGATTTTAAAAAATCATAAAAAGTGGGTTCTGTACCCCTAGAAACCCCCCCTATCGATCCAATAATGTGTATAACGTCGTCAGTCATAAAGCAGACTAGAAAGAAAATGTTTTACTCTTATATAATTACTAAATAGATATGCATACCTAAACATATTTTCCCAAAATCAAAAGTCTTTGCTTTGTTGGGCAATTCTTCATCTTCTACAAATTTAGGTGTTGAAGTTCTGAAAATGTATGTTTATGAAATTCAGTCGAGATGTTACTTAAATTTATGATGGAGAAAATTATGCAAAGAAATACTCTTTCAAGAGGTCATCAGACTTTAATAAAGTTATTAAATATGTGAAAAATAAGTTTGAAAAATAATTAGAGACCCGTAACATAATATGTGAAAAATAAGTTTGAAAAATAATGGAGAACCAAAATGATATTTGACAAAGTTATTGTGTATCTTTACATCAAATCTTTCACTTGAAAATGTCCATCAGAGGGAACCCCTGTTTTGTTTTGCAGTCTTTAAAAATTAATGCCTATTGTTGTACACAATGTATACAGCTGTTTTCTTGAGTAAATAGTCAAGCTAGAGGGGTTGTATTACAGTGTAATGTGTATTGACGGTAGAACACAAGTGGAGCTACTATTTATTGATAATTATCACCATGTGCTTAACCTTTATCTATTGTTTTTATCTGTCATACAGACTCAGGATAACCAAATTATTGTGCTTTTCATATTCATGCCAAAGCTTTTTTTTTCTTTGTTTTACATTTAATGAATCAGCAACTAAAAACATGGAAAACTTCAAAAGACATCTAGATTTTACATAAAGTCTTTAGCAACTGATTAGGTGACCAAAAATGACAAAATATTGACAAATATACCATACCAATGTTATGTTGGATGATCTTAGAAAAAAGTGACCAATTATCATAGCCACCTTCTTTCCTTGTTTAATGTTTATGACATCACAGAATGTGACATCAATATCACCAGATTTTTGCTTGTAAGGAGAAAAATGACATGTGCCACTAATAGAATAGGAACTGTTTATTTCACCCTTACATAGCACCTGAGTTCACTCCTGGGTTTGTGTTGCTCAATTTTTAGTTTCCAGTATAATTTTATGTCGGCTGTTGTATGTCTATTTTAGTTTTGGTCATAGTGTCAACATTTACATATTCGGCCTAACAGATGTCCCCCTGGAAACTTTGTTATAAACAATGCCATAACATCTGTTCCTGGTGGAACAAATATTCTATATCATTTATTCTGTGAGAAACAAATGCTTTAATATTTGTTCCAGTGGAAATAGTATTCCAGAACATTTATAATGAGTGGAACTTATATTATGAAGAAACTTCTATTTCATGGTGTTGTCTGAGAATCAGACTTCTGGTTTTTTATTCCCCCCCCCCCCCCCCCCCCCCTTTTCCCGAAACTAAAGGAACAGGACCTGGTTTACCCTTCAGGAGCTTTTTGTAGCTCAATCTTTAGTTTTCAATATTGTGTTTATCCAATCCCCACCAACAAGCTTTAAAGTTTTATTTTAGCATGTAATACTGGCTTTGAAATTCAATTCTTTTTTATGTTCTTGCATTAACATTGTCCCACCCCCTTACAGATTGCTGAAATGATAAAAGCTGTTTAGTGTATATTTTGGATACTTCTAGTAACCGGACATCTCAAAGATTGTTTTAAATTAATTTGAAAGATTAAGTGATGTTTTGGCAACGAATATGAATGAGGAAATTGGAAAGTTCAAATTATTTAAAGATAAAAGAACTTTTAGCTTGATGTAGAATCAGGAAAACAAAGGTAAGTTATCTACAGTAAGATTTTGAATGAGAATGGAATAGGAAAAGGAAAAGAAATCTTGAGATTGAAAATGATTGACACATCTGATATATATATATGTCATCTCTCTTTGCACTTTCACATGTAAGTATGGGGAATATCAACTGGAAAACATCTTCATGATTTTGTATTCACTCTGAATCTTAATGAATGAATTTTCTCATCAATAACTTGCATGATAATGAAAAAAAACATTTTTAAAATTCGGTGCATCTGAAGCCTTTAAGCATGAGATGATTATCATTAAAATAAAATATTTTGCACAATTTTTTTTGGTAGGGAAATGTGCAGGTATTTTCAGATTCATTTTAAATGTCATTGAAGGTCTCGTTGTGATAAAGACCTTGAATGAGTTCGATATAACGAACATAAATGAATTGAGGAACCATTTTTCCAGGGACATTATATCTATCTTGTCAATGATGTTGGTCTAATGGATATGTGTATTATATTTTTTGTAGTGTTTGATACATGTACTTTCAAGGTTCTTTGAATTTCAGGAAAGATTTTAATTCTTTTAGCCTGTACAAACACTGGTGTCAGAAAAAGTAATTTATTTGTTATACTGACACTTAAGCCAGATTTGTTCAGCATCAAATCTATACATGAAACATTTAACTTATTTACAAATTACTGAAGTAAGTTCATCAAAACTTTTCCTCAAAAAGTGACTGTTCAAAAGTAAGATTTGATGAAAAATTATCTAAAATCTCATTAAATTATTTTAAAATTATTTTTTTTACAGTTCGCCCTGGAGTACCTATTACAAGACCCGAGATTATTGATGAAGACTCAACTAGTGCCAGACTACGTTGGCAGAGAGTTTACACACCACCATATCGTCATAGTGATCCCATCAGCTACCAGATAGAGCAACAGGAAGCTCCTTACAGAAACTGGCGCCCTCTAGCAAGGGGAATAACCATGACTGAACATACAATTACTGACCTCATGCCCAAGAAGGATTACCTGTTCAGAATTAGGGCAGAGTCACAAAATGGTGACGTCAGTGCACCAACACCACCAATATCATACTACAAATCACCAAGTAGGTTTTTATTACGGGAGATTTATTATTATTATTGGCGGGGTACAACTTTGTGTTGATTTTGTGGGTAGAAGGTATAGGTACACCACACATTTAAATGTTCAACGAGGGGCAGATCCACCCATTTTAAAAAGGGGGGGTTCCCAACCCAGGATGAAGGGGGGATTCCAACTATATGTCCCCATTCAAATGCATTGATCGTCCAAAAAAAAGGGGGGTTTCCAACCGCTGGAACCACCCCCTTTTGATCCGCCACTGTCAACAAAGAACAAATTTTCTATATATAGATATAAGAAGATGTGGTATGAGTGCCAATGAGACAACTCTCCATCCAAGTCAAAATATATAAAAGTAAACCAATATAGGTCAAAGTATGGTCTTCAACAGGGAGCCTTGGCTTTTTGCAAAATCACAAAATCAATATCCTTAAAATTTTACTCAATCACAGAAATTGGTACCGACGAAAATAAATGAATCTGATAGACCTTTTAAGGTAGCTGTGGTTTTAGCATTTATTTCAGCAAAATCCTTCAATTATTGATTGTTGAAGAAAAAAGTGAAATAATTCAAAAGAGACAACTTAATTATGACCTTATTTAAGTAAATATGATTGAAAGAAAAACTTTTATGATAGATTACTGTGAATTAAGAAATTATAGCGAGGTTTTTATTAATGTGAATAATGTGACTGGGTGATTATCGCAATAATAAGAACTCGCATTCTGATATCTGATGCATATATCTGTATGCAGCTTTTACTGAAATCGCAATAATTTATCTCGCATTTATGTCCATTCTTCAAAAATTGCAAAAATAAATGCACGCAATAATTTCTGAATTAACTGTACTCTGTATTTTTTCTATTTTTACATTTTAAATGTACATTTTATATCAAAGAAATGTAATATTGTAGCAGTATAAAACATTGTAAGAGGACTTTTGTTACAATTGATTGTTATATTAGGGATTAGTAACAGAATATTCTTTACTACTAATCTAGCTATTTGATATTTTTATCTAACTTGGCTGTTGATTTTAATGCTTTTGTTCAATTATATCATATTGTGTTTAAATATATTTGTGTATTTGTTTTCTTTCAGCAAATGAAGTTGATATTGAAAACAAAAATGTTGATTTGAACAATTTACCACTGAAATTAGAAAACAAAATATTTACTAATCTGAGGGAAATAGATGACTGCTTAGATTCAAACAAAAACGGCATATGTGTCAAAGATGACCTTAGAACCACCCAGAGTCTTGACCTTGAAAACACCAAGAGTGTTAAGTCACATGACGCTGATAATCAAAATAATAATGAAGCAATTGAGACTGATATGAAAGAAGATAAAGTTAAACTCAATGATGATCCAGAATTGTCACATGATTATTCTTCTAACTCTTACAAAAATGATAATGATGATTCTGATACTGATGAAAATGATTTTCAAGGTAAAAAAAATCTCCCATCCTGAACTCCTGATCTTTGACACCAAAATAAACCTTGATTAATCTCTGGTTGATCTTTGACCTTCGACCTTGAAATTTATCACTTCTTTCCCTGTCTATTACCAAAAAAAATTTCTGAACTTTTGATTTCAATCTAAAAGTTTTTGACCTTACAGTCTTAATGAGTAAAAGATCCTAGCATTGAAATTTATAACTTTTTTCCTGTCCATTTCCAATAAATTTATGACTTGTGACCTCAATCACACCCTAAACGTGTTTGACCTCGCAATCTTAATGATTGATCTGAGTTATTTTAATGACGTCTTCCACATCTCCTCATGATGCATGAATTTCTCATACATAAAGTTTCTATTTTTAAGTCGACTAATTATTTTTGACATCATTATTTTTCTTTCCTTTTTGCATGCTTTCATTTTATTTATTTCTGCACTTTTGGTTCAGTATTATAAGTATTACTTTTATTTACAGATTTAACATCAGCCATAAATGCTTTTCCTTTATACTGGTGATTGGTTGTGTTTTTATTTTAGTGAGACATTTAACATGTTTAACAAAATATTGACATTGACATTGAATCCTAATTAGTCTGGTGGAATTTTGATAGATATAGAGTGATTTCACCTGTTTTAATTTTTTTCACATGTACAGTCAAACCTGTATATAAATTGTAAAGGTCATCCTTAGGACCAAACAAAATTGACCTTATAAGAGGAGTGACTTTTGATTGATTGATTGTTGGTTGCTAAATGTCCATTGGCAAATATTTCATGCATGTTCAGGGTGAGAGTGACTTTTGAATTCAGGTTTATAATACATAGGTATTAGAACAGTGGGACAAGAAAAAGATGACTTGACAAGACAGGTTTCGGCTAAAAAAAATGTGACCTTTATAGCAGGTTTGACTGTATACTTATTTCTGATCATTAGAAATTTTTAGGTCAACCTTTAGTTTTACAAAATAAAATTGAACTAACCAATTGGTCAAAAAAGTTAACCCATGAATTGTTAATGCTACTTAATTTGCCTAGTGAGATGCAATGCTTATGTTCCTGTTTTTTGATTGGTTTAACCTGACTGTGTTCAGTCAAGAAAAAGATTTATTCACTAGGGAGACCATTATAACAACTAGACTAGAGGCTCCTTGCTTGGAATAGACACAGTTTGTTTGTTGACTAGAGGCTCCTTGCTTGGAATAGACACAGTTTGTTTGTTGACTAGAGGCTCCTTGCTTGGAATAGACAGTTTGTTTGTTGACTAGAGGCTCCTGGCTTGGAATAGACACAGTTTGTTTGTTGACTAGAGGCTCCTTGCTTGGAATAGACACAGTTTGTTTGTTGACTAGAGGCTCCTGGCATGGAATAGACACAGTTTGTTTGTTGACTAGAGGCTCCTGGCTTTGAATAGACAGTTTGTTTGTTGACTAGAGGCTCCTGGCTTGGAATAGACACAGTTTGTTTGTTGACTAGAGGCTTCTGGCTTGAAATAGACGGTTTGTTTGTTGACTAGAGGCTCCTGGCTTGGAATACTAGTAGACAGTTTGTTTGTTGACTAGAGGCTCCTAGCTTGGAAAAGAAACATTTTGTTTGTTGACTAGAGGCTGCTGGCTTGGAATAGACACAGTTTGTTTGTTGACTAGAGGCTCCTGGCTTGAAATAGACACAGTTTGTTTGTTGACTAGAGGCTCCTGGCTTGGAATAGACACAGTTTGTTTGTTTTACTAGAGGCTCCTGGCTTGGAATAGACACATTTTGGTTGTTGCAATGTTGTTAATGAATGAACAGCTGTCACTTAACTAATGATGTAATGTTATAACATTAAGAATCTGCATTTGTATATACAGTGAAACCTGCATAACAGAAACATGCTTAAACCAAAAATCAGTCTAAACTGCACTCTTGTAACAGGATTGGAAAGAACATTCTTTAATACTTAAACCTGTGTAAACAAAACACCTGTCCAATATGGACAAAATTTTCAGTTCCAAAAAGTTCAGTTTAGACAATTTTTTAATGTAACTTCTTACTGTAAACCAACAAATTTTCACAGGTGATTTATTTGTGTGACTTTTTTTGAAAAATGAAGCAAAATATAATTTGTAGCATTAATCATTTAAATTGAGGTGCTTCTCCTGTATGAATACATCAACATATAATATGGATAGAAAGAAAAACTAAAAAATAAATCGTCGGAAATTTGACTAGAAAGGGCTAATTGTGAAAATAAGTTGGTTAACAGTATATAGTAATATACAAAAATTGCATTTGAAAACTTTTTAATTATTGAATTTTTAGTTTTGATGTACATTGAACGTTGCATGCATTCTTTATATATTCATTGGCGGTAATGCTTATATCTTATCAGTGTGATCCTTTGAACATTCAGTTTATGAAATAGAAGATATTAAATGCAGTCATTTTGAAGAATTGTCAGATATCGGTAGTTGGGACAACTAAAAATTGGTGTTTCAGCAATTTTACTTTTTATGGGAACAAAAGTCTAGTAAAATATGGCCAAAACAAAAAACATGTTTGGAAACTGAAAATCTGACATTTTTGGAATCACTGTAGATATAGTATTGTTATGATGTAATCATCTGATTGGCTTTTAACAGTTATCTGGCATCTTGATGAAATTTAATATTAACCTTAGAGCTTGAACAGCAAGAACCAAACCTCGAATCTGGACAACTAATCGTGAAACACAGAACTTCAAGAATTTTCTGAGAGTCTACGATCTTGCTTCGAAAGTTGAATGATTATTTAAGAAATTATAGTGGAAATTTCGTCATGGTGATATTTCAACTTCCAAACAAGGACAGAAGCTCAAAACTGGACAACAGATCGTTAAACATAGAACTTTAAGAATTACAAGACATACGATCTTGCTACGGAAGTTGAATTATATTTAAGAAATTTAAGTGTACATGATATTATGAATATACCAAGCTTGAATGGGTAGTTCATTGTATCATCAATCACATAATAATTAAAAATATAAATCATTGATGTTTACAGCACCATCACCCAGAACTCCTAGGAAGACTGTGGATTATAAATTGTTTGAGCAGGATTATTCTGTACCGTCCAGATGCTATGTTGACCACCTAACGACATTCAGTAAGTACAGTGGTTGATTTAGGGGATGTAGAGGGAATTTTCGAATTCTGGATATGCCCCACAGACCCCTGGCAAAAACTAGAGAGAATTTCTAAAATGAATTAAATACCAGAATATGATTTAACAGTAGAGCAACTTGACTTTCTTTTTTTCAAAATAAGGGCTATTATATTTAAGAGATCCATCATCTGGTTTCTGATTTGTATAAAAATACATGAGCTATAAATGCCTAAAATGACAAATGTAAAAATTTAAATGAGAAAACTAACTGCCTGATTTATGTACAAAACAATAAACGAGATACAAAAATGATATACAAACAACAACCACTGACTTAAGGCTCCAGACTTTGGACAGGCACATACAGAAGAACCACTGACTTACAGGCTTCAGACTTTGGATAGGCACATACAGAATGATCATCTGTATTATAAATGATATCTTAGTAGCTAATTAAGATTATCTGATTACAGTCATTACACCCCAAATTATAATAATTATTTTTTAAGCTTTAGTTCAGCATGTTTTTATGACCAAAATTTACTTCAAGTAATTAATAAAACAAAAGATATATAGAACTGCTTTAAAAAATCAAAAGACTAAGTTGAAGGGGGTAAAACAACCAACACAAACAGCAAACTTTTTAAGACTGAGCAACACTAACCCTGTCAAAAACTTTGGGTGATATCTGGTGCCCTCAAAAGGTAAGCAAATCCTTCTGATCATGTTACACCTGTTGTACAAACATTACTTCAGATTTAGCAACAAGAGCTTGACTCAAAACATGAGATGAAATGATTTGCACAGGATAGATACAACTGGAATATGTCTAATGTTTAAGTTACTTCTATTACAAATTGAGGACATTCAAATATACAAATAATAAGATGTGGTTTGATTTCCAATGAGACAACTATCCTCCAGATACCAAATGACATAATGGTAAACAATCACAGTACAGACTTCAACAATAAGCAAAACTCATACCAACAATGAGCAAAACCCATACCAACAATGAGCAAAACCCATACCAACAATGAGCAAAACCCATACCAACAATGGGCAAAACCCATACCAACAATGGGCAAAACCCATACCAACAATGAGCAAAACCCATACCAACAATGGGCAAAACCAATACCAACAATGAGCAAAACCCATACCAACAATGAGCAAAACCCATACCAACAATGGGCAAAACCCATACCAACAATGGGCAAAACCCATACTGTACATTAATCTATACAAAGCCATATTGACAAAATGTAGAACAATTCAAACAAGAAAACCAACTGCCTGATTTCTGAACCGTAAAAACAAATATGATAGACAACAACTGACAACAACCCCTGAATTTCAGGCTCCTGACTTTGGATAGGCACATACAGAATGTGGCATGGAAAAACATGTTTGCATGCTCTCAAAATTGATATAAGAAATTTGTAAAAAGACAGGGGTAAAAAATAAAACTAATATTAACTTCCTTGTTAATTACTATCTAGTTCCACCAAGACTGCCATTAGATAAACCAGATATGACAGAGAATGGTCCATCAACTGTAT
Organism: Mytilus californianus; assembly: GCF_021869535.1. Classification (NCBI taxonomy): domain Eukaryota; kingdom Metazoa; phylum Mollusca; class Bivalvia; order Mytilida; family Mytilidae; genus Mytilus; species Mytilus californianus. The sequence goes on from NW_026262582.1 coordinate 9,380,314, forward strand.
CCCTGCGATGGAAACCTGCACAGGTACCAGAAAGAACCAGAGAAAAGTACCCAATCACATACAGTATTGAAGTGAAGAATCCACCAAATTTTGAATGGAGGGATGTTGAAGCTGGTCTTACTGGTCTTTCACATACATTAAAAGATATACATCCTGAGATTGATTATATGTTCAGAATCAGGGCCCACAATGAATTTGGAAGTAGTGAGGCAACACTTCCTGTTTCTCTATACAGACCTATAGGTAAGAATTTTTCTTCTTATACATGACTAAGGGTGCATGAATTGTACGTTCAGAATTAGGGCTGAATACAATAGTAAGGACCAATGCATCAGATACCATTGTTTAATTTTGAATTACAATGCTATTTTTTCTTCCTTTCCAGAGCAAGTTCAAGTTTAAATCAAACAGCTCTGCCAAAAATTGTACCATGTGGCTGCTTATATCAATTTGAATATAAATGTATGTGTCAATTACAGCATTCATAGATAATAGTTTGACAAGATACCAGATTTTAATGTATGCAAACAAGATTGGAATGAAAAGTACCAGTTTACATTATATTTTGTATTCACTTAAGTCCCTTATATTGATTTATTTATATTTTCAGAGGTAGAACAGTTTTATGATGATGAATATGACTCTGACTATGAAGTTCCATTTGTTACCCTTGGAGATTGTGGTAAGGTCAAAGTTCACCATGCTCTATGTCAACTGTTCAAAGTGACATGTGACATAATATATAATTTACATGTACAGTTATATTAATTTGAAGTTATCAGAATGTGTCAATTATGAAATTCATTTTTTTTTTAAATTTTTGCATGCTCATGGCAACCGGTGAATGAAACTATATACACACAGGGAGAGCAAAACAAGCATACTTGGTAAATGGGGAAAATATGTGGATAGGGCAACCTTTTTTGTTTGCTTTGTTTCCATGGTTTCAGAGTCATGCAATTGTTAATAAATTTAGAAAAAGAATATGGTGATTAGGAGACAAAACTCCTCTTCAACTACTTTTCTTGGATGTCTATGCTTTTTCATCTGCAGAGGGTCTAAAAGGACGTCTACCATATTGCAATTTTAAGTATCTTAAATATTGATATAATAGTTGCAGTATTGATGCGTAAAAAAATTTCAAGTAGATCTAGATTATGATTTCAAAATATATATGCTTTAGCAATGTCTGAACAGTACAGTATGAGAGTCTGAATGAAGTTTACAGAATAAAGAATGATGAGCAAAAAAAAAAAAATAATAAGAAAAGAGAAAAATTAGCAATCATTAAGAATAGAGAATATTACAGTGCTAAAATCTAAAGAATACAGAATAATGGGCAAAAAGCAATGAAGAATAGAGGAAAATGGCTTATGATTTGAAATAGGATGCAGATAAAACTGATGGCGATTTAAATTTTCATGAATACAAGGGTTACTTTTGATGCTGTAATTTTATATTTATAGTGACACAAATAAGTCGCTGTTTTTTGAGAAAATATTTTTGCTTTCTGAGATGGTTGACTGTAGAAATTAATAGATTGACAAAGATAATTAAATTGTATTTCAGAAGCTCCTATTGAAGAAGGTACAGTGGTACTGACATTCCAGAATGACTTTAAACTTATAACAAGGCACAAAATATTTATAGAATTATTAAAAAAAATATTTATATCATGTCAAGGCTGTATTCACTTATTTCTTTGCAACTTGTCAGTTCAAAAATAAGCAAAGAAATGAAAATCAAAGATTCAAATGATTTTGGTATTTTGTGAAAACCAATTTAAGAAATATAGTTAAGAACTTAAGTTTGTGCCTTGTTCTTGTTAAATTATATGCTGTCAGATTTTCCAAAGTCTAACATATTTGAATCAGTTTATTTCTAGTAACTTTTCCTTTTACACAAATTAAAGAATTGGGAAAAAATGTATTGGAAGTTGTACTAATGCTTCCTATATGATTTATCTGTTAACTCTTTTATGTAGGAATAATTACTGATTCAAATGTCAACTTACTTGAATTTTATACAATTCATCCATCTGATTGGCTAATACATTGCCTCTATCTGGTAAAGCAGATCTAAATCAAAGTACTTACATACTGTTTAGTGGGAAGTATATGCTGGACTTTTAAATCATTAGACAGTGGCGGATCCAGAACTTTTTATAAGGAGGGGCCAGCTGACTGACCTAAGGGGGGCCACTCCAGTCATGCTTCAGTAATTCCCTATATAATCAACCAAATTTTCCCACAAAAGGGGGGCCCAGGCCCCCACTTCCCCCCCCCCTGGATCCCCCTATGTTAGACATGGTGATGAATAGCTAACAACAGACTTTGATATAACCACAAAGATTAGTATACAGATTGAGGGATAAAACCATTTAAATGTATGGAATAAAAATCAACATTTAGGGATTTAATTATTTGAAAACATTTGAAGTAAATTGAATTCTTTAGCAAAGAAAAGATGTATTTTGGATAATTTTTTATTGATTGATTTTCAAAACTGATATGGAGTCTATAGAATCTGCTTTATTCAGTAGAGGTGCTTCATTTCTTTATAACTATTTCAGCACTTTTTTAATCACAATTTGCCAGCATGGTGTGAGCCGCTAATTCTTATATTGCAGTTTACATGGACTACTTTTTTGGAGTTAGAATAACATCGGAGCATGAACCATACTGACAACTCACGTTGAAATATGTTCCATTTATAAAAAAAATATCCTTCCAAATATTTCTTCTTTGTTGTACCTAATTTATAAGAAAATGTATAAGAGATGTTTATTGTTGTATTCTCTCTGCCTTTCTGTTTTGTATTGTTGCAGTAAACAATCTATTGTATCCTTTCTGTATTTGTTGTAAAATTAAACAATTTGAAAAAAATGTAAGTGGATAAATTCCCCTTTAAACTCAGGGGAGATAATTAATGTTAAGATTGATCTTAACTAAACTAGGTTTATAGAAATTATTATAACTAATATTTTCACTTGGTGTAAAAGAATGTTTAATTTTGATATTCAAGGAAGTATTTTTCCACTTTTTGATAAAAATTTGTACTAATAAATTATAATAGTTTTAGAAAAACCTAGATTCTGTAAATATACAGAAGTAATACATAATTTATAACTATCATGATTAACCATATCATATTAAATTGGTCATAGCAGATGATAGCATTTAATCATTAATATAAAATAGAAAAGTTTGATTATTTGCTTTTGAAGTTATAGATAATTTTGAAACTAAATCCACTAATTTTTTAATGATTTTAGACAGGATAAATTATAAATAATAAACTTTGAAAATATCTTTTTTTTTTTTTTTATCTAATTTCATTTCATCATACTTTTGAAGTTTAAAAAAAATATGATTGCCCCCTACACTATTTATTTCAAGTTTTTATATTCATGCAGAAGTTCATTAAAAGAAAATTTTAGGTTAAACCATTTTGTTAATAATTGTAGCAAATCTTGTATGTGTATAAGATTAATTTCATTCAAATTTTACTCATAAATGTTGCTTGTGTACTTATGTGCCTATTCTGTGCTTTGAAAAAAATATTCATGCAAAATTTCAAAGCTGTTAGCACAAGATGCAAGGTTTTAAGCATTCATTTCAAAACTTTTGTCTTGTTCTGCTGTTATTGTTATTTTAAGTTATACATGACATCATAGTTGTATACTGTAAACCAATTTATTTCTGTGTGGATACTTTATTTTGTGATTAGCATACTTTTAGTGACCTATTTTCATGATTTTTCTAAATTCAATGATGCAGTTATGCTAGAAAAGATCTAAGTGGGACATGCACAATTTTTTTCTACTTCAAGTCACTTGAAAAGGGCTTGTGAACATTAGTTGGTTTACAGTTTTTCGAAAGGTACAATCCATTAAAAGATATCCAGAAGTAACCATATGCTACTATAACAAATAAAATAACAAAAAGGTACAGCACATTTTTTTTTTACAAAAAAACATTTTGGGTTACAAAATAGTGACTTAATTCTGAGTGTTAAGATAAAAAATCAATACAGTTATTTTTGGAATACCTCTTGGAATAAATATTGTCTGACAAAATCTACTCTGATTTACAGTCCCACCTAAATTACCAATGGAAACACCGCGACTGACAAGCGTGACAGGGGAGAGAGCAATGTTACACTGGTTGTCTGCCAGGATACCAGCCTATGCCAAAAAAGTTCCCATCACATACATTGTGGAGATTAAAGAAGACAATATGCCAGGTTTCTCACACTTCCAGAGTGGAATTATTGATACCAAATTCCTTCTTGAGGGACTTAATCCTAATATGAGTTACCAGTTTAGAGTAAAGGCAGAAACCCAGTTTGGTTGCAGTGATCCTACATTGGCTATTTCTCTGGATAGAAATAAAGGTATTGTCTGAATTCATGGCAACGGTTAATGAATTATGGGGGAAATGTTGAATCGTTAATTTCCCTGAAGAAATTACAAATTTAGAAACAAAGCAGTTATGCATTCAAATTTTGATAGGAATTAGTATGTATTATATACATATAAAAATGAGTTGTCTCCCATTTGTGCAAGACTTACACCAGGGTATGTATTCACTGGAAGTTTCCTTTGTAAAAAATCATATAGTTTTGAAGGATTAAAGCAAGTTAATACTGTTTGACAGCTGCTAAAAATAGAGCAAAAGTAAACTTCAGATCTGAGTATCACTGAACAACTGAGGTTAATTTAGGTTTAAAAAAATTATATAAAAAGTTTCGAAAAACTGGCATTTTGACTTTCACGATTTTCAAAGGTTGAATAAGAAGTTTTCAATTTTTATATGAAAAAATGTACCCAGACAAATGCCAGATAGGATATAAGGGCTATTCCATTAAAATGTATGTGGGAGGGTAGGAAGGGACTTTCAAAATATCCCTACAACAAAGAACCATTTTTTCTAATAATTTTGCATAACGGTAATGGACGCATACTGAAAAAAAAACCATGACCCACATTCAATAATTAAACTTCCCTTTCTACCCTCCCACATACATTTTAATGGAATAGCCCTAACTCTTTTAAAACTTGGTGGATAAAAAGAGGGTATACCAGAAACCATATTGGTTAACTGTAATTGTGTTTTACTTGTTTTCTTAAAAAAAAAAACAATTATGAAATGTATGAAAATAAAAATACCAATGAAAAGGTACAAATATTTGAGAATGTATATGTTTACAGAGGAGGAGGAGTCAGAACTAAAACTTGAGGATGTACGAAATCTAATACAAACATTACAGGGTATGTAAAGTGTGCCTCTCTGTATCCATGGTAACAACACAATCCCTCAATTCTTGCACTCCTTGAAAACACAGCTGACGCCTTCTTATATACTGTTTGTATTGTTTTTTTCCTCCAAAAACTGGCCTTCAATTTTTCCAAAGCCAATACCTCGGTCAATCCACATCTCCATTTTCCCTAATCTTAACATATCACAGGTGTGTCGACACAGCGTTAAACCATTATCAATCAATAACTGTAAATTTTTAATTATTTGTGTGGATTTATTATTGTAAATGTTGAAGTGTTGACAGATATGTAAGATTGATTATTGAGATTTCAAGAAATGCTGCACACTAATAATGCTTTCAAAATTTGAAATATGAGTTTTTATTATTACGAAATTTATCCCATCACATTTTTTGCAAATATAAAAACTTTAGAAAAAATTTCTAAAGGACTAGGCCCAGTAAGAGCCCTTTTTGGCCCCAAAATATGGCAGTTTTACAAAATTGTTAAATTGTAAATTTTTAGCTATTTATTGGAAAGAAGACAAAAACCATCTGAAAAGTGACATATTATGGCATATTTAATAGATTTTTCATATTTAAGCTTGAATTTGAACGTCTTTAATGACTAAATCAGTTCAAATCTTTCACATAAACTAATTGAATCGACTGAAGTAGACACTTAAGTGTTTAAAAAGTGTCCAAAATCTTTCATCAGATAAACCTGAATTTTGAGGCCAAAATCGGCCCTTACCGGACCTACTCCTTTACAGTAATCCTTTTCTTTTTTTTTAATCTTTCATCAGATTATCTGAGGTTGTTACAAGAACATGCCTTCACTTTGCCACAGGGCAGCGGTAAAGAACTAACTGTTCACTTTGTCACAGGGCAGAGGTTAAGAACTAATTGTTATACGACCGCAAAAAATTTTTTGTGGTCGTATATTGGTATGACGTTAGCGTCGTCGTCGTCCGGCGTGTCGTCGTCCGGCGTCGTCGTCGTCGTCGTCGTCGTCCGGCGTCGTCTGGCGTCGTCCGAAGACACATTGGTTTTCGCACTCTAACTTTAGTTTAAGTGAATGGATCTTTATGAAATTTTACCACAAGGTTCAATACCACAAAAGGAAGGTTGGGATTGATTTTGGGGGTTATGGTAATAACAGTAAAGGAATTAGGGGCCAAAAAGGGGCCAAAAATAAGCATTTTTGTAACTTCCAGACATAACTTGTGTGTTAGTGTATGGATCTCTCTGACATTGTACCACAAGGTTCCATATCACTAAAGGAATGCTGGGATTGATTTTGGGGGTAATTGCCTCCAAATTTTAGGAATTAGGGGCCAAAAAAGGGGCAAAAAACAAGCATTTTTCTAGTTTCATGACAATAACTTGTGTGTAAGTGTATGGATCTTTCTGAAATTGTACTACAAGGTTCCATATCACAAAGGGAAGGCTGGGATTGAGTTTGGGGGTGATGAATCATAATGGGGGTTCAAAAAATTTTGGGGGGGGATTTATTTTTTTTTCCTTTTTTTTCTTTTTTTCCTTTTTTGTTTCTTTTAAAATTTTCCATTATAAGTTGGTTATTTCTGATTTATATTTAAAATCAAATAATAATGATATGGTAGGAGATACACACCAAACAGGATGTGTAAATTATTATATAATAAGTATTGTGCAATAGCAAGAAATTTTCAATTGCACAGTATTGCACAATAGCAAGAAATCTTCAATTGCACAGTATTGCGCAATAGCAAGAAATCTTCAATTGCACAGTATTGCGCAATAGCAAGAAATTGTCAATTGCACAGTATTGCGCAATAGCAAGAAATTGTCAATTGCACAGTATTGCGCAATAGCAAGAAATCTTCAATTGCACAGTATTGCGCAATAGCAAGAAATATCCAATAGCACAATATTGCGCAATAGCAAGAAATTGTCAATTGTACAGTATTGCGCAATAGCAAGAAATATTTAATAGCACAGGATTGTGCAAAAGAAGATACTTCCTATAAATTGCTTATTTCTTGACCAATTTCAATGGGGTTTTATTCTTGATTTCATGGGGTTCTTTAATATGCTGAATCTAACCGTGTATTTAGTTTTTGGATTTTGGGCCCCGTTTTTAAATTGGTCCACATTGAGGTCCAAAGGGTCCAAAATTAAACTTTGTTTGATTTCATCAAAAATTGAATTATTGGGGTTCTTTGATATGCCCAATCTAACTGTGTATTTAGATTCTTAAATTTTGGTTCCGTTTTCAAATTGGTCTACATTAAGGTCCAAAGGGTCCAAAATTAAACTTAGTTTGATTTTAACAAAAATTGAATTCTTAGGGTTCTTTGATATGCTGAATCTAAACATGTATTTAGATTTTTGATTATGGGCCCAGTTTTCAAGTTGGTCCAAATCGGGGTCCAAAATTAAACTTTGTTTGATTTCAACAAAAATTGAATATATGGGGTTCTTTGATATGCTGAATCAAACCATGTATTTAGATTTTTGATTTTTGGGCCCCGTTATCAACTTTGTCCACATTGAGGTCAAAAGGGTCCAAAATTAAACTTTGTTTGATTTCATCAAAAATTGAATTATTGGGGTTCTTTGATATGCCGAATCTAACCGTGTATTTAGATTCTTAATTTTTGGTTCCGTTTTCAAATTGGTCTACATTAAGGTCCAAAGGGTCCAAAATTAAACTTAGTTTGATTTTAACAAAAATTGAATTCTTAGGGTTCTTTGATATGCTGAATCTAAACATGTATTTATATTTTTGATTATGGGCCCAGTTTTCAAGTTGGTCCAAATCGGGGTCCAAAATTAAACTTTGTTTGATTTCAACAAAAATTGAATATATGGGGTTCTTTGATATGCTGAATCTAACCATGTATTTAGATTTTTGATTTTTGGGCCCCCCTATCAACTTTGTCCACATTGAGGTCAAAAGGGTCCAAAATTAAACTTTGTTTGATTTCATCAAAAATTGAATTATTGGGGTTCTTTGATATGCCGAATCTAACCGTTTATTTAGATTCTTAATTTTTGGTTCCGTTTTCAAATTGGTCTACATTAAGGTCCAAAGGGTCCAAAATTAAACTTAGTTTGATTTTAACAAAAATTGAATTCTTAGGGTTCTTTGATATGCTGAATCTAAACATGTATTTAGATTTTTGATTATGGGCCCAGTTTTCAAGTTGGTCCAAATCGGGGTCCAAAATTAAACTTTGTTTGATTTCAACAAAAATTGAATATATGGGGTTCTTTGATATGCTGAATCTAACCGTTTATTTAGATTCTTAATTTTTGGTTCCGTTTTCAACTTTGTCCACATTGAGGTCAAAAGGGTCCAAAATTAAACTTTGTTTGATTTCATCAAAAATTGAATTATTGGGGTTCTTTGATATGCCGAATCTAACCGTGTATTTAGATTCTTAATTTTTGGTTCCGTTTTCAAATTGGTCTACATTTAGGTCCAAAGGGTCCAAAATTAAACTTAGTTTGATTTTAACAAAAATTGAATTCTTAGGGTTCTTTGATATGCTGAATCTAAACATGTATTTATATTTTTGATTATGGGCCCAGTTTTCAAGTTGGTCCAAATCGGGGTCCAAAATTAAACTTTGTTTGATTTCAACAAAAATTGAATATATGGGGTTCTTTGATATGCTGAATCTAACCATGTATTTAGATTTTTGATTTTTGGGCCCCGTTATCAACTTTGTTCACATTGTGGTCAAAAGGGTCCAAAATTAAACTTTGTTTGATTTCATCAAAAATTGAATTATTGGGGTTCTTTGATATGCTGAATCTATCCATGTATTTAGATTTTGGATATTGGACCATAATAGGTGAATGTCCAATTTAAAATTTTTAAGTTCTTAGACCACATTCAATCTGTGTTAGAAACCTATGCTGTGTCAAATATTTAATCACAATCCAAATCCAAAGCTGTATCAAGCTTGAATGTTGTGTCCATACTTCCCCCAACTGTTCAGGGTTCGACCTCTGCGGTCGTATCAAGCTGCGCCCTGCGGAGCATTTTATTCACTTTGCCACAGGGCAGATGTAGAGAACTAATTGTTCACTTTACCACAGGGCAGCGGTAAAGAACTAACTGTTCACTTTGTCACAGGGCAGAGGTTGAGAACTAATTGTTCACTTTGTCACAGGGCAGAGGTAGAGAACTAACTGTTCACTTTACCACAGGGCAGAGGTAGAGAACTAATTGTTCACTTTGCCACAGGGCAGAGGTAGAGAACTAATTGTTCACTTTACCACAGGGCAGAGGTAGAGAACTAATTGTTCACTTTACCACAGGGCAGAGATAGAGAACTAATTGTTGTAGTTAAAAAATATGGTTTTGGTATTTTCCAGACAAAGTAAAAAGACCACTGATAGACTTAAAAAGAGAGGACCTTGAAATTCCACAGGCAAAAATCAGAGATGCTGCTCCTAAAGGAGGTTAGTATTAAGGTCAAAGAACCGTTCAGGTAAAGGTTAAAGGTCAGAGGTTACACACCTTGATATTCCATAGGCAAAAATCAGAGAAACTCCTCCTCAAGGAGGTTAGTACTAAGGCCAATGAAAAGTAAAGATTGAAGGTCATAGGTAGGATGGTTGGGACTTACAATTAAAGGTAATGTGAAGCTTCGCATAAAGTATTTGATACAGGACTTATTTATTTTGATAATATAATGAGTTTTGAATTGAGGTTTTTTTTATGCATTTTTAAAGTGATTTTGTTCTATTGTTTCTTTTTCTTCAAGGGAATGAAGATTGTGAATATTTAAAAATGTAGTTGGTGTTTATTACATTTTTTTCCAACTAAACTGTTTCTTATGATCTCATCCCTGTTTCAGTGCCACCTAGGATGTCGTCCTCCCGACCTCTAATTACCAATCACTACGGAGGAAACTTGCTATTGACGTGGGGTCCTGCACGTGTGCCATCCTATGTTAAAGGTTCTTCATTAAAATATATGGTAGAAAAACGGGAGCCACCACATTCAACTTGGACAGTTCTCGCTGATAATTTAGTAGACAATGAATATGATGTGACTGGATTGAACCCAGAACGTGATTACATGTTTAGAATCCGAGCCAAAAACCAGTTTGGTGCTAGTGATCCCACAATGCCTTGCAGTGTAATCAATGTCAGAGGTATGCTGTTTAAATATTAATTTTATTTTCATGAGGAAACTTAAAATTTGAATGATTATGTACAGAAACAAATTAATTCTTTCTGCATTGATTTTACATGGCAGGGAATTAGTCAGGCATTGTACATTTGTTCCATTATATTTCTTATTTTATGGTATTCAGATGCTGAAATATTTTACAGGATACTTAAAAAAGTTGTTTTCATCTTTGTTTAAAAGACTAATGAGTGTTTTTAGAAATAGAATAAAAACCCTGTTCCTTTACTTTTAAGAGTGTCAAGATTTTCTGTTGGGAATTAATATACCATATCCGTTCATTCATTCATTCCATTGGATGAATTATAATTATAAAGCTTAAAATTTCCTTGATTTTATAGATGACTATGTACCCCCAGTATTCAGCAGATCACAGTCCCGGGACAGTGGAACACCAAGGATGTCTCGAAGATCCTCTATAGAGAGTCCACTTGTCCTCAGCAGGCAGATATCACTTGATGAAAGTGATGACATGTACAGAAGTGGTATGTATTATTCACACTTTAAAATCATCAGGTTTTACTAGGTTTATATCTCCCTTTTGCAAAGTTTGTTCAGCTATTTGATTATGTTTAATAAAAAGTAGGTAATGCCAAAACTCCTAATTAGCAGCATTCTAGGCTATGAATTGACACCAGGCACAATTATTTATGTGTTTTGGTACTTTTCAGTTGTCATATCTTCCTGCTGATACACATAATTAATATAGCTTCAACAAACAAAGCTCCTTTGGAGCTATTGTGTGTAGAGACCGCTTTTCTTCAGTTTTCTCTCTATTACTAATTTGTAAAATTGAGAATGGAAATGGGGAATATGTCAAAGAGACAACAACCCGACCAAAGAGCAGACAACAGCCAAAGGCCACCAATGGGTCTTCATTGCAATGAGAAAATCCCGCACCCGGAGGTGGTCCTCAGCTGGCCCCTAACTAAAATTGTGTGCTAGTTCAGTGAAAATGGACGTCACACTAAACTCCAAAACATATAAAAGAACTAAAATTAAAAAACATACTAGACTAACAAAGGCCAGAGGCTCCTGACTTGGGACAGGCGCAAAAATGCGGCAGGGTTAAACATGTTTTGTGAGATCTCAACCCTCCCCCTATACCTCTAGCCAATGTAGAAAAGAAACATATAGCAATACGCACAGTAAAACTCAGTTTAAAAGAAGTCCAAGTCCGATGTCAGAATAGGTAACAAAAGAAACTTAGCAAAATGACAATGATACATAAATGAACAAATGACTACTAACAGTTACTGACATGCCAGCTCCAGACCTCAATTAAACTGTCTTCATCATATGAAAATCAAGTACAATCCCTCCCGTTAGGGGTTTAGTATCATACCATCATAAAATATATGAGAAGAACATAACCCGTATCATGCCAACAACTGGTTTTAGAATAAATGTGTTTATTTCCGATGCATGCAAAGATGTGTTTAGTTTTCTAAATTTTATATTCTGTACAGTGTTCATAGTATTTGGAATTTGGGTAATTTTAATTTTACCATTTGCTATACTTTCATGATTAACATTGAGTATTATATTCATTTTGATAAAACAAGAAAAATTTCATTTTATTGGAATAATAATTAATAAAGATTATTTTTACAGAGTAAGTTGATGTATAAACTTCTTTTATATTTACTAAACTTAGTAGTAAATACATTGTACAAGTAAATTGTATGTGTAATATTATCAATGTCAATCCTGATGTATCAGGCATTCCTGATGATATCAATATCAGTCAAGGCTGCAAAAGCTTTATCAAACCCCTAATCTTTATTACATAATATTGTGTGAATAACGTCTACATGAAGTATATCATAAAATGTATAAGATATATGGCTTTTTCAATGTCACACACCATATCAACCCTCAGCAGCACTCTGGGGATCATTATGGTGTCTCAGTTTGATTCCAGTGTGATACTGAAAAAGTCATGTGATATTCTCTATTTAAGATAGCCTTTATTACTACAATGATTTATTGTACCTATCATCCTCATTTAAAATCTACCAAAAAATTAACCAAATAAAAAATATGGAGATGTGGTATGATTGCCAATGAAACAACTATCCACCAGAGACTAAATGACATAGATGCTAGCAACTATAGAATTGTGTTCATTTTCTTGATTGTTATTTTTACAGGTATGCCACCAGAATTTAAATCAACAGTGGAGGAGTTACAGTATGGTGTATTAGGGAAAACAGCCAGAATCAACCTAGCTGTCAGGGGTTTCCCACTTCCTGTTATAGAATGGACATTCAAGGGAAATAACTTGTCTGATAAAAACAAATATAAATCTATCATAACACCAAGTGGAGTTATCACCCTTGACATATTTAACCTCTGTTTGGATGACATTGGAGAATATAAATGTACAGTGGAAAACGACAATGGCATTAAAATTATAATTGTACAACTAGAATATGCAGGTTAGTAATTATTGGTGTTCAAAAATGATGCCAAGCTATGTCAAAAATATGTAGGAAAGAAAGGTTATAAATAGATTAGATTAAATAAATAAATAGATCTGTGTGTTTGTGTACCATAGTGATATCACTTAACCAAAAATTCCAAGTTCATGAACTTTTTTTCCATTTTCGACACAATGCATTTTTTATATATTTACACAATTATTGTAAGTATACTTTTTTACAATACATGTTCTTACACAATTCTCATTTATAAAAGTTGGAGTTATTGTGATTAACAATAGTGACTTCTCAATGTTAATGTCTTTTATCTTGTTGCCTTTCATATCTGATGTCTTCTAGCTTGTTGCCTATCATATCTGATGTCTTCTAGCTTGTTGTCTTTCATATCTGATGTCTTCTAGCTTGTTGTCTTTCATATCTGATGTCTTCTAGCTTGTTGCCTATCATATCTGATGTCTTCTAGCTTGTTGCCGATCATATCAGATGTCTTCTAGCTTGTTGCCTATCATATCTGATGTCTTTTAGCTTGTTGACTATCATATCTGATGTCTTCTAGCTTGTTGCCTATCATATCTGATGTCTTCTAGCTTGTTGACTATCATATCTGATGTCTTCTAGCTTGCTGTCTTTCATATCTGATGTCTTCTAGCTTGTTGCCTTTCATATCTGATGTCTTCTAGCTTGTTTCCTATCATATCTGATGTCTTCTAGCTTGTTGACTATCACTGTCTTCTAGCTTGTTGACTATCATATCAGATGTCATCTAGCTTGTTGTCTTTCATATCTGATGTCTTCTAGCTTGTTGCCTATCATATCTGATGTCTTCTAGTTTGTTGCCTATCATATCTGATGTCTTCTAGCTTGTTGCCTATCATATCAGATGTCTTCTAGCTTGTTGCCTTTCATATCTGATGTCTTCTAGCTTGTTTCCTATCATATCTGATGACTTCTAGCTTGTTGACTATCACTGTCTTCTAGCTTGTTGACTATCATATCAGATGTCATCTAGCTTGTTGTCTTTCATATCTGATGTCTTCTAGCTTGTTGCCTATCATATCTGATGTCTTCTAGCTTGTTGCCTATCATATCAGATGTCTTCTAGCTTGTTTCCTTTCATGTCTGATGTCTTCTAGCTTGTTGCTTTTCATATCTGATGTCTTCAAATTTATTGCTTGTCATATCTGATGTCTTTTAGCTTGTTGCCTATCATATCTGATGTCTTTTAGCTTGTTACCTTTCATATCTGATGTCTTCTAGCTTGTTGCTTTTCATATCTGATGTCTTCAAATTTATTGCTTGTCATATCTGATGTCTTTTAGCTTGTTGCCTATCATATCTGATGTCTTCTAGCTTGTTGCTTTTCATATCTGATGTCTTCTAGCTTGTTGCTTTTCATATCTAATGTCTTCTAGCTTGTTGCTTGTCATATCTGATGTCATCTAGCTTTTTGGCAGTCATATGTGATGTCTTTTAGCTTGTTACCTTTCATATCTGATGTCATCTAGCTTGTTACCTTTCATATCTGATGTCATCTAGCTTGTTGCCTTTTATATCAGACGTCTTCTAGATTGTTGCCTATCATATCAGATGTCTTCTAACTTGTTTGCATATCATATCAGATGTCATTTAGCTTGTTACCTGTCATATTTGATTTCTTCTAGCTTGTTGCCTATCATATCTGAATTGCTGTCTATTTGAGATAGAGCAGATTTCTTCTCATAGATATTGAAACCTAACGTATGTGTTCTGTTAAAGGTGTTGATGGATTGATAGCATCAACAATTGTTAAATTTTGTGATTAGGTTACAGTGGTGAGACATATCTGTGTGATTACATATTTTCTCTAATTCTTCATCAATTTATCCCTTTCTGCACCGATTGTATAAAAAAATTTAATCAACATGTGGTTCGTTTGATCTCAGTTCTTCATTGGTTAAAATACGATTGTGACGTCGAATTTTCTTGCTTTCCTCTGAATTTCCTATTGTGATGGCATGAAAAAAGGGGACCATGCCTGATGACGTCACATAGAAAGAACACATCTTTTTGCAGATCATTCGAAAAGAAGGAATAAATTTACCTGCGTATTGTTTGAAAATCATTAGAGAAACAGATTCCACCACCAAATCTCGTGTAATACGATATTTATCCACTCTCGACAGTTAAATTTTAAATATTTAAAACGCTCGGTGCGCCTCGCGTTTTAAATTTGAAAATTTAACTGTCTCGAGTGGATAAATATCGTATCACACTCGATGCAGTGGTAGAATCTATATATAATTAATGCCTGTAAAAAAGCAATGTAATGTTTGATGGTTCTATGGATTTATCTATTTCCGTTGATTGAGATATTTATGATTGTAAATGTTTTATTTCATGGTTTTTTCCAAAGTCAGCATACATCTCTTTTGAAAACTTGTTAATAGTTGAACATTTAAATTCATACTTAACCTGTATCTAAGAAATAAAAAAAAATTGATATCCCACGAATGATAATGGATCCTCAGTAATCTATATTTTTATTTTTTATTTCTAGATGCACCAACATTTATTGAACCGACAGAAGACATGTACCTAGACAGCCACAAGAGTGGTAGGTTTGACTGTAAAGTAGATGGCATTCCATATCCCAAGATACGTTGGATGAAAGATACCCGACCAATAACTGAAACCAGCCGATTGAAGATACAACATACCAAACCAAACCAATGGTCTTTAAGTCTGAATGATGTCATTTCATTGGATAGTGGCTTGTACACATGTGTGGCTGAAAATGTGGCAGGAAAATCCATATCTTCTTCAAATCTGTTTGTTGATGGTAGGTGAAATTAATCAATCGGAATGGCATGTTTGCTACTGTGGATTCATTTACTTTCCTGGGTACCAATCTTGTGGATTGAGGAAAATTTTATGGATATTTGATTTCGTGGTTTTGCCAAAGTCTGCGTATAACCTTATATTTGTAAATCGTTTGAAAAATTAATTTCGTGGTTTACCTGTACCCACGAAATCCACGAAAATTGGTATCCAATGAATAATAATGAATCCACAGTAAGTCACTATGCTATCTGACGTCACTTTGTATGTTCAGTGTTACAGCTGATTATCTATCTTATTTTTTCTGAGGTATAAGCATTCATATACCGGTAACTTTTATTGAAAATACATTCATAAATAATGATCTCTTATATCAAGAAGTGTCTAAATTGATGGTTTGTAAGATTTCATGAAAACAAAACAAAAACCCGTAACATAGAATTTGCAATTTCAAACAGATTTTTCAGTAACTGAGCTTTTTATGACATCAGCTGAATTCATGAGATACTTTATGTTTTAGTTTTTGGTTGCAAAATTACTAGACCTATGGATATATTAAAAGGTCTACAGAGTAAAAATGCAAATAATTATAACCTTGAAAGTAAGTTGGTTTCTAGTATAAGAAAATAACAAAAAAATAAAAGATGCAATGTTAACATTGCTGATCAATTCTTCAAGTTTGAATAAATTTTTCTTCCACAATAAAAAACATTATTCTCAGTCTTTGTATTTAAATGTGTTGATTATAAATGATGATGTATCAGAGTGTAACTGTTTTTATCATAGAATAAGCCATTAAGTGAAATATCATTTATAAGATATATTTTTTGAAATTTTATTTTCTTCTCATATAGCAAAATTATGTTGTAAATACAGACTGATTTGTTTGATTATTTCTCAGTTTTGTAAAAAAACACCAGAAATATTGAGAATGCTAGTTATTGTCTGTCTAGTATTAGGAAAATTTACTGACAAAAATTATTGAAATTTTCAGATGATAGTGATAATGAAGGTAAAAATCCTGTAGAAGAAAATCAGTTTCCATAGCAACATCCCTTTTCCATAATGACCTCATTCTGTGTGCCAGCATGTTAATATTATATCACATTTTAAGACATATTCAAGATCCATTGAACTCAATTTAAAATATTTTGTATTCCCCATTAGAAAATCCTTTCATATCTCTTTGTTTTCCATTACATTATCATGGCTATGCTGGGTAGATTAATTATTTCTCCCATCATACCAAAAACCATATCAGTCTTAACCATTTTTTCTGCAAATTTAATTTACTTTATTTTTTTTTTGAGCTATTAAAAAGATTGTTAGATAATTAAATCAGTATTTGGTAGTGAAACAGCAGGATTTAAGTTAACTAACATTTTTTTAATACACCTTTTATAGATATAAGAAGATATGGTATGAGTGCCAATGAGACAACTCTCCATCCAAGTTTGCATGTTTTGCTAAATTAAAATAGATTTGACTACTTGCAGAAAATTTGGTTGGCACATGAAATGGTTCAGTCAATAATTATTTAGATATGGTCACTTGAATAGTATCTATTCCACTAATGTGTGAGATATTTGATTTAGTTTCCAGTGAATTAAGTAATTTTCCTTCTTTATTCTGTTGTATTCTAATGTTTTCTAGTTTTTAGCTGAAAACAAACGACATGATTTATATGTATTTTTTTTTATTTTATTGATATATTCATATGTAGAAGGTTCCTTAGACACTTTAACATCATTACATGTAATGACTTTTTGAAATTTATTGCAAATAAAAAAAAAAAAAAGGAAATTGCTTCATAACCTGTCTTCATGAAAGGGAGTTCAGTTCTCTGACTTTTAAAAAAAAAGTGTTTCTTTTTTTCAATATTATTTGACATTATTTAGTTATCTATCTTGTAGAAAGAGAGAAACAATTTCAAGAGTACAATCAAAAATGATAAGGTGAATTAAAAGGCAATATATCATGGCCAAAAAAGAAAAGCAATGAAAAGACAAACAACAATATCAAAACATTAGCATACTGTCATGGAAACCTTATTTGTTCACATAATAAAGAGTATCATGGCTACCTGGCATTCTTTAATGATTGGATTTATTTGAAAGTTAATATTAAAAATTGAATCAAAATACCGGAACATGAAATTGTGAAGAGTAAAATAAAATATCATCAATAACAAGAAGCATGTCTACCCTCTAAAGAAATCTGATGTTGGTGGCTTTATTTTCTTTCATAAAAATTGCTCATCAGCAAATCTTGATTACATGTTATCTCCCACTTAAAAAATAATTCTGCAAAGGGAATCTCCCACTTTGGAGGTTTTAAGAGTTACCACATAGATGATCCTTAATTTTTTCATGATAAGCTGAACCATATAGGTAGAATTATGTTATTTACCAAGCCACAGCGGCCAAGGTTGTCAAATATATACTTTAATTTGTAGAACTTGAGACAACAACCAAACAAATATCTTTCCGTGAGGCTGTGTTTGAAGATTATTACTATCCACTTGAGGAGTTAGGCCGAGGTCGGCATGGAATTGTCAGAAGAGTAATACAGAAATCATCTGGAAAGGAATATGCAGCTAAAATGATCCCAGCATGCAATGAGGAACTGAAATTTTTCTTTGGACATGAATTGAACAATTTACGTCATATTAATAACCAACGTGTTCCATCCGTAATTGATGCTTTCCAGTCGGAGAGACAGTTGGTCATTGTAATGGAACTGTATCCTACGATCTGCATGAATGGTTTGAGATTGCATGGTTGAGTGATTTATGCATGACCTTTGAAGATGCAGAATAGATTTGAAAAGGTGAATGGTGATTATTTCTGTATATGTTGCTGCGTTTTTAAATTTTTTAAAAAGGTATGCCTTGGTTTGGAAAGTATCCTTTACTGAATAAAGACAAGTTTCTGTCGAAAGGTATGTTAGGTAGTTTTCAAAAAAATGAAATTGCAGAGAACTCTTATTTATTTTTGTTCAATTTCTGTTGATAAGTATCTCTAATCCTGTGTAATAACAAATATTTAGCCTGGAAAGCACAATATCTTCATGAAATGAAGACAAATTTTATGGAGAAATTCTCTTTTCAATGTAGTTATTTCCTTTGATGGTTTATCAAAATAGTTTGACTCCTTTCATCAATATTAAAGGATAAACTCTTACATTACATCATTAGTACAAAGGGGAATATTGTAGCACTGCTTTACCTAGTTATGTAAAAATAAAGATGTGGTATATAATTACCAATGTCTACAATGTATGTGTCATTAAACTTCTTCTTAATTAACATGCATTTTTATGATCTGATGTGTAATTGTGCTTTATCAATCTTTTTAAAAAAATGTTTGATTTTTAATTGCAGCTAAGTGCATGATACTTAAATGGTAGTACAGAAGCATGGAGTGTGTAGTACTGATTGTAATTACATGTGTAGTATCCTATCCTATCCTATGTTATGATGTGTGCAGTATCCTATCCTATCCTATGTTATGATGTGTGCAGTATCCTCTCTAAAACTAACAATTTAGATTTGATGTTCACAGACTTCTAATTTTAATTATTTTGTTAGATTGTTTTGAGTTTGATTTTTTCTAAAACTTAGTTTATTTATATTTACATCACACGAGTACAAATACAATAGGCACAGACTTTCACAGTAAGATTGTCCGAGTTTTGTTTTCATGCCCAAAACAATGGGTACTTTCTTGGAAAGACCATTGTTTTTGCCAGATTTCTTGACTCATTCATTGACCAGCAGGATGTCAGAGTGTAAAGTTTTATGTAGATTGTGTAGAGGGTAGGCCTTAGTTATTAATCTGACCACCTATTAAAGTGCTATCATAAAAAAGAAACAATTCTCTTTAGAAGTCTGTGAATAGCTGATTCAGTCAAAATGCCAAAATTCAGATTTTTTTCCATATTAAATAAATTTGGTGCACATAACTTTAATAAAGATTTTATAGCCCTTTTCTTATCAGTAGTAAATATATTTCTATGCAATTTTAAGAACCCATTTGGACTTCTCACTTGCCTTCTTTGGTCTTCAGGAAAAAAATTAGTCACTCTCCCAGGAAAGATTTAGTTTTAAATGAGTTTACAGAATAGAGATTAATGGCCAAAATAAAGATAATTAAAAATAAAAAGAGAAAGATTAGAAAATAAGTAGGCAAAAAAGATCAAGAAAAGAGAAAAATAGGACGCTTACATATTTCCTTAACCAATTTCATCAGTGTCAAAGGGAGATCACTGATAGACCACATCTTGTCCCAGGACAAATGGACTGAAAGTGAGGCTGTGAAGTATGTCAAGCAGCTCTTGGAAGTGCTCAGAAATATCCATGCATCAAGCATTGCTCATCTTGATATCAAGGTAAAAAATATTTTCAAGTAGTTTTTATAGGGAATTTCTAAAATTCCTACCATTAACAAATTTTAAGTGAACATTAGACACACGTGAACATTTCCTGATGCACTGAAAATAGAGTAATACTGTATAAATATCTTTTTAATATTGTTTAGTTTTGCAGCTGATTTTGTTGTTTCCATAATATTTAAGGATAAAGACGGAGTAGGACCATTTATCCATTTTATCAGTCTTGAATTGACATTTAAAATTTTGAAATGAAAATTTTACATCATTTTTTCCCTAAAACTTTAAGAAATCTAAAATAACTTATATAATATTTTTTCCAGCCATCAAATATTTTCCTCTCAACCCCCGATTCAGATCAGATCAAACTGATAGACTTCGGACTGTCTCGTCACATGTCTGTGGATTATGATGTCAAGTTAAACTATGGCACAGAAGAATTTACCTCCCCTGAACAGATTAAAAATGAAACTGTTTCCTCAGCATCAGATATGTGGAGTGTTGGCATTCTGACTTATATTTTGTAAGTAAAGCTAAAGATCACTTTAGCAATAAGCATTTGGTTACCTGTAATTATCTGCCCCAAATAAAACAAACCTTTGAATCATATCATGACCATTTACTATGTTGTTATGCAATATTTTGATATTTTCTGGGTATGGTTATCTCCCCTTGATGATTCAAAGTTATGAAGTTGTGTCCCCTGTTGAAGAATATTGCTGCAACTTCAGCAGATGATAATTAGAGTATCAAGCCTCTTTTTTTGTCTAGCCTGGGATGAAAGCCGTTGAAAGCGAGACATAGGTGTTGCTTTTCTGGCAGCATTGCTTGCAAAGGATGCATCAACAATTGTTAAGTTTTCTGCTTAAGTCAGTTTGATAGGAACTACTTGTGATAGATCAATGATAATTTGTATACAGTTGCATTACAATCAGTACATATCAGTTTGACAACTATTTAAAGGCCATGCCCCCTGGTCAATGTCAAGAGACTTTCAATCGATAAGTAATTTTCAATGCTAAGTTTTCTGCTTAAGTTAGTTGGATATGAACTTTTTGTGATAGATCAATGAAATTTCTCAGACCTGCCAACTATCCCGATTTATGGGGATATCCCCCATGAGAGGTGTTGACCTGAATTTTTAAATTTTTTAATATATAAGCTGAACACCTCAAAACAGGCATTCAAATGAGTTAAAAGGGTATTCAAGCACATATATACTCATTCAATCAATACTGTAGTAAATTAAGAACACTTATGACAATATAAGAGGAGTATTATGTCCTATTGCGCTTAAAATCCCCCATGGAGATTTTGTAAAGTTGGCAGGTATGATTTCTATAAAGTTGCATTACTATCAGTACATATCAGTTTGGCGACTATTTCGAGGCCATGCTCCCTAGGTCATGGTCCAGCAATTTTGAATTGATTAGCAGTGATGCTGTCTATCAGATTATCTTATTTCGAGTTTCTGCTGACCAGGGAGACATATCTCTGTGTCAACAGTTTATTTATTTGTTAACATTGTGACATCTTATTAATAGTTCAGAATATAAAACTTCCCTTCCCTTCACAGTTTAACATTTAATCAAGAATTCAACTTCTGATAGAAAGCATTTAAAAATTTTGTGGATATATAAACTGTCCCTGAACTGACTCTCTTTTATGAATAAAGATGCTTAGAGAGTCCACATTTTAATCAGCATGCTTTTTTATCGAATACTTTCCTTTGTATTATATGTTTCTTGTTATACATGAAATTCCCAAAATATAAATGTTTGTAATTGTGTTCATTTCAGATTGAGTGGTGTATCTCCATTAAGGGGAGACAATTATTCTGAAACATTGAAGAAAGTGATGGAAGGCAAAATAAACCCATTGGAGGAGAATTTCAAACATGTGTCAGAGGATGCTATAGACTTCTTAGCAGAACTTTTAGTAGTTGATCCATGGTAAGGATGAAAGTGTTCAGTGTATAGCTCTATAAGTGCCTCGTTGTGATTTGAGAGTCAGATCAGCTTACTGTCTTATGAATGTTTATTTTCCAAGTTACTTATTGTCATGTTGAGCCCTTTCCATCCAACTTTGCGGCATTTTTGTATGTACTCATATAAGCTTACATATTTTTATGATTTCTATTTACATTATTTTTGTAAAAGATGTGTAAATGAATTGCTCATGAAAATTACCAATAAATGAACTTGTCTGAGAAATATTTATTCTGCATTTTAAAATATCATTGAAATAAATTTATATGATCACTGGTCAGTGCATGTGATTATAGTTTTCACCTCTCACTATTAGGTTTAGATTGAACACATATATTTTGTCTATAATTCCAACAGAATCGTAGAATCAACAATCAAAATAAAAATGCACTCAATAATTTCAAATTTTATAGTACAAGAGAATTGGTAGTCAATAGTACATTTTAGTTATCTCAATTTTCATGGATTTCATTGGTAAAGGTTAACTGGGAATTTAACTCTTTAACCAAGGAACAAATTTTCTATAAGCTTGTGGGCAGATTTTGGCAAAACCACAAAATCAAATATCCACGATTTCAAAGTGAAATATTCCCTCAATTCACAAAAATTGTTAATTACGAAAACAAATGAATGTATTCAATTTCAGTATTAACAATAAATGCTATTTTTAGACTTGGTATAACTAAGATATTTTTCCTGTTTACAGTGATAGATTAACAGCTGCTGAATGTTTACAACATTCTTGGATAAAAGAGTCAGCAGAGAAGAGCAACAGTCCACTTGACCTTGGCCCACTTGTTTCATTCCAAGCTAGTGATTTAGCACAGGTATGTAATGGTCAAGGATACACCGAATCTTAAATTTATTTGTTTACTTGACTTCCAGTTTTTCATAGATTTTCAGACATGCGAATTGATTTTTATGAAAAAGTTAAGTTTATGTAAACTATAGTTTTGGTTGAAGGTAGCACACCTTGAAGTTTTGGCCACATCAACTAGAAAGTTTGTACACATATTCATTATGATGTGAACTGTTTCTAAATACATATTATTACATTACTAATATGTTTCATAAGAATTTATACTTTTATACTTTAATACTGAAAACAATTGCCAGGCATTGTAAAATTATATTTTATTTCTAATAAAATGCAACATTCATGACAGCATGCTCTTCCCATAACAACATCACAAAAATGCAGAGTAAACAAATGAAATTTTGATATTACTGGTAATTTAATGATTGTAGAATATAAATGTAATTGTAATAATCAAATGATTTTTTTTTTGTAATTTTTACATCGAATGACCGTGAGGGCATTCCGGTGTATTGCTGTCGCATAGATTTCCATTACGTAACTTTCGTGTTGGGATTGTAACCGATCTATAAACATGATAAATACGCGGACATTATCGAGTGCAAAATAACATTCCTTATCGCTTGTTATAATTTCATTTTTTCAATGGATACTCCTAAAAATATTTTTTTTAGAACATAAATTAATAATATGAAAATGTTTTGTCGTTAAAAATATATATATAAGTAAAAAATCTTTAGTATCTATGCACACGTACAGAAAATTGCGGAAGAATATCTCAAAAATGAGAGAGCGAGGACTGATAACTCTGCATGGGAGATTGAAAGTTTGGCAGGAAAATATGAATGCCTACTCAAATCCAATCTATTAGAAAAATCGAATCATTACAGAAGAGTGTCCACCATGCACTTGCACTGCACTATTATTAATATAGTAGAATAGAATGATATACAAATGGATGAAAATTATATATACATGTAACTGTAATATAAAAATATTAATATAATATAGAACAACAAACCAGAGTATACTTCAATATCATATTTATTACGGTGAGGTTGAATTCCCTGTCATTTATTCATCATCCACGTAGGAACTTGTCTAAGAAAAAGAAATTATATCTGTACATTAACCTCACTTTCAGGTATAAAGATGTGATTTTTTTTTCTGAGACAAGTGCTTGTGGCCATCCACAAGAACTTGCAGTCATCCGATGTTCAGTACTTCAGTACTTTGATATAGGGTTGTAAAAGCGTTGATTCGCAGTAAACACACTTTTAGTCTGAAGTGCTATTGCTACACCCCAATTAAATAACAAAAAAAAGCATTCAATTCTTAAATAGAATCTTGCCAAATTAAGGTTTCAACAAAGATATCAGGGTTCAGTGAACATGGAAATGTAAAAGTATGAGTGGGGCATGGTGTCTATTTGACACATATTCTTGTGGTGCTTTCATATGAAAATAGTGAAAAAACTATACACCGTAAAAATAACTGAACATGCTGTAAGTGAATTTGTTTTATCTTTTTGCAGAGAAAAGTATCAAGTTTAAGAAGCATACCACAGTTACACTGTCTGACATCTGTTCTTGAGCAAACAGTCCCTGTAACCCCATTCACAACATCCAAAGATAATGAATCAGGAAGTCAAACATACCCTGATTGTGAATACTTTGGTGAATATGTAGACGAGGAATCCTGGTATGACTGGCAAAACAGATACCACAGAGGTCCAGGGGCTAAAGTTGTGCCACTGACGGAGGCTGAGTACTTAGCAAGAGTCCCTGGATTGAGGACCACACGCAGGATGACAGATGTGGATGATGAGGACGTGGAGGCAACAGTCAGACGAAAAACATCAGTGATGGAAGCAGATCGGGATATCCATGAGGATCCGTGTTTACGTAAAGAATTACAATATGGGGTAGTAGCTGATGATGTAAAGCAGAGGAAGAAGGCTTCAAAAGATCTATTTCCTAAAGATGATACGAAAGGTATTGATGCTTTTTGATTGGTTGTTTTCTAAATTGTTGACAATTTTATATTATTATGGAAATACAAAAAGTTATTCAATGTCTCTAAGTAATACAAAAGTCATGTTATAAAACAAAATAAGAAATTGATCCTGCTATTCTTTAGTTGTAAACAATTTTTATATCCCTGCTCCACTAAGTGAGGTTATACTGGTTAACTTCTATCTGTTTTTCCATTCATCTGTGCATTACACTTACTGTCACAAATTTTCTCAGCAACTAAAAGTCATAGTTAATTGATATTTTGCACCCAGCTTCATCTGCTTATGCCACATCCTATAACAAATTGTCAAAATAAAAATAAAAAGATGTGGTATGATTGGCAATTCTCTCTACATTATATTGAAAATGTAGTCTACTAATTATAAAGAATCCAGAGTACTTACTTGATAAAGAGCATTGTATTTGTGGTATATTTTCCTGCTCACAATGTGAATTTCTTAAGAGTCTGACTGATAGATATAAGAAGATGTGGTATGACTGCCAATGAGACAACTCTCCATCCAAGTCAAAATTTATAAAAGTAAACCATTATAGGTCAAATTACGGTCTTCAACACGGAGCCTTGGCTCACACCGAATACATGTATTTGAAACTTCAAAATATTTGATATTGAATGAAATTTGATTTCAGATGAAAATCCACAGATTGTGACCAAGTTCCATGATCTTGCTTTTACTCCTGGAGAAAATATTGTCCTAAGGTGCACTTTGGATATTGACGAACCTCCAGCAGTAACGTGGTACAGGAATGAAGAACTAGTATCTGAGAGTAGTCGTATTTATATTAAAGTAACAGACAATGGCACTTTGCTGACAGTTGTCTCTGCTAAACCATATGATTCTGGAATATACAAATGTGTTGTGAGAAGTAAAGGAGGAAAAGCTACTGCAGCTGCTAGAGTCTTGGTTGGAGGTAACTTTAATATTTAATACTTCAAACTAAGATATTAGTATTATGCATTTTTAATGAAGCAGGCAATAATATTTTTTTTGCATTTTAATTGTTACTAGTTACATGTAAAATCACAAAAATACTGAACTCCGAGGAAAACTCAAAAGGAAAGTCCCTAATCAAATGGCAAAATCAAAAGCTCAAACACATCAAAAGAATGGATAACAACTGTCATATTCCTGACTTGGTACAGGCATTTTCTTATGTCGAAAATGGTGGATTGAACCTGGTTTTATAGCTAGCTAAACCACTCACTTGTATGACAGTCGCATCAAGTTCCATTATATTGACAACGATGCGTGAACAAAAGTAACAGACACAATAGGTAAAAATGTCAAAAATAGGGTTACAGCAGTCAACATTGTGTTATAGTACATTTTTAATGTACATAAATCACATTGATTAATGTCACACTGTTGTCAGTTTGTAAATTTCAATAATAATTGAACACATTCTATATTGACAATGATACTTTCAGTGCTGTTTTTTAGCTGGATATTGGTTAATTTCGTAATCAGTTTTCTAGATAGAAAATCAGTTCTATAGGGATCAAAGAACTCTTGATGGTTGTATTAAAGGAGCCATCTTCATTTTTAGCTCAAAGGGCCAGTATGAACTTTAGCCATCACTTGGTGTCCGTTGTCTGTTGTTGTCAGTTAACTTTATTTACAAGGCTGTTTATTGGGGTTAGTAGCTCTACTCCTTTTGCCACAATCATCATCTAGTTTAAGAATTGTTTCTGATGACCCTGCCTACCAACCAACATGGCTAAAAATAGAGCACAGGGGTAAAATACAAGTTTTGTTTAATGTCTTGAAAACTATAGATAAAGAAAATCTGACAGAGACAAAATTGTTCAGAATGATGAGATCTACCCACTGTTTATTTACATCAAACCTGTCAGATGACCTCTTATAAGAGTAATTGCTTTATTTTAACAAATTTTACCAATTTATTTCATTTTTGACTATTATCTTGAAAATTATTATAGATAGACAGAAACTTTAAATTGCAAAAATGATCAGCAAGACAAGATCTACAAATAAGCCATCATGGCAGAAATCATCAGTCAAACAGTTGTTGATGTTATTGGTCCTTAAAGACGATATTTACCATTTTTTTTACTTTGCCTTCTCACTGCTATTATTTTGAAAACTAATATACATGTGTATAGATAGAATTTTTAAAAAGCAAAAAGATCAGTATAGATAATATTGTCAGTTCTCTCCTTATAGGAGTAATTGCTCTTAAATGTAATTTTTAGCCTTTTTGTGTTTTTGGCAAAAACTAAAGAAGTTAGATAGAAACTCTAAACAGAAACAAAAGAACAGCACTACATGTTCAACAAAAAAAAAAAGAGACTTTAGTCATGAATTATGTTCTAGTCTAATATGATGAAGAGTAACTATTGTTGAAGATGCACATAGACCTAGGTGAGCCTCTAGTTTTTTAGCAGAATCAGTCAACAAGATTGTCTTTCCTTGTTGCTCATTTGTTTCAAATCAATTTTGATATTTTGTTCTATTTAATCACTGAACATGCTGAACACATGTACAACCAATCTTTAACTCAAATTAAAGATTGCATGCATATGGGCCCAAATGTGGTAGTATTTGTCTTGCAAGAAAATGATATATCAAAGATGTTTTTTCAGCTTATTTTAAAAAAATTCAACCAAACTGGTGCTGTTAGTTAACTCTTATTTCAATATTCTGCTTTTATTAATGTTTGAAACAAACAAAAATCATACTTTATTTTTTGGTCCAAATTGTAACAATGTCCCTTTAATATGAGGATATAGGATATAGATTTGTGTTACTTGTACATTTATGACTTCAATTTTCATACATTAATAGTTTGAATCTAATGAAACACTTTAAAAGAGTTTGATTAAGAAGTTGTATTATACAAGCACAATATTTTCACATTGAAGATGTTCCTAGTCAGCCAAGCAGACCAGTGGCAACACAAGTATCATCAACACAAGCTTTGTTGCTATGGGAACCTCCAACAACCAATGGAAACTCTTACATCACAGGATACAGAGTTGACTGCAGAAAAACAAGTAATTTTATTGAGTATTTTTTCATGTATGACCATTTTAATAACTTAAACCTGGGTTGAGATAGATATTTGAATCAGTTACGCATTTTCAATGGTTAGTTTCATTAATGCTTTTTAAGCATTCTTGTGACATAAGTTAAAATAATCTATGTTACTTCGAAGCTTAGAATATATTCATGTAAAATAGTTGGCACAACATGCCAGTGATTTGTAAGAGTTATTTCCCTTAACTTATGGTATAAATCAGTAAACTAAGATAAGTTATGTGAGGTGATCTCCCTTTGGTAATTATGTGTCAACAAATGTCACACTTGTAAGTATAGAATGTCTTCATAATGCATGGAAAGTATTGTCTGTAATCCATTGGTCAGGAAATTACGTGGAAGAAATAAGTTTATATTCATCCAAAATTACACATATTGGATATACTCCTTTCTTTGAGATTTGTATTTATTTAGCCCACACTATCCTTTTGGAAAATTCAGAAAGTTTTGAGCCACAATAAGTAGTCTCAGCTACGAAATCTATAGAAAAGTTATTTCTTTAACCTTTATTTGAATTTTGAACCTTGTTTAGATATTTTACATTTGTTTTCTTTACAGATGAAAATTCTTGGTTGACTGTTGCACACCCCATTGATGAGTGTACAATTGTAAAAGATATGGTGCCCAATACATCTTACAGATTCAGAGTTTGTGCTTTAAACCAGTTTGGTTTCAGTGCTTACAGTGTTGCTTCCCCTGAAATTGTAACAGCTGAAGGTAAAGCATCTATAAATTTATTCTACTTGCATCCTGTTCAAGTTGTGATTTGCAAATGAAAAAATACTGAAATTTTGAACTGATGCATCATGTTCAGGGGGTAATTTGCAAGAAATACCAATGGAGAGAAGATAACATTTTATAAGTAACTAGGGAAATGAAATTTCTTTTCAAGACTGGTATCTTTTACAAATACCACTCCTGAATATGACATCTCTGTAAATTACAAATACCAAAACCAATCTAGAAGGTTAATTCGAGCATTCAAAATCAGAGCAAAAACCGCAACATTTAACTAAATAAACAAAAAATCAAGATTTTTAAGGACAAATACTTTTTAGCAAATACCATGGAAGAGAAGCTATTTAGAAAAGAAAAACCCTAGTGTTAATATCCAATATGTTAGTGAAATTTGAAATAGGAAAAAAATTAAAATTATCATGCAGCTAGTCATTTCAATTTCAATTTTACTCACAGCTTTTTAAAAATCTGTTAAGTATTAAAACACGCCAGATGTGTGTTTCATTTATATAATACTCATAAGTGGTGCTTGAAACAAAACAGATGGAAGGCTGAATCAAGTATCAAGTTGAAGAGTATTAACCTTAAGGTGGTACATAACACTACAGGGAGATAACTCTGTAAAAATCAGCTGGCCACAGACCACAATTAAATTCTCTATTAGTTCTTTATAACGTTTTGTTTCATTAAAATAATTGCACCGATTCTTTTTGTCAAATATTTTGTGTGTGTAAAGTACAGTACTAGTCCAAACATATATCCAACATTCAGAAAGATTGCACCCCAGTATCTTACAAATTTAGCCAATACACATCCATACCCCTATGGACAAGTCAAGAGATGTTCCGAAAACTGTAAATATCACCTTTTTGTACCTGGCCTAATCACTCTTTCCATATCAAAATCAGTTAAAATACAACATCCAAAAGTTTATTTCACCTCTCTTCTTTCATTTCCATCCCAAAAAAAACCTAAGAAATGAGTGAGGAAGGGAAAGATAAAAAATTAAGAAAAAATACACTAATTAAAAGGATTTATATTCGTGGACAATGAAAAGTGGGATCATTAATTGTGGTCTGGGACCTATTAGAACGTTTTAATCACGCTTTATTGTTAAGAAAATATTAAGCTTCTAAATGATCAAAATTAGTGTTTGTCAAACTGCTATATATCCAATGAAATTTTTCCGATAAAGTGTGTGGTTCAAGTTTTTTCAAATTTTTACATTTTTATCAAAGAGTCAAAGTAAATATTTTGTCGAAATTTTATGAAAATTAAACAAGCCAAATTAATTTAAGTCAAGGTGTTTGGTACCACCTTAACTGTATCTTAGATTTAAATGATTTTTCACAACATTCCTTAAAAAGATCCTCATAAAATTATGTAACTCATTTCACCAGACTTTAAAAACTGACAGTTGTCTAAATATCTGTTTTTACAGAATATTGTTTAAATTTTCAGATGGGGATAAAATTGTATTGGATGAGTACACCAGTGCAATCCTGGCAAGACAAAGTGGTGTGCATCTGATGCCATCACTGCCATCTATTGGTCCAGTACAACTAACCGAGGGATCCTTCAGTGAAAAATACCAGCTTACAGAAACAGTTTATAGGTAACGCTTCATAACATCACATAAGAGAAAATATTGTATGAATATTTAGGAGAGAGAGGAAGAGATGGTCTGAAGTAAGAAAACACAAACAACAGAGAATATGATAAGTGGGTTAAAACATTCATTGGAAAGAAAGTTGCTGGCTCACACCTTTTCATAAAAATAGCCAAGCTTAAAGAACCTATTTCTTATATTGAACAGAAATCCCAATACAAGGCTTGAACATTTTAAAAGGAGGGACCTTGGTAAGGTGAGATAAATTGTTTAATCTGTAATACCTTTGTAAATGTCAGTTTTAGAAAGCGCTCACATGAAACAGAAGTAGAATAATCTGTGTTACATTGAAGCTTGGAATATATTTATGAAAAAAGTCCTGGGCCCACAAGGGGTCTCTTCCTACATGAAGGTATACACAGACGTGCTGGGATTAGACCCTTTATTGATACGTCAAATATAGCAATGGGTTGTAATTTCACCAAGGTAAAACATCAATGGGTCAGTAATTTTCATCTTTCGACTAGATTTTTGTATAAATCAAGTTTAGATGTC
The DNA here is from genome assembly GCF_021869535.1 of Mytilus californianus. Lineage (NCBI taxonomy): Eukaryota > Metazoa > Mollusca > Bivalvia > Mytilida > Mytilidae > Mytilus > Mytilus californianus. Next base: position 9,411,216 of record NW_026262582.1, read on the forward strand.
AAAAATTGTATATGTGATAACTGAGAAGTATGTGAATGTGTTATGATTTTCCATGAAATGTATTTCACAAAACTTCAATATATGAATGGGAGTGTTTTTCAAAGCCCGGCTACAGGTGTACACAACATCCCATGTTGACACCCCCTCAGTGCATGACCCCCTTATAAAGCTACATCTGTTGTTAATGCATAGACTTTTTACACATCCCACTCCTTACATTGGTGGCCCCCTCCCCTTTTTAAAAATTGTGGATCCCCATCTGTCAATGGACAATACCCTATCAACATAGATAAATGCAATGAGACTGGTAACAAAGATACATATGAACAACAAAGCTTTGGGCAGTATTAATGCCTACCAAGGGAGATAATTCAGATGGTATGATAGGTAAGTATATTATGATTCACTTGTGATGGATGTTCTTCACTGTAAAGCTGGATGAACTGAAAATTTTTAGAAGTGCACCTTGAATATATTGATGCCAGACTCTTAGTCTCAATCTTATGTTTTAATTGAAAACGTCCATAAAACTCTTATAAGACCTTTTTAGCCGAACTATCTGTTAAATTACATTACTGTATTGCAATTGAATACTAGTCAATCTCAGTCTGAAAAAACAAAGTTATTAATTTTGGGATGTTAAAATGTTCAAAAATTTATATGTTGCTCCGTAATGGCTAAACTCATACTGTATTTTTGCATTTTGTTTCATTTCAGTGGAAAATTTTCTGAAATTAAAATTGCAGAGAATACTTCAACAAAGAGATCCTATGCTGCAAAAATAATTCCATGTGACAAAGACAAAAGTTCAACAGAATTTGAAATATTGAAATTAATGAACCATGAAAAAGTCATCAGATTGTATGATGGATTCTTATTCAGTGAGAAGCTTTATATCATCACTGAATATTTGTGTGGTGTAAATGTTTTGCAGCATTTTGCTTTCAAGTCAAAATATTCAGAAGACATGGTTGCCATAGTGATACGTCAGATTTTGGAAGGTGTGCAATATTTACATCATGTGGGTGTGGTTCATTTGAATCTACAACCAAGCAGTGTGGTTATGAGAAGCAGACAGCATTTGGATGTGAAGATATGCGGGTTCAGTCATGCAAGGAAAGTGTCTGGCAATGGAGAAGTTGTCCCTTGTGAGGGATATCCCGATTTCATTGGTAAATATTTCAAAAAGTTAGAAGGTTTAAAATTAATAAGTTGGTTGTATAAACATCAGTGTAATCAAAATTTAAGTTATTGGTACCCTTTTTCATTATGTACTTTTGATTTTATTTCTGTTTTTATGGTATGAATTATAGATGTGGGATATGTCCTTATGAGACAGCAACTCCACAAAACAATGGAGACTTAAATAAGACATAGTTATAATATTTGGTTGTAAATACAATAGAAATAAGAAACGAAATTAAGCTTGGGCAAACAATATTGTCTTACATAACTTAATATAGAAATTTTCTGCATTATTGAGAATATAAAAACATTTCTTTTTTTAACTCACCTGGCCAAAAGACCAAGTGAGCTTTTCTCATCACTTGGTTTCAGTCATTGTCGTCATAGTCCGTTGTTATTAAGCAGTTTCCATTCATCAAAAGAAAATAGAAAAATAACATTTGATTTGCTGAAATGTTAAAGTATCCTCTGCAGTACCCAAAGAATACATGAATTTTTGTGTCCAAAATATTGCAAGAGTTGCATTCTTGAAAGCTATATGACCGAGTCAGTAACAGGTAATGCATATTTTTCTTCATTTTTATTTTTAGCTCCTGAAGTTGTGACAAGGAAGATAACTTCATATTCAGCTGATATTTGGACTGTTGGTGTCCTCAGTTTTCTTCTGTAAGTAAAACATAAGCTATGCATAGCCTTAAGGATGCTGGCTGTTGAATATCAAAATATATTGTTCCTAAATGAAGTATTTTCTTTTATAGGTAATGTAGAATGCAATCAAATTATGGGAGAATAAAGAAAGATCTGTGTGTTTGTTTTTTCAATCACAAGCATTTGAAAAAATTGGTAGAATTTTTCAATGAAATATATGAAGAATTGTGGTCAAACAATGAAAAAAATGCTTTTTTTTTTACAGTTCCTTTGTTTGTCATTAAAATCCAGTGAAGTATAAAATTTTGGTTTCAATGTGAATTGTAATGCTTTATTCTTTAAATGGAATTTAGAATTAAATTATAAGGACTGACTGTAATATTTTTCTGTCTATTCAAAATAACATCAAAAATGTGGTGCACACTGAATAATCCGCGTAGCACGTTATTTAAAAGTGTGCACCACATTTTTTAGGTTATTTTGAATAGACAGAAAAAATATTACAGTTAGTCCTTATAATTTAATTCTAAATTCCATTTTTAAGGAGTTAATCATAAAAAAAACGTTAATGACGTCACGGTCACATGACAAAATTATGTCAATGAGCTGATAGACAGAAAACTTTCAGCCAATCAGAAGACGTGTTGCATCCAGAATTAAATTGTTTATCAATAAACCAAACTCAATATTTTTCAATTTGTAAAAATATGAAAGGCCAATATTGACCCTTACAGAACTTTAAAATGCCTCAGACATTCAACCAACAGATTTTGAACCACCATCATCACTAACTGCAAAAGTTCATTTTCATTTCTGTACTTTGAATAATTTTTTCAGCATTTTGTGTTGTTTTTATTACAGACTTAGTGGCGACTCACCCTTCAGAGCCTCAAGTGTAGAAGAGACATATTTTAACATAGCATACAGTCGATATGATGCCCATTCATTGTATGACAATATAACAAGAGATGCTCTTAGGTTTATGAACAGGATAATGAAAAGAATACCAAAGTAAGAACTATAAACAAGGTTAACATAACCCCCTATGAAGAAAAATATTGTCCTCATACATCAAACTTGTGTAAATTTTGACCATCATAGTGATGGGTATGACTGTTCATTGTATGTGTATCTTACGATAAATTTATTTCTAAGTAGTTTGTATTTTTGTGTCAAACTGTTATATTTATTGAAAGTTTTGTGATTTCCAGCAAGAATATGACAAAACAGATTCATTGATGTCCATACATGTAGTTCAACAGTAAAGCTATTGTAGGAATTCTTAAATTGACTCAGGACACACTTAGGGATCATAGATTTATTCTTACGAGGAAGCTCCGAGCATGCTCCGAGGATGCTCGGAGCTTTTTCAGTAGGCTCTTCTCTGCAGTTTATGTGAAAATAATTATCATGATCCATTAAGATGTCAATCAAATCTACACCACTTCTATAATAAGGAAAGTAGAGCATTATAGAGGAAGCTCAATTAACACCTGTGTAAACAACTGATCTATTCAAATACATTTTGCATGACATTTTACAAATTATAGAAAAGATAAGAAATTCTTCAACAGTACTGTGTAATGCTTGGAAAGAAATCTCAAGTCTCCACAAAAAAAGTGAAAGTCATATTACAAAAAATATACAATTATTATATTTATTAATCATTTCTTTTTTTATAATAAAAAAAATTCTCAAATCTTATAATTAGATGATATGATTTAAATATAGTTTATATTATATAATATGCTACATAAAAGTTATCAAGACACAAACAACAGTCAGGGGGCGATACTAAACAAGTTATTTTTTTTAGTTACTTAATATATATTAATAGGTATTTTTTGTTTTTTTTTAATTATTTGATATAAACTCAATAGTTATTTTAAATGTCAAAAGTGGACTAAATGTAGTTTTTAAGAATTTTGTCATCATTTCATTAAGTAAAATTAAGTATTTATCCAACTTGAGATGAGTATAGAGAGATTACTTTAAAAATAATGACAAAAATATTACTTTTATAAATTATTTTATACATCTTCGAAAAACTAAGCATACTTACAATTATTTAAGGAACATATGTAAATTTTTTTGATAAAGATTTCAAATTATAAATAACTTCGTCTTAATTAAATCACAAAGTTCCATCCATTTATATTTGTTCATATCTAAGATTTTAAAGGAAAATGTTATTTTAATAGCCCCAAGAGACCAATCTATGACCAAGAAGTGTGGCATCAGAAAGGCAATTAGTGTTTCAGGAGGATTTAAATAGTTTTATACTGCATGGGGAAAATAACCAGATGTGAAAATTTGGTAAAGCTTGTAAAACCTGTATGAATGGAGACCTATAGAAATAATATTAACAGAAGTTACTTATTCATGATATATAAGTAATATTTGAAACAACCTTGTTTTCAATGTAACTTGTATAAGTAATTCTGAAAATTACTTGTTTAAGTAATGCCCCTAACTATTAAAACAATGACATTTTTTTTTTTTTTATAAAATAGCAAAGTTAGTTTTTTATAAAAAAAATTATGGCTACTCTAAGAAAAGTTGAGGAGGTAATACCACCATTGTTTTCCCTCTAGTACGTCTCACTTTAATTGTCATTTTTTTTATAATTGTGCAGATTTGGTTTTATTTTAAATAAAGAAATACTTAGCATAATTATATAAGTGAAGTTTTATCCTGACCTGTACTTGAATGAAAATCTAATATAAAATTGTTTCCCCCTATCAGTCTTTGTTTAATTGGTATTTTTCCAAAAATATGTGCAGAATTTATCTATGTTTTAAATAAAGAAATACTTGACATGAGTAAAGTTTTTTCTTGTCCTGTACTATAGTAATAAAACAACATAATTTTTCAGTGCATATAAGAAAGAAGACATCACCAGAATTAACCAACCAAATTCTATCCCCTTTTTTTTTCTCTGTTTACAAGCTTTAGTAGTCATGTCCCCTAAAATTGCAAAAATATTTTATATAAAAAACTAACTTTGCTATTTTATAAAAAAAATACCATTGTTTAGTTAAGGGCATTACTTAAACTAGTAATTTTCAAAATAACCTATACAAGTTATATTGAAAACAAGGTTGTTTCAAATATTACTTATATATCATGAATAAGTAACTTCTGTTAATATTATTTCTATAGGTGTCCATTCATACAGGTTTTACAAGCTTTAACAAATTTTCACGTCTGGTTATTTTCCCCATGCAGTATAAAACTATTTAAATCCTCCTGAAACACTAATTGCCTTTCTGATGCCACACTTCTTGGTCATAGATTGGTCTCTTTGGGCTATTAAAATAACATTTTCCTTCAAAATCTTAGAGATGAACAAATATAAATGGATGGAACCTTGTGATTTAATTAAGACTTGAAGTTATTTACAATTTGAAATATTTATCAAAAACAATTACATATGTTCCTTAAATAATTGTAAGTATGCTTAGTTTTTCGAAGATGTATAAAATAATTTATAAAAGTAATATTTTTGTCATTATTTTTAAAGTAATCTCTCTATACTCATCTCAAGTTGGATAAATACTTAATTTCACTTAATGAAATGATATAAAAATTCTTAAAAACTACATTTAGTCCACTTTTGACATTTAAAATAACAATTGAGATTATATCAAATAATTAAAAAAAAACAAAAAATACCTATTAATATAAGTAACTAAAAAAAATAACTCGTTTAGTATCGCCCACTGACTGTTGTTTGTGTCTTGATAACTTTTATGTAGCATATTATATAATATAAACTATTTTTAAATCATATCATCTAATTATAAAATTTGAGATTTTTTTTTATTATAAAAAAAGAAATGATTATTTTAAAAATATAATAATTGTATATTTTTTGTTAAATGGCTTTCACTTTTTGTGGAGACATGAGATTTCTTTCCAAGCATTACACAGTACTGTTGAAGAATTTCTAATCTATTCTATAGTTTTGTAAAATTTCAGGCAAAATGTATTTGAATAGATTAGATGTTTACACAGGTGTTAATTGAGCTTCCTCTATAATGCTCTACTTTCCTTATTATAGAAGTGGTGTAGATTTGATTGACATCTTAATGGATCATGATAATTATTTTCACATAAACTGCAGAGAAGAGCCTACTGAAAAAGCTCTGAGCATCCTCCGAGCATGCTTGGAGCTTCCTCGTTAGAATAAATCTATGATCCCTTAACAAAATTTTGGTTTGCCCAAACCCAACCCAAAGGTAGAGACAGTGGGTAGGTAGGTAGACATTTTCTTTTTTTTTCGGCAAAGAGAAATTGAAGTGTCAGATATTTTTTATTCTTAATGCCTATCTGATAAAAATAAAAAACTTTTTCACATCAGGACAATAAAAGATTTTGAGAAGGCAGCTATTTTCTAGGTAGGTAGGGTTAGGACAAACAAACATATTCTTTTTTATGGCCTCATTTTTGTCTCGCCTTGACATAGTAAAAAAGCGAGACATAGGTATGCTGTTTCCAGCGTTGGCGAAGGCGGCGGCGGCGTCAACAATGTATTAGTTTGTAATTAGGTCTAGTTCATGGCGAACCACTAGTGATAGGTCAATGATATTTGGTATGCAGTTGTATTAGCATTGGCACATCTCATTACCATGGAGATTATTTGGCCCCGCCCCCTCAGTCAAGGTCTATTGACTTTGAAACTTTTCATAGTTTACATGTATTAGTTTGTGATTAGGTCAATTTATGGAGAACCACTAGTGGTAAGTCAATGATACTTGGTATGCAGTTGTATAAGCATTGGCATATCTCATTTCCATGGAGATTATTTGGCTCCACCCCCTTAGTCATGGTCTATAGACTTTGAAAATTTTGCTAAGTTAACATGTATTAGTTTGTGATTAGGTCAGTTCAAGGGGAACCATTAGTGGTAGGCCAATGTTACTTGGTGTTCAGTTGTATAAGCATTAGCACATCTCATTTCCATGGAGAATATTTGGCCCTGCCCCCTCAGTCATGGTCTATTTACTTTGATGATTGATTGTTGGTTGATTAACGTCCAGTGGCAATATTTACTTTGAAACTTTTGCTTAGTTTACATGTATTAGTTTGTGATTAGATCAGTTTAAGATGAACTGCTAATGTTAAGTGAATGATATTTGGTATGCAAATTTATTGGCATTTGCAAGTATCGTTTCCATGGAGATTATATAGCCCCACCCCTGATCATGGTTCATTAACTTTGAAACTTTTACATAGTTTACAAGTTAATGTTTGTTTAAAGGGAACGACTTATAATAAGTCAATGGTATTTGGTATGCAGTTGTATTAGCATTGGCACATCTCATTCCATGGAGATTGTTTAGCCATGTACCTTCAGTCATGGTTCATGGACTTTGAATATTTGCATAACTTACATGTTAAAGTATTGCTATTTTGATTTCAACATTTGCATTATCAAATTACAAAAAGGCGAGACATATCTCTGTGATAACAGTTTGTTATAGTTTTTTTCTTATGTTGTACTACTACACCACTGTCCCAGGTTAGGGGGAAGGGTTTGCACCCTTCAAACATGTTTAACATCACCACATTCTATATGTGCCTGTCCTAAGTCAGGAACCTGTAATTCAGTCGTTATTGTCGATTCATGGCCGTTCTTTCTTTTTTTTCGTAAATTGTTTTGTGATAAATTAGGCCGTCAGTTTTCTCAATTGGATTGTTCATTTTTTTCATGTCGGGGCCTTTTATAGCAGACTATACTTTATGGTTTTTTTTCTCATGGTTGAAGGCCATATGGTTGCCTATAATTGCTTAATCCACTTCATTTGTACTTTGGTGGATAGTTGTCTCATTTGCAATCATACCACATCTCCTCATTTTTATATCAAATATACAAATAATTATTAAATTATTGAAAAATTGCAAAGGTTCATTTTTTGAGGCTCTTTAAAAAATAATATCACATCCCTTCTTCCTTTACTCATTGGTAATTGAACCTAGTTTGGCCCTTATGACATTAACATCACTTATAGGAAAAGTAATGCATACAAAAAAATCTGTTATTGAACAACAAAAGGCTGATTGGTTTATTGGTTTTTACAGTAATCGTATGTCTGTGGAAGATTGTTTAGAAGACAAATGGTTACAGGTTGCAGACACAACAGTAAAGGCTAGACAGGAAGCTGTATTCACCACTGCTAAACTGAGGTCATTTGCTGACCTTTACAGAGAGAGAGGAATTCTAGGAATATGGATGCCAGAGGAGCTACCAGAAACGGAAAAAGAAATTGATGAATTTACAGTTAAAAAAGAAAAGGTGCATACTTTGAAAGGATAAATCCCTGTGGTTTTATCTGTGTTAAATCAGGGAGAAAGAGAGAATTAACAATTTATTTGAACAATTCAAATTTATAATTTTTGCTCTGTCTGTTAAACATGTGAAAATTTTCTTGAAAAAAAAAATGTATTATAGACAAAAATGTTGAATAATGTGATGGTCTGCAGAAAAAAACCTGCGCTTTGTTACAAAAAAAAAGACATGTGCAGTAGCTGCTATGACAATGTGTTGTTCTTTTACAGCATACATGAGATTAAGATTTTTGCAAATAGCACATTTGTATGATCTGAGTATATTCATATTTCATAAAAATGCCTTTAAATATTTCTTTATTTTAGTTTTTGTTCACTTAAAAATTAAGGTTTGAGGTTTCTTCAAAAAGAAGGGGGGGGGGGGGGTGGTTTGGGTATAAAGAGCTGGAATATTTGTACGGAAGGTCCTGCCCCCTTCAGCAAAGGTAAAAAGGTGATTATATGAAGATTGGATTTTAATTTTAGACTAACTTTCTTCTGTTTTATAATTTTGTAGAAAACCGAAGTACCTACAAAGACCGAAACAGAGCAAACATCAGAGGCGAAGGAAAATATCAAAACTGAAACACAAAAAGATGACAGCCAAGTGATATCACAAGAGAACAATAGCCCTGTGATGTCAGAAAAAAATGATGACATAATTGAGTCACAACAAAATGCTATTGATAAAGTAGCTGAAACCATGGTAACAGAAGCCCTTGAAGATGCATTTAAAAGCAAAGAATTAAATTAAAAGCACTTCTGACATTAGATATTGACATTAAAGTGTCATAGAACAAATGGTTTAAATATGTATGTTCTTGTCTCTGCAAACCTACTGCCCAAGAACAAGCATCTAAAATTAATTTATGTTTCTTGAGATAAATTTTTCCACTTTAGACAGGGTTAATCTAATTAAATTACATGTTAATTATTATTGGCTTGCTTATTACAAGATTTGTCCTGTGGGTCTGATACATGTTTGTGGAGATGAGAAAGTGCAAATATTAAACACCATGTTGACAAATAGATACTTCAGGGCGAATTTTTTTTTTGTGTTTACTTAATTTTTAGAATCGTTTACATTCAATAGTACGTCTATATGTAATAATGCATATTAAAACATTTTATCAAAGTATTTTAATTACATACTGTATCTGAAGTTTACCAGGGAAATATGAAGTTTATAGGAGTGAAGGGGTTGATAATAGATATGGATTTTATGTCCTGGACTTAACAGTGATCATGTGAACAGTTATGGTATGGATTCCTTAATACCCTGCTTTTTTAGAAGTTTGCTGTAGAAAGTTTTTAGGCTCATTCATCTCATTTTATACACACTTAGTCTGAATATGATGTAGAAACAAGATTCTTAGACACAATCATGTCACTAGAAAATTAATATCATCTCAATTGTTACTTTTCATGTATTTATATATCTCTGTGTATTGCTAATATTTTCGTCAAAAACACAGCCTACGACTATCACTAAAATTTTCTTGTTTTCCTCTCGTTAATGGAAGGGAGGGATTTAAAATTAAAAAGAGGACATGAAGTAGGAAAATCATCCAAGTAAATTAAGAACAAAATATGGTTTTAATCTACCAGTGATTACTTGACAAGCTCTAAAAACAAATCTGCCTTGTTTTAGGAGTGATTATAAGAGAGGTACAACTAACTTTAAAGTAACTCTGTATGTTTAATTATTATAAAATCAAATTGTAAGGTTGGTTGTTTAAGGTATTTATTACATGTATTACTAACTTAAGGTAGCTGTGTTTTTTATAAAACATTAGTAATACAAATTTTACGATTTAATTCTGTGATTTCTTATTCTGTCATTAGAATTTGGAAAGTTTTGTCTGTGATCTAGGATTAAGAAAACTTAATTTATATTTATAATCCACAATATGTGTGTATTTTAAAATGTATATTACTTAATTATTTATTGTTACGAGTTAGTTAGTGTATTGGTTAATTATTATTACTGGAGAACTTATGACTTGCAAAACATATTCATAAATGATCATCGTTTGTATTGTTTCACCAATATTTCTGGTGTTACATAATTGCATGATATGACAGTCGTTCCTTTTGTGCGACATTATTGCACGGAAACATATTGCACCAGCGTCTTTGTTGATATACCGTGTATGATATAAGATCTGTATCTTTGGCATTGTATCATTGCTCTGGAAAAAAGTTCTGATGTAACACCAGTGTTTGCAATGTAACTGGACTGTCCATTTTAATTACATTATTTGATGTGACATTATTGTATTTGTACATCATTTGCCATAATATGTAACAATCATTTCAGAAAGGTTTACTTTACAGTGTTAAAAGTGTTATCCCAAAACAATGTTAATACTTTTATGTCCTGTTTTGCTTTAATTTCCTTGACTTGAAGTGTAAAAAATTATGAAGATTTCCTCAGGACGTTATAGAGAAGGACATGAGGAGATCCCCATTTGGACAGGTGAAAAGAATTTAAAAAAAGGTTTACCTAATGTAAAAAAAAACATCTTAAAATAAGCTGGTCTTAAATACAATTTACCTGAGTATAAAGATACTTTGTGGTACTGATAAATGTGTGACAATTTTGTGCAAATGTTTTTGATGGAACTAGGCTTTAAGATCTTAGAACTTGTTGTCAAGTCTTGAAGAATTAAACACTGTATTTAGATATACCATTGAAATTAATTTTTTTCCAAGATCAATATAAGTTGCATGTCCAATTCGTCCCATATTTATTTGGATAGTTTGATTAAGACTTTATTGATCATATTTGAGTGACATATAGTCTATGGCACCACATAAACAGAGCTCCTTAAAACAATGAAAAATGACAATGCCAACTGGCCTAGCCTCTTTCTAAAGTATTCTTAAGTACAACCATACCATTTGAACTTTCATTGGTATATTTAGACATGCTGTTTGTCCTTCTCTGAACATTGTAGTAGCGCTTACACCGCCGTATTTCTATGATTATCATGTTTGTTTTAATTAGTGATACTATTATTTATTAAAACACAACCAAACCATAGTTTTCTTGTTTTCTTTTTGCTCACTTTGACCAAGGTAACTGGACAGTTGTTATATAATTGAAAATAATGTCACTGCAGCTTTTGTACATGTAGAATAATTACATCAGTATACATGTGTTTTACAGGTAAAAAGAAAGCCCTATTTTTCTTTAACTCGTGTATTACTTATCTAGTGAATGCAAAAGGCCTTGCGATTTAATGTTGCAATTTTGAATGAATGTTATTTAGAATTTAATACTCTCTGACCAGGTTGTGATGTTTTTAATGAGTTTGCCCCAAGCAGGAGGTATTACTTTATACTTCACCACTAATCAGAACAATTTTATTCATTTCTTTAATTTTTTTATCCGCTTTTGATGTATGTTATATATACTACATCCCAAATTATAATAATAGATATATTTCTAATATAAGGTTACGGGTACAGGATTTTCTCACTGCGTTGAAGACCCTTTGGTGGCCTTTGTGTGTTGCCTGCTCTTTGGTCAGGTTGCTGTCTCTTTGACATATTCCCCATTTCCATTCTCAATTTTATTAAACAATTTCAGTGATTTTGTTGGCTGTTGTAACCTCATTAAAAAGATAGTTATATAACTATTGTATATAACCATGAAACCTATGTAGTTTAATTTATTTGACAGTAATAAACCAAATTGACAAATAACCTGGTATTTTTTAAGATATTTATATAATGGAGATAGCTGTAGATTTTGATGAAAACCCAAGTTGCTTTGAAATATTTATAAAAAAATTTAAAGATGACTATCTGAATTTAATCAAAACTGAAAATTCTTGCATTTTTTTTACCTATTGATTAAATCCTTAAATTTGATAGCAATACACCAAAATACATAACGACCTGGGATTCAGTAAGATCAATGTATAATTGAGATAGCTGTATAGTTTTATGAAAATCCAAGTTGATTTGAAAAAGTTATAGAAATAATTAAAGATGACTATCTGAATTTAATAAAAACTGAAAAATCTTGCTTTTTTTACCTATTAATTAATTTCTTTAATTTCACAGCAATGAACCAACTACCAAATAACCTGGAATTTTGTAAGAACTGGTTAATTATCTGGTTTTAGGTAGGTTATAGTTTCAGTTGAAGACAGTTTGTAGTCACATTAACTTGAAACACATTACACATGCTCATTATCATGTGTAATGTTAAAAATATATGTCAATTGAGGTTTTTTACGCAGATTTTATGGTTACTGAACATACAAACATAGGTAAAAGTCTAGGTTGAAGGTAGATTTAAGTTTTGGTTAATGGTAGTTTCTGGTCACATCAACTTGAAACTTAGTACATATGTTCATTATGAAGTGAACCACTGTTTAACACATATGTCAAATTAGGGTTTTGGACCAGATTTTACAGTTGTTCACTGAACATAGTAATGTGATGGGTCAAAGTTTTGGTTCAAGGCAGATTTAGTTTTGGATTTAGGTAGTTAATGATCATATCATCTTGAAACTTCATTATTAAGTGAAACTTTTAGTAGATATGTCCATATAGTAATCTCAGATATACCAAATTAGGGTTGTGACCAAGATTTAACGGAACACTGAATATGGAAAGAAGATAATATGCGAGCAGGGCGTAATATCCTTTTGACACATATTTTTGTTATAAATGTTGTTTATCCATTGTATATCCGTAATGAATTGATATTTTTATGCAGCTCGGTGAAAAAGAATACTTTTTTAACTCTCCTTCTCGGCAAACACACGTCGTTATTTTACATCACCTACTCTACATGATGTCTCTATTAAAGACCTATTTATACAAAAGCCGTTGGGTATTCATCACATCTGCAAGAAGCTTTATTAACTACTCCTTTCGAAACTTCATTCTGTGTAAAAGTTATGTTTGGAAACCTCTGTTAAAAATCTTTATCTGTATTTCAACGTCGTAGGAACCAATACTGGCTTTTATACAATGGGATGAAGGCGCCGTCTATGTATTGACAGTTCATGAGAGCAGATTTAAAGCTCTACGCTTGTTGCGCGCACAACTTTGTCTTCTAGATGGTTCCAGTCGATTATCGTAGACACAAAGAATGAGTTGGCATATTGTGGTGTTCTACTAGTTTGTGTGTCAAAACACCTAGTATTGTTTCTCACTTATTTTTCTACAATAGTTATTGGACCTTTTGGCTGTGATGGTTCTTCTTGGTCTTGTTGATTTTAAGAATTCGTCTAGATTAGTAGCAGGAACTAGCCCTTCAACCACCTTGTACAAAAATATAAGCTTTTGGCTCGTACTTCTATGTTGTAGTTCTTGTAGTCCTAGTATGACAAGCATGTTTTATATGCATCCATTTTCTCTTGTATTGTAGTCGCCTGTTATGGACCTTGCTGCTTGTCGTTGTATTCTTTCTAGCTTAATGGCATCTGCTGCACTGTATGGTTCCATACTGTAGCTGTATATTCCATCGTTGGACATACTAGTAAAATGTAAGCAGTTTTCTTACATTCCTGTGGACAGTATCTTAGGTACATTCTCAGAAAACCCAGGGTTGAATTTGCTTTTTTTGCTACATTTGTTATGTGTGTGGTCAACTTCGAATCTTTTGACATTTGCACTACTAGGTATAGGTTTTTCTGGACTTGTTGGAGAATATGACCATTGAATGTATAAAATCTCTGGATTTTGTCTTAAATGCTTAAGATGTTGTATTTTTGACATTAAATTGCATTCCCCATTTATTTGCCCATTCCTCTAGGGTTGCTGGATCCTCTTGCAGTAGTTTGTTGTCTTTTTTCTATTTTGATGGTTCTATATAGCAAACGGTCATCAGCGAACAACCGTACTGAAGAATTTACAGTGTCCTGGAGATCATTTATGTGACATAAGTGCAGTCCCTTGTGGGACTCCTGAGGCTACTTTTAATTCAATTTCCGTCGTTGTACATTTCCTTGGTTGTATCAAACATTCGCATCATTTAAAAACAAATTATTATAAAAAATATTGTCTATATGTACGTCTGAAGATGTGGAAACTTTCTCCATCGTGGTTTCACATACTCACTACATATTCTTCGTGTGAAGTTCCCCAATAAGGTTAGATCTGCAATTTGTAGAACTGAGTTATATTAATGACAAAACAAAAATGAAATTAGAATAAAAACATTTTCAGAGAATAGTTGAAGGTCTTTTCAGCGCCCATGTTAATAATTCCTTTTCAAAAACTTTTATACAGATATGTAAAAACGTTTTTTAATTATGAAAAATAATCTTTGAAACAAAAACGACGGTGCCCGAAGATTACACAGATGGGAAAAATATAGTCTATTCTTTAAAATAAGGGAAATGATCAGCTACTTCCGGTATACATCAGTCACTTCCGGTGTCATCTAATAGCTTTTCACTTTTCACTGATTCCAAAAATAAATGGCTTCTTATAAATTTCCCTTTAAAAAGAGGGAGATAATTGACTACTTCTGGAGCACAAAATGTCACTTCTGATGTCATATGATGGCTTTTATTACAATGCTTCGAAAAATATATGGTTTCTATATACTTTTTCTTGAGATAATGGTGATATATTTGGCTACTTCCGGTGTACAAAATGCCACTTCTGTTGTCATATAATAGCTGATTCGATAAAAATAATTTGATTTCCATATACTTCTTCCAATAAAATTTGCTAATTCTGGTTTACAAAATGTCACTTCTGTTCATGTGAAAGATTGATTCACACTGATTCTGAAATATATATGGTTTCTATGTTGTTTAACATGAAATTAGTGAAAAAATTGCCACTCCCAGTTTACACAAGGTCGCTTCCGCTTGATCTGTTTTCAGGTCATATGTCATCCAGTTGATGTGAAAGACCTTACTTTTTTGATATACCAGTATAAAGTTATAGCAAAGATCAAATCTAGATAGACCATATAATTTTAACCTTGACTTCAATTTCAAGGTCAAATGTCATGTCTTTAATCCCAAAAGACCCAAGGTACATAATTTGTATGGTTAAGAAGTTATACTACCAAAAGGTGATTTTGAATATATAAGGGGAGAACAGTACTATTAAAAAAATCAGCAGAGCACCTCGACCCAAATGTATTGACGTAGCGTCATGTCGTAACTTACAATTTGACAAAAACCTGTTGTCGATAACTGTAACGGTGTCTGAGGATTTACGATAACAAGTTTAAAATCTATAAGATCATCTTCACTTCAATTTCTGCTTCTTAACCAAGGATCGTATATTGAAAGCCCCTAGGTCTCTATGACGTACGGTTTATGAGTTACCTAAAATACCACTCATGTCAAACACAAAAAAAGGATTACAAAACTCTTATAATTATAATATGTAACCGAACAGATTCAGTCCAAATTTAACAGATCATCCTGAAAAAACGAACATTTGTGAAAAAAAAATTAATAGATTTAAAACAGAAACATTCAAAGATCTACCATTAAAACCCAAATAGCGTGACGCCTGGAAAGAGGAAAGTTTTGTAAGTTAAAAGTAACAAACTTATAACTTCTATAAGGGCTCTCTATATATACAAGAGAACGTTTCAAAGAGCTATTGATTGACAATGTTGTTGGCATACAAAATAATGTAATAAATCGGTATATATGTTATTTATACTGCAAAGCTCGTTCAACTCCACTGTTCAACACATGTAACTATAACTTAAGTCCAATCAGATCAATTTGCCATATGGATTATTTTCTCCTTATCAGATTTTGAAATTGCAATTATGTTCATATACATGTTCAGAGAAAGTCATAAAATGATAAAAGTATTGGATACTTAGTTAATTCACTGATAAAATTCATTTTGCTACTCGTTTTCTCCTTCTTGAGTCCTTACAAAATCATCGTTTGTTTACATTTATCTTGTCTTGCATCTTATAATGTAATCATTGAATAACACCATCTCAATTTGTTAAACATTGAAACTTAACTTAAAATTTACCGCAAATGCGTCTTTTCATGTATTTAAGATTGAATTAACACGTTTTTCTTAATAATTACCTACCCAGTAGAACTCGTGCCACATCGGCGTGATTCTGGAAGTTCGGAGAGTCTTTAATTCTATTCCAAAGGTTCCACTGATTTCCTAATGCTATCCTTGTCTTGTTATAATTGCTTGATACTTGCTGTTTATTTCTCTTGCGGACGGAATCTGTCAGTGTTGGCCTTCAACTGCTATAATGGTTTGACGTGACCGCCATTTTCGTCATCAACCGATGCTGCACATGTGAGAGACGTATTGGAATAAACTTAGCGGTAAGTTCATCAGAATATGATTTTTGTCATACACACAAAAACTCAACGAGTCGAAAATTTACGTTTTAATCTAGTTTTAATGGACGTTACGTTTTTGTCAGTCGTTTCACACCTTCTGAATGGAAATTGAGGATGATCATTTACATTAAACATTTTTAAAATTTATAAATTTGCCTTTTAATACCGCTTCAAGCTATAAAAAATTGAAAACAACACGTTTAATAACTTCATGCGTCCGAAGCGCTTTTCTGGATTTACCTTCATCAGGAACGCTCAATGACAGCATTTGAAATCCGAGGGATGTATAAGTACCGAAACAGTTGAAGAGCTATGTAACAAAAATACCTAAAACAAATAGCCAAATTTATCTAAGGTCAACTTTGCCTGGGGGAGTTGAAACCTTAGTTTCTTTATAATTTCAAAATTTATAAACGGACAATTTTAGAAAAGTTTGTTATAAATCATGTCAGTACCAAAGTACTGACTACTGAGCTGATGATACCCTCGGTGACTGATAGTCCACCAGCAGAGGTATCGACCCAGTGATGTAAAAAATTGAAAACAACACGTTTAATACCTTCATGCTTCCGAAGCGCTTTTCTGAATTTACCTTCACGCTTTAACAAGAAAACCAAACAAGAAATACGAGGAAATAACTCTTTTATGGAAAAGTGTTCGGTTAAAAAGTTTCAAAATCACAATAACTGTTTGATATCATATACACATGTACCAAATATCTCATCGACATGTTGCGAAACAATGGCAACATTTCAGACACAAAAGTGGCGGAATAAAAAAAACAAATAATCAGAATGAAATTAGAAGATTTTTCCATGGAAAGAGGGGACGACCTAATAACAAATAGATATCATGATGTAACAGCAACAGTAAATCTCAATTTAACACCATTGTTAAAAGTCAATATGTCAAAATTACATTAATTAGATAGAAATATCTTGTTTCATTTGATTCGCAAAGTACCATTGTTATTCGGTTTTCATCACAATGATTTTTTTTTTAATTGCTACAAAGTCTTTAGGATTTGTAGTTTGAAATAAATCCGAGTCATAAATTATTTTCTTCAAAAGATATATTTTCCTCTTTACAGTCTTTGTAGTTTTTATGTGTTGTTCCACTATAAAGGGAAAATATCAAATTCTAATAAAAGTGGTGTATTAAAGATAGCACGTAGTTGTGTATGAACCTTGTTTATGATAATTTGAAATTTATTTAACAGTTGAAATCCCTCTACGGGATACCTAAATTACACAAGTATCGTAGAAGCGCCGCTATGGTAATTG
Source organism: Mytilus californianus (assembly GCF_021869535.1). NCBI lineage: Eukaryota > Metazoa > Mollusca > Bivalvia > Mytilida > Mytilidae > Mytilus > Mytilus californianus. The sequence continues at coordinate 9,428,983 of NW_026262582.1, forward strand.
TTTAAAGGTTGAACATTTTGTATAGACACAGATTAATGTAATGCCTGGTTTCTCCGGTATGTGTTAGAATATAAATATAAATAAGAAGATGTGGTATGAGTGCCAATGAGACAACTCTCCATCCAAGTCACAATGTGTAAAAAGTAAACAATTTTAGCTCAAAGAACGGTCTTCAACACGATGCCTTGGCTCACACCGAAAAGCAATCTAAAGGGCTCTAAAAAGACCAGTGTAAAACAATTCAAACAGGAAAACCAACGGTCTAAACTATATAAAAAACGAGAAACGAGACACACTTATGAACCACACCAACAAACGACAACCACTGAACAACAGGCTCCTGACAGATGCATAAAAATGCAGCGGCTTTAAACGTTTGAACAGGCGCCAACCTTCATCATAACCTGAAACAGTGGTATAAGATTACAACATAAAAAGACATACAATAAAATATCAATTGAAATGGCTAGAATACAGAACAATGGGAAAACAATATAAAGAATGGAGAAAAATGATCTCAGAATATAAAGAATGCAGAAATGAAGGACCCACATACAGAATTAATTCTACCAAAGGTGTTACCAGTAAAGTGTCACCATTACAATATAGATGAAGAAATGATGTACGACCATACCAGAAATCTAAAATTTACAAAACTTTAAAAAAAAAAAAAAAAAAAAGGGTGACTATCTCAGCCAAATCAACTCACACAGAATATTACACAATGTACGTATACAGAATTGGTATATACATAATTTCAAAGAAAACAACAAATTAACGGCTATCTTAATCAAATTTTCAAAATAACTTTTAAACTGAAGATCGTATTATTTACCCAAAAAAGGGGCCATTTGTATCATTTGATATTTGTCGCATAGAACTACGTCAACAACTTATGTGATATCATAGTAATTAAGGGGCATACCATATTCTTTCATATTTATGATAAAAAGGCAATAAATTATCCTAGGCACATTTCAAAGGCTGTAAACATGTTAAACGTTTGATTATCATTCGAAGTCTAAGACTTTCCCGGTAGAATTTGATTAATTATGATAGATTCCTAAAGTGCAATAGAAAATATTTCAGGCAATTCGGGAACTAAGAAACATATTGTAAATAAAAAAAAAAAAATAAAACAAAATGTCAGTTCTATGATCATTTCAATGTATAGGATTATTCCTATAAACATACTTTTGATAAATAAATGAAGATAGCTTCCAATAATATCAATGAAGCATAACATATATGAGTGAAGTCCATAATTTTCTTTTGTGTATTTGTTATATTCTCCAAGATATAAAAATTTTCATTGTGTCTATTCTATTTTTACCTACGTTTTAGTGACAACAATTGTGTTGATTTCAGTTCTATAGATGAGTTTATGAAAAGCTTTAGAAACATCATACAAGTGAGAGGTTTAGCTAGCTATAAAACCAGATTTAATCCACCATTTTCTACATAAGAAAATACCTGTACCAAGTCAGGAATATGAAAGTTTTTATCCATTCGTTTGATGTGTTTGAGCTTTTGATTTTGCCATTTGCTTAGGGACTTTCCGTTTAGAATGTTACTCGGAGTTCGGTATTTTTGTTATTTTAATTTTTATTAAGTAGTTATTCCCAGCTGTATTGAACATTGTAGCATCAATGATCGTGCTAGGTAACTTAATCGCCTGTTTGTATTTTTATAATATTAAAACAATAAACATGTCATCAAGTATTTTCATATATGAATTTAAAGCTTTAATTTACTATAGTTACAATCAATAACATAAATAAATGCAACAGTAGTATACCGTTATTCAATAGTCATAAATCGATTTAACTGAAACAAATCTGGGTGACAAACCAAAACCGAGGGAAAAAATTAAACTTATTGCAAAGCATTGGGAAAGTTTCCGAGGTTACACGAAAAAAGAAGGTATACGTTTATTATTCTTGCGTCTACATTGTGGAGCAGCAATTTCATATATTCATACAGAATACAAGAAAAGAATCTGATATTCAGCTAATTCATAAAAAAAGTCTAATTAAATAAAACGATAATTTGCAATTGTTAAATAAATAGTTACATTAAAAAGTTAATGTTCAATGATACGATACATATTTAGAAGCACTCAACACGTATTACCGTAATTAACTTCAAGTTGCAAATTTTAAACAAAATCTTTATTTTCGAGAAAGCTGGACCTTTATATTTACTGTAAAAACGTTAGTATCATTAAACGAAACTTTTGATTAGGTTAATTTTTGTTAAGTTCCTGCGAGGGCAAATTTTAATCTTGTAACTAATTTTCACTATAATGTGTGCTAAAATATCATACTACGTCTTATTTTTTTCCTACTCAATTAAAAATCTGAGTGTAGATTGTAAATATTGTACACCAACGGAGCATGTGAAGAAATGATTTAAGCAAATAGGTTGTCATTGCTTGACAATTTGTTCGATGTTGGTGTTTAAACATGCATTGTGTTGAATTCAAGAAAATAAAATTACAAAAATATGTCATAGATTATACCGGTTTTGCGATTAAATTTTGATAGTTTTATAGCCGTATAATGTCCATTTGAAAAGGACGAGGGTCTATTTCAATCCTGGTATCTACAACCACTGGGTTAATGCCACTACAGGTGGACTTTCCTGCCCGTGGGTATCACTAGCCCAATAGTCGACACTTCTGTGTTGACATGAATTATCATTGATATGGTCATTTTTATAAATCAACTGTTTACAATACTTTGAATTTTTCGAAATACTAAGGATTTTCTACCCCAGGAATAGATTACCTTAGCTGTATTTGGTTAAACCTTAAGGAATTTCGGGTACTCAATGCTCTTCAACTTCGCACTTTATTTGTCCTTTTTAATTTTTTTGATTTGAGCGTCACCGATGATTCTTTTCTAGACGAAACGCGCGTCTGTGGTACAAAATTTTAATCCTGGTATCTATGAAGAAATTACTAACCGACTTTTGACTCCGGAGTATATAATTTTTGCGACATGTTACCTAATCTGAGGTAGGATATTCTGGTACTGGGTCAAGAAGGACTAAAACAGGTAAAATCAAGCTTACAATCGGTGCAATTTGAGGGAAAATAAAGATTTTCCGATGAAATGTCGTGTGTATAAAACATATAACCGCTACAAAATGAATCGCAACTAAAATCGAAACACTGTTAAACATCGTTAAATATACAGGCAATTTTAATGAGAAAAAAATGTATATACACAGATAGAATAGATACTTTTTCCAAATGATTACATATGGCGTGATGTATAAATATATAGATACAATATGATTATTCATAATGGGAGTTGTTTTTTTTTTCGTTTGCATTTTCCTCGACAATTGAGATTCTGTAAAAATGCAGGGCCACCTTAGTTTCTTCCCTGAACAAGTTAGGGTTTATGTAACAGGTGATTAATAATGAAATATTTTTAAAACTGAAGAAAAAACAAAAACAATACAAAAACAAACAAAAAAAAGTAATTTTTTTCCTGAAACTGCACCGAATATAATTTTCCTTCAAAGAAGTGATTTCAAATGCATATAAATTTGTCTGTATATATGCAATGCTATTAGCGTCAACGGATGTGTAGAATACCAAAGTCAAGCACTCCAGCAAATATTTTACACACACAGGTGGCTTTGAATGTATAATGATACAAAATTCTAAGTATATTGAAAGGAACTCCAATAAGACTGCCTGAAAAGTCAATAAATGTCATATTAGCAATAAGTGTCCTGTAAACATCCCGTTTGTGAGTGCTAAAATGATAATCACAAAGAAATTTCGCAGAATTCCAATAACGGTAATAGCAATAGGTAAATTAATGACTTTCTCCTTATTTCACTAATCAATTATTCTAACGTGTTTACTTCTGTCGTGTTATTTCCCATTATTCACAGTTCACGTTTTTGGTTCTTGAATGCATGGTTCAAAAGCAATATTATATCATTCTGCAATACCCCCTTACGTTAAATAGAATCATTCTCATAACTATCATAGGAAAAATTATACCTTTAATATTGTATCAATTAATCAACTTGTAATTTCATAAAACAAGTGAATGGAAGAATTTTCAGAACTTTGTAATATGACAGATTTGCTATTAACGTATATTCTTTTATATATTCTTTTACGATTTATTTTGAAAGTTGTCTGGCATTTCATATTTTGATAAAGCAATAGTATTACTTGACTAGGAAAGGAAATAACCATATAACTCAACTAAAGGTCATCATAAAAATTAAAATTCAAAATTCCTACAAAAACAGGAAAGCATAATTAAACACATGAATATAATTGTCCTATTCCTGACTTTGTATACATATCTTGAAGTGGTTTGGGTTAACATATCTTATAGCCTTTTATTTTTTCATTCGATGGGTTCGAGTCATCACCATGATGTTTTTTTTAAACATGCATGTTTACAATAAAATCAACACAGACACCCGTATTAGAAATTTGTACACCAGATGCGCGTTTCGTCTACAAAAGACTCATCAGTGACTCTCGAATCAAAAACGTTAAAAAGGTCAAATTATGTACGACGTTGAAGAGCATTGAGGACCCAAAGTAGGCAGTGAGGCAAATGATGATATTGTTGTCTCTGTAGTATGTAAGCGTCTCACTGGTTTGTGTAAGATCGTAGTGATATCTTAAGGCAGAGTATTTTTTTAAGTCATTGTGCTCTCTCAGGGACATCAATATAAAAAAAGAAGATGTGGTATGATTGCCAATGAGACAACTATCTACCACAGACAAAATAACGTAGAAGTTAGCAAATATATGTGACCTTACTCGGGACAGATACAAACAGAATAAGGCGGGGTTAAACATGTTTGCAGGCGGCTAACCTTCCCCTTTACATGGAACAGTGCTTATATGTATATTGCCTGCTGACAGACCTCATGTATAACCCTGAAATAAAACATAAAATTCTAAAACAATGGTCCAGGAAAATGACTATTGATTATGATAACAACTCAAACATACTTTCCAATTTAAATAAATTAGTAACGCAAATTCTAAATCTTTCTCTAGTTACACAGTAGATGCAATCAATTATTGATTTTACACGCAACAGTAGATTCCTATAATATGTACCACATCTCCTTATTTTCATAAACAAAAGCAACAGAGTACAACCATGCATTAGCAAACAAGAATAAAAGGCAGCAAAACAGGCAGAAGAGGGGGTTTAACTATCAAAGGCGTGGCTTGATAGAATAAAGTGGAAAAATCTATATCTATTCAATCTCCACAGCAGGTAAAGTACCACTTATCCGGGACCGGTCATTAAAAAAACTTGCACATTTTAAACAAACTAGTTCATACGTGTAACTTTGTCAATAAGTAAAATATTTAGATAATCTTGGTATCAAATGAAAGTTTAAGGACGTTGGATCACTGTTGAACCCTTGTTAAAAGATTCTATTGAATAATAAATAAAATATATAAAGTTAGAATAGAAGGACATATTTCTCCTGTTGCTCAGATCAGAAGTACCAGTGTTTATAGATCCACACTTCATGGAACTAGTGCGCTTTCATTTGCAATTAGAGGTATGTTGATTTTTTAGGACACGTCAGGATAAGGTATAGTTTTGACATGAATTGACATTTACTTGTTCGATTTAGTTATGAATTGATTAAGATATTGATGTGCCAAAGTATCATGAACTTAGATTTGATATAATTGGCGGTAGTATGTTCATACCTAACGAATAATTGGAAATGTTTACTAAAACATCATTCCAAACGAGAAAGCAATATATAATCAAATGCTGTAGAAGGATATACATCGCCATGACAAACGGAGAAAATACATTATACAAAACATCACAGAAAACTAAATATTAAACGACATGCCAAAAACCAAAGGTTAACTTAACCTAGGTATGCAATTCCTGCTACATATTTAGTAACTACCGGTCCCTAGCTTTTTAAACGCATTGACATCATAATTATTTTTTTCAATTACGTCTTCGTCAGTTTTAAATCTCTGTGCGGAGACCTCAATTCTGATTGGTGGAATTTTCTTTCAATATACCATTAACTTGGTGGCATAATTTCAAATGCATGTTGAAAACGCCACTGTACATGACTTTAATGGTAAAATCGTTGCTCTCGTTCTATCTACGATGTCAATGTTGAACTCCTAGAAGGAAACTGTCAAATGAGTATCATCCATGGACATCAAGAACTTGGTACCATAATTTTGACCAGTATTCCATAAGTTGCACTATTGAACTCGGGGAATATCGTACTTTTGCGATTTTTTTAAAGTTTGATACATTTTTTTTAATATCCTTTTTGTGTCTGTGTATAATATCCAATTAGCCTTTTTATAAAGTTCGGAAATTACCATAAGTGCAAGGGTTGTGACAATTACATGTCTTCACAATATCGGAATTTGAGCGCCAAATATATAAAACAAAGATAACCTAAAACATTCTAAAATTTAAAAAATCGGGTAAACCTGTTTCTTTTATTAGTGGGTCCTCAATGCTCTTCAACTTCGTACTTTATTTAGCCTTTTTAACTTTTTTTTGATTCGAGAGTTACAGATGAGTCTTTAGTTGTCGAAACACCCGTCTGGCGTACAAGGTTTCAATCCTTGCATTTATGATGAGTTTATCTTACCCGATTTATCCTTTTCCTGACTTGTTGATTATTTTTATATAATCAGCGTATGGTTCGTTTGATCTCAGTTCTTTATTGGTCGAAATTCAATTATGACGTCAGATTTTCTTGCTTTTCTCTGAAATTCCTATGTGACGTCACGAAAAAAGAAGTCCATGCCTGATGACGTCACATAGAAAGAACACTTTTTTTTACAAACATTCGAAAAGAAGGATTAAGTTTTCTGCATATCATCTTCAAATCATCAGAGAAATATATATTCCACCACTGCATCATGCGTGTTACGATATTTCTCCACCCGTGACAGTTAAATTTTTATATTTAAAGCGCGAGGCTTGCCATGCTTTTTGAATTATTTAAATTTAACTGTTTAGAGTGGAGAAATATCGTTATACACGAGTTATAGTGGTGAAATCTGATTCTCTAATGACTTTTAGACGATATCTAAACAAAGTTTATCCTTTTTGTTTTCAAGATTTGCAGAAAGTTGTGTTCTTTATATGTGACTTCATCAGGCATGGTCACCTTTTTCATGACGTCACAAAAAGAAGTTTATAAGAAACCAAGAAAATTTGACGTTATAATTAAATTTCAATCAATAGTTTGTAGAAAACAAAATTTTCTCTAGAGATAAGAAATGTTTTTCTCACACCGATCGAGAAATGTTAAAAAAGCATGAAAATTAGAGAAAAAGATTCAACCACAAATTCTAGTGCAATACGATGTTTATTCACTCTAGACAGTTAAATTTTAATTATTTTTAAAAAACGCATGGCGAGTCTCGCGTTTTAAATTTTAAAATTTAAATGTCTCGAGTTGATGAATATCGTATCACACTCGATGCAGTGGTAGAATCTATATTGACATTACTGTCTATCAATAAGAGCTAGAATTTATCTGATTATTTTGATATTTACATATAATTCTTTTGAGTTCCTTATAAAGATATAGATTGCCGATGTGAATCATTATTTATTTCAAAAACATTTCAGCATAATATCAAAGCAAATCAAAAGGCATTTCACTAAACTATTCGATTCAAACAGGATATGGAGTACTTCAGTATTTAACGATATGTTACGTCGTCTTTTGTCACCAACTCCCAGTCAAAACAAACGATTAACCATCTGTTATCTTTACATACGTTTGATTTACAGTTAATAGTACGATTCAAGCATTTCAGCCATACAGATTGAAAACAATATGGCCTGAAATCATATAATTAGATTTTTGACACCTGTCCGTGGAAAGACTTTTAAAATTTGTTGTGATGATATTTTTCTTCCCCTTCTTGTGTTTCTAATTTTAGCTTTTTTCGCTACATGTCGATAAGATATTTGGTATAATATAGAACAGTTATTTTGCTTTTTATAACCAAGCACTTTCCCATATGTGAATCATCTCCCCGTATGCTGTTTATCTTGTTACCGTTTTCTTCAGAAAGCGTTAGAGTTATCGCTGGATAAAATATGCGAAACTATAAATAGAATTTCACTACTTGGCTTTTCTATGTGTCCAGCAGATCATACAATTATCATAAAACAATAAATATAATACAAATACAAACGGATGGGTCTGAATATGTACAAGTTGATATATTCCGAGCCACATAAACGGCAAAACTATCAAACATCATAAATTTGTGCTTGCCACAGATGCGGAAAAAATATCATACAATATAAATTTGTGCCTGCCACAGATGCGGAAAAAATATCATACAATATAAATTTGTGCCTGCCAACGATACTGAAAAATGATCATAAATCATAAATTTGTGCTTGCCAGAGATACGGAAAAAAATAATACATAATTCATTTGTGCTTGCCAAAGATACGGAAAACATACATCATAATTTTGTGCCTATTATCTCTGAAGTCTGAACTGAATATACATTGTTTTCGCTATCGTTTCTCCATTGATGTTCATGTCGGGTTTCACACACCAGACAACATGATTTGAGAACTTTGAACAGTTTCTGTCTGAAACGTTTGTCAAAATAGGCATATATAAATGGATTTGCAACATGGTTTAGAATATACGATCTTTCCACTATCTTCAAAACGCTTAATTCTATTGGTTTAAGTTCAGGTTCATTTATTGCTTTTGAAAGAAGTTCATTGATATACAATGGCAAGTAGCTTAGAATAAAGACAATACTGACTGCAAAAGAAATCTTTGTCATTTTATTCGACAAACCACTTGGCATTGAATTAACGTTCATTCCAGAGTTTTGTTTTGATCCGCGAATACGTCGAACGATAATTTTCCTTCCGATCCGACCATAAATTACAAACAAAATAACAGAGTAAGAAAGAAACAGACCTGTGAGAAAGAAATTGTACACCTTCCAGTAAAATGGGGAATGCTTCCAAGTTACGGCGCAAATAGTTCCTGTTATATTATTTCTAAGCTGAATTTCTTCCAGAGGTTGTAAAACTGCAATCTGAAAAGTTGCTACAGCTATTCCTATGATAAAACAACAGACGATGAAGTACTTGACATTTCTTGTGTTTATTTGTGGTTTAAACATCATGAAGAGTTGTCTGTATCTATGGAATGCAATCAACATCAATAAATGTGTAGAATACATAATTCCAAAATCAAGAACTCCCGCTAATATTTGGCAGATCCATGTTATTTTGAACGTATAATAAAATAAAATTCTACAAATGTTAAATGGTATTCCAATAAGACAGAATAAAAAATCTATGATTGCTATATTCAAAATGATTGTCCTGTGAACATTGTTCTTGTACGTCCGAAAAATGACTATGACAAAGATGTTACCCGGAATTCCAATAATTGTTAGTATAAGGAGATAGGTCAATGGAGCTAACAGTTTTATCCTTACTTCATTATTAAATTCATTCAAAGTTCTTATCGTTTCATTTTCCATCTATGCCACAATGTCTTTTTCACATTGAACTCTTTAAACGATACATATACCAATTTTCACCAAATGTTGAAAGTGTTTATTTGAAGTTAGAAATCGAAATGCTGTACGTTTTCTGACTTTTATGTTTACAATGACAGTAATGTGATGTTTAATTATTCAGATTTTATAATCAGTAAGCCATTATAACACATATGTATTGACTATTGGGTTGTATTCCACCTATTATTTACCTGGAATAGCAATAACTAAAGTAACCATTCACGTATTGTATGTTCATAATATAACAAAGGATGATTTCGATAACTTCGTATCCCTAATGATGTAACTGGATACCAGAAGTTATCTGCTTTACGATTTATTAGAATTAACAATATCTGTACATATCATGAAAACGTAAACCCTTGTTATAGCTTTTTATTAGATATATGAGGTAGGATAATTCATAGCTTTTACAGTCGGGCAAAATAGTAAAAAAATCTTAGTTATTACAAGCATTGATATTTCTTTCAAGTCAATAATATGCCATTTCAAAATTGTCATGTTTAAAATTTAGGCAACAGTTCACCGATGCTCAAATCTCCAAATCTCATAAAAAGTAAATTACAAAAAAAAAAACGAACTTCAAGGAAAATTCAATACGGAAAGTCCCTTATCAAATGGCAAAATCAAAAGCTCAAACACATCAGAAAGTAGTTCATATTTTAATCAAAACACTTCAGTTGCATAATCGTAAAACTTTTTAAACAAGTAAAATATCTCGATCATATTGGTATCAAATGAAAGTTTTAGGACTTGTGATCACTTAAGAACCCTTGTTGATTTTTTTTTTTTAGAATGAAAATAAAAAACTCTATATGAAATTGAAGTAGGATGGCATATTTAGCATATTGTTAGGATCAGAAGTACCTGTTTATGTACTACCAAACTTCCGGGAACCAGTTACCGCTTGTATGCAATTAAAAAGTAAAATAGCAAAAATACAGAACTCCAAGGAAAATTCAAAACGGAAAGTCCTTTATCAAATGGCAAAATCAAAAGCTCGAACACACCAAACGAATGGAAAACAACTGCCATATTCCTGACTTGTAACAGGCGTTTCCTTATGTCGAAAATGGTGGATTAAACCTGGTTTTATAGCTAGCTTAACCTCTCACTTGTATGACAGTCGCATATAATTCCATTATATTGACAACGATGTGTGAGCAAAACAAACAGTCATACTAGGTAAAAAAGTCAAAAATTGGGGTACAGCAGTCAACATTGTAATATAATTTTAATCACTATAAAACAAAAAACTGTTTCAACAAAAAAAAAAAGGTATGTAGACACTCTATAGACAAAGTATATAGCTAAAATGAAAGACAAGAGTACTAAATTGACCATAGCACAATAAAACAAAATTAACTATAAAAATAACACAATGGCGGGATGTATAAGTACTTAGCCACACCTAAAGTATATTAACAAAAAATGGCCTAAACAGTAAAGATAAAAATGTACTATAACACGTATTTAAGATGATAAACAACGTCAGTACCTAGAATCTATACTTCAAGACCATCATGTATTATTTGTGAAGTTAATACGGAATATTTATCAACAAGATCTTGGTATCTTCCAATGAATTATTTTAGAAAAAGGACGAGACGTTCTTTGACATAATCTTGGCTCATCAACTTTCTGCAAATGGATTAAACAGATAAAAAATCAAGGTAACAAACTAAAACGGATTGATCTGCATAAACTCCAAATAGACCAAGACCAGGTGTGTCAACAGGTAAAGTGTCTCCTGCTATGCATGCATCACCCGCAATGCGAGTTCACACTCAGTCACAATGTCACAATCAAGAAAAGGAAACAATCGGTAAAATTACAGATCAGACGACTCTGTTGGTATCTAAATATCCAAGACAACGAAAACATGTCGCTAGTGAGTTGAGACACTGACACATCGTATCGATCAACCAATTCGTCATGGTGACTGTAAAACTTATTTCGTGTCGATTTCAGTTGTTCTTCCTCGTAACTCTGTTCAAGCAGTTTTTGTGTAAGGAGCACGCCCTTGTTAATAAAGTCTGTATTAGTTGTGATATATAAACGCAATATAATGGGTCAGAGGGTTTATTAGTGCTGAGAAATGAGAAGCTGAAAATTGGAAAATTGAAACAGTCATGCTGTCATAGATTCTAACTTGAATTCGTCCTCCTGTCTGTGTCATCAGTACCAAAAAAAAAAAAATACAAGTATACCTTGTAGTCATGGTAGTATCCTTCATCTCAAGTTCACTGGGATATATGAGATACAAGCGCACACTAGAAAATTATCTTCAAAAGACTAAACCTGTCAATAGAAAGTAAACTTTTTAGCAAATCACACATTGTTTTATAGACAGATCGTTGATTCTTATACAAAACATCATGAGTTTGCAGTATAAAGTGGAATCCTAGAAATAAAAGAGTGGAACACTGTTTTGACATTCTTAATAGAATTGAGAATGGAAACGGGAAATATGTCAAAGAGTCAACAACCCGACCAAAGAACAGAAAACAACCCTAACCTTAACTGCTCTAACCTTACTAATCAGGTTGGGAATATAGATATTCAATATAATTTAGATCGAAAAAGAACAACATTTAAAAAAATTTCAGCCGTACATTTAATGAAAATAAGATTTATCATATTGAACATAATTATAGAAAATATATTCATTCTAATTTCTTTAGAAAACAAAGAACCCCTAGGGACTTCGTCTCTCAGTTGGCGAAACTACGAGTCATAATTGAAACATGTTCGAGACCAAAATATTTCAAAATTCAAAACCTTACTTGAACGTTTATGAGCTGATTAAACCAAAAAGAACCAAAGTTTAGCCAAATTTGAATGTAAAGGCGATATGAATGGACATATGGTATATAATGCTGAGAAATGGGAAGGAATGAGAGATTTGCTTAAGGGATATATTTTCCTTTATTTGAAATGGTTTGCGAAATTTTATATAATAACCATATAATACTTTTCATCATGACCAAACTAACAACAGTAAGTAAACTTTAAACCCTGCTTAAGACCACGCTTGTTAGGGACATTGAAAGGAAAATATCTGTCAAGTGTGGTTATAATTGGTTAAGAAATGAATCCTTATCTTATATCTTTTTGCCCCTTTTTCATCAGGACCAAAGTAGCTGTCACTGGGGAACTGATGATACTAGTAGGTAGACAGTGTGCAACAAGGGCCGGACTGGGTGGCTTCATGTCACTGCGTAGAGCGATGCCTCTGATCATACATCATGCGAAAGCATTAAAGTATGATAACAGGCTGTTTAACTGACCGAGTTGGAGACTGGAACTCTGGTACAAACTAACACTTGAGATTATAGAAGACATGACAAATAGAAATTGTCCATAACTAGGTAAAAAACCTCATCAAAGTTACCAGACATATGATTTGGACGCCACACGCGCGTTTCGTATACAAAAGACCCATCAGTTAAATGGTAAAAAAAAACTAGCAAAGGTACGAAGTTAAAAACCATTGAGGACCCAACATTACAGATTAAAACATGTCATTTAATGTCCAAACTGAGATTAACAAAAGTATACATCAAAACGTGTTGATTAAAAGTCCTGGATGTGTAATGACAATAGAGACCAAACTTTGTTTGATACAATGAATTTAAGTCCCAAATGTTAAAATTGTAAAATGTATGCTTAATTCATAAATCATGAGAGAAGCAACTTTTTGCTTGTTCAACGTTATAAGACTTAATAAGTTCTATCTAAAGAGAATTACTGTATGTCATATACATTTGATGTGTTTCCCTCAGTTTTAGTTTGTAACCCGGATTTGTTTTTTTCTCAATCGATTTATGAATTTCGAACAACGGTATACTACTGTTGCCTTTATTGAAACATATCATTAAAAGTTAAATCAAGATCTGATTTCCCATACGGTTTCCAGGAAAACTTTAATCTTTATTCGCTGCATTTTTAAAATTCCTATCGGCATCAAAGTTTAACAAAGGAGGAGGTATGACAAGGCCATTTAAATACGAAAATCAAAAAGTATTTCAAATATTCCAAATAACATCCTTCAGAGGTTCAAAAGACATTAGTCTGTCGGGCATCAATACTTAAATATTAGAATTTTGTCATGTAGTTTTAGATGAAAAGATTAAAATAACATCCTTCAGAGGTTCATAAGATATTAGTCTGTCGGGCATCAGTAATTAAACATTTGAATTTTGTCATGTAGTTTTAGATGAAAGGATTTGTTTAAACCTTTATAAAAATTTCTGTGACTCTACAGGTAGAAGATTGAACAACAGGCAAACAACCTATACTCGTTAAACCGAAATGTTACAGACACAGAAACTTTGAAGAGTCGCCTTTCTGATAATAACAACCAAGGTACCACTGGACAAATGGCTATAGCCAGAAGGTAAACTGAATGTCTGCCAGATCCACGATTAATTAATAAAGAAAAACATTTGTATTGAATTTTGGGGCCCCTAGAAACAGATCGTTTGCCTCACAAAGTTTAAACGGGAGTTGTAAGTTTTAAGATTTTAAACCGATCAATTAGAATCAAATCTGACTGAGGCAGCCATGACATCACATTTATTGTTTCCGCCATGTTTGGTTCAAATTAGTCAATTAGTTTCAGATAAAAAGAAGATTTCCATCGAAATTATATGCTACTAGTGCTGTAATGTTTTCCATCCGATGATGATAATTATTGAATGGGATTTATCGTATAAAATAGAATAATTTCTCAAAACCACTTCTAACAAAAATCTGCTAAATCCTTTCTATTAAGTGACTCAGTTAAGATTGCATAGCGATTTGGTTATTCAAAATAAATATAAAAATAAGGAGATGAGGTATGATTAACATTAAGACAACTATCCACCAACGTTCAATAAAGTGGATGTAAGCAATTATAGGCAACCGTACAGCCTTCTACAATGAGAAAAACCCATACCGTATAGTCGGCTATAAAAGGCCCTAACATGAAAATTATAAAACAATTCAATTGAGAAAAACTAACGGCCTAATTTATAACAAAACAATATACGAAGAACAAATATGACAAGACATAAACCAACGACAACCACCGAACTACATGCTCCGGACTTGTGACAGGCACATACAGAATGTGGCGGGGTTAAACATGTTTGTGAGCGCTCAACCCTACCCCTAACCTGGGACAGTGGTGTAACTGCACAACATAAGAACAAACCATAAAAATCAGTTGAAAAAGGCTTAACTTATTAGATCGATACAAAGCAGACAAACGTCAAACTTAAACACAGACCAGACGTGGCAGGGTATATATCCATCGCTCATCCCTAACAACAAAAAGGACACTAAGTACAGATCTCAGAGTACTCGCAGTTACTGACAGCTAGTTCAAAGCCAATAACAACTAATAAAAAAAGTCGTGTATCTAAGACAAAAATATTAATCAGTAAACATCCAACATCCAATGGATTTAGTCTAAATACGTCAATAACATTCAGAGAAAAAGATGACATTGTGCAATGCCAAAATAAAGGATCGACAGATTGTAGTACCGTTTAAGTGCATATGTGTATAACAAAACTATTCGTATGATTTTAGTTTACTGATAACAAAATCAATATTGATACCAATAAAAATAATATTCAAATATGTCATTACAGTGTGAATTGGTAACCTTTTAGAATAAGTTGATTTAAAGGATTGATAAGTTTACACGGATCGTATATAAATTTGTTGGTTCGGTAAACAACATCACCGTAAAATTGAGGATATTCCTTATGAAATCAGTTTTTTTACATGTACAGCCAAAAACGTTTATAGTTTAAAAAGCTTTGTATTCGTGTTCAACGACGTCATTAAAACACAATTTATCAATGAAAATCAAAACTTCAATTTAAAACTTATTAAGTATTAATACGTCTGTTCTGTCGTACTTGTTTTCATTGTATTCATGTTCTAAGTAGATTTTTATTCATTTAGATCTGTATTACTGATCATAGACGTGTAGATGCCGAGGATAGTACAAATTCGTTGGAACATGAAGCTGGATGCAGATATTTATTGGTATTTCCTTAATTAAATTTGAATTGGTCATGTATGGCTTCATGTTTACCGAATACATAAATGTTTAAAAACATAATTTTGGTGTTATCAATTTTTCTTCTGCCCTCGACTATAGTTTGAAAAAACATAAGGTGTTTAATACTCTTTACATTCGTATTTGATAAGTCCTGCAGCTGTTTTATTTTGAGTGCCACCTATGAATCTAAGCTAGACGAAATCAATCCTAGATTTATTGAAAGATCTGTTTTGCAATAACTTTCCTTAAATCGATGCCTCATAGTGGTTTTGAACTATGGAGAAAATGATCAGGATGGTTCTCCTGTTCTACTATGATTCTGTCTCTGTTGTTAAAGAATCCCTTAGTGACACATATATCATCATCAGTTGATAGACCTTTTTCTAAACAATTTAATTTAGAAAAAAGAATTTCATGAAATTCAAAATTATGGTCTCTATCTTATATACAGGATTACCTTATTCAAGTAACATCTTCTCTTGGAATAACTCCCCATTAATTGCTCAAGTAACAGCACAGGTAGAATTAGAAAGATTACAAAATAGAATTCTTGTCGCTCATCAGCATCCTCGTTAAAACAAGAATCAATAGTAATAAATGATTTAGCAACATTTTTGTTGTCAGCTACATCATTGTAGAACGACCAAAACAATGGCTAATTCAAAATAAGACCTATTCAGACCAAACCTACAGTACAACCTGTGACTTCCTCTTAGTTATGTCCACCCTCTTGTATGGTCACCATCGAATGTTGGCCATTTATTGGGGTATTCAATCTTGAGATGTTGGCCATTTATTGGGGTCATAAAACAAAGGTTAATGTTTTATCTAATTATGTTACCCGTTGAAATCAATCAGGGTTAAAGTTTTCAGCTTGTATGTTTCATTAAAATTTACCTGTACAGGTAACTCAGGTTTCTTCTCAAATTGACATATCACCTTTTCTTTAAAATGTAGAATAGAATGTTGTTTTAGTCTTTGTTAATTCATATCAATTGTTGATTTTTCTGTCTTTAAATTTACATATTTTCCTTTTTTTATAATGTTATTTTTATTTGTTTTTTTGCTTCTTATTCTTTTAATTTCTTCTTCGAAAGAATCTTGAGTAGAAATGACAAAAATTCAAAGATAAGTAAAGTTATTGACTAGCATTTGAAAACAAAACAGAGAATGCTTTAATAATTATTTTTACAGTAAAAAAAAGTTATTGTACGTGATGTACATGGTATTCAATTGTTTGTTTGCATTACTAAATGAATTATAATTAATTATAACTTATAACTCATGCAAATGATATGTTTAAAGGAACCATGAAGCAAGTAATTTAACAAGCCTGTTTCTGAACTAATTAAAATTATCAATATCATGAATATCAATCCTTTTACAATAAATTTTTGTTAAAAAAAATTGTACAATCTATTTTCATGATTATTATTCAGGAAAACTAAAAATATCATTATATGGTATAGGAATAAACTATTTTTGTTTATCTTTTATATAAAAAAGAATCTAAAAATATCATTATCTGGTATAGGAATAAACTATTTTTGTTTATCTTTTATATTTTTCCAAATCTCAAAACTGGAGTTGTGCATGAAGAATCACTGGAGACTTAAATTTTCCAAATGGCTACCTAGTTATTATCAAATTTTGATATATGCTAATCATAATGAAAAATGTTCTTATCTCTATATTGATCTGAATAAAGTAAATCTTATGAAAAGAAATTATTTAAAGAAAAAATTGTCTTGATTTTTGAAATAATTGTAAACTTATCAAATATGTTATCTTCAGTTTTGCTAATTTTGTCAGTTAACAGGCAAAATTTGTCTCCAGAAAAAAAAAAGTACACTCCTATATAGATTGTGACATTTTTATGGTCTATTAATTAAATCACTTTTTTGTTCTGTGTATTATATTGTCGAAACTGCAGGACTGGCATATGCATGATACATATTCTTGGTATACATTTGCAAAGAATATTTCACTCAACTCAGGCCTTTTAGATAAAGTTAATAATTGCAGGGACTTGAATGAATTAGATTCTTTAAAGCCCTTGATTAAAAATGAATTTTAAGAAAAAAAATAAGAATATTTTTGAAAATGAAATAAAAACTTATGAGGAAAATAGTAAACTTAAATGCTTAAATCAGTAAAGTATTAGTGGTCATAATTTAGAAATAGAAAATGGTGGATAAAAATTCCTAAAAAGGATAGAATTGTTTGTAAAATTGACATAACAACTTAGAGATAATCTATTTGAAAATTGTGTACTTTCTCATAATTATGTCTCTGACCAGTTTATGAATAAAATCTTAACCAAGAACAAAAAGTAAAAGAAATGAATAAACCTCTATAACAAGGTTTAAAATATTGGCTCCTTTATAAAAAAAAGTCATTAGAACTGAGGGTAAACCCTAATAATTTTATTCCATGTGTTTTAATTTCTTATAAAATTGTTATTTCTTTGCATTATAATGATTGTTTTTGTTTTTTTTTGTCAGAAACTTGATTAAATTGTTATATGTTTATATGACAACAAAAATATTATCAAATTTTTCTGTAATGAATATTTTGAATATACATGTATTTATTCAATAGAGAAATACTGAATTGCCTTAATTTTATGTAGAATAAGTCCTAAAGATCATCTTAAACATTTGTTAAATCATGTTTAATGCAGTAAGTTTAAACGATTTTGATTTTAGAAAATTAATTTGAGAAACACCTTTTCAATGGAAAAAGGCAGGCGTTGTGAAAGTTTGCATTATATTAGAAGATGATATTCATTTATTATTCACTTGCTAAAAAATACATGTAAAAAATAACTTAAATTGATAGAATTATTTAAAAGGTATAACATCAAAACAGTCATGAGAAAATTTTTACAAAAAAAAAAGATAGGAAGCTATATGTTCAACTAGTTTTATCATTTCATTTTATTTTAGAATTTTCTTGTCATAATCACAGTTATTAAATTTGACAAACAAATATATTTTACCTGAGACACTTTACCTGTGAGTGATATAATTTTAACACTTCAATGCAGTCATGATTTCCCTTTATCCTTGACTAGAATAAAATCTAAACCAAGAACAAAAAGTAAAAGAAATGAATAAACCTCTATAACAAGGTTTAAAATGCTGGCTCCTTTATAAAAAAAAAATTTTAGAACTGAGGGTAAAACCTAATAATTTTTTCCATGTA
The DNA here is from genome assembly GCF_021869535.1 of Mytilus californianus. NCBI lineage: Eukaryota > Metazoa > Mollusca > Bivalvia > Mytilida > Mytilidae > Mytilus > Mytilus californianus. Next base: position 9,447,837 of record NW_026262582.1, read on the forward strand.
TTTGATTTCTTATAAAATTGTTATTTCTTTGCATTATAATGATTGTTTTTTTTTGTCAGAAACTTGATTAAATTGTTATATGTTTATATGACAACAAAAATATTATCAAATTTTTCTGTAATGAATATTTTGAATATACATATAGATTCTACCACTGCATCGAGTGTTATACGATATTTATCCACTCGAGACAGTTAAATTTTCAAATTTAAAACGCGAGGCTCGCCGAGCGTTTTAAATATTTAAAATTTAACTGTCGAGAGTGGATAAATATCGTATTACACGAGATTTGGTGGTGGAATCTGTTTCTCTAATGATTTTCAAACAATACGCAGGCAAATTTATTCCTTCTTTTCGAATGATCTGCAAAAAGGTGTGTTCTTTCTATGTGACGTCATCAGGCATGGTCGCCTTTTTTCATGCCGTCACAATAGGAAATTCTGAGGAAAGCAAGAAAATTCGACGTCATAATCGGATTTTAACCAATGAAGAACTGAGATCAAACGAACCACACGTTGATTAAATTTTTTTTTATACAATGGGTGCAGAAAAGGATAAATTGACGAAGAATTAGAGAAATGTATTTATTCAATAGAGAAATAATAAATTGCCTGAATTTTATTTAGAATAAGTCCTAAAGATCATCTTAAACATTTGTTAAATCATGTTTAATGTTGTAAGTATAAACAATTTTGATTTTAGAAAATTAATTTGATAAACACCTTTTCAATGGAAAAAGGCAGGCGTTGTGAAAGTTTGCATTATATAAGAAGATGATATTCATTTATTATTCACTTGCCAAAAAATACATGTAAAAAATACCTTAAATTGATAGAATTATTTAAAAGGTATAACATCAAAACAGTCATTTCAATGTATGTTCATCAATTCTAATATCATAATGAATGCTTTGTTCGAATTCTTCGTGTAAGCTATGAATTAATTTCAGCAGTACTTTACTGAGTTCAACAGACAAAGTGCACAGATTTTTCCACTGAAACATATATCTTATTACTGAATTTGTCATATACAAATAATAATACAAACAAGAACGTATTATATACACCCATAGGGAGCCGGTGTTTGCATTGGAAATCTAGTCGTGTGTTTGAAAATGTTTCCCCTAATTTCAACTTAAACGTTATCAAATAAAACCTCAATCATGCTTATTGAAGATATCTTGATAATTACTTTTCTTTGAATCAAAGTGTATATCTTCATGTAGCTACATATGCACACCGACCTTCTCTAACTTCAAACGAATCACAATAATATCCCAGTTTAAAAAAAAAATAAAACGAGGGATTGCATTGTGAAGTGTTAAAGTCGAAAGCCTAAAGTGAAAGTATTAATACCAAAGTGAAGGTCTAACTAGATCATGTCTCTAAATAACTCAAGTTTGGTTTGTTAGATATGTACGAACATTTTACAAAGCTCCTTTAGATGTTCTATTTCTTATAGATTTGTCGTTATGAGACTTAAACCGTTGAGAATCTGACTTTTTGAATAATTTTCATGATGACTCAAGTTTGCTGGACTATATTTTTAACACGATTCGAAATAATATACGTGGTTCTATGAAGATAGGTTCATTACCATTCATGAGTCTTATGCAAACAAAACGCGTGTCTGGCGTACTAAATTATAAAATTGTAAGCTTAGATTATCTTTTTTATTCTAAAGATTTCAACCTCTGTCGTTTTAGAGCTATGTGAATTTTATGGTTAATGAATAGCTTAAATCCGATAAGATTAATTCTAAAATTGGTAAAAACAAATTGAATTGTGTTCTTATATTTTATAAGTTGGTTTCCGTGAGATATAAGTGTGGATAACATGTTATTGTTATACAAAAACTTCGCTGTTTTCTTTATCTCTCATACTGTGGGCAAAAAAATTTAATACCAGACTCAGAAATTAAGTCATGCTTCTGTAACGCAAGAGAATTAATATTAAACCTTTATTCAGGAATTTGGATAAAACATGTAATAAATTTTAAATATATTTCATTCACATTGCATTTTATGATAAGCTATAGAGACTTACTTGATCGTTGAGGGAAATAAACGAATTGTCTAACGACTAAAACATGTACAAAAGGTGCAAGTTCAATTAGTATAAATAAAGGCAAAATTAGTATACCGCTGTTCGAAATTCATAAATCGATTGAAAAAAAACAAATCCTGGATACAAACTAAAACTGAGGGAAACACATCAAATATAAGAGGAGAAAAAAGACACAACAGAAACACTAAAATGGAACACACACAAAAACGAACTATAAGATAACAATAGCCATTTTCCTGACTTGGTACAGGACATTTTAAGAAAAAATGGTGGGTTGAACCTGGTTTTGTGGCTAGCCAAACCTCCCGCTTTAATGGCAATGTTAAATATAAAAGATATAAAGACTAGTGTACAGATAAACATGATGTAAAACAACGTATATATTATTCACCATTGAGTAACGAAGAAATACATGCAGTTTGAAAGATTAACAACATATATATTATTAGAATCTGTGTTTCGATTACTTGGTATTCTGATTAGCATTTTTGTGCACCGACAGAATGTGTTTAAATGATGTTTGATACAATGGTCAAATACAGCATATATAAATGGATTGGTTACATGGTAAATGTGATACGACCGTTCTGTTATCGTTTAAGTCGCAAAGTGTGAAGGCGTTAGTTTAGATTGGATAGGCCCTTTTGGTACTAGCTCATTTATAAACAGTGGTAAATAGTTGAAACCGAACACAATACTAACTGAAATTTTCGTTATTTTATTTGAGAATGTTTCAATGGCTGAAATACCGGCTGATGTTTTTGGTCTTGCACGTTGTATAATGATACCTTTCATGCCAATAAGGGTGTAAATTAACAAACAAAATTGATGCATAAGACAGAAACATCCAGTAAAAAAAGTTGTGTGCCTCTAATATGGTTGGGAATCTTTCCAAGTTACTGCACATATTCATCTTGTATATATTGTTCTCCAACTGAACCTTCTATAGTGGTTGCAAAACCTCAATTTGCGGAGCGGGTAAAATCAATTCTATGAGCTGCAACAAGAGACAAAGTATTTTACACTTGTTTGTGGTAACTGAGATTTAAGTGGCGTACAATTTTGTCTGAATATGTGTGATGAAAGCATCATTGATAAATGTGTAGAGAACATAATACCAAAGTCCAGAATTCCAGCAAACGTTTGGTAGATCCAAGTTATTTTAAACGTGTAATGATATAAAATTCTTACGATATTTAACAGTATTCATATAACACTGAAGACAAGGTATACTATTGCAACACTAAGGATTATAGTTAAGAATACATCGTTCCTGTATCATTAGAAAATTATTATCACAAAATTATTTCCAGGAATACCAATGCTGGTCAAATCTTACAGATAGAGTAGCGGAACCAGCAGTTTTTTTCTGCATTTCAATATCTAATTCCTCTAAGGTAAAATTTAACTCATTTTGATTAAAAGTTTCTGTGTTGGAAATATATCAGGACTGATATATCTTTCAAAAATTAACACTTGACGTTTTACAAAATCTCAGTAGATACAAGTATCTTGTTTTAGGTAGGGATTTATCGTACTTTGTAAACAAATAACTCTGATTCAAACAAACATTTCTCTGAAACTGACATAATCATCGTTTGGAGGACGTGTTTTTCAACAAACAATCGGCATTCCCATGGAATCCAACTGTGCTCCTCTTCTTGTCGACTTGTTCTTTTACTCATATGAGGCTGACTTCATACAGAAGCTTCTAAGGAAGAATGAAAAGAAGCTAGCATTATCCTTTAACTTTAATTTCGCTATATAGATAATGCCCTCAAACCAAATAATTCAAAGTTGGGTGACTATGTTGAACGCATCTATCCCATCGAACTAAAGGATAGAACAGATACAGTTATTTCTGCCTCATATCTTGACTAACATCTCGAAATTGACAATGAAGGTAGGTTGAGAACAAAACTTTACGACAGAAGAGATGATTTCAGCTTTCCAATTGCGAACTTTCCATTTCTATGTAGCAACATTCCAGCAGGGCCTGCATATTGAATACATATTTCCTAGATGATACAATATTCTAGGGCTTGCATTTCCTATCATGATTTCCTTGATAGAGGATTCCTGCTCACATGGAAGCTATTAGACCAAGAGTTCCAAGTGGTGACTTTGAAATCATCCCTTCGAAAATGTTACAGACACCATTACGAGTTGGTTGGCCTTTTGGAATATCTGTTTCCCCGATGACGACAGATATGTTCCAATCGTCTTTACCACAATCCCGTCCTCCTTTTCCCCGAATTTGACCTACCGAATGAGACTTATCATGAGCAAAACGACGGGTGCCACATGTGGAGCATGATCTGAGATCTATCCCGAATTTTGGTGGGGTTCCTGTTGAGCAATCTTAAGTTTTCTACGTTGTGTTGTGTACACTGTTTGTCTATTTGTCTTTTTTTTTTCGCCATGGCGTTGTCAGTTGATTTTCGATTGATGAGTTTGAATGTCCCTTTGGTATCTTTCGCCCATCTCCAATTTATTGAAATTTCTTAGTGAAAACAAGAAAGGTGTTTACCGTTTTACCTTTACGGATGCTACATGTGGAGCAGGATCTGCTTACCCTTCTGTAGCACCTGAGATCACTCCCAGTTTTTGTGAGGTTCGTGTTGCTCAGGCCTTAGGTTTTTTCGTTATGTTTTGTGTACTGTTGCTGATCTTTTTGTCGTTTTTCGTTTTTTGCCATGGCATTGTTATTTTATTTTCGACTTATGAGTTTGCATATCAAATGTGTATCTTTAGCCTATCTGTAATTAATGATCAGCTGGAAGCTTTGTTTTATGATATCCCAAAATTCAAAGCATAACCTTATCTTTAAATTAATCAAATAAATAAACTGGTCGTTTAAATTAATCTTATAATATTAAGAAGGCTTTATAATATGAGCTTACAAAAGATCAGTTCAGATATCAAGTCTTTTTTATTACATCAATAAAATAACCAGATGGTTGTTCTTGGAAGCTGTTGAAATGAACAAAATATTCGTGTCGAGAAATATGTAACTACTGTAAACCGCAATATTTTCGCGCTGCCTTTTCGCGATTTTCTTACTTGATCATAATTCGTGCTGTCAAAGTTTAAAATGTGCGATCGATGTGTGTCCTGTTAATATATTTATGTGCTCTACACGTAGTAATTTTTAGTTACGTTGTTTATATCGGATAGAACCGATTTGAATTTCGCGGGTAGTATATAAAAAAAAAGATCACGTTTTTTCAGTGGTTGCGATTTTGCGAGGACCACGTTTATTACAAATGCAAATTGAAAATGGAAATGGGGGATGTGTCAAAGCGACAACAACCCGACCAAAAAGCAGGAAACAGCATAAGGCCACCAATGGGTCTTCAACACAGCTAGAAAATCCCGCACCTGGAAGCGGGCTTCTGCTGGCTCCTAAACAAAAATGTGTACTAGTTCAATGAAAATAGACGTCACACTAAACTCCAAAACATATAAATGAACTAAAATTAAAGACACATAAGACTAACAAAGGCCAGAGGCTCATCCTGACTTGGGACAGGCGTAGACATATTTACAGTAGTGCAGAATTGTTATGCAATGCAGGGATCAATTTCTTGTCTACTAACTATGTTATTTGCTATTCTTAGATATTCTGCAATGCCAGTGACTGGACACAGTTTTTATTAAGTGGACGTGTTTGCGTACAGAAAGCAAACGATTTTTTTCTGGAGATTGAACGATATTGGAATTCATCAATTGTTGTATATTCATAAAATGTCATGGTCACCGTGCCGGACAAAATGAGAAATGTGTTTATTATTTCACGTCAAGAATGATAGAAAATACAGTTTGTGGTTGATCAGTAGGTTTCAGAAATTATGTATCGTTTTGGACATACATGTACATATTACTCCACAGTTCATTTTTGGGGCCCTCTTCGAAGTCCATGTTTACATTGGAAAATTAAGTTGTTCAAGTTACCTCTCCAGCAAACACCTACAAACTGAACTCATCAATATGGTGCACATTGTCTGCAAGGACGCTATTGATTACATAAAACTTCACATCAAATAAATTTTCAATCAAACTCCGTAAAACTTGACACGCTAAATTACCGGATAATGTAAATTGAATATTCCAAAAATTTGGGTCCATCAAATTTTACGGAGTTCCGTTTGAAAATTTTTTTATGCTCTCCGAAGGTGAAGGATCTTTTAAAATCTGGGAAACCATTTGAAAAAAGAAGTAGGTCATCGCCATCTCGGATTGAATGCAACTTATTTTATCATTACTTTTGGATATATCTGGAAATTATTTGCACCAACAAGCACACAAAAATGTATGAATTTGTATATGTATAAACATTTCTAGCCGTCAGTGAAGATTTCATGTCAAAATTGGGTCTTAAAGTTAGGAGCAAATTTCTCTCTCAAAGTCAGACCGGAAAAATGGCTTCGGAGTTCTGACGTCGCAGGAAGGCGTCACAACATAACATTTAAATAGCCTTTTAAGGCGTCATAATTATTTTGACTAGGTACAGGCCATTCGTGTCAACCTCGGGATAACATGCGCGTTTAGTAAATATTTACGTGTATGTTTGCTATGATACGTGTATATATTGTTGAAATATACGTGTATATAATTTATTTAACTAAATATTTGACTAAATACATCTGTTTCAAATGGAAGGAAACAATGACGTTTATAACAGAAAACATTGTTATTCTTATTGACCAACATTTGTTTTACCTATAGATATCATCAGAGACATATATTATTATATGTCTCTCTGATATTCCCTCTACAACAAAGCTTCGTATTTAGCTATTTTTGTTCCGTGTAAATTAATTTTTACATCTATTTAGTTTGAGATAAAAAAAAATGTCAATCAAAGCATAATTTGATCTTTTTTTTACCAGTAAAATCATCCTTTAAGTTGATAAAATTCTAGTAATGAACACCTGGCGGAACTATAGTTTAATTTAAAGTTTCAAAATACTTTATAATTAAAAACACGGGTATAATAATTTCAATTAATGTCATCGGGTTAGTGGCATCTCGATTTAATTGTAAAATATCGACAAAACTTTTCTATTAACCACGTTACTAAACACCACAATTGTTCTGTGGTATGTATGGATTATACAAATTATATTTGTTAACCAAATGTATTGAGTAATCGCAAGTTCGTTTCGAAAAAAAAACTGCTTGTTTAACAGAAACAAAAAGTATGTAAGGAGGTAATCAATTCTTAAATCGAATAAGTATGGACTACAGCATCACCAAATTAATGAACGAAAACAAAATAAAAGTCATTAAATACAACTCAGAAAAACTGATGATTGCATATTACAAACGCAACAAAGTTCGATTTGAACTCAGTTGATCCGGATGAATAAGCTGTTCTTGTTTCAGTAGTTATCTCGTCTTTTTGTTCATGACGAGTGAAAATCTGGTGTGAACTCATGTGATCCGGATGGATAAGCTGCTCTTATTCCATCAGTTAACCTGTCTAGTTGCTCATAACGAGTGAAAATCTGATGTAAGTCATTAACAAGAAAAGGAGTACGGGATTGTGGCTACATGTTGAACGTATCAATGGTCCTCTGTGACACAGATTTAAAATGGTCGAATAAGTCATGGCTGCGTCTACACGACTTATTAGGCCACTTTCAATTAAAATGTACGTACTCATTTTTCAGTTTTTTTTTAATTCCTTGTGAGCAGAACCAGTACCCTATCAAGAAAATCTAATTAGAAACGCTGATCCTTGAATATCGGTTAAACTTCGAAACATAAATTCCGTATGCAGTTGCTGCTTTTATTTTGATAAAGTTAAAAATTCCCGGTGTTATATTGTTGTACGAACATTCGGGCAGACAAATTTGCTTTGATAGTGCCGAAAGAAAGGTCTTTTATACGTTTGTATTAAAGGGTGTGTGTAAACGTAAAAACAAGGAATCAATTAAGTAACACAATAAAGCCAACAGGGAACACGTAGGAGTCAACATACTGTCTACGACAATAGACAAATATGTCTTTCATGCCATACATGTTTTTAAATATCTGTTGATGAATTTATATCTGACTCAAGGGGTCCTGTCCGCCTAAAAAACAATACAACTGTTTTACCGCTATCATTTAAAGTATTTGACCAAGAAATTACATTCGATAACTGTCCATTCATTCATTTTAACCTTATTTATTTACTAACCGCTCCATTGATCATCATGTACCGCCCACTTTCCGATCCTTACGGAGGTTTAACATTGTCATGTCGGCCATTTTCCGTCTCCTGGTAACAACAGGGAGTCGTTGTTGTTTTTTGTAACTTCAACAGTGCCCGCCCTTTCCGAGTCATTCCGTCAACCAATCAGATATCCGTTAACTTCCGTCTTCTTCGCGCGGTTTATGTAGCAGACACGCCCATCACAATATCGGAACAGAAGACATGTTCACAAAACGAGCATTTGTAAAAACTATTTTGATATAGTGTTTTCTCTCTGGTCAATTATAAACATATAAGTTATTCTTAACTGATGTTAGCGAATATGATATACAATGAGAACATATTGAACTATACCCATATCTCATGGAACCACGTGCTCTGTCCATGAAAAAAATCTTGACCATAAGTCTCAGTCTGCACGGATATATTTTAAGTATCAAAATTTAATTATACACAAAATATTGTATCCGAAGAATCAACAACGTACCTGCGAGTTGGGTATCGACCTGTTTTTGTTTTAGCGAATATTTTTTGTGGAAAAAGTAGAAGGGGGAGGGGCAAACAAGGTTATCACACGAGATTAAGTCTAAAGACCAGAGATGGGGTACCTTCATCACATATAACGGTAAAAAATCTTTCCAAATGTCGTTAATGCTAATTTAAGGTGCATGACGATAAAATGTACACTTCTTTTGAGTCGGTAAAAATTGGGTACGATTTGACATGGATCCAAGAAGATGAGCAGTCCATGTCAAACTATTCATAGTTCAAATATTTTAGAAACTATCAATGAAATAACTTTTTTGCTTTTGATAGCTCTCTAGAAAAACCTCTACAACAGAACTGCACCACCTTTCAGACTCCTATTTGACTAAATCACTCCATTGAAATATTAGTTAAATCTCTGATGTGACTGAACAAAAAAAAAAGAGTTCATTCAACTCAAACAAGACCTGCAGACATGCCCAATTAAAACGCACTTGCCCCGTTTTCTATATACACGCTCAATTGTGATGTCAACTGAAATTAAGAGTGTAGAGTTGGTCTCGTGTCTCCAAAAAACATGTCTACTAGAATCATTTTCATTAACTTTTGTTCTTCATAAAAGCTGCAAAATTGCGTTACATGTACAGGGAAAAGATTAAGCTTTAATATTGCAAATACATGAAATCCATGGATGTTCATAAACACAACACTTGCTTTTCCAATAGGTAACACGTTGCGAACTAGACCGAGCAATACTGTTTTCCTGTTGTCAATATTTCATTTTCCTTCAGTTCACTTCACATACATGTAGATTCAATGTGTGGAGTCTTGAATCTATTGATGCCTTAATTAAAATAAGATACACATAGGATAACAGCAGGGGCCGATCCTGCCATTTTTAAAAGGGGAGGGGGGGGGGGGTCCATATGTCCTAATTATGGCATTCACAAGAGCATTGATCTACAAAAAGGGGGGTTTCCACCCACCAGACCCCACCCTCTTGATTCGCCACTGAACTGTGTAATTCAGAATCCCTCAACAGACTAGTATTTAAGTTTTGATACAAATTAATAATTATCTGAAAGGTTAGAAGCCAATCGCACAAATAAAAATTCTATAAAGCATTTAAAACGCATCCTGTCCTGAAAAAATCATAAAACTATCACTATTATGATTGATTTTGAAAGTTTTATACAGTTTTGTAATTTGTTAATACTCTTAGAGTCTTTAATGGTAATTAAATCCAAATTTCATTTTACTCAGTCACCTCTTTAATTTTTACCTATTAATGTTCTGGTTCGTAACGGAAGATGAACTGTGTTTAACTTTACACGACCTGTTTATGTGATGAAGAGACTTCTTCTAGTCTAAAGTGAAATGTTGACGGTATGCTAACATGTATTTACCGAGAACATACATTTTTTGTATGTTAAGCCTTATCCTTGTATCCTTGAATGTTTCATTGTAATCTTTATTCATAATTGGATTGCTTAAGGTAATTCCAAGTTACGAAATTAAGTTTGTTTAAGGGTAAAGTTTCATACATGTATATTGAGTTCTGAAGCCAGAAATAAAGGAAATCTGACACATGACTACATATAAAAATAAGGCCCCCAAAAAAAATACATGTGTTTTCGCCAAACAAAAATAGGGTAGGTAGGTAGGCAATATAATTTTATTTTACAAACATTTTTTAGTTGGTTACTACTAGGGAATCATTCTGACTTTAACAGTGCTTGTTCCAAAATGGCATAAAAAGTGTTAGGGTAGGTAGGGCTAGAGAAAACACATGTATTATTTTTTTTGGCCTAAGAAGATGTGATATGATTGCCAATGAGACAACTCTCCGGCACAGACCAAATGACATAGAACTACAAAAGGTCACTGTACATAATGGTTGGGATTTTTTTTATAGGGGGAAAAAGGGGGGGGCGTCTTTCAGACATATCCTTTTCATGTTTTAATTTAACATCATTGTTTACAATACAATTTATCTAATATATTTGTTTTCTTTTTCAGATAAATGAGTGTGTACATAGCAATGTACTTTAATGGCATTTAGAGGTCAAATTTACCTAATTATTCCTAATTTCAGAAAGCAAACAGTTACTCCTAAAATTGCTTTGATTATCACAGTTAACAAATTTATAAAATTATTTCTTGATTACAATTCATAATCAATTAACTTAAAGTATATAAAATTTTGAAATGCAGGATTGTTCAGATTTATTTTATTTCTGTTCTGTGTTAAACAGCTTGGCAGTCTCTCCATGCAGTGCCATAAGAATCAGACTAGTCCTGCAGTAACAGAAGATTAGATGAGAAAATGTTGACAAGATTTCTCCAGATCGAAAAGAATCAACTTAAGCGACAAGTCAATTACAGCAAGCAATGCTATTGAAGTACAATTCATGTTTCTGTGTCCATCAGTTCAAGAAACTGCTGCATACTGAGATCCTTGTGACGAAGAATGCAATGACAGAGAAAACACATATCACCCTTCCGTGCAGCACCTTTACGACATTTCAACAATTGTACATCCCCTCTTTCCCCCAAAAAAATACAAAAAAAAATGAAAATAGTATCAAAATATCTATATTAAAATAGTTACCAGAATTTCAGCCGTTTAACTGTTCTTTGCACGGTAGATAAAGAAACATCAATATCTCTCTTTCAGTGCGCTTGAAAGCTTGCAGGAGTTTAGGCATTGTTACCATCTGTTTCTTCTTGTCCTCCTCACCACACCTTCTTTTTCACAGCACTCTCATGAAGAGACTGGATAACATCCTGACAGCATCATGGTCTCCAGAACTGGTGTGACGCCATTGTTTTTTCACTTAAACCTGGAAATCATGAGAGAGTATTACAGTGATATAAACATCTGAAACCAGTCAATACTTGAAACTGTATAAGAAATGAATTCTAAATTATCACTTTTTGCTGTTAATAATTTATGGTTGCTTAAAAAATAATACCAACAAATGAGTGAATACATTGGTTGTTCATTTTAACAGCTACTTTTTATCTTCTAAATTGAGTATAAATTATTTTAAATAGGGGTACAAAATCAAATACTACTTTTAATCATTAGATATGAGTCATAATTGACAATGTCTGGAAAAGATGCAAATTTTCTCATCTAAATTCCTTGTAATTAGTCCCCTACCGACGAAGTCGCAGGGGACTTTAGGTTTGCACTACGTCTGTCTGTCTGTCTGTCTGTCTGTCCATCCGTCAGTCCCGCAAATCAGTTTTCCACACTTTTTTTCTTCGTGCTTGAATATATTGATTTTTATATTTGGTGTATTGTTTTATCATGACAAGTTACAGTTCAAGTTAGAATTTTGTTCCAGTATAACGATTTTGTGCAGAGTTATGGTCCTTGAACTTAGAAAATTCACTCAAATAATAAGTTTTCCGCACTTTTTTTTGTCATGCTTGAAGATATTGATTTGATGATTGATATATATTTTTATTATGACAAGTTACAGATCAAGTTCGAATTTTAGTCCGGTCTAATTATTTGTGCAGAGTTATGGTCCTTGGACTTTGAAAATTCACAAAAATAATCAGTTTTCCTCACTTTTTTTCGTCCCGCTTGAAGATATTGATTTGATAATTGGTATATAGTTTTATCATGACAAGTTATAGATCAAGTAAGCATTTTGTTCCAGTACAATGAATTTTTAACCGGTAGGGGAATAGGTATTGCCAGGCAATACTCAAAGAATGCTTGTTTTATTTATTGTAAAAAATCAAAAGACTCCATTAAGAACAAATGTTTAATTTCAATTACCTGTTGCAAATGCAAGCCTTTTTAGTACCATGTCCTATTGTATTTTTTTAGGCCCCACCTACAATAGTAGAGGGACAATATATGTTTCGGTCTGTGCGTCCGTCCGTTTATCCCGCTTCAAGTTAAAGTTTTTGGTCAAGGTAGTTTTTGATGAAGTTGAAGTCCAATCAACTTGAAACTTAGTACACATGTTCCCTATTATATGATCTTTCTAATTTTAATGCCAAAATAAAAGTTTCGATCTAAATTTCACGGTCCACTGAACATAGACAATGATAGTGAGAGTGGGGCATCCGTGCACTATGGACACATTCTTGTTCTGTTTCAAAAAACTATTTGTCATCAGATCCTTTACTTGCAAGTACAAGAAATATATACAAATCAATGTTTTCCTTATGTGGTGCAAGAATAATTTCTAAGCAAACATTTATTTTTATTGTTTTGTATTCATCCCAAATATATAATGTCAATCAATGTTTTTGTGATTTTTTTTTCATAAATATTTGGCACAGGGCACGTGACTTTGGCATTATTTTGTATACTAAAATGATCAGTTATAAGATAAGTTATGCTTTGAAATATATGCATAATTGATACACTGCTCTATATATGATGCTAACTATTCTGACAGATTTTGAAGATTAATGAATCATTTATAATGTGCTTCAACTACACCTATTTTGACTGACAATCAAAGGGACATAACTCCTATAAACATTAATTTCTGAATGAATTCTGTGTATGACTCAGGAATAATATTTTTAGATTACTATTGATTTATATATAACACTATGTTGTTCTTTTCAATAACTTTTTTTGGAATCATACAAGCTTGTAATATTTAAAAAGAAAGATTTTATTCATTTTATCTTTTCATTAGATGAATTTAAGGATTTCTACAGAGGTTATGTGATGTCATAAAGCCAACTTTAATTTTGTCTAAATATATTTCTGATATACTACAGTAAAGAATTCTTATTTTAAAATCTTTGAATTAATTTCTAATTAATGTGTTAAATTATAAATAGCTTGGAAAATAACAATTTTGTCTGACCCTGACAGACTAATTCACGTATTTGTCTGTTGTTATGTTCTACTACTTTCCTTTATTTGATTTTTAATCATTTCTAAGAAAACCTATTCAATGTTATTTTTCGGATATTGAAATGATGAAAAATTTTAGATATCTATATCAGTGCTTATTTGGTTTACAGTTTTGTGGTCCTTTGTTATTTTTCACACTCTTTCATTGTCTCGCCTTGACGGGAGTCACAAAGCGAGACATAGGTATGCTGTTTCCGGCGTCAACAATGAACAAGTTAGTGATTAGGTCTAGTTTAAGGGGACCCAATAGGTGTAGGTCAATGATATTTGGTATGCAGTTGTATCAGCATTAGCACATGTCATTTCCATGGAGAAAATTTGATCCTGACCCCTCAGTCATGGTCCATTGACTTTGACACTTTTACATAGATAACAAGTTAATGTTTGTGTTTAGGTTTGTTTATTCAAAGGGAATGACTTATGTTGTTCAGCACTTTACCTTCAGTCATGGTTCATTGACTTTGAATTTATGCATTACTTACATGTTAAAAGTATTGCTATTTTAATTTCAACATTTGCATTATCGAAATAACAAAAAGGGGAGACATATCTGTGTTAACAGTTTATTTCTGCTGAAGAAAGACCCACCAGGGAAATTGAATGCAAGTATTCTTATATCCAAAAGGAAATGTTAATTTCTTATTGTCACATTTTTATGCCCCCACCATAGCGGTGGGGCATTAAGTTTTACCCTAGTCCGTCTGTATGTCTGTCCGTACGTCCCAAAGTTGGTTTCCGTTCTCCAACTTTAGTTTGCCTCAACCAAATGTTATAAAACTTATACACAGTGCTTATTATCACAACACACAGATCAAATTTGAATTTTGGTGGTGTGACTTTAACCGTTCCAGAGTTATGATCGTTTACAATTGAAATGCTGAATTTTTCGTTTCCGTTCTCCAAGTTAAGTTTACCTTTACCAATTGTCATGAAACTTATACACAATGCTTCATACTACAAAATGCAGATCAAGCTTGAATTTGAGTAGCGTTACTTTGACTGTTCTAGAGTTATTCCCCCTTATACATGAAAAAAATAGCTGAATTGTTTGTTTCCGTCCTCTAAAATAGGTTTGCCTCAACCAAATGTTATGAAACTTAAACACAATACTTATTACAATTAAACTCAGACAAAGTACAAATTTGGGTAGCATCACTCTTACTGTTTTTCAGTTATGTCCCTTTATAACTTTATATGATATGCAAGCCGGGGCATCATCTGTGTCCAACGGGCACATTCCCCATTTATTTATACAAGGGTTGTTCCAACAATTAATGAGTCAACAACAGAATTTAATTCACTTAACAGGAAAGCTCCTTTAGAAACCTCAGAAGTGTTGTAACTTTGATCTTAAGGACTCGCACAGAATGCTAAACATGGATGCTGATCGGCACGGCATAGATGAGTTTTTTTCCCGGCCTGCTGTTTCCGTAGATGGTGTCAGGACCAACAATGTAGTAGTTTGTGTTTAGGTCATGTTTATGGAGAATGATTTGTAGTAGTAGGTCCGTGCTACTTGGTATGCAGTTGTATTAGTATTGGCACATCCAAGTATTTCTCATTCCATGGAGATTATTTGGCCCCGTCCCCTCAGTCTTAGTCTATTGATTTTTAAACTTTTGCATTCAGGAACGGGTCCAGGTGAGGGCGTAATGGGCGTACGCCCCCGCCCCCCCTTTTCATTAAAAAAATATCGTAATCTGCTGATATTGTATTGAATATGGAAATTTATCATATTCATTAATTAAACACATACTCAGATTTCTTTTTATACTGATTCCCCCATCCGATGGGTGATCCGTAAAATTTCGTTTCTCCTCCGTATTCGACTCTGCGATTAGTATCCATTGTTGTTGACGTGATATAGTGAAATCGTCAAAGATGTCGACGTCAAAACAAAAGCGTCAAAATACCTTTAAATCATCTCAAGGTGTCTTGGAAACCTTTTTTAAACAACAAAAACGGTAAGTAAATCTATACATGAAATGGTCGTTTTGTGTGACACTTCCCCAATGGCCATTCTACATCTACATGGGGTGGGTGGTAGGGGGCACTCACTATATATATGATACCGGGTATGTTCCGATAAACGGAGTTGCATTTTCAGCTAAATTGTCTGAAATGTGGTTATGTTTTTTAGCCTTGTCTTGGAAGGGGTCAGATTTGACTATCTAGAACGGAGTATTATAAATGCAAGTCTAAATTAAAAACAGCGTTCAAACCTATGATTGCGTTGGATAAAAACCGCAATTCTTATACGTGTGCATGCAAAACAAATTTCTTGGTAGAGGGGTCTAAATACAGCACAAACAACATTTTTCAAAAGACCAAAACAGTGAAAAGGTATATTTGCAGTTGTTTAGTGTTATAAAATTAAATCAATGTTTAGCAAAATCAACGAAATATTTTTGTGAGAAATTGCAGTTTTATACACTATTTGCCATCCCCTTATGCGTGGCATGGTATCACTTGTATATGTTTGTAAGTATATACGATTACCCTTGAACCCTTTTCAGTCTTTATATCCGCAACCCCTGCTACACTAGAGAAATTCAAGTATATCTCCCCTCCATTGTCTTTCCATCGCCACGCGTCGGAGGAGCGACATTTGGATACGTGTATAGCAATGACATGAACTTTAACAAGAATGCAAAAATGGGGAAGTTCCGTTAAAAATTGCCAAGTGTATCATCCGTGTCCGTGTTGTTCATCTTGTTAGCCATTTTTGTGCTTGCATTCTAGGCCGGTTTGCAAAGGGTCAATGCATGAAGGTGATATAGGCGGCGGTGGACGACAATGTACGTGCATTTCATTGGCTTTCATGTTGGATAATACTTTTCCAAAGACTAGAGATGAAGTAGATAATATTCTTCTAAGAGTTACTGACTTGTACCATAAAGTTTGTACTACCGATGGCTACATGCTAATAACGGAGTTTCCGGAGAATATTTGTATTGAAAACGAAAGTTACGCTATTACATTGAAAGATCCGATGAGTGGACTTGTGGAACAGGAAAGGGACAATTCTGACGCTTTAACATTTACTTTAGAGTCTGCAATACATCAATCATTAGCACAGAGTGAAACCTCTTTCATTTACACCCTGGTTCAACTATCGGTTTAAAAAAGGCTCAAGGGATACTTTATTGTATTGATTCACACAGTCGCAATGTCATAGGACTATGTGTTCCATCCGGTAAAGCTGTTGTACTGTCATTTGCCTTGTGTTCAAGCTTGATATCATATATCAAAGATTCAAACAAATCGATCGCAGACCGAGTCGCTGAATCACAGTTTGAGATAACACCCCTTATTAATTCTAAACTAAGAGTGGTCGACTCTGGTGTAGTTGGAGACGTCCAGGCGTCTAATACATCAGTATCCACTGACTACGAGACTGAAATACCAAATATAGAATATACTACCCATGAAATGCCAGTTGATGAAGAGTCTTCGTTCCACCATGATAACGGAAGCAACAATGATACTTCGGGTAATAAAGTGGATGAGTCTTTTGTGTTCATCAATGAAAATAACGTTGAAACTGCAGATACTCGAAATGATGAGTAATTTATGTCCTATGACATGAACGATGAAACTTCCGGTACTGAAGATGATGAGTCATCTATCTTCAACAATGAACGCAACGCAGAATGCTTTTTTTGTTTATTATAAAAATTATAAAGACTCCATTAAGAACAAATGTTTAATTTCAATTACCTGTTGCAAAAAAAGGCCTTTTTAGTACCATGTCATATTGTATTTTTTTAAGGCCCCACCTACAATAGTAGAGGGACATTATGTGTTTCGGTCTGTGAGTTCGTCCGTCTGTCCCGCTTCAGGTTAAAGTTTTTGGTCAAGGTAGTGTTTGATGAAGTTCAAGTCTAATCAACTTGAAACTTAGTACACATGTTCGCTATTATATGATCTTTCTAATTTTAATGCCAAATTAGAGTTTTGATCCGAATTTCATGGTCCACTGAACATAGACAATGATAGTGCGAGTGGGGCATCCGTGTACTATGATGACATTCTTGTTCTGTTTCAAAAAACTAAATTTTTTGTCATCAGATCCTTTACTTGCAAGTACAAGAAATATATACAAATCAATGTTTTCCATATGTGGTGCAAGAATAATTTCTAAACAAACATTTATTTTTATTGTTTTGTATTCATCCCAATTATATAATGTCAACCAATGTTTTTGTGAATTTTTTTTCATAAATATTTGGCACAAGGCAAGTGACTTTGGCATTATTTTTGATACTAAAATGATCAGTTATAAGATTATGGATAAGTTATGCTTTGAAATATATGCATAATTGATACACTGCTCTATGTATGATGCTAACTATTCTGACAGATTTTGAAGATTAATGAATCATTTATATTGTGCTTCAACTACACCTATTTTGACTGACAATCAAAGGGACATAACTCCTATAAACATTAATTTCTGAAAGAATTCTGTGTATGACTCAGGAATAATATTTTTAGATTACTATTGATTTATATATAACACTATGCTGTTCTTTTCGATAACATTTTTGGGGATCATACAAGCTTGTAATATTTAAAAGGAAAGATTTTATTCATTTTATCTTTTCATTAGATGAATTTAAGGATTTCTACAGAGGTTATGTGATGTCATAAAGCCAACTTAATTTTGTCGAAATATATTTCTGATATATTACAGTAAACAATTCTTATTTGAAAATCTTTGAATTAATTTCTAATAAATGTGTTAAATTATAAATAGCTTGGAAAATAACAATTTTTGTCTGACCCTGACAGACTAATTCACATATTTGTCTATTGCTCTGTTCTACTTTTTTCCTTTATTTGATTTTTAATCATTTCTAAGAAAACATATTCAATGTTTTTTTTCGGATATTGAAATGATGAAAAATTTTAGATATCTATATCAGTGCTTATTTGGTTTACAGTTTTGTGGTCCTTTGTCATTTTTCACACTCTCTCATTAATTGTATAAAAAAGCATCTAAAAATAAAATAAGTCTGATCGACAATTTGCCGAAGTACATGTATAAAGATATTTAATGGTACTGGTAATTGTGTAACAATTTTGTGCAAATGTGTTTGATGGAACTATATTTTGAACTTAGAACCAATTGACCAGTCTTTAAGAATGCTACACTATATGTAAAGATACCAGTTCCCCTTTTTAACAAAGGTCAGTATAAATAGAATGTTCACTTTTTCCGGAATTTTTATGGATAGATTGAATCAGATTTCTTTGGTAATATTTTATTGACAAGTCATCCGAGTCACCATGGCTGGTAATATGAGGCACCACATAGAATGGAGCTCCATAAAAAAATTTTAAAAAATGGCAATGCAAACTGGTTCATCTTATTTCTCAAGTAGAAACAAGTACAATTGAACCTATTAAACTGAGATCAGAAAATGAATTTTCGATGGTAATTTTAGACATGCTGTATGTCCTTCTCTAAACAACCGCCATATTTCTATGATTATCATGTTTGTTTTAATTAGTGATCAGTATTTTTAATTAAAAAATAACCAATCCATAGTCTTCTTGTTTTCTTTTTGCTCACTTTGGCAGTGGTAACTGGACAGTTGTTTTATCTATCATGTAAATAATGTCTCTGCTGCAGTTATAAATCTAAAGTGCATGTAAAAGGTCTTGTTATGGCAAATAAAAATACACATATATGGTTTATGAGTGGGAATCTTATATGTTTTCCATATAATAGATTATGATAAGACAAGTATGGGGCAGGGCATGTCCATCAGGAACAAAACTATGGTAATCTTGAATGTTCTTAATAAGCCAATGAAAACTATGTCGTTAAGGGGTGTGGACCTGAACCATTTTTATGTATTCAACAATTTATAATTTGAGGGGTCGGGGCTTTTTCTCTCCCCCTCGACAAACCCTTAGTTTCATTGAAAGGGTCTTCCCATGGTAAGCAAGAATGTAAATGGTTTGTGGGTGGATATAAAAAAAAAAATGAATTAAATGACCTTGAAGGTTAACGCCATACGTTATCTGCCTATTACGCGACACATCGTCTTGAGGTAGGGCATACATGTGCCAAATATCAAAAAGCTTATTTCAAAGAATAGAAAAAATATGTTATTACAAAGTTCAAATTCTCAATTTTAGGTAATACTCCTTCATGTAAAACATCATAAGCCAGTTTAAAAACATAAAAAAAGAGTTATGACCTTGACAAGATTGTATGAGAAAAACTTGAAGTAAAAGAAACACAACTTAAACATAATGTCCACCTTCTTTGAAGAGGAAACCAAATTCAGATGAATCGGTACATATACATTCTTAAACTCTTTAAACTTGACCAAGTATGAAAGTTTGGAATAGAAACAGGATTTTCAAGGAAAGTGACTAGATAAAACGTTTACGGATACAGACACCTCATCCATTGAAAAGATAAAATGTACAAAATACAACATCAAAAACTCAGGCAAAAGGAACCCCTTAAAAGCGCAGCAATGGATTAGACATTTTTGAACTTGAAACTTGAAGGGAGTTGACACTTGTTAGTTCACAGACATCTTATGGACAATGTAAATTCTTTAAGCTTATCTTTGGAAAAAGTAGCCGCAACCAGTGCAACCAGTCCTGCTGTCTTCTAATCAGAAAATGTACTTTAAATGGTATTTTTATACATGCTGTATCTCTTTCTCTAAACATAGTACTACAACCACATATTAATGAGCTCTAACCAGATAGTGAACCATAAACAGTATTTTTAGACGATGTACTGGTAATATATCCTTCTCTAAAAATTGCTTAGTTTAATCGTTTAGTTTCGATCCTAAAGAATTAAATGGGTCCTTGCATCATTTCACTATTCAAAATGTCAAGATTAATTTGGATAAAGGTCAATGAGACAGCATCTAAAGACCACAAGTAAAGAAATTGGAACTCACTAATCTATAGTCTTCTTAATAGAAAACATCCATACTGTATAACATGCGCCCACATAGTATGAGAAACAACCACACGGCATGAAGGGCCTTAAACCACCATGAAAATATAGATTTGGTGCGTTCGACTCGCTTTCTTGGATTTACCTTCATCAGGAAATCTATAACACAAAATGTGAATAGATGTACCAGATGATCACAAGAGGGGCTAGGTGACCTAGTGGTCTAAGTATTTCATCTGCAGTGATCAAAATTGTGAAATACGATTTTCATTTTTAATGTTTTTACAGAAAAAAAACCAATATTTCAACTAGAACACAGTAGGCAGGATACACCATGGCACAATGCACGCAGTTAAAGCGTAATAATTGTTCACCTTTTCACAATGTGATTATAAATAAATAGACCTTTAAATTAAACAAATAATTGGTTTACCTTTAAAGATTCTATTATTGTCGGTCAATCTGAGATTATACGAAATAGAAATTCTCAGAATGTAATACCCTATTTCAATTGATCTGATTTCGTAAAAGTGAGTTGGTTTATGTTTGTTCAAATTCTGGAAGTGAGTAAAGACATGGTAGAAACTTATCATAATTTAATAATAAATAAAATTTTGGCGATAAAGGCACAGGGAGCTGGCACTGGTTGATATACATAGATATGTTTACAAGTTTGTTAAAGATTATAAACAAAATGGCACTCTTTATCTTAAGTTATAAATATATGTGCTCAGTTCCTTATATTGTTTGGTAAAAGTATTACCATGCATTGAAATGATTTTCTTTTTTCAAAAATAAAATGGTTATAGATAATGCAAATATTACTTGTTTATACAACGAATACTTGTAACACTCTCACATCTGTTTTCATGTTAGATATATCCAAACATTGCGGCTGCCTAGTTCTTCGCAGAAATCAGCTGCTTTCAAAAGGGCAGTTTGACTTAGTTTAAATATATAAAAAGTTATGTACCAAAATATATATTATTTTAAATAAGTAAATGGATAAATAAATGAATTCACATGAGGAATGAATGGATGAACGGCACCTAAAACACACGTACAAAGATTTGGGTAAATCAGTTTAAATACTTCAACAATTTAAATATCTCTTTATGTCGATCCATATTTTATATTTATATAAATAGACACACGAATAAATGTTTTACCTTTAAAATATTCTTTTATTCGTGGTAATTAAGTCGATAAACGTATAGACATTAAATTCTAAGAATGTCATACCCTATTTAATAACAATAGAAACGATTGTCAGCTTTCCAATATTTAAACCTGTTAAAAAGAGGCGAAATATACAAAAAGGGACATTCAAATTCACAAGTCGAAAACTAGCTTATATCCTGTTTACTTGAAATGAATGGCATCCCGATACTACACACTTGGCGTGAAGTCTGATAGAAATGTAAGTATGAATTCTTTTTATGTAATTGTTATTCTAGGAGACAAAGAAAAAAATTGAATGATGCATGATTTCATGACTATATTAAATGATAAAATACTGGATGTGTTACTTAGTAACACGTTAATTTCGATTTCTTTTTGCAGTTGAAGGTGAAGTAAATGTGCATTAAGGAGGCGAATATTGTAACAGTTTCTAATGTTGTTTATCTTGTAATTAGATTGACAAAACGGCTTCACCTTTAAATAAACTCCACGATTGCAAGATATACTTCTATAGAAAGAATTGTCCACCCTTTTAAAAAATATAGTCCTAAGTATACTAGTAACTAAAACTTTGATGTTTAAGACGCGACGTTTCAACTCAATATGCAGCAAATGAATTCTATATTTTTTGTAAACTTTTGGAATATCTGTTCATACTTTGAAATGCTACCTGACGAGATGGACCACAGCAAATGTGAATGATATGTTTTTAGACGCTCAAGACTGTATCGGATATGTTGGTTTTTTAAACGCTCAAGACTGTATCGGATATCAGTTGGTTTACTAGAACTGTAAGCCCTGTACATATTTCATAATTGGAAATTAATTAAAAAAAAAAAAAAAAGAACGAAATGCAATGTTTTTTTTATTGTTTTTAATATGAACTGTCCTTTTTATTTCGTTGAAATTGAGAACCCAAAACAGATTAGGGTAAAAAGTAAGGAGACAGTAGTTTGTCGATTTTTAAATGAGATCTCTCATTTACATGTTATTACTTTGGTAAGTGAGCAAGACGTTGTTGAAACCTTTTATATAATAGATGAACAGCCAGAGATAACAGATCAACATATTTCGTGGATAATTACATTAAGAGAGTAGAAACTAGTTGAAATTCAAGTCCAGTTAAGACCATAGACATAGTGGTTGTGGTTACTTTTCAGTAATGAAAATTCAAACACTATAAATACAATTCGTGTTTACGCAGGTTACGTAGGTGTTAAAGTATTGCTTTTCCTTTTAAAAAAATAAATAAGCTTTTCCATTAATTCTGGATACTACAAATATTGTTCCGCATAACAATAGGTATATCATCCTTAATTGATAAATGCATATAAAGGAATGAATGGATGACTGGTTAAATGGCCAATGACATGTTATGTATATAGATATATATCTTTTATTCTCGTTAGATCTGTAGCTATACAAAATAAAATTTAAATTCTCGGAATGTCATACCTTATTTTATACCTGGAAATAGTATCACTAAACAAATTATTTTCCAGGTCATTCTTATAATAGGTTATTGGTGACTTTGAAATGATTTCTTGTTAATTAGTTAGTTTTCCGTTTATTAGAAATAAATATCTTCAGGTCACTTGTCGTTTTGTTGCAATGTGAGTTATTTTAAAATAGCTTTAATTTTCACAAGATTTCAATATAATACATGATATTGTTGATTGGGATAAAGTTCTAATGAATTCAATGCTTTAGATCTTTCGCCAGTTTAAGCCACAAAGTATTTTAATGTATACCGCAAGAACAAATTTAAGTGTTAAATTAAGGAGGCGGTAGTTTACCGATGTTCAAATCTCGTAAATCGATTAAGAAGAGATTAATCAAGGTACCAAATAGAAACTGAGGGAATCAAATGAACTCCAAAAAGAGCTAGACCTGGTGCGTCAACAAAGTTCGACATGAATGCATCACACAAACTGGGAATCACATTAAGTTAAAATGTAACTATCGGGAATAGGACACATTCGGTAAAATTAAAAAAAAAAAGATCTTTGAACGATACTTTCGAATAATTCAACAATTAAAGGTAAATGATATAACACTTAATACATATAATGCTTTCGAGTAGCTTTTGTTTATTAACCTTTTTCATGCTCATTAACTCTCAAAAACTAAACAAAATGGGTAAATATCCAAGGAGATTCATCTACGGTAAATGTTGTGTGAGGAAGTTGAAAATTATTGTTTTCTTAGAAATTTCTTAAAACTTTATCAGCGAATAAAAAAGAAATGTTTGTAAGGAATTTGTGCATATCCGTTCAATTCCACAACAACTAAGAATATAAATAGATGAATAAATGAGTAAATGACAAATTAAAACATAATTGAATGTATATATTCATGATTTAATTTAAGCAATACATTTATTTATTCCAGGTATATCAATGGAACGTTATAAAGACTTCGAATTTATGATTTTGCAATATCAATTCAAACAAATAAAGAAAATTTAATCACAATGTAAACCTGATAAATCGATTGTTGTGTGTTTATAAATGATATGTACATGTACCATTACCTATATTTTCATTTACATTTAAGAGTTTTTAAATAGTAAAAAATAGACTGGTTTTGAAAAGAATACAACATATTATCATTGTAATTAACAAAAACTTTTAAACTATTCTTTGAAATTTATAGCAGTTTTTACTACAAATAAAACAATGTTAAAATACCTTTTTTGTTGGTAAAAAAAGAGGGTATAAAGCTACTTTCGATTTTATTTTTCAATTAAATGTATTATGTATTATGAGAGAGTAATGACGAGAGCGAACATTGTTTAAAATGTTTAAAGAATTTTATTTGTCATTTAAAACTCAGTAGTGTTTTAAATAAGATTTCTAACTGGTCGACTCGAAGTGAGAATAATGTGCCCGGTTAGGGTGACATGTCTTCCTGTGGACTGTTAACTTTTGAATAGCTGGTAGGTCTCAGATAAAGCACGGGTCATTTTCATGGCACGTTAACAAGTTTTCGTCCAGATTTGCTTGTGAGATTTGCATCTAGACTTTAAACGCCAGTTTATTATCATCATGTTTTTAGTTCGATTGCCTTAATTGTGACCAATGGTAAACCAAAAACATAAATTATTAGATAAACTTAATCGTTTTGAAAATACACCAGAGACTTATCATCGAATTAGTTATTTCCACAAGACGATTGGCATTAGTGGAGCAGGATCTGTTTACCCTTCCGTAATACCTGGTGTTGTTTATGTTGCTCAGTCTTCAGTTTTATATGTAGTTATTTGTAAACTGTTTGTATTTTAGAACTAATATAGATCAAGATATTCATTTTTCATATCGAATGTTTGTAATCAACTCCGCGTAGATTTTAAATGGGTCACTTGAAATTGCATTCAGCAAAAACAGCAACAAGATAAATAAAATGTGGGTATATCAATATTCGTGGATACTAATTTTCGTAGATTGAGAATTTTTTTTTTTTTTTATATCAAGACGAAATTTGTACCTTAATGAATACTTGAAATCGTGGTTTATTCATGCAAATGAATAATCCTAAATCAACATTTTTACAGCGTTAGGAATACATGTTTTATAATTGATAGTTCAATAAAAATGTTTAGGGGAAAACAATTGAATTTTGTTTCTCGTAAAATTAATTTATATACTTGTATTCAGATTTCCGTAAAATGAACGGCAAACAACAACAAAAACTGAAAAAAATATTATATTATGTATCAGAAAAGCTGAAAACACAACACATATTCAGATATCATCTGATTTAAATTGTGATAACAATATCAGTTATCAGAAGTAGTCTAAATGTATATAACTTATTTAAATCCATGACACAATGTGAATAGTTGTTTGTTTTTCAACAGCAATGTTAACTTCAAAGATCATATCACGGATTTGTATCGAAGGTAACAGAATTCAATAGACTTGCTCAGTTTCTTCTGACGACATTGAAGAGAAGTGGTGCAAAAGGAAACAAGAATTACGTGAATGTCAGCAAGAGTGAACTTCAACGTATGTTAACAATTCTGAACTCAATCGTCACAGATTCTGGAACATATTATTTTCAAAGTTAGAAAGGTGCTAATGGAGATTCCAGTAGCAGTTAAAGGTAATTTTGATACTAAGATAATACTATATTTAAACATTATTTCGTTTTCTGGTATTCATTTACGACTAAACCAAATTTTAAGGCGATTTTCTAAATAATGTAAGTAAAAACCTTTACTTTTAGTGTATGTTTTCAAATGGTTACGAGTATGAAGTTGAATTATTATAAGGAAACGTTTTATTTGAACAACATGTTAATGTTGTATAACAAAACGATTGCAGACAAATGCAATATATGACTTGAAAATATCAAATTTATTTGTACGAGCTTTAGAAAAAGATCGAAAAGCAACGATTGCCGAGCTTTTCTTATGTTTCGTAGCGAGTACAAATGGATTTTATATTTCCGACAAAGTAAATTTTTTTTTATCCTGCAATTTATACCAGGCACCTGAAGCTTTAGTTGATTTAATCCAAATAGTTGTCTGTGATTCTCAAAGAAATCAACATAGTTAAAACGCGGACCGCGAATAGGACCCCAAAATGAACTTTTACACAAAAAGAAATATTCACATTACCGCTTTCTCTACATTGAAGCGGGTTAACATGAAACTTTATTTGTACAAGTACGCATTTAAAATTCTTCATCGTTTTGTGTCTAGAATTTGAAACATAGTAGTTTAAACTTTCTTTAAATTTGTAATTTTTCATTTTCCGGTTTATATAAGAGATATTTCATAACAGCATTTGTAGGAAAGACTTAACGTATGATTTTTGTGTTTAACCGAAATATATTTTTAATGGTTCGTTTGAAATTGCATATAGAAAAACATCAACAGTATAAATTAAATGTGGGTATATCAAGATTCACGCAAACCAATTCTTCAATTGTGGATTGATTACAAACGAGGTTTCCGTGGTTTTTACAAATTATTTTGAAGTGAAGAAGAAATTTGTAACTCAATGGATAATTGTAATCGTGGTTCTTCCATGCTAATGAATAATTATCAACCCACATTTTTACAGCGTTAGGGGTGCCCGTTTTTGTTCTGTAAAAAGGTTCAGAGGGAAAAATAGTCAAATTTTGTCTAACTCAAAATTGGTTCATATACTTGTATTCAGATTTCCTTAAAAAGAACGGCAAACAACAAAAATACTGAAAAAAATTATATGTATTAGACACGACTGAACACGCAACCCATATGCAGATATCATCTGATGCAAATCGTGATAACAATATCAAGCATCAGAAGCAGTCGAAATTGATATGATTTATTTTAATCCATGAAATAAAATGGTACGTTGACACATTGTAAATAGTTTAATATGTTTTTCAACAGCAAACCACGGAATTGCATCGAAGGTAAAACGATCAAATTGACGTGCTCAGTTTATTCTGATAACGATGAAGAAAAGTGGTTCAAAGGGAAACAAGAATTACATAAGTGTCAGAATATAATTATCAAAAAAGGAATTCAACGTATGTTAACAGTTCTGAACTCAACCGTCACAGATTTTGGGACATACTATTTTAAAGTTGGAAATGTACAAATAGAGTTTCCAGTAACAGTGAACTGTAATTTTAATACTAAGATAATACTATTAATACATGATTTCGTGTTCTGGTATTAATTTGCGCCTCAACATTTTTAAGGCGGTTTTCTAGATAAAGTATGTAAAACCCTTTGCTATTAGTCTGTGTCGTCAAACGGTTACGACTTTGAAGTTGACAAATTGTAAGAAAATTTTAAATTTGAATTTATGATAATGTTGTATAACAAAACGATTGCATACAAATACATTATACGACTTGTACATAGGTGGAAAATATTAAATTTATTTGTTCAAGCTTTAGAAACAGGACGAAAAGCAAAGCTTTCGAGTACAAATGAATTTCATATTTCCGACAATGTGCATATATTTTTCTATCCTGCAATTTACACCCAGCACTTGTAGCTTTAAGTATTTAAATCCGTATAGTTGTCTCTGATTTTTCAATGAGATCAACTTAGTTTAAAAATTTACCGCAAAGTGAACCCCAAAATTAACTGTTACGCAAACATGTACACACCGCTTCCTCAACATGGAAGAGGGGTAACATCAGACTTTATTTGTACAAGTACACATAAAGCAAAAAGTTATTTGTGAACCTGCTGTCTATACAATAGTTTGCTGATTACAGGATAAAGGGTAAACCATAAACGTTAATATGCAATCAACTCCCCCTATTGTGTTTAACCCCAATTCCTGAAACTTTAGAGAACAATTCCACACATATTTAAAGTCTTCAGCATTTTTTTTCTATAATTTGAAACATAGTAGTTTAAACGCTTTTAAATTTAAAACATTTCATTTTCTGTTTATATAAGATATATTTCAAAACAGCACTTGTAGAAAAGACTGTACGTATGATTTTTGTGTTTTATCGAAATAGTTTTTAATGGTTTATTGAAAATTGCATCTAGCAAAACAGCAACAATATAAATAAAATGTAGGTATATCAATATTTGAGGATAGCAATTTTCGTGGATTGATTACAAATTAGGTTTACGTGGTTTTTACAAATTATTTTTTTAAATGAAGAAAAAATGTGTACCTCAATGAATACTTGAAAAAAAAAATTTTTAGTGCCAATAAATTATCATTAATCCACAGTTCTGCAGCGTTAGGGATGCTTAAAACTGATTCATACACTTGTATTATGATTTCCTTATAATGAACGCAAAAAGCAAAAAAAAATAAAAATTAAATGTTAGGCCTCCCTCTGAATTTGAGGTAAAGAACATTAATACAAGCGCTGTTCCTTTGTTTTTCTATGATAATAAAAGACTGAATTCGCAACACATATGTATATTTCATCTGATGCAAATTGTGATAACAATATCAAGTATCAGAAGCTGTCGAAATTTATACATTTTATTTTAATCCATGAAACAGAATGGTACATTGACACATTGTGAATAGTTGTTTGTTTTTCAACAGCAATGTTTACTTCAAAGAGCAAACCACGGATTTATATCGAAGGTACCACGTTTCAGTTGAGGTGCACAGTTTATTCTGATAACATTGAAGTGAAGTGGTACAAAGGGAATCAAGAATTATATGATTGTCAGAATATATTCATAACCAAGAGTGGAAATCAACGTTTTTTAACAATTCTAAAACTCAACCGTCACAGATTCCGGAACATAATATGTTAAAGCTGAAAAGGTGCAAATAGACATCCAAGTAACAGTAAAAGGTAATTTTAGGTATAAATTTGAATCTTAACCCGGTATTACGAAGGTGTTCGAAAATAGTAAGTCGAAATCTTTATTTTTAGTTTGAGTCGTCAAATGGCTACAGGTATGCAGTCGAAACGCGATGAGAAAAACTTTTTATTTGAAGTCATGTCAATTTGTATAATAAAACGATTGCATACAGATCACTATTCTGATGTCGAATTTTTCCTAAGGAAAACGCTTTTTGGTGCCAGTCTCAGTTAAATTTATAATTCGTTTGTGCTGTCTTGGTGTGTTGTCGTGGATTCATTGGAGGTGTCCGTTGTTATTCTGTGGATTACATGTTGTAATGTAATATTATATTATTTATTTATGTGTTTCTCTGTCCTGAGTGTTCTTGCGTTTATATGTACTGTATTTCTGTCACGTAATGTTGTCATTTTAGCGGTATTTTTAACATTGTCATATAAGCGGGAGGTTTGGATAGCCATAAAACCAGGTTCAACCCACTATTTTTTCTTAAAATGTCCTGTACCAAGTCAGGAATATGGCAGTTGTTATCAAATAGTCCGTTTCTATGTATGTTGGCGTTTGTTTTTGTTGCAGTTTCAGTGTTTCTGTTGTTCCGTTGTTTTCCTCTTATAGTTGATGTGTTTCCCACGGTTTTGGTTTGTGACCCGGATTTGTTTTCGCTTAATCGATTTATGACTATTGAACAGCGGTATACTACTGTTGCCTTTATTTAAGAGAAGTGTATTTCATTACAAAATAGCTTCAATCATATTATTGTTAATGCCTTCGTTGAACACTATTATAATTACTTTTTAGATGGTGCTTATTCCACTTTAGCTAATGTTTATATTTTTTTAGACAGTTTTGACATACTGACCTTGACTCTGACCTTGGCTCTTTTGAAAGTAAGATATTGTCTGATTTGTGGACGGTGCATAACTTTTGTACAGTACGACTTAGATTGTAAAAACGTTGTATGCAGAAGCATTATGATGTGTCAAATACAAAGATCAGGTCATGCTGACATTGACCTTAAACCCTATGATACCTATTTCTGTTCAGGCAGATCTTTTCTCTGTAGAACTTAGGTTAACCAAAATAAGTCAAATTAAATGTGCAGATTTATTATAGGAGGTTGATTTCTCAATAAGATTAGGTCATTGTGGCTTTGACTTTTCAACCTCAAAACATGGATTGATATTTAATATTGATATGATTGAAAACCAAACAGTTATAACTGTCATTGGCTCAATACTGTATTTAACAGCAGCAACTAAAACGCATTACGGGGGTTATAAGTCATGCTATGCAGACAACTTCAGTTGTTTTTGTTTATGTTTTGTCTTTTTTATTGTTGGATTGATTCTTTTAGTTGGTATTTTGCTTGATTACAATGTAATTTGGCATATGTAAAATTCATCTTACGGCTGAGTCTATTTCTTGAAAGTCTAGCTGTAAGCTTACAAAATAGAGAGCTGTTGCTTAAATTCTAAATATGCATATAATTGACAGGAATACCAGATGTGATAAAACAGATGTCGCTAAATGACAAAGAAAATGTTAATAAGGCATAAAAGCGTGGTACAACTAAACGATATATCATAAGAGTAATGGTCGTGGGAGAAAATTCAACTGGAAAGACTTGCCTATGTAGACGATTGATGAATAAAGAGACAATAGATGATGTTGGAAGCAAAAATGTGATCAATATTGAAAGAAGGCAATGTCAGATTGACGTAAAAACGGGTGAATGGCATTTTTCTACACGTAAATAATTACTTTACCTTGTATTTAACCTGTGCCTAACTTAAACATAGTTTATAATCAGTCTACACTAAAGGTTTTTTTAAATCACCAAGTCGCAATTAGTCAGAATTATGCATTAAAGGAGACGAGGAAAACTCAATTTATTTAGAGTTCAACTTACGGTCTTCAAACAATTTACGATGATAATTAAATTTGTTTTGATAATGATTCGACTGTTATAACTTTTATTGGTTGGTGGAAAATCAGAATCTCTCGAAAATTGAAACCTCATACATATAGTATAAAAAGCTATCAATTACTTTACTCAGTGTGACCTAATTTAAATAGATGATATTTGATTTATGAAATTAATCCCGTAACACTTATATTGATTGATTGATTGGTGCTTAACGCCATTTTCAACATTATTGTGCTATTTTGTGGCGGTCAGTTTTTATTGCTGGAGAGAACCACCGACTTTCGGTAGGAAAACTGACAATCCTAGTCAATTAAGATTGGAATCGAGTGTACCTGCCCCGTGCGGGATTCTAACTCACAACATCAGTGTTAACTGGCTAGTGATACGTAACACTCATAAGGCAACGGTCAATAGGTTATCACACATCAGCAGTACGAACACCAAATGGTTTAACTAATGTTTGCGTATAAGCTATAAGCAATGTAACATAATCACAAAAGCGGAAAACCCAATTTACTCGCAAACATAATACTTAGAGAACATTAAAAAGAGGCGAAAGACACCAAAGGGACATTCAAACTCGTTAGTTGAAAACAAACTGACAATGCCATGACAAAAACCAAAAACTGATCAAAAGACAAACACTAGTATACAAAACGCAGCATAGAAAACTAAAGACTGAGCAACACGAACTCCACCAAAGATCGCAGATGATCTCCGGTGCTCCGGAAAGGTAATGTAAAATACACATCGTTTATAACACTTCTCACTAAATATTCTTAATAGAATAACAGATTTTACTGTGCCAACGTATAAAAACATATAAACCGTCAGCAGATACATTGACAGTATCAATAAAAAGAAGGGATACAAAAATATCTGTAATTTGTGTCTTTTGTGTTTTTATTAGTTGTCTTTGTATCGATCTATATAATAAGTAAAGCTTTTTTCAACTGATGTTTATAGTTTGCTCTTATGTTGTTCTGTTACAACACTGTCCCAAGTTGGAAGAGGTTTGGCGTTCCCGCAAACAAGTTTAACCCCGCCACATTGTGTAGTCACGAGCCTGTAATTCAGTGGTTATCGTTTGTTGCTGTATATCATATTTGTTTTTCTTTTATTGTTTTGTTAACAAATCAGGCTGTTAGTTTTCTACTTTGAATCGTTTTACATATGTTATATCGGGGCCTTTTATAGTTTGCTGTTGCTCATTGTTGAAGGCCTTTAGATGACCGATAGTTGCTAAGTTTCTACGTCATTTGGTCTCTGGTGGAGAAGTGTCTCATCGGCAACCATACCACATCTTCTTATGTTTATACAGATTCTGATTTTCGTGCGCACAACATATTTTTAGTAATCATTCAGTAAAATATATAACCAAATTGTAAGATCCGAAACCGCCTAGAAACATCTGAGCCAATGAAAAGGAAATTGTTGCAGTTGTATACAAAAATTCTGTAGAAGGTGTAAATAGAAACTGGATACTCAGAATCTGTAATCATAATCATAATTAGCCGGAATTAATTACAAGTAACACCACGCTATCTGTATCTTTTAAAGTTTTATTTTGATCTGTAAACAGTCATTTTATAATTTGAGCTCTTCTTAACTTAGTGAATTGAATTTACATCAAGCCTATAATAACGATTCAGTAAATCCTGATTTCTAGAAAATTATGAAAAGAACACTTCCATGAATATTTCAGATCATGAAATACTTTTCAGTATTTATAAGAAAAATTATTAAAATAATTACTCAATTTATGTCCAGCAGAAATATTGTTAAAGGGTTCTAGAGATAATGTTTCCTAAACCATTCAATATTTTTTTTTAATTGAAAAGAATGAACTCAATCTAGAGGTATAGATTTGTAAAAGTCATGCTCTACATACATGTACTTTTTGATATAAAATAGTGATATAAGTTTTCCTTTCAAACTTTATAAGACAATATTAATTGTAATC
Source organism: Mytilus californianus (assembly GCF_021869535.1). NCBI lineage: Eukaryota > Metazoa > Mollusca > Bivalvia > Mytilida > Mytilidae > Mytilus > Mytilus californianus. The sequence continues at coordinate 9,480,794 of NW_026262582.1, forward strand.
AAATTAGAAGCAACAGAAATATTTTGTTGTTTCCAATCTAAAATTGCCAAAAATAGAAACAAAATGACCGGATGTTTATAAACTGATTTTGTAAAACGGTGATCATGAAGACAAAAATCATACTAACACTAAATTTTTTTGGGGTCGTTTGTTGCTGTTTTACGACACTTTCAGTAATCCTAGCTTTATCATAAATATAAGTCTCTTGTAGACGTGGGTAGAGTTCCCGGAGAATGCAACTTTCCTTCGGAAATAAAAACCTAGCAATTCTTGTCAAAAAGGAATTCAAAGACACGTTGCCTCGAGCGCGATCACTGTAAATGACCCATTCCGACCTTCATAATGTTTTGTGTATTTTCGTATACCTGATAAATTGAACAACCTAAATAAATCATTAAGTAATTTAAATTGAATTCGTTTTAAAACATATAATTGACAGTACTATATCTGGTTATCTAAGTCTTATCAAAACCAGTTACAATCCATAGCAAATTACTCAAAACTATCTTTTTTCCCAAAACAATATCTTTGTATAAATAAAGGCAGTTGGGAAGCCTTAAAAAACGTAAGATGCACGTCAATGATAAAAATTCAATATGTGACACACTTTCTTATTTTGATGTAATCTCAATAGTATTGATTTGTACTTTAAGTAACCTTATCATATCTTTTCTTTTACTTTTTCAACAACTGGGAAAACTACATCAACAAGTGTTTTACAGAAATCAGATATTAATGAATTATCAATGGTAATTTTCAAATCGATAAACATTTTTAGGTCTACACTTGACATATTATTTTATCTAGGTTGTACCAATAAAAAAGAAAACTAATGAACACTAAGGTTATCAATTTAACATAGCAGAAACTAGTTGTAATTGGATTTAAACTAGCTTTCAGTAAGTGCGAGTACTCTTATACCGTTGTTTTGTGTCTTTTGTTTTTATGTTACTTGTAGTTGTTTATTGTACTTTGTGCCTATCTATCGAGTAAAATCATATACAACTGACTTTTATGCCTGTTGGTCGGGATTTTTATAAGACCGTGTCGACTAGTCCGTGGTTCCCTAAAGAAACAACTGTATGTCTGTCCATCAGTCCACAGTTTATGTCGTTATTAAAAGTCAAGAATACCTTATCTCATAGCAATTATGTTAATGAAGAGTTATCATATATATATATATATATAAGAGGAATTTCTTTGTCGATCTTTTATGAAAAAAGAGGAATATACATCTAAAATGTCATTATTTTGGTTAAGAAATTAAAACATTTTGTAGAAATATCTTTTAAATTTGCGACATGTGAAAATTGGGGAGGGGCAGGGGTTAAAGTTTATCTTTAAAAAATATCAAATTATGATTTTCATCTTTATGTGGTAGGATTTCAACAACAATTCATATTAAGATATATCATGGAATTTGAGATTGATTACCAGAATCAAATTTCCAAATATTTTGAATAAAAAAAAGTCACAAATTTGATGAAACCTTTTCTGTTCCAGGCCTTCAGCAAAATTAAATTAATTGTATTATGCTGTTCGAAATTGATTATCGGTGTTCATATTGCATTGTCTAAATTGCGATGAAGGTAAGAAGGAATAATACTATTAAACGATCGAAACCCTGCCTTTGTTGTATTAGATTGATTGGTTGATTGGTGTTTCAGCACTATTGGTTGTTTCGTGACAGTCAGTTTTTATGGAGGAAGCCTGCGTGTTAGCTGTTATTAGCCGTGCTGCTTGACTAGGCCTTTACATTTAAGACTTTTTTTAAAGATACAAACCATAAGAAAGAAAACGTTATGGTGAAAAATGAAAACAACACTATATAAATTTCATGCGTCCGAAGCGGTTCTCTGGATTTTTCTTTATTAGGAACGCTCAAAGGATGTATAAGAACCGAAACATTTCAAAAGCTGTATGACCGAAAAGGACATAAAATTAATACCCAATATAAAATTAATACCCAATATGTAGTATGATTGTCAATGAGACAACTACACATCAAAGTTCAAATTAAGTGGTTTTAATCAATTAAAGAAACCGTACTGCCTTCAAAAATGAGAAAAAACCCATACCAGATAGTCGACTATAAAAGGCCAGTTGATTAGGAAGAGACAAATCTATCTTAGGTAACTTATTATCTCAAAACTGAGCGAGACTGGATGTATCCGCAAGATAAGCATATTCTGCTATGTATATATTACAAGCAAAGCGAATCCAGACTGGTTACGATCGGGAATAGAAAAAAAATGATAAATTTACAGACAAAGCTTGGAAGTCGGTCCTGCCACACTCAATGTACGTTGTTTGACATTTTCACAACCTACTTTGATATTATGACGTACACCAATGCGCAAACCTTCAATATATTTCCAGGAAAACTCCCATAGAACCCTTCTCATTCCGGGTTGCATTATTATCTTGGACGTCAAGTTATTCTTTTTGTTATTCTCCCTCTGTGAATGACCATGGATGTACTATTTGTAGATAAATTTTCACAGTTTTTGCTTTTGATTTGTTACTAATTTCTTTAAGGATCTGCTGCTAGTTCTTTCCTGATCCAATCGCATTGTTTGATCACCTTTGATAACTATTTCACGATCATGCAATAGCGAATTACAGCCGTAGTGGTTGTCGTCGTTGGTTCATTAGATTAAGGCGACAATAGTTCACCAATGTTCAAATTTGTTTTTTTTTTTTTTTTGATGTTCAAATCTTGCCAATCGGTTTCGAAGAGACAAATCAGTCATATTTGTTTTTCCTTAAATTGTATTAATGTTATAAATTATGCCGTAAGTATTATGATTTAAAATCTTTCACTTTTTATTGCCTGTGCCTTTTGAAGCCGACTTTACTGTGTGGGTTTGTCTCATTGCTGAAGGCAGTACAGTGTCCTTTAATTGCTTGAATACTGTTAAAAACAAATTAAATCTTAGAGCATGTTATTTGTCGTATATTCGTGGGAATTTATTCGACTCTTATCTGTCATTTCTTTTCATTTACAGCCGTCGATGAAAACATTTCCTGTTGGTCTGATCACATAGAAAAATATGGAGACTGTGGATTTTGGGATTTTGCCGGACGAAAAGAATTCTATGCAATACATCAAACCTTTCTAAGTACAAATGCTGTCTACCTCTTGGTTATAGATATATCCAATTTTTTCCCAAAGAAAACATACGCGGGCACTGAAAAAGAATTCGGTAGCATTGAAGGTATATATGTACTGTTAATGTCTAGTTCCATATAAATAAAAAAAAAAGTCACATTGAATAAAGTTTAGACGCCAATATTTTCAAAAAAATAGTTGTTTTTATTATTGATAATTCGGTAAGTACATGTTTAATTTCTCATGTTCCTGTCCAATGTGAGGATCCTGTAAATCATTGGTTGTCGTTTGTCATTTTTGATTTTCTTGATCGTTTTGTCATCAATCAGGCTTTTCGTTTTCTAATCTTGTCATGTCTTTTACAGCTGAAGATATACGGTACGGTTTTTGCGAACTTTTGAAGTCCGTACATTAACACTAAGTTACTTACATCCACGTCATTTGGACTCTAGTAGATAATGGTCTCATTGTCAATTATACCACATCATCTTTATTTCTATATGAAAAAGTAAATGTTCGTATATATACTGGACTGACAATGTAAGTTGCAACCACAAATTGGGCTTTACTCTGTTACCCTATCTTAAAATATATATATAAAAAAAATATAAAAAATGTAAATATGATACATAGTTATTTGTTATAATTTAAACATTATTATATAAATCAGTTAGGCAAAACTGTAGAAATGATAAAGGAAAATTTCTTCTTAAATAGTTGATTCGATTGATAACCATGTTTTTCGGATTAAAAATTCGGATATGAATTTTGGGAGTTACAGCTAGCGGGCAGGAAGTGGTGGATGGATCTTGGCATTAAGTAGGGAACCCTTCAACCAATACAGTTTAAATTTTGCTATGTTTTTACTGGTGACAAAACGGAGGATAAGATTGGTTCCGACAATTTTTACTTTTGCTTATATTGTCATTGCTTGTTTTAATATTCACACTTATAAATGTCAGAAATCCCCAGTTGCTTTTATTTTGACAACCTATTGTAGCTTTGATATTGATATTAAAATTCAGTAGAGAATTTTCTAGAAAATTAAGAATCATGTTTAAGTCTTGATTTTTTGTAAATGATATTGTTAAGTTCAATTTGGATTGAATAGTTCTGTCTACCGCATAAAGACCGGAAGAAATCAAATATACCAAATATAGTTGCGATCTATATGGTATTGAAGTAGAAGAAAAGTTTTTTTGTGTGTCGGTGTGGTGATAATTGCTGACAGTACAGGTTTTGGGATATACTATTGATAAATACTTTCATGAATTCCCTGAACCACAAATATCTGTATAGGGCAAAAATATATTGTCTTGAAACAATATAATAAACATTTATTGTCGATTTATATCCACTATGACTTTGAAAGTTTTACATACTGATGGAAAATCAGTAAGTCTCATTCTTTGCAGGATATATTTTCAAGCTAAATTCGGTGAAAGTTGAACAAGAAATTGAAAGGATTTCATCCTGAAACTAAAATTGTCAAAAAATAATGACATTGAACTTTGACTTCGTGAGCTTAACATTAATATGGTTTCCTTCAAATCCTATGCATTATGCGACCAATTAGTTATATATATATATATAACTTCCGGATGACAGGATGGCATTCATTATAAAAAAAGCGGAGTTCGAGCTACTATGTTGCAACTTGTCTAGTAAAGTATACATCCACGTGGGGTTGGGGCTGGGGGTTCTTCCTATATAATGGTAAACACAGACGTGCCGCTGGTATAGGTAACTTTTTTGGAATGTAAAATATAACAATGGGGTACAACTTCATGGAGTTGATATATCAATGTATAGAAATGTACATGTCAATGGGTTATAATATGGTTCGTTTTCTTTTAAGATGTCTTTAAAAAATGTGTTCTGATCTTTTTACCTTATGATATCATTGATCCAATGTCATTAATGTCTAAATAAGATGTCATGATAGCTGAAAATATATATAAATGGGTTGTGATTTTCTTATGAAATATCTGAATGGGTACGGATTTTGGCATAAATCAATATATGAATGGGGTGTTTTTTAAACCCCAGCTGGACGTCTGTACCAAAATTTGTATTTTGAGACCCCACGTGTATACATCTCTTGATTTCTATATTTATATTACATATATAAATTTCAGCTGTATCAATCACTTCATCTCTTTATCCTTTTCAAAATGCACCAAAAAAACTCACCAGGCATATAATTGCATACACTACATACGCATTCCTAAAATCTTTTTCTTTCTCTTTGATATCTTAAAATATCCGCCGCGAGCCACAATGTGAACCTGGTAAGCGCAGCAAACGGACTGAAAGCATTGCATTGTGTCCAGCGGCTGATATGTATACATTTATAAGATTAAACCCCGATAATCCATTAATCGTACTATTTATGGTATTTCACCTGTTCCAAAGACATGTTGACGCTTTATTTTTCTAACGAAAACACGCTTGATACGTTTTCTCTTACCTTGTGACGTTGCTGATGACTTCACCTTACATATGGTGACATTGCTGATCGATTTCCCAATGCACAAAGCCGTGATATGAGATTTAAGAAAAGACTGGGGAAGGTGATGGAGACACAAAGAAATGCGAAAATGACATTCATTTCTCGTCCTTGCAATTCGAAACCAACAACGCGTTATTCCAAAGTATTGAAATTTCAAAAGAGCAACTAACCCACACAATGATGTTAAAAGCTGTTGATGATTATTTTCAATGGACTCTTAATTATCATATACGTATATTTTTCTATTGAATATAATTTTAAACTACATTGAAAAAAGCAAAAAGTGAAGTGAATCAGATAGTATAGATAAGAAATACAAACAAAACCATTTCTTAAATTTTTTACCTAGAGCCACATACAGGGAATGTTCAAATCTAATTTTGTTTCCTCAGTAACATGAACACACATGGTTGCTAAACTAAACCATATATACTTAATCTTAAAATGAGTTCTTACCAACCAATAAGTAACTTTTCTAGTCCTTTATTTGTTGATTCTCTTTGTGCATGTAAGTTTGGAAATAAAATGCACAAAGTGTAAACTTAACAGCATTAATTGAAATATATATTTTAGATGTAACGAAACTGTATTTCAAGGTTCTTTTCCTGGTATGATGTATTTGTAAATTCATAAAACTGCGTATCTCGCATGGTCATGCATTACTATTCGAACTATTAAACATACGATTTAGACTAATCTTCATCTGTATAATCTAACTTTTTTTTCAGACTACATCTTCTTTTGGCTCAAGAACATAAATTGTTATAGCACAGACACACGTATTATAATAGTTGCTAAAGGGATCGACAAAATTTCATTGGTATGTGTATCTAACTATGAATTACTAATTAATTAAAATAGTCACAAATTGATATAAAAATAAGGAGTTGTTATGATTTATGTCTACACATCTTCCTTGTTAAGGGTTTATTTTTCCCACAATCTTAGTAGATGCCTGTTGTGAAATATTAATCCCTACTTTCGGTACGTGTCTGTCCGAAGTCAGGTGCCTATAATCCAGTGGTTGTTGGTGCATATTATATTTGTATTTCGTTTTGTAAATAAAGCATTCCGCTGGGTTTCACGATTGAATTGATTTCACATATTGTCATGTTGGGGCGTTTTATAGTTTGCTAGTCGGAATGGGGTTTTTCTCCATGTTGAAGTCCGTGCGATGACACATTAGTTACTTGCATCTACGTCTTTTTGTCTCTGGTGGATAAATGTCTCATTGTCAGTCATACCACATCTCCTGTGTTACACTAAAAAAGGATAAACAGTTTTGCATTGTGCAGTTAAGATTTTTTTCTCAAAAATCATACTAATTTACTTTTAGTTTTATTTGTCAATTTAATCATTTGTTAAAGATCTTATACTTCGATTTATTTAAATTGGTGGTAGTAAGAATTCAGATGCTGATATATACATATGTAAAATCAAGAAATCGAAAACGATCTAATTGTTCTTGCGTTTCTGAAGAGGACGTCCGTTTCGCCTGAATACTTTGTACTACATCAGGCTTCTATTTGAGTATTCAACATAGGCATCACGATTAGTTTTGCGTGGATTTTTGTCAGAAAATTATAAACTCAATGCACTACTATTACTAATCGATTGAAGAATTCGTCCTAACAAGCGGGCATGTGTAGCATTTCCTTCGATTGTTTTAGTATCAATGCATGCTATTATTTAAGATGTTTGAGGCAGAATAATGATAATGTCTGCGTTGGTGGGGAATGGGGGCAATATGAATGGTATATTATGATTTGCTCCATTTATAAAAAGTTACCCATGCTTCTGGCGTAGATAGTTTAGAGTCACTAGATTTTGTTTCAAAACATAATTATCATGAGTCATTAAACCTCTTTCTCTAAAGGGAAACAATTTCGTAGCTAGTAAACGGACTCGTTGATTTAGTCTTTTGTACATACTAGTATGATGTCGTATGTCCTGTTCTGGCGTCAAACTTTATCATCAGACATTTTAAAACTTTTTGTACTCTTCAAAGTGTTATATAATTGACAAAAATAAGATTTTCAGGTTAAAAGTGCGAGTGTTTTGTAGTGTCTTAAAGTAGCACATGCAGGTATATATTTTTTTATCACATATTTGCATTGACCAGGTGAAAAATAGCTTGTATGCAAATTTTCGTAAAAAAATCACCGTGGGATCAAAACTGTTACGTATGCCCTTAACGCCTGTGCTGTTAGAATACGTATAGATAATGTTTTATAGTTATTGTCAGAAATATGCAAAATTCGATGAATTTGTTAACGGTATGAAACTATTCTAAATTCATGAAACGTTTTCGTAATAATAGCTATTGCTTAAAAAATATGATATGAAAAGGTCCAATGCATATTGTAGTTGTGTGTTTTCTTGTTTGTTTGTTTGTTTGTTTGTTTTTGTGTGCTATTAAGGGTGTATGTATTTTTGGAAACGTTTTGGCGAGTTTTGTCTGACCTTAAAGGATACAATTGCTACATGATGAAAGATTGATCTATTCTTTGGTTACTTATTTTCATTATTGTCACAAAAACTCGGCATGCATTCCAAAATATAGTGTAGTCCCTTTCGCGATGTAGATGTAAACATACAATCAATTCTCTCAAAAACGTTATAAACGTGTATCTATTTAATCAAAACAAACAACAGACGAAAAATTTACTTTGGATTTATCAACTTATTGAGACTGACATGGCTGAAGAAAGAATAATCAGTTAACAAATTTGAGAAGATAACATTAACATGATTAAAAACCCAACTAAAATTTTTCACTTTATACCTTGTTTATGTCGTTTTTGAATTGATTTTTTTCCCCAGCATGAAATTGAAGAAAAAAAGAAAATGATTCAAGAATGTCTGGGTGCAATTCCTTATGTCCAGAGAACAATACATTGCTTGTCAAATACGCTTCCATCTTATAAAAAGCAAGACTTTGAAAGTCTACGAAGATATATTTACCGGAATGCACAGGCATTAACATATTGGGGAGTCAATCTGCCAACGAGATGGATAGTTCTTGAAAAAAAATTTCAAATACAAAAAAGTAAAAAAATCATTTCGTACACTGAAGCTATAAATTTAGCAACGTGTTGTTCATTACCGGATGTCACAGCTTCAACTTCTGAATTAGACTCTTTTCTAAGGTATGAGCACGATATTGGTAACATCGTATTTTTTTAAGGATTTGCAAAAAAGCTTTATTGTGTTAGATCCTGAATGGTTGATTAACGTATTTCAATATTTTGTCATGCATCATTATAAAAATGAGTCTTCAGGTCTGACGGAATGCACAGTATAAGCGGAAACGAACAAATTATGAGATAACCTGACTGACAAATCACTAGGAAAAGGTTCGAATCTGAGATTGACACAAGAGGAAGATGTTTTACAAATAGTGGAAAACTTTGACTTTATTGTACGACTAAGAAATAATTATGCAAAAGAATACTTCTTAATTCCATGCATGATCAATGCTTCACCACTTTACAACATAATCATAAAGGTGGAAACAAAAGATTGGAAACGAACCTCATGGTTTTGCCTGAAATTCTGTTTTTTACCACCGTCATATTTCAATCATATTTTAGTTTTCTTTGTAAAAAACTACAAAGCATTGACAAAAGAAGATGAACAGCTGTGCATATCTTGCAATTTTGGACAATTTCTACTAAATGATTCAGGTAGCGAAATTCTCGTCATATGCGCCACAAGAAATTCCATTGCTGTACAGGTGAGGTATCGTAGTAAAACACTCGTTTGTTACAGTTCTGTTAAAAACAAACTGATTGATCTTGTTCATTCATTGAATCTAAGATATCGTATAAACATAACTTATAACAAACTATTTAAATGCTCAGATGGAGATTATTCCATGAAGGAGGGAAGAATTGGTTATGATATTGTATTGCAGAATAGGTACTTCTGTGAGGCACACAATGGCGGGCATGTTAGCAAGGAAGTATACAACAGCTGGATGACGGTATGTAAAAACAGTATTTGATTTCTATAATCTACTTGGAACGTTTCAATATATGTTATTCATATGTAAATGATCAATACAAATTGATTGTACATTCAAATACAGAATGAATAAATATTTTAGAAGGTGATTTTTTTTTATTAAACTGCGTATTGGAAGATTTCAATGTATTGAATTTTAAAAAAACTAAATCAAACAGCTGTACAAATAGTAAATGTTTTTAACAGAAACTTTTTGACGAGTAACATTTTTCAAAAAGACTCTTGTTTGACGACTTTAATGAATCAATCTAATATACAGCTATATCATATATCAGTCGAAGGCATATTTATTGTACTCCCTTTTTTATGGTCGTAAAACAAAACCGGTGCAATTTCAATTTAATCAATCATGTCAATATCTAAAGTCAAGAATGAATATTTCTCAAGTTTGCTACTATTAAACAAAACGGCCCTTTTTGGTTCTTTGATAATATTTGTTTCTCCAAAAAAAAAAAATTAAAAAGAATCTCATAGAGGAGGCTACAATTATTCCAAATCAAACGCAGAGGTCAAAGGCACAACAAAAACACAGATTTCCAATTCTCAACAAAGAATTGTTTTCTTAAAATTTTGATAACGGTTTAAACTGCAGTTATATAAAGTATTCTGTTAAAAGATTTTTATTGAAGCTTTAAAAGTGCCTCGAAATATCCCAATCAGCAAGTAGGGATTGTTTTCCCCTTTTCAATGTTTTGATAAAACACCAATATTAGAAAGAAAATGGTATTCCATAATTAAATAAAAATAAAAATATAAATTGTAGGCGTACGAAACGCTTTTCAGGATTTACCTTCATCAGGAATGCTAAAAGCCAAAATCTTCAACGTCATGGATGTATAAATATCGAAACACGTTATATGAAAAAAGGAACCTAAACTAAATTAAATAAATAGCCAAACCATCTAATTAAAGCCGGACAGGTATATACGAGATAGATACAGTAAGCATATGCTTTTTCGAAGTTGAACTTATTTGCGTTTTGAGGTCATGATGAGCTGTCAACACGACCTTGCTCCTTAATCGTTGGCAACATTTGAAATCAGTTACTTGCGTTTCCAACCACTAAGTTGTCCATTGCATAAAATCAACGAAATAGAAATAATGCTACCTGCAGTTTTTGTTAAGTTAAGAAGTGAAATGTCTTTCAATATTCTAATGAATTCTGTTTGCATCCTGAGATTTTAATTAAAAAATCCATTTAAGGAATATTATTTCTGTCTATTCGAAATAACATTAAAATGTGGTGCACACAGAATAACTTACATAGCGGGTTATTTAAAAGTGTGTACCCCATATTTGGTGTTATTTCGAATAGACAGAAAAAAAATATTACACTCATTCCTTTTAATTTAATTCTAAATTCCGTTTTTAAGGAATAAATCATGAAATAAACGTTGATGACGTCACGGTCACATGACAAAATTATGTCTATGAGCTGATAGACAAAAAAAAAACTTTCAGCATATCAGAAGACGTGTTACATCCAAAATTAAATTATTTGAATGGGTATGTAAGTATGAGTAGTTGATTTATTGAATATAACTAAACAATTATATTCGAAAACATTGAATACCCGTCTTGAGCACATGATAACACCCAGTTTTAGGTAGTGTTCGTTTTACATTTCGATGTCATTTTGTGAGGACTTGTTTTTCCTTCTGTCATGGTGTTATCTGTGTTTCTTCGAAATAAACATTTTGTTTTGAAATTATTTCCATGGATTCTACGAAAACAAATGAAAAGATACAAAGTTTGTTCTAAGTTAGGGGATTTGATAAAATCACAAGGGTACTTAAAACTCATATTATATATATAGGATATGTGATAAGTAGGTTAATTTACAATGCTCATAATCTGATGTTATTCAACTCGTTAGTTAAGTCGATCAGGGTTTATTATATCATGAATAATTGCATAATCAACGTTTTTGGATTTTTATGTTTTTAATGCTCTTCACCTTCTTTATAATATTTGCTTCAAATTGTCTTGATTAGAGTGTGACGATGCTGAATCATTTGTAGTCAAAATTTGCGTCTAGTGTACAAAAGAGTTTTTTACTAATCAGTCAAAAACCCATAAAATATAATACATACGGACGCAAATTTTCACTGTGAATGTACGCTAAATGTATTATTTCTTCATTTAGAAAAATAATATAAAAATAAGAAGATGTGGTATGATTGCAAATGAGACAACTCTCCACAAGAGACCAACTGACATAGACATAAACAATTATAGGTTACCGTACGGCCTTCAACAATGAGTAATACCCATATCGCATAGTCAGCTTTACAAGGCCCCGAAATGACAAATGTAAAACAATTCAAACGAGAAAACTAACGGCCTGATTCATGTACAACATAATGAACGAAAAACAAATATGATATTCTGCAACAAAAGGCAACCACTGATTTACAGGCTCCTTACTTGGTTACTTTAAATTAATATTTTCACAGAAATAACACATTACTACAACACTACTTTTTTCACAGGAAAAAGAGGTTAAAGAAGAAAATAGTAAGTGTTTTTGTTTTCACGATTTAACTTAACCATTTATTTTTCACTATTTCCAATTATTTACACTAATATATAAGCGTCCTATCTCTTTCTTGCTGGGTAATATTTAAGAATGTCTTTTCCTTTTCTTATACATTAGTTTGTATTTTGACATGTATTTCCATATTTATTTCCCTTTCGATATTCAAATTCCATATCTTATGAAGATACATATAGATGAAGATAGATCCAGATGTTTTGTGCTTCGGATGCATAAAATTTATAAAGTGTTTAAAATGTTTACTAGCACTGGGTCGATAACACTACTAATGGACTTTTAGTCCAAAATGGAATCATTAGTCAGAAGTCAGTGCTGCGGACCTGATATGATTAATAACATATTTTCCAAAAATTCTCTATTGATAAATGATGATATTCATATGAAAATCACGATGCAACCCTTTGAGGCAAAGTTGACCTTAGCCAAATTTGGCTATTCTTTTTATGTCTTTTGTAAGGGGGTTGGGGTCGTATTACTCAGTAGTTTTCTATGATGGTGCTTTGTATACTGTTTTTTATCTTTTTTTTTGTTTTTGTTTTTTTCTTTGCCATGGAGTTATCAGTTTATTTTCGACTTATGAGTTAGAATGTCTTTTTTGTATCTTCCGCCTCTATTTTCTATTGTTACCGACTCTTAAGTGAGTGACAGTGTCATGATCTGGTTGTTTCTAATATGGACTGGTACTTCAATATAAGATTTTTTCATTTTATTTTTAGCTCGTCGTTTACATAGAAAGTCTGCGGAGGTAAGTAATATTTTTGCTATTTTTAAAATATTCATAAATGCATTTCATGGAGAGGTTATAATTACTGCAGTATAAAATATCTTTAGTAGAATCAATCAGATGAACTCAAAATATTCCATTTTTGTGGAATGGTCCTTTAGTAGTGATTGCTGATGTTTACACTAGAGTTAATAAAATGAATATAGCTTGAAGGGAATTTACTTCATAATGTATGCTTCTGTAAATACATTTTAAACCAGAAAGATCTAAAAACAACCTTACTGAGGAAAAACAACAAGAACACAATTAACTTTAAAATGCTATGGAAATTCAATTCGGTCAGAGTAATAAAAGTTTTTTTTTTGTTTAAAAATTAAATTTACTTTCATAAAATTTTATGAATATTCTGTCAGGAAACATATTCTTGTAGACTGATAGCTTTGGGGAATAAATGTAAGTCATAACTTTACTCAATGGTAAAATGTTATATAGAAGTTACCACGTTATTGAAAATAAATAGAATCGAAAATCATATCTCCAATAAAAACAGACAACACCGAAGCCTAAATATAAAAAAAAACAAACAAAAAAAACAACAAACAGCAATAACACAACATTATACACAAAACTTAAAATTACGTAACATGAACCCTATCGAAAACGCGGGTTAACTCGAATGGTAAGGTATTACTTATTTCGAGATTTGAAAATATTTTTGTTTCTTGTCATTGGGTCTTTTGTAATTCCAATCAAAGTTATGCTTTTAGATTACAATCCATATTAGTTTGTCAAAACAAACGGATGCAATCAGTTTAAAAAGAATAAAAGCCTGTAAAAGCTTAGATCATCATTTCGTTTTCACTTAAATTGATTTAAAAGTTTTGAGAAGCGTAGTTTTAGACCCAATTAACGGCTTGAAATAAAAGAATGATATTTCTTAGTGAAAATATTGTGGAAAAAAAGGGGAAATACGTGAAATGTGGTAAAATGTTTAATGCGTAATTTATTCATTTTTATTAAAGAGATACGGAATAATCATTGGCTGTATTGTTTTAGTTGTAAATAATTTAATTTTGGATGTAACGCGTCTTCTGATTGGCTGACGTTGTTTTGTTTATTAGCTCATAGACAATTTTTTTTCATGTGACCGTGACGTCATCAACGTTTTTTCATGGTTTACTCAGGTTTAAAATAGAATTTAAAGTTAAATTATAAGAAATGACTGTTATATTTTTTCGGTCTATTCGAAATAACATAAAAAATGTGGTGCACACTTTAAAAAAACCCGCTACGCGGGTTATTCAGTGTGCACCGCATTTTTGATGTTTTTTCTTCATAGACAGAAAAAATATTACAGTCATTCCTTAAATGTTTTGTCATTTATGGATATTGTGTTAATATCATAGCATTTCTTAGTTGAATTGATTCACAAATCAATTGTAAACGTATGTTAACCTCTAGAATTATGTACTTTGTTTACATTACATTGAAATAAATTCAAATCCCCCTGTATTCATATCCGTATACTGACTTGCGTTGTTTGTTTAATAACAAAAATAAGACTTTTACTATTTGGCCTCTTTTTGTTTCAACGTATAGGTGGTTTTCCGACTTCAATGAAACTTTGTTCATGTGCTATTTTGATTCGAATGAATATGTTGAGTAAAACATACCAAATCATATGTTTTGATGGTAACACCCTTTCTAGTGTTATTTAGCTGAATCATAAGTATTATTCATCAAGCTTATATATATATATAAAAAGAAATAGATTTTGTCAGCGTAAAAAATCGGCATACGTTTTTTGAGGTAAACAGAGTTGAATATGAATGAAATCGTCATTTTCGTAAGAAAGGATTCAATAGTTTGCATAATTCCATTATCATATGACAAAATTCGATATTCTATATGTAAGTCTTACCAGCACACCAGTACTTATGTTCCTTTGTTGTAGGTGTCATGTCCAGGTCCAGCTGCTAATCCTGTACAACTTACAACTTACAACTCCCGTTAGTGCCGTGTGTCGCATAGGACGGAACTAATTTCTCATGCTCATTTAAATACAAAATGTTCAAAATATATGTTAAAGTAAGAAATGTTACTGGTTAAAGTTTTGGTTCAAGGTAGACTAAAGTTTTGGTTTGTGGTAGTTTCTTGTTACATAAGCTAGAAACTTAGTACATATGTTTACTATAAAGTGAACTGTTTAAAAGTTATGTCAAATTAGGATTTTCATCAAGATTTCACAGTTCACTGACCATAGAAATGTAATAGGTCAAAATTTTGGGTCAAGGCAGATAACATTTTTGATTCAGGTAATTAGTGATTATATCAACTTTAAACTTTTCATTATTTAGCAAATTAGGGTTTTTGACCAAGATTTCACGGTTTATGGAAAATGGAAATGTGAAAATATGCGTTGGGGGCATATTATTCTTAAGAATATATTCTTGTTATATTTATTGTTTATCTTTGAGTTTCGAAATTTTCATCAATTCTACTTTTTGCTGTTTAAGGCAGTTTTGCATCAATATTGCAAGTTTGTCATGTTTCTGTAATCAAATTGCATAAAAGAATATCTTCAACCTAAATGAATTAATTTAGATCTGATACTAGAGGTAATTGGTACTTCTAATGTCGATATGATAGCTTTTGTTACCCTGATTCGAAAAATATATTGTTTCCATATACTTTTGTTGCAATAATCGAAACAATTTCAGGTTTACAAAATATCACTTCCAGTTCACACTGAATCTACAAATATATGCTTTCTACGTGCTTTCTATGAAATCAGTGCAAAAAATACCACCTCTGGATTACGCAAGGTGACTTCCAGATGACCCTTTTCAAAGTTGTATGTCATCAAGCTAATGCAAAACACCTTATGGCTTTTTAATATACCAGTATCAAGTTACAACAAATGTCAGAATCTAGAACGTCAAATCTAACTTTGACCTTGACCTCAATTAACGGGAATTTCCCTTAAATCAAAAGACACCAGGTCAATGGTATGTGTGGTTAAGAAGTTATCCTACCAAACAGCTGATTTTGAATATAAAAGGGGTAAAATCCGATATAAAGTCATCAGAGCACTTTGACCGACATTTATTGGCGTAGCGCCATGTCCCACCTGTCAATTTGTGTAAATCAAGTGTCAATAACTATAACAGTTTCTAATGAATTGCGATAACAAGCTTAGTTAAAGATTTAGAAGATAACTCTAAGTCTCTATGACATATGGTTTATGAGTTACCCTAGTATACCACTCATGTCAAACACACAAAGGGAAATGACACTTATTATAATGTAACCAGATCGCTTCAGTCCAAATTTAACAGATCTTATTGAGAAAGTAACGAAGCAGTATACGGGGAGATAACTACCATATGGAACAGTGTTCGATTAAAAAAGGGTAAGTTTCAAAAGTGCCATAACTGTTCGGTATCATATACCAAATATCTAATCGATATGTTGCGAAACAAAAGCGATATTTCAGAAACAAAATTGGTGGAAAGACCACAAATAAAAATAATCGAAACAAAATCAAAAGGTCTTTCCACGAAAAGGTGAAAAAGACCTAATAATAAACAGATGTCATTATGTAACAGTAACAGTAAATCTCAATTTAACACCATTGTTAAAAGACCATATATTAATCACAACAGCAATTAATCAGAAACTTCTGTTCAATTCGCAAAGTGCCATTGTTATTCGGATTTCAGTTTTATGATTTTTTTTATGTAATTGCTACAAAGTCTTTAGGGTTTTAGTTTGAAATAAATCAATGTCATGATATCATTTTTTTTTCCAAAAGATAATATTTCCTCTTCACAGTCTATGTAGTTTTTATGAGAACAGTGATATTGTTCTACTATAACTGCGAAAATATCCATTTCAAATAAAAAATATTATATTGTAGAATGTAATTGTTTATGAACCTTCCTGTTTTATGATCATTTGCAATTTATACTAAAGAAGTATTAAAAAGACCCACCAAACTCCAAGGTAAATTAAAAAAGGGTGAGGTCCATAAAATCTGACAAAATCAATCGCTCGACTATATCAACCAACGAAACGTATGGAAAACAACTGTCGTATTCCATGGTACATGCATTTCTGAAGAAAAAATGGTGGATTAAACCTGGTTTTAAAAACAAAGAGTTGGAAATCCCTCTGCATGATACCCAAATTACACTAATCATAACTGCCAGGTGTGCCAAGTGCCCCACGGATTTACTTCCAAATTACAACATCTGTTTCACCAGCATAGTGAAAAGCGTGATACATCGTTGCTATCAAATTACTTTATGTATTGGTAATTTTAAATTCTAAACAAAAACAAGATCTGTTAGTAAGAAAAGTATTTTATTTTGAATTCTATATATACTTCTTTACACTTTAAACAACTTTCTGTAATCTAAATTCAGCAAACACACAAAGCTACAATTGGTTTTGGTGTGAATTGTGTTGCTCCATCTTTAGTTTCCCACGCAGCCTTGGGTGCACTCGTTTAACTTTATTCTTCTTTTTCCTGTTTGTTTATGATGTTTGCCCTACTTGGACTGACGATTTCTTTTATCTCTCACTTAATATATACCGAAACGATATCTTGTTATATCAAACATATATATATATGTGATGTTAAAGTTGAGTGATAAATAGATAAAAGTAAACCACTAATGCAGCGGTCACACATAGTCGATTATGGCTCCCGTTTGAGATCAGACAGTGCTACGACAGGAAAAGTACAAAAATTCGGATTACACTTCTCAATGATCGGGAATGTCCTATCATTGTCTGAACGCAGTGGTATACGTTCGCGACTGTCATGTGGATCGGGAATGATTCGGAGAGGCCGACAGAAAAATGCGTCCCGTAACATTCGGGAAACTCATCCAATTTTGCCCAGTCAGATTACAATCGTTACTATGTTGTGACAGGTTCTGCTGTATCGGATTAAAATAATATAAATGTCCTGCGTTGTTTCACTATTTGGGCACCGTCTGATCGCACCATGGAGAATCGTGACGCTGTCGGGATATATTCGGTCGGGGTTTTTTACAATGCGAAAGATACAATTTGGTCAGAACCGGATATTTTTTAGATGCGAAAGAAACAAATCGGATCAGAATCTAATTGAGGACAGGATAATCGGAACGCTTCATGAACAATATCTGATTGTTGTACGTGATTAAATAAAGAGTTTTACAAATTTCAATCCACTATTCAAAGTATCCTAATCCAACTTTTGTCAAATTGTCATCGGGAATGGTCTTATCAAGGAATGCAGTATAAATCCTTATGTGTGACTGAGGCTTTCGACAGATTATTATGATATTAATGAAAAATAATGCTAACGAAAAATTAATATTTTATTGAGAATGTGAATTAGACAAAACTATAAGGGAGAAGTTACCATAATGGCAATCAAACTCATGATTGGAAGGAGAGAGAAAAATTAGACAATCAATCAACAATTCACAGAAAATATAACAAGAACAAGTAAAATAACAAAAATACCGAACTCCAATGAAAATTCAAAACGGAAAGTCCCTTAACAAATACCAAAAAATCAAAAGCTCAAACACATCAAACGAATGGAAAACAACTGTCATATTCCTGACTTGGTACAGGCATTTCCTTATGTATTAAATGGTCGATTAAACCTGGTTTTATAGTTCGTTTAACCTCTTACTTGTATGACAGTCGCATAAAATTCAATTATATTGACAACAATGTGTAAGTAAAACATAAAGACATAATAGGTAAAAATGTCAAAAATTGGTCAACATTGGGATGAAATCTTCATCACTATAAAAACAAACAACTTTGTCAACAGAGAAAAACAAAATGGCATGTAGACACTCTATAGACAAAGCACAGAAGCAAAAATGAAAAACAAGAATACAAAAAATGACCATAGCACAATAACACAATGGCGGGGTGTATCAATAACGAGCCTCGCCAGAAGGTTATTACCAAAAATGAACATAAAGTAAAGATTAAAAATATACAAAGACAAATAAAAAGAACACATATTTAAGATGATAAACAACTTCAGTACCAAGAATCTATACTTCAAGACCATCATGTATTATTTGTGAAGTTGGTACGGAATATTTATCAACAAAGTGTTGATATCTTCCGATGAACTTTTTTTTAGAAAAAGGACGAGATGTTTTTTTACATAACCTTCATTCATAAACTTTCTGCTCAGACACTGGTGACGTTTTATAAAGTCTGAGTAGCAGCTGCAAGCTCTTGAATACCAAATGAGTTGGGAAACGTATATCCCATATGCAGGTGAAGTTGGTATATTGCTGCTTAGGTGGGGGAAATTGATAATTTCGAA
This sequence comes from Mytilus californianus, assembly GCF_021869535.1. NCBI lineage: Eukaryota > Metazoa > Mollusca > Bivalvia > Mytilida > Mytilidae > Mytilus > Mytilus californianus. The sequence continues at coordinate 9,500,077 of NW_026262582.1, forward strand.
ATTAAAATCGTCTCGTTTGTTATAGATTCAGGTACTGAGATGACCGCTTATGTCAAATTCGAGGTACAAGTCTAAAAATGAGGCGGAGGGCGCCGTGTCTGTTGTTTCTTTAATTTCTAGTTGTAGGGGATATATTAAAGGAACCCAATCAGACAAGTTTGGATTGTTAAAGGAAAGAACATCATCAATATATCAGAATGTGAAATTTAATGATCAGGCTTCTTTGATCATTTTGTTTTAGACAAGTGTCTGAAGGAACTCCGACTCATATGAAAGTAATACAAAGCAGAATAACATCTAACAAAAACAACGGTGGTGGCAGTGTATTTATACATCCCTAATAACAAAAAAGACTGATAACAAATTAAATCAATATTTATACCAAACAAAAACAATATTCAAAGATCTGAGTACAGTGTTGAATTGGTAACCTTTTAGAATAAGTTGAAAGGATTGATAACTTTGCCCGGATCGTATCTAAATTTCCGGGCTCGGTAAACAACATCAACGTTAAAATTGTGATGTGCTATTCCGTTTGAAATACAGCTACAGCCAAACTTGCAAACCAAATCTGTGTATCTATGGAAGAATTTGGTAAAAGTTTTAAGTAATTTGTGGTAACGGAATCCCTGACTTAATAATTTACCAGTAATATATAGATTACGCTCATTTAAATCCAAAACGTCACTATAGACACGGGCATAGCGAACGAACTCGGATATATTAACACCGTTAGAGGTGCCAAAGGAACATCATCGTCCAAAAAAAGGAAAATTAACCATAGGGAAGGAAAAATCGTCCCTTTTGTCGTTATTTGTTGTGTGGAGTGTCTGGTCGAAATCTAGGAAAGGACAGTTATTGTTGTTAATATATGATATTTTTAAGGTAAGTTCCTTTGGATAAATGTCGGCAATATATTTAGAGAATTCTTGATTATTTAATGAACAGAAATCATCAAGATAACGGTAAGTGTAGTTGCATTGATCAATTAAATGGAATTTAGACGGGTCTTTACTGAGTTTGGCCATAAACTGTTTTTTATAACAGTACAGGAACAAGTATGCTATTAAAGGGGCCCACAATTGGTGATAAGGTTTTTTATAGTAGTTAAGAACCTCGTTAAAACACTGTTAGGTTAGTAGTAGAACACTAGAGGCCGAGATGAAACGATATTTTACGTTTTTTTTTTTTTTTGTAATCGCAACCTTCCATTTTGACCATATTCTTTCGTATTTAAAACAACTTATGATAAAATGACCATAAAATGTCCTAGGCACATTTTCAAGGCTTTAAACATATAATCATCATTTATAGTCTAAGCTTTTACCAGTATTATGATAATAATGGTTGATTCCTGAAGTGCAATGGAAAATATTTCAGTCAATTCTAGAACAAAGAAACATATTTTAAATATAAGCAAATGGCGTTCATTATCACTGAACTAGTATATATATTTGTTTAGGGGCCAGCTGAAGGACGCCTCCGGGTGCTGGAATTTCTCGCTGCATTGAAGACCTGTTGGTGACCTTCTGATGTTGTCTGTTCTATGGTCGGGTTGTTGTCTCTTTGACACATTCCCCACTTCCATTCTCAATTTAAAAAAAATAAAATGCCAATCCTATGATTATTTCAATGTAAAGGATTATTTCGTTTAACATACTTTCAATAAATACATGATAATATCAATGAAGCGTTATATACATTAGTGAAGTCCATATTTTTCTTATGTGTAATTTTTCGATTTTCCCCCAAGATAGAAATTTTTAACGTGTCTATCTCATTGATACCTACGTTTTAGTGACGACAACTATTTCGAATTCAGTTCTGTAGATGAATTTTAGATAAGCTTTAGAAACATTCATAAGTTATTATTCCCTGCTGTCAACATTCAAGCATCGATGAGCTTGTTAGGTGATTTAATCTCTGTTTGTAATTTTTTTTATTTTTCATAAAGAAACAAATGAGCTATTTTCATGAATGAGTTTAAATCTTTAATTCCCTTTAGTTACAATCAATAACAGAAACAAAAAAACCTTATTACAAAGCACTGGGAAGGAATCTGAAATCATTATTCATATGACCACATGGTGGAGCAGCAATGTTAAATATTCAATTTGAATTAAAGAAAAGAATTTTATATTCAGCTCATTTAGAAAACTGTCATATTAAATAAAACGATAATTAATTTGTTAAATGCATCGTTATCTTATAAAATGAATTTCAAATGACACGATACGTATTTAAAAGCACTCATGTATTAACGTAACTAACTTCAGGTTCCAAAGTTAAAAAATTGCTCTTTCCAATGGAGCTAGACTGTAATATTTACTATTATAACTTAAATATCATTAAAAGAAACTTGCATTTAGAATGAAAATTTTAGATCAAGTTCCTGTGAGGGCCAATTTTAATCTTGTATCTACTTTTTTCTATAATTCAAAATGTCAATAAATTATGTTCCAGGTTAAAATATGTTTGTATGCTTTATTTTGTCCTATTCAAATAGGTGTAGATTGTAACCATTGTACCCTCAAAGGGACATGTAGAGAAAGTATTTAAGCAATATATGTTGTTGTTCCGTATGCTTGATAATTTGTTTGATGTTGGTGATAAGATATACATTGTTTTGAGTGCACGAAAAAAAAACATTACAAAGATATGTTAAAGAGAATCCCGAACTAGCGATTAAACGTTACTAAACATTAGTATCAGCTGTATATTGTATTTAAAATGCGCGATGGTCTATTCTATAAAAATATGATGTGATATGAATGCCAATGAAACAACTCTCCACAAGAGACCAAATGACACAGAAATTAACAACTTTAGGTCACCGTACGGCTTTCAACAATGAGTAAAACCAATACTACATAGTCAGCTATAAACGGCCCCTAAATGACAAATGTAAAACAATTCAAACGAGAAACCTAACGGCCTGATTTCTGTGGTAGGACATTATGGTACTCGGTCAAGTAAGAGCGACTTAAAGAATTAGATTAACGCTTACAATTGGTGCAATTTAAATAAAAATCACTCTTTTCCAATGGTTTTGTTGTGTGTAAAAACATAAAACAGCAACGTAATGAATTGCACATAAAATCGAAATTGTTTTGATATACAGGTAGCTTTTAGGAGAAAAAAATGTATACATACAAATAAAATGAATACTTTGTTCAAATGATCACATATGGCGTGATGTATACATATATAGATGGAATATGATTATTTATAATGGGAGTTCTTTTCTCTTTTGCATTTCCCCTACCAATGAGCTTCCCTGCACAACGTAGGGTTTATGTAACATAATATGTCTAAAATAAAAAAACAAAACAAAACATAACAAAAATTACACCAGTTGTAATTTTTTCTGTTACTTTGTGATCTCAAAAGACATAAAACATTGTCTGTATATATGCACTGCAATTAGAATTAGCAGATGTGTAGAATATATAATACCAAAATCAAACACTCCAGCAAATATTTGACATCCCCAGGTAACTTAGAATGTATAATAATATAAAATTCTAAATATATTGAAAGGAATTCCAATAAGACAGACTGAAATGTCAATAAATGTCATGTTAACAATAAATGCAATGTAAACATCCCGTTTGTAATTGCTTAAAATGACAATCACAAAGAAATTTCACTGCATTCCAATAACGGCTAATAGCAGAAGGTAAATAAATAACTTTCTCGTTATTTCACTATTCAATTAGTCTAACGTGTTTACTTCTCATTTGTCACATTTCACGTTTTTGGTTCATGAATGACTGTCTCAAAAGTAATGTTATTTCATTTTACAATACTCCTTACGTTAAATAGAAGCATTTTCGTATTTATCAAAGATAGCTGGTACTTTGAATATTGTATTCTGATTGGTTTGAAATATCTATCTACGTATTTTGTAATTGTTACTATGCACAACTTATATTTTCATACAACAATTGTATGGAGGACTTTGTCATGTTTGTAATATGACAAATTCCCTATTAATGAAATAGCCTAATATATTCTTTTGCCTTTTATTTTAAAAGTTGTATGACATTTTGATTAAAACAAAAGTAACACTTAACAAGGAGAGGAAATAACCAACGAACTTAACTACAGGGTACTATAAAAAATAGAAAATTAAAAATTCCTACAAAAAACTGAAAAAACATAATTAAACACATGAATATGATTGTCCTATTCCTGACATGGTATACATAGCTTGAAGTGGTTTGGGTCAACAGATTTTACGGCGTTTAATTTTTGCATCCGATGGAGCCGAATCCTCATCACGATGTTTCCAAAGCAAGTAGTGAGGCAAATGATGATATTGTTGTTTCTGCAGCATGTAACTGTCTCACTGTTTGGTGTATGACTATACTGATATCTTTTGGCATAGTATTTCCCTGATTGGCCGTTTTTTAAGTAATTGTACCCTCTAATGGACATCAATAAAAATAATAAGAAGATGTTGTATGATTGCCCATGAGACAACTCTCCACAAGAGACCAAGTGATGTAGAAAGTTAGCGTACGGCCTTCAACTATGATCAAAACCCATACTGCATAGCAAGCTATAAAAGTCCACAAACAAACAATATGATATACAGCAACAAACGACAACCACTGAATTACAAGCTTTTGACCTGGGACAGTCATAAACAGAATGCGACGGTGTAAAACATGTTTGAAGGCGCCTTACCTCTCCATATCATAAGACAATGTTTTGTTGTATAGTTTTTGCTGTAATCATATATGATGGTCTTGATTTGAGTGGTGGGGATCCTTCAATTTTATAGTCTTTAATTTTTTAATCCATTTTTTTTTATTCTTTATAAATTTTGTCCATTATTCTTTATATTTTAACACACCATTATTCTCTATTCTTTTTTTTATGGGGGGAGTGGGGGGGGAGGATTTTTTCTGTAGTATCTGCCAATTGTTCTCTATTCTGTAAACCCCATCCAGGCACTCATGTATGTCAATGGAGGTCAACAATCCATAAACCTCGTGTGAATTCGGTCCTTCGGTTGAGGTACGGAATATCGGCCAAAATTTCGACGAGTTGAGAGGACTAAACATAAGTAATAATAATAACTTGTGTAATCCTATTGCTTGATTTAATGCAATCAAATTTTATTAAATTAAGTTATTTTTGCAAAGTGTCTGTTGTACCACTTAGTTTCTCCATCTTATTGATACAATGGTCCTTCATTTATTAATGCGGGATGCAGAAATACCTAAGTATGTCAGGTTGGAATATTGTTTAATTTGATGCTTTGTGTAGTGATACTGCTTCGTTCATTACCCATTAAAGGACCCTTGTGCAATGATAAATGTCTGTATATTTTCATATTCCATCAAATGTTCCGCCCTTGATTTAGGTCTATCCACATTGCAGATCCTATCTATCTATTTGTTGTTATGTTAATTTCTTCTCGACTTAAAAATGTGTGCAATATTTGTCATTGGACGTTAAATAAACATCACTCAATTTATCAAAACGTCTGATGTTGCAAGGTGAAACTTTTAACGTGTATTGCAATTAATTTCAATTGATTGTGAATTCTGTGGATACCAAGATAATCAGAAAAACAGAAACAAGACAACTCTCATGTTTGAAATAATTCATAAGGGTCTGGATGGGTTTGCAGAAAAGAGAATAAAGGGCAAAAGGGCAGAATAAAGGACAAAAATATGAAGAATAAAGAAAAACAGCCCCCCCCACCCCCCCCCCCCCCAGAAAAAGAATAAAGAAGAAATGGTCTAAAAGTTAAGGAATAAAGAAATAAAGAACCTCCATTCAGACCCTTATTCATTATGAATGGAAAATTTTCAGAATAAAATAAAGTTACCCTGCAATAAAACATAAAATTCTAAAACAATGGTCCGAGAAAATAACTATTGATTATGATAAAACCTCAAAGATAGTTTCCAATTAAAATAAATAAGTAGTGCAAATTTTAAACCCTTTCTCTTCTTCGTTATTACTGACAATGTTACACAGTAGATGTAATCTCATTCAATTATATCCTCTATTGATTTTACAAACTATTCAATTATAGAATGAAAATGTATGGACAGAATGTTTACACGCAACAGAAGATTCCGCACGAAACAAACCTTTACTACGTACCACATCTCCTTATTTTTATAAACAGAAGCAAAGCGGAAAATATACGCATTAGAAAACAAGAATTAAAAGCAGTAAAATGGCTTTAGGGGGGGGGGGGGGGGGGTAACTATCAACGGTGTGGCTTGGTAGAATTAAGTGGTAGAAATCGTTCATATTGTAAACGTATCGAATTAATGAATCCAAAAATGCTTAATCCCAATAAAAACATGATCCACGACAACTTTTTGAGAACAATTAAAAGCAAGCATTGAAATGAAAGGCAATCACTCAAGCGATATTTTTTGCACCTAATTTTTAAAAGAGTAAACAAAGGGTAACAGAAATTAAGGACAAGTAGAGATTTCCAATAAAATGACTTTACTCGACATAACCGACCTAACTCAACGTTTTTCGTCATATTGCATTTAAGCATGACGGAGGGGAGCATACACTGCATACATTTTTTGCTCTTTGAACACACATTTTTGGTTGGAATACACTTAAAGTAAAAATCAACCCCAACAACTTTTTTTAATCTTTAAATAACTTGTTATTAAATTTTGAATAATTTTATTGAGAAAAATATTTTAATGAAATAAGTAAGCTAGCAACTTGTAATCAAATACACCCATCATTTCTTGTCATTTCACTTGACCAATATTTCAGTTCTTCTAAAAATATGAATTTTAAAAACTACCAAGTCAAAATTTAGCATGAAAATATTAAAATAATGAAATCCGAAGCGAGAAGGTTATCTCTTTTTTTTTTTTTTTTACAAGATTTAACGTTTAAAAAGAAGATTCCAACACACCCGAATGTAAAAGGTGTACTCGACTAACTTTTTTTCAAAAATTATTTTTCTATAATTTAATTCAGAATAATTTGACGTGGGCAGAAATTAATATCATTGATACATTTATCAAATAGTACTTTTTCGTCTTTAACTATAATAATGCATGGGACGAGGTTTTTTTCCATGTATACCTAAGCGTGCATTCGCGGATACAGGGGGTAGAAGGCGTACTCCCTCCCCCTTTCGATCGACAAATAATTTTGAAAATCTCTTGTTTTCTACGTTATCTATACAAATTTTTAGTAAAAAATCGTCCAAATTTTTTTTTGCATCGCCCTGCTTGGCAGTATAAATTCAATTATCGGGAACTACGACCTCTTTCAAATATCTTGGATCCGGCCATAATCACAAATTGTATTGCACAAACGAAATCAATGATTGTCGTTTGAATTTGATAAATATGTTTTAAAAACAACAATGTTTGAACATTGGACATCTCGCATGACTACATACTGAACTGGATTTTTCCTGAATTTAATAGCTCTCTTAACACAGAAATGTGACACTGACGTGTAATCTAATGGACACATATTCTTGTTTCTGATGTTTCTTTTAATATAAATATATATATATATATTATTTATTTATTTGTATAGTTATATATAATTCCACTAACAAATCATCATGTATCTTTTGCCTATAAATTGCCATAACATTTCATAGAAACTTCATATGATCTGCTATACAGTTATGAACACTAATGGTCCTACAGACATTCTGTGCTATTGACATGACAAAAGGTCTAATTGCTTTTCTATACTGTTTATGATTTTTTTATACTTAATTTGTGATATGTACGAAAAAGAAGATGTAGTATCATTGCCAATGAGACAATTCTTCACAAGCGACCAAATGACACAGAAATTAACTACTATATTCCACCGTACGGCCTTCAACAATGAGCAAAACCCATTCTGCATAGTCAGCTATAAGAGGCCACCACAAAATGACAAATGTGAAACAACTAACACGAGAAAACTAACGGCCTAATTAATGTACAAAAAAAATAACGAAAATACAACAACAAACGATAACCACTGAATTACAGGCTCCTGGCTTGGGACAGGCACTTCCATACATAATGTGACGGGGTTAAACATGTTAGCAGGCCCCTTACCTGGGACAGTGGTGTAACAGTACGACATCATTGATTAATATTCTAGACTGGATAATTATTCTTTATTTAAGACAGACTGCTAGATACCATAAACATACTACATATACACAGGCCAGAGTCTGAGCTTGTTTTGCTATATAATATATAAACTAAATTGACGAAAAAAGGTCATTTATTCAAAATCATACAATGCAAAAAATACATTTTCCAAATAAAACATTTGACATAAAAGTTCATATTTAACATGAAATTATAATACATAATTAATACGAAATTACATCAACTAAAATCATATCAATTGAATAAATGACAAAAAATAGCAAAGGTGGGGAGAAAAATCTGCCACAAATCCACTCTGAGGTTGAAAGAGTGGATCCCCCACCCGCGGCATGAATACAATTTATATATTACTTGTTAGAATTTGGTAGCGTGACATTCACATTCACCATGATAAACATGATTAAAGGTGTTAATTTTATTCCGGACAGGACCACAGCAATAAAGTTACAATAATCATCGTTATTAAGTGTATGTATTCATATTTCGTCTTACATCTAGACATCTAATAACATTATCCCGTAAATATTAAAGTACAGACTATTAGTATTTCCAAAACAGAAGCATAGCATTTTTATTACTAAAGACTCATATAAACGTTTTGGCAGGCAATGCTGACCCAAAACAAGATAGTTGTAATTGTATGAAATAAAGATCATCAACGTTTTGGCAGGCAATGCTGACCCAACACATAATAGTTGTAATTGTATGAAATAAAGATCTTAATTGTTTTGTCAGGCAATACTGGCCCGAAACAGCTGAAGCATAAAATTCTGTTACTAACTTAATCCTTTATATCCTGTAAAATTCCATAAACGCATTTGACTTCAATCCTTGAATTACGGATACGAGAATTCCATCCATGAGCTGCAGCAGAAGTCTTTTTTCTAAAACTAGGTGCTGTATAGTACCGAGAGTCCAAAACCATTAAAGACAGAGTCAACTTCAAAGGAATGGTGGAATAAGAGCGTGCAAAGGTGCCTCAAAATTTCATTAGAACTAGGGTCCAGTTGTGTATCCAAAAACTGATCGAAAACGTCTTTTGTAAATTAGTATTTATAAAACAGTCAAAGTAGGTTTTGGCCAGTCGAGGATTCTTGTTGATACGACTCGCACGTCTGAATCAAAATTCTAATCTTGAATTTAGTATTGTCATAAATGTCAGTGAAACAGCAACCCATCAACATTCGTATGTTTGTATTATCGGAACTATGACATACCACTGATATATAAAAGTATATGTAAGTTGTTGATATCACGCTTTATTGCATATTTCCTTCAATGGGCGAAAGTTCTTACGTAGATGAATACTAGACTCAGCGCTCTTTGTCCATAGTTAAAACATGAAATAAACAAAATTAGAATGTGAAATAATGAAAAACCTAAATTGCCACTAAAAACAAACTCGATCTAACTCTAGAAAAAACAAATATAACACATGTTAAGGAATAATATGCGATATTTGATTATCATGTTTTTTTCTTCAATCAATCAACCATTAAACTTATATATCATGTATTAAATGGAGATAATGAACTTTAAAATATTACCAGTGTATTGATAACGTATGTCTTGTCCATTGTTATTTTTAATAATAAATCTAGTATAAAGTAAAAGCAAACGACCTTACAATGCTTTAGTAATGGTATAAAAAGTATAAATTAAGTTCATAGCAACCCAACTATATGAATTATACTATAGTAAACATAATTTAACTAGTAAATACATTAGAAACATATATTAAAATACTGACAAACATGTGAAACTAGCTACATGTCTTAAAATACTGGCAACTATATATGAAGCGAAAGGATTAATTACAAAATATTTATTCCAAACCAATCACCATGACGAAATAACAAAGTAGCATGAGTTTCATGACAAAGCATAAAACAATACCCACTACATAAAAACATATTTGCAAAAGCAAATATACAAAGGTCACAAGTCCAAGCTACTACGACCTCTGCAAAACAAATAGCATGAGTTTCATGACGAAGCATAAGACAGTGCCCACTACATAATAACATATTTACAAAAGCAAATACACAGAGGCCATAAGTCCAAGCTACTACGACCTCCGCAAAAAAGTAGCAGGAATTTCATGACGAAGCATAAAACAATACTCACTACATAATAACATATTTGAAAAAGTAAATACACAAAGGTCATAAGTCCAAGCTACCACAACCTCTGCAAAAACAAATACACAGAGGGTTTAAGTACAAGCAATTACGCCCTCTGCAACAATTAAAATATCGTCCACATTACCCAAACTGGCAAAGACAGGCAAATTGGTTTGAAATGAATAAGCATTGGGTTGCGATAGGTAAGAGACATATCCTTTTATGCCGTTAACATAAAGCAAACAAGGTACACGTGCAAACATGTACATTAAAATACTGACAATTATAGCGAATAGGCTAACTTTCAAAATTATTTGCTTCAAACAAAGCACGGTGACGAGATTTACGAAAGTAGCATGAGTTTCGTGACCTAGCATTAAACAATGAACACAACACAAAATCATATTTGCAAAAGGAAATACACAGAGGTCATTAGTACAAGCAACCCCGCCCTCTGCACCAATTTGAATATCGTCCACCTTACCCAAAACAAGTAAGGCAAATTAGTTTGTAACACAATAAACAATAGCTTAGCCTTAAAACTTAAAACTTAAACTGTCTGCCTCTTTCACATAAGAGTGTTTAATTAAATGGAATCGTTAATAATATCATATATAAGTATGTAACTTTTCATTCTATCATGTATATACTATATGAAATAGGTCTTACCATTCATTGTTAATGACCGTATGCCAATACAATTTTGTATTTGTATTAAAATGAAGCATGTCTCATACAGATACATAAGGCGGATCTTATACGATCTGCAAATTTGAATTCCTATTGCATTTAAATGTACAACGTCATATACTATTAAGGATTCAGTAACTTGTAAAAATTCAACATCGGGTTTATCATCAGCTATCATTTTCCATAAGTATGGTAAATAAGTACATTTTGATCGCAAAAGCACAGAGTCACCACCAACACCAACATTGATTTTACCCCAATATCTCTTTCACAAAGAGATAAATTTGACCAACTGCTAAGTGTTATGCATGAAACAAAATAGTGTAATCTATCCGAATGGAAGCATGGCCAAAGAGTAACTGTATGTTTGTTCAGAATTTAAGCATAAAATAGCTAAAACATAAAAGTATAGTTCGATATTACCTCAAATTGCAAAAAGGAAATCACTCCAGTCCAAAAATTATCCATAAAATTAAAATTTTTCACAAATAATTTTTCACAACTTGTCAGATAAGAACTACAAGTTAACACGTCAAACGCTGATGATAAGAGGAAGTGACCACAACGACCTTATAAGTGAACTCGTGTTGCAAGATCATTGACCAATAAGAAAGATGTAATTTAATCATGCACTGGTCATAAGTGAAATATCTCTGCAAGTGAAAACATGTTATCTAATTTCAACAATTAATCGTTTAATTAAGTAGGACAACTCTGACCCATTGACCAGACTAGAGACATCGTAAATTTACAGTATAAATAGCTCAAGATGCATGCGTAAAATAAGTTCTCGAAATAAATTAGCTAAAATATCAGATAAGAATTTAGCCTCAAACTATATTACTTACGACGAAGAAGCCTCAAGCTATAATACTTACGAAGAAGATTTAGCCTCAAGCTATAATACTTATGATGATGATGATACTGATGTATGTCTTATATCCAGCGACAAATATTACATATATATTAAGGATGATGAAATGATAATGATAAATGAATATACCTTTTTGTACATGACTAACACTTACAGTAGCATTTTTATATGCTAGGTAACAAGATAGCGTATCCGCTACAAAGAAACACTTGTCTTTCTACGAGTAATTCAATACCTGTTCTTACTCGTGGATGCATCATGCTTGGTGGAGAAGCCGAAAACAAGTCTTACAGTCATTCGATCAGGGGGTCCAACAAAATAATTGAACCCGTAATCGAGGCTAGCCTGCTACCAGTCAATCCCATATTGAATAAAAACCTGTTTATATATTTTATGCTTTATGTGCATATATTATTATTCTAGCAACACTTGTTTTGTTTTGATAACACTTTTTGTTGCATAATTTATTTGATTTTTCTACTTGTTTCTTTGTATAAAAAAACTCAGTTTTTATTGTAAAATGGTGTTTCATAGCTTCCATTCTCCTTGTGACAGTATGCATGCCATTATTATTCTAAATAGTATAACATATTTTAACAAGATTACCCCATTTTGAGCTAGACTTCCTTACCACTATAGCATCTAAGATACATACACTGACAAAATATTGTACCCGCACTCATATTACAATCACCCTGTCTGTCCGTCCGCCAGTCTGTCCAACACATATTTTCAATTTTCTCTTCAAAGCTTAAGTATGCTTATCATGCATTCTTTTTTCGATTTATTCCTTACACTCCGACATGTATATACCTGGATCCGAGTACAGAGTAAACTTATATCCTGACCCACAAACGAATTGAACACCCTACCATATTTTGTTTGGTAAGACTGTCGCTAAACAAGCAACTGTCCTAAGCCTGTTGGTCAGTGGTTGTCGTTTGTAGGTGTGGTTCAAATGTGTTTCTCGTTTCTATTTTTTTTTATGTATTTTCATTCCTTAATACTCCTTTATTTGTTATACTCCTTGAAATTATTGTCTATTGATTATCTGGACGAATTCTCTAAAGTTAAATAAAACTCTAAACAAAATGAGATATATTTCTTGCAAGGGTCGACTAGAATTTGGAGAGAAGTAGCCACAATCATATACAAAATAACACGTAAATGTTATAAACCAATGTATTTTATTCATAGGCTGCCTACTGTCATATTTTGAAGCTTCTTCTGAATTAAATAAAAAAAAATATATTTTGTGCATAACTTATAAATTAAATTATTTTATTCCAACCAAAAAGATTTACTTAGCAATACGGAATTAAAACAAACAAGTTACTGCAGATCACATGTCTAAAAATGTGTCCATGCACCTCATCATTTTTGCCTCTAATGGCCTTCCACGATCCGAATCATCAAGGTAGCCGTCGTAGGCTTCAATTGCCATTTCCGTTGTTTATTTTCTTTTCTTTTCCTTATGTTTTGCATTTTCCTGATTGTCAGGTTCTTTGGGTCTCACAACTTCTTCATCGCTCGAATCCTCTTTCTCTGCATCCTCCTTATCCTCCTCAACCACCTCATCTTCCAAATCTGGCACATCCACATCGGCGTCCGGATTGATGACAGCCTGACGAATGTCGGTTTCTTGTTTTTGTGGTGCAACCTACAAAAAAGTACAAGAATTACGTTTTATTCATCATATTTTATTCCGAAGAAAAGACACAATTTATTTAGTGGGGTAAATACCATAGGTGGATAAGAAGGATTAACAAAGGGCTCATAAAATAATCAACACATTCAAATAGTATAATAAATCATGATAAAAAATGATAATAAAAAAAAGGATTGATTGATTGACTGGTGTTTAACACCACTTTCAGCACTATTGCTCTGTTTCGAAGTGTTCATTTTTTTTTTTGGCGGAGGCAGCCACAGTGCACGGGGAGAGCTACCGACCTTCGGACGGAAAACTGACAATTCAAGTCAATGAAGATTGGAGTCCAGCGCACCTGTCTCGTACGGGATTATAACTCATAACCTTAGTTTGACAAGCTATTGATACAGTAGTTTAACTACTTAGACCACTGGGTCACTGAGCCCCCCCCCCCTCCTCCAAAAAATAAAATAAAAACAAAAACCATTTTAATAGTATTAGTTTAGGCCCAGCCTTGCCTTAACACTCTTGAATTTGCACGGGTTTGTGTGTACTCAGAGTAAAATATGTGGTTCAAATCTGACCATATTTGTCAATTCCTAAGGATAAACAATAAAAAAAATAGCTATAGATAAAAAAATATATTAATATAAATGTACCAAAATGAGGCAACCTATTTGTTTTTTTTCGAAATGGTTTTTAGTAAAATTATAAAGATGTGCCAATATTTTCAAATACCTCTTTTTTTTCTTTTTTAGATTTACCCCTAGTGTGCTCCTTTGTTTGGTATCTTTTGTTTTTTGCTTTAATGTCCTCTACTATTTTTTTTTTATATCCTCACTGGTGCTGAAAAAACCTTCCTTCATGACCTTTTTGATCTGGTCGGACATGCGTCAAATTTCCCGTTCTCGTACAGATTCCTGGCAGATGGTGGAAGAAGATGTACTTGACGTCTAACGTCGGCATGAATAGCCACCCAATTGCTGCTATTTTTGGAAAACTTTCCAAAATTAAATCAACCTCTGTTGGTGCTACCTCTACGTGCGTTTTGTTGGTTGCCATTTTTTTTTTCTATTCGGTCAGTTTGTTATAAACTTTTAGTTGATCGAGTTGACCTGAGAAAACCAAACCGACCTCGCACAAAAAATGATAGAGTTAACCTAATGTATACAAATCGAATTGACCGCTTAACAATAAGTTGATTATCAGTCGCCCGAAGATTACAATTCAACGTCACATCATGAATGAAAGAAGAAAAAAATTGTTTGCTATTATTAGGTCTTTCCACTTTTCTGTGGAAAGACCTATTGTATTTGTTCTGATTATTATTATTATTATTTTTTTTTTTTTTCCGCCAACTTTTGAAATTTTTGTTTCGCAATATGTCGCTTAGATATTTCTCATATTGTATCGTATAGTTTATGCGCTTTTAAATTTCACCCTGCTAAGCCGAACCATTTTCTTTGCAAGAGTTATCTCCCTATTCACTGTTTATCATATGTGTGCATCTCCTTCGTAACAAAAAAAGATATCGACAAAATTCTTTTTCTAAATTGTTTGTTACATCCTCAGGAATTTTTGCGTTATTTGGATCGAAGCGATCCAGTGAGATCTTAAAGGAGTTATCTGCCTTTACCAAATTAATTTGTCGTTAAGTTTTTGTAACACGTAAACCGTAAGCCGTATAAAAAAATTTGACCAAAATGTTAGTCGCGACATGATATAACTGGAAAGTTTTTGTCAAAATGGTACGCCTCACTGATTTAGGGGTTCCATGTCACTGAAATAGTAAAATGAACAAAATGAACTAATTATAGCCTGAAACTTTGCAGCTATCATGATGTATACATGCATCTTATCTTAATTTATCAACCAAGGCCCACCATCCTCCACTTCCTCCCCCCCCCCCTTTTTTTTTTTTTTTTTTTCCTTCTACTTTGAGGAATCCCGTTCGCCTTGAAGTTCAGTCCTGTACATTTGACTGTAAAAATGCAATCCTTCTGATGTACAAACTTCTTAAATAGAAATTCATTCCTGCAAAAATCGGCTCCAATTCAGGTTCCCGTTAGACGCGGTCCGCTTGATTGAGAAATAAAATTCAATGCCGTAGAAAAATCGTAAATATTGCTGAAATCCTACAATCAAATGTTTTAATCATGCATTAAAATACAAATCTGTGCTCCCGTAAACATGTGTGCGTAAGATGCATGCATGATCCGTTATCAATGACCTGTAAATAATAAAACCAATAGTGATCATGTTTGTCCGATCAGTACACATGTGCTCTGTTCAACGGTCTCCCCTGAAAAGAAATTAATATTCTAACTCCAGACATATATATTTGAGCGTCACGTGACTTCAAAACATCATCACGCGCGCGGACCTAAAATTAGAATAAAACATTCGAGATCCATATCCAAATATGGAAAGTGAAACTTCCAAGACAAAATGTTACTCATTTTTTTTCTTCCTACAAGTTGAAACAAAATGTACACACAACACATAAAAGAAACCATGAAGTATCAGTTCTCGTAGCAAATAGAGAAAATTAGAAAAAAAGAAGATTTTTATTTATTAGGAAATCCTGAAGCTGTCATTTTGGGAGTGCTGGATATACAAGTACGCAGCCTCGTCAGAATATGAACGTCAAGTCCGATGCCTCGCATAGAGAGAGTGTCATGCAAACTGTCAATCAATCAATCAATCAATCAATCAATCAATCAATCAATCAATCAATCAATCAATCGACCGACCAACCAACCAACCAACCAATCATGTTTCGGAGGGGAAAGACCGTTAAACAATTGTTTTTAAAACAATTGATTTATATTTCTTATGATGTTTGTGAGTATAAAATGCTGCTAAAACCACTAACACCTTGTTTTTTTCGTGATACTGATGATTTTGAATTTGTTATTTTACTTAATTTATTTTACCAATATTCAATAGACCCCTACCATTTTACAAGATGACTATTCGAAACAAAATTATAGAAAATTGGGAACACGAAAACTATGTTATAAATGATGTTTATTCTTTGATCATCAGAATACTATATGATTTCTGGATGCTGACCGGAGAAAATCCAAACTCATTCCATAATTTAGTTGGTTTAGTAGCAGGCAATATGACAGGGCATGGTAACAAGATCCTGTTAGTTAACAATAGAATCTTAATGACATTAATTTGGCTTCGTCAATATCCTACCTATGCATTACTTGTGCTAAATTTCTGATTTAGAGTATCAACCATCAGTCACATCATAAAGGATACATGGATAAAATTGTGGGAGGTTTTTTCACCTATTGTAGTATGGTCGACGCCGGAAAAGTGGCTTGACAAAAGGGGAAAATGGCATGAAATGCCTAATGTCGTTGGAATGATAGATGGGACGTCGCATGAAATATTAGTGCCAATGAATGAACCCCAACAAGACTTTTACAGCGGTCATCGTAAATATCATTGTATACATATGTAACAATAGACAAAAAAGGATATGGGGTATCCATCCATAAAACCTTGTCAGTAAAAGCAAAGCGAAACCACAAAAACAAAGGAACAACGCTTTTATTGCTGTTTTTCATCTCAGAGTCACAGTGACATCCAGCATAGCTTACTTGGATGTAATGAACTGAAGATTGGTTATTTACTAGACGGAGCATGGCCACATTTACAAAAAAAAAAAGGTTTATAGATTATAACTTCCAACTTTCACGATATGTTGTTTTCGATTGTGACATCTGGAATGATAACATTCTTATTGATTATGGGGTCAAATATCAAGCTAACAGCAGCAAGTATCAAGTGCAAAACTTTGGTAAATTTGGGTTTATAGATGTTATCTTTTGAAACTTATTACCAATTTAACTTACTTGATTTGATTGAGCCCATGTAGTAGACAAGATCTGTATTGATTTTGAGGTCACTAATTCGGGGTTACAGCAGCCATTGATGGACTGATATTGGTTTAAATATGGTTTACTGGTTATGTTTTGAATAATATGTCCAACCTTCACCAAAATTCATGTGTCCAAACACTGATGAATTCACCGGCTTTGAAACAAGACATCGTTTCTAAGATTAAGATAAATAGTCGTTTATAATAAATACGTGAGTGTAGCAATGTCATTTATGTATCACAAAGAATATAACCGAGCAATATGTTGAGACTCTCAACGCATAGACATCATTATTAAATATAAGCAAATCTAATACAAAAAATAATCAATCCTTAAATTATCAACTGATTGTCTTGTGCTGTTACATATGTTACAGTGTACAAAAATTTTTATTTATTTAATTTGTTATTGTATTTATTAGGGATGTCAACTCGGTGAAGATAAACTAATCGAGTACTCGTAGGATTTACCGAGCGATACTCGAGTACTCGCTCGGTCAAGCATTTTATATTTACAAAATGGAAACACAAAATTATATCCATTTTATGTATTGTGAGTCGTTGCATTTTAAACGTTAAACCCTCAACATTATTACTTAGGATTAGATAATAGTCCAAGGAATTTTATATCATAATTAATAGTTCATTTACTACATGAACTGATTATGTAATCTGACAATAATCTAACCAAGTAATTAATTAATATCTATAGAAAAAATGATAACTCAAACAACAGTTATTGTAAAAAACACATTTAATGATCACCAAAGGGGTGATGATTAGAACTTAATCCTTTTCTGAGGGTCAACACAGGGTGCAACGAATTTGTTCTTATTGAAAAATATCATCATGTATACTTTTTCTGGGAAGAGAAGTGGAAGAATAATTAAGATTAGCCAAAGGTGTAAGCCTTGGAAACATGCTCTTGTTCATATATCCTACCTCTCTTTGGAGGAATTTCAAATGACATTTAGACACAAACATTTGAATCGAATTTTAAGTTTTATTAATTTTTATTACTATTTAATTTCCCGGGAGGCGCTCTCAAAAAAAAAATTTATTTGTTGTTTTAGCTTAAGAAAGCAAGAAAGCAAGAAAGCAACAACATTCTTACAGGAAACCGATTAGTCGAGTATCATTTTTGGTAATCGATACTCTGTATGCTTTTTATCTTACCTCCTATACATTTCTAGGAATATAATTGGTTAAAAGCAACCGCGTGGAGACCGTGTATATTCCATATTAGGTTAGTAAGCGGGGCTTATTTCAATACACGGTTAGCAGTGGTGTTACGTCCCTTTATAAAAACAAAACGGTATTGAGAAAAAATCTTGAAGGTTTCAACAGACGAAGAAATTGATGATTAAAGATTGAAGTAAATTCATAAAACACATTTAAAGCTAACAAGATTTTATTGTTGGCATTTGTTTTTTTGTATGACCAATGGAAGTAGTTTCTTAATGCTAACGGTATCGAAGACTTGTTCACTTTGATAGGTCACTAGTCTTAATACCACATGTTAAGATAGTCGGTAAGATAAATTCGCTTTCACCCCATATGGAAATCACTAGCACACTATGTAACTAATGGTACATTTAGGTTTTCTTGGGCATGACAACGATGCGAACTCGTACCATCAAATAGGGCCAATCGGATCAAATCTGCCGTTAAACTTCCCATTAAATTGTTATATATTAGCGGATAGCATATATCCAAACAGTTGTCTATTGATAACCCCATACCAATCTACTGATATCAGAAATCAACAAAGACCAGAGAGACGTCGGCGACGTAGATCGAATGCATAGGAAGAGACGTGTATACATCGAACATGTTATAAAAGAGATAAAAACATTTCGGGCAATAGGGTCGTTAAACATACATCGTCATTCCCGATGGCACATGTCATGTTTGGTAGAACTGTGCGCCGGTCTTTCCAAAAGACGAACATATATTTTAAATACAGATAGATGAATTTGTATTATCTTCTTTTTGTAAGAAATATATATTAATCTGTTTGAAATATAACTTGCAATAATTATTCAATATCATGTACAATTTCTGATAAAGAGATTGAATTCATCAACTAAAGTTTATATCAAATAAGGTGATGTGGAGCGTCAAACTGTTAAACAGAGTCCAAATGGCGTGAATAACGACTACAGTGGCTCGTACTGTCGTCAACAATAAGCAAATACTCATACCGTATTATAAGATACTAGTATATAAGGCATTGACTTGGAAAAATGTAAACAGTTCAAACGAAAAAAAATTTGTTTACAAGAGTAAAAATAACCCAAATTTGACCTAAAGTAACCAACGACAACTAATGAATTTAAAGCTTCAGACTTGGGAAAGCCAATATAGAATTCGGCTTGATTATACACGTTTATCAGCGCTCAAAACTCTGGTGTAACAGCACAATATAAGAAAATAAAATTTAAAATTCAGTTGGAAATAGCTCGACTAATCAAATTTGAATGAAGCCCAAAACAATTACATGTTTATGATGAAAGACAGCGAATACCGATCTTAAAGTACCCCCAGGTATGTTAAAATACCTGATAATATTCAACGTATTTAGTTAAAAAAAAAAAAAAAAATAAGGAGATGTGGTATGATTGCCAATGAGAAATGAAGTCGATGTAATGAATGACATGCAGCCGTACGCCTTCATAAATGAGAAAAATCCATACCGTATAGTCGACTATAAAAGGAGCCAACATGAAAAATATGAAACAATTCAATTGAGAAAACTACCGGCCTGATTTAAAACAAATCAATTTACGAAAAACAAATATAACAGATATGAACCAACAAATACAAGTGAACCACAAGCTTCTGACATGGGACCATGGGACAGACAAATTAAGAATGTGTCCGGGTTAAACATGTGTGTGAGTGCTCAACCCCCTCCCCCTATGCCTGGGACAGTGGTGCAACAGCACGACATAAGAACAACCTGGAAAAACCTTACTTTAGAGAGCTTGGTTTACACAAATATATACATATTTAAAGTAATTATTTATATAAAATGTGTTTTCAGCCGTGTATCACCTTCACTGGTGATTCTATGCATGGATATGTCGTAGAGTTGTCACTTTTATATATATTGTTGTTTGTGTTGTATTTAGACCCCTACACCACGAAATTTGTTTTGCATGCACACGTATAAAAAAGGCGGTTTTTATCCAATGCAATCATAGGTTTGAACGTTGTTTTCAATTTAGAATTGTTTATATTTTTTCGTTTGGGCTTGTATTATATTTGCCTTCGGGTTTATATGATCCGTTCATCCTATTTTGACTCTTTCAAAAATCAAGAGTCTATCCTAAATTGAGGTAAATTATATGGCCTTCCAAATACCGTTTCGATTCCCAACATCACTGAAGAGACATTAATTGTCAAATCCGGATATGGTGTACAAATTTTTGCACCTCATGTTTGCGGTATACCATCTTTTCCACAATATTGTTTTATGTTTGGTAATATATTAATAATAAGATCTTTGTTGTTACATCTTGTGATCCGTTTATTTGGCAATCGCCAATGGCAGTCAGCAGGGTTTAAGAACATCAGTTGTTCGACCTGCTAGTCAAATGCGTTTTGTTAAAATATACCTTTTCACTCATTTGGTCTTTTAGAAAATGTTGTTTGTGCTGTAATTAGACCCCTCTACCAAGAAATTTGTTTTGCATGCAAACGTATAAAGATTGCGGTTTTTGTCCAACGCAATCATAGGTTTGAACGTTGTTTTCAATTTAGACTTGTTTATATTTTTTCGTTTGGGCTTGTATTATATTTGCCTTCGGGTTTATATGATCCGTTCATCCTATTTTGACTCTTTCAAAATTCAAGAGTCTATCCTAAATTAAGGTAAATTATATGACCTTCCAAATACCGTGTCGATTCCTTACATAACTGAAGAGACATTAATTGTCGAAATCCGGATATGGTGTACAAATTTTTGCACCTCATGTTTGCGGTATACCATCTTTTCCGCAAGTTTATTGTTTTCTGTTTGGTAATATATTAAGGTAGCACAATACAAAAGCAACCAAATTTTATCAAAATTTTATTTTCAGCTGTTATTGTTACTTCTTAATATTCCTAAACCACAGAAGAAAAATTCATTTACATATCTTGAACTGTTAATGAGTTTTGATGATAATTAGTTTTATAATCAAATGCACGTGTCTGAAAAAAGTAAAATCACAAAAATACTGAACTCCGAGGAAAATTCAATCGGAAAGTTCCTAATCACATGACTGATACAAGATAAGAACATGTGGGCAGTACTTTGTGGTTAATCAATAGAATCATTCGATAACTTTATGACCACTGACCAGCAATGCAAATAGCAGTTACGAAAAAGAGGTGGATTAGGGATTAATGGAAAAATGAAGATAATGAATTCCAAATGAAAATACATTTCATTAATGGAGCTGCCAGGAGAAAAAAAGTAACAATTTGGAGATATAGAGGGAATCAAACTATAAATGTACAGAAATTAAACAAATGTAATTGTATAACAATTAATGTACTGGAATTTCTTGGGGGAGAATGTTTAGATGTGAATTCTTTTTAAAAGAAAATACAAATTAAATATTTCATTTTCAAACTGCAAAATTGAACAAAATCTACTTTGTGTAAAACACCATATTGTCCTTGTATACAATTACAATTCTAAAAATCTTCCATAAGGATCCCCTAAACTGACCAACTGATCATTTTGTGTACACATGCATAACTTACTTTTTGTAACAATCAAAAAACAAAATATATTATGTTATGTACTAAATGAATAAAATCCATATTGAAAAAAGTAAATGCAATGTGTAATTAAACTTCTGAGATCATTAGTATAAAGATTTATCATGGTGGGCTGAGTTTTGACTATATCAGTAGCAACTGACTTACAACAAGGTCAATAATGATATAACATCTCCCGCAGGATCTGGTTTTTGATGCATAGGGTGTGCATTTTCTCTATATATTTAGAATTGCTGAAATTGAATGCTTTCTTACTGGTCAAAACCTAATTAATTTATGATTGAAGGCCAATCCTGAAATATCCCAATGGTACATGTGTGAATTATATTGAAGTTAATGGGGTACAAGTAAGAAAATCCTTATTTATTCAATTGTGACACATTCATTTTTGTCTTGAAAATGTAGTTTTAAATGAATTTAGCTCCTAGATGGGTGCCCCTATATGTCTGATTTTCACACTTGTTGTTCCTAGACCAGTTATCGTCAAAAGGGTGTGTCAGATTTCCAAAAACATCAATAGAACAAATTTTATACCCAATTAAATTTAGTGATCTCTTATGAATTTAGGTTGCAAACTTCATTGAAGGTTTATGAGAGAATGAAATACAATAGGAAAAATCTGAGACACCCTTTTGGAGGTCAAACTGTGTTATACAAGAATCTATAAAATATTTTGGGATGCTATGAATAACAAAGAAGCTATTTTCATTCAAGTGTGGACATCTCAATATAGCAACTAATTACATAATAATTAATTATGTAATAATTATGTTAAATTGACGTTTTCACCATTTAAAAGATTGATCTTTCTTCTTTCTTTTGGTACCTCATTTATAAAATTAAAGATAGATGAAAGAAATTACATCAGTTTAAAGTTGTGTGATTGGGGGTGAAAAAATCTTTGTATTGTGCTACCTTAATTATAAGATTTTTTTTTTAAATCTTGTGATCCGTTTATTTGGCAATTGCCAATGGCAGTCAGCAGGGTTTAAGAACATCAGTTGTTCGACCTGCTAGTCAAATGCGTTTTGTTAAAATATACTTTTTCACTCATTTGGTCTTTTGGAAAATGTTGTTTGTGCTGTATTTAGACCCCTCTACCAAGAAAATGGTTTTTATCCAACGCAATCATAGGTTTGAACGTTGTTTTCAATTTAGACTTGTTTATATTTGTTCGTTTGGGCTTGTATTATATTTGCCTTCGGGTTAATATGAACCGTTCATCCTATTTTGACTCTTTAAAATTCAAGATTCTATCCTAAATTGAGGTAAATTATATGGCCTTCCAAATACCGTTTCGAATCCTAACATCACTGAAGAGACATTTATTGTCGAAATCCGGATATGGTGTACAAATGTTTGCACCTCATGTTTGCGGTATACCATCTTTTCCGCAAGTTTATTGTTTTCTGTTTGGTAGTATATTAATTATAAGATATTTTTTGTTACATCTTGTGATCCGTTTATTTGGCAATCGCCAATGGCAGTCAGCAGGGTTTAAGAACATCAGTTGATCGACCTGCTAGTCAAATGCGTTTTGTTAAAAATACTTTTTCAGTCATTTGGTCTTTTGGAAAATGTTGTTTGTGCTGAATTTAGACCCCTCTACCAAGAAAATGGTTTTGCATGCACACGTATAAACATTGCGGTTTTTATCCAACGCAATCATAGGTTTGAACGTTGTTTTCAATTTAGACTTGTATATATATATATATATAAATATACCTCCAAAGCGAGAGAAACATTGAAACTCAAAATTTTCGCTTACTCAATCAATATGTGATAGTTTTAGAATCCACTTCTAATTGGATTAGTAAGAGTTGTCTTAATCCAAAAACGACTATAACAATATCAAGCCTTACTGAAAATTCCTGTAAAGACTGAAGTGACATTATAGATGTCATAAAAAGGTAACAAGTATGTAAATTGGCATTCTCATCCACTTTTAATCTGAGATACTTTGGGACAGGACATTTTTTAGCCAATTACTATGTACTATAAATTGATAGTTTACTATCCACATCGGTCAATGTTTATATGCAGATTATTTGTCATCAATTGCTAATCCAAATTACAATATGTATAACGAATTGGTGTACACATTTATTTACATATATTATTATTGATTACAAAATTCTTTTTATTTTAATGTTAGTTGACTTTCATTTGAAAGAAAAGTGTATGTCAACTATTAAAATTGAAAAAAGTACAAGACCTGTATTAATTTTTTTTTAAATATACACATCCCTTTGTCGTACGTTTTCCCGAGGAAAAAAATCGAAGATTGTAAATAAACAAGATTAACTGCAGAAGAAGAGAACGTTTGAAATGATGCTTAATAAAGTATGATGCAATCCCAGTTATCAACTTTAACAGAGACAAATTCTGACTAACACTTTGAATTCGATATTTCTGAAATTGCTAGAAAAATCTCTGTCTAATAATAAGCACCCACGGAAATTAAATATCATAAAACATTAAAAAACGAAAGGAAGAAGGGACACCAATCTGATAACGACAAATCAAAGCATGCAAGATATTAAATAATAAAAGGTTCATTTGCAAAGTATATCGAAAAACAAAGTCATGGTCAAAACCATGAAAGACAACTCAAATCAATCGTATGATAGGTAAAGATACGTATATATACTGGTCTTATGACAGTGAAGTTTAGGCGGGAATCTCAATAATCACGTGATATATCAAAATCATGATTTCTTTCGTTTTTCATCATCCTAGAAATACTTGATATTGATAAAATTTATCCTGAATTGGTTAAATAGTTTAGGAATACTTAGTTAAAACTCGAGTGACGCATTTAATAAAATTAATAGGTTATCAATAACCGGTCCCGTTACGTGCGTACGTCGAGTTAGGTACGTATGTCATTTTATTGGAAATCTCTAGTAAACGACTAGCATCTTTAAGAATTAAATGTCATGTGGATACAAACAGATCAAAAAGTCTTTAAGTACATCTTACTAAAGTACATTTCAAAGTATTGAAAATAACGTAACGGTTATGTTTTGTTTAATTATGAATTGATTAATACATTTATGTGATATAAATTCATCATAGATACCAGGAATAACATTTTGTAGGCCAAATGCGGCTATATTTAAGGTCTTTTTTGTTTGATTTGGTCTGCAACATTTGTATTCGAGTTTTGATATTCAAATATTTTGGCCTCGAGCATCACTGAAGTAACATTAGTTGTCAAAATGCGCATTTGATGCATTAAAATTGGTGCCGTTTATGTTGTTGTTTTGGTTAAAAGAGACTCATCAGTAAAGCTCGAGTAAAAAAAGTTTAAAGACCAATTAATAAAGTACGAAAGTAAAGAGTCCTTAGGACACAAAATTCCAAAATAAAGCAAAAGTAATTCCTTCCTGGGGTAGAAAATTCTTCGAATTTCGAAAAATTCAAAGTTTTGTAAACAGTTAATATATGATTATGACCATATTAATGATAAATAATGTCAACACAGAAGTGCTTTAGTATCTTAACTTTGAATTGATCAAATTGATGGTGATATGGTCCTACCTGACGAATAAAGGGAAATCTTTACTAAAACATGTTTTCAAAAGAGAGGGCAGTAGAAAATCAAAAGATGAAGAACGATAGACATCGCCATAACAAACAATGAAAAATAAAAACATTCAACAAATCTCATCATAGAAGGCGAAAGATTGACCGAAACACCAAAACCAAGAGTTAACTTAACTTAGGTATGCAGTTATTGATACATTTTTGGAAATATTTTTTTAAAAATTTATTTACAGTGAAATTATTCATATTATTTTGTTTATATTCCATCTTCTTAAATTTTAAATCTCGGTATAGAGATCTTAATGCTGGCTGATCGAATTTTCTTTGAATATACCATAAACTTGGTGGCATAATTTAAATACATGTTGAAAACGCGACTGTATTTGACTTAAACTGTAAAATATATAGTACTCTCTTTCTATTTACGATGTCAATATTGAACCTTCCCGAAGGAAAGGCCTGTCCAATGAGAATCCTCGATGGACAGCATGTTTAACTTGCTAGAAAGTAAAATCACAAAAATACCGAACTCCGAGGAAAATTCAAAACGGAAAATCCCTAATCAAATGGAAAAATCAAAAGCTTAAACATATCAAACGAATGGAAAACAACTGTCATTGGTAGCATAGTTTTGACCAGTATTTCTATCGGCTGGACTTTTGAACCCAAGTATTTAACGACATATTACGTCTTTTTCTGTCAACATCTCACATTCAAAATGTACGTTTAATCACCCGTTATCTTTAACTACGT
This sequence comes from Mytilus californianus, assembly GCF_021869535.1. Lineage (NCBI taxonomy): Eukaryota > Metazoa > Mollusca > Bivalvia > Mytilida > Mytilidae > Mytilus > Mytilus californianus. Next base: position 9,526,523 of record NW_026262582.1, read on the forward strand.
TTAGCACACATAAAAGTATGATTCAAGCAGTTTAGTTGTACAGATTGAAAACAATAGTCTAAAATTATACCGAATTTGGTTTTTCCATCTTTCCTTGGAAAGAGCTTTTGATTTTGTTCATTCGCTTCTTTTGTTTCTAAAATGAAGCTTTTTCGCAACATGTCGATAAGATATTTTGTATATGGTATAGACAGTTATGGTGCTTTTTTTTAAGCGAGCACTTTTCCCTATGTGAATTATCTCCCCGTATGTTGGTTCTTTTGTTATTGTTTTCTTCAGAAAGAGTAAAAGATATCACTGGACAAAATATGTAAAACTATCAATTGGTTGTCACTACTGAGCATTTCAATATGTGCAGCATATCATAACATTATTATAAAACAATAGACATAATAAAAATACAAACACAAAGGTCTGCATATGCACACTTTGTTTTAATCCGAGTCACAGATACGGAAAAAATATCATACATCATAAATTTGTGGTTTCAACAGTTTCGGAAAACATATCATATCTCACAGTGTGCTTGCCACAGATACGGAAAATTATAATACATCATAAATTTGTGCTTGCCGTAGATACGGAAAAATAACATACATCATAAACTTGTGCTTGCCATAGATACGGATAAATATCATGCATCATACATTTTTGCTTGTTACAGATAAAGTTACAATATCATACATCACAGTGTGCTTGCCACAGATACGGAAAAAAATATCATACATCATAAATGTGTGCTTGCCACAGACACAAAAACAATATAATAGATCATAAATTTGTGCTTCCCACAAATACTGAAAAATATCATCCATCATAAATTTGGGCTTGCTACAGGTACGGTAAAAATATCATACATCATAAATTTGTGCTTATTATCTCGGAAGTCTGAACTGAATATACATTGTATTCACTATCGTCTCCCCTTTGATTTTCCTGTCGGTATTTACACATCAGACAACACGATTTGAGAACTTTGAATAGTTTCTGTCTGAAACGTTTGTCAAAGAAGGCATATATAAATGGATTTGCAACATGGTTTAGAATGTACGATCTTTCCACTATCTTCATAACGCTTAATTCTATTGGACTAAGTTCAGGTTCATTTATTACCTTTGAAAGTAGTTCATTGATATATAGTGGCAAGTAGCTTAGAATAAAGACAATGCTGACTGCAAAAGAAATCTTTGTCATTTTATTCGACAAACCACTTGGCATTGAATTAACGTTCATTTCAGAGTTTTGTTTTGATCCGCGAACACGTCGAACGATAATTTTCCTTCCGATCCGACCATAAATTACAAACAAAATAACAGCGTAAGAAAGAAACAAACCTGTGAGAAAGAAATTGTACACCTTCCAGTAAAATGGGGAATGCTTCCAAGTTACAGCGCAAATAGTTCCTGTTATATTACTTCTAAGCTGAATTTCCTCCAGAGGTTGTAAAACTGCAATCTGAAAAGTTGCTACAGCTATTCCTATGATAAAACAACAGACGATGAAGTACTTGACATTGCTTGTGTTTATTTGTGGTTTAAACATCATGAAGAGTTGTCTGTATCTATGGAATGCAATCAACATCAATAAATGTGTGGAATACATAATTCCAAAATCAAGAACTCCCGCTAATATTTGGCAGATCCATGTTATTTTGAACGTATAATAAAATAAAATTCTACAAATGTTAAATGGTATTCCAATAAGACAGAATAAAAAATCTATGATTGCTATATTCAAAATGATTGTCCTGTAAACATTGTTCTTGTACGTCCGAAAAATGACTATGACAAAGATGTTACCCGGAATTCCAATAATTGTTAGTATAAGGAGATAGGTCAATGGCGCTAACAGTTTTATCCTTACTTCATTATTAAATTCATCCAAAGTTCTTATCGTTTCATTTTCCATCTATGCCACAATGTCTTTTTCACATTGAACTCTTTAAACCATACATATACAAATTTTCACCAAATGTTGAAAGTGCTTGTTTGAAGTTAGAAATCGGAATGCTGTACGTTTTCTGACGTTGATGTTTACAATGACAGTAATGTGATGTTTAATCATTCATATTTCATAATCTATCAGTAAGCCATTATAACACATATGTATTGACTATAGAATTGTATTCAACCTATTAGTTACCTGGAAAAGCAATAATTAAAGTAACCAATCACATTGTATGTTCATAATATAACAAAGGATGATTTTCATAATTTCGTCTCCAGTCCCTAATTGATTTAATGAACTGTCTATTGATGTAACTGGATACCAGTTGTTGTCTGCTTAACGATTCAATTAGAATTGAACAAAAATCTGTACATGTTATGAATCATGAAAACGTACCACCTTGTCATAGTTTTTCATTAGATATATAAGGTATGATAATTCATAGCTTTCGCAGTCAGGCAAGATAGTTAAAAAAAGTTAGTTATTACAAGCATAAATATTTTTTTCAAGTCAATAATATGCCATTTCAAAATTGTCATGATTAGAATTTAGGGAACAGTATTTCACCATCATAAATGGATTAAACAGATACAAAACAAGGTAACAAACTTAAACTGAGCGATTCGCATAAACTCCAAAAGGACCAAGACCAGGTGCGTTGACAGGTTAAGCGTCTCCTGCTATGCACGCATCACCCGCAATGCGAATTCACACTCAGCCATAATGTCACAATGGTAAAATTAAAGATCACACGACTATTTTGGTAAATTAAGATTGGAGAAAACGAAAACATGTCGGTAGTGAGTTGAGACACTGACACATCGTATCGGTCAACCGATTCATCATGGTGACTGTAAATCGTGTCGATTTCAATTGTTCTTCCTCATAACTCTGTTCGAGTAGTTTTTGTGTAAGGAGCACACCCCTGTAAATAAGTCCGTATTAATTGTGATATGTGATATGTAAACACAATGTGATGGGACAGAGGGAATATCAATGCTGAGAAATGGGAAGTTGATAATTGGAAAATTAAAACAGTCATGCTGTCATACATTCTATCTGTGTCAATATCAAGGAAGAGATAAATATACAAAGCAAACCTTCTAGTTATGGTAGTATCCTTCATCTCAAGATCACTTGGATATAGGAGGAACAGGCTCTCTCTAGAAAATTATCTTCAAAAGACAATAAAGTTATGTCTCTTCAGTGATGTTCGAGGACATACTATTTGAAAATGAAAAAACCTTACTTGAACGTTTTAGAGCTGATTATATCATAAAGGATTAAGAGTTGAGCGAAATTCACAGTCAAAAATTTACCTTATGACTGAACTGTGTCCAGTGTAAAATCTTGAGTTCAATCACATTCACCAAACTTACAGACAAATATTTATACAGATAAAAAATAACAAGAATAAAAGATATCTGTCATCAGTTTAGTATTCCATTATGAGAAAGGAAATTGTCCATAAGTAAGTAAAAACCTTCACCAAAGTTACCAGGCATATAATTTGGACGCCACACGCGTGTTTCGTATACAAAAGACCCATCAGTGACGCTAGAGTCAGATGGTAAAAAAGCCAAAAAAAGGTGAGAAGTTAAAGACCATTGAGGACCTAACATGGCAGATTATAACATTTCATTTAATGTCCATACTGAGATTAACAAAAGTATAAATCAAAACGTGTGGATTAAAAGTCCTGGATGTGAAATGACAATAGAGACCAATCTATGTTTAATACAATGAATTTGAGTCCCAAATGTTGAAATTCATAATCCTGAGAGAAGCAACTTTTTGATCGTTCAACGGTATAATACTTAATATAAGTTCTATCTACAGAGAATTACTGTATGTCATAAACATTTTATGTTTTGAAACATATGATAAAAAGTTAAATTAAGATCTGATTTCCCATACGGTTTGCAGGTTAAATTTAATCTTTGTTCGCTGCATTTTTAAATATTCTATCGGCATCAAAGTTAAACAAAGGAGGAGGTATGACAAAGCCTCTTCAATACGAAAATCAAAAAGTATTTTAAATCTTCCAAATAACATCCTTCAGAGGGTCATAAGACATTAGTCTGTCGGGCATCAGTACTTAAATATTTGAATTTTGTCATGTAGTTTTAGATGAAAGGATTTTTTGAATTCTTTATGAAAATTTCTGTGACTCTCCAGGTAGAAGATTGAACAACAGGCAAACAACCTATACTCGTTAAACCGAAATGTTACAGAAACGCAACTTTGAAGAGTCACCTTTCTGATTTCTGAACAACCAAGGTACCACTGGACAAATAGCTATAGCTAGAAGGTAAACTGAATGTCTGCCAGATCCACGATTAATTGATAAAGAAAAACATTTGTATTGAATTTTAAGGTCCTTAGAAACAGATCAAGTGTCATATGTTTCGTTCGCGCCGTTTGCCTCACAAAGTTTAAACGGGAGTTGTAAGTCTTAAGATTTTAAACAGATTAATTAGAATCAAATCTGCCTGTAGCAGCCATGAAATCACATGTATTATTTCCGCCATGTTTGGTTCAAATTAGTCAATTAGTTAAAGAATAAGAAGATTTCCATCGAAGTTATATGCCAGTAGTACTGTAATGTTTTCCACCCGATGATGATAATTATTAAATGGGATTTATCGTATAGAATAGAATAATTTCTAAAAACCTCTTCTAACAAAAATCTGCTAAATCGTTTCTATTTAGTGAATCAGTTAAGATTGCATAGCGATTTAGTTATTCGTGATAAATATAAAAAATAGAGATCAGATATGATTGCCAATGAGACAACTATCCACCAACGTTCAAATAAAGTGGATGTAAGCAATAATAGGCAACCGCACGGCCTTCCACAATGTGAAAAACCCATACCGTATAGTCGGCTATAAAAGGTCCCAACATGAAAAATATGAAACAATTCAATTAAGAAAACTAACGGCCTAACAATTAACGAAAAACAAATATGAAAGACATGAACCAACGGCAACCACCGAACAACAGGCTCTTGACTTGTGACAGGCAAATAAAGAATGTGGCGGGGTTAAACATGTTTGTGAGCGGTCAACCCTCCCCCTAACCTGGAACAGTGGTGTAACAGCACAACATAAGAACAAACTATTAAAATCAGTTGAAAAAGGCTTAATTCATCAGATCGATACAAAGCAGATCAACGTCAAACATAAACACAGACCGGACGTGGAAGGGTATATATCCATTCCTCATCTCTAACAACGAAAAAGATACTAAGTACAGATCTCAGAGTACTCGCAGTAACTGACAGCTAGTTCAAAGCCAATAACAACTAATAAAAAATCATGTATCTAAGACTAAAATATTAATCAGTACACATGCAACGTCCAATGAATTCAGTGTAAATACGTCAATAACAGTCAGAGAAAAACATGACCTTGTGCAATGCCAAAATAAAGGGTCGACAGATTATAGTACCGTTAAAGTGCATATGTGTATAACAAAACTATTCGTATGATTTTAATTTACTGATAACAAAATCGAATTGATACCAATAAAAACAAAATTCAAATATCTAATTACAGTGTTGAATTGGTAACCTTTTATAATAAGTTTATTTAAAGGATTGATAAGTTTAACAGGATCGTATATAAATTTGCGGACTCGGTAAACAACATTACCGTAAAATTGAGGATATACTATTCCGTCTGAAATAAGTGTTATACAGGTACAGCCAAACTTGCAAACCAAAACTGTTTATAGTTTAAAAAAGCTTTGTATTCGTGCTAAACGACGTCATTAAAACACAATTTATCAATGAAAATCAAAGCTTCAATTCAAACCTTATTAAGTATTAATCAGTTTGTTCTGTCGTACTCGTTTTCATTGTATTCATGTTCTAAATAGATTTTTATTCATTTAGATCTTCATTACTGATCATGTAGATACCGAGGATAGTACAAATTCGTTGGAACATGAAGCTGGATGCAGATATTTATTGGTATTTCCTTGATTAAATTTGAATTGGTCACGTATGGCTTCATGTTTACCGAATGCATAAATGTTCAAAAACTTAATTTTGGTATTATCAATTTTTCTTCTGCCCTCGACTATAATTTGAAAAAAATAAGGTGTTTAATACTCTTTAAATTCGTATTTGATAAGTCCTACAGCTGTTTTATTTTGAGCGCCACTTATGAATCTAAGCTAGACGAAATCAATCCTAGGTTTATTGAAAGATCTGTTTTGCAATAATTTTCCATAAATCGAAAGGGAAAGTGGTTTTGAACTATGGAGAAAATGATCAGGATGGTTCTCCTGTTCTACTATGATTCTGTCTTTGTTGTTAATGAATCCCTTAGTGACACATATATCATCATCAGTTGATAGACCTTTTTCTAAACAATTTGATTAAGAAAAAAGATTTCATGAAATTCAAAATTATGGTCTCTATATTATACACAGGATTACCTTATTCAAGTTACATCTTCTCTTGGAATATCTCCTCATTAATTGCTCAAGTAACATCACAGGTTAAAACAAGGATTAATAGTAATAAATGATTTCGCAACATTTTTGTTGTCGGCTACATCATTGTAGAACGACCAAAATAATGGCTAATTTAAAATAAGACCTATTCTGACCAAACCTTCTCTGCACACTTTGGGTACTTTTTTTTGTAACAAAACTCATTCGATCGTCTACCATTGTAGCTGCCTGTCTCAATCTATCAATGTATGTTCATCAAAACTAGTTTTAATATCAGAATGAATGCTTTGTTCAAATTCTTCTTTTAAGCTATAGATTAACTTCAGCTGTCGTACTTTACTGAGTTCAACAGAAAAAGTGCACAGACTTTTCCACTCAAACATATATATTATTACTGAATTTGTCATATACAAATAATAAAACAAAGAAAAACGTATTAAATACATCCATACGAACCGGTGTTTGCATCGGAAATCTAGTCGTGTGTTTGAAATTTTTTCTTATTATTTCAACTCAAACGTTATCGATTAAAACCCCAATCATGCTTATTCAAGATATCTTCATAATTACTTTCTGTGAAAAAAGTGTATATCTTCCTGTAGCTACATATACGCACAAACCTTCTCTAGCTTCAAACGAATCACAATAATATCCCAGTATTTAAAAAAAATAAAACGAGGGATCGCATTGTGAAGTGTAAAAGTCAAAAGCCGAACGTGAAAGTAATAATACCAAAGTGAAGGTCTTACTAGATCATGTCTGGTTTGGTTTGGTGGATATGTACGAACAATTTACAAATATTTCGTTGTATAAAGGCAAGCTTCTTTAGGTTTTCCATTTCTTATAGATTTATCGTTATGAGACTTAAACCGTTGAGAATCTGATTTTGTTAGTCATTTTCATGATGACAAGTTTGTTTGAATGGAATTTTCAATACGATTTGACATAATATACGTGGTTCTATGAAGATAGGTTCATTACCACTCATGAGTCTTATGTCTGGAGTACTAAATTATAAAATTGTTAACTTAGATTACCTTTCATTATTTTAAAGATTTCAACCTCTGTCGTTTTAGAGTAATGTGAATTTTATTGTTAATGAATAGCTTAAATCCGATACGATTTATTTTAAAATAGGTAAAAACAAATTGAACTTTGTTCTTATATGTTATAAGTTGGTTTCCGTGAGATATAAGTGTGGATAAAATTTTATCGTTATACAAAAACTTCGCTGTTTCCTTTATCTCTCATACTGTAGGAAAACAATTTTATACCAGACTCAGAAATAAAGTCTTGTTTCAGTAACAGAAGATAATTAATTTTAAACCTTTATTCAGGAATTTGGATAAAACATGTAATAGATTTCAAATGTATTTCATTCACATTGCATTTTATGATAAGCTATAGAGACTTACTTAATCGTTGAGGGAAATAAACGAATTATCTAACGACTAAAACATGTCCAAAAGGTCCAAGTTCAATTAGTTTAAAAGATATAAAGGCAAGTGTACAGATAAACATGATGTAAAACAACATATATATTATTTACCATTGAGTAAAGAAGAAATTACATGCAGTTTGAAAGATTAACGACATATATATTATAAGAATCTGTGTTTCGATTACTTAGTATTCTGATTAGCATTTTTGTGCACCGACAGAACGTGTTTAAATGATGTCTGAAACGATGGTCAAATACAGCATATATAAATGGATTGGCTACATGGTAAATGTGATACGACCGTTCTGTTATCTTTAAAGTCGCAAAGTATGAAAGCGTTAGTTCAGATTGGATAGCCCCTTTTGGTACTAGCTCATTTATAAACAGTGGCACATAGTTGATAGCGAACATAACACTGACCTAAAAACGCAATTTTCGTTATTTTATTTGAGAATGTTTCAATGGCTGAAACACCGGCTGATGTTTTCGGTCTTGCACGTTGTGCAATGATACCTTTCATGCCAATAAGGGTGTAAATTAACGAACAACTTTGATGCATAAGACAGAAACAATCCAGTAAAAAAAAGTTGTGTGCCTCTTATATGGTGGGGAATCCTTCCAAGTTTCTGCACATATTCATCCAGTTATATTGTTCGCCAGCTGAGCCTTCTATAGTTGTTGCAAAACCCAATTTGCGGAGAGGATAAAATCAATTCTAATAAGCTGTAACAAAATACAAAGTATTTTACACTTTTTTGTGGTAACTGAGATTTTAGTGGCGTAAAATTTTTGTCTAAATATGTGTAGTGAAACCATCATTAATACATGTGTAGAGAACATAATACAAAAGTCCAGAATTCCTGCAAACGTTTGGCAGGTTCAAGTTATTTTAAACGTGTAATGATATAAAATTCTTGCGATATTTAACAGTATTCCTATAACATTGACGACAAGGTATACTTATGCAACACTAAGGATTATAGTTTGTAATACATCTTTCCTGTATTATTAGAAGATAATTATCACAAAATTATTTCCAGGAATAACAATGCTGGTCAAAACGTACAGATAGAGTAGCGGAACCAGCAGTTTTTCTGCATGTCAATATCTAATTCCTCTAAGGTAAAATAATTCATTTTGATTAAATGTTTCTGTGTTGGAAATATATCAGAACTGATATATCTTTAAAAATTACCATTTGACGTTTTACAAAATCTCTGTAGATACAAGTATCTTGTTTTAGGGAGGGATTAATCGTACTTTGTAAACAAATAACTCTGATTTAAACAAAAAAAAATCTGAAAATGACATAATTAACGTTTGAAGGACGTGTTTTTCAACAAACAATCGGCATTCCCATGGAAACTAATTGTGTTCCTCTTCTTGTCGACCTCATACAGAAGCTTCTGAGGAAGAATGAAAAGAAGCTAGCATTATCCTTTAACTTTAATTTCGCTATATAGATGATGCCCTCAAACTAAATACTCTAGAGTTTGGTGACTATGTTGAACGCATCTATCCCGTCGAGCTAAAGGATAGAACAGATACAGTTATTTCTGCCTCACATCTTGACTATCATCTCGAAATTGATCATGAGGGTCGGTTGAGAACAAAACTTTTCGACAAAAGAGATGAGTTCAGCTGTCCAATTGCGAACTTTCCATTTCTATATAGCAACATTCCAGCAGGGCCTGCATATTGAATAGATATTTTCCAGTTGATACGATATTCGAGGGCTTGCATTTCCTATCATGATTTCCTTGAAAGAGGACCACGAGTTTCAAGTTGTGACTATGAAATCATTCCTTCAAAAATTTTACGGTCACCATTACGAGTTGGTTGGCCGTTATGAAATATATGTTACCCCGATGACGAAAAATATGTTCCAATCGTCGTAACCACAATTCCATCCTCCTTTTCCCCAAATTGAATCTACCGAATGAGACTTATCATCGGGTTTGTGTTTGAGCAACACGACGGGAGTTATATGTGGAGCAGGATCTGAGATCTTTACCGGATTTTGGTGGGGTTCCTGTTACTCAATCTTTAGTTTTCTACTTTGTGTTTTGTATACTGTTGTTTGTCTATTTTTTGACATGGCGTTGTCAGTTGATTTTTGATTAATGAGTTTGAATGTCCCTTTGGTATCTTTCGCCCCTCTCCACTTTATTGAACACAAGAAAGGGGTTTACCGTTTTACCGTTACGGATGACACATGTGGAGCAGGATCTACTGACCCTTCCGTAGCACCTGAGATCACCCTCAGTTTTTTTAAGTTCGTGGTGCTCAGTCTTTAGTTTTTATGTTGTGTTTTGTGTACTTTTGTGTACTGTTGTTTGTCATTTCGTCGTTTTCGTTTTTAGCCATGGCATTGTAAGTTTATTTTCGAATTATGAGTATGAATATCCAATTGGTATCTTTTGCCTCTCTTTAATTAATGATCAGCTGGAAGCTTTATTTTATGATATCCCAAAAATCAAAGCATAATCTTATCTTTAAACTTAATCAAATAAATAAACTCGTCGTTTAAATTAATCTTATAATATTAAGAAGGCTTTATAACATGAGCTTACAAAAGATCAGATCAGCTATTAAGTCTTTATTATTACATCAATAATATAACCAGATGGGCGTTCTTGGAAACTGTTGAAATGAACAAAATATTCTTGTCGAGAAATATGTAACTACTTTTAACCGCAATATTTTTGCGCCGCCTTTTTCTCGATTTTCTAACTTGATCTAAATTCATAATTTGTTTGAATTCTTAAAGTGTTGTATATTTATAAAATGTCATGGTCACCGTGCCGGTCAAACTCAGAACGTGTTTATTATTTCATGTCAAGAATGATAGAGAATACAGTTTGAGGTTAATCAGTAGGTTTCAGAAATTATGTACCGTTTTGCACATACATGTACATATTACTCCACAGTTCATTTTTAAGGGTTCTCTTCGTGGTCCATGTTTACAGTGGAAAATTAAGTTGTTGAAAATCACCTCTCTAGCAAACACCTACCAACTGAACTCTTCAATATGGTGCACGTCTATTTCTAAGTAACTATTACCTTGACCTTATCAGACGTAGTGACCTCAAAATCAATAGGGATCTCTCATTTTATGAGACCATATGTCCAAGTATGGTTATGCAATATATAGTGTTCGCATTCGGAAACACTATGACTGACGGATTATTAAGATTAATCTTATTCCATTTTAGATGCACCGACCTCAAAATCAATAGGTATCTTCTTTACTATATATCTGACGGATACCAGTGTGGTTGCAATTCGATATAAAATATAGGAGTAAGCATCCGGAAACAATTATCCTGCACATGTTTCGGACTATTTAAAGTAACTGCGACCTTCACCTTCGATGTAGAGACCTTAAATTCAACACATATTTTGTATATTGTAGATCTGTATATCAATGCATGGGATCATATATGCATGCATAATTGCAATTTCATTTAAATATTGTAATAAGCATCCAGAAACAATTTTGCTGCACAAATTTCAATCTGTTTTGTAAGTTTGACCTTGAACTTGTACATAATAGCCAAAAAAAGAATAGGGCGTTTTTATATATATATGTGACCATATAACCAAGTATGGTTGCAATGCTATATAAAGTACAACAAGTAGCATCCAAAAACGAAAATGTCCAACGGATGGATCATAAACTATATACCACCGCTATGCTACTTTTTGAAGCAGGCACTGAACCATGAAAATGAGGTCAAGGAAGATGGACATATGACAGATGAAAACTTCGTAACATAATGTATTTGCATACAAGGTATGAATCATCCAGGTCTTTTATCTTCTAAAATATATAGCTTTATACAAATAGTTTATGCTGCCGCATTGGAATCCCTGTCTCGCATTCTGAGACTTTCGACCATTGCAGGATATTTTTTTTATGGAAGCCCTGTTACATGAGCCATTACTGGTATACAAAGCCAATTGATTTCCGTCAGGTATACTTATTTGTAGATTTTGTTTTGCTATTTTATATAAATTATATCTACTAGAACACACCCGCGAAATCGCGGTCATTTAAAGCGTAGTTGAAAGTATGTAAACTGTTGTAGTAGGACGAATTTTTGTAAAAGATTTTGAGACAAGAATTTCAGGAAAGGTATCAAAAGTCATAGGTACTTGGTGACAGGACAATTTTTTAGCCCTCCCCCTTTTTTCCAAAGTCCGTTATTTTTTGTTTTCTGTTTTTCTGTATACTATAAATAAAGCGTATTTGCTATTTACTATCCATGGCGGTCACTGATATATTATATAGAGAATATATCAGTGACCGCCGTGGATAGTTAATTTGGAATTGATAGTAAATTGCAAATACGCTTTATTTATAGTATATATATATGATCATAGTATACAGAAAAACGCGAAAATAATTTTCCTGTCCCAAGTACGTATAAAAATTATGTGTAATTTTAAAACAGTCCGAAACGGATGTATTGTCTATGACTTAAAAGTCTGTCCAATGGCGGAAACAATATCCGTATGCCTTTATTTTCGTTTTCCTCCCAAAATAACCCCAACTGAATAATCATAAGTGAGGATGACAAATGCGACTATGCATGGTACCTATAGGACACAGAGGCATGATGATTAATTTGTTGTGGAAGGAAGAGAAGCGACACACAAAATGAGGTCTTCTCATTTAATAGTATAGATTCACTAGTATTTGCTCAAGGCACTAATATGTAAAAAATATTATACAAGGGAAATTACTCTTATAGTAAGTCATCTAGCTATTTCAAATATATTATCTTTTTTCTATATCTTGACCTGTACTGGCTGCAACATTTACACTTATTTGAGACATCAAGTGGTTATTGTTTTAGATGGGAGTATCTACCATTAATTGGGTTGGAATCTATACTACTAAAGGAAGAGACCGATTTCATTGAGCCGCAACTCATCCGAAACCATACAAAGTCGGAAATATTTGTGGACGTATAAATGTAGTGTTTTGTACTTCCTAAATTTGTCTTTGAAACAATCTTTTTTCCAGAGAAAACGACAATTTTTTAGAAAATATCCAAATTGGGAGACCGTTATCGATCTGTGTCTTTTACGCTTTCGCGCATTCTTAGTCGACGTACTGCCCGACAACTCGGCCCACAGCCAACTCGCACTACTCAAACACTCTCACTAATTATTACAATTTGCATCACTTTAACAAACTCGCACCACTCAAAAAAGAAATATAACAAACTTGAAGAAATGTGTTTAATCATTAGATTGTTTTCTTCTTCTCTTAATAAATTCCTCCTTTCTCGGAGCACCCGTGTCACACAGAGACAGAACTCGCACCACTTGAAAAAAAAAATACAAACTCGCACCACTGAAGAAATGTTTTAAATCATCAGAGTTCTAGATTGTCTTCTTGCGTTATTTCCTCCGTTCTTGGAGCACCCGTTACACACAGAGACAGAACTCACACCTTTCGAGAAAAAAAAGATGATACAAACTAGCACCACTGAGAAATGTTTTAATCATCGGTGTTCTAGGTTGTCTTCTTCTTCTCTGAGTTATTTCCCCCGTTCTAGGAGCAACTGTGTAACACCAAGATAGAGGCTTCTAATTGGACATTCAAACTCCTATTGAAGAACTGACGAACTAACAAGCATTCTGTGAGTATTGCCTGGCAATACATAGTCCTCTACCGGTTAAAAATTCATTGTACTGGAACAAAATGCTAACCTGATCTAAAACTTGTCATGGTGTAAACTATATAACAAATATAAGTCAATATCTTCAAGCATGACAAAAACAAATGTGGAAAATTGTTTCTAGTATTCATTAATAGATGTGGATATTGTCAACAACTGAAGTCTTACCCAAGGTCTGACACAGGCTTTCTTTCTCTAAAAGCTTCATCTTCAGTCCAGGTAACACAACTCTTGCAAATAAATGTAACTTACCCATCATGATACTGACTGTATACTTAATATCTAATTAATGGATCAGTGGCGGACCTGGGTGAGGGGGGGGGGGGGGGGGGTTGGGGGGGGGGGGGGGTTCAGGGGGTTGGAACCCCCCTTTTTTTGGACGATCAATGCATTTGAATAGAGGCATATAGTTGGAACCCCCCGCCCCCTTTAAAATGGCTGGATCTGCCCCTGTGGATTTAGGAAACACAGAAAAAATGTTGAAAATTGATGAGTCAAGCAATTGTCTATGTTCTAGATCCACTAATATCAAGAATATGAATCAACAGGAAGCAAATAGAAAATGAACTTTAGTCTTAAATGGTCGTTTTGACCTTAACATTCTCTGAAAAATCTAAAGAATAATTTATTAAGTCATGTTCATAACTACCAAGATAATGGCTCAACAGGAATCAAACTTAGAAGAGGTTTAATACTTCTTAGGATTATATATGCATACTAAATATCCAATTTGGGCGTTGCAGAAAAAAGTGGGGAAATTTACATTTTCAATCAACTCATCAAAATTTGCTGAACTAGAACAAAACCTCAAACTAATTTCCTGTGATAGGAAAATATCAAATATTTTATCAATCCATGCAGACATCAAATTAAAATGTTCTTCAATCTTCTGTTCTAGGTCCCAAAATTCGGCAAAACTTTTATCACAACTAGAACAGAACATGAATTTGATCTCCAACTTATATGACTGTATACCAATTATCTGATTCAGATAATTCATTATTTATAGAAAAAAGTGTGAAAACTAATATTTAAGTGCAAATCAATATACCTCTTTGGATTCAAGGTCAAGCAAAAACTGGGGGTTAAAGGGAAAAAAGTTTTTGTTTGTGTTCCAGGGGTAAGTACATAAATAAAAGTAAACTGAATAAGGAATCAAATGATGTATGATTTATGCTACTTGAAAATGGATCTTTTAAAATTTTGAGGTAGACACTAGCTGTTCTGTCTGAGTGAACAATTTCTTTAATTTCTAACTGTACTGCTTTCTGATGTCCCACAGACCCAAACAAGTACTTAAAAAGATGTTAAAAGTCAGAGCAATCAGGATAGCACAGATACAGTTATTTCTGCCTCATATCTTGACTAACATTTCGAAATTGACAATGAGTGTCGGCTGAGAACAAAACTTTACGACAAAAGAGATGATATCATATTGAATAGATATTTCCCGATTGATACGATATTCCAGGGCTTGCATTTCCTATCATGATTTCCTTGATAGAGGATTGCTGCTCACATGGAAGCTATTAAACCAAGTGGTGATTTTGAAATAATCCCTTCGAAAATTTACTGACACCATTAAGAGTTGGTTGGCCGTTTTGAAATATCTGTTTCCCCGATGACGACAAATATGTTCCAATCGTCCTCCTTTTCCCCCGAATTTGACCTACCGAATGAGACTTATCATCGGGTTTGTATTTACATGAGCAACACGACGGGTGCCACATGTGGAGGAGGATCTGATTTCTATCCCGGATTTTTGTGTTGTTCCTGTTGCTCAATCTTTAGTTTTTTTTACTTTGCGTTTTGTATACTGTTGTTTGTCTATTTGTCTTTTTGTTTTGCCATGGCGTTGTCAGTTGATTTTCGATTTATGAGTTTCAATGTCCCTTGGTATATTTCGCCCCTCTCTACATTATTAATATTTTTTATTGAACACAAGAAAGGTGTTTACCGTTTTACCGTTACATATGGAAAAGAATATGCTTAATATTCCGTAGCACCTAAGATCACCCCCAGTTTTTGTGAGGTTCATGTTGTTCAGTCTTTAGTTTGTTATGTTGTGTTTTGTGTACTGTTGTTTGTCTTTTCGTCGTTTTCGTTTTTTGCCATGACATTGTAAGTTTATTTTCGACATGAGTTTGAATATCCAATTGGTATCTTTCGCCTCTCTTTAATTAATGATCAGCTGGAAGCTTTATTTTATGATATCCCAAAAATCAAAGCATAACCTTATCTTTAAAATTAATCTTATAATATTAAGATGACATGAGCTTACAAAAGTTCAGATCAGATATTAAGTCTTTATTATGACAATAATAATATAAACAGATGGGTGTTCTTGGAAACTGTTGAAATGAACAAAATATTCGTGTAGAGAAATATGTAACTACTGTAAACCGCAATATTTTCGCACTGCCATTTTTGAGATTTTCGAAATCTAAATTCGTTCTGTCACAGTTTAAAATGTGCGATCAATCTCCTTGTGTCCTGTAAATATATTTATGTGCTCTACACGTAGTAATTTTTAGTTACGTTGTTTATATCGGACAGAACCGATTTGAATTTCGCGGGTAGTATATAAAGAAAAAGATCTCGTTTTTGATCAGTGGTCGCGGTTGTGCGACGTTTATTACAAAGATGTAGACATATTTACAGTAGTGCAGATTTGTTATGTAATGCAGGGATCAATTTCTCGTCTACTAATTATGATATTTGCTTTTCTTAGATATTCTGCAATGCCAGTGACTGGACATAATTTTTATTTAGTGGACATGTACAGAAGAGCAGAAGATATGTTTCTGGGTAGTAAACGATGTTTGAATTCTTAAATTGTTGTATATTCATAAACTTTCATGGTCACCGTGCCGGACAAAATCAGAAATGTGTTTATTATTTCATGTCAAGAATGATAGAGAATACAGTTTGAGGTTGATCAGTAGGTTTCAGAAATTATGTATCGTTTTGCACATACATGTGCATATTACTCCACAGTTCATTTTTAAGGGTTCTCTTCGTGGTCCATGTTTACAGTGGAAAATTAAGTTGTTCAAAGAAACCTCTCCAAAAACACCTACAAACTGAACTCTTCAAGTTGGTGCACATTGTCTGCAAGGACGCTATTGATTACATAAAACTTCACATCAGATAAATTTTCAAATCAAACTCCGTAAAACTTGACGCACTTAAATTACCGGATAATATAAATTGAACGTGCCAGAAATTCGGGTCCTTCAAATTTTACGGAGTTCGGTTTGAAAATTTATTTTATGCTCTCCGAAGGTGAAGGATCTTTTAAAATCTGGGAAACCATTTGAAAAAAAAGTAGGTCATCGACATCGCGGATTGAATGCAACTTATTTTATCATTGCTATATCTGGAAATTATTTGCACCAACAAGCACACAAAAATGTAAGAATTTGTATATATGTAAATATTTCTAGTCGTTAGTAAAGATTTCATGTCAAAGTTGGGTCTCAAAGTTGAGAGCAAAATTCTCTCTCAAAGTAAGACCGGAAAAATGGCTTCGGAGTTCTGACGTCGTAGGAAGGCTTCACAGCATGAAATTAAAATAGCCTTTCAAGACGTCATAATTTTTTTTGACTAAGTACAGGCCATTCATGTCACCGCCTGGATAGCATGCGCGTTTAGTAGGTTTCTTCGAGTGAAATAATCTGTACTATTATTTGTCTGATTGTCTTTTTATTTTTGGCCATGACGTTGTCAGTTTGTTTTCGATCCATGAGTTTGACTGTCCCTCTGGTATCTTTCGTCCCTCTTCTTTAGTAAATATGTACGGGTATGTTTGCTATGATACGCGTATACTATTGAAATATACGTGTTTATGATTTATTTAATGACTAAATACATCTGTTTCTAATGGAAGGAAATAATGACGTTTATAACAGAAAATTTTTTATTCTTATTGACAAACATTTGTTTGACCTATAGATATCACCAGAGTCATATATTATATGTCTCTGATACTCAGATATCCCTTCTACAACAAAGCTTCGTATTCAGCTTTTTTTGTTCCGTGTAAATTAATTTTTACATCAATTTAAAATGAGATAAAAAATACCAATCAAAGCATAATTTGATCTTTTTTGTTACCAATAAAATCATCCTTTAAGTTGATAAGATTCTAGGAATGAACACCTGGGGGAACTATAGTTTAATTGAATGTTTCAAAATACTTTATAATTAAAAACACGAGTATAATAGTTTCAATTAATGTCATCGAGTTAGCGGCATCTCTTATTGTAGAATATCGACAAAACTTTTCTATTAACCACGTGGATACTATTACTAAACACAACAATTGTTCTGTGGTATGTATGAATTATACGAATTATATTTGTTAACCAAATGCATTGAGTAATCGCAAGTTCGTTTCGAAAAAACAACCGCTTGATTAACAGAAACAAAAAGTATGTAAGTAGGCATTCAATTCTTAAATCGAATAAATACGGACTACAGCATCACCAAATTAATAAACGAAAGACAAAATAAAAGTCATTAAATATAACTCAGAAAACTGATGATTGCATAACACAAACGAAACAAAGTCCGGTTTGAACTCAGTTGATCCGGATGAGTAAGCTGTTCTTGTTTAAGTAGTTATTTCGTCCTTTTGTCATAACGAGTGAAAATCTTGTGTGACCTCATATGATCCGGATGGGTAAGCTGCTCCTCTTCCAGCAGTTAACCTGTCAAGTTGCTCAACAAAATCCAATTGAAGACGCTGATTCTGGAAATCGTTTAAATTTAGAAACATAAACTCCGTATGCAGTTGCTGCTTTTATTTTGATAAAGTTAATAATTCCCGGTGTTATAATGTTGTACGAACATTTGGGCAGACAAATTTGCTGTGGTAGTGCAGAAAGAAAGGTCTTTTATACGTGTGATGAAAAGGTGTGTGTAAACTTAATCAAAGCGCGAAAGCGCTGTAAAGGCAGTTAATTACAGGTTGTGTGTATTTTTAGTCCAGTTATATCATTATCTTGCATAGTACATTGTACTTATCAGAGGTGGCTTTCAGTATTTAAGATTTAGAGTTCTCTAATGATATTGAACAAGTTTTATGAATGTCATATTCTGAGCACTATATGAAGGCGATTGTTCTCACTTGTTTATGAACTAGTGCATTATGTCCAGTTTGTACCTTTTTTATCTATGTTTATAGTCAAATACTGTTTAAAATAGTTTGGCATTTTCTTTTTAGTAATAAGTAAATGTTATCAACTGTATTTTATTCAACTTTGCAAATGTGGTTTGTGACTGGTAAGTGCAATGTATGGATGATAGTTGTTTCATTGGAAATCATAACACATCTCCTTATTTATATAATGATCTATATTCAACGACCTCAGGTACAAAAAAAATGTATGTAACTAAACTATGATGGGAAACCTTTGACTTCTCTCTTTTATATAAACTTTTGATTTGGTACCATAGAACTATGTAGAATAAATGTACATTGCAACATGTCAACTCTTTCAATGACAATACTTTTTTTAGAAACTATAACTCCAAGCAAAATTATATTTCCAAGTATAAAGTAATTTATGAATGAAACAAGAGTGCACATGCTGAAATGTCTCGCCTTCTTTACTAATCATTGATATTATGTTGATAGTCCTAAATATAAAGCTTTATTACAACTGTCACATAAACTTAACAAGTAAACTAAGCATTGACCAATGAACCAAGAAAACGAGGTCAAGGTCAGATGAACCATGCTAGGCAGGCATGTACAGCTAACAATTCTTCCATACAACAAATATAGTTGACCTATTGCTTATAGTTTAAGAAAAACAGACCAAAACACAAAAACTTAAAACTGAGCAACTGACCTTGAAAATGAGGTCAAGGTAAAAAAAAAAACCTGTGTGACTGACAAATAGATCATAAAATATTTCTATATACCAAATACAGTTGAACTATTGCATATAGTATTAGAAAAAAAGACCAAAACTCAAAAACTTAACTTTGACCACTGAACCATGAAAATGAGGTCAAGGTCAGATCACACCTGCCAGTTGGACATGTACACCTTACAATCATTCCATACACCGAATATACTAGACCTATTGCTTATAGTATCTTAGATATGGACTTGACCACCAAAACTTAACCTTGTTCACTGATCCATGAAATGAGGTCGAGGTCAAGTGAAAACTGTCTGACGGGCATGAGGACCTTGCAAGATACGCACATACCAAATATAGTTATCCTATTACTTATAATAAGAGAGAATTTAACATTACAAAAAATATCAACTTTTTTTTCAAGTAGTCACTGAACCATGAAAATGAGGTCAAGGACATTGGACATGTGACTGACGGAAACTTCGTAACATGAGGCATCCATATACAAAGTATGAAGCATCCAGACCTTCCACCTTCTAAAATATAAAGCTTTTAAGAAGTTAGCCAACGCCGCCGCCGGATCACTATCCCTATGTCGAGCTTTCTGCGACAAAAGTCGCAGGCTCGACAAAAAGGAGTTCTTAATTAAGAAATAAACTGATTCGCTGAGCGCAGCTGGATACACCCGCAGAGGTCCAACCCTGAACAGTTGGGGCAGAAATGGACACAATATTCAAGCTTGATACAGGTCTGAATTTGGATTGTAATTAAATATTTGACATATTATAGTTTCTGAATAAATGTAGTCACAGAACTTGAAATCGATTATATGAATTGAATTTATATTCAATTAAAGATTTCTTGCTGTTGTGCAATACACTGTGCTGTTGCGCAATACTTAATAAATCTGTTGCCAGACTATAAACAAATAAAGTTCAATTTCTTCTCAATGTCATATTTGAAATTTATGAAAATCAATAGGGAGATTACATCAATAGCTATAAATAATTCACCAAAGTTTCATGCGAACTGCTTAAAGCATTTTTGAGTTGTTGTCCAAAAACTGGAAAATCCCCGCTTTTTTAATGAATAAAACCCCATAACTCAGAAATGTAAAATCTAAAATTTATAAAATTCTAAAGGGAGCTTACGGATTGATTATTTAGTCTTAGATGCAATATTTTTTTATCAGTTGTTAGTGGCTTTGAACTACATGTAGCTGTCAGTAAATGCGAGTACTCTCAGATCTGTACTTAGTGTCTTTTTGTTGTTTGGATGTACAACTACCCGGCCTCGTCCACTTGTATTTGTATTTATCCATCTGATGAGTTAAGCCTCTTTCAACTGATTTTTATAGTTCATTCTTATATTGTACTGTTACACCACTGTCCCAGGTTAGGGGGTGGGTTGGGATCCCGCTAACATGTTTAACCCCGCCACATTCTGTATGTACATGTATGTGCCTGTCCCAAGTCAGGAGCCTGTAATTCAGTGGTTGTCGTTTGTTTATGTGTTGCATATTTGTTATTCGTTCATTTTTTGTACATAAATTAGGCCGTTAGTTTTCTTGTTTGAATTGTTTTACATTGTCATTTCAGTGCCTTTTATAGCTCACTGTGCGGTATGTGCTTTGCTCATTGTTGAAGGCCGTACTGTGAACTATAGCTGTTAATTTCTGTGTCATTTGGTCTCTTGTGGAGAGTTGTCTCATTGGCAATCATACCACATCTTCTTTTTTATATTTACATCAACAGATATAAACAATTCACCAAAGTCAAGGTGAGACAACAAAACTTAGTTGTAAGATCTCTGAAATTTTTTACACGGTACAAGTTTTTCTAATTGTTGGAGATTGCACGGTGACAGTAACTGCTTTACCCATTTCTTATGCACTTTGGTTCGATAAACTCACTGAATATCATACCACATCTCCTTATTTTTATATGCATTACAATTTACATGTGCATGTAATTGTAAATAATATTTATATATATATATCAGAACAAACTTCATTGCGTCACTTTTATTTATGCATCCTTTGGCACAATACAAGTTCTAAAATTACACAACATAAAACAACTAAATGTTACTTCAGATGAAAGTTTTGTTTCAGTTCCATTCATAGGATTTATTAGAATTTTGTATGTTTTGCCAAGTCCAATAATTAGCTCTATGTGCACGTGTTAATTGGAGACTTTTCTTTCCCGTATAAGAGTTTTGGAACTAATTCTGTTTCTTTTTTTGAAAAAAGTGAGCAAACAAATCATGCACATTTAAACCTTTGTCTGCCATCACACTGTCACCTGGATCACATAATTGAACTATTCTACATCTTTCAACTATTTCACAGTCACTGGTACAACCAACATATGCATTAGAGACATAGTTGACTAAACCACCAGGAGTCGAACATACAAGTTTTTCAGTGTTTCTGTTTTTATATGATGAAAAGGTTGCCTGAGCTCTAGGAGCTTTAGGTTTTATCATGGGATATTCTGTGCTGTCAATAATAATCCAAGTTGTAGGAAACTTTAATTTGAAGTTGGATGGCGAAAAATACCTGACTAAACCACTAAATGGCCAAGTGTTAGCCTCAAGCCACTGTTTAGACATAAAAACAATCCATGTTTACACAATATTCTTAACACGAGTTTCAATCTAGAATCTAGACAGTTCAAAGTTGGTTGTATAATGCCTCAATTTCATCAAAGTCATAAAAAAACTGATTTTCAAATGACACCCTATCAATTTGAAAATATATGTATCTCAAACAATGTGCTGCTGGACCAAGTGTGGTCAAAACAAATAAAAATTTAGTATACAAGTTACAACTCTAAACCGGTATATAAATGCATGGCTGTGTCACATGTCTTCATTTCAAAATTATCTGCTGAAATTATAGGCATTGATGGTGTTTTGCGTAATTCCATCTGTGAAGCTCAACATTAGCTCGGCAGTTGGTGGTGGACAGTCATAAATCATGTCTGCAGTATGAATGACTTCTTCAGGAAAACCAACTTTACAATCAAAACTTTCCTCTAGATTTCTACTACAATATTCATCAAGTTAAGTTCTTTTGTTTTCACAGGAAACTGCCCTGATTTTTCTTTTTGCGCACGATTCAGTCTCTTGCTTGGTCCAGGAAAATAGGCTGGGAATGGCAGTAGACTTAAGTCTCTGTATGGTGGGTTTGCACCCTGAAAAAGGTTATAAAACATTAGTTTTTTGATAATTAAATGAACTTTCATTAGCAATGCATACTTTATACTACCTGGCAAAATATTAACTAGATTTATTCATTACAATTTGGATAAAAATATGTTAGCCTGATTCAATGTACATCAAAATGTATGTTATGTAAATCCAAAGGACAAACAATGAGAGACGTATGCAACAAACATACATTGTTTGTACCTAAATAACTATAATATAGATGAGAGCATGTCATGGTTTTGTTCCTGTTAACATTGTCATTGACATTTTTCAAGAAAGTCTATGAGGCATAGCTTATGCATTCCTGTCATTACTACATTAGCATAATTACTGCTAAAATAATTCTCAGTATGATATACCTCTTGTAAGAAATCATTATAATTGTAGCAAGCACCAAAAAATCTCAAACAGATCACATTGAATCGTAATCCAAAAAATTATGACGTCTTGAATTAACCACCCCGTTTTATTCTAAAACGATAATTGCGGTTGTAAACAGACTTTGGTTATTTCGCATGGCGATTACATATATAACTATATATTTTAAAAAGAAAATAGAGTTTTACCATGAATAGTTTCCTGCACGTAGTCTTTTTCAGTAAAATGTGCCTTGCAAACAACAGCTGATTGAGATGGACTCCACGATTTCATCGTGTTCTCGTCCAATCTGCGTATGGTACATGGCGTTGATCCAACTTTTCCTTCTTTTTAAGTCATTTGGAAATGCATGTCCTCCCTCCTCTTAAATGACATCCAGGTACACAACAACAAGTACTTGGCATCGTTAATTAAAAATGCAACTGTAATAGTTGCACAGTGCAGAAACCGGAAGTTGAAGAACAGGATCGGCTACCACGGCGCCACCTATTCAGGAACGATAATTTGCTACTTTATATAACTGCGAAATAACAATAACGTTAGACGGGTTCGCGTGCATAAACAGAAATGCGCTTTAAATTGTATAATATAATTCATGTTCAGTCGACCTTTAATTATTATATCAACGACTGAAATGATTTATAAACATCTAGATTGCAGATAACACTCGAAATTAACCCGACCTCTTTCCACACGGAATTCAAATAATTCTAGTTTGTCAATCGGTTGACTGCTTATAATGTAAAATACAAATATATCAAAAGTTTTTAAAACTAACAAAACCCAATGATCGTTTCTCTATTTCCCAATGTAAATGAAATGAAACAAAAAACATTTTATATCACAATAAGAAGAGGAGAGAATCAACATTTTCCGGATCTACTTGGAGCCTAATGACCCCCCACGTAGATAAGTTGGATATCGCGGAAAGAAAGATTAACACGGCAACTAGAAAGGCATTAAAGCACTGCCTTTAAAAACAAGGAACCAAGTAACACAATAAAGCCAACAGGGAATTTGTAGGAGTCAACATACTGTCTACGACAATAGACAAATATCTCTTTCATGCCATACAAATTCTTAAATATCTCCGTTGATGAATTTAGAAATTATTATGAAAAATATGAAACAATTCAAGTGAGAAAACTAAATTTACGGTCTAATTTATAACAAAACAAATTACAAAAAACAAATATAACAAGACATGAACCAACGACAACCACTGAACTACAGGCTCCTGACTTGGGACAGGCACATAAAGAATGTGGCGGGGTAAAACATGTTTGTGAGCGCTCACATTTTGGTTGTAAGCGTTCCCGATGAAAGTAAATTCAGAAAAAGGATTTGGCGCACTTGAATAAATTGTAACTTTCATTTTAATTCTTAATAGTATCCAGTAAAGACATATATCTGTTGTATCCTTTATTTCAATACAAAAATGAGGAGATGTGGTATGATTGCCAATGAGAACAACTATCCACAAACTTTCAAATGAAGTGGATGTAAGCAATTGCATGCAACCGTACGGCCTTTAATAATGAGAAAAACCCATATCGTATAGTCGGCTATAAAAGGCCCCGACATGAAAAATATGAAACAGTTCAATTGAGAAAATTAAACTAACGACCTAATTTATAACAAAACAATTCAAAGAATGTGGCGGGGTTAAACGTGTTTGTGAGCGCTCAACCCTACCCCTAACCTGGGACAATGGTGTAACAGCACAACATAAGAACAAACTATAAAAGTCAGTTGAAAAAGGCTTTGCTCATCAGATCGATACAAAGCGGAAAAACATCAAACAAAAACAAAGACCGGACGTGGCAGGGTATTAATCCATCCCTCATCCCTAACAACAAACAAGACTCTAAGTACAGATCTGCGAGTACTCGCAGTTACTGACAGCTAGTTCAAAACCAATAATAACTAATAATAAACTGTTGACACAGAGATACATTTCGCCTGACCGCATAAAATTCAGAAAAAGACAATCTGATGAACAGCAGCATTTCTTATTAATTCAAAGTCACTGTACCAACTAGTGGGTAGGGCCTTGAAATGGTTGACAAACTGAGAAGTACTGACAACAATGCAACTTTATGGAAAATATTGTCTACTGTACGTAGTTACTATCAAACTAACTTAATCAGAAAACTTAACATTAAAAATTGCTTATTTATTCAAAGTTGCTGGACCATGACCTAAGGGCAGGGCCTCGAAATAGTCGTCAAACTAATATGTACTGATAGTAATGCAACTTTGTATCAAATAACAAGGATCTCATTTTTAACAGAGAGGAAACAAAGTGACTACCAAAAAAAAAACAGACAACACAAGGGTTGAAATGAAGAAAGTGTCATCATTTTCATAATCATTTCACTATAACATTACCAGTGTTATTTTTCCTTTTTAGATTCACCTCTTCTTGATCATGAAATTCTCAGAAAAAAAAATTTACTCGTTCTTATGAACTTCTGACAATCAAGGTAATCAAAATCACTGATGAAAAGACAGGAAGAGTTGTATACTATGGTATTGCGTTGAACCAAAAAAACTTTATATATCACTCTTGCATTAAATCAGAAAGATAATAGAGTTTCTTTTTAAGTTGATAAAACAAGTTTGTATCCTTAAATTTGATATGCTGAGTTCCAAAGTGAATTGACAATACCTAATTCATTAATCTTTATGTGTGTGATTTACACACAAAAACGATATTGTTTTGTGTTTTATCTGCGGGGACAATAACATATTTGTCATGGAGATAGAACAAGTATACATTTATATGTTGACATTTTCAATGCTCTCAAGCATAGTATTTGATTTAGTTTTGAGAGTCTAGTCTTCCCTTAAATTAGTGAATTAGTATGACATTTAAAATCGGTTTAACATACTTTATATCAAATATTTACCAATGTCAATATTGTACCATAAAATATTGTTTTGCAAATAATAAAACTGAAAGAAAAATATGAATGTCCCCCGATATTAAAGTAGGGAATTTATCAAGATTGCCACTTTTTGTAGTAATAACTTAATAATTTGTTTCACTTTGGTCAGTTTACCTTCGAACTAACTAAAGATGATTTAGCTGCTGGATCCCAATTATTGTCACACTAAGAAATTATGTCTTTTTGGTTTGCTCACCCAATTTTGTCATTATAACGGAATTATAAACACCGGTCATTCAAGTTGGAGGTTTAGCTAGCTATAAAAAGACTCATCATAGATACCAGGATTAAAATTGTGTATGCCAGACGCCCATTTCGTCTTCAAAAGACTCAGTGACGCTCGAATAAAAGAGTTAAAAAGGCCACATAAAGTACGAAGTTAGAATATTTATTTAGTTAATGTATAAGTATGTTCATATAAAAAACAGTCTTAAGGATGTTCGCTCCTCTTGTTTTTGATTTTTTGTCAGACATTCGAAATCCTCTGGTTTTATCCATGTTTTTTCATTAAGAAATTTTGTCCACTAACCCCTACTTTTCTTTTCATAATTTTATTACATATACTTTAAAAAGCCATATTTGAAAATCTTATAAAATCCTTGTTATTTTTTCAATGTTTTTGAATGAAAAAGAGTGCCAATGTTAAATGTATGAAAAATCTAGAGAGAATCATTTCCCGCCAAATTTTCAATGGCTTATATTGAAAACAAGCACACGGACCCTTCATTTTTTCTGCCTTTTTAGTTCCTTCATTAATATACTATCAATTTATGACAGTCTTTCAAAAAGCTTGTTATTTTGAAACAGAGTAGCGAACATCCTTAACCCACCACTTTCAGGATATGACAGTTGTTTTCCATTATTTCTGTTGGTATAGTCAAACGTTTGATTACATCAGGTTTTATGAATTTCCTCTTTTAAAATTTACCTTGCAGTTCAGTATTTTTGTTCATACGTTTTGTAACGGATAAATTGATTGATTGATTTTTTGTTGCTTAACGTAAAGTGGCAAATATTTCATGCAAGTTCAGGACGAGAACAAATTATCAGTAAATACAATATGTATACCCTGGAATAGAGGCCATCCGGGATGAAGGTCGGGGAAATTTGGACTGCCACTGGAAAATAAGGGTATATATTGGATAGGGGCTGAAATTTACCCTTGCAACAAGTCACCTACGGAATCTTAAAAGAGTTGTTGCAAGGGTTCTTAATGTGCAATGAGCGTGGCAATCTCAAATACATATTTTGTATTGTACATCTGTTTATCAATGTATGGGATCATATATACATGCATAATTGCAATTTCATTCAAATATTGTAATAAGCATCCAAAAACAATTTTGCTGTACAAATGTCAATGTGTTTTGTAAGTTTCACCTTAAACTTGTACATAATAGCCTACAAAATAACAGGGAGTACAAAATGGGGCACATTACATTTGCGCGCATTTGGGGATTAAATTTTTTTACGTTTGCAAGCAGCTTTTGAATGCATTTGCGCGCATTCGTTTTTACATGTAACATAGGTAAAAATAAAGATAATTCATTATAAATATGATTATAGCTATCATGAATTTTGAACATATCTAAATTATATATTTTTCATATTGATTTCTAAAAAGATATGAAGTGATCATGAGAAATCCTGTAATAGCTTAAGACATACATGTAACTTAATTGTGAATATTTCAGAGTAAACAGTATTCTGTTTCCTTATATTACCGAAAAGTGATCGCTTTAGTAAATAATTTAAGTCAATTTGTAAAGTTGCATGAAGGCACAAACATGTAGTTTCGTTTTTCAGAAACAAGTCGGAGGAAAAATTATGAGTGTACGAAAGGTATTTTGCCAGATACCCTTTTTCCTCAAAGTCTTTGGGCATCGCTACCGTCAGCAGAATCCAAGCATACTAAACATTCTTATCTGTATATATTTCCAGGAATAAGTACTTTTGCATAATAAAAGGGACTTCTCCTGCTTTAAAATAACAGTTAAATGAATAAATAAGTATAATCTACATGTATTTACCCGAGTTTACCTGTAAAATAATGTACGGAAATGTAACCAAAAGCTGTGCACAAACGTAATGATTTTTGCGCACAAATGTAATACGCCGACAACAGGAAGCCTCAAAAAAAAAAAAAAAAAAAGAAGACCAACGGATGTGTCAAAAACTGTATACCCTTCTACTTTTTCAAGCAGTCCCTGAACAATGAAAATGAGGCCAAGGACGATGGGCATATGACAGATGGAAAATTCGTAACATAATGTATTTGCATACAAGGTATGAATCATCCAGGTCTTCTACCTTCTTTATATCTAAAATATATAGCTTTATACAAATAGTTTATGCTGCCGCCTTTGAATCCCTGTCTCGCATTCTGAGACTTTCAACCAAGGCCAGAATTTTTTTTTTGGAAGGCCTGTTCCATGAGCCATTACTGGTATACGAAGCCAATTGATTTCCGTCAGGTATACTTATTTGTAGATCTTATTTTGCGATAAAATGTAAATTATATCTATTCACTAGTATTTGCAAAGGCACTAATATGTAAAAATTATTATACAAGGGAAAGTACTCTTATAGTGAGTCGTCTAACTATTTCAACCATGTTATCTTTTTTCTATATCCTGACCTGTACTGGCTGTAACATTTACACTTATATGAGACATCAAGGGGTTATTGTTGTAGATGGGAGTAACTAGCAATAATTTTGGTTGGAATATTCGTTAATAGAAGTGGATATTGTCAACAACTGAAGTCATTACCCAAACTCTGACACAGGCTTTCTTTCTCTAAAAGCTTTTATCTCCAGTCCAGGTAACACAACTCTTGCAAATAAATGTAACTGATCATTCCATCGTTTCTATGACAGTTCGTATAATCGAAAAAATATACCACAAGACTATCAATCCTCAACTTGCTACGCCTCTCCGTAGACAAAGAGAGGACTACTGGATTCGACAATTGGGAACTGCGACACCATATGGTTGCAATGACAAAATTGATGGTATAGGTATTCTATCTAGTCCTTCCTGTAGCTCGGTGAATGTAATGAATATTTTCAACTCTACTCCTCGACGTAGACGCAGTCATGGTCATCGTCAATATACATCACCTACTTTGCATGATGTCTCTATTAATGACTTGCTGCCATTTATACAAAAGCCGTTAGGCATTCATCACATTCGCACGAAACTGTATTCATTACCCCTTTCAAAACTTCATTCTCTGTTTAATTTATGTTTGGAAACCACTGTTACAAACCCTCATTCAAACCAATACAAACTTACAGCTATCATTTCGGATATTGCAAGTTGCAGACTTTTCAAACCAGTTCGCATTGGAAAAGATGAAAAAGAGAAAAGATCTTTTCTTAAACTTTCCTTTGCCAACAAAGGTCTCGATGGCGTCAACTTAGGCAATATCATTCATCATAAATTAGTTCAGTCGAAAATACCACCTTATTTTAAAGATCAGTCTGTACCAATAATACCTATACCAAACCAATTGCAACTAAAATTTTCAATTACAAACACGTTTTGCAGGATCTCAACATTGACGACTTCAGTCTAAACCTCCTGATTGCACCTGTGCTAGTACCCAATTCACATACAATCCGGCTGGCCATGTTATTACCGGAGACCTCAACATTGTCAATAACACTTCCCTGCGAAATTTGTTATCCAAAGGTCCGAAATATCGTGAGCCTAAATCCATCGATTGGAAATACAACTTCAAAATACTGATGGATTCAGTCGAGGATTATGCCAGGCAATGGGCTAAATGCGAGAAAGAAGACGTAGATACTCTTTCCGAATGGATTAAGGCTGTGAGGTCGTTGATACAAATCCGAATTAAGAAACTAAATGGGCATATCAATACCCACGCTACGTCAATTTTTAAAGACCCAAATGTTGCAAAACACTTGTCCTACCTCCATGACAAATATGTTGTTGTCCCCGCATATAAAGCCCCAAACAACATCGTTTTTGTGTGTAAATATCATTATATAGATTGCTTGATAAATGAATTAGGTATTGACTAATTCACATGGAAACTCAACATATACCCTCACGACACTTACCAAAGAGGAAATCCTGGATAATCATAGGTCTGTTCTATGTTCCTTTGGAATTTCAACCAAAGATGAAGAACTGGATCTTCCATCACTGTATTGGATAGCTAAACTACATAAGTGTCCTTACAAACAACGGTATATTGCTGGGTCTTCCAAGTGCTCCACGAAACCTCTTTCTAAATTATTAACATCTATTTTATCAGCAATCAAAGCCGGGCTCCAAAGTTATTGTGAAACTACCTATTCTAGAGGTGGCGTGAATCAGATGTGGATACTAAAAAATTCCAAAAATCTTTTAGAGTACATACAATCTAAGACTCTCTCATCTTGCAATAGTATTAAAACATTTGACTTTTCTACACTTGACACAAGTATTCCCCATTTCAAACTAAAAGACAAATTGAAAGAGTTGGTTTTACTTTGTTTCATTAAAAAGAATGGCGAAAGTATCTTGTCTTGGGAGGGATAAATCCTACTTTGTAAAGAATCACTCTGATTCAAACAAAAAATTCTCTGAAACTGACATTATCAAGATGCTTGATTTCTTGATTGACAACATATTTGTTACGTTTGGAGGACGTGTTTTTCAACAGACTGTCGGAATTCCAATGGAAACCAATTGTGCCCCTCTTCTTGCTGACTTGTTTCTTTATTATTATGATGCTGACTTCATACAGGAACTTCTTAGGAAGAAGTTAGCAATATCCTTAAACTCTACGTTCCGCTATATAGATGATGTTCTCTCACTAAATAATACAAAATTTGGTGACTATTTTGAACGAATCTATCCCATCGAACTAGCGATAAAGGATACTACAGTTAAGTCTGCCTCATATCTTGACTTACGTCTAGAAATTGACAATGAGGGTCGGTTGAAAACAAAACTTTACTACAAAAAAGATGATTTCAGCTTCCCAATTGTGAACTTTCCATTTCTATGTAGCAACATTCCAGCAGCGCCTGCATACGGAGTATATATCTCCCAATTGATACGATATTCCGGGCTTGTGTTTCCCATCATGATTTCCTTGATAGAGGATTGCTGCTCACAAGGAAGCTATTAAACCAAGAGTTCCAAATGGTGAAGTTGAAGTCATCCCTTCGTAAATTTTACGGACGCCATCACGAGTTGGTTGACAGTTATTGAATAACCGTTTCGCAGATGATATCAGATATGTTCCTTATGTCGTAACTACAATACCCTCCCTTTTAACGAATGTGACTTACCAAATTAGACTATTTACCAGATTTGTAATGACATAAGCAACACGAGGGGTGCCACATGTGGAGCAGGATCTGCTTCCCCTTCTGGAGCACCTGAGATCACCCCAGTTTTTGGTGGGGTTCGTGTTGCTTAGTCTTTGGTTTTCTATGTTGTGTCATCTGTACTATTATTTGTCTGTTTGTCTTTTTATTTTTGGCCATGGCTTTGTCAGTTTGTTTTTCGATCTATGAGTTTGACTGTCCCTCTGGTATCTTTCGTCCCTCTTTTTTTACCCATTATGATACTGACTGTATACTTAAATATCTAATAAATTGATTCAGGAAACACAGATAATGTTGAAAACTGATAATTAAGCAATTGCCTATGTTCTTAATTCACTAATATCAAGAAAATGAATCAACAGGAAGCACAAGTAAGTGAACTTTAGTTTTAAATGGTCGTTTTGACCTTAACATCATCTGAAAAGTCTGAACAATAATTTATTAAGTCATATTCACAACTACCAAGATAATGGCTCAACAGGAATCAAACTCAGAAGCGGTTTAATACTTCTAAGGATTTTATATGCATACTAAATATCCAATTTGGGTGTTGCAGAAAAAAGTGGGGTAATTTACATTTTCAATCAACTCCTTCAAAATTTGCTGAACTAGAACAAAACCTCAAACAAATTTCCTGTGATAGAAAATACCAAATATGTTATCAATCCATTCAGACATCAAATTAAAAAGTTTTTCAACTTTCTGTTCTAGGTCCCCAAATTAGGCAAAACTTTGCACAACTAGAACAGAACATAATTTGATCTCTAACTTATATGACTGTATACCAAATATCTGATTCAAATAATTCATTATTTATAGAAAAAAAGTGTGAAAACTTATATTTAAGTGCAAATCTAAAGACCTCTTTGGATTCAAGGCCAAGCAAAAGTTGGGGGTTATAGGGAAACAAGTTTTTGTTTGTGTTCCAGGGGTAAGTACATAAATAAAAGTAAACTGAATAAGGAATCAAATGATGTATGATTTATCCAACTTGAAAATAGATCTTTTAAAATTTTACGATAGACACTAGCAGTCCTCTCTGAGTCAACAATTTCTTTAATTTCTATATGTACTGCTCTCTGATGTCCCACAAACCCCAAAGCTGTTAAAAGTAAGAGCAATCTCAGACTTTAATTCCACCTACTATCATAGCTGGGTATAAAAAAAAGACAACTAAAATGATCTTAAGCCAGTTTTAATGTTATTTTGATGTTTAATGGCTTGAATGTACACACCAATGTTACAAAATGATTGCTGACACACATTCCACATTTATACATAATGAAAAGAAAGTGAAAGTAGATGATAAACAATGTGGGTAAAAGTGAAAGAAGACATAAAATGATGTTGCTCCCTTTCAAAACAATTGTAATCACTATCATTCAATAGACTCAAAACTAACAAAATCATGTTGGATTATGCAATTTTCAAACCTTAAAAATGACAATTTCCTATACACGAATACTTGCACATTTTGCTTGCTGTTCAATGTTATATATTTAATGTTATTGATAGATTGAATATTTACAACCTTGCCATTTGCGTTTGTATGATCAGCACAAGATATGTGGATCTTTTTCAACAATATATTACAAAACAATGTAAAAATGAGATTTGTTTTTGTTAAAAATTGGAACAAGTACAATGAAAATAAAAGTTGGATGTTAGTAAAAATTTCCATTTGGAAAAAAAAAATCAATATACAAATATACAATAAATACACTCAACCTTCACTGTAACCTTCGTCATTGTGGTAACTACATATTACCATTACATAAATATAAAGTATTTCAGTGTTAAATTTCAACTGTCTTGACTCCTTTTTGAAATTAATGCCTGTTTCACCAGAAATTTTCCCAAGTTTTGCTGAATATAACACCTTCAGGTAATGTTTACTTCATATGCTTTAAAAACAAATCCTGTATTTTTCAGTATTAAATTAACAATTTTAGGGTCAATAATCTTCATCTTCATCAGAAAATGTATATTTAACAGTGTTTCTTGATCTGCCAGTTGTTGCCCTTGGTACATATTCAGTACTTATGTCCGCATCATCAAAGCCAAAGTCATCATCATCATCACTGTCTGTCTTCTTTTTCTGTTAAAATAAAAAAAAAAAAAAAATCATAATTGAATTCTGACCTGACAAAAATCATCTCCAGTGCCCTTAATGAGGGGTTTTCCTTTGTGTATGCTTTAATCATTAAGCCTTTTTCTCTCTTCTATATTTTTTGGTCAGGTTTTTCTCTATTGTTTTTTTTTTCCTTTTGCCTATTTTCTCTATTCTATAAAATACATCCAGACCCTCTTCTTCTGTTATTAAATGAGAAAATTCTGCATCCTTCATGTTTAGACTAGGTTTAACACAATTCAAACTGCTATCAAACAGTGTTACTGTGGATTCATTATTATTCGTTGGATACCAATTTTCGTGGATTTTGTGGGTACATGTGAACCATGAATCTAAATGCTCAATGAATTACACATTTACTATAAGGTTGAATGCAGACTTCGGCAAATCCACGAAATCAAATATCCACCAAAACAGCATGTTTTTCTCAATCCACGAAAAATAAATGAATTCACAGTAATAAATCAATTGAGAAATTTTAAAACTTTCATTGTTGTTAACAAAGAAAAAACTGAGCAATGTTAAAGCTAAAATCAACAGTATTCCAACGACTTCACAGCTAGTGTTTCTGATTTGATACACTTGTCACAGGGAGAAAGATAGAGTGAATATCTTTGTCCATAAGTCTCTGTTACCCTTACCTTGGCTGCTGGTTTCTTTTGAGGCAAAAACTCATCTTCAGAAGCATCTGAGTCAGAGAATGCTGCCTTTTTAGGTCTTTTTGCAACATTCTTTTTCTTGGGCTTCACATCATCATCATCATCATCATCATCCATATCTGAACTATTTTTCTTTTTTGGTGCCTTTGGCTTCCTTGGCTTTTTCTCTTTAGGAACTTTCTCTGCAAAGATACAAATCATTTATAACTGTTCAATTTTATATACATTCCATCAGTAGATTTATACTGTTGTCTTTATAATTCACTGGGTTATATATATTGATATAATTTGTGGTTTACTCAAACACCACTTAGAAGAAGGATTCAAAATAAGCGGTCCCCGCTGGCCCCTGGCCACTGAATTTCATGACGGACCAGTTGATTTATTAGGTCATCTGCCCGCCAGTCTACTTCATTTTCGGTAGTAATTTCATTAAAAGTACGTTTTTATAAGTAGAACATCCTTTTAAATATTCTTAAAACGAGGTGGAAGATACCAAAGGGACATTGAAGTTGAAATCGATATGCCTATATAAATAGTTGTGTTATAAAAGTATAAATAACTTATTTGATTTGGTTGAGATCCCGTTGGTCTAAATATAAAGTCACGTTTGCGAGAGTTCGTAATGCATGTTTTTGATTTGTCAATTTTTCAAGTCACGTTTTCATGAGTTCTCATCGCATGTTGATTGGTCCAAATAATAAGTCACATCGGCAACGAGAATTCGATTATTAAAAATGTCAGCCCATACATTAAAGTTAGAATGATCTAAAATGGAAAGATTTCTTAACAATTACGTTCCTAAGGCCAAAATAAATAACTTCAGAATTGAAAACCAAAGAGTTTATGAAAAAGAAGGTCAAAATGGGAAATATTTACTTAAGTGGGAGACTGAATTCAAATGGTTAAAAAATGCTAAAAGTGGAATGTATAGTGAAATATGTAAACAATACAAAACAACAGGGTCGTTCATTACAGGATGTTCTACCTATAATAGGCATTCCATAAAAGAGGGGCAAAAGATACCAGAGGGACATTCATAACATGCTACAAAAAATCTGGTGGTCACATTCTTAATTTTAAAAAACAATTTGCCAAGTCTAACCTATCTTCAACATCAGCATCAAAGTTCCTCAGAGATCTAAATACTATATGTGTTGGACAGTTATTCCTTAAATTTAGGAATGTATTTTGTGTTGTGTAATGTTATTGATAGAGAAGAAAAGGTCAAGGATGTTTAAATTGTCATGTCCATGTTGTACAATTACCATTCTTTATCATTATCTTACTTTTGATATTGAATTATTACAGAGTTAACACATTACTACATCTATCAATTTTATATGGCCAGTAAAAGTCTGGAAGGGCAAGTTAATTTAGAAAGGAGTTAGCCCCCTTGGCCAGTTAAAATAAAATCTTATTTCTATCCCTGAAAAAAATTAAGAGCCAATTTTTTGCCCCTGAAATCGCAAAAATACTTAAATTCACAAACCTTTTTTAAAATTATGTTATTTTGATTGATTAATGAATAGGGCTATCAAGACAGGTCGCTTAAGCCTTAGAAATGGTATTTATTTGTCTCTCTATGTCTAAATGATTGTCACTTAAGCCTTAGAAATGGTATTTATTTGTCTCTCTATGTCTAAATGATTGACCACTTTAACACTTTTGACTATTTCAATAGATCAGTTTGTATTGGTGGAGGAATCAAGAGTTCCCAGAGAGAACCACCAACCTTCAACAGCAAGACTACCAACCCCAGTCAATCGCAACTGCCAAAAGCAATTTCAAACTTACAATCTGAGTGTTGATAGGGTAGTGAACTATTTAGACCACTCTGACAACAAAGCCCCTCATAATGATTGTCATACTTGACATACCAAATTTTAAGTAACAATGGTAAATATCAAAATTTTGTAATAACAAAATGTAACATTAAGTCATGCAGAACCACACCTGGCATAGGTAAATCTTCGTCAGAATCATCAATCATGAGAGGTTTAGCTGCCTTGGATGACAGCAACTTAGTTTTTTTAACAGCTGGTTTTGTGAAAGCATCAGAGATGGATGGCTGTTTGGGATCTATGGATCAATGAAAATAAAGCAATGAAAAGAAATGATATGCAATAGATGTAGTACAAATATTTTTCATGCAGCATCATTTTTTGCCTTAATATGTATATATGAACAACAGACTTCAATAAAAATAAATGTTTCCCCTAGACTTATTCAGACAAAATAACCACCAGGGAGAGTTGATCTAGCCCCAATTGATGATGATGATGATAATAATGAACGACTGTTTAATGTCTAGTGGAAAATTAAAACTATAAGACAGGCAGGACTGCATACAATCTGCTGGATTGGACACCTGTTCAAGGGGTGTTCCAGAAAAATCATTGAAAACTGACATGTCAGCAACATTACAGAGGCTGATGCATACAAAGCAATTCAAGTTCATGGGATGTCAATTTTCATACATATTGACACCAGAAATAAATTCCAGATGTGCTCTCTGTAAATATTACAAAACTTAAGTTTTTACCACAATTTCAACCGCCAGGGATCAGTTTGGAATAAATATTATACCACATCATATTTTGTTGAAAGCCAAACACAAAATAAGACAAAATCTAGTAGATTCTTCAAATTGCTCATGTCAAGCCTACAGCTCATTTTCTATTGCATTGTAAACAAGAGTGCACATGCTGAAATGTCTTGCCTTCTTTACTAATCATTGATAATACAGATATTATGTTGATAGTCCTAAAAATAAAACTTTATTACAACTGTCAAATAAACTTAACATTAACCAAGAAAACTAAACATTGACAATGAACCATGAAAATGAGGTCAAGGTCAGATGAACCATGCCAGCCAGGCATGTACAGCTAACAATTCTACCATACAACAAATATAGTTGACCTATTGCTTATATTTTAAGAAAAACAGACCAAAACACAAAAACTTAACACTGAGCAATGAACTGTGAAAATGAGGTCAAGGTCAAATAAAACCTACGCGACTGACATATAGATAATAAAATATTTCCATACACCAAATATAGTTGACCTATTGCATATAGTATTAGAAAAAAAGACCAAAACTCAAAATCTTAACTTTGACCACTGAACCATGAAAATGAGGTCAAGGGCAAATGACACCTGCCAGCTAGACATGTACACCTTACAATCATTCCATACACCAAATATAGTAGACCTATTGCATTCATTATAAGAAAAACAGACCAAAACACAAAAACTTAACTATAACCACTGAACCATGAAAATGAGGTCAAGGTCAGATGACACATGCCAGTTGGACATGTATACCTTAGTCCTTCCATACACTGAATATACTTGACCTATTGCTTATAGTATCTGAGATATGGACTTGACCACCAAAACTTAACCATGAAATGAGGTCGAGGTCAAGTGAAAACTGTCTGACGGGCATGAGGACCTTGCAAGATACGCACATACCAAATATAGTTATCCTACTACTTATAATAAGAGAGAATTTAACATTACAAAAAATGTTAACTTTTTTTTCAAGTAGTCACTGAACCATGAAAATGAGGTCAAGGACATTGGACATGTGACTGACGGAAACTTCCTAACATGAGGCATCCATATACAAAGTATGAAGCATCCAGGTCTTCCACCTTCTAAAATATAAAGCTTTTAAGAAGTTAGCTAACGCCGCTGCCGCCGGATCACTATCCCTATGTCGAGCTTTCTGCGACAAAAGTTGCAGGCTTGACAAAAATGACACATTGCGTAATTAAATTATTTGCTCAATTTATTATCCAGACATACTGAACACAAACCTACATCTATTTGGCTCACAAGCTCTAACTTTAGACCAGAACAAGGATATTTTTGAAAAGTACAAAAATTCTGACTAAAGTGCAAGATTTTCTCACAAAAGAAAGTTTATACCATTTTTTTTTCATTTGTGGCACCTCAATCACAATAAAATGGCTTATTATATTAATCTTCATTGAAATCCGAGCAAAAGCATTTTTTGGGGCAAATTTGCTATTGTCGTACACCAGTTTTTGCTTTGGACCTATATATCAATTTTCTTTGAAATCTTCAGTTTTGGTATAAAATTTTAAAAACCTAAAGACCTATTTAGTTCTGAAGTTAACTTAAAAGAATAAAAAGAAACAAAAATTTCATGAAATATACTCAAGAAATCATTTCCCAAGTTTTTAAGAAAAGTTTACCCTTACTCTGACCCTGATGTGGACCAAATAGAAAAATGGGCCCAAAATCCAAAATCTAATTACATGTACATTATTAGATTCAGCATATTGAAATCAATCAAAGTTTACATTTGCACCCTAATTTAGACCCACTTGAAAACACGGCCCAAAATCAATATCTTTTTGGCCCCTTATTTCTATGCAGCAGAGGAGGTCATAACCCCCAAAATCAATCTCAACCTTCCTTTTGTGGTATGAAACCTTGTGGTAAAATTTCATATAGATCCATATACTTCTACTCAAGATTTTGTCTGGAAACAAAATGTCTTTGATCAATGGCGACGACGAAATCTCCACACAATTATATGGCTGAAAAATTTTGCAGTCTTTAACTTATATGCCAATTTTGGTTGCAATTCAAGCACAAATATATGTTTCACAAAATTTGTGATTTTTTTTTTTTTATCATTCCTTTTACATGTATTTACAGTGCATAAAATTTGTTGGAAATCTGTTGAGGAAATTTTGACTTTTG
This sequence comes from Mytilus californianus, assembly GCF_021869535.1. NCBI lineage: Eukaryota > Metazoa > Mollusca > Bivalvia > Mytilida > Mytilidae > Mytilus > Mytilus californianus. Next base: position 9,565,368 of record NW_026262582.1, read on the forward strand.
TACAACATAGAAATGCTGATTGATAGAGGGATAGACAGACAATAATAACTATAGAGCTCCACTGACTAATCTGGGGTCTTGAAAGAATGTACACATACATTTCTACAGGTCCATTAGGTCTAAAAAATATTTTAGAATTAAGCACATGATAAAAATGTCTATGGGTGTTGGAGTTTCTGAACATGTGCTTTTAAAGATTTTTTTCCCTTCAACAGCTCTTATCTTTACCCATCACATGATTTCTATGGAGAACTCACCTTTTTTTGCAGCAGGGGCTCTCTTCTTAGGAGGAGCTTTCGTTTTAGCAGCTGGTTTACTGACTGGATCCTTGTTCACCTGTAATTCGTTGTCGCTATCGCTGTCCAATGTTACTGGTTGAGATTCTAAAATTAAAAGTATTCACTATCAGCTCAAGACCACTTCAATCAAACAAGAGGCTCTCAAGAGCCTGAATCGCTCACCTGCATTTCAGAGAAGATTTTTAAATGTTAGCAAACTTGATGAACAAATTGTGTAAAATTGTCTTTAAAGGGCAATAACTCCTTAAGGGGTCAATTGACAATTTTGGTCATATTAACTTTTTTGTAGATCTTACTTTGCTGAACATTATTGCTGCTTACAGTTTATATATATCTATAATAATATTCAAAAAAACTGCAAAATTTTGTTAAAACTACCAATTTGGTGGCAGCAACCCAAGAATGGGTTGTTCGATTCGTCTGAAAATTTCAGAGCTGATAGATCTTGACCAACTGAACAATTTTACCACATGTCACAATAGCTCTAAAAGATTTAGTTTTTGAGATATAAGCCAAAAACTGCATTTGACCCTTATGTTCTATTTTTAGCCATGGCGACCATGTTTGTCGATGGATACAAACTTCGGATATAATTTATAAACAAGATACCCTAAGGAACATTTAGTTAAAAGTTGAGGGTAATTGGCCCAGTAGTTTCAGAGGAGAAAATTTTTAAATGTTAGCAAACTTGATGAACAAATTGTGTAAAATTGTCTTTAAAGGGCAAGAACTCCTTATGGGGTCAATTGACCATTTTGGTCATGTTGACTTATTTGTAGATCTTACTTTGCTAACATTATTGCTGTTACAGTTTATATATATCTATAATAATATTCAAGATAATAACCTAAAACTGCAAAATTTCCTTAAAATTACAAATTCAGGGGCAGCAACCCAACAACGGGTTGTCTGATTCGTCTGTAAATTTCAGGACAGATAGATCTTAACCTGATGAACATTTTAACTTATCGCCAAATTTGCTCTAAATGCTTTAGTTTCAGAGATATAAGCCAAAAACTGCATTTTACCCCTATGTTCAATTTTTAGCCATGTTGGTTGGCAGGCAGGGTCATCGGACACACTTTTTAAACAAAATACCCTAATGACGATTGTGACCAACTTTTGTTAAATTTGTCTCAGTAGTTTCAGAGGAGAAGATTTTTTGTAAAAGATTACAAAAATTTACGAAAAATTGTTAAAAATTGACTATAAAGGCAATAACTCCTTAAGGGGTCAACTGACCATTTTGGTCATGTTTTGACTTATTTGTAGATCTTACTTTGCTGAACATTATTGCTGTTTACAGTTTATCTCTATCTGTAATAATATTCAAGATAATAACCAAAAACTGCAAAATTTCCTTAAAATTACCAAATCAGGGGCAGCAACCCAACAACGGGTTGTCTGATTCATCTGAAAATTTCAGGGCAGATAGATCTTAACCTGATCAACATTTTTACCCCATGTCAGATTTTCTCTAAATGCTTTAGTTTCAGAGAATTAAGCCAAAAATTGCATTTTACCCCTATGTTCTATTTTTAGCCATGTCAGCCATGTTGGTTGGCAGGCGGGGTCACCAGACACATTTTTAAACTAGATACTCTAATGATGATTGTGGCCATGTTTGGTTAAATTTAGCCCAGTAGTTTCAGAAGATTTTTGTAAAAGTTGACGGACGACGGACTACGACGCTGGATGCCAAGTGATGAGAAAAGCTGGGCCAGATGAGCTAAAAAGTGCTTTCAACCCCCCCCCCCCCCCCCCCCCCCCTTTACATTTATATCTGAAAAAGCCCTAATTTGATTCTTATACTGAATTTCAAATGTAAAAAATGAGACAATGTACATTTTACAATTTTGTTATTGTGAACTTCTTAGATAAAACTTTGAATCAGACATGTAATAAAACTCTATTTACCTGTATCTTTCTTTGTTCCCATCATTTTATCCCAGGGATCTTCTTCATCTGATGAAATGGCAGGTTTAGGTTTAGGTTTGGAGATTTTTCTGTAAAGATAAAATCAAATCATGCTTTTTAAAAAAATATGAGAGATTGCGAAGCTTTCAGTCTGGTTACAGTATTATATTGATGATTCACCATTTGCAATTTTGTCGATGGACAAAATAAATATGGTTTTGGTCCATTCTATTATGAATTTTGATTAAATAATTTAGTGGTTACAACAAGTAAATTGTTGCCGAAAGGTATCTGAAGAAATCATCATAAAAACTTAATAGCCATAGCCATACTATGTGGTCAGTCAGGAAATCATGGACACATGATTGTTCTTGGCCTAGCCATAGCCATACTATGTGGTCGGTCAGGAAATCATGGACACATGATTGTTCCTGGCCTAGCCATAGCCATACTATGTGGTCGGTCAGGAAATCATGGACACACGACTGTTCTTGGCCTAGCCAGAGCAGTACTATGTGGTCGGTCAGGAAATCATGGACACATGATTGTTCTTGGCCTAGCCATAGCCATACTATGTGTGTCAGTCAGGAAATCATGGACACATGATTGTTCTTGGCTTAGCCATAGCCATACTATGTGTGTCGGTCAGGAAATCATGGACACATGAGTCCATAGCCATACTATGTGTGTCAGTCAGGAAATCATGGACACATGATTGTTCTTGGCTTAGCCATAGCCATACTATGTGTGTCGGTCAGGAAATCATGGACACATGATTGTTCTTGGCCTAGCCATAGCCATACTATGTGGTCGGTCAGGAGATCATGGACACATGAGTCCATAGCCATACTATGTGTGTCGGTCAGTAAACCATGAACACATGATTGTTCTTGGCCTTATCAATGTTCAAGTCCTTCAACGTATTGAAGTTTTCATTTTCAATAGCCAGTGCCTACGACAAACATTATCCACCACTCTTGAAATAACTGTCTCTAAAATTATGATTTCTGACAACAAAAAGTAAAGGTAAAATAGGAAAACAGAATCAAATGATATGACAAATCCTTGACAATTACACCATGACCTTTAAATCTTTATAACCTACTTCGGTGGTGGTTTAGCAGTGAGGTCATTATGACATTTAAATCTTTATAACCTACTTCGGTGGAGGTTTAGCAGTGAGGTCATCATGACCTTTAAATCTTAATAACCTACTTCGGTGGAGGTTTATCAGTGAAGTCATTACGACCTTTAAATCCTAATAACCTACTTCGGTGGAGGTTTAGCAGTGAAGTCATCATCATCGTCATCATCAGCACCAATATCATCGTCAGACATCTTCTCTGGCTCATATCCACCATTTTCTAAATTCGTTGGTTTAAAGTTATCATCATCGCCACTATCAGACTTTATTGCTTCATCGTCAGACTCTGATTTGAAGTGGGTCTGTGCTTTACGAGCTGAAAAAATAAAAACAGCATTAAAAACAAAATAAGAACTTTCTCTTCCTCGTCTTAAGTTAGAAAATGTAACTTTTCTATCATTGACAGTAAAATATAACAAATTGGTAGCTTTTTTTAAGGCCTATTCCATTAAAATAGATGTCCTTACAAATAATTTCAACAATACATTTATTTCCCACAAGAATTTTACCATTATCATTAAGCTTCTGCTAACAATTTATTTTTCTAGTGGCTACACCACTGTTTATGATAGTTGACACCTGTTTGTCATACATGCATGTTAACATATGATGCATATGAACTCTGACTATTAATTTCATAATTTTTGGTCTATATTTAAAAAAGTAACCCATTTAGTCTCTCTGTTAATTTTATTTTTTGAGATATTAAATACTTGAGTATTAAAGTATAAATAGTCATATTAAACAGCCTTCCAATCAAAACAAAAACAACATAAATGTGCTTTACATGTCTGTTTCATTGTACCATGTCAAAGAACAAAGACAAAACTTTCTAAATCATACCAGCAGCTCTTTTAGGCGTTCGGTTTTCAGGCTTTACAGTTTCTAAGAAGCTACCATCCATATCATCATCAGATATGTCTTCCTCCGAAACATCGGAATCATCTGACCATGGGTTTCTCTTCTTCCCTCCTTTCTTTTTCTTTGGTGATCCAGATGAGTCTAGATCTTTTGGCTTCCTTGGTGCTTTAAAAAAAAAAGAAGAAACATTTACGGCACTGCAAAGTATATCAGGAAATTTTTGTGGTTGGCTTTGTACCAGGAAATTGCCTTAATGCAAACATTTCACTATTTATTCAAAAGTACTAAACAAGGTACTAAAACAGGAATAATGAACACAGTGTTAATTTAACTAACCCTTCAATGGCCTTAACTGCAAATAAAACCAGACGCTAAAATAACATGATATACGGTTTATTGTAATTATTTATGTCGGTTAAAAGCTCATTAGAGCTTGTGTTATGTACTTGTTTGTATACTATGCCGTCTCTAAATTTAATATTTATTATTATTTATTATTATTATTGTAAACATTTATAAGTATTTTGAAACAATATTTATTAATCAGCTCAAGTTTGGTATATTCAGAATACGCCAAGAAATTGAAGATTTCTATGTATTAAATTATAAACAAGTTGAGCTGTGAACAATTGCTCAATAAGGATACCCAATCTATAAATATTCGGTAAACAAGAAGATGTCAATTACCCCCCACCCCTTTTTCAAGACAGTTGATATATTTTTACCTTTAAAATATGAGTTAAATTATCAACCCTTGTAAATGTAGGACAAATCAGTTTTCTTCTTACACATCTGCCTATGGTGTACTATGTTTATTTCAAACTCTTTGATATTTATTTTAAGTGCAATTGGAGTGTAGTTTAAAGGTGTTACAATAAATTGATTTCTGAATAAGAACAAACATTCTTCCCCTCTGGTATTATCAAAAACCCACAAAATGTAATACTTTAATCATTAATAAAAAATTCTGTAAAGCATAGGAAATGGCAATTGTTTGAAAACTGAGTTTCTTTTATTTAACTAAAAACAAAGTTTAATTCTTATATCAACAACAATTGTTACTTCTTAAGATGCTCTGTTATAATTCACCAATCAAATCTTCATTCCCTCTTGGATGGTGGATTTCTGGTCACTACCATTTCAAAATTTTTACTAACAATGAAATCTCATTTTCAAAATAAAATTTTACTTCAAAATTTCTGAATTGTACAACAGTGACCTAATTTTTCCATTTATCTATATTACAATTCATGATGTATGCACTGACAATATGTTATCTTTGAGCTGAAGTAACTTTTTCAAAAACAAAACAGATGCACAAACCATAAATCTTCTCGCACAGGTGTTGGGAAAAGGGAATAAATATATTGCAGAGGTCAGAGCATTCTATTTACCTCTTTTTTTCTTTTCCTTGGGAGCAGCTTTTTCTGCACTTGACAATTCATCCAGCACTTTATTGTCTTTGTCTTTTTTCTTCAGTCGATCAAACAAACTCATAGGTTCTGGTTCTTCTTCTTCCATCTCTTCCTTTTTAATAAATTCATCATTAAGGTTCTTCCCCTCTTTCTTTATCTGGAATTGAGACAATTTGTTTAGAAACAGCACACTCACCTTGGTACAAAAGATGCACTATGAATATCTGATCACAAATATTAATAACAAACCAATGTATTTTTCTAGCATAACATGAAGTATGTTTACACTTCAATTTCCCCAAATGTTTCATATCATTCATATCACTATTGCTTTCTATGCTAAATTCTTCAACTTCCACCATTCATAGCCATTTTGGCTTTACTTTAAATAAAGTGGCTGTCATTTTAAGAAAATTAAGCAGGACTTTTGCTGAAAAATTCATCATACCTTTAATTGAATAAGTGCACACATGTTCCTGGAAGTAAAGAAGTGCAAAAACAGGTACTTCTTATCTGAGAAACAGGCAAATTATGCCCTTCTCTTTCAATTTCATATCATTCAAAAACAAACATTTAGTAAGTGTACAGCAGTGATCTGAGGTCCTTGATCTTTCATTTCATACCAAAATTAACCAAATAATTGACATATTTTGAAAGTTACAGCTATGCATAGGAACAATCTTTTGAAACATGTACTATTTTTCTTAAATGTTCTTCCAAACTGGGTCCAATTAGTAGTTTTACATCTGATAAACAAAATACATCTAAGGGATCATAGATTTATTCTTACGAGGAAGCTCCGAGCATGCTCCGAGGATGCTCGGAGCTTTTTCAGTAGGCTCTTCTCTGCAGTTTATGTGAAAATAATTATCATGATCCATTAAGATGTCAATCAAATCTACACCACTTCTATAATAAGGAAAGTAGAGCATTATAGAGGAAGCTCAATTAACACCTGTGTAAACAACTGATCTATTCAAATACATTTTGCATGACATTTTACAAATTATAGAAAAGATAAGAAATTCTTCAACAGTACTGTGTAATGCTTGGAAAGAAATCTCAAGTCTCCACAAAAAAAGTGAAAGTCATATTACAAAAAATATACAATTATTATATTTATTAATCATTTCTTTTTTTATAATAAAAAAAATTCTCAAATCTTATAATTAGATGATATGATTTAAATATAGTTTATATTATATAATATGCTACATAAAAGTTATCAAGACACAAACAACAGTCAGGGGGCGATACTAAACAAGTTATTTTTTTTAGTTACTTAATATATATTAATAGGTATTTTTTGTTTTTTTTTAATTATTTGATATAAACTCAATAGTTATTTTAAATGTCAAAAGTGGACTAAATGTAGTTTTTAAGAATTTTGTCATCATTTCATTAAGTAAAATTAAGTATTTATCCAACTTGAGATGAGTATAGAGAGATTACTTTAAAAATAATGACAAAAATATTACTTTTATAAATTATTTTATACATCTTCGAAAAACTAAGCATACTTACAATTATTTAAGGAACATATGTAAATTTTTTTGATAAAGATTTCAAATTATAAATAACTTCGTCTTAATTAAATCACAAAGTTCCATCCATTTATATTTGTTCATATCTAAGATTTTAAAGGAAAATGTTATTTTAATAGCCCCAAGAGACCAATCTATGACCAAGAAGTGTGGCATCAGAAAGGCAATTAGTGTTTCAGGAGGATTTAAATAGTTTTATACTGCATGGGGAAAATAACCAGATGTGAAAATTTGGTAAAGCTTGTAAAACCTGTATGAATGGAGACCTATAGAAATAATATTAACAGAAGTTACTTATTCATGATATATAAGTAATATTTGAAACAACCTTGTTTTCAATGTAACTTGTATAAGTAATTCTGAAAATTACTTGTTTAAGTAATGCCCCTAACTATTAAAACAATGACATTTTTTTTTTTTTTATAAAATAGCAAAGTTAGTTTTTTATAAAAAAAATTATGGCTACTCTAAGAAAAGTTGAGGAGGTAATACCACCATTGTTTTCCCTCTAGTACGTCTCACTTTAATTGTCATTTTTTTTATAATTGTGCAGATTTGGTTTTATTTTAAATAAAGAAATACTTAGCATAATTATATAAGTGAAGTTTTATCCTGACCTGTACTTGAATGAAAATCTAATATAAAATTGTTTCCCCCTATCAGTCTTTGTTTAATTGGTATTTTTCCAAAAATATGTGCAGAATTTATCTATGTTTTAAATAAAGAAATACTTGACATGAGTAAAGTTTTTTCTTGTCCTGTACTATAGTAATAAAACAACATAATTTTTCAGTGCATATAAGAAAGAAGACATCACCAGAATTAACCAACCAAATTCTATCCCCTTTTTTTTTCTCTGTTTACAAGCTTTAGTAGTCATGTCCCCTAAAATTGCAAAAATATTTTATATAAAAAACTAACTTTGCTATTTTATAAAAAAAATACCATTGTTTAGTTAAGGGCATTACTTAAACTAGTAATTTTCAAAATAACCTATACAAGTTATATTGAAAACAAGGTTGTTTCAAATATTACTTATATATCATGAATAAGTAACTTCTGTTAATATTATTTCTATAGGTGTCCATTCATACAGGTTTTACAAGCTTTAACAAATTTTCACGTCTGGTTATTTTCCCCATGCAGTATAAAACTATTTAAATCCTCCTGAAACACTAATTGCCTTTCTGATGCCACACTTCTTGGTCATAGATTGGTCTCTTTGGGCTATTAAAATAACATTTTCCTTCAAAATCTTAGAGATGAACAAATATAAATGGATGGAACCTTGTGATTTAATTAAGACTTGAAGTTATTTACAATTTGAAATATTTATCAAAAACAATTACATATGTTCCTTAAATAATTGTAAGTATGCTTAGTTTTTCGAAGATGTATAAAATAATTTATAAAAGTAATATTTTTGTCATTATTTTTAAAGTAATCTCTCTATACTCATCTCAAGTTGGATAAATACTTAATTTCACTTAATGAAATGATATAAAAATTCTTAAAAACTACATTTAGTCCACTTTTGACATTTAAAATAACAATTGAGATTATATCAAATAATTAAAAAAAAACAAAAAATACCTATTAATATAAGTAACTAAAAAAAATAACTCGTTTAGTATCGCCCACTGACTGTTGTTTGTGTCTTGATAACTTTTATGTAGCATATTATATAATATAAACTATTTTTAAATCATATCATCTAATTATAAAATTTGAGATTTTTTTTTATTATAAAAAAAGAAATGATTATTTTAAAAATATAATAATTGTATATTTTTTGTTAAATGGCTTTCACTTTTTGTGGAGACATGAGATTTCTTTCCAAGCATTACACAGTACTGTTGAAGAATTTCTAATCTATTCTATAGTTTTGTAAAATTTCAGGCAAAATGTATTTGAATAGATTAGATGTTTACACAGGTGTTAATTGAGCTTCCTCTATAATGCTCTACTTTCCTTATTATAGAAGTGGTGTAGATTTGATTGACATCTTAATGGATCATGATAATTATTTTCACATAAACTGCAGAGAAGAGCCTACTGAAAAAGCTCTGAGCATCCTCCGAGCATGCTTGGAGCTTCCTCGTTAGAATAAATCTATGATCCCTAATTAAATATCAAAATAATAGTTTTTTACCTTGTCCCTGATCTTTTTTGCAGCAGCAGCTTGGACTTTATTACGGATGGCTGAGTCTATTTTCGGTACCACACGCCTACCCATCGGTGAAGGCATAGTCTGTAACTGCATTACTTTCCTAGGTTTCACCTTGCCTTTCACTTTCACCATTTTGTTAGAAGACATTACTTCATCTTCTCTTTCTTTCTGCTCTACTTCCTGTATTAGCAACAAGAATAGCAGATCAACAGTACTGTCAATTTTATTATGTTATTACTTTTTCTCATTTTCATCAAATTTAATCGGTACGATGCAGCTATATTTGGTCGAACATTTTTTATTCAATTTATTGTAAGTACCATCAATCATATATAGTTTCTTTCAGTCTGTAGGAACAAAACTGTTGGTAAAAACGCTGACAAACTTTTTTGTTCAGAAATTTTTGTGCATTTATTTTTGAAGTGTTGAACAGAAATTAGAAAATTCCAATGGCCATTTGCCAACCCCGTTGTATATCAATAATCCTAACGTCTTGTTTATATATTCTCATGTATAGGCTCTTGAATGTAAACTGAAAGACTAAATGATGATAACAATATAGGAATAGATGTCCATAGACATTGAAATCTTTTTTGCATTGCTGTATATTTACTTACATCTAGTGTTTTCAGGAACAATTCTAGATCATCCTCCCACAAATTCTTATCTGTTTTTAACTTTAACTTTTCTAGTTCTTCTTTCTGCAATAAAATTTCAAAATTTAAGAAATGACAATTCTTCTATACCAAAAAGAAACTACCCCAATAACAGACAATTCAAAATAAATAAAGAAATAGTCATTAATAACAGTTTATCTCCCTTCGCCCATTACCTATTAAAATCCTGAAGAAGTCTTTTTTATAGTTTAAGAATACAAAGTTTACCATAAAGAGGTTAATTGTTTCCTCTATGATAGGTTGCTTAGATATGGACCTTAATGCAAAACTTGACCAAAGCTACTCATGCCTAAAATGAATATTAAGAGGACCAATGTAAGTGTCGACCTTCGTCTATAAACATGATACTGGTGAGAAAAATTTCAATTCCTGAAAAAAAAAAGGACAATTTCATGGACATGCTGAAGGACAGATATAAACCAGTCCGCTCTTCCCTCCTTCAGAAAGGACAGATGTAAACCAGTCCCCCCCTCCCCTCCTTTAGAAAGGACAGATGTAAACCAGCCCCTCTCCCCTCCTTCAGAAAGGACAGATGTAAACCAGTCCCCTCTCCCCTCCTTCAGAAAGGACAGATGTAAACCAGTCCCCCCTCCCCTCCTTTAGAAAGGACAGATGTAAACCAGCCCCTCTCCCCTCCTTCAGAAAGGACATATGTAAACCAGCCCCCTCTCCCCTCCTTCAGAAAGGACAGATGTAAACCAGTCCCCTCTCCCCTCCTTCAGAAAGGACAGATGTAAACCAGTCCCTCTCCCCTCCTTCAGAAAGGACATATGTAAACCAGCCCCCTCTCCCCTCCTTCAGAAAGGACAGATGTTAACCAGTCCCCCCTCCCCTCCTTTAGAAAGGACAGATGTAAACCAGCCCCTCTCCCCTCCTTCAGAAAGGACAGATGTAAACCAGTCCCCCTTCCCCTCCTTTGGAAAGGACAGATGTAAACCAGTCCCCCTTCCCCTCTTTTAGAAAGGACAGATGTAAACCAGTCCCCTCTCCCCCTCCTTCAGAAAGGACAGATGTAAACCAGTCCCCTCTCCCCTCCTTCAGAAAGGACAGATGTAAAACAGTCCCCCTTCCCCTCCTTTAGAAAGGACAGATGTAAACCAGTCCCCCTTCCCCTCTTTTAGAAAGGACAGATGTAAACCAGTCCCCTCTCCCCCTCCTTCAGAAAGGACAGATGTAAACCAGTCTCCTCTCCCCTCCTTCAGAAAGGACAGATGTAAACCAGTCCCCTCTCCCCTTCTTTAGAGTGGCAGGTATAATAACTACCAAAGAATTCCAAGGCAACAGATTACTCCTTTACCTTGTTATCTCTCTGTTTTAGCAGTTCATCTTTCTTTTCTTTAGTCAGATTCCATAAAGGCATACCAAGAATGTAGTTAAAATCATGACTTGAGGTGGTTGAAACATCACTGTCTGCATCATCAATATCCTCATCTTCTGCCTACAATTTGAAATCTTTATGTTAGTCATATTTTGTGGATTCCTTATCATTCGTGGGATTCTGATTTTTGTGTCTTTCGTTGGTTAAAGCGAACCACAAATTTAAATGTTCAAGGTATTACAAATTTTCTATAGTCTTCTTTGCAGACTTTGGAAAAACAACGAAATACAATTTTTCCTCAATCAACAAAAATAACTGAAACCACATTTCCGTTATTAGTTGTGTTTAGTATATGTTTTTTAACTCTTAGATATGTTTTCTTTTTTTCAGGTCAGAAATTCGACCAAGATGAAACCAGATAATTGACAAGGTGATCCCCCAATACTATAATATAATCTTCTTCGTCAGGATTACTTGATTAAAGAGCTCTAAATAAATCTTACCTTTGATGATCTTCCTTGTAAATCTTTCCATGCTTTGAGTGGGTCTGTTCCCCATCAGGACTACTTGACTAAAGAGCTCTAAATAAATCTTACCTTTGATGACCTTCATTATGAATCTTTCCATGCTTTAACTGGGTCTGTTCCCCATCAGGACTACTTGATTAAAGAGCTCTAAATAAATCTAACCTTTGATGATCTTCCTTGTGAATCTTTCCATGCTTTAACTGGGTCTGTTCCCCATCAGGACTACTTGATTAAAGAGCTCTAAATAAATCTAACCTTTGATGATCTTCCTTGTGAATCTTTCCATGCTTTAACTGGGTCTGTTCCCCATCAGGACTACTTGACTATAGAGCTCTAAAGAAATCTTTCCTTTGATGATCTTCCTTGAGAATCTAACATGCTTTGACTGGGTCTGTTCCCTGTCAGGACTACTTGACTAAAGAGTTCTGAATAAATCTTACCTTTGATGATCTTCCTTGTGAATCTTTCCATGCTTTGACTGGGTCTGTTCCCCGTCGGGACTACTTGACTAAAAAGTTCTAAATAAATCTTACCTTTGATGATCTTCCTTGTGAATCTTTCCATGCTTTGACTGGGTCTGAATCATATCCTTTTCTTATCAATGTTTCAATCAAGGACTTCTTTGCCTTATTTTCTAAAAAAAAAAAAGTAAAAAAAAATCATTTTTCTGCTTGCAACCATAATTTGTTTACCATATACTTAAGGCTGAAATATATCCTAGGCCCAACAACCCATAAAAACTGATATGCAAGTGCCTTTAAAGAACCTCAAATAACTTTGTCTTAAACAAGTCACAGCAAATATGAATTAACAACAGTTTTTTCGAAATGGTTTTTTGTAGTGAACAGAATAAATACCTACAACAATTAAAGAACCTTAGTGAGCGTGCTCACATACCCCACGTCCTCACATTGTCATTGGAGAAATAAAATATGTGCAAGAAAAAAAAATTGTATAAGAAAAAAAAATTGAATCATAATTTCCTGTCAATATGCACATCTACATAGTATGTCCTTATTATCTACAAAGTTTCGTGAAATTATGTTGTGTGGTTTCAGAGGAGTTGCGATGACAAACTGTTGCAGAAGTACATTGAAGCAAATAAGTTCAAAGGGGCGTAACTCCTAGAAAAAAAATTGAACCGTAATTTCCTGTCGATATGCACATCTACATAGTATGTCCTTATTATCTAAAAAGGTTTCATGAAATTCTGTTGTGTGGTTTCAGAGGAGTTGCGATGACAAACTGTTGCAGTAGTACATTAAAACAAGTAAGTTCAAAGGGGCGTAACTCCTAGAAAAAAAATTGAACCGTAATTTCCTGTCGATATGCACAACTACATAGTATGTCCTTATTATCTAAAAAGGTTTCGTGAAATTCTGTTGTGTGGTTTGAGAGGAGTTGCGATGACAAGAAACAGGACTGACGGACTGACGGACGGACGGGTCAAAAACATTATACCCTCCGCAACTCGTTGCGTGGGGTATAATTATTTTGGGGGTTCAATACAGAGAATACTTTTTAAGACAAGAGAAATATATGCAGATTTTAACAACTAGACTGTACCAAATTTAACCAAAACCTCAGTTTATAAGGCCTAAAATAAACAGGTTAAAATTAAAAAGATTATTGTGGATTCATTATTATTCATGGGATACCAATTTTTTGGTGGATTTCATGGGTAAAGGTGAACGCTCAATGAAGTATATGTTTTCTATATGCTTATTTGTAGAATTTGGTAAAAACCATAAAATCAAGTATCCACGAAAATACAATGAATCCACAGTACTTTAAATCAAAAAGACATGCAAAGACTTAGAAAGTGGATCTTAATAAAAAAAACAAAAATTCTGTTAAGTTTTTTTTAGCTCTTACCCAGTTCAGTAAATTTGTAAAAAATCAAGGAAGTAAAGTTGCAGAAATCATTTTATTATCTTTTATTCCTTATCTGAGATTGAAGAAATAAAGGACTCAAACAGATTTTCGTAAAGTTTAATTGATACCCTATATAAGTTATAATTGGTATAGGAAAATTGTGGATGGTCAACACATCTACCTATACAAAGAAGGAAGGGCAAAGTCATTTTTTTTCTATGGGAAATCCTTAAGAACACAAAAACTAGAGGCTCTCAAGAGCCTGTGTCGCTCACCTGTATTTACTGATGCTTTGGAAATCATGTAAAATAAGGTTAAAATCATAATTAATAGTATTAGATATTAGACATGTTAGATATTATAATGATATCTAAGATAATAACAAAAAACTGCAAAATTTTTGTAAAATTACTAACTCAGGGTCAGCAACCCAACAACGGGTCGTCGGATTTGTCTGAAAATTTCAGGGCAGATAAATCTAAATCTGATGAACAATTTTGCCACCTGTCAGATTTGCTCTAAATGCTTTAGTTTCAGAGATATAAACCAAAAACTGCATTTTACCCCTATGTTCTATTTTTAGCCATGGCGGCCATCTTGGTTGGTTGGCGGGGTCATCGGACAATTTTTTTAAACTAGATACCCTAATAATGATTATGGCCAAGTATGGTTAAATTTGTATCAGTAGTTTCAGAGAAGAAGATTTTTGTAAAAGATTACAAAAATTTACAAAAAATTGTTAAAAATTGATTATTAAGGGCAATAACTCCTAAAGGGGTCGACTGACAATTTTGGTCATGACAACTTATTTGTAGATCTTACTTTGCTGAACATTATTACTGTTTACAGTTTATCTCTATCTATAATAATATTCAAGATAATAACCAAAAACTGCAAAATTTCCTTAAAATTACCAATTCAGGGGCAGCAACCCAACAACAGGTTGTCAGATTTGTCTGAAAATTTCAGGGCAGATAGATCTTGACCTGATAATCAGTTTTACCCTATGTCAGATTTCCTCTAAATGCTTTGGTTTTAGAGATATAAGCCAAAATCTACATTTTACCCCTATGTTCTATTTTTAGCCATGGCGGCCATCTTGGTTGGTTGGCGGGGTCACCGGACACATTTTTTAAACTAGATACCCTAATGATGATTGTGGCCAAGTTTGGTTAAATTTGGCCCAGTAGTTTCAGAGGAGAAGATTTTTGTAAAAAGCTAACGACGACGGACGACGGACGCCAAGTGATGAGAAAAGCTCAGTTGACCCTTCGGGTCAGGTGAGCTAAAAAATAGGAATTTTAAACATTTGAAAATTTTGTCTTCCATTTTTTCCAACTCTTACCAATGGTTATTGTTCCATCAATCTTTTCCAAGATAAACCTGGCAATATTGTCCAATTTTAGAGCTTCCGATTCCAGCATGCCTACCAAATAAGCTTTCCTCTTTTTATAAAATTCTAATCTCAGGTCAAAAAATTCTCTGAGGATCTCTTCTACATTATTGTATTTCTTTATACATCCAAGGTGATCAAACAAGACCTATAAAAAGAATATTATTATTCAATCAGTTAACAAAATTGCACCAAGAGATCATTCACTGTGGATTCATTTATTTTCTTGAATAACAATTTTCGTGGATTTGCCAAATTCTGTATACAAGCCTTTAGAAAATGTATTTCATTGAATATTAAAAATTTGTGGTTTCAGTTACCCATGAAATTCATGAAAATTTATATCCCAGGAATAATGATGAATCCACAGAATAATCTATCAAGCTAAACCAACCATTTATCATTGCGCTTGATTCATTTCATCATTAGGGCTATTCCAGAAAAAAATGTAGGGGGGGGGGGGGGTTGTTGGAAGGCACTTTATATGAATGATACATGGGTGATGGGTATCAGAGCAACTTTTCACACTATAATGCACTATGATTTTCAATTACAATTGTCTAGGTGGCGGGTGCTGAAACAAACTGCCTTCCAAACCCCCCCCCCCCCCCCCCCATACATTTTTTTTCTGGAATAGCCCTTAGCAGAAAACTCTTTTAATTGAACACATTATTTTTGATGTCATTTACACGCTTAGTGTGCAAATCAGATTTATACTTATTTGAACTGACAAGATCATTGGGGCTAATTGAAATTGAACAAGCAACTCTTATTCTTATGTACATTATTCAACCCTGCCTACAGAAATATGTTAATTTTATCACTAATCTTAAATCACAATATGGAAATAACTCATATTCCCGACTTGATACAGGTATTTCCTTATGTAGAAAATGGTAGATTAAACTTACCATTGATGTGACAGAAATAGTGCTTTGTAATTTGAAAAGTTTATGTAAGCCAGTCTCTTCAGCCTGAGCAAGTTTCTCCGGTGTCATTTTCACTATAAACTTCACAGTTGTATCTGTATGGTATTCTTTGTAATCCCTGAAAGTATGATGTGAATTAAAATTTTGTTATAAAGAATAAATCATCATGCATTTGCAAAAAAGGACCAATTGAAATTTTTAACATTTAAAAAAAAGTATTTTTAATGTCGTCGTCTATAAATTCTATCATCTTCAGGCAAGGTGAATACAGGTTCTGTTTTAACCCCTGATTATGAGACGTGTAGTTCTTCAAACCTACAATATAACCAGTGTTGTAGCTAGGATTTAAGGGCAGAGGTGACCAGATGAAGGGGATTATGCACCGTTTCTTGTTTGAGAAGGGACAACTTGTTCATGTTAATAGAAAAACAATTATAATAATGAATAGATAAATATGTGTTTTTGCTGGATTTCTAATACTTTTGGGTTATAAAGTTTTTTCCAGGAGTTAAAATGATTTTCTTTGCATTGAAAAGTATCTATTTTCCTTTCAGAAAACAAAAATGCATAGGGCAGAACTAAACGGCCAGAGGAGTGCTGCACCCCTCTATTTTGGGTTATTTAAGACACTAATTACCTAAGCGATCTTTAAAAAGATGTACACATATACATGTATATGATGTTCAAAGTTTAAACTTACGTAATACAAGGTGGTGTCTTCTCATTGCCATACAACATAACCTCTAAAACTTCTTCTTTGTAGTTCTGCGTCCATGTCCTAATTGGCAGCTCTGTGATTTCCACTGTCTGGTCGTCTACAATTGATATCTCACCACTGCATAAATATTTGTCGCCACTGATTTCTTCTATCGTTCCTTTGAAGTTTTTGTACCTTGGTATCTAGAAATATAAAAATATCAAATCTTAATCACTTAACATTTTAGAGGAGAGAATCTATTGGACAGGTTTGTTAGATTTATACTGTGTTTGGGGTTTCAATTCCATTGACTCCAAAGTTATTAAAATAATTTTCATTATTGCAATAGGATAGGTTTCACAAAATAAAAACGTGTTTAAAATTTTTATACCACTATTTGTATGCAGCTTCCAGAAATCGCAATAAATAATCGAACTAGTTTATCTATTTGTATAAATTGCATTAATAAAAGCAAGAAAAAATTTCTAAAATTACAGTACATGGCATGTAAATTGTCGTAGTCGAAACAAATGTGACCCTTTTCAATCTTCGATTACACTGTATACAGCGAATTGGGCTGCCAGTCATGATTTGATTAATTGAACGATTGTTGGTGTTGTAACGCCACTTTTAGTACTATTCTCTATATTGTAGGGGCAAGTTGTTATTGCTAAAGGAAGCCAGAGTGATCGAAGGGAACCACTGAACTTCAGCAGAAAAACTGGGATTCCTATAAAAAGGGTGGTCTGATTGCCCCATGTCAATTAAGGTCATGATTTGAATGAACTAACCTAAAGCTAAACATTTGCAATTAACTAAACTCTTACTTACAAATAATGTTACAGCCTACTCTACTGGAGTTCACACCCCGTTTGAGGGGGTTCCTCTTGCTCAATATTTAGTTTCTGTGATTGGGATAAATATCATAAATAATGGATTTCTCAAATAAATTAATGAAAATGTTACAGCAAAATATTCCAAATGGCTTTATTGGGACAAAATACACCATTCATGACATGCATTTCATGTAGTGAAATCTAATAATGACAAAGTGTTATAAGGTTTTACTTAGTCAGACAATAGTGATACAAAGATATTTCTTTGGCAGTCAAATCAGAAAATGAAACAAACCATTGGTATTGGGTCTTCATCGTACAGCAGTCTCTTACAGTTGGCCACAACCTCACGAACGTCGTAATTTGGTATCTTGGTGCTCCATCCTGTTCCAATTCCCTCTGCTCCATTAATCAGGACTGTGGGAACAACAGGACAATACCATACTGGTTCAATTTTCTGATTATCATCAAAATTGCTTTCTAAGAGAGCATCGTCATTTGGATGGAAGATAAGACGAGTCATTTGGCTGTAATAATAAATTTCTGAATTGAAATTCAAGTAAACAATTTTTTGAATCTTGTCTAAACATGAAAACACTTTGATCTAGTTCCGATCAGTTTTTAAATGTAAAGAAATTAATTAATGAAATGTTTTAATTTTCTAAAACATCAGTCAAGGATATAACTCTATAGGGTTATTAGAGAAAAATAACATATGCTTGTTATTGTGGACAAAAAAATCAAAGAACTGTGATAACATTTGTATGTTACATGTTTCAAAGGGACAATATACATCATTAGTTTTGTTAAAATGTATACAGGTTCTATTGATATTGCTACTGTCTTTATGTATACTTAACTATAGAAGGATATTACAGTTCATAGTTTGCCAATCATGCATATCACACCTATGTTATTACAGAACAAATATGCCTGTAATAACTAAAGGGTGTTATTATAGCTTCTCTACATCACTTCAAAGCATTTGCTCAGACATAGATCATGCTCAATTACAAATGATTTAAATTATTGTAAGAAGTAATGATCAGAGCATGTAATGAGGTTCTGCGCAAGCTTCCCAGTAATTCCCAAGTGTCTCATTTAATAAGTTACATGCCTTTAATAACTAAGCCTTGTTATTACAGCTAAGTTAATCACTTAAAAGCCTTGTCTCATTGATTTACCATGGTTAATGAAAAATGTGTTAATCTAAATTAATAGTTATCAAGGCTATGCATTTAGTTTCTGCGCAAAGTTTCAAGTATTCCCTAGAGCCCATTAAAAATAAAAATATTTATGATTTATTTTACAAATAACAAACATATGTTATTACAGATTTAGTAAATTTAAGGATTAAAGAGTAGACAATTCATAAAAGTATCTGTAATAACACATGCAAGTTATTTTCTGTAATAACCCTATAGAGATATATACCTGACTGAACATGATCACTACTTACAATCAAAGTACCAAGTGCATACTAAATGAAATAAATGGGGAATATGTCCATGGGACACAGATGATGACCCCGCTTGCATATAACATTATAAAGGGACATAACTCAAGAACAGTAAAAGTGACCCTACCTAAATTTGTACTTTGTATAAGTTTCATAAAATTTGGTAGAGGCAAACTCAAGTTAGAGAACAGAAACGACATTTGTAAAGGGGCATAACTCTAGAATGGTAAAAGTGACACCACCAAATTTCAAACTGGATCTGTGTTTTGTGGTAATAAGCATTGTGTACAAGATTCATAACATTTGGATGCGGCAAACTAAAGTTAGAGAACAGAAATGTCAGGTGATATGGAAGATCTTCTTTCTGTTGATTTGTCATGTAATGATCAAACATTTTTTGAAATATTGAAAATGAAGATTAGATCTTTGTCCATAAATTACAGCATAAATAAATCCAAGGAGGAAAAAAATTTCACCCTCAAACTTGAAAATAATATTTTACATTTAGAAACTATTATGAATCATTCTCCAAATGAGGAGGTTCAAAAATCTTTACTTGATAAAAAACTTGAACTAGAAAATTGTCGACAAAAGAAGGTTGAAGGTTTGCTGCTTAGATCCCGCTCTAACTGGCATGAGAATGGTGAAAAATGTTCAAATTATTTTTGTAAATTAGAAAACAAAAATTTTATAAAGAAAACAATAACAGAACTAATAGATGATAAAGGTCAACATATATCAGAGCAATCAAAAATTCTAACGGAACAACAAAATTTTTATAGAAATTTATACTCAAGCAAAAAATTAGATTGTGATGATTCATCATTTTTTAATCATAACATTAAGCTTACAGAAGAACAAAGAGATTTTTGTGAGGGAAATTTAACTTTTAAAGAGTGTGCTGATTCGTTAAAATTTATGACAAATGGTAAAAGTCCAGGTTCTGATGGGTACACAGTAGACTTTTATAAATTTTTTTGGAAAGATATTGGTCCTTTCATCTTTCGGTCTCTTCATTTTGGATACGAGGTTGGAAAATTTTCTGATTTTCAGTATCAAAGTGTAATTACATGCATTCCTAAGGAGGGGAAAGACAGACAGTATATAAGTAACTGGCGTCCTATTAGTCTTTTGAATACTGATATGAAAATAGCTTCTGCTGTTATAGCTAATAGACTTAAACCAGTTTTACCATTTGTCATAAGTGATACACAAAAAGGTTTCATCAAAGATAGATTTATGGGTGAGAACACACGCCTTTTATATGATTTAATGCACTATCTTGAAGAAAATAATAAGACGGATCTTTTATTACTTGTTGATTTTGAAAAGGCCTTTGATTCCTTAGAATGGTTATTTTTAAAAAATTCTTTAAAAAGTTTTAATTTTGGGCCTTCAGTTTGTAAATGGTTTGAAACTTTATACTCAGGGGCATCAAGTTGTGTTATAAATAATGGACATACTTCTAAGTTTTTTCAATTGGAAAGAGGCTGCAGACAAGGAGATCCTCTTTCACCCTATTTATTTATAATTGGTGTTGAATTACTATCTTTAAAATTAAAAGATAATCCTGAAATAAGGGGAATAACTGTAAATGATAATGAATCACTTTTAAGCCAGTATGCAGATGACACATTCCTTATGTTAGATGGAAGGGAAATATCGTTGAGGGAAACACTTTCATGTTTTGAATCTTTTTATAAAATTTCAGGTTTAAAAATAAATGCTTCAAAGACAAAAGCACTATGGGTTGGAAACAAAAAGTATTCAGATATGATTCTTTGTCCTGACTTAAAACTTCATTGGTCACATTCAAATTTTAAACTTTTGGGGATTGAATTTTCTTTAGATTTAAACTGTATCACAGAAATTAATTTTGCCAAGAAGATTAAAGAAGTCTCTGCAATCCTGAAGAGCTGGCAACATCGTAAACTAACATTATTGGGGAAAATTACAGTAGTTAAATCACTTGCTCTTTCGAAATTGGTACACTTAATGACTGCATTGCCAAACCTATCACAATCCAGGTTAACAGAGCTCACTTCATTATTTTATAATTTTATATGGAGTGGAAAACCAGACAGAATTAAGCGTAACACACTTATTGGTGATATTTCACAAGGTGGACTTAATATGGTACATCTTCATTCCTTTAATATCTATTTAAAAATTAGTTGGATAAAAAGACTGATGTCAAACCCAGTTGGTGGCTGGCAGCAGTTGCTACTTGCAGACCTTATACAGTATGGGGGTGAAAGGGTTTTACATCTACAGAAAGAAAAGCTGATTGAGATTTCTAAAAAATGTAAAAATCCTTTCTGGAAGGATGTTTTACTATGCTTTTCTATCGCAAAACCTAATACTGAGAATTCTGTCAGTGACATTTTATCATTAGATATTTTGAACTTTTCTTCTTTGGATGATTTCCCATATTATATTCAATGGAAACAAGGAGGTGTGCAGTCAGTAAGTGACCTAATTAATAAAGAAAATACGAATTTTTATAAATTTGAGCAATTTCAAGAAAGAGTAAAAATCAACAATTTTATCAAATATCATGGTCTGATTTCAAGAATCCCTCAGACTATGAAAAAATACCTTAAAGAGAACTGTTTAAAGCAAGATTTGGATAAGCCTGATAATGGTGATATTTTTTTAAAGAGAATTATAGGTAATGTGAAAGCCAAATTTGTATATAAAAATTTAGTAAATAAAGTTATTGAACTACCAACAGTCAAGTTTTCGAAATGGGAAGAACTGCTGATTATTGATACAACAGAATGGTCAGAATATTTCAGGATAACCAAAAAATCATGTAGAGATGTTTATTTAAGAACTTTTCAATACAAATTTTTGCATAGAATCATAGCAACTAATACCTTTTTATACAAAATTAAATTAAAAGACACCAAGATGTGTACTTTTTGTAAACTTGGTGAAGAAACTATTGAACACCTTTTTTTTGAATGCCCAATAACTTTTCAATTGTGGCAGTCTTTTTCAAATGCAGTAAAACTTTTTTTTGTAAACTTTGTTCTTAACAAAGAGAATGTGTTTCTTGGTTGCAAACATGAAAGTTTATTACTGAATCTGTTAGTCATAATTACAAAAAACTATATATACAAATGTAAATTAAATGAAACAAAACCAAATATGGTTGGGTTAAAGAATAGAATAAAGAAATACCAATTTCTTGAATATTATATTGCAAAGAAAAATAATAGAGTCCAAGTGTGTGAAAAATTTTGGTCTCCTTTACATGTAATATTTAATTAATTATTGTTTCATATAAGTGAGAGAATAAAATATCTACATATCATGAGCAAATATTTAGCCTTGATTTTTTTTTTGTTTTTTTTTTTTCTTTAAAATATTTTGTTTTTAAAATGTTAGTCAAGATACATCATGTACATATTGTAGCAAAACAAATGAGTGAAGAGTATTTGTATTGTATGAGAGAAAGTCAGAGAGCGAGAGAATATAATCAAATAAAATTTATATGTAACCTTAAATACTACATGTATAATTATAAAAATCAACTTGTCAGTGATATATATTGTATACTGAATTATTTTTTATATGTAACCCCTTGATACCCTTGTCAGGTGGTAGTGTAGGGGTACATGTATATTAAATCCTGACTATTGAAAAACAAATAAAAAAAAAAAAAGTTAGAGAACAGAAACAAAAAATTCAGCATTTATTTGATTTCTAAAGGGCATAACTCTAGAGTGGTAAAAGTGACGCCACCCAAATTCACACTTGATCTGTGTTTTGTTGTATTGAGCATTGTGCATAAGTTTCATAGTATTTGGTTGAGGCTAAGTTAAATTAGAGAATGGAAACCAATTTTGAGATGCACATACAAGGGTAAAACCCTTCCATTATGGCAGGGGCATAAAAACAGTTTACATGCATGCTAGCATCAGAGAAACAAGAAATGTTTCCAAACAAAAACTCCAAAAGTAACTAAAAATATACTCAATTACACATTATCTGAATACATTTTAAATTTGTAATTAATTACAGGTAATAACAATAACATTTTAAATCACTCCAGATCTGGTTTGTCATTCTAGTCATGTTGCAAATAATAGCAGATTACATTGACACTAATGGTATAGCATGCTCCTCTAAAATTTCAGAGTTGCATCAAAGTAGATAGACATGTAATTCTAAAAAAAAATGGGCAACATCTCCAACACAAAAGGATAACATTTTTTGGCCTTTTGAAGTCAATAGATAAATTTTAATTAAATTTTTTTTTTTATATTTCAAAAACCATTTGGGAGCTGGGAAGTATTTATGTCTGAAACAACCACTGAAGAACTTAAATATCCTTTAATCACCTGGACTTTCTGTACATGAGTTTATATACAGATAACATCATCATTCTATCTTCCATCCAGTATATTAGATATTAAATACCTTAATGCAGTAAAAATGTAACGGGGACTTGCTGCGTCCTTTCCACCATGTAATCTGGTACCAAACTGACCAATGGGCAACAAGAGATTCAAATTGTTGGAGCCAACAAAAGTCTGTGCCAAATTGATGATGGTGGACATGAGAGATTGCTAAAATTAAAAACAAATATTTCGTAATCAAAACTGAAACTTTTGACCAAGTTATAAAGATCTATATATCTGTGTGTGCAAGGCAAATATATACATGCACATCTATATATAATTTTTTTTTTAAAAAGTAGGTTTACAGAATTGTTCTACCATACTTCCATCTGATTTAACGTACAGTTTATGTAAATTAAACTGTGGTAGTCATCACTTGCCTGTTGAAGCCAGTAGTTTTTTTAATATTAATCGATCAGAAAGAATTTGTGACTTATAATGTTATAAAGAAGACTCAAATAAAGTTCACTACTTGTTTAATTGCAAATTTTTCAATGTTGAGAGAGGATTTCATCCAGAAGCTTTATATAAGATTAAAAATACTGTTACCTTTACTGAAATAATAAATAGTCAAAATAAATATGTTTTTTATTGGTTAGGCAAACTATTGTAATAGCTGTAGGCACTTTTTTTAGACTCCAACCACCAATAATATAAAATTTGAAGATAATGCAACCATTCACAACTTATTAATTTGAGTGCCTCCCATTCCCCAATGTTTTCTAAAACAGCCTGTATATCTTTTTAAGTAAACTATATTACCTTCCAACTACATACAATTTGCAAACATTTGTATACAGATTTGTTCATGCATCACAATGTTTAGCATGTTTCTGATTGTATCAAGTAAGGTCTTTTGTGTAATAAAGATTCAAAGTTGTTTTCAAACAGGATTGAGATTTTTGTTTAAAACTCATGTTTTAAGAGTATTCCCACAAAATAGAAAAATTAACAAAGAATGATTCCATAGTACACGGATGCCCCACTCGCACTATCATTTTCTATGTTCAGTGGACCGTGAAATTGGGGTCAAAACTCTAATTTAGCATTCAAATTAGAAAGATCATATCATAGGGAACATGTGTACTAAGTTTCAAGTTGATTGGACTTCAACTTCATCAAAAACTACTTTGACCAAAAACTTTAACCTGAAGCGGGACAGATGTACGGGCAAACAGACGCAGACCGAAAAACATAATGTCCCTAGGTGGGGCATAAAAACTACGTAAATATTCCAATTAGTACTAACTTCACCGTGATGGTAGGACGATTGTTCAGCTACTGAACCTGCCAGCTGGGCAACTTTCAATTCCTTGATAAGATTTCGTTTAAGACATGTGAAGATGACCTTTCTCTGACCTGGTTTCAGACCATCTACAAGTGAAGGAATGGAACGTTCGTTATCCATATTGCTGAAAAGGACCAGTTCTCTGTTGATGAACTCGTTGTAGGAGATATGTTTGGTTTCTTTACCATATAAGTACACCTGAAATGAAAAAAATACCATTTATTTACAGCTATCTGGCTGACGTATGATCAAGTACAACTAAAGTGTTAACATGTATTTACATATAATCTGACTGAGAATTTACAAGTACCACTAAAACAAAAACATGTTTACAGATAATCTCTCTTGAGAGTGTACAAATTCAACTGAAATGGAACAATATTTTAACTGTTAGTCTAGGTATGTTAAAGTACAACTGTACTACTACAAGTACAACTGAAATGAAAATATTTAAAAGGTAAAGCCTTACAAAAATTTCTAACTCAACAGTATAACAGTAATTCACAGTGCCCAGTCAAAGCAATATACTCATGTCAAATAAATTTCACTGCTTTGTACTAGATAGGAAGGGGCAGTCAATTTTTCAAAATGCTAACTCTGAAGGACATGTTGTAGGCAAAAGGAAGACTGTAAACCCACCTGGACTCAAAACTGTCTGCTTGGGAGCATGGGAGGTACTTTTTAAAGACCCGACCACCCCATAACATAAAATTTTCATTTATCTTATTCTTACAAAATTCAAAGGGAAATGCAACCACCCACAATTAATCAATTCCAACTAACCCAACAGTCCCTCTCACCAGGATCACTTTCGGTACAGCCCTTACTGTGGTGTAGTTAGTGGAAAAAAGCAAATACCAATTTTAAAGTATTTCAATTGGTCTTGCAGGCAGTTTAGCCCACTACTTTATGCACTTAAAGGGAAACACAAAACCATGATACCTCAAATGTGGTTGCATTGAAGTATTACCTCTGGTAGGCCCATTTCTAATCTTCGTTTTCTTTCAACCATAAAGTTTGTCAACCATTCTTTTCTTTCTTCAATTTTCTTCCTACTGAAAGCCTGAAATAGAAACAATTCCATTTACATTGATAAGCTGGAAAGTTATAATCAGTTCATCAGAATAATCAGAAAGCAAGCATCAATTGGATTTTTAATTATGGTAAGTTTTTAATCTATATGCAATTATTGTAGGAATTTAGTAACATCTTTTTCCTTAAGTAATACTTGTGCATATCATATATAGTATTGAAGAAGAACTACCCAAACATTCAGATGCATAGAGTACTGTAAATAAAAACATGTAGTATATGTACAAAACAATTTTTTTATCTCCAGCTCAGGCGTCTTTCAAAATACAACTGAAATTTTGATTGTGACATCACACACATGCACCAGATGTTTTATTGGAATTAGAACATGGCTATGTTTACATAGCAATCAAAGATTGTTATATTAGAATTACAAAGAAACATGTTGTCATACTATTAAAACTGTTACAAGACTGAGTGTCTGTCTGCATTTCGTTTTAATTTTCCAAAATTTTAATTATCATTATAGTGGAATCCCTTCTGTCTGTGCTGCTGGTGATATTGTGTATTAGGTAAAATAAAAATATATGTGTGATTCCAGTTACCCAAACCAATCCTAGTTTAAACACAACCCCCCCATAGAAATTTTTTTTCAATTCTGTAAAATCAATTTTGAAAGATCCCATTTTGTGGGATGTGATTTTCAATAATTAAATTCACAGACTTCTGTAATCAGAATTTCCATTAGAAGTATCCACTACAGCTAAAATGCAACAAATTCTTAACAGAATGCAACAAAATTAACTTCATACGTATCATGTCTGTTTATATTACAATCAAATATATAGAAAATAGCGAACTTCTCGTAGGGGCGTGTATAATATCGGAAGCGGACTCGGTGAACACACAACTTTTTTCCAGATTTTACAATCCAAAAAATTTTTTTTTTAATGACGACCTACCAATTTCATCTTTTTTGAGGATGTAACTGGAACTACACATATATTTTTATTTGGCCTTACCTGAATTTTTCAAATTCACAATGTAACATTAATAAAATTGTTCTAGTAATTGTTTAAGTCTTTTGAAGAGACAGGAAGATTAAAATTGATAAGTTTAAGGATAAATTTATAATTGCAATCCCATATTTAACCATCTAGATCTTCCATTATAAATGTTTTATTCTAAGTCAGATTTTATATAAAATGAAACAACTTTTGCCTCACATTCTTTGGTAATCTGTTTGGTTCAAACTGAACAGTATTTAGAAGTACTAAATCTTTTCTTTATTCAAAATGAACAATTTCTTAAAGGCATGCACAAAATCATAGGACAATTTGAAGAACTAGCAAAACAGGAGTTTCCCTACTTTTAGACACACATTACGCAAAATTTTGTGATGAAATAATACCGAAAGAAGATTTAATGAAATAAAAGTACACGTCATGAATTTGCTCACAAAATATTATCTGATTATTGGTTTTATGAGTTTACCAAAGCATAGCTAAAAAGATGCATGAATACATGCATTGGCTTTAATGTAAAGCACCATACATGCATTTGTGCCAATATTGACTACATGAATCAATAATTGTAGGTTGGTCATTCTACATGTGTATTCTTATGTTAATGATCATCTTGTTGTGTATTAAATCATGTCTATTACTAGAATTTGTTACAAACAAAAACAAAACTTGGTTTTGGAAGGTCAGAAACTTACCAGAAATTTTAATTTTCATGATTGGCAATAAAGTTGGGGGTAAAATATAAGGCTATAAGGTATTTTCAAACTATTTCAATTGGTCTTTGTGAAAATCAATGCTCAAATAAACAGGGGACATAACTTGTACATTGACAAGGGTTAACTACCATGTTTAGCTTACCAATGTGATAGAGGCATCATCTTCTGTACCCTGGTATTTAAATGGAATCTTATGTTTGTCCATATCAGAGAAATATTCTTTTGCTTCTTTAGCTGTGCTGGTTCCCAAACCTAGAAGTAATAAGATACTAGTTTGAAAATAGATGTAAGGACTGTTCCATTAAAAACATACAAAGTACCCAGACAAGGGACTTTGAATAAAATGGATATCCACATAGAGGTAATTTCAGAATATCACTTACATTTTCACTTTACAAAAAAGAAATTGACACCCACCCCTAGCTTATAAACCATGAATCTGAAAAACACTCATTATAATGAATAAAAAATGAACCATTAATTAATAAGATTTAAGAGGTTAAAAACCTTTGTAGTATTTGACTTTGTACGTGTGCCAATTATCTGTATCTCTTTTCCATTCCTCAAACTCTGGTAAACTGTAGAAAGATCTCTCCTCTTTCCCTTTTGTCACCTACAATATATACAAAACAGTTATTAGTTTTAGTCCTGTTTGGTTTCATTGGCTCTTCAACATTTGTATTTCAAATATTTTGGCCACTAGCATCCCTGAAGAGAGACATTGTTTTTTTAAATGCACATCTTGTGCAATAAATCTAGTACCAATAATGTTATTGTCATAGATAATATCATTGCATCAAGGTCATAGATAATACCATTGCATCAAGGTCATAGATAATATCATTGCATCAAGGTCATAGATAATATCATTGCATCAAGGTCATAGATAATACCATTGCATCAAGGTCATAGATAATACCATTGCATCAAGGTCATAGATAATATCATTGCATCAAGGTCATAGATAATATCATTGCATCAAGGTCATAGATAATATCATTGCATCAAGGTCATAGATAATATCATTGCATCAAGGTCATAGATAATATCATTGCATCTAGTAAGATAAGCTATTTTACAAGACAAGTGTTGCTGAAATGAACCCGAAGACATGCAGATGTTTAAATATTCTCTTTCTCATACTTCCGAGTCTTTAGTAGATTGGTAATCATACCACATCGTATCAGAATATAATTAGCTACACCAGATTCTTTAATCTTAAGACGAAATACATGAAGGTGGTCAGTATCCAACTTTCAATCAAACTACCTTTCACCAAACCTTTAATCTAATGAGGGACAAACAGACAGAAAGCACAATGTCCACCTACTATTGTAGCAAAGGCATAAAAATGTCAGATCTGATTTTTTTTTAACCAGGTCATGTGCAGACGACCTTCAGACTTTTACTTAAAATAATAACTAGTACAATCATACCTTGACAATTGGAGTAATAAACTCCTCCACAACATTATTCTTCAAGAGATTTGGCCAGAAATGGTGTACAAAGTTAATTAAAAGGCCTTTTATATGGGATCCATCCTGATCCTGATCTGTCATAATCATGATCTTGCCGTATCTAAGTGTCTTTAACTTGTCAGGACTATCATATTTCTCTTTGAACTGAAGTCCCATGATCTTGATTACATTGTTGATCTCAGCATTGTCCATAATCTATGAATATATATTATTTAAAAAACTGTATATATGACCTGACTAATTTTGCCCTGAATCTAGAAAATTTTATTCAATACTATCTCTAGTAACTCAAATTTATTTTATTTAAATACAATGAAATGCTACTTAAAAGATGACTTTGATATCATGCATGCAGTTTGATTTTAAGTGACTCTTTGAAATATAGATGATGATGGACGGCTGCTTAACTTCCATTGGCAAATTAAATGCATATTCAGGGCAAGAACATATTATCATGAGCTGGATTTTTAATTGGAACTTTGACAAGGTTACAGTCTGATGGAAGACATGTCACAAGACATATTATTCTGTCTTCAAGCAGTCCAGTCTTTGCTCTTACTCCTAAATATTATAATACTTAGCAGAGAAGCAGCAAATACCAACTATCAAGTCTTTCATTTGACCTGGGAGAGATCGAACCAGACTTCCTGCACTCAAGGGAAGCACACTTTGACGAGACTAACAAGCGGTTTCATAATAAGATTGATAGATTGGTGTTTGCCTTACACTGCCTCAGCAAAAAAGGCTATATCCCAGTGATTATTAATAAGAATATTAGAAGTACTTTAGTGGCATTAAATACAAGACAATAAGATATCATACCTGTTTGTGAGTAGCTTCCCTGACATTGAGCAGTTTACCCCTCAATGGAAATACGCCATACTTGTCACGCCCCACTACACCAAGACCAGCCACAGCTAAGGTCTTGGCTGAATCTCCTTCAGTCAGAATAAGAGTACAGTCTTTTGAATTTTTTGTTCCTGCATCATTAGCATCATCCAGTTTTGGGATGCCTTTTAATTTTGAATGTTTTGAACTGTGGCATTTCTTGTTTAATTGAGATTGAGCTTTGAACTTCATCCAGCTTAGAATACTTTCAACAATACCACACTTGCTAACCTATAAAATATAGAGTATTACTGTACATGAGCTCACAGTGATAACCTATAAAGTATAAATAGTATTACTGTACATGAGCTCACAGTGATAACCTATAAAGTATAGAGAGTATTACTGTACATGAGCTCACAGTGATAACCTATAAAGTATAGATAGTATTACTGTACATGAGCTCACAGTGATAACCTATAAAGTATAGAGAGTATTACTGTACATGAGCTCACAGTGATAACCTATAAAGTATAGATAGTATTACTGTACATGAGCTCACAGTGATAACCTATAAAGTATAGAGAGTATTACTGTACATGAGCTCACAGTGATAACCTATAAAGTATAGATAGTATTACTGTACATGAGCTCACAGTGATAACCTATAAAGTATAGAGAGTATTACTGTACATGAGCTCACAGTGATAACCTATAAAGTATAGATAGTATTACTGTACATGAGCTCACAGTGATAACCTATAAAGTATAGAGAGTATTACTGTACATGAGCTCACAGTGATCACAATTCTCAACTAAAAATGA
This sequence comes from Mytilus californianus, assembly GCF_021869535.1. Lineage (NCBI taxonomy): Eukaryota > Metazoa > Mollusca > Bivalvia > Mytilida > Mytilidae > Mytilus > Mytilus californianus. The sequence goes on from NW_026262582.1 coordinate 9,596,030, forward strand.
AATTTTGTGTGCAACGAACACACACTACTGAAAATTCTTTCAAGATGGAGAAAATCCTCTCTACTAATTTGTTCTTATACAATCAACAAACCTTTCTTAACTATAGTTTTGTGTGTAGGCGGGAAAAGGGGGAAATAAGCAGTGGCAGACTCAGGTGGTTTTTTTTTTAACTTGTTACAGTCTGTGCTCTTTTTTCCATAACAGACAATTAACCCTCTACCCCTGGTTGTTTTAGTAGTACTGACCTGTAGGACAAGAAGTTCAGTTTAACGAAAAACCATTTTCTATTTCTACTAAGGGCTATTCCAAAAAAAATGTATGGGGGGGGTTGGAAGGCACTTAATATTAATAATACATGGGTGATGGGTATCAGAGCAACTTTTCACACTGTAATGCACTATGATTCTCAATTACAATTGTCTGGGTGGCGGGTGCTGAAACAAACTGCCTTCCAACCCCCCCATACATTGTTTTCTGGAATAGCCCTAATTACAAATGGATTTCAAATGTGAATTATTAGTTTTTCTGCTCTTTGGTCGGGTTGTTGTCTCTTTGACACATTCCCCATTTCCATTCTCAATTTTATTTCCACCCATGAATCACCTTTTGAATTAATTTTAGGTGGATTTAATTTGTACTTGTATATATTTGTACTTTCATAACTGTGTAACAAATTTCTCATTGAATAAGCACTTTGATCCAAAATTCCAAATTTGTTTTATTAGTTAAAGGTTCGAGACTTATTTGTATGCTTTACATACATGTATCACCTTTTGAATTAATATTAGGTGAAGTTGTACTTGAAGTATATACATGCACTTTCATACCTGTGTGATGAATTTTTCATTTAATAAGCACTTTGATCCAAAACTTTTGGCTTGCAATGTCATATTTTCCTTTGTTTGTGAGTCAAACGTTGGATTTTCTATTAAACAGTTTACAAATATCCACAAGTGATTTTTAACCTGAAAGACAAAAAACATCCTGTTTGGGTATTCATACAAGTTCAAATATATTCAAAAATAAAGAAAAAACAAGATGGCTATATACTTTCAAAGACATTTTTGCATTTGCCAAAATTACTACAAAATACAAAATGAAGTAACAATGAAAACTGAAATTTTTCAAACTGGGTTATATTATTTGTGTCAGTCAAAATTAAATTTAGAATTGCTTTTTATAAAGCTTACATGTCTTATTTTTTGGGTCTAATAAAATAGTGACTGAATTAAAACATGAGAACACAAGACAGTTTTACATAACTCACATATTTTACTTCATCAGCTGTCAGATCAATTCGGTTTTGCTTTTCAACATTTGGAGTGGACATATAAATGTTTTGTCATTAGTACTAATGTGTTAATCATTGATAAAAAAAGAATGTTTTCAATATTTACACAAATCAAGAAATAGACAAAATGCCCGCTAACACGAAATCTGTTTAAAAACTTGAATTTGGTATAATATTCTAAAAAGATCACATCATAACGAACATAGGTAATAAGTTTAAAATTGATGTGACCACAACTTCATTAAAGCAAACATTTTACCTGTCTTAAAACAAAACTTTAAACATGATAAGCAAACTCTGGGTCAAAACCCTAATTTGGCATACATATAATCTAAAAAATTCTATAATGAACATATGTACAAAGTTTCAAGTTGATGTGACCACAACTTCCTTGTAAATTACCTTAAACCAAAACTTTAACCTGATACAGGACAAACATATGGCAGACTCTAAACATAAATCCTGTCCTACCATTGTAGGTGGGACATACAGATTTGAGTAGATATAGATATTTTGCCTATTACGCGCTAGAAGAAGAGTAAAAAGCAACACCCTCAGATGTTGTAATGTGTAAAAGTAAACACGTAAATTGCATTTGGTTTTGAACTGTAAACTTAACCGTGTGCTCTAATACATTTATCATCTCCTATTCTCACATACCTGGAAAGGTTTAATGGCGACACCACCTTTGTTCTTTTTCTTTACAATTTCTATCAGCTTAGTAACCACATGGTCTGCTACATAATCAACGTGCCTTCCTCCCTAGAAAAATAATAGTACTGACATGTTCAATTCATATTAGATATCTAAATATATAGAACCTATTCCGGTGTCAACTATGTCATGGACCTACTTGCAAGAGATTAGAAGTATTTACACTTACTAAAAACGAATCTTTAAACCTATTGACAAAATGTGTGTAGTTACAAGAAAACAATGTGTGATTTTGCATGCTTGAGGTTTGCTTTATCCCTGATAATTGGAATCTGAAATGATTGTTATATCAATGGGAGATTTCGTGCTATATAAATTGATCAACCTATGGCTTTCATGTGGAAAGTGCCTAATCCATAAGGAATAAGACTCATTGTTTAACCATGTCTGTGACAGAAGCTCACAGGAATTGACACTGACCATGGCTTCCCTGGCAATAAAACTAGTTGTGTTTTTAGAACTGATTTTGTGTAGGAAAAGAAAGTTGAAATATTCCCTACCAGATATATTTTTACAGTTAGATAAAAGAAACATTAAAGGAGAAATTGGGAAAAAGGTAAGTAATTCAGATTTACAGCATAATTAAACAAGACCCTGTATAGATAAATTTTTCTCTAATTTTCACATTTCCCAACCGATTGTGAAAAAATTGTTCTCCTCAAAAGTGAAATATCTGTTCTTGGCAAATGATTGGTCGAAATTTAATTATGACATTAAATTTTCTTGGTTTCTTCTAAATTCCCGATTGTGACGTCATGAAAAAAGGCAACCATGCCTGATGACGTCACATATAAAGAACACAAATCTTTGAAAAGGAAGGATACAAATCATAAGAGAAACAGATTCCACCACTATAACTCGTGTATTACGATATTTCTCCACTCTCAATAGTTAAATTTTAATATTTAAAGAACTCGGCAAGCCTCACACTTTAAATATTGAAATTGAACGGTCTCAAGTGGAGAAATATCGTAATACACTTATGGCAATGGTGGAATCTATATGTACACTATAGAGAGAGAGAGAGGAGAGAAAAATGTAAAATCATTGAATATATACCAAGATTCTCTGTTTAAAATGATAAAATAATTACTTTGTTTTTTTGCACATTCTTGTACTTATAATTTGTTTATATAACCCAGGAGTTCATTGCAATGCCATATGTTTCAACGCCCACATTTCTCAACTGTAAATAATTAAGAAGGTTTTGAACCAGACACATACCTTTGTTGTGGCAATACTGTTGACAAAGCTCACTTGCTGAAAGCCTTTTTCACTCAGTGTAACTGCTATCTCCCATCTATCATTAGGAATTTCGTGGCATATTTTAAGCGGCATATTATTATCATCCACTTTGTCCTTGGTATACAAGTCCACATAGTCCTTGAAGTTCTTAACCTACAATGAATAAGACATTTGTTTGTAGCTAGAAGTTCTTAACCTACAATGAATAAGACATTTGTTTGTAGCTAGAAGTTTTTAACCTACAATAAGACATTTGTTTGTAGCTAGAAGTTCTTAACCTACAATGAATAAGACATTTGTTTGTAGCTAGAAGTTCTTAACCTACAATAAGACATTTGTTTGTAGCTAGAAGTTCTTAACCTACAATAAGACATTTGTTTGTAGCTATTTCAGCTGTGAATGTGAATTCTTTATTAATCAATGGTACCAATTTTTATGGATTTCTTGGGTATAGAGGAACCTGAATTTTAAATGCTTAATCAAGTATAAATTTTCTATAAGCTTGTATGCAAACTTTGCCAAAACCACAAATTAACACCCACGAAAATATAGGAATCCACAGTCCTGTAAATTCAGAAATTATTGCGATGTTTTTATTATTGCGAAAAATGTGACAGGGTTATAATCGCAATAATTTAAACTCGCATTTTGAAATATTTTGATATGAATTAAACAGGATTGTTCTCAATATCGCAAAAATTAGAATCGCATTTTAGTCTAAAATGACAAAATCGCAATAATAAATGCACGCAATAATTTCTGAATTTACAGTATATAAAAACATGTCAGTGATGAAACACAATTGCTCAAGTCGAACTTCGATAAAGTATATAAGCTAAAATCACCAGAATAAAGTTGTTGCACAAGAGAAATATTGATTTTAAATACATACTTAGAAAATAATATATATTTGATAAATACTGTATAAACTGGAACTTCGATAATGTATATAAGCAGTCTTCACGATAAACTTTTATATCTACAGGCCCTGTAGCAAAATTTTTGGAACATTTTTAGTTAAGATTCTGTTGGCCTGTCGAGATGACTTTTACAGGCCCAAAAGCAATTTTACAAGCCTGGGCTGCTGGGCTTGTGGTTAAGCGTGAAGACTGTATAATAAGCTAAAATCACCAGAATCAATTTGTTGCACAAGAAAAATATTGATTTTAAATTCATATTTAGAAAAAAAATATATTTTATAAAATATAAACAGTAACTTCGATAATGTATATAAGTTAAATTCACTAGATTCAAGCTGTTGCACCAGAGAAATATTGATTTAAATACAAATTTTTTTTGACTAGACTGACAAGCTGAGCCAGATTTTTAAAGTGCTAGTTTACAATGTTTCAGTCTGCAAGAAGACAAGTCACCCTTCTCTGACACATTATTCTGACTCTTGGTCAACTGATCTTTGCTCTTACCCCTAAATGCTGCCTCCTTAGCAGATAAGCAGTATGAAATACACTCTCATTGAATTACTGCTACTGAGAGAACTTTTTTTCCAACTCCTGAGGGGATACTTACAGGTAACTTTTTGCCATTTAGGAACACTTTCACTCCTTTTGAAGCTGCTGCAATATCATATGCTCTTCTTGTAAATAAATCCACTGTATCTTTATCCAACGATGTCATCTTGAATTTTTTCAGGTCAGGGTAAAAAGTAACACTTGTAAAATCTTCATTTTTAGAATCTGTAATAGTAGGTTCTTTTGTTTTCCCCATGTTGTCTATCCACGTCTAAAAATTGGGAGAAAAAGAGAAGAAAATTGATTTTAAATAGAAGGATAATTTTTAATATCAGTCTTTCATTTTCTATGAAAACTCTAATTCCAGGATTTCAGAATGTATTTTTAATGCAAGTCCTCAACACCTATTTCTGATGTGTTTGGTTTATAGGCAATTCTAAGTTAGTTACAATACTTCATCCTTTCATTAAAACTGTGCAGTGTATTGGAAACTGAATAAATTAGAAAACGTCCAATCAGCAAAAGGCCTACCTGTTTAAATGCTTTGTGGTAGTCCTTTGATGATGTTTCTACAATGAACTTTGTACTAAAGATATTACACAGCTTAGCACCATACCCATTACGACCACCTATCAAAAAAAAGATATATTGTAAGTTTTATTATGGTACTGAAAGTCTATAAAGATAACATCAAAATGTTACCATTTACAGCATCAATAAGCATATTAAAGACAGAAAGACATACTGAGGGAAAAACAGAGATAGAAAACCAGTACTCCCCTCTCTTTTTGGAGCAGGGGTGTAATAATTATTCAAAAATAGTGGTTTTTTTTGTCATATGAGTAGACTATAAATCTTATTTCCACTGGATTATTCAGTCAAATATGTAATAAGATTGATTAGTGAAAAAGGTCAGAACATTTGAAATTACAAATGTACCATCATGCATGCATGAATTACCAGATGTGTTGTGTAAATCGGGATCAGACTTCAGAGATAATACATATTCTTAATGCTGGCAATATCCCCCTCCCAAATAAAACAACAAAAATCTTATCAACCTCTTTCTTTAATGACTGATACAGGACACAGATGTATATATTTTGTGGCCTAAAGATTAAGTTAGCACAACATACAATAATTAATGTATTATAAAACTATGATGTCTTTATGTTTAAAACATACAATATATGACAAAGTTGTAAATCTGAAGGATACTATCATCATCGGTCATTTCATTTTAGAGTCATTCACCCAATAAAACCAGACTTGACCCCTTCACATGGACTAAAACTTACCTGTAACCTTTTTCTCTGTGTCGTCATAGTTACTGGAGGTAAGAAGATGACCAAAGATCATTGTAGGTACGAACATCTTTTCTGTCTTGTGTTCAACAACAGGAATACCTTTACCATTATTCCAGATTTTTATTTTATTGTTTTCTCTGAAAATAAAAGATAAAATAAAACTATTTATTTGTGGGTAATTAGAACATCTACTATGAAAATTGAAAATAACATTTTCATGACTGTTTTTTTTTTTTACACAAATCTGTTTTATGGGGAGAAAATTTGATTCTTTGATTCTAAAACTTTATCATGCAAGTTGCATTAAACTTTCTCAAGTAGTTGTTATTGATAAAAGGGTCAATATGAATATCAATAACTTAAGTACATCAGACTTCAGCTACATTCAACCTTTCCTCAACTATTTTTCAGTCATAGTAACTGTGAGTACTCTCAGATCTGTACTGAGCTCTTCAGCGCTTTTAGTAGTTTTTTGTGCTTTGTATTCATGTAATGAGTCTAGCCCTTTTCAACTAATTTTATTGGGCACACGTAAACATGTTTAACCCTGCCAGGTGCCTGTAATTCGGTGGCTGTCATTTGTAGGTGTATATCATACTTGTTTATCATTTGATGTTTTGTACATCAATAAGGCCAATAGATTTCTTATTTTGAATTGTTTTACATTTAAATTTGATATGCAGTACGGGTATTGCTCATTGTTGAAAGTCTTACAGTGACATATACAGATATAGTTGCTAACTTCTTTGTCATTTGGTTTCTGGTGGAGAGTTGTCTCATCAGAAATCATACCACATCCTTTTTTTTTATACTCATAAAAGTCCAGTTTATGTGGATGCAGTGATATAGGGAACATACAATATTGGAATAAGAGGCTGTTCTGCTCAGGAGGTAAGAGTAAACATATTGTGGATTCATTTACTTTTGTGGGTACCAATAATTGTGGAATGAAAAAAAAAGATATTTTCATGGATACAGGATTTCGTGGTTTTCACAAATTCTGCATACAAATAAATTGCTTCGCAGAGCGCAGAGGTCCAACCCTGAACAGTTGGGGCAAAAATGGACACAATACTCACGCATGATACAGGTCTGAATTTGGATTGTAATTAAATATTTGACACACAATAGGTTTCTGACACAGAATAACTGTAGCCAAAGAACTTAGAATTGGTTACATGATTTGAATTTATATTCAATTTTTTGCTTTTTTGCAATACACTATGCTGTTGCTAATTGACCCCTCCCCCCCCCCCAAAAAAAGTAAAATTTTTACCCCCCCCTTTTTTTTTTGAAAAAAAAAAAAAATTTGAAATTTTCTTTTTAATTTCTGAAATCTGAGATGAGAAAAAATGTCCCCCTATCACAATTTCTTTTTTACCCCCCCCCCCCCCCTTTCCAAAAAAAAAATTCTTTCCCTCAAGATATAGTCATAATCTCAATTCAAATTTCCAATGGAGTTTGCAACCATAACTACCCATTTAAAATTAAATACATCATAAAAGTCTTAAAATAGAAAATGACATACATAATCATGGCTAAAATTAATATTCCTTAATCAGCATTTTTAAATAGTAACTTCTAAAAATAAATTGACAGCTAATCACCTCAAGACAATACAACATTTCTTTATACATAATTTAAAGAAGTGTAAGGGAGGTAATCCAAACATAACATTGTACTTTTTTTTAATTGTCCATTAACCAGGAAACCCTTGTTTTTCCCCCTTTTTTGCCCCTAATTCCTAAATGGTTTGAGCCATAACCCCCCAAAGCCAATCCTAACCATCCCTTTCTGGTATGGAAACTTGTGGAATAATTTCAGAGAGATCCATACACCGTTCCACAAGTTAATGTCTTGAAATTAGAAAAATGCTTATTTGGGCCCCTAATTCCTAAACTGTTAGGACTAAAACCCCCAAAAACAATCCCAACCTTCCTTTTGTGGTCATAAAAACCTTGTGTTTAAATTTCATAGATTTCTATTTACATTTACTAGAGTTATTGTCCGGAAACCAAATGTCTTCGAACGACGCTGACGTGATACCAATATACAACCGCATTTTGCGGTCGTATAAAAATATTTGTATTTCATTGAACACTTTAATTCTTGGTTTCATGAATCCATATCCACGAAATTTTACCTCACAAATAATAATGAATAGACAGTACATATAATTTGGTCATTTTCTTCTTGGAATTATTACTTACGAATCAATTTCAATCTTTATACAATTCATTGTAGGATCTCTCTGTTTATTATCAGCAGCATTTACTGAAAAAAAACCAAACAAACATGATAAAACATGAATAACATTCCTGCAAAAATAATATTCAACAGGTTAAGGGAGACAATTCTTTTAAATCGATAATATGTTTGCAACTGACAGTTTCATCAAGGTTGTGCATTCATGTGAAACAGAATGAAAGTATTCTGTGTCACTAAGAAGCTTCTAATGTATTTAATAAAATGGTTGACACCAATGTGCCACTGATTTTTCAGTTTGTTGTTTGCTTTGCGTCCAGTGGCAAATAGTTCATGCAGTTTCAGGACGAGTGTTTTTTCAGAGTTTTGTTCTTTATTTCTACCTTAAAAGAAATCAGCATAGTGTTTGAATATATGTCAACAATAACATCATTGTTTTGGATTTACTTATCGGCAAAATATAGAACATGTTTAACTCCGCCCCATTCTATATGTGCCTGTCTCTCGTCAGGAGCCTGTAACTCAGTGGTTGTCGTTTGTTGCTGTATATCATATTTGTTTTTCTTGTATTGTTTTGTACATAAATCAGGCCGTTAGTTTTCTCATTTGAATGGATTTACATTTGTCTTTTCTGGGTTTTTTACAGCTTACTCTGCTGTATAGGTTTTGCTCATTGTTGAAGGCTGTACAGTGACCTATAGTTGTTTACTTCTACGTCATTTGGTCTTTGGTGGAGAGCTGTCTCATTGGCAATCATACCACATATTCTTATTCTTATATTTGTGTTAATTAGTTCAAAAGTTTATTGTGAAAATTAAGATAGGAGATGATCATATTTCCTATCCTACAATGGAGACAATGGCAAAGTTATATCTAAGTTTTTTTATATTAACTACAAAAATTTACAAGTAAAAAAGACTTGTTAAAAAAAACTAAAGCATAAGTTTTCTAGAGTACAATAAATAAGTAACAATTACAGAAAATATACCTAAAATCTCATCAAATATTTTGTAAAGTCCAGGTACAAATGTAATCTCTCTATTGACCATATGACCTTCTTCGTCATCATACACCCACATTGCCTGTAATAAATTTGATCAAAAGTTAAAATCATAAAGTGCAATAAATGAGTATGGCCACGAAGGCCTTAAATTGGCCCTAAAAATCAAACTTAATAATACTATGTGTAAAAACCTATATTTACTATCTTAAATATGTAATTTAGATAAACTCTAGGCTTCTGTTGTCTGCTATTGGTTTAAACAATGTTAACAGCTTCAAAAATATGCTATTTTTCAAGTTTTTAGCGAAATTGTGTGTTTATATGCATTTGAAAGGCAAGGATGAAATTGGTCTCCAACAAAAAAAAAGCGCAAATAGCGTTCCCAGAAGTCAAAATACGGTAAAAAAAGAAAAAATGACAGAAAAAACATGAACTCAAAAAGAGGAAATCTGCAGAAACATTTCATCACTGGAAAGGTCTTTTTCCTTCTGAAAAACATTGGCCACACCCCTGGACCAAAATAAAATTGTTATGAGATGTACATTTTACATGTATATGGATTAGAAACACATCTAAATAAAAAATGGTCTGTGCATGTGGCCAACGTCGTTTGAACCAAAAACTGTCAATTTAAGCAAAAAATTAGTCAACATTATGATTTTCTTCATTAGAGTGCACAATAATGGCGTCATGATGACATCACAAATATTCTCATCTGTCAGATTTTGCTGAATTTGTATTTGTCAGATATTTTACAAATTTTGTTATTAAATTTTTATTTTTATCACTAAAGTTAAATTTCACAGAATTTTAGGGCCAATATCGACCCTTTGTGAACATACTCCTTTGAGTGTAACCTAAATAATCACATACATCAAGATAAATAATATTTTTCTCTCTTTCTATTTTTTTGTCTTTTCATTATAAAAATTGTTTTTCTTCAAAAACCATCAATTTCATTGAAATTGTTCATGTCAGAAATTTTTGAAGCAGTTTTGTCTTCCGAAATTGTTTAAAAGTCTGTAAAACACAGGGTTCGACACTAACGCTAGTCCGCTAGCCCGAGGCTAGTAAAAATTAGGGAGGGCTAGTAAAGTTTTCATCACAGTAGTGCGACGGGCTAGTCAAAATTTTGTTTATACCTAGGAATTTTACAAAATTTTAATTGTCAACAAATCCCACTTTTTTTGCTGACCTTTGCTGTCTTTATTGTACAGTTTATTCAAGTATATTTTGATTGTCAGACATTTTTAACATGAAAGGTACTTTTTGGGTAGGGGAAAGAAACTGAAACAATGATGGTACTTAATACATTGAAATCCACGTGTGTTACAAACGCCGTGATGATTCTGATCAGAAACCTGGATCTCAAAAGTGCTTTCAGAATATCAAAATAATAACATAAATACAAAATTTACATACATTACTACTGATGCCATCACTGTTTCGGAAAATTGTACAACTTATTGGGAGGAATTTTAAGCCATTTTTTTTAGTAATTGGGAATTTTCTTTAGGGGGAAAAGCTGTATTTTGGATGTAATTTGAGGCAAACAATATCACTGACATATAATATCTGGGAACAGTTAATCTAACATACATGTCAATATATAAGTTCCTTATAATATATACTAAATTATAGGTCTCTGGTAATATATAGATTTTTAGGAATAAAATTTCGTCCTGCAAAATAAAAAAAAAAACTGACAAACAACAAGGGAAAAGAAGGAGTCCATGAAGAATTATGACAAAAAACAGCAAGGGCAAACCATTCCTCTTTTGTTGATGTATTTGTAAATCCCTTACTTACCCATCTTTATTAAAGACACTAGTAATAATGATAAGTAAAATGAGGAGGATGATGAAGTAATGATCTAAGGGGTCTTCAAATTAAGTCGAACACATTCTTAATATAGATGATTAAAATATGAAAATTTTTTGGGGTTTTTTTTTTTTTTTTATTAGCAAACCAGTGAAATTTCATGAAATAAAACATGTTCAAAACCCTCTGGAAATGCTCCAGAACACAGGATTTTGCTTCATTTGTATCAAAATTTTCTGGGGGGGCATGCCCACAAACCCTCCTAGATAGGGTCGTGCCGTTGCACGACCGTCCAAGTGCCTTCGGCACTTGGAGGGCTTGTGATTTGATAAGAGGACTAGTAGAATAATAATTTCACTAGCCCTGCAGGCTAGTACATACATTTAGTTAGTGTCAAACCCTGAAAACATTCTGCCAAACATTTTAGACTAGTTATTTCCCTTGATGAAAAAAAAGGCATCATGTTTTGTTTGTTCAAATTAAAGTTCATACTAGTGATAGAATTCAAACAAATTGGAAGGTGTTCATGTTCCTCAAGGATTGGTAAAAACATATTGTTGAAACATGAAGATCTTTTAATAGCCATGAACATGTATTTGAAAGAACTTAAAAAATAGACAACTATGAAAATAATACCCCAGCTACAAGGCAGACAAAAAGTAAAGGAGCAATGGATTTGAAAACACATCACATGAAGCGTGATTCCAAATATTAGAAAGCCCTTATTTGTAGTCGACAAAAAAAATTCATGAGACTGACGTACACCAGTATATTCCCCCATTTTGTGAGGTATAATTAAAGAGTCTCAGGCAGTTTTTTTTTAATGGCATAAGCTACTACACTTTATTTTGGAATGTTTCATTTAAAAAATCATATATATAATCAACTCACTTCACAAAAGATAGTGCACTTAACAATTGTTTCCTGGTGATTTTGGGCGATTCACACTGTATTTTATATTATTCTCTGGAACATGAAAACAATACATTCATACATACATATATATGTTATCTTGTATCCTGATGCTCTTCTCCCTAAGGAGATATACTATGATCATTAAAGTGACAAACCTGTGTTAAAGTTTCAATTGAACCAACGTATGAATCAGGTCTGAGTAATATATGCTCCAGCTGTGATTTTTTCTGGTAAATTCTTTCAACAGACAATCTTTTCTTTGATGCTTTAGAGCCTGCATCTCCACCACCAGGCAGATGAATATCATCCATGTTTTCCGATTCTACCATTTTCTTTTTATCAGCTTTAGAATTCATATTATCAAACAAAGTCTGAAACATCAAATTGGTAGGAAATAATAAGAAAAAAAAATATTACATTTGTTGTATACATTTTTTGAGGGTTTCCATTCTAAAAATTATAGGGTTGGTACATCAGGAAAAGCTTTTGACCAAATTTTATAAAATTCCACAAACGTCAAAGGTTTGAAATAGTTATCAATGTCTAAAAAATCTTTAACCACAGACTTAACCGAAAGTTTGCTAAACATGTTTAATTGTTGACAACACTGACAACAGCATCACTATGTCTCCCTTTTGTAACATAAATGTTGCAGACTTGACCAAAAAAAATGTATTTAGAAAGAATACTATGCTATTGTTCAAGATGTCTTCACTATTCTGTGGGACAAGTGCAAAAACAAGTTATTATAGAGGCCTGCGATAATATGCTACTTCCTTATTAATTGCCAGAGCTGGTTATGGTTTAAACAAGAGTCAGATTGACAGCAAACCTGATTTTCCTGCATGAAAATGATATTTGCAAATCTGGACCCCCAAACAGGATCAAGTAAAAATAAAAGAAGAATGTGTCTGAGGACGCAAATGACCCCGCTCAAGCTATGCAATTTTAAAAAGGGGCAAAACTCTATAACGGTAAGTGACACTGCCCAAATTCGAACTTTCTGCTAGTTTTGGTTCATACCATTGTGTATGAGTTTCATGAAATTTGGATGAGTAAAACTTAAGTTGGAGTGCGGAAACAAAAATGGGACAGACAGACGGATGGACAGATGGTCAAGGGTAACACTTAAATGCCCCCCTTACATTTTTTTTTGTACCTACAACCTGGGGCATAAAAATAAATGAATTTTTGTAGGGTTCAGAAATGGAAAGGCCAAAATCAATCTTAAGTCAATGATAAAAGCTAAAATCATGAAAATCGAACTTGACCTTCATTCATGTCATTTAGTCACGGGAAACGGCATATCTAAATTTGAAAAGATTCTGTCAAAGCTTTTTCAAGTAATTGCATGGACAACTCCAAGTATCACTTTTGCTACTTAAAGGTCTACAACTCGACGACGATAAAAGCTAAAATCTTGAAATTTGAACTTAACCTATATTTAGTCACAGGAAACAACATATCTAAGGCCAAAAATAAAATTCAAATTGTTTGATGTTGCCTACCAATCAAATGACACAAATCATTTCAATTTTTTTTATAAAGATTTTTTCCTGCTCTAACGTCATTTTCTTGTCTAAAACATATAACTTATGTTGTTGGCCTAACAAAAAAAAAATCCCTACCAACCTACCCAACCATTCAAGGCATGGTTAGGTAACATCAATTTGACTAACAAAGAATTTTTAAAGGGTAGCCTTAATTTGAAGTATAACTTTTTGATACTTAAATGTCTGCAACTCAACTAAGATAAAAACTAAAATCGTGAAAATCAAACTTGAGCTTCATTGAGCAACAGGAAACAATATATTATGTCTAAGCGTTTTCAAGTTATTGCACGGACAACGTTCTAAGTATCACTTTTTGCTTTTAAAGGTCTACAACTCAACAACGATAAAAGCTAAAATGATGAAAATCGAATTTAACCTTTATTTAGCCACAGGAAACAATATATCTAAATTTGAAAAGACTTTGTTAAAGAGATTTCATGTGAATACATGGACACTGGCAGCTGCCCGCCCGATTGCCAGCTGTACATCATCAAATTTTTATATAATCTTAATTTGATGTCATTTCCTTGCTCTATTTTGTCATGAAGACTGAAATATTTACTTATATAGTAATAAAATTTCTTCTTCTCACTGTTGGACTCACCATGGCTAAAAATGATGTCCTTGGACTATCTTTCAGATTCTTAAGTGAGAACCCTGGGTAACTGGTCATGCAACCTATAAAATTACCTGCAAAATCGGCATACTAGTAACCCTCTTTTTGTTTTTTATAAGAATTGAAGTATTTGGTATTTTACCTTACTTTTGTTAACCCTTTTTATGTTGAGAGAATAGTTCCCTAAACATGAAAAGAGTTCATTTTAAAATCTATTTGAGATAAACTGAGTTTCTGATTGTAAATGGTCCTTGGGCAGTACAGAAGAATCGGCCTGCTGATTAAAAATTTATGGAAAACACTGTGTACAAGGAATTATCAACAACAACCATATTGCAACATGGTGATATGTATGTACTGGCTGCTACCTCCGTTATTTGGAGCTCCCCTCGAAAGCTGCAAGGGTACAGTGGCATCCATGTACACTCCCTAACAGGATTAATGGTGATGTGTCACTAACCTATTTACAACCCATCACCAAGGACAAATCCCCCAATCCAAAACCATGGGAGTGCTAGGACACCGAGAAATCTGTTATTATGGGTGGAGGAAGCCGAATTCGAAGTACTCCGAGATAACCATGGGCCACTGACCAACGTGGCAGGAGCAGACAAACCGAAGAGATATCTGAAGATTCTAGAATTCCCCTTTCCTGTCACCTGTGGCAAGTTGATTTAGATCACGGGAAAGTGGAAATTCAAACCTTTGTTGTCTGTGGGCAAGTGAAATCAAATTACAGAAAATTCCTATTCATACAGATCAAACAATCGATGTAACCATTTGTGGTCCTTTATTTCAATCAAAGTCTCAAAGCGAGATCGTTGTTGGTGGTGTCAATCATGCAGGTGTTCTAAAGTCTAGGGGAGAAAAACGTGTGCATGTGTTTCACGATCACCGTCATAAATATGCTTGCCAGCTAAGCAAGGAAAATCCGTGATGTCAAGTATCCATCCGATCTAGACGCAAAAAACCTAATAACCTGAACACAAACGGTAAAAGATTTAATATCCAGGTCTTAAATTCATGATTTTTTGCATGTAATGTTTGACGATATTTCAAATCGAACTACATGTATAAACATGCGATAAAAGGAATAATAAATTATAAAAACATTTTTAAAATAGTATAAAATTCAGGGCAAGTGAATTTTTGATACCATCTTTCCCTTGGAAGTTGCATGCATAAAAATCCTAGAACACTGAGATTGATCTCCTGGTCAAAGTCTGGGGCCCCTTTGACCAACTGAGGCAACCAAAGTACCCACTCTAGTTTAAAGTCCAGTCTAGCCCTAGGTACCAGAGATGTGTGTGGGAGGGTGAAAAACCCCAATGGCAATGTACTGAAATTTCCAGCATCCAGAGTTTACTGTACTGTAACCATTGGTCTTAACTATAGACCACCAACCCACACAGTAGTATGTAACTTCAAATAATATTCATTAGTTTTGTAAATTCTTAGCATAAACCCCTCCCCCTTTTTTGGGGTATACAATTTGTAGTTGGGGAAATATTTCCAAAGTTTATGACTTGCATGAAAGATGAGTATCTGAAAAAAGATATTATGACATGACTTGTATAAATTTACCCTCAAAGGACTTGTAGCCATTGTAAGGCTTAAATTTCGTAGAAGCTCTCTTCGCTGAATGTGATGTAGATGTTACCTATATCCGTTTAAATCTAGTGCGCTAAAAACAGCCAATCAAAAAATATAGATCAATCACATGACCGGTCTAGAAGTTCATGACCTCTACATAAAGAAATAAACACGGACCCTTCACTTGTCATTTTGAGCTGCATTAGGAATCGTCAATACTTAATCGGAACATAAATACTTACAACCCATTCGAGGCTTGCTTGTGCCATTGTTGCCTTGTTTCAAGCACCAAAGCTGAAAAAATCTAATTAACATAAACGATCCGCAAAATCCAAGAGGTTTTCAGTCGCCCCCTATTTTTTATTCGTCACAAGACACCAATCAGCAATCCGTCCAATATGTTAGAATTGAAAATATTCTCAAAATTAAAAACCAGACGTCATATTTACTGGAATAGACTGATTTAATGTCGGAATCGTTTAATATTTTCAACGGTTTTCTGTTAAATGTCCATTGTTTGCAAAAAATGAAACAGCCAATTTGATTGGTCGCCATTCAATGCAATTTAAACTTTAACCAATCAATATCGATGTAATTTCGTCGTTTTCTGGAACACTGTTTTTATCCTCCACGTTAAAGAATCATAACACGAATGAGTTGAAAAAATTCTGATATAATGCAAAATGGCAGGATCAGCCTTAAGAAGGTTGATGGCAGAATACAAGCGTTAGTTTCATATCTGTTTTTAAAAATCTCATATGGTCTAGAAGCTGTTAAAGTGAAACGGGGCGTTTTTCTCTCCCCAACAGCCGTGTATATCTTTGACTTGCAAAAATGGGAAAATCGAAATGGGTACAAGTTCAATCAGGACTTGGTCAATTCGGCACCTATAGAAAAAGTCTAACCGGCCTCTGGTCAAATCGATACCTATTTAAAGTAATTTCGGCATTTGGTTAGTCAATTTGGCACCAAATATTTGTTTTACCTTTATGCCATAAATTATGGGGTTTTCTTTCCTTTTTTAGTTTTTATTACTTTTTAAAGGTATGGAGAGAATAGTTTTTCGTTTTTTTTTTAAATATTATTTTGGGGGCAAAACCTACGATTGCACAGGTTAATTGAAAAGATACATTTCCTATAGCGTTAAAAAAAATCAAGCAGTTATAATTCACAATAAAAAATAATCAGTTGTTAAAAACTTGTTTGCTGTTTAAGTTTTCTCAAAAATTTATTAAATAAGTATACATATTTGTTTAGGGGCCAGCTGAAGGACGCCTCCGGGTGCGGGAGTTTCTCGCTGCATTGAAGACCCATTGGTGGCCTTCGGCTGTTGTCTGCTCTATGGTTGGGTTGTTGTCTCTTTGACACATTCCCTATTTCCATTCTCAATTTTATTAAAAAAAAAAATGGTTTTAATTACAAACAATAACCTCGCGTGTTGATATAACCATTTTCATGTTTATTTTAATGATATGCATACTATACTGATGAACAGGTTGGGTAGAACCCTCAAATGAGGGATATGCTCATTTGGGGAATAGTTCCCCATTTGGCGGGTTGTACCCAACCTGATGAACTGTAGTGTTCAAAATAATAAAGAATTGAGAATGTAGCTTTTTATGTTTTATAATTATTAAAATAACTTAGTCTTAGATTAGACAAAAATGGCATTACCCAAGCTACTGTTAAATCCACATATAAGGATAAAAAAAAATCATTGAATGAATAATGCTAGCATCAGTTTTGTATGTTTACTAGCGGCAATGTATATTGGTGTGAAATGGAAGTTCCTTGATAATATACGTTCCAGTAGGAACAGATATTATGGCATTGTTCATAGCAAAGTTTCCATTGGAACTTCTGTTATGCATGACAAATATCTCAAGCGGAAATATCTTAAAAAATATGAAAAAAATGGAGTCTTCAATTTTAGTTTACTTGCAAGATATGATATAAGTTATGGGTGCTGAAATAACTACCATGGGTGCCGAATTAACCAGGTCCCGATTTGACTTGGTGCTGAATTGACTATACCGGGTGCCGACTTAACCAGGTGCCAAAGTGACTAGCAGTCAGGGGTACTACTTGCACTGTACAAGTAACTATTTTCTTGAAGAAGTAAATATTAATATACTTATATAAGTAAATTTGTAAGATAATTATACAAGTGTATTTTATTTACTTGTATAGGTAATTTATTTTATTGGCTTAGTTATGTCCCTTAGACATTCAGATTTTTTTACTTATACAAGTAAAAAAATACTATCAGGGCTTCAGAATTCCCATTTCCTTTTTCCTGGGGAAAGTAAAAAAATTGTTGGGTAAGCAAAAACGTAGGTACCAGTTTCCCGTCTTTACGTGGTACTTTCTGGTGCATTGTGTTGTTGTTTGACAAAGTCGGTTATTGGACAAAATCTAGTTTAGAAACTGGTTTCCTGAAGTAATCACTTGTTTCTTTGCGTTTACAGCGGTAGTTAGTTATTATCAGTAAACAGTAATGGAGGTCATGAAGGTCATGAAGCCTTAATTTTGCATAAATATTTTATATCCAACGATTCATCAAAGAAACGGAAATTATTAGACTTAAACAGTAATGTAATCAAACCAGCTTGTTTACAAAATAAGTTGTTTACGTTTTTTAATTGTTCATATATTAAGCTTGTTTTCAGACTTTAAAAAAAAAAAAAAAAACGGAACGTAAAAACTAATGCAGGAAAGTAAAATTGTAAGGTAACTTTCCCATGGATAAGTGCATTTTCAAAAAAAAACAAAGCCCTGACTACCTTCTTTTCTTGAATTTCTTAGGACTTCTTTGCTCTAATAGAATTTTAATTGTCTGTCCTTTGCAGATCTCTTTAATAATCATTAAAGAGAATTTCATGGAAAATGAAAATATCATTTGTCTGTTGTCTTCAGAACACTGCTCATTTACAAGCCCCCAAGGGGCAATTTTTGAAGGCCAAGTGCAATTACCTAAGATCTTTGTGCAATTAGTTTCTTTGTTGAATTAATGAGATGAAACATTGAACTCTTAATAAAAAAATATTAGCTAACCTGAGAAAAATTGTTAAAGACATGTTTTTACATCTCAAAACTTGAGAATTTTAAGGATTGTAAAAAAAAATTACTTATACAAGTAAATTTTTGAGAAAATTAGGGGAGATTATTCAAACATTATAAGAAAGAATGAACATAACAAAATTTACTTATATAAGTATATTATTATTTACTTCTTCAAGTAAATGAAGATTACTTGTACAAGTAGTACCCCTGATTGACTAGAATTAAATCGAAATTGATCTATTGGCATCATAGACGACTTTCAAATTCGTGCAATTTCCCATAATTTTCACACGTCACAATGCTCATGTTATGACGTCACAGAAAGAACCAATTGTTTGATGATGCAGTTTATGCCAATTGACCTCAGGTCAACTGTTGTAACTCATTAATAAAAAAACAACTTGAGTTTAGTGTATACAACAATCACTTTTGCTTTGTGTCATCATACAAACACCTTATCGCTACCGGACATTTTAATTTACTGGACATCACACTAATTACCATACTAAGTTAAGTTGTAAGAAAGAACAAATGATTTAATTTTTTATTTGATAATATATGGTGCATATTCTTTGATTTTGTTTATCTATTATTTTCATTATAAGAACACATCAGAGTAAATCTTTAAATTTAATGACGACTGAAATTTAACGATTCAATGAGAAAGCAATTCATGTGAATTTTTTATGTCTCGGTTTATATTTCTGTAGCTAAAATACAACTAGTTTACCTGTGTTATTTCTGTAGCTAAAATACTACTAGTTTACCTGTGTTATTTCTGTAGCTAAAATACTACTAGTTTACCTGTTTTAACAGAAAGTTTTATCTAACAAACCTTGAGGATTAAGAGAATTGGTAAACATTGTCATTTAAGGGCACTAACTTCTATTAAGAGTTGACCTTGACCAAGGATATTAGAAAGCTATGGTTACAAATGTTACACCAATCAACATGATTAACACTGTAGAGTTGATATTCTTTATTTGAGAAACTTATCAATCACCAAAATTGAAATGGTCAGCTGCAATTTTTAACTAAGTGTATTAAATGAACATGCCAGTAAAAACCTTATCTCAGATTTCAGTTTTTTACTCTTAAAATACATATTTTATTTTAATTATTATTTAAAGAACATGTTATAACATTATTTTTCATTCATTTCACTTTACGAAAGATAACAAGCAGCATACAGGAAATATAGTCCAATCTTTGGAGTGAAATCGTGATAATTTGTTGACAAATGGTCGGAGTGTAGTCTGTTTGATTCTCCAAGTCCAAAGACCATGTAAGTCGATGAATCTAACGATAATTGTTTGGCCATAACGTGAAGTTACCAATCTATGAGTTACAGTAGTCCCATCGGGTTGTCTCATGATCAGCTGAATCAAATGGAGTAATGAGAGAGTTTTTTGTTTTTTTTCAGAATTGACACTAAATCCACCTGAAGGAATTATAGCCGGACCTGTCAATGAGGAGAATTTCTTTGAATGGGAAGCTCTTATTATGTATGTATATACATGTACACTCTATAAATGTTTCATGAGATATGCAGGCACTTCTCAAAACTAGGAACAAAGTGTGTTTTCCATGTTTGCAGTCTTAATCCTGAAAAAGTTATAGACTATATCCTGTGGAAAAAATGGTCATCTTTCGATTACTTTGGGCGAAATTAAACTACTGATTATTTTTATAAATAAAAGGAGATTTAGGGTATATATCAATGAGACAGCAACTCAACAACACTGACAAAACAAAAAAACATTCAGAGGTTAACATAGGTCTCCATTAATAGACATGTGCCTAAACACTTACACTGTTTGTCAAGCAATTAAATATACTGTCAATTCAGAAATTTTTGTGAGGTTTTTATTATTGTGAAAAATGCGACTGGGTGAATATCGCAATAATAAGAACACGCATTCTGATATCTGATTCATATATCTGTATGCAATTATTCCTGAAATCGCAATAATTAGTCCCCTACCCACGAAGTCGAAGAGGACTTTAGGTTTGCACTCCGTCCATCTGTCTGTCCATCTGTCAGTTCAGCAAGTCAGTTTTCCAGACTTTTTTTCTTCGTGCTTGAAGATATTGATTTGATATTTGGTTTATTGATTTATCATGACAAGTTACAGGTCAAGTTCAATTTTCACAATTTTAGCTTTTCTCTTTGTTCAGTTAAAGCCCTTTCCCTAGAATTAAATTTTTGATGAAATACTTATTAATTAGTAGATTTCTGTTCAAAGGGAAATCACTCATTTTTTAAAAGACAAAATGACATTTTGGATTTTTTTCCTTTTCCATGTTTTCTTTAGTAAATTGTTTGAAGAATTTAGTGGTAGGTTTGTTTGTCATTCTTGAAGATATTGATTTGATACTTAGTATATAGTTTTATCATGACAAGTTACAGATCAAGTTGGAATTTTGTTCCAGTCTGATAATTTTGTGCAGAGTTATGGTCTTTGGACTTAGAAAATTCACTTAAATAATCAGTTTTCAACAGTTTTTTCATCATGCTTGAAGATTTTGACTTGATATTTTTATGTAGTTTACATCATGACAAGTTATAGATAAAGTTAGAATTTTGTTCCATTACAATGAATTTGTAACCGGTAGGGGACTATGTATTGCCATGCAATACTCAGACAATGCTTGTTAATCTCGCATTTTTGTCCATATTTTAAAAATCGCTATAATAAATGCACGCAATAATTTCTGAATTTACAGTAATCTGGACACTGTAGTGCAGACAGGTATTTTGTTATGTCTCTTTGATCACATACATGTGCATGTAAACATGTTGAAATTGACATATATATTTGACCTAAAATGACCATTTTTCAAACACATAGTTTTTGGGCAGTGTAGAAATGAGCAACAGCTTTACCCAAAAAGATATTTTATACATATTAACATATGTGTAAAACAAATCTTGTAGCAAAATAACTTTTTGGGTAAAGCTGTAACATGGTGCTCACAGCTAAATATTAAGGATGTATTCTTCTGACGTTACAGTCTCGTTGAAATCTCGTTCTGGAATTATTTCCAAAACATGTGATACAAGTGGAAAATATCAATGAATTTAAAAAATGTTATAATCAAACTTAACTCTGTGAAAAAATTGTGTATTTACAATGAGTAATTTTTGAGTAATCAATTTTTCAAATTTTATTACCAATCAAGCTAGTCTTTTTAGCCAAAATTTTGAGAAAATGGATGAAGGGTACAAGAAATGATTTTACCAGAAACATGTACATCCCATATCACTTTTTTCTTTTCAAATTTCTTAGATATGTATTTTTTCAATCGTTTATAACAAAGAAGTTGAAATGATATGCATTTTGTTCTTAAAACAGAGAAAAATCACAAATTTACCAAATTGACAGCATGGTTAATTTGACACAAAAAAGCATCAAAATAGATTAAAACTTTCTTATATTAACACCTACCTATAGTTTTTTTAAGTTAAATTTATTTAGGTTGGTCCACTTCATCTTTATTGAAAGTATGAAAAAAAGTTTAATTGTGGAACTGTGATTTTTTTCACGATAATAGCCCAAAAATAGGTAAAAATTGATGAAAAATGGGAAAATCATCAAAATTGGGTACTTTCAAAGGGCCGTAGCAAAAAAAGAAGTGCACCACCATATGATTTTTTCTTCACCAATTATTTTTTTACAGTCATATAAACCCAAAAATCAGGTTGAAGAAAAAAAGTTTAATTCTAGAAATTTTTGGCTCCTCAGAGGTGTACATCCTTAATGAAAAGATCTCAAAATGATACTATTTTGCACTAATTTCAAGAAGTTTGAAGCCCTAATGGAAATAGATTGATTGATTATTGGTTGCTTAACGTCCAGTGTAATGCAAATAGACAAGACACAATTAAAAAACATGTAACTACTGATGTCTGACAGACTTATGTCTTATGATCCTCTAAATGATGTTATTTTGTTGATTTATCATGTTTATTGTAAAAAAAATGTATCATTATTTTTTTAAATTTCAAATTCAAAGGGCCAAAAAAGTGGCCTTATCATACCTTCTCCTCTAACAGGGCAATATTAATAAAGATCTGACATCAACACCAGGGGGCCTCGGTGGCAGTCTGGTCTAAGAAGTCAAAAAATGAAAACAACAAATTATAAATTTCATGCGTATGAAGCACTTTTCTGGATTTACCTTCATCAGGAACGCTCAAAGCTGAATATTTGAAAGCCAAGGATGTATAAGACCTACACAGTTGGAGAGCTATATTACCAAAAAGGACCTAAAAAATAGCCAAATCCATCTAAGGTCAACTTTGCCTGAGGGAAACTACTGTATCACTAGCCTGTCAACACTAATTAACTAGGATTGTCAGTTTTCCTACCAAAGGTTGGTGGTTTACTCTAGGAACTCCTGCTTCCTCCACCTATGAAATCTGACCACCACGAAATAGCACATAAGTAGTGTTAAACACCATTCAATCAATCAACACCAAAATCTCCAAAACAGAAAATTAATAATGATACAAAAAAGAGCAACCACTGACAAGATAAATGATTCTTTCTTGACAGTCACATGATATCTGACTGGGTCAAACTAGTTTCTCAAAATCTCAAACCTCCCCCATCTCAATCAATAAAAAAGGCAAATAGTATATATATGAATTAGAACATCTGTTGTTCAACCTGCTAGTCAAATGCGTTTTGTTGAAATATACTTTTTCACTTTTTTGGTCTTTTGGAAAATGTTGTTTGTGCTGTATTTAGACCCCTCATCCAAGAAATTTGTTTTGCATGCACACGTATAAAAATTGCGGTTTTTATCCAACGCAATTATAGGTTTGAATATTGTTTTCAATTTAGACTTGTTTATATTTTTTCGTTTGGGCTTGTATTATATTTGCCTTCAGGTTTATATGATCCGTTCATCCTATTTCGACTCTTCAAAATTCAAGAGTCTATCCTAAATTGAGGTAAATTATATGGCCTTCCAAATACTGTTTCGATTCCTAACATCACTGAAGAGACATTAATTGGCGAAATCCGGATATGGTGTACTAATTTTTGCACCTTTTGTTTGCATGATACCATCTTTTCCACAAGTTTATTGTTTTCTGTTTGGTATTAAATTAATAAGATCCATTTTGTTACATCTGGTGATCCGTTTATTTGGCAATCGCCAATGGCAGTCAGCAGGGTTTAAGAACATCTGTTGTTCGACCTGCTAGTCAAATGCATTTTGTTAAAATATACTTTTTCCCTTTTTGGTCTTTTGAAAGTTGTTTGTGCTGTATTTAGACCCCTCTAACAAGAAATTTGTTTTGCATGCACACGTATAAAAATTGTGGTTTTTATCCAACGCAACCATAGGTTTGAAAGTTGTGTTCAATTTAGACTTGTATATATATATATATAAATCCTGGTGAGGGAAGAACAAAAATTTGCTGCCGCAAATATATATATATATATATATATATATATATATATATATATATATATATAATAAGCAAGTTTAAAAGGATACAACATCATCATCAAAAAAAAAAAAAAAATCAAATCATGAACAAATGTTAAATATTTCCGATAACTATATCCTTCATCAGTAAGATGTCAAATGGTTCTTATCTTGACATGTGGTAATCACACTGTAATAGTAATCTTGATCGTTATACAAATTATCACAAATATATTTAACAGAACATGCTATAAAAATCAATACAGGAAAAGTACTTTAAACACAATAATGAATAATTCTGGCAGTTACTGAAAGTTGTGCAATATCTAGAAAAACTTCGTACAGAATTTGTATGCAGAAAAACAAAAGAACTCTAGAAAAAGGACATTTTGATTGATTGTTCGTTAGTTAAAGTGCTGCAAACATTGTTTCAATGATTATTCGTTCTGTTTTCAAGCTTTTTCAGCTGCAATATAGAATTTTTCCATGTGTAGAAGATCAAACTTTGAATGATAGTAAAAAACAAAGGATATGGGGTATCCATCCATGACACAAAATCAGTACATGCACAGCTAAAAAAAATAGTCTTGAGATTGCATTACATCTGACAGTCATTTTGGGATTTTTCGGCCATTGGATACATGTCAGAGGTCAGTCATGTCAGTCAAATAAAAAAAAAAGGAACTAACCTACCTAGACTTTAGGCAGAAACTTTTTGTCATGAATGGATCTATTGTCAAGCAGATAAATTATTGGGTACTTATAACTTTCTTACAGGGGACCAGAAAATACGTGTTTTGAGGGAGGAGTGTTTCCCGCCAGACTAGCATTCCCACCAGATTATCCTCTGAATCCTCCTAAGATGAAGTTTACCTGTGAATTATTTCATCCAAATAGTAAGTTATTTAATACCGGTACAATGCAATCTGATTGAAATACATGTCATGTGACCAATTTCCTACAAATAACATATGTTTTGTAATATACTTCCAACAGATATGCTCGAGGACCAAAAGTTTTAAAGGCTTAGAAAAGGAATCATTTCTAAGCATAAAATCAAGTGTCGAAACAGAACAGCCAAAACAGTTTAGGTTGAACTTTGCTCGAGGTTTTTGTCGCAGAAAGCTAGACATAGGGATAGTGATCCGGCGGCGGCGGTGTTAGCTAACTTCTTAAAAGCTTTATATTTAACCAAGGTGGAAGACCTGGATGCTTCATACTTTGTATATAGATGCCTTATGTTATGACCTCATTTTCATGGTTCAGTGACTACTTGAAAAAAAAGATTTTTTGTAATGTTAATTTCTCTCTTATTATGAGTAATAGGATAACTATATTTAATATGTGCGTACCTTGCAAATGTCCTCATGCACGTCAGACAGTTTTCATCTGACCTCGACCTCATTTCATGGATCAGTGAACAACGTTAAATTTTCGTGGTCAAGTCCATATATCAGATACTATAAGCAATAGGTCTTCTATATTTGGTGTATGGAATGATTGTAAGGTGTTCATGTCCAACTGGCAGGAGTCATCTGACCTTGACCTCATTTTCATGGTTCAGTGGTTAATGTTAAGTTTTTGTGTTTTTGTCTTTTTTTCTAGTACTATATGCAATAGGTCAACTATATTTGGTGTATGGAAATATTTTACAATGTACATGTCAGTCTGGCAGGTTTTATTTGACCTTGACCTCATTTTCACGGTTCATTGCTCAGTGTTTAGTTTTTGTGTTTTGGTCTGTTTTTTATACGACTTTGTGGTTGTTAATATTGGTATGACGTTGGCGTCGTCGTTGTCCGAAGACACATTGGTTTTCGCACAATAACTTTAGTTTAAGTGAATGGATCTCTATGAAATTTTACCATAAGGTTCAATACCACAAAAGGAAGGTGGGGATTGATTTTGGGGGTTATGGTACCAACAGTTAAGGAATTAGGGGCCAAAAAGGGCCAAAAATAAGCATTTTTGTAACTTTCAGACAATAACTTGTGTGTTAGTGCATGGATCTCTCTGACATTGTACCACAAGGTTCCATATCACAAAGGGAATGCTGGGATTGAAATTGGGGGTAATTGCCTCAAAATTTTAGAAATAAGGGGCCAAAAAAGTTGAAAAAACAAGCATTTTTCTAGTTTCATGACAATAACTTGTGTGTAAGTGTATGGATCTTTCTAAAATTGTACTACAAGGTTCCATATCACAAAGGGAAAGCTGGAATTGAGTTTGGGGGTAATTGCCCAAAATGTTTAAGAATAAGGGGCTAAAAATAAGCATTTTTCTAGTTTCCAGACAATAACTTGTGTTCAAGTGTATGGATCTCTCTGAAATTGTACTGCAAGGTACCATATCACAAAGGGAAGGCTGGGATGGATTTTGGGGGTAATTGCCTCAAAATTTTAGGATTTAGGGACAAAAAAGGGGCAAAAAACAAGCATTTTTCTAGTTTCAGGACAATAACTTGTGTGTAAGTGTATGGATCTTTATGAAATTGTACTACAAGGTTCCATATCACAAAGGGAAAGCTGGGTTTGAGTTAGGGGGTAATTGCCCTAAACGTTTAGGAATTTTGGGCCAAAAAGGGGCCAAATAACAAGCATTTTTCTAGTTTCCAGACAATAACTTGTGTTCAAGTGTATGGATCTCTCTGAAATTGTACTGCAAGGTACCATACCACAAAGGGAAGGCTGGGATTGAGTTTGGTGGTGATGAATCATAAAGGGGTTCAAAAAATTTGGAGGTTTTTTTTTTCTATTTTAAGACTTTTATGATGTATTTAAATTGGAAATTATGGTTACAAACTCCATTGGAAATTTGAATTGAGATTATGACCATATCTTGAAAGAAAGAATTTTTTTTTGTGGGGGTGGGGAGGTGAAAAAAAAAATAGGGGGAAGGGGGTAAAAAAGAAGTTGTGGAGGCAATTTTTTTTTTTCATTTCAAAATTCAGAAATTAAAAAGAAAATTTCTTCAATTATTAATTCTTTTTGCAAAAAAGGGGGGGTTTAATTTTTTTTTTTTTTTTTTTTTGGGGGGGGGGGGGGGGTGTCAATATGCAACAGCATAGTATATTACACCAAAGCAAAAAAAAAGGGGGGAAAATTTTTTTTTTGGAGGGGGGGGGGCAATTTTGCAACACCATAGTGTATTGCACAAAAGCAAAAAAATTGAATATGAATTCAAATCATATAACCAATTTTGAGTTCTTTGACTACAGTTATTCGGTGTCAGAAACCTATTATGTGTCAAATATTTAATTACAATCCAAATTCAGGCCTGTATCAAGCGCGAATATTGTGTCCATTTTTTGCCCCAACTGTTCAGGGTTGGACCTCTGCGGTCGTATCCAACAAAAAAGCATTTTATCTTAAACTATAACCAATAGGTCAACTATATTTGTTGTATGGAATGATTGTAAGGTATATATGTCTGTCTGGCTGGTATCATCTGACCTTGACCTCATTTTCATGGTTTATTGGTCAATGTTAAGTTTTCATGGTTAAGTTTGTTTCTTAGATACTATAAGCAATAGGTCAACTATATTTGGTGTATTGAATGATTGTAAGGTGTACGTGTATTTCCGGTTTGGTTTATCTTACCTTGACCTCATTTTCTTGGATCATGTTAAATTTATGTGATACTTTTAGTAAAGCTTTATATTTAGGACTATCAACATAAAATCAATAGTCAGTAAAGAAGGCGAGACATTTCAGCGTGTGCACTCTTGTTTTTATTTTAGTACATTTACATGATTGTTTCGATACAATTCTACATTACAAGTCAAACCCAAAAATAACAATAGCACACAGTTTAAGAAATTTGAGTGAAACCATATCTCTCACTCAATTATTATCAACAGGAATGTACAATTCTAAAATTTATGAAAGCCAGACATGTAAAGACACATAAACAAAACATTACTCTTAAAATAAACAAATTATTTATGGTCTTTCAAAATCCAGGGACTCTGTTAAAAATCACCCTTCCTGATGTTGTCAGGGTGAATTACAGTTAGATACTTTTAATTGCTGGTGATTAACAGTGTTAGACCCCTGATTTGTGACCCTGTCACAAAAAGCAACATGTATATATTAATTTTACAGAGAGGAATTTCATAATGAATCACCCACAATCACCAGAATTCAATGTGAAAAATTACTTCAAAGAGTGATACTTTGACTTCCAGGACTGCCTGCCGAGTAATTCATCTCATTGAAACAACACTGCCGAATCGCTAGTTGGCATTGTTTATGGTTAAAACTACTGATCGTCTTTAAACCTCTTACTTTTGTTCTTGACTAATAAAAACATCAATGGGTTAGGGTTCGGGTAAGAGGGGTTTTGGTGGGGGTAAAATCCAGCGTATGACCCATAACAATTCTTTAAACATAACTATTTAAAGCCTAATCCAAACCCCAACCCTTACATAACCCTTTGTCATCTGAATCACCTTATGTTTACTGTATTTGTGGTTGTTAACTATGAAGTGATGTTCTAACTTTTGATCTATTCCACAGTATATCCTGATGGTAGAGTATGCATATCTATACTACATGCTCCTGGAGATGATCCAATGGGATATGAATCTAGTGCCGAACGATGGAGTCCTGTACAGAGTGTGGAAAAAATATTACTATCTGTCCTCAGCATGTTGGCAGGTAGGATTATTATTTATATTTTTATGTCCCTGCCGTAGGCAATGGGGGCATATGGTGTTTCACTTGACCATCCGTCCCATTTTCAATTCCACACTCTCACTTTAGTTTGTCTCATCCAAATTTTATGAAACTCATACAGAATGCTAAGAACCACAACATGCAGACAGAGTTTGAAGTTTGGCAGTGAGTCACATACCGTTTTAGAGTTGTGCCCCTTTTTAACTTGAAAAATTGCAAAGCTTAATCGGGGGCAATCCTGTCCTCAGAGTGTCATAAGAAAGGCACTTAGATGTCAGAGCAATCTCTCCCAGACTAGTCATGTTCATGTCAATCAAATATATTTTCACATTTAATGCTGTAAATGCCCTTATCAACACATCATCCCACAATATTATTGCTTGTGTAGGGATATTTATTTTCTTGGTTTTATTGTTTTGCCTGTGAGTAAAGTTGCAGAAACTTGCTGTTGATGGCAGTGTCAGCAGCATAAACAATTGTTAAAGTTTGTGATTTGGTCACACAGACATATCTCTGTATTAACAATTTATTAATTTTTATGCCCCCGTCGTCACTGGAGGGGCATTAAGTGTTACCCTTGTACGTCTGTCTGTCCGTAAGTCCCAAAATTGGTTTCTGTTCTCTAACTTTAGTTTGCCTCAACCAAATGTTATGAACTTATATTCAATGCTTACTACCACAAAACACAGATCAAGTTCGAATTTTGGTGGCATCACTTTCACCATTCACGAGTTATGCCCCTTTATAACATTCTATGCAAGCAGGGGCATCATCTGTGTCCTATGGAAACATCCTCCATTTTTTAAAAATTAATTCAGTATAAGACTGGAGGCTTGCTGTTATCTTTAAATACCTGTTAATTGATTAAAATCATATCAGAAAAACCTCTCTTCATGCCTTATATGATATATTTTATATTTTTTTCGACATTGGTTATTTTTAATATTGTGGTTCATATTCTCTTTAATATCAAAGCAGTTATACAGGGATTCTTTTTTGCACCTTCATTTGACCTTAAGCAATAAATAATGATTTTTTTTTGTTGCAGAATCTAATGCATTTTGGGTAATATTTTCAAAAGCATACACCATGATTGGTTAAAATCATCCTAAACAGTGAATTACCAACCAGAGGCATATTGTCATTTTTATTTTGGCGAACAAACTATGAAACTACCCACAATCCTTTAAAGACCTACTCTAAAAATTTCTTCACTACAAAAATACTTATTTAACAGTATAAATCTTATTTCTATTTTCAGAACCAAATGATGAAAGTGCTGCTAATGTAGATGCTGCTAAAACATGGAGAGAAAATAGGATGAAATTTGAAGAAATTGCTGCAAAAACTGTTCGCAAATCTTTAGGGATATAGTGCATTCTAAATTATAACTTAATAATGATTTTATTGATATTTATGTCTGTTTTAACTGATATATTTTTGACTGGGTTCTTAGTATTATAGGGTTTAACACTTATTTTCTGGAGGTTACTCATGTATCATGGTCATTGATGTGTATACTGGGCCCATACACTCACAAGCTGAATAGAAGTCTGAAGGACTTTTTTGTAAAGCTAATTAACACATCAATAACCTTTAGAAAAGCCTTACAATTCTCAACCAAAACAGTTGTAATTGTATTCTTTTTCTAAAAATACCAGTTAACCAAAAATGTGGATTCATTTATTTAGTGAGTACCCCTGTACCAATTTTCATGGATTGAGAAAAAATGTATTTTGCTGGGTATTTGATTTCATGATTTTACCAAAGTTTGTGTACAAAGCCTATAGAAAATTTGTACTTGGTTAAACATTTGAGGTATGTCGGATAGAAATCGATCTTATGCTAGTGCACATATACATGTACATATATAAGACTGTGCTTGATTTTCTAACATTCAAATATGAAATAAGAGATGAATTTTGGTCTGTTTGAATGATTTTTATATCAACTCAATTTTTAAACAGTTACAGACTTTGTAGGAGATTTTTTCAACCCGAAATAGGTTAACAGATAGGTGTATTGATATTTATTTACATAATGTCGATTTCTATCCGACGAAGCTTATTTAGATTGGTGGTTTACCTTTACACACAAAATCCATGAAAAGTGGTATTTCACGGTTCAATCACAAATCCACAGTAAAATCTAATGAACCAATCACATTCAATTATTTGTAGTTATGCAAATCATATGAAAATTATTTAAACATGTAATTCTGAAGAAGGAAGTGTTGTTTACAATGTGTTCAGCTGGTCAATAATTTTGTAGAAGAAAAATATCAAAACTATTGCTTTTTTATCATGAAAATGATTAAAATTAGGTATTTACAGTTCAAAAAGATGTGGTTTACTGAAGGAACATTTAAATTTTGTATCATGAATATTTATATTATGTGGTTACAATTCAAGATAATTTGGTTTGCAGATTGTGTAATGAAAAAAATGTGACGATGCATACATGTTACTATTTTGTATTTGTAACATTGGCAAACCACTGTAATTCATAAGAAAACAGCAGTTTTCAGTAATAATTAGGCAAAAATAACTTTTAATTTCAACAGTCATTAGATTGTGATAAGTTGCAATTTTTGTGAATATCTTCTGGCATGTTTCAACCTCAATACACGTGGGAGGGTCTGGATGGAGGTTTTTTTTAATTTTTGGAATCTGTGATATTTAAGGCTATTATTCTTTTATTTTAACATCCCATTATGTGATCACCTGACCTTCACCTAACAATTATCCAATGATAATGTCACAATTTCATAAAGCTGCAGTACATGCTAACTGATTTACACATTTTTCGTATCACTTATTTATATCACACTCCAATCAGTGTGAAAGGAGAAGTATCTTTAATGCATGGACTAGATAATAGGCAACAGTCATAAGAGAAAAGAAGTTAAATCATATTCATGTTCACCAATGTCTTGCTACATTAACATTCACGACATCTGTTCATACATCAGCCAATTCCATGTCTGAAGTAGGATTGAATTTTCTGCATGTAAAAATTGATTTTATTATTGAAAAAGGAAAACAAAATGCAGCCAAATCTGGTTGTAAGAGGTCACCTTTGGATGGCTTAAGATTAAATCTTTTAATTATAACATTGAATTTGAAGATGATATTTATATTCATAATGATATGTCAAAGGAAATACAGAAAGTAATGTTTGAATGGAGGTTTCCATTCAAAAGAGGTGACTGCTAAAGGACATGTTTGACTGCTGTGTTACAGTAAATCTTTTTTAAACTGAATATTTGTTTAAAAATTGTTTAACTATTTTTGAATTTGAAATAACTGAAATATGTAAATACATATGTTAAGATGCAGAGATTCAGAGTTATGATTTAGGATTTTTATGTTGATCATATCTTTATAATTTATATGTAAAGTTTGTGCAATATAAATTATTTATAAATGCTTGTTTTTGTGTTTGACGTTGCCATTAAAGTGGGAGGTTTGGCATGCCACAAAACCAGGTTCAACCCACCATTTTTTTCTTAAAATGTCCTGTACCAAGTCAGGAAAATGGCCATTGTCATTTTATAGTTTGTTTCTGTGTGTGTTACATTTTAATGTTGTGTTTTTGTTGTGTCGTTGTTCTCCTCTTATATTTAATGCGTTTCCCTCAGTTTTAGTTTGTAACCCGGATTTGTTTTTATCTCTATCGATTTATGAGTTTCAAACAGCGGTATACTACTGTTGCCTTTATTTATTCCCCATATAAGTTTGTAAAGGATTATGTTTAATTTCATTTTTTGTGCCCCAAATGAAATTAACTATTCAATGTTTAGGATGCCAACCAATCAAAATGTTCTGTTGTATGCTTTTGAAACAAGTGGAACTGTGAGCTATTGCTCACTAATGATACCTTCGCTTAAAGTATTCAGTAAACAGGATTTTGAATATCAATGAATGTCAACAATCGCATGTTATATCATGCTCACGTGAATGTTGAAACCAAATTGCCGTGTGCTGTGATATGTTGAACTTTGAAAAAAAATGTAAAAAATTCATACATGGTGATTTGGTGTAAGAATACATCAGAAGTATGTTAACAGAAAGTTGATGAGTGATGAATGTGAACATCTCTGTATCTGTATGTATAAGTCTTAATAACCAATATGGCTTTAATATAACTTGTGAAGCAGCCATCGATTCATCAACAGTTCATAAGAGCAGATTTAAAGCCTACGCTTGTTGCGCTCACAACAGTGTCAACATAGTTCCAGTCTTTTATTGTGGACACTTTAGTGAGTTTGACTGTCCCTCTGGTATCTTTCGTCCCTCTTTTAATAATGAGTTTAAATGTTGTTGTGTTTTCCACCCGGTGTGAATATCAAAATACCTAGTTTTGTTCCTCACTTTTCGACTATATTCGATGATTGAGAGTTATCAGCTCTTTAAATACTCTAGTTAAAATACAGGAAAATAAAAATAATTATTTTTTAGGCAGTTAAGCTGCCTTATGCGAGCACCCTAGATTTGTGTTCTACCCAATAAATGCTGTGATATGTGCCATTGTTATTATCTAGCTGGCTATTATGTTATTTATAACTAATTGGACATTTTTTTAATACTTTTATTTCTGGAATACAAAAAATATGACTAGAAAAACCTAAAATGATCGTCCAACTACCCAAAACTTTTGAAGTTGCACATAAGAAGTAGTGCTCAATAGAAATTCGTGTGCAGTTTATTATCCCCTGTGATTTTGGCTACGATGTCAAAGAAGAATTGTATGATAGATAAGATAAGATAAGAAAAACTTTATTTTGATTCGGCATAAGTTAAAAGACACAACACAAGCTCTAAGGAGCTTTTGACCGAATATAAAAACATATACATAACATAAAAACAGTCTAATTTGACATATAAAACAACCTGTTATACGAAGTTAAATCTCACTTACATAGGATGCAATAAAAATTTAGCAACAAATTTAAAATGAAATAAAACATGCTAGACGAGAGCAACCAAAAGCAACATAAATAATAAACATCTCAAGAATTATCTGCAAGCAGAACAGCGACATTCCAAACCATTCCAGGACTGAACAAGACTTTTAAAATGTGAAAAACTATTTTCAGTCCTGAAATGGTTTGGAAGGCTGTTCCATAAAGTAGCGGCAGCAAATTTGAAAGATTTTTTACCGTAACGGGTTGACTTTACCTGTGGAACATCCAGAATATTTACATACCTGAAAGAATACTTAGATTTTTTGACACTCACCAAATTTTGTAAGCACACAGGAGCTATATTATTTATAATCTTAGAGTTTCTAGAGCCATTGTTCTAATCCGTCTAATCTGCAAGGAGGGCACCTTAGCTTGAAGTAAGGGGTCCTCGTAGGGGCTGGTAAAATCCTCATATACAAAACGGAGTGCTCTTTCCTGCACCTTTTCTAATTTTTTGGAATTTTTCTCAGTGCAAAAATGCCATGCCAAAGGACAAAAATTAAAATTACTAAGAATAAAGGTATGAAAAATAGTAAGTTTACTAAGTCTATCCAAAACTGAGCCCAAACGTTTTAAAACATTTAGTTGCTGTGATGCCCTCCTACAGATTGAGCTGATATGAACATCAAAATTTAACTGATAGTCAATTTCAATGCCTAATAATTTTACTGTTTTTTCACATGTAAGGTTCGAGTTTTGAATATGTATAGATGGGTTTTGTTCAAAGGTCTTTTTGCCAACAGCCAAAACTTGAAACTTATCGGGATTTGCTTGCATTTTATTCACCCGGAACCACTCAA
This sequence comes from Mytilus californianus, assembly GCF_021869535.1. NCBI lineage: Eukaryota > Metazoa > Mollusca > Bivalvia > Mytilida > Mytilidae > Mytilus > Mytilus californianus. The sequence goes on from NW_026262582.1 coordinate 9,630,709, forward strand.
TAGGTATTTTTGACTCATATTCCAAAGTTGAAATTAATAAATCAAAATCTGGAGTACAGAAAGACAAAGTATTGTCATCTGCATAGTTATATAAACTACCATTTTTAACAAAAAGAAAAATATCATTTATAAATATATTTTAAACAACAATGGCCCTAGTATAGAACCCTGTGGTACGCCTTTATGGATGTCAGCCCAACCACTCAGAACATTGTTGACTTTAATTTGTTGTTTACGATTAGATAAATAGGACTTTAAAAGAGCAACTGCATGGGGGGATACACCATATGCTGATAATTTATCTAGCAAGATATTGTGAGGCAGGCAGTCAAAAGCCTTAGAAAGATCCATTAATACCGCTGCAATGTACTGGTTTTTATCAAGAGCTTCACTCCAATCTTCTAACACTCTGAGAAGTGTGGTCTGACATCCATGTCCACGTCTAAAAGCACACAAAAAAGGATTAAATATTTTATCAAAGTATTCAGTTAGTTGAATTTCATATATTTTTTCAAAGATTTTAGAAAATATGGGTAAGACACTAACTGGTCTATAGTTTGTTTTTAATAATGGGTCACTCTTTTTATGAAGGGGGTCACTTGGGCTTCTTTAAGTTTGTCAGGGAAACAGTTATTTTCAATTGACAAATTTACAAGAGTTGTCAGCTGTGGTGCAATATAAGATTTACAATTTTTTACTATTTTTGCTGGAATACCATCGGCTCCTGTAGCCTTCTTTATGTTTATTTTATTCAAGATTTTATTGACATTTTCGTTAGATACTTTCTTAAATTCAAAGTGAGAAACATGCTTTCTGTTACTCAAAATTTCTTTTATACTTGGGTGATTTGAGGGGTCATATACCACATCTGCTCCAATTTTGTCTGCTACTGTGGAGAAAAAATTATTAAAAACATTTGAAACTTCATTTGGACTATTTACAATTTTGTCATTTTCACACAATAAGATTTTTTGTTCTCCACAGTTCCCCTTTTTTGAGAAAAATGGTTTGACTGTTTTCCAAAACTCGCATGATTTTGACCCACCAGAGCAACGTTCTAAAAAGTATACTTTTATTGATTTTCTCTTTATCTTAGTTACCAAATTTCTTTGTTTTCTAAATTTCTCCCAATTTTTGTCACTCCGGTTTTTAGTATATTGTGAATAAAGCATTTGTTTTCTAAATATGGCCCCTCTCAGTTCTTTATTCATACATGGCAGTGGTTTTCTTCTTTGACACCTAGATTTGACAGGTGCATGTTTATTTAATATATATTTTTAAAATCTTTTTCATAATCATCATAAATACTATTTAAATCTTTCTCAGTACAGTTTTCTGAAATCTTTATTTTCTGTAAATCATTTGTAAATTTGTTAATATCAAAAGTTTTGTAACTTCTATATGTTACGTCCCTGCATTTTTGTGCAGGTAAATTCCCTTTCACAACTGTAGAAATAATATTGTGACAGTCACTAACACCATTTGGACTATTTGTTGTTTTAAAACACAAATTCTTTTTACTTGTAATAATAACATCCACAAGGGATGGGTTACAACCCTTTTTAAAACATGTTGGACCTTTAACCAGTTGTGACAAGTTGAAAATATCACATATATCATGTAAAGTCAGAGATTTTGCAGCAGACAACATATCAAAATTAAGGTCACCAAAAATAATAATATTTTCATATGACACAAAACATTTATCTAGTGATTTTGTAAAATTATCAATAAAGTCATTATTTTTCATGGATGGAGGTTTGTATGCTCCCATATGAAATACTTCATCGCTGAAAATCGGTAATTACAAGTCGTTTATATTTCCCAAATGGAAAAATGCGCAGGAATATTGTTCATGTACAACAAATCTCTATGACAGAGGAAATAAAGTTATATAAGTGGGAGGTAATTTTTAACTTATCTTGCCAAATAAGGTTGTAGTTATTTTATGAATGAAACGAGGTCATGAAACAGATGCGGAAATCGACGTTGATGGGATGTTTTAAGTAATGTGGACAACTCGTCCCCGAGACATGTCGGACCGAATTCACTCAAACCGTCTAAAATATTAGACTAACATGTCTAGCGGAGCCATTAATCTTTTGTTTGTGCATTGGGGTCTATTTAGGGGTATTTGGAGGGGCATGAAGAAGGGAGGGGTTTACTTAGAACCCTATGGGATTTTATTTTTTTTAAATTTTCAAATGACTATTTCTCTAAAACAGTAAGTGATAGACACATGCAGTCATCAGTTATGAGAACAGGACAATAAAAGAAATCAATCAAAATATAGGGTGAGTCCCTGGGGGGTCATCCCAACCCTCTTTAATTTGAAAATGTACTTTTATCTTGTAAACCGTCGCGATCCCCACCCCTAAACAATATATATACTTGTATGGGACAATAAAAGAAATCAAATGAAAATAATTTGGGGGAGTCCCCGGTGTCGTCCCACCCCATCCTGTTTGAGAACTTGGAAATGGTCGAGATCCCCACCCCTAAACCATATATGCATGTATGGGACAATAAAACAAATGAAATGAAATATTGGGGGAGTCCCTGGGGTCACCCCACCCCCTCCTGTTTGAGAACTTATAAACGGTCAAGATCCCCACCCCTAAACCATATATATTCATGTATTGGACAATATAACAAATCAAATGAAATATATGGGGAGTCCCTGGGGTCACCCCAACCCCTCCTGTTTGAGAACTTGGAAATGGTTGAGATCCCCACCCCTAAACCATATACATTCATGTACGGGACAATAAAACAAATCAAATGAAATATAGGGGGAGTCCCTGGGGACAACCCCGCCCCTCCTGTTTGACAACTTGTAAACAGTCAAGATCCCTACCCCTAAACCATATATATTCATGTATGGGACAATATAACAATTAAATCAAATGAAATATATGGGGAGTTCCTCGGGTCACCCCACCCCCTCCTGTATGAGAACTTGGAAATGGTCGAGACCCCCACCCCTAAACCATAGATATTCATGTATGGGACAATAAAACAAATCAAATGAAATATAGGGGGAGTCCATGGGGACACCCACCCCCTCTTGTTTGAGAACTTGTAAACAGTCCAGACCCCCAACCCTAAACCATATATATTCATGTATGGGACAATATAACAAATCAAATGAAATATTTGGGGAGTCCCTGGGGTCACCCCACCCCCTCCTGTTTGAGAACTTGGATATGGTTGAGATCCCCACCCCTAAACCATATGTATTCATGTATGGGATAATATAACAAATCAAATGAAATATAGGGGCATCCCCATCCCCTCCTTTTTGAAAACTTGTTAACAGTTAAGATCCCTACCCCTAAACCATATATATTCATGTATGGGACAATACTAGTATAACAAATCAAATGAAATATAAGGGGAGTTACTCGGGTCACCCCACCCCCTCCGGTTTGAGAACTTGGAAATGGTCGAGATCCCCAACTTTTAAACCATAGATATTCATGTATGGGACAATAAAACAAATCAAATGAAATATAGGGGGAGTCCATGGGGACACCCCACCCCCTCTTGTTTGAGAACTTGTAAACAGTCAATATCCCCATCCCTAAACCATATATATTCGTGTATGGGACAATATAACAAATCAAATGAAATATTTGGGGAGTCCCTGGGGTCACCCCACCCCCTCCTGTTTGAGAACTTAGAAATGGTCGAGATCCCCACCCCTAAACCATATGTATTCATGTATGGGACAATATAACAAATCAAATGAAATATAGGGGGAGTACCTGGGGTCACCCCACCCCTCCTGTTTGAGAACTTGTAAACGGTGGAGATACCCACTCCTTAACCATATTTATTCCTGTTCATCATTTCAAAAAGATTTGAATGACATACAGGGTCATCTCCTAGGTATCACATATGCATATCACTTTACTAGACCAAACCAATATGAACTGGACTTTGCCCAATGTCAGGAGACCATGGGAATGACGAATTATGGGGGCTTTGTTTGGGAGACTTCGTAACGGCATCCTGTTACAATTATTTCTTGTTTATTATAAAATTTTATTGAAGCAAAAAAATGAGTCTAGGTTAATTGAATTTACTTTAATTATTTATTAAATTATTTCTGGGCTTATAATAATTTTCATTTATGGCTCATTTTAAAGAAAACATATAAATCTTTCAAGCAGTGTAAAGCTCGAGAATGTTTGACCAACTGTTTTATAATCACCTGTCATTTTATTCCAAACTTGGTATGGAGTAACATCATGCACTTTGGGGTGAAGATGGGGGTCATTTACATTGATATATGAGTTGCTTTTGAAAACCTTGATGACATATTGATTAATTTGCCTTAGTAATCAATTCATTTAATGAACATAAATGTACAATATACGAATGTTTAATAAATGTTTGTTCTTTCAAATCTTAAAAAAAAATTGAAGCAACACTGCCACAGTTTTCATAATTACGTTTGCCTTGGTTTTTGGTTAACTGCCTACAGCGCTTACAGTGCTTTGATTTTTTAATTTGCCATTTTTTGTCGAGCCTGCGACTTTTGTCGCAGAAAGCTCGACATAGGGATAGTGATCCGGCGGCGGCGGCGTTAGCTAACTTCTTAAAAGCTTTATATTTTAGAAGATGGAAGATCTGGATGGTTCATACTTTGTATATGGATGCCTCATGTTACGAAGTTTCCGTCAGTCACATGTCCAATGTCCTTGACCTCATTTTCATGGTTCAGTGACTACTTGAAAAAAAAGTTAAGATTTTTTGTAAGGTTAAATTCTCTCTTATTATAAGTAATAGGATAACTATATTTGGTATGTGCGTACCTTGCAAGGTCCTCATGCCCGTCAGACAGTTTTCACTTAACCTCGACCTCATTTCATGGATCAGTGAACAAGGTTAAGTTTTGGTGGTCAAGTCCATATCTCAGATACTATAAGCAATAGGTCTAGTATATTCGGTGTATGGAAGGACTGTAAGGTGTACATGTCCAACTGGCAGGTGTCATCTGACCTTGACCTCATTTTCATGGTTCAGTGGTTATAGTTAAGTTTTTGTGTTTTGGTCTGTTTTTCTTATACTGTATGCAATAGGTCTACTATATTTGGTGTATGGAATGATTGTAAGTTGTACATGTCTAGCTGGCAGGTGTCATCTGACCTTGACCTCATTTCATGGTTCAGTGGTCAAAGTTAGCATGGTTCATCTGACCTTGACCTCATTTTCATGGTTCATTGGTCAATATTTAGTCTACTTGGTTAATGTGAAGTTTATGTGACACTTGTACTAAAGCTTTATATTTAGGACTATCAACATAATATCAATGATTAGTAAAGAAGGCGAGACATTTCAGCGTGTGCACTCTTGTTTTATGTATCCGTCGTAGAAGAAATGGGGATCAAACTTCTTATTCTTTGGGAATTTCATATTTTCGTGTATTTGGGGACTTCAAGATCACTTGTTTATCTTATTGATTCCTTTTGTCGGTGTGTCCATGTTCCTGGACACTTGTTATTTCGAGGCCCGGTACTGGGGAATAGAATACAATGTTTTAATGATTCATTCTAAAACAGCTAACTATAATACAGTGTGATGTTTGGAGCTTGCATACTTCCCTTTTTAAACTCAACATTAGCTAATGATTGGAACCCTTCTATTCGCCAATGAAATTCAGGCTGCAAAAATGAATTTTCTTATGTTACTTTTGATTGGTCAATTATTCTTTGCTATTTCATAGATTTTTTTATGATACAAATATTAAGTTACTTGGCTTCTCACAAACAAATTCAAAAGGTTATTCAATTTTATTACGGGACAAGTAATACAGTTACAAAAAGACTCACAAGGATTCCAGGCTTATAGTTTTGTACGTGCGTTTTGTCTACAAAAGACTCATCAGTGACGCACTCGAATCAAAAGATTAATAGTGCCAAACAAATTATGAAAATGAAAAACATTGAGGACCCACAATTCAGGGGAAAAAGACATACAAATAAATATATTTCACGGAACAGGATTAATAATATAAATATGAAGCATGCCATGTTTTGTAAGCAAATTAGGCGACAATCCATTAGAAATAAATAACGATATAAGCCAAACAGATCAAATTACATATTTGAGCAAACCACACTTAAAAAATACTTTTAGCCATAATTACATTAAATAGAAATAATCAACAATTTATTTATTCATTCATTTACATTCATTGAATAATAAAGTAATTTATTTATTTGTTTATTTATTTATTGTCTGGCCTGTGACGAAAGTCGCGGAAAGCGAGACATAGGGATTGCTTTTCCGGCGATGGCTTCGGTGACGATTGTTTGAACAATTGTTAATTTTTCTGCTTAAGTTAGTTTGATAGGAACTACTTGTAATAGATCATTGATATTTAATACAAAGTTGCATTACTATCAGTACATATCAGTTTGACGACTATTTTGAGGCCTTGTCCCCTAGGTCATGGTCCAGTGACTTTGAATTAATTAGCAATTTTCAATGTTAAGTTTTCTGATTGAGTTAGTTTGATAGGAACTACTTGTGATAGGTCAATGATATTTTCTATAAAGTTGCATTACTATCAGTACATATTAATTTGACGATTATTTTAAGGCCCGGTCCCCTGGGTCATGATCCAATTAATTAGCAATTTTCAATGTTAAGTTTTCTGCTTCAGTTAGATGTGCATTTATAACTGTATAAAAATAAGGAGATTTACGAAAAACAAATATGACAAACATGAACCAACGACAACCACTGAACTACAGGCTCCTGACTTGGGACAGGCACATAAAGAATGACTCAACCCTCCCCTAACCTGGGACAGTAGTGTTACAGTAAATCATAAGAACAAACTTTTAAAAATCAGTTGCAAAAGGCTTAACTCATCAGATGGATACAAATAGAACATCTAATAGAAACACAGAGTGGACGTGGACAGGTACTTATACATCCCAAAAACAAAAAGACACTAAGTACAGATCTGAGAGTACTCGCAGTTACTGACAACTAGTTCAAAGCCAATAACTAATGAAAAAAATCATGTACATGGATCTAAGACTTTAATATCAATCAGTACACATCCAACATCCAGTGGATTTAGTTTCGACGTCATTAACAGTCAGAGAAAAACATGACCTTGTGCAATGCCAAACTATGGGTATCGACAGATTGTAGTACCGTGAAAGTACATATATGTAATATTTTGTATGGTTTTAATTTACTAATAACAAAATCAATATTTATACCAATAAAAACAATATTCAAAGATTTAATTACAGTGTTGAATAGGTAACTTTTTACAAAAAGTTTATTTAAAGGATTGATAAGTTTACAGGGATCGTTTCTAAATTTCCGGGCTCGGTTTACAACACCATTAAATTTAGGATGTGCTATTCTGTTTGAAATAAGTTTTCTATAGGTACAGCCAAACTTACAGACCAAATCTTTGTATCTAAAGAAAGAATTTAATAAAGGTTTTAAGTAATTTGTGGTAACGAAATCCCTGACATAATAATTTACTAGTAATACATAGATTACGCTCATTAAAACCCAAAACGTCACCACAGACAAGAGCATAGCGAACGAGTTTGGATATATAAACACTGAAAGACGGTGCCAAAGGAACAAGCGTCCAGAAAGGGAAAGAAAAAATCATCCCTTTTGTCGTAAATTTTTGTGTAGCGTTTCTGGTGTAATACTGAAATATCTAAATCTAGGAAAGGACAGTTATTGCTGTTGATTTATTTAAAGTAAGTTCCTTTGGGTAAATTTCAGCATTTTAGTTAGAGAATTCTTGATTATTTAACGAAAAAATATCATCAAGGTAAATGTTGTTGAATTTATCAATTAAATGGAATTTAGACGGTTCTTTACTGACTTTGATCATAAACTGTGATTCATAACAGTACAGGAACAAGTCTGCTATTAAAGGGGCACAATTGGTGCCCATAGGAATACCTACAAATTGTCGATAAATGTGTTTATTCGTAATATAGTACCCATGTTATATTTAAAGTTACACATATGATAGGAACTACTTACAATGGACAACGATATTTTCTATAAAGTTACATTATTGTCTGTACATCTCAGTTTGTCAACCATTTCTAGGCCCCCTACCCACAAGATCATGGTGCAGCGACTTTGAATTAATAAGCAATTCTGTTGTCCATCAGATTGTCTTTTTCTGAATTTAATGCCGACAGCGAGACAAACCTCTGTGTCAACAGTTTATTTTTATTTATTTATTTTCGTTTAATTCATTTTACTGTATTTTACTTTCATTTTCTGTCATACACTTTTCTATCATTATATCTACACATGTAGTTCCATTGTTATTTACGATACGATGCATGCGACAGATATTGAAAGCGATAAACATTAACAGAAATTTAAAAAAATGCATGTTCAACTCTTTTTATTATATAATCTTATTTCATAACATTTCGAAAGCAATAAATTATAGCTGTAAATTTGTGAAAATAATAACATCTAGTTATGGAACTTTTGTAACGATAATTTTCTGTAATTGCATATCAATTCGTCAATCAATTTCTGTTTTACTTGAAAAGAAGCTGTATTAAGTCGGGAATGTCAAATCCAACCACCAATACTATGTTTAAATAATAATAGTTTAGAAAGACGACAAAAAGATGCCTTCTTTATCTATATCAATGTACATTACATGCATCAACGCCTTTCGATGTTAAACGTACATGTACGTTTGTGCACAGAAATTTTCAATAAGAAAAGAAAAAATCAGTCAAGTCAACTAACGGTTACCTTATCAATATTTAAAAAAAGGCAATCAATAAAAAAATAGAGAATGAAAAAAAACCAAAGCTAAAACAAAAAGAAAACGAACCAAATACGTTTTGACAACAAACATAATGAGAAAATTTAAATAATTCCAAAAATTGTTTCCTTGATGAATAAAATTATTGCTGTAAATAAAGGCAACAGGACTAGTATACTGGTGTTCAAAAGTCATAAATCGATTGAGAGAAAACAAATTCGGGTTACAAACCAAAACCGAGGGAAACACATCAACTATAAGAGGAAAACAAAGGAACAACAGGAACACCGAAGTGTAACAAAAACAAACGCCAACCCACATAGAAACGAACTATTTGATAACAACTGCCATATTCCTGACTTGGTACAGGACATTTTAAGAAAAAATGGTGGGTTGATCCTGATTTGATGGCATGCCAAATCTCCCTCTTTATGACAATGTTAAAAAATATCGCCAAAACACTACGTGATAGAAATACAGCACAAACACACGCAAGAACATTCATAACAAAGAAACGCACAAACAAATAATATAATAGTCGACACAACATGCAAACCACAGAACAACAACGAACAGATTCCATCAACGAAAAACACCACATGATATCAAAAACAGTGACGCGCTTACGCAACTAACATGCAATCTCGAACTTTATACAATTATTTTCACAATATTCGTCCAAACAATTTTCATGACAATGTAACAGTTAACAGTCTGGTTGAAATATTTGTTTCATATGTTTTACGGAGTAACAGTAATTACTCATAGGTCTTTGGTGAACCATGATTCGACAATTGAACGGGTAAAGGATGTTTAGAAACCTAAGTCAACATCTTTCTACTTATTTCGATCTATCATTGTCTGACAGCTGTGACATTATTGAAAGCATGTGCATATTGAACTAACTTGGAAATGTTGCAAGCGCAAGCTCATCCCATATGATATTCTGTTTAGGACTATATCCATTAAAATAAGTATTAGTACAAAAACCTACATAAAAGTATCGTTCATTGTAATAAATTAAACTATATGCTGTGTTTACATTATTATTTTTTTCAGGATTATTCTAAAGTAACAAAGTCGATTGCACTATTGGCGATGATTGGTATTATATCAATTAATCGCACTGTTATCATTCTTCTAGCAAGACGAGACAAACATTCAAAAATGACAGTATTAATTCAGTACTTAGAAGTAGCAGGTATATTTAATTTAAAAGCAAAAGAGACCAAATGCAATCGGTAACAACGCTTTCTTATAATCAATGGTATAAGAAACATTGAAGACAGTGGTATTATATGTCTTTATTGACCCTTTGGTGTTACGTCCGTTTATTTTGTCTTAATGCTTCAGTAAAATCAATGGACAGCTTATCGAATGAGGGGAGTTGCTTCGCAAACATTTCTCATATTTCAAAATAATATAGAAACTTTCGCCCGTCATGCTCTAATAATGAAAGCTTTAACTGGTGTAACAATCATACTTTTAGTGCTAACATAACTTTTGAGCATATTCTTGCAATAACAATTTTGGCAAATGCCAAAAGCACCTATCTATTTTGCTAGTTGCGACAGCTGTTGAGTACCCGTCAAATGCTAAAACTGCACAACCGTGATCATCGGTAACCCAAATTTTATACATCCAGTAAAAGTTAAATACTTGTTTGTTTAACCAAGGATTTTTATAGTAAATACAAATCCTTGGTTGAACGCCTAATATTTTTTAAAAAATTATTGTTTTAATATACAATTCTGATGTGTTAAGACTTCTATTAGAAAATACACTTTTAATAACACTTTTGTTTCGGAAATTATGGTTTTTAGTGCTGTTCAACTGTTTTAATTCCCGCGCCACTGAAAAGTTTTATAAGACGAATCGCCTGTTTGATGTATCATCTTATTAACCTTCTTTGATCAGTTTTACAACTACTGGTTCCTTGCCACTGCAGATGGACGTTTCGTCCCCAAGGGCATCACCAGCACAGTAGTCAGAAGTTTTGTGTTGACATGGATTATCATTGATATTTTTTTTACCTTATAAATTTACTTTTTTTTCAAATCTACAAACATTTTGTTTTATTTAATGCAATGACTTGGGTAAAACTGTGTAGCTTTAAGATTTGAACATAAATAAATGAAATTATTTGAAAGGAATGTTAACTATTTCTGAGTCATTTAATTTAATACCTTTTGGAAATAATTCTATACATACGTACGTTTCCATATATATTGCCATAATTAAGGTGCCCGACAAGTGTAGGCGAATTTGATTTAAAATAAAATAAACCTTTATTACACATACGTTCAGAGATTATATTCAATCAAAGCTGTTAACCATGAAAGAATATATAACAGAGAATACACAATTATTGGCTTTATTGAAAAACAAATGATTGATTTGAAAGAGAAAGATTTATTTGGTTTAAGATGTGAGAAATATAAATATGTCAAATTCCATTTTCTGACAGAATACACAATGAATAATCTTTATTTGTTTCATCCGAATGACAGAACAATCAACAGTTAAGAAACAGAGTTCGAATCTTTCATCCCGGCAGAAATGTCATTTGTTTTAAACTTTTCGAACTTAATAGTCCAAGCTGCACGGAAAACGACTGATACTCCCTTCTTGTTCATATAAAAATTGTTGCCTGAATGAAAAAGATACCTTAAATTCGTCTTATTTTTCTTTTTCGCTTTCGCGATCCTTTGCTTAGGGATGTTGGTATATAACTTAGTCTGACAGAACAAAAATGAAAGGTCCGTGTCCTTTATACAAGCAATTAAAATTTGGCGTGAAATTACTCTCTCTCGAAATTTTATACTTTTAACAGTGGCAACTCTTTTTCTTTTAAAAACTTAAATAACAAGGATTTTACAAGATTTTTAAAATAGCTTTTATAATAAACTATATTTAATTATGAAAAAAAAAATAGAGGTTATTGAGCAAAAGTTATTATGGCACTACATGAATAAAACCAGAGGATTCCTGATTATTTTCTCATAAAAAGTCAAAAAGATCAGCGAAGATCCTAAATAAATATTTACTGCTTCTAATTTGTTAATCACTATTGACAAACTCCCACTGAACGAGTCGTTTTGGATTCTAAAGTCGATATCCATTTTCTGCATCAATTGATGTATTCTGAACTGTTTTGTTTTGTCGGTTTGTTAGTGTTAAATACCAGTACATCGACCTTGGCCATATCATGGATATCACAACATCTGAAGACTGACAGACTAGTGATCGTTTAAGATGAACTACTTAGCTAGAATCCTCTGCCACCGAAGTCCCTCTGATTTGTGGTAGTCTATGCTACCACCAACTATAGTTAGCACGTTCCACTTTTTTTAGGGGGCAATGATTTGCTGATACAAACAAGAATTAATTCTATAGTATAAGATGTACATGATTATATGTTTTTTTTTCAAATTGATATAATATAATTGATTTAAGCAGGGAGGCCTTAGATAAAGAAAATAACTCTTTAAAACATTAATGCGTTTGAAATAGTCAGATTCGTGGTATCTATGATGAGTTTATTTACAACCACTGGGTCGATGCCACTGGGGGAGGTTTCTTCCCGAGTGTATAACCAGCCCAGTAGTCAACACTTCTGTGTTGACATGAATTATAATTGATATGGTCATAATTATGAATTAATTTTTCGAAATACAAAGGATTTTCTATCCAAGGAATAGATTGCCTTAGCTGTATTTGGCAAAACCTTTCGGAATTTTGGGTTCTTAATGCTCTTCAACTTCGTACTTTATTTGGCCTTTTTAATACCTTTTTGATTCGAGTTTCACCATTGAGTGTTTTGTAGACGAAATGCGCGTCTTGCGTTCAAAATATTAATCCTGGTATCTATGATGAGTTTATTCATCATGTTTTTCAATCATTTAAGTGATGTGATAAAAAATTAAAAAAAGGTTTGTTACAAAGAAACTTGCATGATATTTATGAAATACATGATTTTCAGGGCTATGTTACTTATATTGGTCTATCGTCTAAGCATTTGGGAAAAGTGTACATGCTCACTGATATTTATGCTTCAGAACAACTTCAATGATTAGCATTTACCAAAGCTTTGAAATATTTAAAGAACATTTGTTCGTCGCAAGGGATATTGCATAACGATGCAGCATCACCTAAATCATATTACGAGGTGGTTTTTCAGCAATTCTAATGTTAAATGAATGTCAATTTAATCAATATATTTTCACTGATTCTTTAAATAGTAGTCTTGTGTAGGTGGTATGATCTAATAGCAGATAATACGACACGTAGGACTATCTGAAAGCAGTAGGGCAAGCAAATAATCAACTGTCAAATCTGATTTTAATTCTAATAAAACGTTGTATTTTGGCTTTGTGCACAAAGCCGTGTGTTAATTCCAATATGGCTGATGTAACAATCAAAACTGAAACGTCTGTTGTATTTTGATCTACACCGGCGATTAAAACGGACATTTCTGTTGGTGTTGTTTGCAAGGAAATTGAATAAAACCATTATAAAAGTAAGTCTACATTTGATTAAATTGCATACACGTATTAATCGTCAAACGGTTGGTTTTCTAGAACAAGTTTGCTGCATACCTAACGTGTCTTATAGGTCTGCTTCGAAGTATAAAATTTCAGAATTTTCCATTTAGGATTAAAATAATTTTTTTCATGGTATGATCTATGTTCGTTTATGCTCCTGTTAGCATAGGAAGGCATTACATTTATCATCATTTTACGCTCGGGAATAAAAATATTGAAAAATAAAATTATGTTTCCCATTGTATATATACTTTCCAATTTCCATGTATCAATATTGCAGAAAAATATGCATATGGAGTATGTACCAAAGTTGAAACATATTTCCAGGGAAAAGTTTCTTATTTTGAATTCCTTGAAATGTGATACGGAAGCTATCAGAATTTAGTTGACTGTTATGAATTACCGGTGTCACAGGTTACTACTCATTTTTTCCAACCTTGTGTATGGAAAGTACGTCCTATGCAACAATTACCTAGGTGGCCTGTTACAGGACAATACTTCTGCCATTATCCTACACAAAGAATATTCAATAGAAGATATACCCTAATTTTCAAGTAGCAGTTAAAATATCTCTTCCTTCATACCGGTCAATATACCTCACAGAACCTTCCAATTGAATTAAAAGTGCATTTTTTCTCGTTCAGTTTATGCATGAGATATACTAGTCAACAAAAGTAACGATACACAAGTTTGAACTCCAATTTATCATAAAATATAATAAATAGGAAAAACTGTTATCCAATTATCCAATGAAAAACATTCATTTGCAACGCAAATGCATATGATTAAAAGAATCTGACCAAATTGGAAAGTGAGAAAATACCGTGTTATTGAACACAGGGGTCAAATTTATTTTACGGAAAATGATGACAAAAGTCGGCACTTAATTTCGAAGATGAGAATTAAGTATTCATATATCTGCAAAGGCATTCAAAATTTTAAGCAGACCATGTTTAAGTTTAAAGTTCTAATATCGATTTTTGAATTTTTGGGTGAAAATACGATTTTTAAAACAACAAAAACTGCCAAAAAAATAAATCGCGTATTTACCTTAAATCAATGGTTTTGATAAGAAAATAACACTCTGTAAATATTAGACCAATTGGGCAATTATTTATCTTGGTACAGTGTATCCAATTTCATTATGAAAATACATTGCCTTGTATCGTTTCTTTTGTTGACTAGTATATTTAGCACAAGGCATTCAGCAAACAACTTGATAAAAAAAAGAAACAAGAAAAAACCTTGCAAACTAACACTATGACCTATAATTGCTTGATTCACTCCTACAGTGACCCATAATTGATTAAATACACGTTTAAAAGTTGTCTAATTGGCAATCATGCCACATCTCCTTATTTTTAATTTGAAAAAAAACAAAGGAAACCAAAATATCATTGACACATCATTGACTACACATACTTTCCATGAGAAGCTAAAATCATACGTGATCATTTTTAAAGCAAAGCATACGAAAAGTTTGATTTAACTCTTAGTTCTGTAATTTAGCTTGATTGTTTATTTGTGATGATACGAGTTATATCCTTCTTTTGTAGTTTTATATATTATATATGTATGGTGTATAAATCTTATTTAAAGCAAAAATGTTAACACTTGTGAATAAAAGTACCATGATATTGTATTGTTAGATAAGTATTTTCTTGCAAAATATTGGATCAACCAAACATATAAATGTCAATTAACGGATCAAATCACACTTTGCGGGTAAATCAATTATGATTAGTTGTACAGGAAATTGTAAGCGCCACGTCCAACAGTGTATAATTAAAAGCAGCATGCAGACCTAGCTGTTTTAATTAAAACATAATAAAAACTGTAATAAGGAATTGTAATTATAGATATCGTATTTTTTTTCTTTATATTAATCATAGCCTTTACCTCTCCATTGTATGTATGTAATACTTTCATCTTTAAATAAATTAGAAGTTTTACAGAATGTAAGACCAAACAGTAAACCCAAAGCAGAGTGTGTTCTATTATATGGCCCTTTTTGGACTTGTGTCCGTCCGTTTGTCAATCCCATGTCTGAATTTTTGTAAAAGTAGTTAACTTAAGACTATAATTTTGGAGTAACTGTAGAGACATTGATTGTCGAAATGAGCATTAGGTGCAAAAAAAAATACTACCGTTTATGTTATACAGCGGTTGTTGTCACATTAACTTGAAACTTACATGTAGTGCACATGTTAACATATGCCATGATGTGAAAAACTACGGTTTTTTTCACTGCTCACTGAGCATTGAAATACCAATAATATTTGAAAGCAGTACATTCACAGGTTTACGTTTTTCGTTAAGGCAGCTAACCATAAAGTTGTAGTCACATCAACTTAATTGAAATAATTGATTCCAATTTCATGGCTCACAAAACATGAAAAATGTGGAAGTGCGAGCGAAACCTGTTTTGTTATGGAGACGTATACTTGTAAAATTATAGTCTTAATAAAGATTGTAGATAAAAGTCCAAAAACCCATCTGTAAGTTAACTCTTCAATCGAAATTGAATTTATGGTGATGAACCTTTAGAAATCCAGCATTTGAAATAAGGCTTTTTTCTCCATTTTTTTGTATTTAGGTTTAAACGTCTAATGGGTTTATACATCTAAGGGCAGACGAATGACAAAAAATAGCCCAAATCCATGCTAATAAAAAATAGCTCTACTCAAAACACATAAACGGCAAATGCAATTAACAAGCGACTGTAACACTAATGACTATTTGATAAATATATGAAAACGTTAACGCCGTTGTATAGGACAATAGTTATAAATGGTCTTTTTCAAATACAGAATAAACATCTCATTCTTTTTAAGGATGTTTGCTACTCTTGCTTTTTAAAATACTGTTATACATTGATAGTTTATTAATAAATAAACTAAAAAAGCAGAAAAAGAGGAGGGGTCCGTGTGCTTGTTTTTGAGATATAAGCCATAGAAAATTTGGCGGGAAATAATTCTCTCTAGACTTTTCATACATTTAACATTGGCACCCTTTTTCTTTTAAAAAAGTATGAAAAAATAACAAGGATCTTATAGGATTTTCAAACATTGCTTTTCAAACTATATGTAATAAAATTGTGAAAAGAAAAGTAGGGGTTAGTGGGGAAAATTTTTTAATGGCACTACATTGATGAAACCAGAGGATTCCGAATATCTGCCAAAAAATAAAAAAAACAAGAGGAGCTAACATCCTTAAATAATAGGGATTATCAACGGTCATATATCCTATTTTTTAAAAACGTAAAGTGAAATCAATAACAGATGTTAACATTGAAGCATCTGAAGACGTTAGTAATATCATAATCTTTAGAAGTAAATTCAGAAGAAACCCAATGCCACGTTCCATCTAATGATGGTCGGACAGTAAATTAATTCTTGGAATCGGTCGGGTCTAACCAAAAACTTGAAAATTTTGTCGTTCTTACTGTAGTTCATAGCACAGTACATATACATATACACCAACATGTTCATCGTGATATGATTGTAATATTGGCCACTCGATGTTAAACGCATCATCATCATCATCATCATCATCATCATCGTCATCGTCGTCATCGTCGTCGTCGTCGTCGTCATCATCGTCATCATCATCATCATCATCATTTCATTTTTGTTTCATTGTGTCAATCTTTATATTTGACAGTACATTGGGGGCTCATTAAATTCAGGCGTTGCAAATGAAAAATTATTTGAATACAAAAGTACATGCATTAAATGTATTATTTGTATCTCTTTGATGCATAGCATGTCATAAAGCGTCAATAAATGTTCTTCAGACTGTAAAGTTTGACAGTGCAATCATTGAAAAAGGTTTGTTTCATCACGAGAAACAAATTGGCAATGAAGACTATGATTTTTATGTTACACTTAAGTCATATATGTTCTAATAACCTGTTCTAACATTACCTAATCAAGACCGTTTACTGACACAGCTGACCGTTTAATAACACAGCTATATATTCTACAACAATAATATATAAAAACTACACCAACGTAAAAGAAAAGATGATATTCAAATTACGATATTACCAATGAGATTTCTTCCGATATATTTCTAAGGTTCGTGATGCGCATGCGTTCAAGAGGATAAAAACGCAATTAACTATTAACTGTTTTATTGGAAGTATTCATGGTGCTATGACTTCTATAGAATATCGTCTTAAAACTTAACATGGAATACAGTCAGTTTTTTTTCTACAAATTTAATCAAGTATTGTGTTCGTTGTGAATCAGAAAATATAGCTGGAATCTAATTTCGAAGGTAAGTATGAAGTTTTTTTTTCTTCAGATATCTTTAATTGAATGAAACAAAATTTTATATTTAAAAGTTTATACTAATGGCATGAAGTCCAATTAACTCGTTATTAATACAGTTTCCCATTTGAAAGGTCAGTTAAATTTGAAAATATTGCAAAAATATCCATATGTGATATTTTTTTTAGTAAGACAAAAACCAAAAGTAACGAATTGTAAAAGTGTGAATGTTTTGGATAAAACATTCTGTTTTCAATATTAAGAAATTGTAAAACATACACTCGACGTAAAATAAACTTAGGATGCTCGTTCAATACTCATTCAGGTATTTTGTTTATAACATTTACAATAATAATGCTTGATAATCTATACATTAACTCATCATAGATACCAGGATTAAAATGTGAACGTCAGACGTGCTTTTCGTCTTCAAAAGACGCTCGGATCAATCAATAAATATATCTACAAATTTAAGGCCGTGTTCACAACGAACGTCGCGTACTATAAACCTGTTTACAATTAGCACATACTTACAACTTCTCCTCTAATCAAATTGTTAGGATTTGCCTTCTAATTCTCATAGTACATACTTTTTCCGTATACTAAGTAACTAAGCATGAATGAGCACAAGAGTAAGATTTCATTGTATCGTAATCAAGATATTAAAATAAAAATATCCTGCTACTAAATTCTTTGGATCTAAAAAATGTTTTTGACAAGTGCAAGTTTCTTTCCTTTAAATAAAGAGTAACACATATGGTTCTTTATACCTTGATTAGAGTACAACCTATCTTAAAATTGTAATAATTTTTCATCCATGCAATTACTTTGTACACAAAAAAGTGTGTACTATGAAACATTATGAAGGGAAATTAAGGCAACTAGGTGATGATTTTTTTTAACTTTCTTGGGGGAAATTGATCTATTTCGTCATGAATTGATTGATTGATTATTGGTTGCTTAATGTCCAGTAGCAAATATTTCATGCATGTCATGAATTGTAAAACCGTGATAATATCTGAAGAGAATGTACCACCTATATATATACATATATACATATTCTGATAAATCTTTTAGTTTTTACTTTGAAAAAAAAAAGAAAAACAAAAAAACAAAACCTATAATCTCTGATCTATTGGTAGTTGCTTTTTAATGCTACCCACTAGACCATCTATGGGGACAAACTATCTATATGTTTCAAATTTATTATAGTTTTAGTTTTACTGTGATATTGAAAAAATGTTTTCAAAACATGTAAAGCTTCCACTGCAATTTAATTATTGCCTGCTTTTGGTCAATTCATTTTGTCATCTTACCGTGGAGTCAAGGGCCTTTTGAAATCACATATCTTACAATGAAACTAGTGAGTAGATTTACAAATCATAAAATTCGTTAATGAGCTCCGTTTTACAAACACATTTGATACAAGTAGTCGGCCAAAATAAACTATCAATAGACCAATTAAAAGATTACTCGAGTTGTAAATATGTGCTAAATGGGATAACTATTTTACATCCCAGCTGTTCTAGATAAGATACAAAACCATTTACGCTTCATAAAATCTAGTTTAGGAACGCCACACAATTAATATAATATACTTTATATATTACTATATAGTATATATCCTTTAAGAGCCCCGGACACAGTGTTTAAATATGATAAATTAACAGAGAGTTTGTATCCAGTCGTCCTGGTGTAGGGGTATGAATCGTGGGTCTATATGCTAAAGGTCTTGAGTTCGAATCCCAGCATAGACACTGGATTTATTCTACATAAATTTTGATAGTTGGTCTTTTCCGTAAAAGTTTTCCGTAAAAGTAATTTTAAGTTTTATTGTGGATTTGTCATTCCCGCCAAAA
Source organism: Mytilus californianus (assembly GCF_021869535.1). NCBI lineage: Eukaryota > Metazoa > Mollusca > Bivalvia > Mytilida > Mytilidae > Mytilus > Mytilus californianus. The sequence continues at coordinate 9,650,180 of NW_026262582.1, forward strand.
TATTACAGAACAAAGGAAAGCATGCAGAACAAAGAAACTCAAGCTAGGTTGATCTGGTAGGGACTCAGATCACCCCTGGATGAACAAAGGAGCTATGATGTAATAGTATATACGTAAATGATAGACAATACTTGGTCATGTTATTTTATAAGTTAGACAATACTTGGTCATGTTTTATGAAGATTTAAAGCCCAAGGCGTAGCCGAGGGGTTTTAATCTTCATAAAACATGACCAAGTATTGTCTGACCAATTTAGAACATATTCACACTTTCGAGTGACTTTACAAAACTATCCTTTCCCATTGTAATATTCAAAACTAAATAAGAATTCACTTTTTATAATGAAGTGAGTATATAACATAGGTAATGACCATTACAATGGATGGAATGAAATAGCACTAACAAAAAGGATAGATTGTTCAAACATTTGAGTTTTTCTTCTGCATCAGGTAAAAATTTAATACTTTAAGTATACCTTAAATTTCTTGATTTTGATTAGCACACAATGTTATATCAATCCGCTTTCTGAAAATTGAATATTTTTTTATCATTATAAAACATACTCTATAAATATTTGAATTACGACCATTCAACATCGTAGCTTACTTTTTATTGATGAGTGAACATGTATTGTGTTTTTTTTTCTCTAAAAAAATCCTTTGCTTTATATATCAGCAGTCTGACATTGTTTTCTTGATGGAAAATAATCGACTCAAATGTCTGGTATAAAAATTGTATACAAGATGATTTTATCTACATCATTGCCCCTATTTTATTTAATTTTTTGTTTGTTATATATATGTACCATTAATATAATGATTTGCAATGTTCTAAATGTTTTTTATAATTCTTTTCTTTTTCATCTTTAATCAGTAGGCTATTTTCCCAAGGAAAATGCCTCAGGGGATTGTACACTTCGTTAGTGAAGTTATTAAGAGTTCACTTTCATAATTAATCTACAATGAAAAGTCATTCATGTAAAGCATTTTATAGTGCATGAAAAGCCGTGTACTATGAAAATTAGAAGGAAAAAAACTGACTTTTCATTGGACGAGAAGGGGTGAGTATGTTCTAACGTTTCATAGACTATCCTAGACTAAGTTGCATGTAATGAACACGGGTTTCAAATTAAATTTGTTCTCATCTGTACATCGGTTTTAATTACCTTAAAATTGTTCACTCCAGTAAACAACATGTACACGTGATTTGCATGTACATAACATATAATTCAATGAAATGTTTTTTTCTTTAAACTTTTGTTAGGCGCATACCAATTCATGTTTTTTAATTTTTCAATTATATTTGTTTTTGAGGAAGGAGTGGGGTAGATAAATTGTATTAATAAAAAAATGTATTGGTTTCATTGAAAATGAAAGGCTAGGGTTTTCAACATAGAGTTTAGAAAATGTTCCTATATGTTATTGAAAAAAAAATTGGTTTCTTTTTTTCATTTATGTAAAAATAAAAATGGCTTTTCCCACGAAGATGAATGGTCGGTACTGTAAGAATATCGTTCTATGGATTAAAACAGGCTAAAACAGTGTAACAGTAGACATAAAAGGATTTTGAAAATGATTGATTGATTGATTGTCTGTAGCTTAACAATCAGTGCCAAGTATTTCATGAATATTCAAGACGAGAACAAATTCAAAATAAATACAATTGTTAGATCATGTAATAGAGGCCATCCGAGATGAAAATCGGGCAGTTTGGATTGCCATTGGAAAATGACAGTATATTGGATATGGACAGAAATTTTGCATTGCAACAGGTCATTCTCTCGACACGAGATATCGGATTAAATGATTCCACTCTGACAAGACGTGGCTGAGAACTTGTACATCTCGCACAGCCAAAGGGACGCTCCACTTTGGGAAGGATTTTACGGCCGATCGAAAGTAGAACTAAGTGACCATATTTCTATTCCCCAGACACCAAAGGGTTGATTTTGGAAATGAATAGTCTGGACTGGAACTAACTGTAAAAAATAATCTTGTCCAAGACATGATGAAAATAAATATTTTCACCTACAAAATGCAGGACTAAGATGAAATTTGAAAAAAAGGCAGGACAGGAGTTTTGAGTAAAAAAAAGGCAGGATGACAATTTATGTAAAAAAGTCAGGATGACAATTTATGTAAAAAAAGTCAGGATAAACTAATAAAAAAATAGGCAGGACCGAATAAAGTGAAAAATAAAAAGGCAGGACAGAGATTACAACTAAAAAAAAATTCAGGACAAAATTTTTATCCTAGCCTCCCTCCTATAAAAATCAAATGGTAGCTTCCTTACAGTGTATGCAAGAGATATTGAAAGCGAAAATTAAAAATTAAAAAGGAAATGTATACAGTGATTTGAATAAAACGTAAGACATGAGATTTTAGATCGTGTTGGTATGCATTTGTCTTATTACGTAACACTTCGAAACCAAGGAATAATAACTGTAAATTGTGGAAATAATTGAATTTAGTCATGGACGTTAAAAATAGTATGACGTTAACAAATACAACAGAGACTACTAATGTTGTTTTGCAATTTAAGTAAACTCTTTAAAAAGTTATTTAAGTAAAAATTAGAATATCATTTATCATTTAATCCCGGGTTGAGAATGTTTATGAATAATTCTTCTTTCTTTTTCCAGAGAAAATCATTTTGACGATTGAAAATATACAATAGGAATATTTTAAATTGTCCACTAGAACAACGATGGAAATGGTCGTTAGCCCGAATGATTGATAAAACTTCATGGTTGGTTTGCTGCCTATGGACAGTCATTCTAGTCAGCAGTTCTTTTTTTTTTGTCCCTCCAATAAAGAATTCCTCACAATTTGAACATATGAGAGAAGATATGAATTTTGAACTTTTACAAGACATGTTTTGTTTAACTGTGAAATGGTTTCCATTTTTAAAATAAATTGAATTTTCTGCTATTAAATTTGGACATGTTATACATTGTTTATCGGTACATTTTCTAACAATAGGCAAAGTTTCATTAAAGTAAAATCTTGAAGATGTTAAATATCGTTTTAGATTTTTTTATTGTCTTTTACTGTTTACAATCTTTTTTTTTTTGTAAGACTTTTTCTATCTTTTCACTTTTGTGTAAATTATTTTCAATTTGTCGCATGAAACTAAATTAATCATAATCTCTTCGATTATATGTTGTGAAAAACAGGATGATTTTATCTAAAGTGTTCGATGATTCTTCCGTTGGTTCGGATCGTCGTGATTGCGTAATGATTGGTACTTTTATCAGTGCCTTTTAAAGTCCGTAATCGATCACTTTTTCCGGATATTGCTGCTTTTTTTAATACACTTTTAATTCTTCCAATCTATTATTGCGTAACGTATCTGTGCTCGTAATGGTAATTATTCCTGAAGCTAGATTGAAAGGTATATTTAATTTTACATGTTTTGGATGGTTTGAGTAAATATTTAAATACAAATGTGTATCGATGTCTTTAAAGAAAATGTCTGTGACAATTTCATTGTCTTCCGCTTTTTAAATAATTAAAATTTAACTGTTGAGAGTGGAGAAATATCGTAGTACACGTGTTATAGTGGTGGAATCTGTTCATGCTGTTTCTCTAATGATTTTTATCCTTCCTTTTCAAAGATTTACAGACAGTTGTGTTCTTTATATGTGACGTCATCAGGCATGGTCGCCTTTTTTCATGACGTCACAATAGAAGTTTCAGAAGAAATAAAGAAAATCTAACGTCATAATTAAATTTTGACCAATCATTTGCTGAGAACAGATATTTCATTAGTGGGGAGAAATATTTTTCTCACACCGCTCAGGAAATGTGAAAATAGCACAAAAAAAAGAGAAATGATTTTCTCAGTAAGAAGAAAGAAGAATTATTCATAAACATTCAACCACCAATAAAATGTTTAAATAATAGTTTGGAGGGATTCCCTTGAAATGGACACAAATGAGGCCGTTAGTTTTCTCATTTGGAATGTTTTATATTTTGTTATGTCTGACTATAAGGTATGTTAATGCCCTTAAATAAAGGCAACAGCATTATATCGCTTTTCAATAGTAATAAATCGGTTAAGCGAAAACAAATCCGGGTCACAAACCAAAAACCGAGGGAACACATCAACACGAAAACAACGGAACAACAGAAACACTGAACTGCTACAAAAACAAATGCAAACATACATAGAAACGGACTATTAGATAACAACTGCCATATTCACATATATAATTAAAATGTCCATCTAGATTAAGTGAGTTTAAAAAGGCCGGTTTTAAAACGACCAATACTAGTACACAAATTGTTTAATAATAAGAATGCAGACCGGTTGTTTTTTGACATTATATATATAATAGAATACAAAAATGTAATTTTCTGTGAAAAACATAGATTCGTGTTTACTTGGGTAAACATGTGTGGTAAATACCTGGACACAATCTTGCCTAATGTTGGAGCCATCAACGTTGCTGGTAACTTTAATGTGGCATAGTTTTGCCAGGTTAGCGATTCAGTTGTTAAGTGTTTGTCCCTTGTATTTTCTCTGCTAGCATTGAGGTTGTCTTTTCTTGATTCAGAGGCGGATTTAGGGGGAGGGCCCAGGGGCCCGGCCCCCCCCCCCCCCCCCCTTTGTGGGAAAAATTTGGTTGATTATATAAGGAATCACTGAAGCATGACTGGAGCGGGCCCCCTCTTAGGCAGTCAGTAGGCCCCCACTTATGAAAATTTCTGGATCCGCCACTGTGATTGACGGGTGAATGAGTGATTCTCTCTTTTCCCCAGTTATTTTCAAATTTCAAAGTATCGCTTGTTGAAAAAAATATACATGGATTACTACTTAATAGTACATACTTATGATAAATTTCACAGATCATGGGAAAGTGTGGCAACAGTTCCTTCTTACTTTACAACAGTTCCAGTGACGAGCTGTGTAAAAGCGTAAGTATAATTAAGAGAAGATTATCAAATACTACTTCTACTACTACTACTACTACTACTACTACTACTAATAATAATAATAAAGATTCGAAATCACAAAATCGATTTCAAAATTATATTAACATAAAGTTTAGAGAAATAAAATAAAGATTAGATGATTAAAAACAATTTTATCTCACGATATCATTTTCTTACCGTTACGATGATGATGACGATCTACAGCTATACCCATATATTGTACAATAATTAACGCATATTGATATTGATATTATTATAATGTTAAGAATAATTCAATCAATACAGATAGAAAGAAAGAAAGAAAAAAACGTAAAATAGAAAAAACAAAAACAAAAGCATGACGAAACAAATACGTTTCAACTACAAATGCATGATTATAATACCACCAATTCGTCAATCAACCATAACATATTCAAACTTTGACTGGAATTTATTTCTTCTGCAATTTGATGGATAGATGAGTAAACTAGTGTTGAATGTCCAGAACAAATTTTTCATGCGTATCTGGACGAGAACATATTGGTATTATATGAATATGAAAATGAACTCTGCTTTCTACAAACAAGATACACTGGACCTTATTTTTTACTCACTACTTCACATGGTAACAGTTGATGGAAACGTTATTCGAACTTCCAGAGCGGACTAGTACCAGTCGTTGGTATTACTCCTAAAGGTCCTGTACTCTGCAGAGAAACAGAAATTACCTATATGCAAGACTTTGTTTTGACCTGTCTGGGGAAGCATGATTCGACAATTGAACGCGCCAATATCTGACTAGTTTATTTATATCACATTGTCACACAGCCAAGAAGACACGTGCATATCGAACTAACTGGGAAATGATGCGATATATCATATTGTATGCTAAATATCATCCTATATGATTTTCAGCTGGGGAATTCTTTCCTTAAGATTTGTATAAGTGCTAAAACACACTTTAAAATATATTTCGAATCTAAATGGAATTTTCAAATTGAATATATTTCAAATCTAAAATGGAATTTTATGCGACTGTCATACAAGTGAGAGGTTTAGCTAGCTATAAAACCAGGTTTAATCCACCATTTTCTACATATGAAAATGCCTATACCAAGTCAGGAATATGACAGTTGTTTTCCATTCGTTTGATGTGTTAGAGCTTTTGATTTTACCATTTGATAAGGGGACTTTCCGTTTTGAATTTTCCTTGGAGTTTGGTATTTTTGTTATTTTACTTTTTTCTAAATAAGTTAAACTGTATACTGTATTTACTTATTATATTATCAGGATTACTCTAAAGTAACAAAGTGGATTGCATTATTGGAGATGATTGGCATTATATCGTTGAATCTTACAGTCATCATTCTTCTAGCAAGGCGAGACAAACATTCAAGAATGACATTCTTTGTTCAACACTTAGCAGTAGCAGGTATTATTAAATAATAAAACACAAGATATCAAATGTAATCGGTACCCTCACTCTTCTTGATCGAACGGTATTAAGATACGTTAAAGACCATGGTGTAATTTGTCATAGATGGACACTTTGGTTTTAACGCCTCTTTTTGTCTCAATTTTTTAGTATGAAAATGCGCAGAGCTTATCAAATGATGTGAATGTTTCGCAAACATTCTTATACTTTAAAAGTTCTTTGAAATTTTTGCCATTTGTGCTCTCACACAAAAAACCTTTAACTGGTGTAAAAATCACACTTTTTTGGCTCAAATAACTGTTCAGCATGTTCATGCAATAAAACATTTGGCAAATACCAAGAGCATCAGTCTATTTTCTTGATACGACGGCTGTAATCGTCAACTTTTAAAAAGTACACAATTATTTACATCACGTAATTCAAACTTCATACTTACAATAGAGTTTTACCTTGTATGTCAAACGCCTAAAAGTAGGGTTCACTAACATTGTGTGAATAGGAAATTCTGATGTGTTTTGATGGAACCAAAAGCATTCAAAATTGAGAAAAAGGTATTTAAGAGGTGGTTAGAGTGAAATATATATATATTTTTATTTATATGAAATATTTTGTCATTTACTCAAAAATTAAGCAAACCCATTAGATGTAAAACCCAATACACTCGTTTATCCAACCCCGTACAAAGCTATCATAAAGTAGTAGGAAAAGTTATATCTGTGAAAGTTTCAAGAGTTTTTACGATAGACTTGTGGTAGATAATACTGCCAATAATGAAAGCATCTAGCTTGTATTAGCCATTTGTCCTTTAAAACAAGTACAGGTGTATTTTCGTATGTATGATTCTCATGTAAGAAATTATTCTAAGTCTGAGAAACGGAATGTTGGCAATACGAAAATGGTCTGCAGTAATTGTGAATGAGGTCAACAACTGTTTTTGTTTTTAATATTCCACACTTACCACCTCAAAAAATACCCTTATTTTAATTTTGAATGCATGTGGTTCCATCAAAACACGTCAGCATTTCCTATTGATACAATGAAAGTGAACCCTACTTTTAGGCGTTCGACATACTAGGTAAAACGTGTAAGCAGTTATTCTTAAGTCCTGTCGTGTATGTTATGATCGGACACCTGCTATCCTGGAAAGTTTATAGTTTTGAAAATCCCAAATTCTACCTATTCATATGAAGCCGAATTCATACAAACAATTCTTAAAGACAAAAAGAAAAAAAAACTATTTGCTGTTAATATAGTATTGATAATGTGGTGACATTCAAAATCCAACGTTTCTGTTTGTGGTTGTATTTCAGTTGTCCCAGTGACTCAATATTAGCATCCTCCCACTGCATTACAAAACAGTTATGGCTTGGACTTGGTCAACAGATTTTGTTTGACCATCAAACTGAACTGTTGTCCTTTGGCTTCGATCAATAGTTCGGTCTTCGGACGAAAAAAAAAACAGTTGTCGACCTCAAACAAAGCTTCAGATGCTCACCATCTGTCGACTTCTTAGATTTCTTGGAATCACTTTTTTCTCTTCTTAGTTGGTATATTTCAAATATATATTTATGAAAGTTGTGAAATTTGGGTAACTTGTTTATGACTCTTTGTCATATTTCATGTACAAGCATACATGTTCAATCGTTTCAGATTTGTTGCAAAACATTTTTATTTTTTTCTATTGCTGGTCTTAGTAAAGTGCTCAATTTTGCTTCATTTTGGATTGTCAAAATTTTGATTTATATTTAGACACTGTTGTCCTCCTCATTTGGTTCCTGGGGAGAATTGTATCTTTGACAATCATATCACATCTTCTTATTTTTTTATCAATTGCTTACGCATTTGTTCGAGAGTATATTAAATTAAAGCTGTTAAACATGAAGTATATCACCGAGAATGCTCTAATAAAAACAAAATGATTGATTTTTAAGAAGAGAATTTATCCGGTTTAAAATGTACAAAGTATAAATATGTCAAATTCCACTTTCTGATAAAATACAAAATGAGTGATCTTTTATGTGTTTGTTCCGAGTGATAGAACGATGAATTGTTAAGAAACTGACTTCAAATCTTTCTTCCCGACAAAAATCTGACTGGTTTAGAAATTCAAGGAGTTATATTCAAAGCGGTAAAAAATAATGAAAAAAAATGAGCAAGAGCAAATAGAAATCAATATAAATATAGGTTGCTGCGCTAAGTGCGCATGGTAAGCTCATTGTGTGCATATTAACCTTGTTGCTAGAATAAATGAAATATTTAGATTGTATCTAATAAGAAGTAATTAAATTGGCTTAGTAGTAAAAATTTGCATAAGGATATCCCTCCATGTATGAACATTGCCTTAAATATGGTTGTTAAACAGTCCCATAACTCAGGAACAACACAATTATAAAAAATAACAAAAAACCAATGAATAAACAAATGAATAAAAAAAGACAATAAATTAGATAAATAAGACTAAGGAAATACATTAAATCAAATAGATAATTATATAAATAAACAAGCCTAAATTGAAAACAACATTCAAACCTATGATTACGTTGGATAAAAACCGCAATATTTATACGTGTGCATGCAATACAATTTTTTTGGTACAGGGGTCTAAATACAGCACAAACAACATTTTCCAAATGACCAAAAAAGTGAAAAGGTATATTTTAACAAAAAGCATTTGACTAACAGGTCGAACAATGGATGTTCTTAAACCCTGATGATTAACATGGCGATAGCCAAATAAACGGATCACCAAATGTAACAAAATGAATCTTAATTATTAATTTAATACCAAACAGAAAAAAAAAACTTGCGGAAAAGATGGTATACCGCAAACATGAGGTGCAAAATTATATAAATATATATAGCTGAACGAAACTGTTCTAGAGATAGACCTGTCGGAATCAATTCTAGGGTAGAACTGTCCAAAACCGTTGTTGGTTTGAACTATCCGTCGCATAACTCTGGAATGACAAATATCAAAAGGTACCTTACTATTCAATTCCAATAGTTATGTAAAGTTTCTAAGCATACTTAAGCTACAGCACAGCATGTGACAAAAATATTTAAATCTGACAAATGAAGGCTCATAACCTTGGAACATTGTCAATATCAAAAGGGGTTTTCCTTTTATCCTTTTCAACAACAGTATAGATTTAAAAAAATAATCGAAGCATACAAGGGTAAGTGTGCGAAAATGACAAAAGTAAAAATCATGAAATTTGAAAAGGCTCTTACTTTTATCTATTCTAGCCCCGTCCTAAGATTTCAGGAAAAAGTATCTCTGGAAAGTTGAATAATTTTACAACATTTGAGAAAATGTCCAAATTTTCATGAATTAAGTCCCATAACAGTTGAATTAGAAAACTATTAACCGTCAAAAACGATAATATTGCTTCCAATATTCATAATGATGTGTTAGAATGTAATGAGAATTGGTTAAATCTATTAGAGGTATAACATGCTAGACAATTTGAATTCGATATCAGTTGTTATACTAGTACAGACAACTATCGACCAGAGACTAAATTATGTGGAAATAGGCAAATGCAGGTCACAGTATGGCCTTCAACAAAGAGCAAAACCTATAAAGTGAATATATGTTAAGCTGTAAAAGTCAAGACATGACAGCATGTGGAAAAGATTCAAACAAAAAACTAACGGCCTTATGTATGACAAAACTACAAACAAAAAACAAAGGGTAAGGGGCGTTAAGGTCCGCATTTAGCCTAAAATATGGTCAAAAATAAAATCACAAGCAAGAAAATGATATATTTGTAAAATAAACATTAAAGCACCTACTTTGTCAAAATTAAAGGGAATTACCATATTGTTTTTACATTGATTTGTCAAAAAACATCACCAAAATGACACAATTTTATAATAATCACTAGCTTTTGATGATTTCGGACAATTTTCGCATAAACTTTGCAACGGGAAATTGCCTGATCATGTGATCATGTAAGAAACAACTTTATATTTAACATGAATACTTATTCGGATGATATAAATTTCCTTTGAAAATGCTTTTTCGTTTCTCGAATTCTCAAAATGTTTTCTCTTTTTAAGATATTTGGTCAATGAAACAATATTATGACATCATTCCGACATCATTCCGACGTCACAATGCTGACAATTAAGCAGAATGGAGTTTTCAATGAAACAATGTTATAAAAAGTTAAATCACAAAAATACTGAACTCCGAGGAAAATTCAAAACGGAAAGTCCCTAATCACATGGCAAAATCAAAAGCACAAACACGTCAAACGAAATGACAACAACTGTCATATTCCTGACTTGGTACAAGCATTTTCTTATGTAGAAAATGGTGGATTGAACCTGGTTTTATAGCGCTAATCCTCTCACTTGTATGACAGTCGCATCAAATTCCATTATATTGACAACGATGCGTGAATGAAACAAACAGACATAATAGGTAAAAATGTCAAAATAGGGGTACAGCAGTCAACACCGTGTCACAATCTTAATCACAACAAAAAGAAACAAATGTTTAACAAAGAAGCACAAAAAGCATATATCACATTTAACAACCTCGTTCATTGCTTACTTATTTTTGTATTCTATTTATGTATGCCAAATCAACCCATAAAGGATCCAGGGATTTTAAGCCCTGGGACCGAATCGTAATTTTAACATTAACTCTGGCGTAGAATCGCGTGTTTGACGTCAGAATGTAAACGTCACACAGGTAGAGATATCAAATAATTTCGTCGTATAACGTATGCAAAAATTATAATAGAACAATAACACAATGGCGGGATGTTTAAAGTACAGAGGAGACACGTCATATGTATCAACGAAACATAAAAAGTCATACTGACAAAGCACTCAAGTAAAAATGACATTATTCCGACGTCACAATGCTGACAATTAAGCAGAATTGAGTAATTAATGAAACAATATTATGACATCATTCCGACGTCACAATGCTGACAATTAAGCAGAATTGAGTTATTTTTCACGCATCTTATATATTTTATCAACTCGAGGCTAATTTAGAATCCATTCACCACATATTTGTAGGCCGAAATCGAGCCATGACGCCCCATCCCTTTTACAGAAAGCAACCAATGACAACCACAAAGTGTAAGTAGGCTTTTGCAATTGCCTTTTTTTCTGTTTCAGATCTTTGTGTTGGTCTTCTGTATGTAATGCCGGAATGTATTTTTGAGAAATTCCTAGAGAGCTGGGAGAAATATTCGTGTTTAATATTTTATGGATATTTCACAAATCTAGTCATCAATGCTTCGACATTTCTTATATTAGTATTAACCGTAGATAGATTGTTTGTGATTGTTCGACCGGTATCTTCATCTAAGACAGGGAAAATGTATAGATATGGACTTATAATGACCGCCTGGGGTTTTGCTGTACTATTAGCCATACCTTACGTATTCCATATCACCTATTACTATGGCTTTAAAGACGGAATAGGTGGATATATATGTCAACATAATTTTGGAAATGGTATTTATGTAAGTAAAGTCTTAATGTCACAGTATCAGTCAAAAATGAAACTGTTTCAAAGGTTCAAAATTGCACTGATAAAAACCTAAACGGTACCCATGTTAGGGAGCTACCTTTTGATTTTAATGGGGGAGGGGGGGGGGGGGGGGGGGGGGGGGGCTAGGATGAAAAATTTTGTCCTGCATTTTTTTTTAGTTGTAATCTCTGTCCTGCCTTTTTATTTTTCACTCCATTCGGTCCTGCCTTTTTTTATTAGATTATCCTGACTTTTTTTACATACCCCCCCCCCCCATAAAAATCAAATGGTAGCTTCCTAAACGGTACCCATGTTACTGCATCAGATGCGCGTTTCAATAATTAATGTCAGTGATGCTCGAGGCCAAACTTTTTGATAATCTAAAACCAATAACTGATGATTTTTTAGGGGAGCAAACAAGAGTATAGTATATTCCAAATGATTGAAACTATATTCGGTCAGACTGGGGACATTCATGACAATGCCTCGTTAAAGGTACAGCTCACTGCACGTAAAAGACCCTCTACAACTAATCTTTTAGGGTTTCCGACTTTGGTGTATATATGGTTTAAATTGTTTTCGTCATTAAAATGTATGACATTTTTGCAACGTTTGTCGAAAAAAGAAAAAGAAAATTGAGAATGGAAAGGGGGAATGTGTCAAAGAGACAACAACCCGACCAAAGAGCAGAAAACAGCCGAAGGCCACCAATGGGTAATGCAGCGAGAAAATCCCGCACCCGGAGGCGTCCTTCAGCTGGCCCCTAAACAAATATGTATTCTAGTTCAGTGATAATGGACGTCATACTTAACTCCAAATTATACACAGGAAACTAAAATTAAAAATGAGACAAAGGCCAGAGGCTCCTGACTTGGGACAGGCGCAAAAATGCAGCGGGGTTAAACATGTTTTTTTGAGAGCTCAACCCTCCCCCTATACCTCTAGCCAATGTAGAAAAAACAAACGCACTACAGTACACACAGTAAAACTCAGTATAAGAGAAGTGCGAGTCTGATGTCAGACTGCATGTACCAAAGATCCGTTATAATACCAAATTGTGCTTACTGGCTGCAGTTATTGGTGAAGTGTTTATTGGTAATGCAATACCCGTATGCCAGTGTGATGATTAATTGTACTTACAGGCTGTTGTTATTGGTGAGGTGTTTATTAGTATTGTAATACCCGTATGTGTTATTACATTTTGTTATGTTTGGATGATACATGTAATATGGCGAAGAGAAAAATTTTCAAATTTTATTACATTGAATCAGCCTCAGCAGTTACACAGTAAGTATTATATTTAATAATAATTTAATTTTGGATGTAACACGTCTTCTGATTGGCTGAAAGTGTTTTGTCTATCAGCTCATAGACATAATTTTGTCATGTGACCGTGACGTCACCAACGTTTTTTTTTCAAAATTGCTCCTTAAAAAACGGAATTTAAAATTAAATTATAAGAAATGACTGTAATATTTTTTTTCTGTCTATTCAAAATAACTTAAAAAATGTGGTGCACACTTTTAAATAACACGCTACGCGGGTTATTCAGTGTGCACCACATTTTTTAGGTTATTTCTTCATAGACAGAAAAAATATTACAGTCATTCCTTAAGTATTACTAATGAAGTACGCACTAAACCGGGAGGGGCGGGATAAATTTTGTGATTATTCGGTTCGGTTATTTCACAAATGAAATATTATCTGATGTTATCACTATTCTCATTTTTTGAAAAGCATATGAATGTAGGAATCAACAACATGTATCTTGGAGCTGTGATTGTGTCGTTTGAAGATACAGCTTGAATATGACATCAAAGCAAAATTTGTCAGACATAGGAAGAAGCATTTTTAAATGAGCAATACTACAAATGCTCTCTCATTTGTATTCTAAGTTGTATTTTAGGATCGTGTGGTTTTTCTAAACACTTAATTATTTAACACCTGGTATGAGTAGCCTTAGACAACCATGAAACGCTTTCTGAGGGACCTCTGTTAGTACACCAGTTCCGATTTGCCAAGAAAATACAAATGGAAGATAACTTTTTAAAAACATTTTTGAGGTTAGGGTGAAGGTTGGCGCCTGTTAAAACGTTTAAACCCGATGCATTTTTATGCACCTGTCCTAAGTCAGGAACCTGTTGTTCAGTGGTTGTCGTTTGTTGGTGTGGTTCATAAGTGTTTCTCGTTTCTCAATTTTTTATATAGATTAGACCGTTGGTTTTCCTGTTTGAATTATTTTACACTAGTCATTTTGGGGCCCTTTATAGCTTTGCTGTTCGGTGCAAGCCAAGACTCCGTGTTGAAGGCCGTACTTTGACCTATAATTGTTTACTTTTTATACATTGTGACTTGGATGGAGATTTGTCTCATTGGCACTCATACTTATTACACAACATCTTATTTCTATTGAGATAACAACAAGTTAATTTTTCTTCTTCTCACTCACAATTGTGAATAAGAATTGAAATAAATGAATTTCAAAATGCATATAATATACAACACTTTTTTGTTTTTTCTCATGTATTATCTGCGCCAAATTGTCAATTAAATATGCAATGTGCTAGAGAACTGCGTAGCCCTTTGTTGCTTTTTAAATTGATATTACTAGTTAAATGACCAGAATGGTATACCACATATTCTAAAAATAAAAGAGAGATAATGTGTTTTCAGTTCTGTATCAGGATAAACTTCAGAATTTAAGAAATTTAAATTTCAACGTGTACTTTTAAATTGTTCAAACATTATGGAGTATAGTTGAACATGTTACGAAATTTTAAATGCCTAAAGATTGTTTAAAGCTCGCTTATATGAGTAAGCACATTATCATTTGTCATCAAAGATACCAGGATTAAAATTGTGTACGCCCGACGAGCGTTTCGTCGACAAAAGACTCATTAGTGACGTTCGAATAAAAAAAAGATAAAAAAAGGCAAATGTCTTTAATAGCAGTGGATGGCGCTAGAATTTTTTATATATTTAATATGACTGTATAAACTTAAGGTGTTGATTAGACTCTTCAATATTCAAACTTCAGAAGGTTTCACTAGATTTCTGAGTTTTACATTGCGAGAGTAGAAAATTCAACGGAAACTAGAAGGTAACATACATGCAAATAGACCACGATAAGGGTATCTGATATCTATGAAAAATAGCAAAATAACCCCGAATTTTATTTTTGTGCTCTCTCTCTACACCCAACCTTGCCTATAAACACAAACTGGTTACATCCATAAACATATTTATATATACAACCTTAGAAAAATAGATATTCCGAATATTTGTTTTAATTTTTTTTAGGGTCAGTAAAAATTAACCTGAAGACAATAAGAGTTAACCAAACATCAGTCATTTCACGAGCTAAAACGAAGACAATAAAACTGCTATTCGTAATAGTAATAGGTGAGTTACACTTCATTGTTAATAAAATAAAGCACTTCATTTTAAAGAATTGAATAATATAACCTATAAATGGAATATAAAAATAGTTCAAGACATAAACAACAATGCATGCGTTGTCGTTACCAAAACCACAACTCGTAATTCAAAGTAGTCGTCTGACAGATCCAAAAAGAGACCACACGTTAAAATTCATAACTGCCAACCTGATGGCTACATATGAGGTCATTGTGTTAAATGTACTTGAGAAA
Organism: Mytilus californianus; assembly: GCF_021869535.1. NCBI lineage: Eukaryota > Metazoa > Mollusca > Bivalvia > Mytilida > Mytilidae > Mytilus > Mytilus californianus. The sequence continues at coordinate 9,665,678 of NW_026262582.1, forward strand.
AAAGTAACAAACAAGAAAGTTAAAATTCCTTCGAGCGTTCCTGATGATGGTAAATCCAGAAAAGCGCTTCGGACGCATTAAAATTTATAACGTGTTGTTTTCATTTTTTTTCGACATTTTGAAAAAAAATCAAAGTATAACACTTGTAGTAGATGTTAGACAGATCTGAAAAGCATTTACACGAAACAACACATTATTCTAAACATGAAGTCGTTTATAAAAAGTGCGGCGATAATATGTGTTCGACAAACTGGTAGCCAAGGTGAATGCAGTATAGCCTCAAACTCCTAAAATGGGGCAACCATAAAAATTTCAAGATATAGAAGTAGCAATAAAACAGTGTTATTTTGGCGTTGTAAAGCAGTTCGTATAAAGAAATAAGAAGATGTGGTATGATTGCCAATGAGACAACTCTCCACTAGAGACAAAATGACAAAGTTAACAACTATAGGTCACCGTACGGCCTTCAACAATGAGCAAAACCCATACCACATAGTCAGCTATAAAAGGCCCCGAAATAACAAATGTAAAACACTTCAAACGAGAAAACTAACGGCCTGATATATGTACAAAACAATAAAGAAAAAAATATGATACACAGCAACAAACGACAACCACTGAATTACAGACTCCTGACTTGGGACAGGCACATACAGAATGTGGCGGGGTTTAACTAGTTTGCTGGCGCCAAACCTATCCATAACCTGGGACAGTTGTGTAACGGTACAATATTAGAACAAACTTTAAAATCAGTTGAAAAGGGCTTAACCCATCAGATAGACACAAAGCAGAAAAACATCTAACAAGAACACAGACAGGACGTGGCAGGGTATTTATATATTCCCACAACAAAAAAAACTAAGTGTTCAATATGTAGAAACCAAATAAAATGTCAGATAGCCTTTTATTTGTGCAATTTCTAAAACAAAGTCTTTTTACAGAAAAAGTATCTGTTTTGTAAATAAGTTGCATTTAGTTTTGTCTTTGTTTTGTTGCGTTTAAGTTCGTTGGGTGGTGTGGTGGTGGGGTTATTACTGTTAAGTAACACAGCATTTTTTGAAACCTTATATCATGTGAGCTTGGCATATCTTGTAATGATAAAGCTTCTATGTTTTTACCATTTCAGTGTACATAGCTAGTACGGCACCACTAAATATTGCACAGATAATGAGTGTGTATGATTTTATGAAACCAGGAAGCACAATCTACAAGTTTCTCCATGTTCTAGCTCCAGTCAACAGTTTGATGAATCCGCTTGTTTTCTTAGTATTTAATAAGCAAATGTTTAGTCAAAAACGTGGACTTGGCAATCATACATGTACATAGTTATTATGTAACTACATGATCAATATCTATAAGCAAATGTTGAAATCAGTATGAAAGATTAAGGAAAGACCACTTAAACGGATAAAGAATCACCAATTCTAAGTACGAATCGAAATATTTGTGAAATAAGGATGAAATTGACACTACAGAAGTTTTACTGTCACTTTCAAGTCAGTTCGTTTTCCATTCGTTTGGTGTGTTTGAGCTTTGATTTTGCCATTTGATAAAGGACTTTCCATTTGGAATTTTCCGTGGAGATTGGCATTTTTGTTATTTTACTTTTCACTGATTGGTTAACATATAAAACATGTCTGCGTATCCACCAATTAGAGACATGTTTCCTCGTTGAAAGACACCGGAATAATCTTATGCTTTAAAAATTTACCAAACGTGTCCTATATCCTTGTCTTAACTTAGCAAAGAATAAGTATGGATTCGCGTGGCGAGTAGTGGAAGCACAGAAAGAGATGCTTATCCTGTCGACGCATCTGATTTGTCTCCTTTTGAAGTGCGTTTTGTCAGGTTATCTCTCTTGGTTTTCAAACGTAATAACCAGTTTAGAACAAAAGAAAACTGCTGAACGTTTTTATTTGTGTAAGCAATTTAATGAAATGCATGTAAATAATTAATCATGAACATTGACTACATTGTTTAATGGTGAATACTGTTTTTGTTTTTATTTATATTCATAGAAGAAGAAAAAAACGAATCCTTGAAAATTAACTTTCAACATGCACAGACTTTACTTTTTGTTTTGAATTTAGATTAATCTGTAATGATAAACCAAGACCGTGTAGTAAAAACTAATATGTTGTGTAAATAACTCCTCATCACGGATTTGACGCTATTTTGTATTATACAAAGAATAATCACCATATACAAGTTTCGCTTAGATAAATACATGAAAAGGATGTTGATTTACTTTAAAGATCATATTGTGACAAAAAAAAAAAAATATATAATACTGAATTAAACAAATACATCAAACAAAAAACAAACAAACAAAACCAAATATTGAAAGAAAGCATGCGAAAATCAAGAGAAAATACAAATATCAAACATACAAGAAAAAGAAAACAATGAAAGTCTGAAATAATACGAATATCGTTAAAGATTTTATTCTCATAGAAATAAAACAGAAAAAGATCTAATAAAAATCTAATAAACATCAAAGCGCATAACAACGATCTACCTCGACTGACAATATTTTATAAGCATCTAATTATACATGTAGTGCTCTGAACACATTGGAGACGCAACAAGTTGTCACTAACCAGAACAATACAATAACAATAAAAGGCGGCGCACATTGTGAACACAAAGACAAAAGCACTGGACTGGATGAACAAGACCATATCAACTAAACAAAGATCAGAACCGATGCTTGTTATAGTTTTTACTGCATTGGACTATTTACTTTAAAATTTCCTCATTACATTTTGCTTTGCATGTGTTATCTTTATTTGACGCAGTGCCGACGGATTAAAACGTTTTGATATTTTTTCTTCTCCAAGATATGCAAATTACATCAGTTAGGAATAATATGAAATTAGATTAAAAATATACCAGAGATCAATAAAAAAAAAGAAAAGAAAAGAACACACTTTGACGGATAAAAAAAAACAAAAAAACAAAGGCTTCTTAAAATAATATCAAATGCCTTGTAGTTTTACTCTGATGTTGATTTTACTTCCACTTTATCATTCGATACAACTGTACTACTGTCCTCGTGTTGCCTTCGGGCTTCCTCTTTATCATTCGATACAACTGTACTGCTATCCTCGTGTTGCCTTCGGGCTTGCTTTTTATCATTCGATACAACTGTACTACTGTCCTCGTGTTGCCTTCGGGCTTCCTCTTTATCATTCGATACAACTGTACTACTGTCCTCGTGTTGCCTTCGGGCTTCCCTTTTATCATTCGATACACCTGTACTACTGTCTTCGTGTTGCCTTCGGGCTTCCTCTTTATCATTCGATACAATTGTACTATTGTCATCGTGTTGCCTTTCGGGGTTTCTCTTAAAACTTAACCTTCTTTTGATTCTTGATACTAATCCAACTTGTGGCTGGGTTAATTGTCGGTGAAGGTCTTTAGAAATCCATTCCGTGTCGTGTTCGAAATTATATCCAGCATCTACTAGCTTCTTACATAGGCTTAATGGAAGTTTTTCATGTGAATGTACAACGGTATAAAGTGCACTTTGACCGATATAATCAACAACATTTACGTCAGTTCCGTTCCGTATTAGAAAAGAACATATTTCATCATTTCCGTCCTGCAAAGCAAGAAGAAGTGCAGTTTTCCCCGTGCAGTCAGTCAGGTCTAAGTAAGCACCTATGTAAAAGAAAATAATTAACAATTGGCATTGAGACAACATTGAGATCTTCATTAAAAAAATCTATCAAACAGAGCAATCCTTTACTTTTAACTGACGTTTTGCATGTGTGTAAATCTGCAAAATATCTAGTGCAATTGAAACACGCCCCTCTTAACAACTCTTTCCCGTGATGAGCAAGAGTAAGTGTCCATAGACATAATTGATTTTCAAATGATTTAGCATTTGTCGATGAAAAATAATTCTAAAAAACAAAAACATAAAACAAAACAAAACAAAACAAAAGAGAGAGAAAAAACAGACGGAAGACAGAAAACAACATCAGCAACCAAGCTCTGAAAAAATGACAAACAATAAAACCACAATACCACAAAACCACAAAACAAAAAAAACAAAAAAAAAAACAACACACCAAAGATAAAAACCCAAAAGTAAAGAAATATAAAACAAAGTTTAAAAAAATCAGAAAAATCAACACAGTCAATCCTTGGCTTGAAAGAATTTTTTTTTCAAACAATTGCGGTCATTGAACTTAATTAAATCAAATAATAAATGTTTCATATATGGCAGTGTTTCAATAAAGTTAACAATGAACTTTCAGTGGTGTATTTAAATGCGGTGTAATTTTAGTTCATTAATGATAAATGGTGGAGGAGTAAAATGAACATAAATCAAATAGTTGTCAATTATATTCAGACAAGTATCAATTATCAATTAACTTTGAATAATTTAGCATGTCAATTAAAAGTTAATTGTACATGAACTTTTCTTTATTTCCTCGTCCTGCCATTCTTTCCCCTGAGCGTTATGTTCCCCTTACATTAGTTCCATCATGTTTATGACCAGGTGTACAATGTGAAAGTTTTAATTATATCTTCATTTTCAAGAAATTTTCCCGAGAACGTTTTGTAATAGTTTTTAGTGTAGAATCGAATGAATTAAACAGCGTGTCCTAACTCTGTAAATATAAATCTTGTTAATGATTGGTTTGTGCTTCTGAAACGGTCAGTCGCAAATATTTCATTCATATCAAGTAACTACTCTTCAAAAAGTCGACGAAGAAAACATCACTCGACTAAAGATAACTATTTTGATATATCAGAGATGTCTTATTAAAATTCCATAATTTGAATGAGAGATTATATTGAGATGAAAATTATGTGCTTAAATTTGTAGAAAATGCAAAGGGTTTTCTTTCGACTTTTAACTTCTATGATATTTTGTGTGATTCTGAAATGTATGTGGTGGATGGTTGTCTGATTAAAGATCCAAATTTCATTTTCGATTTTAACCAAGAAGTAAATAAATTGACCCTATTAAAACTCGAAACTTTATTGCTGTAATAAATGACGACCATGACCCTTCAAAAATGCTCCCAGCAACCATGAAGAGGGCTACAAGTATGAAACAGTAATTCAAATTTAGCAGTCAAGTATAGTTTGCTCTTCAATTGTGATAAAATTGTATTGAACTAAGTAAGGAAACAATTGGGTTCCCATTCCATTTTTCAGGCCATTTATTTTTTCGTTTGAAATGTTTCACATCTACCAAGTCTTTTAAAGCTGATTATACGGTATGGGTTTTAATTTCTCATTGTTGAAGGCTGTACGGAGACCTATAGTTGTGGTTTACTGTGCGTATTGTTGTGTGTTTGTTTATTCTACATTGGCTGGAGGTATAAGGGGAGGGTTGAGATCTCACAAAATATGTTTAACCCCGCAGCAGTTTTGCGCCTGTCCCAAGTCAGGAGCCTCTTGTCTTTGTTAGTATTGTGTGTTTTTTAATTTTGGTTCATTTATATGTTTCGGAGTTTAGTGTAACGTCCAATTTCACTGAACTAGTACACATTTTTTATTAAAGGGCCAGCTGAAGCCCGCCTCCGGGTGTGGGATTTTTTTGCTGTGTTGAAGACCCATTTGGTGGCCTTATGCTGTTTTCTGCTCTTTGGTCGGGTTGTTGTCTCTTTGACACATTTCCCGTTTCCATTCTCAATTTTAAATCCACTTCATTTGGTCTCTGTCGGATAATTGTCACATCTTTTTATATATTATATGTACATCAGAATAGAATTAAATCATATTTACCAGCATTATATAGGACAGACACTGCTTCTAGATAGTCGTATACCATATTTACCTGCATTATATAGGACAGACATTGTTTCTAGATCGTCGTATACCATATTTACCTGCATTATATAGGACAGACACTGTTTCTAGGTCGTCGTATACCATATTTACCTGCATTATATAGGACAGACACTGTTTCTAGGTCGTCGCATACCATATTTACCTGCATTATATAGGACAGACACTGTTTCTAGGTCGTCGTATACCATATTTACCTGCATTATATTGGACAGACACTGTTTCTAGGTCGTCGTATACCATATTTACCTGCATTATATAGGACAGACACTGTTTCTAGGTCGTCGCATACCATATTTACCTGCATTATATAGGACAGACACTGTTTCTAGGTAGTCGTATACCATATTTACCTGCATTATATTGGACAGACACTGTTTCTAGGTCGTCGTATACCATATTTACCTGCATTATATAGGACAGACACTGTTTCTAGGTCGTCGCATACCATATTTACCTGCATTATATAGGACAGACACTGTTTCTATATCGTCGTATACCATATTTACCTGCATTATATAGGACAGACACTGTTTCTAGGTCGTCGTATACCATATTTACCTGCATTATATAGGACAGACACTGTTTCTATGTCGTCGTATACCATATTTACCTGCATTATATAGGACAGACACTGTTTATATGTCGTCGTATACCATATTTACCTGCATTATATAGGACTGACACTGTTTATATGTCGTCGTATACCATATTTACCTGCATTATATAGGACAGACACTGTTTCTAGGTCGTCGTATACCATATTTACCTGCATTATATAGGACAGACACTGTTTCTATGTCGTCGTATACCATATTTACCTGCATTATATAGGACAGACACTGTTTATATGTCGTCGTATACCATATTTACCTGCATTGTATAGGACTGACACTGTTTATATGTCGTCGTATACAATATTTACCTGCATTATATAGGACTGACACTGTTTATATGTCGTCGTATACCATATTTACCTGCATTATATAGGACAGACACTGTTTCTAGGTAGTCGTATACCATATTTACCTGCATTATATAGGACAGACACTGTTTCTAGGTAGTCGTATACCATATTTACCAGCATTATATAGGACAGACACTGTTTCTAGATCGTCGTATACCATATTTACCTGCATTATATAGAACAGACACTGTTTCTAGGTCGTCGTATACCATATTTACCTGCATTATATAGGACAGACACTGTTTATATGTCGTCGTATACCATATTCACCAGCATTATATAGGACAGACACTGTTTCTATGTCGTCGTATACCATATTTACCTGCATTATATAGGACAGACACTGTTTCTAGATCGTCGTACTGCACAGCCTTCATTAGTGCTGTTTGTCCTAAAATATTTCTGGCATTTAGTTTGCATCCTGAAATAATCCGAAAAAAATCTTTTTGAACATAAATCCTAGAGAGATGTGATTTTTTAAAAATATTAAAAGTTTCAAAATCGTTTTGAAATTTAAAAGGCATTAACTGTTTAAATGTGTCTGTAAATTATCGCTATACGTTGTTTGTTAGATGTTGTTTGCTTGCTTTTTTTTCGAATCGATTTTTGGTGGTTGTAGTGTAGTCTGTTGTAATGTCCAATATTTTTTGTATTCCTTATATACTTTTTAAAGAGAGGCGAAATGTAGCAAAGGGAATTTCAAACTCAAACTGACAACGCTATGGCGAAAAAAATAAAGACCAAGAGACAAACAACACAGTACACAAAAAACAACACAGATCTGAGCAACACCAACCCACACAATGTTTCATTTACTATTTTTCTCGGTTTAATATGTTTTTATAAACATGTGAAAAAATGAACAAATGAGTAGATATAGGACATTACAATGGAATAAAACATAAATGAACCCGATTAAATCGAGAAAAGGCATTAACTAGATTAAGAACGAGTTATCGAATCTCATCTTCAGAGAAATATGCATTATTTTAACGTGAAAATAATCACATACTATGTATATGTAAGATTGCCGATCGACGTGGAAAAGACATTATGAAAATAAGAAGATGTGGTATGATTGCCATAGAGACAACTCTCTACCATGTCTAATAACTATAGGTCATCGTACGACCTTCAACAGAGAGCAAAACTCATACTGCATAGTGAGCTATAAAAGGTTTCGAAATGACAAAATGTAAAACAATTCAAACGAGAAAACTAACAGCCGAATTTTTGTAAAAAAAAAAAAAAAAAAAAAAAAAAATGAACGAAATATAAATATGATACACAGCAACAAACGACAATCACTGAATTACTGGCTCTTGACTTGGGACAGGCACATACAGAATGTGGCGGGGTCACACATGTTTGCTGGCAGCAAACCATCCCCATAACCTGGGACAGTGCTGTAACAGTACAACATATATATAAATGTTCCGGACCATATGAGTATTTGGACCAAACGCGTATAGTCATGACAATATGCGTATATACCAGTGTGGTCCGACCATACGCGTATGGTCCGTGTGTTTAATACGATGGACGTTGTCGTAAGAACGAACCTGCAAGGTGTCATTAATTTAGAGTTTTTTATTGTGTCTTACTACATCAAATGGCAACCATTGTTATATGATTAATGAAATAAAGTTAATTTTAATCAAAATTATAATTTAAGTTAAGCATTTTACATGGTCATTTCCGACTTGTCCTTACGAAACACAATATGTGTTGATTTTGACTTTGGAATACATCTTCAAGAAATATTTAAATGTGCCGTTTAGCAAGAAGTCAACTGTATAACTCACAGGAACTTGGGGCATTGCACCCTCATCTTCCCCCCTTTATTTTGATGTTTTAATTGTTAGTAATTCTTTTTTTTAATATCTTAAATTATTTTTAGTTATTTAATCATCTTTAATGTGTTCACGCTCCTATTTATACAATCACAGAGTTTAAACGTGCTGTCCCTATATGTTTTTATGTATTAACTACTGTTATTGTAAAATCGTATGAAGAGGAACAAAAACACATCAATTACGTGAAAATAGATAAAATTTAGAAGAATTTAAAAAATTAAATTATCTAAATACCGGGAAAAGAAGAAAAAAGTCCATTTGGAATATATTAGAAAAATAACTATATGGTCTAAATACTCATATGGTCCGGCTCGTTAATATCCAAAAGAGTATGTACTCATATGGTCCGGCTCGTTAATATCCAAACGAGTATGTACTCAAATGGTCCGGCTCGTTAATATCCAAACGAGTATGTACTCATATGGTCCGGCTCGTTAATATCCAAACGAGTAGATACTCATATGGTCCGGCTTGTTAATATCCAAACGAGTAGATACTCATATGGTCCGACCGTCGGACCATATCAGAAAAAAAAGAAGTACAGATCTGATTTACATTATATTCTCTAAAAACAAATTGAAAACGTTGTCTTAAAGAGCCATATAATAATTGTAAGATTTTAAATACATATAAAAACAAATTTTAACGTGTAGGTGTATATTCAATTTTAGTAATTAATTATTTCAGACAATGAATATCCATTAACCTAAAAACAAAGTAAATGTCAGTTATTATGTAACAAAAACATATATTTTAAGAGTTGAACTCCAGTGAATTGTCGTGACGTTATTTATCATATTTTTGAGGATTTTTCAATAGCCTTATGAGGGTGTGGATGGGGGTTTACAGAATAGAGAATAATGGGGAAAATAAACAGAGAATAGAGAAAAATGGACCAAAAAATAAAAAATAGAGAATGAATAATGAGTTGCTGAAATATAAAGATTAGAGAATGATGGGCAAAAAGTATAAAGAATAGAGAAAATGGCCTTAAATATTAAAGAACACAGCAATGAAGGACTCAATCTTTTACAAGTATTCATAAAGATAATGTTCAAATTCAATTCATTTTAAACAATTAAAGTGTATAAAAAAATTACCAAATTCTATCAGCATATGAATTATATCAATATATCCTCCATCAGCAGCCATGTGTAGAGGAGTGTTCCGATTAATATCGGACAACCTCGGGTTACATCCCGCTTTCAACAATTGCTTCACTGTCTCCGTCTCACCATTTTTAGCCCCAAAGTAAAGAAGGGTTCTTCCTGTGCTATCTCTGTATGTAACATCAGATTCGGTAACTGGCGTTCTCTGTCTCGGAATAGATTTCCATCGTCTGATGATAAATTTTCGCGGATCAATGTCCGTTTTCAAAGATCTGAAGCTCATTTCGGTAGGTTATCAACCACTGGTCTATAATACATTAGATACAATGAAATGATTAAATTTTCTAAACATTACATAACACTGGTCAAACTTGTCACAGATTGAATCATTTTCTGTCGGCTTTCATTATGAAGCACACTCCCAAAATAGGAACACTTAATTATATATCAAGTCAATCAAGCATAGAAATATACAAATTATCTGTCATTTGTCTTAATCATCCAAAATAAAAAATCGTGGAATACACAAAGGCCATACTTATATCGAAAATGTATAAATATACTTTATGTTAATGATGAAGTAGATCGTTTTGTTTTTTCGAACAGATTTGGTCTTATCAATCTATTATTAACATTATCATTAATTCATGATTTTTTTTTTTGTATTTTCATTTTCTTTAAACTACATGTATTTCTAAAATCGGTTAATGAACATATTATTTGATTAAACGCTGAATTTATTTTTTAAATGATAGTCTTATTGCAGTGTTATAGAAAACATATTTAATTATCTAAGTTTTATATTATCTCAAATATTTTAATCTATGTCATTTTCCTGAACAGACAATATTCTAGAAAACAAAGGGCAAACAACTAGAAATAAATCTTTGTAGCCTAAGAATATGCAAATGAAATCTTGTTACTTGAACGTCATCAATGTCAAATCATTTTGACTTTGACATATTTTATTGCTATACCATTTAGAGGAAAACATATATCATTACCTAAGTGTGATTATTAACAATAGAATATATTCAAAGGAGTTCTATATGATTGTCATAAAAACAAACGGGAAATGAAGTATATGACTTTGCGGTTGAGACGGGTCAGATAATTTATTGTCTAGTAAAAATTGACCAACTGTTTCTGCGAGATTGAAAGGTAGATCAGACATTTCCTTCATCGATTTAATGAAAAGACTATATCAACTGGTGTTTTTTCTTTTGTCCAGTGACAAATATGTCATACATTTTAAGAACGAAAATAACTTCAACAACAAACAAATAAAGTATATGTATTCTCCTCTCCAAAGCATATCTATCAGGGAGATAGCCAGTAGACTCGAACTGCCACTTGAAATAATGAAAGGGCCTCGGTGGCCGAGTAGTCTAAGTAGTCGCACTACTGTATCACTAGCCTGTAAACACTGAGGATGCGAGTTCGAATCCCGCAAATGGCAGGTGCGCTCGACTAGAATTGTCAGTTTTCCTACCGGAGGTCGGTGGTTCTCTCCGAGCATTCCGACTTCCTCCACCGAAACAAAAAATCTAACCGGCTCGAAATAGTACAATAGTGCTGAAAGTGGCGTTTAACACCAATTAATCAATAAATCAACCAATGAAGTAATGGGTATGATGGGTAGGGACATTACGCTTGCTTAGCGACAAATCAAGCAAGGGTTTCATCAAAAACTAAATTGTACATACAATAAATTACATTTACAATCGTTGTCACAATGCATATATGCATATTCTTTGCACATTTGTCGAAATGTACCCTTTTGAATCAATAATTGCAATCCTCTTTACCAGCTAAATAAAAAAATATATAAATTGAACAGCCTTTATTATATAATGACAGTCATTATCATTTCACATATCATAATATTTTATCTTATAAACCTATTTTACTGCTTATACATGAAGGACATTACAAATTACTGTTTGAGTACATATAGATACAACAGTTGGGACCTCTAAGCTAGCTAGTCCTGTTTTTCGTTACCAAATAATCTCATAACACGGATGATCTTAATTCAATAAATACGACAGGTCGGGCGTTCATGTATGGAGCAAGTCTAATATAAAAATAAGGAGATGTGGTATGATTGCCAATGAGACAACTATCCACCAAAGTTCAAATGAAGTGGATGTAAGCAATTATAGGCAACCGTACGGCCTTCAACAATGAGAAAAACCCATACCGTATGATCGGCTATAAAAGGCCCCGACAAAAAAATTATAAAACGATTCAATTGAGAAAACTATCGGGCCTTATTTATAACAACATTATGTACGAAAAACAAATATGACAGACATGAACCAATGACAACCACTGAACTGCAGGCTCCTGACTTGGGAAAGGCACATACAGAATGTGGCGGGGTTAAACATGTTTATTAGCGCTCAACCCTCCCCCTAACCTGGGACAGTGGTGTAACACTACAACATAAGAACAAACTATAAAAATCAGTTGAAAAAGACTGAACTCATCATATGGATACAAATAGAAATACTTCTAACAAAAACACAGAGTGGACGTGGACGGGTACTTATACATCCCCACAACAAAAAGACACTAGGTACAGATCTGAGAGTACTCGCAGTTACTGACAGCTAGTTCATGTATCCAAGACTAAAATATTAATCAGTATACATCCAACAGCCAATGAATTTATTGTAAAGACGTCATTAACAGTGGAGAAAAAATATGACCTTGTGCAATGCCAAACTATATGTATCGACAGATTGTAGTACCGTGTAATATTTTGTGTGGTTTTAATTTACTGACAACAAAATCAATATTTATACCAATAAAAACAATACTCAAAGATTTAATTACAGTGTTGAATAGGTGACCTTGTAGAATAAGTTTATTATTTAAAGAATTAAAATTACCCGAATCGTAAGTAAATGTACATCACCGTAACATTTAGGATGTGCTATTCCGTTTAGTTTACTTACGTTCTTAGATTTTACTCCTGATTTTAACAACAGTAAAACAGTGCAGGTACGATAGGATGAGAATATTTCATTTGCTCTAAAGTAAACAATGGCGCAGAACACAGCTTTATTTAGTTTTTGTATGAATATAACTAATTAAAAAAATAACGAATAAAGTAGTAGATTAAATAAAAAAATCTCCTATTGACTTCAATGCAATCCTAAGAATGGAATTACATTTACACCTGGTTTACCTTTAGAAATCTGATGCTTTCATATATCATTCATTTAAGTACAAATGTAGCCCAATCTCTTTCAACAATCAAAACATAGGGTCATGCAGCATTTTAGGGGCCATTCACATCAATTGGCATTGTTCACAAACACTTATTTCATACAATGACCCCATTACTTTTCAACAGTAGTTAAAAATAAGTGCATTCATCATTTTCTTTAATTTTTTAACCCTAGTTTTAATCCATCTTTTCAAAAAATATTTATAACAAATATTTTCTACCAATCAGTGGATCATATGACTTTACTTTTATCCAGAAAGTTCTCCACTCACCCCCTTCCAATAACAACCAATTAATACAATAAGTAGGTTATGAGACGAAGGATAAGACTACCAATAGAGATTTAGAGTATATGTGTTGTTTCAGGCAGAATATTTGCCAAAAACGGACCACTCATTTCTTTTTTGCGACCAGAGATGGTCATAAGGGATCGGATATCAAGTCACCATTCCGACCGGTGGTTCTCTCTGGATAATTCCACCATCAATAAAAACTATAAATGTTGCCAAGAGTGCTTAAAGATGGTTAAACACTAACATTAACCAATCCGACGGGACGTGGCTGCGTATTATATACTTCAGACAAAACCAAACAGACGCCCGACTGTTACAAAGAATTTTACGGCGAGACGAAGAAGTCCAAGTGACGACTATACGTTTATATTAAGGTTTGTCATCGGGGTTTTATCAGAAAAGGGGATAGAAGAGAAATCGAATACTTTGAGTGCAAATCAGTTAAACTAATTCTACTTGTTTATTTCGCCTGTCAGAAAAAAATCTTGATCTTAAAGGGGCATAAGTTACGAGATATAAAAGAAAATTAAAATATGATTTGTTTTAATGAAAGTGAAATAGTGAATTAATAATTCGCTTTTAGAAGGCAGTATGGTTCAATTTTGTCAAAATAAGCTAAAAAACATCGCTGATGATATATAATTTGACCTCATTGAATCCGTATTCACGTGACCTTCAATTTAACCCCTTAGCTAAAGACGGGTTACACATGAATTAGGCGTGTTCAAGAATGTCAACATTGAAAGTGAAACAAGGGTAAACCATTTGATTGGCTGATTCAATCCACAAAAACTCATTCTTATACAGGTAAAAACGATGATTAACATATATTTAAACCTATAATATTGAAACGCTGCCTCCCTGGTGCTAGAGTCGGCCACCAGAGAACACAGGGTCACAAAGAAAAAGAGAGTAAAAGGTTCTATAAAGTGTAAGGTTCGACGTCCACTGTTTACCGTCGGACCAAAACACGTTACAGAAAGGGAAATCGTATATTTGTAGTTATATATATATTCTCAGTTGTTAAATAAAATATCTGAATAAAATAAAGTTTCATATTTTATTAATATGCCAGCTTTAGCTGGCACTTATGGTAGAAGCATCGAATTGGAATAAAGAACGATAACTCTCTCTACATGAGCAATCTAAAAAGTTTCGTCACTCTCGTTAAATCTCGTACGATTTTTTTTTTTAATTTTCGAAGTAGATCAAGTCAAGTTATCTAACTCTTAAAAATATTTGTTTTCTTTTTTTTCATTATATTTATTAAATAAACATTGTATTCTTGCTTGGCTTCAAATATACGGTCAATTCTTCAAATAATGAAAACGAAATTATCATTGGAATATCCGTAAGGACAATTTCAGGACATTAGTTTAACCCTTATATTTTTAATGGCTGCCAGATTCTCGTTTAATCGCGATCTTGAAAAAACGGGACAAAACGGAATAAATTCGATGTTAAATACGACATGAATTTTTATTTTTTTACAAAAACAAGAATTTAGAAATTTTAGTAACTTGTGCAGTTTATTTCAATTTTATTGTACCACGGAAATAACCGAAGTTTGGACAACAACATCTTACGCCATGTGACATGTTTCATCGTCTGCTTCATTTTTCCACTATCAGTGACAAATCTCCTAAATTACCACAGGTACTTCATTTAAAAGTCACAATATCATAATTAATGATAACATTTGTAGTTTAAAAGTTCCGTCCAGCCATGGGAACACAGAAAACCCTCTGCAAGCAATAAATTTTGGGAGAAACGTAGCCGGAGGTGAAGGTAGTAAAATCTGCTACAGAATTTCCCATAATCCATATCAAGTTACAGTGATAATGAAGTTGGTTATACTGTGGTATGTGGTCACTGTTATTCCTAGCTAACAGACAAATGCAGGTGAAATTCAAAACTTAACAAAAGTTTAAAAAAATTATATATTCAAATTCACAATCTTCTAATTTTGTAGACTGTCACTGTACTTCCTTTGACAAACTCTCAACAAATCTTGTCATTAATTATGACACATATCTACCTTAAACAGTCCCAGGAGATGGAGACTGTTTTTTTTCACTCTCTAAGTTTAATCATAGTAAAAGGAGACTTGAGTCTGAGTGATACATTTAGGTATAATTTGTATGCTCCCATATTGTCCAAAATTGGATTTTGTGGGAATTACGATGGAGTTATGATAACCCATGATAATACCATGACTTTTGATAGGTATCATGGGTATAGAGCATGTTACTTGGAAGTATGTGGGCTTCATACATCCTTTGAAATTCAAGCTGCAGACATATCATTTGGAGGCAATATAAATATTTGCCTCCCGCAGTCACCTGTATATTCTATGCGTCAGTTTAAACCTGATCAAAACATTTTCACTCTACCTAATACATTTATCAGGTGCACATTTCAACCTATTAAAGCAATAAACAATTATGGCTATAACGTCACAGTACCCAAATTGCACCAAGTACCCAATGTTCACCCTATGTGTATGTATGTATTCAACAAAAATAACTGCAGAAATCTTACAAGTTTTTTTTTTGAGACAAAACAATTTGTATTGTTATGATTTGACATTATACATGTCTTTCAACATATGTTAATATATTTAGATATACACAAATCGTTCACAGTGAGAATATATATATGTATCAACAGATGAAGCATTCCTGGGAAAAAGTAAATCTACGAAAAACATCAGTGTCGTCACCATGCGAAGTTATCTAATTATCATCTTTTAAAAATGTTAGCAACTTCACAACTACAAGTTAATAAAGTACAAACAAAACAGCAATAAAATGCTTCGCCAAGCACAGCCTGATACAACCACAGATGTAGATTTAGCATATAAAAAACACCAAAAGTTTTATGTCAGTTGAAATCAAACATATTTTAATTTTGGACCCTTCAAACTTTAATATGGACTAATTTGAAAACAGGTATCAGGTGAGCCCAAACATTTCTATTCAGCAGCAGTCTCCAACTACATATCTCCTTAATTTCATATGATAGTCCCACAAAAATGTTGGAAATGTGTACATTTAATTTATTTCTAGATTCTCTCATGTCATGCATGTGAAAGCGGTACCTTTTTGGTCACTATTTATGTGTTGCGTCTAAATATGAATTGTAACACTTTATAGTGACTGACCAGGTCAAACAAATACTTCTCAAGAAACATGCAGAAAAAGAAGACAACTTGGAACAACACCAGCCTTGCCAGACTATGTAGGAATAAAAACTCAAATCGGAATAGCATGGAAGATATGTTAGTGATATGTCCTTGTGAATAGTAAGGAAAGCTATCAATAATTCCGCAATTTTATCAGGTTTATCGTACATTTTCTGTTCAAATTTTCACACAATCAGTGAATCGTTCAAAAAGGCTAAACTAACGTTTTATTACCAGCTGATTACTGAAAGTTTCAAACAATGACAAGTGTTTCATTCATGAAATAACGTGTGCATTTCTGCGAAAAAAAATCATGTGCAATTTTGTGAATTAAAGGGAAAGAAGATCCTTTTGCGGTGCACTTGTGCATGTCAATTGCGAACTAACCCAATATATTTTCTTTATCATGACCAGTCCACTGATAATGACGTCGACATTATCAAGGACAAGGAGTACACATCAAAGGAAACATGCACAAATTACCGATAAAATAATTTACACACACTGTTTCGTGTGTATCACCTGCCATATCAGTATTTGTTGCATTTATATATAAATGAGAAATAATCAATGTAAAAATGGTAAATTTTTGGAGAAAAAAAACAAAAATTATGGAAAAAAACAACCCAAAAATGTTGTTTTTGACCACTGACTCCTAAACTGTTGGTACCATAACCCCCAAAATCAATTCTAACCTTCCTTTTGTGTATTGAACCTTCTGGTACAATTTCATACATTGTCATAGAGATCCATTTACTTAAACTAAAGTTATTGTCCGTAAACCAAATGTGTCTTCGGACAGCAACAGCGACATGATAGCATTACTCGAAAGCAAATTTTTGACATATTCCCCATTTCGATTCTCAATTTTATTTTGCCGTCTTATAAAAACTTGAAAAGTAAGCTAATAAAACAAATTATGCAAGAAATGACATAAAACCGACTCTGAATTAGTACATGAAATTGATGAAGAAATTAACCCACAAAAAGAAGATGATCAGGAATATATTTATACTGCTGAGCAGTGTTCTCCCCTCAAATTTTAAATAACATCCTAGAAAATAGCAAAATCTTTAGATTATCAACTAAACAATCCTATTTATGGTTCCTTATATGCTTAGATGAAAATGAAAAACCTGATCAAAACATTATTCTAAACAGGCTCACTGTAAATTCAAACTCTTCTTTTAACAACCAGAATGATCCTCTTGCTGATCACATATATATGAGATGCAGGAAACTGGGAATACAATATGAACAAACAGCTAATTTAGAAAGTAAAAATAATTCAACAAACAGAAAGCGTTGTTTGCAACACTAAATAAAAAAAACAGCTACAACTTTTAGATATTGATGAAAAAGATATTCCAAATCCTCCACCTTTTCATGAAAATCAACAAAAAATTAATTTAATGAAGTTATGGATTGTTTAACAGTATTCATAGTTTTGAAATTAAAAAATGTCTTATTGTTTTAAATTTTGTAAAATTTGCAAAGAAAGAAAAATGGATATGAAAATGCACAAGTTAATGATTGTAAGCATTGTCATTTATATAAATCACCAATAAATTCATTTTCAGCAGAAAACAATAAGGGAGCAACAATTTAGCTTCAAAGGGGGGAAGTATGGTTTTTTGTTTGAGTCAGATTTTTTACACGTGAAGCACTTCAATGCTATCAAATCAAAATTATTTAGTCAAAATATAACACTATAAGGTATGGGGAAAATCTGGATTCAGAATAATTTTTTTTTGTCCTCTGCTTGAACAGAGTATTTTTTGTCATCAATTTTTAAAGAAAAATACTAGTCCCAATAATTATGACATCCAGGAAGGCTATTTTAAATTTTTGCTTTGACGCCTTCCTGCGACGCACCAAAGCAAAAAAAAAAAAAATACCATACCCCCTTCTGCCTTTTGAAGTTCAATGATCTTTCCCTAAACATTTTCCATCTAAACTTATTATTTTATTTTAGACAAAAACTATATGTAGGACATTCATGAAATATTTGCCACTTTGGAGTTAAGCAAACCAACAATCAATCAATATGTAGGACATAGTTTTGATAAGCTGGCATTCAAGGTAGCGCCTTCCTCATATTATCAAAAATAATCCACGACGGAGAGAATGGGTCTGGCAGGCTCTGTCACTGGTCTGTTCGGGTTCCCGGTAATGGTTGGTCTTACAGTATACAAACAAACTTTTGATAATAACCAGTTAATAGTATATAATTCAACAGTTAAGTAACCCGTTGGTCCCTTATTTAAACTCTTTTAATAATCCCAATTTAAGGATATTATCACCATTTCACAGTTTTCAACATCGACTTATCATAATAAAACATCTAAAACAAATATTAAATATAGAAAGCAACAATTTTACCCCCGTCACTAACAACTTTACTTAGGACTGTCATTAACCACCTTAGCACCGTCCTCCACAACTTTATTTATTACTATCACTAACAACATTAGCACCCTCACCGGCAATATTATTTAGTCTCGTCATTCATAAAACAATTCCTATCGCTAACAAACTTAATCACTGTCAATGGCAATATTAATTAACACCACCACCCACAACCTTAGCACCGTAAGCCACAACTTTAGCACCGTCACCGACAACCTTAATTTGCACCGTCTATATAACTACATTATAATTAGCACCGTCACCGGCAACCGTATTTAGCACCGTCACCGGCAACCTGATTTAGCACCGGCACCGACAACCTTCAATTAAAACAAAGTTAACTTTCAACGCTTGGTTGTGATTATCAAACACATTTTAGCTTCTATTCAAATTTGATACTTTCAAACTTTGCCAACCCAACAATCCGTCGGTTCTGTTGTTGCTTTTGCTTTTATACTTCCGACTGACCAATGGCAGAGCTTGTTACATATTGTTTACCAATCGGCAACCATGGATCACACAAGGGAAATTCCCGTAATGTTGATATTATTTATAAACATGGAGTGATCTTCATCAATAAAGATGGGTTTTGACTTTAAATACATTAGTAGATCATTAGAAGAGTTTGATTTGAGTTTATATTCTAATAAGGTAACTACCGCAAAAAATATGAAATCAGTACGTGAAATAAAACTTCTTAACAAACTAACATACACAAATCTGTCGTATCATTGAAACAACAGCCAAAATAACAAATTACAAGTCTGACATTACTTGCAACATTAGACATCTCACTAACATCTATCATTTATCCTCAATAATTTCAAGAAACTATACAGACATAGGTTTACTGTATAAAGGGGGAAAAGCCGGCATTACAATATGAAATCAAACAGACCTAGAAAAATCCAATTGCACGAGTTCGCTATCTATTTATATCCATAGTTATGCTAATATCGGTTTATATGACCGTCGGCAGTCTTCGGAGGACACTTCGATGGTTAATTAGATGGCGTCTAGACTACATTACACACGAAATGCTGATACATATTATCGAGCCCATACATTGTTAATTGTTTATTTTAGACTTTTTATAATTTGGATATACGTTTTAGTATGTTATAAATCAAATATGAGAATTTGAGTCAAATAGGTTAACATGAATTTGACAGCTAATGCACTTTTAATTCCAATTCCAGAATAAAACGACATGAGCGACATACAGAGTCGTGTATCGGACCTGTTAGTTTTAACATCCGTACAATACGACAGGTTTGACGTATTGAGCAGGGTGTGGTCTCCTTTACCTATCACCCTTTTTTTTGTATGCACTTCGTTACCTGAAATGACTCCTGGTTTTAACTCCTTTATAGGTTATATACGGGGTAGAATATGCTTTCCGTTAGATATCACTACTGATTTTTTTCCACAAAACACTGTGACAAGTGTGCCTAACGTAGCAGGGTTTTGTCTTCTTAACTGGATGCCACTTCTTATTTCATATGCAATACATTGCGAAAAGTGCTGGTTCAAAGTAGTGTAAATTATAAATAACCTGATGTTACATCTAACTACGGTATTATACGACGGGGGCGTAAACTTTGAGGGAGGAATACTTGTACGTAACCTTATATATTATATATATATATTGTTTTATTAAAGTGCAACCTGATATAACATTTACTTTTACAAATTGTGACTTGGATGGAGAGTTGTCTCATTGGCACTCATACCACATCTTCTTATATCTATATATTAATACATATATGAAACATATTTTATATTATTATACTTCACGTCAAAATGCCAGATTTTGATTGGTTAATACGAGGGAGACAATTTACTCTATCACATGGCAAATACTCTATAATCCTTCACAGAGACGCTTGCTCAAGTTTGCGCTTTAATAAATACGGATGATTGTTATGTACAAGACGACATAGTTTATTACTTTGAATTTGAAAATAAATAGACAGTAATAACAGAACATTCAGTATAATAAATTAAATAACACATATCTAAGAGGGTGATAGAGCAGATTGTTACCCCTCGAAAAGACATTGTCAACCTTGGCTTCGCCTCAGTTGACAATGTTTTCTCGGGGTAACAATCTGCTCTATCACCCTCTCAGCTATGTGTTATTTATATAATGTCATAGGCTTATGATGCACTGTACATTTCTCCTTATTACAATATAAAACGACAAGGGGTGACACTTAGATAAGGATATATTTGTAGCAATCCTGATTTAAAACCAATCTATCCTGATTTGACTATAGAAAATGACAGGTACGACAATCAGAGCACGATGTTAAATTGAATAAAACAGGTTTAACCTTTCCAAAAAGCTATTCAGTGCTTCACAGTATCATTAAACATGCGATATCGTTAATTCTGACTCTCTTTAGTGTATTAAATAATTTCTGACTGGAATAAGTCGATTGACACTTTTGACTCCGTCGACATCTAAAATACTCATTAACAATAAAAACAAAATTTATGTTTGAAATCTACCACAATGTAATGCTGTATAGTCAGCTACAAAAGACTTGGACTGCCACTGGAAATAATAAGCATGTTGGTAGGGACACACATTTTGTAAAGCAACATATCAATTATTGCCACATTTGAAGGTATAGCAAAGATATTCATAAATGTAATTTTAATTTTAGACAACATGTAAATATTTAAAACTACTAAATCAGTAAAATAAGGAAAAATGAAAAAAATATTTTCAAAATTTTGATTCAGACTTTATCTCTTAATCATTGAATCCTATGAAGGTTTGACAAAACCCCATAATGTGTCTGAATGTTGACTGCGTAAAAAACTAAGTTCATTTAGCGAACAAAACAAAACAAAACAAGGGGCATAAGAATACAACAAAACAGACCAAACTTCAGAAGCCACGTTGAAGTATATGTTCGTCCATTATTCATTTTTTTTTTTATAATTTTCAAAATTTCATAATGAAAAGTGAAAATGTTCATTGTTTTCCGACCGCCATGATATAACCAAGAGTGACGAAAGTGGCATAAAACACCAACCAACTATCGATTAATGAATCCGGTCGGACGTGGCTGCGTATTTATACATCCGATATACTCCAACAGCTATACTGTAGAGAGGGTTGTATTGCCGGACTTAGAAATTCAAGGCGATGACCACATTTATATATAACCAGACAAGTGCTTGGGATGTAACCTAAAAGTAGAACAGAAAAGTGAATATTTCCATTGGCGATCTGTTAAAGTTATTCCTTTTGTTTAAATCGCCTGTTCGAAAGATAAGACAGGGTGCATATAAAAATTTCACGTGAACTGCATGATGATACAGCCTCTCGGAAGTCTAGTGCTACAGTTCATTAAAATGAAACTCACAATACACGAAATAAGACACAAGCGTGGAATTAGATTTGTCACACTCAGCAATGAATACCTCTCAATATCCTTATAAAAATTAATATCTATTTTAGTTGAATAATAAAATGATATGTATGACATATAAATGTAAGCTGGTATCAATCCTAGCAATCCAGACGAAAAAGCAATCAATCCAAATTTGACAACAGTCAACTGTGACATATGCGACATACAGAGGACGATATTACATCCAAATTTAACTACATTTAAAACGACTTATCTGGCATACATGCATGGTATTCTCTCCCTTGCCTGGTATTACTCATAATTTAAGCTATAGTTTATTGCGACAGACGCACAGCCGGTATCAGCTTTCAACTTCAGTACAATACAACGGTGTGGCATAATATGAAGCAGTCTTCTATTTTTTAACCTGGTAGAACTGCTGACTTGAATATAGATAAATACTGATGGCGAGATCTCGTGGTATCGTGTTCGCCTCGATTGCGGGAGGTCGTTGACTAAACCCCCGTTCGGATCAAACCAAAGATTTAATTTTAACCTTTCTAAAAAGGTACGGAGTGCTTCGCAATATCATAAATTACGTTCAACATGTAGCAATAATCTATATGAATATAATGCGACATTATATAGCAAGGTGAACTATTAGGGTATAATTATTGATTCGGGTATTGGATCGATCGGATTTCCGGAACATGTTTCCAATTCTAGGCAATAGAATCTTTCTCAAATCATAAGGTAATTGGTAAAAATCGATATTTAATAAGTTATAATTTCAAGATTATCGTATGAAACTAATAGCTTAGCACCATGGTGACAAGCTTACATTGGTATTTTCTGTTTCTCCGCTAAGCACGCGGCATTAAGGACTAAGATCAATGACTGGTTGGCTTGGAGTCAGAATAATGTGTCCGGGTAGGGTGACATCTCTTCCTGCAAACTGTTATTTTGTGAACTAGCTCGTTAAAAATCCGACTCTACGTGTTGGTCTAGTACAAAGTAGTGTTAATTTCCATATTTCATTTAATTTGCCGCTGAACGTTAAATAGCCATCCATCATCACCATCAGTATTGATACGTCATATCAATATGAAAATAAGGAGATGTGGTATGATTGCCAATGAGACACCTATTCTAAAAAGACCAAAGTAAAATGATAAAAATGCCGAACTCCAAGGAAAATTCAAAACGAAAAGTCCCTTTTCAAATGGCAGAATCAAAAGCTCAAACACATCAAACTAACGGAAAACAACCGTCATATTCCTGATTTGGTACAGGCATTTTCTTATGTAGAAAATGGTGGATTTAAACCTGGTTTTATAGCTAGCCAAACCTCTCACTTGTATGACAGTCGCATAACATTCCATTATATTGAAAACATGACAGACAACAAAGGACAAAAATGGGAACAATTGCCGTTTATTTGAAAAAAACCTCATAGTTTATTATGACTAAATTATAATAATAATAATGATAATAATTCTTTATTTAAAGAGAGTAACTCATTTGGATTAAACCAATTTTCAATAAGGCTCTCTACATACAATATCAACTACATGAATAAAACATAGTCAATCTGCTATTAGTTATAGATATTTCATATCTTTTGGATAGTTTTGCGTTGTCTCGTAAATTATACCATAGCTTTTGTTGAAACCCCTCGGCCGGGGGTTTCAACAAAAGCTATGGTATAATTTACGAAACAACGCAAAACTATCCGAAAAATATGGAATATCTGTTTTAACCTATCGCATCTTTTGCTGTTTAAAATTGTATATTTCATATATTTTCGTTTGTTTACTTTGAAAATAGTTAGGAATCAGTTAAAAAACCCTTTTCGGGCCTTACACATAAAGCTCCGCCTACTTTCTAAAATAAGCACGGGCTTCTGAAACAGCGGGAAAATCAGTTAGACGAGTTGTTTCGACAGCGATGGATGCACATTCACATTGGTGACGGATAACGTTACAGACGAATAAATGTTTAGGGAATTAGATGTTCTGGATATGGACGCCAGAGACCCCAGATTAAAAGTTGAACTGCAAAGGGTAAGTTTTTTTTATTTTATCAAAATGTTCGAATGTTTTTATTTTTTAATATTCATTTATAATTCTGAGGAAATTAATTTCACAAGAATCTTTTTCAGAGATTCGATGAATCATTCCACATTTTAATTTGTACCTGAAGCCCAAGTCGTACATTAATTAAAAAGGATAAAAATCACATGTTGACTAGCAATAATTTACACAAAAAATTAAGCTTCATTTAGAAAAGCCAGACGCTATCTAATTTTAACATTTCAACATTATTGTTATTACTTGAGCAACCTCGTTAAAGTCTAGATGTCAGCAATGTATAACCATGTATAATGGATGCGGATCCAGGATTCTGAAAGGGGGATCTAGCAAGCCAACATTTGGAGTAATACAATGAAAAAGTCTATGCATTTACCATATATGAAGCTCCTTAAAAGGGTCTTGATCCATGCCCCCTCCTCCAAAAAAGCCGCCTCGGTAAACTCAAACCTATACATGTAGCTGTACAGTGGAGCATATGGAATACAATCCTAGTATGAATCTCAATAACCGAAAATCAACTTATATTTTCCAGTATAATATATACACATTTATATATATATTTTAAACTTTATTTGTGCTAGGAGCGATTTTTTTTATTTAAAAATATAGGACAACAGAGTTGGTGTACGTGGGTTCCATTCCCACCGTAAACATTCATTTATATCGGCAAAAAAATAAAAAGACATTGTCAACCTTGGCTTCGCCTCAATTGACAATAAAATTGAGAATGGAAATAGGGAATGTGTCAAAGAGACAACAACCCGACCATAGAGTAGACAACAGCCGAAGACCACCAATGGATCTTCAATGCAGCGAGAAACTCCCGCACCCGGAGGCGTCCTTCAGCTGGCCCCTAAACAAATATGTATACTAGTTCAGTGATAAAGGACGTCATACTAAACTCCAAATTATACACAAGAAACTAAAATTAAAAATGATACAAGACTAACAAAGGCCAGAGGCTCCTGACTTGGGACAGGCGCAAAAATGCGGCGGGGTTAAACATGTTTTTTGAAATCTCAACCCTCCCCCTATACCTCTAGCCAATGTAGAAAAAACAAACGTACAACAGTACGCACAGTAAAACTCAGTTTAAGAGAAGTCCGAGTCCGATGTCAGATTAGGAAACAAAAGAAAATAAACAAAATGACAATGATACATAAATAACAACAGACTACTAGCAGTTACTGACATGCCAGCTCCAGACCTCAATTAAACTGATTGAAAGATTATGTCTTCATCATATGAATATCAGGCACAATCCCTCCTGTTAGGGGTTTAGGGTTATACCATCATAAAATATATGAGAAGAACATAGCCCGTGTTTTCTCGGGGTAACATTCTGCTCTATCACCCTCTCAGCTATGTGTTATTTATATAGTGATAAAGTATTCTCTTAGTTACGGGAATAATTCCAGAATCCTTAAATAGTTCAATAGATGGTTTACAAATATCGTGTTCGTTTAAAATATTTCTAGCTGCCCTTTTTTTCAATTTTAGTAAACTGTAAATTAAAAACTTGTTACAGTTTCCCCATACTGAACAACAGTAATCCAAATGTGGACGAATATAAGCATTGTAAAATATAATTCGTTCATTGTGATTCATGTATTTCTTGATTCTTTTTAATAACGCTGATGAAGAATTAACTTTTTTTGATAATATGATTAATTTGATCATACCAAAACGGAGTTGCGTCAACAAAAATACCATGGACTTTTTCACAGTGACTTTCATTAATATGTTGACCATTAATGGATATATTTAATGTGACATTGCACATGCCAGACAGTTTTTGTTTTGAACCTTTACACATTGTCTTTGTTTTTGACACATTTACTAACATTTTGTTTTCATCACACCAATGACAAATATTTTCTATTGCAACATTGAGTGCCTGTCTTATAAAACTTTTGTCTTTTCCAATCACAGAAATAGTGCTATCATCAGCAAATAGATCAGTGTTATGATTAGGATTACATAATGGCAAATCATCAATAAACATTAAGAATAATATAGTACCTTAAACTGACCCTTGAGGTACACCTCCTTTTAATGTAGATACATTTGAAAAAAGTATTTGAAATGGATACTACCTGATGTCTATCGGCCAAATACGAAGTAAACCAATGAAGTGAATTATAAGAACATTTATATTTCTGTAATTTTTGAAGGAGCAGTTTATGATTTAGAAGATCAAAAGCTTTACACAGATCCAAAAATATTGCCCCTACTAAATTTCCTTCATCAATGGCTTTTAACCATTTATCTAACAAAGACGTCATAGTAGTTTGACATGAATGGTTTGTACGAAAGACTGATTGCATGACATATAACAGATTATATTTGTTTCGAAAATTCATGAGTTTTTACGTGTCGCTCAAGGATTTTAGAAAGTAATGGTAAAATTGCAATAGGTCTGTAGTTAAATACATCATTTTTCGAACCTTTATTTCTAAAAACTGGTATAACGTTAGCTAGTTTGAATAACGATGGGTATACTGATTTTCTGATGCTTAAATTAAAAATGTGATAAAATGGAACTGAAATAAGGTGTGATAATATTTTTAAAAACTTTGCACTGATATTATCAAGACCTGTTGCTTTTGACTCATCAAGTGTGATGAACTGATGGAGTACACATTTATTGGTTATTTGCGATATGCTAAAAAAGACATTTTCTGGTATACGACATGAAATATAA
This sequence comes from Mytilus californianus, assembly GCF_021869535.1. Taxonomy (NCBI): domain Eukaryota; kingdom Metazoa; phylum Mollusca; class Bivalvia; order Mytilida; family Mytilidae; genus Mytilus; species Mytilus californianus. Next base: position 9,692,710 of record NW_026262582.1, read on the forward strand.
TTATCAAGTTTTCCAGAACAATTGGTACTTGAGTTTGAAGTAAAATTAATATTTTCAGTAATATTTGTGTAAAATAGTTATTGAAAGTATCAGCAATGCTCTTTGGGTCTGTAATCGGTTTATTGTTACAGTCATTTAAAACTGCATGGTCATGATAATTTTCACTACAATTGATATTATGCAAGTGTTTCCACTGTTTCCTTTTTCATGTTCTATAACATCAGTATAGAAATTTGCTTTGGATTTTCTTTGAGGTATTTAACCTTGTTTCTAATTTATAATTATACGCATCTTTTTTCTTATGATAATACTCAGTTGTTTCATACTCTCCTTAATTTAATCATTTATGACTCATTTTGATAAACATGTTTAACTCGCTTTTTAATAAGTGGATCATGATGATTCAACACTTCAGTAAAATATTTATAAAACTTAGTAACGCTTCATCAGGATCATCAATTTCTAGTATTCTATCAAGGGTACACCGAGATAAATGGTGAATAAAATCAGTCTCGTTGAAATATTTTGTAGATCTATAGGTTATATAATCATGCATTTGCCTTTTCTATTTTAACCCTCTTTTAAGAGAAATACATACTGGATAGTGATCACTGATTGATTATTTTGGAACTGGTATATAAGCAATATTTTCTGGCACATTACAATAAACATGGTCAATTAAGTTGGATGAAGTTTTTGTAACTCTTGTATGTTCTGAAACCACCTGACGCATGTTGAACATATTTTTGAGGTGTGACCACTTTGGATGTTTTATCTTGACATTAAATCAATATTAAAATCTCCCGAAATAATGGTTTCCTTATCTTCAGTGCCAACTTTTAAAATCATGGTTTCAAATTTAGAAACCCATTCAGCATGACTGTTAGGTGGTCTACATATATAACCTAGTAAAATAGGCTTTTGATGAACATTAATAAGTTTTATCCACATTGACTCAATTTCTTGCATTTCCAAATCATCCCGTCTTAGCGCATTTATTTGCTTTGAAATATGAATTAAAAGCCCACTCTCAAATTTACCAATTCTGTCTTTTCTGTGTAAATTGTACCCTAGAATATTAATTTCTTTATTCTTGACACTAATTGACAAAAATGTTTCACTCAAAAAATAAAATATGCGTGTTTGATTTGGATTCCGTAATTAAGTATTGTATTTCAGCAAATTTTGGTAAAATATGGTTTATACTCAAGTGACAAATGTTAAGAGATTTATGTGGGAATATAAAAGGATTTATATGGGTATACTTGGAGCATTCTGATCTGTGCTCAAGAAAAAAAATAGCAATACACACATATAATATGAGAATTACCACAGAATGAAATAAAATACAATCGTGTGTGTTTGACTTGAGAAGTATTCAAATTACAAAGGACACAACTCTATAGAGAAAAAACAAAACTAATTGATACTACAACAATGAACACAAAATGAGTACTACTGAAAGCATTAAAGGACAACCATTGAATTACATTTGAATAATTCTGTTATGATTTGTATATATAAATACTCTAATGCGATCGTCCTGTTCTATTTTTACCATCGTTAACTCCGAAAGACCATGTTTCCGAAACTACTTTCGTAACCTATGTAATCAATGTATTGATTTCATTGTGATACATTCATGCCAGATACACATTAATGTAACCCTAGGGTTCTAAATAGGTTGAAACTGAAAGTCAATTTCATATTTGTTTGGGTGAGAATTATAAGGATTAAACACATTTTACAGGTAAGTAAGTAAAATGAGTAAATAAATTTTATTTAAAGTCGGCGTATATGTACACAACAACAAAGAATTATGATCTCTGATGAGCTCCTTAACCGAGTATCATATAAAAATCATACAGCTACATGCAAATACTAATAAAAAAGGCATGCGAATATAATGGAAGCGAATTATTCTTGAATTCTGAACCTCTTGGGTCAGTCTCCATGCGGCAAACACCTCTATGTGCACTGATTAAGGGAACCAGCAATATCAAAATATCATAAAAATACTAACAAACTAAAAAGCATAAATAAATGAATAAATTAATTACTGGCATTTAAAAGCAGCTATATAAAATAATGTAAAAAAAGCAGAGCAAAATGCCAGAAAAAAGGAAGAAATTTCAGCTATGAGGCAGCACTGGATAGAAGGTCTCCAAGGCGATTATCCGCATCCTACGAGTTTTTAGTGGAGGATGGTTTGAAATCTGCAGAAGTGTTTCATAAGAGATCTGATAGTCCTTATAAATAAATAAAAACAAAGTCTGAAAAGGAAATGGAGGTGTAAACTGACCTGGTGACTCCTGAAGACTTTTATGCAGTTTGTGAGTTTATCTATCAGTTTACCCAACAATACCACCTCAAAATGTTACTCCTTCTGTTGTGAATTAGTTAAGTTTCAGTTAAGTCTATTTTATACATTTATTTGGTTAACGTTTTACCGCCAGTTTACGTAACAATAGGCCCGCTACGTCGTCACTTGCCGACGTCTCTATGTATAATTCTTATATGATTTACATATAAGAGAATACGTTTATATGATTGGTTGAGAGGACTTCCGGTAGTTGTTCTTGACGTTGTTTATTTTTCGATAGACGACGTTGACCGAACTTCTTTTCGTAACCAATGTAAACAAGATGGCGGCGATAATGACACAATCCGGATCGACGTTAACAAAATTTATTTAAGGAATGACTGTAATACTTTTTCTGTCTATGAAGAAATAACATTAAAAATGTGGTGCACACTGAATAACCCGCGTAGCGGGTTATTTTAAAGTGTGCACCACATTTTTTATGTTATTTCGAATAGACAGAAAAAATATTACAGTCATTTTTTTTAATTTAATTCTAAATTCCATTTAAACCGGAGTAAACCATGAAAAAACGTTGATGACGTCACGGTCACATTACAAAATTATGTCTATGAGCTGATAAACAAAACAACGTCAGCCAATCAGAAGACGCGTTACATCCAAAATTAAATTATTTTCAATTCGCTTTAATAGGTCTTAATAGTTAAATTAAATAATAAACACAACACATTCGTTTGAATGATAATAAGAGTTTTTGTAGTTTATTTTTTATCAGATTGCAAATTTCATGGAGTACATTTTTTTGCGTTAACCAACAAATGTATTCATGCGCCAGGCCTATTCAATGACACAAATATAATGTACAATTTACGTGTGATAGAGGTTACGAGTGTGGAAAAATAAATTCCTTATCTCCAATTTTAAAGAATTATAAGGATTAAACGCCTTTTTAAAGGAATTTATTGGTGTATAACCTGTACCAAGTCACTCACAAACATATAATAAAAGTCCTTCGGACTTTTATTTGTTTGTGAGTTAATCGGTCGAGTTTATACACCAATAAATTCCTTTAAAAAGGCGTTTAATCCTATAATATCATTCTGTTGGAAAGCAGGTCACGGTTTTGACCCCAAGTCTATCAGCAACAATAGAAGTCACGTGACCGTGAAAATTCAGTAAAACTACGGATGAGACAAACCTCATTTTACTCACTAAAATACCATTGTCGTGATAAAAACTTATAGTTCCAAATAATCTTAAATATACATAGTTTTTACTCGAAACTTACACATTAACTCAAAGTCCGTTATTTTTTTATTTTATGATCTTTTATCTTCAAACTTGAAGTTTGTGTGAAAATTGTCAAGTCTCCTGATCGAAAAGGAAACTAAAAATGATGGGCTGAATTTAAATTTAATAAAGCATCTCATTAAGACAAACATTCGATAGGAATATCTAGGCAATAGAGTTTTGGATACGCAAACGTCAAATTATTTTTAACACGAAGCGGTGGTTTTTTGCCGATTTGTGCAAGTGGTTATCTTCTCTTGATATCAGCAGTCAAAATTAAAATCCAACAAAACGAATAAAAAGGGTTTATTTTACAAAAAATCAGGAAGAAAAGAAATGGAATTCGATTTAAAACTGTCATATTATAATATTAAGAAGAGATACTTCCCTACTTTTCAGAGAAGGATTAGATGTAAGAATTAAATGAAAAAAATGAGTAAAAATTAAGAAATGTTAACCGAAATTTATTTAGCTAAATTGACATAAATTAGCTCTGGCTGATGAAATTTACTTTGTAATTATTTATAATGGAATATTGAATCACTCCTAGTAGAAATTTTTCTTCTAATAATGTTTAATGCATTAAAACATATTTTATAGAATTTGAATAATCTTTCTGAAAATGAAAATAATAATTGTACTGATCATTTATATCTTATGTTCTATAAAGTGGGACCAAGAGTCACACAATAAGTTTCTTCAAAATAAGAAAGCCTTTAACCTCAAGCCGTTTCTTAGTTGAACATTACAGTACTGCCTAGAAAATATCCTCCAGAAAAAGGATAAGTTTACTAAAAATATTGACAGAAAATCTATAAAAATAATACTTCAAATTATAAGTGAAAGTGACATAATTTTGGATTTCAAAATCATTATTATTGTAAAATTCAATTATTAGAGTAACTAGCACAGCTAGTAGCTCTTGCTTAATTTCTCAGGGTATTTTATAGATTATGAAAGTAAACTTTTTGAAATAAAATGGGGCTTCTGCTCTTCAGGTTGCTGGCTGGACAAATCTTGTGCATTTTACTTAATGATCAATGAATTGTTAAACTTGACAAGAATTTGCCATTGGAATAATTTAATTTTGTAAGAAAACATCAAGTCAACATCTATTATTTAACTTCTTGTTTGACTTGATAATCTAGTCTTTGCTCTTATAAATGTAGTAAGCTTACTTAGTAAAGGGATAATTAAATAAGCATGGTTTTTTAACTTATAAATTTAATTAACTGACCTTCATTTTCCTTTTTCCTATGTTTTCTCCTCCAGAAATTTTCTATAACTCTACAAGGCATTTTCTATTTTTATTTTTTGTGCTTTTGTCCATCCATATGCTATCATTAATTTGTCAGATTTGTTTCCAGTATGAATAACGTTTCTAAGACGTATAGTTTTAAACGCAATATTTAAAGATGTTATTGTTTCACTTTTCCATTTGTGTAAATTTTCACTATGCAGTTGGAAAGCAAGTCCTTGGAAACGTCCGTTGTCGTCAAGCTCTATCAGCAACAATAGCAGGGGGGATTAATTAGGTGACGCTACAGTCCTACGTGACGTCAAAAAGTCCACCAAATCAATCGGCTAAAAGATTGACGTTTAAAGTATTTATTTCAACTTGTCATGCTTTTATTATAATTGAATTTTAAAATTTGTAGGTTTTGCGACCAATATAGTTTCAATACGTCATACAAACATTATCAAAAATAGCTTGTTATTGCTATTTCTTTATCCTGTCCGTTCTTAAAAAATTCAGCCATTTTTTTTTTGTTCGCCAAAAACATCGATTTTTTATAACTTGACGTTTGCGTATCCAAATACGGAACAGAACGGTAATAATCTTAAATGAAACCAGGTAAACTATTTAAAATTTCTACACAATTTTTAAGCCGTCATTTTTTACTATTGTACATCAATTTTGGTGACCACCAGTCATGTCAATTTGGCTTTGGAAACAGGTACAATGAAAAGAAATTGAACTTCAGTTTTGAACTAGAAACGCAGCCAAAACCAGGTACAAATTGACATGACTGATGGTCACTAAAATTGATGTATTACAGTTAAAATGATGGCTTCAAAATTGTGTGGAATTTGAAATAGGTTACTCGGTTTCATTTAAGATTATTACCGTTCTTTCCCGTATTTGGATACGCAAACGTCAAGTTATTGAAATTCGATTTTTTTGGCGAACAAAAAAGATGGCTGATAATTTTTAGAATGTGCAGGACAAAGAAATAGAAAATAAAAGCTATTTTGGATAATTTTTGTATGTCGTATTGAAACTATATTGCTCACAAAACCTACAAACTTCAAAAATCAATTATAATAAAGCATGAAAAGTTGAAAAGAATACTTTAAACGTCAATTTTTTAGCCGATTGATTTCGCGGACTTTTTAACGTCACCGACAACAGTAGCGCCACCTAATTAATTCCCCCTGCTATTGGTGCTGATAGAGCTTGACGACAACGGACGTTTCCAAGGGCTTGCTTTCCAACTGATCATTGACTCCAAGTAAAGCATACGAAACATTGAACACGCCTTTCAGTTTATAGCCATTACTCGCCTTTAGTATCTACACGTCCAAAACATTGGTGCCGTTACAAAACGGAAGAATACGGAAGATGAGTACCGCGACAACAAAGATAAAGACCAGACGAGCTGGACATCGGGGAGTACTAACAAAATTGCTGAAGAAAGTGGAACCGAGTTCCGAGGAACTTTTGCAGGAATATGACGTGAGCGAACTTTCTACCATTCGAGGACTTATTGTTAAGAAGCAGGAAACGATCGATCAACTGAACGAGAAGATTTTTGAGGAACTATCAGAAGACGAAGTGAGCGAAAATCATTAAGGAATCGGAAATCACAGCCAAACAGTCAAGTAAGTCATTGCTTAACCCAATGCACACGAATTTAGTAATACGAATCATCAAGAGAGTCAGCCACAGCCTAGTTTCATACTCGCAAATACTTGTTTAGTCCTGCCGTACACGAAAACTTGTCTTTAAACGACGTACAGAAATTTAATTACTTAAAATCTCAACTATTCGGAGAAGCCACCCAGTGCTTAGCAGGTCTACAAATAACTAACACAAAGTATGGACAAGCACTACATGTACTAAAACAAAGATTCGGTCAACCACACAATATAGTGCATACATGCATGCAGAGTTTAATCAGCCTTCCTAGTCCAACGTCAAATATTACACATTTGAAAAAATTCTACGACAGCATGGAGAACTACATCCGTGGCCTTGAAAGTATTGGGGAGTCTCACGAATCGTTCGGAAGCCTTTTAGTGCCCATAATATTAAACAAACTACCCGGGAACATACGAGAAAACATGATACGTGCCCACGGAGGCGACCACTGGAACTTACCGTCGTTACGGCAAGCTATTCAACATGATATAACGATTAAGGAAGCGGTTCAGTCGGTAAACGGTGATGATATAGAGCCAAATTTCACGCCCACGTCAGCATTCTTTACAGGTACAAATCGCAACTACGCTAATCAGAAAGGAAAAAGAGACACAACCAAGAAGCCGTGTATCTTTTGTCAAGGAGTTCACGCCCCATTAGCTTGTGAAACTGTCATTGAAATTGAAGATCGAAAACGCATTGTAAAGGAGAAACAGGCATGTTTCAATTGCTTAGGAAATCATAGAGTTGCGAATTGCAAATTCGATAAAACGTGTAAAAATTGTAATAAACGACACCATACTAGTATTTGTTCAAAGAATGAAACACACCTGCATACCAAGTCTGAACTTATAAAAGATGACTGTACATCAAAACCAGATACCGATGCCGCAGTCGCAAGCATGCATTCATCGACATCATCGGGCAGATATTATTGAAAACCGCGATAGCACCTATCACGTATGACAAATAAAGGCAACAGTAGTATACCGCTGTTCGAAATTCATAAATCGATCGAGAAAAAAAACAAATCCGGGTTACAAACTAAAACTGAGGGAAAAACATCAAATATTAGAGGAGAACTACGACACAACAGAAACACAACATTAAAATGTAACACACACAGAAAAGAACTATAATATAACAATGGCCATTTTCCTGACTTGGTACAGGACATTTTAAGAAAAAAAAGGTGGGTTGAACCTGGTTTTGTGGCTAACCAAACCTCGCACTTTTATGGCAATGTTAAATATAACACTTAAATGACACCATTACATGACATAAATACAGTACAACATTACGGACAGAGAATAAACAATACAATATAGTACATTTGGACAACGAAACAACAGAAACACTGAAGTGAACGAACAACAAACGACAATGCAACACACACAGAAACAAACTATACGATAACAATTGCCATTTTCCTGACTTGGTACAGGACATTTTTAAGAAACAAATGGTGGGTTGAACCTGGTTTTGTGGCTAGCCAAACCTCCCGCTTTTATGGAATTGTTAAATATAACATTAAAATAACAACATTACATGACAGGACTACAATACAAATAAATGGGAGAACATATAGGACAGAGAAACATACGAATAATAGCTAACAAAAGGTACCAGGTTTAAAATTTAATACGCAAGACGCGCGTTTCGTCCACACAAGACTAACTAGTGACGCTCAGATCAAAAAAGTTCGAAAGCCAACACAAGTACAAAGTTGAAGAGCATTGAGGACCAAAAGTTCCAAAAAGTTGTGCCAAATACGGCTAAGGTTATATGTCTGGGATAAGAAAATCCTTAGTATTTAGAATAATTCATACTTTTGCAAACAGTAAATTTACAAAAATGACTATATAATAGATATACATGATAACATGATAAGACACAGTTTACATCAGTTTACATCAGCTTATATACTATTCGATGAAGGAGCTCAGCGGAGCTTTATTACTCAAGAGATGGCCGACTTATTGAATCTGAGATCACATAAGAAAGAAGCGATAACGATATCCGGTTTCGGTGAACCCAACAAGAAGGTTAGAAATCTACAAATTGCTACTATCTATCTAAAAGGTCTAATGAAAACGCTCATCCCTATTGAAGTTCTTATAGTACCACAGATTACTTATCCAATACATACATACGCAAGGAACCAGTCGAGTTTTCCGCATTTGAATGGATTGAAGTTAGCACACCCAGCTTTACAGGACGAGGACTTTGAGGTATCAGTCTTAGTTGGCGCCGATTATTATTGGGATATAGTTGGAGACAGAGTTATTAGAGGATCCGGACCAACCGCTGTACAGTCCAAAGTCAGATACTTGCTATCAGGACCTATACAATTGAATTCTTGCAGTACTAATTAATCAACGTCATCGATCATGAATATTATGACCCCGCACAGATTAATGAATGTAAAAGTAAGCGACCGTATAATCTGAGGAAAAATGCTAGACACGAAAAACATATTACGAAAGATGAAATCGACCGCGCAACTCGTACATGGATTATAGATATTCAGAATGAAAAATTCAGTAGTGAAAAGGAGTAACTCGCGAATCCATCACAGAACAAGAACCTACCTTTAGTAAGACAATTGCGCTTGTTCATAGATACAGAAGGTGTCATTTGATGCGCCGGCCGCATACACAATTCACAGTTAGACGACTCTGCGAAGTTTCCAGTTTTGCTACCGAAGAAAAATCAATTTACGGACTTAATTATATTGAAATCGCAACTGCAGATGTTGCATTCAGGAGCTGGACAGACAATAACGCAAATCCGCCAATCATATTGGATACCATCCATTAGACAATGCGTAAACCACATCGTACAAAATGTGTAAAGTGCCGAAAAGTGAAGGATAGAGTCACCGACATGATTCCGTTTCCGACAACTGGTGTTGATTTCGCTGGACCACTCTTCGTGAATGAAAATGGACTTATTACGAAATCTTATATTTGCCTGTTCACATGTGCGTGTATTCGTGCCGTACATCTAGAACTTGTTACAGATATGACAATCGAGTCTTTCAAATTAGCGTTTAGACGATTCGTTAGTAGTAGAGGAATTCCCAGTACTGTGTATTCCGACAACGCACCAACCTTCGTTTCCGCTTCACATGACATTCCGAAGGAAATGAACATTCAAATCAATTGGAAATTTATTCTGAAAGCAGCGCCATGGTACGGTGGATGGTGGGAGAGACTAGTTGGAATTACGAAAACGACATTGAAAAAAGTGCTCGGGAAATCACAAGTAAATTACGTATTACGAACAACTTTGATAGAAATCGAACGTGTAATCAACGATCGTCCGATTACGTATGTGTCGTCCGACATCCGAGATCCAGAGCCGCTTACGCCGTCACATCTACTACAGGGAAGAAGATTATCAGAAGAGGACAATTCTGATTCAGAGGACAATAATTCAAATTTCGATTTTACAGAAGCAAACAAATGTTACAACCATAGAATAACTTTAATTGAATACTTTGAAAAACGATGGAGAATGGAATACCTCACCGGATTAAGAGAATTTCATCGCGTCTCCGGAGACAAAAGCGCACATGTAAAAGTTGGTTCCGTCGTACAAATCATGGACAATTCACCGAGAACGATGTGGAAAATAGCAATTATAGAAGATGTGATCAACGGGAATGATGGAGTAGTGAGAGCAGTCAAACTCCGTACATCCAATGTACTGATTACAACGAGGCCAATTGAGAAACTGGTGCCACTGGAAATATGAACTGTAATTGGTTAAAGTGTTTTTCAATACCCTTTTTCTGAACCATACATGAACAGTAAATACATTTTGCGGCCCCCAGAATATTGTGAATTAGTTAAGTTTCAGTTTAGTCTATTTTATACTTTTATTTGGTTAACGTTTTACCGCCATTTTACGTAACAATAGGCCCGCAACGTCGTCACTTGCCGACGTCCCTATGTTTATCATTAACTCCAAGTAAAGCATATGAAACATTGAACACGCCTTTGAGTTTATAGCCATTACTCGCCTTTAGTATCTACACGTTTAAAACACCTTCAGTAGCGTATGCTCTTTGTAAATAGATGTAACGTTTGATTCTAACATATTGGGCAGGATTTCCCCTTCGCCACCAGGGCCTGTTTGTTTCAAAAGTCGTTAGACTAAGGCTGTCGTTAAAGTGTCGTTAGCCAGTCATTAAATTTAGGGTAATCGTTCAGTGTTGTTCAAAATTTTTAACGGTAAACGCAGTCGTTAAATTTCCGTTAAATCTAGTCGCTTCTTTTGAACAACACATATCAACGCATATGTTAGCTAGCAACTTAGTTAAAATTAAACGACTCGTTATCCTTAATCATCGTTAAGGATAACGACTCTTTTGAACAATCGAACCCAGATATCATTCCAAATTTAAACTATGGTAAAATTCGACAGGTGTAGAATACACACAAATTACTCTCTTTATTACTAGTTTCTCTCCCTTGTAATTTAAAAAAAAAAAAAACAAAATGTAAAAACAAAAGACCGACCTAAGAGTACTCGCAGTTACTGAAAGTTAGTTTGAAGCATACTTACATGTTTTGTTATGTTTATTAAGAACAAAAATCAATGTTATTACCTACAAAAACTATACTCAACGATCTACATACTGTGTTAAATTGATAAAATTTATGGACCGAAAACACATTAATTTCGTAGTGCATTTCTGTAAGACAATAAATCTAAATTACAGAAATCGCAACTTCGGTTTCTCAATGATATTTTACAGAGTGGTGTACTTCTTTTTGGACAAATTATATCAAAATTATAGAAAAAATCATCAGCTCTGATTTAAAATATGGATAATTTTATGTTAAGGGGGGTCTTAAATTGAGAAAGTGTATAACAAATTTGCAGGCAAAATACTGTGCACACTAGAGATTACGAAAATCGAAGGACGATAACTGAGTTCCCGGACCGCATAAATAATTTATTTAAAAAATCAATAAGTTTGCGTGGATCGCATCTCAATTTACGGGCTTGATAAGAAACATCACTGTAAAAATTAAGATGTGCTATCCCTCTTGTTATTTGTTATAAAGTTTTTAAAGTAAAATTGAAATTACAAAAATTACAAACACCACTTGGTTAATTCAAAAAGTTAAGTTTATAAAAACTGACATACCAAAGGCTAGACTATACCAACAAACGGAACGTCTAGAAAACAACTGGCATATTCATAACTTGGTACAATAACAAAACTTGGAATCTATGGGAGATTTTAGTAAATGTTTTAAGTGATTTTCGGTAACAAAAGCTCTGACGTAATGATTTATTAGTTATGCACATATTACGTTTAATGAAATATGCACTTCACATCTTCTTATTTTTATATTCACTACAGATCTGGCATAGCGAACGAGTTGGAAAATATACACACCGTAAGAAGGGACACAAGAAAGAGCTCTGTTCAAAAATGAAAAACTGGAAATAGGAAACAAAAAATGGTCTCTTTTGTTAATTACAGTATGGAGCTTTCCGAGCTCTAGAAAACGACAATTATTGTTGTTTATACTAGACATGTTTTTTTGGTAAATCTGCAGTATAATTAGGAAATTCTTGATTATATAAAACAAAAATATCATCAAGGTAACGATATAAATATTTATAGGTTTAATCATCTCATCACAGAACATATGAGGTAAGTATGTCTAGCATATTTACCTTTTTCATTACAGAAGAAGACTATATGAGATGCAGAAAATAGAATTCCCATCCGATTGACCAAAATAATGAATTCTATTATTTTTATTTTCTGTAATACAGAAGTTATTAATTTGTTCTTAAATTATAGAAAAAGAACTAGGTAAAGCACACAAGGTTAATATATAAAGTACAGATGACAGGATGTTTAATGTTTTTATAAGTAGTTCAGGTAGCCAATCCATAGTGGGGCCTTCAAATTTTCAGAGACTTTATTCTGCTTGCATACGTTATTTTGAAAAAAAGTTTTAACCAACAATATTTAAGTTAGAACAAATAAACATTCATATAAAACCGATTTCATCCAGATGTTTTAATTGTTACTGGAAATGTGTTCTAATGCAAATGTTTGAAAGTGTATAAATCCTCATATCAATTTACTAAGATCGGGAGCAACAGTAAGTTACTCTGTCATGTAAGGTTTTAAAAGTTCGCCAACATCTTTTAAACTAACTTCATATTCAAATGGTGCACCACGATTTTGCTGTTTTTTCCCCGCATATGACGTGTTCTTAGGATCCACGGAAGTGTACATGTCATCGATATCTTCGCACCGTTTAAAACTAATTTTAAGTTTTGTTTTTTGAGATATATCATCAAATTTTGGACTTTTTGTCAAGCTTTTAAATTTTTTCCGAGATGCTACATCGATGCATGCATTCAGGTAGCTATTTAATTTGTACCTTTCCGCTTCAAGAATATCTTCGATAATTTGTACTGATGAAAACGAGTATGATGATTTAGACGAAATATCCTTCACAAGGAACTTTTCAATCCTTTTCTTTAAATCATCAGTTTGATATTCATCAGCTAAAGGCAAAATGTCGTGAACAGTGTCCCCTGAAAAAAAAAATTTCTCAAATACTGCAACAAAAAAATTACTTGTATTAGAAAGAATAATGAATTATTCTTATAAAAATACATTGTACACCCAAGAAAACTCATATTTCTCGATGTCGTCGCCCGAAAGAAATATGACTTTTCGAGGGTTTACAAATCTCCATATCTCCCCAGGCTAAGGAAAATGAATGTTTTATTCTAGTGCCTATACTTTGTTTACTACTAAGTACCTGACCACAAAACATTAATTTACATACATTTTTGTTAACCGCTTGTTTTCATAACTAAACACGACATATCTAAAACATTGATTGACAGTACCATCAAAAGATAATTATCTATCATTTTTGTTTTGATTTTACGTCTGAAATAATTTAAGGGCATACGATACAGTTTTGATCCCACGGTGATTTTTTTTTACCTAGTCAATAATAAAAATATACCTTCATGTGCTACTTTTAGAGATGAATAAGGTCGAAATTTTAGACATTTACTCAAACTTTTGGTTCTCGGATATTTCTATGCATTGGATAGACATACCTAACTTTTTTGTTTCAAAAGATAAACACGAAAGGATAATTGCAAAAACATTCGGAATATCTTATTTACATAAGTATGCCCTAAGTTTGTGCAACAATTCTTTGGAACTATTTTTTTTTAATTTTCAGGATTTTAGATTAGAAACGGCATTTTTGTGGTATATTTATCTAATTTAAAAAATTTACATCTGTGATTTGTTCATTAAAATTGGTACACGTGATCTTCATACATAATCAAGCAAAGTATCCTTTTAGAAAATAGGGATTAATGCACTCGTTTTCAAACTTGTAATTAAAATGAGTCGTAAATTGCCTTTTTTACCAATATGTCACAGTTTGACGTAGCGAAAAATAACATTTTACTTTAGCGATGTCATTATCTACCCCGTAACTATATCGTATGCCCGTAAAAAAGTTCAAAACTTTAATTAAATTAACCGAGCGTAATTCCCGATGTTCAGAGGGGAATATGATACTCAGAGGGGAACATTCATCATCCTTTTCTTTCAATTATAATTAAGAGATTTGGGGGTATATGTCAATGATACAACAACCCGTCGACCACAAATAACAAAAATACATCTGAAGGACAACATACAGTTTCAGCAAAAGACAAAACTTTGTGTCAAGCTCTGATAGACTGTTGATGCACATAGTGTTTGTTTTAATTTGCCATTATGAGAAAAAAAGCAGAGTTGAATTTCAATTTGCATGGTTGATGCGGTCCATTGAAATCCACACTAATATCAATAGTCTATACCTTAGTAAGCTAGCAATGATATTTGCAAGATAAGGCCAGCTAACACACTTAAATAAATATTTATATATTTATTCAAGTTTATTACCGAAAGCCACTTTGAGATACTCATATCTATTTTGATATCGATCGATACAACATAACCTCTTGTGAATTATCAAAACAAATGAAAACGTATAGGAAATCATACAAATTGTCTATGTTAAAATCTGGTTTTCTCGAACCTATATAGATATAAGAAGATGTGGTATGAGTGCTAATGAGACAACTCTCAATCCAAGTCACCATATGTAAAAGTAAATCATTATAGGTCAAAGTACGGTCTTTAACACGGAGCCTTGACTCACACCGAACAGCAAGCTATAAAGGGCCCCAAACATGACTAGTGTAGAACCATTCAAACAGGAAAACCAACGGTCTAATCTATATAAAAAAACGAGAAACGAGAAACACTTATGAACCACATCAACAAACGACAACTACTGAACATCAGGTTCCTGACTTAGGACAGGTGCAAACAAATGCATCGGGTTTAAACTTTTAAATAGGTACCAATCTTCAACCTTACCTGAAACAATAGTGTGACATCACAACATAGAAAGACACACTATAAAATATCAATTGAAATGGCTTAACTCAATCAAAAGACATATTAACAAAACAAGTGAACATACACTGAACGAATAGATTTGATTTATGACACAATGTAAATACAAAATCAATAAAATAAGGGATGAAATGTTAAACAATATCAGAAAGACAACCATAACCTTGGACAAAATGCCGCCAAATGAAATAACGTACACAGGTAAATAAATTTTTTTGTAAAGTATACAGTCATGGAGTACGGAAATATTTTTCACAAAATGAATAATTTTGTTGTTCATAATACGACTGTATATTTGTATATTTGTCTGATCAAATCCACATATTGGCTTTTGAAACGAGATAGTTTGCTTTGTTTTCCTTTTTTAAAAATATGTCCATGTATTGTAATGTATTACAACAAATGAATAAATTAATGATTAATGACAACCACCGTTGGTTAGTACAAGTTTAGTTTATCGAAAAAAAAGGTTGCAATAAGGAGATATCAATATTCAAAAAGATATTCACTGATAGCAAGTAATTACGATTGTTTGCACCTGAGTCTGTTGAACAGGTGTGAAAATTAGTAGTCTATATGTGTATTTACCTGTTATTTTGTCATCGAATCCTGGAAACAGGTAGCGTAGAAAATAAACAAAGTGACTTCGTTTTTTATCAGGTAAAGGTATTTCGGTTAACGATCCTTCCAGAAATTTAGGACTAAACATTGCTTCAAACACAGGCGACACGGCTATAAGATGCTCCTTTTGTATATAGAGCTTACTTTGACCAAATACCAATGCGATATTTTGTTCATTGAAAGGTGAGGCCAAGTTTTTCTCATTGTTTGTTAATTTTTGTAAATCTTCCTCCGAGTCAGTCAACCCTTCAGCCTCATTCCTAGAGCCATTATTTGGACGTTTTTCTTTAGAGATAGATTCTTTTGCTGTTCGTGTGCATAGACGGCGGCTTAGAGTGGGTTGTTCCATTTCACCAAATCTCAGTTATATGTTTTCCTGGCAAAAAAACATTTATTACAAATTTAGATTATATGGTATCAATATTGCGAAATTTGAAATATTGCACGTGTATATGTTTAGATATGACACAGAGCACAATTGTCGCCCAAAATTTTAATTTGGACGACGCTTGTGGTCTATTTTAATGTAGCCAAAACATTCATAATATTGCAAGAAATCTGACAATCCTCTGTTATGACATCACTTTAATGAATTTCAAATTATGTCATCAAGGTTTGACTATTAATATGTATATTTTCTGAAAACCTTTCTTTTGATGATCAAAAAAATATGATTAGTAATGATATCATACAATGTTTTATTTCGTTAAATATTTAAGGGCTAAATGCACCCCATAATGTACCTTCTCCTTTTTCATTTTGTTTTTTGCTATAAATGCTGTTGGTTAGTTGTGTCATTGACGTACACATACACATACTGTTCTAGTTAAAGTTTAACCCCGCCAAATGTTCACTTGTAGGACCGAAGTCAGGGACTATTGGTGTTGATGACACATTTTTTTATAGTCTCTGTTAAATCTATTCAGTTCTTTTCTAGACTGTAGAGATTTAGATCTTGACAGATGTTTTTGTCTATTGTTGAAGACCGCATTTTAACCTCCTAATCCTTTTTTGTTGTTGTTGTGTAAATTGCTCATTGGCGTACATAATATACACTCTATTTTAAATAAATACCTTACGACAAAGAGCTCTTATATACGTTTCGCCAATTCAAAATCAATTCAATGAATCTAAAAAGCCCCTGTTAATATTTGATAAACTTAAAGTGTCTAAAAGTTAAGAGATTGATAAAAATTATATTAGGTATTTTAAAAAAAAAGACGAAATATACCAAATGGACATTCAAACTGATAGTCGAAAACAAACTGACAACACCATACCAAATACCCTCGAAAAAAGACAAACAACCTTATACAAACCACAAATTCGAAAATTATTAAAGACTGAATAACACGAATCCCACCAAAACCCGTGGGTGATCTAAGGTTCTCTGGAAGGGTAAGCCGATCCTGCTCCGATACTATAATAAAATACCAAAAAATAATAGAACACTAAATTATGTCCCTTTGTGAGATTCTTGAAATTAGAAGAACATAAAGTAGTATCATTAGAACGATGCAATTCAAAAAGGGCAAAATAATGGAAAAATAGTGGCGGTGGAAATTAAAAATGCAATTGTTTTGACAAATGTTTGAGATCTGTGAAGGAACAGACCCGTAAACATTGAAAAAATGTTCCAGAAACACGTTTAATCATCTCAGATTTTCTAAATGTGGTACAGACAACAACTCACTTCTAAGATAATTGCTATGTTTTAGACTGTCAAACTTTTGACATGCTTCAAACAAAGACATGAACTTGGTTTATAGTGGACAGAGAAAGGAGTAACTTGGTGTCTCATCCTCTACTCGATCTACATGATCAATTCAATATGGAACATGGTAACATCTGTCCAAAGCAAAGAGATAAGACACAAGTTGAGCTTGAATGTTTCTGGTAAGATGTGATAAAATATACAGATACAGTATGTTGTCTAAATGGGAATCGTACAACATCTCCTTATCATGACCCTTTAGTAAGGTACGTAAACTAAACCAAATAAGATGAATAAATAAAGAAATTATAAAAATGAATTTTGAATGTTGATAGACAGCAATATCATTGATATAAATGATATTATTGATGAAAATGTTGGCTTTTCAAAAAACAACTTTTTAAAGTTTAAAACTAAAAAAAAATCAAATTGAATAGCCAAATATTCAAAATTAAGAAAAACAATCACAAAAGAATGGTTTAAAATATAAAATGAAGAAAGTTCAAGAAAAACTTGAGTTTTAACACATATCTCATTGTATATAAGAGAAAAGAATAATTGCAAACATAAACTAGAGAAATTAAATTCAAATCAAATTTATACAATTTTAATAGAATACGATAAAGAAGTCCCAATTGGATATCATAAGTGGCACAGAATATTAAAATGTGAAAATGTACAAATTGAAGCTCAATATATGCAAAAATGTATTCATAACTATTTAAAAGATGATAAACTGAAAAAGTTCAAATGCGAACTATAACACTATATTCTTCCAAACAAAGATTTATAAAAACAATGGAAAAAAGCCTAAGGAGAGTTGTCTCGTTGGCAGTTAAATCACATCTTCTTTTTTATATTAACTCTTATCATTCTAGATGTAATTTTTGTTACATTACAGAAGACTATGAACATTTGTTTGTAACTTGCCACTTTTTAGATGAGTTTTGGATGTGAAGTTAAGATTTTGTAAATCGCATATTTGTCTTTATGAAATATAGATTTTTAATCAATAAATTCCTTTTAATGTCATTAATATCTATATGTTAACTAACTATATGCATAATATTATGAAGATTGAAAGATCAGGAATATCTAGCCAACGCCCTGTGCCCCTTTACTTGTATTTTTGAAGATTATGATTTGAAAAGTAACACTCTAAGCCCTACCGTACATATTTAAGTTGACATTTTTCTGGGAAATCCTTTTGAGAGCACCTATTTATATAAGTCTATAAGGTTATCAAGTTTTATGGATATTGAAAGACCAGGGGGTCTCACTCTTTTTTTAGGATTTCACTATATTTTGAATATCAAACTTTAACTTTGAGCCGTCCATAAACATAGAAGACGAAAAGTTTACTCAAATTCCTTTTGATGTCACTCCTATCTATATATTAGCTAATTATATGCATAATATTATGAAGAATGAGCTCGAGAGATCAGGAAGATCTAGCCAA
The DNA here is from genome assembly GCF_021869535.1 of Mytilus californianus. Lineage (NCBI taxonomy): Eukaryota > Metazoa > Mollusca > Bivalvia > Mytilida > Mytilidae > Mytilus > Mytilus californianus. Next base: position 9,711,522 of record NW_026262582.1, read on the forward strand.
CGCCCTCGGCCATCTTTCCGGTATTAAGTTTGAATATTTAGTCTATTGAAAACATCGTTTTTTTGGCTTTCCATAGTTGTTTCTGTTTTTAATTTCAAATATTACCCGAGTGGCCGTTTTTGTTTCTCACAATATCATCTGTCGAATGATCAAGGGCCTGTTGCGTGGAATTATTCGCCATTCCTGTTGCAACATTTGTCGGAGATGATCAAGGGCCTGATGCGGAGGTTGATTTTATTTGATTGATAAACATTTATATTTCATAAAGAGAAATATTCGATTTACATAAGGGTTTATATTTGAGGACAACGATAATTTACGATAACTTGAATTGTTCACAAAAATATTTTGTTTTTACTCCTTTTGAATATTGCTATTTTGCTTTTAATGTTATCGAATGTTTAAATTCTTCCTATATTCAGCTAAGAAAATTTGAATATCGAACCGACTGCTAGCAGGCGGTTTGATATTGAATATCGAATAACGAATAACGAATCGGCCGCTAACTTCACATACATGAGTTTTGGTGGAAAATAAATAAGTTATTTGAAAGAGTTAAGATTGGTAGACATATATCTATTTTAAAGAATTTAATCTAGGGTTATAAAATTGATGATGAACATTATTATGAAATAAAAAACTTTTACCTACAGTTATTGTGTTTACAATACACAAAATATACTATATATATTAGCGGAATATAGAATAAAGTTTATCAGTCTGGATACTGCTTTTAAGTCAGAATTAAAAAGTGGATTATTATTACCAAATAAACCCACATTATTATTGAAGGAAAAGGGATACTAGAAAAAATATATTCTTATATATGAACTACATAATATTATATCATTGTCACCATTGTTATTATATACTCTACAAAAAAATTGAATGTCCTAATGGACTTTTAAGAATATTAATACATGCATTTTGAAATTTTTACAATTACTAATAAAGATATTCACCCAAAGCGTGTTTGATCGAGAAGAGGAAGAGGACAGTCAATTCCTTCCAGATTTATGAATGAAAGCCAATTTATCAATATTAGAGTTACTTCCGATGCCATCAAAGTTAGTTCCATGTATGACAACCTCTCGCTGCTAAGACTGCTACGCATCTCCTCGGCATGGATGCTACAAATGACCTAATGTTGTTGCGTGGAATTACTCGCCATTCCTGTTGCAACATTTGTCGGAAATGATCAAGGGCCTGATGCGGAGGTTGACGCTTGCGCACACTTTTATCCAGTTGGTCCTATAGATGCCCAATAGGATTCAAGTCCGGTGATTCGGAAAGCCAAGGTAGCATATTGATGTTATTCTGCTCAAGGTAGTCCATTGTTTAACGTGCTGTGTGAGGCCTAACATTGTCCTGCTGGAATAACATCCGCTGTCGGCCAATAACATGCATAACATTAGGTTGGTGAATTTTGTCTCCGTACCTTTGAGCCTGTAAATACCCGGAACTTGTAAAAATTCCGTTTTATGATTATTAGAGATAGCCGCCCACATCATGACACTTCCTCCACCTAAGCTGTCTTCTTCTTGGATATACGAAGAAACAAAACGTTCATTCATGCGCCGGTAGACACGAGTTCTAACATTATGTTTCTTCTGGAGCATAAAAACAGGACTCATTACAAAACCAGATTCTGCGCCAGTAGAGAAATGTCCAGTCCTCAATTTGTTGAACCATCCAACTCTTTTCCGTCCGTGTAACGGTCTTTAAAACTTTTCTAAAATATGGCCTCCGTATGTCATGTTATCGCAGTCGATTGCAGAATATTTGTGTGTTGATTCTTCTCAATCCTGAAATCCAAACTGCAGTGGCTATTGCAGCAACGGTTCGATTCCGTAGATGCAATACCCGAATGTAGCAATCTTGTCCAGGAGTCGTTAGGCGAGGTCGTCCACTCTTCGAGCGGTTCTTTTTACAGCCAGTCTGCTGGCATCTGTTCCACAGTCGCGAAAATGTGCTCTGGTTAACATTTTCTGTTCTTGCTACCTCACTTTAGGACACTCCTGCCTCGAGACGGCTGATGACGATATCTCAAGTTTTGTTGTGCCAAACGTTTAAAAACTTTTTACGACTTGCTACAGAGGATAATGTAAACATACCAGATAGCATCATAGACATATAAACACATATGTATTATATGTCTCTGATAGCATACTCAAAACTATCTGTCATGTCTTAAATCTTGATAGTTAATTATCTGCTATGACCACTTAGTTTATGGTATTTTTAAACTAAAAAAATGTTTTTGTAAAAACTTGAAAGAATAAAAATTTGTTACAAACTCCTTGAAATACGCATAATTTAATAAGAACACACTATTGTTCAAGTTTGAAATAAAATAAGTGGACGCTATAAGATGTTATTTTCTCTCAGTCTCAATAATGGACGAATTCACTTTTACATCATTCGCTCATTTAGAGCAAACTGGAAAATTACAATGATTGTTGTAATGGTGACTACATGTCATTTAATTGTCCATTATGTTTAGTGTCGAAATACAAATCAAGAAAAAAGGCAAAGCCTCTGTTACATCTTGCAGTTCACTGGAATACAAGAATCCAAGGAAACAACATTTTGTTGGGACATAATAATTTAGACGTATAATATAAACTTTATAAACTTTTATAATGAGAGCTGAAACGGTTTGTTATATATTTGTTACAAATTAAATATAGATCTACGTAAAGGAATCACTTGTATCTAAAGATATTTCTAGTTTTACTTTAGATAATGATTTCCGTTACAGAGGTGTCTTTCTGGTATACGAGTGCACAGGTATGCTGATGCTAATATGGAATTGATATCGTCGATATCGTCAATATCGACATCTTAAACAAATTTGTCATGGTATCGCAGATACAAAACCAGATTCTGCGCCAGTAGAGAAATGACCAGCCCTTTTTAGTCATGGTATCGCAGCCGATTGCGGACTGTTTGTGTGTTGATTCTTCTCAAGCCTGGAATCCAAACAGGAGTGGCTGTTGCAGCAACGGTTCGATTCCGTAGATGAAATACCCGAATGTAGCGATCGTGTCCAGGAGTAGCTAGGCGAGGTCGTCTACTCCCTGGGCGGTTCTTTGTACAGCCGGTTTGCTGGTATCTGTTCCACAGTTGCAAAAAAGTGCTGTGGTTAACATTTTCTGTTTGTGCTACCTCACTTTGGGACACTCCTACCTCGAGGCGGTTGATGTCGATATTTTGAATAGCAGGGTCCAACATTGGCATGGCAGTGTTTTAATGCTGTGATGAATTTAATCTTCAAACTCGGTCCTATATGCACAAAAATATAACAGTTCAGTTGACCACAAAATTCTCGTGAAAAAACGTTATCAAAATTTCGCAGCAAAAAAGGTGATATGTACTTTTGGAGAGTGTATTTCATGTGATAGAGAGCCAAATCAAAAGAACGGTCATTAAAACTTAAAAACTAACCTCTAAAAGTTCGAAGATGCAACTGACCGTTTCATTTTACCTTGTAAAATATATTTTGCATTTTGAAATTTTCATCCGAGCTATGCGTTTCTTTTTTTTAACAGTATATAATGTACATTACAGAGTTCCGTGTACTTTACTTGTGTGATAAGCGATTATTTCATTTAACAATTTCAATGAGTTTTGAAACTGAAAGTTCATCTGTATTTGTCCCCAACATTTAAATACTCTAATCAAAGATTATACTGAGGAAATGCAAATCATGTTTACTGTTTGATACCTAAATGTAACGTATACATACCTTCTGTGGTCAATACCTTTATGTTTAGCATAGAAAAACTAAGTGGAAGTAATAAATCCACACAAAAACACCAGTATCAGTTTGCTAACATACACCAGTGTACCCACGGAAATTATTGTACCGGAAAATCCAATGGGAAAATTATGTTCTTAAATTAGACCATAGATAAGGCTATTATATATATATATGATTAGATTAAACTGTCAGCTATATCGCAACAGCGTTAATCAAGTCTTGTTGTGCCAAACATTTATAACCTTTTTACGACTTGCTACAGAGGATAATGTAAACATAGCAGATAGCATCAGAGACATATAAAACACTTATGTAATATATATCTCTGATATCATACTCAAAACTATCTGTCATGTCTTCAATCTTGATAGTTGATTATCTGATATGACCACTTAATTTATGGTATTTTTAAACTAAAAAATGTTTTTGTAAGAACTTGAAAGAATAAAAATTTGTTACCAACGCCTCGAAATACACATAGTTTAAGAAGGACACACTGTTGTACAAGTTTGAAATAAAATAAGTGGACGCTATAAGATGTTATTTTCTCTCAGTCTTGATAATGGACGAATTCACTTTTACATCATACGATCATTTAGAGCAAACTGAAAAATTGCGATGATTGATTTAATGGTGACTACATATCATTTCATTGTCCATTATGTTCGGTGTCGAAATACAAATCAAGAAAAAAGGCAAAGCCACTGATACATCTTGCAGTTCACTGGAATACAAGAATCCAAGGAAACAGCAATTTGTTGGGACATAATAATTTAGACGTATAATATAAACTTAATAAGCTTTTATAATGAGAGCTGGAACTGTTTGTTATATATTTGTTTCAAGTTAAATATAGATCTACGTAAAGGAATCACTTATATCTAAACATATTTCTAGTTTTACTTTAGATAATGATTTCCGTTACAGAGGTGTCTTTCTGGTATACTAGTACACGGATATGCTTATGCCTGTACACTGATTGATACCTCTCTAAAAAAACTGAACATACCGTTAACCGAACATTGTAGAAACATATTAAAAAACAAAACAAATTCCGAAAATGCTACTATAACCCGTTATTCTTTTTTACTCTCAACATCTATCAGATAGTTAACCATATTATATTAAGAGCTACTGTTTTTATACTAAGTTCCTATTTAGAGTTATAATAGTAAGACCATTAAGAAATAATGTACCAATAATAAAAAAATATATATTAACAAAATTATAAATATATACCTGCAGATACCCTGATATAATATACATAAGTATACAGGGATCTTCACTGAAATAGCTGTACCAGTAAAGAAATTTGTTTACAGCATGTGCAATATTATTGTTGAATAAAATAAATATGCTGATATGGAATTGATATCGTCGATATCGTCAATATCGACATCTTAAACAAATTTGTCATGGTATCGCAGATACAAAACCAGATTCTGCGCCAGTAGAGAAATGACCAGCCCTCAATCTGTTGCACCATCGGACTCTATTCCGTGTGTGTAACGGCCTTAAAAACGATTATAAAATATGGCCTCCTTATGTCATGTTATCACAGCCGATTGCGGACTGTTTGTGTGTTGATTCTTCTCAATCCTGGAATCCAAATTGCAGGGGCTGTTGCAGCAACGGTTCGATTCCGTAGATGCAATACCCGATTGTAGCGATCTTGTCCAGGATTCGTTAAGCGAGGTTGTCCACTACCTGGGCGGTTCTTTGTATAGCCAGTTTGCTGGTATATGTTCCACAGTCTCTAAAAAACTGAACATACCGTAAGCCGGACATTGGAGAAACATATTAGATAACAAAACAAATTCCGAAAATGCTTCTATTACCCGTTATTCTTTTTTACTCTCAACAGCTTCTGTTTTTCAAATAAAGTTCCTCTTTAGAGTTATAGTAGTAAGATAATAAAGAAATAATGTATTAATGATAGAAAATATTTATCATATATTTAGTGGTTAATACAGTAATTTTGAATATTTGATAAACAGCCTGCTGTTTTATCCGTATCGCTCAACTTTGATACGCACCCTTTATCACACCCCTACTCAAATTTCGCATTTATGACAGTAGTGATTCCGTCTAAATTTAAATGAAGTCCATGTTTTAAAAGAGGGACGAAAGATACCAGAGGGACAGTCAAACTCATAGATCGAAAACAAACTTACAACGCCATGGCCAAAAATAAAAAGACAAACAGACAAATAATAGTACAGATGACACAACATAGAAAACCAAAGACTAAGCAACACGAACCCCACCAAAAACTGGGGGTGATCTCAGGTGCTCCGGAAGGGTAAGCAGATCCTGCTCCACATGTGGCACCCGTCGTGTTGCTTATGTTATTACAAATCCGATAAATAGTCTAATTCAGTAAGTCACATTCGTGAAAAGGGAGGGTATTGTAGTTACGACATAAGGAACATATCCGATATCATCTGTGAAATGGTTATTCCATAACGGTCAACCAACTCGTGATGGCGTCCGTAAAATTTACGAAGGTATGACTTCAACTTCACCATTTGGAACTCTTGGTTTAATAGCTTCCTTGTGAGCAGTAATCCTCTATCAAGGAAATCATGATAGGAAACACAAGCCCGGGAATATCGTATCAATTAGGAGATATATACGCCGTATGCAGGCGCTGCTGGAATGTTGCTACATATAGGAAAGTTCACAATTGGGAAGCTGAAATCATCTCTTTTGTCGTAAAATTTTGTTTTCAACCGACCCTCATTGTTAATTTCTAGATGTAAGTCAAGATATGAGGCAGACTTAACTGTATCTGTAGTATCCTTTATCTCTAGTTCTAGTAATTTATGCAAGCTTCTCAAGAAATATATTCCTTAATGGGTCCTAAATGAAACGGTCATTAGGGCGTGACGTCATTTATCGAATGACGTCATTGTTTGGCATGTGACGTCATAGACGTTACCATACAAAACATAAAAAAATACAATAAACAAAATATTTCTATGAACAACAGGACGCAAATTGTAAGGTTACCCAGGTGCTTCTGATGAATACTAATAATTAAGCAGTTCTTTTAAAGCTTTTAAAACAAGACAAAAGTAGATCGGATAGTAACCCAGGTGCTAGGGATCAGAAAGCAGTTCATATATACTCTCCTGTTTAAATATATGATAAAGCGTATAAAACATAGCAAAATCCGTATCACATGCCGTATCACCCTCGACTAATATCATCCATCGGGCCTAAAGGCCCTCGGGATGATACGGCATATGATACGAATTTTGCCATGTATTATTCTCTATATATTAACAAAATTATAAATATATACCTGCAGATACCCAGGTCTTATATATAAATATATCTTCACTGAAATAGCTGTACCAGTGAAGAAATTTGTGAACAGCATGTGCAATATTATTGTTTAATAAAATAAATATGCTGATATGGAATTGATATCGTCTATATCGTCAATATCGACATCTTAACCAAATTTGCATTTAAATCATACATGCAATAGAAAATTTGTAACATGATATAAGCAGATCAGTCCTAATACGGATAAATCAGCATGTGCAATACTGATGACGTTGCCCTGTTAATATAAATCAAGAGTTAACATTGCTTTTCGGACAAGGCCAATACGAAAAAAGCTGTATTTGTCCATTGGCTAATACGGGACGTTCACTTCCGGTTTTATATTTTAGCCGTATTCCATTAGCTTATACGGCCCGGGACGTTCATTTCCGGTTTCATTTGTTTATGCCTTACTTAACCTGGGACGTATCGTTATTCATAAGATACATTTTAATTTTATGTAATTTCAATGTGGCTGTGGAGTCTTCCTCCATCTTTGATTTTGAAGAAGCAGATAACAATTGGTCTATTTCCTTAATAAAATGTTCAAATTTTGAGAGTATTATGTAACTCATGTGTAAGACTTTTCATGTTAATATAGAAAATTATGTGTTTTATCATATTTATGGCTGTATTTTCTAAAAACCACAATTTTTTTGTTTAATTCATTTTCAACTTAGCCACATAAAGGTAGATAACTCAAATAGGAGGGTTGATAACTCAGATAAAATAATTTTTGTAATAGAAAGTGTTGTGAATTTACTCATTTTAGTATGTAGCAAGAAAACAAGTCCGGTGACCCCATTTTTTCTTTTTCTTATTTGAACGTTTGTTATAAGAGCTATCTTCTCACATTTTATCTTAATATTCTATTATGTAGTTTTCTTTTTATCACACAAAATTGGATTTTCCATGCATAATCGTTACAAAATCTGACAATTTTCCACAACTTGTAGCGTGGAAAAAAGTCCGGTGACCCATACTTCATTCAATTTCACATTCAATCCCATTAAAAAAAGTTTAAACAATGTTCCGTGTTTTGTAACGTATTGAAAAGGCATTTTCGAGAGAAACTAGCGATTATTATCACTATCTAACATCTGTTGATCAATCATTAGAACGCAGATGAGTTAAGAGTAAGAATGAGTAAACTGTCTGAATTATTATTCCTAGCTACTTTATACTTTCTAGATAAAATTAATTGAAATACTTGAACGAAATATCAGAAATTTCATAATGCATCGTAACTACGAAAAGACAAGTTCAAATATGAATTGCTATATCTTTTTTTAAGGTAATTTTCTTGGTTTAATCGAATAATTGAGATCATTTAATAAAATTGTTATGAACTTGCTGTTTCTGTATTGGTCCTGTTTTATATTCCCGATCAGCTGTATTGGTACTCGACTCTACGAGTTTCGGGACTAATACTGCTAAACTCGAATCTATAACAGGGCAAATTGAGAAACAGTCAGTTAATAACACCATAAAATATGACCCCACAAGAAACAAATTATAAATTTTACTGCTGCATCTGCCATTCATTTTTTATAAAAAGAAGGGTTGAAAAAGAATAGTTTGTTATTAATTTGTCGAAATAGTTGTTTGTATTGAAATCAGTATCCTCGACAACAGGTGAATGGTCGATGCCTTTATTCCCATAAAAAACATCAACATGATATTTCTTTGAATGATTATACCAATATTTCTTTTTCTGGGTAGATTGGTGAGATAGCAAATATAACTCATTTGTCTGAAAAATGAAACTACTGTTAGATAGCTAAAACTAGAGTACGGACAAGGGAACAATGTTATGTTTTGATCTTTTTGGAGGAAACTGGGTTATACAGTGTTAGCTATCATTTTTTGTTGGTTCTGCCTTTATATTATTTACCATTAGTCAACCTTACACAGCACTTCACTGTTTTTTTTTCAATCATACCAAGTTAACTACGAGTTTGGTTTGGTATTATGTGATAATGCGATTGTACTATAATAGCTGGTTGGACAAACCAGTGTTTAACATATCTACGTTAAGGCTGTTAGACGATTTTGAGAAATTTGTACTATAATAGCTGTTTGGGGAAACCAGTGTCATGTCTACGTTAAGGCTGTTAGATGGTTTTGAGAAATTTGATGCTTTCTGGACAGGTACTTGTTTCGGATTGAAACATGTATGGGCTAATATACAGTTTATGAATGTACTGTTATAAGTTACTTTTCAAGTTCACATTTTGTTCTCTTTGCTTACATTATTCAGAATGTGGAAATTTAACCTAAATAAATTCATGATGTGGAAATTTCTAGTTACCAGCAAGATGCAGCCATAGTGTGCTATAGCATTTAATTTATTTGTCTAATTCTACAGATTTGTACCCCCACCAATTCATTTCAAGCATTCCCCTAAAATACAAATGAAAATTAAAAAGAAAACAACACTCTGAATCCTTATTTCATCTGAGAATTCTGAAAATATAGTGTCATCTGTTTGATACTGCCATATGACTGAAAAAAAATATTAACTTATGTCAGAAGAAAAAAAACATATTACAGTGCTGATAATCAAGTAAGAACAAATGGTGATTACACAAAGTTATGTACTTAAAAAACAATATCTCAGTAATATGATAACGATGATTAGATAAAATTTATACCTAGGTTTCACGGTATGGGCTTTGTTCATTATCGAAGACCGAACGGTGACCTACAGTTGTTTACATACTTGTTATTGGGTCTCCGGTAGATAGCTGTCTCACCGACGACTGTACCATATTTATTTGGATATTATCTGTTTTACGCGTATATGCATAGAAAAAGAAAAAGTAATATAGCCAAATAATATATATAAACTTTAATCAATTCTGCGTTTATCTATTCACTAGGAAAATGATTTTTGGGCGATATTTTTGATATTTGTTGATTTAATCGAAATATTCTTAACAGCATACTATGTTTGTAAAACAATTTACTTTTTTTCCGATATGTTACATTAATACCGTCACAGTAAAATTATTTTATTTCGAGTTGAATTATACTTACTTTTCCTTGTCTAAAAACCTTTGTTTTGATAAATAAGCAATAAGATTCAACTCAGTTCAATATCTTACGAAAAGAGCACAGCAGAGGCGTGATCCAATAAGTTAATACTAATACACTGATTGTACAAACAAATCATATTAGTTTACATATAGTATATACATAACCATTCTAACTGATAAATGTATCCAATAAACCTAGTGAACTGGTATAGTACAGCTATTGGTATTGTTTTCTAAAAACAAATATAAAATTCCCCACATTACTTTTGTCTATGAAGGATATTTGGTGTATGATGGCCCCTTAATTAAAGATCTTTCGTTTTATGCATACACGTGTGTAATGGTTAATATTAGTCTGTTTTTACGAATAAGAGTTGTAATAAAGCAGTTTAACTATCAATATTAACAGGTACTATCTTTTTACCTCTTTAATTTCAGAAGAAGACTATATGAGATGAAGCAAATAGATTTTCCATCCGATTGACGAAAAAGACATTTAAATCTATAATAAAACATCTGTTTGATAGGGTTGTGAGGAAGTGTAATTTTAGGAGTAAAAATGTAAATACAGTCAACTAAATTGAAAAAAACACCAAAATACACATTTTTTTTCAAACATGCAAATTGTTTTATCAACACCACAAATATTGTATTCCATTTTTATTTTTTATTTGCTGTAATACAATAGTAATTTACACGCTCTTAAATTGTTGAAAGAGAACTAGGTAAAATCACAAAACGATTAATATGTAAAATAGAGATGACAGGATGTTTGGTGTATTTTAAAGTAGTTTAGGCAGCCAATCCACGATGGGGCCTTCAAATGTTCAGGACCTTTATTCTGCTTGCATACATTATATTGAAAACAGTTTTAACCATCAGTATCTTATTCAGAACAAATTGAAATACATATGAAACTCATTTCATCAAGATTTTTTAATTGTTACTGGATATGTGTTCCAAGGCAAATGTATCAAATTAGAGTGTATGAAACCTCATATTGTTAAATTAAGATCGGAAGCAACAGATAGTTACTCATTCATGAATGCTTCTAAATAATCGCCAACTTCACTTAAACCAACTATATCTGGCCTTGGTCCACAATTTACAAGTTTTCTTCTGTCCTTAGGATCAACGTTTACAACAGAAGTGTACGTGTCATCGATATCATCCCACCGTTTAAAACTAATTTTAAATTGTGTTAATTGAGATATTTCTTCAAATTTTGGACTTTTTGTCAAGCTGTTAAATATTTTCCGAGATGCTACATCGATGCATGCATTCAGGTAGCCATTTAACTTGTACCTTTCCGCTTCAAGAATTTTTTCGATAATATCTACTGATGTGATCAAATCTGATTTAGACAAAACACCTTTGACAAGAAACTGTTCAATCGTTTTCTTGAAATCATCAATGTGATATTCGTCCGCTAAAGGCAACATGTCGTGAACAGTGTCCTCTGAAAAAAATTCCAAATATTTCTCAAAGACTGTAACAAATTATTTTCATCAGAAAGAATAATGAATTATTTTCATAAACAAACATGTTGAAGACCGTACTTTGACCTATAATGGTTTACTTTTATAAATTTTGACTTGGATGGAGAGTTGTCTCATTGGCACTCATGCCACATCTTCTGATATCTATGAACATTAAAGTTATATATTTGTCATCTTTTTCTTTCAATTATAGTTAAGGATCCATGGAAAATATATCAATGATACAGCAACCCGTCGACACAAATAACAAAATACATCTGAAGAACAACATTATGGTTTAACAAAAGACAAGACTTTGTGCCAAGCGTCTAGAGACTGATGATGCACATATTGATTTCTTTTAATTTGCCATTATGAAAACAAGCAGAATTGAATTTTAATTTGCATGGTTGATGCGGTGCATTGAATTCCAAACAAGACTAATATCAAGTCTTTTTATAGTTAAGGTAAATGACCTGATACAGATAGCGATAATCTTTGCAAGATAATGGCAGCTAACATACTTGCACGAAAACAATTTACCGAAAGTCGCTTTGAGTTGTTCATAATCATTTTGATACTAGCTGTTACAACAGAAAATTTTGTAATTTATCAAAAAAACAAAAATGTGAACGTTATTGAAGATGATACAAATACCTATATGTTAGAAATAGTATTTTTTTTCTCAAATCGAAAGTGTATAACAGTCCAAATAAAGCAAGCCGTATATTGGCATTTTCAAATGAGTCAGATTGTTATGTTTGCCTTTTTCAAAATGAGGCCATGTAGTGTAAATTGAGAAATTATTGCTTGCATTTATTATTGCGATTTTTGAAGAATGGACTGAAATGCGAGATTAATTATTGCGATTTCTGGAAATGCCGCATACAGATATCTGTATCAAATATCAGAATCAGAATCTTATCATTGCAATCTTCATCCACTCGCATTATTCGCATTAATAAAAACCTCGCAATAATTCCTGAATTTACAGTATTGTAGTTCATTACAAAAATCAACAAATCTATGATAAATAACAATCATCATAGTCGAGGAGGTCAACTTTGATTTATCGAAAAAAGAAATGTCCGGGGTTTCAAAATCTGTTTATAGACAGCAATAAAGAAATATGAGTATTCCAAAAATAAAACAATATTCACAGATATCATAGCAAGTAATTCCTCTGAGTCTGTTGACTAGGTGCGAAAATAAGTAGTCTATTGGTATATTTACCTGTAAGTTTATCATCAAATCCCGGACACAGATACCGTAGAAAAAAAACAAAGTGACTTAGTTTTTTGTCAGGTAAAGGTATTTCTTTGACCGGTCCTTCCCATAATTTAGAAAGAACCATTGATGCAAACAATGGCGACATAGTTTTGAAATGCTCCTTTCATACATAGAGTTTACTTTGACCAAACATCAAAGCGATGTTTGGTTCATTGAAAGGTGAGGCCAAGTCTTGCTCATGGCTTGTCAACTTTTCTTAATCATCATTTGAGTCAGTCGACCTTCTATCTTCACTTTTCGAGCCATTGTTTGGACCAATTTCTTTGGAGATAGATACGTTTTCCGTTGGTATGCATAGACGACGGCCTTGAGTGTGTTGTTCCATTTCGCAAAACCTCAGTTGTATGTTTTCCTGGCAACATACCATGTATATCAAATTTAGATTATAAGGTATCAATATTGCACAAATTTGGAATATTGCACGTGTACATGTTTAGATATCAACAGAGCACAATTGTCGAAAACAATTTTATTTTACACTAAGTGTATTTTACTTTGAAAATATTTTTGCGTCCACGCTTGTGGTCTATGTTAATATAGCCAAACTATTAGTATAATTTTGCAAGAAATCTGACAATTCTCTGTTATGACATCACTTTATTGACTTTCAAATAATGTTATCAAGGTTTGACTTTATGTATATTTTCGAAAAAAAAAATTATTTTGATGATTAGAAAATATGATCAGTAATTGTATGATACAATGTTTTTTTTTTACATTTTCCAGGGCTAAATGCAACCCGAAATGTACCGTCTCCTTTTTCATTTTGTCTTTTGCTATAAGTACTGTTAGGTAGTTGTCTCATTGACATACAACCTACATATAATGTATTCCTAATAGTTTAACCCCACCAAATGTTCAGATGTGGGTTCAACGTCAGGAACTATGTCTGCTGTTATATTGCAAGCTTTTTTTTAGTTTAGAGACGTTTGGGGTTAATGCCATATTTCTATAGTCTCTGTTGAATCTATTCACTTCTTTTCTAAACTGGCGGAAGATTTAGATCTTAACAGATGTTTTTGTTTATTGTTGAAGACTATATTTGAACCTCTAAATTCTTTTTTAGTATTTTGTTGACTGCTCATTGGCGTACAAAATATACATACCATTTTAAATGAATACCTTAAGATAAAGAAACTCGTGTTTACTTTTCACCAATTCAAAATCATTTCAATGAGACGAAAAAGCCCCGTTTGAAATTTTAAAAACTGGAGGTAAAGAGATTGATCAGATTTCCTTGTTGTGTTGCAGACCCTTTGGTGGCCTTCGGCTGTGTTCTGAACTTTATCGCGTTGTTGTCTCTTTGACAAATTCCACATTTCCATTCTCAATTTTTTTTATATAAGGTACTTTAAAAAAGAGATGAAAGATACCAAAATAGTCATTCAAACTCATAGTCAAAAACAAACTGACAACACAATGTCGAAAGCGATCTATAAAGACAAACGTTATACAAAACACAAATTAGAAAATTAAAGACTGATCAACAGGAGACACACCAAAACACTAGAGGAACATATTGTATTATTATTTGAAAGAAAAATAGCATAACAAGGGAAAAACAATGGCTATCGAAAGTAAAAAGTCAATTGTTTAGAATTCTGTGAAGGAATAGATCCTTAAACAATAAATAAATGTTCCAGAAACACGTTAAATAGCTCAGATTTTTCAAATGTGGTACAGACAACCACTCACTTCTTAATTTATTGCTCTGTATTAAACACATGCTGCAAACTAAGAGATGAACAAGGGCTTAAGTGGACAGAGAAAGGAGTAGCTTGTTGTCTCATCCTCTACTCGATCTTCATTATCAATTCAAAACGGAAAGTGGTAACATGTGTCCTAAGCAAAGATATAAGGCACAAGTTGAGCTTGAATGTTTCAACTGGTTGTGGTAAGAAACAATAAAATATAAAGATACTGTATATTGATTCAATGGAAATTGTACAACACTCCTTAATATGACCATTAAGTAAGCTAGGTAAACTAAACTAAAATATCTCTTGTGGAGGTTTGTTTCATTTGCAATTATACCACTTGTTCTTTTTTTTATAAATAAGATTAATAAAGAAGTTGAGGGTCACAGTGATTGAAAAATAATAGTTTTTAATTTGTCAAAACAATTGTGTGTACAGAGAAATAGTATCATCGACAACAGATAAATGGTCAATACCTTTATTTTTATACAACATCAACATGATTTTTCGTTGAATGAAAACACCAATATTTTTTCTGGGTAAATTGGTGAGATAGGAAACATAACTTATTTCATACGAAAATGGTACCAAGTTTGGATAGCTAAAAAAGAGTTCGGACAAGAAAACAACGTTATCATTTGATCTATGTTGAGGAAACCGGACGAGAAAGTGTCAGATATAATTTTTTTTTTGGTTCTGCCTTTACATTGTTTACCTTTTGTCAATCCCCCACACAGCACTTCATTGTTTTTTTTTTAAACATGCAATGCTAACTATGAGCTTGGTTTGGTATTATGTGATACTGTGATTGTACAATGTACTTTTATAGCTATTTAGACAAAGCAGTGTCTACCAGGTTTACGTTACGGCTGTTAGAAGTTTTGAGAAATTTGTACAATAATAGCTGGTTGAGGAAATCAGTGTCATGTCTACGTTTAGGCTGATGGCGATCATGAGAAATTTGAGGTTTCCTGTACAGGTACTTGTTTCAGATTGACACTGGTATAGGCTAAGTTTAGGTTTTTGAATGTACTGTGATAAGTTACTGTTCAAGTTCACATTTTGTTCTTTTTGCTTACTCAAATCAGAAATGTGGAAATGTGACTTAAATTAATATTGTGAAAATTCCTAGTTGCAAACAGAATGCCGTCATAGTAAGCTATCGCATTTAATCTTTTGTCTAATTCAACAGATTTATTATCCCACAATTCATTCCAAGATCCCACAAAAAAAAGCATCAACAAAAACCACTTGCAATCCTTATTTCATCTATAAATACCAAAATCTACACAGAAAATATAGTCTCACCTGTTTGATGCTGTCATATGACTGAACATTAATATTACATTACCTGTTTCACTTTTGCACAATGCGTGAACTTCAAAACCAGTATCTCAGTAATTTGATTACATTCAACTAAATTTAATATCTAACGAAAAGAGCACAACAGAGGCGTTATCCAATTAGATTATACTAATAAACTGATTGTACGAACAATTATATTAGTTTACATATAGTATATAAATAATAAATTTAACTGATAAATTTATCCGATAAACGTAGTGAACTGCCAAAGTAACACTACTGGTATTGTTTTCTATAAAATATACACTAGTAATCACATAACTTTTGTCTCTGAAGGATATTTGATAAAAAGTTATGATGGTCCCTTAATTGAAGAGCTTTCTCTTTATGCATGTGTGACTATTGAATTTAAAAATGAGAATGGAAATGGGGAATATGCCAAAGAGACAACAACCCGACCAAAAAAAACAGAAAACAGCGAAGGTCACCAATGGGTCTTCAACGCAGCGAGAAAATCTTGCACCGGAGGCGGTCCTCAGCTGGCCCCTAAATAAAAATATGTACTAGTTTAGTGAAATGAACGTCATACTAAAATCCAAAAAATACAAATGAACTAAAATTTAGAAAAAAACATACAAAACTAACAAAGGTCAGAGGCTCCTCACTTGGGACAGGCGCAAAATGAGGCGGGGTTAAACATGTTTTGTGAGATCTCAACCCTCTCCTATACTTCTAGCCAATGTAGAATAAAGGCCGAGTCCGATGTCAGAATAGGTAACAAAAGAAACTAAGCAAAATGACAATGATACATAAATCAACAAAGGACTACTAGCAATTACTGACATGCCAGCTCCAGACCTCAATTAAACTGATTGAAAGATTATGTCTTCATCATATCCTCCCGTTAGGGGTTTAGTATTATACCGTCATAAAATATATGAGAAGAACATAACCCGCATCATACCAACAACCTGTTTTAGAATAAATGTGTTTATTCCCGATTCAAAGACCCTATGAGTGAATCAATATTAATACCAAAATATGTCATCCTTAATGACCTAACAACAGTATCGTAACTATAACCCTTTTGAATAAGTCTGTTTAAAGGTTTGGTTAGCATTTAGGGTGAATGCCGACATTTTTTGCTTTGTAAAGAATATTACCATAAAAGGTTGGATGTGAAATACCTGAACGTATACGATGTCTGCATGTTGTTTTATATTTACGGATGATGTCCTTGTACTGATGCTAAAATGTAGTAAATGTTTTGATTAGTTTGTGATATCGAAAACCCTGGAGTAATAATTTTACAGTAATACAGAGATTTCTTTCGTCAAAACCAGAGACGATGTCCATTTTTCTGAAGAAATTGTCATTTTGTAGTTTACAAAATTAATCAATTTTTACGGATACCATGTTCATATTTGGTCTGTGTTACAAGTGAGCACATTTCCTATTCATTCATCAGCGAATTCTGACCAAGGTATCGTCAAAAATGAACAACATTAATTTCCTGGTAATGTTTTCATGATCCATCTACAAGTTTAAAACTGAACATTGCTTCAAATACAGGCGACATGGCTACAAGTTGCTTTTTTTGCACATGCAATTTTATTTCTTCAAATACGAATGTAACATTTGGTTCATTAAAAAGTGGAATCAAAAGCTTCTAATATTCCACTATAAAGCAAGAGATTTCGTCTGAACGATTTGCTGATTGTTTTGAATAAAAAGAAATGATGGAAGTTCCTGAGATTGTCAAATTGTTTTTTCATTTCCAGGTATCGGTGTTTTCATGGAAGATTGTTGTATTGCAGTAGTCTTTATTTTTTTCGAATCTTATAGTCCGAATTTATGTTTACCTGGCAAAAGAACATACATCTTATTATATCTATATACAAAGCGAAATTGAATTGACAACTTGAAATTAATAAAAAGATGTGCAAAGATGCGTTATATTTTGGTTTCAAAATGTCAGAATTAGTTCTATGTTAGAAATGTCAGCATCAGTTCTAGGTTAGAACGGTCAGAATTAGATGCATGTTAGAACTATCAGCATCCGTTCTAGGTTAGAACTGTCAGCATCCCTTCTAGGTAAGAAAAGCCTTTTATCAGTTCTAGGGTAAAACTGTCTACATCATTTCTAAGGTAAAACTGTCAGCATCAGTTCTAGGTTAGAACTTTCAGCATCGGTTCTAGCTTAGAACTGGCAGCATCCCTTATAGGTTAGAAATGCCGGCATCAGTTTAAGATTAGAACTGTCAGCATCCCTTATAGGTTAGAACTGTCAGCATCAGTTCTAGGGTAAACTGTCAGCATCAGTTCTAGGTTAGAAATACCGGCAACAGTTCTAGGTTAGAACTGTCAGCAACAATTCTAGGTTAGAAATGGCAGCATCACTTATAGGTTAGAACTGTCAGCATCCGTTCTAGGTCAGAACTGTCAGCATCCTTTACAGGTTAGAACTGTAAGCATCAGTTCTAGGTTAGTACACCTATCAATATCAGTTCTAAGTTAGAACTGTCCGTCATCATCCCTTACAGGTTAGAACTGTCAGCATGCATTATAGGTTAGAACTTTCAGCATCCGTTCTAGGTTAGAACTGTCAGCATCTCTGTTCTAGGGTAAAACTGTCAGCATCCCTAATAGGTTAGAAATGCCGGCATCAGTTCTAGGTTTGATTATCTGCATCAGTTCTAGGGTAGAACTATCAGCATCAGTTCTAGGGTAGAACTATCAGAATCAGTTCTAGGTTAGAACGGACAGCATCAGTTCTAAGTTAAAACTGTTAGTTTTTGTTCAAGGGTAGAACAGTAAGCATCTGTTCTAGGGTAGAACAGTCAGCAGCAGTTCTATCCTAGAACTATCAGCATCAGCTCTATCCTAGAACTGTCATCATTAGTTCTATGTTAGAACTGTCATTATAAGTTCTATGTTAAAACTGTCATCATTAGTTCTATGTTAGAACTGACATTATTAGTTCTATATTAAAACTATCATCATTAGTTCTATGTTAGAACTGTCATTATAAGTTCTATCCTAGAACTGTCATAATATTTTCTATGTTAAAACTGTCATCCTTAGTTCTATGTTTGAACTGTCATCATTTGTTCTAGGGTAGAAATGTCATCATTAGTTCTATGTTAGAACTGTCATCATTAGTTCTAGGGTTAACTGTCAGCATTAGTTCTAGGGTAGAACTGTCATCATTAGTTCTAAGGTAGAACTGTCGTCATTAGTTCTAGGGTAGGACTGCCATCATCAGTTCTAGGGTAAAACTGTCAGCATCAGTTATAGGTTAGAACTATCAGCATCAGTTCTAGGTTAGACTTGTGAGCATTCCTTATAGGTTAGAAATGCCGGCATCCATTCTAGATTAGAACTGTCAGCATCACTTATAGGTTAAATCTGTCTGCATCAGTTCTAGGTTAGAACTGTCAGCATCCCATATAGGTTAAAAATGCTGGCATCAGTTCTAGGTTAGAACTGTCAGCATCCCCTATAGGTCAGAAATGCCGGCATCAGTTCTAGTTTAGACCTCTCAGCATCAGTTCTAGGTTAGAACTATCATCATCAGTGCTATGTTAGAACTGTCAGCATTCCATGTAGGTTAAAAATGCCGGCATCAGTTAAAGGGTAAGCTGTCAGCATTCCTTATAGGTTAGAAATGCCGGCATCAATTCTAGGTTAGATTGTCTGCATCAGTTCTAGGGTAGAACTATCAGCATCAATTCTAGGGTAGAACTATCAGTATCAGTTCTCGGTTAGAACGGACAGCATCATTTCTAAGTTGCAACTGTTAGCATTCGTTCAAGGGTAGAAATGTAAGCATCCGTTCCAGGGTAAAACAGTCAGCTGCAGTTCTATCCTAGAACTGTCAGCATCAGTTCTATCCTAGAACTGTAATCATTAGTTCTATGTTAGAACTGTCATTATTAGTTCTATCCTAGAACTGTCATCATGAGTTCTATGTTAAAACTGTCATCCTTAGTTCTACGTTAGAATTGTCATCATTTGTTCTAGGGTAGAAATGTCATTATTAGTTCTATGTTAAAACTTTCATCATTAGTTCTATATTAGAACTGTCATTATTAGTTCTATGTTAGATCTGTCATCATTTGTTCTATGTTAAAACTGTCATCCTTAGTTCTATGTTAGAACTGTCATCATTTGTTCTAGGGTATAATAGTCATGATATGTTCTATTTTAAGACTGTTATCATTAGCTCTAGCGTAAAACTGTAAGCATTAGTTCTAGGGTAGAAATGTCATCATTAGTTCTATGTTAGAACTGTCATCCTTATTTCTCAAGTAGAACTGTCATCATTAGTTCTAAGGTAGAACTGTCGCCATTAGTTCTAGGGTAGGACTGGCATCATTAGTTCTAGAAGAGAGGGGCGAAAGATACCAGAGGGACATTCAAAATCATAGATAAAAAATAAACCGACAACGTCATGGCTAAAAAAGAAATAGACAAGCAGACAAACAATAGTACACAAAACACAAAATAGAAAAATAAAGACTAAGCAACACGAACCCCACCAAAAAACTGGGGGTGATCTTAGTTGCTCCGAAAGGGTAAGCAGATTCTGCTCTACATGTGGCACCCGTCGTGTTGCTCATCTTATTACAAACCCGGTAAATAGTCTAATTCGGTAGGTCACATTCGTGAAAAGGGTACGGGATTGTAGTAACGACATTAGGAACGTTACCGATATCATCTGTGAAACGGATATTCCATAACGGTCAACCAACTCGTGATGGCGTCCGTAAAATTGACGAAGGGATGATTGCAACTTCACCATTTGGAACTTTTCGTTTAATAGCTTCCTTGTGAGCAGCAACCCTCTAACAAGGAAATCATGATTGGAAATACAAGCCCGGAAATATCGTATCAATTGGGAGATATATACTCCGTATGAAGGCGCTGGGTAGAACTGTCATCATGAGTTCTCTAGGGTAAAACTGTCAGCAATATGTTCTAGGGTAAAACTGTCAGCATCGTCCTACGGCAGAATCAGTTCTAGGTTGGAAGTGTCAGCATCCGTTCTAGGTGAGAAATATCGGAACCAGTTCTCGAATAGCAATATAAGAATAAGTTCTAGGGTAACACTGTTCGGAACTGTTACAGGGTAAAACTCCTGACAACTGTTTATATATAAACTTCGAATGTACAAAATTAAGCACATGATATTATTTAAAAAAATGACCCATATGTTAATACAATACAAATAGGAATTCCAATCAAAATCCAATTAAATACATATTTGAATTCCAATATCTACTAGTAGAAATTGGAATACCCAGATTTGTAGTAGACTTGTGGAAAACTCGTACCATTGCAAACTTGATTGTGTTGTGTTAAATTATAAAAAAAATAAATAGTTGAACAGTTTAGTATGAAATCATTGACCTATTTCATTCTCATGAATTGTTTTTATATTATTAACTTTTAATTGTAAAAAAGTATGTTCTTGATAAATTAAGTATTTTTGATAAGTTATAGAAAAAAATAAACTACTACATAGAAAATATTAAATTGAAAACATCAGAGAAATATGGACCAACAAAATCAAAAAGTCAAAAAGTCAATATTTATGTACACTGTTACCTTTCAAATAATGGTCACACACGGCCCCCCATTGCAGAATTTACAGTTTTCACTAACAAAAATATGTCATCTTTTTAATATGATGCCAATTGTGTTATTTCCTTATCTAAATTTCTTCCTTGAAATTTCCATCCGGGAATAAAGCCACATTCTAGACAATGGTAGGGACATCTCAAAGAGGAATTTCTATATAACAGTCGTATTCATTAGTCAGTACGATGGTCATCCGTATTTTTTTGCTTATTACGTTAACATGTAGCATAGGCGATACAAAAAATTTATCTATACGCAAGTTACATTGTAGATCAAAGTGCGAGTCGTTCTTGGATGACGTTCAGGTTTTGGTATGCAACATTTTCTTTTGACGACCCTTGGAAGAACTTACTGATGAAAGTCTGATTTAAAAGGAACTCCTGAATTGACTTTCAGACTTTTATATAATTTGGTGGTATAAAGCATGTTACTCTTTTTCTTCAATGGCATATTTTATATCAACAATATTCACCGTTTTCGTTCCACTTGTAGTCATATCACTTCTGATTGTACTGGAGGATCACTGCTTGAACTGTTCTATCCAGAAACATATATAATATATAGTGCCAATATGTCTCTGATAAAACCAGCAGCTTTAGTTGAAAGTTGATCAAAGACACGTCACTAATTGCAATAAAACATTTACTGCATCATCCATATATTATCATTTCATAAGTTTTGCTGAGTAAATATAGACGGCAATGATATTTATCGTTTTGTCGTTTCTCTTTGATATCTGAGGTATCTTGGGCAATCATGTATAATACTCACTCAAAGGATCAGTATTGTAACAATTGTAAATAAATGTCAGTCCAAATGTCCTGCCATTCTCATTTGGAATCATTTGCATTTACATTAAAAATCTTATTTAAGAAAAGCAAAAAAACAAGTTTCAGATTATTTAAATTCACTTTTAACTTTTTGACACAACACTATACCCTATCATTCATATCATTCATGCATACAATGGTCATGTTGGTACAGTGGTATTTGAAACATACCACCATACAATTCCAAGTTGTTAACACACGTAACAAATATTAGGCACTTTAAGTATACTAATTTAGTGAACAAGTTTTAATAAACTTTACGTTGGATTCGATACGAATAAAACTGTATTTCCAAAGTATTTCCAACAATGGTACACTACATAGAAAACAGATATAATGCGGAGAACAAACACAGAAACATTTCCAAGCGACCACTTTCAGAATTACGCTAAGGATGATTCAAGTGTGACGACACTGTTTCGCCACAAATTCCAGCCTTGTATTAAGCCATTACGTCAGACTAAATATTTGATTTTGCATCTTTTAAAGATGTTCTATTTAAGTGACACGCAATGAAAGACATACCTCGTAATGTATAAAAAAACTTGTTTTGAAATGAATACAACTTTAATACATAGCTATACTAAAATATATATAAAACATTTGCCAGGGATTATAAAGCACCAAGCTTCAATCAGTAATCAAATATAACTTCATATAATGATTAAAATATGTAATGGCTTAATATCATAATGCAATATTCAAACGCATGTAACACACTTTTAATTATTAAATAATATAAAACGCTTACAGTTTTTTTGTATATACATATCAAAACGGAATTATGGGGTATTTTTTCGTCGATGAGTCACTACATCTAAAACATAATCCAAACTTTGCAGCCTCAGGTCAACATACGGTCGCCAATTACAGATGATCATTCAATGAAATAAGGGATAATCCTGGGTTATAAAACTTGAGAATTTTTGACAAAATATAAAATCTTCCAAGTTTTGTCTTCAGTGTCATTCGAGAGCATTGGAATTTAGTTATTGTATTCTAAATAGCAAACATAGCAAGCGATAAAGCCACATCTAATGGATCTGAACTAGTATAGGACTGCGGGAGAAGAGTTGTTCCGCTTGCTTCTATTCTTTAAAAAGCTAACCTTTTTACCATGTTTATTTTGGTAAGAACAATCAAGCATATATACATGTATGTAAGTAAGGCCGACTTTATCCTGATTTCTTTCCAATTGCAAATGGACTAAAAAGTGTAATTCCTTTAATAAATTCACCTTAAAAGAAACATCAATTAGTTCTCTTGCATGTGTGGTTTTAATTGTTGGCCAACATCTTTTAAATGGTTTTCATGTTGAATCGAGGATCCAAACACAGGCCCCCTCGTTGATTGCATGTACACTGTGGACTGGAGGTTTTCTTTATTTGACTTTTTATAAATCTTATCTATATCTTCCCAGCGTCTAAAGCTGATTTTAAGTTGCGTATTCTGAGAGATGTCCACGAATTTGGGACTTTTTGTCAAGTTGTCAAACATTTTCCGAGAAGCAACCTGAATGCATGCATCCAGGTAGTTAGATAATTTGTAAAGTTCAGCTTCAAGGATATTCAAAATGATTTGTTCTGATGAAATGGATTCTAGCCTAATCAAAACACTGTTGACAAGGAACTTTTCTATTCTTTTCTTTAAAGCTTCAGTTTGATATTCATCAGCTAAAGGCAACATGAGATGAACAGTGGCATCTGAAAAAAGATAATTTGTAGTTATTAATTTTCTCATTGGTTTCGACAGCACTTAAAATCTATAAAACATTTGAGAGAATAGCCAATTCATATACAAACGGAGATATGGAGTATTTATCGTCGATGAAACAACATATTTAAAACATAATCCAAAACGGGCATCCACAGGTCTACATACAGAACTCCAACTACAGATGATCGTTCAATAAAACAAAAGATTGTCCTGGGTAAATAACCTTGAGAAGTTTGGACACAATATAATTTCTGCCAAGTTTTGACAACTTCAGTGTCATTCGAGAATTAGTTAAAACAATCATACACTACATAATCCCTCCTTTGATAGCTTTCAGACAGTTATATAGTCTGTGAAATTTGAAGGATGGAGTGTCTATGCATTATAGTATAACTTCTAAATAATGCTGCTTATATGATGCACATATATGAATCATTTATCAACAGTCCTCAGTAAGGACACCGAAAAGAAAACTATCAAATATTTTGAAATGTGACCTGCGAAAGTACTAATGATATCAACATTCTGAATTGTCCGGTCTGTGGTATCCAATATATTGTTATTCATGTCGGAACTTGCTGTGTGGTATGAGTCTTACTCATTGTCTTTTTTTTTTTTTATATTTTTTTTTATTGATCTTTTTGGTGTTCAAACTACAGTGCATACATTCATTTTTACAAGACATAAGTGAATGACATGACATTTATGGCATTGTTATACTATTGATATTATGCGAATAAGACATAGTAAAAAAATTTACAAGTTGATGATGTGAATACTCAGTATATGATACATCTTAAAAAAATACTTTGGAATACATTAAATATATAATCAGATTAAAAATAAATTTAATTAAATAGCTTCCATAAATCCCCCCCATCTGTCGACAAATGACTCGTGTTTGTCTTTAGAAAGATATAAATATTCTAATATCTCTAGACGTCTTTTCAAAAATTTAAGAACAGCTTGCACAGATATTAACAGTCTGTCTAATTGTGTGTTCTTTACATAATTAATGTAATACTTTGCCTGTAGAATACAATAATTTAAAACTACGTTATCAGAATTCAATATACCAAAAATGACACTATCTTTATTCAAAAATATTTTTACTCCAAAAACTAAATACCACCAATTAGAAAATTCTCTCCAAAACTGTTTTGTTTCTATACATTCAAAAAATTTATGCTCTATAGTTTCTATTTCTTTACAACTGGCACATTCATTAGTTAAGGAAAGTTTATATTTTTCAAGAAGATAATTATGTGAGACTATTCTGTGTAACATTTTATATTGGAAAGCTTGTAGTTTGCTTTCTATAGTACATTTAAAAGCTAGTGAATAAATATTTTTCCATTTTTCGTCACTAATTTCTATATTAAAACTTTCTTCCCACCTTTGTTGTGAAATAGGAGAAATACTTCCCCGATCGATAAAAAGTGAATATACATCCTTAGCAAATAATTTACTGATAGGCTTTTTTTTATTCTCATTCTCAAAAACGAATCCGAATGAGTTGCTGTTAGGTGACATGTGTTGTTGTAATAACAAATTTTTCCAGTCACGTGGTATAGCAAGTTTATTAGATTGAATGTCTACAAAAGTAACATTCAGTTTATATTTTTGGTTAATAGCGTCTTGAGACAAAAATTCGCCTTTATCATCTACAATATCATTGATGAACCTTATGCCTTTCATGTACCAAGATCTGTAAAAAATACTCGTTCTGTCAATTTTGATCAACGGATTGAACCAAATAAATTCTTTTCTAACATGAAATGCATTTAACGGGATGAAAATACCCTTGAAACGTTTCCAAGCAGATAACACTTCTATATAAAAAAGAGGTTACTCATTGTCGAAGACCTTACGATGACCTATAGTAGTAAACTTCTACGTCATTTAGTTCTTGGAGAAAAGTTGTCTCATTGGCATTCATACGACATCTACTTATTTATATATTTATGTTTTCAATCCAAATGGCAATGATAGAAACCAATAGTCGATTTTTTTTAACAGGTTAAAAAGCAAAAGTACTTGCATTTGTATGATCAATTATTTTAAACAAATGGCTTTCATATTGCATTTTGAAATAAACGAAGACACTGACAAAGACCATTTTTGGTGTCCACATATATTAAAATTTAAAATTCGCCTTCAATCCATTTATTATCGTATTAAGACATATTTTTGAGTATCGTTTATTTTTTTAGACTGTTATTATTGACTCTGTTTATGCAGAATTGTCACTTATAGACAATCCGGTGCATTTACCTATTACACATTGCTTAATACTCTATATATTTATACTTATATCAGTATGATATCATGCTGCTAAATATTCATTTTTGTTATAATGGGTCTACAAATAATATTTGCGACGCCATACTTAAGAGGCAGTACCATCATCTGAAGATCATAGATGGCGTATCACATTGACAGGTTACTATCAAAGATAGAGTAACACAACAGCTAGTACTTCAAGCAACACATGTTACTACAATACTACAGGACTTGCACAACGACATGGGACACTCTGGCAAAGACCGTACATTGTCACTATTGAGAGACAGATTTTACTGGCCTAGAATAGCCAAGGAGGTTGAAGAATGGATAGCACATTGTGGAAGGCGCATTCAACATTTCCAAACAAGAGAGTTCCGCTAATCAGCCTTGAGAAAACAAGTGTGTATGGTCTACTTACTTTAGAGTCACTCAAAGGAAGTCAACAGCACATTCTGGTCATAACAGATCACTTTACAAGATTTGCGCAGACCATTCCCTACTAGAACCATACAGCAAAGATAACAGATGAAGCCTTCGATTAGCATTTCACAGTGCATTAACCGACGGGGAACGAAATGTGCGAAAAGTCCAACCCAATTCTACTTAACATGCTGGGGACACTTCAAACAGACAAAAAGAAGAACTGGAAAGCTTATGCAGGACCACTTGTCCACGAATACAACTGTACCAATAATGAGTTTACTGGATTCGCAACACACTACCGTATGTTTGGAAGAGATCCCAGATTTCCAGTTGATGTAGCATTTCACACACGAAAAGGACCTTAGAGAACGGTTGGAATTTGCTCACAACTTAGCTACTAAAGCGTTGAAGAAAGCACAACTGAGGCAGAAGACGAACTATGAAACCAGAGTAAATGGAGTTACCATCAAGAAATGAGATTTAGTCCTGGTGAAGTTGCATTTGAAATCAAACACAATGTTGTACCTGGTCAACGGAATCCGGACATATCAGTCTTCACAGTGAGAAAGAGAGTGGAGAAGGACTATTCGTGTCGGTCAATCAGAATAAAGAAAGCACCTGCTTGGCTGACGTCAGGAAAATATGAGCTTTCGAAGAGTCAAAACACCACTGCAAATTGGTTTAAGAGAGTTCACTGCCTTACATCTTTAGCAGGCACTCATCTAATTCATGGAAAACAGTCAAAAGCAGCACAGGCTATCATTTACAACATCAACCACAGACAGGAAATGACGGGACGTCATTTCACGGTTGAAGAGAGTATGTGATGGCCAGCTATTTTATGCATTTTGTTTATTGATATATTCATAGTATTGATATATGTTTGAATAAAGTTGTATCGTCAGCTTATTAATTGCATTTTGTAATTAAGGATAAGCATTGTGTATTGTTCTATTTTAACTTATTGAAATGGACTATTGACGGACGAATTCTCATCTCATGTTTTGGTTAAGTATGATTTCACTGTAGTTAGTACTTTATTTTCACCGTTGATTTGAGGGCTATCTTACTTTTCTACTATTGGTTAGGAATTTATGGCGGTTTAATTCTTAAGTTCTGGATCTTATTGGAAGACATCGTGTGGTCAACACTTATATATTTACCTGTTTGCAATTTAACATCTTTAAAAATCAATATCTTCAATTACAATTCTGTAATTGGAAAGTTTCTTATATAAGGTCAGTTTTATTCTTTCTTTATTAATTTTGCAGTAACGGTCCAAAAGTTCATATTCGACACGTATGCATGTGTAGATTGAATGCAGTGAACAAGTATCAAATTTTATAATAAAAGAGATCGTAATTGTTTATAAAACTTAACAAGAGTATATTTTACGATCAGATATGATAATACTAAAATAACCTAGTTAAATCTGGTATAAATATTTGAAGATAAACTTTACGTATAAAATTGGATGAATGCGCGGATCGAGTGGACCGGTATGAATGCTGTAATTTTTAAAGATTAACCGAATTAAAGTAAATAGATCTTAGAGCTCTAAATAGATATCTGGGTTTATATTAATTTTCATAGTAAACATGCTTAGCCACTTCAATTGATATTTTATAGTGTGTCTTTCTATGTTGTGATGTTACACTATTGTTTCAGGTAAGGGTGAAGGTTGGTACCTATTAAAACGTTTAAACCCGCTGCATTTGTTTGTACCTGTCCTAAGTCAGGAACCTGATGTTTAGTGGTTGTCGTTTGTTTATGTGGTACATAAGTGTTTCACGATTCTTTTTTTTTATTTAGATTAGACCGTTGGTTTTCCTGTTTGAATGGTTTTATATTAGTAATTTTGGACCCCTTTATAGCTTGCTGTTCAGTGTGAGCCAAGGCTCCGTGTTGAGTACTTTGACCTGTAATGGTTTACTTATACAAATTGTGACTTGGATGAAGAGTTGTCTCATTGGCACTCATACCACATCTTCTTATATCTATTAACAGAGATTTATAATAATTATTCTTGTTATACAGGTATATTTAAACCTTACCTAAGATGTAGATGGTTGATATGGAAATGTGCCACTTGCAGGATATGTGAGGAAAGCTAAGTGTATTTGTATTCTTGTTTCGCTTAGTTTTTGATATTTGCTTTGCTTTATTGTAACGTAACTTTTTGTGCTTATTTGCTTTTTGTTTGACCAAGCACACATGTTACGTTTTTGTGCAGTTTATGTTATCAACACCAATATTTTGTACAGGAAACATAATAGACATTGGTATGAAACAGCATACAAGAACATGCACTATGATTAAAGTCTAATTAGTATAACTGTAATTGAGACAAGTATTTGCAATGGTATCAACACTATATATTTTTGTGACTGCAGCTAAATAAGTTTGCATGACAATGAAGTACGAACATTAGTTGAAATTATTATTACTTAATAAATACAGAGTTATCTTTCTCTGACTTTTAAGTACATTTATATTTTACAGGGCTGTTTTTTCATATCCATTGAATGTACTTCGTATCGTCTGAATACAAGTTACAGAACCCTAGCTTGAGTTATTCATTAAGAAAAGTCGGCTTGTACATATTCATCCTTTCATGGAAGATACATGTATACCAATGTTTTGACTTCATTCCAATAAATGTACTTTCTTACTTATTACTTCTTAAGCATTAATTCTATGTTCTGTTAAATTTGCGTGCAAGTATATGGACAAGGTTCAAATATTGCACTCATTAAAGTATTTAACACCTAATAGCTATTGTCTAAAGAGAATTAGCTCCAGTCTGGAGTTTACGTTTACTTCCCTTCAAAGAAAAATATTTAAACTCAACAACTCCTCTGTTTGCGTCAAATTAATGTAGGTTTGTGTTCTGTAGAATGATTTAGAGAAAAGGGTAAAATAACAAAAATACCGAACTCCGAGGAGATTTTTTAGAAACTCTAGTTATATTAAAGAAATATAGAATGGCCAGTCAACGCATAACTATATATTCTTATCTACTTATCTTTGATGCTCACGGGGTGTCTTTTTAAACAGAGGACGTACAAAAATGAACAGAAAATCAAAATTTATGAATGACGATTGTTCTGAATGGGTCTATGAACCAGGTAAATAAATATCTTGTCTATTGGTGTTTTACCTGTTAATTCATCATCGAATCCCGGGCAAAGGTATCGTAGAAAACAAACAAAATGGTTTAGGTTTTTCCCAGGTAATGGTATTTCTTTTTCCGATCCTTCCTTAAACTTAGAACTGAACTTTGCTTCAAACACAGGTGACACAGCTATAAGTTGCTCCTTTTCAACATACAGTTTTCTTTCTTCAAATATGAATGCAACATTTGGTTCATTGAAAGGAGAAGCCAAGTTTGTTAGCGCTTTTAAATCTCCGTTTTTACTAATATTACTTGGCCAAAATCTATGGTTTCTCTTGATAGCTGTTTCCATTTCATGAGTTAATTTTTGTGTACCTATAAAAACAAAAACAAAAAACGAATTCAATTGACAATCATTTAAGCTGTAAATAAAAAGTGAAAAGATTAGCAAAAACGGAAGTTAATGTTAGACTAAGTTTGAAAATGTCATCAAGCACACGAGTAGAGCGTGTCAATACATTTTAACGACAACTTCTGTTGTCCCTGGAGGCGTCTTCGCCTCACTGGTCTTGTGGTAGTTTTCTCTGTTCATTTGTATAGTGGTAGTGGCTCGCATTGAGTGGTGCCCTGGCATATTTGTCGCTGTATGTAGTACAGCAAATTCCTCTTTATAATCATACTCTTCATGACAGAAAAAGTGTATTTTCATCACATTTGTATTTTGTAAAGTTTCATACATTGATTAAAGAATTGTACTTTGTGCAATTCCAATTTGATTCATAGGTTTTCGGATTCGCTGGGTTCAAAATTGTGGTTACCTATAAATTGATGACCGTCGATCCCATAAGACTTTCTTAGTTATCGCTTTATTTTAAGCATCACCATTCACTGAAAAGGTTTTGGTGTTTAAAAAAAATATTTCTAGCTCCCGAAAAAAGTTTTCAGGTATCGCTTGATTAGATTCATTTCAGAAATAATATAAAAAAATAAAATTTCGCTACCTCGCTTCACTTGTTGTACATGAATATACTAAAGTCAATAATCAGTTTCGAGTGGCATTTTTCAAACGTTAAACTCATATTGCACGTTCAACAGCAACAAAAGCTAACACCAATTGTTTTTTAAAGTTTCATATGACAAAGGAAAAGGCACGAGCTAGTAGGGGATAGGTGCTACCCGATGAGCCCCGAATGATATTGGTTTTTATAAAGTGGATTGTGCATGTTTGTTTTACTTATCATCATGGTTTTTGGTAATCAGATATTCAAATTTTCAGAAAGCTGTATGCGCCAGAACCGGAAAAGTTTTATTGCCGTCATGTTATTGACTTTTTTTCATGACCATAGTGCTTATCTACTATGCATGCTCCAGTCGGAAACATATTAAAATACAAATTGAGGGAATCATATGTAA
The DNA here is from genome assembly GCF_021869535.1 of Mytilus californianus. Taxonomy (NCBI): domain Eukaryota; kingdom Metazoa; phylum Mollusca; class Bivalvia; order Mytilida; family Mytilidae; genus Mytilus; species Mytilus californianus. The sequence goes on from NW_026262582.1 coordinate 9,742,852, forward strand.
GGTGTTATTTATTAATAAATTTCTACAGAATGATTATAAAATCCCCGGAAATTCGGTTTTAAAACAAATTAAATTGTAAATCTCGATTGTATGAAATGTAAAATCGTAGTTATCCGTTATCTCTGGTGTTTTTTTTTTTTGTAATTGAGTTTCATGAAAATTAGTTGATTAAAGTAAGGTTGGCTTATTGTACGAACTTTATATGAAAGGAGTGATAGTGATACAACATATCCTGTCCACGACGCTATATTTCAATTTGAGTAAAGAGCAGACGTCAGGTTATTATTTCTTTTAAATTTTTCATTAATTCTAAATTGCTTGTTTCAAGAAGGGGACAACGGGAGATTCATTCAAATGTTCAGTAAAGAACAGGTGTTGACATTAGCGGAAATATTTTTTTCCTGGATCGCTGATTTTTTTCCTACATCAACAAGATACATTTAGAAAGTAAAAAATAGATTACAAAAAGCCTTTAAGCTTAAAAGGGTGTTTATTCGAGGTTCGAATTTTTAGACGGGTTGCTTACAATTCAAAGGCGTCTAATTATATGTTACGATAAAGTCGTTATTTAAGGAGGACAGTGGACGTAAAGGCGAGCGGGAAAGGGGGTACACAATTTGTATTAATACATCTACGTCTCTTATGGTAAACGTAATAAAATTAATTGACTGTATGTGTATATATTCGAGCAGAAAGAAGAATGAAAATATACTTTTCATTACTGAAATGTAGGGTATATGTGGAACAGGCGCTTGCAAGCTTATTGAAATATGTGACTGAGAAAAAAACTGACAGTAGAAATTTCTATGGGAGCGACCAATTGAACCTTTTGAAACTGTTTTACAAACAATTTCTTCAGTAAAGTGGTTAACTACGCAAATATAATTCCAGCCCACAACTGGACACGCGTTCACCGTTCCTGTTCAATAATCACAAGCAATGATATGAAAACAATGGTTATCATGTTCGATGTAACACTAAGAAATTCTAAATTGAAAAATTAGAAATGAACCAAAAACGTGTGTAGAATACCTTGTTCACGATATCTCCCATCAAGAATAGGATTTAACGTTCAAACAATTCATTATTATACTCATGACATTAAATGGTTCAAATCGATAATAAACTTTTTGAGACAGTCCCCATATTTGAACTCGAGTATATACATTTAGTATGATGTTTGATAGCAAATATCTAAGTTTGACCTGTTACATATCATATTGGTTTAATATACTATTTTGCCTTCCCGACATATAAATAATAAGGTTTATAAGATACATGTGCTTATATCCAAGTCGTCTGGTCTCTAGCTGATAATTGTCTCATTGAAAATCAATCCACGTCTGTTTTATTATGGCAACACATACATTTATTTTCGTTCACAAAAACACATTTATCTACAGTTCATTTTGTGGTAATAAACTTATCAAAGATATAATGGTTATAATTCAAAGTCAATAAATGCTAAAAAACAATTTTTACCTTCAAAACAATATCTTTAACTGTCCTTGGAATCTATACGTGTTTTGTTTATGCCTAAACCAAACCGAGAAGTATAAACCACATATCTACACAGTACCGAAATAGATAATATGTCGATTGACGTTTCCACATTTGGTCATTATGCAATTTCTTAAATATTTGGATGTGTAATCATGCTGTTATGGATACAAAAAAAAAAAGGAAACTAAAATTTGAAGCACAAATATTTTATCAAAACTCCGATTCGATCGATAACACTATCGACATAGACATGATATAGTCGCTCTGATATTCTGCTATCCAATTTTTATACGACATTCCATTCGTCTGACATCAAAAATAGTCTAGCAAAAGTCAAGTACTGTCGGAATAGAAAACCTTTAAACATAAACTAGTCCAATACTTCCATATAGTTCTAAATGTAATTACACATTAGGTTTAAAAAGTATTCACAGTGAACTAAATAGTATTTTCTTCGATAAAATGTTCTCTGATGGTAATTTAGGACCAATTGGTGCTTGTGATCATTAAATGTATGTAACCGAAGACGACAATGATGATTTTGAAAAACAGATAAAACAATAGTTGAGATGTTTTATTTTAAACAGTGGATTCAAAAGCAAGTAAGTACCGCTTCATCAATTTAATGTTCTTTGCAAAGACATACACAGTTTAAACATTTAGGAAAGTATTGGAACTTGGTTTCGTAATAAGTTCTCATTTATTTAAAGAAAATATAAGAAAGTGATGTTATAAATTAAGTCAGTGAAACACTGACTACCGAGCTGATGGCATCTTCAAATACTAGCAGTCTACACAGGTAACGATCAAGTGCAAGAAAATGAAAATAACCCTTGATAATTCTTTATAATTTAGGTGCATCTGAATTCTGAAACGTGATTCTATGATTTCCTTCATCGGATTCATATGAATTTAAGACAAATACAAAATCAAGGATGTATAGATAGTTGGGGAAGCATATGGAAATTAGGGATAACTATTGAATAGACTTTTAAAAAAAAGATTAATTTTGTGTTCTCCGAATGTACGTTAGAAACGGCGAAACAATTTTTTTTTATGTTTTTGTTACTTTATTCACAAATTTCGACATTCCGTTCAAATAATGTTATTTAAAAACTATATGTTATTACTGTGAACCTTTTAATTTTAAACATATATATCATAGGGTCACATTTTATGTTACTTTCGAACATCACTCAAACTTTAATGATTGCTACTAATATGACGTATCCAATAATATTTTATTGGCATACAAATTTCATAAAATTCCGAATTGCCACCGAGTTAAATTAACGTTTCCTTCATTCCAAAACATTCGTAACCAATGTATCACATAAAAAGGAACAGCTATCAATATGTATAATAAAAAGTGACATCCCATTTGTTTGACACAACAGTACAGACATGAGAACAAGTATAAATGACCATATGACTTTCAACAATGAGCAAATCACAAACCGTATAGTCAGCACAATAATGTATTTTTTAACCGAAAAAAAAAAAAAAAACCAACGGTCTTATTAAAACTACAACAATAAAAGCCATCAGATTAAATAGCAACCAAAGACAACCATTTGATAACAATGTCCTGATAAGACACATACAGAATATGGAGTTCAACATTTTTGAAATGCTCCACAAATTCTTATACCGTAAATAATGGTGTAAAAATTCAGGAATTTTAGCTAACTCGAACCATTGAAACTTGGAGAAACATAAACTTGTCCCCCCCCCCCCCCCCAAAAAAAAACAAAACAAACTCGTACCAATGTAACTAAATCCACTAAAATGCATATGAAGTAAATGTAATGTTAGGTGGATGGGGGGTCTAAATTAAAATCCAATTTTTTTTTTAATAATTTGTCAAAATGTAGTTTTTATCATGCTTTTTTCCAAAATATAATAAAAGGTATGGGTCACCGGACTTTTTTCACGCTACAGGTTGTGCGAAATTGTCAGATTTTGTATAGATTATGCATGGAAAATCTAATTTTGTGTGATAAAAAGAAAACTTAACCATAGAATTCAAAGATAAAATGTGAGAAAAGAGGGACGAAAGATACCAGAGGGACAGTCAAACTCATAGATTGAAAATAAACTGAAATCGCCATGGCTAAAAATAAAAAGACAAACAGACAAATAATAGTACAGAAGACACAACATAGAAAACTAAAGACTAATCAACACGAACACCACCAAAAACTGGGGGTGATTTCAGGTGCTCTGGAAGGGTAAGCAGATCCTGCTCCACATGTGGCACCCGTCGTGTTCCTTATGTTATTACAAATCAGGTAAATAGTCTAATTCGGTAGGTCACATTCGTGAAAAGGGAAGGGTATTGTAGTTACGACATAAGAAACATATCCGATATCATCTGTGAAACGGTTATTCCATAACGGTCAACCAACTCGAATTTACGGAGGGATGATTGCAACTTCACCATTTGGAACTCTTGGTTTAATAGCTTCCTTGTGAGCAGCATTCCTCTATAAAGGAAATCATGATAGGAAATACAAGCCCGGAATATCGTATCAATTGGGAGATATATACTCCGTATGCAGGCGCTGCTGGAATGTTGCTACATAGAAATGGAAAGTTCACAATTGGGAAGCTGAAATCATCTCTTTTGTCGTAAAGTTTTGTTTTCAACCGACCCTCATTGTCAATTTCTAGATGTAAGTCAAGATATGAGGTAGACTTATCTGTATCTGTATCTGTATATGTAGTATCCTGTAGAAGATAGCTCTTATAACATGCTTTCAGATAAGAAAAAGAAAAAAATGGGGTCACCGGACTTGTTTTCTTGCGACATATTAAAAATAGGTACATTCACAACACTTTCTATTGTAAAAATTACTTTATCTGAGTTATCTCCCTTACTATTTGAGTTATCTCCCCTTATTTTGCAAAGTTGAAAAAAAAAAGAATCAAACAAAAATATTGTGTTTCTTAGAAAATACATCCGTAAATATGATAAAACACATACTTTTCTATATTAACATGATAAGTCTTTTATGTGAATTATATACTACTCTCAAAAGTTGCACTTTTCATTAAAGATATAGACCAATTGTTATCTGCTACTTCAAAATCCAAGATGGAGGAAGACACCCCAGCCACCTTAAGAATGTTCGCTCCTCTGATTTTTTTAATTTTTGCCAGATATATGGAATTCTCTGGTTTTATCCATTAAGTGCCATCAAACATTTTGCCCGATAAACACTGTTTTTCCCCCATAATTTTATTACATATAGTTTAATAATCCATATTTGATAATACTTTAAAATCCTTGTTGGTTTTTTTTTTAAGTTTTGTAAAAATAAAATATGCCATTGTTAAATGTATGAGAAATTTAGGGAGAAAATTTTACCGCAAATTTTGCAATGGCTTATATGTCGAAAACAAGCACACGAACCCTTTATTTTGTCTGTTTTATTAATTTCTTTATCTACATACTATCAATTTATAACAGTCTATTAAAAAGCTTGTTATTTTGAAACAGAGTAGCAAACATCCTTAAAAATTGCAACATCCTCGACTACATGTGCTCTCCGTGACGACTTTTAAAATATTTATAGAAAAACAAACGAAATGCTTGCTTAAAATCGAAAAAAATCGAAATTAGAAATTTGATGTACATGTACACATTTTTAATATGAAGAGATTTCATGCGTTTTACAAAATGAACGGTCTACGCTTTTTTAACCAATAAATTTACCAAAAAAAAAAGCATCCAAAGAAAAAGATCACAGATCAGCATTTTATTTAAGATGCTCAACTACATCTGTGATCTTCATTCGTGTGAAACAAAATTTAAAAGTTTGCTTGTTCATATATATTTTCAAGTTTGATATAAAATCATTCAATTCTACGTTCTTATGAAGCTTCACAAAAAAGATGAGAACAACACGCTAAATAATTTCATGCGTCCGAAATTTACCGGATTTACCGGATTTACCTTCATCAGGAACGCTGAAAGCCGAAGATTTGAAAGCCAAGGATGTATAAGAACCGAAACAGTTATAGAGCTAATATATGACTAAAAATACCTTAACAAATAGCCAAATCTATCTAAGGTTAACTTTACCCGAGGGAGTTGAAGCATTAGTTTCTTTGTAATTTCAAAATTTGTGAACGTTGGATACTAGTAAATAATATTTGCATAGACTTTTAACAAGTATTTCCCTAAACATTGGCTTGTAAGCCCCCTCTTCATAATCCTGGATCCGCATTTGCAAGCTTAAGGTCGTTTTCAAATAGTAATTAAGTTGGCCATCCGTAAGTTTCTGCTTACAAGATTAATATTGTAGCGCAGCCACAGGTGATTTACAGTATTTTTTGATTTGCAATTTACATTGTATATTATGGTAGTTCTGTGTGCTGTTTTGGTTTTGGTATGACAACCCGTGCAAGGACTTACGACGAGGGTCTGAATAAAAAAAAATCCTTCATTGGAAAAGTGACTGAAAGTTTTGCAAAGTTAATCTATGGCCATGATATTTATCGTTTTGTCGTTTCTTTTTCATATCTAAGATATCTTAATTGGACCATTATGTATAGTATTAGCGGAAAGGTTCACTATTAACAATTGTATATACATGTCAGTCTATATGTGCGGTCATTTATATAAGAAAAGCTAGATAAATATTCGTGTTTCTGATTATTCAAATTCACTGTAAGAAAATATCAGACTTTAAACCATACGTTATAGCTACTCAATACCATAAACTTTTTCCATGGTGTTGTAACTTGTACCATACCACCATACCATACCATATCATTCGTGCATACTATGGTACGGTGATATTTGTACAATGCCACTATAACCTTCCATTGTACAATACAATATTAACCTGTAACAAATATCAGTGTGAACAAATACAACTTTCATGACATTTTACGAGAAATCGGGGACGATACAAATAAAACTGATTGTCCAAAGCATTTCCAACAATTGTACACTACATAGGAAACAGATATAAGATAGAGAAGAAAAAAGAGGCATTTGCAACTAAAACAGTTTATCCTAATGTACTGATTTTGATATGTTCTGGCTTGAATAAACATCATATAATATTCAAATGAATGTAGCAAATTTTCATTTATTGCTGTACACGCTTAATCGGAAAAACATTGAACATAGCAACCAGCAACTGTATACAGGTATATATTGGATTGGAATTAGCATATGACAGCAGGAGAAGCGATGTTCTGGTTGCTTACATATTCCTTCAAAAACATCAATATCCTACTGAATACAAATTGTCATAGTATATAAAACTAACTACATCATTAATCTCCCTAATTGTGGGTGGTAACGTGTTCCAATACAAATAAATTAGAGTGTATAAATCCTCGTTCAAATTCGCTGAGATTGGAAACAACAATTAGTTATCTTGCATGTATGGTTTTAAGTGCGTGCCAAGATCTTCCATATAAAATTGATTTTGTCTTGCGAACCCACTTGATATTGCATTATTGTAAATCTTATCGATATCGCCCATCCGTTTAAAGCCGATTTTAAGTTGTGTATTTTGAGATATCTCTTCAAATTTCGGATTTTTTGTCAACCTGTGATTTTTTTTCCGAGATGCTACATCAATGCATGCATTCAGGTAGCCATTTAGTTTGTAATTTTCCGCTTCAAGAATTTTGACGATAATTTGTAAAGATGTTATCGAATCTGACTTAGACAGAACATCCTTAATAAGGAACTTTTCAATTCTTTTCTTTAAAACGTCCGTTTGATATTCCTCAGCTAAAGGAAGCATATGATGAACAGTATCTTCTGAAATAAAAAAAAAAAACAAAACAAAAAAGGCTCAACAATAATAAATATTCATTTAATAAAATAATGACCATTTCTTACAGATATGAATATAAATAATTGTTATATTTTGTTTTATCTTTTTTAAATTATAAATACATCAATTATGAAAAACTTTAGCTATTGACTTTGTTCATTGTTGAAGGCCGTATTGTGACCAATAGTTGTTAATTGTGACATTTGATCTCTTGTGGAAAGCAATCATATCAAATCTTCTTTTATATCTACTGCAGGATTTGTTACTCTTGGTGTGTTGATGCAGTAGAATGTGTCCCCGTGCCTGTAGTGTATACCCTGATATTTTTCAGTTGGGGTATTTTGCTTGTGAGAAAGCTGTCTACATATTTCATTATATCAATGTTCTATTACTTTTATTGTATTTTATCCCTTTGTCTTCTATGTTTGTCATTTCGGAGCCTTTTGTAGCTAACGTTGCAGTATGGGATTTGCTCATTGATGAAAGCAGTATGGGGACCTAAAGTTATTAATTTTATGTCATTTGATCTCTGGTGGAGAGTTGTGTCATTGGCAATCATACCACATCTTTTTATAAATACATATATATATATATATATGTATATATATATACAAAAATCTAAATTGAAAAAAATGTTCAGATAGTTATCTAAGGTACCAGGTTAACCTATGATTGCGTTGCACAAAAACCGTAATTTTTATACGTGTGCATGTAAAACAAATTTCTTGGTAGAGGGGTCTTAATACAGCACAAACAACATTTTCCAAAAGACCAAAAAAGTGAAAAAGTATATTTTAACAAAACGCATTTGACTAACAGGTCGAACAACGGATGTTCTTAAACCCTGCTGACTGCCATTGGCGATTGCCAAATGAATTGATCACCAGATGTAACAAAATGTATCTTAATATTAATTTAATATCAAACAGAAAACAATACACTTGCGGAAAAGATTGTATACCACAAACATGAGGTGCAAAAATTTGTACTCCATATCCGGATTTCGACAATTAATGTCTATTCAGTGATGTTAGGGATCGAAACAGTATTTGGAAGGCCATATAATTTACCTCAATTTAGGATAGACTCTGGAATTTTAAAGAGCCGAAATAGGATGAATGGATCATATACCCGACGGAAAATATAATACAAACCCAAACGAAAAAATAGAAACAAGTCTAAATTGAAAACAACGTTCAAACCTATGATTGCGTTGGATAAGAACCGCAATTTTTATCCGTGTGCATGTAAAACAAATTTCTTGGTCGAAGGGTCTAAATACAGCACAAACAACGTTTTCCAAAAGACTAAAAAAGTGCAAAAGTATATTTTAACAAAACGCATTTGACTAACAGGTCGAATAACGGATGTTCTTAAACCCTGCTGACTGCTATTGGCGATTGCCAAATAAATTGATCACCAGACGTAACAAAATGTATCTTACTATTAATTTCATACCAAACAGAAAAACATTACACTTGCGGAAAAGATTGTATACCACAAACATGAGGTGCAAAAATGTGTACACCATATCCGGATTTAGACAAGTAATATCTCTTCAGTGATGTTAGGGATCAAAACGGTATTTGGAAGGCCATATAATTTACCTCAATTTTGGATAGACTCTGGAATTTTAAAGAGCCGAAATAGGATGAACGGATCATATAACCCGGAGGAAAATATTATTCAATCCCAAGCGAAAAAATATAAACAAGTCTAAATCAAAAACAACGTTCAAACCTATGATTGCGTTGGATAAACACCGCAATTGTTATACGTGTACATGTAAAACAAATTTCTTGGTAGAGGGGTCTAAATACAGCACAAACAACATTTTCCAAAAGACCAAAAAAAGTGAAAAAGTATATTTTAACAAAACGCATTTGACTAACAGGTCGAACAACGGATGTTCTTAAACCCTGCTGACTGCCATTGGCGATTGCAAATAAATTGATCACCAGATGTAGCAAAATGTATCTTAATATTAATTTAATACCAAACTGAAAACAATTAAATTTGCGGAAAAGATGGTATACCACAAACATGAGGTGCAAAAATTTGTACACCATATCCGGATTTCGACAATTAATGTTTCTTCAGTGATGTTAGGGATCGACACGGTATTTGGAAGGCCATATAATTTACCTCAATTTAGTATAGACTCTTGAATTTTAAAGAGTCAAAATAGGATGAACGGATCATATAAACCCGAAGGAAAATAAAATACAAGCCCAAACGAAAAAATAGAAACAAGTCTAAATTGAAAACGACGTTCAAACCTATGATTCCGTTGGATAAAAACCGCAATGTTTATCCGTGTGCATGTAAAACAAATTTCTTGGTAGAGTGGTATAAATACAGCACAAACAACATTTTCCAAAAGACCAAAAAAGTGAAAAAAGTATATTTAAACAAAACGCATTTGACTAACAGGTCGAACAACGGATGTTCTTAAACCCTGCTGAGTGCCATTGACGATTGCCAAATAAATAAATCACCAGATGTAACAAAATGTATCTTAATAGTAATATAATATCAAACAGAAAACAATAAACTTGCGGAAAAGATGGTATACCACAAACATGAGATGCAAAAATTTGTACACCATATCCAGATTTCGACAATTAATGTTTCTTCAGTGATGTTTGGGATCGAAACGGTATATGGAAGGCCATATAATTAAGCTCAATTTTGGATACTCTGGAATTTTAAAGAGTCGAAATAGGATGAACGGATCATATAAACCCGAAGGAAAATATAATACAAGCCAAAACGAAAAAATATAAACAAGTCTAGATTAAAAACAACGTTCAAACCTATGATTGCGTTGGATAAACACCGCAATTGTTATACGTGTGCATGTAAAACAAATTTCTTGGTAGAGGGGTCTAAATACAGCACAAACAACATTTTCCAAAAGACCAAAAAAGTGAAAAAGTATATTTTAACAAAACGCATTTGACTAACAGGTCGAACAACGGATGTTCTTAAACACTGCTGACTGCCATTGGCGATTGCCAAATGAATTGATCACCAGATGTAACAAAATGTATCTTAATATTAATTTAATACCAAACAGAAAACAATACATTTGCGGGAAAGATGGTATACCACAAACATGAGGTGCAAAAATTTGTACACCATATCCGGATTTCGACAATTAATATCTCTTTAGTGATGTTAGGGATCAAAACGGTATTTGGAAGGCCATATAATTTACCTCAATTTAGGATAGACGCTGGAATTTCAAAGAGCCGAAATGGGATGAACGGATCATATAACCCGGAGGAAAATATAATACAAGCCGAAGTGAAAAAATATACTGTGGATTAATTTATTTTCGTGGGCACCAATTTTCGTGGATGAAGGAAAACTTGCTTGTTTGTGGACATTTGATTTCGTGGTTTTGCCGAAGTCTTTATAAAAACCTTTAGAAAATTTGTCCTTCGTTGAACATATAATTTTGTGGTTTACCTCAACCCACTAAATCCACAAAAATTGGTATCCAACGAATAATAATGAATCCACAGTAAACAAGTTTAAATTGAAAACAACGTTCAAACCTATGATTGCGTTGGATAATACACTTGCGGAAAAGATGGTATACCACAAACATGAGGTGCAAAAATTTGTACACCATATCCGGATTTCGACAATTAATGTCTCTTCAGTGATGTAAAGGATCGAAACAGTATTTGGAAGGCCATATAATTTACCTCAATTTAGGATAGACTCTTGAATTTTAAAGAGTCGAAATAAGATGAACGGATCATATAAACCCGAAGGAAAATATAATACAAGCCCAAACTAAAAAATAGAAACAAATCTAAATTGAAAACAACGTTCAAACCTATGATTGCATTGGATAAAAACCGCAATTTTTATACGTGTGCATGTAAAACAAATTTCTTGTTAGAGGGGTCTAAACACAGCACAAACAACATTATCCAAAAGACCAAAAAAGTGAAAAAGTATATTTTAATAAAACGCATTTAACTAACATGTCGAACAACGGATGTTCTTAAACCCATTGGCGATTGCGAAATAAATTGATCACCAGATGTAACAAAATGTATCTTAATATGAATTTAATACCAAACAGAAAACAATAAACTTGCGAAAAAGATGGTATACCACAAACATGACGTGAAAAAATTTGTACACCATATCCGGATTTCGATAATTAATATCTCTTCAGTGATGTTAGGGATCAAAACGGTATTTGGAAGGCCATATAATTTACCTGAATTTAGGATAGACTCTTGAATTTTAAAGAGTCGAAATAGGATGAACGGATCATATAAACCCCGAAGGAAATTATAGTACAAGCCCAAACGAAAAAATAGAAACAAGTCTTAATTGAAAACATCGTTCAAACCTATGATTGCATTGGATAAAAACCGCAATTTTTATACGTGTGCATGTAAAACGAATTTCTTGGTACAGGGGTCTAAATACAGCACAAACAACATTTTCCAAAAGACCAAAAAAGGGAAAAAGTATATTTTAACAAAACGCATTTGACTAACAGGTCGAACAACGGATGTTCTTAAACCCTGCTGACTGCCAGTGGCGATTGCCAAATAAATTAATCACCAGATGTAACAAAATGTATCTTAATATTAATCTAATACATAACAGAAAACGATACACTTGCGGAAAAGATGGTATACCACAAACATGAGGTGCAAAAATTTGTACACCATATCCGGATTTCGACAATTAATATCTCTTCAGTGATGCTAGGGATCAAAACGGTATTTGGAAGGCCATATAATTTATCCAATTTAGGATAGACGCTGGAATTTCAAAGAGCCGAAATGGGATGAACAGATCATATAACCCGGATGAAAATATAATACAAGCCGAAGTGAAAAAATATAAACAAGTTTAAATTGAAAACTACGTTCAAACCTATGATTGCGTTGGATAATACACTTGCGGAAAAGATGGTATACCACAAACATGAGATGCAAAAATTTGTACACCATATCCGGATTTCGACAATTAATGTCTCTTCAGTGATGCTAGGGATCGAAACGGTATTTAGAAGGCCAGATAATTTACCTCAATTTAGGATAGACTCTGGAATTTTAAAGAGTCGAAATATGATGAACGGATCATATAAACCCAAATGAAAATATAATACAAGCCCAAACGAAAAAATAGAAACAAGTCTAAATTGAAAACAACGTTCAAACCTATGATTGCGTTGGATAAAAACCGCAATTTTTATCCGTGTGCATGTAAAACAAATTTCTTGGTAGAGGGGTCTAAATACAGCAGAAAAAAACATCAAAAAGACCAAAAAAGTGAAAAAGTATATTTTAACAAAACGCATTTGACAAACAGGTCGAACAACGGATGTGCATATACTCCGCTGACTGCCAATGACGATTGCCATATAAATTGATCACCAGATGTAATAAAATGTATCTCAATAGTAATATAATATCAAACAGAAAACAATAAACTTGCGGACAAGGATGAACGGATCATATAAACCCGAAGGAAAATATAATACAAGCCAAAACGAAAAAATATAAACAAGTATAAATTGAAAACAACGTTCAAACCTATGATTGCATTGGATAAAAGCCGCAATTGTTATACATGTGCATTAAAACAAATTTCTTGGTCGAGAGGTCTAAATACAGCACAAACAACATTTTCCAAAAGACCAAAAGGGAAAAAGTATATTTTAACAAAACGCATTTGACTAACAGGTCGAACAACGGATGTTCTTAAACCATGCTGACTGCCATTGGCGATTGCCAAATAAATTGATCACCAGATGTAACAAAATCTATCTTAATATTAGTTTAATAGCAAACAGAAAACGATACACTTGCGGAAAAGATGGTATACCACAAACATGAGGTGCAAACATTTATACACCATATCCGGATTTCGACAATTAATATCTCTTCAGTGATGTTAGGGATCAAAACGGTATTTGGAAGACCATATAATTTACCTCAATTTAGGATAGACTCTGGAATTATAAAGAGCCTAAATGGGAAGAACGGATCATATAACCCGGAGGAAAATATAATTCAAACCCAAGCGAAAAATTATAAACAAGTCTAAATTAAAAACAACGTTCAATGTGAAAAAGTATATTTTAACAAAACGCATTTGACTAACAGGTCGAACAACGGATGTTCTTAAACCCTGCTGACTGCCATTGGCGATTGCCAAATAAATTGATCACCAGATGTAACAAAATGTATCTTAATATTAATTTAATACCAAACAGAAAACAATAAACTTGCGGAAAAGATGGTATACCACAAACATGAGGTGCAAATATTTGTACACCATATCCAGATTTCGACAATTAATGTCTCTTCAGTGATGTTAGGGGTCGACACGGTATTTGGAAGGCCATATAATTTACCTCAATTTAGTAAAGACTCTGGAATTTTAAAGACTCGAAATAGAATGAACGTATCATATAAACCCGAATGAAAATAAAATACAAGCCCAAACAAAAAATTTAGAAACAAATCTAAATTGAAAACAACGTTCAAACCTATGATTCCGTTGGATAAAACCACAATTTTTATCCGTGTGCATGGAAAACAAATGTCTTGGTAGAGGGGTCTAAACACAGCACAAACATCATTTTCCAAAAGACCAAAAAAGTAAAAAAGTATATTTTAACAAAACGCATTTGACTAACAGGTCGAACAACGGATGTTCTTAAACCCTGCTGACTGCCATTGGCGATTGCCAAATGAATTGATCACCAGATGTAACAAAATGTATCTTAATACTAATTCAATACCAAACAGAAAACAATACACTTGCGGAAAAGATGGTATACCACAAACATGAGGTGCAAAAATTAAAACACCATTTCCGGATTTTGACAACTAATATCTCATCAGTGATGTTAGGGATCAACACGGTATTTGGAAGGCCATATAATTTACCTTAATTTAGGATAGACTCTGGAATTTTAAAAAGCCGAAATTGGATGAACGTATCGTATTACCCGGAGTAAAATATAATTGAAGCCCAAGCGAAAAAATATAAACAAGTCTAAATTAAAAACAACATTCAAACCTATGATTGCGTTGTATAAACACCGCAATTGTTATACGTGTGCATGGAAAACAAATGTCTTGGTAGAGGGGTCTAAATACAGCACAAACAACATTTTCCAAAAGACCAAAAAAGTGAAAAAGTATATTTTAACAAAACGCATTTGACTAACAGGTCGAACAACGGATGTTCTTCAACCCTGCTGACTGCCATTGGCGATTGCCAAATAAATTGATCACCAGATGTAACGAAATGTATCTCAATATTTAATTTAATACAAAACAGAAAACAATACACTTGCGGAAAAGATGGTATACCACAAACATGAGGTGCAAAAATTTGTACACCATATCCGGATGTCGACAATTAATATCTCTTCAGTGATGTTAGGGATCAAAACGGTATTTGGATGGCCATATAATTTACCTCAATTTAGGATAGACTCTTGAATTTCAAAGAGCCGAAATAGGATGAACGGATCATATAAACCGGAGGAAAATATAATACAAGCCGAAGTGAAAAAATATAAACAAGTTTAAATTGAAAACAACGTTCAAACCTATGATTGCGTTGGATAAAACACTTGCGGAAAAGATGGTATACCACAAACATGAGGTGCCAAAATTTGTACACCATATCCGGATTTCGACAATTAATGTCTCTTCAGTGATGTAAGGGATCGAAACGGTATTTGGAAGGCCATATAATTTACCTCAATTTAGGATAGACTCTTGAATTTTAAAGAGTCGAAATAAGATGAACGGATCATATAAACCCGAATAAAAATATAATACAAGCCCAAACGAAAAAATAGAAACAAATCTAAATTGAAAACAACGTACAAGCCTATGATTGCGTCGGATAAAAACCGCAACTTTTATACGCGTGCATGTGAAAAGAATTTCTTGGTAGATTGGTCTAAATATAGCACAAACAACATTTTCAAAAAGACCAAAAAAGTGAAAAAGTAAATTTTAACAAAACGCATTTGACTAGCAGGTCGAACAACGGATGTTCTTAAACCCATTGGCGATTGCGAAATAAATTGATCACCAGATGTAACAAAATGTATCTTAATATTAATTTAATACCAAACAGAAAACAATAAACTTGCGGAAAAGATGGTATACCACAAACACGAGGTGCAAAAATTTGTACACCATATCCGGATTTCGACGATTAATGTCTCTTCAGTGATGTTAGGGATCGAAACGGTATTTGGAAGGCCATATAATTTAGCTCAATTTAGGATTGACTTTTGAATTTTAAAGAGTCGAAATAGGATGAACGGATCATATAAACCTGAAGGAAAATATAATACAAGCCAAAACGAAAAAATAGAAACAAGTCTAAATTGAAAACAATGTTCAAACCTATGATTGCGTTGGATAAAAACCGCAATTTTTATCCGTGTGCATGTAAAACAAATGTCTTGGTAGAGGGGTCTAAATACAGCACAAACAACATCCAAAAGACAAAAAAATTGAAAAAGTATATTTTAACAAAACGCATTTGACTAACAGGTTGAACAACGGATGTTCTTAAACCCTGCTGACTGGCATTGGCGATTGCCAAAAAAATTGATCACCAGATGTAACAAAATGTATCTTAATATTAATTTGATACCAAACAGAAAACAATACACTTGCGGAAAAGATGGTATACCACAAACATGAGGTGCAAAAATTTGTACACCATATCCGGTTTTCGACAATTAATATCTCTTCAGTGATGTTAGAGATCAAAACGGTATTTTGAAGGCCATATAATTTACCTCAATTTAGGATAGACTCTGGAATTTCAAAGTATCAAAATGGGATGAACGGATCATATAACCCGGAGGAAAATATAATACAAGCCGAAGTGATCAAATATAAACAAGTTTAAATTGAAAACAACGTTCAAACCTATGATTGCGTTGGGATAATACACCTGCGGAAAAGATTGTATACCACAAACATGAAGTGCAAACATTTGTACACCATATCCGGATGTCGACAATTAATATCTCTTCAGTGATGTAAGGGATCGAAACGGTCTTTGGAAGGCTATATAATTTACCTCAATTTAGGATAGACTCTTGAATTTTAAAGAGTCGAAATAAGATGAACGGATCATATAAACCCGAAGAAAAATATAATACAAGCCCAAACGAAAAAATAGAAACAAATCTAATTTGAAAACAACGTTCAAGCCTATGATTGCGTCGGATAAAAACCGCAACTTTTATACGCGTGCATGTAAAAAGAATTTCTTGGTAGAGGGGTCTAAATATAGCACAAACAACATTTTCCAAAAGACCAAGAAATTGAAAAAGTATATTTTAACAAAACGCATTTGACTAACAGGTCGAACAACGGATGTTCTTAAACCCATTGGCGATTGCGAAATAAATTGATCACCAGATGTAACAAAATGTATCTTAATATTAATTTAATACCAAACAGAAAACAATAAACTTGCGGAAAAGATGGTATACCACAAACATGAGGTGCAAAAATTTGTACACCATATCCGGATTTCGACGATTAATGACTCTTCAGTGATGTTAGGGATCGAAACGGTATTTGGAAGGCCATATAATTTACCTCAATTTAGGATACTCTGGAATTTTAAAGAGTCGAAATAGGATGAACGGATCATATAAACCCGAAGGAAAATATAATACAAGCCCAAACGAAAAAATATAAACAAGTGTAAATTGAAAACAACGTTCAAACCTATGATTGCGTTGGATAAAAACCGCAATTTGTATACATGTGCATGTAAAACAAATTTCTTGGTACAGGGGTCTAAATACAGCACAAACAACATTTTCCAAAAGACCAAAAAAGTGAAAAAGTATATTTTAACAAAACGCATTTGACTTAAATGTCGAACAACGGATGTTCTTAAACCCTGCTGACTGCCATTGGCGATTGCCAAATAAATTGATCACCAGATGTAACAAAATGTATCTTAATATTAATGTAATACCAAACAGAAAACAATACACTAGCGGAAAAGATGGTATACCACAAACATGAGGTTCAAAAATTTGTACACAATATCCGGATTTCGACAATTAATATCTCTTTTGTGATTTTAGGGATCAAAACGGTATTTGGAAGGCCATATAATTTACCTCAATTTAGGATAGACTCTTGAATTTAAAAGAGCCGAAATGGGATGAACATCTCATATAACCCGGAGGAAAATATAATACAAGCCGAAGTGAAAAAATATAAACAAGTTTAAATTGAAAACTACGTTCAAACCTATGATTGCGTTGGATAATACACTTGCGGAAAAGATGGTATACCACAAACTTGAGGTGCAAAAATTTGTACACCATATCCGGATGTCGACAAATAATGTCTCTTCAGTAATGTAAGGGATCGAAACGGTATTTGGAAGGCCATGTAATTTACCTCAATTTAGGATAGACTCTTGAATGTTAAAGAGTCGAAATAAGATGAACAGATCATATAAACCCGAAGGAAAATATAATACAAACCCAAACGAAAAAATAGAAACAAATCTAAATTGAAAAACAACGTTAAAGCCTAAGATTGCGTCTGATAAAAACCTCAACTTTTATACGCGTGCATGTAAAACAAATTTTTTGGTAGAGGGGTCTAAATACAGCACAAACAACATTTTCCAAAAGACCAAAAAAGTGAAAAAGTATATTTTAACAAAACGCATTTGACTAACAGGTCGAACAACGGATGTTCTTAAACCCTGCTGACTGCCATTGACGATTGCCAAATAAATTGATCACCAGATGTAACAAAATGTATCTTAATAATGATTTAATACCAAACAGAAAACAATACACTTGCGGAAAAGATAGTATACCACAAACATGAGGTGAAAAAATTTGTACACCATATCCGGATTTCGATAATTAATATCTCTTCAGTGATGTAAGGGGTCAAAACGGTATTTGGAAGGCCATATAATTTACCTCAATTTAGGATAGACTCTTGAATTTTAAAGAGTTGAAGTAGGATGAACGGATCATATAAACCCGAAGGAAATTATAATACAAGCCCAAACGAAAAAAAAAGAAACAAGTCTTAATTGAAAACATAGTTCAAACCTATGATTGCATTGGATAAAAACCGCAATTTTTATACGTGTGCTTGTAACACAAATTTCTTGGTACATGGGTCTAAATACAGCACAAACAACATTTTCCAAAAGACCAAAAAAGTGAAAAAGTATATTTTAACAAAACGCATTTGACTAACAGGTCGAACAACGGATGTTCTTAAATCCTGCTGACTGCCATTGTCGATTGCCAAATAAATTGATTACCAGATGTAACAAAATGTATCTTAATATTAATATAATATCAAACAGAAAACAATAAACTTGCGGAAAAGATGGTATAGCACAAACATGAGTTGAAACAATTTGTACACCATATCCGGATTTCGACAAGTAATGTTTCTTCAGTGATGTTAGGGATCGAAACGGTATTTGTAAAGCAATATAATTTAGCTCAATTTAGGATAGACTCTTGAATTTTAAAGAGTCGAAATAGGATGAACGGATCATATAAACCCGAAGGAAAATATAATACAAGCCCAAACGAAAAAAATATAAACAAGTCTAAAATGAAAACAACGTTCAAACCTATGATTGCGTTGGATAAAAACTGCAATTTTTATACGTGTGCATGTAAAAGAAATTTCTTGGTACAGGGGTCTAAATACAGCACAAACAACACTTTCCAAAAGACCAAAAACGTGAAAAAAGTATATTTTAACAAAACGCATTTGACTAACAGGTCGAACAACGGATGTTCTTAAACCCATTGGCGATTGCGAAATTAATTCATGACCAGATGTAACATAATGTATCTTAATATTAATTTAATACCAAACAGAAAACAATAAACTTGCGGAAAAGATGGTATACCACAAACATGGGGTGCAAAAATTTGTACACCATATCCTGATTTTGACAATTAATATCTCTTCAGTGATGTTAGGGATCAAAACGGTATTTGGAAGGCCATATAATTTACCTCAATTTAGGATAGACTCTTGAATGTTAAAGAGTCGAAATAGGATGAACGGATCATATAAACCCGAAGGAAAATATAATAAAAGCCCAAACGAAAATATATAAACAAGTCTAAATTGAAAACAACGTTCAAACCTATGATTGCGTTGGATAAAAACCGCAATTTTTATACGTGTGCATGTAAAACAAATTTCTTGGTAGAGGGGTTTAAATACAGCACAAACAACATTTTCCAAAAGACCAAAAAAGTGAAAAGTATATTTTAACAAAACGCATTTGACTAACAGGTCGAACAACGGATGTTCTTAAAACCTGATGACTGCCATTGGCGATTGCCAAATAAATTGACCAACAGATGTAACAAAATGTATCTTAATATTAATTTAATACCAAACACAAAACAATAAACTTGCGGAAAAGATGGATTACCACAAACATGAGGAGCAAACTTTGTACACCATATCTGGATTTCGACAATTATTGTCTCTTTAGTGATGTTAGGGATCGAAACGGTATTTGGAAGGCCATATAATTTATCTCAGTTTATATTATATTATTTTATTATTATATTATATATATATAATTTAGCTCATCTGTAAAAATTCCATCTTCATGCCTTATACGTCATGTACTGTGTTACGACGCTAGATAAAAACTGACGAGGAAAGGTAACACCCGGCCACCGAAAGCTTTATTTTAAGAGCCTAGGTGGTCGAGTGGTCTAGGTTTTGGGGAAGTTGTTAAATCAAATATAATTTTTCTTTTTGAGGATCATCAAAAATTCTCTCATTTGGAATTTGTTTTTCTAAATCGAAGCCGTATTGTCTTACTGAAGCTGTGCTTATTTACTTTGTTTGAATTTTGTTATAATTTTTCCATTTATACATTGCTATTAATTGAAAAAGGGAATAAATACGATGAGTTTCATATCACCAATTCAAAAGTCCTCATATATTGAACTATTTGTTTTAATTTTTAACAGCTCTCAGAATATTGTACCTTAGATTTACCTTTACAGGCACATAAACCTGCATTATCAAGATCATTCTTGATTGATTTTTTTTTTATTATCTTTCCAATTGCTTAAAAATCACAATCTTTACACATTAGCACTAATATTAAAAACTTTGATTTTTACGCTTTACACTTCTATTCTCTTTATTCAGTTTAAAGATCGTCTAAATAATCTTATTGAACAGAGCTTTGACTACTAAACTGGAAAACGTAGATACAAGTTCTTTGTTTTCTGGATATTAAAAAGGAGAACTTATTGTACGAATCAAATTTCTGTGATATCATACGGATGATAGAAGCAACTTATACTGTAAATTAAGAAATTATTGCGAGTTTACCTGGCCCAGAGTCCAGTGTGAACTTTTTTAATCACTTAGCACCCGTCGTCTGTCGTCTCTCGACGTCGTCCATTGAAATTTACTGAAACTACTTGGCAAGTGGAAACCACAGTTGTCCTCTATAATCTAGTTGAAAATATATATCCGATGATATGCCTGTCAACTAAAACGGCCAAAATATTTACAGTTTGTTCTTATGGTGTGCTATTACAGCACTGCTTTATGGAAGGATGAGGGTTGAACCTTTAAATTGTAATGTCAATTCATGCAAAAATAAATGTGAGCTTAAAAAGTAAAAAAAAAAAATTCAGCTAAAGGTTTAATTTATCTTTTTCATTTGCTTGCTTAAGTAAACAGCAATATCAAATGTCCTATTTTGTCAGAGTATAGTATCTTTTACGTATGTTACAATGTGATTGAGTGAATTGATGTTTTAATAAATCTATCTATGATAAATGGTAACTGTCATAGTTGGTAAATACATGTTCAATTTTGATTGACACTGTTAGGTTTTCCAAATCTTCCCCCAAGTTACAAACATAAATTTCAAAATTAAAGTAAAAAAAACTTTTGCTTTTCCCTGAGACTGTTTGCAAAGTGAGCAAAAAGTAAAATCACAAAAATACTGAACTCCGAGGAAAATTCAATCGGAAAGTCCCTAATCACATGGCAAAATCAAATGACAAAACACATCAAACGAATGGACAACAACTGTCATATTCCTGACTTGGTACAGGCATTTTCAAATGTAGAAAATGGTGGATTGAACCTGGTTTTATAGCGCTAAACCTCTCACTTGTACGACAGTCTTATCAAATTTCGTTATATTTACAACGATGCGTGAACAAAACAGACATTATAAATAAAATAGTCAAAATATGGGTACAGCAGTCATCACTGTGTTACAATATCAAAACAAACAATTATTTACAAAAAAAGCACAAAAGCATCTATCAAATTAAGACCCACATTCATTGCTTCGCGTGTCTGACGTCAGAAAATGTAAACGTCACATAAGAAAAAAGTTTGTCATTCAATGTCTATTCAAAACAATTTTATAATTTCACATGGGGAATGTTGGTATACAGGGTTAAAAAATCAAAAGTTATGTTAGAATTAATTTCAGAAATAGACCGAGATTTATAATTGTCCAGAAGTTCTTCAGAACCCTTAAGAATCCACACAAGTCGTTTATTCGTATTTACCTGTTAGTTCATCCTCAAATCCCGGAGACAAATAGCGTAGAAAATGAACAAAGTGTTTTAGTTTTTTGTCAGGTAAAGGTATTTCTTTCATCGATCCTTCCAGAAATTTGGAACTAAACATTGCTTCAAATACAGGCGAAACGTCTATTAGGTGCTCCTTTTGTAGATACAGCTTTCTTTTGCCAAATACCAAAACGATGTTTGGTTCATTGAAAGGAGAGGTCAAGTTTTCCTCATCGCTTGTTAACTCTTCTAAATCCTCATCTGAGTCAAACAACCCCTCACCTTCAAAACTCGTATCATCATTTACACTCCTTTCTGTTGGAATTGGATAACACACTTTTACACCTCTAGGTTGCTGCATTTCATCAAACCTCAATTATATGTGTTCCTGGTAAAAAAACATATATATCACACTTGGATTATAAAATAAAGATATATTGTCATTGAAAGTATGATTATTACGGTTTGAATGTACAAAATATATACTCAATCGTTAATAAATGCCTAACGAAAAAGACATCTTACATATTTTTACACAATTTGAAATTATTGTAATGAGGAGACAAGATTTATAGAAAAAGTACCCTTTTGAAAAAAAAAATTAAAGTCATATGAAACGAGTGACTGTTGAAAAATGAAGTTAATCCAATTCTTGAACCAATGCATGCATATATCATAAACGTAGTCTTCTGTGCACGATTTGATCATTTTTTACGCATCCATTTCATATAATCGTCAAAAAAATATTTCACTCGGTCAGTTTAGTTGTGAAAATATGGCAGCTAATTAATAGTCGTGTTTTGAAGCCGAAATTTACCGATTGTCACCTTTAAAAACAATGAACAAAGAAGCATGGATATTCAGGTAAGCAATTGTATAACATGTACAATAAGATATAGATTATTTCGATGACGGAGCGATGTTTACGTTTGTTGACTCTCTCTGTCATTTTGGTTTTCCCCTTCGCTTTTGCGTAATTGAGATCACCTGATTTTTACGAGAATGGTCAAGCTGAGGTAACTGCATACGGAAAACTTGTCGGCGAATTGTTGGATGGAAGCGAACAATTCAGAAAAAGTAAATTTCTTCTAAATTTGGAAAAATTAAAGAATTTTCTTCAGAAAAAAGTATATGTACATAAGTTTTATAACGAAAACTTGCCTTTTAGTTATAAAAAACATATGCATTATTTTTTTAAATTTGAAGTTTCATCTCACTTTAAAAGTTACTACTGAAAGAGATGAGATTGAAATCTGGCAATGTTACACTTTTTAAAAACAAATTAAATAACCTTAACCCGTGTCTCTGACGTCAGTCTATTGTTCTTACTGTATTTTTTAAGAATCCACGGTGTTAACTATAGATAACTTATATTATAACATTTAACTTTTAACTTACGATCTTTAATTCTCTCAAAAACGAGTTTCATATGAAGGGTTCAAACTCGCGCGTATTTTCATAGTAAATCATTACAGTCTTCAGTCTATGCATGATACCACTATATAACAAGTGCTGACATAAGTTAATTATATTAATAATAATATACTCTTAAGCGCTTTATTGTCAATACATGTAAATACACTGGATGTTTGTCTCATCGATAATTAGCTGCTGTAATCTATGAAATATATATTATGTCTCCGTTTTAATCATGTTCTTTTCAATTTTTTTTAGATTTGTTTTATTATGAGTGTTATTTTTTTAGAGGAAAACTATATTCTACATTTGAACGTTCTTAAGCATGATTATGTGGCAATATTAAAATATAAAATAACAAGAGAAAATATGAATAAAACAGGTTTGAACATTGATCGATTTTTAACATCGTTTTAATGAACTGAACCTTTATACGATTATGGATATTACACAATAGATGTAATCACTATACAATGAAGTAATTGTACACATCCGTGCATTTCATTGATAAAATACACATCAATATGCAAATTACACTTGTCACTTTTAACGTACAACACTTTCTATTTTCTTTTTCATCATAGCAATTGCTTATGTATAGTAGAAGTTTTATAATATTATCATGCTAATCAATTTTTTCTTCGTTTGATGATAACGATCCAAATATAAATAACGTCAACATTGAACGGAAGTTAATTTTACTAAATTGTGATATAAAGGCCACGACCGTAAAACCACTTCTTTGACAGTAAAACAAGTTGCTTTCTTTAAAAAAAGATAAGCAATACGTGAACCTAAGACCGCTGACTGGTCACCAAAAGATTGTTGATGAATTTTTGTTTGCTTTTGAATTATAATAATTGACCGTGAATAGAAGGAGATAATGATGAAGTTAAACTACCTTTATTAAAAATATGTAATAGTGTGTACATTCTTGCACAAGTCAGTTGAAAGCAATGTTGGATAGGTGTGAACAAAAAAAGTGTATATACAGCTACGTTTTGAATATACATTATAAAGCTCGACTATTTCATTTATTACTCGGGATTGTACATCATTTTTTTATAATCCTATTGCAAATCCCAGTTTCTACAAACTGGATCTATAATGCAAATTGCACAAACCAATCGCAATATAAATTTAAGCAATCAGTTTGCTTTATAATCTGGATGCATTTATTTTATCTATCACATCTTTATATTTTGTTTCCTGCATGGATGCCTTCATATTCTCAACTCGTTGTTGAAGTTGTCTGTACTCATGGTAGATGTTATACAGATAAATTTAAATTCCATTTACCATGTGAAGTGTAACCCTGTGGCATGCAACTTATAAGAAGGTTTCGTATATTTTTCTTGAGAGTAACACACCAGCTTCATTTGGACCTCTTATATAGAGACTTATTTTGGTCTCTTAAAACATCTCAAATTTTAAGGATTTCCTGATTTTACTTAAATCAATCCAAATATTTTACAGGGAAACTTGGTTTTGAAGAATATTTTATTTTCAGAAGTTTTATGAATACCTTAACATACTCTCAAAAGAACCAATTTATATAAAAAGACACGTAGATATAAAAAAAATACCAGGATTAACATGTTGTACGCTAGACGCGAGTTAAGTCTACAAAGAATCATCAGTGACGCTCGAATAAAAATAGTTAAAAAGGCCAAATAAAGTACGAAGTTAAGTAATCTATTCCTTGGGTAGAAAATCCTTGGCAATTCGAAAATGTCAAAGTTTATAAAAGGACAGAGACTCAAAAAAGAGAAAACAAAAGAGAAACAGAAAACCGTAAGCAATGATGGCCGTGCTTAAAAGTCAAATGGCAAGCTCTTATTGTCGTGTCTTGAATTTAGATAAAAAAAAAAGCGAAAATTCGCATTCGCGAGTGAAATTAATATTTATGCATGAACATGGTATTTTTGCGCAAGAAATAGTAAATAGAAAGCATACGCACTGATACTCTGGATAAGAATACGCATTTGCGTCATCACATATATTAATCTAGTAGTTGAATTCGGATGTCAAACTACCTACCTCAAGTGTTTTGACTCTGGATTCATTGACATTTTATCCGGAATTTTTGTGAACGCAAACCGATAGTGTGCGTGTAAACAGGGTGATGTATAATGTGAATGAATCAAGACATTAGGATAGCTGACCAACACAATGAATACAATTTTCAAAACCGTACAATAGTACAAATATTTAGATGCTATAAGGTTGAACTAATAAAATTAAAAAAAAAATTTTTAAAAAATTAACATTATGATAGTAATTGAATTTTGTCATTTTGAAAGAATGTTTAAATAAAGTTTAACTAAACTGAATTAAAAATTAAAAAAAGGTAAAATTAACAATTACGAGATTTGGTAATGAAACATAATGTATAGTCGGCTGTTAATTAGCTATGATTTTGACAAAAACATAAAATGCTCAACTTTTTATTTCAAGTATTAATAAAAGCGAAATTTTGAAATAATATTTCGTTATAAGCAGTTTGTTTATGACACTGTAACTTAAATGTGACAGTTGATTTATCTGACAGTTAGGCCGAACACTTGTTCATATTTGCAATTAACTCTTGTTTTAATTTAACTAAACACATACCGCAAATGTATATTCCTTGGACGCATTCTAAATTAAAAATGACATATATGTTTAAGTGTCGGGTGGATTATCATTTACTTCATCTGTGTTATAAGTGTGTGCAAACAACGACGAGTTTATATAAAAGTAAGGACTGCCAATGAGACAACTATCCACCAAAGTTCAAAGGAAGCAGATATTTATAAGTGATATATCTGCTGGCTTGCTAATAAAAAATCAAATCCAAAACATGTTGTTTCATTGTTAAAGGGGCATTAGCTATAAATACTTGTTCACCGATATGACTTAAATTCTAACATGTGATTTAAAACTCACTAAATCGTATATCTAAATTACAACGAGTCTTAAATAAACTTTTACTGTAAAGGTAAGAAAATTTCGTAAGATTGCCAACGAGATAACTATCGTTCAAAGTTCAAATAAAGTGGAAGTAAGCAATTATAGGCAACCGTACGGCCTTCAACATTGACAAAAAACATATTGTACAGTCGGCTGTAAATTAGCTTGAATTTGATAAAAAAAATAAATTGCTATACGTTTTGTTTCAAGTATAAATAAAAGCGAAATGTTGAAATATAATTTCGTTATAAGCAGTTTTTTTATGATAGTGTAATTTAAATTTGACGGTTGAATTATCCGATAATCAATCAGTTATGCCGAACACATATTCAAATTTTCAAGAAACTCTTGTTCTGAAATAAACAAACTACATACCGCAAATGTATATTCCTTGGACGCATTCTATATTAATAATAACATATATGTTTACGTGTCGGGTGGTTTATCAATTACGTCATGTATTTATAAGTGTGTGCAAACAACGACGAGATTATAAAAAGGTAAGGATTGCCAATGAGACAGCTATCCACCAAAGTTCAAAGGAAGTGTATATAAGTGATATATTTGCTGGTTGCTAAAAGACAATCGAATCCAACAGATTTTATATCATTATTAAAGGGGAATTAGCCTTTCAAATTCATGTTCACCGATATGACTCAAATGCTCAAATGTGATTTAAAACATACTTAATCGTATATCCAAATTACAACGGTTCTTTAATAAACTATTAACAATGCATAAACTCCAAAATAGCTATACAGATTGAAGGATGTCGAATTATTTACTTTCAGGTCAATAATACATAAGCAATGTTTTTGAGCTTGTTTTGACAAATTTGGTCCAAAGTGATTGCTTATAACGAAATATTGTTAAACAAATCTGCTTTTATACAAACTTTTGAAAAAAGAGAATCGCAATTTATTTTTTTGTCAAAATCGTAACTATTGCCCCTTTAACGAACTATGAATTACAGATTCTTGTAATGCTACATTTTATCAATATTCTTGTGTCCCAGAATGCATTTTGTAATTACTTTATATAAAAGGAAACATTTTTTTAGCATAAGAGATAACCCAATATAAAAATAAGGAGATGATGAATGATTGCCAATGAGACAACTATACAGCAAAGTTAAAATAGCATGGATCTTAGCAATTATAGGCAACTATACGGCCTTCAATAATGAGAAAAAAACCTAACCGTATAGTCGGCTATAAAAGGCCTACCGACATGAAAAATATGAAACAATTTAATTAATAAAACTAACGGCCTAATGTATAACAAAACAGTAAACGAAAAACAAATATGACAGACTAAACCCCTAACAGGAGGGATTGTGCCTGATATTCATATGATGAAGACATAATCTTTCAATCAGTTTAATTGAGGTCTGGAGCTGGCATGTCAGTAACTGCTAGTAGTCTGTTGTTATTTATGTATTATTGTCATTTTGTTTATTTTCTTTTGTTTCCTATTCTGACATCGGACTCGGACTTCTCTTATACTGAGTTTTACTGTGTGTACTGTTCATGCTGTTTTTTCTACATTGGTTAGAGGTATAGGGGGAGGGTTGAGATCTCAAAAAACATGTTTAATCCCGCCGCATTTTTACGCCTGTCCCAAGTCAGGAGCCTCTGGCCTTTGTTAGTCTTGTATCATTTCTAATTTTAGTTTCCTGTGTATAATTTGGAGTTTAGTATGACCTCCATTATCACTGAACTAGTATACTTATTTGTTTAGGGGCCAGCTGAAGGACGCCTCCGGGTGCGGGAGTTTCTCGCTGCATTGAAGACCCATTGGTGGCCTTCGGCTGTTGTCTGCTCTATGGTCGGATTGTTGTCTCTTTGACACATTCCCCATTTCCATTCTCAATTTTAATAGATATATTACATATTACACAAATTTATTCACAAAACAATGTTTTAAAGTTTTATGACATATATCATCAACACACTAATCAAAACTTTAATGCTATCATGACACTTTCAGTCTCTTGCTCCAGAATATTGTTCTTTAAAAGGTGTTTCTTAAAAACATTTCTCATACATCTTACACCAGACAAATGTTAATAAAGGTAAGTTATGTAATGTTTTACCGTGTATTTAAATAGTCTGATAAGATCAACATTACTGTTTGAATTTTTAAGTAAATTCCTTCTTCTGAAGATACAATCTCTGCCTAAAGATAACATGAAATTGACAAAAATTACATTTACGCATGTTGAATTCCAATTAAACCAAACATGAATACCTCTTCTTAAACTACATTATTATTTTTGTCAGAATAAACATAATGGAGTATGTGTTTGATTACATATATGCGTAAACACTTCATAACATAGAAAGTAATCTATATAAACTTGATAATATAGTTGTATCTGTAAGATTTAGTAAAATATATAAAATCTGCATAAAACTACTAAAAGTATGATTTATACTTAAATTACTAGTTACAATAATATATAAATTATTTTAACAGTTTGTATGAGTGATCGTTAAAGACTTGATACTTCTATAAAGTTGACACAAGTAAATATTTAATTACTACTAGTAACCATATTTAAGGGGAGATAATTATAATGATCATAATCTAGCAGTATGGCATAATATTAAAGGTAGGTATTTTATGATTTTAATATTTTGCCTTCAGGTATTATATATTGATAAAGAATATAAGCTGATTTAAACCAATCAGTTGGTGAAGCAAAAGCCTTTGCACTTCATGTGAGGTATGTTTATATGTACATTGTATACAGTTTGTATTGTTCATGTTACTTTTATGTTGCTTTGCTTAAATGTATTGTGTGCTTTGTGTAACTGTAACAAACACGTTATGTCTTGTTTGCACGTACAATTGCGTGTTATTATTATGTTTAACTTACTATTTTTGGTATGATACTACAAGCGTAGCTACATGTATGTATCTAGCTGTGAACTGTGGTTGCATATTTCACAATGCACGAAATGCAGGGAAATATATTATGTAATCGTTTAATACAGAATTCAAAATGGTGTAATATCGTTTTGTGTGGCTTGTAAAACTATCATTTTAATGAGCAAAAGAAATCTACAGAATTTTCTTGTATGCATATAGGTATATTGATTTTATAATAATTGATTGTTACTACTGATTGAATTATAT
The DNA here is from genome assembly GCF_021869535.1 of Mytilus californianus. NCBI lineage: Eukaryota > Metazoa > Mollusca > Bivalvia > Mytilida > Mytilidae > Mytilus > Mytilus californianus. The sequence goes on from NW_026262582.1 coordinate 9,772,294, forward strand.
AAAAATTATATTTATTATTATTTCAGGGTCGTTTTCGTTTTTAATACCTACATCAATTCTGATGACAAAAAAAGAACTATAGACCCGTACTACGTGTTTATGCTTTATTTAATATCAGGAACCACTATTATTTATGTCGCTTCTCCGAACGTTTCTATTTACAGATTTGACTCGGTAGTAACTACTGTTTTCCATAATTAATATACAATTGCATCACATGACTGGTAACAAAAGACTATTTACGAAATAATTTGCTGTTGAAGTATTCATGGTTCAAATATTGGAAAAAACTAAAAATAAGTAACTTGTGTGCATGAGCTATAAACATTAAGGTAATTATGGGATCAATAAATGTGTTAATATTTACCTTCAGAACCTTCGAGTCAGTTATTATAGCTATCCTTGTGTATATTATTTGTTGACTACACATAGAAACAAGCCGGGAAGTTAAAAACATTCAGTCATTTAAACGTATTTGGCGTTATTCCATTTGTGTGGTAGTTTATAATTATAAAAAAGAAATAAAAAAGAAAATGTGGTATGATTGCCAATGAGACAACTCTTCACAAGAGACCACATGACACAGAAATTAACAGCTATAGGTCACCGTATGGCCTTCAACAACAAAGCCCATGCCACATAGTCAGCTATAAAAGGCCCCAAAATTAAAAATGTAAAACAATTTAAACGAGAAAACTAACGGCCCAATTAATGTACAAAAAATGAACGAGCAATTTTATAGTCACCGTTTGGCTGGGATAGTAAATATTAGGCCTTATATATAATCTAAAGGAACGATTTTGCAGACCAGGTAAAGAAAACACGTCGATAAAACTACTAGTGTCAAGCTATCCAGCAATTCTCATCCTGCAATTCTCTTTATAAAAAGCTATCCTGTAATTCCTCATCCTGTAATTGCGTTTGGAAAACTACTTGAGCGACAATTTCATTTTTCTTTAAAATCATAGTTTTTGACTTTTTTGTTCGAAAACAAGATTTTTATATCCCATTAACAAAATTATAACTTTTGTTTGCAGATTTCTAACTCATATTTACGGTTTTGTAATTAGCATTTACAATAAAAAAAATCATGATGACGATTCAAACAAAGTATTATCTGTTAGGTTTAGGATGTGATTCGTATTAACGCATGTTTATAGATATAAGAAGATGTGGTATGAGTGCCAATGAGACAACTTTTACTAGTGTAAAACCATTCAAACGGTAAAAACCAACGGTCTAAACTATATAAAAAACGAGAAACGAGAAACACTTATGAACCACATCACCAAACGACAACTACTGAACATCAGATTCCTGACTTAGGACAGGTGCAAACAAATGCAGCGGGTTTAAACGTTTTAATGGTACCAAACCTTCACCCTTTTTCTGAAACAATAGTGTAACATCACAACATAGAAAGACACACTATAAAATATCAACTAAAATAGCTTAACTCAATCAAAGGACATATTAACCCATATTTGCGATTTTCACAACTCATATTAACGATCGACTAAAATTAGAATTTTGATGTAAATGAAATTTTCATGGTATACTGTACCGACAATACAACTTCTATTTGAAACTTGGTCACGCATTTTCCAACCCATTGCCTCGGCAGTTCTGTATGGCTAGGGATTATAGACTCTGCTCTAATGAATAGCTAATGGATAGAACTACAGCAGGAGGGTAAAGAATTTCTGGGTTAAGCATTCTTAAAGGCCGAAAATTTCGTCCGAAACATGGAAATAAAGGCTAATTCGATAAAATACGCATTGGCGACACCCACTTTTCGACTCATTGTCTCGGTAGTTCTTCATGGCTACGGATTATAACCGCTGCCCTAATAATTAGCTATTGGATAGTACTACAACGTGAAAGTAAAGAATGTCTGGGTTAAGCATTCTTAAAGGCCGAAAAATTCGTCCGTAACACGAAAAAAAGTCAAATTTAATAAAATACACATTGGGGTCACCCACTTTCCAACTCATTGCCTCGGTAGTTCTTCGTTGCTATATTTAATATATAGCTATGAAGAACTACCGATATTTAAATCAGGTTCAAAATATGACCCTTCTGATTATAGAGGTATTGCTATTATAAGTTGTATTGGAAAGTTGTTTAATTCCATTCTTAATAATAGATTTGATAGTTATTTGACTAAGTTTAATGTAATTTCTGAATCACAGATTGGTTTTCAGAAAAAATCAAGAACAGTAGATCATATGTTTATTTTGAGCACCTTAATTGAAAAGTGTATAGCAAACAAAACTTACTTATACACATGTTTTGTAGATTTTAGGAAAGCTTTTGATTCTGTAGTTCATGAAGCCTTGTTGTTAAAACTCCAAAACATTGGGATAGGGGGTTATTTTTATAATATTATTAAGAACATGTATAATAATAATTGTTTACAAGTTAGATTAAATGATAAATTAACAGATAAACTTAAAGCTAACATTGGAGTTAGACAAGGGGATAATCTAAGTCCCAATCTGTTCAAGATATTTGTCAATGATTTGCCGTGTATTTTTGATGATTACTGTGTACCAGCTGAAATAGGAAGTACAAATTTAAAAATTGTAATTTTAAACAAAGGTGGTAAAATGATTAAAAGTAACTTTTATTTTAATGGTGAACCAATTGAGAATGTTAGAAATTATAAATATCTAGGTGTTATTTTTTCTGCTTCTGGAAGTTTTTCTACGGCTAGATATGATTTGTATCAAAGGGGATTAAAAGCTTTTTTCAAGTTAAAAAGTACTTTCGGTGAAAACATCCCAAAAATTGATAGTTGTTTACATATCTTTGACCATACAATAAAGCCAATTTTAACATATGGCTCAGAAATTTGGGGAACTTGTAATTTTAATTATCAAAATGTCAAACAAACAGCCCATTTGAAATTTAGAAAAAATTTAGTAAGTTTGACTGCGAGAACTTAAGTTTAAAGTTCTACAAATACATTCTCGGGGTAAATAAAAAGTCATGTAATTTAGCTGTTATGGGAGAGTTAGGTCGTACTCCATTGCATATTGAAATCATTTGTTCTATTCTTAAATTTTTACAAAGAATTAATGGTTTAGAAAAGGATCATTTGTTAAAACAAGCCCTATTCACAAGTATTGACACTCACAAATGTAATAAGTCTTCTTGGTATTCTAATATTGTATATATTTTAAGATGTATTGATGTGGATATGGAAAGTTTTGACATTGAAAAAGTTAAAAAATATTTTGATTAGTAGATGTAGGATTTACTGGAAAAATACTATAGAAGATAATGCAAATGTTAAAAAAGGGAAAATTGCGTACTTATTTTAAATTTAAAAACATCTTCAAAAGGGAAGCATATTTATGTCAAGTTAATAAATTTCAGTATCGAAAAAGCTTAACTCAATTTAGAATCAGTGCTCATCAGTTAGCTATTGAGAAAGGTAGATATAAAAAAATCAATAAAGATAAAAGATTTTGTAGGCAGTGTAAAAATATGCAGGTTGGAGACGAGTTTCATTTTTTAATGGAATGCACTGCTTATGAAAAGGAACGGAATTGTATTCTTAATGAAGCATGCATTCAATGTAAAAACTTCCTTTTTATTTCAAAGTATAAACAATTTATTTGGTTAATGTCATGTGAGTCTGAAAATGTTATATGTCAGTGTCAAGATTTATAAGTACTTGTTTTGACATAAGAGAAAATTTGCATTCCGGTAACTAACTAAATATACATGTAGTAGTGCTGTTACAGTAGTTTATTTATTTTTATGTATTAGAGAGGGTTAATATTCAATTTTATTTATTTTCAAACCCCATCTGGTATGGAGTATAGTTATTTAATCATTTATTTTTAATGTAATATATCTAAAAAATTACTGTATAATTAATACTATATATATATGTATATGCTCGGAAACGGGCCCTTTAATTGGATTCAATAAATATTCTTATTCTTTATTCTTATTCTTAGCTAGGGATTATAGACGCTGCCCTAATGAATAGCTATTGGATAGTACTACAAAGTGAAGGTAAAGAATTTCTGGGGTAAGCATTCTTAAAGGCCGAAATTTCGTCCGAAACATGGAAATAAAGCCAAATTCGATAAAATACGCATTGGCGACACCTACTTTCCAACCCATTGTCTCGGTTGTTCTTTATGGCTAGGGATTATAGATGCTGTCCTAATGAATAGCTATTGGGTAGAACTACAACGTGAAGATATAGAATTTCTGGGGTAAGCATTCTTAAAGACCGAAAATTTCGACCGTAACACGGAAAAAAGTCAAATTTGATAAAATACGCATTGGGCACTTTCTAATCCATTGCCTCGGCAGTTCTGTATGGCTAGGGATTATAGACTTGATTCTAATAAATATCATTTGGATAGTCCTACAGCGTCGTGAGGGTAAAGAATTCCTGGGGTAAGCATCCTGAAAGGTCAAAAATTTCGTCCGAAACATTGAAATAAGACCAAATTCGATAAAATATGCGTTCGGGACACCCACTTTCCGATCCATTGTCTCGGTAGTTTTTTTATGGCCAGGAATTATAGCTTCTTAAAGGCCGAAAATTTCGTCCGAAGCATAGAAATAAAGCCAAATTGGATAAAATAAGCATAAGGGTCAACCACTGTCAATTGCAACGGAAATAAGATTCATCTATGATTTCTTTGCTTGCCATACATTGATTACAAAAAAATAAACCCACTATCTTATTAAACTCAAGCGCAAGCCACTTACACAAAACATGCGTATTACACTCGTTCAGATTTGTTTTACGAGACATTTGCTATGATACAGATAACATCAGTTGCTCATTTAACTTAGACATTTTTTTAGGAACTACTTTACAAGACCGATCTTACATCCCATATCTGTACTTAAATGTCTTTTGTGTGGTAGATCTTCATCAAGCACATACTATATTTCAAAGATTCGAATGTTCGCATCTTAGGATATTTACGCCAAAAATTCTCTAATATCTGAATGCAGTATTATCTAATAACTTGTTAATGATAACTTTTTGGCAGTCATAATGTGAAATGGCCTTACATACTCTCGGCATCCTGTAAAGTAGTTCCTAAAAAATAGCAATATGTCTAAGTTAAATGAGCAACTGATATTATCTGTATTTTAGCAAATGTCTCGTAAAACAAAATTGAAAGAGTGTATTACGCATGTTTTGTGTAAGTGGCTTGCGCTTGATAGAAATAAGATTGAAGGTTTATTTTTTGTAATCAATGTATGGCAAACAAAGACATCATAAACTAATTTTACTTCCGTTCAGTTGACCCTAATGCGTATTTTATCGAATTTGACTTTATTTCTATGTTTCGAGCGAAATTTTACTTCCGTTCAGTTGACCCTAATGCGTATTTTATCGAATTTGACTTTATTTCTATGTTTCGAGCGAAATTTTCGGCCTTTAAGAATGCTAACCCCAGAAATTCTTCACCCTTTCGCTGTAGTACTATCCAATAGCTATTCATTAGAGCAGCGTCTATAATCCCTAGCCATACAGGTTGCACTTTGTAAATACAGCTGTTTCTCAAACCACGCCTCTTTTGGGGAGATATATAATATTCATAATATTCATAGATATGTACTGGTTCCCATTTATGATCTCTGTGTTTCATCTCATAGAGACATCACTTAGGAATGTAACCAGTATAGAAAAACATGGTAGCGCCTAAATTTTAATTCTTAGGAGTTCCAAATATGAAGGTAAGGGTAGTATAGAATTTTAGTATAAGTTTAAACTCTTAGAAGTTCAGGGCATATAAATGTTGAAAATATGCCGCACAGCCCTATATTTTGACCTCTGAATAAAATAGTAGTGCATATAAACTTTCCGTTCTGGGATATGATTTTTCACGAAAATTCACAGTAAAAGTGTCACAGTTTTAGCCGCAAAGGGAGTTCCTATGGGAAATTGCATTGTCTGTATTTACAGAATTGCAACCTACAGAACTGCCGAGGCAATAGGTTGGAAAGTGCCCAATGCGTGTTTCATCAAATTTGACTTTTTTCCGTGTTACGGACGAAATTTTCGGTCTTTCATGATGCTTACCCAAGAAATTCTTTATCCTCACGTTGTAGTTCTATCCAATAGCTATTCATTAGGGCAGCGTCTATAATCCCTAGCCATACAGAACAACCGAGGCAATGAGTCGGAGAGTGGATGTCCCAAACGCTTATTTTATCGAATTTGGCTTTATTTCTATGTTTTGAGCGAAATTTTCGGCCTTTAAGAATGCTTACCCCAGAAATTCTTTACCCTTTTGCTGTAGTACTATCCAATAGCTATTCATTAGGACAGCGTCTATAATCCCTAGTCATACAGAACTGCCGAGGCAATAGGTTGGAAAGTGCCCAATGCGTTTTTATCAAATTTGACTTTTTTCCGTGTTACGGTCGAAATTTTCGTCTTTCATAATGCTTACGCCAGAAATTTTTTATCCTCACGTTGTAGTTCTATCCAATAGCTATTCATTAGGGCAGCGTCTATAATCCCTACCCATAAAGAACAACCTAGACAATGGGTCGGAAAGTGGGTGTCCCCAACGCGTATTTTATCGAATTTGGCTTTATTTCTATGTTTCGAGCGAAACTTTCGGCTTTTAAGAATGCTTACCCCAGAAATTCTTTACCCTCCCGCTGTAGTTCTATCAAATAACTATTTATTAGAGCAGAGTCTATAATCCCTAGCCATACAGAACTACCGAGGCAATAGGTTGGAAGGTAGGTGGTCGAGTTTCAAATAGAAGTTTTCAAGTCGGTATGCCATGAAAAAATTATTTTACTCCAAAATTCTTTTTTTTTTAGTCGTTAATATGAGTTTTGAAAAAAATTGCAAATGTTGATTAAACATGCGTAAATACGAATCACATCCTGGACTTAACAGATAATACTTAATTTGAATCGTCATAATGATTTTTTTTATTGTAAATGCTTATTTCAAAACCGTAAATATGAGTTAGAAATCTGCAAAACTAAAGTTAAAACTTTGTTAATCGGATATACAAATCTTTTATTTTCTATATTAATCTTGTTTTCGAACAAAAAAATCAAAAACTATGATTTTAGAGAAAAAGAAAATTGTCGCTCAAGTAGTTTTCCAAACGCAATTGCAGAATGACGAATTGCAGGATAGCATTTTATAAAGAGAATTGCAGGATGAGAATTGCTGGATAGCTTGACACTAGTGATAAAACTGATAGAGATATAGTTAAGATTGTGCAGGGTGTTCTTACATGATTATTCTGTTTACAGTTTTCAAGAAATAAAAACTTTTTCGTGGAAGATGTTCAGACAAATTCAGTCATCAAATTGGGTTTACCAAAGAGAACATGACGAAGGATTCGGTTGTTTTCATATATATCAATGTAATGTGTCCTAAAAATTCGCGCATACAAATATGATATCTATTTATTCTGATCTTTTTTGTTAAAGTGAAAAAAAAAAAAAAATACGTCATCGTCCTCGTTGTCGTTGTCGTTGTCATCATCATCATCATCATTGTCGTCGTCGTCGTCGGAATTGTGGTCTTAATAATCATCGTCATCGCCGTCGTCATCATTATCGTCATTGGCATTACTACTGCCGCCTTCGGCGTCATCTTCATTAATATTAACAAAGTAACGAGACATTTATTTGGGTTGAATTATTATCACTGCACAGCTGATCTAGTAGATTTGATTTAAGCATGTTAAGTGAATAAATCAAACTAGGTAAAATACCTTTAGACTTTTCGAAAATTCAAATATTTACAAATGGCGTGTTTCTTATAGAGTCTTAAAATTAAAAGCCAAATAAAGATTGCGCATTATGATACTAACTTTTTATGTTAATGACGTCTTTACACTAAATCCATTAGATGTTTGATATGTACTGATTGGTATTTTAGTTTGAGATACATGATTGACTATGTACTAGCCTTCAGTAACTGTGGTTGTCGTTTATTGTTTTGTCATAATTCAGGCCATTAGTATTCTGTTTTGGATTGTTTTACATTCGTCATTTCGGAGCCTTCTATATACTTGTTATGCCGTATGGTTTATGCTAATTGTTGAAGGCCGTACGAATTATAGTTGCCAATTTCTATGTCATTTGGTCTCTGGTGAAGTGTTGTTTCATTGGCAATCATCATGACACATCTTTTTATTTTTTTTATGGCAAGGGTTTCATTTTATTCTTATAAGGAATATTTTTTTTTGCAACAATATGCTGGCACAACATACAAAAAGAAAGGAACACATAGAAACAAGCCCTAGAAGAATACAAATATGAAACCACAACTATCTATTAACATGATATTGGGAGGTATCAGCTAAACATGTCAGGCAATCTTATACAACCAAATAGATAATATTTTTTCTCTCGAATTAATAAGCTGTAAATACCTTTTAATGGCCCCCCCTTATTTAAAGGAAATAAAGTATGCATGGTTCAGAAAATAAATGCATGCATAAATGCTTACCCTAAAAACTAAGTCTTAAAACCGGAAAGTATTTGTCCTTGGATACAGTATTTTGTTGACACTAACAACACATGAGGACGTGAAATCTATGAGTCATGAAGTGCAGTACATTTGATTGGCAATTTAATACCTTGAGATCTTTTGTCATTTGTGTATCGATCGTTACGAATGAAGTAATCATTCGTTTATAATTGATTGTTGGTTGCTTAACGTCCAGTGGCAAATATTTCATGCATATTTAGGACGATCATTAGTTTATGAAGAAGATAAATTGTCTGCTTCTTTCCATTGTATAGTATTTACATAATGGTAGAAAATGGCATTTGATGACTAGACAATTAGCCTCAAAGTTCCAATTTACAATAATTTTCTTTAAAATTTTGAACATATGAAGTTATTAGCATTCACTTTCTTTTATATTTTTAAAATAAACGTCGACCGAAATATCATTACTTGCCTTATTTATTTATAAACGCAATTAAAGGACCAACTACCTGGTCTTTATTTTTTACTAAAAACGTCAAAGACGACTGTACCTTGCACGTCCATTATAAACATGACCTTGAGCTAATTTAGGCTTCAGTTTATTTCGCAGCAGAACTAAAAAAATGAACAGTTGGACGGCAAACGATTTAATGGCTTCTAAGGTCAAGACATTGGTCACATGACAAAAGGTCAGAGTTTACGGTTTTTTGGTAAACGTGCATGCCTCGTAGTTTTTTTACTCGTATCGTCTTATAAATCGTACATAAATAAAACTCAAAGTGTTCAAATCTTGAGTAAATAAGCTTCATTATTCTTTATAATTGTTATTAAAAAGTGTTGTTTAACATCTCACCCCTTATTTAATTGATTTTGTATTTACATTGTTTAATATATCAAATTTATTCGTTCAGTGTATGTTCACTTGTTTGTGTTAATATGTCTTTTGATTGAGTTAAGCCATTTCAGTTGATATTTTATAGTGTGTCTTTCTAAGTTGTGATGTTACACTATTGTTTCAGGTAAGGGTGAAGGTTGGTACCTATTAAAACTTTTAAACCCGCTGCATTTGTTTGCATGTGTCCGAAGTCAGGAACCTGATGTTCAGTGGTTGTCGTTTGTTGATGTGGTTCATAAGTGTTTCTCGTTTCTCGTTTTTTTAAATAGATTAGACCGTTGGTTTTCCTTTTTGAATGGTTTTACACTAGTAATTTTTTTGGGCCCTTTATAGCTTGCTGAGCGGTGTGAGCCAATGCTCTGTGTTGAAGACCGTACTTTGACTTATAATGGTTTACTCTGTAACGTAGTGTTTTAGCGATATTTTTTAACATTGTCATAAAGCGGGAGGTTTGGCATGCCATTAAACCAGGTTCAACCCACCATTTTTTCTTAAAATGTCCTGTACCAAGTCAGGAATATGGCAGTTGTTATCAAATAGTTCGTTTCTATGTATATTGGCGTTAGTTTTTGTTGCACTTCGGTGTTCCTGTTGCTGCTTTGTTTTCCTCTTATAGTTGATGTGTTTCCCTCGGTTTTGGTTTGTAACCCGGATTTGTTTTTTCTCAATCGATTTATGAATTTTGAACACCGGTATACTGCTGTTGCTCTTATTTACTTTTACAAATTGTGACTTGGATGGAGTTAAGATGGGACGCTAAGCCTAGTTGGTTTGGAGACATCACCATCAATAATTATGTACATGTATACTAAGTAGTAGACTAGATTTAATATTGTAATACGATCTTTGAATATTGTTTTTACCGGGACAAACATTGATTTTGTTATCAATAATTCGAAACATAACTAAGTATTATTGCTATACAGCTATGAACATTTACGGTCCTACATTCTTTTGATATTTATAATGTGACATTGCACAAGATCATATTTGTCTTTAACGATTTTTATTGTCTTTACGCGTCATGTACTGGATGTGTACCGTTTGATTTCTAGTAATTGATACATGCTTTTTATAAATTGTAACTGGCTTTGAACTATGTCAAAGAACGTCTCCTCCTTTTTCTAAAAAAGTTCATCGGAAGGTACCAAGACCTTGTTGATAAATACTCCGTATCAACTTCACAAATAATACCCGATGGTCTTGAAGTATAGATTCTGGGTACTGACGTTGTTTATCATCTTAATAACGTGTTATAGTATTCTTTTATTTGTCTTTATTAATATTACTTTTACTGTTTATAGTCTGTTTTTGGTGGTATCCATTTGACGTGGCCCTGTACTTATACATCCCGTCATTGTGTTATTGTTCTATGATAATGTTTGTATTCTTGTCTTTCATTTTGCTAATATGCTTTGTCTATATGCCTTTTTGTGTTTCTTTGTAACATATGACATGGCTCTGTACTTATATATTCCGTCATTGTGTTATTGTTCTATGATAATTTTTGTATTCTTATCTTTCATTTTTGCTAATATGCTTTGTCTATATGCCTTTTTGTGTTTCTTTCTTACATATAAGGTGGCTCTGTACTTATACATCACTGCATAGTGTTATTTTGCCATGGTTAATATTTGTTAATATATTTATTTTTTTAGGGTGATTTAATAACATAATATTGACTGCTGTACCCCTATTATTGATATTTTTTATCTATTATTTCTGTTTGTTTTGTTCACACATCGTTGTCAATATTATAGAATTTTATGCGACTGTCATACAGATGAGAGGTTTAGCTAGCTATAAAACCGTTTAATCCACCATTTTCTACATGAGAAAATGCCTGTACCAAGTCAGGAATATGACATTTGTTGTCCATTCGTTTGATGTGTTTGAGCTTTTGATTTTGCCATTTGATTAGGGACTTTCCGTTTTTTAATTTTCCTCGAAGTTCAGTACTTTTGTGATTTTACTTTTAGTAACTACGAATACACTCACACCGATACTTTATGTCTCATGATTCTTTTTATTATTTTATTTTGTGTGTTTGTGCTTTGTATCGATCGGATGACTGAAGACGTTTTAAACAGATTATATTAGTGATGGTACACCACTGTCCCAGGTTCGGATAGGGTTGAGAGCGCGCAAAAATTATCATCCCCGCCACATTTCATGATCAGTGGTTGTCGTTTGTTGCTGCATATTTTTCATATTTGGTTTTGGTTTTTTTTATATATATAAACGAGGTCGTTAGTTGTCTCGTTAGAAATGCTTCAAATTAGCATTGTATGCTATCTGCATAATTATACACGCGTATCAGATTATCTAAGATTATCAATATAACCTGCTACATATATTAGTGCTTAGAAAACAAGAAATCTTTAGGTGCAAATTTTTTTATTTGAAATTTTTCAAGGTATTTTACAAGAAGATTTTATAATTGAATTGCATGTCCAAAGTATTTCAAATAATTTGCAACATGACTTGCTAAGTTAAATAATGCTATATAAATCTTAGTTGCATATTTGCATGTTAGATTAGAAGAAATGTAATATAAGCTTTAATCTTATTTCTTTACAAATCAAAGTCGCATGTAGATGCGACATACAAGCTATTATAGTAAAACTTCAATAGGGGATCGCCTGTAAGACAAAGTTTTGATCGTTTCGAAAAACTTTGTTTTCGAATGGATTTCAAACCTTTTCTCTTATAGTGGTCTTATTTAAAATCCATAGATTTTTTAAATAATTTGTCAAAATGTAGTTTTTATCTTGCATTTTTTCAAAAATATAATAAAAAGTATGGGTCACAGGACTTTTTTTCACGCTACAGGTTGTGCAAAATTGTCAGATTTTGTATAGATTATGCATGGAAAATCCAATTTTGTGTGATAAAAAGAAAACTACACCATAGAATTTTAAGATAAAATGTAAGAATATAGCTCTTATAACATGCTTTCAGATAAGAAAAAGAAAAAAATAGGGTCTCCGGACTTGTTTTCTTGCTACATTAAAATAGGGATACTCAAAACACTTTCTATTATAAAAACTACTTTGTCTTAGTTATCTCCCCTACTATCTGAGTTATCTCCCCTTAAGTGGCAACAAAAATTGAATCAAACAAAAATAATGTGTTTTAACAAAAAAAAACAGCCATAAATATGTTAAAACACATAATTTTCTATATTAACATGAAAAATCCAACACATGAATTACTCTAAAGATTTGCACATTTCATTAAAGATCAAGACCAATTGTTATCTGGTACTTCAAAATCCAAGATGGAGGAAGACACTCCAGCCATCTAAACTGTGTTTACAAACTAATAGAGAGCTATTCTGTACTGAAATATACATGAAATATTTGCAAATAGTGAGATGCTTATCAAATTAAACTGGAAATTCTGATATTTATATGTTTTGGCTTATTCTTAAACAATATTTAAATGTAAATGTTACAAAATGATTTGTATTATTACTATTAACGCTAAATCGGAAAGTATATAAGATAGCAAACAGTATTATGCTGGCTTACAGCTTTAAAAACAGTTTTAACCACCAATTACATCTTATTTAGAACAAGTTCGCATATATATTATGAAAATGACTTCATCCATTTTTTTTAAATTATGTTCCAATGATTAAAATAGTGAAAATCTTTAAGCCAATGCACCTACATCTAAAAACAACAATTATTTATCTTGCATGTATGATTCTACGTATCCGCCTAAATCTGTCATATCAGTTATATATTGTTTCGGTGCATATCTACGAGATTGTTTTGTATTTTCTTGATACGCTCTGAACTGAGGGTTAACCTTTAAGGACTTGTTATAAATCTGATCGAGATCTTCCCATCGTTTAAAGCTAATTTTAATTTGTGTATTTTGAGATATCTGTTCAAACTGAGGACTTTTTGTTAAACTATGAAATTTTTTCCGAGACGCAACTGCAATGCATTCATCCAGGTAGTCAGATAAATTATACTTTTCTGCTTCAAGAATTTTCAAGATGAGTTGATCAGATGGGATGGAATCTGAACCAGACAAAACACTGTTGACCAGGAACTTTTCAATTCTTTTCTGTAAACCATCAGTTTGATATTCATCCGCTAAAGGCAACATGTGATGCACAATGTCTTCTGAAAAGTAAAAAAAACTACTTTCAACTCTTTTTAGAAACGATATATATCATCATTGAAATATTTGTATTTGAAAGAAGAATAAGTTCGTGTTATGCATCCTGTTTATTTGAACCATTTATAATTATGTTGAAAAAAGTCTGGTAAAAAGTAAAATAACCAAAATACCAAACTCCGAAGAAAATTCAAAACGGAAAGTCCCTAATGAAATGGCAAAATAGCTCAAACACATCAAACGAATGATAACAACTGTCATATTCCTGACTTGGTAAAGGTATTTTCTTATGTAGAAAATGGTAGATTAAGCCTGGTTTTATAGCTAGCTAAACCTCTAACTTGTATGACAGTCGCATAAAATATTGCATCAAATCCATTTGTCATTCATGAAAAAAATCCAGGGAACCACCACCTAACTTCACCAAGGACAGACAATGTCAGGTGTTTATACAATATAAGTTTTTATCAATCAGTAATTTAAATTTAAGATACCATTGAACCCCTGCCATTAAAACTTAAATCTTTTTAAAAAATATTAATAAAACCCCGAGCAATAATATAAAAGAACGGATGATATTCCTAACTTGAGGCGAACACATAAAGATATCTTAATGGACGAGTCTTAAAATTTCTGAATAATTTAACCGGAACTAACACTAAACAAGATCTTTATGGAGCAACCATTTAACTTCAAGGGGGCGGGTATTTTTTTTTTCTGAGTCAGAATTTTTTTTCGACGCTATCAATCAAATTCAAAATTTAACACTTTAAGGTATGGGTAAAATCTGGATTCAGAGTATTTTTCTTGTTATCTGCTTTACCACAATATTTGTTTTCATCAAATTGGGGATCTGAATTTTTTTTTAGGAAAAAAAACATACCCCACCCCCATGAAGTTAAATGTTCGTTCCCTTATAGACAGCTTAACCAAAATGACAAAACATATTAAGACTTGTGAGTACACCGTGCTTCTAGCGGGGCTCATATATTAGGATACGGTATTTAATAACAAAGACAATTTGTACATAATGCCTGAGAATAAATCAATTGTATGTGATAAAATAGAAAAATGAAACTGCTTTAACAAACAATTTTATAGGTTAATACAAATAACATAACTAATATTCATACTCGATTTTTGTCATTGCAAAGTCAATTCAGACAGAAACCCAAATGTACCTTTAAAAAAACCGTCCAAAAACAGAATGTCATGTGGCATATATTTCTTGAATATTTATTTTTTATCTAGAGAGAAAAAAGCTACTCATCAAAAAGTATCACGTGGGAATCATTTCCTACTTTTGTTAGGCAAAATAATTTAAATGTTCCGGGGCTGGACGAATCCTTAAGATTATAGCTTTTACTATATCACCTTTGTATTTGTCTGATATTTTGTATATGTAGGAAGAGAAAACGATATAATTAAAAAAGTAATTTCTATTACCTTTTGGCCAATTTTTCTTAGTTTTCAATCGCTGGATTTATAACAAAAGAAACACAAAAGAAGATCAACTGCTGGCCTACTGACATTTGGAATAATACTTTCTTAAAGTATGTAGTGTGTCGAACGTGTTCTCCCATTAATATGAAAATAAGAAGATGACAGATGACAGATAACAGATGAACCCCATCAGACAGAATTGTACATCTAGTAAAATCATTTCATCTACCAAATATATTTAACCTACTGCGTATAGTTTTAGAGTAAGGACTAATACTACACTTTACAATCATTACATACATAAAATATAAGTGACCTACTGCTTATAGTTTTTGAGATACATACTTGACAACGAAAACTTTATCTTGATAACTACACCCTGAAAATGAGGCTTAGGAAAATGAGGATATGATAGACGGAAGCCTTGTAACATTATGCATTTGCATACAAGGCATGGAAATTCCTGTTTTTCTTCCGCCTAAATATACAGTTTCATCCAAATAGTTTCGATCGCCGTCGACGCCGAATTTTGATTAATATGTATTGCATTCTGCGATTTTCATTACAGGGAAAACGAAAAAAAAAATAGCATATATTGTCCGATATGAAAAATATATGAATGATTAGTGAAACAAAATCGAAATTTAGAAGATACCATATGTTTATAATTGTTCATATGTGGTCTGTGTTGTAGGTGACCTGACTATTTGACTTCTGGTGTTACCTGTTAATTCATCATCATCGGACAAAGGTATCGTAGAAAACGGACAAAATGATTTAAATTCTTCCAAGCACTACAAAAGTCAAAAAGTCTGAAAAGACCAGTGTTTGTCTGAATTTGCATGAATTTTTACTCGACATTCTTAATTTGTCTGAATAATTTTTAAAAATTCTTGACATAGTATGAATTTGTCTAATAAGGTTCTTGATTTTTCTTGACAAGTGTCTTGACAGTATGAACATTGTCTTAAAATTTCTCGACACTTCCTGTATCATCTGATAAGAGTCTTGATTAGTCTCGACCAATTCTTGACTGTCTTAAATTTGTCTCGATCTGTCTTGACATATTCTTGACATTCTTAATAATGTCTGAATATGTCTCGACATATTCTTGACATTCTAAATAATGTCTGAATATGTCTCGACACATTCTTGACAGTCTTAAATATGTCTTGACACTATCTCAACAGTATAAATTTCGCCTGAAATGTGATCAGACTTATTCTGCACTGTTTATGACATTCTATTG
Organism: Mytilus californianus; assembly: GCF_021869535.1. Taxonomy (NCBI): domain Eukaryota; kingdom Metazoa; phylum Mollusca; class Bivalvia; order Mytilida; family Mytilidae; genus Mytilus; species Mytilus californianus. The sequence goes on from NW_026262582.1 coordinate 9,788,479, forward strand.
CTGTTATATACTCCTTTTTATTATGGCTAAACTAAACTTTGAAGAATCAAGGATTAATTTGGTATAGTAAGATACCCTTTTGGTGCAACTAAGTTGGAATACCCTGAATAATCCCCCATGTAGTTTAATTTTGATTTATTTTTATTAAACATTTAAGTAATTGTTTTCACTTGGAATATAAGGCGAAGGTATTGACAAACAGCATTTAGATTTTTGCCGTTCGCAAAACTTCCAGTCAAATTTGCTTTACTAAAATAGGTGTCTTGTATCTCTTTTGGACCCCACAATTCATCTTTTGGGTTTGTGTGGCTAAAAAAAGAGGGGGGGGGGGCTTTCGTTTAGGTCAAAGAATTTGTTCCCATCTTGATTCAAAAACCTTATTCATTTTTTAGAACAACCCAATAACATTTTTTATTCAAATTTGAGTGTTGAATTTTATAATTTTTTATCAAAAATAAATATTTGTGATAACTCCTTCCTGAAAAGAAAAAAAAGTTTAGATCTATATTATGCATGTCTGTTTGAGAACCATTTCATAAGATCGATGATTTCTATAGAAATCATTGATGAGACCCATTATAAATACATTTTTTTTTTTATTATTCCTGGAGAAGATAATAATTTTCTTTTAATCTTTGGGAATTATTCAATTTGTTTTTATGTTAAAATAATTAACTTCATAATTTTGATGAAGAAAATCCATTTCAATTCAATTTTTTTTCTCATCAAAATGATGATTTTCATTTTCATCTATCAACAAACTTTTTAAATTGTAGTGGCATTGTCGGTCAACTGATAAGTTGTATGGCTGATTACAGGTAAAGCAATAACTTCTATTTGACAGTTGCGTGTACTCTGGGGTGTGGAATACCTTAATTTTATGGGGAACATCCTGTCCATGTGTAATACTTAATATATTCCAACAGATGACATTACACAAATTTTTCTTCTGTTAAATGAATGATTTGTATATCATCATAATTTGCTATTTATATAAACCACATTTTAGTATAATAATTATTTAGCATATCAACATTGAATATTATGAATGTAGAATGAAATATGTCTACAGTATGATTGGTTTGAATCATTTAATTTATAAGATTTAGGAATCAAAATTTGTAATTGTTTAAAAACCCACATTGAAATTGTTTTATATCAACACACCCACATTTGAATTATTTTATACTTTAGATTTCATAGCCATATTTGCATTTATAAAAATATTTATATACCCAAATTTTCAATTATTTTACATGCCCAACTTTTATTTTTGTTGTAAAGAAGTGTAACTTGAAACAACAGTATATCATATAAAGAGAAATAAAGATTAAAGTTATATCATGAATATTGGTCATGATTTGTAAAACTCAGAACTGTCAAGTAAATTTAAGACACGATTCAAAATGTTCAGAATATGTCAAGCCATACTGAGAAAAAATAAGAATGTCGAGAATATGTCGAGAAATTTCAAGACAGTATTCAAATGTCAAGAATTTGTCAAGAAATTTTAAGACCATATTCAGAATGTCGAGAATATGTCGAGTAAATTTCATACAAATTTAATATAAATGAGAATTTGTCAAGAAAAATTAAGATACAAGTCATACTTTTGGAGAATGTCGAGTAAAAGTTCATGCAAATTAAGACAAAAACTGGTCTTTTCAGACTTTTAGACTTTTGTAGTGTAGGTAAGGGTATTTCTTCCTTGGATCCTTCTAAAAATTTATCACTGAACATTGCTTCAAACACAGGCGACACGGCTACAAATTGCTCCTTTTGCACATATAGTTTTCTTTCTTCAATTACAAATGCGACATTTGGTTCATTAAAAGGGGAGGACAATTTTGTTAACGTTTCTAAATCTTCTACTATATAGACATCAGCTACGTCGTCTTCAGGAATCGGCCGATTGTCTGGCATCACAAAACATGATGACGTTTTTCTCAATGGTAAATTTTTTCTCTCATCAAAAGGTACCAGTGATGTCTCCGGTGCTAGTTCCATTGTAGTAGTCTTTACTTTTGTCAAATCTGATAGTATTGTTATTTGTAAACCTGGCAAAACAACATGAACACTAAATTTGAATTGACAAGTTGAACTTTATGGAAAGATGTGTAAAATGTTTGGTTGAAAAATGTCAACACATCCATAAAGTCAAAAATAATTAATCAGGTACAATACTTCTTTTCAGAGCTAACCTCGTCGTTCTCGAGGAAGCATTCTCGCCTCGGTGGTCTGTTTGAAGCGAGTGCGAGAAGTAATGGGTTCGATTCCCAATTGTGTCATTAAAATATGAAAATTGGGATTTGCTGCTTCTTTGTCAAGAAGGCTGCATTAAAATGTAAGACTAATGCTTGATCGAATCATGGTCAGAATAATTTGTCCGGGTGGGGAACTGTTAAACTTTGTGAACTAGTATATTACAAATCCCATTAGATTTTTCCCGATTTGCTGCCGTACCAACCGTAGTACGAACTGGGAGCCGTCATTGAACTTTTGAAATTCATTTATGCCCTTAAAGTCAACGTATAATTTATGAATCATTACCAAAAGTATTTGGAGGATTTTAAGCTACAACTTGGTATACATTTCATGTGGATATGTTCCCTATTCGTAGCAAATGATATTGTGTGTACTCGATTATGCTATCAACTAACCGTACTAGTAACCGTTGCACGAACATGACGAACGGCAACAGAGTAGTGAATACTGATTTTTCAATATTTTTTCAGTTTACTTTTTTAGAATGCTTTTCTAGAAAAAAAACTTAAGTTGTTGATAAAAAAAAAGATGAGAAGAGTCCTCTCAAGAACAAAAATATTCTAATGCAATGATTGAAATAGATTACTTAAATAATAATAACTAATTTGAAAATCGGACAAGGACTACATGTAATTATAATATGAAATCAACGCAAATTTTACACGTTAACGAATATAACCAGCACCAATAACACGTGTTTTAGAGAGTATTTCATAGTTATTATTTTAATTATTCCAGATTATGTTTATGCATATGAAAACAATCTTTTTTAGCTAGCCATAAATAAACGAAACAAAAGCAATACCTATAACAAACATAAACGCAAATCTATATTTAAAATCTGATTAAAATGGCGAATCAACTCAATTCTTTTAAGGTCTGTTAGATTCATGCACTTGCGCACAACTGAATAATATCATAAAGAATCATAAATAAAGTGTTCTAGAAACGTTGAAATCGTTATCAAATAAAATATTAAGCTAGTTTTTTGCTGATATGCATTTCAATTCTTTTAATTTCATCATGATGAATAAAATAATCTCATGCAATGAATGATACCCTCCAAAACAGCATTGATTTACGTACCAACCGTACCTGATACGTAGCAAATTTGGAAACCTCTATTAAGAGTTCATCATCATCATCATCATCGTCACCATCATCGTCACCATCATCAGCAAAAATGTGTATATTTATCAAATTTGTAGTGAGATTTTGTTTACTGTAAAAATATTTGATCTTTTTGTTAAAGTCGCAGTACTATTGTCTTCAACAAATGCTAACACTTCGCTTTATTATTACATATTTTAATTTATCAACTTATCAAATTTGACGGTTGGTTCACCGTTGTATTACTCACGTAAAAGCAAGGATTTTGCTCATTGTTAAGAACGTACAGTGGCCTGTATATCGTTACTTCAATGTTCATTTGATAACATTTCTTTGGTCTCTCGTAGATAGATTCCTTATTTGCAATCATACCAAACATGTATTTTATATAAATTTGAATTATTTCTATTTTCAAGACATTCAAATTTTTAGGTACGAGCTTTCCTGGTGAAAAAAAATCCGGAAAGCGGTTATGGCGAACGAAATTTTGTAGGTTTCCTTATGTCTGTCGTAGATTTGTCGGCATTCATCTCTAATACACAACAGTGCCAAAATTAACATGGCCTTTTAGTTTCAACCTAATAACGTATTTTGTAATATATGTATTAAAATATTTTTTTTTAAATTTTGCTTTTCTTAAATCAATTAAACTGTACACATTCCTACATAAAGACTTATAAAGCTTACCTTCAAAATAAAATCGTTAAAAGCATAAAGTATTCATACTTGGATACAAAACGTCATTTAATAATATTAACACCACATGAAAATGTTTTAAACACATAATTGGAAAGTGCAAACAAGTAGATATGGTTTCAATAGATCTTTTAAACTAATTTAATTATGGGTCATTACGCATGATGGAATAATTTAATACATAGATATATTTTTACTTAGGAATTTGAACATGTATACATAAAGAAAGAAAATTTAAATTCTGTCACAACTATAAGGTCCTTCGAAAGCGCAATTCAGTGATCTCAACATTGCCAATAAGAATAACTATGTCAGATAAAAAGAGATGGCTAGACGTGATGTGTGCGTGTTTCAATCACCTTGTATTTCCACATCCTAGTATATGCCCGCTAATAGCAAATTGTAACAATGTGTTACAGTACAAATTGGAATATCAGTAATATCCAGAATCATCATAGTAAAAATTAGAATATCGTACGAAATTAATAGCTTCGCACGGTGAGGCCAAGGAATTCAGGGAAGGAAAGACAGCGAAAGGTACCAAAGGGGCATTCAAACTCATAGATAGAAAATAAACTGACAACGCCATGGCTAAAAATGAAAAAGTTCAATAGATAAACAACAGTACACAAAACACAACATAGACAACTAAAAGACTGAGGAACATGAACCCAAACAAAAACGGGGGGGGGGGGGGGGGGGGGGGGGGTGTCTCGGGTGCTTTAGAGATTAATTAGATTTAGCTCCATATGTTGCACCCTTTGCGTTGCTTATTTCATTACAAACCCGGCGATAAATCTAATTAGGTAGGTCACATTCGGGGAAAGGTGACTGGATTGTAGTTACGAAAAAATGGAACATATCTGTAGTCATCTGTGAAAGGTATTTGGGTGACAAATTAAAATATGAATCACAAAAGAAACACAACAATAAACGAAAAACTATTCTACAGTCATTGGATTACATTTTAGCATTGCATACTCTGTATTACGAGATACCATTCCTAATACCAACGTAAATAAATAAAGATAAATGCAGTATATAGCGGACTACCAGACCCTCCATTTATTTTCGTTAGTTGTTTGTGATGTATGTTTACACGCTTTTGGCTGCTGGATCCTAATTATTGTCACATTTGCCTATCACGTCTGTTTTGGTTGCTCACTCAATTTTGTTCAGGTTTAAGAAACTAAAAAAACAGGTATAACTCACCATTTTCTTCGGAAACTGGCTGTTCGTAGTCAGAAGTAAGGTTTTATGGACGTCCCCTTTTTTGAATATACCTAGGAGTTCGGTATTTTTGTTATTCAGTTTTTTTACAGGCATCATTTCTAATTAAATTATACAGCAAATGGTGTAGAATGCTTAGCACTTTATAATACACGTCTAAATAAATAATTATAAATATGTGAAGAACATTTCATTTCTTTTTTAAATATTTTATTACTTTTGATCCAATCTCTCAAATATAGAACAGAGACAACCCTTAGTTACTGATATAAATATTCAGAATATGTCACAAGAAAAAAGCTAATTCGACGCTTCGGCAGATGTTGAGAAACTGATATGGCGGCTGTTTGGACGTCCAGGTTGAATATTTAGTTTCTTGTAAAATCTATTAAGACACTTGCCTAATCTTTCACACGGTCAAATTGAGAACATTTTATTATGTTAACAACAAGTTAACACTTCTCTATTTTCATCCTAAGATATCGATTTTTAAGACAGACCAAGTACTGTTGCCATCTTGAAATACTGATTTGGCATTGTACAAGATGATGCTTTTCTCTGACTGTTTATGAGGTCTTTAGACTAAATCTATTGGATGTGTACTACTTAATTGTACCAAGACTTTGATATATGATGGTTTATGATTAGTTGTTATTGGCTTTGAACGTACTTTTGATATTTTGGAGTACACTCAGATCGGTACTTTGTGTCACATAAAAGTATTGTTTTAATTTATGTGTTTTTGCTATCAAGAATCAAGCTATACATTGGTGAGTTAATACTTTTTCAATAGTTTGTTAATCCTTTTCTTAAAATCATCCGTTTGATATTTATCCGCTAAAGGCAACATATGATGAACAGTGTCTTCTGAAACAAAAATAATGATGAAAGTAAATAAATGCAATTATGTCTCATAGACTACATCATTGAAATACTTGCAATTTGCATTTGAAAGAATAATGAGTTATTCGTATTCAAATTTATGTTATATTTTTCTTTATCTTTAAAATATATTATTGTGAAAAATTATCTAATCAAACGAACATCTGTCCAGCATACGCAAATGTGACAACAACCCGTCGTCACATATAAACAAATGATATCTCAAGGCAACATAACGTTTCAATAAAAGACAAGACCTAGTGTCAAATTCTTAGAGACTAATGAATCAGATACACGTATTTTATTCTGGTAATAAACAAAACTTGAGTTCAATTTTATTTTGCATTGTTGACGCAGTCAACTGATTTACGAAGTAAACACAATATTAAGAGACGTTCTCTGTTGTTTGGACCAGAGTATTAAGAAGAAAGGAAGATGAACTGATACATATAGTAATGAGTTTGTAAGATAATGCGAGCTAACATTCTAAACATATCATTAAATGATATAATTGTTTGGGTTTATTAACGAAAGCATCTATAACTATTTTGAAACCGACCATTGAACTGAACTTATGTTGAAAACGAAGCTCCTTTAAATATTACTTATATAAGTTACCTTTGTAAATTTCATTTATGTAGGTGTCCATACATACAGATTTTTATGAGAATAAATATGCAAAATAAAATATTGTCAGATACCATATGTTGACAAGGTGAGCAAAGTAGTCTATTTGTATTTACCTGTTTGTTTATCCTTGAATCCTGGAGACAGATAACGTACAAAATGTACGAAATGGCTTAGTTTTTTTATCAGGTAGAGGTATTTTTTTAATGATTCTTCATGAAATTTGGAACTAAACATTGCTTCAAACACAGGAGACACGTCTATTAGATGCCCCGTTTGTAGATATAGCTTTCTTTTATCAAATACCAATGCGATATTTGGTTTATTGAAAGGTGAGGCCATGTGTTCCTCATAGCTTGTTAACTCTTCTAAATCTTCCTCCGAGTCAACCGATCCGTCATCTTCACTACCCGAGCCCTCCTTTGGGCTTGTTTTTGTGATAGGTGCGAGAAACTTTTCTTCCGTTCGAGCTTTCCCCATTTCACAAAGCATCAGTATTATGTTTTCCTAGCAATACATCATGTATATCAAATTTGGATTATAAGGTATAGTGTATATTGTAATAAAGATATGCCAGAATGACAAGAAATAAACAGGTGATGTGGTCAAGTAAGCAGTTACATTTGCTGTCTTGTATCATTGAATCGAAAACAAAAGTTGATAGAATCCGTTACTTGGTTTGTAATTAAGATGTATGGCCGACCTACATAAGCTGAAATTTGAATTTTGACAAGCGTAAAGTTTGCGCAAACAAATGGTATCATTTATTTTTTTATTTACCTAAGTGTTTACCTGTGTATATAGTGGAGTGACTTTAACCATGAAATTAAATTTAATGCACCCACCTAACAAACGGCTAAATTATATACTATTCGAAAGCTCAACATCTGTACCATCTGTTTTGCCCGGTCGTAAAACATGTAAAATATTCGTACGGTGCAATTTCCGTCAAATCTATTTGTGTTTACCTGTTAGTTTTATCCTCGAATCCTGGAGACAGATAACGTACAAAATGTACGAAATGGCTTAGTTTTTTATCAGGTAGAGGTATTTTTTTTAATGATCCTTCAAGAAATTTGGAACTAAACATTGCTTCAAACACAGGAGACACGTCTATTAGATGCCCCTTTTGTAGATATAGCTTTCTTTTACCAAATACCAATGCGATATTTGTTTTATTGAAAGGTGAGGCCATGTGTTCCTCATAGCTTGTTAACTCTTCTAAATCTTCCTCCGAGTCAACCGACCCTTCATCTTCACTACCCGAGCCCTCCTTTGGGCTCGTTTTTGTGATAGGTGCGAGAAACTTTTCTTCCGTTCGAGCTTTCCCCATTTCACAAAGCATCAGTATTATGTTTTCCTAGCAATACATCATGTATATCAAATTTGGATTATAAGGTATAGATATATATTGTAATAAAGATATGCCAAAACATACAAAACGTGTTTGTTAAAAATTTGCCAAAACATACGAAACGTGTTTGTTACAGAATATATAATATACAATATTATGTCAATACTCTACTTTATATCTAACATGTAGTAGAGTTATGGCATTAATAGGAAGTCGAATACATATCATTATTTGGGTCCATATTAGCCCTTAAATCAAATATATTTCAAACTATGTCTCATTTTCTGAATTCTTTGTTGAAATTAGTGTGTACTTTGATAACAATTACAGGTTTTGTTTAAAATATACCCTTATATGGGTAATGGAACCTTAAAATTTCAGGAATCGCGAAAAAATTATATTTATCTTTGTCTTCACGGTTATAAATAATAAACACCACAATTGTCGCCTAAAAAAGTATACATTAACAGTGCGTGTAAATGTATTTTGTGTTTATCTTTTCACTGGCAAACTATGGTTTGTCGACGTATGAGCTATGTGTTAGTTTACCAAAAATATCTTTTTGTATAAGCCAATTAATCAAATCATAAATTCCTACATTTTTAGGTATTACGTCACTTTGAAGAAGACACAGTCAAATAATGTCATCAAGGTTTGACTAATATAAACATTTTTCTGAGCATATGTCGCTTGTCTGGATCTTCATGTAAGTGGATTTTCAATATAGAAGATTAAAATATAATTCATGACCAAGATTTTTTTATTTTATTTTGTATTACCGATACGTCTGTTGTTTTCAGTTTCTCTCTATCTATTGAAGTGTTTGCCCAAAATAAGAAATATCGGTAAAAATCGTCATTCAAGGGCAATAACTTCCATAAGAAAAAGACTTTAAATTTTGACTTCGTTGACTTATTTGTAGATCTTGTCGTGATGATAATTTGTGCTGTTTAATTGTGATCGTCCTTTGTAAATTAAGTATGGCAAGAAATAAACAAGTGATGTGGTCAAGTAAGCAGTTACATTTGCTGTCTTGTATCATTGAATCGAAAACAAAAGTTGATAGAATCCGTTACTTGGTTTGTAATTAAGATGTATGGCCGACCTACATAAGCTGAAATTTGAATTTTGACAAGTGTAAAGTTTGCGCAAACAAATGGTATCATTTATTTTTTTATTTACCTAAGTGTTTACCTGTGTATATAGTGGAGTGACTTTAACCATGAAATTAAATTTAATGCACCCACCTAACAAACGGCTAAATTATATACTATTCGAAAGCTCAACATCTGTACTATCTGTTTTGCCCGGTCGTAAAACATGTAAAAAATTCGTACGGTGCAATTTCCGTCAAATTAAGATCAAAGGTCAAGGACGAATAAGTGCATATTTTCCAAGATGTCAGCTTTATTGCATATTCTGACTTTCATATAATAAAATCGTGTATTTAAACAATTTAAACTTTTTGCAGAGAGATTAATAGTCACTTATCAAACGTATTTTTAAAAATTTTAATTTGTTTTGATAGAGAGCACATGTTTTCTGAAATTTGAGTAAAAGTTAACAAAATGAGTGAAAACCTTTTTTTTATCTCTTTTCTGATGCAATTGCTCATCACTTAAAACTAAGTAAAACATTGAAAAGAAAAAATTATATGCTATTGCTTGAAATTAATGGGGCGAAACTGCGACATTTCAATGTGCATTGTAACTACCAGACTGAAAAAAAACATATTTCGACTTTTCTTATTTTTTTATTTGTAATTTCACTATAAACATTGATGTGGTGAAAAGACCTTTCATTTATATAATGTCAACCATAAAAAAATAAAAATATAGACAAAAATAAAAAACAAACAAATTAATGAAAATTAAAATTTCAAAGTATTCACTTACTAGTACATGTAGTATGAGAATGGGAAACTCGTCTTCTTTCCTGCTTAAACTGACTTGTTAATTTTTTAAATGCACAAATTCATCGAAAAAGAATAATTTTGTTGAACAAAATCTATTTATCTCGCAATGATTCTAGTCACAACTAGACTTCCTGAACAGCTTGATTGGCTTGTTCCTTTATTCACATGAGGCTGACTTCATACAAGACGAATGAAAAGAAGCTACCATTATCTTTAAACTTCACTTTCCACTATGTAGATCATGTCCTCTCACTGAAAATGTAAAGTGTGTTACTATGTTGAACGCGTATATCCCATCGAAATTGAAAAAAAAGACACAACAGATACAGTTAACTCTACCCATATCTTGACTTACATCAAGAAATTGACGATGAGGGCCGGTTGAGAACAACATTTTACGACGAAAGAGATGATTTCAGCTTCCCAATTGTGAACTTTCCATTTCAATGTAGCAACATTCCAGCATATGGAGTATATATATCCCAGTTGATACGATATTCCAGAGCTTGCATTTACTTTCATGATTTCCTTGATAGTGGGTTACTGCTCACAAGGAAGCTTCTAAACCAGAGTTCAAATTGCGAAGTTGAAATTATCCCTTCGAAATTTTATGGATGAGTTGGTTCGAATGTGACCTACCGAATTAGACTTATCACCGGGTTAGTAATTACATGAGCCACAAGTCGGGTGCCACATGTTGAGCAGGATCTGCTTACCTTTCTGCAGCCTTGGATTCACCCCCAGTTTTTGGTTGGGTCTGTGTTGCTCAGTCTTTAGTTTTATATGTTGTGTTTTGTATACTGTTGTTTGTCTCTTGGTCGTTTTTTTTCATTTATGCCCGGGTTTTGTCAGTTTGTTTCCAACTTTGATATCTTTCGCCTCTCTTTTAGTAATGAAAGTTTTAAAAATAGTGGTTGAATGTATCATGATTACGAAATGGTTATATATCACTGTGAGCAAATTAACTTATTTTTGCGGATATTTGTCTTATTGCGTTTAGTCCTCTTTACTATACTGTGAGGCGATTTTTTGGCGTTTTTTCATTACTGCAACTTAGTGTCTTTAAAGTAAAATGATACCAAGGGGACAATCTCAAACCATGAATAAAAGAAACTTAGATAAAGCCATGAAAAAAAAAATAAAAGTCCAACAGACGAACTACAATCCACAAAACGCAGCACCGAAATAAAAAAACGAATACTACCTAAATCCGCGATGATTTTATGAGGTCAGGAAGGATATTCAACCTTTCATGTATGTAATAAGACAACTACTAAATTAAATATAGTTTCATAAGTTATTATCTGCATGTTTGTTTTAAAAGCTTATGGTGAAAAAACTCAAAGCAGCTTTCAATCGAATAATTAACGAGATTAAACTTCTGAACACATTAAACATGTCTAACACGTTTTTAAATAAAACAAAAAGCAGCAGCATTACATCTAGTTCATTTATATCACGCAAAAGAGTACCAAGTGTTTTCAAACGCTGGTTTCTTATTTCAATGTTGCTACCGCTTTAGTCGCAAAGTCATGTTTGCAACACGACTTCGAAAGGTAAATAAGTTCGACATGGAAAAAAAAGCATATTTCTCGTATATTTCTTATCGAACTTTAAATACTCCTTTTCTATTAAGGAAAATTATTCTCTTCACTAATATTGACAATTAACAATGTGCTATCTTAACATAGAAAAACAAAATGATCGCTATTCGCAGATGGCAGTTTTTTTGGGCAACTGCAAACACTTCAATAGAAGACCAGTCTGTTCCATGAACAATAGTTATTAATTGCATTTTAAAATTATAAAAAAAATATATATACCTTGAATTAAAAAAACAAACATTTATTTAATGTTTGAGCACTAAAATGTCTGTCCCCCTAGATAAATTTTGCTTTTAGGGCATTTTTTTATTTTTGTAGGATTTGTTTTTTCGGGAAATATTGCGCAACTAACCTCTTAATTTTTGTTTGATTTCGAATTACTGTATCATGTTATATAAGGTTCATATGATCATTTGGAAAATTCCATCGTACAAGAACCAGAAAATGGCTTTTTGTTTAATTATCGCAAAACATTGGAATGTTTATGTTTTACCTTTGACCTTGATTTAACGGAAATTGCACCATACGATTGCTTCACGACCGTGCAAAGTAGAAAGTACAGATAATAAGCTCTCGAATGATATATAATACAGCCGTGTGTTAGGTGGGTGCATTAAAGTCCTTAACTAAGAGGATTTTTTTTTAAAAATGTCACTCGCCTATTCATTCTGAGAAATAATAAATACATTTAAGATATGTAATCAGAGAAGCGCCAGAAAAAAAGAGTATCATTTATTTTTAATTTACCTCAGTTTTTACCTGTGTTTAAATTCTGATAAATAAAAAATACATTTAAGATATATTATCAGAGAAGAGCAAGAAAAAAGAGGGTTGACAGCGCCCCATTCTGTATGTATCAAAATAAGGAGATATGATATGATTGCCAATGAGACAACTCTCCACCAAAGTTCAAATGAAGCGGACGCAAGCAATTATAGATAACCGTACGACCTTCAACAATGAGAAAAAACCCATCCGTATTGTCGGCTATAAAATGATATGAAAAATATGAAACAATTCAACTGAGAAATCTAACAAAACAATTTACGAAAAACAAATATGACAGACATGAACCAACGACATCCACTGAACTACATGCTCCTGACTTGGGACAGGCACATAAAGAATGGGAAGACAAAGTGTATTTCCTTGAAAGGAAAATTCTTATTATATAAAACAAAGTCTGGAAAAGAACACAGTACAAATGTTCTTTACAAGAACTCTCTATAAGTCGTCCTTCCTTGGTAATTTGAAAGATAACATAGGCGTGACATTTCGGAATTCCAGTTTGAAATTTAAAAAAAGTAACTGCGAACTGAATTTTGTTTTTGGCTTTGCGTTTCACAAGAGCTGTGTTTTTTAATAGACGTACATGCAGTTAAAAATCAGTATAATTTGTTGTCTTTCTTTTTAACGTTCATTACTTTCATCTTTAAAATTTTAGTTTATTTTGTTTTATTTCAAAAATCTTAATTTTTATGGAAAAATTCGACAATCTTTACAAAATTCCTTAATAGAAAATTTGACTACAAGTGCAGAAAAACTATACGGCAGGTTGTTTCCGGCCTGTTTTTTTGTTACTTTTGTTTTGTATCTGACTTGTACGACGTTTCAAGAAAGTAATAATACATTTTACAAGACTAAACATTTGAGAAACTTAGATAGCCATAAAGCAGTAAATGTAAGTTATAGTATAAACACACTTTTTTTTTCATTTCCCTTCAACCGAGAGTTTTTTCTCAAGAAAAAAATCAGGAATCTAATAATTTGATAAAAAAAGAACCATATCAAGTAAAAGATGAATGTTGTACACATTTAAGACTTTTTAAAATGCAACTTCGTAAAAAAGTAATATATTAAAGAATATTTTAGTGGTAAGTAAGCTAACGTTTGATTTTTATGGATGAAACGGAAAGCGGGGAGGGGGGCATAATTTAATTTAAAATAAACAGGCTGTGATCTTTATTTTGATGAAAAAATGCAGAATGTGCCATTCCATCCCCCCATTCCCCCTTTAAAAAAAATCGTAAAAATCGCACGTTTGTTGCCAAATACATGAATTCAATATTCAGTGGTGGGGGTCCCGGGGGTTGTAACACCCCTTTTTTGAACGATCAATACATTTAAATGGAGACATATAGTTGGACACCCCCCTGTTTTGTCCTGGATTGGGAACCCCCTTTTTAAAATGGCTGGATCCGCAACTGATATATATGTATATATAAATTCAATAACAATATAAATGTATCAAAAGAATGAATTTCCTACTTCATTAGTGAATGAAATGTTATGAAAAAATGGATTTTGTCTTAATATTATATATATTCAGGCATATACTTTGATTTTTTTTTTAAATTCATGCTCGTCTCTAGATCTGCAAGTGTTGATCGGGATTAAACACGTGTTACTATATGGTCCAATCGCAGCTTACCGTCCAAAATTGATGACATAAGTTGAATGATTTTCTTCTAGATTTGCTGCTTATTTGGACGTGTATTACACGAACACTTTTTTTTATAGGATCAATCGTGCATTGGTGAGTTGATAGGGATTTTATCTTTTGATAAGATTTGATTTTTATTTACTTATTTCCTGTCTTTTTTTATTGAAATATGAACGTCGGTATCATCATTTCTTTACTTTCAGCATTGTCCAAAATACCATTCATGTCCATATATAGAAGAAAACATTTATTGACCGATTATTTTGCTTCATAAATGGGGCGGTATGTTCTTTTTTGAGTATATTAACAATATACTTTTCAACGCCATCACCCAAATATTTTTGTTTAAATTAGCACTATACGGTATTCGGAAAATCAGGAATTATGCAGAACATTAATTTGTCATCTGCTTGACCATAGTAAATTTTTTCTCATAAAATTTGGGATCAAAATATCTTTTTTTAGGAGAAAACCATAACCCCCCTTTTTGAAGTTAAATGTCTAATCTCTTAGTGTACTGATATGAATAGTATTTTACTGCAAATGTTTGAAAAAAGATATTGATGCTAACGTAAATATTTTGTTTAATAAAAAGACAGGAAATATGTCGGTGAACCAAAAAGTTCAAATCTAATTGAAAGTTAAAGTGCCCATGAACTCACTGATCATGCACGAGTGAATCTATTCATAAAAAGTGTCCGTGTAACAACTAAAAAGAGTCCGTGTATATTCCAAAAAGAGTCCGTGTAACACCCGTTAATGTACTGTTTTTCTATAGCTCTGCGGGGGGCAAAGTCGTACAATTTTTGGAAATTTCAAAATAATAAAATTTCAGATGAAAGATCATTCTGTCTTGTGATGTGGTCGTTTTAAATGAAAAGTGAGACGACCTATGTTACGCAACATGAACTGATATAAGCTTAATCAAGCAAAACTCAGATTCAAGTTACAAATTTGAAGAAAATTGGATGCATTGCGCGAATGTTCTTTTATTTCCTGTACAGATAATGTATGCAAAGTAAGTACTAGGAATACCTCTTTTATCATTGAATTCCAGGTAGTATTTTTTATTTAATATAATTGCCGAATACTTTTTTGTTATTGTTTCGTTTAATTTAATTTGACGACATACCTATGATAGTTTCTGTTTAATTGACTCAATACTTTTCTAGACTGGAGACGATTTAGATCCTGACAGATGGTAGTCTATCTATCGTTGAAGGTCATCTTTTAGCCCTGAAGTCTTTTGGTTGTTTTTTTTTTGATGATTCGAAAACGTATACCCAATATAGCTTTCATTTAATTAGAATACTTATTTTACGCGTTTCTGAAATATAACCTCCATCAGGTACGCTGAATTGTTAAGTTTGAAGGCAGATTTGACAATTCGAGTGATATCTAAGTATTCTAGAATACCTAACGGTTAGTATTCGTTCAGTATAGGTTCATTGAAATCTCGTAGAACCCATTATATATCTTTTGAAGCAGTAATGTTTGTTCCAAACTTAGCTTGTTTTAAACATGGTATCCCTTTGTTAACTAACTACCAATCAGAGACTCCTGAAAAGCAACATATCTTATATTTAGGAGGTGGATCTCTGATATCTGAAAGGGGCATAATTCAAGAAAACTGAGCATACAAAGTAATTTTTTAACGATTTTATGCTACAAAAATGAAATATTTTCCAACCAAAAGGGGGCGCATGCCCTCTTCCATCCCGCCCCCTGAATCCGCCACTGACATTGATCCATTTCTGAATAGCTAGAACTCTAAAGGGTGTTTAACGACCTTGAATACCCATGAGGCTGTAGCACGGTCGGTCACTATTGATAGACTGCATTTTGTAATTATGTTATAATGATATATTTTCTGCTAAATGGAAGATAACCCAAATATGTGTCTATCACTCATTACAAATGTATTTATTACACTAGTTGAGTAGGTACTGCTTACATTTCTGTGTCAAATGAGTTCTTCCTCGGACTTTGGTGTGTTGCTCAAACCTCAGTTTTCTGCGTAGTGTGTTGTTATTGTTGTTTGTCCTTCTAAAACTGTCTGTTTATTCATTTCGGCTAAGGTTTCTGTCTTTTCTTTTTGTCGTTTATAATTTCTGCTAAGGTGTTGTCTGATTTAGTTAACC
Organism: Mytilus californianus; assembly: GCF_021869535.1. Classification (NCBI taxonomy): domain Eukaryota; kingdom Metazoa; phylum Mollusca; class Bivalvia; order Mytilida; family Mytilidae; genus Mytilus; species Mytilus californianus. The sequence goes on from NW_026262582.1 coordinate 9,804,746, forward strand.
TTACGAATTTTTATCGTCCTTTTGATCCCTATTTACGTATGATACCTACGTTAAGTAAAGTTTCTTTTATATATGTCGCTTCTCCGAACGTTTCAATTTACAGATCATTTGACAGGATAGTAACCATTGTTTTTCAATAGTTTCTATCCAAATAAATCATTGGAAAATAAGGAAGACTACACTATATTGCTAATGAAGAAGTAATTGTAACTAAAAACCAACCTTTTGTACATGACTTACATGTACAAGCTTCAATTATTTAGAGAACCGATACACGTGTTAACATTTACCTTAAGAACCTTTTTAAAAGTCATTAACCTTTGGAAATATTATATGTTGATACTTCATATAACAACACACTAGGACGTTAAAAACATACACTTATCTGTGCAGTAGGAAATCTAGTGACAAAATATTTACTCCCCTGTAAACATTGAAAACTAGATCTTTTCAATGTTTGTCCCATTTTAGCAAGAACGCTTTCAAGTATAAATTGGAACGGGAAAACGTTCTTGTAAATAGTAAAAATCAAAATAAGTTTAAATAAAAACAATTTACCATTTAGTTAAAGGGAAATCACACTATTGTTTATACGCATCGCTCTCGGCGCCGCTATAGTTTCGTAACCGTATTGTGACTTCGATTTTCGAGTCCGTCGTAAAGGTCGCCGATTTCTTAAATTGCGTTCCCCTCAAAGGAAAGCAGGTGCTTACTACCTTTTTGTGTATTGGATTGCATAGCATATGTACAAACAATGTTGAAGCATAACCGATGACAAAAAATTACATGTAATGAAAAGGCTATGTGTTTGTTCATTGAACAACAGTATAAACTTCTTTCCCTCTCTTCGTGAAATATAGATTTTATAGATTTTGTGAATGCAAACATGAACAATACTAATTGATTTGTCATCAAAGCAAATTCTGTCAAGTTTTCAATACAAATTTGGATGCAAAAAGGCATTTCTGGAAGTAAAAATGAACCAGAGGCGGATTAAGAGGGTTTTTCAGGGGGCCCGAGCCTCCCCTTTTTGGGGAAAAATTTGGTTGATTATATAGGGAATCACTGAAGCATGACTGGAGCGGGCCCCCTCTTAGGCAGTAAGTGGGCCCCACTTATGAAAATTTCTGGATCCGCCACTGTGAACTTAATGTTCACTTGTGTTAATATTTCTTTTGATTGAGTTAAGCCATTTTATAGTATATCTTTCTATGTTGTGATGTTACACTTTTGTTTCAGATAAGGGTGAAGGTTTGGTACCATTAAAACGTTTCAACCCGCTGCAATTGTTTGCACCTGTCCTAAGTCAGGAATCTGATGGTCAGTAGTTGTCGTTTGTTGATGTGGTTGATAAGTGTTTCTCGTTTCTCGTGTTTTTTTATAGATTAGACCGTTGTTTTCCCGTTTGAATGGTTTTACACTAGTCATTTTTGGGGCCCTTTTTAGCTTGCTGTTCGGTGTGAGCCAAGGCTCCGTGTTGAAGACCGTACTTTGACCTATAATGGTTTACTTTTATAAATTGTGACTTGGATGGAGAGTTGTCTCATTGGCAATCATACCACATCTTCTTATATCTATTTGTTTACAAATTACGGGAACATTTTTGTACATTTCGACTATTTTATTCCCCATTTTCCCTACAAGATTCACTAGATACCTCTTTAGAGGAGAAAAAAGAGTAAATCTATAAGTTATGAAAGATGGGGTTGGAAATTTACCACCTAAATAAATATACTAAATATCTTTAAAAATATTAGAAGATTTGGTATAAGTGACAACTATCCGAAAAACACCAAGTATCGTGGATGTCAGCTACTACATGGGACCATACGGCCTTCAACAACTAGTTAAAAGTCCGTCTTGTGAAAGAGTATTCACATCGTAGAAAAATGTTTTTGTGCTGACATTCATGTACTACTTGCCACTGAATATTTAGCAGAAACCACTCGATGGTTTGAAGAAAACAACGATAAAACAAAATAAATAATTTAGATGTAGGTGCATGCATAGATCAACCACTGTGATCCCATGCCTGTCAACACTGCATTTAAAAGTGGACACTACGGTATAGCAGATATTTCTAAAAGTGAAATACAACACACACATTTAATCAATCTTTTCAAACATTTTCTAGTAATTTACCTACCATTGATCATCATTGGCAATGAAAATGTATACCATACTCACAAAATACATGTGATGAAAGAATATTCATTTTAAGAAAAAACGAGTGGACGAAAGTGCAATCTAACTCGAAGTGTAACTCATACTTTAATTTGAACTCAGTCTGTATACATATTTATCAGATGCATTTAAATTTACTCATAATATACCAAAATCGATAGAGTGATCGAGCGGTATTAGCATTTAAGTAACTGATAAAGGTGACTTCGGGACTTTATGTCTTCAACAGTTGTTAATTTTTTTCATTTTGTATTTTTAAATGTCTCTTATGTACATAACAACTTTCCTTGAAAGTATGCTTAAAATTGCTAGACTATTCATTTGTTATCTTTGTATTAAAGTATGGTAACAAAAAATAATTACATAACAAAATTGGCGATTTCCGATAATAATTCAAAAATATCTAATATACTGAAGGGTAGTAGTACCTATAAAACAAAGCAAAAAAGTGAATTAATTGAAGATCGTATCCTCATTATTAAATCCGACCTATACATGGGTAATATATAATGTGAACAATTTGTTTTTGTCCCGGCCGATAAAGCTGCTAATAATATTATTATTGTTTGATGTAAATTTTACATTGAGGTTCTGAAAAAAGAAATCACCAATTCACCAACATTCCAACTGACTCCATTTTCAGAAAACGACATCTGTAACAAACATAAACTTTTAGCTACCGCTTTACAAGCAGAACCAAATACAATGAAAGTCCCAACTATGTATTGGCTTCCGAAGCTGCACAAAACACCTTACAAAAATAGATTCATTTCGTCTTCAAGCCATTGTTCCACTACTAAATTGTCTATTCTTCTTACCAGTACACTTGGTACAATCAAAAACCTGATAATAAATTGTTCAAATAAGGCCTTCAAAAATAGTGGAATTAATTACTTTTGGAGTGTCAAGAACTCGTTGGAAGTACTTGATCAATTACATGCATATATTGGTGATTTTGAATCTGTTCAAAGTTTTGATTTTTCTACCCTATATACCACATTGCCTCACATTCTCATTAAGAAAAAATTCACACACCTAATTAAATGGGCATTTAAAAAGTCAGAATGTGAATATATATGTTCAAACTCTTTTAGGTCATTTTTTAGCAGCAATAAACAAAAAAACTATGTCAATTGGACATGCTTTGATACTATATATGCCCTTGAATTTTTACTAGATAACATTTTTGTTCGCTTTGGAGATTCCGTATATCGTCAGGTTATCGGAATTCCAATGGGGACTAACTGTGCACCACTTATTGCGGACCTTTTTTTGTATTGCTATGAGTTACAATTTATGACAAAAATCAGCAAAGACCCATCGAAACAACATCTGATACACAAATTTAATAATACTTTTAGATATTTGGATGATATTTGGCTCTCAATAATGACGACTTCAGTATGTATACTAAAGAAATTTATCCTGTTGAACTTACTTTAAATAAAGCTAATACTAACAATGACCACTGCCCTTTCCTCGATCTTGATATCTATATCATTAACGGAAAAATTAATACTAAAATATATGATAAAAGAGATGATTTTTCATTTCCTATCGTTAATTATCCATTTTTAGATGGTGACGTTCCCTTGTCACCATCTTACGGTGTTTATATATCTCAACTTGTACGATTCGCTCGTGTATGTAGTAAGGTTTTAGATTTTAACGAGAGAAATTTATGTATTACTGAAAAATTATTACACCAGGGTTTTCGATAACACAAACTAGTCAAAACATTTACTAAATTTTATCATCGGTATAAGGACATCATTCGTAAATATAGCTCAACATGCAGACTTCTTACAGTTCAGGTATTTCACATCCATTTTTTTATGGAAATATTCTTTATAAAGCACAAAAATGTCTGTATTCACCTCTGAAGCTAATAAAAACCTTTAAATAGACTTATTAAGAAGGGATATAGTTACGATACTGTTGTCAGGTCTTTAAAGATTGCATATTTTGGCGTTAATATTGATTCACTTATAGGGTCTTTGCATCGGCACTAAACACATTTATTTAAAAACCAGTTGTTGGCATGACACGGGTTATGTTCTTCTCATATATGTTATGATGGTATGATACTTAACCCCTAACGGGAAGGATTGTGCCTGATATTCATATGATGAAGACATAATCTTTCAATCAGTTTAATTGAAGTCTGGAGCTGGCATGTCAGTTAACTGCTAGTAGTCTGTTGTTATTTATGTATTATTGTCATTTTGTTTATTTTCTTTGGTTACATCTTCTGACATCAGACTCGGACTTCTCTTGAACTGAATTTTAATGTGCGTATTGTTATGCGTTTACTTTTCTACATTGGCTAGAGGTATAGGGGGAGGGTTGAGATCTCATAAACATGTTTAACCCCGCCGCATTTTTGCGCCTGTCCCAAGTCAGGAGCCTCTAGCCTTTGTTAGTCCTGTATTATTTTTAATTTTAGTTTCTTGTGTACAATTTGGAGTTTAGTATGGCGTTCATTATCACTGAACTAGTATATATATTTGTTTAGGGGCCAGCTGAAGGACGCCTCCGGGTGCGGGAATTTCTCGCTGCATTGAAGACCTGTTGGTGACCTTCTGCTGTTGTCTGTTCAATGGTCGGGTTGTTGTCTCTTTGACACATTCCCCATTTCAATTCTCAATTTTATTATTAAATTAACACAAAATCCGTTAAATGATCCCACACTTTAACATATTGCAAATAATAAACTAATCTACATTTTAAATGTATACTGTTATATAACTTGATTCGATACTTTTTCAACTGACAATCTTGTTTAAACTTTGTTTTTTCTTCTTATATGAATATATTCATGTATAGATCCTTTTACTCGGTTACGGGATCACCTTTAACGAACCTCTCCAGATTTTGATACAGGTACACATTTTTGTAGTCAACATATGCGTAATACTTTATTGATTTTCTACAACAATACGATCCTTGAAGCGATTGTAGTGAAAAAAGTATAGCATCGTCTTATCATTCACCAAAAAAAATCAACAAACGATTTGTTCTTAGAATACATTGAATAATTATAAAATAGTTTGATTTAATTGTGAATTCGAAAAATTTTATCGTCTTTACAAATTGAAATATTGATATCCTATGTCAAATACAATAATTTTGTCAATGCGTTAGAAGTCAGTTTCAAGTCGCGATTATGAAAAGTATTTCTGCTTTCTTCAAAAATCGATCAAGAAACATTTGTTTATACACAATTGCAATTAAAATATTCAGATGAAATGAATTAAAAAAAAGGGAAATTTGTAAGATTTAAATTGTCACAGACAGATAAGATGCAAAACAGGGACTTTACTATTGTGCCTAGTATAAAAGTATTTGTCAGTTTTACGTGTAAAATTAGAACCAAATTTTCCCGTCCTCAGACTTGAAAATGACTTCCTATTTTTTCTTTGTAATGTATTTTTGTTTTTTGCGTGTATATCTGATTTATTTATGTATGATTTTAGATGATGATGTATGTGGTCTTTGTCTACTTTTGTTTAATCGGAATGGCTACCTGTCTTATGATATATATATATATATGATTGTTGTACTTTTTCCTAATGGGTAATTGTATTGAACAGTACAGGGTAGCCATAGGGTTATTCAATACATGCAAATATTGTTCTTCCCAATCAGCTAATATTGACATCAACGAAGAATCGTTTAAGGGAGTACTACTTACAAATTTTCGTTGTACATTTCTCGTCGTCTCCTTGTCCTTGTTACAGAGCCTTGATCCGAATATAAATGTTATATTTCTACTTTTGTTTTGCATTTTATTCTTATTATTGGTAGTGTTGAACAAAATTCCGGTCCAAGAAGTGACTTACTCTGACCATTCCGGTAATTCTGATAACTCAATTTCAATATGCAACATTAACATTCGTAGTCTAAGAAATAAAATTGCGTTCCTTAAAAATTTCACTGAAGAGTTCGATATTGTAACAGTCACTGAAACACACTTAGATTCAAATATAAATAATGATGAATTGATAATGGATTTCTTCTCAGAAAATTTAATCCGTAAAGATCGAAATAATTCCGGTGTAGTCTAGCTGATTCGTGCATATTTTTAGAAGAATTGTGGTTTGATGATAAAAAAATGAAACTTTGTACAATAGTAGATATATATTTGATAGTCAATCTAAGATATGGACCCACCCAGAAAAATCCAATATGGCGGCCATTTTGAAGATGTCTGCCAATCAGTTTAAATTTCACAACCATATCTAATTAAAAGCAAATGATTTTAAACCAAATCTTTTAAAAACAAATAAAATGTAATCCAACGTTTCTAGTAAGTCTTGACGTTATATTAGACTTTTAAATTTTTTTCAAAATGGCCGAAAATTTCAAAATGGACGCCAAAAAGTGAAAATGAACAAAGTTAAGACAAGGCTTTACTTATATTCTATCGAATTGCATATTGCAGTTCATACAATATTCTAGGGATTGTATTTCTATGATACATGGATGCTGCCTCCCAGATGATTTAATCAAAGATCCTATAAATGGAAACATTAGAACGTTTTCAGGACGCCACCAGTATTTGTTTAACCATTAGGTACCATCTGAGTCACAAATGATAATTGATATGTTTTACTTCTCCTTGCCACAATCCTTTCTTTTTCCTCGATTGTGGTAACATCAAGATGATGAATAAAAACAACTTATGACCAATTTCTACTTGCAAACGGTAATCATGGTAGCACAACAGTGCTTCCAGTTGGCCAGAAACTAAACACCCTTCCGGAACACATACGAATACCCCTAGCTTTAATGAAAAGGGACTTGTGTTGTTTATGCTTTCAATGTTGTGTTATTGGCTCTTTATTTTTCAATGTCTGTGTTGTCAAACAATGAAAGTCTTGTTTATCCATCGTACAGGAATGGGAAACCTTATTTCATTTCCAACGTTCACATTCGGTCAAGTTTTGTATAATTTACATGTACCAATGGTTTTTACATGTTTTAAATTTTGTGATTCTAAGGGTTAGAAAGGAGACATTTATAAATCCACTATTATATGATATATGCCTAATTACTGGATATGACTCATTAATCTATTTAAACAAGAGCATCTCGGCAGGTGTCACTTGTTGAACAGGAACTTCTTGAGCACCTGAAATCATCCCCGGCATTTAGTTGGGTTGGTGTTGCTCAGGTTTTAGATTTTTGTGTAGTGATTTCTTGACTTCTGTCCTTTTTGCATTTTTTGTCCATTTTATTATCTAGTTTTGTTTTATTAATGCTTTTTGAGTGCCTAAGTATTTTCTCCATCTTTTTTTCATCTAAACAACAACATATCTTCAATGCAGTGTTCAAAATGTTACTTAAGGTCAGCCCATTTAGTCTTTATGCAACACAATTGTCCTCGAGGAACTTCATCTACCGTGACATTCGTTTTATATCTGTCAACCACATTTTATTAGCTCATTACAAAATGCTCATGCCTTTGTGATAAATGTCCATATGGCATATGCCATTGACAGTCACTTGAAGTAGCACTCTGGGTAAAAGGGGCGAAACATTCCCTGCCTTAATCTTTCACATGCTTTGAGAATGTTGTGCGTTTGCTTTTTATACGTTCCTGATGTAGAACATCATGTGGTTTACCTGATCACGTTAAATTATTTTAAAGGTGGATTGAAACTTGTTAATTACTATGGCCATTTCTAGACAAAACACCATTAAATGCTGTAGTTGTGCGATATTTATTGTCAATCTGATTGCCCCACCTTCTCCTTTTACAAGTGTGTAATTCTACGCGTGGGCTTAATCTACATTTCCATTTTCAAATTACGTTTGCAACACTTAAACTGTATAGTTAAATGACATCATATAGCGCACATGTACTGGAAGCCATAATGTGGAAGGTAAAATGCAACGAAACAATGAATAAGCAGTATAAGGAAATATTTATGCGCCCAGATTGAGCATTCTCTTAATGATCTCACATCAACATGTCCAGTTCAATCTTTAATGTTACAGACCAGTTGTGGTTAAGTGAACTCTCAATTTCCCTCTTGTTACTCCATTCTTTGAATGTTACACAGTTCTCATCAGGATCTCGTTCATCAGTAAAAATGATGTCAGGATTTTTGCATGAGAATGAGAAGTACACCTACTGTAACCTCAAGGAAATGTCTTGTTCATGATGCATGAAAGCCTCTAAAACAGAATCTGCTGTTCATGAAGTACTATGTTTTCTTGTTTGAACACTTGTTCAACCACTGTTTCGTAACCAATCACATAAGATTCTCAACGATACAATTTCTATATGAAGACCTAAAACAAAAACATTCTTTGTTCTGCTAGAATATGTTTGCCGAGTTCCACTGTTTCGAAAAGCAACAAAAAAAAACGATTGATCACAAGTGATAATTGATACATGTCTCGAAAAAAAATAACACATTTTTGAATTGTATTCATGGAATGTCGAATCGTAATGATAGATGTGATCTCTTCCTGAAACATTGGGCAACGCGGACTGATATATAAAGGCAGATGACCATTTGTTTTTGCTCTACATTCGTGGACTGATATATAAAGGCAGATGACCATTTGTTTTTGCTCTACATTCGTGGACTGATGTCCAGACATATTTAATGTTTTCATTATCATCTGCTCCAAGCCATCTGTGTTATCTTTTTGTTAACTTATTTATACCATGTAAGAATCGAGTTGCACAATTGACTAATTGTACTAGATTGGCATACATGTAGTTCTGGTAAGACAATTGACAGGGTGCATGTCCATAAAATGGTAATTATAAGATGTACGTATGAAACGCATGGTTATTTTTGGTTAGTATTAAGGATATACATTGTATCTTATTCTATAGTAATATATATATATATTATATACTAAGTTAGAGAAATAATAAGAAAAGTTGTGCTGGCGCATAATATGTAGGTGAAAGTACCAGAGATTATAAGGGAAATGCATATATTTCAAAGCATAAGGTTATGACGAATTTGCCAATTTAGACTTAGAAGATGCTGAATGTAACAATTTTTTGGCCGTAGTTGAACTCTTGTTGTTGTCAATATTGTCCACGGCTGCTGTTGTAAAACCGTTTTGAACTACCAGCATGTGCATATTTTTTCAGATACCGTTGTCATACACACAGATTGTTGCGGTTGCTTATTTAAATGCAACACCATGATAATAATTAAACAGGATAAGCAAGCACATGCATTGTTAATGGCAATTACTGTCCTCTTCCAATTGATCATAAAGAAAACTATTCGAATCAAGAAGTATACATTATAGCAAAGTCTAGCTTAAATATTGGAATAACGCCAGTGTCTATACGTGATCTCTTGTTGTTGACTACTGTTCTGCAAGAATGGTACCGTAGTAACGATTTTCTATGCTTTCCTTACAAATGTTTTGATTGATGTCTTTAGTATATAAATGTGGCATGCACTTGGTATTATGGGGCAAATAGTTTTACTGCAGGTACGTCAAAATAAAACACTTTGTAACCTTCTATAAGGGATATTTGTTGATTTTGATATCTTATGGCGGCCATCTTGGAAAAAAGCCGCCATATTGAAATTTCAATGTGGGTCCATAGCTTATATTGTTTGAGGCACATAGCACTAATAATATAACAAATTTGAACTAATATAAGGAATATTTGTTGATTTTGATATTTTGTGGCGGCCATTTTGGAAAAAGCCGCCATATTTAAATTTCAAGATGGGTTCACAGCTAATATTTTTGAAACACCCAGCACTACTGCCATGCTAAATTTTATCTTAAATGTGACCTTATATAAGTGATATATGTTGATTTTGATATTTTATGTCGGCCATCTTTGAAATAGCCGCCATATTGAAATTTCAAGGTGGGTTCATAGCTAATATTGCTTGAAACACCCAAAACTACTACCATTCCAAGTTTGGTGTTTTTATCATCAAACCCACAATTTTTTCACCAATCTGCCGGACTAGTGGTGGTATAATCTTCTATACTAAAGATGATATATCAGTTACCAGAAAAGGTGTACTCGAAAACCAAACCGACGAGACTTTATGGGTCGAGATCAGAGGTAAAGGTCAACAATTTTTATTATGCTGTACTTACCGACCCGAATGGTCAGGTGTCGAATATTGGACACGACTTAATCATGCTTTTGAACTGGGTTATAAGTTTTCCGAAAACATTGTGACTTCTGGAGATTCAAATTCGGATTTATTCTCTTATAACAACAATAAATTATATGATACAATCAATCTTTTTAATCTAAAGAACGCAATTAATAAACCAACAAGGGTAACTGATCATAGTAGCACATTGCTCGATCCGATCATACTAAGTGATGCTATGCAATTTTCTTTTTCGGATGTACTTAGCGTACCTACAGACATTAGTGATCACTATGCTCCAATTATTTTTTTAAAATGTCAAAAATTTGTAACAAAGTCGTTCAAAAGGAAAATATGGCTGTATGAAAAAGTAAACGTAGATATTTTTAATAACATGTTAAATTTAGTTGATTGGAATGAACTCTTTTCTGATGGTCAGGACGTTGATGAAATGGTCAGTATATTCACCAAAACAATTCTTGACATTACAAGAGAGAGCATTCCAACTCGAATAGTAACAATACGTGGTAACGATAAACCCTGGTTCAATAATGAAATTAGGAAATCAATTCGCAAGAGAGATAGACTTCGAAAAAAGGCAATCAAATCTAAAAAAGTAACCGATACTAATAAATATAAAAAACAGAGAAACAAAGTAAATAATATGAAAAAAGAAGCGAAAGAAAATTTTGAAAAAAATTTGGAAGATATAATATTAGATAATGCCGGCAATTCTAAAACTTACTAGACAATTATGAAGAGGCTGATTAAACCCAATAAAGGTTCTTGTAATATACCCCCACTCCAAAATATTTTAAACGATGACAGTTTTGATAACTTTGCCTATGGCGACGACGAGAAATGTGACCTCCTTAATAAGTATTTCTGTTTCATTTGATCGTTGGAAGGAACTGATACTCAATTACCCGATTTCAAAGAAAAAACTAACAATCTATTGAACGATATAGTGATTAATACTAATGAAATTGTTGACATCATCAAACTTTTAAATCCCAACAAAGCATCAGGTCCCGACATCATAAGTCATAAGATACTCAAAATTTGTCTCGATAAAATTGCAATTCCAATAAGTATGATATTCAATAAATCATTAAAGCAGTGTAAGTATCCATCTAGCTGGAAAATTGCAAATGTGATAGCTTTATTTAAAAAGGGTGACAATTCTTCACCTTCCAATTACCGACAAATATCACTCATAAGTTATATAGGTAAAATTATGGAACGTGTTATATATAAACATGTTTTCAACCACTTACAAAGAAATAAATTAATATATGCATATCAATCTGGTTTTCTCCCTAAATGCTCAACTAGATATAGGAAGATGTGGTATGAGTGCCAATGAGACAACTCTCCATCCAAGTTACAATTTATAAAAGTAAACCATTATAGGTTAAGGTACCTCCTTCAATACGGAGCATTGGATCACACCGAACAGCAAGCTATAAAGGGCCCCAAAAAATTACTAGTGTAAAACCGTTCGAAAGGAAAAACCAACGGTCTAATCTATATAAAAACGAATTACGAGAAACATGTATGAACTACATAAACAGACGACAACTACTGTAATCAGATTCCTGACTTAGGACAGGTGCAAACATTTGCAGCGGGATTAAACGTTTTAATGGTACCAAACCTTCTCACTTTTCTGAAACAATAGTATAACATCACAACATAGAAAAACACACTATAAAATATCAATTGGAAGGCTTAACTCAATCAATAATCGTAAATTAACACACAATGAACGAATAAATTTGACCTGTGACACCTGAATGCAAATACACAGTTAATAAAAAATTACAAGGGATAAATAATTAAAGTCAAAAGTAAATAAACAGGTTCATCAACTATTAGAAATATATAAACTGTTCATCAACTATTAGAAATATATAATTGCATTTTGAACTCACTTGAAAAGAAGGAGATAAGTTGTTTTGTATTTTGCGATTTTTCAAAAGCCTTTGATAAAGTTTGGCATGATGGACTTATACATAAAATGAAGGCTTATGGTTAAAATGGTAATCTAATAAAATGGTTTAAAAGCTATCTGAGTGATAGAAAACAAAGAGTGGTTATCAGTCTTTTTCAAAACTTTGCAATATTTCTGCTGGGGTTCCACAAGGGTCTGTCCTCGGACCGCTGCTTTTTATGATTTACATAAATGATATTGCGGAAACACTTTATTCTCCCTGCAGACTCTTTGCAGATGACACATCGTTCAGCTATGCAGATCACGATGCATTGCAGATAGAATCTGTTATAAATCACGACCTGGATGAGCTGAACGAATGGTCTAAAAAGTGGTTAATGTCTTTTAATCCTGATAAAACAGAAATTATGTTATTTTCGAATGTTGACATCCCAGAAATGAATTTTACATTTAATGGAAAAAATATACCAGTAACTAATAATCATAAACACTTAAGAGTTACATTTGACAATGATGCTAAATGGAAAGTTCATATTGACAATATTGTAAAGTGTATCTTTATTTGAATATGCCAGTGGAGTTTGGGATAATAACGGATTGGGTAATATTAATAAGCTGGAGCAATTACAGCTTCAAGCTGCTCAAATAGAAACGGGTTTACCTATTTTTACAAGCTCAAGGGTAATTTACAAGGAACTTGGGTGGGAAACGTTGGCAGAAAGAAGAAAAAGAAGAAAAATTCAAATGTTTTATAATATTACACAAAATGATGTACCGGAAGATTTGAGTAATTTAATTCCACCAACAATCCAAAGTATGACTGTTTATGCACTACGCAATGGTAACGATATAATACTTCCGTTCTGCAGACTTGCATTAACTAATGAATCATTTATACCATCAACTATACGTCTATGCAATAATTTTGATACTTCAACCCGCGAAGCAGATACAATAGGAAAATTTAAAACGAAACTAAAAAACGTAAATCCCAATAGTAATAAATACATGCCGAAAAATTACGAGTTTGGAAGTCGTAAACTTAACATTGTGCTTACTCAACTTCGATGTTCTGCTTCCTTCCTAAATTATGATCTGTCTAGAGTTAATATTATTTCTGATTCATTTTGCCATTGCGGTGTGTATTCCGAAGAATCCCATCATTTCTTTTTTAAATGTATATTATATTCAGAAATAAGAAGTAAGCTTTTAGAAAATCTTAGCTTGCTCCCAAATAACTGTCCATTAAATGTAGTACTATTAACCTCGGGTAATAGTCTACTTACTCAGGAGCAAAATGAAAATATCTTTAAACATGTGTTTGAGTTTATTAGAGGGTCGAATAGATTCCTTATTGTTTAGATAGTAAAACATGACCACATTCACATCATCATCAAGGTTCAGTTCTTTTGATTTTTTTTTATTAATTTATTTCCTTGTTGTTCTTTTGAGTTCTTTTACTTTTTTTCTTTTTTTTTTTCTCTCTACTTCTTTTGTGTCACTTAATTTTTCTGTCCAATTTATACAAATGTTGAAATAATATGTATTGTATGCATGCTCTTATACATTGTATTGTTAAATATGTTAAATGGAGAAGACTTCATAAGTCTGTTTGACTTGTGTCTCATCCAATTTGTTTTGCAAATAAAATATGTTTAAACTAAACTGATAAAGGTTTCTTCGGGATGATGCGACACAGAAAAACAATTAGTTGCCGCTGTTCGAATAGATTATGGAGCGTTGTGTAAGTATGGAAACTTAACTAATTTTACTGATAATACGAAAATAGTTGCTTCAAGGGTATTTTTAACGTGCTGGATGTGGCATTTTCTTACACGATGTGTTAGGTATTACCGTCCCCGTACGGATATGGACTTTGGTAGTGAAATTATTCTGTCCGCAGTCAAAAATTCAGCAAACCTGTACTTTTAACCGGTATACTTCAACAAGGGAAATAATTCGTTTACAATTGTAATTTGAAAATCAGATTCGGAATTTCGGAAGTATGTTCATAGAAAGACCTATACATTAAGACCGTCCGAATTTGGAAGAAGTGGTTTTTTTATTGGACAATTACTTTTGTTTAAGAAACATCATCAGAAATCTGTTGTATAGTTATCTCATTTTCAATTATACGATATCTCCTAATTTTATTTATTAAAACAAAGGCACTTTGAAAACAATAATTTACTTAATAAGTTTCAAGAATGTTTAAGAGAAGTTGGAGTTGACACAAACAAACTGCATGTCCAAAGTACTCCAACATTTTTCATCATGAATTGTTAAGTAAACTTACACTTTAAATTATTATCATTGGAGCAAGTTTCATCTCACAATTGAAAAAAATCATGCTGACATTTTCACCTATTATGTCTGTTTGTTTTGTTCACACATTGTTGTCAATATAATGGAATTTTATGCGATTTTTATACAAGTGAGAGGTTTAGCTAGCTGTAAAACCAGGTTTAATCAATCATTTTCTAAATAAGGAAATGTCTGTACCAATCCAGGAATATGGCAGTTGTTTTCCACTCGTATGATGTGTTTGAGCTTTTGATTTTGACATTTGATAGGGAATTTCCGTTTTGAATTTTCCTTGGAGGTCGGTATTTTTTTTTTTTTTTTTGGCTTCTTGAAATAAATCATGATGGAGTCGGCATTGATATATGCCATTGTTTTCTTAGGATATGAATAGTTCAAAGCTGGGTTTAAACAAATGTATGGCCTTCTTTTATATTTTCAAATTTAGTGCTAATATAAGTACAGAAATTGCTGTTTTATATATGTTGTGTACAAATATCATTTTGTACAAATTATAATGTGTACAATAAAAACTTACAATTAATTATTTGTATTTTCAGTTTGTTGGGTTTGGTCATGGAGGTCTCCATAAAACTAACAAAGAACTCAAAAATATTTTGCTAACGTTAGCCGGGAAGCAATACGCATATTCACAACAAACTGTAAACAGTGTATCCTGAAACAAAAACGTACTGAAATATCAAAACTTGTTGTTAAACCTATAATTTCTGCTGACTTCAACTGTAGAGGGCAGCACCGACCGATCCGAGGAACATACAACGTGTTGTTGTGGAAGTAGGACATTTTGGCTATCGTATAGGGACAATAGCTGGTAATTTATCAGGAGTCTTAAGCAGAAACCAAATAGAATATATTAATGACTCTTCTTTGTCCGTTACACAAGTTCCTGATTTACAACCTACCCTAAGAGAAGCTGTTTATATTAATATTAATTTCATTTTGTTGTTCTTCTGCATCCTCTCGCTGATTACGGTTTAATTTTTTGAAATATGAGACCAATTTGTCGAAATCTATCTTAGGTTGAGCTGTACTTTTGTTTGAATTAAGAAGTCGCCAAAATTCCTTTGCATCCTTTTGCTTCAGATAATCCATTTCTTTCTGAAATCTCTTCTGTATTTCTTATGAGCTTTGTTCATTGTCTTTTTATATCGCTTCTCGGCATCTGTGGCTAGTGCTCTGTGGAACAGTGACCTATTTTTATTTCGTTTCATCTTACGGAACTCTGACCTTGCGACTTTGCAGTCATGGTCAAACTGGTTTATTTTTGCTATTTTCTGACTTCTTTCCTGCATTGACTTTTTACCCAAAAGTTTTTCCCGCTGAGTTTATTAGCACTATTGATTATTATATCTACTGCTTCTTGCGTCACTACTGCAGTGCAATCAATTTCAGAATTAATATTGTCTATTTCTGTAAGGTTCAAGCATTCTAGGAACTTGTGTGATTTTTCATTGGTCCAATTATTTATTTTTTGTTCATTTGTTCTAGTATCGTCGCTACATTTGATGTTAACTTCTTGAACAGTTTGTTTCAGAAAAATCTCGATTGGAGAATGAACATCTGAGTAGAGACATGAAAAATCAAGTACTTTAAAATCGGTAAAATTTTGGATAAGTTCTGCGCTGCATAGGCAATAACCAACAACGCTTGAATTACGGCATGTGAACTTTCCATCTATGTCGCCTAGATTTCTCCCATTCATGATGAAGAAGTTATTTCCCTTGCAAAATTATAGTAGTTGATTTCCAAACCTATTGAATTCTTGTTTTTATCCTTACTGCGAGAGAATTCATACTGGTCTAAAGTGCAAACAGCATTTATTGGTATATTATCAATATCTACGACATTAGATTCACTATCTGGAACAAATATAAAATCATCTTCGGACCCGGTTCTTGCATTAAAATCACCAACAAGTGAAATTTTTGAAAACCTATTTGATAGTTCCAAGAATTCCATCTCAATTTCGTTTATTGCATCAATGGATGAATATGAGGTATATTCAGGGGGGATGTGTAAATAATTCCCAAAGAATGTCATCTGATCTATTAAAAACTTTCGATATTTTACACCACAAGACAAATTTACTTTCAGTTTTGATATATTTAATATTATCTTTGAGATGATGTTTGTACGCTACAGCTAAACCACCTGATCTTATTTTGCCGATTTTATTTCTATTTTTGAAAATGAATTTATATCCCTGTTATTTTATATCATCGATATCGTCTAGTTGTGTTTCTACAATGCCAACAATATCCGTTTTATAAAGCAGTTCAGTAAATTCAGGATATTTGAGTTTTGATTTCATTCCACCACAATTACTACAAGTAAGTTTTAAGTAATTTAACTGATCATTCTGATTTTTCGAGGACTCTCTCGACCCGTCCTACATCCGCGTGGTTATGGTTTCTTCATTAATGGTGTCGTTGTTTCCAGATTCCTGACGGGACCTTTTGAAAGGGCGCCCATTTACAGTTTTGTTTCTAGACGAATTTTGTTGGGCTTCACGTAGTAGAACATCCCTATATTCAATGCCGTTTGGTTTGGTGTCGACTGATAAGTGTGGTTTTCCATTGATATATAATTTATCTCTTACCAGTTTTACTTTTTTACCCTCACTCCTGGCCTTCTTCATTACTGGGTAGAGTTCTTTCCGTTTTCTTTCAATTTCAATCGGGAACTGTTCGCTTATCCCAAATCGTTTCCCTTTCAACTTCAATGTATTGTTAAGTACATCTTCAAGCTCATCTCTGGGGATAAATGTCGCTACAATAGGACGGGGTCCATTTAGTCCGGGTTCCCCAAAACGATGAACGTTAGGGGTCATCCATAATTGTCAACAATTTTCCGAAGTGTACAAAACATACAATTTTTCAGACCCCCCACCCTCCCTCGAAAAGTGTACATCAACCATTTTCAGATTTCAAGACAAGAATCAATCATTCTTAATAAAAAGAAGATCCTGCCTAATATAGTTAGTTTAATATAGAATTTGCATTGAAAATAAACTGAAACATATCTGACTGTTTATATTGATGACATCTATCTGTGATGCTTGTATTTTGTCAGAATAAGAGTATGAAGATACCATTTTGTTGTTTTGTTGGTTTTAATGAATGGGATAGATGCATTTACACGCAGATTATATACCAAGAAAACACACTGAAAGCAAGCAATCAAGCATTCCGGAAATAAAAAAAAAGCGTACGGTAAAAATGTTGATTTTTTAACCCCCTCCCCCCAAGTGTACGTTTTGTACACTTTGGAAAATGGTTGATAATTATGGATGACCCCTTACCGAGATTAACTTTATACGGTATTTCAAGTTCGTTTGTTATAAAGTTCTGTATTTTCGATTGACATATCTCTTCCCGTTGAAACGCTCACCGGAGAATATTAGATTGTCACTCATGCTTCTGCATTTGAGATCCAGCACTTCGGCTTGTAATTCTTTAATGTCGATGTTTGAGCGTGTTCCACTTTCCTTTTCTATAGCCTCTATCTATTCTTTTATCTCAGATATCTCTCCTACATTTGTTGAATATTTATAAACCATAATATCTACGATATGTCCCATTTTTTCTACACTTTCTTCAACTTGCCTATTGCGTTCTTGAATTTCGATGATTGTTGTGTGTACTCTTGTAGACAAGTTTGACCAGCTTTCCTTTATATTATCGATTTTCTGTACTTCTTTCTCTATTGTCCCGACCATATGCGTTAGGACTCGCAACGACTTCAGAATTTCCATAAGAATAGCTCTAGTATCCTTGTCATATAAGAGGTTTCCCGATAGCTCATCGTCGGCTTGTTGAGTATTTTCGGCCATTTTTGACGTTGCTTTGGTTATCCGATTGTTCTCAATGTTCCAACGTATAGTGACGTTATGGCTATAGATACATTCTTTCTCGTTTTGCCTAAGTATTTTGTAGAAAACTGTTTTAAAGAATATAGAGTCAAATGAATCACACTAAGATAAGAGTTAATATCAAACGGAATCTTCTTACCGTTTTGAATCGTATATTTTAGTTGTTTGGTTGTTTATAACCGATTTTGTAGCGATTTTGTACAGGAGCAAATTTTGCGTGCAGCTTCCTCAGCAACGTACCGTAGATAGAGTTATCAGTGTGTTTCATATTGATTCATAATTAAAATTAAAATGATTTTTTATCATTTGATTTGAAAACTTATTCTATGTAAAATATTGTACAAGTTATAAGTGTAATTAAGCCTTATTTTGTATTTTTTTTTTATTGTACACATTATGATTTGTACAAAATCAGAACTTGTACACAACATATACATTTAAATGTTGATTAATTTTTAGCCAGAATAGACTCATATCAAAATCAGTATGTTTATTTTCATTTGGTGGCTGATTGATTTTAGGATGCTTTACAGTAAGTGGCAAATATTTCATGTACATTTCAGTACAGTATATTTATGTATAATAGTTTGTAAACACAAATAAATGGAAATAAACAGTTCCAGTTCCATTTTTTCGAAACGGTCAAAATTCCGTCTTACAGACAGTCCCATAATGACAATTTCGAACAATTGTCAAACTGGCTTGCATGTCACTTCTTCGTACGACTCTGGTTTGTTATTAAATTAAATTAAAGCTTCAACTACAGTTTTCCTATCCGACAGAGTAAATAACTTGTAATTTTTACAGTATGATAATAGCATTAAATTTACGTGAATTCCATATTTTCCGAAATGGTGTTTAGCGGGCTGATATGAAAAATTTATCACATGCTTCCGACTATTATCACATGCCTTTCCGTAACGTTATCGCATGGCATTTCGGCGTTACTGGGCAAATTCCGGAATACACCTCAATGGTACGTTTTCAGTGAAAAACATTACAAAGTAGGGTACAAAAAAATTATTAGGAAACAGGAAAATATATTATGTAAAATGCAAAAAAACAAATGATACAATAAATGCATTTTTCAAAGTTTCAAGCATAATTTAGAAAGTTACTTTTCAAATGTTGACTTTTTCAAACAGTGTTCATAATGTTTTGTTGAAATTTTTTATTGTCAATATAAAAATATTTTATACTGTTGTTTTTCTTCCTTGTTGAGGCATATGATAGAAAGATTTCATATCGGATTTATTACATTTGGTGTCCGACGTCCGTAAACTTTTCATTTTTTGAACTTCTACTTGACGACCACTTAAGAGGATCAATATATATGCCTCGCATCACGGTGCGGAACTATTAGTTTCAATCGATATACACGCCATCTTGAAATAATTACTAATCACATATAGATTCTGATTGGTTGCTTTATGATGCGGCTGAGATACAGCAACAGCTATTGGCTTAAATGAGATAAAGAATTACAGACTTTTCTCGTCTCAGGATAAGACATCAAATCCCAGAAAATTAACTATGTGTATTTCAGTTCCGATCAACTGCTATTAATTCATGTTCGTTTTATTAAGCCCTTCGGCTCTTGGGCTGATATTGAACCTTGGGCTGATAATACATCGGATATGAAAAATGCCATGTAATAATCTGATAATATCAATTCATTTAGATCGGAAACAGTAATTAGTTCTCTTGCATGTGTGGTTTAAAGTGTTTGCCAACCTCCGTTATAGCAATATCATATTGCCTCGGTTTTAGTACCATAGGAACCGGCCCTACGTGTTTGCCAACATGTGTTATTTGAACTCCACGCCCCCTTTTAGCTTCTATAACAGTACCACTACAAGTTGCTTTCTGACAAGCTATAAAATTGGGGTTCACATTTACTGCCTTATCATAAATCTTATCGATATCATCCCACCGTTTGAAACTAATTTCAAGTTGAGTTTTTTGAGATATTTCTCCAAATTTCCGACTTTTTGTCAAGCTATGAAATTTTTTCCGTGATGCAACAGCAATGCATTCATTCAGGTAGCCATTTACTTTGTACTTTTCCGCTTCAAGAATTTTTACGATAATTTGTTCTGATGTGATCGAATCTGATTTGAAGTAAACTTGTCGGACAAGAAACTCGTCAATCCTTTTCTTTAAATCATCAGTTTGATATTCGTCAGCTAAATGCAACATGTGATGAACAGTGGCTTCTGAAAAACAAATGCAATTATTTCTCAAAGACTACAACAAATAAATCATTTGCATTTGATAAAACATACCTTTTCTAAATAAAACTTTACACAATATGCATTAATGTAAATTTTATGTTATATATTTATTTTATCTCTTAAATCGTGATTATAGCAATGAGTCATCAACACGGTGGTCGAAACAAATAATCAAAATAAATCCCAAGGGCAACATACACTTCAATAAAAGACAAAACTTAGTGTCATTTCAATACGAAATGGAGAAATTAAAGAAGCAAGCACAATCTTAAGTGTCGTTCTCTGTTTGGACAACAGTATTTTCAAGTAGATGGGGATTAGGAATGGGGTGGTGAGCTGATACAGTTAGTGATGCATTTGCAAGATTATGCGAGCTGACATACTAAACAAGAAAATAAATGATACATTTGTTCGTGTTTATTACCGAAAGCGACTTTAGGTTACTCATCATTATTTTGATAACGACCGTTACAACGATAATAATGTAAAGAAATGTTATCAAAGATCATCAAGGTTTTTCTACTTTCGACAGCTTTTTATGAAACCGAAACAGTATCGTCAAACCGGTGCCATAGCTTGGCCATTTTAGTATGTTTATTGTCCCTCGAGTGTCGAGCCGAGGTGGATATGGTCATGATCTCAGTCTGTCCTTCCGTTCAAAACACATCAATACTCAGATGTCTCTGACATGAAGCTTTTATACTTGGTAGGATAATTTGTCATCATATTCATTCTCCTGATCTTGCTAAATTGTCAGTCTGATTTCACGAGTTTTTTGGATTTCAACCATTTTTATTTAGTACTGTAACAATAACACCTTGTGAAAGCAACTCCTCTGATTTCATTTTATAGAAAACTCTCACACTTGGTAGGATTATTTGCCTTCATGCATAGTTGACCACATTGTACCGCCATTTTGATTCGACCATTTTTACAGTATATAATGAGTTATTGTTACAATTACAGTTACAGAAAACTCTCATACTACTATTGTTGAAATCATATGTTGCTGACCATAATATGTAATCATTTTGATCCGACGTTTTTACAGGTGTTATTGGACTTTAACTTTTTTTTTCTATTGTGACAATAACACCATCATGACCTTGTGAACGCAAATCCTCTGAAACCATAAGACAGAAAGCTCTAATACTTTTAACTTTTGTTTTCCATCATGTGTAGTTGACCATATTATATCATCGTTTTGATTTGATAATTTTGATAGGAGTTATAGGAATGTCACCATATTTTGACTATCGTAACACAATGACAAATTGTGACAAGCATTTTAATTCCTCATTTATACAGCGAGGGAAACATTTCACTAAGGCGTTGCAATCTTGTTTGCTTTATTTACATATTTTTTTTGATAAATGTGACCTTATATTGTTATTCATTGAGTAACGGAAAAAATCAGACCAGGTCTATATATAATTAATGATTGTAACTTGAATTTATCAATTATTACTAGTATCAGGTTTTCGAAACACCTTCACAAGTTGCAAAAAGAAGAATTAATATATATAGAAAAAATTCAAAGATACTAAGTCTTTGCAAGTTCTTTTGGCAACTCTATTCGTGTTTACCTGTAAGTTCATCATCGAATCCTGGAGACAGATAACGTAGGAAATGAACAAAATGACTTAGTTTTTTATTAGGTAAGGGTATTTCTTTTAACGATCCTTCCAAAAACTTAGAACTAAACATTGTCTCAAACACAGGCGACACGGCTATAAGATGCTCCTTTTGTACATACAGCTTACTTTCACCAAAAACCAATGCGATGTTTTGTTCATTGAAAGGAGAGGCTAAGTTTATCTCCTGGCTTGTTAATTTTTGTAGATCTTCCTCTGAGTCAGTCGACCCTTCATCTTCACTACTAGGACCAGCAATTCGACTAATTACTGTGATAGGTGCGCGAGACTCTTCTTCATTTTCAATCTGATTAAACAGATCTATCGAAACTCGTGTGCTCGTCGAAGATCTGTCACTCATGGTATACTCGTTTCACTTTTGTGACCTTTTTACAGCTGACCTTTCAAAGAATTGATATCGACCAATCAGAATCGTCCTTGTTAACGACCTACAAAAAAATGTATGGGAGTGGGTCATACACGAACATCGGTGATAGAATCATAGATTGTTGTCCTGTGGTATATATGTTTGAAGACCAAGTATGAAAACTACAGCTAGGAATTGATAGCAAGCCTGCAGACAGAGGTACATGTACAGCCATCTAAAAAAGTGCAAGGGTAAATGAATATATGTTCAAACTATGCTGTGAGCATGGACCCCCTTTTATATTTTCTGTTTTTTCGGTATATTTGTACATGTATTTTCAAACGTGGAGCATATGAACTGTTGAAAATGTAATGATGTGTAATTAGTAGCAAAAACACATTAATCTAAACATGAATTATTCGTTATGTGCCTTACACAAACAATATTCAGCTGAAAAAATGGGGAATTTTTGTTTTGAAAATATCAGACATAAATCATACATGTAGATGAAACTATCTTACACAGAAAATGACAAAGGGGGAGTCCATAACCCAAGGCCCATTGTTTATGGTAAGCAAGTAAATATTTCAAGGATTAGCTAACGAAGACAAGTTAAGCTGTCATAGCTGTGGGTCCTAGAAATTGACTCGCATTAAGGTATGTCAAGTTGTAAATTTCCTCTAATATCAATAAGATTTTTGGTATATTATACTTTATCTCAGTAAATTAACAAATAGTAAAACATTCTTTCATCAACATGCAGAATATATTTTCTAAAAAGTGTTAGAGTGAACACTAATAATAGGATATGTGGGGAAACCATAAACAAACATGCACAGAGTACATTTTTCTTGGCCATTTAACATTAAAAAGCTAAATAGTAATAATCAGAAAAAGTTAAATGCATATTTGTGCTTCTGGTAAGAACGATAGATGATCTTAATCAGACTTTATACTTCATGTATCTAAATACTCTTCTTTCGACAATCTACAGACTTAATGAGTTAAATAAGAGTGAACCTCTGGACCTTCTGTCCTAGTCTACCACCATGATGCTCTTATGAAAGCTTTATTTCTCTCAAGCCTCTATTTTAGTCTTTCCTGCTACAGAAGTTGCAGAATAAGAGATCTACTGATGCTAATCCAGCTGCAAAGACACTATTTACCCTTTTTATAAAGTTTAATATTTCAGATGATAGAAGACGACCTTGATGCATAATACCTTGTATAAAGATGCCGTTTTCGTCAGTCATATAGCTATTTTCTTATTTGGTTGATGTCCAGTGAATCTGAAATGTTAATATACCAGTGTCAAGATTTATTAGTACTTGTTTTGAAATAAGAGAACATTTGCATTCCAGTGACTAAATATACATGTAATAAGGATGTAATTTATGTTTCATGTATTACAAACTTTAAGGGTTAATATTGTTTTATGTTTGAACCCCATTTTGTTTGGAGGATAGTTATTTATTCATTTATTTTCAATGTATTGTATGTTAATATAAAAATAAGAAGATGTGGTATGATTGCCAATGAGACTATTTTCCACCAGAGACCCAATGTAATATATTATACAAATTACTGTATAACTAATACTATATCTACGTATATGGGTATATACTCGGAAACGGGCCCTTTAATTGGATTTGATAAAGTATTCGTATTCGTATGCATGTATCCATTGTCATCGACTCTTCTAAAAACTAATGGTTTTGTCATGTTAATTTATGAGTAATACTACTAAAAAGATAACTTTATTTGGTATATGTGATCCTTGCAAGGTCTTCATGTCAGTGAAATAGGGTCCATGATACCTCGACCTCAAGTAGTAGTCATCAAGTCTGTATCTCATATACCATGTAAAATAGTAGGTCAACTATATTTGATATAAGGAATTAGTGTAAGGTATAAATCTCAATCTGGCAGGGTTCATCTGACCATGAACTAATTTTTATGGTTCATTGGTTAATGTTAATATAAAAATAAGAAGATGTGATATGATTGCCAATGAGACCATTTTCCACCAAAGACCAAATGACGTAGAAGTTAACAACTACAGGTCATTGAATAGCCTTCAACAACGAACAAAATCCATACCGCATAGCAAGCTATTTAAGGCTCCAAAATGGCAAATGTAAAACAATTCAAACGAGAAAACTAACGGCCTGATTTATGTACAAAACAATAAACGAAAAACAAATGTAATATACAGCAACAAACGACAACCACTGTTTTACAGGCTCCTGACGTGGGACAGGCACATACAGCATGTGGCTGGGTTAAATATGTTTGCTGGTGCCAAACCACAACAAAGCACAAAAAACCCTTACAAAACATGTTTACGTTATCATGGTTAAGTCTGTTTTTATGATTCTATTAGCAATAGGGTACCAATAATTGGTTTATGGAATTATTGTAAGGTGAACATGTCCGTCTGGTAAAAGAGTAAATCTATCAGGGGTACTGATTGTTCCAAATTACATTTATTTACTGGTGCAGATGACTATTTAGTCATCCTGATTAATATATTTGAGGCTTGTTTTGACAGCTCAAACCTTGAGAATTTTAGGAGTTGTAGAGAGCCAACATTTCCATGTAAATAAAAATCAGTATTTTTTTTTATTATTTGTTTGGACGTCTCATAAAAATTTATACATCTATGGATAGACCAATTTACTTTTTTTTGTATCCCTTACTATGGCAAGCCGTTCTCATCAAAACAATGTTTGAGCCATTGTTCGAAAAATTTACACACCGAGATTAAAACACTTTAAACACACACTGAGAATTTAAAATTACACACTGAGAATATAAAATTACACACTGAGAATTTAAAATACACTGAGATTTCAAAAATACACACTGAGATTAAATAAAATGAAAAACACAAGACAGTTGAAATGAAAAAAATAACTTAATACAAAGTTCACAAGAATTGTTGGTAAAGTTATACAGTGTAAAAAGTGTTTTTGGTACGCTTATATATATCATATTATTATTATTATTATTATTACGATCCGACCTCAACAGTCAACTCGTTGAGGTCATGGGGTGCAACTGAAAAGAATGACAAACGGCTCATATTTCAATTATCCATTTCTATTGTAACTATCCACTATCGGAGTATACTATAATCGTGAGATGTTATTACGATGGCAAGATATACTTGTGCAACCATATGCATTCGAAGCGATAAGCTGTTGATGTCATCTTTGGATATTTCCGGGACATTTCAATAAACCTTACTCGTTTTATGTTCCGGGTGTCACTTTCTAGAATCAGTAAATCAAATTCTGATTGGTTGAAAAAGTAACGTGCAAAATCCTTCAGAGGTGAAACTGCATGTACATACGTATGAGTTGGATATGAGCATAACGAAATCTGAGATCTAGATTTTAGCAGGCTGCTTCAGTTTGAACTCGTTCCATTTCATCAAAGTCCAGTTTTATGTTTTCCTAGCATTACACTTTATATCAAATTTCGATTATAAGGTATAGATATATATTGTTATAAATATAGCAAAAACATGCAAAACGTGTATGTATTGTCCTTCTGTAAAATAGAATAATATATAGAAGAGTATTGGCTTAAATATGTAGTCGAATACGGGTTCCTTTGTACGGGAAATAAGAAGGTATGATTTGGGTCCAAATATATTTCACTCTCTGACTCATTGGCAGAATCTAATGTTGAATCTAGTTTGTACTCTGATAATTCATTAATATTCAAATTTTTCTGAAAGCCCTTTTATGACTGACTAGAGGCTATAAAGAGTCTTTATAAATTAGAAGATGTGGTATGAGTGCCAATGAGAAAACTATCCATCCAAGTCACAATGTGTAATAAGTAAACAATTATAGGTCAAAATACGGCCTTCAACACGGAGCCTTGGCTCACACCGAACAGCAAGCTATAAAGGGCCCCAAAAAGACTAGTGTAAAACATTTCAAACAGGAAAACCAACGGTCTAATCTATATAAAAACGAGAAACAAACGAGAAACACTTACAATGTATGAACCACACCAACAAACGACAACCACTGAAAAACAGGCTCCTGACTTAGGACAGGTGCATAAAATTTGTCTATTACCTGGATCTACATGCAAGTGTATTTTCAACATTGAAGACTAAATTATGATTCTCTTTTCTGTTATTTTTTATTGCTGATATGTTTGCTGTGCTCAGCTACTCTTTATAAAAGTGTTTGCCCAAAATACAAAATATAGGTAATAATTGTCATTCAAGGACAATAACTTCCATAAAATACGTACGCAACATGAACTGAAATAAGCTGCCAATATTGAAATTGTAGACTTTTTAAAGATAATCAAAATAGTCATAAAAAGACCAAATGTATTTAATTGAATGTTTACGACAAATTTATGTTTAACCCTGTAACATTATGTATGTGCCTAACCTGTAATTCAGTGGTAGCCGTATGTTAGTTGCTGTATATCATATTTGTTTTTCGTTTAATACTTTGTACATAAATCAGGCCGTTAGTTTTCTCGTTTAAATTTTTGTTTGAATTCGTCATTTCAGGGCATTTTATAGACTACTATGCGGTATGGGTTTGCTCATTGTTGAAGGCCGTTCACTGAATGAGAGGCGAAAAATGCAGTATTCCTGTTGATCTATAGCTGTTAACTTGTTATTCAAGAAAAGTTAGCATGAATTTTTTTGCGACGATTTTAAGCTTAAAACTATATATTTTCCAATCAAAAAAGGAGGAGGGGGGTACCCTCTTTTTATGTCGCTTCTACGAACGTTTCTATTTACAGATCATTTGACTGGACAGTAACTATTGTTTTCTGTTGTAACTATCCAATTGCATCATGTGACAGGTAATAAACTACTATTTACAAAATAATATGCTATTGAAGAATTCACGGTTCAATTATTCATGATTATTGGAACTAAACAACAAACGTAACTTGTGTGCATGAGCTACATGTACACACTACAAACATTTACGTATTAATGGAATCAATACACGTGTTAATATTTACCTTCAGAACATTCGAGTCAGCCATTGTTATCCTTGTGTATATCATGTGTTGACTACACGTAACAACAAACCAGGAAGTTAAAATTCATTCAGTCATTTAGCTATTCTATTTGTGTAAGAGTCTCTGTAGTTGCACAGTTGGGTGTTGTTGACTAAAGGACCGTTCAATATTTATCAAATGGATGGGCCTGTGCAAAATGGGGCGAGGCAAGCACTTTTTTGTGCAAATATTTGGATCCGATGGGCCAGATCTTTTTTTAATATGTTTAGTGGATGGGCCAGAACGTATTTAATAGGGAAAAAAATTGCTATAAATTTTATCGGTTTGTAGGAAATTGCACAAAAAAACACGATAAAAACAAAAGTAATGATTTTAATGTTTTAAATCATGAAACATGAAAACACAACATTTTAGAAATAATTAAATCATGTAACATAAAAACACAACGTTTTAGAAATAATTTAATGGCGCCTAATTTAATCATGTAACATGAAAACACGACAACATTTTAAAACTTTGATCAACCAACAATTTTCACATGAATGGGGTTATCTTCCATGTATTAAAACTTGTAAAATTATACTTGTTTGATATATTCAGTATATAGCTTCTGATCAATGCAAAAAAATATAAAATAACTATAGAAATAGATTTGCCTACTGACTTATATTCACTAATTTCAAAATGACAGTATAACTTCAAGAGCACATGCATCTAAAAAAATGTGAATTAGTTGTTCTTCTTTAAATAATACCATATATAGGCTGTCCTCTAATACATGTTTCAATGATAGATAATTTTATAGTATGGATGATATTCTATATTAAAATTAAAGACAGATGTAGGATAAATTTATTTAGCAATATTTTGTTCCGAAATATTTCAAACACCATTCTTACAGTGTACAAGTATTTCTATTATATTTCAAGAACCAAGCAGGATATAATTATGGTACCTGTATTTAAGGAAATCCAAAAGGTTTTATTTAATGAGTTTTTGTGGTGCAATTAAAAGATATGCAGATTAGGTATACCTCCCATATTTTAAATGGACTTGAGTAAAAATGTAAAAAAGATCTGAATTCAATACAAAACTATTAGAAAGGGGAGATAATTTATTGATTAACAATATAATTTACTGTCATTTTAAAAAAGATCGTTGATGGATTTTACATGTTTTAATCTTGTCTATACTATGTTCTGAATTCAATTTGATATTGATAGATGCAACAATCTATGCAGACTAAATCTAGCACTATAAATAATAAATACACAGATTTTAATGTATATGTTGATATGAATCAATCATTTTTGCTCTTGAACAGGGGAAACAACTCCTGCTTTTTAATGTTTTCTACATATACATGACTATACATAGTATGATATATTACAGACATTGCTACTTTTAAATGATAATTCTGCTTTTAACATTAAAAACTACCACTTATGCAATTATTTAATAGAACAAAGACTTAAAGAGAGATACATTAAACTGTTTCAAATTGACAAAAGACCTCAGATTTCAGAATAAATATAAACTTAGTATATTTAATAGTATGGTTAATATTTCGTCATATGTTTATGACTTGTATGAACATTGTTAGCAATTCTTAATTGGATATAAGAAGATGTGGTATGAGTGCCAATGAGACAACTCTCCATCCAAGTCACAATTTGTAAAAGTGAACCATTATAGGTCAAACTACGGTCTTCAAAACGGAACCTTGGCTCACACCGAACAGCAAGCTATAAAGGGCCCCAAAAATGACTAGTGTAAAACAATTCAAACGTGAAAACCAACGGTCTAATCTATATAAAAATCGAGAAACGAGAAACACTTATGAACCACATCAACAAACGACAACTATTGAACATCAGATTCCTTACTTAGGACATGTGCAAACAAATACAGCGGGTTTAAACGTTTTAATAGGTACAAACCTTCACCCTTATCTGAAACAATAGTGTAACATTACAACATAGA
Source organism: Mytilus californianus (assembly GCF_021869535.1). Classification (NCBI taxonomy): domain Eukaryota; kingdom Metazoa; phylum Mollusca; class Bivalvia; order Mytilida; family Mytilidae; genus Mytilus; species Mytilus californianus. The sequence goes on from NW_026262582.1 coordinate 9,834,416, forward strand.
AAGACACACTTTAAAATATCAATTGAAATGGCTTAACTCAATCAAAGGACATATTAACACAAGTGAACATACACTGAACGAATAAATTCGATCTATGATACAATATAAATACAAAATCAATAAAATAAGGGGTGAATAAATAAAGGCAACAGTAGTATACCACTCTGAGATGTTAAACAATTTAAAAAACAACAACAATAACCTTGAACAAAAAGGCCTTTATTAAAGTCTGGCTGATATAGTATACTATTACTTATGTATTGAGATGTAATTGTGATGTTTATATGTATATTGTATCAGGCTGCACTTCAGATAAAATCAAATCTATACATGTATATTTATACTGGATTTAAACAATATATGGAATTGAAAAGCACATTTTGTATTTTGAATTACACCAAATAGATATAGGAAGATATGGTATGAGTGCCGATGAGACAACTCTCCATCCAAGTTACAATTTGTAAAAGTAAACCATTATAGGTCAAGGTACGGCTTTCAACACGGAGCATTGGCTCACACCGAACAGCAAGCTATAAAGGGCCCCAAAAAATTACTAGTGTAAAACCATTCAAACGGAAAAACCAACGGTCTAATCTATATAAAAACGAATTACGAGAAACATATATGAACTACATAAACAGACGACAACTACTGTAATCAGATTCCTGACTTAGGACAGGTGCAAACATTTGCAGCGGGATTAAACGTTTTAATGGTACCAAACCTTCTCCCTTTTCTGAAACAATAGTATAACAGCACAACATAGAAAAACACACTATAAAATATCAATTGGAAGGCTTAACTCAATCAAAAAACGTAAATTAACACACAATGAACGAATAAATTTGACCTGTGACACCTGAATGCAAAAGTTCAGTTAATAAAAAATTACAAGGGATAAATAATTAAATTCAAAAGTAAATAAACAGGTTTAAACAAAGTTAAAGTATGATATCACTGTAAAATTTCAAACAATTTATAGAAAATTATCACTTTTGAAGAAACCTGCGTCATATTATACACAGGTAAATAAAAATAATTTTGTTGTTAAGTATACTTCTTCTTCCGTTTAGGAATACCAAGAAATTTCTTTAATATCAATAAAACTAATCTAACACTTGGTACATATGGCGTGAATATCAACAATAAAAATATACAATTAGTGCTAGATAAAACTTCCTGTATAGGTCCAAGAACAGCATCTAAGTCTATTCATTGATTTCCAGACATAAAGTTACATGCAAACATTAAAATAGAACAAAGAACCTAAATTATTATTGATTGTCTTTAAGTTTTAGAGGGCAAGCTCTTTTTTATACAATTTTTGAGATGGGCAAGCATTTTTTTTGCAGAATTTAAAAGGATGGGCATCAACGTTTTTAATGAAACAGTATTAAGAATGCACCGGCCCATCCCTCTGATAAATATTTAACGGTCCCTAATTGGGCTTTTTATTCAACGTTTGACTGTGATAAATATTTCAGTATCTTTTTAAAGTTAGCATTAAGCCTGATATATAATTTATAATGTTAAAAATGTTAAAGGAACAATTTGGCAGACTATTTCAGGAAAAACGTGGTTATATTTTTACCTGGAGACTTCGATTTATATTTTCAATCTTCTCGTTTAAAAGATAAAGGCATTTCTAGGACAAACACAACCAACCTGCTCCTTTTTGAAAAGTACTTTTATATTCTCGTTATTTATATTTTCGTCCAAATGTTTTGTCGGAAGCATGTGATGTTGCTTTATGTTGTCTTATAATATTATCTTCTTTGGTTTGGACATACAATGTACTCCTTCTGATTTTGAATCTAGATTACGTATGGCATACACTTATCCGGGAATTACCTTTATGCCGATAATTTACTCTTTCGAAATAATAAGTATCAATAAGCAGTTCCTTCATTTGAGATGGTAAATCATATTGATGAATTGTCATTTTTATGTATAATTTAAAATTTAGTTATCTTTTCATTGATCTATAATACTGAAAAAAATAGAAGCTATCGAGATCTAAAATAATGTCTCCCCTGTATCTCTTACCCCTAAGAAAAAATTAATATAGGAATCAGATCACATTAGCGGTGTTTTCGAAGCCCGATTTCAATTTCAAAATGGGGGAGGGAGGGAAGGGACTGATGATTTTGTAAATACGTACTTTTGTTTAAAATATATGTATCGAATAATTTAAATCAAAGAAATAAAGAATTAACACTAGACATCACTTGTGGATAAGAGAATATTTTGTGCATACGTTTATAACCTAAAAAAAAGGATGAATTAATTAACAAATCTAACACAAGTGATCCAATACCACCTTTCACTCGATGAAATAAACCTTGTCTGGGGCTAGTGATTTTAAATCTTAAAATGGACAACCTCAATTTCAAATACAGTACAACTACACGAACATTATCACAAACCGAATTTAAATATTACTGAATACAGCAGAAACTCACAATTTCTCAAATATTTGTTACTAATATGACTATTATTATTACACCCTGTTCACACGAAACAATAGAATCGGATTTAAAATCTGGTTTGACAACAATATTGGTTTGCGTTGACACAAATTCCAGATTGAATGGCAATGAATCCGGAGTCAAACCACTTGAGGTAGGCAGTTTGACATCCGAATTTCACTAACATTAGATTTGAACCTAAAACAAATATACGTGATGACGCATATGCATATTCTTATTCAGAATATCAGTGCGTATGCTTGCCATTTACTATTTCTTGAGCAAGAAAACTACGTGCATGCGTAAACATTGATTTTACTCGTGGTAGGTGATTTTTACATATTTTTTTTTTCTAAATCTAGGACACGGCAGAAAGAGCTTGACGTGATTTTGAAGCATTCATGCTCATCATTGAGGTACCTTGATTTCTAATTTTTTTCTAATATCTTTCTTTCTTTTTGAGTGACTGTCCTATATAAACTTTGAAATTTTCGAAATACTAAGGATAACCCGAGGAATAGATTTAACCTTGGCTGTATTTAGCAAAACCTTTCAAAATTTAGGGTCCTCAATGCTCCTAAACTTTGTTCTATATTTGGCCTTTTATGATTTTTTATTCGAGAGTCACTGATGAGTCTTTTGTAGTCGAAACGCGCGTCTGGCGTACAAAGCTTTAATCCTGACCACGTGTCCATGATGAGTTTATTGATTTTTACCAAATATAAACTTTTTATATAAATTGGTTCTTTTGACTGCATGTTCGGGTATTCGCAAGACTTTTGAAAACAAGATATTTATCAAAACATATTTTCTTGTCGAATTTTTGAATTGATTTAAGCTACTTCAGGAAATCCTTAAGATTTGAAATGTTTTATCTGACCAAAATAATTGTCAGTATATAAGAGGTCCTAATGAAACTGGTGTGTTACTCTCAAGAACAAAATACGAAATCTTCTGATAATTTGTGTCTCAGAGTTACACTTCACATTGAAATTGGACTTTTAATTTCTCTATAAAACCTCTTCCATAAGTACAGACAGCTTCAATAAGTATGAGAATAATTTAAAGCATCCAGGAAACAAAATATGAAGATATGAAAGATAAAATAAACGCATCCAGATTATAAAGCAAACTGAGTGCTTAACTTTATATCATGATTGGTATGTGCAATTTGCTTTAGACATCCGGTTTGCAGAAATTAGAAATTGCAATAGGAATAGGTCTTTGTACATAAAAGACGGAGACAAAATGATGTACACCCAAGTAATAAATAAAATAGTCAAGCCTTAAAAGGTAAATTCAAATGATAGCTGTATACAATTTTCTATTTACAACTACAATCCAATTGTTGTCAAACCAGATTTTAAATCTGAATGCAAAAGCTCAGTTAATAAAAAATTACAAGGGATAAATAATTAAAGTCAAAAGTTAATAAACAGGTTTAAACAAAGTTAAAGTATGATATCACTGTAAAATTTCAAACAATTTATAGAAAATTATCACTTTTGAAGAAACCTACGTCATATTATACACAGGTAAATAGAAATAATTTTGTTGTTAAGTATACTTCTTCTTCTGTGTGTATAAAATCTTCCGTTTAGGAATACCAAGAAATTTCTTTAATATCAATAAAACTAATCTAACACTTGGTACATATGGCGTGAATATCAACAATAAAAATATACAATTAGTGCTAGATAAAACTTCCTGTACAGGTCCAAGAACAGCATCTAAGTCTATTCATTGATTTCCAGACATAAAGTTACATGCAAACATTAAAATAGAACAAAGAACCTAAATTATTATTGATTGTCTTTAAGTTTTAGAGAGCAAGCTCTTTTTTATACAATTTTTGAGATGGGCAAGCATTTTTTTTTGCAGAATTTGAAAGAATGGGCATCAACGTTTTTAATGAAACAGTATTAAGAATGCACCGGCCCATCCCTCTGATAAATATTTAACGGTCCCTAATTGGGCTTTTTATTCAACGTTTGGCTGTAATAAATATTTCAGTATCTTTTTAAAGTTAGCATTAAGCCTGATATATAATTTATAATGTTAAAAATGTTAAAGGAACAATTTGGCAGACTATTTCAGGAAAAACGTGGTTATATTTTTACCTGGAGACTTCGATTTATACTTTCAATCTTCTCGTTTAAAAGATAAAGGCATTTCTAGGACAGCCACAACCAACCTGCTCCTTTTTGAAAAGTACTTTTATATTCTCGTTATTTATATTTTCGTCCAAATGTTTTGTCGGAAGCATGTGATGTTGCTTTATGTTGTCTTATAATATTATCTTCTTTGGTTTGGACATACAATGTACTCCTTCTGATTTTGAATCTAGATTACGTATGGCATACACTTATCCTGGAATTACCTTTATGCCGATAATTTACTCTTTCGAAATAATAAGTATCAATCAGCAGTTCCTTCATTTGAGATGGTAAATCATATTGATGAATTGTCATTTTTATGTATAATTTAAAATTTAGTTATCTTTTCATTGATCTATAATACTGAAAAAAATAGAAGCTATCGAGATCTAAAATAATGTCTCCCCTGTATCTCTTACCCCTAAGAAAAAATTAATATAGGAATCAGATCACATTAGCGGTGTTTTCGAAGCCCGTATTCAATTTCAAAATGGGGGAGGGAGGGAAGGGATTGATAATTTTGTAAATACGTACTTTTGTTTAAAATATATGTATCGAATAATTTAAATCAAAGAAATAAAGAATTAACACTAGACATCACTTGTGGATAAGAGAATATTTTGTGCATACGTTTATAACCTAAAAAAAAGGACGAATTAATTAACAAATCTAACACAAGTGATCCAATACCACCTTTCACTCGATGAAATAAACCTTGTCTGGGGCTAGTGATTTTAAATCTTATAATGGACAACCTCAATTTCAAATACAGTACAACTACACGAACATTATCACAAACCGAATTTACATATTACTGATTACAGCAGAAACTCACAATTTCTCAAATATTTGTTACTAATATGACTATTATCATTACACCCTGTTCACACGAAACAATAGAATCGGATTTAAAATCTAGTTTGACAACAATATTGGTTTGCGTTGATACAAATTCCAGATTGAATGGCAATGAATCCGGAGTCAAACCACTTGAGGTAGGCAGTTTGACATCCGAATTTCACTAACATTAGATTTGAACCTAAAACAAATATACGTGATGACGCATATGCATATTCTTATCCAGAATATCAGTGCGTATGCTTGCCATTTACTCTTTCTTGAGCAAGAAAACTACGTGCATGCGTAAACATTGATTTTACTCGTGGAAGGTGATTTTTACATTTTTTTTTTTATCTAAATCTAGGACACGGCAGAAAGAGCTTGACGTGATTTTCTTTTTGAGTGACTGTCCTATATAAACTTTGAAATTTTCGAAATACTAAGGATAACCCGAGGAATAGATTTAACCTTGGCTGTATTTAGCAAAACCTTTCGAAATTTAGGGTCCTCAATGCTCCTAAACTTTGTTCTATATTTGGCCTTTTATATTTTTTTATTCGAGAGTCACTGATGAGTCTTTTGTAGTCGAAACGCGCGTCTGGCGTACAAAGCTTTAATCCTGACCACGTGTCCATGATGAGTTTATTGATTTTTACCAAATATAAACTTTTTATATAAATTGGTTCTTTTGACTGCATGTTCGGTTATTCGCAAGACTTTTGAAAACAAGATATTTATCAAAACAAATTTTCTTGTCGAATTTTTGAATTGATTTAAGCTACTTCAGGAAATCCTTAAGATTTGAAATGTTTTATCTGACCAAAATAATTGTCAGTATATAAGAGGTCCTAATGAAGCTGGTGTGTTACTCTCAAGAACAAAATACGAAATCTTCTGATAATTTGTGTCTCAGAGTTACACTTCACATTGAAATTGGACTTTTAATTTCTCTATAAAACCTCTTCCATAAGTACAGACAGCTTCAATAAGTATAAGAATAATTTAAAGCATCCAGGAAACAAAATATGAAGATATGAAAGATAAAATAAACGCATCCAGATTATAAAGCAAACTGAGTGCTGAACTTTATATCTTGATTGGTATGTGCAATTTGCTTTAGACATCCGGTTTGTAGAAATTAGAAATTGCAATAGGAATAGGTCTTTGTGCATAAAATACGGAGAAAAATGATGTACACCCAAGTAATAAATAAAATAGTCAAGCCTTAAAAGGTAATTTCAAATGATAGCTGTATACAATTTTCTATTTACAACTAAAATCCAACAGTGATTTTAATTGACTTGTGCAAGAATCTACACACAATAACATATTTTCAATAAAGACGTTTTATTATCTTCATTACCTATTTTATTAGCAGTCAATTATTTCAAATCAAAAGCAAAAATAAATTCAGCAAAAAATATTTGGTGACTAGTCAGCGGTCTTTGGTTCACGTGTTGCTTTTCTTTTATCAAAGAACGCAACTTGTTTTTTGTTTTGATAAACCGGGTAAAAAAAGTTTAGCAACATATAGCTCATTTAAAAACTTTTAAAATGACAATTTACAAAGTTGAGGAATTTTTTTTTTAATATATTTCTTTGTTAATTAAGAATTGCGTCTTTGTTGTTGTTTTTTTTCCTATGATTGTTTGTTTATTGTTATGTTAAGAAGCATAATTAATGTTTGAATCTGATATTAAAATTATTTGATGCTTAACTTTTTTTCTTAGTATATTTCCTTAAATTGATTGTTTTAATGAAGAAATAGAAAGGATACTTAGTACTGAATATTAATTCGAGATATAAAATCATTACGGGTGAGTGTTTTTTTTTTTTTTTTTTTTTTTTTTTTTTTCTTCATTTTGCTATTTAAAGTCTTAAAGTCTTAGTGAGTCATTCAACATTAACAAAAATTTGCTTCTGAATGGTTTGCCTGTTTGTATGGTAAATTACTAAATTATCGGCAAACTTTATTACGGTAGAACGGGATGGAGTCGTTTACTCACTTTAAAAGTTACTTTTTATCCCCTATTGTTCTCCTTCATATTGGATAGTTATTCCTGTTCCTGATAAAAAAGTGGAAAGACAGACATATATGTATAGATCATCTGAAAGTTAGCAGCGCTAACCTGTTTATGTACGTTAAATTTTTACTTGTATATACTGGTAAAACGGAATCTAACCGATTACTTTTAATACAGATCTGTGTCTGCCTGCTATTAAGCATTCCTGGAATTACGGAAAGAAAGACATAGTCTATGTATTTAGGACCTCCTAAAATCTACGTTGATTTTGAATGATCGTATAATCACGGATTAAAATACTTTGAATAATCCTTTATCGCAAATTTTTATTCCTTTTGAGTAGTTTGCAAAGAATATAAGAAACAATACTGTGTCATTTTGAAAAGAAAGGGGAGATAACTGGAAGCATCACATCTACTAACCACTTTCTCTGCAACAAATACTTAACTTCATAACTGTTATATTTCCTGGATGAGAGTACCTGCATATAAAAAAATGTAGGCTTCATTTTTCAGACCGTTATTCAGGTAAATAAATGATAAACTCTAAACATGATAACATTATGTATGTCACAGTGCCTGTCTAAAATCAGAAGCCTATATATACCGGTGCTGTATATCATAATAGAAAAACAAAGGATATGGGGTATCCAACCAAGACACAAAATCAGTACATGCACAGCAAAACAACACACAAAAAGCAAAGGAACAGCGATTGTATTGCTGCTCTTCATCCCAAAGTCACAGTGAGGCCTTCAACACGGAGAAAAACAACTCTCACCTCACTGCAAGTTTTAGACGACCCCTAGCACCGGCCTCAGTGGAATTCTTTGCAAAAATAGTTTGGACAAACTTTTAAGATGTAACACCACCAAATTGGGTCAGGTAAAAAAAGAACATACTGGAAAGTAGTACATATTTAAACCAAAAGAGTTCCTACGCATAGGTGTAAATCTAAAACTATTATTATGTAGCATATATTTTAGTAATTAAGGTATCAGATGAAAGGCGAAGGATTGGTGATCCTTGCGGAACACATAATTTACTGATAATTTTGAATAATGCAAAAATGTATGGATGAATTGTAAAATTGAGAGCATATCTTGCTTGTTTCTTAGATATGAAGTACCTGGTGTTGACCAGCTATCCTACACACGTCTTGGTGCATTTACAATATATTACACCCTGATCACACGACACAATAGTTTCGGTTTGCGTTCACACAAATTCTGGATTGAATATAAAAATAAGTAGATGAGGTATGATTTCCAATGAGAAACTATCCACCAAAGTTCAAATGAAGTGGATGTAAGCAATTATAGGCAATCGTACGGCCTTCAACAATGAGAAAAACATATACTGTATAGTCAGCTATAAAAGGCCCCGACATAAATAATATGAAACAATTCAATTGAGAAAACTAACGGCCAGATTTATAACAAAACAATTCACGGAAAACAAATATGACCGAAATAAACCAACGACAACCACTGAACTACAGTAACAGGTTCCTGACTGTGGACAGACACATAACGAATGTGGCGGGGTTAAACATGTTTTTTAAGCGCTCAACCCTCCCATAACCTGGGACAGTGGTGAAACAGCACAATATAAGAACAAACTATAAATTATATTAAAAAGGCTTAACTTATCTGATCGATACAAAGAAGAACAATCAAACAAAAACACAGACTGGACGTGGCAGGGTATTTATCCATCCCTCATCCCTAAAAACAAAAATGATACTAATTACAAAACTGAGAGTACTCGCAGTTACTGACAGCTAGTTCAAAAGCCAATAACAACTAATAAAAAATCATGTATCTTAGACTAAAATATCAACCAGTACACATCCGAAATCCACTGGATTTAGTATAAATACGTCATTAACAGTCAGAGAAAAACCCGACCTTGTGCAATGCCAAAATAAAGCTATTGACAGATTGTAGTACCGTTAAAGTGCATATGTGTTAATAAAACTATTTAGTATGATTTTAATTTACTAATAACAAAATCAATATTTATACCGATAAAACAATATTCAAAGATCTAATTACAGTGTTGAATTGGTAACCTCTTAGTGTAAGTTTATTTAAAGGATTGATAAGTTTACCCGGATCGTATATAAATTTCCGGCTCCGGTAAACGACATCACCGTAAAATTTATGATTTGCTATTCCGTTTGAAATAAGATTTTTACAGGTACAGCCAAACTTGCAAACCAAATCTTTGTATCTATGGAAGAATTTAGTAAAGGTTTTAAGTCATTTCTTGTAACGAAATCCCTGACTTAATAATTTACCAGTAATACATAGATTACGCCCATTGAAATCCAAAACGTCACTACAGACACGCGCATAACGAACGAGCTGGACATATAAACACCGTAAGATGGTGCTAGAGGAACATCACCGTCCAAAAATGGAAAATTAACAATAGGGAAGAAAAATCATCCCTTTTATCGGAAATTTTTGTGTAGAGTTTCTGGTGTAAAACTGAAATGTCTTAATCTAAATGAATGCCAATGAATCCGGAGTCAAACCACAAGAGGTATGTAGTTTGATATCTGAATTCAACTAACAATAGATTTGAGCCTAGAATAAATATACGTGATGACGCAAATGCATATTCTTATCCAGAATATCAGTGCGTTTGCTTTCCATTTAATATTTCTTGAGCATGAAAACCATGTGGATATATAAATATCAATTTCACCCGCGGAATGAAAATTTTCACATTTCTTATTTAAAGTCAGGACACGGCAGTAAGAACTTGACACGTGACTTTGAAGCATGGTCATCATTGAGGTATTCTGACCTTTTGTTGTTTCTCTTTTCTTTTTCTTTTTTTGAGTGACTGTCCTATAATAAAGTTTGAAATTTTCGAAATATTAGGGATGTTCTACCCAAGGTATACATGTATATTACCTTAGCTATATTTAGCAAAACCTTTCTGAATTTTGGGTCCTATGCACTTCAACTTCGTAATCTATTTGGCCTTTTTAACTTTATTTAATGGAGCGTCACTGAAGAGTCTTTAAAGACTAAACGAGCGTCTTGCGAACACAATTTCAATCATGTTAATTATAAAGAGTTTATTGACTTTTAACAAATATATTTCTTAATTTGAATTGGTTCTTTCGAGAGCATGTTCAGGTATTCATAAACTTCTGAAAACAAGATATTCTTCAAAACTAACTTTTTATCCTGTAAAATATTTGGATTTAAGGAACTTCAGGAAATCCTTAAAATTTGAGATGTTTTATGAGATCAAAATAATTGTCAATATTTAAGAAGTCATAATAAAGCTGGTGTGTTACTCTCAAGAACGAAATACGAAACTTTCATATAAGTTACACGCCTTAGAGTTACACTTCACATGAATGGACTTTCAATTTCTCTATATTACCTCTACCATGGGTACAGACAGCTTAATAATGAGTATGAGAATAATTGAAGGCACCCAGGAAACAAAAATGAGGAAAGGAACGAAAAATAAATGCATCCAAATTATAAAGAAAACTGAGTGCTGAAATTTATATTGTGATTAGTATGTGCAATCTGCATTATACATCCTATTTGCAGAAACTTGGAATTGCAATAGGATTAGACCTGTGTATACTAAATACGAAGAAAAAATGATGCACACTCCCAAGTAATCAATAAAATAGCCTTAAAAGGTAAATTTGAAAGATAGTTGTATACGCTTTTCTTAAACTAAAATCCAACAACATTTTTTTTGGTGATCAGTCAGCGGTCTCGGGTTACGTGTTGCTTTTCTTTTTTTTTTTAAGAAAGCAACTTCTTTTGTGAAAGTGTTTTTCTCACTGTATTGTGTACCTCTTATCGGTTCCATACACTCAATGCAGGAAATGCAAGTTCAGTAAAACAGTAATTCGTGAAAAATTGATGATAACAGTTATATTTCGTAACCTTCTTAAATAATTATTCCATATTTCATTTTTCTTCATATTTGTAACAAAAAATAGTCATGAAATGTTTGAATATTGCATTTAGTTATGATATGTTTTTGAAAACTTCCTATTAAAATAAGAAAATTATTGATAACTTGTTTGTCTCTAAAACTTGGAACTTATAAATTGCTTTCCCCTCTCAAACAACTTTTCTATTGAATGATACAAGTAATTGTTCACTTTCTTATGATACATATTCTTTAGAAAGCATACATAAATAAACTCAGTGTATGTAGCATGTTACAACTGATTGATTTTGAACTTTTATTTTTTGGATATTAATAACACTATGAATTTAAATTTCAACTGAATTAATTAATAATAAGAATGAATCTTAAATAGAAAGATTTTACTCCGATTCACAAAGAACTTTGCACCAGTAATGTCCGTCCGTTCCGTCCCTCTTCATTTCTAGCGAGTAGCTATAGTATCATTGAACTTAGCTACATATATATACAGGTTAATGAAACTCGGAACGCAGTTTCATTATGAGTTACGGGTGTGTCATGTACCAAATTCTGGTCACTTTGACCTTGATTTTGACATTTGACCCCTATTAAACATGCTAAAGTACATGTATATCCTTGTCCAATTCATGTCCAACTCATAACTTTTGTACCATAAAAGTTATATTAGCCATATTTGGTATGCAGTGGCAGCATGGGTTGGTTGGTTGGTTTGTTTGTTTTTGTTTTGTTTTTTTGTTTTTTTTTTGGGGGGGGGGGGGGGGGGGGGCGTCATATACATTTACCAAAGGCAGGCCAACCCTACCTTGACTTTGACTCCTATGATAGTAAAAATTGTAAAACCTTGTTCTCAGTGTTCTCCCCAGGCCCTAATAATTCTTGAAAATGATCCTTTTTGTCTTAGCGGTCCTATCTTTTTTAGCCGATGGTGCTGTAATTTTCAGTCAACAAATAGTATATCGGTAAAATTTTATCCGAATTGTTAAATCTTATTCGTGTGGTATAAAATTCAAGGTGATTGTTTAAAACACGTGCCGATTAACCTGATGAGGTAGATATCCTTAGTCTTTTTAAGATGTAAGTTTGTAACTTAGAACATTTAACAAATATTCAGCGTGTTTGTCATGAACAAAGAAAGGTGGTTCATAAACACGAACATAAAAACGTGCATATCCATATTAGCATTCTATAAAATATTTTGTGATAAATATGCATCGTAATGATTGACGTTTCACCTACCACCTTTTCCTAAATTCCCATGATAGATGCATTTGCTTTTTTCAATTATTCAATGGAGACATGCATCTTCTCAGACATTGAATCTTTAAAAAAGGATACATATTTTAAAGTCATTTAAAATGTGGTAATCGACTTCTGAAAAAAATAATGGTATAGTGCACGTGGTTGAGAAAAATGTGTATGATAGTTGAAAACCGTGAAGTACAAATAAAAAGATTTTTTATAAGCTGTGAAAAAAATTAAACCTACTCTCCCACAATTTTCATCAAAATACTGTTGCCTTGGTTTTCGATTAACTGCCCACAGCGCTCACAGTGCTTTGATTTCGATACATCAACCCTTTAGTATTACTCTGTGTTCTTTGTTATTCTATCAGTCAATGGGTATAAACTACATATACGTAACTAAATAAAAAAAAAAAAAAACTCAAAAAATGATAAAACTTTCCATGTAATATCTCAATGCTAAGCAAGACAAACCTTTAGAGTTACTCTTCTTTTTTTAACCAGAACTACTGACTTAGTTCTTAACCTGCATGAAAAACAAGCACGGAATATACATGTACTTGAGGTGTGTTGGTACCAAATAGATGACTAAAATTTGTTTACAGAACGTGACATGCCTTAAGACTTATCTAACCTTCAAAGTCACGTTAAAGGAAATTCCTGTACGAACATATATAATGAAGAACCTAAGATGTTGTTATCATTATATACATGTATAGAACTACGAAACAAAATTGTCATTTATCGTAGATTTATTCACAATCCATACTGCATTATGGTAAGTTTAGATCTTTAAGATAATCCGAATCTTTTTTTTTCAGATACTCTCTACACGTAAATGTATTTAAGGATGTTTGCTACTCTGTTTCAAAATAACAAGCTTTTTAAAAGACTGTTCTAAAATGATAGTATATAAATAAAGGAACTGAAAAAGCTGAAAAAAATGAAGGGTCCGTGTGCTTGTTTTCGAGATATAAGCCATTGAAAATTTGGCGGGAAATGATTCTCTCTAGACTTTTCATACTTTTAACATTGGACGCTTTTTTGTTTCAAAAACTATGAAAAATAACAAGGATTTTATAAGATTTTCAAATATGGCTTTTTAAACTATATGTAATGAAATTATGAAAAGAAAAGTAGGGGATTGTGGGCAAAATTTTTGAATGGTATACATGGATAAAACCAGAGGATTCCGAAAATCTGGCAAAAATTCAAAAACAAGAGGAGCAAACATCCTTAAAAAAGCAAAGTTTTGCCGGGTTGACTTGTATCTCCTTGGTGCCATATTTGATGATATTTACCACCTTTTTTAAAGCCTTCTTCCACCTTTTCTTTTCTCTTTCCTATTCGACTGAAGCGTGATATCATTTTGAAGTCAGTCAATGCCAATATAACAAATCAGTTAAAGAAGTAAGATGCATGTACATGTTTATTTTAGAAAAATACTTTCTTAACCTTCCTAAATATTGCATGTTTTGAATCACACATTTTTTTGTTTTCCTCTTGCTAAATACCATAACTTTAGCTTTCTTAACATTTACTTTTAATGTCGACGTTTCGTAATAAAACTGGAAAATATTTAAGGAATTTTATAAACCTTTTTTTGCTTTTGAAAAAAAAAATACATCATTAGCATATAGTACTGTGAAATGTTTAATACACATAAGAAGTTTTTTTTTCAAATTTTTGCTTCAAAATTGCTAATGGGAGAACCTTCTAAATTTCTAAACTATTGTTTCAGATCGTTTCGGAAAATTGAAAAGAGAAAAGGTGACAAATTCTCTCCTTTAGTTAGTTATCTTATAATAATCAGTCATGGAGAAATCTGATAGTTCATTATTGTATTGTTCACAAGTTTGAATACATTGATACATATAAAAAAAATGAGGGTGTTTAATTTGCACTTTATAGACTGTTGCATATTTAAGTGCCAATCTGCCTCAGAATCAGGCAGTGGTGAAAACATGACAAACAAAAACCAACCAGGATTTACGTTAATTTACGTTCAAAATGTATAATGGTGCATGGATATAACATTCGTTTCCTTTTCCGACCTGTTCTGGTATTTCATGATATGATGATATTAAAATGCACTAGAAATTAACAGTTAAGCTAGGGGAGCTAACTCCGTAATTTGTTATCAGTCTAACCAAAAGTTATCTAGTGATTTCTCGAATTACCAGACATGCAGAAACGAAAGACCTAACATTTCTAACTCAGGATGAGGGTAACTTGAAAATAGGATAGTTAGATCGGAGGATTTTTTTTTCTGCCATACTTTGATATTCTTCTAAATTGCCTGATTCGTACAAAGGCTGGTACTTAATACCGTTATTACAGAGACGATTTCAGTTCTCTTCCTGTAATGATCTGTTGTTTTGTTGTATCTTCTTTTATGTAGATTTTGTTGGTCCTCTAGTAAGAATAAAATGATAGTGGTGTTGATGTCTAATAAAAGTTTAGTCTCACCTTTCATACTGTTCCTGTGCCTGTACCATGCTCTAAACCGTGTCTGTGGTTTGTTTACTTCGTATCGAAATGTTTTGTCTAATTCTATTTTGCTATTTAACAAAAAATTGTGTTGATGGTAGATCTTTAATATAATTATAAGAAGATGTGGTATGATTGTCAATGAGACAACTCTCCACCAGAGACCTAATGACATAGAAGTTAAGAATTATAGGTCACCGTACGGACTTCAACAATGAGCAAAATAAAACACAAATAATTAAAAAAAAAAAAACATCAAAGAGCTATTTAATCTATTCACCTCTTAATGGACTCCTGACAATTAAGATACCGATCATTAATCTTTTAAGGGGTCAAGCTTTTTGAAATCAATGGAAATTTTTGGTCTTCAATGCTCTTGAACTTCGTCCTTGATTTGGTCTTTTACCTTTTTGGATTCGAGCGTCACTCATGTAGACGAAAATATAGCCCGGTATCGTTAATGAATTCTAAATGTTTGCTTGTGTCTATCTCATTAATAAGTTTATAAAAAAATCTTGTTCATTCAATTTACATGTAAAGGGAAAATAGTTTACCCGAGAGAGAAAACCCCTACTCCTTTAAATAATGATATAGGAGGGTGTGAATTGGGGTTTAAGCTGGGGTCACACATTCACGATTTTTACTGCCGACCTTGATAGGACCATTCCCGATTAAAATTTGTCAAAAGTCTGACCGAGATCCTGTGAATCGTGGCTGGAAATTCAAACTTTTATTTAAATTTGTAAAAAAAAACTTATTCAATCACGACAACAATCAGATATTGTTCAGGAAGCGTCCAAATTCTGCCGTTTCCATCCGAATTGATCCCGATTTTTCCGTTCTCAATCTGATTCTAATCCGAATGTATCTTTCAAATGGTAAAAAACGACCGAATCTGTCCCGACAGCATCTCGATTCTGCCGAATGCGAACCGACAGACATCAGACAGTGACCAGACAGTGAACCGACGCTGTCGGAACATATCCGTTAGAAAACTGTCGCCATATTCGGGATGATCAGGTACTGTCGGAACGCAATCCTATCACAGTCTGCTGTGCCGCATTGCAAACGGCTTTGTCTGGACTCAGCCGTATCGTTTTCTGTAATTGTCGGGACTCTGACGTGGGTATTATTGCTGAATTTCGCATTAATAACGGGACTGTTCCGGAACGATTTCGGTAAAGACGGTTCGCAATCGGAATACAATCTGGACTCAATCGGCAAAAAAACAGCAATGACTAATTTCTCCATATTATGCCTGTTCCACAGCACACCGTCCAGAAAACACAGAAAAATGTTACGATTTTGATCCGATACAGCAGAATCTGTCAAGACATAGTCACGATTGTAATCCGACAAGACAAAATCGGCTGAGTTTCCCCGAATGTTACGGGACGCACCTAACTGTCGGGGGTGTTTGTCCGACCTGTCTGATCCGTAGGAATCTGTTACGAACGTATACTACAGCGTTCAGACAATAATAGGACATTCCAGATCATTGAGGATAGTAATCCGACTTATTCACTTTTCGAGTCTTAGCGCTGACCGATCTCAAACGGAAGCCATAATCGGCACTTTGTGAACACCGCATTACAGAATGTAGAATAATGGGCAAAACATATAAAGAATAGAGAATAAGGAGGTGCTAAATTATAAAGAATAGAGAATAATGGGCAAAACGTAGAAAGAATAGAGAACAATGGCCTAAAAAATTAAAGAATACAGAAATGAAGGACCCCTATCCAGACCCTCATATAGGTTAATGCCTTAGATGTAGATACACTTTATAGACAAGTTCCAATTGTTGGATACTAATACTGTATTGCTCTTTGATGTTTTTTTTTTTTAATTATTTGTGTTTTTTATTGCTGAAAGCAACACAACACTTACATGCAAAATATCGAATTAAAAATGGCCAAATTTGTTTGCGATTTACGCAGAGGAAATAGGTGTTCCAAAATTCTGAGCTGATATGCATAAAACTACTTAAGTTACGATTTATTCCGAACGGACGGATTTTTCTACATGTCCTACGATAAATTAGTACTACGATTGGATATCTTAACTTAAGTGGTGTTATGCCCTTTACATAGATCCAATACATGAGGACACATTTCGTCCCTGATAGACTTGCAATGTAAACTATATACATACAAATAGAATAAGTTACCGTGAAAAACAAATTTTAATTTGAAGGAAAAAATACTATGAACTTATTTACTTTTGATTTTAGATGAAAAATACTCTATTTTTGTTGGCTGTTTTATGTTTTATACATGAAGCCGTAGGTAAGTTTGATAACTTTTACAAGCAATTATCAATAATAAATAAATTATGGTAAGCTAGATACGCTACCACTATTCAATGAACCAATTTTACAAACAGACCCATCAAACATGTAGGACTGCTGATTCAGGAGACTTGTCGACGGATAAGAACCTAGTCTGGCATTCGATATACTTGCTTTACAAAATCACAGATTGATACAAGACTGCAAATTTAGGATTTAAATTGGTTTTAAATTTGAGTTACCAATGAGATGTGGATAAGTGACTTTTATACTGCATTATCTTTTGTTTTCATTGTGTCGTTGGGTTACTGTCTCATTAAAAAAAATATCCCAAACTGAGGAGAATGTACGGTTTTGAAACAAATTGTTTCTGAAATCAAATGCACTTCAAACTTTCCCTGATTTTCAGAATAAAATGTCATTTAATTATCAAAACATTACATTTTGTTTTGTTTACAGTGAAAAAAAAATCACAGTAAATTCAGTTAAATGACCTATGGCTACTGAACTTACCTCACGAACGCTTAGAAATAATATAGAGCACAACACTCGCTCCAAAAGATATTCACACATGATTTGTGTCTTAACTATTCACACACAAAACCTTACTCTGAGAAACGTTTGTGCCTCATTTTTAAATAGCAAAAATGTTTCTGGAATTTTACTTGAGAACCGGTCTACCTTCCATGGCATTATATTATTCTCCATTTCTTTGTCTTAAAAACATGTTTATCTTTAGCATAACGTTGGTACCTTTATTGTGATTGGTTAATTTGCCATGTTCAGACTTGGGGAATTGAACAACTTTGTACTTGCATATTGAAGATATTAGAACATGTTCCTGGCAACAGAATATGTATGCTTGGAAACATAAGTAACTCGATGATTTTATTTTGATAGGGATCAAAAGATTTTTATTTGACAGCTGTAAAGAGGGAGGACATCGTTGGGTCAAATGCTACGGATGTTTCTGTAAACATGAACAACATTTAGGTATGTAAACGACATAAACATATACACATAAGGAGATGTGACATGTATGACTGCTCAATTCGCACTTTCAGAATCTAATGCATTCTGGGTAATATTTTCAAAAGTGTACACCAAAACGTCGTGATTGGTAAAAAATGTCCTAAGCAATGAAAATTTAACCGATAGCTTGACGTTATTTTCATTTTGGGGTACGAACAATAAAATTACCCACAGTCCTTTAGATTCTGAGACGTTCAATTAAAAGACCATTCATTGGTCAAGGATGTGAACAATCACAAGTCATTTCATGGCCTTCAACAATGGACCAAGTTCATATCGTATATTTATAGTAAGCTATACGAATTCCAGAGATGCATGTAACAGTTTCAAAGCCACTACACCAAATGCGAATTTAAAGAAATAAATGTCTTTTCGGCGATTCTCGAGAACAATTGAAAAATCAAAAGCCTATTATCAAAGAGATGTGAATCAAATTAGAATCAATTCAAAAAAATAAACCAACTGTCTAACATGTTCATATAGTAAAGCTGCAGCAACAAGAACAAATATCCCTGTTTACATTTCAATGAGAAGTGCTTTATAGGGAAAATCTGAGATACAGTTTGGATCAGTTCTAACGTCTCTTAAAATATATCAGAAACTGTAAGGAGAACTGTTCTAGAACAGTCTGTATAAAAGTTCTCCTGACACCTGTAGAACAGTTTCTGACAGAAGTGGTTCAATAATAGAGCCGTTCATGGACAGTTCTAACCTAGAACAGATTGGGACAGATCTTCCGTTCTAGAACAGTCTGTAGAATAGTTCTCTTAACACCAACAACAACACTTTTTATTTATTTGTCAATCAAGAAGCCCCGAGGAGCAGAACAAGTTTCAATTAAAGTGTACAAATAATTGTGGTGATTTTTTTGATTGAACTATTAAAATACATGACAATAAAATTAAAACTATATATTCTAACACCTGTAAAACAGATTCAGACAGACGTGGTTTACCCCTAGAACAGTTCTAACCTAAAACAGATTCGGACAGATTTTCCGTTCTAGAACCGTCTGTAGAATAGTTCTTTTAACACCTGTAGAACAGTTTAAGACAGACCCCTAGAACCGTTTATAGATAGTTCTAACCTAGAACAGATTCTGACGGATCTACCGTACGACTGTTTTAGACAATTGATTTTGACAGTTGTATACCATAAAACAGTTCTATGGTAGAACTGATCCCAACTGTAGTAAAGCTTCAGTCACACCAAATAAGTTCTCAGAACGTCCGAACCAGTCCTAAAAAGACGTAAAACGGGTTGTTGTCCGACTAGAACGATAGCTTTGGCCGAACAATGTATATAACGCGACCCTGGGTAGTTCTTAAACAGTTTAAGATACGTCCATCTCGTCTTAAACCCGTCTGCAGTCCGTTTATATCCAGTTCAGACCGGGTAAAATTGCCGGTTCATCTCACAGCCGGGGACACCGTTTCCGTCTGTAGTCTGTTTAAACCGGTTTGCAACTAGTTATTCTTTGTTCCTTATACGTCGAAAACCGTTGTAACTAGTTCCTAACTCAATCACCTCGTTTACAGACAATTTAATTTGTTCTGACAACGTACTCATCTCGTCCCTAGTGCTTTCAGAACGTAAATGCAACCAATTTCTGGCCTGCTGGCTACAAAACCAGCATGTGCATGCCGGTTCTCATTCTTGTTCGCCACTTTTTATATATGTTTCAGTTGTGCTGGTTATTTTATAACTTGTGGTTTTAAATGATGACACAGCATAAGATGACATGCGGCGATGCTTGATGATTGTCTGATATTCCGTTTAATGCCTATAATGCTATGGTGATATTCGTCTTCATTATTATAAGCTGAAGTGCTGCATGAAAATACATATGTTAATTTGATAAAAAATTATGTGAATTTCGTTTCCCCTCTATACAAACTAGAAATGAATCACCACGCTCACTGAAGAAATTCCTACCCACCCCAAGATCAAGGTTATCTATGTTTCTGTGCATATAACTAACCAAATGATTAACCAGTGCCAAAACGGCCTCTTTTTATACCAAACCTTGTCTAATTTTACTTCAGACGGGTTTGTAAGAACGCAAGAAACAAAGACTCACTAAGGACGTTAAGAGGTCGATTTGGTTTTGTGTGTGAACGGGATAATGTGCTACAAACGGACTCGGTCTATGTGCACACGTACATACAATTTACGACCAACCACACCACGTCATACCACGTCCCTAGTACGTTCGAAGTACGGCAATTCCGTGCATATTACATCCAACTTGATTTCAGTACGTCGCCACTACGTCTAATGGCAAGACGGGGTGGTCGCCCGGAAATTATGAGCAGTCTCTGGAGCATCACACCCGTCCATGAAGTTCGTAAACAGACAGTTAAAAGTTGCTACTACGGTCATTCCGTTTTCGTACAGTTTAAGTCTGTTCGACTACATATTTCAGAACGTAATGAGAACGAGTGGTGTAACTGATAGGGATATAACCCGGAGGACAATGCAAAAAAAAGTAAAACTCGTAGACTATCTGACGTTAAAACCGGCGATTCTTATGAAAATGTCAAGACAAGACACGTGATGATAAACTATGTCAAATACAATTTTATGAAAAAAAAAAAAAAAAAATACCGAGAAAAATTACTAGTCAAAATTTTTATTTTTGAGTAATTTGTCACGATTTACTTGAAATTAAAAGTGTTTTCAATTATTGTTTATTTCATTTCTTTAGAGTGTTTAGATTGCACTAGATGTAAAGGTCTGAGCTGTAAAGGTGAGTACTTTTATGTCATATTTGCTCCTTATCATAGTTTTACACACAATCTGATTAAAATGTAGACTGGTGCGTCTACTTTCTGTTTTGAAGAGCTTTCGAGATTCCCTGGCTTCGTCAGATTAATACTCACCTTCAAAAATTTGAAGGCTGAAATTTCATTGGCTGATGTAATAATTACCAGAAAGTAAAACGGAGTGTTGTTAAATCCTTGTCAGCAAAGCTTTGACACAGGATCTGCATTTTAATCAGATTGTCATACACATAGTCTATATTGCGCGAGTCTGGTTCTACAAAACAGACAGTAGGTGTAATGACAGAATCTGGTAACCTGACTAAATACACGTAGAACTGGCTTCATTCCGGTTCTGGAATTTGATCCTGAAAAAAATACAGCTTCGGATTTTGTTTACATTGTAAAGAAGAAAAAAAATGGTATGATATTATGAGCACTAACATTGAATGTGAAGCAGAAGGTATAAACTCATAGGCTCTGCATGGTATCTGAAATATTTTAGCTTTGTGCCTTAATATAACACAATCACTAAGTCTTTTCTCTGATTAAAATTATACATTACTATGATAAAATTAAGGTACTCAACTCGAATGTTTTAAGAAATGACGCTTGGTCGAAAACTTCCGTTATATTTCGATTCCGCGGTTGTTTATCCCACTGAAACTTGTAAACTCGTAAATTTATTTTAAAGTATTTACAAAATGGTGTATAACACGCATATTTCTGTTGTCGGAACCATTCGCGGATCGATATATAACGGAGTATAATTTCTCGAAAATGCGAGTTGGGTACCTTGTGTTATATGAAGTTATATAGATAATTATTTTTTCCAGACAAGATATTAAAGAAAAATAGTTATTCTAAATCATAAGTAGTTTTTTACTTTACGTTTTAGATCAAACAGATGCGCCAAAGACTCATGCACCTCACATAACTCATGCACCGCATGCAACTCATGCACCCCATAAAACTCATGCACCAGTTGTTACCCATGCACCATTTACTACAAAGTCAACACATACCAGTGTATGTGACATCGTTGCTATTTTTGATGCCGTTGCAAGAAATCAATTTGTCCATAACTCACGAGCTGCACAATGTCCTAACGATGATGGTCACCATGATAATGATGCCTTAGTTATGACACTGTGCAACGCCCCTGTCAGTTCTGAATGGGTTGAAGGCGAACAGGTAATTCGTAATTGACTGTATAATACAAACAATTAATGATCACGTGATCACGTAAAATACCTGTATGTTAAGAACTTCTTAAAATTATCATTCAAGGATTTGGACTTCATTAAATTGACAAATCACGTTACTTTATTTATTTGGAAATAAAATAACCAAAGAATGAAATCTTCCATTTTACTTTATTTTTTTAAGCTAATAGTTCAAGATAGAGGCGAAAGATACCAATAGGATATTTAAACTCATCAATTGAAAACAATCTGACAGTGCCTTGGCAAAAAAAGAAAAACGACGAAAAGACAAACAAAAGTACACAAAACACAACATAGAAAACTAAAGACTAAGCAACTAGAACCCCAACAAAATCGAGGGGCGATCTCAGATTCTCTGGAAGATTACACAGATTCTGCTTCACTTGTGGCACCCGTCGTGTTGCTCGTGTAAATACAAACCCAGTGATAACTCTATTTCGGTAGGTCACATTCGAGGAAAAGAGGACGGTATTGTGGTTACGACTATTGGAACATATCCGTCGTTATCTGTGAAATAGATACTCCATACGTGTATTGGGTTTTATTCGATAGTTTCCATACATCTAGTGATTTTTAAATGGCATTAATAACTTACTTTTACAGGTACTTTTAAGGAATGGCACGTGTTCAGAATTAGCTAAACCGTACACTCCAGTATTTTATCATCCGCGGAAAAATGTAAGACATGCAGGCATACTTATATCATGTGATGGAAATGAAATAAGGGTAAGTATTGTACTAGATTTTCCCTTTTCATTCCACACATATAATCTCTTTCTTATATAAGCAAAGAAATTGATTTCGATTAATATTGGCTACCCATAAGTTTTATTTTAAAGATCGTTCATATCTTGAGAAAACGATTAATACATATTTTTGATAAAATGATAAATATTACAATATAAAAATTAGAAGATGTGGTATAATTTCAAATGCGACAACTCTCCACCAGAGACCAGTATGTATTTAAATATGTGGAATACTACAACGCTAATGAGGAATACTTTAAATTCATTTATTAATAGTTTGATCGTTAGTGTTTTAATGCCATTTTCAGCACTGTTTGCTATTTCTTGTCGGCAAGTTTTTTTTGTTGGCGGAAGCCAAAGTGTTTGGAGAGAATCATATACCTTCGGTAGAAAAACTTGCAATCCTAGTCAATTAAGATTAAGAGTCGAACGCACCCGCATGAGGGCTCGAACTCACAACCTCAGTGTTGACAAAGTGGTACAGCAGTTGAACTACTTAGACCACTCGGTCACCGATGCCTACCAATTTATTCATTGAAGCATTGCGATAATTGTCTTCTTTCATTCAGTCAGTCAAACAACTTTACTCAAAATACACACAGTGCATTATAAAATTGAGAATGGAAACGGGGAATGTGTCAAAAAGACAACAACCCGACCAAAGAGCAGAAAACAGCCCAAGGCCACAATGGGTCTGCAACACAGCGAAAAAATCCCGCACCCGGAGGCGGGCTCCAGCTGGCCCCTAAATCAAAATGTGTGCTAGTTCAGCGAAAATGGACGTCATATTAAACTCCAAAACATATATATGAACCAAAATTGAAAAAAAAACATACAAGACTAACAAAGTCCAGAGGTTCCTGACTTGGGACAGGCGCATAAATGCGGCGGGATTAACATGTTAGCCTTTTAATCAACATTTTACTATTTTTAGGTCCATAGTCAATGTTTTATTTTATTTTATCTTTCTAATTTTGTTTTATAGGTTTTCCATCAAGAATGCGATACTACTCCAGAAGTTTTGCATGTGGAATCAGCACCACTCGATAAAATATATGTATTAACATGGGCTTGAATAAAGACAAATTCGAAAGTGTAATTTTTCATTATTTAAGAACTCGAAAAATAGCTAGGTATAAAGCATGGGAGATTTGGGAGTAGTCAACGAGAAACCAAATAAAACTTGCCCTTCGTTAAACGGTCTTCAACAACAGACAGCAAACCTAGAGTCTACGTGCAATGTTCATGCTCTTAATTGTCCTGAATCTAAATCAGATGTGAACTGAATTTGTAAAACACAAAAATCAAAGAAAATCATATTTTAATAAATACATAGTGTTTACAATTTTTTAAATCTTTTTAAAATTTTTTATCGTTATTTTCGGGTCAAGTGCTTTTCCCATATTCTGTTTTGTCTCTCCTGCAACGAAATTCATGGAGAAACAAAGCCCTTCATTAGATGTTTGCCCAATGATATACATGTATATATATAATTATATGTAGAATCTTGTTACATGTAGTCCACATATCGTTATTAAAATTAGACCAAACCCTCCATTAATTCAGATTACTATATTGCCAGGAAACACGTCTGTTGATACCGAATGTCATGACAACTTTGTTATGATATTTGTAAATTTTGTGTCGCTAACACATATTTGAAAGTTTCTGTTGAATGATATATCACATTGTTTTACTCCTGACGATTTATAGCTTAATTGACATACTGTACATTCATTATTATTCTTTGGATACCAATTTTCGTGGCTGTCGTGGATACAAGTGAACCACAGATTTAAATGTCAGCGAATTAAAAATTGTCCATAAGTATGTATGCAGACTTTGGCCAAAGACAAGATATCAAATATACATGCGCATGCAAGTTTTCCCAAATCCACGTAAAATTGGTACCCACGAAAATAAATGAATCCACAGTATTGTATAAGACGCCTGGCAATTGTTGAAGACTGTAGACAATTTGTTTTGTTTGGTTACTCCCTTATTGACGTTTATGCAAACTCTCAAATTATTCAATTAACTAAACGTATTAGAATTAAAACAACACCGGCAGCGTAATAAATAAGTACGAACAGACCGGAAATAGTACACGAAGGGCACAAGCAAAGGAACGAATCAGTAAATAGGAATTTCATATACGAACATTTATATACAGTGGTATCTGTTTAATTTCGTCACAGCTTTTAGACCTCAGACGTTTTAGAGCTTTGAATATTTTATAGAAATATGTTAGTTTTTGTAAACGGAATGCCTTAAACTGGATGCCTTTTGATGGTAAAAAAAAGTAAACCACTTTTAAATCATTTTGACGGATCTGACCTAACGATTAAAAATGAACTTGTACCAAATGTATACTACAAAACGTGATAGCGTCAGTCTTATCTAACACTGATGGTCACGTTCTTAGCCAACTTGGTCCATTAAACAGTCGTCAAACTTTGTGATTTAACACAGTTACTGTAATATATCAACTGGATCTAATTTATTCACAGTTACAGTAGGTATTTCTAATCCACTCTGCATTACAACATGAAAAGAAAAAAAAAAAGAGAAAAATCGTCGAGAAATGAAGAAGAAAAAAAGAAAACTAAACTTAATAGTTGTACTGTTACACCACTGTCCCAGGTTAGGGGGACGGTTGGGGTCCCGCTAACATGTTTAACCCCGCCACATTCTGTATGTATGTGCCTGTCCCAAGTCAGAAGCCTGTAATTCAGTGGTTGTCGTTTGTTTATGTGTTTCATATTTGTTTTTCGTTCATTTTTTGTACATAAATTAGGCCGTTAGTTTTCTCGTTTGAATTGTTTTACATTGTCATTTCGGGGCCTTTTATAGCTGACTGTGCGGTATGGGCTTTGCTCATTGTTGAAGGCCGTACGGTGACCTATAGTTGTTAATCTCTGTGTCATTTGGTCTCTTGTGGAGAGTTGTCTCATTGGCAATCATACCACATCTTCTCTTTTATATTAACAAAGCAAAACAAAAATATCAAAACATACCAAATAAAAAACAAAAGCATTATAATAAAACAACATATATAGATATAAGAAGATGTGGTATGAGTGACAATGAGACAACTCTCCATCCAAGTCAAAATTTATAAAAGTAAACCATTATAGGTCACAGTACATATATGCATGCACACAAATAACGACAAACAGATAGGAAAACCAACCAACGGATTTATCTTTTACACTCAGGCAGTTAGTATTCTCGATTGAATTGTTTTACATTTATCATATCGGGGCCTCTTATAGCTTAATATGCGGTATGGGTTTTTCTCATTGCTGAAGGCCGTACGGTGATATATAGTTGCTAACTTCTACGTCATTTGGTCTCTGGTTGAGAGTTGTCTCATTGGCAATCATACCACATCTTCTTATCTTTTTTACAGGATGGAATCAAGTAAATGAAGAAAAACTTGGTATAAAACCTTTAAGTTAATTGGAGACATAAAGAGTTAAAGCATGTAAAACTAGCGTCGTTAAAAATTAATATAGAAATGAAAGTTGCAATAGTTGCAAGTTATCATCGAAACGCAAACTAAAAAACGGACAAAATATGGGTGTTAACATCTATGTCGTGTTCAGCTTTAGCTAAACTCGATGTAGTGTCCCCTACGCGTAAACTAAATCTAGTATGATCTCATAGATACATAAAATATTTACATGTAGTTTATTTTAGGTTTTGATTACATACAGTCGAAAGCCAGTAAATGCCTTGTGCGGGTTAAGTGAACATACACCTATTTGAAGTATAAAATTTTAGTGGAAATCAGTTTCATTCCATGTTATATTGACGACGGTTTCCAACCAGTTTTTTTATCTCATAATCGTGACATCGTTAGAACTTTTAAAGTAAACCAAATCAAATGAACATTTTTCATAACAGTTATCGTCAACAGAAGTTAGCAGAGCAAAAATCGATTAAATGTAAAAAATTATAACAAAAATTACGAACTCCGAGGTTATTTCAAAAAGTCCGTAAAAATAACAAATTCGAACGTTGGACCTTATCAACCAACTGAACGAATGAAAAAAAAATGTCATATTTCTGACTTGGTACAGGCATTTCCCGAAGAAAATGGGAGGTTAAATTTGGATTTACACCTAACTGAACCTCCCACTTGTACGACAGTTTTTTTTTATAGTTCCGTTATATTAACAAATAAAAAGACTAGGCAGACAAACGCTATAACAACCGGAATCCAACAGCCAAAAATGTAATGTACATTTGAATTTCTTCTAGTGTACTCGTGTGAACATTTCTCGTATACAGGTAGTTGAAACCGATGTACAACTGAGAACAATGCGAAAACAGTGTTTATTACATGTATAACTAATTGAAAACAGGTTTAAAGTATGTGACGTTTGTTGTGAACACGTCCATAATTCAACCGTATCTATGTGCACAACATAAGAGACAGTCTTTGAGATGTTGGAGATGGTGGGTATATGCCATTGAGACACCAAACAAACGACAACAGTAGCCAACAGACATCGTGAGGGCTACATACAGTGTTCAACAAAATTAGTTGTATATACAATATATCAAGCTTTAGATCTTTTCGAGTCTATAAAAGGTGAGGAGATAATTTAACAGACATAGATCTACCTTTTAAAAAGCCAAACGTCGAAAATCATTAAGATATCATTAAGATATGACATTCATTCAATATTTGTCTTCACATGTTTTTGCTATGAGAGAGAAAAAACACAACCCCTGACCCTCCAAAGCCCCCTCCCCCCCAAACCCCCCCCCCCCCCCCCCCCCCATAAAATAAAGAAATGAAGGAAGAACATGTTTGCTGTGTCCTACTAATTTCATTTCGATTTCAGATGAGGAATATTTTACTATTTGCTTTGTTATATGTCATTCATATACAAGAAGCAGATCTATTTATTCATGGTAAGTGTTGTACAACGTTTTATACTTATAACACAAATAAAATATTAGAAGTAACACATCAAACATGAATAGACAATATAAATACGACGCGCATCAAACTTCGCAATCTTGAAGCAATTTTCAAATTAGAAAGATAATTTTGCAGAAATGAAATCGTTTATCTTTGAATAAATTATATTTTTGCTGTTTCATTGTCATTTTTCAACATTTCATTTTAATATGACATATTTCTACTATTTCCTTTTGATAACTATAGTACAACGTTTTATACTTATAACACAAATACATTATTAGACGTAACACATCAAACGTGAATAGACAATTTTAAAACGCTCATCTATCCTCCAAAACTTTAAATTAGAAGAAAACAAGAAGTTATTTGTAATTATTACAACAAAAACATGTAATGAGATAACGCAAAACTTTCTGAATTTCACTTTATTTTCTTTTTTTCCACACCTCTTGTATGCTTGTGATGTAAGGTGTTACTGGATGTGATTGTGTTAACATGGCCCAATTGTCAGCTTGTTTAACATTTTGTAAATTTTTTCTTCCTTTAACCAGTCTTTGTCACATGCTTGTGCTGCTTAGGGAACCGAACATATTCTTGACAAAGTGTGAATCTATCCTAAAATAAACATATGATTCTCTGTTTCCATTTTCAATTTTATGGGACTGTTATCCGACAGGTCTACAATCTGTTATATGATTTTTAGGGCAGTAATTGACAAAAACTTGGCAATCGAGAGCACACCTTATAAGACGAAATGCAACCTTTCTGTGTGCATTTTTTGATATTCATTTTAAATCTATTTCAATTAATAAAAAGAATACAATATATATAAAAAATGAGTGCCATGAAAAACTGTC
Source organism: Mytilus californianus (assembly GCF_021869535.1). Taxonomy (NCBI): domain Eukaryota; kingdom Metazoa; phylum Mollusca; class Bivalvia; order Mytilida; family Mytilidae; genus Mytilus; species Mytilus californianus. The sequence goes on from NW_026262582.1 coordinate 9,863,434, forward strand.
CTAGATGATTAGGTTTTGCATAACTGGTATATTAAACATTATAATTATATCAATTTGTGTATTTGATGTAATTGAATGTACTATTGATTCATTTATTTTTGTGGATACCCATTTTCGTAAAATACAAAAAAAAGAAAAGAAGAAAACTCTAGATTTACCTTCATCAGGAACGCTCAGAGCCGAATACTTGAAAGCCTACGTTGTCTAAGATGATCGTTGAAGTTCGTATCTGCATGACAAATAAATAAAGAACTGGTTGTAGTATTTAAGTTAAATTCTAAATAACTCTTTTTCTCAGGTCAAATTGGAAATAATAATGGAAATAGAGACCACTGTTCTAAAGGATCTAGTGCATGGGATGATTGTAAAAGATGCAAATGTCAACATGATATTAGTAGTATGCTTAAAGTAGTTGTGATCCCTTTTGTAATGTATCTTGTATATTCAGTTTTTAACACAAATACATTACGTTTAAAAAGTTCTTCATTCCATGAAAGACCAAATTGAATATAATAGCACTGTTCTCATATCGATATTATTACATGGTTATATGATTAACAGATATGGGCTTCATCTCAATGAGAACAAACTTGTCACCTGTCCACATGTTCTCTATGTATAAATAAGAAAATGTGGTATGAGTACCAATGAGACAAATATCAATCCAAGTCACAATGTGTAAAAAGTAAACAATTATAGGTCAAAGTACGGCCTTCAAAACGGAGCCTTGGTTCACACCGAACAGCAACCTATTAGGGGTTCCAAAAAAACTAGTTTAAAATAATTCAAACATGAAAACCAACGGTCTAATCTATATAAAAAAACGAGAAACGAGAAACACTTGTGAACCACATAAACAAACGGCAACCACTGAACAACAGGCTCCTTACTTAGGACAGGTGCATAAAAATGCAGCGGGTTTAAATGTTTTAACAGACGCCAACCCTCACCCTAACCTGAAACAGTGGTATAGTATTACAACATAAAAAGACACACAATAAAATATATTGAAATGGCTTAACTCGATCAAAAAGACAATACACAAAAATAAGTAAATATACATTGAACAAATAAGTTTGATTATGACACAATATAAATAAAAAAGATGTTTCAATGCCAAAAAGACAATTTTAACCTAGGACATGGTTCATTTTACTTCAAAGCTGTTCGTAGTATCCTTGAATTTGACAGTAGATGCCGACCTTGTCTATCCTACTAAAGACGAAAGATCCGATTGTTTTTACTTTCATATTTGTTATACCATGGAATATGATATCATTTCAAATGTCATCAAATATTCCAGACAAATATTAACGAGCTTGAATCGAAACAGTTGTCAGGTCAAATAAGTAACGAATCAAAAAAGCATTGAAAACCAACAAATTTGAACAGTCGTGTTTAATCTGGCTAAGGCCTTCGAAGCCTTTCGTAGAAAAAAAATAGTGTTTCAAAAAAAAAAAAAAAAAAAACAATGACCGTACAAGCTGCTTCTGCTGGTAGATGGCTCGTTCTAAGGATATCCTGAAGTGCCTGATGTATCATTGATACGGTCTTTTTGTCTGCATTTAACATGATTAAACCTTGAAATTACTAAAAAAAAAAGTTTCTGCACCAGTAAACTAATGAAATATTTGGTCTTAAGTGGCCTTCAACTTGTTAATTGATTTGGACTTTCCATATTTTAGATCTCAAATAATACGGTGTTATGTAAACGAAACGCTTGTCTGGTGTGTTGTATTTTAAGATTTGTTTCTTTGATGAGTTGTTAATGATATTATGGCGATAGTATTGTGGGATGTTTTGTAAATATCGATATAAAACAATTATATTCAGCACTATTATCACTTTTGTTTTAATAAATACCCCATTTTCAGAATGTATCCACTGCATAGGCTGTGGTACTATAGAATGCGGAGGTAATATTTCTCTTTACAAGAGGATCTAGTATACATATATACACATACAAATTTAAATATATTTTGCAAAATAATTACTATTATATTTTATTGATTTTTTTTATGTACATGAACTGGAACATCGGTCGATTTTATTATAATACAAAAGCAAGGACGTTATTAAAAAACAAATAAAGAACTACATATTAAAATTGTCTAAACATATTAAACTGTACAAGCAAAGTCAGGATCATCAAGACCACACACTATTCAATTTGTCAGCCTATCATATACTGGTCTTGTGAAAGTAAACGCAAATTCTCGACACATATTTTATATCTCTCTTAAGTGTGAATGAACATGAACGTATTATTTAAAAAATAACCACAGATGCGGTTTTTAAAAGTAATCCAAAGCTACCGAATTTAAAAATTGACGTTAACAAAATTTATATAAGTACTGTAGGTTTTGTATTGCAGTTATTGACCAACGAACGGTAACCGAACTAAAACAATATCAGACAATAATGCAAAAGGTTTTGTTGGCGGTTTTTCATTCATCAAAATCAAAATATATTTTTGCCTACAATACAAATATGTATCTTAGTGCGTGTACATTTTCACTTTGCATTCTTAACATGTAGCGTTTTGGGTTATATGCATTGGTCGTACACTAAATTAAGTTGATTTATAATGAAGAAGTGAATTTAAAGGTGTTAATAACTGTTTTGTCAGGTCAATTGAATAGTCACGACTGTTCTAAAGGATCCAGTCTGTGGACTTTTTGTCATGGCTGCTATTGTAGACATGAATATCATACTGGTAGGTAAATACCTTAAAATAGACAAGTATTTATACATGTAACGGTGTATATCGTTTCTATGCAGTTTCTGGTAAACTATTTGATTTTACGATATACACTCATGCATTGCGTTTAGATATACATGATAGTTGATTTAAATTTCTCTTTCTCGCAGTGTAGACATTGTATAAAATCAACACTGTATCTACTATAAAAAAAATAAGAAAGGAGGTATGATAAAAACCATTATTTGGCCCCTGATTTTGAAAAAAAACAACAATAGGACAATATCCTTTATCCTTTCAATATCAAATCGACTGGTTATAAATAAGGTGATATAACCTGGACATTTTAATACAGATAAGTAAGCTTACAGTAATCTGGAGTCAATATGATAATTACACAATTTTACACATTCACAAAGTATTAAGGAAATTAGTCATGAGCCAAGTCCCCACCCTAAAAGATCTTTGACCATCATAAACACATTTGTATAACTCACCTGATATGATAATGAAGCTATTTTTTGAAGATCTATCAGTTCTGCATAACAGTTTGAAGGCAGAAAGCATATACTAAACTTTAATTTTAAAATGAAAATGATGACGTCTTCCAGTCTACTGTAATTTGATTATGTGATGAGTGTTAAAATTAATATGTAATGCTAAATCTGATTTTCCAATTAACAGTTTTAACAAGTTTGTTAATCTTAATCTCCTTCCAAAAATGACAAAACATAAAGACATAATTTTAGAAAAAAAATAATTCATTGATGCGATTCTTGATTTTCAACAGTCAGAGGAACATACGGCAGATTTTAATCATCATTCTACCTATTAAGTGGTCACATCTGCTGCTCTGTATTTATTCCATAATTTTTCAATGGTGTTTTTTAAACTCTGGTGTCATTTAATGTAATCTTGATTTTCTAATTTCATTTCAAGGCAACAATATAGAGCAACTGCTCAAATTAAAAATGTGAAAATAAAAAAAAACAAACATTACACCACTTCCTTATACACATTATTACATTATATTATAATCTTTTTTATTTTAAATTCTGGGTATTCCTATTAAATAATATAAGTAAATTGGATGAGACAAAAACCTAACGGCACAGGAATTAAACGACCAAGAGTAGATCAAGGTGTTTAACGGGTCGAATACATTGCCTTATATAGATATGAATAATTTACCGTACTAATGTTCCCGCCAATATTATTGTTTGTTTCCATAATACTCATGTTTATATCTGGGTCATCGACCAATCCATTGAATGAGTTGCAATTCAGAATGGACTACTACGTGTTTAAAATTAACCGAGAACACGTGTTATAATGACATACAACGCAGTTGTTCACAGATTGGTCGCAAACGAACTAAAAAAGGAAAACAAGAAAAAAAAATATTCACAAGTAAAATCACGTATTACGATATTACTCAGTTTAAGCAGGTACATGGCTATATGAAGGATTACTACTAACTAACATGCGCTCAATTCTGTAATTTAAAATGTGTCGTTGTACTGTTGTTAAACCAATACTGTTTAATAAAATGGAACTATTTAAATCATTATGTGACATATTGACAAAATGAGTGAAGATTTGTAATAATTATATAATAATTGTTGTTGTGTTTGCGGGTAATAGTTTTAATAATATTCTATTCCATAAAAAAATCGAGCAATTCGTCGATTCGTCGGTTATACCAAGAATACAAGGTTGTTTAACTATCGATATTCGACATGTATCTTTAAACACAAAATAACTTCAGAATTTTATAATCCTGTTTCTTTTTTTTTTCAGAATGCATGTACTGCATGCACTGTCATGGTCAAGTAGAATGCGAAGGTAACTTTTATTTACAGTAACATTTAGTATTCATATATTATAACCGACGGTATCATCAACACAGTACATATAATCAGTGCTTTGGTAATGACCTGATCTATTACATAATGTTCCTAATCCCCACGTTGGTAAATTAAGAGAAATTATTAAAAATTACTAAGAAACTAAAATTCTTACTCTCAATATTCTTGTCTATTTCATTAGAATTTACAAATAATAAAAACGATAGTCCTGTACATATTATTTAATGTTTACCCCTCAAAAACCATAGTCAGGTTGTGATTATCGGAATTTGGAATCAACAATTTATTTAAAAATTCGATCCCCCCCCCCCCCCCCACAAAAGAGTAACGATTGGGACATGTCTTCCTCACATTATATTACATCAATTATGAAACAATAACATATGAAAATAATAGTCAACTACTTAAAAAATTGAAAATATTATCAAAAATGAAAAACTCATATTGAAACATTGTCTAGAAAGTATGTTACCTGCACATCTTGACTTCAGCAGTCTACATGTTAAATTGGATTTGATTCATTTAATAAACATGACAGACCCAAAAAAAAGTAGTTGTCTTTGGGTTATGTAGGTACAGGAATCAATATAATGATGTTTGTAATTTTATGTATTTTATGTAAATTTACGATTAAATGAAACGAGTTATCAATGAACGATCTTTTCGTTACTAATTTGAACTATTGTACAAAAGAAATGCCTATCTATCGAATATTTTGATAGAAATATCGTTTTCATCCATTGATAAGTAATATATAAATATATATATGGTTTGTACATTTCCAATTGTCATTTTCCAATTTCTCAGCTGTAATGTACACACTGCTTCATCGTCTGACGTTTACATACCCACTTTGTTTTGCTCACAAATTGTTGTCAATATAATGGTATTCCATGCGACTGTCATACAAGTGAGAGGTTTAGCTAGCTGTAAAACCAGGTTTAATCCACCATTTTCTGCATAAGGAAATACTTGTACCAAGTCAAGAATATGGCAGTTGTTTTCCATTCGTTTGATGTGTTAAGCTTTTGATTTTGCCATTTGATAAGGGTCTTTTCGTTTTGAATTTTCCTTGGAGTTCGGTACTTTTTATGTGAATACTATAAGGACTTCATTAACAGGGATGTGCTCCTTACACAAAAAAACAACAGAGTTATGAGTAAGACCGACTGAGATTGATACTACATAAGTTTTACGGTTACAATCTCGAATGGGCTGACCGAAACGATGTGTCCGTGTTTCAACTCACTAGAGGCTTGTATTGGCGCTTTAAGATATTTAGAAACTAATAAAGTCGTCTGGTCTGTAATTTTACCGATTGTGTGGTAATTCCGATGGTGATATTTTGACCGATTGTGAATTTGCATGGCGGATGATGCATGCGTAGCAGGAGAACCCCGTCTCGCTTCTTATGGAGATCATGCGATTCTCTAAGTTTGTGTTTGTTTCCTTCATCAGTTTAGGAGATTTGAACACCGGTAACCTACTGTCGCCTTGATTACTAAATGTAATGAAATACAATAACAATGAGCGATATGATTTAAACTTTATCTATATTTATTCAAGTTCAAACGCATGCGCCATTACCAGCCGTTACTGATGCACCAATAACCACTAGTAAACCACATTCTAGTAGATGCGACATTGTTGGTATTTTTGACGCTGTTGCAAGAAACCAGTTTATCCAGAATTTGCAAGCTACAACTTGTCAGCAAGACAAGGGTCAGCATGATAATGATGCTCTAGTTATGACACTGTGCTCTGCCCCTGAGAGTTCTAAGTGGATTGAAGGAGAACAGGTATTCCACATAGATTCAAAAATTAGAAACAAATTTCACCACGTGATCGGTTAAAAGACAAGTATTTCTACGTACACATTCAAAATGAGTCATCGATTAACTTTAAATGAGTTTTTGAGAGAACTTTTTTTTATGTTAGGACATATTACTTGTTATGAAAATCACTTTCAATTATTTTGTTTTTGATTTACTCTTTGTAACACTGTAATTGTCCATGATCAAGGTACAAATTCTTTAGATTTCGTTGGTCCATAAAGGTTCATTACATTTACTTAAAAAAATTATCATATCATTAACTTTACTACAGTAACCTGAAATAAAATAGGAACATTATTACAGCATGTTTTTCTTCATTTAAACAAACAATTAACCACTGCGAGAATGCAAAATAATAGCTTGCGCAAATAATTGCACGTGTTACAAATAATCCATTGAAATACAATACCTGTTTATAGACTTTTACAATCCTCAGGTTCTTTTAAGGAATGGGACATGCTCAGAATCAGCCAAACCATATACTCCAATATTTTATCATCGTGAAAATGTAAGACGTGCAGGCATACTTATATCATGTGACGGAAGTGAGATAAGGGTAAGTAATTACTAGATAAATATATATTTGATAACGTTATATCAACATAAAAATAACCAGTCAAAATGTACAACAAATTCTATATATTTATATAATAGAATTTAGAATGGAAACGGGGAATGTGTCAAAGAGACAACAACCCGACAAAGAGCACAAAACAGCCCAATGCCACCAATGGGTCTTCAAAACAGCGAGAAAATCCCGCACCCGGAGGCGGGCTTCAGCTGGCCTTTAAACAATAATGTATACTAGTTAGACTAGTTACACGAAATGGACACCACACTAAACTCCGAAACATATAAATGTACCAAAATTTAAAAAAAATAACACACAATACTAACAAAGGCGCGAGGTTCCTGACTTAGGACAGTGGCATAAATGTTGAACAGGTTTTGTTAAATCTCAACCCTCACCTATACCTTATATAATTATGCAGCTCCTAAATATGGCACCCTCAACGGATTTGGTTTACATATTATTATTCTACGTTTCTTTCTTTTTTTTCATATTTTTATTATTCTTCTTCTACACATTTTGTCCGCGATAATTCTCGGAATTTAATGAACCAATGTTGATAGAACTTTACTATAATGAGGAACACCCATGTGAAGTTGTGCACCTTGGTATGGAATGGTTCAAGATGGCCGCCGTTTCCATGGAAACAGCAAAAATGCGAAAAAGTCAAAATCAAAGTGTTCCAAACTGAATGAAACTTTACAGAAATGGAAACTGGCATATGTAAAGTTGCAGTTTGACTTTGGAATTTTGAAAATGGATGCCGTTACCTTGGCAATGGAGGGATGAGGGTGCCATCCGTTATTGTCGGCAACTACAAATCTAGTTAATATACTATTTCTAAGTTTTTAAAGAAAGATAAAGTATACTTATTTGCAATTGAAAATACTAGAATAGTAAACTCATCATAGATACCAGGATTAAAATTTTGTACGCCAGACACGCGTTTCGTCTATAGCTACAAAGGACTCATCAGTTACGCTCGAATCAAAACAGTTAAGTAGGCCAATTAGAAAGGTGAATAAATGATAGTTGTTAAATAAAAGTATCAATCAAATCCCAAGAAATTAAGCTGTACAACAGTGAAATACTAATAAAAAGATATGTGTGCAACAGTTTAAAAAACTTACTCAAATAAGTTATGCTTATTTAAAGAATAACTGCGTCACCTCCGGTCTTGTAAAATAATTTTAACAAATGAAATTACAGAACGTCATTTAAAATAAGAAATGGTAATTTACTTAAGAAATAATTCATGGGGGCTTAATTTATACTGCTTTTACCACGGTTGGCCCTTTATGCTAAATATTTTACCACGAGCGATAGCTAATTATATTCTAATAGGACAAATACGGCAATTCTTTTGGATTGAAGCGCTCTAGGCGAAGGCAAACATTTTCTGTTCCCGTAATTAAACACACTATTAATATTGACGTAAAATGCTTATATTCTTACATCATTGTTCAATGACAACATTTAAACCGATTGACGTCGGGTAGCTCATTCATAAAAAAGCATATGACGTTGGTGTATGATCGGAACAGCCCAAACAAATCATGACGTTGCCGATCAGCTGACATACAATATATTCATATTTTACCACGGGTGTGTACTCAAAGCGTTTGAAGAACTTCATATTAGAATTTGGAACATTAAGTAGATTAATAAATTAGACAAGTTGAAATGCAATATTTGAGAGTTTCGACTATAAACATTTTCTTTTTTATTTGACAGTATTTTTATCAAGATTGCGATACAACTCCAGTGGTTCGGCATGAGAATTCGACAGCCATCGAGAAGATACATGTGCTTACATGGACTTAAATTAAAAGCAATTTAGTACATTTGTTACCTTTTATTTTATTAAAACGACGTATCGCACGCTTACGTCCATTATTTAAAAGAAAAGAAAAGAAGGAGGGAACTGCAGTGACAGAACATATTGTATATATGTATGCATCACCCGACATGTCAATCCAGACACGATATTTGAAAAATACACAGTTGGTAAATTTATTTCATCGACAACTAACTGATTTAGGATCACAAAAACATGTCTTTGCTAAGTTCGAACACAGATCAACCATTATTTGTTAAACAAATATTTTGGAAAAGAGATATGAATGAAAAGTTCTGTTAACCATATGCTTTTTTTTTCAATGTTACAAAAAAGCACTTCATTCTTACAAATCTAGTGTGTTTTTTTTTTAAGTAAAACGAAAATTGCAGGCAAGGCAAACATTTTTTCCCAAAGATACAATTTTGTAAGTAAATTTAGAATTAAAAAATTCCCAATATATAATAATTTTGGCAGAATTTTCCATTGGATTTCAAATTTTGCAATATACTTGGCTTTTAAAATGATAACGAAGAGAATGATGAGAACGAATACCAAAAATGTATATTTGGATTGAATATGATTTTAATTAATTGTCTTGCTATATACGTCAGGGATGAATTTCACATGAATTGTGTAATATTAAATCGTTGAAATCAAAAACAATAGAGAAACAGTTTTGGACTCGTATAGTATAATGGTAGTATTGGTTGTTATTGAATAAATGGTAATAAGAAACTTTACAATGTACGTATAAAAGAGAAAAGCAAATGCCTCATATAAATGTCACGTTTTAAATTGGGTCGATATCTCTGTTGGTGGACTATTAGTTCCCGATGATATCATTAGCTCAGTATCTAGTATCTACAGGTTTCAATTTTGCAACCATTTATTTCGATAAAGGAGTGTTTCTCTTCAGGTATAGCTCCGCTTCCTAATCCTATTTGGCTTTAGTGTTTTGTCCGTTTGGAATTTATCCACTCTTCAACGTTTGGATTTTCAAATATTTTGGCTTCGAGCATCACTAAAGAGACATTTATTGTCGAATTTGCACATAGTGCAGTAACAGTATTAGGTCCAAGGACACAGTTATCGTCCTTAGATTTTCGTTGTCTACAAATATAGTCCCTAGTGTGGACACATACACTTTTCAAATTTATTTCTTTATATTTTATGCATGAAATATTAAGTAAAGGGATGAAATTACATGTTGAAAAAGTTTGGGTGCTGATTCTTTATGTTAAGTAGTGATTTGGTCCAGTTCAAAAAGGTCAAAAACGTGTATGTCTGAAGCTGTCAAACTGAATTTTAGACCCCCTTAACATAGAATTGTCAATATTTTGAGTTAGAGCTGGCAGACTTTTCTATAATTTTGATATTTGATACTACACTGTAAAAATCTTTTTGAGATAGAACAGGTGCGATATTTTTTATTTGAACTTATTGTCTAAAAGAAATGCACTACGAAATAACTGTGTTCTCGGGCCAGTAGTGCCATGAATGTAATTAGAATGCTTTAATCTTTCATAACTTGTTTTTTCCTTCAACGAAAAATGTTTCTTAAAAACTGTTTAAATGTATTCCACTTTAAATTGAGGTTCAATATTTGATGTTGTTTAGTGTTATAGTATATGATTTAGCTTTCATTAAGAATGTTGTGTCGTGTGTAATTCAAAGGAAAAGGGGAAAGGTATACGGTTCGATGGTGTATGCATGGTGTATGGTGTAATAGTGCATCCTGTTAATGGTGCATCATTTCAATGGTGTATAGTGTTATTGGGAAATTTACACCATATATTGGACCAATGATTTCGTTGGTATAGGTAAACCACGAAACTAAATGTTCAACGAGGTATTGTTTTTTTTTTTGTATAGGCTTGTATGCACACTTTGGCAGACTTTGGCAAACAACGAAATCAAATACCGACGTAAATTGAAACCACAAAAATGAATAAATCGACAGCCATTTAGTCACAATATTATTGTGTAATCTGTATTTCGTTCAAGTGTGTTTTAAATGTTTATACTAGGACAATGAAACAGAAAGTAACATTTGACCTACGATGAAACAATGACACATTTATATTACGAATCGTGTTACATTTCGGCTTATCAAACACTGATAATCTCGTTGTCAGCCAACTGGTTTCTATAAGTATTCAAACCAAACTTTGTGATTTAAGACTCTAGAATATATCTAATGCGTTAATTGAAACTTATTTATCATTACTGTGAGTATTATCTATCATCTGAAAGTCACAGGAGAAAACTTTTCTACAAATAAGACTGTTAAAGACATAACTGTCAGAACCTGCAGACGTTGTTCTATACAGATTTTAGTGAGAAAAGTTATGATTGTTTTAGAGTTAAACTGTCAAAATGTGTTCCGAACTGCTAGAATGTGATTGCAATGGACGACGACTAAGTCCTCATAACATTAAGAAAGAAAATTAATAGCAATTTAAATTAAAATAAATGTACCAGTGAATCCAAGATTTTTTTTTGCAACATTTGCACTCGTACATTCACGGTATGAACGGAGACTTTCATGTATACGGTTTTCCGAAACTATGAATACATTTGATTACAACTATTAAAAATTATCACGAAAATAATACGGACTACGTCCTCTTTCACATGTAACATGTGCCTCATATCACTTAGATAAAATATGTGTATTCAGACGTAAATACACTACTTCTGTCTAGACTAAACATGCTACATGTACAACAACGTGGAACTTCCACTCAAAGCGACCATGGTCCGGTTAAATTTACCAGGAAATAGTTTATTATTGTATAAGATAAGGAATAGTACAGCAAAATATTTCGTTCACTTGAATTTTATCTTCAAAATAAGAACACACAATTAACCAATTAACCAACATATATGTTTTTAAATAATTAAGCAAATAACAAACATATATATTTTAAAATAACTGTTATCTTTTAAATGTTTGTCCATTTTAGATGAGAAATATTTTACTCTTTGCTCTTGTGTGTTGTATACAAGTAGCAGACCTCGCCAGTAAGTGTACCTCCTTATCATTCATAATACTGTGGATTCATTATTATTCGTAGGATACTCATTTTTGTTTTTTTTTTCGTGGGTAAAGGCGAACCACGAATATAAATGTTCAATATGCTTGAATGCAGACTTTAGTAAAACCACAAAATTAACTATCCATGAACATATATTTTTTTTCTCAATCCACGAAAATTGGTGAATACGTAAATAGATGAATCAACAGTAGTAAAAATAACGTTAAAACATACTGTAATGAAATAAAATAAAGAAAAAATTTTGACAATAAGAGAAATAATAATAATTAAAGGGATTATGTTTAAAAAAAAATTATACTTTCTGAATATTCTGTGATAATTAAAATACATTATTACACAATCAATAATTTCATTTGAATATATATAATTATAGACATAATGTTTTGTCCAACATTGACAAAATCCGCGGATGAAGATTTAGTACACTGATTTAGTGCACTGTTATACTGACGGCCAATTATTAAATAAACCAGTGTAAAATTAATCTTCAAATATCCATACGTTGACTTATAGCATGAATGGTAGAAACAACTTTTAAATTCCGAAAAGGTTTCATACAAATGTTTTATTACATGCAGACGACGACGGTTAAATTTGTACTACTTATTGTTCTACAACATGTACATGTATTTATTGCAAAAAACATTAAGCAAGTAGAAAAATATTTCTCGAGGATCAGCCTATTCACGTGAACATGCAAATCATTGACATGACGAAAACATACTATTAAAACAGCTGTATGTTATGACTAGTTTGCTACCTTCAGTCTACTAATGTGCACATTATATTGACTGACATATCAAACGCATATCACGACACTATCAGGTTATGTCAAATCAAGACTACTACTTTTTCTACTTCTACGACTACTACTATTATCATTACGTCTACTAATACTACTACTGTACTACTACTACTACTACTACTACTACTACTACTACTACTACTACTACTTCTACTACTACTACTACTACTACTACTACTACTACTACTACTACTACTTCTACTACTACTTCTTATAATAATAATAATTATAAATAAATAAATAAATAAATAAATAAATAAATAAATAAATAAATAAATAAATAAATAAATAAGATTAATAAATAAGATATACAAATTAATAAATAAATAAGACAAACAAACAAACAAACAAACAAACAGACAAAATGAATGAATGAATGAATGCATGAATGAATGAACAAATGAAAAAAGAAAGAAAGACAAAGATGATACGCTAATATACAAGAATTACTGGTGTCAATCAAATTTTTATCTTCCCTAAGAAAGCAGCAACATTTCAAAGTAGAGCCTGCTGTTTTTACAGCAGATATTCCTTCATCTAACTATGTTTTGCAAATGATGAGTAATGAATTTCTAAAATTCACTGAAATAGGTTTTTTCTGATAATCATATATAATTGAACGCATGGTTGAAATTTTCAATACGGATATGAGCGTCTGGTTGGGGTTTAGAAAGAGTAAAGGACACATAATAAAGAATAGAGAACAGAAGCCACATAAACCAGAGAATAATAGGTTGACTAATTATACAGAATAGAGAATAATGGGCAAAATAATTAAAGAAGAGAAATATGGCATATCTCTTTGACTTTTAATACATTGTCGAACTCATATTCAAATTTTAAACTTCGAAAGAATTTGTTTAGCGCAGTTCTTATGTTTTAATATGACACTCTTTATTTGTTTGAACCCATCGGTGTTAACTATTTTTTACATGTAAGCATTATCAACCTAAACTGATACTAACACAATGGTATATTGAAACATTCTTTTAGATCATAATCATCATGACAATGACTGTTCAAGAGGATCAGATACATGGCAAACTTGTTATGACTGCCATTGTAAACAGGAACATCACTCAGGTATGATTATCTGTAATAGTAAACATGAACGTCACTCAAGTTGGTTTTCTGTACCTGTAAACATGAACATGACTCAGGTATGTTTTTCTGTAATTGTAATCATGAACTAAATTAGACGATTACAATGTGTAGAATTACAAAAAAATGTAAATTTGGAATATTGATTGAACATGCAAATGTTTTGTATCTGTTCTAAAATGTAGTTTATTTTCTATTTTAGGAGAAAACAACATATCATTTTTTTATGTCTATCTTATCAAAGGATGATTAAGGTTTCGAAAATTATCTATGTAATATTACTCTCATTAATGATTTAAACGTTTTAATTAATAATAATGCTGTAATTTTGTCAGTTTCTTGTTTTTACAAGATATCAAACAGATATTCAAACGCATAAGTCGAAAACATACAATGAAACATAAACAAAAGGAGAGCATTTTCAACGCTTACATCTCCATACTCAAAACTCAACCGATACGTTCCATCAAAATTTTGTTTTAATTAATTTTTGGTCAAAATATTTCTCATTAACGACGTATCACCATGATACCACCAAGCACGTGCAGGAGATTACTCCCAATTTTAGTGGAATGCTGTCGATACATCGATGTTGGTTTTATGTTTTGTGGATTTTTTATATCTTCGCTGTATGTATATTTCTTTGCGATTTAGTTGGTTTGATATTTACAAATCTTAAAAACTTCTTAGGAACATCTTCCAATTTCCCAATTAAAATATTTTACAAACAAGATTTCTTTTATTTTACTGTATCTCTCTTATTGATAAGTGTTTAAAATTTAGCACAGCTACTGTTTACCCTATTGTACACCAACTAATTCCGATATATTGTACACCAACTAATTGTTTTCTTGTTCGTTGGAGTAAATGTGAATTCTTAAAACGGGATGCAATACTTGTGTCTGATATAATAGCTACACGTTTCATAATCTTGTTTACTTTTTGGTCGATATGTGGCATTGTTATGAATAGAATAGAAAAATGGAAACGGGAAAGTGTTAAAAAAGACAACAACCCGACCAAAGCGTAGAAAACAGCCCAATGCCACCCATGGGTCTCCAACGAGGCAAGAAAATCTCGCACTTGGAGGCTGGGTATAGCTGGTTCCTCTAGGGAAGATGATAAAAAATACTAACATTTTCTACATTTACCAATTTTTGTAATAAAAACCTGAACTAAACAGTTATGTGTGATGTTAGTACTTCATCATTCTGTAATAGAAATTGAAGTCAAATGGTGGCATGACCATCTTCGAATGGAGCTTGTTTATAGTATCCATGGCCACCGTCATTTTACATCCAGTTTATAAAAGATTTAAAGCCTTTCCAAAAATTCCCAAGAAAATATTTTCCTGTGTTTCAAAATTTATATTGTAAATATACACACTGCAGTTACTCATAAATAAATCAGAAAAAATATATTATACCCTTCACATTCTCACAGCACTCCAAAGTTGACTTCCTGCGCCTGCCATGGGTACACAAAAGGCCAACCTAAAGCCGAGACTACTTTTTTTCCTTAAACAATAATGTATACAGCGAAAGTTCAGCGAAATGAACGTCACACTATACTCTGCAATTTACAAATGAACCATTTAGAAACAAACACTCACACAAGACAAACAAAGGCTAAGGGTTCCTTACGTGTGTCAGGCGCAAAAAAATGCGGCGATTTAAACATGTTTGTGAGATCGGAACACTCCCCCTATACCACTAGCCAATGTGGAATAAACAAACACACAGCAATACGCACAGTAAGATTCAATTTAAAAGAAGTCCGAGTCCTATGTTAGAGTAGATAACAGAAGAAACTTAGCAAAATGACAATATTGATCAACATACTACTAGCAGATACTGACATGCCATCTCCAGATCTCAATTAAACTGATCGAAATATTATGTCTTCATCATATGAAAGTCCACTTTAATGAGTTGTCTCTATTTTTGATTAGAATAACACATTGCATAAACTACATAAATATACATACCTTAAATTACCGTATTGGGTCTAATAAAGACGAAACGAACGTTTGGCGTACCAAATCATAAGCCTGGTATCTTTGGGAGGTTTTGCAGTAGATTGAGGTTTTCTGTTCTACAGTCAATACACAAAGGAGTAAGTTCGGTAGGGGCCAAATTTGGCCCCGATTATTAATTTTAATGTTTTAGGATAAAAAATGTGTTAAATTGACGAAAAGACATATGAGAAACTATTTTGTCAAAGTTTTATTTTGAAGCGTTGATTTGTACATCCTAAATAGATAAAAAATAGAGATTTTTGCGAAATTTGACAAAATCGTACTGATTTCAACCAAATTAAGGCCTAGAAAACAAAGAGCGCAGGCTTTGACAAACTAAATATTTAAGTCCGATATGTAAAATGTCATAACAAAGATTATGTTAAAAGATCTCTTTTGTCGACGCCTGCGCTCTATGTTTCCTGTCTTAGAAATCAATAAGTTTACCCGTTTTCATTGAATTTTCGCGGAAAATCAAAATGAGTGATATTTGTGACGTCATGAATAGAACAAAAAGTACGTAAATATTCAACAAAAAGACATATTTTCTATCTAGTCATTGTATTAGCTATGATTCATTGTGATATTGGTCAATTAATTCTAATTCTAAATTTTAGTTAGAAAAAGAGGCCATTATAGGACCTTATCGAACCTACTCCTTTAATAGTGAAAAAGACATTGCTTTCCTTAAGGATTATCTAAAGCGTTAACATTTGTCATGATTTGTGAAAGTAAATAACGGCATTTTCTTAATTTATCTCACCTTTTCAGGTTGTAAGAACTGCAGACACTGTAATATACATTGCCATCGTAAGTTTAAATCATAGAGACTTTATATAACATAATTTATCCTTTTATGAATTGATAATTAGTAATGACCATTTTACAACTAATTATTAATTATTCCAAAAGAGGAGTATCATTTGTATACGTGCTTAACACGATTTTTTTCGATATATTTACTAAAACGTGTTTACGAAGTGTAAACTTTTGGTTTGACATTTAAAATGACCTTATTAAATAAAAATTGAACCAGTGTTGACCCTTACTTGTACAATTTTAAGTTGTATTAGTAAAGTATTAGAAACATAAACTTTTACATTTTATTGAAGATCAAACAAACCCACCAGTCACTACTCATGTTCCATTAACTACAAGGGAGCCTCAATCTAGTACATGCGATATTGTCAAAATATTCGATGCTGTTGCAAGAAACCTGTTCATCCACAATGCACAAGGTTCAATTTGTCAGAACGATAATGAACCTCATGATAACGATGCTCTAGTTATGACATTATGCAACGCACCTGTTAGTTCAATGTGGATTAATGGAGAACAGGTAATGTGATTATGAGGAAGTAACTGAAGTTTTATGTAAGAAATTTAAAGTCTTTTTGACCAGGTGATCGATATGTAGACTTTGACCAGAATTTTTGTTTTTAAACTTGTGACCAACATTTGAATTACGATGAACGAGAAATTGAAGTACGTATAGTAAAAACCATCCCAGAAAAAAAGCACTAAAACATTGGTAGAAAAGACTATAAAAAGGAGAGAAAATGCTGACAAACCAACAATATATAATAGTGGACAAAATAAATCTATCAGTTAATGATAACCCGCTGATAAGAGATTTCATTTGCGAATTGTAATCTAAGGTGTGTGACCGAGTTGAGTGTGACAGAGATAAATAAAAAAAAATTGACATGAAATGTGAAAAAAAAACGTTTGTTATATCTTTTCAACAACTGAAAAAAGAAAACTAAATATAAACTTATCCAAAATTCTTTTGTACAAATATGCAGACGTTCATCAAGTGTATATTTTAGGTATATGTGTCAATAAACTGAACACGTTACAATTTGAAGAACATGTGTAAAATCCTGCCCAGAGAAGGAAATCACAGTTTGGGAACTTAGATTCATTATTGCTTGAATATACAATTATCTCATATGCTGTCAACCGTATAAACAGTTATTATATATGATTTTTTTTATTAAATTCAAATATAAGTTGTGCGGTAGGTTAAAACAATAACATTAACGGTACCCATTGTTCTGCACCAGATTCGTATTTCGATAATAAATGTCTCTTCAGTGATGCTCGAGGCAATAATATTCGAAATCCAAAAATTATTTAAAAATGAATAACAAAATGGACCAAAAGTAGAAACAAATACCTGTAGTTAAGATATAAAACAAAGTGTAAGTAATTCAACTTTAAAATATGAGATATGATATTACCGAAAGACATGCCAACTTTGTTCACAAGAAAGTATATTCTTCAAAGAGATTTCGCACATCCAACTTCGGACGATAGAAAAATGCTGTCTATGTTTTTCTCTGACGGACACCTGGATCATTCATAATAATACCACATTTCGCTATTCTTATCTTGTTTAAATGAAATGCATGTTCTTTTCAGGTTCTTTCAAGTAGTGGTTCATGCTCACAATCAGCTAAACCATACACACCAATATTCTACCATCTTGGAAATGTAAGACGTGCAGGCATACTTATATCATGTGATGGAAATGAGATCAGGGTAGGTGACATACTGGCAAGACAAGATATATATTCATGCTCATCACCACAACCATAAAAACACTCTTCGTGTGGATCTTATATTTCTCGTTTCTCGTTTTGTATATAGATTAGACCGTTGGGTGTCCCGTTTGAATGGTTTTACACTAGTACTTTTTGGGGCCCTCTATAGCTTGCTGTTCGGTGTGAGCCAAGGCTTCGTGTTGAAGACCGTACTTTGACCTAAAATAATTTACTTTTATAAATTTTGACTTGGATGGAGAGTTGTCTCATTGACACTCATACCACATCTTCTTATATCTATGTATTTCCCATTTGGTAATGTGGGTAAACATTTAAATTAAAGTTTAAAAGTGCAATATCACTAATATTTTACTGAGACATACAAAGTTTGATAGGAATAAATTTTAGTACATGAAGAGTAACTCTGTGTTAGATTGTTTTTTTTTTAATAGACAGGCAACTTAGATAAATAAAGCATCTTTTCGGGAGATAGAACATTTCACTACAAACAATGTAGTTTTAGAAATATATCCCTATATTTCCATTAAAGATAGACCATAGATTTTTTTTAACTTTCGCCTCTCCTTTTCAATGACCATAAAACAGGCGTAAAAACATTGACGGTACCAACTTAACTCCACCATATGTGCATTTCGACAATAAATGTCTCTTCAGTAACTCTCGATGCAAAAATATTTGAAAATCCAAAAGTTATTTAAAAAAATAAGAGCTTATAAACAAAAAAGACAAAAAGTATACCAAAGCCGTACAAGGAATCAGGGTAACATGAGGAGATATATTCCTTTATTTTGAATAATTTTGTTCCCTTTTATAATAAAGTTATATTGTCTCATGCAAACCAGATATACGCCTGTAAAGAAATTATTGATTTTATGTTTCAGTATTTCTATCAAGAATGCAATACAACTCCAGTGGTAAAGCATGTGAATTCAACACAAATAGACAAGATATACGTGTTGACATGGACTTAAATTGAAAGTAATTTTTCAAACCAAATCTTATTAATTTAATGTTGTTAAAGTCATTAAAAGGCCGTCGTAATAAAGAGCCTGCGTTATACACGACGGGTGCCACATGTGGAGCAGGATCTGCTTACCCTTCCGCAGCACCTGAGATCACCCCCAGTTTTTGCTGGGGTTCGTGTTGCTCAGTCTTTATGTTCCTATGTTGTGTTTTGTGTACTGTTGTTTGTCTGTTTGTCTTTTTCGTTTTTAGCCATGGCGTTGTCAGTTATTTTCGACTTATGAGTTTGTCCCTTTGGTATCTTTCGCCTCTCTTTAATAGTATAAAGAATACCGTATGTTAGTCACATACCGGTATATCAAAACAGATTGCAGCAAATTGAAATGGTGAAATATTTAACCAATTTGTTAAACGGGTAAAATAACTTATAATATAGCAACATATAATAAACAAAAGAGACCGAATTGTAAGAAATCTAATTGAGGCAAGACCGGTTTCCTCAATAGGATTAGAGGCACCTGTTATGCATGCATAAATCACTATGTAAATTCAGAATCGGTCAAAAATATTCGACAGATTATAGCACATATTAGACGAATGCACAGATCAGACAACTATTCTTGTGAAATACTATCTAATACAGTAAGCACGTATCTCTCATGAGTTTAATCACGGACACAAGTTATCAGTCAACCAGTGTGTGATGCCAATTGCAAAATTTTTTAAATGGTATTTTCCATCGTCGTTCCAATTACTTTGCGGCGGAAGTTATTTTGAAAGAGGTTCACCCTGTTGATTAATCTATATCATGTACAAATGTTCGCAAATATCATGATATCAATTACATATCAACACTCCCATGTTTGGAGCAAATGTTCTTTTTTTACTATGAGATAGGAAGTTGAAGATTAGAAACTGAAAACGTTCCGTTTATTATACATCCTAGTTTGAACTCGTTTATTTCTGAAGAAAGGATATAGACATGAATCTGACCGAATTGTTTTATAAGTTAGTTATCTTAATCCAAGTTCATTTGTGTATAAAAGTTAAACAAAATACTGAACTCAAAGACATATTCAAAAGGGGGGTCCATAAAAAATGACAATACTAAACGCTATCAATCAACAAGTGAAAAACCATTGCATTTCCTGACTTGGTACAACCATTATCCGAAGAAATTAGCGGCTATACCTCTCACTTGTATCAGAGTTGTTAATAGTTCCGTTATATTGACAAAATTCGGTGAGCAACCCAAACCAATATAATAGATTAATGTGACAATAATTGGGATCCAGCAGCCAAAACTGTGTAAACATACATCACAGTCAAACAACTGAATTGAGTAAAAAATTAAGTAAAACATACAAATAAATGAAACAATATTTTATGACAAGCTGAGGATGCCAGCACGCACTGAAATATGGGTTATCGAATGACGATACATCAACGCACAACTTAATAATTTGGAAAGAAGCGTTTAATCTTTTGAAACGTTTGAAGATTTAAATGAGTTCTGCTTCATACATTACTAAATTCAGTGCACGTATTTGTATATTCCTGCAAATGTCAAAAGAATTATGCTGTGACTAACAATCTATCGTTGCAGCTGTTAGTTCTGTCCTTTGCCGATAGTTCAACCATCCGTCAGTCCCTACATCGATACTGCCATCATAACGAAAGGGTAGATAGATGCTCTTGAAAGATTCTGTAAAAATATTGCATGCACTTCCAAACGAGAACATGTTAACTCGATGAGGATTTAGAGTTTAACCAACACGCTTAGCCGAAAAGAAATAAAACAATTTAAGGGGGTAAAACCATAAGTAAAACAAAGACGACGATAACAATGGGTCAAATAATTTTGACAAACGAACAAACAATAGTTTACAGGATCTGTTTACCATTCCGGAGAACATGAGATACTCCCCAGTTTTGGTGGGGTTCATTTTGTCTTTCATGTTTGCTTATGTGCTTTGTCTATATGCCATCTTGTTTTTCGTTGTTGACGTTTTGGTTTGTTTTTATAGTGATTAAGATTGTACACAATGTTGACTGCTGTACCCCTCTTTTTGACAGTTTTACCTATTATGTCTGTTTGTTTTGTTCACACATTATTGTCAATATAATGGAATTTTATGCGACTGTCATACAAGTGAGGGGTTTAGCTAGCTATAAACCCAGGTTTAATCCACCATTTTCTTCTAAAAATGCCTGTACCATGTCAGGAAAATTACAATTGTTTTCCATTCGTTTCGTTGGTTGATAACGTTTGATTTTGTCAGTTTTTAAGGGCTTCCACTTTTTGAATTTACCCTGAAGTTTGGTATTTTTGTTAATCTTATTTATTTATTTATTTATTTATTTCGTAAGTTATACTGATATTATCGAAAATGTGCGTTCTGAGTATATATTTGTGTTGTACGTATTAAGGATGTTTGCTTCTCTTGTTTTTGAATTTTATCGGATATCCGGAATCCTCCAGTTTTATCAATATAGTGGAATTTAAATTTTGCCCGGTAACCTCTGCTTTCCTCTTAACAGTTTTATCACATACTGTTCGAAAACCTAATAAATCCTTGTTATTTTTCATAGTTTTAGAAAGAAAAAAGATGCTTATGTTAAATATAAGAAAAATCTAGAAATAATCATTTCCCGCCAAGTTTTCCATTACATATATCTCAAAAACAATGACACGAACCTTTCATTTTATTTTAGCTTTTCTGGTTTGGTTAATTATATAGTATCAATTTATACCAATCTTTGAAAGAAGCTTATTATTTTGAACCATCAGCGTGAACATACTAAAATAAATTCTTCGTTTTTACACTGATCGTGAGAAAGAGGAAGAAGTTTTAGTTCTAAAAAAGTTTGGTTAGACATAATAAAAAATATGATGTGATATGATTGATAATGAGACAACCTTCCAAAAAGACCAAATTTCGAAGAAGCTAACAATTATGGCCCTCAACAATAAGCAAGTCCATATCGCATAGTAAGCTATGAGAGGCCTCGAAATGACAAAGGATAAACAATTCAAACAATAACATTAACGGCTTAAGTTATGTACAAAACAGTAAACGAAAGACAATTATAATATATAGCAACAAACGGCAACCGCTGAATTAAAGACTCTTAACTTGGAACAAATTGAATGTGGCGGGGTAAACATGTTTACTGGCGCATAACCCTTCCCCTAACCCGGGACAGTGGTGTTACTACAACACAAGAACAAACTTTAACAATCAGCCGAAAAGGTCAAAACTCATCAAATCGATACAAAGCACACAAAAAAAAACTAACAAAAACACAAAAAACAAAAAGTACAGATCTAAAATTACTGGCAGTTGCTGAAAGCTAGTTCAAAGTAAATAACAACTAATAAGATAAATCATGTATCTAAGGCTAAACATACTTTAATGTGGTTGTCTTTATTTAAAATAAGAGGTCGAGTGTTTCATTAAAAATTATGTGTTGATTGAAGATGCTTTTTTAGTTTCTGCTTAATGTATCCGAACTGTCAAGCCTGTTGTAGATTTTGGATGTTCATCTATTTCTTATGCCAGAATGTTGACCTTGACATTGTTTTTCTGGTTTTATTATTGTTGCTCGCTTGCTTCAGTTGGCAAATACCTGCACTTCCTCCGTGTAATTGTATTCAAAACAAACAATTATAAAACCAGGTTTAACACATTTTTTCCGGGAAAAGCCTGTACCAAAACAGGGATATTATTGTTGTTTCAACTCGTTCTGTAGGTTGATAGCGTTTAATTTCCCCTAATGACCTTGGAGTTTGGTATTTTTGTTATACTTTTTGCTATATACATAGAAATGGTAGATAAAGAAATGCTCTTCATGTGACAATTATGTAATTTTAAGTTTTTTTGAGATGACTATATAAATTGAAAAAATGTGATTTGATTGCCAATATGGTAGCCATCCACTATATATTGGTTTGCTTTTTTGTTTATAACTATTGTAATTGCCACAAAAGAGAAACAGACAAAATGTTTTACAGACATATAAAGTCTTTTAATTTGCATGATACATGTATAACAATTATAATGATTATGAGTTGTAAATGAGAATACACAATTATGCAAGAATATCTACAAATATAAATGGTGACACAATTTGAAAGAAAGGCAATAAGAAAAAAGAAAATAGTTTTCGTCGACATTGTGATCATTTAATGATATTGAACTCCATAACTTCTTGTATGGAAGTTGTAAAATTCATGTTTATGGAAGAAAGCACAAAACCTGCAATGAAAACAAAAGAGCTTGTATGAGTATAGAAACACATAATATACAATGCAATGCTTTTTATTAATTACTAGTCATTTTGTAATCATACTGGCGCAAGTTATCCCAATGGCTCTTTATATAGATATAAGAAGATGTGGTATGAGTGCCAATGAAACAACTCTCCATCCAAGTCACAATTTGTAAAACCATGTCCCTTTTTGGTCATTTAGCTCCTAACGTTTTAGGTACTAATACATCCCTAACTATCAAATGTTTAGGTTTGGAGAAGACATTACTAAATTAACTTGCGTCTTATCCATTTGTCATGTTGAACAATAAATAAAGGCAACAGTAAAATTGAGAATGGAAATGGGGAATATGTCAAAGAGACAACAACCCGACCATAGAGCAGACAACAGCCGAAGGCCAACAATGGGTCTTCAACGCAGCGAGAAAATCCCGAGTAGTATACCGAATAGTATACCGATGTCCAAAAGTCATAAATCGATTGAGAGAAAACAAATCCGGGTTATAAACCAAAACCGAGGGAAACACATCAACTATAAGAGGAAAACAAAGGAACAACAGGGACACCGAAGTGCAACAAAAACAAACGCCAACACACATAGAAACGAACTATTTGATAACAACTGCCATATACCTGACTTGGTATATGTTTAAACTAAATGTTTAGGTTTCAGCGTTCCAAACGGATGATGGTTAAACAAAACAAAAAAAGCGCTACAGACGCACGACATTTATAAAGTGTTATTTTTAATGATCTAAGTGACTGAATAAGCGCCTTTATAGATACAGTTCGAATCAGTAAACGTGATGCTCATAAAATTATGCAATATGTCCTTAAAGTAACGTTGCAACTCCATGCTTTCTTACGTAAACAATTTTCATTTACTTTTTATCTCGAGCATATACGTGATGAACATGCTTTTGCACATGACAACTGCAGCATATATAATCATAATCGGAAACAGCTTTCAAATTTGATAAGAGCTAATTTCCAAATGCTTGCAGAGTGAGATTTTGTTTGACTTGCTTGCTTTGTTTGTATAAATATTTGCTCAAGCATTTTTTTTAAGATTGACATCTACAAACAATATGAAACGGCGGAGTAAAACCTGTATACATTATACTTTAATTTGATTTGATGTTATCCTTAAGATTAGGAATCTAAATATAATGTATACAGGTTTAACTCCGCCTATTTATATTGTTTGTAGATGTGAATTTTAATAACAATGCTTGAGCAAACATTTATACAAACAAAGCAAGCAAGCCAACCAAATTAGGAAATTAGCTCTAAGAGAAAAAAAAAATGCAATGTAAATAATACACCTTTACGTACGTTTTCAACACAATCCGCATGAACTTCTGCAGTTAGTAGACATATATGGAGCGTAACTACCACAGTAGCCGGTCTGAGCCCACACATTGCAGTTGTTATTCAAATCATGACAAACAGGAGCTGAAATGAAGTCAATGATAAAGTGAATATTATAGTTGATATCTTTGAAAAGTAGAATCCAATTGCTTTACAAATCAAGAACAAAACTTCACAGTATACTTTTGATTAAAATTCTGAAGATTAATTTATTGATTTAATTGTTTCCTACATGATTACTGACAAATAATGCTAACCAAAGAATAAATTTAAGCAAAACTGAATTGAAAATTGTTATTCATCGAATAAATATATTAAATTAGAATTGAAATATCTTATATAATGAAACATAATTACGTTTAACATGTTTTACAAATCTCTGAAATAAATATTCCATTTCTGTATACTTCCGACGGTATGTGGTCTCAATGTAACATACTCACTGTAAAGAGGCTGTGCTTAGCCACTCAAGTGAAACACGAGCTTCTGCTCAGTAATGATAACCCCGCTATAGGTATTGGGTAATCAAGAAAATGAAGACCAATGTATGTGAAAACGTATCACACAGTATAGCATGCTCACAGGAAAGATGTCTGACAAATGTGTCGGAAATTTCATACATTGTCATTATATGTACAAATGATGCAGTAATGCATAATTATTCGGTAAACAGGAAGTTGATGAGCGATAAGTGTGAATATACGTAGCTTTGGTGGGAATGTTCACAGAAAGCTTGTTATTAATTTAAAAAAAAATGTATTTCCAAAGCAAAAAGTGACACAAATTTCATACATGACCATAATAAGTATATATAAGTATTCGGTTAGCAGGAAGTTGATCAGCAATGAATGTGAAAATGTATCGTATAGTACCGATAAAGCATGCTAACAGAATGCCTGCTACAAATTTAAGGGAGATCTGATTTTTAGTTCTAGAGTAAAAGGTGACACAAATTGCATTTCGAAATTGAAAAATCATTTAGCTCTTCACATGTTTCGGTCTTATACATCTTTGGCTGTTAAATGTAATGTTGAATGACCTACACAAATATATCTAGTTGAACACTCATTTTCAGAATTTTAAGTAAATCTTGCAACAACGATAATCTATTCAAATGATACTCTATGATTAAATAGAAGGATATTGATAAATAATTTGACGAAGGGATCTATGTTTTTTTTTCTTTTCAATTGCACTACTTTATTTTTCTTCAGTAATTAGGGTGCTATGTTTTCTCCGATTTTTATGTAGTTCACGAAGAAATTTAGTCGAGTTATATATTTCAAGACGATTGAATCAGAAATGTAAAATGAAATGTTGCCCTTACCATGTGAAACTTTATCACAAGCATTGCAAGATTTTGCACAAGATTCTAACATGTATGCTGGATTTCTAGTACATTCTCCAGTCGAGGCCCAGGATAGGCAATATCGATTATGGTCTTCACAACTGCCTGAAATTAAGACAAAACATTTTTTAGACTGCTTCATTTGCCGACATTGACTTGGTTTACATTGTTTCAGCATGCAGAGAGCTATAATAGAATGGAACACATTAACAACGCTCATTAAAGGGGCCAGAATTTGTTAATGTGTATCAGTAACGTGTTATTTTCATTTTCTTCTTAAGCGATCCCTTTTTCTATAGTAGATTAAATATCAGTTCTTCTTCCGTCGTCTCACAAAAACTTATATATGTGTACAATGATGGTAGATAAATTTAGCTTTAGTCATCTTCATTGTGAATTTTTGAAATCGGAAAAACAAATTGTAAAAGGGAACAGCTGAAACATTTTATTTAATTTCTTAAGAGGTTTAAATGCTACAAGTTAAACTAAAAGAGAGGCGAAAGATAACAAATGGACATTTAAACTCATGTCAAAAATATACTGACAACGCCATGGCTAAAAAAGAAAAAGACCAACAGACAAACAATAGTACACAAAACACAACATAGAAAACTAAAGACTGAAACTATGCGAATTTAACAATTACTTGTAGTTCTTTTGAGTTCGTTAGCGATACATGAGCCAGCAATCTGGTCTCCGAAAGCCATTTCAAACAGAATAAACGTCAAAATACAATGTAAGAGCTAAGGTTTTTTGTAGCAATGATATTATGTTTTTTCATCTTAATTTCAGAGAAAATAGTTCAATTTGATATCCCTCCATATATAAATAAACTCATAAAAGATACCAGGATTAAAATTGTGTATGCCAGACGCGCGTTTC
The DNA here is from genome assembly GCF_021869535.1 of Mytilus californianus. Lineage (NCBI taxonomy): Eukaryota > Metazoa > Mollusca > Bivalvia > Mytilida > Mytilidae > Mytilus > Mytilus californianus. The sequence goes on from NW_026262582.1 coordinate 9,890,634, forward strand.
GTTTACAAAAGACTCATCAGTGATCATGACGCTCGAATCAAAAAAAGTTTACAAGGCAAAACAAAGTATGAATCGAAGAGCATTAAGGACCCAATATTCCGAAAGGTTTTGCCAAATACAGCTAAGGTAATCTATTCCCGGGGCAGAACATCCTTATAATTTCGGAATATTCAAAGTTTTGTAAATAGTTAATTAATAGCTATGTCCATATCAAAGGTAATTCATGTTAACACAGAAGTGCTGACTACTGGGCTGCTGATACCATTGTGTCAGATTACGGCATGAAATATAAAAAAATTAATAAATCCAACTAAAGAAATGTAGTCTTACCAGTTGTATCTGTGTCACTGCTACTTGCGCATTGATTACATGATTTCTTACAGTATTTTAACATATAAGCTGGGTTTCTCCTACATTCACCCCTCCTTGCCCAAGATGCACAATTATTATTACTGTCCTTACATCCTGAAATAAAGATTATTGATTGTAGTTATTTTGATATTTTTTTTTATTCAAAACTATCGTATTTCAACACTATTATAAAGAGCACATGCAGACATACTATAAGTTTTTATCGTTTAAATCGCCCACCTACCCCAGCTTTAGCTTTCCCTCCGAAAAAAAACAAGAATAAACACACACATCCAATTCATCACATAAATATATCAATATAAGTCAATAAAAAAAGTTAACATATTAACGGCACAAAATTATCAAACTAAATAATGATGATAGAGTCGCTGGAACATTTAACGTACTGGGGCACATGAAATGCATAATTAGGAATAATTAGCAAGCTGTTAATGTAATATGAGAATTTTTCTAGACCGACACCCTGAGCGGGTTCTACTTCATTAGATAACAGTTCCATGCAAGACATATCACCCTATCCAGACACATTATTCTATTCAGATTCAGAGCATTACAGTTTATGCTTTTTGTCCTAGATGCTGTTTGCTTAGCATAGAAAGCAGTAAATGTCAATTTTGAATTCAATGGTTTGACCCCGCCAGGAATTGAGCAGGCGACCTCCTGCACTCGAAGAGAGTATGCTACCACGAGACCAATAAGAAGGCAACACATTAAATTTGAGAAAAAATGGTAAATGCATATCGATACTTTTAAAAATCTATTCAGCATTAAAATACATGTTGCGCTCTATTGGCCTTTTTTTTTCGATATTTTAAGGCAATTGTACTGTGCAAGATGTGCATTCTGAAAATTAATGTCTCTTCATTGATGATCAAGGCCAGCAACCAAAACCTAATACAGATGATAAAACCAACAAGGATCAAAGATAAAGCCAAAACAAAACAAGGAAGCAGAGCAGTAAGGACCAAACAAAGTAAAGCCAAAACAAAGAACCAGAGCTGTGAGGACCAAAGGTAAAGTAGGAACCAGAGCTGTGATGACCAAATGTAAAGCCAAAACAACACAAGGAACCAGAGCTGTAAGGACCAAACAAAGTAAAGCCAAAACAAGGAATCAGAGTTGTGAGGATCAAAGGTAAAACCAAACCAACACAAGGAACCAGAGCTGTAAGAACCAAACAAAGTAAAGCCAAACTAACACAAGGAACCAGAGCTGTGAGGATCAAAGGTAAAGCCAAACTAACACAAGGAACCAGAGCTGTAAGAACCAAACAAAGTAAAGCCAAACCAACACAAGGAACCAGAACTGTAAGGACCAAACAAAGTAAAGCCAAACCAACACAAGGAACCAGAGCTGTAAGAACCAAACAAAGTAAAAGCCAAACTAAAACAAGGAATCAGAGTTGTGAGGATCAAAGGTAAAGCCAAACCAACACAAGGAACCAGAGCTGTAAGAACCAAACAAAGTAAAGCCAAACTAACATAAGGAATCAGAGTTGTGAGGATCAAAGGTAAAGCCAAAACAACACAAGGAACCAGAGCTGTAAGAACCAAACAAAGTAAAGCCAAACTAACACAAGGAACCAGAGCTGTAAAAACCAAACAAAGTAAAGCCAAACCAACACAAGGAACCAGAGCTGTGCATGAAGGAGATATGTTTCTTTAATTCCAATGATTTTCAAATTTTTACGACAGAAAATATAAAATAAAACAATATCCTAATTTCCATGAAAGCATCAAAGCACTGGGTACTTGGCTGGTGATACCCTCAGCAGAGAAAATGACCCAGTACATGCACCAGATTTACATCATGAATTGGTGTTATAATCCTTATCTTATACAAACCTCCGCCTCCGCTACCACCGCCACCAGTCCCTCCACCTCCTCCACATTTATTACAAGACTTCTTACAGCTGGTCAGCATGTATGCTGGATTCTTCGTACATTCCCCTATCTTCGCCCAGTTAGCACAACTGGTACTTTTATCTGTGCATGATCCTGCTCAAAGTGTTTACCATTATTAAGATTTCAAGGTTAATATTGTTATGCTTTGATCATATATGTATAGAACACTGTATGCGCATATGATAACTCTACTTTGTATAAGGAGATATTAGTATTCTGCTGTATAAATACCTGCTTTGTTTCATAAAAAGGAATGGCCAACGTAGATGCAAGTGTCTTTTGTTAGGGAGGGATAAATCGTACTTTTTAAAAAAGCATTCTGATTCAAACAATAAATTCTCTGAAACTGACATTATCAATAGATGCTATAATATTCCAGGGCTTGTTTTTTCCTATCATGATTTCCTCGATAGAGGATAGCTGCTCACAAGGAAGCTATTAAACAAAGAGTTTCGAGTGGTAAAGTTGAAATCTTCCCTTCGTAAATTTTACGGACACTATCACGAGTGGGTTGACCGTTATGGGATATCTGTCTCACAGATGACAACGGATATGTTTCAATTGTCGTAACGTGAATCCCCTTCTCTTTTCCCGGAATGTAATGTACCGAATTGGACTTACAAATGTATCACCGGGTTTGCTACGTAAGTAACACGACGGGTGCCACATGTGGAGCAGGATCTGCTTACCCTTCCGGAGCACCTGATATCACCCCAAGTTTTTGATGGGGTTCGTGTTGCTCAGTCTTTGGCTTTCTATGTTGTGTTATGTGTGCTTTTGTTTGTCTGTTTGTCTTTTTCTTTTCTAGCCATTGCGTTGTCAGTTTATTTTCGGCTTTTGAGTTTGAATGTCCTTTTGGTATCTTTCGCCTCTCTTTTAATAATTAAAGTGAGTTCAAATAAGAATTTTTTTACTAACTACTAGTAGAAATAGGGATATAATGATTTGTACTTGGATTATCCAGAACTTTAGAAGATGAATATTTATAAAGACACGTGATACATAATAAATAAATGGAGAATGTGTCCATGGGACACAGATGATGACCCCGCTTGCATGTAATGTTATAAACGGACATAACTCATGAACGGTAAAAGTGATACCACCCAAATTCGAACTTGATCTGAGTTTTGTGGTAATGAGCATTGTGTATAAGTTTCATAACATTTAGTTGAGGAAAACTTAAGTTATAGAATGGAAACGAAAAATTTATCAATTTTTCTATTGTAAAGGGGCTTCGAACTTGATCTGAGTTTTGTGGTAATGAGCATTGTGTATAAGTTTCATAACATTTAGTTGAGGAAAACTTAAGTTATAGAATGGAAACGAAAAATTTATCAATTTTTCTATTGTAAAGGGGCTTCGAACTTGATCTGAGTTTTGTGGTAATGAGCATTGTGTATAAGTTTCATAACATTTAGTTGAGGAAAACTTAAGTTATAGAATGGAAACGAAAAATTTATCAATTTTTCTATTGTAAAGGGGCATAACTCTTGAACAGTAAAAGTGACGCCACCCAAATTCAATCTTAATCTGCGTTTTGTGGTAATAAGCATTGTGTATAAGTTTCATAACATTTGGTTGAGGTAAAGTAGATTTAGAGAACCGAAACCAATTTTAGGACGTACATACAGACGGACGGACGGACGTACAGACGGACAAGGGTAACGCTTAAGGCCCCTCCTCTGACGGCGGGTCATAAAAATATTGTACTAGTAATTAACTTATGAAATTAATTTGTTATCGATACATGTGTACCTTTTTGGACAGAAAAGAAAAAATGTTACATTTTTTTGTTTAATCTGCCTTCAGGTACAAGTCACCAAAGTCATACATATATATATATTGTTGATGTAGTTCTTAAGTGTTTCTCGTTTTTTATATAGATTAGACCGTTGGTTTTCCTGTTTTACACTAGTCATTTTGGGGCCCTTTATAGCTTGCTGTTCGGTGTGAGCCATGGCTCCGTGTTGAAGGCCGTACTTTGACCTATAATTGTTTATTTTTTACACATTGTGACTTGGATGGAGAGTTGTCTCATTGGCACTCATACCACATCTTCTTAATTCTATATATTGGTCACTTTCTTACACAGTTAAGTAATGTTAAGGAACTAATGAGTTGTTAACAGAGCATGCTTACTTAAAAATGTTAAATTTGCCGAAAGAAACCAAAAACACTACACACACGTTTTTACCAGTCGTCAAGTCGATAATAAATGGTTTTTAGTAATCATATTCAATTAGGTTAAATAGGGTCAATATTGATCATGGAAAAGTGTGTCATTTTGTGTATCACCCTTTTTCACGTAAGAAATACGATTTTATAAAAAAAAAGTGTCGGGAAGAGCGAAATCCAAATTTCAGGCAAAGAAGGGAGGGGATGTTTAACTTAGGATCACATATAAATTCATGGAACGTTACAAATCGATTTTCATGTTTCTATTTGTGGTTTGCAAATATACAATGTTTGGTTTTAGATTAATACTATTTTTGCTAGCTTTCATAGAGAATTAAAAGTGACAAATCAGAATAAAATTGACACTGAATAATATATAATTCATATGGAAGATCTATGAAAGACTTGAAATAATTTGATTACGTTGGCTGTAAAGGTTCTCATTATTGTCCCGACTATGTGCAGTTGTATTTTAGAACTTACCTCCGGTACCACCGCCTCCGCCTCCGCCACCGCCGCCACCACCACCACCACCACCACCGCCGCCGCCGCCGCCGCCGCCGCCTCCATTACACTTGTTACATGATTTCTTACAATTAACTAACATATATTTAGCGGACTTCGTACATTCTCCTCTCCCAGCCCAGTAAGCACAATTGGAGTTGTTATCCTTGCAAGCTAAAAATTGTTATAAACAGAATGAAACATTACATACATGTTTCTTTTGGTTTTGTTGTTGGTTTCTGGATCAAATTCGGTCCTGCCTTTTTTTTTTATTAGTTTATCCTGACTTTTTTTTACATAAATTGTCATCCTGCTTTTTTTTTTGCGAAGTTGCTCATCCTTCCTTACTCAAAACTCCTGTCCTGCCTTTTTTTCAAATTTCATCCTAGATCCCCCCCCCCCCCCCCCCCTCACTATAAAAATCAAACGGTAGCTCCCTTAAGAATTTTTGTCAGATGTTCGGACTCCTTGGGTTTTTCCTACGATACAGAATAAAATTGTTTGCCCCATATCCCCCACTTTTCTTTTCATAAACCACTTCAATAGCTCACAAAAAGGTCATTACTAAAATTTAATCAGATTCTAGATTTTTTTCTGACGATTCGAGACCCAAATAATGTCAATGCTAAATATAAGGTAAAAGTTCGAGTCAACCTTTTCCCGCCATTTTTAAAAAATCAAATATCTCATAAAAGAGTTCCATAACCTAGTAATATTTTTAGCACATTTTGTTCCTGAACTTATGTTCTTCTGACTTATAGGATCAATTTTAAATTCTAGATTTTTTTAATTTCACCTAACTACATCCTTAAACACATCATATGATTTTTTGCAATCCATTAATTGACTTTATTTTCTATTTGTCATTCTTTTGTTTTTCTGACAAAATGGTCATTAACAAAAATAAGATAGGATAGTAAATTAAAAAAAGGTACTCACTTCCTCCTGATCCACCGCCACCGCCGCCGCCACCACCACCACCGCCTCCGCCACCACCGCCGCCACCACCACCGCCTCCTCCTCCGCCACCACCAGAACAAAGTTTAACGGGATTTCCCGGACAATAACATTTACAGTCTTTACCAACAAATCCGTTGCTAGGACATTTCTTATTTCCACAACTATCTGAAAATAAAGAGGAAAATTACATACATGAGGGATAAATCATGTTTTTCTTCTTTAATTTTTTAGCCGTTTTTTTCTATTACTTTTTGTAACCATTTGCTTTTGTTTATATTTTGAATCCCCACCCCCTTTACCATTATTCTTTGTGCTGTCTTTTTTTTTCCATTTTGTCTATCGTCTACTTGTTTGACCATTATTCACTTTTGTATAAACCCGATCCTCATGCAAGGTCAAATAACATAGAGAATGTCAGATATATCGTGGGTTATTATTAATCGGAAACTAAATAAATCATACATTATTGTTTATAAGTACTCGATCTTCTATTTTCAACATGACACTTTTGTGTTTATGTTTCTGCTGAAACAAAAAAGAAAATCGGAAATTTTAACAATTAAAACTTGAGAATACCACAACTAAGAAAAGACGATTCTAAATCAAAAATAGATGGGACATTTTTAAATGATTATTCAACATTCTAATATGACGATCTATTATCGTCAACCAGTATAATCACAGTAACCTACCTTTAGCGCAAACGCATTAATGCACAAAATTGTCTGTTCCACGTTACGCCCCCTTTAAACGACCTACTTTCTATTCGATTACAAAAAAAAAAAAAAAAAAAGAAATCAAATTGTAAAAAATATTGTTAAATAATAAATTGATGGGGACTTCATCATTATTTTGTTATTTTAGGTATCTATGTAAAAATCGTCGGTTCCACGTGAAAGCAACAACATAGTCAGCTTTGAATGAGTAAAAACAATGATTTATACTGCAACTAGTGGTGTTTATTTCCTAAATATAGTAACACCTATATTTTGTGCAATATCAATTTCATCATGGAACACTTTTTCCACAATCAGGGATTCATTAAGGGGTGAAAATAAGTTTGAAATTTGTGTTACAATTTAAATAGCTATCAATGCATTGATTTAAGTTGAAGTATAAAAACAATATAAGGTCAATGTAATAAAAATATACTTTTTTGTATTCGGCACAAAACTGGGGAAGGGCTCGGTAAAACCTCCCCAGTTTCTCAGCCTCATACAAAAAAAAACCTACGATGCAGTCCGGTAAATCCGCCCACATAAGGCTTTGATCGTATGTATTTCTGCTTAATTATATACAAATTGTATCACATTTAAAATGAATCGATTCACTGACAAATCAACTTTGAGTAGTTTATCTCATTTCTCCAAAAAAATCTTAAATAAATTTTAAAATCAACAAAACAAGTGGGTCATCAGTGTTTTTATCCTGCAATCGACCTTTCTACTATAATAATAAAGGTGTACAGATAACACGAAGCGATATACGTATACTAGACGTATATAGTCTCCTGGTATCCTGCTTCTGTTGCGAGCGAACGGTTATGTCAAATAACTGTTTACGTCACAGTTCAATTTGGGGTCCTCATTGCATTCCGCGTTTAAGTCTTGTCGATTTCTTTCAAAAACAAATTCAACAATTGGGATGGGAAAAAAATGTACAAATTTAATTGCAGGATAAAGACAATAACTGTTTAGTGTATTAAATATCACCTGTATTTATACTCGCCTCGAAACAGGAGAAATAGCTCGCTGAAGTTCGCATTATACCTGTTTCTTATCCTCGTACAAATAAAGCTGATATTTAAAGACACTAAACAGTTATTGTCTTTATCCTGCAATTAAATGTGTACACTCATTTAAGGCTCGAGGTAAAATAATCGAATATAAATGCCCAACCCATGGTTAAATGAAATTAAATCTACGGCTGCCTTGAATTATTTCTTAAACATACCTCCACACTTATACAAAATTTTCAACAAAATACCTCCACACTTGTACATAAGATTGAACAATATACCTCCACACTTATACATAAGATTCAACAACATACCTCAACACTTATACATAAGATTCAACAACATACCTCCACACTTATACATAAGATTCAACAACATATCTCCACACTTATACATAAGATTCAACAACATAACATACCTCCACACTTATACATAAGATTCAACAACATACCTCTACACTTACACATAAGATTCAACAACATAACATACCTCCACACTTATACACAAGATTCAACAACATACCTCCACACTTATACATAAGATTCAACAACATACCTCCACACTAAAACATAAGATTCAACAACATACCTCAACACTTATACATAAGATTCAACAACATACCTCCACACTTATACATAAGATTCAACAACATATTTCCACACTTATACATAAGATTCAACAACATAACATACCTCCACACTTATACATAAGATTCAACAACATACGTCTACACTTATACATAAGATTAAACAACATAACATACCTCCACACTTATACACAAGATTTAACAACATACCTCCAAACTTATACATAAGATTCAACAACATATCTCTACACTTATACATAAGATTCAACAACATAACATACCTCCGCACTTATACACAAGATTTAACAACATACCTCCACACCTATACATAAGATTCAACAACATACCTTCACATTTAAACATAAGATTCAACAACATACCTCCACACTTATACATAAGAATCAACATTATACCTCCACACTTATACATAAGATTCAACAACATAACATACCTCCACACTTATACACAAGATTCAACAACATTCCTCCACACTTATACATAAGAATCAACAACATATCTCCACACTTATACATAATATTCAACAACATAACATACCTTTATACTTATACATAAGATTCAACAACATACCTCTACACTTATACATAAGATTCAACAACATAACATACCTCCACACTTATACATAAGATTCAACAACATACCTCCACACTTAAACATAAGATTCAACAACATACCTCCACACTTATACATAAGATTCAACAACATACCTCCACACTTATACATACGATTCAATAACATATCTCCACACTTATACATAAGATTCAACAACATAACATACCTCCACACTTATACATAAGATTCAACAACATACCTCTACACTTATACATAATATTCAACAACATAACATACCTCCACACTTATACATAAGATTCAACAACATACCTCCACACTTATACATAAGATTCAACAACATACGTCAACACTTATACATAAGATTCAACAACATATATCCACACTTATACATAAGATTCAACAACATAACATACCTCCACACTTATACATAAGATTCAACAATATACCTCCACACTTATACATAAGATTCAACAATATACCTCTACACTTATACATAAGATTCAACAACATAACATACCTCCACACTTATACACAAGTTTTAACAACATACCTCAACACTTATACATAAGATTCAACAACATACCTCTACACTTATACATAAGATTCAACAACATAACGTACCTCCACACTTATACACAAGATTTAACAATATACCTCCACACTTATACATAAGATTCAACAACATACCTTTACATTTAAACATAAGTTTCAACAACATACCTCCACTATTATACATAAGATTCAACAACATACTTCTACACTTATACATAAGATTCAACAACATATCATACCTCCACACTTATACACATGATTCAACAACATACCTCCACACTTAAACATAAGATTCAACAATATACCTCCACACTTATACATAAGATTCAACAACATACCTCCACACTTATACATAAGATTCGACAACATATCTCCACACTTATACATAAGATTAAACAACATAACATACCTCCACACTTATACATAAGATCAAACAACATACCTCTACACTTATACAAAAGATTCAACGACATAATTTACCTCCACACTTAAACATAAGATTCAACAACATACCTCCACACTTATACATAAGATTCAACAACATACCTCCACACTTATACATGAGATTCAACAACAATTCTCCACACTTATACATAAGATTCAACAACATAACATACCTCCACACTTATACAAAAGATTCAACAACATACCTCTCTACACTTATACATAATATTCAACAACATAACATACCTCCACACTTATACATAAGATTCAACAACATACCTCCACACTTATACATAAGATTAAACAACATACGTCAACACTTATACACAAGATTCAACAACATACCTCTACACTTATACATAATATTCAACAACATAACATACCTCCACACTTATACACAAGATTCAACAACATACCTCCACACTTATACATTAGATTTAACAACATATCTCCACACTTATACACAAGATTCAACAACAAACCTTTACACTTATACATAAGATTCAACAACATACCTTTATACGTATACGTAAGTTTCAACAACATACCTCTATACTTATACATAAGATTCAACAACATACCTCCACACTTATACATTAGATTCAACAACATATCTCCACACTTAAACATAAGATTCAACAACATATCTCTACACTTATACATAAGATTCAACCACATACATCCACAATCATACATAAGATTCAACAGCATACCTCCACACTTATACATAAGATTCAACAACATACCTCCACACTTATACATAAGATTCAACAGCTTCACGTCACCAAAACTGAATCCAGAATTCTTTCCAATAACATTGAGGAATTTTGAATCTTTTGGAATGATGGTGTCGTATCCATTGTGTGAAAACGCCTAAAATGAATAAACATTTCTTGAGTGAATAACAACAGAACAAGCTCGCCTTCTCACTAAATCTATGAACATTTATAACCAGATTTAAGTTTCAGCGCTTTTAAATCGAAAACTCTTGCACAATATCTTAAATAAAAAAAATGTCGATTAATTTTGTTATTTTGCAATTTGTTTGTATAGCATCATGAATCGCCATTTGAATTAAGTCATAAGCCTTTCATATGTAACATTTATATAATTTTCCTGTACCTGCCTCGCGGAGCAGTAATTTTCCTAGTTCACTTAAGGAGTTAGAGTCACCTATTAAAAGGGTTATGAACTGGCTGTTTCCGTATAGAACATAGTATATAGTATCGATAAGCTGTATTGACCGTCATTTATTCGAGTCTCGGACCTCTACAGGGACCGAATCTACATCAGGGGCGGGACCAAAAAAAAAGAGCATGTAGTTCAGTGATTATCGTTGGTTCGTGTCTGTCATACTTGTTTTTCGTAAATTATTTTTTTTGTAAATCAGGAGTCGGTTTCACAAAAAAATTTACGACTAAGATTGATCGTAAATATACTGATTTTGTTCATGACTTACGATCAATCTTAGTCGTAAGTATTTTTGTAAAACCGACTTCAGGCCGTTAGTTTTAACGTTTGAATTGCTTCACATTTTTCATGTTTGGGCCTTTTATAGCCGACTATAAGGTATGGGTTTTACTCATTGTTTAAAGGCCGTACGGTTGCCTATAGTTGTTTACATCCACTTTGTCTGAACTCTGATGGATAGTTTTCTCATTTGCTATCATCTTTTTTTTATACAAATACAGAAAACAGCAACATAAAAACACCATAATAATCGTGTGTTTAGAAAAAAAACCAAACCTTTCTTCCATAATGCATAACACTGTAATAATCGTATGGTACACCGTATGCGTTGATAATGCTCCATGTATATTTTTGGAAGTTGTACCTGACGGATGGCGGTACGTTGTTTAGTCGAAGAGAGATATATTGATCCCGATCCGGTCTCGTCTGCTCGTGGTGGAAACCTGCAGCATGTCCTAGTTCGTGTATTATAATACGTTTCTGAAATAACAAAATAGAACGCTGAAAATGATTACTACGTATACAGGTTTACTGTAGATTCGTGTGTTACCAATTTGCCGTTTCAGAATCTAATGCGTTTTGGGTAATATTTTCAAAAACGTACACCAAAATGGTGTGATTGTCTTACAACGATTACAAACAATTGAAATTCAAATAATGACGTGTCTTTGGTTTCAATTTGGGATATGAACAATGAGATTATCCATGATCCTTTAGATTCTGAAATAGACTGACGAGTGCTGTCCCCTGGCTTGATAACTACGCTCAAGATATATTTATCAGTTCAGATTCTGAAACGGCAAATTTTCCCGGATTTCATATGAGTACCAATTGCAAGAATCAAAATTTTCAATGAGCTACACATTTTTATAGGCTTGTATACAGTTGGCACATACGGAATAGCACATCCTAAATGTTACAGTGATGTTGTAAACCGAGCCCGGAAATTTAGATACGATCCGGGTAAACTTATCAATCCTTTAAATAAACTTATTCTAAAAGGTTACCAATTCAACACTGTAATTAAATCTTTGAATATTGTTTTTATTGGTTGATATCTATATTTTGGCATTAAACAAGGTCATGGTTTCTCTGATTGTTAATGACGTCTTTACATTAAATCCATTGGATGTTGAATGTGTACTGATTGATATTTTAGTCTTTGATACATGATTTTTTTGTATTAGTTGCTATTGGCTTTCAACTAGCTGTCAGTAACTGCGAGTACTCACAGATCTGTACCAAGTGTCTTTTTTGTTGTTAGGGATGAGTGATGGATAAATACCCTGCCACGTCCGATCTGTGTTTTCGTTTGATGCATTCCTGCTTTGTATCGATCTGATGAGTTAAGCCTTTTTCAACTGATTTATATAGTTTGTTCTTATGTTGTGTTGTTACACCACTGTCCCATGTTAGGGGGAGGGTTGAGCGCTTACAAACATGTTTAACCCTGCCACATTCGTTATGTGCCTGTCCCAAGTCAGGAGCCTGTAGTTCATTGGTTGTCATTGGTTCATGTCTGTCATATTTGTTTTTCGTAAATTGTGTTGTTATAAATGAGGCCGTTAGTTTTCTCAATTGAATTGTTTATATATTTTTCATGTCGGGGCTTTTCATAGCCGACTATACGGTATGTATTTTTCTCATTGTTGAAGATCGTACGGTTGCCTATAGTTGCTTACATCCACTTCATTTGAACTTTGGTGGATAGTTGTCTCATTGTCAATCATATCAAATCTCCTTATTTTTATATTATTTCGAAAAACGACGAAGTCATGTATCCACGAAAAATACATTTGTTTTTGTCCACGAAAATGTGTACCTGTAAAAATGAATAATTTTACAGGATCCTTCCTTAATAATAAACTGTAAATAAATATGCACTGACCGTAACTGTACACACAAGTTTAACGAATACATTCGAAAATATTGCCTTGTTATCTCTTTGATCTTCTCATGAATTGATATTTTTAAATTCTTATGTCATTCTAAGAACAAGCAAAAGACAGCCATCAGTCGGCAAGCCTTTGTCTATGCGTCCTTGTTCAATAAACGTTTTGTTAAACGAACGCCGAAAAGCTTTTAGATTGTCCTATTTCTATAGGAAATACTACATGTATGGATCAGATTTTCCTGTGTCAATTTGTGTATTAACAAAGAGCGGCAGCTATAATATGTAAAAAATACTTTCAAAGGCAGGAAGTTAATCCAAGAGGAGGTAACCTAATGAGGTGTATATTTCCGACATGATCATATATACTCAACGGAAATTGTAATTTTTCCTATTTATATCTACAGAGTACCAAACAAATATTAAAAAGGGAATTTAAATATGAAGGAATAACAAAATAAACTTACTATCCTACAACCTGAAGCCAGTGTTACAGTTTGACTACCTCCTTGCATGCCAACAAAGGACGAACAGCTGTGAAAAAGAACAATAAATAATGTAAAATACATATGTTTATGACTATTGAAGGCCTCACTGTGACTTTGAGATAAAGAACAGCAATAAAAGCCCTGTTTCTTTGCTTTTTGTGTGTTTTTTGCTGTGCATGTACTGATGTTTTGTCATTGATTGACACCCAATATCCTTTGTTTTTCTTTTATTGGAATAAATCACAAGGTTTTCATAATTCAACGAATACATTTCAAATTTAAGCCCCTAATACTAACAACAACGGAAAAAAATTTAAAACTTAATATTCATATTCATAGAAGCATGCATGCATTTTAAAATGAATACTTTGTTTAATTTAGTAAAGGAGTTAAATAGTTGAAAGTCTTGCCTCTGAAAAGCTGAGAAAAACACAAAATTTTGCAATTTAGTCCAGTCAATAAACAGTTGTCATTTTTGCGGCCATTCTATATAAACATGATAAACTATTCTCTGTAAATATAATGTTTGTATAAAGCAAAACAGAAGTATAATTATAAGAGTAACAAAATAAAAAATTAATAAAAGAATATTACAAACCCTCCTCCATTTTGGATTCTGATTTTGTTTCTGTCGTTATAGGTAGCTGGTCTAAATTTTAAACATGTATACTTGTTGTAATCATTCATAGCAGCAGTTATCTGTCGTCTATCATTGGAAGCTAAAATATTGTTGATATTTGGTAATTTATACAAATATATATCGAACATCGTAATTAAAAAGATACATGTACATTTTGTATGACAGTAATTTATAATGGAATTTTGGGGATCCAGAAAGTTGGTTACCCCATATTTAATTTGTACGACTTCCTCAGAAGCAGATCACATGCGCATTGCTGATTCTCGATGACACAAAAAGAAGAAGAGAATTTGATAAATGTCTTATTCTGCAGTTGTACTAACAGAAGTAGATGGATGACATGCAAATTGTCTGTTCTTTGTGACGCACGCAGAATACACCACATGCGAAATGTTTATTTCTACGTGACATTCGCAAGTAGATCACAAGCGAACTGTGAGTTTCTGTATAACACAAGCAGAAGAAAATCACTTTGAAAAGTCTGTTTCTGAATTACACGCTCATAGATCACATATGTATCGCAAATAATAATGTCACAAACATGCCTCAACATTAGGCTAATGTTTTGTCTTTTTATATTTCTGATTGACTGAATTAGATTGCATTCATTATGTATATAAAAAATGGTTAAATATATCATAATGCATAAATACTTACAAAAATAACCACTTATTTCATAGGGGATTGTATTTGAAGTCCATCTACGGTTAGTGTTTCGCAGAGCATTTCTCTTTAAGGAATTACCGTCAGCTGCCATCCTTAAAGAAAAAAGAATTATTTACCAAACATTTTTAACATAGATTATTTGATCAGTTTGCATATCATTTGGAATATCTCCAATAAATTTCACACGTAGTAATCAGAGACATTCTTAGATTGCCATATTATTTGTGCGAAATTTGCCGAGCATTTGTATCCTGTTTTGTAACACATATAAATAAACTATTCTGAAACATGTTATTAACGTCTCGGTGCTAACGGTTGCAGTATACAATGTTGTATGTGGCGTCTTATTTAGATAAAGAAAACAATAATTAAAATGGAATATATATAAGGGTAGTTAATGTATAAACCGATGTGCATACTGGTGTGTGACAATCCATGATGATTACACAAGTCAAAAGCAAACATTTAATGGATCATTTAATTACATGAATACAATGAAGGGGGACCCCGGAGACGAATAAGTAAGTATCTGTTGCTATATAAGAAAAGACGATGTGGTATTATTGCCAATGAGACAACTCTCGACCAGAGACCAAAATGACGTAGAAGTTAGCAACTATAAGTCTTCATACCGCCTTTAAGAATGAGTAAAACCCACACCGCGTACCAAGCTACAAATGGCAAACAAGAAAACTAAAGGCCTGATTTATGTACAAAACAATAAACGACAATCAAATATGATATACAGTAACAAACGACAACTACTGACTTACAGGCTCCCGACTTAGGACAGGCACATGTGGCGGGGTTAAACATGTTTGCGGGTGCCCAACCACCCTAGACTGGTACCCGGTCGTTATTTGATAATTTGAAGGCATACGGAATATTTTACGAAGGAAACCAACCTACCCCCCCCCCCCCCCCCCCCCCACAAACTGGGACAGTGGTGTAACAGCACAAAAATTGGCATGCATACAAATTTTACTACACAACACAATGGAATATGTCTATGGATTACAACACTTACATATCCTGTTCTTCACTCCATTTATTAACATAGGCTAGGATATCTAATTCATACTTTATTATAGCATTTTCACCACTAGCATCATAAAAGAAATTGAATTCGTTACCTACAATAAAAATCACAAGTCAACTAGAAGATAAAAGAGCTGGACAAATATATTCAATGATACAGAGGTACCAAGAAAATATTCTCGTAAATTAAAGTGAAATCCCTTTTTTTTGTTACTATAGTGTATACAAGAAACTAATTAAATAAAAAATAATATGAACAAATAAATTATTAGTATTATACTTGAAAACATAGCGCTTGTTGTCTAGAAAAAAACATTCAGAAAAACAAGCGTTATATAAGTAAGGTTCCATTTTCATATTTGATACTGAATGTGAGGTAAACAAACTTACTTGAATTAGCTGCAGACTCAATCAGATCATTAATGTCTTGTCCATACACAAACAACTGTAAATAATGATTTGATATATTAAAAAAAAACAAACAGTTTTTACGATTTCTTTCAACACAACACGTATATATGAAACAACCTTCATTAAATACGTACGCTAGTGGAATCAACCTTCATCCGATACGTACGCTAGTGGAAACAACCTTCATTAAATACGTACGCTAGTGGTAACAACCTTCATCCGATACGTACGCTAGTGGAAACAACCTTCATCAGATACGTACGCTAGTGGAAACAACCTTCATCAGATACGTACGCTAGTGGAAACAACCTTCATCAGATATGTACGCTAGTGGGAACAATCTTCATCCGATACGTACGCTAGTGGAAATAATCTTCATTAAATACGTACGCTAGTGGTAACAACCTTCATCCGATACGTACGCTAGTGGAAACAACCTTCATCAGATACGTACGCTAGTGGAAACAACCTTCATCCGGTACGTACGCAGATCTAGAAGAGCTTTGTCAAAGGGAGTTGAAGCGCTAGTTGTTTGAGAGCACTCGAAAGCTAAGGGTCAACACAGATCTAGAAGACCTTGGTCAGAGGGAGTTGAAGCGCTAGTTGTTTGAGAGCACTCGAAAGCTAAGGGTCAACACAGATCTAGAAGACCTTGGTTAGAGGGAGTTGAAGCGCTAGTTGTTTGAGAGCACTCGAAAGCTAAGGGTCAACACAGATCTAGAAGACCTTGGTTAGAGGGAGTTGAAGCGCTAGTTCTTTGAGAGCACACGAAAGCTAAGGGTCAACACAGATCTAGAAGACCTTGGTCAGAGGGAGTTGAAGCGCTAGTTCTTTGAGAGCACACGAAAGCTAAGGGTCAACACAGATCTAGAAGACCTTTGTCAGAGGGAGTTGAAGCGCTAGTTTTTGAGAGCACAGGAAAGCTAAGGGTCAACACAGATCTAGAAGACCTTTGTCAGAAGGAGCTGAAGCGCTAGTTCTTTGAGAGCACTCGAAAGCTAAGGGTCAACACAGATCTAGAAGACCTTTGTCATAGGGAGTTGAAGCGCTAGTTCTTTGAGAGCATTCGAAAGCTAAGGGTCAACACAGATCTAGAAGAGCTTTGTCAGAGGGTGTTGAATCCCTAGTTTTAGAACAATCACATTTTTTATTAACTTGAATGAGGAGGGCCAAATTCTCTTGATACACTGGTACTCATAGGGAAAAATCTATGAAAGTTGTCAAATCCTACTGGAAACTAAATACTAGTATACAAGAGTTTACATCATTTCTTTTAATTATTTTTTTTTTATTTTACAAATTTCGATACGTTCAAAATGCTATTCAACACTACTTGTTGCTGTTGAAGGAATTGTTCTTCAATACTGAACATTTAACATGTTTTCTCAAATTTTGCATCAAAGGCCTTCGCTAACGCTAACAGAAATAACTAATTTTTACATAAAAGATAATACATAGCTTTACTTCCAAAACAAATTTGCTTTTTGGTTAACGATTTTCTTATACATGGTTGATATACAAATTAAATTATTGCCAACATCAAACATCAAACTGGGGCTTTGTTCAGACGTTTTTGATTTGGAATCTGTATAGAAATAATAAAAAATAATGGTATAACCGTATAGTACACACATTGGACTGTAATACCATGAATAGAAGTAAAGGTTGGAAAAACGTTTTGAAAATGTCCCCCGTATAAAATGAATTCTTTAAAGACAACAGTGCTGTTCAAATCATTATCCTTTTATCTTAATGCTTTGTTTTGTCATATTTGGAAATAAGTTTTGGAATAAAGATTTATTTGTAGTCATTGAAAATTAATCTAAATCGAAAGATTGCACGGCATAGTATCTTTATCTATTGTTGTCTGCCGATTAAGACAATGACTTATTACATTCGAGCAAACAGTCAATTGAATGAAACACAAATTAGAATGTCTCTACATATGATATTCAAACATGCTATTTATGGGTTTTACAACTCAAAAACTGTTGCATGTACTTAGGCGTGATGTGCATCCCTCTTTTTGCGCATAAACAAGAGAAAATGTTCGAACTTTTACACATGTATGTATGTAACAAAGGTTCAGCCAAAAAATATTCACTTATTTGTCGGTATATAATTCTTCAATGTACACGTACTTTAAATTCGATTCCTTTAGACCATTGCTTAATTTAGGACATAGACTTAAGCCTAGTCTAGTATATCGTCAAAAAACCTTGCAGAGATTAAAGATTTTTTTTACAACTAATTCCGAATACATATTGCATTGTAAGTCCCCGCTTAATTGAACACGTTGACAAACCCTTTAATAACCTGGTTTAACGAACTATTTATCGGAGACAATAATGGGTGCGAAATAATGTTTTGAATAAGAACTATAATTCACGGAAACTTAGTTACGGAGACATTATCGGGTTCAGTTCACGGGTGTTTTGTGAATTAACTCCCGGACATCCACACAGACGAAACAAATACAACAACGTAAGGTTATTAAAATCATCCTTGAAGAAGAATAAATGTGTGAGGGAGCAAGGAGGGGATATTTGGTCGCTGGGTCTCATATTTTTGAGATGGCAGGCGTAGAAATTAGTTTGCTCACTGTTGTTAAAGATAAATTAATACATTATTGTTGAGTTTTTCTGTTTGTTTTTATTGCTTTTTTATAGGGCCGCAGTGAGAAAGGAAAATTGACAAAAAATGTAGAATATATTTAAATTGACAGCAATCTCAACTAACAAATAACATAAGACAGCTAGAAGCTAAAACATGATTTTCAACATAGACAAATATCTAAACAGTATGTCCCAATCGCTCTTTGTCTTCAAAAGTATTGAATTGTCCCGTGTGTACTCTGGTAATTCAAATTTGACCCAGTTTCCCGTCTGAGTGGTACGACTCAATGTTAATTCCGTTCGTTTGACTGATTATGATTATAAATGCAGCCCAGTGGCAGATAGTTCGTATATTGTCTCGTCATTCATATGAACATGTATAAAATATTTGTCGCTGGACGTTAATATAAAATTGTGTATTTATCAAACAAACATACACAATTATTAAAAAAAAACAAGTTGACATACGTGATCCCCCCCCCCCTTTCCCCCCTGAAAAAAAATGAGAAAACCTAAACAAAATAAAACAAAAACAAAACAAACAAACAAAAAAAACCCCGAAAAAATGAAAAGAAAACCCCAATTTTCCCTTGCTTTCTTTCTTATTTTTTTTTTACATTTAGCTCGCTTACTTACAGGGAAAACAAAAAAACACAACACAATATAAGACCGTTCAAATTAAAAACTGTCAAAGTAAAAATAAAAAGTATTAAATTTTCCTTTAATCCTTTAAGATTAAATTAAAAAAAGTATTCAAAATAAAGTAAAGTTTCTTACCAAATTATTCACCAAGGTCAGTATCAACGCACACGTACGTTCGACATGCATACTAGCGGACACTTTGGCTCAATTGATGATATCAAATGGTTACTTTATACTTTTAATCACTTCATATTGAATTAAACAGTCTTTGATAACAACTGAGATTGTCGCAATTATCGTAATCATCCCTAATGCCTGGGGTTATGGCTAAACAACTTAAGTTATTAATGCCATCACAGCACCGGGTGACATTAAAGAATCTACCAGATATATTTATGTACAATATGCGCTGGAATTTTTGTATTATAAAATGTGTGCTAATTGAAAGAACAATAGAGTAAGAATTCCATTAGAGTATTTAAAGTGGTGCGAGCGGGAGAACATGTTTTTTTGTGTATATAAAATGTTATTTGATCGGAACTGATACAATTGATGGTGCATGCTATTGAGGACATTTAATTTTTTTTGTTTTTTTTTTTTGTATACATTTGATATTAAAATTTGAAGTTGGTCATCACACCTGGCTATTAAGACTTGATGGAAAGCTAAATTACTAAAAAGTTATATAGCGATTTTTCCGATTTAGGCGGTTGTTGTCAGTTAATTAAAATGTACATACTTCAACTTTATAAATAGGGATGTATTTGTTGCTACTAAGATGTCTTTTAAAGTTAGTTTAATCATCGCTTAATCAGTTAATGTCAGAAAGTCTCATCATTTTTTCACTGTACGGTGTCCAATTCTCGAACCAACAAAAATGTCCCCTTTTTGATAAATTGATGTCAATTTATGTATGCTGGAGACGAGATTTTTCTTCAATATAAAAAATTTAGTTATCCCTAAAGATTACATTGTACATACATATACATGATAAAACCTAGCATGCAATATCGGCAATTACGCTAAATGTCCAGCACAATAACCAACCGTATACGGAACGTCCCCTTTATGATCCTTACGATTGCCAATTCATATATGATGAAAATCAGATTTGTTTTGACAATTAAAGTTTGATTGTCCCTTAAAGTTACATGTAGGAGGAGAACAATTACACTAAATGTTAGGCACTTAAACCAACGAAATGAAACGTACCCGTTTTCCTCCTTACTGTTGGTTATGTATGTATGATGGATACCAGATTTGTTTTGTTAATCACAAATTTGATTATCGCTAAAGGTTACACGTGGGATGAAATTTATCATGCACTTATCGTAAAAAACGCTTAATGTCCAACACTTAAACCAACTAAACGGAACATCCCCGTTTTAACACATCAGTTGTCAATACATGTATGGCAGGCACCTGCTATGTGCAATTAAAAGTCGAATCATCACCAAACGTTCCATGTCTAATAAAGTTAATGATTTTAAAATTATTCTAAATTCCGTTTAATGTTCAGTGCTTTAACATTACGAAAATTTCATAAATTGCTCAAATAATTATCCTTTCAAACGAACATTAAGATAATTTGTTCATCACTTGTCATATATGGCCTTAGAAAAAAGCTCTTATCTAAAATCCTCTATAGTCCAGAATTAAATTTAAGTTTTTCTAATAAGTTACCAGTTTATAGAACCGACTGCAAATGCCTCTATTTTGCTTTTAAAATTAAATGACAATTACCACAAAAGAAGGATTATAGTAAGTCATCGAAGTGTCCGATTAAATACGTCATGCACTTGTGACGTCATGAACTGATTTTATGTTATGCAGCTTTGTAAGTGGAGTCGATCTTCTTTTGTTTCTTCTTTTAATGGTTGTCGTTTATAATAGACACGATAAAAATAAGGAGATGTGGTATGATTGTCAACGAGAAAACTACATGCATCCACCAAAGTTCAAATAAAGTGGATGTAAGCAATTATAGGCAACCGTACGGCCTTCAACACTGAGAAAATGCAAGGGTCATTTGCTTCCAACTCGTGTTGGTCGTTTCATTTACAGCATGCTATGTACAAATTTACATGCCCTGGTAATTCCTTCCAATACGTTCAAGTCTATTGATATCTGAGGGTCTGCGTGGGGTTCTTTTATTTCTTAAGTATTTTTTTAGACTTTTTTTTTTAATCTTTATGAATCATATGCCCTTTATTCTATATTTTTTTATATTTATGCACCCCATTATTCTCTATTCTTTATTGTTTGGCCTATTTTTCTCTACTTTTCACATTTATTTGTCCTTTATTCTGCTCTTTTTGCCCATTGTTCTCCTTCCGTAAACCCAATCCAGACCCTCGATATATTTGTATCACTTTACATGGCGCTACATTGGTGGGTGACCGATTGAAATGTACAAAATGCATGTGTTAGGGAAAATGGATGGATTGAAAAGAGATTTGTGTATCGAGAACTTACAATAGCAGATAAAGATAAACTAATGAAATAAAAAAAAGAAAAAAAGATAAACGACTAGGAATATAAATACCGTTTCCATTCTCTTTTCTACCTACATTCCTACATTAAACGAATGACCGAAATTGAAATTTCAAATTTGTGTTTTTTTTTTATAAAAGGAAAAGCGTTGTTTGTTTGTATTCGACTAATGAGTTTGAATGTCCCTTTTGGTATCTTTCGCCTCTTTTTTACATAAAATAATTGATCCAGACTCAAGCTGGCAGCCACTTTTAGCAGCCAATCAAGATAGCAGCCATTTTTA
This sequence comes from Mytilus californianus, assembly GCF_021869535.1. NCBI lineage: Eukaryota > Metazoa > Mollusca > Bivalvia > Mytilida > Mytilidae > Mytilus > Mytilus californianus. The sequence continues at coordinate 9,913,100 of NW_026262582.1, forward strand.
GCAGCCAATCAAGATAGCAGCCACTTTTAGCAGCCAATCAAGATAGCAGCCACTTTTTTACAGCAGCCAATTTTTATGTTATGTCTAAAAATTAAGAAAAAACTTTATAGACTCAAACGTTCCAAAAACAAAAACAAAATCTTAGTTAAATATAATAGCACCTCCTTTGAGAGTGGAATTCGACATTTTCACGTCCTTTCGTGACTCTCATAAGATGACAATCAGTTTTATATATCATGATGCCAGCAGCCACCTTTTTTGGGTGTATACTGTTTGTTTAATACAAAAAAATATACACTTTAATTTTTTAATTTTTTTTTCTTTCTTTTACTTTTTTTTTTAATTCCTCAAGATTTTAGCAGGTACAGAAACAATATAAGAATAGAAAATAAAAAAAATCTAAGTACAACTACTATTGTTAATTTATGATTTAAGTCAGCTGTGATGAATTGTGTTACATGTATATATACACATATATATATATTTCCATTGAAATGAATAAGAAGATGCAGTGTAAGACAAGTATTTTCTATGACAATCTAACTTGGACTGTTTTGTACGTCATGCACCTTTACCAATTTTTAATGTAAACTTGAAATTTATTTGTCAAAAAAAATTTAATGTGCAAGTACAAAAAAATGACTCAGACATTGGCACGAATCTATGCACTAACGGTGCATTATTTAAACAGAATATATTCAATGCATGGTCAAAAGTTTTCAACTTAACCCAGATTTTCAAAAACTGTCCATAGGGCCTTGCCGAGGAGTACTGAAAAAGTAAATAACAAAAAATACCGAATACCAAGGAAAATATCAAATAGGAAAATCAAAAACCCAATAACATAAAACGAATGGAAAACAACTGTCACATTCCCGACTTGCCGAGAAGTACCGATTGTGTGTTAGACATGGACAATACGCAAAATTGCACCTTTAGACCCCTGTGGGCAATGGACTCGGTCAATATCTTTAAACTGAGAGAGGTCTCGTTCGAAACTTTGCCGTAGGAACTTGAAAAGTACGTTGAGGGGAATTTTGGACCCATGTGACATATTTATTGGATGTTTTGATAAGTTGCTGTTTCATAGAATTATATACCCCAAATTTTCATTTATAGTTATATTTGTAGGAGATTTTGTAGGTTGCTGTCTCATTGACATACACCGAACATTTCCATTTCTAGCCATATACAAATGTAAGTTGAAGTTTTTGGTAGGTTGCTGTCTCATTGACTTATACCCCACATTTCCATTTTTAGTCACATTAGTTCGAGAATTTAGTAGGTTGCTGTCTCGTAGACTTACACCCACCGAACATTTCCATTTCAGCGATATTAGTTGGAGTTTTTGGTAAGTTGCTGTCTCTTTGAATAATACCTCAACTTTCTGTTCATTGTCATCTTTTTTAATGTTACGATAGGGTGCTGTCCTACTGACTTATACCCTACAGTTACAATCGCAATCATATTTTTTGGAGATTCTGATAGGTTGCTGCCTCATTGACTTATACCCCCATTCATATTTTTTGTCGCAATAGTTGGAGTTTTCGGTTGGCAGCTGTCTAATTTACTTATACCCAATATTTCCATTTTTAGTCATATAATTTGAAGTTTTTGGTAGGTTGCTGTCTCATTGACTTATACCAAAGATTTTCATTTTCAATCACATTAGTTAAAGTTTTTGGTAGGTTGCTGTCTGATTGACTTATACCCAATATTTCGATGTATGCATAGTTATATTCATTCGATTTTTCGATAGGTGTCATTGGCTTATATCCTACATTTCTATAAAAATAGATATGTTTGTTAGGGGTTTTGAAAGGCTACTGTCTCATAGAATTATACCTCATATTTCTATTCATAGTCATATTTGTTGGAAGTTCTGGTATGTTGCTGCACTATTGACGTATAGGCTACATTAAAATTCATAGTCATATTGTTGTCGGTTAATTTAGTTAGTTTGCTATCTCAAAGACTTATACCTTACATTTCTTTCGAAAGTATTTCTGTTCATTGTCATCTTTGTTGGAGGATGCGATAGGTTGGTGTCCTATTGACGTTTATCCTACATTTACATTCATAGTCATATTTGTTGGAGGTTCTGGTAGGTTGTTGTCTCGTTGACCTATAACCCACATTTTCATTACAGTCATATTTGTTTGAGGTTTTGGTAGGTAGCTGTCTCATTGAATTATACCTATACCGTACATTTCCATTTTTAGTCATACATATAAAAAAGAAGATGTGGTATGATTGCCAATGAGACAACTCTCCACAAGAGACAAAATGACACAGAAATTATCAACTATAGGTCACCATACGGCCTTCAACAATACAAGTTTGAGGTTCTGGTACATGAAGGGTGTTGTTTTATTTACCTATATATATGCAACATTTCTATTCATAAATACATTGGTTGGAGGTTTTGGTAAGTTGCTGTCTCATTGAAGTATACCTTATATTTACATTCAGTCATATTTTTTTGAGTTTTTGTCTCATAGAATAATACCTTACATTTCCATTGAGAGTTTTATTTGCCGGAACGGTAGCCTATTGTCCAATTGACTTATACCCAGGTTTTGTAGGTTGCTGTTTCATAGACTTATACCCCATATTTTTGTGCATAGTTCTATTGGCTTGAGGTTCTGGTTGGTTGCTGTCTCTCATTGACGTATACCCTATATTTTCATTCATAATCATATTTGCTGGAGGGTTTGTTAGGTAGCTGTCTCATAGACTAATGCCTTATTATTCCATTGAAACTCATATTGTTTTGGAGGTTCTGGTAGGTTGCTGTCTCATTGACTAATAACCAACATTTCCATTGATAGTCATATTTGTTTGAGGGTTTTGTAAGTTGCTTTTTTGTTGAATTATACCATACATTTTCATTTTTAGTCATACATATATCAATTAGAGGTTCTAGTACATGTCGGTTGCTGTTTTATTGACTTATACACAACATTTCCATTCATTATCATATTTTTGGGAAGCTCTGGTAGGTTGCTGTCTCGTTGACTAATACCAAAGATCTGCATTCATAGTCGTATTGGTTGGAGATTTTGATAAGTTGATGTCTCATTGACTTATACCCAACATTTCCGTTCAGTTATATTGGCTTGGTTTTTTGAAGTATGCTATCTTATTGACTTATACCCAACACTTCCATTCAGTCATATTGGCTTGGTTTTTGGTAGTATGCTGTATTATTGACTTATACCAAACATTTTCATTCATATTCATATTTGTTCGGGGTTTTGGTAGTTTGTAGTCCTTGTGCTTATACCATACATATCTATTCCTAGTCATATTGACTTGGTTTTTGGTAGGTTGCTGTTTCAATGAATCTTTCTTTGATATTTGTTTTATATTTTTTTCTCTATTTAAATACATTAAATACATTAAATCCTATAATTTTTAAGTGATACTTTTAGTGATGAATGATAAGAGTTATGGATAAAACAGAGATAATTATCACTAATGCTGCAAACCTTATAAAATATTTTTTATTGGCTGAAATTTTGAAATAAAAGATAGGGACAATGGGATTGAAATACAGATCCTATCCATACTTAGCTTACAAAAGAGGGACGAAAGATACCAGAGGGACAGTCAAACTCATAGATCGAAAACAAACTGACAACGCCATGGCCAAAAATAAAAAGACAAACAGACAAACAATAGTACAGATGACACAACATAGAAAACTAAAGACGAAGCAACACGAACCCCACCAAAAACTGGGGGTGATCTCAGGTGCTCCAGAATTGGAAGCAGATCCTCCTTCACACGTGGCACCCGTCGTGTTGCTTATGTTATTACAAATCCGGTAAATAGTATAATTCGGTAGGTCACATTCGTGAAAAGGGAAGGGTATTGTAGTTACGACATAAGGAACATATCCGATATCATCTGTTAAACGGTTATTCCATAACGGTCAACTAACTCGTGATGGCGTCCGTAAAATTTACGAAGGGATGATTTCAACTTCACCATTTGGAACTCTTGGCTTAACAGCTTCCTTGTAAGCAGCAATCCTCTATCAAGGAAGTCATGATAGGAAATACAAGCTCGGGAATATCGAATCAATTGGGAGATATATACTCCGTATGCAGGCGCTGCTGGAATGTTGCTACATAGAAATGGAAAGTCCACAATTGGGAAGCTAAAATCACCTCTTTTGTCGTAAAGTTTTGTTTTCAACCGACCCTCATTGTCAATTTCTAGATGTAAGTCAAGATATGAGGTAGACTTAACTGTATCTGTAGTATCCTTTATCTCTAGTTCGATGGGATAGATTCGTTCAACATAGTCACCAAAGTTTGTATTATTTAGTGAGAGAACATCATCTATATAGCGGAACGTAAAGTTAAAGGATATTGCTAACTTCTTATCTTTCTTCCTAAGAAGTTCCTGTATGAAGTCAGCCTCATAATAATAAAGAAACAAGTCGGCAAGAAGAGGGGCACAATTTGTTCCCATTGGAATTCCGACAGTCTGTTGAAAAACACGTTCTCCAAACGTAACAAATATGTTGTCAATCAAGAAATCAAGCATCTTGATTATGTCAGTTTCAAAGAATTTTATGTTTTAATCAGAGTGATTCTTTACAAAGTATGATTTGTCCCTCCCCGAGACATGATACTTGTATCTACGTTCGCCATTCTTTTTAATGAAACAAAGTAATACCAACTCTTTCAATTTGTCTTTTAGTTTGGAATGGGGAATACTTGTATAAAGTGTAGAAAAGTCAAATGTTTTGATACTATTGCAAGATGAGAGACTTACAATTTTCTGATAATGTTCTACTACAGTTTCTGTTTTGATAATTAGTATATCAACCTACGAAAATTTTGAAGGTACATGTATATACATATATGTATCATCATGACAAAATCTGAAGATTGCAGAAAGATATTCACAACTGAAAGTTAATCAAAGTGTGGACACAGGATTTGGTTTCTATCGTTAGCATTGGAATAGAGTTCTCCATTTCAGTTCAGTGATCGTCAAGCACAAAAACTATAAAACAAGCATTGATTTGTTTGTTGAATTTTCCAAAATGAGAAAATAATGCTAACTTAACACCTAGAAAACTACATATTGGAATAAACGTATTTTGTAAAAAATAAAATTTTGTTGAGTTGCAAAAAGTTGGAGGCGTTTTTGTTGAAAAAGGAAGAAGTGTATCTTGTAAAAACATTGTTAACACCAAGCCAATGATATATTCCTACTATGAGCAATGACCTGTGGAAAAAAAAAAGAAAAAAAAAGAAAAAAAAAGTAATAATAGATACCGATTAACTTCATGTAAATGGCCAGTCCTATTACCGTAGATTCTCGTTTATAAGTCGGGTAGTTTGGGAATAAAATAAAGGATCCAAGAAGGGGTACTGACGTATAGGTAAGGTATAGCGCCAGATGTGGGATAGGTGTAGAACCAATTTACAATAATAACAAAATAATTTAAGTGCAAAATTTCTAGCAATAAATCTTGAAAAAGTAAGATAACAAAAAATACGAAAGTCCCTCATCAAATGGCAAAATCAAAAGCACAACGCATCAAACGAATGGGAAAACAATGACTGGGTTCAGGTATCCTTATGAAGAAAATGGTGGTTTAAACCTGGTTTTATAGCTAGCTAAACCTCTTTATAATTTTCCTTATTCGTCCTTAGCAGCTAGGAGCTATCATTGTTATAAACTGCCTTTATTTAACAATCTTAGTTAATTAACAAAAAAACTGTTATACAAATAAATCGTCTTTCCCATAATATTTGTTATTATGATTTACAGAATCTGGATATTTCCCGTAATTAATGAAGACAGGCAAACACGATCTATAATGTCTGTTGATTAGAATTAAAAACAAATTAAAAAATTATCCAAATTTACATCAAAATTAACATGTCAATATTACATGAAACTAGATAACCATGATAACCATGGTGCTTGATCAATTATTGCTTGAAATAATGTCTAGCAATGTATGTCTCACCCATTAACGTATGAGCTATGCCACACATGATAGCTGTACTACAAATAAGAAAATTTGTATTACCAATAATCAAATCTGTAATTAAAGATGAAAGTTGTTGTCTACATGATACATTATCATGTAAATGGTAGTAACATAAGAAGCTGAAGAAATGTGCAGTTGATAAAGGATGATACAAATTCAGTTCTTCGGCATCTAGTTGTAATTCTTGTGGAACTATTAACGACCTCAAGTTAAATGAAAGTGCCTCAATTATTAATGTTTTTAATATTGTATAAAGTGTTTCTTTTTTTATCAGATTCAGCTCTTGTTTTTGGATACATGTGTACTCCCTTGTCATCAGATTCAGCTGATGCGGTTGTTTATGGGCAAATGCAAACTCCGATGTAGTTAATCCAATAAAAATTTTCTCATCTGTGTATTTTTGCAATGCATCATTTATTACTCTTGATGAGGCAAAGTAATTTTTATGAACATAGAAGTAAGAAGCCAATTTCAGCAATCCTGATACTGCATCTGATTGTAAACCTACCAATAAATGGCCAAGATCATATTTGTACTTGTAGTATTGGTGTTTGTTTTCTGAGCTATATAGATATTTTCAAGCATCTGGAGCAAACCGGCAAGCCTTTGATAAATATAAAGAAAACAAATCTCTAGATAAGCTAGTTAGACAATGTTATAGTACTTTCTTAATGTTTCCATGATTACAAAATGCCGGTGCATTCTGTACTATTTTGATGACGTTCCCACTTGTTAAAGATTCAGGGATGTCGAAGGAGTGACTTTGATAATCGGTAAGGGTATCAGAAGAAGTAAAACAATTAATTTCTTGCTGATATAATTTCTTAAGGTGGCTGTGGCGTCTTAATTAAAATTGAAAGAATTTTTTAATAATTTGTCATAATGAAGTTTTTATCATGCTTTTTTCAAAAATATAATAAAACGTATGGGTCACCGGACTTTTTTTCACGCTACAGGTTGTGCAAAATTGTCAGATTTTGTATAGATTATGCATGGAAAATCAAATTGTGTGTGATAAATAGAAAACTACATGATATAATGTTAAGATATAATGTGAGAAGATAGCTCTTATAACATGCTTTCAGATAAAAAAAAGAAAAAATGGGGTCACCGAACTTGTTTTCTTGCTACAGATTAAAATAGGTAAATTCACAACACTTTCTATTATAAAAATCACTTTATCTGAGTTATCTCCCCTTATTTGGCAAAGTTGCAAAAAAATTAATCAAACTCAAATTAGGTGTTTTTTAGAAATTACAGCCGTAATTATGATAAAAGACACAATTTTCTATATTTACATCAAAAGTCTTACACATAAATTACATACTACTCTCAAAAAGGCACATTTCATCAAAGATCTAGACCAACGTTATCTGCTATTTCAAAATCCAAAATGGAGGAAGACTCCCGAGCCACCTTAAGTATGGTTTCTAATTTTTCTTTGTTCAAAGCATTGAACCTTGAGTAGAATAAGTTATTTTCTGGAATAAAATAATGTGACAGGATTGAATATCTTACACAGTACATTAACCTTTGTAGACATGCCTGGAAATAAGGTATGATATTATCTGGTCGCCATAAGTTTAGGTCTGTTTCTTCTAAAATCCAAAACAACAATGTTTTTAAGAAATTCATCATGATTTTTAACAGAGCATAACATAATAATTGTGTATGACTAAAAGAAAATAAAAGAAATTTTTCTCCTACAGAAAATGAAATTCGCCATTCAAGATTTTTATTTACGGACCCTTTGTAGCCTATTGGAACAATTGACTCTCCAAAAGATGTTATTTTGGAAATAATTTCCGGTGAAGGCCAAGTTGTGCGTGGTCTACTAATTCATGGCTGTGCTTGAACTATCCATTGGTCATATTTCAGGCAATTTTCGAAATCAAATAGTTCATTGGTATCTGATAAACATGGACCATGAATTTGCAAAATATTTTCAAATTCGAAAGTCTCACAAAACGACAAATAAAACAGTTTATACTGTTCACTTGAAAGCATACATCCAAGATGAGTTTGTTGCCACATGTTGTAGATAATTGTAATAAGAAGCGATATATATGCTTGGTGATTATTTAGACGACGTAATTGTGTAAAACATGGTTGGGTCTCTTCAGTATTCATAATTACGGGAACGGTCGGTTCTTCGGGATCGACTTCTGTGTCTGATTCATACACCTTAAAGATAGTATCAATATGCATTGTATCCATATTACTGTCTTTCAAATCAAGTCCTTCACCTTTACTCCCACTAGATATTTGTTCATCTCCAGATAATTGTGAAATGTCAGAAATACAGAAAGCTAATCTCCTAATTCTCACGACTTCCTGAGATCCAATCTATTGGCATAGATATTTGTAAAATTTCAATGACTCACATTTCTCTGTTGACATTCTCGCCATTTTCTGCATTGTCTGTCTGCAAATCAAATCATCATTAAGTTAGGACAAAAGTAACTTCTTTATTTCATAATGCCACAATATCAATATTTACTTAATATCTTTACTAGTTAAGGAAATGACAAAATATTAATCACATGAGCTTTGTCCTGTTGGGAACTATCCATAGTTTTAGTTTTAACATGTGAATTGTCTGATAAATTTCATTCCCAAAATTTATCTGAAATGGTGGCATTACACCAAAGAGAACGTTCGTTGTCACTTTTCTGTAGATAGTTTTCCATTTACGCTATTTTAATTGGATTTATTTAAATTGGTTATATGAGGTTTATATTTTAATGTAAAAAATCATAAAACTACATGCAGTCCAGGCTTCTGTTTCAATTCAATACAACACTTCTAATAATGTTTTCTAATATTTTCTTTCATTACTTGGCTGGAAAGGTAAGTAAAAAAAAAAAAAAAATGTTTAAGTAATTTTCCTGACTGAATATAGATCAACCACCTTCCGAATCTCCCCCCCCCCCCCTCCCAAAAAAAATAATAATAAACAAACAAACACAAAAACAAACACAAAAAAAAAAAACCAAAAAAAAACAAACAACTCGTTCTTAAATTATTTTTAATGGAAAACATCCAAATCCATGTTCTTAAATGGAAGTCCAGAGACGTTTCATATATTTAGAATTATGTAAGGACGAAACCTTAATAAAATCTGTAAGTCAATTAACAATTTTAATTTATAAATAAAATGAGGGAGATTGACACAGATTGATAGTGTTTGAAATTGGTCATAGATCCAGGTCAGCGACGCAGGCTTTTCAGGGCTTCACTGTTTTTATTCCCTGTATTTGATAGTATATTTCCCAGTCATTCCCTTCATGTATCAGGTTTTGTGTTGGTTTTATGTACTTTACCATAGAGTTGTGGTCATATCAACAATCATTATGGTATGAACTTTTTGATCATACGTTAAAATATGGTTTTGGTCAAGATTTCACAGCTCACTGAAAATGAAAATCTGACATTGTGGGCGAGGCAAGTTGTCTTATGGACACATTTTCTTGCTTCTATAATGAAAGATGAAAGGAAATATAAACAATAGAAAAACAAAAGATATGGGGTATCCGTCCATGACACAAAACCAGTACATGCACAGCAAAAACACACAAAAAGGAAAATTAACAGTGCTTTTATTGCTGTTCTTCATCTCAAAGTATATTTGGAATTGTAAAACCAACAAGTTTTAACATTAAATTAGTTATTATTTCTGAACTTCTTTCCATTTGGTGTTCCCCTTCCATTTTCTTGGAGCCTCGGTGGACGAGTGGTCTAAGTAGTCAAACTACTGTATCACTAGCCAGTCAACACTGAGGTTGTGAGTTCGAATCCCGCACGGGGCAGGTGCACTCGACTCCAATCGTAATTGACTAGGATTGTCAGTTTTTCCTACCGAAGGTCGGTGGTTCTTTCCGGGCACTCCGGCTTCCTCCACAAATAAAAACTTACCGCTACGAAATAGCACAATAGTGTGGAAAGTGGCATTAAACACCATCGAATCAATCAATCTATTTTTTTATTTATAATTGTCGTCTTCAGTTTATATTTTCAATCTTTAAAAAATGTAATGTAACTTTATACAACTTCTCTGTGACTATGTAATTCATTTTGTAAAGTAAATGACTGGATGATACACGTGACTTTATAAAACTATATATAGTCTTGTATTTCCTTTCGGGAGGAAAGGATAAGTGTAAGTGTTTTAAACATGAAATATATTGAAATAGATAAAACTTTGAACCTGAAACCAAAAATATGGGATTTCTTTTACTTATTTAGGAATGTCAGGAAAACAATGATGAAAATGAAAAGTAGCAACACTAAATAAGGAAATAAAGTTGTTTCGTTAATTTCCTTCATTTACGATCTAATGACTATCCCCATTTCCTTAAAATATCATTGGTACTTGATATAATTGTAAACTGAAATCTTCTATGATCTTTCTTTGAAATATTCATTATTCATTTTGTTTATAATTGGGCATTAAGTACAATACTTTTTGGGCTGACTTCCAATCAGATTTCAGTTTCAGTTTTATCAGCTTCGGGTTTTTTTTTGGGGGGGGGGGGGGGGTAAAGAATAAAGTAAAATTTATTAAATTTTACATGTAGGATATTTTTCTGATGTATAGATGTTTATTTTAAAATATTCAACTAGACAAATGCTCAAATGTTAAGAGTGAGTCCAGACTAAAATGAATGTTTTAGGCACAATCTGAACACATCCTGTTTTAAATTTGCAATTTTAAAGATTTGCAAAAATCTTGGCTATCATTTCTTGGAGCTACCTACACGAATGACTTACCAAAGTGTGCATGATTTTATGAGAAACATTAAATCAAAAATTTTTAATGATATACTTTGTATGTTACCATTAAAAAAAACATATATTGAATAATATGTAGGAATTATGAATTTATAATTTCCATGTGAACATAATAGTTTTCTATGGTAATTTATTAGATATCCATGATAGATCAATCTCATCTAGGAATTGAAAACTTCCGTTTGAAAACTTTGTTTCTCGGATCGTGGGAGGAAAAAAAATCCCATGGGAGATAAATAGTTTCTTAAAATTTCTGGTGGGAATAATTTGAATTTATGATCTGAGTGAAGCATGTATTTTACTCTTTCATTTTATTCTTAGAAAGGGTGTTCCGATTGAAAATTGTTCCAGTTTTGTTTGAAAATAAATAATAAATCTAACAAATTCTTTTGTTATAAACATGTATCACCAATCAAGAGCCCCGGTCCAGTATACAAAATTGCTCATCAGAACAGAAAAACTACAAGCTTTTTTATACACATATTTCAAGACTCATTACCAGATAATCATACACAAATTATAATTCAAAATAGGCTGAATTAATGTTTAGCCATTCTAAAAATTGAATGTGTTGATATAGAAATGAAATAATCAGATGGGGGATGGGGGTCCAGAAACAAACAAAAAAACCGAAAAAAAAGGCTTACAAGGGAAATGTCGAGAGGCAGTTTTATGAATTTGGAAAAAATACCCCAGGTGCCCAATGTGTACTAATTGGTCCCAATTTCTCTATCTTGGTATCAGACTCTTCAACTGCCACAAGAGTCTCCGTTCCGCTGGATGTGATGTATAAATACACAGCCACATCCAGTTAGAATTGGTACAGTCAATCTAATGTCTCGTATAGAAAAATGTCACGCTTTTCGGACGTTAAAAAAACATATTAACAACTTTTTCGAGGAATTGTAGTATGTCAATTGCAAGGCAGCACATGTGCCGTATCGAACATGTCCTCGTTTTCCAGTACCAGTCTAAATATACAACCCTTCATTTTTGTTGGTCCACTTTGCTTAGCATATATCTTTTTAATGTATTTATTAACTCAATCTTCATAAAATATTTGCTACTGTATTTTAAGCAATTAACAGCCAACCAATAAATCAACACGTTTTAAGAGTACAACTTGTTACAACTTATTAAATTTTAACTTATGAGCATGTATCATTAATTAGTCAGACAAAAGTATGATTGTAAAATTAAAAAAAAGACAATATTATTGTTATAGTTAATTGTTTATAATTTCTAAATGTCTTACCTTTAAGTTTCCATTTTCCATATTCTAACCAACTTGAAGGATTGTCTTCTTCAGTTTATGTTTTCAATCTTAAAAATGTCATTTAACTTTAGATAACTTCTATTACACTATATAATACACATTGTGTCAATGAGGAATGCTTTTATATCTGAAAGGTTGATTTCTACTGTGATAACAATTTCCAAATCCCAATTTACTTCTTGTTTCATTAATTTACTACTTTTATTTTAACCACTGAAAATATAATTTTCATAACACAAGTCTCAGCTTCTAGTTTCAGGATATATTTTTCATTTAATCATCAATTTATTATTCAGTTTTTCCATATTAGCTATTTCAAATCTCCCAGGCACTTCCTTATTTTGTTTAGTATACCTATTGATTATGATATTTTTTTCAATGTTTAAATGGCAGTGGGGTATATTTGGACGCCATTCTGTACAACTCCCTGTACCTGCATAAGAGGGTTTCACACACAATGAATGCTCTTATAGCTGCTTCTTTAAAACTATAATTAAGAATTGAATGCTTCTTTTTGTAACTTCATTTGGGTGTAAAAGCGTTGACCGAAGTACATTTTCTAAAAATGTGCGCACGGTCAAGACTTTTACAACCCTATGAAGTTACAAAAAGAAGCATTCAATACTTATAATTACATTTTTTAGCTAGGATCATGAAAACACGATTTTTATCAAGTTTTTATTGAATTTACCTGTGCCCTTGCTCCTCGTGTCATTATGAATGACACATTTTATTGTGTAATGAAGTTGATTAAAAGGAATAACGCGAGATTGCAGTGTAGCCAATCAGAATAACGTATTATAATGAAACATACATCTAATGTAATTATTGGTCAATAATGTTTCGAATTATTTCTGACTTTTAGAATAACATTTTTAATCTAAAACAAAAAGATGTGGTATGATTTTCAGCAATTGAAGACCATGATGTATTGCGAAACTATTGGTTACGGTATACTACTCATACTGTAGCTTTAAGACCTCCAGTAAAAACAAATGCTTGGAGAAATGGAGAAAACTTACTGCTTAATTTGTACTAAAACAATAAATGAAAAACAAATTAGACAGACATCAACAAAAGACAACCACAGAATTAAGGACTCCTGGCATGCACATACATAATGGATGTGGAAGTTAAACATGTTTGTGAACGCTCAACTGTCCCCTTGCTGGGATAGTAGTGTAACATCACTACATAACAGTACTTGAAACTCTGTAAATGATTTTGAAAGGGTTTAATTTAGCAGATTGACAAGAAGTATAAATCATAACAGAAAAACGACTTATAACACAAAGTGTTTGACTGCTTTAGGAATATAAATTATATAGTGATTAGTAATAGTAGTATCGTATTGAAATTTACTTTAGCAAAAATTCACCTAATAGAAACGTCTCCTTCTGAGTGAACTTTAGTTTTATACATAGGTATATGTTACAGTGATTTTGTATAATCAGCGATTATTTAGAATGTATATATGATCACTAATGATTTTAGTGATTATAAATAATCCCTGAAAATGACCAGTGATTTTCCATAAACACTGAAAATTTTAAGAATTATTTTACAAATTCCTTGAACATGTTGAAATGATTTCAGGGAATGTCCATAATGCAAAGATTCTTTGTTCAATAAGAATAAATCAAGTATAGACAAATAAATCTTATGTATTACCCCTATATGGTTTAAGTGGACAGTTTTCATTCCCTGTCCATTTATCGATTTTTATTAAAGTGGACAGTTTTCCGGGGATATTCTATTGAACTGTGTTGAACCACATTAACTCAAAAACAAAAACATTATTTAAAATTGAAATAAATAATACTAACATAAATGCGCATATCATGTAATTTGCTGAAAAACAAAGGGAATGAAAGTAATTGAATATCTATTTTATGTTCTCTTTGTTCCAGAGAACAAGGAATTTAAAGTAAGCAAAGAAATGCAACTGAAGGTACAGAAACACAAACAGAGCAAATGCTTGACAGAGTGAACACAATTTTGGAGGAGGCCAACATTGGCTGTAATGTTAAAACACCGATTCCGCATGGACATCATGGAAAAGGAGACCCCAATAATATAATGGTCATTGTTCATAAAAGGACTGAAAATGATAATGTCTGGCTATGAACCATCAATTGTTTGTCAGATAATACACAATGAATCAAGTTCAGGTGTCTGATTGACTATCTACGCAACTTCAGATGTTTCTGATGAACACTTTAGTTCACTTCAATGTGCAGTAAAATCAGATTCAATACTAGTTTTAGTTTTTGTTGTTTTTTTGTTGTTGCCAAAAAAAAACCAATCACAAACAGCCAAACAAATGTCCAATAACTGAAGAACTGAAGGTCTTGATGGGGGTTACAAATGGAGAATAATAAAGGGTTAAAAAAAAATTAAAAAAAAAGAGAAAAATATACCCCCCCCCCCCCCCCCCCCCAAAAAAAAGAATAGAGAATAATGAGATGTTAAATATACAGAAAAGAGAATAATGGGCAAAATGAATAAAGAATAGACCAAAATGATTTAAAAAATAAAGAAACTAGGGACCCCTATCCAGACCCTCATAGTAGATGTCATCTAAAAATAAATGATTTATTTTAGAATATTGTGCTTGAAATTTTGATATTAGTGTTTTTAAAGATGTTTAAATATGATTTATAGAATGAATTATTTAACTTTTATCCATTGTCTCCAGATTTTATGTATAATCCTTGACATTTTTTCTATTGATTATGCATAATTCCTGAAAAAGTTTAGTAATTATATATAATCGCTAAAGTTAAAAGTGATTCTACATAACCCCTGAAAATTTTAGGGATTATACACATTTACTGTAACATATATAAAGTAGCTGATGCAAGCTAATATAAGTATCTAGTTGTTTTGTATAATGTCTATGTAAACACTAACTAGTTTTAACCCAATATTATTAATTCAACTTGAATAATATTTCTTGTATGATTATCTTATGAAATTCTTAAAATATGGTTAAGTCTGTTGATATACGAGGGTTTGGATGGAGTCCTTTATTTTTTTCTACTTAAGTTGTTAGACAATTTTTCTCTTTTTTTTTTCCAAATGCCCATTATTCTCTATTATATTTTAGCACCCTATTATTTTCTATTCTTCAACATTTTTTTAATACTTTTCGCTATTCTTTATATTTTTTGCATTTTATTCCGTACTATTTGCTCATTGTTCTCTATTCTGTTAACCCAAATCCAGATCCTCAATATATTTCCATCACTTTACATGACTCTACATTGGTGGTTTGTAAGTTGACCTATTAAAATACATATGTATACAAAATGTACATTAGTGTTCACCTCATTAAAACACTAAAGATTGAGCAACACGAACGACCAACACTTTTACACTTTGATAACCACTATCAAACTTTGATCAAAGGAAAACGAAATATAATAGACATCCTAAATTTTGCAAAACAATCCAAACATGCTGAACAATGAACAACACTAAACCCACCAATGAAAACTGGTGTGGTCTTCGGTAATAAAAAAGGGGAAAGCCCGAAAAAGATGTAAGCTGTGCTAAAAAGACCTAGTCGTACGAACATTTAGAAAAATGGCTCGCTTTCGAATTCAGTTACTACGTACCAACAAGTAAAGCAGTGTGTGATTGCGGCTATTGAAAATTTAACATATCTGTAGACATCCATTACACATGAAACAAAATATTTTCTATAGAGATTCATTATGCATGAACATATCGGTATAAACATCCCTTAAACATATTGTGTAACGGCAATTGAAGAACTCTTGAAGAGATGACATTCACTTAATCACCAAAAACCTTTATCACACTTGCTTACTTTTCTATATCAAAATTTGTTTTAAATTAAAAATCAACTGTCGAGTGAATTCACCTTACTTTTAAAATACTTGTCAGAAAAAGGTCGATAACAGCTTATAAAATGATAAACGGTGGTTTTGGTATGTTGCGGTCTCATTGACTTATACCCTATATATATACAGTCCGCCAAAAGTTAAACACCACCTATTTTTTTTGCATCGATTTTTTTTCATTTAAAAAAATCAGTTATTCCTCGAAAAAGAGAAACATTCATGTAGCAATTTTGCTAACTTATACCATAAACTAACCGTAAACTTAAGTTTGGTTACTTATGCAGGTTCTATGCATTTAAATTTTGCGTTCATAGAAATAGTGTAAATTACACAAATCAGAAACGGAATTTAAGTTTCACTGTGATTTTATTTTTTTACAAAAATTTATCACCCAATATCATGAAAATTCTCTACAAATAATCTTTGGTATGTTCGGTAAATTTAATGTCAATATTTGAGTCAATAGATGTGTAACCACCTCTCTTCCGGTACAGTTCCATAACACGGCGTCTCATACGCTGTACAAGCCTTCTGAACTTTAGTTGAGAAAATCTGTTCCATTCATCAACAATTGCCACTCTTAAATCGCCAAGATTATGCAAAGGTGGATCTCTGCGATTGAGATTTCTGCCAATGGCATCCCAGACATATTCGATAATGTTCAAGTCTGGAGACATGGAAGGCCAAAATATAGTGTCAATGGCTTCTTGCTCTTTGTACTCGGTTACAATCCTTGCCCTGTGTGGTCTAGCGTTGTCATCCATGTACAAGGGTCTTGACGCAAGTGGGTGATTATCAAAGTGAGGGACTACAATGTTTCTAAGCACCAAATCTCTGTTTGTCTGTCCGTTCATGTTACCAGCAGAATATGCATACCCAGCTTACAACGGTATGAGAAGCAACCCCATACTGTAACACCACCAGCATCGAATGCAGTCGTTGGGCAAATGTTTTTTTGGTCATAGGCAGTTTTATTTTCCCGCCAAACTCGTATTCTGCCGTCTACTGGTCGAAACAGAAACCTACTTTCATCTGACAAATGCATTTTTTGCCAGCTTCTCATGTTCCAGCGTCGATGGTCATTAGCCCATTGAAACCTAATTATACGGTGCCTGGCTGTTAGGGCAGGTCTCTTGACAACACGACGTGCTCTTAGGTTGCCTCTATGAAGTCGACAGACCAATGTTGGGTGCTTAGGTGGTCGAACACTAACACGACCACCTGGAGGCCAGTCGTGTCTAAGCTGCGGGGCAGGATTAAATGGGTTGGCTTCAGTCTGTCATCACGAAGAGTAGTTGAACGGGGTCGTCCGGATCTTGGTCTATCAGTAATAGACCCTGTGTCAACATGACGTTGTAAAAACCTGACAATGACGGTGTGATTAACATTAAAATGGTTACCTATGCTCCTAGTGCTCCTACCGGCATTTCACATGTCAATTGCTTGCCAATGTTCAGCCAAAGATATCGTATGCCTTGCCATATTACACAATGACTTGATGAAGGTCAAATTTCACCTGTACCGGGACAACAGGAAGATGATTTAAAGGTATCAAAACAGTGTATTTGTAAAAGTGCAGATAACCTTTGATAAAAAGTTGCGTGATGGGGTTTATCGGAGTTCGATCTTTTTGGTCGTAGTAAATTTCCTTAGTGTATGTTAAAGGCAATTCATAACACCAAACATTAATAATTTTTTCACAATAGTTAAAAAAATATTGCCAGTTATATTTAGATGGTGCTTAACTTTTGGCGGACTGTATATATTCATTGTCATAATTGATGGAGATTTTGGAAGGTTGTTGTCTCATAGACTAACACCTTACATTTCCATCTTTATTTGTTGGATGTTACGGTAGGCTAATGTTTCATTGACTTGTACGCTACATTTCCATTCATAGTCATATCTATTGGAGGTTCTGTTAGGTTTCAGTCTCATTGACTTATACCCACATATCAATAAATACGAAAATGTATTGGAAGTTATTGTAGTTTGCGGAATCATAGACTTACACCCAACATTTCCATTTTTAGTCATATTAGTTGCACTTTTTTGTAGGTTGATGTCTCATTGACCTGTACCCCACATTTCTACTTTAGTCACATTAGTTGGAGATTTTGGTAGGTTGCTGTCTCATTGACTTATACCCCTCAGTTTAGTCATACTAGTTAGAGTTTTTGGTAGGTTGCTGTCTCATTGACTTATAACCAATGATTCCATATATGCATAGAATTTTTATTCGATTTTTGATAGGTCTGATTGGCTTATATACTATATTTCTATAGAGAGATATATTTGTTATATTTTTGGAAAATAGTTTACTGTCTCATATAATTATACCTTATATTTTTAAATGTTATGTTTGTTGGATGTTGCTGTCCTGTTGACGTATACACTACATTAACATTCATAGACATATTTTTGGAGGTTCGGTTAGTTGTCTATATAATAGACTTATACCTTATATTTCCATTGAAAGTATTACTAGAGGAGATTCCGGTAGGCTACTTTCTCCTTGACTTATACCTCATAATTCTATTCATTGTCATCTTTCTTAAAGGTTACGGTAGGTTGCCGTCCTATTGACGTTTCTCATACAATTCAATTCATATTCACATTTGTTGGAGGTTATGGTAGGTTTCTGTCTCATAGACGTGTCCATGTATGCATTGTCATATTTATTCGATTTTTTATGGGTCGCACTATCATTGGCTTACATCCTACATGTCTATAGATAGATATTTTTGTTGGAGGTTTTGATAATAGAGTACTGTCTCCTAGAATCATACCTCATATTTCTATTCACTATCATTTTTGTTGATGGTTACATGTACGGTAAGTTGCATTTACATTTATAGTTATATTTTTTGGAGGTTCAGTTAGTCTCCTATCCCATAGATTAATACTTTACATTTCCATTGAAAGTACATATAGTGGATGTTCCGGTAGGCTACTGTCTCATTGACTTAAACCTCAACATTCTATTCATTGTCATCTTTGTTGAAGGTTATGGTAGGTTGCTGTCCTAATGACGTATACCTCATAATTCAATTTATGTTCATATTTGTTGGAGGTTATGGTAGGTTGCTGTCTCATTGACTTATGCTCCACCTTTCCATTCATAGTCATACATGTTGGAGGTTCCGGTAGGCTACTGTCTTATTAACCGATAACCCATATTTCCATTAAAAGTCATATTTGTATAATGTTCTGGTAGGTTTCTTTTTAATTGTCTAATGGTCCGAGTACACAGTTATTTCGTAGTGCATTTCTTTTAGAGAATAAATGAAAATTAAAAAAATCCAACCTGCGCTTTCTCAATAATATTTTTACAGTGTGTTGTACTACTTTTGGGACAAATTATATCCAAATTATAGAAAACTTCATCGGCTCTAACTCAAAATATGGACAATTTCATGTTAAGGGGGTCTTCAAATCTTTTGACAGCTTCCGAAGTGCTAATTTTTAACATTTTTCAGCTGTACCAAATCACTACTTCACTTTAAAATTCATGACCTAAATTTTTTTACAGTGTCATTTCACCCCCCTACTTACTATTTGAGTCATAAAACATGGAGAAATAAATTTGGAAGGGGTATAAAAAAATCGACAAGTAACACACTGTCCACACTAGGGACTATATTCGTGGACAACGAAAATCAAAGGACGATAACTGTGTACCCGGACCTAATACTCCTCATTTCAATTTAAAATCATATTCATTTGAGGGTTTGATATGTTGTTGTCTCATTGAATTATACCATACATTTCCATTTTTAGTCATACATGTATGAGTTAGATGTTCTGGTACATGTAGATTTCTGTTTGATTGACTTATATCCAACATTTCCATTCATAAATATATTTGTTGTAGTTTCTGGTAGGTTGCTGTCTCATTCACGTATACCATATATTAGCATTCATAATTATAATTGATGGAGGTTTTGGTAGGTTGCTGTCTCATACAATAATACATTACACTTCCATTACGAGTCATTTTAGGTGGAGGTTTTTGTAGGATGCTGTCTAATTGACGTATATTCTATATTTTCATTCATAATTATATTTGTTGGAGGGTTTTTCAGGTCGCTGTCTCATATACTAATGACTTATATTTCTATTGACTCGTATATGTTGTAGGTTCTAGGAGGTTGTTGTCTCATTGACTAGTACCCAACATTTCCATTTAGTCATATTGGCTTCGGTTTTGGTAGGTTGCTGTCTCATTGATGTTTACCCAAGATTTTCATTCACATTCATACTTGTTACAGAATCTGGTTGTTTTTTGTCCAAATGATTTTTTGGCATACATTTTTATTCATAGTCATATTGGCCTGGAGGTTTTGGTAGGTGGCTGTCCTGCTGAATTCCTCTTATCGAATATAAATGGACAACTTGAAATCTTTAAATTACTTTGATAATTAAAGAATCTTTCTTTGATATTTGTTTTATTTTTTCTCTGTACAGGTGGACAAATTGAATATACAAATTGATATTTACAATATATATAAATAATGTCATGCTTTTTGAATATTTTACTGCCATGTATAATTTGTTTAAAATCACACTACTTTATTAATATAGTAATCATAATGAGTTTTGACATTTTTTAGCAAAGATATTCCAGATTGTTGTGTCAAGAGATTCAAAATAAACTTTGACACATTTTGGTTTCAATAAATGAGGGTTTCCTCATTGGCTGTCCATATCCCCGATAAATGCAACAACTAATTCAGTGAAATTTTAAATGATTCATTATGTGATCAACTGACAATGAAGCTACTGGATATGATTTTAAGAGTTGTGAAGAGAACAGAGATAAATATCTCGAATGCTGCAACCTTATAATTTGTTTTTTGTTGGCTGAAATTTTGAAATAAAAGATGAAAATAAAATAATTGAATTGTTTGAAATTCAGATCCTGTCCACACTTAAGCTAACAAGTTCTAATAACGTTTTATTATAGTTTCTGTTCTGATAATTAGTATATCAACCTAAAAAAAATTTGAAGGTATGTATCATCATGACAAAATCTTAGGATTCCAGAAAGATGTTCACAACTGAATGTTAATTAAAGCATTTTGTGATTCTTGTTATCAAAGTGTGAAATTCATAATAATTTCCACTTGTATTACATGTTTTTGAAATAATTCTATAACGAGATTTCAACGAGACTGAAACGTCAGAAGAAAACATCGTTAAGCACAAAAACAATAAAAAAAACATTGAATTGTTTGTAAAATTTTCCAAAATGGGGAAAAAAATGCTATCTTTACATCCAGAAAATTACATATTGGAATCATTTTATTTTGTAGACAAAAATAAGATTTTGCTGAGTTGCAAAAAGTTCGAGGCCTTTTTGTTGAAAAGGACAAAAATATACCTTGTAAAAACGTTATTAACACCAATCCCATGATATATTCCTACTATGAGCAATGGCCTGTGGAAAAAAAACAAGCAACAACAAATTTGCTGTGACAAGTTACAGTAATTACCGATTAACTTCATGTAAATGGCCAGTTCTATTATCATAGGAACTCGCTAATAAATCGGGCAGTTTTGGAATACAATAATGCATTCGGGAAGGGGTACTGAATTAAAGACAAGGTCTAGAGCCAGGTGTGACATTTTCAAGTACAACAAAAAATAAGTTCAATGCAAAATTTGCAGCAATCAATCTTTAAAAAAAGTAAAATAACAAAAATACCGAATTCCAATGAAAATTTAAAACGGAAAGTCCCTCATCATATGGCAAAATCAAAAGCCCAAACACATCAAACGAATGGAAAATAACTGTCATATTTCTGACTGGGTAAGTAGAAATTGGTGGATTAAACCTGATTTTATAGCTAGATAAACCTTTTTTCAATTTTCCCAATTCATACAGAGCAGCTAGGAACTATCAGTGTTAAATTTTAGTTAATTAACAAGAAAAATCTTATACAACTAAATCGTCTCTCCCATGATATTTGTTATTATGATTTGCAGAATCTGGATATTTCCCGTAATTTATGAAGACAGACCAACACGATCTATAATGTGTGTTGATTGAAAAATAGAAATACAAATTTTACAAATTTTACGTCTAAATTGACATGTTAGTGTAAGATGACACTAGATAACAACGATAACCTTGGGTTGTTATCAACTATTTTTTGAAATAATTGTCTAGCAGAGTATGTCTCACCTATTAATTTGTAAGCTATGCAACACATGAGAGGTGTACTCCAAACAGAAATCTTCTTATTAACAACACTTAAGTTTGAAATTAAAGATTGAATTTGTTGTAAATAATGTCTACATGATGTCATGTCATGTAGATGGTAGTAACATAAGAAGCTGATGAAATATGCAAATGATAAAGGATCATACACTACAAGTTCTACAGCATCTATTTGTAATTCTTGTGGAATTGTTAACGACCTCATGTTAAATATAAGAGCTTCAATTGTTAATTCTTTTAATACTGAATAAGGTTTTTCTTTATTCATCAGATTCAGCACATGTTTTTGGATACATGTGTTCTCTTTTGTCGTCAGATTTAGCTCCTGCTTTTGTTTTTGGATAAATTTGAAATCATATGTAGTTATTCCCGTAAAAATTTTCTCATCTGTGTATTTCTGCAACGCATGATTTATTACCCTTAATGAGGCAAAATATTGTTTATGAACATAGAAGAAAGAAGCCAATCTCAGCCATCCTGATACTGCATCTGAATGTGAACCTATCAATAAATGGCTACGATCATATTTGTACTTGTAGTATTGATGTTTGTTTCCTGAGCTATATCCATATGTTGATGCATCTGGAGCAAACCGACATGCCTTTGATAAATACAAAGCAAATAAACTTCTAGATAAGCCAGTTCTGGAATGATGTAGACAATGATATATTATTTTTTTAATGTTTCCATTGCCAGCAAATGCCGGTACATTTCGTATTATTTTGAGGACATTTTCGCTTCTTAAAGATTCAATGACATTGTATGATTGTCTTTCATAATGTTTCAGGGTATCGGAAGAGGTAAAACAATTAATGCCTTGCTCATATAAATCCTTAAGTATGATTTCTAATTTTTCTTTGTTCATGACATTGAACCGGGAGTAGAAAAGGTTATTGTCAGGAATAAAATAATGTAACAAGATTGAATATCTGACACAGTACAGCAGTCTTTGCAGACACGACATGAAACAAGACACAATATTATCTGGTCGCCATAAATTTGTGTCTATTTCTTCTGAAAGCCAAAACAACAATGTTTTTAAGAAATATGAACACAATAAACCTTTCAAATCTGCATATTTCTCTACTATTTCCTTCAGCAAGATCTTTAGAAGAGCATAACAAGATAATTGTGTATGATTAAAGGAAAACATTAGAAATTTTTCGGCAATAGAAAATGAAATTCTCCATTCCAGATTTTCATTTTCGGAGCCTTTGCAGCCAATTGGAACAAATAACGTCCCAAAAGATACTATTTTAGAAATGACTTCAGGTAAAGGCCATGCTGTACGTGGTCTAACAATCCATGGCTTTGCTTGAACTATCCATTGGTCACATTTAAGGCAATTTGCGTAATCAAATTGTTCATTATTGTCTGATACACATGGACCATGAATTCGCCATTTATTTCCCAATTCGGGTAACCAAAAAGCAGACGACAAAATTAAAAGCTTATACTGTTCACTTGAAAACATATATCCAAGATGATTTTTTTGCCACAAGTATTTGAAATTTTGATATGGGTGTTGATGATTTAGAAGACGTAATTGTGTAAAACATGGTTGGGTCTCCTCAGTATTCATAATTAAGGGAATTGTCAAACCATCCCAAATAACTTCTGTTTCTGATTCATACACCTTAAAGTTAGTATCAATAATCATTAAATCTAAATCACTGCCTTTCAAATCAAGTCCTTCACCTTTACTTCCACTATATATGCTGCCACCCCCAGATAATTCTGACATGTCAGAAATGCACAAAGCTAACCTCCTCATTCTCACAACCTCCTCCGATCCAATCTTTTGGCATAGATATTTGTAAAAATTCAATGATTCACATTTCTCTGTGAACATTCTCACCATTTTCTGGATGTCAGTCTACAAATTAAATCACCATTAAGTTAAGATAAAAGTAACTTCTGTATATCATAATGCCAAAAAAAGCGATCTTTATACTTGGTACATTTACTAGTTAAGGAACTGACAAAATATTTCCCACCTGAGCTTTGTCCTACTGGGAACTTTCTATAGTTTTTGCTTTAAACTGTGAATTGTCCGACAAATTTCTTTTCTAAAATTCATTTGAAATGACGACATGACACCAGAGAGAACGCTCGTTGTGAGAAGTCTGTTTTCTAAAGATGGTTTTCCATTTACGTAAATTGAATTCGATTTATCTACATTGGTTGAGGTTGATATGTTAATGTTGAAAATAATAAAACTACAAGCAGTCCAGGTTTCTGTTGCAATTCAATATAACTCTTCCAAGAATGTTTTTCTGATATTTTCTTACATAATTTTGCTGTCAAGGTATTCATGGTATTTAAAGATAATAACTTGTTTTAGTAACTTTCCTGACTAAATATAGACCCCCCCCCCTCGACCCCAAATAATAAAAAAAAACACAAAAAAACAAGAGCAAAAAAATGTTTCTGTAATTATTTGCGTTGGAAAAAATCCATGTTCTTGAATAGAAGTTTGTATTAAATTAGGCTTTTGACCAAGATTTCCCATCCCACTGAACATGGAAATGTAATAATGTTGGCGAGGCAAGGTTTCATATGGACACATATTCTTGCTTCCATCATTGAATACATATGAAAATATATACAGTATTTTTTGGATTTTTAAAACCTACACGTGTTAACATTAAATTAGTTATGATTTCTGAACTTGTTACCTTTAAGTATTTCTTTTCCATTTTCTTATTTATGATTGTCTTCTTCAGTTTATGTTTTCAATCTTGAAAATATCATTGAACTTAAGACAACTTCTCTCGAACTATATACCATATATTGTAAATGACTGGATGATATACATGACTTTATAAAACTAAATATAGTCTTGTATTTCCTTTCAAGAGGAATATGATAAGTGTAAGTGGTTTAAATAATGAAAAGATTGAAGAAGATAAAACTTTAAAACTGAAACCAAAAATATGGGATTTTTTATTTTATTTAGAATGTCAGGAAAACAATGAGGAAAATAAAAATGGCAATATTAAATAAGGAAACAAAAGTTTTGTTTCGTTAATCATGTTAATTTCCTTCTTTTAATTTCTAATGACTATCCCCATTTCCTCGAAATATCTTTGGTACTTGATATTAGTTTTTATTTTATACTGAAATTTTCTATAATCTTTCTTTGAAATCTTCGTTATTCATTCTTTTTTATAATCGGGCATTAAGTACTATACTTTTTGGACTGACTTCCAATCAAATTTCAGTTTCAGTTTTATCAGCTTAAGTTTTTTGGGTAAAGAAATGAAACAAAAAGTAAAATTGTTTCTGATGTACATGGTACAGCTGTTTATTTTAGAATATTTCAAAACATTTAAAAAAGAGTTAAACTAGACAAATGAACGAATATGAATGTGAGTCCAGACTAAAATGAATGTTTTGAGGACCAATCAAAATACGTCCTATTCTAAATTTGCAATTCTAAAGATTTGTAAAATCTTGTGCCAACATTTCGTAGAGTTAACTATTCGAATTACTGACCAAAGTGTGAAGAATTTTATGGGAATCATTAAATCAAAATTTTGTAAAGATATATGTTACCTTTTAAAAAAAAAATAGATAAAATATGGGAATTATGAATTTATAACTTCCATTGGAATATGGCTTTTCCTAAGTGAACATAGTAGTTTTTCTATGGGAATTTACTAGATTGCCTGTTAGATCTATCCCCGAACTCCCATTGGAAACTTTGTTTCTAAGACCGTGGGAGAAAGAAAACAAGTTCTTACGAGAGATAAAATATTTCTTAAAGGAGTTGGTTCAATAACTCATAACTTTGGATCTAAAAATCTTAAATTTTTTAACTATGTTTTGAAAATTTGATGAAACGTATTGTAAGATGTCCAAATGTTACAGTTAAAGAAGATTCAGACCAATTGCGTTGTTAGGGATATATTTGTGACGTCATAAATAAAGGTTAATTTCGTAACAACCTGATTCTTGGTATAATATGGCAGTCTAAAAAAATAGCCCTCCATTTTTGTTGGTCCGCTTTGCTTAGCATATTTTTAAAATTTATTTATTAACGCAATCTATATATAATATTTGCTTCTGGATGTTAAGCAATTAACAGCCAACCAATAAATCAACACGTTTTAAGAGTACAACAACTCATGAGCATGCATTATTAATTGATCAAACAAAAGTAAGATTGTAAAATTAAAATACTAGACATTATTGTTTTTAAAATTAATTGGTTATAATTTCTAAATGTCTTACCTTTAAGTATACATTTTCCATATTCTAACCTAGGATTGGCTCTTCAGTTTATGTTTTAAATCTAAAAAATGTCATTGAACTTTAGACAAGTTCTCTGTGACTATATTATACACATTGTATTTCGACGGCAAATAACTAAATGATATATATGTGACTTTATTAAGCTATATATAGTCTTGTATTTTCTGTCGATAAGGACCAAAATAACTGTAAGTGTTTTAAACAATTGAGATGTTGAAGAAGATAACACTTTGAACATTGTTGAAATGAAAACAAAAACATGTAGCAGTGTTAGAAAAACAATGAGAGAAATAAAGATGGTTTTTATTAATTTCCATTATTAACCTTCTAATGATTATCCCCATTTCCCTGAAATGACATTTCTACTTAATATCTATTAAAAATTAGAGACTTTAAAAATGTTTACAAGTTTTTCTTTGAAATCTTCATCATTCTTCTTTTTATATAATTGGACAATAAGTAGATGTAAGATGGCTGCCTTAAAATCAGATTTCAGTTATATCAGCTTCAATTGTTTTTAAGGTTAAGAATAAATTAAAGAGTAAAATTTTATATGTAAGATATTTTCCTGATGTATAGCTGTTTATTTTAAAATATTTAATTAGACAACTGATCAAGTAGTAGGATGTGTGCAATGGCAGAAAGAAATATTTTTGTTCAGTTGTTCATTCTGATATGACATTTTTTGCATTTTATTCTGCACTATTTTCCCATTGTTTTTTATTCTGTTAATCCAATCCAGACCCTCGATATACTCCTATCACCTAACATGACTCTACATTGGTGGTTGGTAAGTTGACCTATTAAAATACATATGTATACAAAATGTAAACTAGTGTTCACCTCATTAAAACACTAAAGATTGAGCAACACTTTGACCAACACTTTAACACTTTGACCAACAATTCTACCAAAGGAAAACTAAATATAAAAAAAGACATCCTAAAGTTTACAAAACATACTGAATAATGAATCAATAAAAATAGGTGTGGTCTCCGATGCTCCGAAAAAGGGGGAAAGCCCGAAAAAGGGGTAAGCTGTGCAAAAAGGACCTGCTACTACGAACATTAACAAATATGGCTTGCTTTCGAATTCAGTTAAAACGTACCATTAAGAAGAGTAGGGTGGGATTGTGGCTATTATAAATTGAACATATCTGTAGACATCCATTATACATGAGCATATCTGTAGACATCCATTACACATGAGCATATCTGTAGACATCCACTATACATGAGCATATCTGTAGACATCCATTGTACATGAACATATCTGTAGACATCGATTATACATAAGCATATCTGTAGACATCCATTATAGATGAGCACTCTGTAGACATACACTACACATTATCATATCTGTAGACATCCATTACACATGAGCATATCTGTAGACATCCATTATACATGAGTATATCTGTAAACATCCATTATACGTGAGCATATCTGTAGACATCCATTATACATGAGCATATCTGTAAACATTCATTATACATGAGAACTCTGTAGACATACATTACACATGAGCATATCTGTAGACATCCATTATACATGAGCATATCTGTAGACATCCATTATACATGAGCATATCTGTAGACATCCATTATACATGAGCATATCTGTAGACATCTATTACACATGAGCATATCTGTAGCCATCCATTACACATGATCATATCTGTAGACATCCATTACACATGACCATATCTGTAGACATCAATTATACATGAGCATATCTGTAGACATCCATTATACATGAGCATATCAGGTAGACATCCATTATGCATGAGTATATCTGTAGACATCCATGTCCATGTCTGTAACGGCAATTTAAGTCCTGAAGGTATAGGAGCATATCTGTAGACATCCATTATAGATGAGCATACTGTAGACATACATTACACATTATCATATCTGTAGACATCCATTACACATGAGCATATCTGTATACATCCATTATACATGAGCATATCTATAGACATTCATTATACGTGAGCATATCTGTAGACATCCATTATACATGAGCATATCTGTAGACATTCATTATACATGAGCACTCTGTTGACATACATTACACATGAGCATATCTGTAGACATCCATTATACATGAGCATATCTGTAGACATCCATTATACATGAGCATATCTGTAGACATCCATTATACATGAGCATATCTGTAGACATATATTACACATGAGCATATCTGTAGACATCCATTACACATAATCATATCTGTAGACATCCATTATACATGAGCATATCTGTAGACATCTATAACACATGACCATATCTGTAGACATCAATTATACATGAGCATATCTGTAGACATCCATTATACATGAGCATATCTGTAGACATCCATTATGCATGAGCATATCTGTAGACATCCATGTCCATGTCTGTAACGGCAATTTAAGTCCTGAAGGTAAAACTCTCGAAGAGATGACATCAACTTAATCACCAAAAACCTTTGTTACACTTGCTAACTTTTCTATATCAGCTCTCTATCAGGGAAATCCTGGTTGGAATCAAAATTAGTTTTAAATCAAGAATCCACTGTCGAGTGAAGTCAACTGACATAAAAAAATACTTGTCAGGAAATAGTTCGATACCAGCTTCTTCAAGGGAGAACGATAGTATTTTTTCTCCACAGGCGACAATACAAACATTTTCTAAATTCACTACTTTTCATAATAAATATATGGAAAAAACAGTTATGTGTGATACAAGTATTTTATTTGTCTATTTAAAAAATTGAAGTCAAATGGTGGCATGACAATTTTCGAACGGATCTTGTTTATAGTATCCATGGCCACCCACAATTTAAAACAAAAAAATATAAAACTTTGGAAGCCTTTTCGAATAATTCTCAGGAAAATATTTCAATGTGTTTCAAAATTTATATTGTAAATATACACGCTGCAGTTATTCAGAAAAAAAGACCAAAATGATACCCTTATATCAAATCACAGCGCTGCAAAGTTGACTTCCTTCACCTGCCTTGGGTAAACAAAAGGCCAACCTGAAGACGGAAAAATGTAAAACAACTTTTTCCCAAGCACAGTTATATTGATACCTTTAAAATAAAACAGTTTCCGACACAAGCTATTATAACCTAAAAACAGATTATGACAGTTAAACAAAAGACTACATGTAGTTTTGAACATATCAATTTTAGAGAAATTATGCTCAGTTTAAACCCATAATTGCTGAAAGTTCAGTCTCCTAAATACCTATATAAAAAAAAACCTTTTATAGTGTTTTGCATCTCGATCAACTGAGGACAAGTGTTTAATGTATAATGTTGTAATCCTGACATACTGAATTGATTGATTTGGTGTAATTGGTGAGGTAGTCCTGGCGAAATAGGTAATACTGAAGTTTTTTATGATCTACGATCTACGATTTAGAATTTAGAATTTTGCTTTAACAGATGTGTTTTATTGATCTACGATTTATAACAATGTTCGAATAGAAGTGTTATAATGATCAACGACTTGGAATTTTGCTTACACAGATGTGTTTTATTGATCTTCGATTTATAATAATGCTTTAACAAAAGCGTTTTATTGATCAACGATTTACAATGAAGCTTAAAATGAAGTGTTCTAATGATCAACGATCAACGATTTGAAATTTTGCTTAAACAGATGTGTTTTATTGATCAACGATTTGAAATTTTGCTTAAACAAATGTGTTTTATTGATCAACGATTTGGAATTTTGCTTACACAGATGTGTTTTATTGATCAACGATTTGGAATTTTGCTTAAACAGATGTGTTCTATTGATCAACGATTTGTAATAATGCTTAAAGAGAAGAATAAATCATTATACTACACATTACGGTTCTGTAATATTGCTCATTGGTCTCCCACGGTTTAACAAAAGTTATAAAAAGTGAAAACAACACGTTTGAAAATTTCATGCGTCCGAAGCGCTTTTCTGGATTTACCTTTATCAGGAACGCTCAAAGCCAAACATTTGAAATCCGAGGATGTATAAGTAACGAAACCGTTGAAGAGCTATGTGACAAACATACCTCAAATAAATAGCCAAATTCATCTAAAGTCAACTTTGCCTGAGGGAGTTGAAATCTTAGTTTCTTAGTAATTTCAAAATT
This sequence comes from Mytilus californianus, assembly GCF_021869535.1. Taxonomy (NCBI): domain Eukaryota; kingdom Metazoa; phylum Mollusca; class Bivalvia; order Mytilida; family Mytilidae; genus Mytilus; species Mytilus californianus. The sequence goes on from NW_026262582.1 coordinate 9,943,658, forward strand.
TATAATCGGACAATTTTAGAAAAGTTTGTTAAATCATGTCAGTACCGAAGTACTGACTACTGAGCTGATGATACCCTCGGGGACTGATAGTCCACCAGCAAAAGTATCGACCCAGTGATGTTAAAAAGTGAAAACAACTCGTTTGAAAATTTCATGCGTCCGAAGCGCTTTTCTGGATTTACCTTCATCAGGAACGCTCCAAGCTAAACATTTGAAATCCGAGGATGTATAAGTAACGAAACCGTTGAAGAGCTATGTGACAAACATACCTAAAATAAATAGCCAAATTCATCTAAAGTCAACTTTGCCTGAGGGAGTTGAAACCTTAGTTTCTTAATAATTTCAAAATTTATAATCGGACAATTTTAGAAAAGTTTGTTATAAAGTTATATAATAGTTCACAAAAGCATAAATGGTACATGATTTTTCTACATTAAATGCAATACAATATATTAACAACCAAAACAATCATGCTAAATTTTCCAATACAAATATTAAATAAACGGTTTCCATAAATATGTGCTATATCAAAACATTAAATACCGGACGTCCACTGACTTGCAACAGACCATATACTTTGAAACAATATATAAATTACATTTTTTTACATAATCCTTGAAACTTTTTTTTTAAATATTATAGATAAAGATCAATAAGTTATACCATTTAAAGTGAAACATCTTTAGCAAGAGAAAGTCAGAGAGAGAAACATATCATCGTCTGGACATGTAATGGAACCATTGTAAAACTTAAGAACTTTTGTTCTAAATAGTTATATATCCTTATGATAAACATCAATCAATCAATCAATCATTGTTAACACATTTTTATGCTGCATTGTGTTATTTGGTTGGTGTCTACTTGACGTTTATCACAAAGTTCATATTTTTTTTATTAAATTCAAAAGCAATACATTATTAAGGACTCCACAGTTTCGACACAAACGACCAGTTTTGTCAAATATCGACGTTGGTGTCACTACTTCGGCACCAAATTTCGACAACATTCTGCGTGAAAAACTTATCCAATTAGAAAGAACTGTCCTCGCACTGAAAGCATCTAACTCTCAAACTGTCTCAAACTTAACTAACAAAATAGACGGATTGTACACCGAGAATAAAAAGTTGCATACTGATTTGAATAAGCAAAAGGAACGTCACATAAACATTCAAAGTCAGATGAAGAGAATAATACTGGAACATAATTCGCTCAAACAACAATATGTTGAATGACGCCGTTGCGAATTTTGAAAAAACGCAGAAAACAAATATTGATAGTCTAACAGAACTATCCCAATATCATAAAAACAACGAAGGTACTATGCGTGGCACCATCTAGTCAATACTTCAGTTGTTCGTCAAAATGTAAATAAGATCAACAACATAAAAACTAAATTAGATAAGACTACAACATTATCGAATGAAACAAAATCTAGACTTGATTCTGAAATCATCAGAATCACAAAGATTAGCGACAGTCGTGCATCTAGATTGTGTAACCTTAAGTCTAAAGTGTCTATTATGTCTAATGAACTTAAAGAGATCAATATCTCCGTTCTCAGTTTTAACAACAAGACGTTGTCCAATAACCAATCTGTAACTGAACTCCGAAAACGTACGAGCGCGTTGGAGAAAAACGTCAAGCAACTGACATGTTCCGACCAAATGTCATATGCACTTGCTACTTCAAAGCCTGTAACTACTGATTTGGCGACAAATACAGAGATTCCTGTTGCTATGGCAAATGTAAACAATGAAACTGATTCTTCACTTTTGAGAGTTTCAATTGTTGACCCTGAATAGTTCAATCATCACAAGAAAAATGTTGAAAAAAGCTCCCATCAAAAATCATTTACATCCGTCAGTTCGTCTTCAGACATTACACCAAACTCTGTGGAAAATGTATAATGGATAATGATCAACCGTTTGCGAATAATGGTCAGCACAAATTCCGGTTAATTTTCCGAGTTCAGTGTGCATAACATTCAAAGGCGTTGTCCAAAAGAAAAAAGTCAGTCGGTTTTATGTCGGTGGAATCGATAATCGTAACGGATCTGAGAAACATATGCGGAAGTATTTAGAAGATCGAAATGTAAAAGTGACTTTCATTCGCTATTTTGACAGACCTTATAAAAGGATGGCCTCCGCACAGTTAAACGTCGTATCAGATGACGAACCGTATATTAGTGATCCACTTTCCTGGCCAAATGGATATTTTACGAAACCATGGCTTTCCTGGCAACAATTTGTGAATGAACATTCGATAGTATCTAACAGACGTAATGGCATATAACAATTTAAATTTGATGTGCTGGAATTGTATGGGATTTTTTCCAGTATATTATGTCTCTCCGATTTATTAGCTGAATACAAAGTTAACATTTGTGCTATTTCCGAACATTGGTTACGTACATACCAGCTTCATGTACTTAGCACTATAGATAATAACTTTGTCTCCATAGCAAAAGGTGTGGACATACATAATCCTGAATCAATGTCATGCAACAGTCGGTGTGGTGTAGCCTTTTTTGTGCCAAAAGACATTATTTCATTTGTTACTGAAATAGACATTGACAGTGACTGAATCATTGGCATCCAAGTTAACTTACCTTTTGTACAAACTTTTATTATTCTATCGATTTATTTACCATCTACAACACAGCCTCATCAGTTGTACCAGTATAATGTCGAACTTTTGCATGAAATTTGTTCTGTATATAAAGGTGTGGGATCTGTCATACTAATGGGCGATTTCAATACAAAGATTCAAGGCCCGCGTTATAAATTTAATCCCGATGAAAGAAGTAGGCTAATGTATTCCTTAATACTATAGTACGAATTGTTTTCAGTAAATACGCAAATGTTTTGCCATGGACCAGTAACAACGTTTCAATCACACGACGGTGGTCTGTCTACTGGTATCGATCATATTCTTATGCCGCTATCAGAAATTGGAAAGGTATTAAATGCAAAAGTTATAGAAAGTCAATCTTTGTTCAGTATCAGACCATCGACCAATATTATGTTCAATAACATTAGAAAACTCAGTTTTTACTTACACTGAAAGTGACCAATCAACTCGTTCCGTTTCGTGGAATCGTGCACGCAAGTATGGTTACAGCATTATCACAACACTTGTGGACGGCTGAATTTCTAAGACACGAAATTAATCAATTCATTATTGAGGAGTACTACAACAAGATAGTGCCGAACAAGAGACATTGCCGTATTCTATATTCAAGCCATATCTAATCCATATTGGAATAAAAGTCTCACACATTTGCGCGACATAATGCGTTTGAACAGAATCGAATGGTTAAACAACTGTAACTGTCATGATATAAAATGAGATGTGTTTAATCATCACAAGCAGGCGAAATGGGCTTTTCGTGACGCTCAGAGATCTGCAATTGACGAATACGAAAGTTCTATTGCGTAAAAATTGAAAACGACATTGACGTTGACCAAAAATCCGTATGGATCATTCTTAATGAGCGAAAACATAAGCCACACACCTGTACAGAAGCCACACACCTGTACAGAAGCCACACACCTGTACAGAAGCCACACACCTGTACAGCTTTAAAGAAAGATGGCACTTTATTTACGGATAGTAACGATCTAATGAGTATATGGTATGACCATTTTAAAACGTTTTTTTCACAATCAGTGTACAGTGAAATAAATAGAACACTCAACGATGGGGATGATGTACAATTAGTTACTTTGATGTCATTCATATTTGTTCACATTTGAAAAACAATAAGCGTTTGGCCATGATTGTATTGCATACGAACACATCAAATACGGGGGACAACTACTTTTGAAACATTTACATCACTTGTTCAAAATGATAATACAATGCGGATATATACCTGGTGAGTGGCGAAAAAGAATTATTTTCCTTCTTTTTAAAGGTGGAAATAAACCTCGCACTGATACTAACTCATACCGTGGGATATCTCTAGTGCCAAGTATCGCTAAATATTTGTAAAACTGCTTGAGAATGAACTTACAAAATTGAGACCAGATTTTCCGAATCACCAGCAAGTTACTTACCAAAAACAATTAAGTAGCATGAATGCATCATATAATCTACAAGAGGTTACATTTCATCACATTGAAAAAAGTCGCCTCGCCAACATCGTCCTATTAGACAGTAGTACTAAGGCGTTTGACACTGTCCCACACGACAGTTTGCGCATCAAACTCTACGAATATGGCATTTCGGCAAAATTATGGTGTCTACTTGATATGTATTCTGATCTCACGAGTGCGGTATTCTCTGTTGTAAAGTTGTCAAATTGGTTCAAATTGCATCGTGGTGTTAGGCAAGGAAGTATACTTTCAGCCAAACTGTACCTAATTTTTATCAACGGCTTTATTGAGAAATTAGAGTCTTGTCAACAAGGTGCTTTTATACATGATCTTAACGCTAGCTCGCCTGTTCAAGCTGACGATATTTCAATAATTGCAACTGATCGCCAATCTTCACAAGTTATGGTCAAAATTTTCAAGGAGTACAGCATCCGTTGGAGCTTTGCGTTCTCAGCAGGGAAAAGTCAGCTCTTACATTTTGGTAAACGTACAACTGGAATTGATGTGCTACTAAATAATGAACCAATATCGACAGTTAAGACAGCAACACATTTTGGAAATAAGCTATATACGTGCCTTAAGTCGATGGATCGTACAATAGACGTTTGCAGAACCCTGCGTGCAACCGTTATATCTTTAATCCGTCTAGGTGTTCATCCAGCTATTTTAAACCCTATTGTATGTTCAAAATTCGTAAAACAAGTGTGTTATCCAAAGGCGTTGTACGGATGTGAACTATCGGGGCAAACTTACTTCAACTGAATGGTTAATGTTAGAAAGAACTCAGCACTACAGTTGCAAAAATATTCAAGGTTTACCGCGACGCACACGAAGTGATATGTGCCTTCCGATGATCAGTTGGTTCAGCATTGAAAGCTACGTGGACGAGAAGAAACTTCTATTCTTAGGACGGATATGTAATCTTCCGTGCGAATCTGTATCTTTCCGTATATTGATTCGTAGAGTTAACGAACGAAAATACAACGACGTAAGCCATCCAAATTTGGGATTCACTGTTTACATTATGAACATTTTTCAGAAATATGATTTATCAACATATTTTGATAATTTCTGTGAATACGGACTTTTCCAACACCTTTAGTATGGAAACGTATTGTGAAAACAGCAGTGGTCGCTTTCGAGATTGTTGATTGGACAAGACGTATAAACTTTGATGATGACTTTGTTGTTTTTAAAACGATCAAAAAAGCATATGTACATGTACCTCACTCTGCATGGACTGTAGCATTGAAGCATCAAAACCTACAAAAACAAGCACATTATTTGATTTCCGTTTCCTGTTTAGTAAGAGACAATGCCAATGGGCAATACATTCTCTGTGACAGATGTGGTAAAATGTTTTTGGATCCGTTACTTCACGCTATTGCTTCATGTGACTATCTCGACGAAACACGTGATAACTCTTAGTGTGAAATTATAATTATCAATCCTATAACTTTCAGTATCTTCCTAGCAAACATAGACATGTTTGCTAGGAAGATACTGAAAGTTATGAAAAGAAATTTTTTATTACTTACTATCCTGCAATTCGGACAATTTCCCACTAGAAACTGACCAATTAGAGACATTCCAAGCCATGTGCGTTCGATTTATCTATAAATTTGGAACTTTACTACGAGATTAAAAATTACTGTAATATCCTATACTGACACTTACTCATTTCAACTGATCATGACATTCTGATTTAACTTGCCTATTTTGTTCAAATATTTAATTTTGTGTTTATTATGTTTATTATTTACACTCTCCTTCTGGAGGCAATAAAGAATATATATATATATATATATATATATATATATATATATATATATATCTTGTGATCCGTTTATTTGAAATCGCCAATAGCAGTCAGTAGGGTTTAAGAACATCCGTTGTTCGACCTGTTAGTCAAATGTGTTTTGTTTAAATATACTTTTTCACTTTTATGGTCTTTTGGAAAAATATTGTTTGTGCTGTATTTAGACCCCTCTACCAAGAATTTTGTTTTGCATGCACACGTATAAAAATTGCGGTTTTCATCCAACGCAATCATAGGTTTGAACGTTGTTTTCAATTTAGACTTAAATATATATATATATAAGTCAAATGCGTTTTGTTAAAATATACTTTTTCACTTTTTTAATCTTTTGGAAAATGTTGTTTGAATTGTATTTAGACCCCTCTAACAAGAAATATGTTTTGCATGCACACGTATAAAACTTGCGGTTTTTATCCAACGCAATCATAGGTTTGAACGTTGTTTTCAATTTAGACTAGTCTATATTTGGGCTTGTATTATATTTGCCTTAGGATTTATATGATCCGTTCATCCTATTTTGACTCCTGAAAATTCAAGAGTCTATCCTAAATTGAGGTAAATTGTTGGGTTTCCAAATACCGTTTCGATTCCTAACATCACTGTAGAGACATTATTTGTCGAAATCCGGATATGGTGTACAAAAACCTTTGCACCTTTTGTTTGCGGTATATCATCTTTTTCGCAAGTTTATTGTTTTCTGCTTAGTATTAAATTTAAAATTAAGATCCATTTATTACATCGTTGATCCGTTTATTTGACAATCGCCAATGGCAGTCAGCAGGGTTTAAGAACATTTGTTTTTCGACCTGTAAGTCAAATGCGATTTGTTAAAATATACTTTTTCAATTTTTTGGTCTTTTGGAAAATGTTGTTTGTGCTGTAGGTAGACCCCTCTAACAAGAAATTTGTTTTGCATGAACACGTATAAAAATTGCGGTTTTTATCCAACGCAATCATAGGTTTGAACGTTGTTTTTCAATTTAGACTTGTCCATATTTTTTCGTTTGGGCTTGTATTATATTTGCCTTAGGATTTATATGATCCGTTCATCCTATTTTGACTCCTCAAAATTCAAGAGTCTATCCTGAATTGTGGTAAATTGTTGGGCTTTCCAAATACCGTTTCGATTCCTAACATCACTGAAGAGACATTATTTGTCGAAATCCGGATATGGTGTACAAAAACCTTTGTACGTTTTGTTTGCGGTATATCATCTTTTCCGCAAGTTTATTGTTTTCTGCTTAGTATTAAATTTAAAATTAAGATCCATTGATTACATCGGTGATCCGTTTATTTGGCAATCGCCAATGGCAGTCAGCAGGGTTTAAGAACATTTGTTCTTCGACCTGTAAGTCAAATGCGTTTTGTTGAAATATACTTTTTCACTTTTTTGGTCTTTTTGGAAAATGTTGTTTGTGCTGTAGTTAGACCCCTCTAACAAGAAATTTGTTTTGCATGCACACGTATAAAAATTGCGGTTTTTATCCAACGCAATCATAGGTTTGAACGTTGTTTTCAATTTAGACTTGTTTATATTTTTTTCGTTTGGGCTTGTATTATATTTGCCTTAGGATTTATATGATCCGTTCATCCTATTTTGACTCCTCAAAATTCAAGAGTCTATCCTAAATTTTGGTAAATTGTTGGGCTTTCCAAATACCGTTTCGATTCCTAACATCACTGAAGAGACATTATTTGTCGAAATTAGGATATGGTGTACAAAAACCTTTGCACGTTTTGTTTGCGGTATATCATCTTTTCCGCAAGTTTATTGTTTTCTGTTTAATATTACATTTAAAATTAAGATCCATTGATTACATCGGTGATCCGTTTTAGGCGAGTGACATTTTTCAAAAAGACGCCTAGTAAACGACTTTAATGCACCCACCTAACATACGGCCATATTATATATCATTCGAAAGCTTGTTACCTGTACTTTCTGATTTGTTCGGTCGTCAATAATTCGTACGGTGCAATTTTTGTCAAATCAAGGTCAAAGGTTAAAATTGAACATTCGTAAATTTTGCCACAATTATACAAAATGCCATTTTCTGGATTTGCATGGATTTTTTTTTTCTAAAAATGATCTAAATAGATATAAGAAGATGTGGTATGAGTGCAAATGAGACAACTCTCCATCCAAGTCAAAATTTATAAAAGTAAACCATTATAGGTCACAGTACGGTCTTCAACACGGAGCCTTGGCTCACACCGAACAGTAAGCTATAAAGGGCCCCAAAAATTACAAGTGTAAAACCATCTAAACGGGGAAACCAACGGTCTAATCTATATAAAAAACGAGTAACGAGAAACACTTATGAACCACATCAACAAACGACAACTACTGAACATCAGATTCCTGACTTAGGACAGGTGCAAACAAATGCAGCGGGTTTAAACGTTTTAATGGTACCAAACCTTCACCCTTTTTCTGAAACAATAGTGTAACATCACAACATAGAAAGACACACTATAAAATATCAACTGAAATAGCTTAACTCATTCAAAGGACATATTAACACCATTGAACATACACTGAACAAATAAATTTGACCTATGACACAATGTAAATACAAAATAAATAAACTAAGGGAAGAATAATAAAAGTAACATGTTATATCGGTAAGAAATGTTAAACAATTAAAGAAAACCAATATGCTCGAACAAAAATATCAGCCATTTGCAATAACTTTAAACACAGGTAAATGAAAATAATTTTGTTTGTTAGGTATACGTGTACAGTACCAATAGAAGAAGGAAATATTTTTACAAAATAAATAATTTTGATGTTCATATTACGAAGTGAAATTTATAGTTATACCAAACACTTATCAAAGCTGGTATATAGACCAGATATAACCCTGAATAACATTAAATAACAAAAAAGCAATACAATTAGTATCAACAGGTCAAATAAACAAGAAAGTACGATTTGAGAGTACTCGCAGTTACTGACAGCTAGTTAAAAGCCAAAACAATTAATAATAAAAAATCATGCATCAGAGACTAAAATCAACTAAAACACATCCCAGGGATTTAGTATTTTAACGTCATGAACAGTCAAAGAAGACATGACTAGTGCAATGCCAAAAATAAATGTATCGACAGACAGTAGGATAGTTAGGAGTTTAACATCTTTATAGATCAAAACGAACGTGGGTGTGTCTTTATACATCCCGTTTGAAAAACAAAACAAATTTAGTTATGTTTTAATTTGCTGATGACAAAATCGATATTAGTGCCAATGTAAACTATATTCACCTTATAAAACAAATTACCATTATTCCAAATCAAATGCAAACTTAAATGTTGATTGAGCTTTATTTACAGAAAATTGCATTTATAAAAAAAACTTCAAAAAATCACAAAATTGCAACAAAATCTAAATATTTTCTGAAGTTTGAATATTTGTATGTCAAAAATACAAAAAAATTTGTCGTTTATAGGCCGAGGAAATTTTTTTCATCATTTTAAACTGCAACTAATATAATATATGTCAAAATGCAGCCTTCTAATGACGCTTTTGCAGTTGCTTTTATTGGCTGGATAATATTGCCAATATCGGCAGAAAATGATCAACCACATTTAAAAGAAAGGGTACTGAAAGAACTTTAAGGAACAAAAAATGTTTATTTGGTAAAAAAAAAGAGTTTTCCGATGTGGAAAGACATGTAACTAAGTTTATTCTCGTTCAATGTTCGAATGCAAACTCTTTGTACCATGTGCTTTTAAATATCAAATCCGGCGAATTCCATTTAATGTTAGACTATTATTATATACTTTACTAGTTATTTTATTAAATTTTACTGAAAATTAATTATTCAGATTAATTAAAATCAAATACCCTTCCTGAGCAACTGTAATCACCATACCATTTTATGTAGTGTTCGCACATTTCGGTATAGTGTTTTAAGAAGTTTTGTGTGTCTGTCCTACTTTTTCGCCTTTTTCATGCTGTCATCTGTTTTTCTTCGATTATAGTTTTAGACTGCCTCCTTGTCATTTTATTCCTTTTTTCAACCAAAGAAAAGAAAACCATAAGGTTCAAAGCTGAGCGAAACAAAGACAACATAACTTCAAACTCAGATAGTGATGCAAAATATAAAAAAGTAAAACAACAAAAATTACCGAACTCCAAGTGAAAATTCAAAACGGAAAGTCTCTTATCGAATGACAAAACCAAAAGCTGAAACACATCAAACGATTGGATAACAAAAAATTGTAATGACCAATATTCCTCCAACATTACTTGGTAGAATTAGGGAAGTTCAAAATGCACATATGGAGGTTATACGTGAAGGAATTTGTTTCATAATAGACATATTCAAATAAATTAAAAATAGTTATCTCTTAAAATTTACCAGAACATACCTGATTTCAAGCAATCTCATGAAGTTAAACCCAATCTTATTAAAATGTAGATCTCTAATTTCGTTATGCTCATACAATAAATGAGCAGGCGAGTCGTGAACGATCTGAATTTTAGGCAGATTGTTTTAACCCATGTTTTAACACTTATACATAACATTTTGTACGGTTTTCTTCATGAACTTATAAATCATCTATTATTGTTGTGAGATCTTCGCACCAATAGAAACCCGAACAGACAAATATGAAAATAAAATGAGAAAAGCACCAAAAGTCTCTGTCAGATCAACAACAGAGGGCTCAGTATACAATAGATGTCCACAAATATAATTTAAGATTAGATGACATAAAACCAATTAAAAAACTGGATAAATAAAGGCAACAGTAGTATACCGCTGTTCAAAAGTCATAAATCGATTGAGAGAAAACAAATCCGGGTTACAAACTAAAACCGAGGGAAACACACATCAACAATAAGAGGAAAACAACAGAAACAATAGAAACACTGAAGTGCGACAAAAAAAAACCCAAAAAAAAACGACAATGCAACATATATAGAAACGAATTATTAGACAACAACTGCAACTGGATAAATTCAACCACAATTATCATTTCTCACAATTGTATTGATATTTATAGAATAAAATAACTTCATTTTAAACATATTTATTCTTAATGTATATGTACTATCTTTTGGTTAATATGCCAATGTCCAACCAATGCGTAACAGATGATCTACTAGAATAGTGCTATTTTTTCTAAATGCCTTAAAATATTGTGTGGCACATTTAATTTTAAATTTTAATGCAAAATCATGGCCAATTAAATTTGAAACAAAAGTGGTTTAAATGCATTTACATTTTTGCTTCTATTACGCAACATTACTTGTAACATTAGCTGAAGTAAACATCAATATCAAACCTGCTTTGTTTTGTAAGAGGTTGCCTACTTTTACAAAAAGTAATTGATGCTGATTGGTAGATTTTTGCTGTGACACATACACAGTAATTTCGTCCTTGATACTAATAACTATAACTTATGTTTTGTTGATGGGGATTGCCAGTTTTCCTGCCGATGGTCGGTGGTTCCTTGAGCACTTCGCGGGCCTAAACCAATAAAACCTGATCGCCGCTAAATACTTTAGTAGCTAAAAGTGCTGAACCGAAAATTGCGTCAAACAACAACAATTCCTCAATCATCTTTATATTATAATTCATGTATATGTAAACTATTCAGGAAATGTATGTATTATTATTGCGAATTGCTAGAATTTCCATCTAAAAATTAATGTAAGTAAATATAATTGCGAAAGTCTCAATTTATTTACAAGAATTACATAGTTTGATAATATTAAATACCTTGTCCAGGCATAAAGAACATTTCAGTGGCTAGCTTATAGTAATTTTCACTTCCTAAGTCAATGCAAGATGCAGTATAAGCAACAAAGGAAACATATAAATATTGAAATATTGAAGTATCAAAGTTTCGCTCCAAAACTTTTCCCTAAAAGCATGAATGACCTGTTTATTCTGTCCTTTAACATATTTGCACTTTTAAGATTTGTGTTTTTCAACCTAATATCGACTACATACAAATTGTTTTAACAAAGAACAGCTAAAAAGCTATCTTTTTGCAGATGGCGTTATTTTGGGCAACTGCATGGTTGTTATAATTGGCTGTTTTATTAAAAAGAAGCGTAATTGCAGTAATCTATATCAAAAATTTTGGTTTTCATGTCATTTTCAATGTAATTTCTGGAAAACGGCGCTATTTATTAAAAATCCGACATTAATATTCCAAAGTGCTCTTGATAAGTTACTATTAACATCTGTTCTAACAGAATTTCATATGTCCATACAAAATATTATTATTCAGAAGACAGAATATGCATAAATGCCGACATCTTGTAAAATAAGAAGTTGTCTGTCCTTGACCTTTCGTTGTGATTTGACGGAAACTGCACCATACGAATTGTTGACGACCGGGCAAAAAAGATAGTACAGATGTTGTACTTTCGAATGATATATAGTTTAGCCGTATGTTAGGTGGGTGCATTTTATGGTTAATTTTGCTCGTCTATTTATTTGGCAATCGCCAATGGCAGTCAGCAGGGTTTAAGAACATTTATTTTTCGACTTGTAAGTCAAATCCGTTTTGTTCAAATATACTTTTTTACTTTTTTGGTCTTTTGGAAAATGTTGTTTGTGTTGTATTTAGACCCCTCTAACAAGAAATTTGTTTTGCATGCACACGTATAAAAATTGCGGTTTTTATCCAACGCAATCATAGGTTTGAACGTTGTTTTCAATTTAAACTTGTATATATATATATATATATATATATATATATATATATATATATATAAGTCTGAAAATTACACCCAACAGTGTTAGAATTAGACTTTTATGCTGACAAATTTTTGTCCCTCAACGGGATTCGAACTCACACCTTTGATACACTACAGCACCAATCGCTTAGCCTCATGTCCAGCGCTCTAGACCACACGACCACATCCGCTATAAAAATATAACTTCAATAGTCGTAGTGTTACCTTGTCACGTAAGGCGAATCTAGAGATAGACATAAGACATGTGTTTTAAGCGTGTGAAGATGTTATATATATCATATATACATGAAATGAGATCATGTGAGTTTCACGTGAATCTCATGTGAAAATCACGTAAATTTCACGTGAAAACCACATGATTTTTTTTTCACGTGAATTTTTAAAATAATTTTTTTCAAATAACATTTAAATTTTCAAATTTAATCAAAATCATGAAATATATCAATGTTGTTTTTGAAATGTTCACGTAAAATTCATGTGAAATTTTTTCACATGCAATTCACGTGAATTTCACATGAAAATTTTCACGTTAGTTTCATGTATAAGCTCGTTTGAAGTGAATCTAACATGAAATTGTTCACGTGAATTTCATGTGAAATTCACGTGAGTAAATTTTGCATGTGTAGTCTGAATCAATTTTTGATTAAGTTGGAAACATGACCATGCAATTAACTACTCTACACATAATCAGTAGAGTCTGATTATCAATGAACTCTCAGCAATGGGCGTGGTTTGTATACATTTTCTGGTATTACCGAAACACTACACGATTTAGTCTGATTCCAATAAGTAACCAATTCTTTTGGTGTTACGCCATGTGATGTAATGATATCATTCTTATAAGAACACGGAGTGAAGCCTGGTTTCATATTGTTAAAACCATGTAAATAGTTTGGTGTAACACGCATTTTTTTCAAGCACATTGCAATGTACACGTCCTCTAGATGAAAGAATGGAATATGCTCCGAAACTTGTAAAATAGTCAGGACTAAGTCCATACTTATAACGTATCCAGTCCCTGAACACATTGGAGGAAATTTGTCTTCTCTATAGCCTTTGAATGACACATACCATTTAGAATTTCTATTTCTGTGTGGGGTGGAAGGACCCCAGCAAAATCCACCTATGAACTTAGTTGGCGCTTTTTTAGTGAGAAAGGGGAGTAGATATGTATTTACATACATGTCGGTGTCTGTCTTCATTACGTACTTAGCTGACGCGCAATATCTCACGGCCCATGAAATACTGAACACAGTTTTGTATGTTAAATTTCCATATGAGTCGATATAGTCAATTTGCACAATATCTTTATATAATGTACTTTCTTCTTGCAAACCGGAATCCTTCGTAGAAATACGAGGTCCATCTGAACGATGATTTCCGATCACAAATAAGCACTTTATTGCCGTGTCGTTTCGGTTACATTTGGATCCCCATGATTTTCTTATGGCTTGTCTTTCATTAAACTGTTTTTTGGAACTTGATATTAGAATAAGAATGTCTATATCATGCGATTTCTCACAAAGTTTGTCCTGATTAAGAAGAATTTCAAATTCATGTCCAAAACACTTCAACGTTGACCCGTTTAGTATTGATTGATTCACACCATTTATGGCATATGTATGGTCCTCATCAATCATTCTTCCAGTTTGGGTATTTCCTACAGTATAAGATTTCACAGTGTTCCGTTCAACAATTATCCTTCCCCTGAATCTGTTAAACTGACCACTGTTTATAGCATATAGAGATAACGAAGCCATTAAAACTAGGGTAATAAAAGCAAGCAAATAATATCCAACAGAAGATTTAGATTTGTTGTTGTCCATTTCAGTCATTTTGTGAAAAGTGTAAGTAGTATTTCTATTGTTAAAATCAAATTTTAAAACGAATATGTATATATATATATAGCTTCACTTAAATATGTTAACGTTGTCTTTCATTTTCTCTAACAATTGTGTCCTCTTTCTGAACCAAAATTTCGGTGAGTTGACTAAAATATTTTCATGTCTAGTCAAGTCAAATTGAATGCTGTTAACATCGCTTGTCCAAATAAACCAGGAATGTCTTTGTAGGTTTCTCCATGTAATCAACTTTTGTAATGTAACAGGATACCAGATACAGGAAAGTTGATTTCAGTGTCCGTTAATAATCAGCTCCTGGGGAACAAATAGTCTGTTAATAATCACATAGTGTAGAGGCAATCCTGTTACATCTGCCTCTTGTGCTGCTGTTTGTTAAACTGGATTATTTTGTGGTTAAGGTAGATCCAGATACTAAAGGCATCGTTCATAGAACATGAAATCTATATGAGAAGCCGACAATTATCTGCAATTATAAATTATAAATAAAGAAATGAATTAAGATCACATGTGTTTAACACCAACAGTTTGCATTAGTAGTTGTCAGTGTCATTATTCAGGTTTTAAACGCGGAGGAGTCACGTAAATATTTTAGACTTTTTGATTTAATTTGGTCTTTCATTGTGCTGTTTTACTTGTAGTTTGCTTTTGTTGTCTGCTGTTCAAGTTTTCCAATATAGACAGTTTGCTGAGGTCTGAATTCGATTTCGTCATTTATAATTTGAAGCATTTTTTAAAAATTCTTCCTGAACGGGAAAAAGTGAAGGGCGAAAAGAAGACGTAGTTGTGTCAATCGGTAAACCTCGACAAATTCCGTTACTCTTCATCGTTAAATCCTCTAAAGGGAGGCGAATGTATGTCATCCGTAGTACCGATAAAGTACTTTTCTAGACCATTTAATTTTCATGAGCGTATTTATCTATTGGGAGGGGCGTGGAGTATTAAAATCGCACTGAAATAGTTTCTCTTCTTTCTAATTTTGATAAAAATGTAAGGGGAAGACCATTTGATTTTTTGTGTGAGTCCGGGAGAGGGATACTCATTTATACTATACATTTAAGTTCACGTTGCTAGGCCGGCTGAGTTATTTCGCGCGAAAATTTATTTCCAATTTTGTTAACAATTATTTCCTGCATTTTTTTGGGCATAATATTCATTTTAATACAGTACTATCTTTGGCAAAATAAGATTCCAGTTCTTACAAGGTCAAGATATTTATTTCCAAAATCCTCCTTCCCCTCAGAAAATCAATTGGTCTTTCCCTTATAAATTGAAGAAAGAAATTACGATAATACATTAATAAAAGACTTATCAAAATCTCAGATGAGAAATTAAACAAACGGCAGTTTGGATTTATTGAAAACAACATACCAGCTGATAGTATAGTTGTTTTATAATCATTATGTTATTACTGGCGTATACAAAGTAAAATGTATGCCTGCTTTGTAAATTTTAAGAAAGTCATTTGACTCGTTATAGACTGGTTCCCAGTCTGTCATATAAAATAGGTACGTTATGTGCGTTTGAAATGCCAAACATGTGTAACCCTAACACATTTTAATGCGCATGTCCAAGCAAGTAGCATGTGATGCCAGAATAGTTTTGTTTCGGACTGTGGCTTTTTTTCGTTTAGTATTTTTTTTTTAGCACAAATGTTTTGAATTGATATTCATTGTGTTATACCGGGTCCTTTTATGGCGTACTTTATGCGTATTGTTCATTTTCAATGGCCAACACTTAGGCTTATTTAAATCGTTGTCCTTTGGTCTTTGGATGATATTTGTATCATTAGTAATTATTCCATATCTCCTTAGTATACAAGGTGTAAAACATTAATTTTCTTGAACTTCAAAATTAAACTATCGTTCCGTCTGCTTTTATATTCTATTGTTATTTTATGATGATAAAACAAAATTTTGTAAATTTAAGGAAACATTATTTCATATTATGTATTATGAATCAAATCAGATAAAATGTGAAAAAGGTCAAAATATTTGTCCAAGAACTTGTTAGGTTTTTTTTTAGTTTTTTTTTTAATGAAATAAAATCGTTTTATTGCTTTACATGTGAAGTCGCAATTTTGAACATAGAAACAATAATTATGTTTATAACGCCATTCAAGTTTTAGACGTCATTTCCAAGTGTCAAATCCCTAATTTTCACTGGGATATAGAAATATGGTACCAAGTCTGAAGCTGTCAGGCAGTAAAAACTCTTGCTAAAGTCCGTTTGGCTGTGCGGGATATATAAATAAGCAGCCACATCTGGTCGGAAAAGGAACGTTAAATCCGATGCTTTGTGAAGGGTGACTGCCACGCTTTCTACACGTTAAAGATCTCTTGCTACAACTTTTTTAGGGTTCCGTAGGTGGTGTTTCTGTCCCTATCTATCAAGACCCATTTTACCAGTGGCAGTACTAATTTCCAGCCCTTCGCCCTAGACGGTTTACCTTGCAGAACTTTCCTATTCCATTTATTTGTATTTGTTCTCATCATGATTATGCATGAAAAATTCGCTACTGGGCGTCAAACAAACTATAATCAATCAACTTTGAGTGTTAGTAAGTAAGTTAGTAATCTTTATTTAAAGTCTGGTTTTCATATAAACATACAGATAACGCAGAAACATGAGCTCATCAAAGGTCATTTTTCGCTTGATATCTGAAGATCAGGGAATGAACAAATTTAGCTCTTGTAATCTGTCCTTACTGGTATTTCGCCAACATTTCAAATAAATAATATAGTTTCTCTTTCTCAATTCTTGACTGAGGTCCCTGTGCATCAATATAACGAATTTAAATGTAGTTAACCGACTGTTGATCAATGATAAAAATCCATCGTGACATATAATTTTTTTTTCTTTTATTAGTCTATAACTTTACACCCCAGTTCTATTGTTATACTTCATAGTTTCTATTTCTGAAACAAGTGTAAATTGAATAGATCTATTGTTACGAATAACAAAGGATTTTGACCACAGGGTGTGACGAGCGGGGTTTCTGGAAACCCCTGCTTCTACATCCCGCAAACAAAGTCCATTGTTATTCGTAACAATAGAAATTGATTATTTTTTAAATAGCATGAACATAAGAAATTACTAATAGTGTTCACTACAAATTGTTTCAAGATATTAAAAAACACATTTTAGGAAATTCCAAAAAAGAATAAAGCATCTATTTTGAATACAAAAATAATCCTTTAAAAACTCCTTTGCTTGAAGTAATTTTTTTTATCCCAGTCATATGTCTCTATTCTAAAGCATTGGTCTTTAAAAAAATGAGGATTCTAACTCCCGGGACCCGGGATCCCCCCCACCCCCCGGTTACCCATTGGCCGATCTGGGGTGGGTTTCCGCGGTTTGGACCCAAAAAGATCAATGCATTTGAATGGTTGGACCCCCCTTTTCTGTTGAGTTGGGAACCCCCAGCTGGATCAGCCCCTGTTTGCCCCCCAAAAAGGGAGTTCCTTAATATTAAATCTGTATCTTTGTATGTTGAGCGTGTCTGGTAGTCGGGTCACACCTATCCCTTAGTATGTCCGAATATGAATGTTTGTTTATTCTCGAGAAGAGGGGGGGTTATAAAACCATAAGATATAAAATACAATTATGATTACCTTTATTACACTGAAACCGGTCAGTACTTTGGGTTATAATATTGCCTTTATCTTAAGTCTCTTCTACCAAATCCAACGCTTGCCACAAAATGTCGTCCGTCTTATACCCGTCCATATTGACAACTGCATACAAGGAACATGAGGTATTGTTTGTTTGTAATAAGAATACACGAAACGGTCAACCTTGACCCTCTGATTCATATTAGCACAGGATTTAACGGGAATATGCAAAACAACTTGACATTTGTAAAAATATACTCACTTGTCAAAGTTTGAACGAAGGTAACCAAAGAAAGGTTACTAGTGGGGTTTCATGTAATAAAAAAAAATCTTATAAATCATGGTTTGGTATTGTCAATAAATATGCTATCGTTTTTTTATTCATTTAATAATCAATGTTAACAAATATAGGGTTTAGAATGGGGTGTAAGTTAGTTATACACCTCGGGATACGGTGTGTCTGGATAAGAAACCCCTCCGGCCTCCGGCCGACGGGGTTTCTTATCCAGACACACCTATCCCTCGGTGTATAACTATTACTTAAACTCTATGTTTAAGACTGTGTCAAAATGAACTAACTAACCACAAATATAAGTTAAATTCATTTACGTAATGATTACAACTCATTAAAATTACAGGTAGACGAATATAGGCAAAAAGCGCAAATGTCCTGTCAATTTAATACAGGTGTATCAAAATTTAAAGCGCAAATGTTCATAGTGTTTGGAGCGCAAATTTCCTATCGTGTTACAGGTTAAAAAAAACGCAAACGTCCTGTGCCTCAAGAGGAAATAGAAGGCTAAAAATGTAATCCACTTTTTACCTTAGATTTACAATTAGTTTCAAAAATATATTCACATGATGTTAGAAGCATTTAACGATATACCTGAACTTCAACATGGTAAGTAATTAATAAGATACCAACACAAAACATGTGCTTTGAACGCACACATAATAGGCTAACACTTTTATATCATTTATATAATTACGATACGTTTGCCAAGTCATTTTAAAGTTTTATTACTTCTTCTTATTTGTGAATTGTATATGTACATACACAATTTCGCTTTTAAAATAAGGTTAAGGTAAATTGTAAGACCTTTTGTCTGAATTTTGAAAACTGTTTTTAATTTGTTAAAATATTCGAACTCGCTCTCGCCCTGATATAGCCTTTGTGTGCTGATGCGGCGTAAATAAATCACTAGTCAATCAGTCAATCAATCAAGTCATTAAAGATCGTATTTTTTGGAATTAAAATATTAATTCGCTCATAGGGTCTTTGCATCGGAAATAAACACGTTTATTCTAAAACCTGTTGTTGGCATGTTACGGGTTATGTTCTTCTTGTATAATATATGATGGCGTAATACTTAACCCTTAACGGGAGGGATTGTGGTTTATTTTCATATGATGAAGACATAATCTTTCGATCAGGTTAATTGAGGTCTGGAGCTGGAACGTCAGTAACTGCTAGTAGTCCTTTTTTAATTTATGTTGATCGTTGTCATTTTGCTTAGCTTATCTGTTACCTATTCTAACATCGGACTCGGACGTCTTTTAAGCTGAGTTTTACTGTGCGTATTGCTATGTGTTTGTTTATTCCACATTGGCTAGAGGTATAAGAGGAGGGTTGAGATCTCCCAATGTTTAACCCCGCCGCATTTATGCGCCTGGCCCAAAGTCAGGAACCTCTAGCCTTTGTTAGTCTGGTGTGTTTTTTAATTTTGTTTCCTTTATATGTTTCAGAGTTTAGTCCATTTCGCTTAACTAGTATACATTATGGTTTAGGGGCCAGCTGGAGCCCGCCTCCGGGTGCGGGATTTTTTTTCGCTGCGTTGAAGACCCATTGGTGGTCTTGGGTCTTTTCTGCTCTTTGGTCGGTTTGTTGTCTCTTTGACACATTCCCCGTTTCCATTCTCAATTCTATTAATAAAATCTATATTCTTATAACCATAAATAGATTTAACTTCGTTTAAAGTTAATATTATTATTTTGTATAAATTTTCATTATCACTGACTTCAATTTTGTCATATCGATGATGTCAACAATACCTTTTAATTGAAGAACAACTTTAAGATTAATTTTTAGGTTATATTTCCAGATATTATAAATATTTTGTAGTGCTATAGTGGTTTTCTTGTATTTCATGAAATTCCTAATTTCTATAGAGTCCATTTAGAATATGTAATAATTGTGTTTAGAAAATTGTCATATTTGAATATTCCTGTGTTTATTCCTAACAGCATGTCATTTTCAACAATAGGATTATTTATTCCTATGTCTGATTGGATAAGTATTTCTTGAAGCTTGTTTGAAGTTAACTACAAATAAAAAATAAGTGTTGCAGGGTTTCTATGTTGTTGTCATTTTTAAAAATATGGCAGTGTCCATTTGATAGTTCATTTTTTGTAATCAAATTTCAGTATATAAAATATTGTGCATGGATCTCCATTGAAATTCTTTTTATTTTTTTTGAATGCTCATTTGTTTTAATCCCGACTAAAAATGTTCCTAATGTAAATTGTTTCCAAATATTTCCTACCATTTAATTTTGGAGATACGTCTTTATTTAGCAACGTACGAATATATTTGAGTTTTAGCTTTGATGGTTTTATTATTTGGTTGTTTAAGTTCATAATCTCAAGGTCATTTGATATCTTTAATTTAATTTCGTTATGCAAATTCTGGTTTCCGTGAGATTTCAAAATTTGCACGAAATCTTTAGGAATTGCCTGTTTAATTCTAGAAAATTCGGAAATACAATTTCTCCAATCAATAAGCTTCCTATAAATTCCATTACAGCTAATAAAATCAGAAGTTTCTGAACAAAATAGAAAAGTTCCCAAATATTCTCGTATTTAAAAAACATCTTTTATTGAATTTGGTATCAATATTTTGTATGAAACCGGACCAAGTATATATTTATAGTTTTCTGAGATTAAATTGTGGAAATTGGTTTCATATCTAAATCATACAAATTTGAACATTTACATACAAAAAAGGTATCATTATATTTTTCATCAAATTTCCATAGCCAGCGCTTACTTATTGCATTCCAGCTTTTCAATGGTTCCTGCAGTAAACGATATAAAAGTTTTATTTGAACATATCTATGCCTACATGTACCATACCCACCCCCTTTTATTTCATGCAAGCAGCAGACATTTCTGTCTACCTGGTTAACTTTGCCGTCCCATATAAAATTCAAAATTACATTATTTAGCTCTTTAGTATATTTATCCGGAATTCCTCGAATTCAATCTCGTAAGAACAAAGAGAAAGTATCATATTTTGTTTTACCTGTAAAAGAGAGGAGAAAGATACCAAAAGAACGCATAAGTCGAAAAAAAAAAAGACAAACAACAGTACACAAAACACAAAACACAACATAGAAAACTAAAGACTGAGCAACACGAACCCCACCAAAAACTGGTGGTAATCTCAGGTGCTCGGGAAGGGTAAGCAGATCCTGCTCCACATGTGACACCCGTCGTGTTGCTCATGTTAGTACAAACCCGGTAATAAGTCTAATTCGGTAGGTTAAATGTAAGCTTCCTACTTTTCTATACGTCTATACAATTTTAACCTATTTTCTCCATATATCATGTTCATCTATTTCATAACCATGACACACACCTAAGGTTTTAACATAACTTGTGATCCATTGGATTTTGTCAAATTTATGTCTTTTTCTTTTGGAAGCCACTAAAAGTAAGCCTTTTGTGCAATTTGTCATAATTTATTCTAGAGCCCGAAGCTTTTCATATAAGGTCAAAATCTTGAATGAATTTTCTATAGAGTTTTCTTTCTTATTAAAGAGGGTCTGGATGGGGTCCTTCATTACTGTATTCTTTAATTTTTTAGGCAATTTTTCTCTATTCTTTATACTTTTTTCCATTATTCTCTATTCTATATATTTTAGAACCTCAATATTCTCTATTCTTTCTTTTTTTGGTCCATTTTTCTCTATTCTATATATTTTTTGCCCATTATTCTCTGTTCTGTAAACCCCCATCCACACCCTCTTAAATACCTCTGTGTCGTCTGCACACATACATAATTTAGTTTTAAACCGCTTTTATGATATTTTATGAAATCATGAAAAGGATCGTGAAAGATCCGGTGTCGCTTATCTGTCATTGCCCAAATTATTGAAAGTGTTCAAACCATTTTGTACTTAATAATGAACAGTTGTTAATATAAATGTAATAGCACAGAAAAGACTGGACTTCCATGACTTTTTCCGGTTAACTTTTGGTGGGGAATGATTTGTTAGGCTTTGGTGGTTTTAATGCCGTTTGATATGATTTCTTTAATAAGACCATGCCGACTAGTCCGTGATGTCTTAAATCAATTACTGTATGTCTGTCCGTCTACATTTTTATGTCGTTATAATAAGTCAAGAATGTTTTATCTGATATAAATAATGTTTATGAACAGTATTTATATCTTTAAGAAGAAGATATCCTTGTCGATTTTCTTTTAAAAAAAAAGGGTGGAACACTTTTGTAAAAAAATATTCTTTCTAGTAAAAAAAGTCACAAACTTTGAGAAATACTTTTTGAGCTAGAATCTCAATGAAAAATGATAACTGATGTAGGGAATTTCAATCTCGTAAGAACGAAGAAAAAGTATCGTATCAAATTTGCGGCATGTGAAAATTGGGGGAAAAGTTGTAAAATATTAGTTTTCTTATGCGCTAGGATTACGACAAAGATGTTTAATTAGGTAAATTATAGAATTCCAAATTCATTTCTGGAGTCAAATTCTTTATTAGAAAGAGTTTTCGAAAAAAAAAAATCCCTATATTTAAAGAAACTCTCTGTTCTAGGACTGGATCGAAATTAAATTTAAAAGTGTATTAAATAAATTGATGATCGTTATCCGAATTGCTTTTGTAAAAAAAATCTCAAAATTTGAGAAACATGTTTTTGTGTTAAAAATCAGTGAAAACAATGAAAGTTATTATTGAAAGAAAGTCCTGTCTTTATTGGATTAGATAAGCCGAGCTAAATCGTTGACGTTCGAACTGAAAAAAGTATTTACAGTTGAGAGGATTAACACATCAGAATTTATGATTTTGACTTAGATTTGGACAGTGTTAGCTGTTATTACTAGTGCGGCGTGTTTAGCGTAAATGAATTGACGATACCTTCAGACTAATAACATATTTTAAAGATATATACCACGAGAAAAAAAAAAAACAAACCATATGGTCACTTATTATTTCCCCACTGAACGAGACCGGGTGTTTCCGCAAAATATTATTAGTTACATAGTGTGCTAGTGACCTAATACGGTATATATGGGGTCAGTAAATTCCATATGGGGTGTGACCTACATTGTATAATTGTTAATTTCTGTGTCATTTGGTCTCTTGTGGAGAGTTGTCTCATTGGCAATCATACCAAATCTTCTTATTTTTATAGTAGTTTTAGAATATATTTCAATTTATTATCATAAATACCTATGTATTGGGTTTTTAAATTGTTAAAATAAAAACACGTCTTAAATCGTTATTTATATTTAATTAATGATAATCCGCATTTCTTTTGAAATTCATATCAAAGTTTAATTCATTTCATTCAACAAATATCATACAGGATTGAATTTCTACTATCGATTGTGTAAACGTGTTCTCAATTGATCAGAAAATATTTGAATGTGGAAATGTTTTATGAAAATTCAAAATCCTCGACCTCGCATGATGAAGTACTGTCCAACTAACTATATGTTACTTTGTATATAAATAAATAAACTAAATAAAAGTAGTTAACATAAATCATTTGCCTTGAAATCATGTTTCAATAAATGATTGTTATATCGTCCTGCTGACGTGTACATCACTTCTATCTTTATTTAGCTATTGGTCGATTTTTTTAGTTAAAAATTCAAAATGTTTAGAATGAAATTATGTCACAAATACTGCACAGGCGATATCCATACACGGCTAATCGATTACATATCGATGTGAAATGGTTATACTCCGGTTATTTTGGGATATATTGTTTTGTAAAATAGTTGATCGAGTCACTGGGTTATGCTGTTAGGGTAAGTGGCAATGTTGACCTTAGATTAATTTGGCTTTAATCTTAAAGTCATATAATTAGATAAATTTACTCATCCTGCATAGCTTTCAAATGATTAGGTTTGATCGGTCCTCATGAAGGTAATTTCAGAAAAGCGCTGGGGACGCACAAAATTTATTTCATTCAGTTGGTGTAAAATGCAAATATCGGATAACAAAAATGTGTCACGAACAGGTTTCTTTAGAATAGATTTATCATTCTTTTTTTGTACTTTTTCGTCGAATTGATGAATTGAAAGCTTGAAGTAAAAATTACGACATCGACATAACCATAGTTATTTGCTATTATTTTTAACAAGACTTACCTGTTGTTTTTATTCAATCTGTCATAAATGGTCAACCTGTATTTTATGTGTAGCGTTACACCTGACTAAGGTATTGACCTTTTGTTTAAATAGCTTTGTAATGCTGTTCGATATTCTAGTGTGCAAAATAATCTCCCCTTTTCATTTATAAAAATATGTGTATTTTGTGGTAACGTAATTAACTTTAAACAGGATATTTATAGCATGTGACAAAACTAACAAAATTAACAAATGACTTGATTGTATGCTTTGATTAGAGACATACATGTACCGAAAATTTAAATGATTTTCAAATATGTATGAATATACAATGTATAATTTAAAGTTTCTTAATACATGTGTATATGTAGGGAACAAACAAACATGTAATTTTCATTCTTTATAACTTTGGTTGTTGCTTTCGATTTATGGGGACAGGAGGGGAAATAATGTTGTTAGTTGAAATGTTAATCCCCTAGAACATGTAGAACTGATATGAATCGTCAAAAAAATGTCTTCACGAAACTTTTTATAATTCACTTTACTGTATCTGTTTCACTCCTTTTTGAAGGGGGTTTCACTAAGGACGTACGGCGACCTGTAATAATGTTCATATCGTTTTATTCAATGCATTGTGGCACCGTTAAAGTCCACAATTCATCTAAAGTCGATAACACCGCTAAAGTCCACAACAAATTTCCGCTAAAGTCCATAACGCCGCTAAAGTCCTCAAACTTTCCGCTAAAGTCCACAAAATGACCTCCGCGTAAGTCCACAAGAAAACGCCGTTAAAGTCCACAATAACAAGTTCCGCTAAAGTCCACAAAAAATCACCGTTAAAGTCCACACTTTTTATTTTATCATTAAATTAAAAATCAATTCGCTTTCCCCCCCGTTAGTACAATAAAAAGCATGAGCGTTTATTCTTGGTAGATATTTTTTTTATCAGTTTGATAAATGAAAAAAGTAGAGTGTATGTAGAAGATTTTGTTTCATTAATTTGATCTTTGTATTATGATGATCCGATCAGTGAATCAAAGAGGCCAATTTGGACATCAATTTAAAAATATTATCTAGTCATAGAAAATTCGTTAGTTATTTATTTAACATAATTACTGCATTCTTCAAGTACTGTTTTTTTTTTTATTATTATTCTTTGTATATAATCACTTTTTGACGTAACTAATGAAATAATGACGTTACGTGCAATGACACAAAAAATCGGCTTTAAATTAGAAAAATACAGGAAAGATCAAGGGTTATTTTGTGTAAAAAATGCAAAGCACCTCAGAAATTAAGTTACAGATAGCATATCGGTTTTTATTTGGTCTAGTCAATCAGTTTTCCGAATACTAACAAGAAAATTCTCATATTTTTCGTGTAGACGGGTAACATACTAATGTTGTTCTTCGAGTATTCCTTCTTTTTTCGAGAACTTATAGGTATATAAACATAATAATACTATACCATTTGGAAGAGGAACATTAGGGCTTTGGGAAGGCATGTGTGTAAAACGGAAAAAAACGCAATTTTCGGACCGAGTAGGCCTTGAAAGAAGTCATTTTTGATTGAAGACACCAAAGAAAAGTATCACTTCCTTACGACACAGCAGTTCAAAATGCATTTATAGCGAAAAGATTATATTCTCAAATTTATGATAGCGCATATCCTTTTGTAAAACAAGTTTGGAAAACTCTTTGAAAGCAAAGAAATCCGATATAAATGAGCGAATCCCATGAAAACTTCAACATCATTACCAGAAAACCAATCCAAAAGTACACTGTCACAACAACGTTTAGAAAAACTTGTTCTATAGAGAAATCATCAATATTGATTAAAAATATGAAAAACTGTTCTTCTAGTCAGAAAATGTAACATGTCTCCTAATCTATGACATTTGAACGGCATTCATTCGGACAGCAATCTTAATTATAACATAAAACAAAAAAGTACTAAGCATATGAATCCCCAAAGGTCTCCTGTCACAAAACTTTTAACCAACGTTTTCGTTAGTAATTTCGGTGTTGGTTATAATATGTTTATGCATTTCAGAGAGAGAAATGAAGCCAGTATGATAAATTCCACATAAAAAAGAAAATATTTTTACTTTGAAAGCGTCTTCATTTTTTCTTTGAATTATTAAGGACAATTTGTTACAAATCTTCAAAAAGAGTAAAAACAAGATCAGTTATTTTTTTCGAAAAACATCACCAAAATGTCAAATTCCTTTGCAAAAGAAACATTTTGATAAACAAAATAAAAGAGTAATGTACAAAGCATCAAAATAAAGCGTTCGCATGGTGGTCTACCAAAATATCACAGCATCGCTAATTTGACGTTCACTATATTATAGGCAACGTATGTTTGTGTTATGGTGTTTGTGAAACGTATCTATTTTACTAAGAGAATACATAAAAATATGAATTTATAATATATTTTTTTTATTTCCCTTCGTTGAAATGTGTTCCTCTTTTCAATATAACATTCTGTATGTGTCTGTCCCAAGTCAGGAGCATGTAACTCGTTGGCTGTCGTTTGTTGCTGTATATACCCCCCGTCGTTTGTTGCTGTATATTACCCCCACATACCCGTTTATTGTTATGTAATTATATCAGGCCATTACTTTTCTCGTTTGAATTGTTTACCCTTTTTTTTTTTTTTTTTTATTTTATCTCGGTGCCTTTTATAGCTTACTGTGCATTATCGATTTTGCTCATTGTTGAGGGCCGTACGGTGATCTATAATAGCTGTTAAATCTCTGGTAGACAATTGTCTCATCGGCAATCATACCACATATTTTTTCTATTAGTTGAATAATTTCCGAGGCCTTGTTTGCCGAGCGATCTAAGAAAGGAAATTAACTCTGATTGCGATACTGTGAACTTTGATGTGACGTACATTTTATCTATCATTATGACTATATGATAGTTCCACAATTGTTGGTGTTTGGGATCAAACCAAGATTAACGTTCCTATTATCTTTATCCTATATCCACACCCTCCAATGCTCGTATACATATATTTTTATTAGCTTTGGATTTCTCAACACACAAATAAATCGGTCAGTGAATGTAAAAATCATATTTTTTTAAAACAAAACTACATGCATTTGACGGCATTTCTAGTTGGATTTTCACAAACCATGTGTTGAAAGACGTAGAATTGTCTGAAAATATATTTTTTTATTTGGTAATAAAATTGTTCGGTAATTTTTTTTTCTCTCCTGATGCAAATAATTAAAGATAAAAATTAAACTTTGTGTTTATATCATCAGAAATTATTGATAATGAACGCTTCACAATAAATATAATACCAAATAAACAAATAAACCTATGAGAGTTCTGCCTCTATTGGTACCAATTTTGATTTTTTTTTATACAAAAACGTTGATTTTCGTGATATATATATAACAACAAATTGTAGGTGACAAATCCTTCTGACCATTTACTTCATATCCCACATCTTCTTTCGTTCATAGAACACAATACGTATACCTCACGTATTCTAAAAGAACATGATGTTTATCCATATCGCCTTTTATTCACAGAAACAATGAGTTTAAAGCCTATACTGGAAGGCAATACAAGACTTTGACGTTAACATACGACGTTACCAAAAGTGACACCAATATCGTGCCTAACGTCTTTGTTTTTTATGTTGCTGTTTAAAAACATGTGCATGTACAAGAAATTCCAAATATGAATCGATTTTGCTAGATTTAATTAAATTTTTACTAAAAATAAGCACATGGACATGGGGTCGTAATAATATATCCTGCACTCCCCTCCAGCTATTTTTTCAACTTTTATATAGTTTACCGAAATAAAAGTCGAAAAAATAGCTGGATAATAAAGCAGCACAAATAAGTAAAAATGTCATGCAATATAGATGACCAGGAATAGATAGGTAAACGTTATTTATGTATATGGCTTGAAATCAGAACTTTGACAAAATATTGCCTCGTAAAAATGGGGGAGGACAGGATACATCATCATGACCCCATGTATCTGTGTAAATAAGAATATGTGGTATGAGTGTCAATGAGACCACTCCCTATCAAATATTTTTGCATTGATAATTGCTATCGGATTAACGTTCTTAGGAACCTACATTGTATGGAACATCCGTACATAGCAAGTGATTAAGAGTTGATATAATTAGTAGGTAAACTACTAAGAAAATGTAAAAAAAACCACTTTTGAATTATAAAGTTATGTTGAGTTTTACATAAAGAGGAAGAAGACACGAGCAGCTACTTTGATTTGTTTCGACAAACTTGAAATCAGAGTAAAATTTTTATTTTACAGTTGTCAATTGACAATGTTTGCCTACCAGGTTATTTGGATCATCGTTCGACCTATTAACTGATTAACCGGAAGTAAAATGGGTGTTCAAAGGTCTTATTTAAAGTATTCTGCAAATTCATGGTATTTTTTAGTCTGGTGATTTTCTCATCTAAATCTGACACCTAATTTATGCAAGTTCAGCCAATTTTATTTAAGTATGTTTTGATCAAATTTCATCTTCAAATTGTTTTACAGTGACCTGCATGTACAACATGTATGTTCCAGACCATATGAGTATTTGGACCGTACACGTACGGTCTGGACATGGAAAGGAATATGCATGAACAAAACATGTAAATGTAAAAAAAACTAATGTTCCTTGTGGGCAAGAGTGCCAAAAAGAAAATAAATAATTCATTTCAATTGATTGACTGATCGCTTATTCACTTTATTCATGTACTTGTAACAATATGAGTTTAAGATTTTAACAAATGCCTGTCTAAAATCAACCCATATGGTCCAAATACACAGTTTCTTTCATTTCTATTAGTACCAACATAACGTCCAGTTTCAATACAAAGGTTATGTGAAGACAAACGAATCCTTGTTATACATTTACAAAAAAGTACAGGAATGCATTTCTGTAAATAAAATTGCAAAACTACATTTGTTACCACATACTTATATAATCTACACTTTGCAGAAGAACTAATAAAAAATTGTAACTCTTGGTTACTAGACCGTACGAGTATATTATACTCATACGGTCCGACCATACGCGTATGGCGGGACCGTACGAGTATACTTATACGGTCCAAATACTCTTATGGTCTGGAACAGATACATATACATGTAGCATTGTTGAAATAAGATATTTTATACTTGTACTTATCATGGGTAAGATACAATAAAGAACCGCATCCGCGTATAATTTATTCAAGTCATCTTCAACGCATTCTGAAACAAATACCTTTTCCTTGTTTAAAACCAAACAAACATGCAAACCAATGAATGATGGGAATCTGCCTAGCACCACAAAATGCATGAATGTGTGGAATTCTTTATCATTATTTTGATTTCAAACAAGAACATAATGGTTTAAAGTCTATTTTTGAGATGTTACGGACCGTTTTGGATGCTGTGGAGCATACATAACAGACACTGAATGGATTTCTTTCTAATGTTTTATAGATATTTGCAAAGGAAATTTGAATGTCAAATATATGCTTCAAGATATGTCAGTGTCTCCAGCATATACATAAAGAGAAGTTGGAGTTAGTTTCTTGTGGATGTACAAATATCAACTAGAGAATACAAAAAGAGCACCATAGCTAGATAACTTTTCAGAAATGTTGTCTGTTTGATTGATAGAAAATCGCAATACAAAGATCAAATTTATGGGGATCAAAATCAGATACTATAATCTTTTCCTTTATTAAAAGTATAATTCAAGCTGATAAGAAATACTTTCCAAGAACAAAAGTCCATGCTTTTTATTAGATCTATACTATCGGAAGTAAAAAAAAAAAGCGAATTGATTTTTTGATAATTTAAAAAAAAAATGTGTGGACTTTAACGGTGATTTTTTGTGGACTTTAGCGGAACTTGTTATTGTGGACTTTAACGGTGTTTTTTTTGTGGACTTTAGCGGAGGTCATTTTGTGGACTTTAGCAGAAAGTTTGTGGACTTTAACGGCGTTGTGGACTTAAGCTGAAATTTGTTGTGGACTTTAGCGGTGTTATCGACTTTAGATGAATTGTGGACTTTAACGGTGCCACAATGCATAATGGTCTCATTAGTTACAATATGACATCTTCTTTTTTTATATTAGACAAAAATTTTATGTGCCAATTATCCTCGAGAGGGCTTTACGCTTATATTTTGGTGAGTTTTGGAAGCGTCTATGAGCCATGCAATATCCTCGGAAACAAGATTCTCGGAAGTCTCGAAATGTTTCGATCATTTATACAGGTAGTTATCTATGTCTTTGATACGGTCCTCTATTAATATATTACCACGTGACATTGTATTATTATTTTGAATCAAATTAAAGTTCATTAAAATTTGTAGATCGGAAAGTGAAAAAATAAAGAATAGATTGCAGTAAGAAAGACATTTATATATTCCAACCTATTTCCTTTGACAGAACATATACGTTTTTATTTAAATATATTAAGTATGAAGTATAATGATATTGCAATTATATAATTTATGATTTGAGATGGTCCCTGTACTCGTTGTTTGTGCAGTATTTAATACAAAGTGCTATTGTGGAATAATATACTGACATTAAATTATGCCCCAGAATTAACTGATTTATTTCTGAACGTTAAACATGTCATATTTGTAATTTCATCATAGCCTGGGCAAATGTCGGAAAGCAAGAAGAAAACGAACAAAACGATATCACTGTTAAAAATATTTATTTTAATAGGTCGGAAAACAGAAAGATAATTAAACAAAACGATATTCTGTCTAAAATAGTTATCTTCGTTAATAGATACTAACAGAAAAAGGGAATATTCATTAAGACTATTGAAGTTTAAACTGAAACTAGATTTATCATTAATAGAATATAATTAATAATGCTATATTATCATCCCGAGGGTTTTAACAGTGGATACATTTATGAAAATCATGAGTACCAATTATCAGGAATGTATGGTGGCCGGTTAAGGCCATTTCCCGTTTTCGCATTTTTGCGTTTTGGCCCTTCAGGATATTCTATAAGGCGAAAGCGCGAAATCGCGAAGTCGAAACGCGAAAAACGCAAAGTCGAAAACGCGTAATATTTTTCTTTCCGATTTCGCGTTTCGCGATTTCGCCATTTCGCGTTTTCGCAATTTCGCGTTTTCGCCTTTGAATGTAATATTGTTATAGTAGGTACTTGTTGAATGTCATATTGTTATAGTAGGTTCTTGTTGAATGTCCTATTGTTATAGTAGGTACTTGTTGAATATCATATTTTGTTGTTATATTTGTGTATATATACATATATTGTTTATATCTGTGTAATGGTAGATTAATTATGTTTTATTTATGTGGTTGATATTGTATGTAGAGAGCCTTAATGAAAATTGGTTTAATCCAAATGAGTAACTCTCTTTAAATAAAGATATTATTATTATAGTTATAGTAGGTACTTGTTGAATATCCTATAGTGATAGCAGTTACTTAATGAAAGTCTTCTAGTCATAACAGGTACTTGTTGAATGGCCTATTTCTATAGCAGGTACTTGTTGAGTACGGTTTGATGAATGTCCTATATTTAGAGCAGGTACTTGTTGAATGTCCTTTAGTTAAAACAGGTAATTGTTGAATGTCCTATAGTTATAGCAGGTACTTGTGTTGAATGTCCTATAGTTATATCAGGAACTTGTGTTGAATGTCCCATAGTTATAGCAGGTACTTGTGTTGAATGTCCTATAGTTAAAGCAGGTAATTGTTGAATGTCATATAGCTATAGCAGGTACTTGTGTTGAATGTCCTATTATAGTTATAGCAGGTACTTGTGTTGAATGTCCTATAGTTATAGCAGGTACTTGTGTGGAATATCCTATAGTTATAGCAGGTACTTTTATTGAATGTCCAATAGTTATAGCAGGTACTTTTATTGAATGTCCTATTGTTATAGCAGGTACTTGTGTTGAATGTCCTATATTTATAGCAGGTACTTGTGTTGAAATTCCTATAGTTATAGCAGGTACTTGTGTTGAATGTCATATAGTTATAGTAGGTACTTCTGTTGAATGTCCTATAGCTATATTAGGTACTTTTATTGAATGTCCAATAGTTATAGCAGGTACTTTTATTGAATGTCCTATTGTTATAGCAGGTACTTGTGTTGAATGTCCTATATTTATAGCAGGTACTTGTGTTGAAATTCCTATAGTTATAGCAGGTACTTGTGTTGAATGTCATATAGTTATAGTAGGTACTTCTGTTGAATGTCCTATAGCTATATTAGGTACTTGTGTTGAATGTCCTATAGTTTAAGCAGGTAATTCTTGAATATCCTATAGTTTAAGCAGGTAATTGTTGAATGTCCTATAGTTATAGCAGGTACTTGTGTTGAATGTCCTATAGTTATAGTAGGTACTTGTGTTGAATGTCCTATAGTTATAGTAGGTACTTGCTGAATGTCCTATAGTTATAGTAGGTGCTTGTGTTGAATGTCCTATAGTTATAGTAGGTACTTGTTGAATGTCCTATAGTTATAGTAGGTACTTGTGTTAAATGTCCTATAGTTATAGTAGGTACTTGTGTTGAATGTCATATAGTTATAGTTATTGCTTGTGTTGAATGTCCTATAGTTATAGTAGGTACTTGTATTGAATGTCCTATAGTTATAGTAGGTACTTGTGTTGAATGTCCTATAGTTATAGTAGGTACTTGTGTTGAATGTCCTATAGTTATAGTAGGTACTTGTGTTGAATGTCCTATAGTTATAGTTATTGCTTGTGTTGAATGTCCTATAGTTATAGTAGGTACTTGTATTGAATGTCCTATAGTTATAGTAGGTACTTGTGTTGAATGTCCTATAGTTATAGTAGGTACTTGTGTTGAATGTCCTATAGTTATAGTAGGTACTTGTGTTGAATGTCCTATAGTTATAGTAGGTACTTGTGTTGAATGTCCTATAGTTATAGTAGGTACTTGTGTTGAATGTCCTATAGTTATAGTAGGTACTTGTGTTGAATGTCCTATAGATATAGCAGGTACATGATGAATGTCATGTCCTATAGTATAGTCAAATCTATATTTTAGAAGAATATTATAGATAAACGTCTGGATGTTTTTATGTAGTTATTGAGTTATTCGGTTGTTGATTCATTGACTCATACGATCTTGCTTATTTTTTTAGTTCTTGGGATTCCATCAGTCAGAAGAGGGTGTTGGGACCCCGATTTGTCACATAGTCCAACTTTAATATTTTCTACTGTCCAAACTAAGTGATTTTTCACGTAGGCCATGGTTATAGAGGTAGAGGTAGGCATGTCCTAAAACAATTATACCTTAGACCCGTATGCGTTTTTTGGCAAAGAGTGGGGGTTTGGGGTAACCTAGTATGGCACATAGACCAATTATACTATTTCCCGCTGGCCAAACTAAGGCATTCTCTGCGTGGACCATGGTACCAGCAATAAAGGTAGATATGGCCTCTAAAATTGTCTATACCACTTATACCGTTACAAGTTTGTCAGAAATAGTTGGGGGTTTAAATGAAGGTTAATAAGTCACAAGGGAGAAGCATCTCTCTTTTTTGGTGAAAAAGCATTCAAGAATTAGATTTTTACTCTCTCAATAATACTTAAGTATTTATATCAAATGATAACACAGCCTGAGTAAATTTTTTGTCTTATTTCAGTTTCAGACATATCATTACTATTTAACCTGCGACGGCAAACTAGAGGTTTTAAAAAGTTTTGAATAACTGGTAAGCATCTAATTTTATTAGGCAAGCTCTAGATTATTTATTTATGGTATTTATGCAATTGAAATTACAGTCAGTATGTTGAAAATATGCTGATATGAAAACTGTTGCTATGGTCTTGATATTATGTAAAAATGCTTAGTTACTGATCTTTTCGACTCAATATTTCGAGTTAAACCTTGAGGCAACTGTTCCTCATGTGTCACTGCAAACTGTAATTAGCATTATTTTGATCGGTCGTTATTTAATGATGTCATAATACGTGTGATGTCACAATGTTTCCTTTAAAACCTCATTTGCATTTCTCACTGATAAAGGGTTTTCACTGAAATACATCTAAAAAACCTTTTTTTTTAAATAGAATTATGTGAAAGGACAAGTTTTGAAAATTTGTACTTCATTGCACTCTAATTATATGATTAAAATGACATTCACAGTAGTTTAGAGTGGATTCTATAGTTGAAAATACCAGATTTCCACTGATAAAAATATTTAAGTATTTTGGTGTCTTTTTTATGAAATCTACATTTTTGCATAAGTTCTCAGTCAAAATGCACTTTTAGGCACCAGAAAATTTTATTGAATGCTTTCACTGGGTCTGTGTATTCTAATTTAAGGTAATCATCAGATGTTTTGTCCATATTATGACTAGTGAAGGTATATTGGAAAAAAATAATTATACATACACATTGTATTAAAAATAAATAAATATAGCGATAAAAGGATCACTGCCTTATAGTGCTGAAACAACTTTATTTTTTTCAGAAATGGACAAAAATACAGATTTATTCAGAAAGTCATACCGATGAAGATCACACAAGAATGTTGGGAAAAAATCAGAACTTTGGATTTCAATATGGGTCAATATCCCTAATGCGCCTCAAAATGAGGAACTCAAAAGTTGTGTGTAAACAAAAAATCTCTGTGTAGAGATATTTGACACGTTTCTATGATAAATAAGTGACCGACCTTAACCATTTGTGCTTATTTAAAAAGTAGGGGAACATAGAATAAATGTGTAAAAACTATGGAACTATTAAATGTGTTCAAAGTATTAAATTTTCAAAGAACTTATTGTGTTAAAAAAGGGATTTTTTACCACGAGGAGCCGCATCACGAAAGGATTCTCGGGGTTTGCTAATTTACGGAAAAAGTAATCTCACTTCGTACCCCGAAAATTTAACCACATATGTGAAAATATCTCAGCTTCGAAACGAGCCATCATACATATCCAAGTTAACGATATGGACTGAGCAACAGAAGAAACGTTACCATTACCGCCTATGGAGAAACAATTGCGAACATTGACCCATCTATGTAATTTCGATCTCCATTGGACCAAGGCGATGTGTTTTCACATAGAATACAATTTCTCTGAAATGATATTATTTATGGACTTGGCACAGCTGCCTTTTTCGTTGTTTTTTCATATATGCTGAAGCAATTTAGACTGTAAGCTGAACAACTACACAATTAGTAAATTCATAAGTTAGTTTTGCCATGTGTGCTCCATGAATCTGTCGCCAAGGTTTCGATTCGGTCTAACTACATAGAATGGAACACCCAAGGGAATGCACCCTTGATATATGTAATTTTATGTAAGTAGTGTCATTTCAGGAGATACCAGAAGTTGTAAAACTGTTAATTGTTGGTCATGTATCAATATTTGATCATGACGAAATCCCAGATCTACATTTGAATGAGATGAATTTTTCAAAATACACTCTTAGTTAGAACATGTCTCTGTATGCTTTGGTGTGAAAGATATTTATTATACATTGTCAATATATTAATATTATGGAATCAAGCGAATTTATGTACTTAACAAAAACGTGTTTACAAAAATACCAAACTCTACCTATTTTTAGTAACAACAAACAAAAGAACTATGTCAATTGGACCTGCTTTGTTACGTTAATTACAGCACTTGAATTTTTATTAGATAGTACTTTTATTCGCTATGGAGATTCCATATATCGTTAAGTTATAGGAATTCCAATGGGGACTAACTGTGCACCACTTATTGTTGACCTGTTTCTGTATTGTTTTGAGTTACAATTTATGACTAAAATCAGCAAACACCCATCGAAACAACACATCTGATACAAAAATTAAATAACACTTTTAGATATTTGGACGAATTATTGGCTATCAATAATGACGACTTCATTATGTACACTAAAGTGATTTATTCTGCTGAACTGACTTTACATAAAGTTAATACTAACAATAGACATTGCCCTTTCTTGGATCTTGATATCTATATCTTAAATATCTTTAACGGGAAGCTGAATAATAAAATTTACGATAAAAGATATGATTGTTTCATTTCCTATTATCCATTTTCAGATGGTGACGTTCCATTGTCAACCTGTGACATTATCAAGATGCTTGATTTCTTGATTGACAACATATTTGTTACGTTTGTAGGACGTGTTTTTCAACAGACTGTCGGAATTCTAATGGGAACCAATTGTTCCCCTCTTCTTGCCGACTTGTTACTTTATTATTATGAGGCTGACTTCATTAGGAACTTCTTAGGAAGAAAGATAAGAAGTTAGCAATATCCTTTACCTTTACGTTCCGCTATATAGATGATGTTCTCTCACAAAATAATAAAAAAATTTGGAGACTATGTTGAACGAATCTATCCTATCGAACTAGAGATAAAGGATACTACAGATATAGTTAAGTCTGCCTCATATCTTGACTTACATCTAGAAATTGACAATGAGGGTCAGTTGAAAACAAGACTTTACGACAAAAGAGATGATTTCAGCTTCCCAATTGTGAACTTTCCATTTCTATGTAGCAACATTCCAGCAGCGCCTGCATACGGAGTATATATCTCCCAATTGATACGATATTCCCGGGCTTGTATTTCCTATCACGATTTCCTTGATAGAGGATTGCTGCTCACAAGGAAGCTATTAAACCAAGAGTTCCAAATGGTGAAGTTGAAATCATCCCTTCGTAAATTTTACGGACGCCATCACGAGTTGGTTGACCGTTATGGAATAACCGTTTCACAGATGATATCGGATATGTTCCTTATATCGTAACAACAATACCCTTCCCTTTTCACGAATGTGACCTACCGAATTAGACTATTTACCGGATTTGTAATAACATTAGCAACACGACGGGTGCTACATGTGGAGCAGGATCTGCTTACCCTTCCGGAGCACCTGAGATCACCCCCAGTTTATGGTGGGGTTCGTGTTGCTTAGTTTTTAGTTTTCTATGTTGTGTCATCTGTACTATTATTTGTCTTTTTGTCTTTTTATTTTTGGCCATGGCGTTGTCAGTTTATTATCGATCTATGCGTTTGACTGTCACTCTGGTATCTTTCGTCCCTCTTTTGTTCGATTCGCTTGTGAATTTATAACGTATTTGATTTCAACGAAAGAAATCTGTGTATTACTGAAAAATTATTACAGCAGGGTTTTCGATATCACAAACTAGTCAAAACTTTGAATTTTATCATCGGTACAAGGACATCATTCGTAAATATAAATCAACACGGAGACATCTTATACGTTCAGGTATTTCACACCTACTCTTTTGTGCTAATATTCTATACAAAGCACAAACATGTCGTCATTCACCTCAAAAGCTAACCAAACCTTTAAACAAACTTATTCAGAAGGGATATAGTTATGATACTGCCAGGTCATTAAAGATGACATTTTTTTTTGGAATTAATAAACACATTTATTCTAAAACCAGTTATTGGCATGCTACGGGTTATGTTTTTTTTTCATATATTTTATGATGGTATCACTACAAACCAGTAAAAGTCTGAAATGGCCTATATCTGTACTCGACTGTACTGATTTTTACTCGACCAGTCTGAATTGGTCTGAATTTTACTCGACATTACTCGACCGAGTCTTAACCATACTCGACTGTACTGATTTGTACTTGACCCTTATCTTTGCCATTGAAAATAGTCAGAACTATTACTCGACCAGTCTGAAACAGTCTTAACCCATTCTCGACCTGTACTCGACCTATTTTTTTCAGTCTTAACCATACTCGACCAAAGGTCTGAACAATACTCGACCAGTCTGAACCATACTTGACCAAATAACCTCTACTTTTTCTAAATTTTAACTGTTAAAATAAATATTTTTTTAACTGACATGACAACAGCCACAATAAAATAAAGATATATTATAAAAACAGATTTTTACATTCTTACATGATTCTCAGATTTATCGAATAGAGATATTTAAATCAAATTATCTTATATAATAATTTAATTGTATTAATTTTAATGTTTTAGAGTTTTGTTTAAAAAAAGATTTTCTTTTACCTAAAAACCACACCTATACTGAGGGTAATTAAACCTTATTAAGGTGCTTCTTGTTTGGCATGTGTTTTTTTTTTTAAATTAAGTTTCCTAAATTCCTAAATAAAAACTACATAGGTTTCATGGTTACATACAAAAAATGTACAATAGTTATATAATTATCTTTTTAATGAGGTAACAACAGCCAACAAAATCACTGAAATTGTTTAACCTTATTTTAGAAATATATCTTTTATTATAGTTTGGGATATATTATATACAATATATATCAAAAAGGGATAAAAATAAAAGAAATTAATAAAATTGTTCTTCTGATTAGTGGTGAAGTATAAAGTAATACCTCCTGCTTGGGGCAAACTCATGAAAAAGATCACACCTGGTCAGAGAGTATTAAATTCTAAATATCATTCATTCAAAATTGCAACATCCTGTGAAACTTAAATCGCAAGGCCTTTTGAATTCACTAGATAAGTAATACACGAGTTTAAGAAAAATAAGGCTTTCTTTTTACCTGTAAAACACACATGTACTGAGGTAATTAAACCTTATTAAAGTGCTTCTTGTATGCCATGTCTTTAATTTTGACAAAAACTATTTAAATTTAATTGAAATAAATTTTTACTGTAACTTTGGAACACATTTCCTTTTTTAAAAGTTTATCACAGGATTACTATGGAAGTTCTATTATCATGATTATATTAAATTCTTGGTTTAATAAAACAAAGGTGTCATTTTTTAAATTTATTAAGTTGCTTTATATGCTATTTTATATATATTTTAATAAAAAAAATGTTCACTGCATTATTATTTTAATTCGACTGACACCATAAATCTATACGAGGCTTAAGTTAATGGTGAAAATTGTCCAGTAACCATAAAATATATCTAAAACATTCAAAAAATTTTGAATAACATTGAAAATATTAGTCACAATTCAGTTTTGAGATTATTTGATCAGCTTGTTTTTTTTATTTATTTTAAAGGTGATATATATGTATGTATATAAATGTTGATAAATATGGTGATGAAGTTATATTATGTTTATTGTGAAATTTTGGTTTTAATGCTATATTGAATACATTTTTAATTTCAAATTGTTGTTCAAATTTCTAGCCAGGGGAAATAGCTTTTGTTAAAAACAGTTCCTAAATTGATGAAATACAATAGATAGATACAAAAAAATAGGTCTAGGTTGGTTAAGACTTGGTCGAGTATGGTTCAGACTAGGTCGAGTATGGTTCAGACTAGGTCGAGTATGGTTCAGACTAGGTCGAGCATGGTTCAGAGGCATATAAAATGGTTAAGTACTGGTCGAGTAAGGGTCGAGTACAAGTTCAGACTGTTAAGTATGGTTCAGACTACAGTCGAGTATTATCAAGTAAATTTCAGACCAATTCAGACTGGTCGAGTAAAAATCAGTACAGTCGAGTACAGATATAGGCCACTTCAGACTTTTACTGGTTTGTAGTGTATGGTACTTAATACCGAACGAGAGGGATTGCGCTTGATTTTCATATAACGAAGACATAATCTTTCAATCAGTTTAATTGAGGTCTGGAGGTGACATGTTAGCAATTTCTAGTAGTCCTATCATTGCCATTTTGCTTAGTTTCTTCTATTACCTATATTGACATCGGACTGGCACTTCTTTTGAACTGAGTTTTACTGTGCGTATTGCTGTGTGTTTGTTTATACTTCATTGACTAGAGGATTAGGCTGAGGATTGAGATCTCACAAAACACGTTTAACCCCGCCGCATTATTGCGCCTGTCCCAAGTCAGGAGTCTCTTGCCTTTGTTAGTCTTCTATGTTTTCTTTTTATTTTATTGCATTTATATGTTTCAGACTTAGTGTGACGTCCATTTATATTGAATAAGTACACATTTGTGTTTAGGGGCCGGTTGATGCCCGCCTCCGGTTGTGGGATTTCTCGCTGTGTTGAAGACCTATTGGTGGCTTTTGGCTGTTTACTGTCTTTGATCGGGTTGTTGTCTCTTTGACAGATTCCCCATTTCCATTCTCAATTTTATCTAGTAAGGTAAATTCAAAAAGAGGGAAGTTCATAAATTAGTAGACAATTATTAGTTTAACATGGTTTATAGCTAGATAAACATATGAAAGCCATAAATATAATTTCTGCATTCCAAGTATTGTATCCCAGAATTGTAAAATGTCGATGAAACAGCAAACTCAGAGATGTTCGATTGTGTCTATAGAATTTCTAGGATTTTGTGAATTAAAGTTCATACATTTTTTTTATTTCACAATGAGTACATGGTAAACATCAGCATTAGAAAAGGCTGTTGACGTGTCACCAGAAACCAATGCTTGTTCTTTGAAGTGGTCATTGCATTTCTGTATTCCTATCTAAAAAAACATGTATATGAACGTAGTATAAACAGATGAAAGCATTCTGTTAAATGTACAATGTAAACACAAACATGGAGAGGTTGAATTTCATATGCAACTTATCTTATATGCTTTAAAGCTAGCACACCATTTAGTAATTCAGCTGTGCATTTTTGCATTACTGAAACACAACTATTCAATTAATAACACAAGTGTTAGGTGAATCTTTATTGGTAAACTATAACATGCCCTTGAAGATTGGGTGCCAAATGTGACGCAAGATCAGCTTACCTGAGATCATCCCCGGATTTCGTTATGGCTCGCGTTGATCAGTCTTTTTTTCAATTTTGTGTTTTGTATGCTGTTCTTTGTCTGTTGGCAGTTTTTTTTTGTCATGGCGTTATCAGTTTGTTTTCAACGAGGAAAACAGTTTTGCGTTTAACTCTTTTTGAACAGTTTTGGACTGTTCATTATGTTGGGGTCAATTGTTTTAATAAGTTGTCAAAAATTAATAACTATCACTGGAGGTTAACCAATCAAATGTTCACCTTTTTGTTTTTGCTGTCTACAGTCTTTAGTAACCATGTAACATCAAGTTTTCAAAATATTTTATAAAAACATCAAATTAAAATAAGAATGGTGCGTTGAAACACCCATGATATATGTTCATGGCTCAAAAAAATAATTCTGCAATAAAATGCAGGGTTAACTTCCTACAACTGTCAAATTCAAGGGAATATGATTCTTGGACTCAATTTCGCATGAAACCAGATGTGACGTAATTTGATGTGGTGGTATTATCCCTAGTGAAAACTTATGTTTCTCTTTTCTTTTGTTACTCAATCAATATTGTTTATTAATACATGCATGTAAACACTGACAGGAGAAGACGTTGTATATTTCCCTTTTTAACGTTATTTATCTGTTACCAATCGTCGTAGATGTATTTAATTATTGTATTTACAGTTGATTAAAGGATTCAAACATAACAAAAAATGGCGAGGTCAAATACGAATGATACTTTATTTAACATGATTAATTGAATAAAATACCTTAATTCCCGTGTCAGTACAACCAAGAAATATTCCAAGTTGATGAGAAAAAGATCCAAACGACGAAACAGGAGCATATAACGATATTTGTTTACAGTTTGAAACAACCTGTAAAGAAAGAGGCAAAAGGTTTAAATGAGAGGAATAGCAAGTTCACTTTAAAAAATCTAACTAATTGAAAAAGTTAGTCAGATATAAGTCAGATATAAGTAATGCACATTGTCCGTAAATCTTTTACACTAGTCCTATTTTCAGTTTCTTAGTTATGTGAATCGTCGCTTACAACATAATGTTTTATGTAAGCCTTTGTTATTTTAACAGTTGAATTTAAAAACAAAATTACTACCTGTATACCCTGTCGCCACATTTTATCAGTTCTCGCATTACATAGTTTCAGGATGACTGAGTCTGCATTTGTTCGAGTACCATCGGAACAATAATCTCCTGCAGAATGTGATAGCACAAGATTTTTGGAGAGAGCTGAGGATACAAGTGTACTGTTACAACCATTAGCATCTAAAAAGAAAAGCAAACGTAAAATAAATGAAAACCTACCTGCGAGATAAATCAACACAAACACTCGTACGATGCAAATACACTTTACAATGACATGTATCCATAGATTGAACATATAATTAGGTAGAGATAGATTCAACGTTAAATCAAATCAATTGAAAACAAAATCACATGAATGCTATATTGATGTAAGACTGCTGACATATGAAAAATAAAGTAGGGGGACATGGACATGGACGTTTAAACTTGGTGATAAGTCTAAGTCAGGAAAAAGAGGACAGGATTGCGGTTACTACAATTGGGACATACTCGTTATCGTATGTGAAACAAATATTTAATAAAAGGCAACCCACTCGTGTTGGCTTCCGCAAAATTATCGAAATGATGGCTTTCTGAGCACATGTAATGACTCCTGTTATAAGTGGGGTTCGTGTAGCTCAGTCTTGATTTGTATTAAGTGTTTTGTAGACTGATGTTTGTTTTTGCGTCTTTTTTATTATTGCGTTTTCGGCTTCTCTCACTTGTTGTAAAGAATAAAAAGTTTGATACATAAGAATGTGTTACTATTGCTATTCTAGCTAAAACACACTTAAATCTAACGATAATATACTGACCACATACATTACAAGTTGATTGACAAATCTGTTTAATTGTGTGGTCATTACATTGGTCTTTAACCTTAGAACAATCATTGGAACGATCGGCACAGTATCTTTCTGGTCGATCTGAAATTACCTCAGAATATTGTTATCAAGAAAATGTAAACTATTCAAATTGACCGTATTTATCTTTAATGAAGCAAGGTAATCTTTAACAACTTCTGGTTAACTTTTATCCTGTCTCCTTTTTTGAGGTTTCCGTTCTGTTATCTTTATATATAAAAAAGAAGATGTGGTGTGATTGCCAATGAGACAACTCTTCTCAAGAGACCAAATGACACAAAAATTAACAACTATAGGTCACCGTAAGGCCTTCAACAATGAGCAAACCCCATACCGCATAGTCAGCTATAAAAGGCTTTGAAATGACAAATGTAAAACAATTTAAACGAGAAAACTAACAGCCTAATTAAATGTACAAAAAAAAAGCAAGGAAAAACAAATATGTGACACAGCAACAAACGACAACCACTGAATTACAAGCTCCTGACTTGGGACAGGCACATACATACAGAATGTGGCGGGGTTAAACATGTTAACCCTCCCCCTAACCTGGGACAGTGATGTAACAGTACAACATAAGAACGAACTATAAAAATCAGTTGAAAAAGGCTTAACTCATCAGATGTATACATTTCATAGTATTCTCCGATGCCATTAAATCAGACAATACACATGGCTATCTGGTAATCACTTTTTTAAAAATTAATTACACCTTCGCATTCAAAGTTATAAGTAACCAAAATCCCTTTACTGGCTACGATTTTTTTTTTGTGAATTAGAATTGTACAATTTCGTAAACCATTCGTGTGCCACCATCGAAAGAAATTAAAATATTGTTTATTAAAAAGATTTGTTCTGTCCTCAAATTGTAAAGGATTTATTTCCTTCGAATTGAATTCAATCATTATTTGAGTTGCAGGTATTAGAACACAACCATATCATTAAGGCAAACTTGGTGGTAATTTTCAGTTTTTTTCAACTGCATTATATTCTTTAATTTTATCTGAAAACTCTATAAATATTGTTTTTTACAAATTCAAAGATTACAGACTAGCTACTTAGTTACTGACAATTAAAACCATGTTGGTTCAATGCCTGCTTTATTCAATACCCGTCTGTGTATTACATTTAGTCACCTAGTTGGTCTTATTCAACATGATCAACCTTTTTTAAACTGCCCAGTTGAAAATTAAAAAAAATGTAAAATTATGAAGCTCCATATAATTAGTTTTTTACTAGATAAACCACAACGTACTGAACAAACGCTTTAACGAGGATTGTTGCCTCATATAAACTGTTATTCAATA
Source organism: Mytilus californianus (assembly GCF_021869535.1). Lineage (NCBI taxonomy): Eukaryota > Metazoa > Mollusca > Bivalvia > Mytilida > Mytilidae > Mytilus > Mytilus californianus. The sequence continues at coordinate 9,988,057 of NW_026262582.1, forward strand.
TATACTTACCACAAATATAATAACTCAATTACCAACAATATTTCGATAATACTACTAGCCAATCAATTTAAAACTGAACCGGATAGCTTGATCTGAAACGGACATTTTGATTTGAACAGCTATTAAAAGACTGTGACTTCGATGGAGAGTTGTCTCATTGGCACTCATACCACATCTTCTTATATATATGTACACATCAACATCGTTCTGAACTGTATGAAAGCTACTGATCAGTATTGAATTGAATAAATAAGTTTGAAAATTGACGGAAAAAATAAACATCACTGAATACGATATTGTATTGCTGCTTCACATTATGCTGTATAGACTTATTTACTTACAACAAATATCACAACTCGCTGGACACAAGATCATTAAATGTAATGCTACTTCACATTCACCAGGAAACAGGTGTGTACACATTACATGTCCATCAATGCAAATGTTATTAGATATACTTGTTGTTATTTGTGCTCTTGTGGTTGTTGGTGCTGCTGTTGTTGTTTTTGCTAAACACAGAAAAGATGACTTACTGGTGACAGAAAAGAGAAAGTGCCTACCGTGCAGTTGTAGGCTCTAAGTGACATGTATGGACATAAATTCGTCATAGATAATCAAATACTAGTAATATCAAAGAAGACAACACGTATATTAGCCGCCATGCTGATTTATTATCAATCATTGTTAACATATAAATACCCGTATGTTTTTTTATTTAAGTTCTTTTTCAACCATTGTCAACGAAACAGTGTACCAAAGTCTCGTTACTCTGGTTACACAAATTATTTCATAAGCTTGTATTTTTATATTTGGGTAGCAAGTTGGTGAAAGTGGACTGAAAAAATAAACATCACTGAATATTGTATTACTGCTTCACATTATGCGGTATATATATATTACCTTACTACGAATACCACAACTTGTTGGCATACTTTTGCAGACATTTTAATCCCAGTCTAAGATTCATTAACAACGGACTAATTGTCTAAAATGTCAGCTTTTGTCATTGAGGATATTTTTGCAACTTTGGGTTCTTTGTGTTTTGTACATCTTAGACTTACTTTAATTTATTATTCAATAGGTGATGAATATTATCATGGTTATTTCAATTACAAGAATCACATTAAGCAAATTAACATTTTTGTACATCGACAATTGTCTTCTCAAAGAAATAAATTTGACAAATTTCCTATCCATTGACGTACCTATAACATGAACTTCCACCCTTCTTTCGAAAAGTACTATATCATTTTTGTCGTACTGGACACAGTAGAGGAATCCTTCATCGGTTTCAGTTATTCCTGTAATGATTAAAATATAACAACACGTTATGTAAAGGTCTAATGATACCAACGGAAATAACCATATACAGAAAATGTTATGATTTTTATGGTTTTCAATGTGAAATATATTCACACTTTGTTGATTTATAACTCAATAATGTTCCGTATCAGATCTCGCTGCACAGATGCAAGACATCCATTGTGCTCTTCCTTTGTGCTTTTTTGCATGTACCTTCTTCAGAAAGGTTCAAACTCACATAGTCGAAAGCTAACGATATAAATATCTCGATAAGTATGAAAAATGAATGCAAATCCCTTAAGAAATGCTAGATTACTTCCTCTTTTATACTTTTTTCTTACAACTATTCTTGTTTTTTTCACTTTTTACGTATCTAATAAGGTTGTAATATATTTTTTCGTTCTTATTAAGTCCTTTTGAAATTTCTTAAAATGAAAAAATTCTTTCAAACAGGAAAGAAATTATAGACCGTAAATCTAACCTGTTGTGTAACCTACAGATTATAAGTAATAATTTTATTGAATGATGTCTTTGGTCAGGAGTATAAATGCAACTTCTAAGTTGTATAAATAATAATAAATGACAAACACTTTTCCGATCCAAGAACGAAGGGTTTGTTAGATACCTTTTATCGTAAAGAGTGGTATATATGAACAAAGCGTTGTCAGATACTTGTAACCGTACTGGAAAGTAAACATGAACGGAGTTTGGTCTGATATTTGTTACCGCACCTGGTAGTATACATGAACGGAGAGTTGTCTGATAATTTTTACCGTAGCGGGTTTTATACATGAAAGAAGCGTTGTCAGATACTTGATACCGTATCGAGTAGTATACATGAACGAATTATTGTCTAGTATTTGTAACCGTACCGGGAGGTATACATGAACGGAGCGTTGTCTGATATTTGTTACCGTAGCGGGTAGTATACATGAACGAAGCGTTGTCAGATACTTGTTATCTTACCAGTTAGTAAAAATGAACAGGGCGTTGTCCCATATTTACTACTCTACGAGGTAGTATACATGAACGGGGCATTATCAGATACTTGTTACCGTACCCCGTTGTATACATGAACTGGGCGTCATCAGTCACTTGTTACCGTACCGGGAAGTATACATGAATGGATTGTTGTCTGATATTTGTTACCGTATCGGGTAGTATACATGAATGGAGCGTTGTCTGATATTTGTTACTGTATCGGGTAGTATACATGAACGGGGCATTGTCAGACACTTGTTAGCGTACCGGGTAGTATACATGAATGGAGCGTTGTCTGATATTTGTTACTGTATCGGGTAGTATACATGAACGGGGCATTGTCAGACACTTGTTAACGTACCAGGTAGTGTACACAAACGGGACGTTACCGACCTGTGGAAGCATGATCTGTATTTTAATTAGATTATTAACGAAGCATGATAAGTATCAATGAAACGTTTTAATGGAGATATAATATATAAAAAGACAGTTGATAAGGCTCTTGTGTTTTAAATAATTTTTACTTTCTTGATAGAAACTTAAAAATGCTAAATTTAGAGTATAAACAATCTTAAAGTTTTGAAAACATTTGAGTCGATATATGTATACTATTTTATGATAAAAGGTAATCAGATCTCTTCGATTATCAAATTCTTTTCTGAAATATCCTTCATTAGTTAAGATATATATGCAAAAAAGGTAAAATAAAATGAATCGTTAAAGCTATATAATTTATACTAAGTACCATCTGTTAAAATAGTAAATGAAAATAGTGTACATTATCCAAAAAGTTGCCAAAAATATTGAAGAATTGAGTAACAAGATGCAGACAAATTCTGCAAACATAGTACGATGGAGGCATTCAAAATAGTGAAGGTTGGGAATAACGGACAACATCATGACATGAAAGGAGTTAAAATACAATCCACAAAACAGTAATTTTCTACTAATAGTACAATAATCTAATCCTAGAATAAAACTAAGATGTTTTTCTCCTATGAACTGTTGTACACTTTGCCATGCCAACGCCTTTTTAATAGCGACCTTCATTCAATGAGAAACATGAAACGTTTTGATAATGTAACAATACATACCTTGAGGAAAACTCAATTTGAAAGTCATATAAGTGTTATTCGTGTATAGTAGAACATTATATTTCCGAAGTTGTCCTTCCTCAACATTGGCCAGTGTAGATATTTTGATGCGGGAACCATCACGACCAACTTTCTCCCATCTTAATGGATTGCCTATTAGAAACTGTACGTCGTTTTTCGTAGAACAGCTGTATTCAGGTTTATCCCCGACATGTACGTAATCTTGTTCTTTATCAATGACCAACCAATTTCGATCATATGGCACTTTAATAAATTGATCAATAAGTAATCAGTTAATATATGAGTGTGTTTGTTTAATATGAGTTTATTTAATCTCTCATATTACACATAGTGTAGCATTATACTGTTTTCGTTGGATATTATGATCACGTGTTTCAAAGGTTATTTTACGAAGTATATTGACAGTCAATATAAAACAATCATGCTAAATTTAGATTTATGACGTCATGACGTCACACATGAGATCACATAACAACCACGGAGGAAGCAACTTGCAATATACAATTTAAAAATACACAGAAAGAACATTAAACGCCATTTTCCTTATACATTATTTACATATGTAATATATGAATTAAGGACTTTCACTCGTTCAAAACGTTATATATGGACCTGTTAGATTATATTGACTCTCGGACTTCGTCATCAGTCAATATAATCTTAACAGGTCGATATATAACGTATTGTTCTCGTCAAAAGTCCATAATTGATAAATATGATTCATTCAATTCAAGTGTGACTTTTGTAGGATATGTTATACAATATGTGTACGCTACTGAAAGAAAGATTTATTCACTGCCAATTGTATTTTCCTTTTGAAGTATTTATAAGATTTGTGAGGTTTTTCCTTCCAGTTTTCAAACTTTACCAGTCGTATTAAAGGTTAATCACTCATGACATTCATATAAACAATTTCTTAAAAAAAATAGGTCAAATACGAAAAGAAATTCAGAACACATTAATATTTATTTATTTCTAAATTACCCAACTATGTCACACAAACCGTTTTTAATATAATTCATTTACGTGTGTTTCAATGACTGTGATATCTTCATCATTTGGAAAAGAAAAACTGAGGAGAGGTTAACAATATGAATGGATAAGGCTGTGTTTTCTTCTCATGTAAAATAGCTTTACACTTTTTATAACATACTAACATATATGAGTTTTGGCTATTTTAGAAAACTGGAAAGTGACATCAAAGTGCTTATTTGGAATTCCTTTCGTCTGTGTTGACACTAATGGACGACTTTAAATTGAAATATATGACAAACGTTATCATATCAACTTTCCAATTGTCAACTTTCTATTCTCAGCAGTAGCATACCCTCTGCTCTCACTATCTCATTGCGATATCATTACTTAGTTGCTACGTTAGGTCGTGAATGTTCAAACATGAACCAGCTCAGGAACTTTATTCAATTTAACTTCAATTCTAATAAGAAAAATTAAACGATGCCTTAGCTATATATAGAAATCTTTACACTTTGTCAAGCTCTATTTTTTCATGATTTTCTAAAGTATCAAATCACAAAATAATAGAATAGAGAATAGAGACTGGTCATGTGTCAAGTGACTTTAATGCGACTAAAGGGCAGAAAACAGCACGAGGCCACAAACAGTTTTTCAACACAGCTAGAAAACCCCATACAAGAGGCGAGTATTAGCTGATCCCTAAACAAAAATGTATACTAATTTTTATAATTAGACTAAAAAAAAAAGAATGCCTTGGGAAATAATTGTGTTCATGTTTGTCCAGCAGTCTTCATTCTCAACACTTACAACAATTTAACATTAAAGAATTTATTTAACATCTGTATATAGCACTAACTTACTTTGATCAGATGAACGTTCTGTAAGCTCATTATTCTCTTGTCGACCAAGGACAAGCTACAAAAAAATCGATGATATATCCGATTTCAATAGACCATTTTCATATTACCGACTTTTGACTCCGGGTTCTACAATTGTTCAACAGGTTACCTACTCTGTGGTAGGACATTCTGGTACTCGGTCAATTACGAGCAACCAAAAAAAGTAAAATCAAATCAAATATATGATGGGTGCAATTTTTGGGGAAATTTACTATTTTCCGATGATTTAGTCATGTATAGAAAGCATTTATGCAGTTAACTTTTCCTCAAAATTGTACCGATTAAAATCTTGAATTTACTTATTTACGTTGCTCTTGCTTGACCAAGTACCAGGCTGTCCTACCATAGAGAAGATTATCTGTCGAAAAATATTAATTCCGGAGTCAAAAGTCGGTAATATGAAAATGGACTATTCATTAAATGATTTAACGTCACACAATATGTACCGTCCTTGATCAAAATAACGATTGGAAAGTATTTAAATGTTTTTTTTAAAGCTGGTTTTAAAACATATAAAAAACATGTCTATTTCAATAAATTGACATAAAAGATCACTAGTTTTGTTGATCCATAAATAACAAAAAAAAAAACGAACTCCAAGGAAAATTGAAAACGGAAAGTCCCTTATTAAATGGAAAATAAAACCAAAAGCTCATCAAACGAATAGAAAACAACTGTCGTAATCCTGACATGTACAGGTGTTTCCTTATGTAGAAAACGGTGGATTAAACATGGTTGCATAGCTATGTTAACAAACAGACATTGGTAAAAATGTCAATAATAGGGTACAACAGTCACCATTGTATTATAATCTTAATCACAATAAAAACAAATAAATATGTCAACAAAGAAAAACAAAATCTCGTTTAAACAAAACACATAAGCAAAAATGAAAACCACGCATAAAAAAATGACCATAGCACGATTACACAATGGCGAGATGTATAAGTACGCTAAAAGGATATTACCAAAATGAACTGAACAGTTAAGGTTAATAATATACAAAGACGAATAAAAACACTTTTACCCCTAATTAAGATGATAAATAACGTTATTACCTAGAATAAATACTTCAAGTCCATCATGTATTATTTGTAAAGTTGATACGGAATATGTATCCACAAGGTCTTGGCTACGTATCTTTATTACCAAAAGGATATTAAATATTTAAAATTAACCTGGTATCGTTTCATCAAGCATTCTGTGGTACCAAATAATAGAAGTAATCATTTTGAAATTCTTATCATTTAGAGATGGGGTACGATTGCCAATGAGACAACTATCACCCAGAGTTTAAAAGAAGTTGATGTAAGCATTTTTATGCCACCATATGATCTTCAACATCAAAGAAAACCAAAACCGTACAGTCGGCTGTAAAAGGCCCATACATAAAAAAAATGTAAAGATTCTTACTAGAAAACTAACGGCATAATTTTTAACTAAACAATCTACGAAACAAAAATATGAGATATAAACCAACGACAACCATTTAACTACAGGCTCCTGGCTTGAGTGAGACAGCACATAAAGAATGTGGCGGTGTTAAACCTGTTTGTGAGCGTTAAACCCTCTCCATACCAATTATATATTTTATCTTACGTTTATTATAATGTCTAATGTCATTCAAAATCTGAAGTACATGCAAACATGGTTTCTAAGCTTAATATCAAGCTTGAACTCAATATCACAGTGGTTTTGTTTTTTTAGGTGACACGTTTCCGCAAAGTAACCTGTCGTTTCCGATATTATATTAGATACTGTAAATGCATAAACTATTGCATGCATTTATTATTACGATTCTTAAACAATAATCAAACATTCGAAATTAGTTATTGTGATTTCAGGAAAATGTGCATTAAGATATATATTAAGAATATTGAGAATCTCATCCAGTCGCATCATTCGCATTATACATAATAATAAAAAAAAATCGCAGTATTTAACAACAGATGTTGTATGTTTTTGCAAATTTTGACTCCATTGTTAGCCTAGATATCTATAAACGTATTAACAGTGTATTCATTGATTACGCTACCGTATTTATATAATATCTAAAAATTATAATACCTCTGGAAATAATTCTTGGAAACATTTAAATAACATCTTTATTTCATTATCATGAGATTTCAATTGACTTCGTCATCCAAATTTACTTTAATATGAAAGAAGATAAACTGATTTATGTTAATTACCCAACACAGTCATATTGTTTTAAGTAAAGACAACAAATGGGTACATGTGTATATTAAGATCTGGAAGGTTAAAAAGTTATCCAACTTCACGTAACATACACGTAATAACACTGCATTACAGACGAACATGTTTCCTTTGTTTCCTTTGTTATTAAATGTATGATAAAACATTATAGAATTTTGTTTGAAAATATTTTTAAAATTGAAATCATTAGTGAATTTAAAAATGTGTACCATCGAATTTGTACAAACAAATACAAATTTATAAATCAAGGGACATGTTTAAATAAAAAGTTAAGTGAGAGGTTTAGCGCTATAAAAGCAGGTTTAATCCACCATTTTCTACATAAAAAAATGCCTGTACCAAGTCAGGAATATGACAGTTGTTGTCCATTCGTTTGATGTGTTTGTGCTTTTGATTTTGCTGTTTGATTAAGGACATTCCGTTTTGAATTTTCCTCGGGGTTCAGTATTTTTGTGATTTAACTTTTTACAGACATGCTGGTTATACATGAAATGCTACAGCAACCTAAACTAAAAAGAAAGCAATTACCCTGGTAAAAAAAAAGAAAAATAACAAAAATTCCAAACTCCAAGGAAAATTCCAACCGAAAAGTCCCTTAGCAAATGGCTAAAATAAAAGATCAAACATATTAAACAAACGATAAACAACTGTCATATTCCTGTTCCAGTTCAGGCATTTCCTTGTGTAGAAAACAGAGGATTAAACCTGGTGTTATAGCTAGATAAACACCTCACTTGTATGATAGTCATGCATTAGGATTGATAACGTAAATCAATTTCTGATCTCTTTCGGTTAACTAAAACCTATGTATTCTTCCTTAATTTTTTGAATTATATTTCGTTCTGCAATATTCTATTGAATTGTTTTTAAATATCAATAAATTTGCAAGTAATCTGACAGTAAATAAATACAATTCTATTTATGCAAACTCGTGCAAAATTATATACTGCATTGGACCCTAGTCCTTAATGATTGTTTAGTAAAAGCCATAAAATGTATAATAATTTTATTCCGAATGTTCTCGCTTTAGTTTTGAGTCCTGCTCATTACATTTGTACTGAAAAACTTCTACTAAAATTAGTACACATTTGCATCATATGCAGGGTGTGTATCATACACTATGGTCGAATCACTCTGACTGTAACTTTTAATTTTGTGTATGTAATGCGTTGCGGTCTCATTGACGTATATCAGTGTATCATAACAATTCTTCGATAAAGAGGTAGTATTACATTTTGAATATTTTATAAATCGTGCAGTTTAAATTCGTTGCGAAAAGGAAAGTATTCGGATTATATATTAAATGCAATTTCTGACTTAACATACTGGTGTACATATCCACAATATGATTCATCTTTTGTTTGCTCGAATGTAAAAATGATTAATTTCAAAATATACATAGTGTGTACCAAATTTTATCAATTAGAAATTGGCAAAAATTGCATTTGTATTTTATAAAGAAATCTATATGAAGCATTCGTTAGTATTAAAATTAGAGCATTTATGAATCTCGGAGTCAACCTCAAATAAACATTGTACATGGTGTATGTCACTGGACTGGCTTACGACACCTCGAAATTACTTTCTATTAAAAATTAAAGTCAAAGTTTTACTAATACTAATTTATACCAAAGATATCTTACCAAACTTTTTGACACAACCGGAAACAAAACAAACATATATATGATGTCCATAGTAGATTCGATCTGTTCAAGATTCAGATACAACTATATATTCACATTTGTATTAAATGAGACAATTTAGAATGATTTCCTGTTTGTAGCAATTTACATAAAATTACTAAAATTTCTCATATTAAGAGCTATTGACGATATCTAAAACAAGGTTATTGAACATTTATAAAAGGTCGTTAGAAACGGAAACATAATACATCTATTAATTTAAATGTCATTAAAGTTCAGATACGACTTTTCGCGAGGTCTTGGTGGTAATTGGTTTAGTAGTCAAACTACGTTGTAAGTTCGAATCGCACAGATAGAAGGTGCGCTCTACTCTATTTTAATTGACTAGGATTATCAGTTAATCTCCACCAATAACATCTGACGCCATGAAATAGCACAAAAGTGCCGAAAGTTTCGTCATGACGTCATGACGAAATTACTGATTGTTAAGAATTTTCAGGAGCACCTAGATCGCCCCGGTTTTTCCTGGGTTTCGTTTTGCTAATTCTGTAGCATTTTATGTTGTGTTTTGTTTAAGGTTTTTAGTCTGTTTGTCTTTTTCTTTTCTAGCAATGACTTTGTCACTTTCTTTCTGACTTATGAGTTTGAATGTCCCTCTGGTATCTTACGCCACTCTTTTAATGATACACCTTGTTTCCCTCATAAATACTGTGCATTACTCCTCTTTGTAAATAAAATAATATACTATTTTCAGTTTCTCTTTTTCAGACAAGTTTTAAATAATTATCCTAGCAATATCATGTGTTGTATGAGAAAACGCTTGGTATGCTTATTTTAGGAAATTGTATAAAGAAACATGATCAAATTCAAGAATGGATAAACTTTAATATAAATTAGGAAAAAACATATAACGAGTTAAAGTATATCTTTTCTGAAAATGAAATTTGTAAATCAATAAAAGAGCTAAAAAAAATTAGAAAACAGCAGGTTTTGATGTTAACATCAATTAGATGATCAAATTAGTTTTAGTGGAACCACTGAATAGTTTGTTAATGTCATTACTCAGGATAAAATTCGAATATCACGGCCCAGGCCATGTGTAAATTCCCAACAAATCTATGGCTTTCATGAATTATTTCTTAATTAGAGTCGATATATGTAAAACCTTGCCTAGTTTTTATTATACATCATAAAAAATTTTTAAATTGCTCAATCAGAAATTAGTTAAAGCAAATTAAGTATCAAGACGTTAACAAGCAGGATGAAAAAGAATATTGAATAATATAATGACTGCAATGGTGGAATATTAATTATTGGTACATACATGATTGCAAAAGACATTTGGATATGAGTCAACAGGAAAGCATCACAACTACATTGAACTCGACAGATGTTTACAGGTTTATTGTTTACTGTTTTTTACTATTTGGTTAATAGACATAATGCCATATCATGCACACACCTCTGACTCTCCCTATGCAATATACAATACAAAACAAATATGTTTATCATAGTGACATTGTGTATAACAAAAATATGTACCTAAATGTCACTTTTAACAGATACTATAGTATTAATTCAGATTGATATCAGGAACACAATTCATGTTAATTATTTAAATATAAGTGTTGTCTGCGTTTTGTTAATGACTGTTCTAAGTAACGAGCTGCTTTTCGAGGATATCAAGACAGTAAGAAATTCAACCTTTCACTGTTATTCAGATTTAATACTGTTTCGCTTAATCCCAGAGAATAATTGATCACGTAGTCCATTATAAAATTGGCATTCAACTAGAAAGTGTAGTTCATTTTCAACGTGTCCGGAGTCGCACATTCTGCAAATTCGTTGGTATTCTGGCTCACCAACAAAACGTCCTGTTTCCAATCTTAGCGGAAGAATACCACATATAAAATAGACCAGTACCGATCATTCACTACGTTTTAAAATGAGTTCAAAATATGTTTCTGTTGAATATGATGATTTAAAGGTTCTATATGTACGCAGTTTCGGAAAGTTAGATTAATCTGTATTCCAATTTGTTGCACATATATCCATACGATTGTTTCTGACACTGTTAACATCACATTTTTAGCATTTGTTGAAAGTTATCATCTGTACCAACTAAAGACATTATTGTTTTTACATTAGAAGACCAATTATTCGTACATAGTTCGTAGTCCCATAGGAACACATTTTTACAAAGTCTACTATTGTCCATATCCATCAGTCGGTTCCAGTACCTAACCATATTACACCAGCGACGTTTATTTGAAGGTAACCATCCAACATCTACGTTGATAGTCAGCTTAGGAGCAAACTTGTGAACTCCTAAAAAGTATCTTATGACCTTGTTTTTAACATTGTCGACACAATTAAAGTCTTCATAACCCCACACTGTAGAACAGTAGTCAAGTATAGGCACAATACAAGAACAATACAGTCTTTCATAAGTCTGTATGTCAACTTCTTTTAAACTGTGTATCTTCGATAGAATAGCTCCGAGTGTTCTTCCACCAGCTGTAGAATGATTTTCAAGATTTGACGTATAATATTTTTCTAGTTGAAAATAAATCCAAGGTATTTATATTTGTCTGTAATTTGCAAAATGTTTCCTCCGATTCTGAACTGAAATTCACTCCGTTTTCTACGAGATGCTCTGAAATGTACAACTTTTGACTTGTCTTTATTTATTAATACTCTCCATTGTTTGCACCAATCATGTAATTTATCTAGCATCTGTTGCATATCATATTCATTCTCGGTCAACAAAACAATATCGTCCGCATATAGAAGTAAAGACAATTTATATTCTTCAATATTTAAACCAAGTCCAAGTTCGTTGATTTCATCTACAAGATCATCAATAAAAAAACAGAAAAAAATGTCGGAGATTAATTATCACCCTTTTTTTACACCAGAGTTACATAAAAACCAATCGGACATTTAATTGTTGAATCGAATACTTGCGGTTGTTTGCACATATAAACGTTTAATAGAGTTATATATTTTCCCATCAATATTGTTCAGCAACAGTTTGTACAGCAACATATCACGATCTACGAAATCAAAAGCCTTTTTTAGATCAATAAATGTGGCAATAACATTTGTATTGTTTTTTATTCTGCTGTTAAGGGTGAATTTATGATCCTCACACGAACGATTTTTACGAAAGCCGTATGTTCCTCAGAAATTGAATCATTATTCTCAAAATATGAAAACAATCTAGTGTTAATAAATCTACTGTACAACTGAAACACACGACAACAAACTAATTCCTCTATAATGTAGTGGAATGCGTTTATCTGATGATTTGTCTTTAAGTATCGGACAGATATTTGCCTGATGCCATAATGATGGTACAATGCTTGTGTCGAAAACTAGTTGAAAGATAGAATGTAGGACGGTGATAACGTTTTCTGTCTTCAATACTTCATTCGGGATATTGTCATTTCCACACGATTTACCGTTTTTTGTTTTCGAGACAAGTCGCTTAATTTCATCTATAGTTACCATCGAAATCGTCCGCTGAATTCTCCATATTATATATATTTAGAAAATCTGTTTTCCATTTTTCTAAAACAACTTTTTCATCACTAACAATCTCACCATCTTTGTCATATATTTCCATTGGAATAGAAGAATGTCTACGAGGCCCTAGCTGTTTGATTTAATCAAAAAATCATTTGTATTATTCGTCGTCATAGTTTTAATGTCAGTGCACATTCTTTGCTAATATTGCCTTTCATACTGGCGTAGCTAGCGGGCAACGTTTTTTTGCGCTAACTGGAACTTTGTTATTAGTTCATTTTTTCACATTGGTACGTCCATTGAACTTCAAGTACTGCTTTTTTGTTAAATGCATATTATTCCATAATGTTTGTAGTTCATCGTTCCAAAATAGCTTTTTCACCTTTAGCCGTTTTTTCGAGGATCCACTGGTGTTTAAGACTGGAGTTTTTCTAGTTTGTTCAATGTGACTTATAATTTTGTAATGCAAGTTTACACATATCAGAAGAAAACATATTATTTGGCATTAATTTCAATTTAAATCGCTTCATCGATGGAGTAGGGCTGCCTGGAATAGTGTCTGCAATTGTGGTTTTATAGATTTAAATTATGTTACCAAGACTGAATGATCCGGAAGTTTGCTACGTTCACCGAGGAAGTTGAACATATTTGCCTTTTCTGCAATATCATGAATATATCTAGTTGTGTTTGTTTCAAACGAAATACACTGGTCGAGATAATCTTGCGGGATACAAATGTAGTCTACAACGGATTTTCCTCTCCCTGAAATGAATGTGAAATTATCTTTGTCTTGATCGAAGTTTCCATTCAAGACGCATATTTTCGATTCGTTCAAAAATTAAAAGAAGGTGTTCCTATGTTGGTTAACGGTTTTATCTAGCGATAATCGAAACAGTAATTCATCAAAATCATAATAATCCTTCAGTAATCCTATTCTTGATTTAAAATCGCCACAAAGAAAAATATCTTCCGTATCGCATTGTTCGTATATATCAGTTAAGATATGTGCAAAATATCCTTCTGAATCTCTTCCAGAAAACTGAGTTTTCAGGAGGTAAGTAACACAAAAATACTGAAATTTACCACATATAAAGACATCCCGAGTTATGTCAAACGTTTCATATTTATATGCGTAAAAAATCCAGTTTTTAATCAAGAGTCCTACACCACCTGATGCCTTTGGGTCATTCCTATGTATGTATTGTCTTTTTAATCCTTTCCAAGTGTAACCATCATCTTTAATTGCATTGATTTCAAATGCGTTTCACAGATACTAAAAATGTCTGCATTCACTTCTACTAAAATTGTACGTAATTCCTTATTATTTTGGGTCCATCTGCATATATTTAAGTGTCCCACTCTAATATTACCATTGTTCCGGGTGTTGCCCTAATCGCTCTTTGTTTCCAAGTCAGTATTGTCAGTATCAGCAACCAATCAACCAATTTATTCGATTTTTTCAGAATTTTCCGTTTGCGATAACTCTGTACGATTAACCTTGTGGTAATTCCCGTAAAATCGTGCGTGTATTTTTTTCGATTAATCGTTCAATACGTGATTTAGAGGACATGATGTAAACATGTTTTTAAGAACCAATATTTTTCAACTTATGTTTATTTCTGAGTATAGGTATTTTCTGATCCTGACTTTGAAAACTGATTTTAACGAGACTTGGTTAGTTTTGACATCGTGTTGTCAAGTGTTTTGGTGCAATCATTGATATGTGAAAAGAAACTTCGCCGAAGCTGTCTATTAGCTTTTGAACTTTGTCTGTGAGATTCTCGGCTTCAGTGAATGGTAAATTTTATACTATTACCGTTACGTCATTATCGTTTAACGGATCTACCGGTTGTGTATTTCCTTTAACACCTTTATCATGTTGATCATTAGTCTAAGATTGATTGTTGAAGTCTTGTTCAGTAGGATTAGTATTGAAGTTTTCAACTTAACCAACACGTATTGAAAGTGTTTGAACTGATCTGACTTAAAATGAACAAGGCTGACAAAAGTCTGTCAATTTAACCGAATATCAATATAACGTAAAATAGGTAGAGATTTGACAAAGAAAAGCCATCAATTAATAATTAACAATAAAACAGGTTTTTCTATGTTTGTTCTAGATTTTAATCTAACCTCTTTAAATGTTTATCATTGATTGAAGAACAAGTAAAGACATTTACACAAAATACAAATTAAAACTAGAAAGAAGTTAACTATATTATTACGGAACAATAGACATGTATAACAAAAACACGAACAAGAAAAACAGTACCTTAACAGAATATCCGGCACATTCTGAAAATAAACACACACTACCTACATTAAACCTGTTGCTGTGAATTCATGTCGTCCTTTCCTTACTGCGATAGTTGTTTCATAAAAGTAGGGCATGAAATTACGCAGCAGGTTCAACTCCAACAGGCAAAGTTGACCTTAAATGGATTTGACCGTTTTTTTATTTCTTTTTTGTTCGTATAGCTCTCCAACTGTTTCGGTTCTCCTACATCAGTGGCTTTCAAATCCTTTGCATTCCGCGTTCCTGATGAAGGTTAACCCAGAAACGTGCTTTAGACACTTGCAATATATAACGCGTTGATTTCATTTTTTGAAGATGATAGCATTGCTTTTGAAGATTCTAAACCGAAGGCTCCTAGATGTAATGTAACAGTTATCCATTCGAAAAATTAACGGACACCATGACATTTGGCTGAGCAACGACTATGAAATATTCAATAATCTAAACAACAGTATTAATAAACCACACCGAGGAGTCGACTAAAATAAAGACAAGATTTATAATGCGCCTCAATGTGAGGAGCTCAAAAGTTGTGCGAAAACAAAAAATCTCTATATGGTGATATTGGTAATGTTTCTTTTTTTAACAAGTGACTGCGTTTTACCGTTTGTGTTCCTTTGTAGAGGAGAGAACCAAAGAATAAATGTGTAAAAACTATGAAGTTATTTAATGTGTGCAAAGTACTAAATTTTCAAAGAACCTTTAGTGTAAAAAGGGATTTTTTATCTCCATTAGCCGCATCACTAAAGGATTTTTGGGGTATTCTAATTAACGAAGAAATGAATCTCACATCGTACCCCGAAACATGCACATATTTGAAAATGTCTCAAACATACAAGTTTACGATATGGACTGATCTACTGAAGAAAACGTTACCATTACCGCCTATTAGAAATCAATTAACCATATTGACCCATATACACATGCTCTATGGAAATGTATGTTTATATTGGTTGACCGTAATGGAATATCGGTGTTATAAATATGTTCATCTCATCGTTAACATAATCCCGCCAACCTTTCTTGAATTGTGACCGTACCGAATGTGACTTTTACCATGAATGCTTTTGGCAATGAGTAACTCAAGATGTACAACGAAGGAGCAGGAGTGCTATTGGCAATATGTACCACGATACGTACAATTAAGGAGCATGAGCTTTCTACCAATCATCCCATGGTGACAATGGGATTCATGTTTCTCAATCATAACTTATGTATTTTTATTGAGATTTTTCTGCGTTGATTTTAGCAATGGTGTTGTCTCTTTGTATTTAGCATTATGGTTTTTGATTGAGAACTTGGTAAATTTCTTTATGCATAAAGTATTTATTCAAATTATAGCATACCATACAAAAAATAATAAAATGTATTTGTTGATAAAGAATCAATTTTTATTTATATATGACAGCAAATGATACAGATGTTAACTTGTACAGCGCTAGTCATTCGAGAACCGTCGTATTATCTGTAATAAAAAACAAGTTGATTTTATACATAGAAATAAAAAACACACAGAGGCCAATGAAACAGGATAAATAGAATTCATGCGAAGTATACTTTTATTCTCCAATGGGCAAGGTAAGTTTCTCCTGCCTGTTCTTTCTACCTTATATAAAATAAAATACTGTTGTTAATTTTTTTTGACGATATCCACTAGTATGAAAGGTATTTAATGTTGTGGTTTTTTATGTCCTTTTAATATCATTTTTATCTATGCTGTTGCCTCCCTTCCGTCTTCCAACAGAAACAATCCGACAAGAATATTTTTTATCGTAAAATGCGATCACGTTGATCATTGTTGTTTCTTTAACATAGTTATTTTTGATTTTCTTCCGTCCCGCCAATAATTCACTTATCAATCACGATGCCAAGGTTTAAAAACCCAAACGAAGTACATGCTTATTGTAAAAAGAAATGTTGTGTAGCAATGTGTTGTAAATAAGATGATGTGTTATTGAGGTGTAACCCTCCCCCATTGCTCCAGCAGTGTATATGCTGCTTTGCTGATCTGTCAAGCAGAGGAGTATTATGAATAATCTCTGTAAAACATTTAAACTGCGCATTCCCTTTTAACAACCATCGTTTGATTATCCATAAAGAAATTTAATGCATTTTTCAAATTTCAAACGCGTACACCAAAAAGATGTGATAAAAAACGTTTTAATCATTGAATGATTAACCAAAGACATGGCATGATTTTCATTTTTGGATGCGAACAATGAAAGTACCTATTATAGTTGTAATTCTGAAGCAGAGACTTGTTAAGGAACCTTGTACAGTTTAGTCTGCATCCTTGTAAACGTATGTAAATAAATACTTCCGTCCGTGTGTTAATTAAACAATCAATGTGACGAATCGACCTCGAATTGATGAAAGTTTCAGTCATTTAGAAATACAGTGTATTCAATGTATTACCCAGCCTAACATCCTAAGTCCTTGATAACACATACGTTGAAATTTAGCATATCATATTTGTTGCCAATTGTGAAAAAGAATATGCAAGGAATATATCACTATGACAGGAACACAACGGCAAATGAAGGCAAAATATGTTTTTGTATCCAAATGCCAAATGGTTAAAAATTTACTTGTCCAGAAAATAATTGCATGATTCGGCATTGGTATTGTATTTGTACCTACTAAAATAGTCAGACTCTGGTTGCTGATAGCTCCAAAAAAGGAAAATAACAAAAATATCCCACAACTCCGAGAAAGATTCTAAACGGAAAGTCCCTAAGCAAATGGCAAAATCAAAGCTCAAACACATCTAACGAATGGATAACAGCTGTCATACTCGTGACTTGGTAAAACATGGTGGAATAAACCTGGTTTTATAGCTAGCTAAACCTCTCACTTGTATGACATTCGCATCAAATTGCAACTGTGTGCAAAAATTTCTGACACAATGGATTTCTATTTACTACACCATCCGGTTGCTAATAGATCTTTCTTGCTTCACAGATTCCTCACACATTGTGGATGTACCTACTGGACAAAACATGCTCCTGGCTGCTGATAGGTCCTACCCTCAGCAAAGATTCTGGCACAATTGATTTGAACTTACCACACCATTATTTTCTTTGATTGCTCATAGTTTCTACACGCAACATAGATTCCTGGCACAATGGGTTTGTACAAACTACTCCATTATATCCTCCGGTTGTTGAAAATATTTTTTCTCAACACATATTCCTGACACTATTTTTGTGTATTAACTAAACCATTCTTGTATCTGATTGTTGATAGTTTCCTTTCTCTGCAAAGATGCTGAAAAAACGTATTGAAACTTACAACACCATTCTTTTCTTTGGTTGCTGATAATTTTTACTATTTCACTATCAACAGAGATTCCTGACAAAAGGTATGTGTATTTACATTGTACTACACCATGTTGGTTTCTGGTTACTGATAGTTCCTACTCCTTCAAAAGATTTCTTCCACAATATAAGTTCACTTACTAAACAATTATGTATGTCTGTATTCATTTCTGACACTATATAATTTACTTACTGTATAATTCTCATGTCTGACTGTTGATAGTTTTTACTTTCTACTCATATTTCTGTCATAATGTATTTGTACTTACTGCATCACTCTCATGTCTGACTGTTGATAGTTCTTACTTTCTACGCAGATTTCTGTCATAATGTATTTGTACTTACTGCATCACTCTCATGTCTGACTGTTGATAGTTCTTACTTTCTACGCAGATTTCTGTCATAATGTATTTGTACTTACTGCATCACTCTCATGTCTGACTGTTGATAGTTCTTACTTTCTACACATATTTCTGTCACAATGTACTTGTACTTACTGCAAATTTCTGGGCTCTCATTGCGGATGATTCGTACTCTCTGTACTGATTTCTGAACCAACATTGATTGGAAATTGATGTTTGATTCGTTACAGTATAAGGGATTATAAGCTATGGTCACATGTCCGTTTTTTATCTGCCTTAGTGACGTCAGACCCAGCGTTCTGATTTGAGTAAACATGATATTGAGAGAGCTTTGCGTTCTGGAAAAAAATTAAGAAACAGTGATGTTACTGTACAAAAGGCTTTGAATGGCTTTGAATATTTTGACATTTTCAATTTGGAGACATTATGTGTGACATGATTTTTTAGTTACTACTAGTATTTAAGTCTCTGTCAGTCTATGACTCATATAGAAAAAGTATACGGAATTGGCTAGCTTTGCTTTCACCACATATGAAACTTACTGACCCATATATATTGTTTTAGGACTCTTGTACAATATGTAACAATTTATATCTTGGTAAATGATCATGACGACGTGAAATAAGTAATCTTTTCATAACTTAGTACACTGTTAATATGACGATAATTAACGAAGTATACTCAGGATTTTATACTTGCAGAAGTGTTATATAAAATATACTTGTTAAATGAATTCAGCAATGCGTCATATTAACAATTACTATCAACATCAAGTATAATGTTTTACATGCAGTAAATGAATATCAATTATCACGATATATGACAAAAGCTTACGCATCAAGTTCCCTTCCATGGATAACCTCTAGGTTTGACAGGAAAGACACTGTTGTCATCTCTGGGTCATTTGATTGTATCTGCACGTATCCCGTTACTTCCTTTAAATTCTTGAAGACTTGTAAATCGACAACTGTTATACCCGGTATATAGTATTGAAAATCTCTGAGAAAAAATATACCATGGTTTATTTATTAACGATATAATAATGTATTTGTTAACGTGTTTCATTCGAATCGAAAAGACATATTATGCATTCTATTTCCTTTAAAATGTTATTCCACTGGAACTGAAAAAAAAACGATGACTCAATAATACAACTGGGATTTTGATTTTAAATGTTTAAAAGTATCCAGAATTTAGGTAGGAAGACATTGGTTTAAACAGACATCGGATAATATGCAAATTTTAGGTACTTAGAAATACTAATGAAAACGATTAACAAAATCGAAGCAGTAACCAGTAGCCATTTAAAGTTATAGATTAGGGATACTCGCTCCTGTATTTCAAAATAACAAGGGTTTGTTTTAAAGAGTGTTCTAATTAGGTAGTATATACATAACGGCATCAACAAAGTAGAAAAAATAACATGTTCATATTCTTTTGAGTTACAACTTTTTGAAAATTTGACTGGAAAAACTAGGGGTTAGCGGACAAAATATTTTCTTGGCACTACATTGATAAAACCGGAGGATTCCGATCATATAACCAAACTAAAAAAAAAACAAGAGTCGAAAATAACCTTAACCTTTTAATGATACACAGCTTCAAGTTATGTCTACAAAATACACAATGGATACATTATTAATGCTCGCATCAAAAACGCTCAAAGGCCCAAAAAACTACGAAGTTGAAAAGTATTGAGGACCCAAAAATTTTGCCAAATTCTTTTATGGTCGTCTATTCCTTGGGTAAACAAGTCTTAGTATTAAAAAATAATTAAGTTTTGAAAAGTTTTATAAATGTGGCCACATGCCCCTATCCATTACGTGATAGAATTTGGAGAATAGTATGTTCCATAACAATCTTACCCATTAAATGAAACTTCTAAAATTCTTAGATTACCAGTTATCACTGTGCACTTTTCAAACTGTTTGATGTTGTTTGCGGTGATATAATCCGCACCAGATAGACCAATACATGCTGTGAAGTAGAAATCAGTTTTATTTTGTAATAAAACAGAATGAGTACACGACAGCAATTTTCTTGTAAAATGTATTTAAACTTATTTCAAAAAATAAAATGCCTTGTTCAAAAAGGCTAAATAATGTGCAAAATAAACAAATACAAACATCTCCGGGTGCGGGAATTTCTCGCTACATTGAAGACCTGTTGGTGACCTTCTGCTGTTGTCTGTTCTATGGTCGGGTTGTTGTCTCTTTGACACATTCCCCATTTCCATTCTCAATTTTACCCATACTAATTTCAAAAATTAATGATAAGTTCGAGCTAATCATTCGGACAAATATCGTTTTTTCGAGTGAAGATCGATGTTGAATAATTAGAAATGATAAAAAGTAAAGCAACGTAGGAGACGAGCGCCAAATATGGAGTTACATCTACTTGCCCTTCCAGAGTAACTTAGATTCTAGATCATTGATTATGTGGGTTTTGCTCAATCTGTAGTTTCTATGTAGAGTCTCGTGGATTTGTTTGTATTTTAGTCCTTTTTGCAAGACATTGTCAAATATTTTTCTAATTTTTGAGTTTTGAATGCCCCTTGGTATCTTCAGGCTCTTTTTTAGAGAGCTGGTTCGCTAGGTAACCGAAACAAGCTACACTTTAAGTAAATCGCAGATCAGAAACTAGAACTTTACTGGAGGGAGAAACGATCTTTGTTTCCTACCATTTCAAGATGTTATATGCATGCAATTTTTATACAGGAATATCTTAATGTTATCCCAGCTATTTTGCTTGTAATTACACCTTATATAAGAATGCCGGATTTTGATTGGTTGTTAGCCAGTGTATTTTTCGCATATTCAAACATTTTTTTCTCATTTCAAACGAATTTGCCTGTTTTTTCACCACTGCCAGTGAATTTGCCTCAAATTCCCCTCTCTACCGTGGTATTTGCCATTTTGGATATTCCTTTTTTACACTCGCGAGCCTGTTCCCGCCAAAAGTATTTGGACCCTTTCTCACTTTATCCCGACAACATGGTTAAGCACTATTGATTGAGTTGAACCGAAAACTCTCAGAACTATACATATAAAGAGGGGGAAAAAGTCTATACAAATGAACTATTTAATGATGGAGTAACAATGACGTTTACACATATAGATACCATGACGTTACAAAAAGACAGCACTAACGCATATAAGTACATGTATAATTCCAGCGGTACTACGATTTCCCTTCACATGTACAGACAGTTTCAATCAAAATCTATTAGGTGTAATTAAACAGATAAATCATATTATGGAGGGGTATTTGCGAAAAATACCAGTCTTGGGACCAAATTTCCCTCGCCTAGCGGCTTGGGAAATTTTACCGTCCCTTGACTGGTATTTTTCGCAAATACCCCTCCATAACATGATATATCTGTTCAAAATATCATCGGAGACTAACCGTATTTATATCGATCTGGTGGTATTCCGTACATTCAACGGAACTAATTGTATCGATATTGGTGAGCATTTCAACAAATAACACCTTTCGAATAATATCATTAACGTTATCAATTTTACTGATGACAATTAATGTCTCTTCAGTTATGCCACATGCCTAAATTTATAAGAACATTAAATAGCTGATAAAACCGAAATAGTCAAAACATTTAGCCAAAATCGGTCAAGAATTCAGAGCTCTGCATTAGAACAATACATTCTTAAATTTGAAATGATTTAAACTTAGTAAAAAATCCAAAATGGTTATAAAAAATAATTAAAGGCAGAACAAATATATCATTGTCGAAATAGCAACAGTAGAAATAGATGTGCATTTTGGAACTTGATTTCTCTTCATTGATCCTCGAGACCAATGTATCTAAAATTCAAAACTTATTACAAACGTTTAACATTAACATTAACAAAAAAATATAATTCTTTGTCAATAAACGATATGCCTAATTGATCGTCTGCTCTGTAAATTGAAAAGGAGTTTTGTAACTGAACTTGATAAAAAAATCAAGGATACCAAAATTGTGTCGATATCTTACGGATAGCGAATACTGATTTTAAAATGATTTGTTGTGTTTTTGACCTTATCTATAAATCATAACAAAAACACTGAACCATATTTGTTGGTGTACATAAGAGTGATAGGGGACGGTATCATACTTGTAAAGTACTTAAAGTACCCTATATTTCACCAAACATGTTTATTCAACATGTACAAGTATCACACCAAATATTAATAGCAAACATCTTTTATTGAAGAAACAACAAACACGGTTTCCTCCGCCTCATTTTTGGCCATATACCTCAATTTGACATACACGGTCATCTCAGTACCAGAATCTATGACCAACGAGACGATTTTAAATTATCAATTTCCCCCACCTTAGTAGCAATATATCAACTTCACCTGCATTTGGGATATACATTTCCCAACTTATTCGGTATTCAAGAGCATGCAGCAACTAATTAGACTTTGTAAAACGTCACCAGTGTCTGAGCAGAAAGTTAATGAACCAGGAGTATTTCAAAGAACGTCTCGTCCTTTTTCTAAAAAAAGTCATCGAAAGGTACCAAAATCTTGTTGATAATTATTCGGTATCAACTTCATAAATAAGACACGATGGTCTTGAAGTATAGATTCTTGGTACTGACGTTGTTTATCATCTTAATAATGTGTTATAGTATTCTTTTATTTGTCTTTATGAATATTACTTTTACTGTTTAATCTGTTTTTGGTGGTATCCATTTGACATGGCTCTGTACTTATACATCCCGTCATTGTGTTATTGTTCTATAATTTTGAATTCTGGTTTTTCATTTTTGCTAATATGCTTTGTCTATATGCTTTTTAGTGTTTTATTGTTTCAATGACGTGGCTCTGTACTGATACATCCCGTCATTGTTCTATGATAATTTTTGTACTCTTATCTTTCATGTTTTTGCTATTATGCTTTGTCTATATGCCTTTTGGTTTTTTTTAACATACGACGTGGTTCTTTTCTTATACATCCCGTCATTGTGTTAATGTGTTTGTTTATATATTTGTTTGTTTTTATAGTGATTAAGATAATAACACAATGTTGACATCTGTACCCCTATGTTTGACTTTTATACCTATTATGTCTCTTTGTTTTGGTCATACATCGTTGTCAATATAATGGAATTTCATGCGATTATCATACAAGTGAGAAGCTTAGCTAGCTATAAAACCAGGTTAAATCCACTATTTTCTACATAAGAAAATGCTTGTACCAAGTCAGGAATATGACAGTTGTTATCCATTAGTTTGATGTGTTTGAGCTTTTGATTTTGCCATTTGATTAGGGACTTTTCTTTTTGAATTTTCCTCCGAGTTTTTTGTGATTTTACTTTTTATTACTATTCATATACACTGTAAACAGTATATCTATATATATATATATATGTTCCTGGTATACAATAAATTTGCAAGTTTTTGCAGGGGTTTGTTTTCTCTTATATTTTACAAAGGTCCAATTCATATGTAATACTAGTTTGTTCGTTAAAAAAAAAAACAGTTTTCCTAAATTTTTAACACAGGTTAAATTAATTTTAAAAAACAAGTTAATTATTAAAAAAAACTCACCAAAGATGTCAATATAATGGAATTTCATACGATTATCATACAAGTGAGAGGTTTAGCTAGCTATAAAACCAGATTAAATCCACTATTTTCTACATAAGAAAATGCTTGTACCAAGTCAGGAATATGACAGTTGTTATTCATTCGTTTGATGTGTTTGAGCTTTTGATTTTGCCATTTGATTAGGGACTTTTCTTTTTGAATTTTCTTCCGAGTTTTTTGTGATTTTACTTTTTATTACTATTCATATACACTGTAAACAGTATATCTATATATATATATGTTCCTGGTATACAATAAATTTGCAAGTTTTTTCAGGGGTTTGTTTTCCCTTATATTTTACAAAGGTCCAATTCATATGTAATACTAGTTTGGTTTGTTCGTTAAAAAAAAACAGTTTTCCTAAATTTTTAACACAGGTTAAATTAATTTAAAAAAAAAAGTTAATTATTAAAAAAATCTCACCAAAGATGTCAGGTCTATAAATGTGTACACCAGATCACGTGTCATCTACACAAGTTACTCCTCAGTGACGATGTGTGAGAGTTTTGACGACTGACAATTTCGAAAGGTGTTGATAAATACACAATCACCATCGTACTGAAAACGCATATTTAGGACAGGTGCTATCACATTCAAAACACATAGCAATCAATTATTTGAATAAGTTTGTGAAATACCATTGCACTAATAATACATACTTTTTGGACAAGGGCCATCACATTCCACACAGGTACCACCCACGTTATACATGTTTGGTCGACAACTATGCACACACGTATTATGTTCGGCATCTTTCAACAATTGTGCTTTAAATACAAATATAAAATTTATCGTGGAATAACATATTCATTGATTTTTTTATGTATAAAATATAATAATAGTCCGTATCAAAGCATGTATATCACATGCACACAAAAACAAGTTAAGTCAAAGTGCGAGGTGGAAGTATCATTTATGTAGTCTCTCACAGCTCTAGGTTTAAGTACGGTTTACCGTTGTAACAATACTTTGCTTGTTGTATTCTACATGTTACTGAACTATTATCAAAATGCAAAAAACAAAGAAGTTTACTTTTAATGTTTGAAACATATTTTGTATTCAGATAAGAAAATGTTCTCCTTCAAATATATAAATACGATAACTCGATGTCTTCTTTGACACACCGGTACTCAAAGATGTCTTCATTTTATATGAAGTGTTATGAATATGAGACCTTCAGATACTCACGCGGACAGTTTGCCGTACAAAGTATACCATACGTTAATTTCCCATCTACGTTTTCTTGCAGATCTAGCTCGTGTTGCTGATTATACACCATACCTGATGGACAGCTACTGACACATTTCCCATCGTTTACAAAACTTTTGCAAGCCTAAAAATGATGTGATCAACCATATGATATTAAACACATGTATTCACTTTTCACAACTTGAGTTATGCATGACTTGCAAATACAATACTTGACATTCTTCCTTACTCCTGTAAAACGTTGCGTTGAATCTGAGCGAATGCATGGAAATGTAAAAACAAAATATTGTTATAGTATTGCAAAGCATATGGGTGAAGAACATGTATTAATTAGTCATTTTCACTGAACTACTATGCATTTTTATTTAGGGGCCAGCTGAGGCCCACCTCCGGATGCGGGATTTTATCGCTCCATTGAAGACCCATAGGTGACCTTCGGCTCTTTGGTCGGATTGTTGTCTCATTGACATATTCCCCATTACCATAATCAATTTTATTCAAACATGGAATTGAAATCAATTCAAAATTTAATAAAATAAATGTTGTTGTTTTTAAAGTTTGAAATAAAGCTATCATAAACAAAACCCTACGTGCTTAATGTGTTAGTTAACGATTCAAACAATTTATTTGTTGATTTAATTATGCACAGGAAACACATTTTAATTTGAATCGTGGTTCTATCGATACAAGGAAGAGGTTGGGCTAGAGTTCTAGAAGTTGGTCAATTGAATTGAGTTCGACTCAAAAGCGCATACAGAGTAACAGTATGCTTGTATTAATGCACCGTTTGTTGTGGAATTCTTCAGTGAATTTAATTCTACAGCAACGATCAAGTTAAGAACCATGAGCAAACAGTACTCGTAGTTAACAAACATGATCCCAGACATAGAAAGTGTTTTTGTGCACATTTGACTCAAACCAATCATTGGTGATGTAGACATAAAATTTTGAGGTTATAAGTAAGAATTTACGTTACCGAATTTAATTTTGAAAGATGATTTTATCTTAGAAATTTTGGGCAGCTTTTGAGTCTTCAAGTTATTAAGGTATATTTTATTGAGATATATTTTTCTTTTGAATCCCACCTTTCCTTCTGGAAAGATAACTTAGTATGAAACATTTTTTTATTGTTTTTATGGTAAGCTGGAATCTACCTGTATGAGGTACTTAAAAAGTAAAATTGTGATAACTTGTTTGTCTCAAAATTGATATCATTTGGAGCTAACTTACTATGTTTCATGTGAAATTAGAAACCCTTGTTATATACGATCAGTAGTATAATGGAGTATATATATTCGATTCTAGAAGTTGCCGGGTTTAACCTGTCTTAGTTTGTCACTTTTGTACATTTCAATTGTAAGGACTGTTCTGCGACTTTATTGGTTTTTTCATTTCCTTATTTTCGCGGGATTTACGTTATACAGTGTACAACTGTCACAAATTCATTCTCTTTTGTAATTTGTAATATGTAGGACAGTAGATAATGAAAACTGATTTACATAACAATCTGTTGACTTTGGTCCACTACATCCAGCAGCACATTCAGAATGACAACACTGATTTTGACCAGTACCAAAACATCTATCTGTACACGTTTGACTGCATGCAGGACCATGGTTTACTAAAAATGTCAAAAAATGTAAATTGTGGTTCAAAATTGAAACGCAATTTGTATCAGTACATGTATACAAAATTTTGTTACGAAATATAGACAATTATTTAAGATTAAGGAATACATTTCCGATATGCAACGCTCACTTTTCCCCGACCGACTTTGGGTATACGTTTTTGCCTTTTTTTATATATAAAATCTTCATTCTTCCTAATGTTTGAATAAGGCTAAAATGAAGTTGAAGATTGATAGTAACACGTATATGAAAACACGAGAAACTCACTTGTATGACAGTCGTATAGTCTTAGAATTCCATTATATTGACAACGATGTGTGAACAAAACAAACAGACATAATTGGTAAACATGCCAAAATAGGGGTACAATAGTCAACATTGTGTTATAATCTTAATGACTAAAAAAACAATGTATGTTCACCACGTGAATTATTGAAATAGAAACAACACCAAATTATTACTGTAAATATTCCTAATAATCTAACGTCTTGTTTGAATTGTTTTCATTAGCAGTTTTAGCACTTAAAGTATATTAATTGATTTATTATTGTTATATTAACAATATGTATTGTAGTCAATGCTAACAGTGACAACCTCCGAAACAAGTGTCAATGATAACTGTTTTTAGGGCTCAACTGAAAATATTGTTAACAATTTTTCCTTGCTGTGTGTAACTTTTACTAAAATCTACTGAACTAGAAGTATAAATCACTAAACAAGAAAATGGGTGGATCTAGGTGATATAAATGATCTTTATTTATTATGCATTTGGAAAAGTCCATCGTCTAAACCAGTGAAACACAGATGAAACGATTGGTCGAACATGTTTATAACTGTTTCATTACTGTAGCTCTTATTTCTACATTACTTATTTATAAATAGGAATATGCTTCTGCAGGAATTATATATAACTAACTTATTTGACACATATCTGGTCCTTCTCCCCAGCAATGTCTAGAACCTGTATTCTCATTATAACATGCTGCATCACACTCACCACCTGTAAAACAATTTCTAATCGAGTAATATGTGTTTTAAGGTAATACTCTTATGAAACCGTTTAGAACAGTTTAATGGCGTATACTATTACAGTTCTATTGGGTATATTATGACAGTTCTATGGGGTATATTATGACAGTTCTGTGGCGTATGTTATGACAGTTCTTTGTCGTGTTCTATGACAGTTCTTTGACTTATACATGTTATATTATGACAGAGCTGTTCACTTTACATTTTGATCGTTATGACGAGAGATTTGAAATGTTTTTAAAAACGTAAAAAGAAACAGTAGTCGACGAGAAACACACGTTTCTTGCAAAAAGAAACAAAAATGAGAAACAAATGTTAGCACAATACCAATATACTACACATTAAGCTAATTTGAGCAAAGATTTGGTGGTCTTACAACTTTAGTTTAAGTATCTTCTTTCGATCGAAAGTAACAACAAAAGATAAGTAAACACCCAACATATAAAGACAAAATGTGTAAGCAGCTTATCTGGAAGGGTGGATAATTCCGTCTCGTCTGTCGATATCCTCCTGCCATGGAAGTGTATATTACAAGTTTGATTGCGCACAAAACGTGATTATCTAAATAAACATACAAAAATTCGCTCCTTACCACATGGGTATGGAAAACATAGAAAAATATGTAACGTTTTAGTCATTCATTAAATACAAAAATCCCTACAAGATTAGCAAAGCCCTGATGATCAACATTTTCATTAAACTTATAACGTGTTGTTTTCATTTTTCACAGCACTGGCTCGATACCTCTGTTAGTGGACTATCAGTCCTTTAGAGTGTATTCAGCTCAGAAGTTAGTACTTCTTTATGTGCTTTTTGGTTAGTTATGTCTTCCACTGTTTCGGCTCATATACATTTTTGGCTTTTTGATATTCGGCTTTGAGTGTTCCTGATTAAAGCAAATCCAGAATTTAAGCGTTTCGTATATGCTTTCACTTTTTTTGTCAAGGAAAGGTTACAAACTATTTTTTTTTCAAATTATTCACTTACAAAGTCTTTTATAACCGGGACTGTCCATGCTCGTGCGAAAATGTTGTGTCACAGTAGGATTAATGTCTTCCCATCTTATCGTTGTTGCATGACACAAAAGATTGTTCATCGAAATATAAACAGTTCCATTCATAATTTCTACAAAGAAAAGAAAAGAAAACTAATATGAATTTGCATCAGGTTGTTTCAATAGTAAAATGTTTCGAAAAATACAAGAAAACATGTTTTATATTACTATAGACTTTATGTGCTGTTTTTTTTTTTTTTTTTTTTTTTTTAGGTGTTTTGAGAATTTGCTGTTGATTACAGATCGTTGTTAGTTTCTTATACATTTATTATCAACTTTAACATACTTTCTCTTCCATGTATGAATTTATTTTGGTTGCGGTTTTCTGATGTATAATATCTTTATTGTCATATAAACATAATTAGTTTGTGACAAAAAAAAAAACACACAAAAACAAAAACAAATATAATATAGCTAAGAGATAACAATTGTTTAATAAGTGAACACCTGGAAAAAATTTAAGACGTCTGGCTTCAGTTCTAATATATAAATGAAATAAAGCAATATGTCTGAAACAATGTATCGAGTCGTGAATTTATATTATAACTTCCAGTTCGTAGATTGTTTTATTTGATTTGCATAATGATATATTTTTATAGTTATTCTGACTCTAAATGTAGAATGGAAATATAAATGGAACAGTTACTGTAATACACTCAGTCAATTAAGGCACACGATTTTGTTTTAATATTTGAAAGTTAGTGATTTCTGTTGGTAAAAACTAATCACGAAAAGTGTCCTTTGCCAATGTAATGTATGTGTTCGCTCTCAACTGACAAACTAAGCCACTTCCATCTTAATTGAGTAGCTTGATATTGAAAATAATAACGCAGGGAAAAAAGAAATTCTAGAAAATAATGAAAACAAAATAATAGTAGTTTAGTTTATAAAATTATACCTTGCAAACTTCTAAATTCGAGTTCCATCAATCCTTGTGTTCTAGATCCAGCGTAACTATTACTAAATACCAGTAGGCTAAACGTGTTTCGAAAAAGTTGACGTCCTCTTATCAGACGCAAGTTCTGTAAATACAACTTTTGAGAGAAAACAGATGATACTAATACATATCCACTGACTTCCTCGATTGATTCAAGGAAAGACAAATCCCAATTTCCGGTTTCATCTAAATGTGTGATCTCCAAATTCCCATCTACATATTTACAATTTGTGTATCTTTGTCTGTAAAAGTCATATTGATCCTGGGAGCTCCCACTCAAACCCAAACCACTGTTTGACCCTTGACATATCCCTGTAAGGAATGTAAAAAGAAAAAAGCAATAGAAATGTTACGTTGAGCAATGATGAACGATAATCAATACCTTTAAAGAAAATGACCTCTCGTGTTCCTTATGTAAGTGAGCATTTCACAACTCACTTTGCAGGACATAACAGGAAATTCCATAGCCTTGATTATTTGATGTACTGTCAAACCTGATTTTCCCAACTCATTCAGTTGGAAGAGTATGTAGAGTTTAGAATTTTATAGCTAATTGCTAATTGATAACACCGATTTCCTATAAAAAATGTTTCCTCCGAGGTTTGTTGTAACTATGTGTTCACAGTTTCAAACACGTTATAATGAGCATACCTTTTCGAAGAAACAATCAACTTAACATCAATGTGTACTTTTTGTAGTTGTTGTATTGGTATAACATGTATTAACAAACTAATTATGTTTAAGATACGGAAGTCTTAATTTGCCATGAAAAAAGCAAAGGCAAGCTGACAAAGTAAATGCAAATGGAAAGAAGGCACAATTTAGACAAAGTCAACAATGCAATTATAGAAATTAAAATGGCATTAACACTAGGATCAACAAGAAGCCTGTAAAGTTGATTTTAATCAGCTGATGTAAATTTTTTCTCCGATAGGACATCGGGAAAAGGAAATCAAAAAGTTTTCAAATATAAAATGGAAAAAAAGACCTTCATTCTGCTATGACAGTCACAGACAGCGCTTTAATTGTGATCAATGTATGAAGTCACAGTTTGATAAAATTGGAAATGGTCACAAGAGCAGCTGCCAACTCTAGAAGTAGGACGTGGCAGCAGCACTGAATATAACGGCTGAAACAGAGATATAATTTTAAGAAGGAAAATAACCTTTATTAGACGCAATCCGGAGATAAAACAGCTCTCATTCCATGTGATGCATAGTGGTTGTATAATACCAGCCATAAAACAGTTTTGCCACAGATCAAACAATATAGTAAATGTTGGTGCTTATATGTACAAATTTGGTCTCTGGTGGAAAGTGGACTTAGTAGCAATTATTTCACATCTTCTTATTTTTCTATTGAGGTTTTGATCTTGTCTGCTTAATCTTTGCATATTTGACTGAGTGATACATGTATCGTTTTTCTTATAACTTTCTGTGACTATACTGGTATTTTCAGTTTTATTCTTTAAACCACTCACCTCGTTATCAATGATATTTTTAACATGAGCAATTTGTCGGATAATTTACACCCATCCCCATATGTTTATATAAATGTAAAGTAAGATAAATAATTCAATACTTTAATAGCTTGCTTTGCGGTATGAGTTTTGTTCATTGTTGAAGGCCGTCAGTTGACCCCTTAAGGAGTTATTGCCCTTTATAATCAATTCTTAACCATTTTTCGTAAATTTTTGTAATCTTTTACAAAAATCTTCTCCTCTGAAACTACTAAGACAAATTTAACCAAACTTGTCCACAATCATCATTAGGGTATATAGTTTTAAAAATGTGTCCGATGACCCCGCCCGCGAACCAAGATGGCCGACATGGCTAAAAAATAGTACATAGGGTAAAACGCAGTTTTTGGCTCATATCTCTGAAACCAAAGCATTTAGAGCAAATCTGACATGGGGTAAAATTGTTTATCAGGTCAAGATCTATCTGCCCTGAAATTTTCAGACCAATCAGGCAAATCGTTGTTTGGGTGCTGCCCCTGAATTGGTAATTTTAATGAAATTTTGTCGTTTTTGGTTATTATCTTGAATATTATTATAGATAGAGATAAACTGTAAACAGCAATAATGTACAGCAAAGTAAGGTCTACAAATAAGTCAACATGACCAAAATTGTCAATTGACCCCTTAAGGAGTTATTGCCCTTTATAGTCAATTTTTTACAATTTTTTCATAAATTTTGTAAATTTTTGTAAATGTTTACAAAATATTTTCCACTGTAACTACTGGGCCAAGTTCAGTATAGATAGAGATAATTGTATGCAGCAAGAATGTTCAGTAAAGTAAGATCTACAAACACATCACCATCACCAAAACACAATTTTGTCATGAATCCATCTTTGTCCTTTGTTTGATATGCACATATACCAAGGTGAGCGACACAGGCTCTTTAGAGCCTCTAGTTATATATCATGATAGTCTATATAACTTACTTGAGTTAGCAGCACTTTCAGGCAGGTCATTGCTTTCTTGTCCGAGCACAAGCAGCTGTAAATGAGGTTATGATGAAATTACTAATTATATCTAATAGTTTGTAGAGAAATGCCCTATACTATACATACAAAACACTGTCAAGAATAAACAGTTCTAAATAGATGAAAACAAACTAATAAAGAGATGAACATAATATAGCAGAGGGTCATGTTTCTAGTACATGATACTAGAAATGCATCAAATACTTTGGTTAGCCTTTATTATAATGAGACATCACTTCACAGGAAGCTATAAATAACCCCCTCCCCCTAAAAAAAATGCAATTATGAACCCAAACGTGCTCACATGTTTGGCCTAAAAAAGTTACTACATCACTACGGATTAAAGGAATGTGACAAAAACTGCTCTCTTATCAAATAAAACAAATAATGAATAAATCTAATTAAAGTTCTAGTTAGGTCTGTGTAAATGTAACAATACACAAAACCAATGGTAATTTCAAAAAGAGAATACATGATATCCACTATGATGATTTTTGAATTTGTAGCGATTTCGAAATATAATTTAAATCAAGTTTGAATGATTATTACGATGGCTGATCAATAAATTCAAAATGTACTAATGATGTCTTACCATGCTGTTTAAAAAGACAGGAAACAACGAAGCTGTAAACTGTATGAACATAGTTCTTCCAACTCTTCCAATATTCAGATGCAATGAATTTTAACACTTCTTATCAGACTAGTAATTTTTAGAAGCTATTTATCTCGTTACAATGTATATACATGTAGATGTACTTAAGTGTCTCGAATTAAAACTAAACCACAAATGCTCATAACGGAAGTAAATAGGTCATATGATACTTACAATCACGAACAAAAAAATATAAGTGAGCTTCATAAATGATCATTTGATGATTCTTTAGCTTCGGTGAGACATAGCCTGTTTGTGCTGATGCGGGGTTAACTCATCACAAAAAGGCTATATCTCACCGAAGCTTGCTATTGAAAGTATTTTATCTTATTATGTTTAAAACATAGACCCACTTGATTTTTTTACCGTTTGTTATTGGTTTTAAAAGAGCAGCAAATTGAAAATAATACTTTTGACGCAATTTGATGCTAATATGGAACAGCATATAATTGATGAGTGGGTTAACGAACATTTCGACGGGTCAATAATGGCCCTAATATTAAGTGAAATAAATTTCAGTAATTCAGTAAACATTTCAAGACAGATTGCATAAATAATTTTTGTCAAGTACAAAACCAATAAGCTCTGACAGATAAGCACACTTATTATGTCATTATGACGTCATAATTAAGCATTTCTATTTCTCAGGACAATCAAATTGATGACGAGATTGTTTGTTACAGTACATAGTTTGTGCTTCTAACGGCATTAGCCACATGCAAGAACCACCTTGATATTTTATCCCAATGTGTATCTTACCCAGATATATCTTTTTTAATTACATGTTTTGGTCGATGGGTGAAGCCCATGTTTTTTCTGCAGAAATTGGACATTATGAATTTATAAACATGAGACATATAACTGAAACCTTGTATACTATTGAAGCTTTTAAAATTCTAAAAACAAAACAGCAGACAGAAAAGGGTTTAAGTTAACTTAACTATTATATTCGAGATTGTAATACAAGTTTGCACATATGATCTTGTGTTTGATATTCAGGACCTTCAAAAGATTCGTACCTTAGTCAAACATTTCCAAAATCTTAAAAGTCATTATTAGGACATATTCTGTAGCTAATAGAAAAAATCATCAAAAGGGATTCCTAAAGATTAAATATGGCAGTCATATGTGAATATTTTGAAATTTAAATTCTAGAATAGTAAAAGTTATATCCTTCTAAGAAATATATATCAATTCATTATATCAAATACATAGTACCACTTTAACTGACCCGAATGTACATTTCGACATTGATATATCTTCTGTGATGTTTGAGTCAAACATATTTGAACATTACAGTCAAGATCAAAAACATACGCCACAACCTGACAATGAACCAGAACCTTGTATGAGTAAGATACATTCCTTAATTTCCATTGATTTTAAAACTTAATTGATATAATACCACGATTGTACAGGTTATTAACATATGTACAAGTATGACAGACACGATATTCTTCTTAGATATAATATTTAGCCATTTGATATTATTTATAATTAGCACTTGACTTCACGATGGCAATTATAAAAAAAAAACCAAAAAAAAACATATTCTCTTTGTCATGTTCTAAACGTGATTAAACTTTGTTAAATTGAGCAATCAAATATAATTTTAAACGAATTAAATATTTGAACTTTAACCAGACAGTACGAAAACGAACAAATGTGAATATTAAGAAAGAAAATGGCTGGTCGATTGTTAATTATGGGTGCATTTCTGAAATGTAACAAAAATTAGGGGTATGCGTCAACAAGAATGCAGCACGACATTAAAACCGAGCAGATGGTTACAGTATAAAAATAAGGAGATGAGGTATGATTACATATGAGACAACTATCAACCAAAGTTCAAATGAAGTAGATGTAATCAATAATAGGCAACTGTACGGTTTTCAACAATGAGAAAAAGAAAAACCTATACAGTATGGTCGGCTATAAAAGGCATAAAAAATATCAAACAATTCAATTGAGAAAACTAACGGCATAATTTGTAACAAAACAATTTAATTACGAATAACAAATAAGACAGACATGAACCAACACCAACCACTGAACTACAGGCTCTTGACTTGGGACAGGCACATAAAGAATGTGGCAGGGTTAAACATGTTTATGAGCGTTCAACCCTTCTCAACCTGGGAAAGTAGTGTAACAACACAACATAAGAACACACTACAAATATCAGTGGCAAGGTATATATATCCATCCCTCATCCCAAACACCAAACAAAAAACCACTAAGTACAGATCTGAGAGTACTTGCACTGACAGTTAGTTCAAAGCCAATAACAACTTATAAGACAAATCATATATCTAAGACTAAAATATCGATCAGTACACATCCAACTTTCAATGGAATATAACTGTAAAGACGTCATTAACAGTTAGAGAAAAAAACATGACCTAGTGCAATGCCAAAATAAAGGTATCGACAGGTAGTAGTACCGTTAAAGTACATGTGTGTATAACAATTTACTTAGTATGGTTCTAATTTACTGATACCAAAATCAATATTTATACCAATAAAAACAAAATTCAAAGATTTAATTACCGTATTGAATAGGTAAACATTTAGAATAAGTTTATTTAAAGGATTGATAAGTTTACCCGGATCGTATATAAATTTCCTGGCTCGGTAAACAACATCGCGGTAAAATGTAGGATGTGCTATCTATTCCTTCCAAAATAAGTTTTTTTACATGTACAGCCAAACTTGCAAAACAAATCTTTTATATCTATGGAAGAATTTAGTAAAGGTTCTTAGTAATTTGTGGTAACCAAATCCCTGACTTAATAATTTAACAGTAATATATAGATTACGCTCATTGAAACCAAAAACGTCACTACAGACGCGGAGATAGCAAACGGATTGGGAGATATAAA
The DNA here is from genome assembly GCF_021869535.1 of Mytilus californianus. NCBI lineage: Eukaryota > Metazoa > Mollusca > Bivalvia > Mytilida > Mytilidae > Mytilus > Mytilus californianus. Next base: position 10,024,171 of record NW_026262582.1, read on the forward strand.
CACCGTACACGGTGACAGAGGAACATCACCGTCCAAAAGAGGACAATTAACATTAGGGAAAGAAAAATCAATCTTTTTGTCGTAAATTTGTGTGTAGAGTTTCTGGTGTAAAACTAAAATGTCTAAATCTAGGAAAAGACACTTATTGCTATTAATATTTTATTGATTTAAGGTAAGTCCCTGTTAGTAAATTTCTGCAGTATATTTTATATAACGAAAAAATGTCATCAAGATAACAGAAAGTGTTGTTGAATATATGAATTAAATGGAATTTAGACGGGAGCTTTAGTTACGTTTTTATTGCGGTTTTGAATTTAAGACAGAATAGCATATCATATATACATGTACCTATACAGCTATTTCGCAAACCACGCCTCTTTTGGGGAGATATATAATATTTATAGACATTTTGTTTTGTTTGCATACTGATTCCCAGATATGATCTCTATGTTTTATCTCATAGATACATAACTTGGGAATGTTACCAGTATAAATACACATGGATAGCGGCTAAATTGAATTCTGAGGAAGACACAAAGTGAAGGGAGTGGTAGTACAAAATTTAAGCACATGTTTAAACTCTTGGAAGTTCAGGGAATATAAATTTGGAAAAAATGCCGCACAGCCGTATGTTTTGACCTTTGAAAAAAAAGTAGTGCATATGAACTTTCAATTCTAGGAAATGATTTTTTACGAAACTTCATAGTAAAAGTGGCACAGTTTTAGTAGTAAAAGGAGTTTCTATATTAATGCCGTTGTCAGTTTGTTTTCGATCTATGAGTTTGACTGTCCCTCTGGTATCTTTCGTCCCTCTTTAACAGAAGCGCAACCTATATTGGGTGAAAGAAGAGAAATTCACTAAATCTTGTTTATCTTCAGATATTTTAATATGGCAGTTGTTATCAAATAGTTCGTTTCTACGTATGTTGGCGTTTGTTTTTGTTGCACTCCAGTGTTTCTGTTGTTCCTTTGTTTTCCTCTTATAGTTGATGTGTTTCCCTCGGTTTTAATTTGTAACCGGGAATTTTGTTTTCTTTCAATCGATTTTATACTTTTGTACAGCGGTATACTACTGTTGCTTTTATTTAATGAAGTTGGGCCGTACCTATGATGACTCAGCATCAATTCACAGTTTACAGTATGCGTAATTTACTTAAAGCCCTGTATGCAAAGTAAATTCTTAATATATGCATATTTGTAACATAAATTATTAAGAAGTTCTTATATTTAATCTTCGCAGTCACTGAAACTTATAAATTCTTGATGAATATTATTGTTGGGGTATCTTTGTCCTGTAGAAAACCCATAAGTAAACCGTAGCACCTGAATGTGCTTTCTTGTGACCGCGGCATAAAAATAAACAAACTAGAGATACAAAAATACCTCAATAAAACTAATAATATTGTGTTCTATCCTAAAAAATGTACTAAATATTCCATATTCACAGAAACAGCAGAATTGTTTAGCAAATGTGAGGCCACAGTGTCAAAAAACAGAGAAACATCCCTAACCCCTGGGTCAAAAAACAGACAATTCAACTTGTAAAGGCTATGATTTTATTATTATAAAGGTCTTTTGTATAGAAGACAACAACCGTGCTATCAAGTTATGCAAAACTCAGATTTTAGCAGTCAGTTCTATAAAACTTTTAGTTAATTCATATATCAGACTGGTAACTTCATACATACAACGTTTGCAAATATGGCTTTGTTAAAACACTTCTAGTTCATATATTAGCCAGATTATGTTAGATACATGGTAAGAGATGATATTATTGTGATAAGATTTCTAAATTGACCATTTGAGGCAGAAATTGTGAACATTTATAGATAAATAGGCATACAGTAAGATGTGGACTGGAGACAGAGGCAGGATTGGATACTTTATATAATCTTGAATGTTGAAATGATTAACTACTAAACTTTACATTTATAGTATTCCGAGATGCTTTCAATTTGTTTTCAGAATAGTTTCATACAGGTTCTAGGCATTTCATGTCAGATGACATGCACACAGGGTAAGCTGATAATGTTTACAGTCTTGTTCTTAAATTTAAAAAAATTGAAACAGGGGTGGGGTATGAAGTGTACTGTAAAGGAACAGTTAGAACATGTAGAATATATGCAGTGATTTCTTTTAGACTATGATTCTGATAAATAAGTATTGATGTGAGAAAAAGTGTTTTCCCAGAGTTCTCTATTTGAATAAATGCTAGTATAGGTTGCACTTTGTAAATACAGCTGTTTCACAAACCACGCATCTTTTGGGGAGATATATAATATTCATAGATATTTTGTTTTGTTTACATACTGGTTCCCAGATATGATCTCTATGTTTCATCTCATAGAGACATAACTTAGGAATGATACCAGTATAAATACACATGGATAGCTGCTAAATTGAATTCTGAGGAAGACAGAAAGTGAAGGGAGTGGTAGTACAGAACTTAAGTATAAGTTTAAACTCTTGGAAGTTCAGGGAATATAAATGTTGGAAATGTGCCGCACAGCCGTATGTTTTGGCCTTTACAAAAAATAGTAGTGCATATTTTCAAAAGTCAAAAGATAATCAACAGTATACAAAACACACATAAAAAACTAAAGACTAAGCAACATGGATCCCACCAAAAACCGGGCGTGACTGCATGTGCTTCGGAATGGAAAACAAATCCTGCCCCACTTGTGGCCATTGTTACAACCTGTCATGGTTCATACACAGTAATATGATTCATTTCGTTTTAAAGTTTACACACCTTTAAACTTTTATAATGGCTACATATATTATATTTCAAATTATCATATATTGTTTTAATACCACAAGCGGGGCGTAGCTATGTATTTCCACAGACAATAACTCTTCAATTATTGAAAAAAAGATGTTTATTGTACATACATTGAAATCAGTAATGAATGTTTGCAATACAAGTACCTCAGTTAAACTAAGATAAGAATAAAAAGATTCCAAGACCGCTAAATCACCATACTATAGCCAAAATGAGTCGCACATGACAGCAAAAGATGAATGTTTTATTGACATAACTTAAAAGTTAATAAGTTTTTTCAAGTAAGCATCAATAAGAGTACTTCTCTTAAAAAAAAAAAGGTTTATCTTGATATAATTATTTATACATTATAGATACAAGAATTGAAATTTTGTACGCCAGACGCGGGTTTCGTCTACAAAAGACTCAACAGTGACGCTCTAATCAAAAAGTTAACAAGGTCAAACAAAGTACGGAATTGAAGAGGATTGAGGACCCATAATTTGTAAAAGTTTTACTAAATACAGCTAAGGATTATTCCTAGGACAGAAAAAACCTTAGTATTTCGAAAAATTCCAAGTTTTTGTAAACAGTTTATCTATAATTATGACCATAGAAACGAGACTACTGAATTTATAAAGTTGTCGATATTTAAAATGCACATAATGCAACATTTGATAGGATAAATTCAAGATTACATTTGAGAAGATAAGTCTTGTAGTATATATTCCTGTTCGTAACAGAATTCGGTATGCTTGAATTGAGAAAAGAATGATTATTCATTGTCACGTGATTAATTTTATTGCATTAATGAAAACATCATATAATGAAAATAGTGTTTCTGTATTGCAAGTGAGTTTGTAGAATTGTAACATTGTCAGAAGGAGTGAATACAGTATTCTGTTATAGTATCAGTAAAAGTTGCTGATGATGGGAAAACATGAGCGTATTCTTGTATTTGACAATAAGTACATAGTATACATCGGCATTAGGAAAAGATGTTGACGTGTCACCAGATACCAATGCTTTTTGTTTGAATTGGTCATAGCATTCCTGTATTCCGATCTAAAAGAAAGTACAATAATGAATGTTGTATCAAATTGCAAATACATTCAGTTAAATGTACACTGTGCGCGTATACATGAGTAGGAAAGAACCGGATGTACTTTAGATAGAACTATCTTCCACTATGCAGGCAAGTCCGATATAATGTGATTTTACCTATTAAATGTTCTTTGTTTTTCTATTCGAACTTCAAAAATGCACAAATTATCATTTAGTAACAGAACTGTTTTTAGTTAAAAGTATAACTGTGTTGTTTAATTCGTTACCTGGTGTATCATAACTGTTGGAGGCCGTACGATGGCCTATAATTGCTGACTACCACTGCATTGTAACTCTGATAACTGGATAATTGGCTCATCGGTAATCGTACCATATCTCCTCATTTACAATTCGCAGTAAATACGAGTAAATTGTATGTGTATGTGTAGTACAATCAATCATGCTGTAACAGTCATCCGTTATGATATCGATAACAGTTGCAGTTGCAAAGTCTAAATGAAACACATAATCTTCGAACAATTATGCATCACGTCACGTAATCGATATCAGTCACGTTTAAAAAAGACACTTCTTAGTATTAAAACCCTTATATCTATTACATCATGTCTCATGAAAATATCTTAATTATATGTACTTGAGGTTCATGTGTATAATAACAAGTATATGATATGGATATTTGGAGATATATTGGTGTCTCGGTTTGATATAGGTGTGATATTGAAAACAGCCATATGGTAATCTCTATTTATTCCATATTCTTAACTTTATATGCGATCAAGAGCTTGATATTGTTTATGAGTCTTTGTTATCACACATGTGTCTATTTTGTTTATCCGTGATATTGATTGTCTTTCTCTGAAGGTATATTATAAACCCCGTTTCGTAGTATGCGATAAACACACGTTTTCGCACTGGAGAACATGCGGACAAAGAGTACGTCGGTTGATATGGTCATGAACATATATACTCTGTCTTATGTGTCCTGTTTGAATTACAATTTTTTGTTCTATTCGACCGATTACAAAACATACATGTTGATTAATTGTTTGATTCGTTGTCATTTGAGATATGTATATACGTGGTATGGCAGTGTAATGTAACTGCAAGCTAATGCAAATAAATGAAAACGTATAACATGTATAAGTAGGGATAGATATTATTTGTCAGCTTATTTGAATAGGAAATAACAGTTTTGACTAAACTTCAAAGTTGGTCAAAACGTAAGTATTATGACTATAAACATACTCTTGTCTGCAATCAATTATCATGGGAACAATTTTAACGATTTGCTGTCATAGTCCGAAGCTTCTACGAGCATATTCAAATGAAATTTGTGGTCTGGTGCGATTTAATAAAAGGTTTCTGACATTATGCCATTTTTGATGTTAGTATCTCTAAGCCATTGTCATTTATTTGGATCTTGATTTGCACAGAAAATCATCTGTTTTTAAATGAACCTTTCATGTGTTTTTAAATGAACCTTTCATGTGTATACCTAAACATTATTTCATTTAATTACTGGTGATCATAAAATCATTGGGAACGGAGATAAACGTGCACTTGCCGAAAACAAATTGCTAACTTTTCTTAGTACTATCGTTCAAATCCGGTTTGATAATAGGTTTTGATTGCTCAGTGTTTACCTTCTGTGTGAGGTTTACGCTTAACTATTGTTTGTCTTCTCGTTTTGTTTAGATTTGACGATGATATTGTCTGTCTTTCGACTGTTAAATATTTTTGGAGGCTTAACAGTTGGTATGCCCCTTCGTTTATATCACTCGATGTGTATTTGTACATTTTTTACTTACCCATCATTTGACTCTATGGATTCATTGTGAATATCCATTCAGAAATTGAAATCAAATGCAGCAACACAGTTTACGTTTATCTACGGATATTTCTATTACATGTACTTCAAAATGATTTGTTTCTACGAAAAATGAGTTTGACAAAGTTTGTATCATTTGACTTACGTAAAACATTAACTTCAATCTTTCTTTCTGTTAGTAATTGTTCAGTTTCATAAGATCTAGCTCTGTAGTACAGAGAACAGTACAAGAATCCATCATCGTTTTGAGTTACTCCTGTAAACAAAATAAATGCTTTTGAACAAAAATCATAAGATAAGAAAACAACCCTACACTACAAATCAAAGAAATATTAGCTAAATTAATTTTAAGAAACACCAACATATTTGTACAGAAAAGATAAATAAAGAATGTTGCAGTAAACAAAGATACATCAAAGGATCAATCAAACACCATCAGTCAAAATAAACGGACAATGCCTTGGCCATAACAACATCCAAATTTTGTACTGTCAGGAAAAAAAGATTACTTTTATTGTTGTTTAACGCCACTTTCGGCATTATTGTGCTATATTCAGGCGATCATTTTGTATCGGCGGAGGAAGTTGGAGTGGTAGGATAGAACCTCCTACAAAAACTGACAATCCTATAGTTAGTCAATTAAACTTTGAGTCGAGCGCACCTGAGGAAGAAGTGACCGGGAGAGTAACATGTTGAGCATATCTTTAAGCATCTGTGACACAGATGTTTCACAAAAGGCAAATGTGATTTCAGTCAAGAAATAGCTTTTCATACTACAAACTATGAATCATTTCTTTATTTAATATCCCAAAAATTCTCTTCACGATTCACATTCGTTAAATTTTCATTTAAGCACAATATGACTATAACGATTCATACCTCGAAGAAAGTGCAATTTGATCGTCACACTAGTGGCAGTGGAGTCTAGTTCAAGGGCATATTCCGATTCTAGACTTTCTTTAACATTCGTCAATATTGAAATTTCAATGTGGGAACCATCACGACCAACCTTCTCCCATTTCATTGAATGTCCTATCAGAACTTGTGGAACGATTTCCACAGTGCAGCTGTATTCAGGTTTATCACCGACATGAACATAATCCTGTTCTTTATCAATAGCCAATCCATATATGTTTGATGACGCTTTAATAATCAATAAAAGAATTAATTAGTTAAATGCAATTGAGTGCATTTATAACTGCGAGTTTAAAAGACTGAACAAAAATGCGAGATTAAACTATTGCGATTGCATATATGTATTAGATCTCAGAATGTTAGGTATTATTAATTCGATACTAATGATGATTTTGCAGTGATATTGAATGATTATGAATGGAAACCTTTTGCAAATGCCATATTAACAAGTGTTTACAAATAAGTATAATTACCATGATAAACATACTTAACGCCACTGTCAGCACTTTGTTTTTCTCTTAAATAATGTTATTTGACATGTTAACTGAGCTAGCAATAACACACACATTTTCATTGGGACAATCTTTTTTTATGTGTTTCTTCCTATCTTATGGTGTTCATATATACCAACTCGGTCTCTGTGACCGTGTCTGTGGTACCGGTATCATCTTCATGACTGATGAATTCATAAATAATCAACTAATCAAGCAAACCGAGGTATGTGTATAACGACTTATGCCTTAACGAACTACTGTTCCGTAAGGTAAACCAGGAGCAATTACAGAAAACATCGTTTCGCGGAATTGTCGTATTATAAAATTGAGAATGGAAATGGGGAATGTGTCAAAGAGACAACAACCCGACCACAGAGCAGACAACAGCCGAAGGCCACCAATGGGTCTTCAATGCAGCGAGAAACTCCCGCACCCGGAAGCGTCCTTCAGCTGGCCCCTAAACAAATATGTATACTAGTTCAGTGATAATGGACGTCATACTAAACTCCAAATTATACACAAGAAACTTGTTAAACATGTTTTTTGATATCTCAACCCTCCTCCTATACCTCTAGCTAATGTAGAAAAAACAAACGTACAACAGTACGCACAGTAAAACTCAGTTTAAGAGAAGTCCGAGTCCGATGTCAGAATAGGAAACAAAAGAAAATAAACAAAATGACAATAATACATAAATAACAACAGACTACTAGCAGTTACTGACATGCCGGCTCCAGACCTCAATTAAACTGATTGAAAGATTATGTCTTCATCATATGAATATCAGGCACAATCCCTCCTCTTAGGGGTTTAGTATTATACCGTCATAAAATATATGAGAAGAACATAACTCGTGTCATGCCAACAACTGGTTTAAGAATAAATATGTTTAATTCCGATGCAAAGATCCTATAAGTGAATCAATATTAAAGCCAAAATATGCATTCTTTAATTACCTGACAACAGTATCGTAATTATATCCCTTCTGAATAATTCTGTTTAAAGGTTTTGTTAGCTTTTGAGGTGAATACTGACATGTTTGTGCTTTGTAAAGAATATTACCATAAAAGATTGGATGTGAAATACCCGAACGTATAAGATGTCTGCATGTTGAGTTATATTTACGAATGATGTCCTTATACCGATGATAAAATTTAGAAAATGTTTTGACTAGTTTATGATATCGAAAACCCTGGTGTAATAATTTTTCAGTAATATATAAATTTCTCTCGCTGAAATCTAATACGTTGTTACATACACGAGCGAATCGTACAAGTTGAGATATATAAACACCGTAAGATGGTGACAAGAGAACGTCACCATCTAAAAATGAATAATTAATTATATTATGAAAAATCATCTCTTTTATCAAATATTTTTGTATTAAGCTTCCCGTTAATGATATAGATATCTAGATCGAGGAAAGGACAGTGGTCATTGTTAGTATTAGCTTTATTTAAAGTAAGTTCAACAGGATAAATTTCTATAGTATACATACTGAAGTTGTCATTATTGAGAGCCATCTATCATCCAAATATCTAAAAGTATTGTTAAATTTTTGTATCAGATGTTGTTTCGATAGTCTTTGCTGATTTTAGTCATAAATTGTAACTCATAACAACACAAAAACAGGTCCGCAATAAGTGGTGAACAGTTAGTCCCCATTGGAATTCCGATGACTTGACGATATACGGAATCTCCAAAGCGAACAAAAATGTTGTCAAGTTAATATTCAAGGGCAGATATAGTATCAACGCATGTCCAATTGACATAGCTCTTTTGTTTGTTGCTACTAAAAAATGACCTAAAAGAGTTTGAACATATGTATTCGTATTCCGACTTTTTAAATGCCCATTTAATTAGGTGTGTTAATTTTTTCTAAATAAGAATATGAGGTAAAGTGGTATATAGGGTAGAAAAATCAAAACTTTGAACAGATTCAAAATCACCAATATATGCATGCAGTTTATAAAGTACTTCCAACCAGTTTTTGACACTCCAAAAGTAGTTAATTCCACTATTTTCAAAGGCCTTATTTGAACAATTTATTACAATGTATCAGGTTTTTGATTGTACCAAGTGTACTAGTAAGTAGAATAGACAATAGAGTAGTGGAACAATGACTTGAAGACGAAATAAATCTATATTTGTTAGGTGATTTGTGTAGCTTCGGAAGCCAGTACATAGTTGGGACTTTCATTGTATTTGGTTCTGCTTGTAAAGAAGTAGCTAATAGTTTATGTTTGTTACAGATATCGTTTTCTGAAAATGAAGTCAGTTGGAATGTTGGTGAATTCGTGATTTCCTTTTGCAGAACCTCAATGTAAAATTTATGTCAAACTATAATGATATTATTAGCAGCTTTATTAGCCGGGACAAAAACAAATTCCTTGGCTAGTTCTTTTAGTTAATGTTTGATACGAGAGATTGGATTTTTATGGTTGTTGTTAAGAGTAAAATGTTCTTTAAAATGTTGAGAATGTTAACCTAAATAATAACTGAAATGGACTGATTTGTAAGCAAGATATAAGTAATACAGAAGTTTAGCCATGCTACAGTTCGTTGAAATACGTGCCAGTTTGAAAAGTATGTGATTACATCGCGTATATGATTAGTTGTGGTAGAGTTGATTGTAATAATCCTTCTTATCTCAATGTCTTGATTGTCAACAGATGATACTTTTGGTTTCGGCCACTCACATGAGTCTTTCAACAAGTAGTCGGGTCCATGAAGCCACAGTTTTATCTGTGTATTGTCCTGTGTATGAATGCCTCTAGATGCTATGTCAGCAGGATGTGATCTTGCATCTACGTACCGCCACTGACCTTGTGATGTCAATTCGTAAATGCTACTTAATCTATTTGCAACAAATGTTTTAAAGCAACCAGATTCATTTTTGATGTATCAACGTACAATCATTGAGTCGGTTCAAAATACTACGTTGTCAATCTCTAGTTCGTCTCTAAATATTTCGTAAAGTTTGCAAGCAACTACGGCACCTGATCACTCTAGTTTGGGTATTGTTGTTTTTAAGGCGCTTAGCGTGATTTTCCCTGTATAAGTGAACAGTTCACTTCTTCATTTGTGTCTACGAGACGTAGGTAAGCGAATATCTGAATGACATGCAACAGTATGTTTTCGTTAGGTTTTCTACTCATTAATAACATGGTAATAACAAAATTATATCAACGGCACTAATTCTTCTGATCCTCATTTAAAAAAACATGTCTCTTAAATGATTCTCGAGGCCAAAATATTTGAATAATCGAATTCATAACCTGACAAAAACATTTCTAATAAGTCAACAACTCGACATTAAAATAATCAACAGGTATCTGTTTTTATATTTTCAAAGTTTTAAAATATGCAATGGTTTATCTAAATGAAAAGTTCTTAATCTTCCGCACCATATGCCCTTGTACGGAACATGCAAATATCTCAAATGAGAAAATGACCTTTAATCCTGATAAAAAAGTGTAAGTGAAAAAAGTAGAATATTCCGATAAATTATGATTTTTTAAAATTCAAATACAGAATAATTGTAAGTAGGGTTAATACTAAAAGATGTAAAAACACTAATGACATATTCATACAGTCACTGGTAACATCTTTTAAAACTTCACAAATTGAATCAGGAGACATGTTGCTTACACCGCAATGCGACAGCAACCCAATATACAGTAAGAAACATCTACAGGTTCATATTTGATAAAAGTATACATTTACATTGATACAAATATCAACATGATCAAGGTTTGATCTATGACTTCTAACGAATTGTTCATCTAGTTTTTCGATGATTCCATTGTAGTACAACATTTGAGTATAGCATTTTTTAATTCCAATATCATTTCACTATAACACTTACAGTAAAGTCAAGAGATAAAAGTATGTGTGAATTTTTAAGCGAACCTAAAATATATATTTGGTTTTAACGTTGGACTAAGAAACCTAGAAATATCAATGTTTCAAAAAAGAAAAATCAGATATCAACAAATTCAGATGTATACAAAAATGGCTTACCCAACTATTCACGAAAACCAGAAACAATGAAAATATATGTATGATGTTCATATTAGCTGTTACTGTTCAACTATCAGACATATTTGATGCCAATATTAGCTGTCAACTGTTCAAAATTCACATACAGTGATTGCTCTCCTGTTTGTTTTAATTTACAACAATTTCAGATAATTTTATATTCGTGGCCATATACATAAACATACTTAAATGTCTGTACTTAAGACTAAGTAACAAAGGTTTATAAAAGGTCATTTGAGAAACTCAACATCGCTGGCTGTTGCTTACTAAACGTGGTTGACCGTTATAGATATTCTGTTTCACAGATGCCGACAGATATGTGCTCTAATTGTTGTAACTAAATTTCCGTCCTCTTTTCCAATGTGACCTACCAAATTAAACGTATCACGGGTTTTGTACTTACATGAGCAACACGACGGGTTTTTTATGTACTGTTGTCTGTCTTTAGTTCCTTTTCACGTTTTTTTTACCATGGTTTTCGACCTATGAGTTTGAATATCACTTTGACATCTTTCACATCTCTTAAAAACAAGTCATCAACAGAAACGATACAAGGCAACGCATTTGCACTATATAGTGTAATCGAATACACAGTATCAAACTACCAAAACGTCAATTTTGTAAAATTTTTATAGGGTGTTATTATCATAAGCAAATGATGTAACGTTAAAATTCGGAGAGTTATATTATTTGCAGTACTTAATTTCAAAATTTTTGAGTCTTTTACCAAATATTTTACAAAAATAACCGTATTTGAACTACTTTTAAAACATTACCATGGTATAAATAAAATGTTGAGTAAAACGTAAAATAACAAAAATACCGAACTCCAAGGGAAATTCCAAACGGAAATCCCCACCAAGAAATTTAATACTATAAATTTTCATCTTTGAAATTTGATTCCAATTTTTGAAATCATTTTTTACAAAACAAATTTGACCCCTTGCTTCAATATCATGGTATTTGACTCCTTTCCTCTTGGTCAGATTTTTCAAATAACATGCACTCGAGTTTAAAATTAATGTTTGTCGTTTGATATTTTAATAGTCTCATTTTGCAATTTGTATATCTACTAATGAGGATTTATTGATGATTGATGAAAAACACAACCTCCAAAGGTACGAAATATGTTGTCTACAAAACGTACAGCATCTTTGTGATTTACGGTTCGATACATGTTTTATTTGAATCAGATTCGGTTTTTAAAAAAGGATGATGTGTTCAGTCTTAAAAACAAAATACGTGAAGCTACTTTTAGTAATTTATTTTTATGAAAAGATTGAACTAGTTGTGACAAAATTTCTTTAATTTTGGAATGAGTAAGTCAAATGTTTGTTTTAACACATTGTTATACTTGTTATATGTATCAATGTAAAAATTCCTTTACTTTTCCATTTTCAATTTGTTGATACCTTTAAATTTATAATGCATATATCGGGTCTGTGTGTAGGTGAATTTTAATATTTATATGATAGCTAAACATGTCGAGACTGATGAAGGTAATTATCCAAATCATATATCGTTTCCGGTACTTTAGCGCAATTAATGTAAAATTGTACAGCAGATTTTCATTTCAAATAAATGACATTTTTCAATCTTTAGTTTGATAATACATATAAAATTTATATACAAAAAAAACAAGATTATGCAAGGTTGATGGTGCATTATTGCATTTTTTTTTGTCAGTTTAATTTCAAGAATCGGACGTTCAACATGAATGCGGTATGTTTTCAACTCTCAAAACTTGTAGTGCGACAAGCCTCAAAACTGGTCAAATAAATCAGTACAAATATTCGATGTAACAATGAATGCAAATGCAATTCCTTGATTGACAACTTGATAACTTATGAACTTGCTTTCAGTAAATGCGAGTATACATGGTTACAAAATAATTATTAAGTTTAGCTGCTTGTGTAACATAAACCTAGTGTTTTTTGTTATTTTATTAACTTTAATTATAGAGTTATGTTCCTTTTCTGTGCTGATCGAAAAGGAAAACGAAGAGGGTTGAATATAAAATTATTAAATTCAGCCCCACAATATTTTCAAGTGCCAAAATCAGAAATCTGGTCAGTGGTTGTCTCAAGTCATAATAATAAAATTGAGAATGGAAATGGGGTATATGTCAAAGAGGCAACAACCCGACCAAAGAGCAGATAACAGCCGAAGGCTAACTTGTGTTCCTCATTATTTGGGGAAATGAGAATTTAATGAATATATTTGATATTGATAATCTCTGTTTACTTTTTTTACTACTCCTTTAGATATAGGTCGGTCAACAGATTGGTATTCTCCGTTTGTTGTATGTCTACTTAACATATACTATATGTTTCCGTATATTCTTCGTAAATTCATTTGGAAAGTTTATTATGTACGTAATTTGTTGAAGAGAGTATATTTAGCTGGTTGCGTTTTCATGTTTTAATTTTATTTCACATAAACATAACATAACATAACTTCTAACCATGCTGGTTAGAACTCCGGATGCGGGAGTTTCTCGCTGCATTGAAGACCCATTGGTTGCCTTCGGCTGTTGTCTGCTCTATGGTCGGGTTGTTGTCTCTTTGACACATTCCCCATTCCCATTCTCAATTTTATGATTGATGTTCAACGTAGTTGTTAAGAATGAAACAATACTTAATACAAGTCATGCGTCCATAGCGCTTTTCTGAATTTATATTCATTAGAACACTGAAAGCCGAATATTTGAAAACCAAGTATTTATAAGACTCGAACACAGTTGAAGACCTACATGTATATGACCAAAAAGGACAAACAAAAATAGCCAAATCCATCTAAGGTCAACTTTGCCTGAGGGACTTGGAATCTTATAATTCATTAATGTATAAACAGAACATCTAAGAAAGGTTTGTTATTAATCATGTCAGAACCGAAGTACTAACTACTGAGCTGATGATACACCCGGAAATGATAGTCCACCAGCAGCGATATCGACCTAGTCCCGTAAAAAATGAAAACAACACAATTTCGTGGTATATAGGCTGAGAAGGAGCTTTGTACATAAGTCATACTACACATCACATATCGTCCATGCTTCAAATTCATACACAACACTATTTAGCTAATCCTTAACTCTGGAAACGCACAAAGTGTTTGCTCGTATATAACATTTAGCACTAAAAGCATAAAATATGAAGAATTACCAAAAGGACACGACCACACATTATACGTAACCAAACAACCAACCACCATTGAATCCTCCGACATAAAAGATGTGCACAAATAACATATAATGAAAATCAGCTTATTCGATACAAACACTCATTCAATTTTATTACTTAGAGATTTTAACAACCAACCATAAGATAAGATAACCTCATGATACAAAATATCATCAATTTATCTTTAAACACTAACGTAAACAGACTTATTCATCAGTCTTTGTATCATAACATGTCTCAGCTATAAGGTAAGTTTTAACATCGATATTACTGGTTTTATTCGAATTTGAGACTAAATGATATTCACCCTTTAGTAATTTGGTAATTGTTTTTCACATTTGAACATGTTGATTATTGAGTTTTTATAACGGTGTTGCCCTTATAGATGGCGAAGTTAATCGTTCCGCATTGTATGGCGTGTTCATTTTACAACATCTACGCTTTACTATGATAAGATTTGATGAAAGTAATTTATACAAGTATAACATTAAAACAATTTTACTGCACTACATCAGCAGCACATTTTGATAATTAATGTCTCATCAGTGATGCTAGAGGTCAAAATGGTTGAAAATCCAAAACCTAGAATCCTGCTGAGTAGATATAACCGTAAGAGGACCACAAGTATAGCCAAAGAACCCAGTGGGAGTAATAGTAAAAAAAAACGGTACCAAGTTGACTGGATTATATACGTGGCTTGATAATTAATGTCGTTTCAGTGATATTCGAGGCCAAAATGTTTAAAAAGCAAACCCTAAGCAAACTTTGAAGAGCAGATATTTGGTGGATTGAGCAAAAGCAAAGCTAAATAAAGGCAGCAGTAGTATATCGCTGTTTAAAAGTCATAAATCCATTAAGCGAAAACAAACCCGGATCACAAACCAAAACCGAAGGAAACACATCAACTATGAGAAGAAACCAACGGAACAACAGAAACACTGAACTGCAACAAAAACAAACGCCAACATACATGGAAAAGGACTATTTGATAACAACTGCAATATTCCTGACTTGGTACGGGACATTTTAAAAATGGTGGGTTGAACCTGATTTTATGGCTAGCCAAACCTCCCGTTTATATGGCAATGTTAAAGATATCGCTAAAATAACAACATTACGTGACAGGAATACAGTACAAATAAACGCAAGAACACTCAGGATAGAGAAACACATAGATAACAATAATATAATAGTACATTACAACATGTAAACCATAGAATAACAACGGACACCTCCCATGAATCAACGACAGCACACCAGGACACCATAAACGAATTATAAACCCGAGCAAAGAATCAGGACTATGTGAGGAAAATTGCATTTACGCAATGCTCTTCAACTTCGTACTTTATTTGGCCTTTTTAACTTTTTTTTATTCGAACGTCACTGATGAGTCTTTTGTAGACGAAACGCGCGTCTGGCGTTAATACAAAATTGCAATCCTGGTATCTATGATGAGGTTATATACGCAAAAGTGGCTGTTACCGGGTTACAGATATTATAGACTTTAAAAAGTTATACAGTTGTTGTCGAAATTTTGTCTGTAAATATAATTTCATCTACTGAAATGTCTTAAATTGAACGAAAACATATGAAACATTTGTATAATAGAGTTGAACCATCAGTAATTCATGTTTAATGTTAATGGCTACATTCAGGAATTTATAATACGCAAGTTTACGAAATATCGAAATGCGCGCCAAAGGATTGAATGTGCCCCTCATAACTAATAACAAATTATACAGATACATGTAGGTCACTTTCCGGACAAAAGACAAATGACCTCATATAGAGGTGACCTCTAGTTTGGGGTACAAAATGCATAGGTATTACTAAAGTAAGGGAAAAAAGATGACCTAACAAGGTAGGTTTTCGCATAAAAGAGTGTACACTACAAAAGTCCAAAAGTCTGAAAAGACCAATTTTTGTCTTGATTTGCATGAACAATTACTCGACATTCGCCAAATGTATGACTTGTGTCTTAATTTTTCTTGACAAATTCTCATTTATATTAAATTTGTATGAAATTTACTCGACAAATTCTCGACATTCTGAATATGGTCTTAAAATTTATTGACAAATTCTTGACATTTGAATACTGTCTTGAAATTTCTCGACAGATTCTCGACATTCTTATTTTTTCTCAGTATGGCTTGACATATTCTGAACATTTTGAATTGTGTCTTAAATTTACTTGACAATTCTGAGTTTTACAAATCATGACCTATATACATGATATAACTTTATCTTTATTTCTCTTTATATAATATACTGTTGTTTCAGTTACAATTGTTACAACAATAACAATTGTTGGGCATGTAAAATAATTGAAAATTTGGGTATATAAATATTTTTATAAATACAAATATGTCTATGAAATTTAAAGTATTAACAATACAAATGTGGGTATGTTGATAAAAACCAATTCAAATGTGGGTTTGAAAATAATTACAAATTTTGATTCCTTAATCTTATAAATAATTGCTAAATGATTAAAACCAATCATACTGTAGACATATTTCATTCTACATGCATAATATTCAATGTCAATAGGGTAAATAAACAATTATTGTACCAAAATGTGGTTTTTATAAATAGCAAAGTATTATTGTATCCTAATTCTTCCAAAAGACTATACAAATCCTTGATTTAACAGAAGAAAATTTGTGTAATGTCATCTGTTGCAATATATATTAAGTATTACATATGGACTGGATGTTCCCCATACAATTAAGGTACCCGTAATTCCAAATATGTTAAACACACCCCAGGGTACACGCGACTGTCATATGGAAAAATTACTGCTTTATCTGTAATCAGCCATGCAACTTATCAGTTGACTGACCATGCCACTACAATTTTTAAAAGTTTGTTGATAGATAAAAATGAAAATCATCATTTTAATTAAAAACATTTGAATTAAAATGGATTTTTTTCATCAAAAATTATGAAGTGAAATAATTTTACATAAAAACAAATTGGATAATTTCCCAAAGATTAAAAGAAAACTATTATCTACTCCAGGAATAATAGAAAACTATTTTTATAAAGGGTCCCATCAATTAATGATTTCTCTAAAAATCATTGGTCTTATGAAATGGATCTCAAACAAACACACATAATGAAGATCCAAACATTTTTTTTGTTCTATGATTTCTTGAGAAAAAAATCAGGAGGGAAGTATAACAAATATTTAGTTTTGATAAAAAATTATGAAATTCAACACTCAATTTTGAATAAAAAATGTTTTTGGTTGTTCTAAAAAAAATGAATAAGTTTTTGAATCAAGATGGGAACAAATTCTTTGTCAAAAACGAAAGTCCCCCCTGTTTTAGCCACACACACGCACAAGATGAATGGTGGGGTTCAAAAGAGACACATGGTCACATTTTAAAACTGCCTCAAGTCACCCATTTTAGTTAAGCAAATTTGACTGGCAGTTTTTTGACCGGCAAAAATCTCAAGTGCTGTTTGTCAGTAACTTCGACATATATTCCAAGTGAAAACAATTTAATTAAATATTTAATAAAAAATAGATCAAAATTAAACTACATGGGGGGTCATTCGGGGTTTTCCACATAGGTGCACCTAAAGGGTATCTTCCTTTACAAATCCTTGTTTCTTCTAAGTTTAGTGTAGCTATAATAAAAATGAGTATAAAACAGCAAAAGAAAGTGTTTAAACAGTGCAGAATGGGTCTATATACCATACATGTCATCTGTCGATACCTATAGTTTGGCATTGCACAAGGTCACTCTGACTGTTAATGACATCTTTACACTAAATCCATTGGATGTTGGATGTGTACTGATTGATATTTTAGACTTAGTTACATGATTTGTTATATTAGTTGTTATTGTCTTTGAACTAGCTGTTAGTAATTGCGAGTACTCTCAGATCTGTACTTAGTGTATTTTTTGTTGTTAGGAATTAGGGATGGATGTATACCCTGCCACGTCCTGTCTGTATTTTTGTCTGATGCTTTTCTTTGTATCGATCTGATAAGTTAAGCCTTTTTCAACTGATTTTTATAGTTTGTTCTTATGTTGTGCTGTTACACCACTGTCCCAGGCTAGGGGAGGGTTGAGCGCTCACAAACATGTTTAACCCGCCACATTTATATGTGCCTGTTCCAAGTTAGGAGCATGTAGTTCAGTGGTTGTTGGTTCGTTTTCGTAAATTGTTTTGTTATAAATTAGGTCTAATTTTTTCAATTGAAATGTTACATATTTTTCCTGTCGGGGCCTTTTATAGCCGACTATACGGTATGGCCTTTTCTCATTGTTGAAGGCCTAACGGTTACCTATAATTGTTTACTTCCACTTTATGTGAACATTGGTGGATAGTTGTATCGTTGGCAATCATACCCCATCTCCTAATTTTTATATATTTGATCGTGCAATAAGGAATCTGCCCTTCTGACGGGCATGTTTGAAACTTGTTTACAGAAGACATAATGGAGAAGGATGGTGTATATTAAGTTACGGGTTTGTACTTAAATGAGCAACGGGACGGGGCCCAGATGTGCAGCAGGACTTGCTTACCCTTCCGGCGCACCTGAGATCACCCCCAGTTTTTAGTGATATTAAGTTTTCTATGTTGTGTTGTGTATACTGTTGTTTGACTTTGTCTTTTTCGTTGTTTGCCATGACGTTGTCAGTTTAATTTTGACTTGTGAGTTTGAATGTCCCTTTGGTATCTTTCACCCCTCTTTTTTATAATTCGTGATACGACATCCATTCATGACCTAGACAAAATCGTAAGTCGATATCGAATGTAGAAAGTCAATCATATGAATTTGCATGTTTATCAATAAACGATTTTTTTGTTAAACATACAAGAACCTTTATTCGGAAGTCCGACCTCACTTAGTATAAGCACTTTGAAATATTTGTATACATCTTTGTGTATGATATGATCTTGTTTTTTTTATCAGTGAAGATATAACGTTATTTAGGTCAGGGTTACGTGTTTGATTTCCAACTGTTAACTTTATTGAAGGCATGCTTATAAACTATCAATGATAACAACCAATTAGAGCTACTGGTATGTTCGTACGAACATAACGTATTATATCATTTATCCGTAATTCATAACTTATAAAAACGTTCCCAGGTTAAGTTTTAATAACGACGTGTTGTAGACGTGATGTGTTCTGTGTACTGCTGTTTGACTCCTCGTCTTTTTTCTCTTTTCTTTTTTTGCCATGGCAATGTCATTTTTTAACTGATTAGTTTGAAAACACCTTTGGTATCCTTCGCCTCTCTTCTAAAATAGGGTTTGTGCTATGGTTTGAGTTATCTTGTTCTAGTGCTATCTTATATAACATCGTGTTTATATAAATGGTTAAAAACATAAACGGCTTAAATTTCATTGCACCAAATGCCCATTTCGATAATAAATGTCTCTTCAATAATGCTCAAGGCTGAAATTTTTGAACATCCAAACCTAATTCAAACGTTGAAGCGCCGATCAATCCAAAAGGGATCAAAGGTAAAGCCATACACGGTCTTTTATATTCTATGTCAAGAAAAAAAATACCTTATTTTCTTTTCAAACTTTTATACTTACTCATGTAATTGGGCTACATAATTACATGTATCAAAGATACAATTAGTGGTATCTGATCAGTTAAAAGCCATATTAAAGATATAAAGGTCCTCGCGATATGTATATTATGCATCTATATTACTGATATCTGTACACAAACACTTTTGATAATCGTTATTCCTTTTATTGCCTATTCTTCTTTGCCAAGCATAGTTTATTTACCATGTGTTTAAAGACTTTACACTATAGGATAATCATAATCATGACAATATATAATAGGGAAAATATACGTGTTTACTATCATTTAATGATTAAATGAAATATCCGAATGCATTTTTTTTTTTCAGATTGATATGGCCGCTAATTGTGGAACCTTATGTGGCGTTTGTGATACGCAGCACTTAACGTCAGATGCTGTTTATTGGTGTCCTCAGTGTGACGAAGGGCTGTGTTCATCCTGCTATAAATTCCACGGAGCATCAAAAAGTACGCGAAGTCATGATGTCATCTCAGTAAATGAATTGAATCAATTTCCATCTTTACTAGTATATATAAAGGCATATTGCACTAAACATGAAGACAAATATCAACACTACTGTTCCACACATGAAAACGCCTGCTGTCCTAGGTGTGTAACAACCGAGCACAAGACATGTGATTTGATTGCAATCGATGACGTCATTAAAACATTTGATACATCCACTGTCTTTGAGAATATGGATCAAAATATTAAAAGAATTAAAGAAAATATATTATAAAGAGTATTTAATGACAGAAGGCAAAATCTTTCGAGTTTACTAGAACAAAAGCAAAAGATTCAAGCTGAATTTACTCTGAAACGTGCGAAAATTATCCAACACTTGGATACACTGGAAAACAAATTATTGAAAGACTTACAAGACGCTGAAGAAAAAATAATATTGCAGATTGACAATTTATTGTCAGAACTTTCAAAACACAGACAATCGACAGAAGAGCTAGAAGTACATGTTTCTGCATTGAAAAATTATTCATTTAACATTCAGGCATTTTTAGGATATAGAAAGATTAATGCTGATATACGAAGCGAAGATATATTTGTTCAATCATTGCAAGAAGACAGTTTTTTACAATAGGTAAATCTAGAATGTAAATGCGATGACGTACATGTATGTTTGGTAGAAGCCTACGGCGAGATATTATCTTTGAAAACTCCGACACGAGTTTAACTAATAACAGTAAACGCAAGGCATGCCCAACTGGTTGTTCCTAAGGAAGAAGCATTACGATGTATTACTGACATGAATCTTATTCGGTAAAAAAAGAACCACATTCCCGGTAGTAGCAGGAAGAATGATATCAAAGGTTGCACATTTACATCGATAAGGAAATTGATATTTGCAGATCACAATAATAGCCGTCTTGTTATTTTGGACGAATCTGGGTCATTAGAATGTGAAATACCCCTATTCTCCGGTCGTCCGTTCGATGTCACATGCATTGATGAAAACACTGTTGCTGTTTCAAACGCATATGCAACCCAGATAGATCTAAGTTATAAATATAACAACAAAGCAAAGTGAAAAAGTAATCAAAACCACTGGCGGAAGTTATGGTATTTCCTTCTCAGAAGGTCGATTGCTATTCTCTGAGCTTGGGAAATGTATTCAAGTGGTTGACCTCAATGACGGCACTCATGCTAAACTTATCCAGAAAGAAGATGAAGTTCACACTTTTAATTATGTTACTACATCTGAAAATCGCATTTACGAAACCAGTCCTGAAGCTAATGCTGTTACTTGCAGGACGTCATCCGGCGAGGCATTATGGGAATACAAGGATGAATCAGTTATTAAAACTCCATATGATATTACCGTTGACAACAATTTTAATGAAAGCAAAATCTTTCGAGTTTCCTAGAACAAAAGCAAAAGATTCAAGCTGAATTTACTCTGAAACGTGCGAAAATTATCCAACACTTGGATACACTGGAAAACAAATTATTGAAAGACTTACAAGACGCTGAAGAAAAAATAATATTGCAGATTGACAATTTATTGTCAGAACTTTCAAAACACAGACAATCGACAGAAGAGCTAGAAGTACATGTTTCTGCATTGAAAAATTATTCATTTAACATTCAGGCATTTTTAGGATATAGAAAGATTAATGCTGATATACGAAGCGAAGATATATTTGTTCAATCATTGCAAGAAGACAGTAATTTACAATGGGTACATCTAGAATGTAAATGCGATGACGTACATGTATGTTTGGTAGAAGCCTACGGCGAGATATCATCTTTGAAAAATCCGACACGAGTTTAACTAAAACCAGTAAACGCAAGGCATGCCCAACTGGTTGTTCCTAAGGAAGAAGCATTACGATATATTACTGACATGAATCTTATTCGGTACAAAAAGATCCACATTCCCGTTAGTAGCAGGAAGAATGATATCAAAGGTTGCACATTTACATCGATAAGGAAATTGATATTTGCAGATCACAATAATGGCCGTCTTTTTATTTTGGACGAATCTGGGTCATTAGAATGTGAAATACCCCTATCCTCCAGTCGTCCGTTCGATGTCACATGCATTGATGAAAACACTGTTGCTGTTTCAAACGCATATGTAGCCCAAATAGATCTAAGTTATAAATATAACAACAAAGCAAAGTGAAAAAGTAATCAAACCCACTGGCGGAAGTTATGGTATATCCTTCTCAGAAGGTCGATTGCTATACTCTGAGCTTGGGAAATGTATTCAAGTGGTTGACCTCAATGACGGCACGCATGCTAAACTTATCCAGAAAGAAGATGAAGTTCACACTTTTAATTTATGTTACTACATCTGAAAATCTCATTTACGAAACCAGTCCTGAAGCTAATGCTGTTACTTGCAGGACGTCATCCGGCGAGGCATTATGGGAATACAAGGATGAATCAGTTATCAAAACTCCATATGGTATTACCGTTGACAACAATTTTAATGTTAACGTCGTTTCAAACGGAAATAACAGTGTCATGGTGATATCAAGCGACGGAAAACATGCAAGGCGCTTGCTAGGTAAAGGAAATGGTGTAAATGATCCTACATGTATTCACATTGATTAAAACAGAAACATTCTAATGGTAGGCAATGTTGATGGAAACGTTTTTTTATATGATGTTACTTGAAAAATAATGAACAATTAAAAACACGTTAGATACCGACAAAAATTGTAACATTGCTCTATGTACATGTACAAACAAATCTTGTGCTTTTGCATTGTTGTTGTATATCGTATTTTGTTTTTCGTTTATTGTTCTGTACATAAATCATGCCAATAGTTATCACGTTTGTTTTGGTTAACAGCTTTCATTTCGGCCCTTTTATAGTTGCTATGCGATATAAGTGTTGATCATTGTTGAAGGCTGTACGGTGACCTATAATTTGTGGTTTTTATGTCGTTTCATCTCTTTTGGAAAATTGTCGTATTGGCACATGTCACATGTTCGTAACTATATAAAGTTGAAATAAAAAATGTCGAAATCGTATTATTTCTAAACAGAACAAAAATCTGAACAAATAATTAGCATAAGTGCTCATATTGTTTAAAGATTACATGTTATCTCTGTGTATCAACAAAAATTATCCCATTTAATAAGTGTCTATAGGGTAATATTGACTATGACTACCTACACATGTATGGAATTCATAAACTAACAATGTTCATATCAAATGAATATCTATAGACAGATTTAAAATGCAATTTAAGAGAACTACTGAGTTGATGTGTACCATAGGAGTATGACATCTTACAAAGTAGTGATTTGGAAATCCCTTCGAAAATTTTACGGTTGTCATCACCAGTTAGTTGACCTTAGGGATATTTGATACACAGATGATGACGACTATGTTCCAATCGTCGTCACCACAATTACGCCTTCCTTTTCCTCGAAGATGACCTACCGAATAAGACTTATCGGGTTTACACTTGATATGAGCAACACGACGGGTGCTTCTGTTGAGTAGGATATGCTTACCCTTTCGGAGCACTTGAATCACCTCCGGTTTTTGTTGGGGTTTGTGTTGCTCGGTCTTTTTCATGTTGCGTTTTGTATACTGTAGTTTGTCTCTTAGTCTTTTTCTTTTTTTTTGACATGTTGTCGGTTTATTTTCGATCTATGAGTTTAAATGTCCCTTTGGTATCTTTGGCTCTCTTTTTTCAGCGGTGGGACTTACATGCCAGTAATCTGGAAAATAAAAAAACAAATCTTCATATTCATACACATTGTTCTGACTCCTCTGCAAAAAGACATATCCCTCTTAAGTCCGCCTCTGGTCTTATATGTAACTGGCATCTTCGTGTAAAGTTTGTTTCAGCTAAACAAAGGACAAATGCAAGAGTATTCACCTTCTAGCAGGAAACCTCCGTAACTCATTTTTGACACCTTTTCCGGATCCTTTTTCCAGAGTGTAGACCAAATTTCTTACAATCCTTTACCCCTGTAGGTATAAGACTAGGGCAGAAGAAACCAAAGGGATATTCAAACTCCCAAGTCGACGAACGAATCACAGCGCAATGGCAAAATACGAAACGACAAACGATAGTCTATAATACACAACATATAAAAATTACTAAGCAACGCGAACTTAATAAAAAAAAACCTGAGATGATTTCAGGAGCAAGGGGAAAAAATCCTGTTCCACAAGTGGCACCCGCTGTGTTGTTTGTGCAAGTACAAATTAGATAATGGAATATTTGTAGCAAAAGAGGACGTAATTGTGTTAACAACAGAACGGTTTTTCCGTGGGAAATATATACTCGATAACGGCCAATCAACTCGTGATGGCGTCATTAAACCTTATGAAGAGATGACTTTAACTTAACCACCTATGATATAAAGATAAGATGTGGTATGATTGCAAATGAGAAATCTCTCAACCAGATACTTAATGACCTATAATTAACAACTTAAGGCTATCGTACGGCCTTCAACAATGAGCATAATCCATACCACATAGTGAGCTATAAAAGACCTCGAAATGACAAATGTAAAATAAATTAAACCAGAAGACACAAAGTACAGATCTCCGAGTACTCGCTAGTTCAAAGCCAAAAACCACTAATAGATAATCATGTATCTAAGACTTAAGTATTAATCTGTACAAATGCAACATCCAAAGGATTTAGTTAGAGATGTCATTAACAGCCAGAGAAAAAACATGACCTTGTGCAATGCAATGCAAAGTATAGATTTTTACAGATTGCAGGACCGTGAATGTATACATGTATATAACAACAAAATTTAGTAAGAATTTAATTTTTTGATAAAAACAGCAATACACATACCGATAAAACAATATTTAAAGATCCAATTACAGTGTTAAATTGATAACCTTTTAGAATAAGTTTATCTAAAGGATCGATACGTTTACCCGGATCGTATTTAAATTTACGGGCTCGGTAAACAAGATCCTCGTAAACATTAGGGTGTGTTATACCGTTTATAATAAGTTTTCTGCAGGTACAGCCAAACTTCCAAAACACATCTTTTGTATCTTTGAAAGAATGTAGTACAGGTTTTATGTAATTTGTGACAACAAAGTCCTTGACATGGTAAATACACTGTCCGATGAAACATAAACGGGAAATAAAATCTTTACAAAAGAAATCTACAAAAAAGACGGGCAAATATTTAATCTATTGTCTATTGTAGTGTTGAAATATATATCTATCGTCCGTCCCTTCATCTATATCACCCTGCCCAGTCGCTCCGTAATTCTCGTATCACGGCTTTTTCGCTCACACATTGTTGTCTATATAATGGAATTATATGCGACTGTCATACAAGTGAGAGGTCTAGTTAGCTATAAAACCAGGTATAATCCACCATTTTCTACATAAGGAAATGCCTGTACCAGGTCAGGAGTATGACAGCTGTTTTCCATTCGTTTGATGTGTTTGCGCTTTTGATTCTGCCATTTGATAAGAGTCTTTCTGTTTTGAATTTTCCTTGGAGCTCGGTATTTTTGTTATTTTACTTATTGTTAGAACTTAGCAGACATTATCCTCGACGTCACAGTGTGCGAGGAGATGTTATCAAGCTTACTTTCGTCAAGCGTTAAACTCTCTAAGGGAGACGGAAAAGACCAGTAATAGAACGATAAACAGATTGTCGGGCTTTTTACGTTATCTATATATATATATCGTAAAATATCAGCCGCTCGACACAATGTGAATCTTTTTATCTCGTTTGCTGCGCTGACTGGCCAAAAATGTTCACATTATTACTCGCGTCTGATTTTTCACGATATCTATGTGTAGAAATTCCGATAATCTATACATATAATGAAAAGGCCTTTTTCTTCAGAGTGGTCAATAAAGAACAAAACTATAGATTAAATCTAATGTCCTTAAAGGTTTTTTTAATTCTTTTTGATACCTTACGGAAAATTTTTGTAAACACATCATGCAAACCGCTTGAAATAATTAAGAATTAGATGGCTTGCTTCCATTTTTCGTATGTTATAAAACTAGAATACAAAAAGGAAACAGATTCATATCCTGGATTTAAAAGTCATGGATACTGCTATGACAGTTATTAAAATACTGTGATTTTCGGAGGCAATGATTGAACACCAGAACAGTAGAACAAATTGAAAAAAAACTTTTTGGAAAATGATAATATATGATTTGATTGCTTGTATATTCAATGTCCAGTGGATCTTCAGAACGAGAACACATTAATAATAAAGACATAGGTAGGTATTGCAATAAGGGGCCTATAGGAATGATTGATGGGTAATTGGGAAAAGCACTGAGAAATGGGCATCTTGGATAGGTACAGAAATTTAGCCTTGCAACTGGCCACCTACGGACCCCTCAAAGATTTGTTGCAATGGGTTCTTATCATACAAAGAGTGTGGCACTCTTTCTTCATGAGGCATCTGCTTAACGTTTCCGATTCTGATCGGACTTTTCTGCATGTTTAAACATCCCGCATAGCCAAAATGACGCCCTACTTTGGCAAGGGTTTTCTGTATGTAGGAAGAACACAAAGGCATGACCATAGTTGTATACCACACTCAACACTACGGCTAGCACATGATATAATACCATGCACTGAAGTTGATACGATCTTCTTGACAAATAATAATATTCTTTGGTATTGCTTTGAATTCAACGACTATTGGCATAACCAAATATATTCATTGTTTTAAATGTTTAAAAAAAAACATTATATTAGTAATACGTAATACCACGGTGGGGCCCAGTCTTTGTTTCTGTTGTGTTTATGTGCTGTTTTTAATATGTGTTTCCTTATAATACACAAAAATTAAAAATAAACATGAGATAAATATTCAACTTTTAACAAACATTTTGTAACAAAAACATTAATGCAATATTTTGTTAAAATAACATAATTATGAAGATATGTTTTGAAAAACATTATATTAGTAATACGTAATACTACGGTGGACGTCCGTCTTTGTTTTCTTTGTGGTGTTTTGTGTACTTTTTTAATATGTGTTTCCCTATAAAACACAAAAATTAAAAATAAACTTGAGATAAATATTCAACTTTAAACAAACATTTTGTAACAAAAACATATATGCAATATTTTGTTTAAATAAGATATCAAGATAAAAACGTGTATGTTTCGTCATTTGAACCAGTCTTTGTCATAGTTTCACTTTTGAATTATACAATTATCAGAATAACCAGTCAATTGAAAGGTCCATTCTTGCAATTAATTCGGTGTCATTTATTTCTAAAAACAAATATACGATGCATTTTATTTAGTGTTCATATTCTTTTGTTTATATATAATTTGAATAAAAGTAGGTATGACACACATTCGAAAAACATTACATATTAGATAAGATGAAGTGGTTAAAGACCAATCTTGTATAATAAACAAATGTCTATGGAGAGGGATGATACACTTTTTGGATGTTGGACATAAGGGATCAAAAAGTGGGATTTGGGAAAAAAAGAAGGAAAAAAGAGGGAATCGGGATAACATTACCAAAAAAAACGTACCATATGACAAGCCTTGTTCAAGGTTCGTTAATAAAGGAGAAAAGAATGCGAGGGCTTCAGTTCATTATTATTCATAGATTTACACATGTGATCTAGGGTAGATATATCTGTTACAGTGATGTTTATTTCAGGTTATCTGGAGAGAAAAAGAGTTGTTTCCGCAGTGTTATTTGTGTCATTGGAACTTGTTTCTTTGCTTGTTCTCCTTTCACTAATTCTATATTATTCTCTGAGACATCGTGATTCACTTTAACCATTAACGCTTGTAAATCCAACCTGCAAACAAAGCCAAGCTATGATTACATTCATTTTAGAAGTCAGATTTGGGCGGTGTTTATTCATAAGTTATACTAGTATGCTAATAATAACAATTGGGCTTGTTGGAGTTTATGTGCCAATAAAATAAAAATAGTAAAAAATGGAATATTTTCAAATATCAATGTATAAAAGAGAAACATGATTCTTTATTAGTTGTTATTGGCTTTTGAACTAGCTGTCAGTAACTGTGAGTACTCTCAGATCTGTGTCTTTTTTGTTGAGGGGTGTAAAATTACACTGCCACGTCCGGTCTGTGTTTTTGTTGCTTGTTTTTCTGCTTTGTGTCGATCTAATGAGTCAAGCCCTTTTCAACAGATTTTTATAGTGTGTTCATCTGTTGTGCTGTCACACCACTGTCCCAGCTTAGGGGCAACCGCAAAAATGTTTAACCCCCACCACATTCTGTATGTGCCTGTCTCAAGTCAGGAGCCTGTAATTCAGTGGTTGTCGTTTGTTGTTGTATATCATATTTGCTTTTCATTCATTGTTTTGTACATAAATCAGGCCGTTAGTTTTCTCGTTTGAATTGTTTTACATCTGTCATTTCGGGGCCTTTTATAGCTCTCTATGCGGTATTGGTTTTGCTCATTGTTCAAGGCCGTACGGTGATCTATAGTTGTTAACTTCTATATCGTTTGGTCTCTGGTGGAGAGTTGTCTCATTGGCAATCATACCACATCTTCTTATTTTTATATAAATGAGAACATGATTATGCCGGTTTTGGTGTTTCCATCTAAATGTTCTCTCAAACTTGGAATATGTATTACATTGCGAAATGTTAATCTGATGCAGTAGAATTGTTACTGTTAATGTTATTACCTAGACATAAGTCGATTATGAAACTTCAAAACATTAACATAAATGCTGGTTCAGTATTATACATTTCGAAGATTACTCTCGGAAATAGACAGCGAGAATTTGTTTAGAACTATCTTAACAAGAAGGAAACTTTTTCTATCCAAACAAGCTAGATAATACATATTGATAAATAAGAATTTCATATATACTTATTTATTTACGATTGAAAATGAAATATTTATAATATAGTTTAGATGAATTGTAATGTATTATTGTTAAATAGAGAGAAACCCTGGATTTCTTGTAAAAATAAAGAGACCTTTCACTAGAATGCTGGACTTGTGAAATAAATTGTTAACAGCAATCAATATATTGTTGAATAAAAAAAAATAAATAAAAGAAGGAAACTGCATATGGCTTCTAATTTTTAATTGTGAGCTTTCCATTGTCATGTTCCAACTTTCCGGCAGCAACTACTTATACAGGATTTAACTTTTCTCTCGTACGATCTTTCAGACCTTGTCCTTCTTTTATCGATCAAGAGATCGATTTGTAAAGGTATAAATATGTTACAGTTATAATTTGATTGTAAACTAAGAAATATGTTGTCATGGATGATCAATCACAAATTTCTTTTTTCGTTGCCACAGTTCGGTCCAGCTTTCCTTGCTCAAGTCGTATCACTGGTTGCTATTTGTAAACGCGTTGAGAATTTCAAATTCGGTGATATACGAGAGTAAGAAATGCTTACACGTTAGGAGCACCTGTATTTAGCTAGATTTTGGCGGGTTTCATTTGTTAAATATTTCATTTATAAGTAATACTTTCATTCGTCTATCGACCATTTCATTGCCCTTCGGTATCGATGTCTTTTACTGAATAATCGATTACTTTAAGAGACATCTAACATCTCATGTAGTCCTGTAAACCTGAAATAAATGTGCCAACTGAGGCAAAAAGAAGGCAAAGTTATGTTTGCACCCCTGTTTTGGAGGGGTTCGTGTTGTTCGGTCTTTGTTTGTTCATGTACTGTTGTCTATTGTTTGTCTCTTCAGTGGTTTGGGTTTATTCCCCGTTTTTTACCATATACTATTTTTTGTCTGATTCTCTTGGACTAATGCATTTTCATTGTCCCTTTAGTATCTTCCGCCTCTTTTTCGACGAATGAGGTAAATATGCATAAAGGGGGTGCTTGCCTTGTTTAACATTCGTATGTTTCAGATTGTTTTGACTTCCCTGTATGTCGGTTTACACGTGTGATAAATTGACTGACCATCAGGACTCCATCTTTATATTAAAAATTTGCGATAGCGTTTACTTCTGGAACGATTAATTTAACAATGAATTTTCGCAATCTTAAAATAGAAAGACTATTAAGATTTTTTTATTCTGTCAGGTTCGTAAACTTCTTTTTCTTTTACTTTAGAACAATACCAGATTTTAATTGAATCGTATTCCTAATATATATGAAAACGTTTTAACAAACAAGGTAGAAAAGTAGCATCTAACTTACGTGTCAGCATGTTTATCCAAATTTTCTGTAAGACTCTTTACATAAAAAGATCCCTGTGACCTACTTCTGTAGGATACGTAACCAAATACTGTGGCATAGCCAAGAAGAAAGTCTGATTCATCGGGAATCACTTTCTGGTTATCTGACGCATGCGGGGCCGCGTCTGTCTCTTCTGCATTTTCTGACACGGGGGCAACATCTAAATCTATGGATTCATCCACGGATGGGCCATCTTTTTGAAAATCAGATGATAAAAGCACTCCTAAAATTTAAAGAACAATTTGCAGTTTCACTCTTCCAAGTAATATTTTTTAAAAAGCTGCAATACTGTGGGGTTCACACTGATTGTCTTAAATAAGCAGGAAAGAAACTCATATATCTCTCAAATTGTATGCAGTAAGAAAAACGCATTTTATTATAACTACATGGATAAGATGATCAGTATTTAACTAAAATTTCTTTGCATTTGGCATTAATGTAATACTTGATCAGGACAAGGTAGCTATTGACAGATACACTTCATTTAACCTTAAGTGGGGTCTCGTGGCCGAGTGATCTAAGAAGTAGAAGAACTACTGTAGCACTAGCCTGTCATCACTGAGGTTGTAAGTTCGAATCCCGCACGTTGCAGGTGCGCTCGACTCTAATCTTAATTGACTAGGATTGTCAGTTTTCCTACCGAAGGTCGGTGGTTCTCTCCGGGCACTCTGGCTTTCTCCGCAATAAAAACTGACCGCCACGAAATAGCACAATAGTGTTGAAAGTGGCGTGAAACACCAATCAATCAATCAATCAATCAATTAAACCTAAATTCAACCCGTATTTAGTAATGGAAAAGTGTCGGTATGCATCAAGTGTTGTTTGTACATGCACCTATCGGTGTAGTAAGTAAATGCTGAACACATTTCTCTTTAATAATCTAAACGGATAATGTTTTAATTTCAGAAGTATCTTACAATTTCACTATAATAAAAGTCAATACTTTTTAAATTCCTGTATCATTTTAATCGCCATTATTGGGGCAATGGCATTGCTGTAGTTTTTTAGAAAATTTCTGAATTACCATTAACAACGTTAAAAACGTGGAATTCTAGAGAATTATTATCTTAATTTTCATAAACTAGTCAAACATAATCATCACTTAGATTAATTTTGTCGAAAATGAGTTGAAGGTTGTTTGGTTTTTTTTTTTTAAATCAGAGTGTTATATAAAAAAATAATGTACGCAATCAATCCGTGTTGGTGTAGAGAAATTGACCACTGGACGGACAGTACAATTGGAAAATTAAAAAAAAAAGTAACAGAACACTTTCAAGATTATCCACTTATTTGGTAGCGACTGTAAATCATATATCTTAATTTACAGTTACGGTTCATTATTAAGTAAATTAGTGTAACAATTCTTACCAGTTTGCATGTCTTCTCCCTGGCAAGCCTGAATGAAGAATAACTTTGGTTTATTTGCTAACGTCTTACATTTTGATGATTGAAAATACATTGTTAGATATCGAATCGGAATAGGTTTGTCATCTACGCCGTACACAAAATTTCCTTGTATCGGGCGATCACCATCTCCTTGAACCAGTCGCTGACGGTTACCAGTTTTTTCTTTTCTATCGTCCATTCTATATATGAAATTTTCTCCACCATGTGACAGTACACACACAACAAGGGCATTGAATTTCGAATGGTCCATGATAGAAATGTCCTTCATTACACCAGCCATATCTTTAACGGTCAAATCTTTGAAAACTCTAACCGTGAATCCAAGTTTTTTGAACGTTGCTTCTAGTCTGACTATTCATATTTAAGAGAATTAAATGTAGTTTCATATTAACAAAAGATCAGTTTCATGTATAAATAGTCATATTCAATCTAAATATAAAAGCTTGTTAGGAAAATTATAAAATTAAAATTAAATATCTATATCTATAACTAAAATCTGCTGTTGCAAAACTAAGGAAATCTTTCAAAATTTAGGAATCTGTTATGTATCTCCCTCACGCATCTGTACATGTAGCTCTCGTGTTTTGTTTTTTTTACGGCGTTATGGTCAACTTTGGTTGTATCAGCTCGTTAAAGTTTGCATTGGTTTTGGATTTCATATAATTTGGTCTCTTGGCATCTTTGAAGAGACATTTAATGTTGAAATGACAATCTGGTGCAGAAAAATGGGTATGGTTTAATTTAATCGGTCCAAATAACTATGTAAAACAACATGCAACACTAAGATCGAGCGCCAGAAAATAATAGTGAAATAACTTATTGTATATCTATACTACTAAAATAACGAGGTCCAATTTGTTAGCCGGCATGACGTAAAAAAACGACGAATCAAAGAATTCAACTTTATATATAACTTACATATGACAATGGTGTTGATTAAAAATTACACCCTTCCAGGCCCTTTTGTTTTCAACTTAATATTACCAATTATGATAAATAACAAGTTCCGGGTCGAATCCGATACCGATACCAATAGCATATGTCACATGTAGTTTCCGGTTGTAGAAAGAAAACCATGGCGAGTTCAAACAGAAAGATTTTGAAAGCAAAGAGAACCTTATAATCAGAATAACTTTAAAAGATGACAATACGAATACTAAAGATCCAGGCTAAAATAAGGGGTAAGTACTTTAATTCAGTCACGCACCTGTGATGTCGCGGGTGTGTTCTAATATATTACATAAAAGGATTACGGGATAACACACCACACCAACCTACAACACCCTATATATTCTTCCGAAAGGAAAAAAATTACAAAATAAAAAAACAAACACGAAAAGCATACGATCCAGATAGCATGACTTCATTCAGGCACAAACTATTAAAGGGGAGTAACACTAGTTTAAAAGTTATTAAAACCGCAATGCAAGCATTGCATAATACATAAGATGTTGTCTTAAGCTTATTTCTTCTTTAGTTATATAAATGTATATTGCATGCTTACCTATAAATGTAACGTTTTGTGCACGATTTCGTTCAATATTATTCAATTCATATTACATTTTAAGAAAATTATGCAATCAATTTTTTTATTTTAGAAAATGAATAATTTTTATTAAAAGAAATAAATCAATAAATTTACCTTGATCGACGTCTGTCCCTTCTCTCGCTTTCATTTTTTTAAATTTCTTATTGTTTATTATTACACATATTCCTGAAATATAGACACGGACTATTTTATTACATGTATTTGCTATCATAGCAATGCTAGTTTTTGTGTAAGACAAGAACATATAGCTAGTTTATGTTGTATGAATGTAGGGTTTTATATTACGTTATTAATTGGCATCTTAATTAATCATGTTTCTTAATGCTCAAGACGTGACTTTCTGTAATAAAAAAAATCTGTTGAGTATTGCTTGTCTGTTCATTGCTTATATTTTGCTATGGACTTGTCTGTCGCTCCTTGAAATTTCATTTTTTTTTACCTGCACTTCCATGTTTTACATGTAATAGTAAATAAGGAGTTACACAAGGCATGCATTGACCGATATAATTCCGGGTTAAAATGAAAACATTACATGTACATAAGGAACATACAACACATGATTAAAGTTTTAAATGAATCAAGCTAAATTAAATTTAACAAGCATTCTGAGAATATTGCATGGCAATACATAGTCCCCTACCGGTTAAGAATTCATTGTACTGGAACAAAATGCTAACTTGATCTATAACTTTGCATGGTGTAAACTATATAAAAATATCAAGTCAATATCTTCAAGCATTACGAAAAAAGGTGTGGAAAACTGATTATTTGAGTGAATTTTTTAAGTCCACGGACCATAACTCTGCACAAAATCGTCAGACCTGAACATAATTCGAACTTGATCTGTAACTTGTCATGATAAAAGTATATACCATATTTCAAATCAATATCTTCAAGCACGAAGAACAAAAGTGTGGAAAACTGATTTGCCGGACTGACGGATGGACAGACAGACAGACAGAGTGCAAACCTGAAGTCCTCTTCGACTTCGTCGGTAGGGGATTAATAAATATACATGTAGTCAACAAAAGAAATGATACAAGGCAATACATTTTCCATATAATAGTATAATTGAATTACTTACACGGTACCATGAATCGAGGGTTTTATTGGCAGAACAGATTTGCGAGAAAAAAAATTGCCTTATTGAGCTTATGTTTAGAGTGTTGTCTTCTTTTCAAATCTAATTTATTAAGACAAACCACGAAATTTTGTATTTGCAATTTTATTAATTTTAAAAAATCATTTATTTAACCAAACACTTCAGAAAAAAATATAAACACTTAAAACATAAACATGGGCTGATTACATTTTTAATAAAATGCTTCGCTGGGGCGCAGCTTGATACGACCGCAGAGGTTGAACCCTGAACAGTTGGGGCAAGTATGGACACAACATTCAAGCTTGATACAGCTCTGAATTTGGATTTTTATTAAATATTTGAGACAGCAAAGGTTTCTGACACAGAAAGAATGTGGTCTAAGAACTTGAACTTTTTTTAATTTACCTATTATGGTCCAATGTCCAAAATCAAAATACATGGTTAGATTCAGCATATCAAAGAATCCAAAGAATTCAATTTTTGTTAAAATCAAACAAAGTTTAATTTTGGACCCCAACTTGGACAAACTTTAAAACTGGGCCCATAATCAAAAATTTAAACACATGTTTAGATTCAGCATATCAAAGAACCCCAAGAATTCAATTTTTGCTAAAATCAAACTAAGTTTAATTTTGGACCCTTTGAACCTTAATGTAGACCAATTTAAAAAACGGGACTTAAAATTAAAAATCTAATTACATGGTTAGATTTGGAATATCAAAGAACCCCAATAATTCAATTTTTGATGAAATCAAACTAAGTTTAATTTTGGACCCTTTTGACCTCAATATGAACCAATTTGATAGCGGGGCCCACAAATAAAAAATCTAAATACATGGTTAGATTCAGCATATCAAAGAACCTCATATATTCAATTTTTGTTGAAATCAAACAAAGTTTAATTTTGGACCCCAATTTGGACCAACTTGAAAACTGGGCCCATAATCAAAAATCTAAATACATGTTTAGATTCAGCATATCAATGAACCCCACATATTCAATTTTTGTTGAAATCAAACAAAGTTTAAATACTGGACCCTATCTTGGACCAACTTGAAAACTGGGACCATAATCAAAAATCTAAACACATGTTTAGATTCAGCATACCAAAGAACCCCAAGAATTCAATTTTTGTTAAAATCAAACTAAGTTTAATTTTGGACCCTTTGGACCTTAATGTAGATCAATTTAAAAAACAGGACCCAAAATTAAAAATCTAAATACACGGTTAGATTTGGCATATCAAAGAACCCCAATAATTCAATTTTTGATGAAATCAAACAAAGTTTAATTTTGGACCCTTTTGACCTCAATATGAACCAATTTGATAACGGGGTCCACAAATAAAAAATCTAAATACATGGTTAGATTCAGCATATCAAAGAACCCCATATATTCAATTTTTGTTGAAATCAAACAAAATTTAATTTTGGACCCCAATTTGGACCAACTTGAAAACTGGGCCAAAAATCAAAAATCTAACTACATGTTTAGATTCATCATATCAAAGAACCTTATATATTCAATTTTTGCTAAAATCAAACAAACTTTAATTTTGGACCCTTTGGACCTTAATGTAGACCAATTTGAAAATTGGACCCAAAATTAAAAAACTAAATACACTGTTAGATTCGGCATAACAAATAAATAAATGTGATCAAAGATTTTACAAATCTAATGCGCCATACTGTGCAATTAAAGATTACTTCTTGAAATTTTTCAATATTTGAAATTTGAAAAAAAAAATAATATTTGAAGAATAATTCTTTTTAATTTCTGAAATCTGAAATGAGAAAAAATTGACCCCCCACAATTTCTTTTTACCCCCCCCCCCCCCCTTTTTTCCCCCAAAAAATTCTTTCCCTCAAGATATGGTCATAATCTCAATTCAAATTTCCAATGGAGTTGGCAACCATAATTACCCATTTAAATTTACCATAGTGCTAACTTAATCTATTTTATAATAGAATTAAAAATATAGTGTCAAATCTTTCATATGGATTTTTTTGTAAAAAAAAAAGATGCAACATTTGCAGATATTTTTACTGGTCTTCCTTTATAAATATGCATTTCTTTAAACATAATTTAAAAGCAGTGTAAGGGAAGTAACCAAAACGTTGTATTTGGATTACCTCCCTTACACTGTTTTAAATTATCTTTATTGTTCATTAACCATTACTTTATACATAATTCAAAAGCAGTGTAAGGGAGATAATTTCAATGATGTATTTGATTTATCTCCCTTACACTGCTTAAAATTATGTTTTGTACTAAACTATTTGTCCATTAACCAGGACAACCTTATTTTCCCCCTTTTTTGCCCCTAATTCCTAAACGGTTTGAGCCATAACCCCCCAAAGCAAATCCTAACCTTCCCTTTGTGGTATGGAAACTTGTAGTATAATTTCAGAGAGATCCATACACCGTTCCACAGTTATTGTCTGGAAACTAGAAAATGCTTATTTTTGGCCCCTTTTTGGCCCCTAATTCCTTAACTGTTGGTACCATAACCCCCAAAATCAATCCCAACCTTCCTTTTGTGGTATTTAACCTTATGGTAAAATTTCAAAAAGATCCATTCACTTAAACTAAAGTTAGAGTGCGAAAACCAATGTGTCTTCGGACGACGACGCCGGACGACGACGACGACGACGACGACACCAACGTCATACCAATATACGACCACAAAATTTTTTTGCGGTCGTATAAAAATGCCTTCGCAGATATTTAATATCAAAATTCTCATCTACGAATCTGAATGTTGAATTTGTCATCATTTTCGAAAAAAAAAATACCTCCCGTGTTCAGTAACTAGGTATTTTCTCACTTTCCATCTCTTCAATTTAAAGTTTTATTTAAAGTCAATATTCAATAACCTACATAAACACAAGCTCTAGTCTATGTCGGATTTTCTTAATGATATGCATTTGCTTTGCAATTAAATGTATTTCATTGGAAAAATTAACAGTTTTTCCTATTTTTTATATTTTATGATAAATCAAGTTTCAGACTAGTGTATCGTTACTTTGTTGACTAGTGTATAAAGACAGGAGACCAATACCGGGTCTGGACCTACGTCACCGACATCGACTATCGACAAACAATATGTGACAGATCTAAAAATTGCTTACACGCTACAACTCAATATTATCAAGCTGCAGACCAAATATAAAATCATTATTTTCATTGAAGCCAAGAAGACTTTGACAAAAATTTTCCTTGAACAATTAGTATTGTTAAATTTAAACTATCGGCAAACTAGAAATAGCTGCAAGGCACATTTAAAAATAGCTAACACTTTACAACTCAATATTATCAAGCTGCAGAACAAACATAACATCATTCCCCTTCAATAAAGCCAAGAAAACTTTGACGAAAGCAGCTAGACATAGATAGAAGTAGATGCTTCACATTGTTAGAAAGGGGACGAATTTGAAGAGGTTATTTTGAACCGAGGTGGATGTTCCAGCAAACTGAAATACATTTTTTGTATATACAAGTTGTGGCACTGTTAAATAAGTTAAATCACTATATGGATATAATTATACACACACATTTTTATAAAATATTCACATTATGGTAAATAAGCGTATTGTTTTACATTTGAAAGTTACGTGACGAAGTGCACCATATTATATATACCTCTAGGATTTGACGTCATTTCATAATATGGTACTGACGGACCGATGTTAATATTTTGTGGTCGGCGTGATTGTGCTAGATGACTGGTCGAATGTAAACTGACGCCACCATCTGAAATAAAATATTATAAGATAGATGTTGTCCTGCAGGGAACGATAACTCCTAAATTCATACCAGTCCCAATATTAATCAACTATTGTACAGTGGAGATCACTTCTAACCTCTCATTAGAACTGTCAGATTAATCTGTCATAGAACTGTTCTAAACTGTCCTAGAACAGTTCTACCTAGAACAGTTCTACCCCAGAACTGTTTTAAGTAGAACTGTCAGAATCAGTTCTAGGTAGAACTGACCAAATCAGTTCTAGGTAGAACTGTCAGGATCAATTCTAGGGTAGAACTGTCTAAAACTGTTCTAGGTAGAACTGTCCAAATCAGTTCTAACCGTAGAACTGTCAGCAGAACTGACTAAATCAGTTCTAACCGTAGAACTGTCAGGATTGTAGAACAGTTCTAAATGACGTCACTGCAGTTAGAGAAATGTTAAAACAGTGCTGTGATGAGAATTTTTTAATATATATTATATTCTTTTGACTTATTTATATTTAAGACAATGAGTTCTTAAAACTGTTCTATGGATAGAACTGACTAAATCAATACTAGCCGTAGAACTGACCAAATCAGTTCTAATCGTAGAACTGTTCTAGTCGTAGAACTGTTCTAGTCGTAGAACTGTTCTAGTCGTAGAACTGTTCTAGCCGTAGAACTGTTCTAGTCGTAGATCTGACCAACGATTTGGTCAGTTCTAGGTAGAACTGTCTAAAACTGTTCTAGGGTAGAACTGTCTAAATCAGTTCTAGGTAGAACTGACCAAATCAGTTCTAGGTTAGAACTGTTCTAGCTACATACTGTCCTAGAATAGTTCTCCTGACAGATTCTGCCAGATTTGATGAGAGGTTAGAAGTGATCTCCACTGTATCTGTGTATGCTAGTTTTTCATCAGAATTTAACGTTAACTAATTCCAATATTAATTTCAAATCTCAATTTCATTTCTACACATGACGTGTCCCCCTTTTGACCGATCGTTTCTATCATGGCAGAATTTTAATACAGAACGTTTAATTTGACGTCTAAGTTTCGAGAAAAAAATGGTAAACACAAGCAGTTGTGTAATATAACCATGATGACATAGTAACAGATATTTCACTGAAACAAAATCGTCCTTTTATGTATTGGGGGTATATAACAAACATTTAGTTTTTTCGTCATTTAACGTGGTCTGACTAAGACTCATGGAATTGTCTGATAATGTCACATTATATGCGGGTTTTTTTTTTCATGAAGATCGCATTAAAAGTAGAATAAAAGAGTGTGAATTGCACCAAGAACACTTTGTATAAAGGCTACTAAACTTAAATAAAAGTGAACACATATCTGGTTTTGAAGATACTATAATGAACGAAAAAAAAAAAGGAAATGCAAAAATAAATTTGTGTAAAACCTTGTCATGCTTACAATTACATTAGCGAGGAGTATTGTTATGAGCCAACATTTAATGCTACAGACTAGTCATCACTCTTGTCTATATCGTGGCGACCAGTTTGTATGTGTGTAGGATGCAAGGAAGAACCACCGAACTTCGGCAGGATGATAAGAACACAGTTACAATGGACTGCTTTAAAACAGGCACAATATCTGGTAGGGTGAAACCAGCTTAACGCTGGAACGAACCTCCCTCTTTGATTATTAATTTTATCATATATGTTAAATATTAGAAGAACACAAATGTATGTGATTTTACCTGGATAGTCTGGAATTGTTCTGCTACCTGTATGACCTGAATTGTCAGGAACTATAACTGAAATCAAATAAAAATTAGAAATGTTATGTGAAACAATTAATTTGTAAAAAAAAAAACATGGAACTCAGGACAATGTTGTCTGTGTTGTTACTTTCAAGGATTAACAAAACAAGGCCAAGAAAAAAATTTGTCTTGGTTTCTGCAACCTTACATACCCGTTACATGTAGCATGTTTACCCTTAACATAATCTCAGGCATTTTTCTAAAGTACCGAAAGGGTCCATAACACATCCCTTTAAAGTGTGTGTGAAAAATATATTTTCAAAAGAAAAATTATTTTACATGTACCTACCTACCTACCCTATATGTGCTACAAGGAGGCAAGAAACGAGCATATGTATTTTTTACCTGACGTATGATTCGCAGTTTTTTTTTACACATTTTTATATTTTGTAATTTTGAATACAATAACAAGAAATAAACATTCTTGGAAAAAATTTAAACCAGGAAATCTTTTAAAGTGTATTTTTCTTGTACTACACTTGTATGTATCGAAAAGGACAATGTCTTCCGTCTTCCCATTGAAGGAATAACAATACACCTACACACATAAAATGAGAGTCTGAACTGATAGGCTTCATTTCTGTATTCTTTATTGTTAAGCCATTTTCTCCATTTTTTATTCATTTTGCCCATTGGTCTCAATTTTGTTTATATTTTAGGACCCCATATTCTATATTCTTTAACTTTTTGATTCTTTTTGTAAATATTTTGTCTAATAGTATAATGTGTCTATTCTGTAAACTCCATTCAGACCCATTTGCATCGTGATACTTGGTAAGAAAATGTAACACGTCTAGTATTTTTTCTAGAGATATCAACATAGTTTGTAACAAATAGCACAGACTTTTGTTTGTACTTCAGGAGCTCTCGGCTTATATTGTTAAATTTTTTTAATCTTCTGCGACTTGTTTTGTGCACTGTTTACTGTACTATTTTTGTCTGTTGAGACATGGTTTCGTTCCTCTGTTGTCAGTTGTCAATATATCGCTGTTGATTATCCCTCTGGAACATGTTTCTTTTTTTTTAATGGAAGTACCTATTTTGAAATTTAAGAAAGAGATCTACGAGGTATCCCGGTTGTCAGTAGATTTCACAGTTTACCTAAGCGACATTCCTGATACATGTACTCAACAGCTTGAATTCTAAAATCCTAACTTTCCTATAGAACCCATCAATAAACTTATTCATTATAGACTATTTTCATATTATCGACTTTTGACTCCGGATTCAAAATTATTTCCACAGGTTACCTACTCTGTGGTAGGACATCCTGGTACTCTGTCAGGTGAGAGCGACCAAAAAAAAGTAAAATCAAACGTATAATTCGTGCAATTTAGGGAGAAAGTTTACTGTTTTCCGATGATTTTGTCGTGCACAGAAAACACGTAACAGTTAATTTTCCCCCGATATTGTACCGATTGTAAACTTGATTTTACTTCTTTAAGTTGCTCTTACTTGACCGAGTACCAGGATGTCCTACCGCAGAGTAGGTAACTCTGTCAGGTGAGAGCGACCAAAAAAAAGTAAAATCAAACGTATAATTCGTGCAATTTAGGGAGAAAGTTTACTGTTTTCCGATGATTTTGTCGTGCACAGAAAACACGTAACAGTTAATTTTCTCCCGATATTATACTGATTGTAAGCTTGATTTTACTTCTTTAAGTTGCTCTTACTTGACCGAGTACCAGGATGTCCTACCGCAGAGTAGGTAACCTGTCAAAAAAATATAAACTCCGGAATCAAAAGTCGGTAATATGAAAATAGTATATTGACTATGGCCAAATTTCATACGCTTATTTCTTTGTGGTGACATATAGTTGTTAACATCCTTTCGATTGATTGACTAATGTTTGCTTAGGGTCCAGTGTAGAAATCCTTGTCATGATTTCTTCGGTGGATATTGGCAGTCATACTTATTCTTTTAAAAAAGTTCTTCAACAACTAACGTCTGTAAGTGCAAAGACTTGTCGCCTCTGAGCAAAAATAATGTGGAACGGTAGGTTGATATTTCTTCCTGATGGATGCTACCCGGAGACCTATCACGATAAAAATCCGGCCGTCGATGAAATAAAAATCAGGATTCATATTCATATCTCATTAACATGATCTCGCCATGATTGGCTTGTAACGTTTGCCACTGGACGTAAACATCATCATCATTTTTTGTATTCTTTGACAATTAAAAATAAGACCTAGCAAGTCTTTCTCTGTTCTCAAGAGATTCCACCATACCTTCACTCTCATCCGCTAAAATCTCTTAAGCTATACTTAGGTCATTTTATCAACTCATCGACGTTTGAACAAAATGTATTAGGTTTTGAATTTAAAATATTTTGGCATTTTTCATGAAGAGACATACTTTGGTGAAGTTTAATAAGAACCATTTCAAGTTTATTATTTTACCAACTCAGTTACAGGTACATACCTTGATACTCATCAACGAGATCTACCAAGTCTCCTCTGTTCTCGAGAGATTTCACCATTTCCTTCAATGGACTTGTATGAGCTACTTCAATAATCCCCCTTTTTTCTAGAAGTACAAATAGGTCGAATGCTGATTTGATAGATTCTTTCTCTTGTCGCGTTAATTTAAATACACGAAGAGAAAAGGAAGCTAAAAGTTCTACGTCATCAGACGCCAAATCTTCGGATATTTTGTAAAGTAAAATTCTGTAAAATAAAATAAAAACTTTTAAATACTATTTCATCACTTCTAGTATGAAGCATCATTCCGAAATCATGAATTTTACTCTAAAATTATAATTTGAAGCAGGTCGTGGCAATGCAGCTCAATGAAGGGTATACGCTTAGCGGGTTTTAATTTCTGATGAGTGATTTAATACACGTATATGAATTTAGAAACTGTAAATGTGGGGTTTTTTTTGCCTTCCAACCTACTTGTAATCGAACTCGATTATAAAGCTGGAAATATTTGTTAATTAAAATAAGACATAGTTTTCTTTGTTCTTCACACCGTTGATCTGTACACTAGCGAACAACTATTTCAAGAAAAAAATAACTAGTATTCAATTGTTAATTCGAAATCAGATGAGGGTTTTCGTAAGTGAGTTATAAGAAAGTCCTATATTCCTGAAATATTGGTCCCTATGGTGATACACGTAACTATTAATATATAGAACAACAAATTTCGTGTAGATTTCGTTGTAAAAAGAAAAACTACCATTTACTATACTTTTACTGTTTTACTCAATTTATAGATATAAATAAAAAGTAGAGCATTTCCGATATTGTAGTCTATGATTTTTCCTTAAAGGTTGGTAAGCACTTGAATGGTTCCGAGTAAAACGATATTTGCACGCAAGCAAACAAGCTAAACAAGATGGCGGAACTGGACATTGCCTCCTAATTGCTGGCATCAGAGCTGCAGGCATTGAGGAAGTATCATCAATACTGCTGACATATTTGGGACTATATATATATTGGTAATCATTACCTGAAAGGTCTGACACTATAATTAGTTTGGCCCATCTCTTTTTCAACTTGAGTTGGGTTCAATCCAATTCGTCTGACGAGATCTGTTCGTCCCATTAACTCAAAACATTCTGCTAGAAACCGCCCATTAAGTAAGGCAACAGTTTTATTGTTTTCAATAGCACTAAACAAGTCTAATGCAATGGTTGCTGGCATTAACTTATGCAGACCTGCCACGTCTTTCATTAGGAACTTTAGATTGTCCATATCATCGCTATCTAAATCACTACATATGTCCACTAGTATATCTTTTGTTAGGCAGGTTAAAGCCATCGTATAATGTTGAATGTAACAAACAGAAATATAGTATTCTTTCAGTCGTGTTTTTCTTGTTCAATGTTGCCAGCTAAATCACCCTGCAAAAGAAAATTTAATTTGTAGAATATCTCGTAAAATTTACTTTTTGATAAATTGTTTCATTCTTATATTCTCGATAAAAAATTTTTTTAAAAATGGTTGAGAAGGGAAAATTAAAAAATAGTGTGTTTCCATTAAAGATTTTGTGGAAATACTTGATCCTGTTAATGTTGTTATTTAAAAAAATAGTTTTTTTTAAATTACATCGGAAAAGTTGTGTGTCCAGAGAAGAAGAAAAAA
Source organism: Mytilus californianus (assembly GCF_021869535.1). NCBI lineage: Eukaryota > Metazoa > Mollusca > Bivalvia > Mytilida > Mytilidae > Mytilus > Mytilus californianus. The sequence continues at coordinate 10,068,339 of NW_026262582.1, forward strand.
CATATGCCCATCCCCCCCCCCCCCAAAAAAAAAAAAAAACAACCCAACCTCCAACCCCCCAAAAAAATGACGAATAGTCGGTGCCATATATATTCATGTTATACGATGAACAGAAAAGTTAGTGTGGGCTTTGATAATGTAGATGAAAGCCGTAAATGTAAGTAAAATCATTGATTGATCGATAGGTTTTTTGCCTGATTGGTAAACATTTCATACATATTGAGGACAAATTAAAGGATATGTTAAATATATACGTCAATTGGACAGCTATCAATCAGAACAAAAAAATAAATTCGACCAACATGAGACAGGTGTCATAACAGCGCGTGAATCCCTAATCACAAAAACTCTATAGAAAACAGATTAAACATTTAGCACATATTTTATCGAAGATCTATAAACAACATCATGCAAATCTCCCAAAATGATATATGGAGTGTTGTAATGAAAAACTACTCTGTACACAATAAATAAATTATATATACGCCTAAAAAGTTTACAAAACAGTTGGTTCTGTTTAAGTGTTAAACACGATAACCTCTGTTCTTTTATACTCCAACTCATACCTCTCCTTATTTTCATTTTGACCAGCATTTAAAAAATCAATTTGCTTGACTCATCCAAGTTGAAATCCTCAATGTGATTTTTAGAGAATTATTGACGTGTTGGTTTTGTTTGTATTGGTATGTTTCAGACTCGTTTTTAGCCTTTATCCCTTTTAGTGCCATTTGATATAGGCAGCATATCCGTATATATGTTTCTTTTTTATTATTTAGAAATGATGGTGTCTTTTTTTTCCTTTTATCTTCACAACACAAGGTAAAACAAAAAATTAGACTGATATTTATTTGAAAATAAAGTAAGTTTGTGCACGTATTCATTCATGTTACAAAATATCCCCCCCCCCAAAAAAAAAAACAACACATGACCAACACAAAGCAAAGGAGCAGTGCTTTTATACTCAACGGCATAAATTGATTTACACAAATCAGTTGATATAACTTTCAACGTGTCTTATGAGTAACACGATGGGTGTTATTTGTGAAGCAGGATCTGCTTACCCTTACGGAGAACCCGGTTTTTGTTGGGGTTCTTGTTGCTCAGTCTATAGTTTTCTATGTTATGTTGTGTTTTGTATACTGTTGTTTGCAATCGGCGTTCCCATGAGAACCAACTGTGCTTCTCTTCTTGCCGACTTGTTCCTTTATTCATATGAGGCTGACTTCATATAGGAACTTCTTAGGAAGAAAGAAAAGACGTTAGTAGAATCCTTTAACTTCACTTTCCGCTATATATATGATGTTCTCTGAGACTCACTAAATAATTCAAAATTTGGTGACTATGTTGAATGCGTCTATCCCATCGAACTAGAGATAAATGATACAACAGATACAGTTAAGTCTTCCTCATATCTTGACCTACATCTAGAAATTGACAATGAGAGTCATTTGAAAACAAAACTTTACGACATACGAGATGATTTCAGCTTCCCAATTATGAACTTTCCGTTTCTTTGTAACAACATTCCAGCAGCACCTGCATACGGAGTATATATCTCCCAGTTGATACGATATTCCAGGTGTTGTATTTCCTATCATCATTTCTTTGATAGAAGGTTGCTTCTCACAAGGAAGTTATTAAAACAAGAGTTTCAACTTTTGTTTGGTGAAGGACCTGCTTACCCTTCAGGAGCACCTGCGATCACCAGGATCGTGTTGCTCAGTCTTTTAACTTAGTTTTCTATGTTGTGTTTTGTGTCTGTTTGTCTGTTTGTCTGTTGGTCTTTTTCTTTTTTAGCCATGGCGTTGTTAGTTTGTTTTCGACTTATGAGTTTGAATGTCCCTTTGGTATCTTTTGTCTCTCTTGTTTGTCTTTTGGTCTTTTTTCGTTTTTGCCATTGATTTGTCGTTTTTTTTCGACTTGTGAGCTTTAAAGTCTCTTTTTATTGATATATTTCGCTTCTCTTTAACAGAAAGTTTATAAAACTTAATTATAATTAGAAAAAGGAAGAGTAAAGAAGATTTTATTGTTCCAATTAAGGGCCCTCAATGGGTAGCATGACATTCACATTAACATAAAAGCAATGACATTTCAGTCTTGTTACTATTTCTAGTTGTTGTAGAGTGACAGCATACTTAATAAGAACATTCAACTGAATTCACTTTCTTCTTATTTCTGAAAACTTTTGTGTGAATTGTGATATAACCATTATAATTTTAAATCTATTTAGACGTTTTTCCACAGAAAATAAACTTTCAGTTATCTATAATGTCTTTCTTTTATCTCTTCCCAGTCCTCATTTTTCACCAACTCTCTCCTTCGACTTGCATATTCGTTCATTTCTCCCTTCCCCTCTCTTACTTTCCATTCTGTTCCTTTCTCTCTCGATCTTTCTCGCCTTTCTAGGTCTCCAATTACACTTTCACATTAAGAAAGGTATGGTGGTAACAAATGTACTGCACATGTAGTGTAGAAACCAGAATTTCGCAAAAAAAAAAAAATAAAAAATGCAATACATGTACAATTAAGTAAAAAGCCACGTGTGCCCGACGTTTCACAATATAAGAAAATACACATTGCGAAAAAAATTAATGAAACATAGAGATGTAAGACTGATATTTTACCATCAAGTTCTAAAGAACAGCATCTATAGTTTTTACAGAAATACGTTGTATATAGCCATAGGTAAAACATTCCGAAATCCGCAAATCGATAAATTATTTTAAAACTTTCATTTAGTGTGGTATGTTTTTCAATGAGACAACAGTTACTATCCACCAGAGATATAATTCTAAAGCAAAATAGTGTTCGATGAAATTTTTTCTCGTTTATGGAGGTTATCCAAAGTTATATTTTATCTATATCGAGACAATATTTTATGAATTGATTGTCTCATTAAAAGGAGATTATATAGAAATTAAGATTTTGGACAATGATAGCATTATAACAAACAAACGCTTAGCTAGTTAACGAATAGATACAGTATCACACATAAAAATTAGTTTTTGCACATCATGGATTCCAAGGAATTGAAACATTTCAGGCAGAAAGCAGAGGAATTACTGATAAAAAAAATATCATTACAGAATAAAGGCTATTTCATGTATACTTTCCATATGAAATCACACTGAACAAAGTGGACAAAATTCAACGAGAATGACACTTGTTCATAATGATATATTATTCTGAACAATTACGTTTCACAGTAATTCTAAATAAAACCTTGTCTGTGAACAGTATATATTTTTTAATGAAATGTTGTCTGCAGGACAATATTTCATAAGGGACATTGTTTTATGATATATTATGACGTGGAAATTTGTTTTCATGAATACACAATATACATAACAATAAAATAAACCAAAAACTTTTTTCAGGGAATCCCGGACATGAAAACGAATGTGAAACTGGTGTTATTCTCTGTTCTTATTTTATTCTGATGACTTGAATCAAGATCCATTTTTTTTACATTAAAATAAAATATATAAAAATAAAGACCAACTTTGAGCCGAAATGTAACTAAAATAATAATAAATCGACTATTAAATATGATTCTACCTGTTATGTTGTGTGATGACTGTGTATACCACTTAACATTGTAAACACAAAATGGGAATTCCCAGTTACTTTTGTTTCTATTTTTAGCCATACGATTGATTTCTTTAAACACGTGACAAATAAAAGTTCAAAGAAATTTCAGTTTCATTATGATGGAAATTAGCATGACAAACGCCAAATGAAACACAAATAAACATACACAGGCGATCGATGGCTGATGATATTATAGCCATTGAAAATGGTCGCAATACTCGTATAATTAACTAATCAATTTAATCTGCCAAGCTCAATACATAAATAAACAACACACGAATTGTGTGAGTATCCATGGTCATCCATACAAGATCATACAACAATCAATATTCTTCTAACTAATGTCAATTTACTAAAACCTATAATCAGGCATGCAGACATATACTGTATATATATCAAATCTATATAGATCCCCGCCCCTATATATAAGAGAGGAAGTTACAATATATTACTACACGTACTATTGTAACGTTTGTGGGTCACTTTATTTGGTTCATTTATTTATTTCATTATTAGTAATTTTTGATTGTTTTCTCAGAAAGATTTATTATTATTATTTTATTACTTTCCGAATTTTTCATTCATTAAATTTTAGTGACGTAACAAACCTCGCATTAGCATTCAAAATATGTTTCCCTTCTCAACCAATCAGACAGCTCGACTAATTTCCCGGGGAAATTTATCTCGTGCAGTGATTGTCTTCTGGAAATCATTCCCAGCTCACATTCTCAGGTGTGTAGACATATAAAGAGGAAATTTTCCGATTTGTTTTAAATGGTCTCGATGAGGAATCTCGCGCTATTTTTGTGTTGTATTTACTGTATTGAAGAAAATGTGTATTTCGGCGTTTTCTAGGTAAGAAGTCCCCCTCTCATTTGATGTATATTTTGGTTGACTAAAACTGGCTAGTTTTGGTCAGGGTTCGCATTGAATATTTAAGCGGACACTTAATTTCATTTAGAAAGCGGTTCGCGGGTTAATTGAGTTAAATTATGAGCTGACGTTTTTGAATAGTTCTTTGAACTGAATTAAAGCTGTCAGTTTACGAATATCGAGATTCGATTAACTGTTCACCTTTGTAAGTTGTTTATATTAAAGTTATTCATGTATTGCTGGAAAAAGATTATAAAGTGCGGGGTCATTATTTGTTGACATTCTCGTACGTGCCTCAAATCTATGACCTAAACATAAAGACAGAAATTTAAAGTATTAAAATGTTAAGCGAGTTTTAAATGCAAACCTTGGGCAGAATGGCAGAGTGAGTCTTTAGAGAAAATTTCAGTTTGAAAAAAAAATTATTTTGTCTAATAAAAAATTGCGTGTTGTTTACTAAAAGTTGTACTTTACTGAATTATTGTATTACAGATAAACGCCTTGTTCCTGGACTGAGTTAAGTTTGTTATTAAAGTTAATCCGTGTTACTCCCCTTTGTATAGGAAATAGCCTAGACATCAACCCTTTCCCCTTAATAATGTGATATTTGGTACCATAGATATAAGAAGATGTGGTATGAGTGCCAATGAGACAACTCTCCATCCAAGTCATAATTTGTAAAAGTTAACCATTATAGGTCAAAGTACGGTCTTCAACACGGAGCCTTGGCTCACACCGAACAGCAAGCTATAAAGGGCCCCAAAAAATGACTAGTGTAAAACCATTCAAACGGGAAAACCAACGGTCTAATCTATATAAAAACGAGAAACGAGATACACTTATGAACCACATCAACAAACGACAACTACTGAACATCAGATTCCTGACTTGGGACAGGTGCAAACAAATGCATTCAAAATGGATTGTTTGTATTGAAAAAAACCCTGAATAATTGTGGTCTTTCAGAGTACTGGCTGTCACAAAGTGTACCATGTTTATGATTCAGCTAAGTGTTTAAACTATATCATTTTTAAAACCGTTCATAATTTTGTAAGATATATATAATAATTGTTGATCTACCATATGATCTGCGAAAGGCATATTGTAATTTTAGATGTATGAATCATAAAATACCAATAGAACAAGGTCGTTTTTGGGGTATCGAACATGATGATCGCATCTGTGATTTATGCAATTTATGTGAATTTGGTGATGAATTCCACTATTTGTTTAAATGTACCTTTTTCTCATGTGCTTTTGCCCTGTAATGTGTATAAAAAGCCAAATACTATTAAATATTGTGAACTTTTTTGTTCTCATGACTACAGTTTAATTGTCAAACTTGCAAAATTTTGTAAAATTGTTATGTCTGTTATTTTAATAAATTTTGTCTGATATAAATTAGAATTGCCTTCCACTGTAAACTTCATTAAGCATGTACTTTATACAACTGTGTATGTAACCATGTCATTCCATTCATCTCATTGTTTTTGTATATATGTTATTGTTGTAATTACTGTTTATATTCACATACCCCTCATTGGGTTTTGAAAAATAAAAGTTTCAAGTTTCAAGTATGAAAGTTTGAGTTGCTGCAATGTGTTTCAGTCCTTCCTGACTACAGACCGTTTTTGTGTAAGCATTTTCATGACAGAACGAGTTTTATTTTGTTTCAACTTTCCTTCAGTGATTTACACGCTGGTTCTTATTATTTGAATATTTGGTATTCTTGTTAATTAACTGGCCTTGAAATTGAGAACTAGTTTTCGAAAAGTCTGACTTTACGTTTGTTGTCCCGTGCTTGAAACGACCATCTTTATCAGGTCGGGCTAATTATATTTCGTCCGTCGGTCTGTTCTACCTTTATTCATTGTTTAACCCCAAACTTATTTACATGTAGTAGCTTTACTCTGAGACTTACTATAAAGATAGATTGGGATTGTTCTTCATATTTGAGTTAGAATTAGATATACTGATTGATATTCCATTCGAGATGCAGCTTGATGCTTGTGGTATGAAACCGATGGGACAGATATTATACTGAACTTCTACCCGAACACTTGAGGTTGTGATTTCTCCTGTAAATTCATTGAATATCCTCGAAAACCTTTTATTGGTACACCGCCAGCTCCTGTTCTGTCTTGTAACGAATCAGATTGTTTCACCTGTTGGTATAAATAGTCCGATACTGTGAAAGTCTTACTATGGTCAAGGTCAAAGGTTAGCATCAAGTTAGTCGTAAGAGCAGACTAGTCACTCTTTATCAACTGTTCGAGAAAGATTCTGGTAGCTAATTATGACTGGATATCTGGGTATTATAACCATCAGATATATAGTTCTTGAATACACAGGTTTAAACCATTTATAAACTGGTGGCATAAACTGGCAAATAATATACCTAGTAAAACTTTAGAATATTCTAAAGACGGGCAAAATTATAGTTGAAGTCCTAGAGCGAAAGCATAGACCGATCCCTAGCCTAGACTTAGACTAAAGGAAAGGTTGTAGGGTTGCTGTTTAATAGATACAAAGTCGTGTTAACGGTCCATAGACCCCGGCTTCGTTTCACTATATATAAATGTTAATATACATGTACATATTATACCAACATCATCAATAAACAACATAAAAAGGGTGGGTATGTCAGTAAACGTAATTGCGAACTGGTGCTACTGATTGTCAAACTATTCAAAAGCTCCAATAAACTCCTTTTTAAATAAGAATCACAATTTACATAAGTTGCATAGACCAGTAAAAGCCGCTTTGCAGGTATATATAAATATATAGGGTCCGGATCCCAGATTTTTGAAAAGGCTATCGTAATTCCATCAGAAGAATTTTTAAACAATATTTTGCTAAAACAATTTTTTTTTTCAAATCAAAGTAGGGGAACCCCTGAATCCGCCACTATGTATATGTCAACCAATCATAATTTACGTATTAGACACAAAACATGTGCTATGGATGGATACTCCATATCTTTGGGGATTTGTTTTAAGCATAAACACAGTTAACACGTGTTTATAGTAAAAATAAAATTTGACCGATGCCAAATGTACATCATGTGACCAACAACTTTAATAGATAGATGGAATATATACTTGGTATACTTTTCCAAAGCACATTTCTACAGAATGTAATATTAATGAAGACAAATATGTTGCTTTTCATATTAACCTTAAATTAATGAAACATTCACTTAAAAAAACTATTAAACATATAGTTTTAAAAACTTCCAAATATAGATAACATTTCAATACTTTACCTCTATAGTAAACTTTAAAATGAGCAGGACTGCAAAAATCATACCGTTATTCAACAAACATGACAAACCCTCATTTCTAGTGTCAGTCTAAGTTCCCAATTTATTGCGATCAACACACTTTGTGAAATTGAACCATACCTATTGGAATGTATTAATTTGTTCTAGACCTGAATATCTCAATTATTTGCCTGTAGACCTCTATTTAACAATCGATCAAGTTATAAATCGTCCACATTCGTGAACAAATGTGAATGCAGTTGACATCTGCTATTTATAATGACATACACTTAATAATACATTGAAAAATGTTACAAAGTATTACTCCCCTTACCATGCTTACATCAGTAAACATCATGTTATACTTTAACATTAACAAAAATTTTTTTGCGAGTTTTTTGTTTCAATCACTGGCCAATCCAAGAGTAGGGTGAATTGCCCATGTGTATTTGCTTCTCTCACCTTGTCAAAATCTGAGAGTTGTCAATTCCTACTGGATATTAAATATGAAAGAATCTAACTTGTTTCACATTTCATAAGTCAAAATGTTACTCAGGCAGACATATTGTTGTTGAAGGCATTTTGATACAAAATTGCAATTTTTTTGGCATCGAAGGACATCGCTAATGCATATGAAATTATTTATATACCCAAAAGACAATACATGATACATCCAACATAATTCATGGTAAACAATGTCCTTCTTAAACATTGTAGGGATATTTACTGAAAATTTGCAAACATCTGTCAAAACTGCGGGTTTCGGATATTTTCAGGCGTTTAAAATATAGTAACAAATTCTTCATTTATTCCTTCGTCTATCAGATTATGTAACAAACTCGATAATTCTATCCGTAGACTTGATACCCTATCAAAGTTCAAACGCTCTTTGTTGAATAATACATACGAAACAAAGACTGTACTTAGTCATTTCGTGTATGGTCCGCGGAAATTCAGTGTAATTTTAACACAGCTGCCTTTCTTAATAACGACCTTTTTGAATCAAATATAATACAGAGTCCATATTGTGCCTGTGGCGCTCCACGTGAGGATATATTTCATTTCTTCTTTGATTGCAATAAATACACCGATATAAGGAACGATCTTTTAACTAACATTCATCGTTTTCAAGTGACAACAAATCTCACAGAGTTGCTCACAGATGGTAGCCAAAATTCAACATACGAGGAAAACTGTGAAAGTCTTCAAATTTATAAAAAAAAAATCAAAACAATTCCTCGTAATATAATCTAATAAGATAGAAACAAACAAAATCCCCGTGTCCACAGAATTTCATTTATTTATTTTCATCGTTTTATTTTATTTTCTATTTTTTCTTATTTCTATTTTTTTTTTTTTCTTGTTCTCAATTCTCTTTTCTTTTTCTCTCTTTTTTGTTAACTGTGAGGGGCCTTATTTCAGACTTTGTGCAAATGTATCATTTTACTGATACCTTTAAGATAGATTTACTGAAATGTGCATGCTCTGTATAATTGTAATTGTGATATTATGTAAAGGAGAAGACTCATAAGTTAGTAAAACATGTGTCCGATCCTATTTGTCTCGAGCAAATACAATCGTTATAAACTAAATCTGGCCCTTCGCCTTTGGTATTTGATGCTACTCATTTGTGTCCTTTTTAAAGTTAAAAATGTATACCACTCTTTTTGAAAATAGTGTCATGAATGTTTTAAGTTTTATATTAACAGTAAATTTACAGAAAAGTAACATAGCAATAAAAACGGAGATAATTCAACCTTTTTCTATTTGCAATAACGACCTCATGTTCTAACTGAGCATTTTTTATCTATTTGCAATAACGACCTCATGTTCTAACTGAGCATTTTTTATCTATTTGCAATAACGACCTCATGTTCTAACTGAGCATTTTTTATGTACAGCATCTTGTTCCATTTGGATGACTCTTTGGTCCATCTCTAAATGTGCTATTCTGAGAATAACTTCGTTTTCCAAATCCGTTTTTGTACAGAAGTTTCCACCTCCAATCCAGCCTCTTGTATGAGAATCAGGGCTTGCATTTCAGTAAGAACAATTTTTCTCTGGCAGTTTATGCTTTGGTACAATTCCATCGTGATGTATTAAATAAAATTCTTGATTTGTAGCAATACCGAATATTTAAGCAAGCCAACTTTTGGCATCGAACTTAACAGGGTAGGAAACCTACGCTCATACGGCGTTTTGTACACGTAAAATAGCGACCGAAACACACGGATCGGATTATAACCTCTATCGTACAGACGAATATTTCATGATTGAGTAAATTCTTATAAAAAAAATGTTTATTTCGTATAATATTGGTAAACAAATAAAGAATTAATGAATAAACATTTAAATATTTTAAGTCCGTTATTTAGGCTTTGGTATTTTCCGGAATATTGCAAAATTAAATACACGCATATTGATAATCAATAATTTCCGAAAATAAGTACTAGCGAAAAAAGAATATATACAGTACATTTAACTCATGTTGTAATATTATCTTGCGGTTTCATTCGTACTGTTTAGGGTCTGATGCTCTCTACACTTTATGTTTCGGAAGTCAAACTCAGTTAGGTCTCTATCATTGCGTGATGAAAGTGATTCAAAAACCACTTGTCGTTGGTATTGAAATTTGTTACCGTACCATAAGATTTTTCTCAAAATTATATGTCGGTGTATTTCTACTTTTTTTATGAAATATATGTGAGTCTTTGATCGTACACTTGCAGTAATTATACATTCGCACGCTTTAAACATAAATAAACAAGTGTCACGTGTATATAGTGATTACCGGGTAGAATACCAGAGTATATACCTGAATATTGTAAGAATGTCCATAGTCTTCTTGTATCTTGAGAAGTCGATAATGATACCAATATGCAGACTTTGCTCGGGCTGTATATACTGTGCGTCGTTCATTGCACTGTTCTGCATGTACACTACTCAACCGATGCTCCAATTGACACTGCCTGGTTTAATCCAATCTCTATCACACATCTGGTTAACCTATGCTGAGTATAGCCTGTGCACCCTGTTCTGATAGCTGTCTGTGTGCTGTACCTATGTTCATGTCTCCCGGTGGATACGTTCAACTTCGAACTGTTTTACTAAAATAATCCCTACATTCTTATTAAGGTTTTTTTCAGAATCTACTATTTCAATGATTAATTACCTTCTCCTTTATTTTGATTGTGTTGCCTATCTATCAAGCAACCCCCTTAAACATACAGTACATCACGTTTAAAGTATTGGACCAAACCATTTAATTTTGACGATACTAAATTCCTAGATTTTTTTGTACAACATCATAAACCAATATTGCAAAAAGTTTGAATAATAGCCCCCAACTAATAGGCAGAATATTCCTGGGTTTGTCAACCATAACCTATATTCTGATTTTAAATATTGTAAATTTTAATAGCAAAAACAACTAACTAAAGACACCAGTCTTATAATTGTGTACGCCAGACGCGAGTTTCGTCTACACAAGATTCATCAGTGACGCTCGAGTAAAAAAGGGCATAAAGGAAAATAATGCATCAATGCAACAAACTCAAATCGAAAGTAGAAAAAAAGATCAATATTCAAACAAAACGATTCCATTTTACAACGTTTTGACTTTATATAACTTTATAAAAGGAATATTCAATTAGAGACAATAAAATAATACAACCAGTGAAGTAATTTTAGCAATTTACCAACGCTTCCAACAAATGCATCTCCGCATTTTGCTCAATCTAGCTGATAATGAGCCAAAATTTGCCAAAGTTAGACCCAATCAGAGCTGATGTGTTGTAATTGACATTTTGAACTATTACAGTTTCTTTACTCGGGGTAAAACTGGATTTACAGATTTAAAGAATCATTTCTGATGGAACTTCTTATATTAACAATTGACGACGTAGCTAATCACAAACGGAGTCCATGAAATTTTGACCATATAAACTAAACCAATATTTTCAAAACATGTTTTGCAACCATTTTGCCTAAGAACTGTTCACCTATGGACAACTCAAGATGAGCTGTTATGAGTTTTCTCCTACATCGCAAGAACTTAAATATAACGCCATCGTCAGACGGACACAAAACTTAAAATAGCATAGGATAACAAAGAACAACGATTCCTTCGTTTTAGTTACAAATGAAACATTTTCAGAACCCCATCTGAAGACATAAACTCATTATACGACTTTCTATGAGTGTCCATTTCACTTTCTAAAATAAGTGTCTAGCTTCCTGCTATTCGATATACACAAATGTACCGTCCAATAACATCACTTCAACCTCTCTGGTCGATATTTGATTATAAGAGGTTTGCGAAGGTCATCCCAGCCCCATCCACCTTCTGCGCTTTTTTGTATGAGGATGGACCGGTTGTCTTAACAATGACGTTTGCATCTGAGGTCGTGGCGGTGTTTCTGGTCAGTTTAAGTACTGTCCTCCACAACTAAGTTAACTATTGGGACAATCGGTATTATTGCATTCAACACTGAGGTAGATTAAAAGTCGTTATAATTGTCGAATTATGTCTCAGTACATTACATGTAAATAATTACAACCTAACTTAACAGCTTGTACTGGAGTCAATTAGGTCAGCTTGGCACTGATTCGAAACATACATTGTCCATGACTTCTGATAATGAGAATTGTGCTTTTGATATAGAAAAGCAGGGCACTCTAGGAATATTTTGTCATTTGATGATGTGTCTTCAGCAAATCCATTAAATCATGATTCCTCTTCGGGACCGTGACTGGGTTGGCGCTGGTCAGTGTGCCCACAACTTGACCTTCATCTGTCGTCTTCTACGGTTTGTCAAGGCTTTGTTCTCTTTTCCGATGTCTATAGGAACCTGTTTTCTAGCTTGTGCTTCATAAAGATCTGTTTAGTTAAACAATATTTAACTGATGTTTACAGTTTGTTCTTATGTTGTACTGCTACACCATTGTTCCATGTTAGACGAGTTTTGAATGCTCACAAACATGTTTAAGCCCGTCACATTCTATATGTTCCAGATATTCAGTGGTTTTCGTTAGTTGTTGTCTGTCATATTTATGTTTCGTGTTTTATTTGTCATACATCTGGCCGTTACTTTTTTCTCTTTGAAATGTTTTGTCATGTCGGACCTTTTATAGTTGATTGTACGGTATAGGGTTTTCTCATTGTTTAAGGCCGTGCAGTGAAATCCGCTTCGTTGGTAATCATACCACACCTTCCCTTTTCTTATTGGCATAGTGAAAACTAGACTCTGAAATGTTTCCTTTTCTTTCTTCTCTGTCGCCCATTAGAGCGTGTGGGTTTCATACAATTAATTCTTTGCAATCAAAATTTCAAACAATGACACCTCAGATCCTCTCTTTTTCTGAGTGTTACATTTTGTTTTCACCATTTCTGTAAAAAAAAAAAGAAGAACGCAATGACTTGCAGTGACCTTTTCTTATTTTCATATGAGTCGGAGTTTCTTCATACACTTGTAAAAACCAAAAAGGTAGATTATTTAATTTCACATAAGGTGTATTGATGATGTTCTTTCCATTAACAATTACTGAAAAAAAACAGAAATTTTCGTTGGGATTTAATTTCGTTAATTTCGTGGATAACAATTATCCATGAAATTAAAACCCCAACGAAAATTTAGCTGTAGGTTTACCAAAACTGAATTTAAAATAGGTAAATATTTACATTATTTAATCAGACAAAATCATATTGACATTGTATAAATGATGAACATAAATGCATACAATGAAAATAGAAGCTTAATTGATTAAACCAAAACAATAAAATGTTTTCTTTCAATCTGGTGATAATCCTAATCTTTTGTTTGTACAATAATAAATCTGACATGATCAAAAAGTTTAAACTGTCAACCAATGTCATTTAACAGTCTAATGCGTCTGTAATGATCGCAAGCCGATATTCATTTATTACACAATCATTGTACTTGGATAAAATATCAGAGGCGTGTAAAAGCAAGTTAGTGTGTGCAGGTTTGATTGCACTAATCCGAAGATCGACGGTTACTTCTTCAACAGGTAGACCTTTTTCCAGCTGAGTAGACACTTGATCGTGTTCAGTTTTGACTGCTGTATCCCAATTATTGTCACAATAACCTTTATTATCTGTTTGGGTTGCTTACCCAATTTCAATATCACGGAATTATAAACAACTGTCATATAAGTGGGGGGTTTAGCTAGCTAAAATCAGGTTTAACGCATCATTTTCTTCAAAAAATGCATGTTCCAAGTCATGAATATGGCAGTTGTTTTTCGCTTGTTGCGTTGATTGATAGCGTTTGATTTTGTCAGTCTTTATGGACTTCCTCTTTTTTGAATTTGCTTTGGAGTTCAGTAATTTTGTTATAATCTTTTCATGAACTTGTTCCAGTTTAAATGTTTATGATAATACTTTTTCTGGTACAAAACATTTCATGCTCTTCATAATTCTAACAAAGTAGTAGGCTTCCTCCATGCGTTTTTGAAGGTCTCGTGCCCATTTGTTTTGCGGAATTACATTAATATGGTATCTCCGTCCTAAGGTCCAAGGTGTGGCAACCTCGAGACCTAACATCTTGGTGTTAGGCGTACATCCAGTTGTCACATGTTGTGGAGATCTATTGGCTATCATTTCGATAAGCAGTAGGCAATCCTTATTGCAATACTATTAACATAATCGGTCAACATTTTGCCAAGGTTTCATTAAATCTATCGACTATTCCGTCACTCAACGTATGATAGGGCGTGGTTCTAGTTTTGTTAATCCGTAGTAACTGACACATTTGCTTTAATAATTCACTCTCGATCTGCGAGACTCGGTCAGAGTGAACGGCACTAGGCACGCCAAAACGAATGATTACCTCTGTTACTAGGATTTTGGCTACGACTGACACATTTATGTGTGGCATTAGGCAGCTTTCAGTCAATTTTATGTGATAATAGATTATGCCAAGGATATAGCTTTGTCCTTTCTCTGTTTCGGGTAATTCTCCCAAGACATATATTGCAATCCTTTCCTTTGGGTAACTACACTTATGAAGTTGCATTGCAGGCCGTTGTCGTTTATTCGGACTTTTCCGTATAAAACTGACTTCACAACCGGCTATATAAGCCTCTATATCCTGTAGTAAACCAGGCCTGTAAAACCTATTTTGATTCTAGATTGTGTTTTCACGACACATACATGTAGGTGAAATGACGTCTTTTCAGTATAACACTGCTTAAATATTCGACATCTTTCTGTGAGGGATACTAACACTCATCTTGTGTTGCTGTTTTTGTGCGATTTGTATCCAATCCTGAATTTTCAGGTCATCGAACGGCAAAAAAGCTTTTTTTTTTAAAACAACATAATGGAACTCCCTTAAGCTTTTCACAAGATACGCTAATGTACCTCTAATACTTACTATTTGTACGTGTTTGTTTTTTTCTTGAAACTGGTTGAGTGCTTTTTCCAAATCGTCTTTCATGACACCATCAACTTTTTCTGACTTTAATGGCACTGCAAAGACAAGATGTTTGATAAAGTGCATAACGGACAAAAGATTTTCTATCAGGAATAACACCGCTAATTCATAGCCTCTTTGCTTTATATGTTAAATTCAGAATTTCAAGCATTCACATCTATTTTGTCTTAAATAAAGCGAAAGTCATTACATGTAGAAACTATACTTAATCAAGACTTGTGTTGAAAAATTCAACATACCCTTAATTGCATATGAGACCGCACTGGTTCCCGGAAGTTGGTTAGTACAAAAACAGGTACTTCTGATCTGGACAATAGGGCAAATATGCCCTCCTATTTTAATTTTAAGCATTCACTAGATACCAAAATTAACCAAATATTTTACATATTGACAAAATTACAACGATGCGTAAGAACTATTTTATTTAAAATATGTACTACTTTTGTTTATGTTCTTTCTGACCGGGACAAATTTGTGATGCTAAACCTTTGATAAAACCGAAATTGCTATATTGACTTTTGCTGTACTTAATTTCATTCTATGATCTATGTCTAGCTTAGAAAAAACACAAAAAACTTTTGTCCAAACACTATTTCACTGAAATCAGTCTCAAATTAGACTGGTAGTACCATATGCGTTATACAACCAAAACTGCATATGGATCATAATAGTGACCAAAATGAGATTCTTTTCATTATAACCAGTTCCAATTTCGTAATATCTACTTAAATAACAATGTTATTACCTATATGTCTTATCTTTATAAGTGATTGTTCATCGACTTGAAAAATAGTAGTCCAAACATAACATACAATCAATTATTTTTCCTCTTTTTTTCTGGAAATTGGAAAAGGGGTGCTTTCTGTCATAAAACATACTTATATGTAATAACATGGATCAACAAGAGCAATTCATGTATGATACGTTCTAAACTAGTTGAAAATTGCTTGTTACTGAGATTTTAGAATTCTTATATAAGTATATATCAAATTTTAAGTCATAAAATGATACAATAAGAAACCAAATAAACATGAAAACCCGCAATATAATTTGACCAAAAGCTATCTTTTTACTATAAAACATAGTATACATGGTTCATTGATTTCAGTCAAAAATAACTTGCTAACATCGAAAATTCAGGTTAAGTCTTAACTGTATGTATACTAAATAGCCAAAATAGCAGCTACAGGGCTTTAATAAGACACGAACATAATTTTTCATACAACAAAGTTGCTGTAACATGATATCTAATAACAGATGTTACCAAATTTCATTGTGATTGGTTTAATTTCTAAAATTGGAATTTCACATGCTTTTCAGTATTAAAATAACAGCTTTTATTCATAGCCCCATTGCTTTCTATGTTAAATTCTGCAACTTCAAGAATTCACATTTATTTTGTCTTACAAAGTTAAAAAAAACGACAGTCATTACATGTCAAAACTGTACTTAATCCTGACTTGAAAAAATTGAACATTCCTTTAATTGCATATTAGAGTGCACTGGTTCCCGGAAGTTGAATAGTACAAAAACAGGTACTTTTGATCTGAGCAATAGGGCAAACATGCCCTCTTATTTCAATTTCATATAATTTTTTTATTATTCAAAAGAAATGTATGTTCTTTCTGACCGAGCCAAATTAGTGTTTCTATACCACAACGACGATATAACGACGACCAAATATAAAAAGAAAATCAAAGTGAAGGAAAATATGAAATTAGTAGAAGAAAGTCCGAACAAACCAACAGAAAATGTATGAAATACGTTAAAACGATACAACAAAGTACATGTACTCTACAGTTTTTAACATTAATGATAAAAGATTCACACATAGATGTCCTCCTAATATAGACCACAAATTAAGAGAGATCGTTAACCAACTCCAATTGTTTAGAAATTACACGAGCAGCAATACAGAACCAAGATAAAGACAAAAATCATGTTAGAAGATTGGGAGTAAAACCTTATTGTACAGAGTGCGCAGTATTTTATCAGGTACGCTAAGACCAACAGATCAATCAGCTAGAATTGGCCATTCCTGTATGTTCTTAATCTGTTCTTCATTGGTGGCTATCTCTAAATCGGTGACGACGCGGTAAAAGGAAGTTCATTTTCTTTGCAAAAAGTGTGAACTTTTAAGACTTTAACTTTCGGCCAGCCTCTTTATCCGATGGAATATCTAACGCAAATTATGAAACATCTCATCAAAGGATTTTCCAACTACAATAACATCATCCAGATAAACTAGGAATATACTCTATTTTTATGCCTGAACAAATAGTATCTGATGGAATTGAAACAGTCCTCGTCGGTTGGCAATTACCGTTTTCGGACGGTCTTCCTCTGTTACTTCGAAATGCCAGTATCTCGAAGAAAGGTTTACAAATCGAGAACCATTTTCTTTTCGGACAGTTGGTTTAATGAGTCGTCGATGGGGTTAAAGGGAAGCACCTTTCATTGTTAACTCGTTTACCGTACGATAATCTACGCAAGAGTATGTAGTTTTTTTCAGTTTAAAAAGTAAACTATTTTTCGTATTTGCATCCATTGTGGTATGGCCCTGATAATGTTTGATATAATTGTCACATGACGTTAAGCAGTCAACAATCAATCAACGAAACGAAAATTTCTTATGTGACAAATACAACCTCCCTTAATTTTTGGTTCTTGTCTTTTTTCATGATTTTGATTTTCTTCGCCATCACATAACCTTTTGTGCATTGGTTTGAGAAACATCAACAATAAATTACTATTAAGATGTATGATGGATTAGTGTTCTATGCCGCCTGTCTCCGTTGGATTCAGTTTTAGAGCAAGTAGTGTATCGTATCTTGCTCCGTAAGATTTTTTCGAATAAAATCAAGTATTTATGAATAAATCTTAAGATTATGATGTACTATTATGGTAAATCCCTGTCATTTTTATGTTGAATATTATATGATATAAATCAGCGAATTCACTGTGGTGCATTCATGTGTAATGGTTTGTATCTTCATGTGTAATGGTTTGTATCAATATGTTTGTATAGTGTTAAGATTCAGATATTGTTTACACCAAAGATACAGTATAATTATATAGTTTGTATTCAAAGGAATGTACTCTACATTTTGCTGTCGATGTCATACTTCCAACATTTTATTTGGAAAGGAGGTAACTAGTCATGGAACAGCAGTACTCAATGTTGTATGAGTAATCCTTTATTCCATAATATAAACTAGAAAGTGTGTTTATAATACACCATATCGCATTTCTATGTTCAGTTCTCTCTGGGCACTACGGCTCCCTCCACCAATAAAAATTGACCGCCACGAAATAGCACAATAGTTGCATAAAACATCAATCAATCATCACCAAAGTTAATATTCCTGATGATCCCCAAAATAAGTCAAATGTGCAACACGTGTTCAACATAAGATAAAGTACATTATATACACAAATAACATCATTCACATATCATTATTTACACCAAGATGTCGTTAAATAAAATTGGATACCATACATTTATCTTGCTTTTCAATAACATAAGATCAAATTGCTGAAAGACCCACCCTCTAGATTATTGACAGATATCATTCTGGATTGACAATAACATCTTGGTGAAAATTAGATACGCCCATTCGGGCTAACGTCTTCAAGGTGTATAGATCTAATGCTTACAAAATATGCTACAACAAGCAAAGTGTTCCGAGACTACTCGATACAAAATATGGCATAAAATTGAAAAAGTTCACATCATAACGAACAAATGAACTCAGTTTCATGTGGATGTGCCCACAACTCCATGGTATCTACCTTGAACAAAGAATTAAACATTATAGTGTACTAGATTAACACTACTATATTTCCATGGTCAGTAAGCCGTAAAATCAGTGTAAAAAACTTAATCAGACATTAGATCAGAAAACATAAGCGTCCTACATGTATATATATTAATCACCATCTGCAGGATTTTTCAATGGCGTTGAATAAAATTTGTTCGTATGGTTAAAAAAATCAAGTTTTACAAGTTAAACATTTCCATATGAAATAACAAAAGAGGCGGGTGATACAAGGAGACATGCAAAGCTCACAAGTCGAATAGAAACTGACAACGTCATGGCAAAAAAAAAACGACAGCCAAACAGACAAACAAGTCCAAAAAACACTATGCATTATCTCATTTTAGAACTTTCTAGATCTTTATGTATTCATGTAACTTTGTTTTAGAGAGAGAGAGAAAAAAATTAACCACAGGAACTTGACACAATTGTCCCATTCTTGTTTAATTTGTGAGATTAATAAAATGTCTGTTGTATTTATTGAGTAAACCCCTGAGGGTTCACGCATATATAGTAATTGATGCTGTAGTTTTTCGGAATACCGGAAGACTCTAATGTCTTTTCGGAATACATCTGTTCTTTTTTATGGCCAACTGCATAATAGGTAATTAATTGATCTAATGAATATTCACTGGCGTTTTGCAGTTGTTATAGGGTAAAGTGTTTATCGAGACTGATTGATAGCATACATCAGTAGTTAATTAATTAGAGATGCATGTGTGAAGTTTCTGAAATTCACATTGGCGATGAGATTTTAAGCGAAACCGTTAAAGTTACCGTCAATGGAGAGGGCGTTTTTAGGATTAAAAAAAATAGCCATTTTAGCACAATTAAATTAGAGTGCAGTCCATTTAAGTAGCTATGAAAATTCTACGTCCAGGAAAGCGGCGTGTAGGAAAACATTATATAATTACACTTCTGTAAATTAGAATTACATAGGTGGAATTACTTTTTATTTTACTTAATGGAGTTACCATAATCGTTATATATAGAGGAATATTTTAGGAAAAAATATATATTCTTAACCGTCATCAAAGTAGAAACAAAACTGAATTAAGTACGGCCACGAAAGCCGTACGGTTGCCTATTGCAGTTTATAATTCTATTGTGGTGCACAATTTACAATTCTATTGTGGTGCACAGTTTATAATTCTATTGTGGTGTCCTGGTGTACTGTCGTAAATTCATGGGAGGTGTCCGTTGTTATTTTGTGGTTTATATGTTGTAATGTACTATTATATTATCTATTTATGTATTTCTCTGTCCTGAGTGTTCTTGTGTTTATTTGTACTGTAATTCCTGTCACATAATGTTGTCATTTTAGCAGTATTTTTAACGTTGCCATATAAGCGAAAGGTTTGGCTAGCCATTTTAACCAGGTTCAACCCACCATTTTTTTATGAAAATGTCCTGTACCAAGTCAGGAATGTGGAGGTTGTTATCAAATAGTCCGTTTCTATGTATGTTGGCGTTTGTTTTTGTAGCGTTTCAGTGTTTCTGTTGTTCCGTTGTTTTCCTCTTATAGTTTTCCCTCAGTTTTAGTTTTTGACCCGGATTTGTTTTCGCTTAATCGATTTATGACTATTAAACAGGGGGTATACTACTGTTGCCTTTACTTAACATCCACTTCATTTGAACTCTGGTGGATCGTTGTCTCATTGACAGTCATACTACATCTCCTTATGTTTTGTTTTTTATTAATCTTATGAAAACGAATGACAGTTAACTTAGGAACTTTAGACGAAATCTAAAAGGCAACCTTTGTGTGTGTTACATAAGAGACATATTAAGCGGAATTATATGTCTCTGGTTAAATGCAAAAATATGTCATATCAAAACAATTTTTTAATGAAAAAAATATTCTATAGATATAAAACGATTTACGGACACTGGGTGATATTCTTTGGCGTGAGGCGATGACTTTCTATTTATCTAAAATTTATGGCCATTGCAATTAAAAAGAAGAGGTTTGATATATTCCTCGATGTTTGGCATCAAAACTATTGTTAATTACTACCGGTATGTGTTTTGTGAGAATAGATTAGCAATTGTTTAAGTACTTATAATACCAGGGAAATTAATATTATTTAGTTATGATTATTTTATCAAACTAGAGATCCGTTTGTCATTTTTTTTAATTATTAAATGTGCGAGTTTTTCAAGGGACACCTGTGTCGACTACCCTCTCCAAAAAAATATATTTAACAATGGCAAAGTCAATTCTTTTGTTTTTGGTACGTGTATGTGAAACACCTCCCCACAAACAAATAACCATGATTAATGTCAGTTAAATTTCTTCACATTTGAATTTCGACTTTAGCCAGAAAACTAACTTTTAATTTCAAAAACAGCACCTCAGAATTGAATATCCAGAGAGGGGCTCCTATTTAGAATGTTGAAATGTTACTTTGCTGGAGAGAAAGAATATTTTGACCCACATCGAACAACAGTTACACTGATCGTTTATGTCAAACAGGCATTTAGGTTCACGATTGCATTTCTTTTTTAAAGAAAACAACTTGTATTGACTATTTAGTTGTAGATATTGATCTTTTAGTTGTTGGTATTTACCTTTTATTTACTGGTATTGACCTCTGTTTTGTTGGTAGTGACCTCTATTTTGTTGTTATTGACCTTTAATTTGTTGATTTTGACTTTTGTATTTGCTGAAATTGACTATCACTTCCCCCTTTACCGTCAACATAACAAAAGACAATGACATACAGGGTTCAATGATTATGTAACTGTCTGATTACATGTAAACTTTGTCTGTGTCGTTTGGATCAATCCGGAGTTGCAGACGATTTATTGATTCAACTTTTTGTCTATTAACTAGGTCAGAATGTACGAGTATTCTTTGGGGGGAGAATATATCAAGAGAAATTTCCCGAAAACTCAGTATTTATCTTTATTATGTTTGTGCAGTTTATGTTCCTTTTGATATAAATAGTTAGTTAACAGATATGTTTATTTCGTAAAAGGTGCATAAACTTGTGTATTTAAATAGATACACATATTATGTATCTAACCTAGCTGTCGTTAAATCTAGAACATAGTGCAACTATATAGAGGTCATTCCCGTGTGCAGCTAGCAGACGATGATTACGTAATGTCAAGACGACAAGCTTGATTTATTGAAAAATGGCTGATCTGAATGTTTGCAACTTTGTCTGAGAATAGGAAGTTATTGTAAGTATATAACTTACATTTAATTCTTATCTTATATTATTTATAAATATGCATACATTAATATGTTTTATGAATAGCATATGTGCGATGTATTGAACGATTAACTGCTTTCATAAATTTTCAGGTAAACTTCAATCTTTTCTATGTTAAATTGCAAAGAAATTGTGGTATGATATGATTATCAGCTAGTACCCTAGTTATAACTGAAAGTTGAGTTTGCTAACTTCCAACACGATCTAGTTCTTCCCAGGTTGATAATTGAAAAAGAGTCAAAGAATTTGATATTCCACAGCTGTATTAAGTAATTTGCATTGACTTAATTTTTTGGGGTTTTTTTCTGTCCAAAGCAGGTCATTTATATTGTGCCCTAATTTAATGACCTTCTATTTGAAATCAAGTTGACATATAACGGACAGTTAGGTTAAATAGTTCTAAAGGGTGTACTATATTGTGTTGACTTATATGCACCTGAAGTTATGTTGACCTGAATGGGGTGAATTACTTGGAAGTCAGGTGTTCTATTTTTAGGCTGTTTACCGTTTGCGTAGGTGAAGAGCATTGGCTGTTTATATATATTTAGATTTTATATTCTTGGTAACTTTCTACATTAATGTGTTTGTATTATTATTTACACAAGTATGTCATTAAAGGAAATTGGATAGCCATGCATGTACATAAAATGAATGTGTATATCTCACTTGAAATACATATTTAAATATTATATAATATATAAATGCAACATTGAGTGTCGATATTAATCACTGTTCGGAAATTTGAGTCGTAACTTTTCAAGGTCTGATAGATTTAAAAAGAGTTTATATATGTATTTGACAGTTTTAAAAAGAACATATTTCGTTTATCTTTGATTTCTTAGAATTATTTATGTGTTTGTTCTATCTACTGTATTGCTATATGGTATGTTCTTCCGAAAATCTAATCTGTTCTAAGGCACCATGCAACCATTTAACTTTGTGGGTGAGTGGGGCATTTTTTTAGAATATATTATATGTTTAGATTTTTTTAAACAATATTTGAGGAGAAAAATGTTAAAAAATAGTTTGACTCCCTTGAAAATTGAAAAAAATAAAAATAAATACACATTGAGCTTAACAATTCTGTTGTACCTATATGTTTTTGAAACAATATTTTGTTTAACGTCGAAAATAGTTTTGTCGACCAGAGAGAAGAAAAAAACCACACAATATCCCCACTTTGTATTCCTAAATGCAATGTTTTATGGGTTGTGTTGATATGTTATGGTTTACTGGGATTGTTACACAATGTACATTGTATCGAATACCAGTTGACAAATTCCACCCAGCTGTTAGTTCAAATAATTGCGTAAATTATTTTTACATATCCAGAAATCAACGCCACTTTGCTTATTAAAGAAATCGTATACGGGTCACGGAAATTATATTGAAATGATAGGGAATTTAGAAAAAATGTCTGTTTTAACTTTGATTTAAGTGATAGACAGGTTGCCGGGGCAGAAAATAAATATACACAACAATATACACCATTTAAACGAAATATAATGACTGGCGTTGCAAAAATCAAGGTTCCTGAGCTATTTAAAAAATCGAAGCGAGAGGCTTTTAACATTGCAGTATAAAATACAGGCTAAAATGGCTGAAACGTCAAATTTGCAAACTTCGTGTTGAAAATTGGCTAAAAGGTCATTAGAAATACAGGTTGCTGGGGTGAAACTTGAAACTTGAATGTCCAAAGAATAAGCAAGTCCAAACCTTGTTTGTGTAGTCGTTGAACTCTAGGTTCCCACGTAAAGTTAAAATGCCTCTATTTCAAGAAGAATCAACTCACGAAAACACGAAAATATCACTACATTCGCGTTCATTGTTTTGATTTTGACCGCCTGACAACTTTACGGAAATATCAGAGTGATTATAAACAAGGACTCTGTGACGGGCAACTTATAATATCCGTGTTTTAAAGATTTTAATGATATCAAGCCAGTCCAGTTCAAACTATTATCACGTGGTACAATTCTCATTTACATATTATGAATATTAATTAGCAAAAGTACTACTAATTTCTGGCTATGAATTTTGGTATTCATTGTATCAAGTGAAATTCACGGAAATGTCCGGTTAAGATTTCTTTTGATTGTTTGTGTCGTTTGTTTGCTATCCCACTGACATTTACCTTATATCTCTTTTTAATTATATTTTTCAAAGAAAACTACCTGATCATTACATACATTATTTGATTGTAAACATCTCTTAGACAATATTATTTAATATATATAAAATAAGATGTAGTATGATATAGCTAATGAGACAACTCTCCACGAAATACCAAATGATGTAGAAGTTGTGCATTTACATCGTCGAGGCCTTAACGTTAATGAGACATCTTTATAGCTTCTTTTAATTCATATCTTCATTCAATTTGAATCACAAATTTGATTTGTTTATCTTTATCACTTCAAATGTATATTTTGTGAATTGAAAGAACAACGCCATTAGGAAGGAACTTAACAACACAGCTTCGATCATCAACAATTACCGACCATCATAGTGTATTTATTGATAGTTGGTATGCTTCTTTTTGAAAGTTTTAGACATTCTTCACTTTGGAATACGTTATGGGACGACAATTTGATTTTCGTTGGTGAAGAAAGGGGGCAGGGGAGAGATTTTGAAAATAAATACATGTATCCTAGCCTGGTTAGAGGTGAAAATAAATACATGTATCCTAGCCTGGTTAGAGGTGAAAATAAATACATGTATCCTAGCCTGGTTAGAGGTGAAAATAAATAACCTTGCAGAGAGGATGAAAATGAATATTCTGCAACACAAAATGCAGGAAACAATTGTGTATACAAAAGTGAAAATAAATAATCAATCCAAAAGAAACCGGCCTGTCCCCTCCCCCAGAATATCAAATGGTCGTCCCCTAATGTAGCTGTAATGCCTGTGCATTACATAATTTGACATGCTATCATACCATTTTAATTAGGAGATTAATTTTAGAAAGTATTATAATATTATAACAAATAATAGTGCATGAAAAGGGATCATTATAAATATGATTAAAACCAATAATACCACACAGTACAACAGACCATATCAACCCTCAACATCCAACTCCTTCGAAAAAAAAAAAAAACAGATATTCTTTATGTGACTCTCCCAAGTCAGGAGTTTGTAGTTCAGTAGTTGTCGTTGGTTCATGTCTGTCATATTTGTTTTTCTGAAATTATTTTGTTATAGGTTAGGCCGTTAGCTTTCTTAATTATTTTTCCTGTCGGGGACCTTTAATATTCGACTATACGGTATGGGTTTTTTTCATTGTTGAAGGCCGTACGGTTTCCTATAATTGCTTACATCCACTTCATTTGAACTTTGGTGGATAGTTGTCTCATTGGCAATCATACCACGTATGTTTTTTTTATATTAAACAGATTTGTGTGTGTAATAACCTTACTTTTTGCCTATCGAGACCACATATATGTCGTAAAACTAAAACGCAATTAAACAACTTTTTGTTTTTAAATGCGACTACCTAAGCTTAAGGCTCAGTTTATTTTTAGGGACAACTGTCTGTGTAAAAGTATGCCATTGAACTAGTTATTCATATAATTACTTGTACATAAAATTTCTGTTGACACAGAGATATGTCTCGCATTTTTGTACTTTTTATTGTAAAATGCAAATGGTTAAATTAAAATGGTAATATCTAAACATGTAAACTATGCAAAACGTTCAAAGTCACGTAGCCATGACCGAGGGAACATGGCCAAATAATCTCCGCGGAAATAAAAGGATCCAATGTTAATATAACAGCATACCAAATATTAATTTGAAACATCTTTTCGCTGATAATTTTAATTCAAGGATTACCATGATTTCTTGTATATTGAACATCTACATGTATACCACGTCCTATAATTTTGTGAACTTTAATCCTAATGAATGTCTTCTGCTATGTAATTTGAATGACTTGAAACGGAGTTTCATTGGCATTTTTCTGCAAACGTACATGTAGACCAGTAGCGTCCATCTTCGTTTGCAACCTAATTCTAAAAGGATGGAGGAAATGTCGCCGCTTATTAGATATTTTCTGCAAGGGTATATTGTTGATCCATGCTTTTTATTTATGAATGTACAAACTATATTAAAATCATGTTTATTTAATGCTTTTTTCGCGTTTATATATTGCGATCGTCTTAAATTATGATAGTTACATGTATTTGTGGTGTTTTGTGTATTCTTACTAGCATTTCATCTACGCGATTCTAATTTCAAAACGACATAGCCCCAAGGATGGAAGGGACAATTAAGGTTTAATTGGGGTATAGAAATATGGTCATCCCTGGACTTTTCCCGTCGGTCAGCTGATAACTCTTTATAAAGTTTGTCGTGCGTTTGGCCATTTGGAATGTATAGATACGCAGCAACGTCCGTCCCAAATGGTGACGTTTAATCCGATCCTCCTATTTGTTTAATGCCAAGCTCCCTGCACGTTGTAGAACCATTGGCACAACTCTCTGAAGGATCCGTAGATGGCCTGGTACGCCCCTATAAACATAGTATTACCTCATTTTCCAGTGACAGTTTGAATTTCCTCCCTTTGATACCGGCCAACCTACCTTACAGAATATACCGTATGTATTTATTATTAATTTGTTCTCGTCCTTAATATTCGTGTAATATTTGCCACTGGACTTAACAATTAATTAATCTAAACGTCATTATTATTATCATAATGTAGCGTATATGTGTGTATATGTGTGTATGTATATGTGTGTATGTCTTGATATATAACTATCAATTTTAACCTGCAGGTCTCTAATCGATCAAATAAAATCTTGTAAACTGTATATTTGTTTTGGTGTTTTTGGGTTTCTTGCCCTAGTTCATGAACCCTTTTACTATTAAGTTTTGAAACAAACAAATTATTGAAATTTCAGAAGAATAAGTGTTCATATTTTTTGTTACTTTTATATTTTGTCAAATACTGTATTGAAGTTTTGGGTGAGGGGTAGGCGGTTTTTACGTTAGGGGTGCACTTTTTTGTGCACTTAATGGTATGGTTTTGATATATTTCAATTAAAAAAAACAACGAAGTTTTGAAAAGAAAGCATGACTTTAATATTGAGAAATTACGTCAAAGTTACTTTATGCCATGTTGAATTTGTAAGTACGTATTCCCCCTAGCTGTCGGGTAGGTTTATAAATTTGATTTGACGCAAAATAACTCAAAAACGGCTATGATTGATTGATTGTTGGTTGCTTAACGTCCAGTGGCAAATATTTCATACATGTTCAGGACGAGAAAACCTAACGCGTTGAAAAAAAATTGTAAATATATGCATAAGTGTGTATTATTTATTAATTATATTACCTATAGGTACCTGTATTAAAATGTACAAGCAAAGGTCAAAAATAGCATTTACTTATTTTCATTCGTATGGATATATATCTGGCAAAGTGGAATTCATCTCAAAAGTATATATGGCCCAACTTTAAATGACTGTGTTCTTTTGGATATTGCTTTCTAAGAACAAAGTGTTGTCCTGTTACACACAATAGGAATGTTATAATAAGATAAGGAGATTTGGTATTATATAATTGTCAATGAGACAACTATCCACCAGAGACCGAATGACGAAATGTTAGCAACTATAGGTCATTCTACGGCCTTTAGCAATGAGCAAAGCTATACCGCGGATATCAATCTATAAAAGGTAACGACATAACAATGTAAAACTATTATAAACAATGGCCTTATTATGTACAAGACAACGTACAAAAACAAATATGATATACAGTAATAAAGTATATATAAATAGAGGAAAACATTCTTTGCCATTGTATGTATGTACAATTTATGAAGACCCGAGGGTGTGGATGGGGGTTTACAAGAATAGAGAATAATGAGGTGCTAAAATGTAAAAAATAGAGAATAATGGGCAAAAAGTATAAAGAATAGAGAAAAATGGCCTAAAAAATTAAAGAAACTATACAGAAATGATGGACCAGACCCTCAGACCCGTTATTCGGAGCACCCCTCGCTAGCCATATTATAACGGAAGGTAATAAGATTTAGTTCTCCTTTGACAGGTGTATTTAAACCTGTTTAATCGATATAAGTATAATAAAACCAGGAAGGATATACCGAGAGAGCAATCAATAACTAAAATACATGTTCAAAGATATACGCAAAGAGAATTTAAATTGCAATGAAAATAAAGTTCAAAGAAATTGTTGAAGCGGCAATGTTATGCATTGTTCAATTTTATGTTTAAAATGTCCTTGTTATTATATATTTAAAATCCCCTTCTAAATTTGTATTTAAGGTATTGCACATTTCTATCCATATTTACATTATAAAGGCCACGGTCCATGCCATGTATTTGTTATTTTGAATTTACTGACCTGGAGTTCATGAGGTAAAAGGAAAAATAAGACTAATGGGCAAAATGTGCAGAATAAAGGGGAAACTAAATATTGATAAAAATAGGGTGAAAATAAAGAATCAATAATAATGGAGTGCTAAAATATAAAGAATAGAGAATAATGGGTAAAATAAATAAAAATGGACTGACAAATTTAAAAATAAAGAAATGAGGGACCCCAAATCCAGACCTTCATAAAGTTTTGCACCTGTTATCTTAATGTTTGATCTGATTGTTATTTTCTAATACTAAAAAAAATGAACTAGTATTAGTTAGTTTTATCGTTTGAATTGTTTTATATTTGTGATTTCGGGGCCTTTTATAGCTGACTATGCGGTATTGGCTTTGCTCATTGTTAAAGGCCGCACGGTGACCTATAGCTGTTAATTTCTGTTTCATTTGGTCTCTTGTGGAGAGTTGACTCATTGGCAATCATACCACATCTTCTTTTTTATAAGTCATTTACTGTAACATCATTTGAAGAAGGCACTGTCAGGCTATACATGTCCTCCTTTGAATAGTCGCAACTTTTAAATACCTTTGTTAGTCCACCGATTGTGATATCGAAGTGAAGGGTTTATATTTACTCCGACCCGGTCGTATATAAAAAAAAAGGAGATGAGGTATGATTGCCAATGAGACAATTTTCCACCAAAGTTCAAATAAAGCAATTATAGGCAACCGTACGGCCTTCAACAATGAGAAAAACCTATACCGTATAGTCGGCTACAAAAGGCCCCGACATGAAAAATATGGAAAAATTCAATTGAGAAAACTAATCCACATTTGTATATATTTTTATTTGCGCCATTGAAAAATCGGCATTTAAAATTTTGTATGGGATGTGCTAATGAAATGATGACTTGCAAATTTCTCAGATAAAGGATTATTTCACGAAATAGATATGGTTATGGACCAAACCAAAGCTGAGTTTACAGAATAGAGAATAATGGCCAAAAAAATGCTGTAAAGAGAAACATGACGAACAAAATAAAGAACAGAGAAAAATGGGGTGCAAAAGTATTAATAATAACTGTGGAAAACAAATGAATTAGGTTATACAATACTGGTTATAAAAATGAGCGATTAACAGAACAAAGAAATTACGTTATTACATAAAAACAGGGCCGTAACTACATTGAGGCAAATGAGGCAAATGCCTCATGTTGAAAATTTCGAAAAAAAAATTATAAGTTGAAACAAAAGCTTGTCATCATATCAAATTGTTTTCACGGCGAGTGTCTTGCAAGAAGCAAGTTCTGTTCACCCTCTGACGTCATCCCATGTTTTTCGGGATCCATATTACTCATTTATTTTAGTTTTCAGTGTTGATGGTCTATTGTTCGTCGTTATGTGTCTTATATGTTACCGGGTTTGTCTTTTGTTCGTTTATTGCCCTTCTTTATAACTATTGTCTTAGTGTTGAATTGCATTTGTAAATTTAATTTAGTAATTTTGTTTTAAACTTGAGTTTTGTTATATTTCAGGAACTTTTGTCTAATTTTAAAGCCTACTTTAACTTGTAAAAATATTTGAAATTAGCTCTCGCTTTTTTTGTTCTGAGGCGGCGTTAGGCGAACACCAATCAATCAATCAATCAATCAATCAATCAATCAATCAATCAATCTTTATGACTAACGCTTCAGTTGTCCAATATTATTCTGTTTTTGATTCTTCTCGTAACATCTGTATGTTGTAAACATTCATCCTCTGCTTTGAGTAGACTTAAGACTTGGGAAAGATCAACGATGACGGGTGAAAGGTTGTGTGGTTTGGCAATGTTACATGTCCACCGATGTCGAAAAAATGGTTTGAGAAGATTCGATGCTACCGGACATAGAAAAATTGGTCGTTTTTTTCATGGAAAATTAAACTTTATATTAAAGAATACAAGACTGGCTCTCTTTTCTGTAAATAAAACTAAAAAGCTGACATGAGTTAAATTAAAGTGGGACAATCTCCCGGAATCAAATCATTTGAAAAGAAAAATCACGTATTACCGTACGACCTTTTATATTGAAGGGCTAAACTCGCATTAAGCCGTGTTCAGGAGTCGGTTTCACAAAAATACTTACGACTAAGATTGATCGTAAGTAATGAACAATTCAGTATACGATCAATCTTAGTCGTAAGTTTTTTTGTGAAACAGACTCCAGGCCCTTAAATAGAAAATAAAGGGATATGGAGTAAATGTACAATGGACAAAATCGCACACACTACATAGAAAAAGTACAAATTATCAATGAACAGGGTTTTTATTCCTGTTCTTCATCTTGACAGTCGCTTGAGGGTCTTTAACAATGAAAGAATCATTCATACCCTACAACAAGGCCAAGACGGCCCCTAGCGTCGACTTAAGTACTTAAAGTATTTGTACTGTGAATAAATTTGAAAGTCACATAAAAATACACCATAGTCTAAACACAATACAAGACCAGAACAGACAGATCCGACATTTTTCAGCATAAAATGTAGCAATGAGGTCTAAGTTTTCCTGATTCTACCCTGAGTGTACCCTTTTATCCAAGTTAGGAACTACATCAAGTTGGAATTGAAATGCGTTATAAAATCTTAATTCACATAGTTAAATAAATGATAATCAGCCCCCTCTTAACTTGATTTGAAAAAAAAAATAATTGACAGGTATAATACGTTTTATGCAAGCCAAAACTCAATTAAAAAAAAAAACAGCAGCCACACACTTAATTATGTGACATACGATTTTTGCTTTATCCTACTTCTCGGTCTTTTGATGTTGTCCCTAAAAACTAAGAGTCTTACAATGAATCTATATATTTTGCTTTGAGACCAGAATATTGTCGAAAACATAATTAAAACAAAACTTACGTTTCTGATTAAGAACGGGTCCGAGAAACGCTCAGAATGCACAATTTTGCGTCATTTTTTCCAGAGCTTCTGGGGGCCTTGAGCGGCCCCAAAACCCCTCGCCTCACTTTTAAAAGAGGCTAGTTACGGCCCTGAAAAAAATAATAAACATTATTACCAATTTTCATGAGAATTTTACAGAATATGAGTAATGTTAAAGATAAAGAAAAATACCCCATAATATTGTTGATTATCCCCGGCTTAGTATATTTCTCAGATTTTGATTGGCTAATGGCCGTCGTTAAAAAACCCATAGCCCCGGGTGATGCTAACCCATAATACCTGGAAGTTGCTACCCATTATCCCGGGGGAAGTCACGCGCATGTATACGCTGACGGCGTCCATATTGAAAATGTCAAAGCGTGTTGGTGCCCACACGGAGGATGAAATTCTTGACAAAAGATCTAAAAACATTGCGTCATCAACAGATAAAGCAAACAAAAGGATTGGTAATTCACTACGTGCTTCGCCTCATGGTTGACTGGGGTACTTCAGGGTGTTAAAATACCCATATCTACGGATATGAACGTATATAACCTATAATATATACAGAAATGATGAACCCCTCATATCGTATGGGAGAGGGTACAACAAAACGACCAGTAAAGTGCTTCTTGGCCCTCGCCGGTGACATGCATTACTTGTTGTATTATGCTGTGAATTGTTAAAATGTTCAGACAGTGAGCAGAGTTTTGTTTACGATACATTTGAAATCTTAATACCTTTGGCTATAATATTATTCTGACCGTGCTTAAGAACTTCAAAATACTATAGTACTAGTACCCTTTTAGATACGTATACACGGAGAGTAGAATGATATTTTCGTTATCTTTTTATACTGAATATTTTGATTCTTTTATAAATATTGTTTGTTTATCGTATTAAAGACTTGACAACATATCAGAAATAATTATGCATGGTAGAATAATACTACTCCACAAAAGATGATGACGATGGGTGGCTGTGTTTCGTCCAGTGGCAAAATTAATGCATATTCAGGACGACAACATGATAATGCGATATGACTATAATTTCTGCTTTGTATTACACCGAAACACTGAGCGCGGATTTTTAACGTGCTACTTCACCAAGTTAACAATCGCCATGAAGACATGTCACCCTACCCGGACACTTCTGACTTCGAGCTGACCGATATTTTCTCAGACTCCTAATCGCCCGTGGTTAGCGGAGAAGCAGTGATTACTAATTTTAAAGTCTGTGGTTTGACCCGTGCAGTGTTCGAACCCACGACCTCCTGCAATCGAGTCGAATACGCTACCACGAGACCACCGAAGCAGTTTCTCTACAAAAGAAGGACAAATGGAAAATGTGAAATATCTATGAAACTGTTTCATCATTTGTTAGTATTGTTACATCATTTGTTAGTATTGTTACATCATTTGTTAGTATTGTTACATCATTTGTTAGTATTGTTACATCATTTGTTAGTACTGTTACATCATTTGTTAGTATTGTTACATCATTTGTTAGTATTGTTACATCATTTGTTAGTATTGTTACATCATTTGTTAGTATTGTTACATCATTTGTTAGTATTGTTCCAAAAATTACAATTCTTTCTTGAAAATGTCCTCAATCAGTCATATTTAGTGAACGACAAATATTGAATATCTTAATATGGAAATTGACATTAATATGATTTCATTTAAAAAAGCAAATGCATAACTTTTAGCATGATCTCTTTGTACTTGTGTACGCAAATTTTTGTGCACACTTTCATCTTATGGTGTTTTAAACAATTTTGAAATACATTTGTACCTACTTTAGATAAACAGTTCAGATACATGAAAAGTTGGCATGGCTTTTTTGTACCAAGGTCAATGTCAATTATAATATTATATGTATCTTCAAATATCTATATGTTTTTTTTTTTATATATTTAGTTGCATGTTGGAATTGAGTTTCTGTAATCATCATTATGATCATCTTGCTAAATCAAAACCTATATTAAAAGAGCAAAAATATATTTCAAGATATGGCCTATCATTGCTTGACTTCATGTTTGGACACACTTTATCTTTATATGGTATTCCTGCGTGGTTGGATTTTAAAGCTGTTTAGGTAAAACCGAAGGATATATGCAGCAATGATAAGCGTGTAAAGTAACCATCAACAATCAACAATAAATTATTGATGAATGTCATAATTTCATATAGTTTAAGATGACGGTTTTACAAATCAGAAAATCGCTATCCTTAAGAGACAACTACTTCTCTTATGCTTGTTGACATACATCCAAATAGACACCGAACAAAAGGTCCGTCTGTACAGACATTGAAAAATCAAAAGAACAAAGAACAACATATAGAACACTAAAGTAAAAGCAACACGAACCCCTTTTGAATAATACTAGGAGTATTCTCAGGTGATCCGAAAGGGTAAGCAGATCCTGCTCCACATGTGAAACCCGTCATATAGGAACAAATCCAAGTCTAATTATGTAGGCTCATTCGGGGAAAAAGGTGACGGGATTGTGGTTACGACAATTGGAACATATCCGTCGTAATCTGTGAAACTCGTGACGGCGTCCGTGAAGTTTTCGAAGGGATGATTTCAACTTCACCACTTGGAACTCTTGGTTAAATATTGTTCCTGCGCAACGCGTTACGGGGGACATAAAATTCTTGTTAGCGCTCTGACGTGTACAATTCTTGCCAGATTTTTATGAAACTTATATCATAGGTTGATATTAGCAATGTCTTGGACGAGTTCGAAAATCTTTACCGAGCAATTATTTTTAAAAGAGTTATGGCCTTGGAAACATTAATTATATGGAAAATTTCATTGTTAGCGCTCTCGTGTGTACAATTTTTGCAAGATTTTTATGAAATTTATGTTATAGATTTATATCGTGAATGTCTCGGACAAATTCGAAAATCAGTGTCCATCATTTATTTTTAAAAGAGTTATGCCCATGGAAATATTGATTATATGGAAAATTGCATTGTTAGCGGTCTCATGTGTTTAAATATTGCCATAATTTGATGAAACTTATATCATAGGTTTGTATCGGCAATGTCTTTGACACTTTTTAAAATAAATGCTGATCAAATATTTTTAACGAGTTATGCCCCTTGGAAATATCAATTATAACGGAAATCGCATTGCATTTGCTCTGAATCCTTCATTTAAATAGTTTTTTTTTAGTTATTGCCCTTGTACCTTGGATAGATAAAATATGTGCAACGCGGGGGACATTTGAACTCTGTCCCTTTATGGTATTTATTTTCACCTCTACTGCAATCAATTGCGTTAGATAAAATGTGTGCAACGCGGGGGCATTTGAACTCTGTTCTTTTAACTCTTGCAAAGATTTAGTCATATCGATTTAGTTGTAGATCTAACGTTGCCGATAATGTTTTGCTGCTTACACTTTCTCTCTATGTATCTCTACTGCTAAATAACACAAGAAATGGATAAAAATCGTCATTTTAGGTCAATGACGTCTCGGTGATTTTAGCTTTATAAATTCGTTGGGTTGCTGTCTTGTACACATAAAAAGGATGGATGAGGATACCATGAACTACACTCATACCCACCGTCACCCCGAATTATTTTCTAAAATTAGTGAAATAGTTCCCTCTTTCTTAAATATGACTATTGAAGCAAGATTTAAATTTTGTATACGTGTGGTGAGAATTATATATTTGAATTATTGTAAAATTCACTAGTGACATGTACAATTCTAGAAATGCTTTATTGAGTAATAAAATAATTTTGTAGTACCACCTCCTCAGCGGAGATATGTTTATATATATTAATGTAACAATATATATATTTTTAATAATGGAGGGGATATACAAATTTATATATTATACAATGTTTATAAATGTGGACAGATATGTGTTTGTATGTTTATGTAAAAAGACAATGTTTTGTGGTCTTTGGTAACAATTCTGGTTTTTTTTTGGATTTTAACACCATAAAATATCTTATCTTATCCCCGAAATAAATATTGACAGACGAGTATAATCGACAAAACCATCGAACAGAACATATTTATTGTGCATGAAATGTATATTTTTAAGATTCTTCTTTAATACAAAAAGCACAAATTGTACACACGTTTTTAAAGGTAAATACGGATGGCTTAAAACATACCCACGTTGGATGTTCTATAATGCCTTAGCACTTTTTGTAATAATGAGAGGCCTGATGGGGGGTGGGGGGGGGGGGGGTCTCATTACGATTCACAAGTTGATTTTTTTGTCAATCACGATTCACAGAAAATAAATTTCCATGATCGCGGATCACGAAAATATAAAAAAAAAAATCTGTAGAAAAACGAATCACGATAGCGAAAATGCGCCGATCACGAAGAACGAAAATAACCCATCAGGCCCCTCAATAATCTATCAATATTATTTACAGTACGGTTTCCATAAAATATTTTCGGATTCCCGTTTAACAAAACAAGGAATACCAACGCCAAACAAAATACTGAACCATTTATGACAATTGAATAATTTATTAATGAAGAGAATAAATAGATGTTGTGATCTATTTGAAGATGAAATTGATAGCAATGAAGTATAAAGGAAAACAAGTGTAGAAACACTTATTGTGTAAACTTATATCATTTGTACAAAGAAGGTTAAAGAAAAAAACAATATAAGAGGGTCTGGAGGGAGTTTACAGAATAGAGAATAATGGGATCAAAGGTAGGATAAAGGGCAAAAAATAAGAAATAGAAAAAAATAAGCCAAACAATAAAGAATAGAAAATGAATAGCAAAATAAATAAAGAATCGAGAAAAATGTCTAAAAATTTAAATAATAAAGAAATGACGACCCCTTTCCATACTGTCATATTACGTATAAAGTACTTAATATGCTAAACGAGATATTAACAGTATCAGCTATTCATTTAAATAGTGCGATGGTGGATTTTCCCAAAATAAATGCAAACAAAAGAAGTTTCAAGGTTATATTGATTCAAAAATTATCTTCTTTGAAAACAATAAACTAGCGAAACTTAATTCCCTTATCTGCAAAAATCTGAAAACTTATAAGTTAGATAAGAAAAATGAAAAAGAATATATCAGATCAATATTTTTTTTTATTTAATCATTTTAAGTTTAATTTTAGTTTATGATCATAGAATTCAGCATATAAAAAAACCCTGGAATTCAACTTTTGTTTAAATCAGACCAAGTTTAATTTTGGACCCTTTGGACCTTAATGTGAACCAATTAGAAAACCGGGCCCAAAATCAAACATCTAAATTACACGGTTAGATTCAGCATATCAAAGAACCCCAATATTTCAATTTTTGTTGAAATCAAACAAAGTAAAAGTTTAATTTTGGACCCTTTGGACCTCAATGTGGACCAATTTTAAAAAACGGGGCCAAAATCTAAATATAAATACTCAGTTAGATTTGGCATATTAAAGAACCTCAAGAATTCAAGACTTTGAATCAAACCCCATTGATATGTAGATATTAACAGTATCAGCTATTCATTTAAATATTTCGATGGCGGGTTTCCCCAAAATAAATGCAAACCAAAGAAGTTATATTGATTCTATTAACAATAAACCAACGAAACTTAATTCCTTCGTCTTCATAAATCTGAAAACAGATATTATGAGAAAAGAAATGAAAAAGAAAATATTATCAGATCAGTCATTTTTATTGAATTTGTCAGTTAAATTTTAGCGCATGGTTATAGAATATATGGCATAAACCAAAGTGACATAAAACGGTGTTAAGTAACTTGCATGATTATAGAATATATGGCTTAACCCAAAGTGACATAAAACGGTGTTAAGTAACTTGCATGATTATAGAATATATGGCTTAACCCAAAGTGACATAAAACGGTGTTAAGTAACTTGCATGATTATAGAATATATGGCTTAACCCAAAGTGACATAAAACGGTGTTAAGTAACTTGCATGATTATAGAATATATGGCTTAACCCAAAGTGACATAAAACGGTGTTAAGTAACGCCTTAATATTTCTGGATCCCTAATAATTCATCGGTTTTAATGTTTATGATTAGTATAGCCACAAATGTACCTTAGAAAATTATCGTTTTGAAATGTTCTAATGTTTGGCTTTAAAGCGTTGTAATTATTCCTTTGTCTTTTACTGACATATCGTCTTTAGCTAAAGGCCTTCCTCTTCACATCGTTACCCTTGGCTAGACAAGATTTGGCTGATCCAACGTTTGGTTATATAATACATGCCGTTTACTTGGAGTTCACTTGTGTGTGTCTGTCCCAACATGATTGAATTTCTATTCCGAACCTATTTTGGGGTGTTAAAACAAGGACACTGTTGGGAGGAATGTAAAACTCTTTGATCTTGAAGCAATACGAGCTAAACAAGCAACAACTGTTTTGAGTTTCTGTAACGTAAGGCTTTGATGAAACAACTGCATGTACAGGAAAACAATACGAAGCTTTAATGTCTATCTGCATAAGAATGCGAGCACAAGAATGTTCTCACTAAGTATAAAAATGCATCAGGGTAAATAGTTACTTGGCATTGTCTGGTGATCGTATAGTGTGGTACATACACGGTAATGCAGTGGCGGATCCAGAAATTTTTATAAGATGGGGCCCACTGACTGCCTAAGAGGGGGCCCGCTCCAGTCACGCTTCAGTGATTCCCTATATAATCCACCAAATGTTTCCAGCAAAAGGGGGGCCCCCCTAAATCCGCCTCTGTAATGGTTTGAGGTTCAATAATACAGGCACATTGTGAGGTATTGATGATCTATATCATAAGTTAGTTGAATGTCAATTAAGGATTTAGCTACTAACTATTATTACGCTCCTGGTTTCTTAATAAATATTGATAAAGGACTATTGGTTTGTTTATCATCAAGGCTTGGTAAATGATCATCTGGCATTTTGGTTCGTCTGATAACGGGGTTGTAACATTTATATATTTTTAAGTGCAACATAGATATATATTCATCAATGTTACACATCATATAAGAAAGAAAAAGATAATTGTATTTAAAAGATATTCGTTTTACCAATTGTCTTGTTCAACTCCCTTTGTCGTATCGAGATTCCTACAAATATCCCGGAGACTACTGGATCATTATAACTCAATGTGTTGTATATGCCAATGCTATGAAAACTGTTATCTATCACAACGAATGATCATAGTAGTTTAGAAAATCTTCACCAATTAGTCTTTGTAAAGTATGTTTCTTTTAGATAGCACTCTTGATTAAAAAAAAAACTAGGAACTGGTTCGATACTATTGCATAGAAATACTTTAATGCAAGTGTCAAATTTTTATTTCCCTATTCGTGTATAATAATGTATTTACAGAAAAGCTTAAGTTTATAAGTCAGTATTCACATACATATTTTATTGATAAAGTTCAAAAGGATAAAACAAAATTATTTTATTCTGCCTTTTTCTTCCTTTCGCCAATTGAAATTCTCAAAAACGTAAAAAAAAAACCGGTACATTTGACATAAGAATTACTCGAAATGGGATATTTTCATTTTCTGCAAAAAAGGTTAATGTGTAAGTTAATGCGGTTTTTATTTTGGTATCTGGTAGAATCTAACCGTGCAGACATTCAATGCAGGGCGATTCGTATCAGAATATATTAGATCTTCAGATTGTATAGACTGGTAAACATTATAATTTTAACCGCTCAAAAGTTACTATATTGTATTACAAGTAGATACATTTTTGTACATACAGTCTCTGCCTTCCAGATGCGAATAACGTGTATACAAGTGGGAAATTCCTATTTGGTAAATTATAATAATGATTGTATAGGGTTTACAAGAATATGAAGCTCCTCCCATTTAATATATTTTACAACCCTATTACATGTAAACTATATATGGAAATCCAAATATTATATTACATTATATATAAATGTTCTGTCCTTCTACAAAACTATACAGTCGTAGTAATTCTAAGCAAGTTGGGTACATTTGCTTGCATGTAGAAGTCCCGTTTATATATATTCGGTTGGCAATTGATTCCATCCTTGATTGACTATTAACCTTCACGAGGCTGTTATTTAACCTTAGTTTTGGAAAATTTGACCAACTGTAAGTATACCAGTATATTGTAGTTGACCATCCAACGATTTCATTTTAAGAAACGGCTATACTTATATTAGGAGCGGTTGCTCCAGTTTTAATAAAGACAACATATGATTTTTAAAATGAATGGAGAATTGGCAAAGCATGACTAATTACCAATTCTTAAACTTGAAAACTATTGTAGTAAATGTATGTATTGAATGGTGAGGGTTTTTGTTACATATTATAAAAAATAAAAATTGCCAACAACCTGTAATTTTGGTTTGATTAACATTTAGTGTTCCTGGTCATCTAGACATTTTTTACATATACGTGGTACTTTTTGTTTTTATCTCAAGATGCCAACGACGGTGTCGACAATTTTAAGGTGTTTTATTGAATCATTTATAATTGCTTACAATATGGTCATGATGGTATAGGTTTGCTAATTTTAAAAGATGTACAGTTACCTGTACTGGTTAGTAAACATTGAGCTGATGAGTTAAGCCCTTATCAACTGATTTGTATTATATTTTGTTCATATGTGCCGCTGTACCAGGTTAGGGGGAGGGTTGGGCGCCAGCTTACATGTTTAACCCCACCACATTGTGTATGTGCCTGTACCAAGTCAGCAGCCTGTAATTCAGTGGTTGTTGTTTGTTGCTGTATATCATATTTGTATTTCGTTCATTATTTCTTCACATAAATCAGGCCGTTAGTTTTCTCGTTTGAATTGGTTTACATTTGTCATTTCGGGGCCTTTTATAGCTGACTATGCGGTATGGGTTTTGCTCATTGTTGAAGGCCGTACGGTGACCTATAGTTTTTAATTTCTATGTCATTTGGTCTCTGGTGGAGAGTTGTCTCATTGGCAATTATACCACATCTTCTTATTTTAATATATATCTTGTACTTGATTCTCAGCCTTTGTTTGATAATTGTCCCATTGTAACATTGGAATTCATACCACATTTTCTTATTTTTGTATTAAAATTAGTAAGAAAAAATGCTTTCAATTTGATAAAACTTTGCTACTTTATATACAGCGTATGTTTTCGAAGCAATCGGTGTTGGTGGTTGATGTGATTTTTTGTAATATCAAGTATTTTAAGGGATTTATGTTTGAATTATTTTTATTTTTATGTATTATGTATTATGTATTATAATCATTGGAACAAAGTAGCTCGCAATAATTGTAATAACTCAAGTTTTGGAAAGCATTGTATGGTAATACACCGACCATTTATCAATAATTCTATGCTTTTTTTTTATCTTGACATATTTATGTTGAAACTTTCTTATCTATTAGTTGACGTACAAATATCTTTTGGTATGTTTGTGTTGGTGGATTGCTGTCCTACAAACATATATAGAAATATAGAAATGTGGCATATATATATATATATATATATATATATGCCACATTTCTATTCATTTATTTTTGTCTTAATAGAGAAAAACAATGCACAAAGTTAAGTGGTATACATATTAGTACACAAACAGTTGAGTTTGTATTTTCCACCAAGTATGAACAATCGTCTAACATCGGGAGACTCCGTTTCTCTCTATTTATTAGATGGAGGTACGGAATCAGCCGAGTTATGACGATTGCAAGTATGAACCAATTATATTTAAAGTACATTGTTTAGACTACGAATGCACCTTTCGTGTTTATTAAAATGGTACTATGTTAGCCGTATACACCGTTCTATTTCCTTACTATCTTTCAAGGACTGCCTAGACCAGTATAAATGACTTCAAAAGGCAAATCTATTTTGAAGTAACAGAATAGTAGTAGGGGAACAAAATTCAAATATCTGTAAAAAGACCACTGTGTTTGATCTCGTATAATATAACAAGTTAATGCATTCATTTTTAAGATACTTTTATTTCTGCAAAAACTGAAAAGAACATTATAGCGTTGACTTGATACCATATATAGCAGTACGTATATATAACAGCTTTGTTCCATTTCAAAGCAACCTTGTTTCTCGTTTTTTATATAGATTAGACCGTTGGTTTTCCTGTTTGAATGGTTTAACACTAGTCTTTTTGGGGCCTTTTATAGCTTGTTGTTCGGTGTGAGCCAATCTCCGTGTTGAAGGCCGTACTTTGATCTATAATTGTTTAGTTTTTACACACTGTGACTTGGATGGAGAGTTGTCTCATTGGCACTCATACCACATCTTCTTATTTTATTATTCTACAGTTATTTGGTGTACTTGATGTACGGTACTGCTATTTCAATGCTTTGGGAAATTGACTGCAATAATTATGAGTTCAAACACTCTTGTATTCGATCCATCTAAAATGTTAATAACAACTTTCTCATTTCTTTCTGAATCAATCCCTTTTCCGTCTTTGTTAATATTTTAATATTTTAATA
This sequence comes from Mytilus californianus, assembly GCF_021869535.1. Lineage (NCBI taxonomy): Eukaryota > Metazoa > Mollusca > Bivalvia > Mytilida > Mytilidae > Mytilus > Mytilus californianus. Next base: position 10,110,256 of record NW_026262582.1, read on the forward strand.
TAATAATATTTAGTAAGAATCAAAGGCCTGTTGTGATGTTTCTTTGCTTAGTCAGTGGTAATCCTACAGGCACGTGTGTTAAAAAAAATACCTATACCTTAATTTACAGGTATTTTTCTCAGGATGTTCGCTACTCTTGTTTTTGACTTTTTGTCAGATATTCGGAATCCTCTAATTTTATCAATGTAGTGCCAAAAACGTTGCCCGCTAACCCCTTCTTTTCTTTTCATAATTCTATTTAATACATATTTTAAAATGCCATTTTTGAAAGTCTTATAAAATCCTTGTTATTCTTCCATATTTTTTGAAAGAAAAAAGGTGCCAATGTTAAATGTATGAAAAATCTAAAGAGAATAATTTTCCGCTAAAATTTAAATTGCTTATATCTCAAACAGGGACATGGACCTTTCATTTTTCTGCTTTTTAAGTTCCATTATTTATATACTATATATTTATACCCCACGCAACGAGTTGCGGAGGGTATAATGTTTTTGACCCGTCCGTCCGTCCGTCCGTCCGTCCGTCTGTCTTTCCGTCCGTCTGTCCGTCCGTCAGTCCGTCAGTCCTATTTCTTGTCATCGCAACTCCTCTCAAACCACACAACAGAATTTCGCGACACCTTTTTAGATAATAAGGACGAACTATGTAGTTGTGCATATCCACAGGAAATTACGATTCAATTCTTTTTCTAGGAGTTACGCCCCTTTGAACTTATTAACGTTAATGTACTACTGCAACAGTTTGTCATCGCAACTCCTCTCAAACCACACAACAGAATTTCAAGAAAACCTTTTCAGATAATAAGGACATACTACGTAGATGTACATATCGACAGGAAATTACGATTCAATTTTTTTTCCAGGAGTTACGCCCCTTTGAACTTATTTGCCCAATATACTACTGCAACCTTTTGTCATCGCAACTCCTCTCAAACCACACAACAGAATTTCATGAAACTGTGTAGATAATAAGGACATACTATGTAGATGTGCATATTGACAGAAAATTATGATTCAATTTTTTTTTCTGATACAATTTTTTTTCTTACACTTATTTTATTTCTCCAATGACAATGTGGGGACGTGGGGTATGTGAGCGCGCTCACTAAGGTTCTTTCATTATAACAATCTTTTATAAATCTTGTTATTTTGAAACAGAGAAGTGAACATTCTTACCTACGTAGAATCTTATAAATCAAATCAAACTAAATCAATTCAAATCAAATAATTTTAGTGGTGTTAATTCCAATACAGGAAAATACCAGCTGACATTTACAAAATAAAAATACAAAAGTAAACAAAAATGAATAAAAGAACAGCGTTCCAATGTCCCCCGCGTTGCACATATTTCATCTATACAAGTGTGTACAAGGGCAGTAACTAAAAAAAAACACTTTTTGTTTTGTTCTTTAAATCTTTTTATAGAGAAATGAAGGCCTTAGACCAAATGCAATGCGATTTCCGTTATACTTAATGTTTCCAAGAAGCATATAATTATATTATATATAGAAATATTTTATCAGCACTTATTTTTGAAAGTGTCAATGACATTGCTGATTTAAACCTATGGTATAAATTTCATACAATTCTGGCAAAAATTGTACACATGAGAGTGCTAACAATGCAATTTTCCATATAATCAATATTTCAAAGGGCGTAACTCTTTTAAAAAACTTGATCGGCACTGATTTTCGAAGTTGTCAAAGACATTACTGATATAAATCTATAATATAAATTTCATAAAAATTTGGCAAGAATTGTACACATTAGAACGCTCACAAGGCAATTTTCCATCATATAATTAATGTTTCCAAGGGGCATTACTCTTTAAAAATAATTGATCGGCACTAATTTTCGAACTCGTTAAAGACATTGCTTATCTCAACCTGTGATATAAGTTTCATAAAATTCTGGCAGGAATTGTACACATGAGAGCGCTTACAGTGCCATTTTCCATATAATTATTGTTTCCAAGAGGCATAACTCTTTTAGAAATAATTGATCGACATTGATTTTCGACCTCGTCGAAGACATTGCTAATATAAACCTATGATATAAGTTTCATAAAATTCTGGCAAGAATTGTACACATGAGAGCGCTTACAATGCAATTTTCAATATAATTAATGTTTCCAAGGGGCATAACTCTTCTGAAAATAATTTATTGGCACTGATTTTAAACTCGTCCAAGACATTTCTGATATAAACCTGTGATATAAGTTTCATAAAAATCTGGCAAGAATTGTTCACGTCAGAGCGCTAACAAGACTGGACGGGGTTTATGAAACAATGACTGTTGATAAAATTATTAAAAAAAAAAAATTACATTCATCACTAAAAAAAGTAAGCATCTGATGTTGAAACAATTGTAATTTTGAAATTAATTGATTAAGTTTTGTCATTATTAAATAAATATACAATTTTAGAAAAGCTGATTTATATAACATTGTGTCCTTTTACAATGAAGAAATTTTATGTATAAGTATCAAATTGTACCTGAACTGTCCATTTTTGAGTAATTCATTCTTTTTTGTTATCACAAAACTATCTCATTTCTATTTCATTCAATCTGTTCAAATGATTTTAAATATGATTTACATCACTTTTACCAACCATGTTAACACTTAAAGTGATATCATATTAAGTCTTGATTATTACAAATGGAGAGGCATTTTTTGTTATGTCACTCGAATGTGTGAATATGTTCTTAATTAGTCCAACAATACTTGGTCATGTTTCATAAACATTTTGAAGCCTTGGCTACGCCTCGAACTTTAAATATTCATACAATATGACCAATTATTATCTAACCTATACAAAATTTGAAAGTTGCCCTATTTCCATGCCTCGTCTAAGGAATTGGAAACTTAGTGTATCGGTTTGTTCGTCCGCCCGACTATCCCATATCAGGTTAAAGTTTCGGTTAAAGGTAGTTTTAAATTTAGGAAAATGTGCTATGTTGTTACATCAACTTACAACTTGGTACACATGTGTATTACGAAGCACATATACTTTTTAAATTATATGCTAAATCAGGGTTTGCCAATTATCGCGGTTCACTGAACATGCGAATTTGATACACGAATTGCGAGCGGGGCATTGTATTATCTTTGGCCACATATTCATGTTTTTTTTAGAAAGATTCTTTATCTTTCGTCGTGTATTATTATCCTAGATTGACCATTGTAAGCCTTCCAGCAAGCAGAATTTAGACAAAGAAAAATATTGGTCTAATCAGAAGCTGAATTTTAAAATGTTTCCTTTAAGAGGGTCTGGATGGACGGTTCTTCATTTCTGTATTCTTTTATTTTTTAGGTCATTTTTCTCTATTATTTATATGTTTTGTCAATTATTCTCTATTCTTTATTTTTCTCTTGTTCTTAATTTTTTTGGCCAGCTTTTCTGTAGTATCGGCCCATTATTCACTATTCTGTAAACCCCATCCATATCTATCTTTATGCAGCGTTATAGATTAAAATTTCACATGCAAGCTAAATAAATATTGCATAATTCTAGAAACGAAAATTCTATAATTTTGCGTAATATGCTTGAATTTTTGATTGATTTTCATTTTAACAATGGATATTTTGTAAGTCTGTTATATGATATAATCTTGTTATATTTTAACATTTGAATTTAAAATTATATCATCTCTTTAAACTGCTTGCTTTTTTAGTTTTAAGTTAACTCTGGTATTTTAGCATTGTTGCAATGAAATACCGATAATTTCAGACGTTAAATCAATCCTGTAATTTCACTCCCCTTTTGGATTTTTCAAGCCGTTGTCAATTACGTTGCAAGGGTCACGGTGACCATTGGTCTAAGTAGTCCATCTACTGTATCACTAGCCTGTAAACGCCGAGGTTGTGTGTTCGAATCCCGCACGGAGAAGATGCATTCGACTCAAATCTTAATTGACTAGGATTGTCTGTTTTCCTGCCGAAGTTCGATGGTTCTATATCCGGGCATGCCGACTTCCTCCACCAATAAAAGCTGCCTGCCACGATATAGCCAATAGAGCTAAAAGTGACATTAAAACGCCACAATCAATCATTTATTCAAACAAACATCCTGATATTTAATTCCAGTCCAGTCAAATTCACTTCGTAGTTGGGTCATTTTCAAAAAATGTCGAATTTTGAAATTGCAAAATTGATTTATAGTTACTATTTCAAACAACCCTTGTCTTAAGCAAATCAAAACAAACAGTACTTATAGAACAACATACAAAAATATGCAATCTTGATAATGTCATACAAGAATGTATTGACACATTTTTTGATAGGTGGTGCAATATTTTGTCTCTCCTGTTACCATGTTCAAAAGAAATTTCGGGTTATTTAGAAGAGGTTAAGATAAAATTTTAAGCTTGTATTTCGTAGCAAATAAGAAGGTTTTCAAGAGTAAAAACTTCTATATATATTCATTCTGTGAAATGATAGATTATTTGTCAATTTTCCATGCTGTACTGAAAAATGTCTCTAAAAATTGGTTTTCGAAGGTTATAAAAATAACCACCGGTAATGCAAATCTAAGATAGCAATTCATAATGTTCAGCATTTTTTCTCTCTTTCTAATAAACCCAACATCAAGTAATTCCCTCGCATGTTGGTTTACTTTTGTCTTTATTTTATTGGTAACAGGAACGTACGTTAATGATATATCACCATATTAAGTTCTATCCTGTTACCGATAGCAGTATTGTACGGAGCCCTGCTGGTCTCACACGGATTATAAAGTGTCTTTTAAAGTCCTGCGCTGAAGATGTGTAAAGTCTAGCGCTGGAGATGTAAAGTCTAGCGCTAGAGATGTAAAGTCTAGCGCTGGAGATGTAAAGTCCAGGCTGAAGATGTAAAGTCCAGCGCTGAAGATGTAAAGTCTAGCGCTGGAGATGTAAAGTCCAGCGCTGGAGATCTAAAGTCTAGCGCTGGAGATGTAAAGTCAAGCGCTGGAGATGTAAAATCAAGCGCTGGAGATGTAAAGTCTAGCGCTGAAGATGTAAAATCAAGCGCTGGGAATGGTGTATGGGAGGTCCTATACAAAGATTCCTCATTTTATGCCGATTTGATTTCAAAAATGGTCGCCATGGGAAATTCTTGCTTCTGATCGGTAGAAATAAAACTAAAGTCTTGTCCTCTGAAACTACAAGGCCTAGTGTTTAAACCTTGAAAATACAGTCGACTCTCGTTATCTCGAACACATGTACTGTATTCCTCGTATTAAGCACCCCTGCCACTATAAGCACCCCCTACCTAGTTTTCCAACAAAAAATTAATAAGAGCCCTCTAAAATAACCAAAAAGTATCGTTTTTTTGCGTAGAAACGTCAGTATGTTTCTGTTTGTGGCATGAGTTTCAAACTGGAAACTCAATTTAAATGGTAATTTTACTCCAGAAACAGTTTCCAAGCGGTAAAAATCCCGGGTTTTGTCAATTTCAATAAGCGCTCCCTCTTTGGAATTTTGTAAGCGCCCTGGGCGCTTAATACGAGGAATACGGTAAGTCGAATTGTCGGATATCTCGAACAGAATGTTTGGACCATTTGTAGTAATATTTAAGTAAATTTACTCCTGATTACTCGAATTTTTGGTTAAGTAGAAATAAATTCATTGGTCCCTTCGAGTTCCACATAACGAGAGTCAACTGTCTCATAATAGGAATGATGAATAAAGGGTCATCTACAATATCTCCTCGTATCCAATATGGCTTTCATGTGCTATGCCTTGGGACCAGGATCGGGTTACAGGATTAGCGACATGCACAGGCTATGGTGCACCCCTGAGATTCAAGTTAGACCAAACCGTCAAACAAATTTGCCAAAACACACAATTTATTTTGTTCAAACTTTGCAATCTGTACTGACTCAATACAAAGAAAATTTTATGATTGTGGTGCCAATTTTTAGAAATCAAAGATAGCTTCCGCAGCCAAACATAGTTTTGCGTAGAAAATACCAATAAGTTCATTTAAACCAGGTGAACGATTACAGACTCTAGAGCTTCTGGTTTATCAGACTTGGATAAATTTATATATAGGTCACAGTATAATAATAGCTGAAGTGAATTCAAAGATGAGTTTTGTAAATAAATTTTGGTAGGAATTATGCATCTTGATAACTTTGAAAGCACTGGGTACTGTTTCACTAAAGGTCGTAAGAGTTACGACTGGCTGTAACTCTTACGACCTTTAGTGAAACGGTACCCTGGAGTCCTGGTTTTTAAATCTTCAACACTTGACTTTACATCTCCAGCGCTAGACTTTACATCCCCAGCGCTAGACTTTACATCTTCAGCGCTTGACTTTACATCTCTCGCGCTAGACTTTAGATCTCCAGCGCTGGACTTTACATCTCCAGCGCTAGACTTTACATCTTCAGCGCTGGACTTTACATCTCCAGCGCTAGATTTTACATCTCTAGCGCTAGACTTTACATCTCCAGCGCTAGACTTTACACATCTTCAGCGCAGGACTTTAAAAGACACTTTATAATCTGTGTGAGACCAACATGGCTCCGTAGTATTGCATCTGCAAATGCTAAATTGCAAAGATTAAGACTTTATAACCTTAAGATAAGTTCAAACACCGAAACATTTCATTATGTGTACAAAAACTATATGTTATTATAATATTTTTAAAGACGTTTCTGTCTACTATTGTCTATCCTGTTATTGTAACCATAGCAACCATAGTAACAGGATAGACAAATTTCTTCATTTTTAAATGCTGTTGTGAAATAACTACTCCCTTTGATGAAGTGATAATGTTTTTCTGTTGTGATTTTGGTTTCCAACACGTTATTACACTTTTTACAGGTATAGTATTGGTGTAATTAATAAATATGCTGGTAACAGCATGGACATGACAAAAAGGTACCCACTATTTTTTTTTCACTAAATGTCATGAATTTTTTCCCCTCTACACTGTTATACAAGAAACGTGCTGTATTAAATGTTTAGGTTACTTTGCTCTTTTGAAATCAACACTAACTAGTTCAATATTTATAGGGAGAACAATTTAACGGTTGATTTAAGTAGCGGTAACAAGATGGACATGAACTTTGTGTACGCTGATTGAAATTAGTTTGTAGAAAAAATGTTACAAATAATAATAAAGAAGCTGCGATTTTTCGTAAGAATTATTATCCGCATTAAAAAAAATCCCTTTTGCAGATATCAAGGCAATCAGAAAATAGGAATAAAACATTATTTGAAATGTGTTACCCTGGCCCTGTACGCAAATAAATTACGCAAAAATCGGACTTAAATATATTTTAATCTTATCAAAATAGATCTAAATCGTGTTTTTGTTTTATCTGAGCGTCACTGGTTAGTCTTGTGTGGACGAAACGCGCGTCTTGCGTATTAAACTTTAAACCTGGTACCTTTTGTTAGCTATTATTCGTATGTTTCTCTGTCCTATATGTTCTCCCATTTATTTGTATTGTAGTCCTGTCATGTAATGTTGTCATTTTAATGTTATATTTAACATTGCCATAAAAGCTGGAGGTTTGGCTAGCCCCAAACCAGGTTCAATCCACCATTTTTTTCTTAAAATGTTCTGTACCAAGTCAGGAAAATGGCCATTGTTTTATTATAGTTCGTTTCTGTGTGTGTTACATTTTAATGTTGTGTTTCTGTTGTGTAGTAGTTCTCCTCTTATATTTGATGTGTTTCCCTCAGTTTTAGTTTGTAACCCGGATTTGTTTTTTTCTCAATCGATTTATGAATTTCGAACAGCAGTATACTACTGTTGCCTTTATTTATTATTAATGTTCTGACTCATAAATACTACAAAATTTCATTTAAACACTTACAACTGCATTTTCCATTAGAAATACAAATTTTAGCATAGGTGTACTGAAAATTCGACATTTATTGAAAATGACCCAGTTCTTGACTTGAAATATAAAAAATATATATGGTTCTCTCCAACGTTAAAGAAATTATGGTGAACTTGATATGTTCTCAAAGTATATGAAACAAAGACATTTTTGTAATTGATTGTTTGATATATGCGTACGTTTACAACGGACATCTTCTTTTTTGCACAAAAGAGGGTCTGAATGAGGTTTACAGAATAGAGAACAATTGGCAATAAATAGAGAGAAAAAATAGACAATAATAGAATTCTAAGTGTAAAGAAAATAGAATGACGGGCAAAAATAAAGAATAGAGAAAAATAGCATAAAATATTAGGGAATACAAAAATGAGGGAACACTCGTCGAAACCTTATTATTTGAACAAGTATCTTGAAAATGCACTTGTCTAGACGTATTGATTATTTTTTTCAGTTTTTTTATTCCATCATTTTTTTTTTTGTAATTCTGTTTCTTTGAGCTATATCATAAGCATAGGAAGTAAAAGTATCAACGTATTACCTGATTCAATGTTTGTTCATTGATTTGTTATTGTGATAGTTTACAACTGATCAGGCCCATTGATAACTCAGGGGACTTGGCACTAGGTTTTTGTGAAAGTTTACAAGGAACTGGTGTATTGGTACCCAAGGGAACTTTAGAATTTACAAGGAACTAATCAATTGGTAACTGAAAGACTCGTTTCTAGGTTATGATAATAGATTACAAGGAATCGGGTCTATCGATAACTTAGTGACTTTGTACAAGGTTGTTGTGATAGTTTCAAACGGTTCATTCATGGTAACTAAGGGACTTGGTAGTGTACTAGATTTTTTTTATAGTTTACAAGGAGCTAGTATACTAGACGGACTTAGTACGAGGTTATGGTGTTAGTTTACAAAGGGTTGGTCTATTGGTTACTAAGGGCATTGATACTCAGTTATTGAGATACAACTGAGCGGTTGGTCTATTGGTTTTTAAGGGACTGGATACTAAGTTATGTATATCGTTTACAAGGAGATGGTATAGAGGACTGGGCTAGGGTGACTAAGTTTTTTTGTTTGTTCAGGTAGCATATATCATAACATTTTGAACAGATATACAGTAACTACACTTTATAAGTTTGAATAAAGGGGGTGTTGGGTATAAACCAATGATCGAAACAACACCACAACGACAAAAGTAACCATAATGGATGACTATGATAAGACTGATAGGTAGATTTCCGAGTCCTCATATTTTTTCTAAAACACTTAGAAACAAATCTTCTCATCTGCAATGGCCGAATGTATGATCCGAGATTGGCTCTCAACTCTCTGCATAATATTGTACGTACTCATTTTGGAATGAAATTTGGACGGAGGTCTATATATACAACTCTATATTCATCACTAATGCACTATTGATCTCCTAGCTTGATTAGTCATATACTTATTACTACAATAATTTTGTCAATGCTATTCCATTACATATGTTGAAGTATAAAGTAGACCATATGTTATAAAGATTGAAAATAACATATTAGAAAAATCAGAATGTAACAGTGGCAGATCCAGGGGACGAGAGGGCGTACCCCTTTTGAAATCGCCAAAAAAAATCTCATGTTTCTCACGACTTAAGTGATTTTTATCATAGATCGTCTGAGAATTTGTCGCCTCGCTCCGCTTGCCGGCAAATGTTTCGTTTTATGCAATTACGCCACCTCGCATTACAAAAATCCTGCATCCGCCCCTGACATTGTTGTCAATTTTAAACTATGTATATATGTATTTATATCAACATTACAGTTCGATACATATCCGATCAAAAATGTATTATTACAGTACATTAACCCCAAACTTTATGCACTAGTCTTGAATGACGCATCGACGCATACACTTAAAAATAAATGGGGATGAACTTTACTTACTAAGATATACACGTTTGATAATCAACCCAAACGACATTTGACAGAGGTCAACGTAATATTTTAAACACCTACTTGTCTATGTAATATATGATTTTAAGCAATGTATCGGGGCCCATTTAAAAAAATGTGAATTAAACAAGGACTATAAAAATGCTTTTTCCCTAAGTTATAAAATAAAGATAATTATATTTAGGGACTGGTCATTTACGTTCGTTGGGTGGATGGGAGGAAACTTTGGAATTTCTCTTTTTTTTTCAAGTCCCCCACCTTGAGGAAGGAAAATAAATTCAAGACCCCCCATCTTCCAAAGACATGAAAATTTCAACCCCAAAAACATTTTTCAATACTTTTATTCTTAATACAAATGTAACAAACAAACATACATGCATACAATTTCTATTTAAATTTATCGTTCAATAAAATATTGCATCAGTTGAAAGTGGGGAAAGTAGTTTGTAACTTAAGGGAACTTTATTTTTAAAAATGAGGAGATGTGGTGATATTGCCATTGAAACAACTATCCAACAGAGTGAAAATGAAGTGGTAGTAGGAAATTATAGGCCACTGTACGGCCTTCAACAGAGTTTAAATGAAGTGGTAGTAAGCAATTATAGGACACCATACGGCTATAATTTAGTCGGCTATAAAAGGCCCCACATGAAAATGTTAATCAATTCAAACGAGAAAAACTAACGGCCTAATTTATAACAAAATAATTGACGAAAAACAAATACATGTATGACAGACCTGAATCCGTCAGACATGACTTATGTTTTCATTTTTCAAAAAAACGGAAACAATGTTAGTAGTTCGATAAAACAATAATTAAAGATTTAACTACTGTGTTAAATTGATAAGCTTTAAGAATAAGTGTATTCAGAAGATCAATTAGTTTACATGGAATGCGTCTAAATTTACGGGCTTTATAAACAACAGCACTGTAAAAATTAGGATGGGATATCCTTTTTGTAATAAGAATTCTACAAGTACAGCCAAACTTTCTAACAGAATCTTTATATCTATGAAAGAATTTGGTAAAGGTTTAAATTAATTTGTGGCAACGAAATCCCTGCCCTTTTTATTTACCAGTTATACATAAATTATATTCATTGAAATCTAACACCAACTACCGACACGGGCATAGCGAGCAAGTTGTGTAATATATTTGATATAATCACACCGTCAGAAGGGGCCAATGGAATATGCCTGTTATGGTCTCATTGATATTTACCACACCTTCGTTCAATTTCAGCACATTGTTCATATATATATTTATGAAAAGTATATATATATATCACATAATATTAAAGAAGGTTGGTAAATTAACCTCAGATATAAATACATTCCTGGAAGATGTTGAAATTTAGGAATTAAAACCTAAACAATTGAGCCTAGCGGAGTGAGGCAAAAAAAAAAGATCAGTCTATCGTGCCATTGTATGGGGGAGAGGTGGCTGTGGGTCTCCAACATTATTCGATGCCCCATCTGAATTATTGAAAAATTGGACACCCCCTTTCCTTCCATTCCAAATAAATTTCAAGCCCCCCCCCCCCCCCCCCTTTTTTTTTTTAGTTACAAATTACGAGTTCCTTTACTGCAACAACAACTTGAAAGGCTATTTTTATTTTCCTAAGATTCAAGCAAAACAAATATGAATATCCTTTGAAGACGTCATAATTACTAGTATTTGGACTTATTTGTCCAGTGAAAAATACTTGATACATATATTTAGGGACAGATTAAAGAGAGTCGTAAAAAGGGCAGGAAGTATGAACACGGACGAACTGGAAATAAAATTGCCATTTCAAGATGAATGAAAAGCTTAATAAAATAGGTTGCAGGTTGCTTTTTTATCAATTTGCACGAACCACGGTACAAATAATGAACTTAAAAAACGAAAACACGTGAAATTATTATTTCAAACACGTTGCACGAAAATAACCCTTTAACAACCGCATTAAATCAACAATTCTTAAATGTGTATTATGTGTCAATGTTGATGGACTCTCGGCATATTTACTGCCACGGGATAGCAAAGACGTAATTCTAGGAAATCTTACAGTGGGGGGTCTCATTAAAAAGTCAGGGAGGGGGGTCTGATCCCGGATCCCGCTTATTGTTTTGTCAGAATCCCGTATCCCGCTTATCATTGCAGTTATAGCGCTTGTATTTTTACGTGTCCCGCCCGACTTCATTTCCCGTTTTCACGCAAAATAATTTAACTTTCACGTGTCACGCTTACAAAAAATCGGCCCATCCCGCGTCACGCTTAGACCCCAATGAGACCCACTACAGTTAGTCAATTACGGGTCCCTCTATAGATTTGTTGCATGCGCTCTTTAGCGTGGCAGGAGTTTTTTTCGTGTAAAGTGGTTTTTGACCGGGCGTGATTTTATTGGTGATCTTCTTTTTTCAATTGTATTGCACGTCTCATGTGCACAAAAAGTAATTTCTTTCTTTTTAAATTTGATAATCATCCTAGAGATTGAAAAATCGCAAATTTAAAAAAAACTTCAATCTTTACAGTAAGCATGTTGTTGAATAGTATTACTATAAGAAAATCATTATTTGGAGGCTATATTTGGCAAATAAAAAGATTTGTAATTTCTTATTTTGTAATAATACAGATAAACAATGATAAATTATTATGATAAACAGATCGTTTCGAACATTAGAAAGACAAGCTTGAAACATCAATGAATTCTTTAAAAGTTTTTTAGATGAATATAATGGGATGGTTTGCGAACTAAAATCTGTTACTACAATGAATAATAACAAACAATTATATTTGAATGTGTAATTTGTTTTTTTAAATGTTGGTAGGAATTTAATATATAATACATTTTACACATCAGATTTTGATCGCACATATTTGACAAGATTTTGATAGAAAAGAGTTATCTGCAACTTGCAATAAGCAAAATACCTCGTATTAAGATATGAATATTAACTTAGTTGCACTATTCAGTGTCTTGTACATGTTAAAGAGTCGTGTTATATATCTGCACAATAAAGATAGAATGGTGTTGAATGCTAATTTTTATAAATGAATATAATAAAAGAGTAGACAAGGCCGTACGTTGACCTCTAGTTGCTAACATTTACGTCATTAGGTCTCTGGTGAATAGTTGTTTCATTTGCGATCATACCACATCTTATGTAATCAGACGACACGACCGTTTATATATACGACCGTTTATATATATATAATTCTGAAGAAATTAGAGAAACATAATAATTTTGTAACTCGCAACTCGACCTTCGTAACTCGCAACTCTGCATTCGTAACTCGCAACTCGACATTCGTAACTTGCAACTCGACTTTCGTAACTCGCAACTCGACTTTCTTAACTCGCAACTCGACATTCGTAACTCGCAACTCGACTTTCTTAACTCGCAACATGCAACTCGACGATAAGAAACCCTCAATAATCTTCAGTGTACTGTTTTATTTAGTGGGTGGTGTAAATATTAAAATTGTCTCTAATAATATCATGAATCAGTAGATTATTTCCCTGGATAGGCAGTGTAACATGCTTCTTATCTCCGTAGGTAGTCAGTGAAATCAGTAGATTATTTCCCTGGATAGGCAGTGTAATCAGCTTCTTATCTCCATACGAAGTCAGTGGAGTCAGCCGATTATTTCCCTGGATAGGCAGTGTAATCAGCTTCTTATCTCCATACGAAGTCAGTGGAATCAGCCGATTATTTCCCTGGATAGGCAGTGTAATCAGCTTCTTATCTCCATACGAAGTCAGTGGAATAAGCCGATTATTTCCCTGGATAGGCAGTGTAATCAGCTTCTTATCTCCGTAGGTAGTCAGTGAAATCAGCCGGTTATTCTCCTGGGTAGTCATTGCAATCTGCTGATTATTTCCCTTGGTTGTCAGTGTTATCATATGATTATTTCCCTTGGTAGTCAAGTGTAATCTGCTGATTATTTCCTTGTGTAGTCAGAGTATTCAGCTTATTATTTCCCTTGCTAGTCAGTGTATTCATCTGATTAAATTTCCTTGGTAGTCATTGTATTATTTCCCTTGATTGTCAGTGCTATCATCTGATTATTTCCCTTGATAGTCAAGTGTAATCTGCTGATAATTTTCCTGGGTAGTAGGTGTATTCAGTTGATTTTTTCAATGGCTAGTAATTTTTTATCAGCTGATTATTTCCCGTGGTAATGAGTGTAATCAGATGATCATTTCCAATGGTAGTCAAGAGTAATCAGCTAATTTCCTACATAGATAGTCAGTGTTATCAGTTGATTATTTCCCTGATACGTCAGTTTAGTCAGCTGATTATTTCCCTGTGTAGTCAGTATAATGTGCTGATTACTTCCCTGGGTAGTCAGATCAATTAGTTGATAATTTCCCTGTGTAGTCAGTATAATGTGCTGATTACTTCCCTGGGTAGTCAGTGTAATAAGCTAATTTTTTCCCTCATACGTCAGTTTTATCAGCTGATTATTTCCATGTGTTAACAGTATAATCAGCTGACAACTTCCCTGGGTAGTCAGTGTAAAAAGCTGATTGTTTACCTCGGTTTATGTAATCCGCTGATTATTTTCATTGGTAGTCAGTGAAATTAGCTGATTATTTCCCTTGGTAGTCAGTGCAATTAGTTGATTATTTCCCTCTGTAATCAGTTTAATCAGCTGATTACTTTCGCGGTAGTCAGTGTAATAAGCTGATTATTTACCTCGGTAGTTTGTGTAATCAGCTGATTAATTTCATTGGTAGTCAGTGTAATTAGCTAATTATTTCTTTGAGATGAACTTGCATAGTTTTAATTAAGTTGTCAAAACCTAAAAAAAAAAGAGTCGGAGGTGGACCGTTTTTGTTAAAAAATATGTACTACTAACTGTAAGGTTACGTATAATATATATATCAATGAAAAGATCAAATGACTTATATGTACTAAGCAGCTACATAGGTCAACGTACGGCCTATTACAATAATCATTTAACGTATATTAAGATATAAAAGGCCACAGCATCACAAACATGTAAATTAATTTTTAAAGTAGGTTCTTATCTATAATTAAACTTTTTAATAAGTTAACTATCATTTCCTGCTTCTTACAAGCAGACATAAAGATAATAAAACAACTTGTGTATGAATAATGGTTTCAATGATCTGATAGGAAAAGAATTAAAATTACAAATAAGAAAAACAATACAGGAAGAGGACAACCAAATCGTTTTATATTTTTCTTTTAAAATTAACAAAATAAAAAAAAAGACCAAAACATCGACTTATATTTGCAAATCTGAAATTTCAATTTTGGAAAGTTTTTTACTCGTACCAAGTCTATTATTACCGGGAACCTTATTTTGCTTTTATTTCAGACATTTTAATTGGAATTTTGTTAAAAATATTTCTGATTTGCTATGCATTTGAGCTAGTCTTTAGATCATTTGAATATTTGCATACTAAGCTATTATTTTGTTCCAAATTTGAACGTTATCGATTTCAATATCCATGCTTATCCCAACATATCGTCTTAAAGGAATATTTGAGATCAATATTGTACCCCTTTGATCCCAGGCCGTGGCTAACCAAAGACTTCATAATTGGTATGTACAGAGAGGAATGAGATCAAAGGGTGGTTTGTTGGGAGTCAGAATAACGTGTCCATATGGGAAGATTTTTTTCCCTGCCGGCTGTTATTGTAGCTTTGAATCAAGCACAATAAAAATTCGTCTTCGCGTGTCGGTCTAAAAAAAAGTAGGGTTCAAATTCATACTCATATCACATCACATCAGCATGCTGTTGTCCTGATGTATATGTTATATTTGCCACTGGACGTTTTTTAACACCAACCCATACATACATGTACCCAGTGTTCATGTGAGCAAACCAATATATACGATGTACATGTAATAATATTTGACGTCAACTACGTAGTACATAATATTTGCCACTGGACATTACATACCAATCCATCTATCCATCCATCCATCTAATGTTTATGAAAGCAAAATAGTTTCATATCGTATCATATTATATACGGTGTACGTGTATTTGAAGACAACTACGCATATTATATTTGCCACCGGACGTTAAACATCAATCCATCAATCCACCCATCAAACTAGTATCACATTCTTACATATATGGTGTAGAGTACTTGTAATGAACGACAACTACGTACATAGTATTTGCCATTGGACGTTAAATACCATCCATCCATCCATCTAGCTATAATTGTTTATTCGAGCAAAAGAATTTCATATCATATTATATACGGTGTACATGTATATTTGAAGATCATCCGGAACATACATGATATATTTGCCACTGGACGTTAAGCAACCAACAATCAATCAATAAATCAATGTATATCAAAACAACTGCGTACATACGATGTAATGTTTGCCACTGGACATGAAATCCACCCATCAAACTAGTATCACATCCTAACATATATAGTATAGATTACATGTATTAGACGACAACAAGGCTGTACAATATATCAATAGTGTATTCACCTGTTACGATTATTAGGTTTATTTAACTTTACATATATCTGCATGTCGTGTGTCGACATATTACATAATACCTACTACACATGGTAAGTCATGATAACCTTCTCTACTATAACTTCTACAATTTTACTGTCCTATTTAAACAGATTGTGTATTCTTCCATGTGAATTTTACACTATGGTAGATTTGTTATCTTAATTACTGGAGAATAATTTAAATATTTCTGATTAAATAAGGTTTTCTAATGATTTATTTTATCAATCTTTATTTGTAAGAATTAACATTGCAGCAAGATAGTTTTACGGATTGTGTTTAAATTAATGCATGGTAACTGATGAAATATTCCTTTGTTAATTCTTAGTGTAACATTTTTAATGCTAAATGTCAGGGATATATTATAGAACAAATATTTTAAGTAAATTTGTTCCTATTTTACATATACGTGTCTGCCTGTCATGGGATGAATTGCTTCAGATTCGTTGTTTACCTTAAAGATTACATGTAGCATTAGTAAACAATAATTTTTAATAAAAAGACATTTTTTGTGAACTTTTTGTGTCAGCAAGCGAACAACACAAGTCTTCAGAGCTCAGCATATGGTCTTAAACATAAACAATGATATGAGCCTCCTCATGGGGTTTTTGATTATGTGATTACTTGGCCGTTTTTATAGTGATTATTTGATTACCAGACCAAATATTTCATGATTATTTGATTATTTGATAATCTAGGACTGTATGTTTGATTATTTAATCTTGTTTAAAAAAATAATTGGTGATTATGTGATTATATTGGCAAAACATTTGTGATTATGTGATTACTTGGACACCCCCATGAGGGGCCTCTGATATGTAACAAATGTTGAACAATAAATGATCCCGAATCTTGATAAATTGTGAACAAATTACAAAGAATGGACCAAAAGAAAGCACAAAGATTCAAGAAAGCCAACGAGTTTCTTACCTAAGAAAAGCGCGTTATTTGTAATTAATACTATGGATAGGGTTACACATGTAAAGTATGTTGTCTTTGTTCTCCACGATTCCACGACCAGAGGAATACCGCTACGTATAGGGTTAAGCTTCTTTGTACTCAACCACTCCAATGCAGTATTCTAGGTCACATGGAATGCATTCCGGAATCGCCTCCGGTCCTAGACTTGTTATTGGCAAATAAAACGCAATTTTTACACAAGAAAAACATGAACCGACATTTTGTCTTTTGTTGAAGACTATAAGATGTTGACTTCTAGATGGCTTTTGATTTTGGTATCGTTTTGTTGTTGTCTTTTTGGAAACATTTATTCCACATCTCTTTTTATTTATTTACTATTTTTACCTTAAACCGTTCAATGTTATTCCAGGCACACGTGTTGTGCATATTGAAATCAGTCATATATAGATAATTTTTTTTTATCGTTTCAAATTTTAAAAAAATGCTACGTTCAAATCCATACATGTAAATCGCATGTGAATCATTGCAACGTGTCTTTCTATGCAGTAATAATGATGCAGATTGATTTTTTATTTGGTATTATACAAGCACATATAATAGAACAACTAAAAGGTCATTATTTCCAAAAGCATAATTCTAAACGTTCAATATGCTAAAGTTTTAAGTATTGTCACTACAATTTATATATATATTTTTTTTAAATTTCATAAATACAAAATGAATAATATTTACATGATCAGCAAATTAGATATTAAATTGCCTTGATTTTGTTAGTGATGTTATGTTTTCCACTTACATCACGGTTTATCCCAGTATATATTCGATATTGATTCTTTTGTATAACTCTTTATTTTGTTTTTCTTCACCTCATACAATAATGATATACATGGCATGACACGGGTTATGTTCTTCTCATATATGTTATGATGGTATGATACTAAACCCCTAACGAGAAGGATTGTGCCTGATATTCATATGATGAAGACATAATCTTTCAATCAGTTTAATTGAAGTCTGGAGCTGGCATGTCAGTTAACTGCTAGTAGTCTGTTGTTATTTATGTAATATTGTCATTTTGTTTATTTTCTTTGGTTACATCTTCTGACATCAGACTCGGACTTCTCTTGAACTGAATTTTAATGTGCGTATTATTATGCGTTTACTTTTCTACATTGGCTAGAGGTATAGGGGGAGGGTTGAGATCTCATAAACATGTTTAACCCCGCCGCATTTTTGCGCCTGTCCCAAGTCAGGAGCCTCTAGCCTTTGTTAGTCTTGTATTATTTTTAATTTTAGTTTCTTGTGTACAATTTGGAGTTTAGTATGGCGTTCATTATCACTGAACTAGTATATATATTTGTTTAGGGGCCAGCTGAAGGACGCCTCCGGGTGCGGGAATTTCTCGCTGCATTGAAGACCTGTTGGTGACCTTCTGCTGTTGTCTGTTCTATGGTCGGGTTGTTGTCTCTTTGACACATTCCCCATTTCCATTCTCAATTTTATGTACATTCTTTCAATTGAAGTAGAATACAATACATGTATTACAAACATGTATGATAATGACCTGTTAGTGTCAATATCAGTGTAATGTTAAAAACAAAAAGCAAAAAAAAAAAAAAAAAAAAAATCTGATATTTACATGTTTATATGATCAGCATGCCATTAATAGAATAGATTATTATTGACACAACATACATTGGCAATTTTTATTATTCGATATTGTTGTTAATTTACATAAAAAAATTGTTCCCTTCAAAAAAAAAATACAAGACAGGAATCTTGCAAAGTCTTTAAATATTGCTAATCAAGTCTGGATACTTGCTTAACATTTTTAAGAGAGAATTGGATAGCAAATGACGAGACTTTATACAGTGGGCATACTACATTGGTCGTATAGTGACCTGTTATCTATGTCCTTAGGTATTTATGGGTAGTTGTCTTATTTGCAATCATATTAAATCTGCTGTTCATTAACCGATGTTTAATGAAACCGTTTTTATATGAACTTTGGTCTCATGTGCACTTGCAAAGGACATTGTAATAGTCTTCGTCCATCCGTCTATCCGTAACAGACTACAACTCTTTGACCGTTTGTCCTAAAGCTGTCACGTCTGTCCGTAACAGACTACTACTCTTTGACCGTTTGTCCTAAAGCTGTCATGTCTGTCCGTAACAGACTACTACTCTTTGACCGTTTGTCCTAAAGCTGTCACGTCTGTCCGTAACAGACTACTACTCTTTGACCGTTTGTCCTAAAGCTGTCACGTCTGTCCGTAACAGACTACTACTCTTTGACCGTTTGTCCTAAAGCTGTCACGTCTGTCCGTAACAGGCTACTACTCTTTGACCGTTTGTCCTAAAGCTGTCACGTCTGTCCGTAACAGGCTACTACTCTTTGACCGTTTGTCCTAAAGCTGTCACGTCTGTCCGTAACAGGCTACTACTCTTTGACCGTTTGTCCTAAAGCTGTCACGTCTGTCCGTAACAGACTACTACTCTTTGACCGTTTGTCCTAAAGCTGTCACGTCTGTCCGTAACAGACTACTACTCTTTGACCGTTTGTCCTAAAGCTGTCACGTCTGTCCGTAACAAGCTACTACTCTTTGACCGTTTGTCCTAAAGCTGTCATAATTGTTTTAATTCTTTGGCATCATGTGTAGTTGACCATGGTATACCGTCATGATTGTTTCTTTGATTTGACATTATTTTTAGGGAAGGACACTGACCCTTTTTGACTTAAAGAAGCATAAGGACACTCTCAATCCTTAAGTACAAGGGTCACGATTTGGTTTTAATAAATAGATAATAATAGGCCGCCATAAATAAATGTATATATAATATGTCCAACCTGTTGCAAACGTTCAATAAAATGGCATTTTATTTATGTTTTTTGTTGCAATTCCAGTAGGATTAAACATCCGATAGCCGACATATTTTACTTCCTGGTCAGGTAAAATAATGTCTGGAATAGAGAATAATAAGCCAAAAGTGCAGAATAAAGGCTAAAAAATATAAAGAAAGGAGAATAATAGGCCAAAAAATAAGGACTAGAGAATAATGGGGTGCTGAAGTATACAGAATATAGTGAATAATTGGCAAAACAAATAAAGAATAGAGAAAAAATGGCCTAAAATATTAAAGAATACAGAAATGGAGGACCCCTTCCCTCTATACCCTCATTTAGTGTAATGAGGATAAACGGAAGGAAATCAACATGCAGTGTTAAGTATTTTTTAATTCGGTCGATCGATTATCTCGAGGTCATTTGCATTTCGTACGTGAAAATCATTTGGTTTAATATAGTTGAGGGCTCTGGTCTGGGAAAAATAAATGTAATAAAACAAGCTTTAGGCCGTTAGTTTTCTCTTTTGAATTGTTTTACATTTGTCACATCGGGGCCTTTTATAGCTGACTATGCGGTATGGGTTTTGCTCATTGTTGAAGGCCGTACGGTGACCTATAGTTGTTAATTTCTGTGTCATTTGGTCTCTTGTGGAGAGTTGTCTCATTGGCAATCATATCGCATCTTTTTATTTTCATATTTATATTTTTGTGCTGAAATTAAATAGATCATAGTGAAAACGCATGTTATAAAATAGTTCGAAGTAGCGTTATCATTTAAAACCGAATTTCCTACTGGACCACCTTTTAAGAGATGTACATGTAAAATCAGACATTATTCAGTATTCATGTCCATCCCTTTTTACCAATCTTAGGGATTCTATGAAATTCAAACATGGTTTGCCGAATTACATACGGTTTGCCGAATTACATAATATAAATAAGTCTAAATTGAAAACAACGTTCAAACCTATGATTGCGTTGGATAAAAACCGCAATTTGTATACGTGTGCATGAAAAACAAATTTCTTGGAAGAGTGGTCTAAATACAGCACAAACAACATTTTCCAAAAGACCAAAAAAGTGAAAAAGTATATTTTAACAAAACGCATTTGACTAGCAGGTCGAACAACGGGTGTTCTTAAACCCTGCTATATACATGTATAGTGTACGTATTGAAAAGACAACATTCAAGTGAATAACAATATCTAATACTGGATAACAATTTTATGTTGCCCATTTGACAAGTTTCTAATTTTGTAATAAGATGCTCACTTGTTTGAAGGCACTTTCAAGAACGAACCGATTTTTTTTTATGTATACAGTGTTTATATATAAATCATGCAAATTCGACTCTGAAGACTAATCTTAATTGCATTGCCGTCATTTAATACACAAATAACTGGAGAAAACAATGCAACTCTAACACGTTCTGAGAACAATGATTAAATCCGCGCAGTTTCATAGATATGCATGTATATATACATTTGCGAGGATGTGATTAAAAATAGGTTGACAGCTGTCTAGATAAGATTTCTTTTTCATTAAAAAAATATGTTAAAAGTGAGAGTGATATTGGCGTTTTCCAGTGAAATATATATAAGATAAGAAGATGTTGTATGATTGCCAAAACGTCAACTCTCTACCAGAGACCAAATGAAATAGAAGTTAATAACGATAGGTCACTGTACGGCCTTCAACAATGAGAAAAACCCATACCTCATAGTAAGCTATCCAACTTGAAGGCTATATATTAAGTGTAAAATTCAGTCAACTATTTTTGGGGTCTTTTCCCCGTATTTGAGAGATATGAAAAGAACCGTTCTGGGTCCTAAACTTGCAAAATTTCGTATGTTTATATTGGTTTTTCTTTGTTGACATATTTGTTTGTTTCTATAGTAATTAAGATTAAAAATCTTGTGTTAAGATTCAATCCAGAGTAACAGATTTTTCCAGATAAAACTTGGAGTTAAACAAGGGGACAATTTAAGTCCTAATCTATTTAAGTTATTTATAAATGACTTGCCAAAGTATTTACAAGAAAGTGAAGATCCTGTTATACCTAATGAGAAACCAGTTAATTGCTTATTATTTAAGGAATGACTGTAATATTTTTTCTGTCTATTCGAAATAACATAAAAAATGTGGTGCACACTGAATAACCCGCGTAGCGTAAAAAATGTGGTGCACACTGAATAACCCGCGTAGCGGGTTATTTTAAAGTGTGCACCACATTTTTTATGTTATTTCGAATAGACAGAAAAAATATTACAGTCATTTCTTATAATTTAATTCTAAATTCCATTTTAAACCTGAGTAAACCATGAAAAAACGTTGATGACGTCACGGTCACATGACAAAATTATGTCTATAAGCTGATAAACAAAACAACGTCAGCCAATCAGAAGACGCGTTACATCCAAAATTAAATTATATGCAGATGATTTGGTGCTTTTATCAACATCTGCTAATAGATTGCAAACAAGACTAAACATCCTGGAAAATATTGTAAAGATTGGTGTTTAAGTGTAAATCCCACCAAGACAAAGGTTCTGATATTCAACAAAGCAGGCAGACACATTTGTGAAAAATTTACTTATGAAAATATGTTGTTTGATAGTGTTAATAATTATAAATATCTTGGTTTAGCAGGGTCATTTTCATATGCTCAGAATGAACTGTATAAAAAGTCCTTGAAGGCTTATTATAAATTGTACAAGAATTTGTTATCACTTAATTCAAGCATAAGTACCAGCTTACATATATTTGATCATACCATAAAACCAATACTCCTATATGGGTCTGAAATATGGGGAACTTTTAATCCATTCTCAGCAAGATTCAGAAATGGAATTTTACCATTTGATAAAATATATTCCAGTTTAAAATGTGAGCGACTACATATCAAATTTTGTAAACTTGTTTTAGGTGTTCATAAAAAATCCACGAATTTTGGAATTTTATCTGAGCTAGGGCGATTCCTATTATATTATGATATGATTAAATCCATGTTAAATTACTGGTATCGCTTGGAAAATCTTGATTCCAAATTTTCTCTTCTTAAAGACGCTTATGTAACATCACAGAATCTTTCTCATTAAAAAAAAACATCTTGATATGGCTCTATGAAGTCAATTCTTGAAATGATCCCAGACATCAATCATATATCTTTACCATTACCAAAAATTAATAGCTTTAAAGCTAATATGAAAAAAAAAATTAAAATCATATTTTATAGACTTGTGGGATACTGAATTGGTAAAGCATTCAGATGGTAAACTTAGAACTTATGTTACATTTAAATCAATTTTTGGAAGAGAAAAATATCTTTCCATTATAGGGAATTTTGAACAGAGACGAAGCTTAACAAAGCTCAGAATTTCATCACACCACTTAAGAATTGAGTCCGGAAGGTATCAGGGTACTCTCCTAAATGACAGAACTTGTACTCGTTGTAACTCCGGAAAGGTGGAGGATGAATATCATTTTCTATTCCAATGTGTTGAATTTAATGATGACCGCATTCATCTATTTTAAGAGATAACTAAAAGTTGCCCCAACTTTTTAACTCTTAACGCAAGAGATAAACTGATATGGCTTATGAATTCTCACTGCTGCATGTAAATTTATTTCGAAAAATTGTTAACATACATGTCTGTTGCAGCTAGACAATCATTTATATTTATACATTTCCAGCAAAATATTATAAAATCAAGTGAGGAAAAAAAAATGATGAGTTTGCCACATCTCTGGAGTAGCAACTCTTAAATACTTTTTTATTTAACATACATGTATAATAGCTTGTATGACTTTATTTAAATAGTTAAAAGTTTATTATATGAATGTCATGTAAAATACTGTATGTTGTTATAAATGTTATGTGTATATGCTCCCCTGGGGACCTTATTTGGAATATAAAACTTATCTTATAACACAATGTTGACTGCTGTACCCCTATTTTTATACGACCGCAAAAAAATTTTTGTGGTCGTATATTGGTATGACGTTGGCGTCGTCGTCGTCCGGCGTCGTCGTCGTCGTCGTCGTCGTCGTCGTCGTCGTCGTCGTCTGGCGTCGTCCGAAGACACATTGGTTTTCGCACTCTAACTTTAGTTTAAGTGAATGGATCTTTATGAAATTTTACCACAAGGTTCAATACCACAAAAGGAAGGTTGGGATTGATTTTGGGGGTTATGGTAATAACAGTAAAGGAATTAGGGGCCAAAAAGGGGCCAAAATTAAGCATTTTTGTAACTTCCAGACATAACTTGTGTGTTAGTGTATGGATCTCTCTGACATTGTACTATAAGGTTCCATATCACTCAAGGAATGCTGGGATTGATTTTGGGGGTAATTGCCTCCAAATTTTAGGAATTAGGGGCCAAAAAAGGGGCAAAAAACAAGCATTTTTCTAGTTTCATGACAATAACTTGTGTGTAAGTGTATGGATCTTTCTGAAATTGTACTACAAGGTTCCATATCACAAAGGGAAAGCTGGGTTTGAGTTTGGGGGTAATTGCCCTAAACGTTTAGGTATTTGGGGCCAAAAAGGGGCCAAAAAACACATTTTTTTCTAGTTTCCAGACAATAACTTGTGTTCAAGTGTATGGATCTCTCTGAAATTGTACTGCAAGGTACCATACCACAAAGGGAAGGCTGGGATTGAGTTTGGGGGTGATGAATCATAATGGGGGTTCAAAAAATTTTGGGGGGGGATTTATTTTTTTTTCCTTTTTTTTCTTTTTTTCCTTTTTTGTTTCTTTTAAAATTTTCCATTTTAAGTTGGTTATTTCTGATTTATATTTAAAATCAAATAATAATGATATGGTAGGAGATACACACCAAACAGGATGTGTAAATTATTATATAATAAGTATTGTGCAATAGCAAGAAATTTTCAATTGCACAGTATTGCGTAATAGCAAGAAATCTTCAATTGCACAGTATTGCGCAATAGCAAGAAATATCCAATAGCACAATATTGCGCAATAGCAAGAAATTGTCAATTGTACAGTATTGCGCAATAGCAAGAAATATTTAATAGCACAGGATTGTGCAAAAGAAGATACTTCCTATAAATTGCTTATTTCTTGACCAATTTCAATGGGGTTTTATTCTTGATTTCATGGGGTTCTTTAATATGCTGAATCTAACCATGTATTTAGTTTTTGGATTTTGGGCCCCGTTTTTAAATTGGTCCACATTGAGGTCCAAAGGGTCCAAAATTAAACTTTGTTTGATTTCATCAAAAATTGAATTATTGGGGTTCTTTGATATGCCGAATCTAACTGTGTATTTAGATTCTTAAATTTTGGTTCCGTTTTCAAATTGGTCTACATTAAGGTCCAAAGGGTCCAAAATTAAACTTAGTTTGATTTTAACAAAAATTGAATTCTTAGGGTTCTTTGATATGCTGAATCTAAACATGTATTTAGATTTTTGATTATGGGCCCAGTTTTCAAGTTGGTCCAAATCGGGGTCCAAAATTAAACTTTGTTTGATTTCAACAAAAATTGAATATATGGGGTTCTTTGATATGCTGAATCTAACCATGTATTTAGATTTTTGATTTTTGGGCCCCGTTATCAACTTTGTCCACATTGAGGTCAAAAGGGTCCAAAATTAAACTTTGTTTGATTTCATCAAAAATTGAATTATTGGGGTTCTTTGATATGCCGAATCTAACCGTGTATTTAGATTCTTAATTTTTGGTTCCGTTTTCAAATTGGTCTACATTAAGGTCCAAAGGGTCCAAAATTAAACTTAGTTTGATTTTAACAAAAATTGAATTCTTAGGGTTCTTTGATATGCTGAATCTAGACATGTATTTAGATTTTTGATTATGGGCCCAGTTTTCAAGTTGGTCCAAATCGGGGTCCAAAATTAAACTTTGTTTGATTTCAACAAAAATTGAATATATGGGGTTCTTTGATATGCTGAATCTAACCATGTATTTAGATTTTTGATTTTTGGGCCCCGTTATCAACTTTGTCCACATTGAGGTCAAAAGGGTCCAAAATTAAACTTTGTTTGATTTCATCAAAAATTGAATTCTTGGGGTTCTTTGATATGCTGAATCTAACCATGTATTTAGATTTTGGATATTGGACCATAATAGGTGAATGTCCAATTTAAAATTTTTAAGTTCTTAGACCACATTCAATCTGTGTTAGAAACCTATGCTGTGTCAAATATTTAATCACAATCCAAATCCAAAGCTGTATCAAGCTTGAATGTTGTGTCCATACTTCCCCCAACTGTTCAGGGTTCGACCTCTGCGGTCGTATCAAGCTGCGCCCTGCGGAGCATTTTATTGACATTTTTACCTATTATGTCTGTTTATTTTGCCCACACATTGTTGTCAATATAATGGAATTTTATTCGACTGTCATACAAGTGAGAGGTTTAGCTAGCTATAAAACCAGGTTTAGACAACCATTTTCTACATAAGTATAATTTATGCCTGTACCGTCAGGAATATGACAGTTGATTTTCATTCGTTTGATGTGCTTGAACTTTTAATTTCGCCATTTGATAAGGGACTTTCCGTTTTGAATTTTCATTGGAGTTCGGTATTTTTGCTGTTTTACTTTTTAATTGTGAAAAATAGGATGAAATAATCTGGAATCGTTTTACAGAAATGTCAGTTGTGCTGTCACATTAATTCCATTAACACGTTGCAACTGACATACATTAACTTGTTCTTAATATTGCCGCTGTTCCATTATTTGTAGCTTATTGCAAAATAACCTTAGTTTTGTTTGAACTTGATATATTGATCTATAATGAAATTCAATATCACATGAAACAAATCTACAAACTCTATTTTTACGATCATGTAAGTGTAATACACACTTTTAAGCATTATAAGGATATACGATATCTTGTGGTAAAATATCTTGTTGGGTGAGCATAGCTTTTTTTTATATCTTGATTGACTCTAGCTTCAACGCGTTGAAAAATCTATTTTGAAAAACCTTTGAAAGTCTAGTATTTAATTACAGAACTGCATTTGCTGTTGCATTTCCCTAAAATTGTTCGGAAGTTCCTGACCTGATTACAAAGAGGGTAAGGGAATATAGGAATTGGGGGGGGGGGGGGGGGGGGGGGGGAGGGGGGGGGCGTGATCCGGAGTAAGGGTTGGGGTATATAAACTAGGGAATATACAAAAAAAAAGTTATTTGGACCCTGGAAGTAGGGAGGGAGGGAAATGGGAGTAGGGGGAGATAATTGGGAGTACGGGAAGGGAAGTGGAAGTTTCGGGTAGGGAAGTAAGAATCAGGTACCCCCCTGTCCACCCCTCAACAAAGGATCCATTTTTACTGTATTTATGCTATAAATTTCTATTGTGCATGATTACATGTTACGTATTGTATTACATCGGAAGCATGTTATTCTGTTGGTTACAACACAAACAACTCATCTGATCATACAATTAGGGCGAGCACCCAGAACTAGACAATATACTAGTGCTGTATCTTTATATACATGTATGATTTATATAGAATGTTGAAAGTATTTTGCACATTGTTTTGTGTATACTTGAAACAATTTGCCATCTTGAAAAATCTGTTTTAGCATCTATGATCAATTTGTTGGCACGATTTAACGTTATTGCTCAAATTTTTGTGTCTGGCCGGGTTGGACGAACTCCTAAAAACGGTTATATGATTATATGGGGATGTTGGGCAGGCGAGTAGGTGGGCGGGGTAAAGTAGGTACCTAAATTGTGTAATCAACTCTTTCAACAGTTTGCAATCCAATTCCCTTAACCTTCACATGAAGATAGAACATATGTTGAAGTTGTGCACCGGCTATTTTGTCATTTTCAGCAAAATTTAATCATAAATATTGCAACGTTTTTTTCATTTGACTAAAGTATATCTGTCTGTTGACTTATGATATGTGATTTCCCGTCGTATGACATTTTGACATGTTGTAATCTGAGAAGTAGTTTATTTTCCTAACATTAATCCTTAAATATGTGAGCCAATAAAATTTCGTAACATTAATCTTCAAATATGTGAGCCAATCGAACCCAACGAACCAAACAATTACATAAGTTGTAAACTTCTACGTAATTAAAACATTGACTGATTGATTGATTGATTGATTGTTGCTGAACATTCTCTACAGGTCGGTCGGTATAATATTATGGCTATGTTATCATGAGGCCACAAAAAATTGACTTTCAACTAATTTTTTTTTTTTTAAACTAATTTTTGAATGGAAGCTACCCATTTTACTTTCTTACATGTACATAGAACATTCTTCAGTTATGTATCTGTAAAAGCATAACCCGGTTTTGTTAATGGTATGAATATTTGTTTTGTATCATTTGGACTGATTGATTGTTGGTTTCTAAACGTCCGTTTTGGATCATTTGGATACAAGTATGACTATTTGTTCTGGATCATATTGCATGGATACAAGCATGAATATTTGTTTTAAATCATACTGGAGACAAGTATGAATATTTTTTGAATTATCTTTTATACAAGTATAAG
This sequence comes from Mytilus californianus, assembly GCF_021869535.1. Lineage (NCBI taxonomy): Eukaryota > Metazoa > Mollusca > Bivalvia > Mytilida > Mytilidae > Mytilus > Mytilus californianus. Next base: position 10,138,804 of record NW_026262582.1, read on the forward strand.
TATTTGTTTTGGATCATGCTGGATAAGTATGTATATTTGTTCTGGATCATACTGGATACAAGTATGTATATTTGTTCTGGATCATACAGGATATAAGTATAAATATTTGTTTTGGATCATACAGGATATAAGTATAAATATTTGTTTTGGATCATACAGGATATAAGTATAAATATTTGTTTTGGATCATACAGGATATAAGTATGAATATTTGTTTTGGATCATACTGGATACAAGTATGTATATTTGATGTGTGAGATTTTGGCAAATTATAAAAATTGCAGTGATTGGTTGTTTTCCTGCGAGGGTCTATTCGTTTCCAAATTATTTTTGTAGTAATGTAACTTTTCATCATGTTGACCGCTTTCGTGCATGGTCTCGTGGTAGCTTGCTCGCCTTATAGGCAGAAGGTCGTGGGTTTGAAACCCGGCCAAAGATTCGAAAATGGTATTTGCTGCTTCTCCGCTAAACACGCGGCATTTAGGTGTAAGAGCAAAGATTGGTCGCCCGAGTAGGGTGGTATGCTTTCCTTGGGACTGTAAATTTGTGAACAAGTACACTAAAATCCGGCATCGCGTGTCGATCTGGCCCCTCGGTCATAAAACTTTACTCAGTTCTCGGAGTACAAAATTTGTGCTCGGAACACCAAATCCAGTATTTTGATTGGTTGATTTCTGAGTCTGAGTACAATAATCGTGCTCGAAAGTTTTATGACCGCAAGGCCTGGTATACATGCGTCATGTTCTCGTTCTGAATATGCATGTAATTTGCCACTGGACGTTAAACAGCCATCCATCAATTCCGTTATTTTATCGTGATTGATAATATGTCTGTGGAAATATGAAATGTCGCAATAATGCATCTGCCCTATATACTTCATTTTCATACAGATTTAAACACAGTTACAAAACCTGTTTGAAATAAAAAGTAACCTTCTCGCTCGTAACACAATTCTTCTATATTTAGGTAAATATCGTGTCAATCTAAACTATATTGTTACGTAAGTATGTATGTATACATGCTATAGAATTATGCCATGTGTTTGTATTACCGATCTGTATTGACTTTTTCCATCAAATTTATCGTTGGTATTTGAGGTAAACATTTTTACCAAATCCAAATTAAGTAGAAGTCTGATATAATTCTTGAGAAAAAATATTCAAACCTACGTAATCTTAATTCTAGACAAATTATACTAAATATGAAATATGGAGACTTGATCCAGACATTGGATAAATAAAAGTCTATATATAGTCGTATAATGCCATATGCTATGTAATTTGCATTCGTATTACACATTAGTTTATCTTCTCAGATATTTATGAAAGGTATTTTATGTTTTCATATTACAGACAGTCTGCGTTATATTCTGTTAGCGTTCAGGGTTTAAAATAGGAAAAAAATAGGTAAGATAAATAGGCCAAGGTAAATTTTTTCAAAAAAGGCATAGATAAGTTTTAAATAAAATCATATGATAAAGTAGAACATAGGTCAACAATGTTAGTTAGTATGTAGTAATTTATGGGAAAGTAGTTCGTGGTATGTTTAACATAGGTTAACATTGTTAGTTAGTATGCAGTAATTTATGGTAAAGTAGTTCGTGGTATGTTTAACCTAGATCATTATTGTTAGTTAGTATGTTCTTATTTATGGTATAAATGACAAGAACAACTGTTACAACATGTACAACACCTGTACTCTTTGTGAATATTTACCTCATCACTCTGGGTATACGTGGAATATTTGCCACTGGACGTTAACAAGTAGCAACATCGTGGGAGTTTACAGCTAGCTGTGGACGCCTGTATACGTATGATATTAAATTTTGCGCAAAATGTGATTTTTGCAATCGGCTAACAGACATCAACCTTATAACCCAAGCTAAGAAAGAGATACATGAGGAAGTCACTATACGACCTTTAATAATGTTTTTTCGGCATCACTGGAGTCAGTCGACCTCTTGTTGTCTGGTTTTATGAATTTTTTGTTTTGTTTCATTTGTTTTGGTTTTATGCTTGTTTTGCGTGGAGTTTGACCACACATCTCCTTTGTTCTTGTCAATTGATTATAATTCTTTACATTCTGCTAGTTGACTCACTACAACACTTTGAAAAGGACCTTTGAAATATTGGTATAAATATTGATTTTATTATCAGTAGATTAAAACCATACTAAATACTTTCACGGTACATTGTACTACAATCTGTCGATATCTATAGTTTAGCATTGCACAAGGTCATGTTTTTCTCTGACTGTTAATGACGCCTTTACACTAAATCCATTGGATGTTGGATGTGTAATGATTGATATTTTAGTCTTAGATACATGATTTTTTTTATTAGTTGTCATTGTCTTCGAACTAGCTGTCAGTACCTACAAGTACTCTCAGATCTGTACTGGTTGGTTTTTGGGATGTATGAGTACCCGTCCACGTCCACTCTGTGTTTTTGTTAGATGTATTTCTATTTGTATCCATCTGATGAGTTAAGCCTTTTTCAACTGATTGTTATAGTTTGTACTTATGTTGTACTGTTACACCTGTGTCCCAAGTTAGGGGGTGGGGGTTGAGCGCTCACTTACATGTTTAACCCCGCCACATTCTGTATGTGCCTGTCCCAAGTCAGGAGCCTGTAGTTCATTGATTGTCGTTGGTTCATGTCTGTCATATTTTTTTTTCTTAAATTTGTTTGTTATAAATTAGGCCGTTAGTTTTCTCAATTAAATTGTTTTATATTTTTCATGTCGGGGCCTTTTATGTCCGACCATACGGTATGGGTTTTTCTCATAGTTGAAGGCCGTACGGTTGCCTATAATTGCTTGCATCCACTTCATTTGAACTTTGGTGGATAGTTGTCTCATTGGCAATCATACCACATCTCCTTTATACTATATTTGAAAGTTTGTTTTCTACTACCTACAGCGAAGCATTTGTTGAGGTATTCCCAAAAACGTGTTTTGGAGTTCGTTATCAAATTACAGAGAAACGTTTGATGCTGTTTTTTCCAAAACATGTTGAAAGTTCATCATTCAACTTCAGAGCAGCATTTAATGTTGTTTTTCAAAAACTTGCTAGCAAATTCATTACAAATACAGAGAACCATGTGGTGTTGTTTTGCTCAAATCTTGTTTGGAAGTTTATCATCTAAATACAGAGATGTTTTTGGTGTTTTATTTCCCAAAACTTGTTTAAAAAAATCTAAATACAGAGAAATATTTGGTGTTGTATTTTCAAAAATTGTTTGCAAGTTCATTATAAATACAGAGCACCATTTGGTATTGTTTTGTCCAAAACTTGTTTGGAAGTTCTTAGTCTACATACAGAGATGTATTTCCCTAAACTTGTTTGCAAGTTTGTTATATAAATATTGAGAAGCATTAAATGGAAGTTTATTGCCTGCTTTCAAAGAGGTATTTGTTGTTATACTGCCAAAAAAAAAACTTGTTTGGAAGATTAATATCCATCTATAACGAGCAGCATTTGGTTTTGTATTTACCAAAACTTGCATGTATGGAAGCTTATTGTTTAAATACAGAGCAGCATTTGATGTTTTATTACACAAAAATTGCGTTAATGTTCATTTAATACCTGATTTCAAAGAAGCGTTTGGTGTTGTATTTCCTAAAACATGTTTGGAAGTTTTAAATACAGAGAATCTTTAGTTTTTCAAATTGGTGTTGCTTTACCAAAACTTCTTGTTTTCAGTTCGTTATGTGAATAAGAGCAGATATATTGCATAAAACTTGTTTGGAGTTTCATTATCTAAATACAGAGCAGCATTTGGTGTTGTTTTGTCCAAAATGTGTATAGAAGTTTATTAGCTAGATACAAAGAAACATTGGGTGTTATATTTCCCAAAACTTGTTTGGAAGTTAATGACCTGATAACAGAACAGCATTTGTTGTTATGTCCTTAATTTCTATTGACCTTTGATAATCATTAGACATGTATTATATTGAGTTATTTTTAACATGGAACATAATATTTAAATAAGTTATAAATAATGAAAAATTTTCCATTCATACTACAAATGTATCAGAGTATGCAGCCAGAAATACAAAATATATTTTATCTTGAATAAAGAAAAAATATTCACATTTTTTATACATAATTGAATCAATTTGAAATCTTAATTTTTAAAAGTTTGATTGAGCTCCAGACCTTTGGTCAATTAACTGTCTCGCTTGGAGTGCTCAATTTTTGTGGAGTAATGGTTAAAGTGATTTATTTCAATTCAATATGATATGTGTTCCTTTTGACTTAGTATATGTGATTTCCCTTTCAAGTTCGTTTCTTCTTATTCTTCTTTTAAATATTTCATGACATTTGGACATGATGTTTTAAAGGAGATTATTTTCTTTATATCAATCATATCATCGTGTTGCATCGTTAAAAACGAAACGCTGGTTCTTGTGCGATTGATGACACAGCTTTGCTATTTGAAACAAATTGATTGGATAAATGATTGCTAAGGTATCGAACCGACCATTCATCTTTTGTGGGGGTGCATGTCGGTTTTTTTCTTCTCGGGACAACCACGGGGTCAGGGTCACCTTTCGCAGTTTTAATGTTATATAATGAAAACAAAAAATCAGGTATGCAACATGTTTGTTTTATTAAATTTATATCTTGCAAGAATTCCCTTTAAAATATCCACGAAAAACGACGACGAATTTTAGTTGAAATGAGAAGCGTTTTTTGTCTTATTGCTGTAGCCTTTTAATAATGTGGATAATCGTTTTTAATGCATTTTTATCAACATGCAGTAAAATATTTTATACACTTGTGGTATTTAAAGAAATAATTTGATCTATTATCGTTTAGTACAGGATGTTGTAACACTGAAATTCATCCTGTTTTACATGAAAATAAAGGTCATGTATGTTTCTGATACCTTGTTGTTGTAATATTTGAATATTATTTGCTATTTTAAAAGAAAAGCAAAAATCATCATATACACCTTACTATACAATATATATATATTTCATAGGCTGTACTGCAGATTAATAAAACACTGTCTTTCTCAATTTGTAGATTCCGTGCAAGATGTGTGATGTCATTCCTACAGTTAACATCAAACAAGAGCATGATCCTATCGCGTCTTGCTGTGAATTTATCAATCCAAAAATAACTATTAAACAAGAACCGATTGAAAGAGACAATCTCACAAATGAGCAAAGTAATGGATCTGAAAATACTGTAAGCATAAGCGACGTAGATGACGAGGACGACGATGTATCTTCCCCATCCACTGAAGAATCGCCGACAGATTTCGATTGTTCAATAACCGGTGTAATCCTACCAAATATAGCTTTACCATTGTATCCAAGCAACATTCCAAGATGTGGTAACCGTCTAACAACAATAACATCAAAAAAAGGTTAGTAAACTAAATCATTGTACCCCATGACAACCGTCTAACAACAATAACATCAAAAAAAGGTTAGTAAACTTAATCATTGTACCCCATGACAACCGTCTAACAACAATAACATCAAAAAAAGGTTAGTAAACTAAATCATTGTACCCCATGGCAACCGTCTAACAACAATAACATCAAAAAAAGGTTAGTAAACTAAATCATTGTACCCCATGGCAACCGTCTAACAACAATAACATCAAAAAAAGGTTAGTAAACTAAATCATTGTACCCCATGACAACCGTCTAACAACAATAACATCAAAAAAAGGTTAGTAAACTAAATCATTGTACCCCATGACAACCGTCTAACAACAATAACATCAAAAAAAGGTTAGTAAACTAAATCATTGTACCCCATGACAACCGTCTAACAACAATAACCTCAAGAAAATGTTAGTAAACTAAATCATTGTACCCCATGACAACCGTCTAACAACAATAACATAAAAAAAGGTTAGTTAACTAAACCATTATAACCCATGACAACCGTCTAACAACAATAACATCAAACAAAGTTAGTAAACTAAACCATTGTAACTCATGGCAACCGTCTAACAACAATAACATAAAAAAGGTTAGTAAACTAAACCATTGAAACCCATGACAACCGTCTATCAACAACAACATCAAAAAAAGGTTAGTACCAATAATAACATAAAAAAGGTTAATAAACTAAATCATTGTAACTCATGGCAACCGTCTAACAACAATTACATAAAAAAGGTTAGTAAACTGAAGCATTGTAACCCATGACGACCGTCTAACAACAATAACATCAAAAAAAGGTTAGTAACAACAATAACATAAAAAAAGGTAAGTAAACTAAACCATTGTAACTCATGGCAACCGTCTAACAACAATTACATAAAAAAGGTAAGTTAACTAAAGCATTGTAACCCATGACAACCGTCTAACAACAATAACATCAAAAAAAGGTTAGTAAACTAAACTATTGTAACCCATGACAACCGTCTTACAACAATTACATAAAAAAAAGTTAGTAAACTAAATCATTGTAACCCATGACAACCGTCTAACAACAATAACATCAAAAAAAGGTTAGTAAACTAAATCATTGTACCCCATGACAACCGTCTAACAACAATAACATTAAAAAAAGGTTAGTAAACTTAATCATTGTACCCCATGACAACCGTCTAACAACAATAACATCAAAAAAAGGTTAGTAAACTAAATCATTGTACCCCATGACAACCGTCTAACAACAATAACATTAAAAAAAGGTTAGTAAACTTAATCATTGTACCCCATGACAACCGTCTAACAACAATAACATTAAAAAAAGGTTAGTAAACTAAATCATTGTACCCCATGACAACCGTCTAACAACAATAACATCAAAAAAAGGTTAGTAAACTAAATCATTGTACCCCATGGCAACCGTCTAACAACAATAACATCAAAAAAAGGTTAGTAAACTAAATCATTGTACCCCATGACAACCGTCTAACAACAATAACATCAAAAAAAGGTTAGTAAACTTAATCATTGTACCCCATGACAACCGTCTAACAACAATAACATCAAAAAAAGGTTAGTAAACTTAATCATTGTACCCCATGACAACCGTCTAACAACAATAACATCAAAAAAAGGTTAGTAAACTTAATCATTGTACCCCATGACAACCGTCTAACAACAATAACATCAAAAAAAGGTTAGTAAACTAAATCATTGTACCCCATGGCAACCGTCTAACAACAATAACATCAAAAAAAGGTTAGTAAACTAAATCATTGTACCCCATGACAACCGTCTAACAACAATAACATCAAAAAAAGGTTAGTAAACTAAATCATTGTACCCCATGACAACCGTCTAACAACAATAACCTCAAGAAAATGTTAGTAAACTAAATCATTGTACCCCATGACAACCGTCTAACAACAATAACATAAAAAAAGGTTAGTAAACTAAACCATTATAACCCATGACAACCGTCTAACAACAATAACATCAAAAAAAGTTAGTAAACTAAACCATTGAAACTCATGGCAACCGTCTAACAACAATAACATAAAAAAGGTTAGTAAACTAAACCATTGAAACCCATGACAACCGTCTATCAACAACAAAATCAAAAAAAGGTTAGTACCAATAATAACATAAAAAAGGTTAATAAACTAAATCATTGTAACTCATGGCAACCGTCTAACAACAATTACATAAAAAAGGTTAGTAAACTGAAGCATTGTAACCCATGACGACCGTCTAACAACAATAACATCAAAAAAAGGTTAGTAACAACAATAACATAAAAAAGGTAAGTAAACTAAACCATTGTAACTCATGGCAACCGTCTAACAACAATTACATAAAAAAGGTAAGTTAACTAAAGCATTGTAACCCATGACAACCGTCTAACAACAATAACATCAAAAAAAGGTTAGTAAACTAAACCATTGTAACCCATGACAACCGTCTTACAACAATTACATAAAAAAAGTTAGTAAACTAAATCATTGTAACCCATGACAACCGTCTAACAACAATAACATCAAAAAAAGGTTAGTAAACTAAATCATTGTACCCCATGACAACCGTCTAACAACAATAACATCAAAAAAAGGTTAGTAAACTAAATCATTGTACCCCATGACAACCGTCTAACAACAATAAGCTCAAGAAAATGTTAGTAAACTAAATCATTGTACCCCATGACAACCGTCTAACAACAATAACATAAAAAAAGGTTAGTAAACTAAACCATTATAACCCATGACAACCGTCTAACAACAATAACATCAAAAAAAGTTAGTAAACTAAACCATTGTAACTCATGGCAACCGTCTAACAACAATAACATAAAAAAGGTTAGTAAACTAAACCATTGAAACCCATGACAACCGTCTATCAACAACAACATCAAAAAAAGGTTAGTACCAATAATAACATAAAAAAGGTTAATAAACTAAATCATTGTAACTCATGGCAACCGTCTAACAACAATTACATAAAAAAGGTTAGTACACTGAAGCATTGTAACCCATGATGACCGTCTAACAACAATAACATCAAAAAAAGGTTAGTAACAACAATAACATAAAAAAGGTAAGTAAACTAAACCATTGTAACTCATGGCAACCGTCTAACAACAATTACATAAAAAAAAAGGTTAGTAAACTTAATCATTGTACCCCATGACAACCGTCTAACAACAATAACATCAAAAAAAGGTTAGTAAACTAAATCATTGTACCCCATGGCAACCGTCTAACAACAATAACATCAAAAAAAGGTTAGTAAACTAAATCATTGTACCCCATGACAACCGTTTAATACCAACTACATAAAAGAAAGGCCAGAAAATTAAATCATTGTAATTGTAAATTACTAATAAGATGAAATTTACAAATGCGTAAGCAACAACTATTCCTTCATTTTGAATTAAACAAAAATCACATTACGACTTTCATATTCGATTGCTTCTCCTAATCAAGTGTAAAATCATCCATTGATCTAGTCGGTGAGTACTTAAAATGCTGGTAATGTCTTGCATCCAATTTATAGAAGCCCTGTAGTTTCACTTTGTAGGTCTGTCCGTCAGCAATTTTTGTGAGACAAAACTCTACTATAAGTATGCCATCGTGTATGATTCGGATGATATTTGAACAGTTGTTTTATACGTACATAACATTTTGATATGCATTAATATTTGTTTATGAAAATTGGAAAATTAATCTTTGGAAGAACGTTTTAGAAACACATTAGGCCACTCCAAATTAATACCTCGTTCGTCGGATCCTCCGCGTGTTGTGAAAGGTCGATGACAAAAAAGTACTTTTTTTTAATAACCCGCGTCCAGTACGGAGCCGCGCGCGTCCGTCTCAAAATTTATGTAACAAAACTTTTAATGAGTTGTGCGTTTGAAAGTAACGCCGTACAGACACGGAAATTGACATCTAAAACGTTCTAGATCTATCATTCACAACAAAACCAACGTGTTTACAATATTTTTTAATGGCGAAATATATATAATTTGATATATAGTTTCAACGTAAGACATGTCAGAATGGAATATTCGTAGTTACAGTGCTCCGTGCAACAGTGCAAGACCATAAAGCACCGAGGCCACCGAATTGAAAGATTCAAATTATGACAATATAATATGCACAAGAATAAAAGAGAATCCCAAAGATGATGGTAGATGCATTGAAATAGCACCGCAATGAAACTATTATATTTTTTTTTATCTTTTAGAATAAAGGTTTTATTCCTTGGATTTTTTATTTATATTTGCTAGTATCATTACAAAGTTATCAATCATGGATTTGACTAGAAAGATTTTGTAATAATTGAATACAACACATCAATCCAACTTTACAATGTACAAAATCTTCTAAAAATAAGAATTTGTATGATTGTCAATGAGACAAAAAAACACCAGAGACCAAATTTGTTAAGGTTTGCAACCAGTATAGTTCACGGTATGGCCTTCAACACAGAACAATACCCCTATACATTTGTATACATCCAGCAAAGCAATAACTAACATGACTAAGTGGGATGTATTGAAATGTTCCTTTTGTTTAATCAGTATATGGCATCTGATTACTTCAAATGTAAGTAGTATAAATTGGTGGGTGCGAAATCACTCGCCCCAGAGACAAGTCGGACCATCAACAAAACAGACAACTTGGACCGTCTATGAAGACAATTCGGACAGTATATAAGTCAACTCGGACCGTTTATAATGCCAACTCAGACAAATTATAAAATTAGAGTTTTTAACATATAAATGATTTAATGAAAAAGACTGTGTCTGAAGAGAAGGACAGTCATTTATAATTTTTTAGCTGGTTGTAAACACAAATATGTATAGTTGTATAGAAAAGCTTTATACATGCATATATGCTTTGCATACTTTTATTTGAAACAACATACCATTCTATATGTGCCCGTCCCAAGTCAGGAGCCTGTAGTTCACTGGTTGTCGTTGGTTCATGGTTCAAATTTGTTTTTACGTAAATTGTTTTGTTATAAATTAGGCCAGTAGTTTTCTCAATTAAATTGTTTCATATTTTTCATGTCAGGGCCTTTTATTGCCGACTATAGATACGGTATGGGGTTTCACATTGTTGAAGGCTGTAGACTTCAACTTGCCTATAATTACATACAAATGTATATCCATTTCGTTTGAACTTTGATGGATAGTTAAATGTCTCATTGACAATCATACCACATCTCCTTATTTTTATAATGCATCAATTATAACGCATGTTTAACTGTTAATTTAAAAAGCTGTTGTACTATTTCATGTTTAGCAGAATCTTTATTTGAGCCGACAACATGAAGTTTTTGTTACTATAGTTAACCATTTTTGTACTGGAAATGTTGTGAAAAGATTCAACAGGGTATCTGAGAACAAATTGAGAAGCAAGGTAGGGTAATATAAGAACTCGGATATGAGATACATAAAAACATGAAGCACCAAAACTGAGTAAATTTCTGATCGCTCGCTCGAATAAAATGCTTTTCATAGATTTTATTTTTTTATATATCGCCTGCCAAAAATCAAACTTCGAAAAAAAAAAACAAATAAAAAAATTTGGCTCGCTCGCTACCCTTTTTAAGGAAAGAGTCCGAAGAACTAGAAATTAATTTGGTGTGGCCTTACCCCAATATAATATAAAATTTCTCGATATTATCTGGGGTGAAATTTGGGAACTAATTTTTATTTGATATTACAAAAAACATACCAAAAATAAACTACCCATTAACTATGCCATTCGTTTGCTGATTGACAAATGCTATTAAGGATATGTGCTGTTCCTGCTCTATATATAAATTGAATATCACTTATTTAAATGAATGCACGGTCTCCTTTATTTGGGGGTACAGATCAAAGGTTGCATGGTCTGAGGTTTGACATTCCTATCAGACCAACCATCTCCCCTTTTATGTTTATATTTTGTGGTGCACCTTTAACGTGAGGGTACACAAATTGCACCTATTTTGACAGTTTTTTCACCTATGTTTATTTATGATCCAGACAAAAGTTTATATTCTGTGTTTATTTTGTAGATGCATCATTATTCACTATATGGTTCCACCAATTTAATTTTGAATCCATACTGAATCATAAAAAAATGGGTTTGAACAGACCTCCAAGCCATGATTCTGTAATGAGGACCCAAATTGCATCCATGCTTAAATTCCCATCCTCCAAAATCGAATTACAGATAATTTGTTTTATTTCTTCAAATATTTAGAACAATTTGATATTAATCTATGCTTACCATTCATTTTTTAAGAAATGGAGGCTCATTTTAAAAAGATGACCTTTTTGTGGACGTCGCATGGCGACGTTTCCGTACAATTTCCTTTACCAGTGAATACTTCATCTGTTGATGTATACTGTGAACGTTTTGTGTATATTTAAATATTTACATATGTTGAAAGACGTGCATAATGTCAAATCATAAAAATACAAATTGTTTAGTCTCTATTAAACTTTCCGCTGCTACTTTTGCTAAATAGATGCAGTTTGGGTATTCGGTGCAATTTGGTAAAATTCAGAAATTATTGCGATGTTATCACTATTGCGAAAAATTGCGACAGGGTTAGGGAGCTACCATTTGATTTTTAGGGGGGGCTAGGATGAAAAATTGTGTCCTGCATTTTTTTTAGTTGTAATCTCGGTCCTGCCTTTTTATTTTTCACTTTATTCGGTCCTGCCTTTTTTTACACAAATGGAAGTTTTTAACGACCTTGACTGGCCTTTTTTTATTAGTTTATCCTGACTTTTTATACACAACTTGTCATCCTGCCCCCCCCCCCCCCCCCTAAAAATCAAATGGTAGCTCCCTTATAATCGCAATAATACAATTCGATGGTGCATATATGTCATAGAGTCAATGAGCTACTGTGTAGGCCTTGACTTGGTGCACAGGTACTATAGAGTTTAACGAGGTATTTACCTGTGCAGCTAGACAGTAATTACATGTAGGTTAAATTGAATGTACGGTAATATATGCTAGAGGATGTCGTTTTGATATAAGGCATCTTAGGTTAGTTATATTACTGAATAGTGAATCAAGATTAATGTCTTGAAAATTACTTGACTTTTTAAACAGATTTTACCGTTTGATTAACATACTGTGACATACATTGGTCAACCACCATGTTCAGTCGGCAATTTGGAAAAAAAGTCGTTTGCTATTGTGCACCAGTATTCAGTTAATGTTAATTATTATAACGATGCAACAGGCTAATTATGTCTGTTATCAATACATTTGTAATTACAATTTAATCAACAAAAACTTTTGTATTTTGATTGGATCGTCCGTCAGTATATATTTGAATTATTCCCTATGAACCTCTGTATGAGTAAGTTTACATCATTTTAGATAGATTGAAATGAGAAAAAAAGGTCCAAAAAAACATTTTTAACTGTTCATTAGTGAAATAAAAACAGACAACACCATGGCCAAAAAGATTGATTTGTGTTAAACGCCACTTTCAGCACTATTGTGCTATTTCGTGGCGGTAGGTTTATATTCGCGGAGGAAGCCGGGGTGCCCGGAGAGAACCACCGACCTTCGGTAGGAAAACTGATTGCCAAAAAGAAGAACAACGGACAAAAAAAAGTGTACAGAACATTACACGAAATACTTAAAGACTCAGTCTGAGCAAATCAAACCCACCAAAACATTTGGTGATTTCAGGTGTTCCGGAAGGTTCAGCTCCACTACGGGCACCCATGGTGTTCTTCGTGCAAGTAAAAGTTTGATGCTCAGTCGCATTCGGTGATTTCATATTTGCGAAAAAGAGGAAAACATTGCGGCTACGAAAAGTAGAACATATCAAAAGTCATAATATATAAACTCCATATATACACTCGATAATTGTAAAACAAGACACAAACATGTCGGCACACTCATTGATATTTTACGCAAGGTAAACATCTACAGGATGACATAAAACCATACCCTGAAACCCGAGTCCACCAATCTCTGCTCATACACCTTTATGCCACGTGCCTTGTGTAGAAGCAACACATGATAATTTAAAATCATTGGTTTTACCATGCACGCTAGAGAACCTACAATTTCCCACACTCCTGGTGTGCACGCTACCTCCGTACTACCGAATTTAACCTTCCTGTCTGAATTGACGAACCTTATTGTAATAATAAAAAAAAGAAAAAAAAGCAATATCATAATTACTTTGGTTGTTTTTGATTTGTGATATTTTTGAAGATTGTTTCTTCCTGCAATGCAACATCAATATTCCTTCTTCGGTCTATTGTTAGCATTGCTTTATCTGATCTACATGTAGGTAGAATGTCGTAACTTTTATGTAATATTCATGCATATTTTATGCTATTGTGATATATGAGGGTCTGGATTGGGGTTCTTAATTTCTGCAGTATTCTTTAAAGTTTTAGGCATTTTTCTGTCTCTTTAAAAATGACGCTTATTCTGTAAATTCTCCGAAAATGATACATTGTAATACTATGATATTTTTCTGTAATTATATGATTTCTTTATTCTGCACACCCTTCATTTCTGTAATCAGTATTATATTACAAATTTTTTTGATTTTCAGCAATTATTTTTTTTATACAAATGCATCCCATTAGTCTCTATTTTTTTTTATTGTTTTGGCTCATTTTTCCCGATTCAGCATTTTTCTGACCTTTATTCTCTATTCTGTAAACCCCATCTAGACCCTCATTTATCAACTCAATATCTAAAATCAATGTGCAACTGTTATTTTTTTTTATTACAACATATTGTGCATTAATATCTTTTTCTGTGAATGATTAATTTGTCTACTGAACATTGTGGTTTTCTGATTAATTAGGTTCAATGTGACCGAATAATCTATTTTGATGTATAATTTATTATATTTCGTTAAAAAATATGCGAGTCGTGCGTATATAGAAAAAGGAATATACTTTTGTAAAATGTTTAGATTTATTCATGAAAAGTTGTAGCTAAAGCCTTACTGCATATGTTTAAGGTAACATGAACACAATCCAGAAATAAATGTTTAAAATTGTTTCTCGTTTCTCGTTTATTATATAGATTAGACCGTTGGTTTTCCCGTTTGAATGGTTATACACTAGTAACTTTTGGGGCCCTTTATAGCTTGCTGTTCGGTGTGGGCCAAGGCTCCTTGTTGAAGACCGTACTTTGACCTATAATGGTTTACTTTTATAAATTTTGACTTGGATGGAGAGTTGTCTCATTGGCACTCATACCACATCTTCTTATATCTATTAAAGCATTAATTAATGAATGCATTTAGGCTACCTCGTCTAGTTTCTATCTAGATTTCATCTTCCTTAAACACAAAATGTATTTAACTTTTATATATCTAGCAAACTTTAGCCTGCACTAATTTGTCTGTACTCAGAGTAAATCCCAAGGTGTAAACACAGCCATTTTTGTCGAATTGTTATTGTGAACCTTCAGATAATAAGATTTTTTTATGGCGTACATGCATATTTACATGTACATGATTAAATAATATTTTAAGGAAGTAGAAACTATTTTTTTACAGGAAATTGACTTCTAACTAGTATACTTACATATTGTCTGCGTATGTCTGTACAGTTTCTCATCCTGTATCGTGGGTGTTATTATAAGACTCAATAATACTGGCTACTTTGTTGTGACCAAAAGAGTTTGTTAAATTGAACATGTATGAGTGTCAAGAATTTTTTTTTTGAGGTGGTGGTGGTGGTGGGGGGGGGGGGGGGGGAGGGGGGGGGGGGGAGTGATAGGTATTCATTTCTATATTCTAACATTTTAGACCATTTTTCTCTATTCTATATTTGGTCATTTTTTTCTTTTCTTTTTTTGTCATTATTTCCAATTCTTTATTTTTTGTGGCTGTTTTCTATATTCTTTACATATATATCTTAAGTACCCCATTATTGACTTTTCTATAATTTGTTTACCAGTTTCCCTCTATTTTTTTATTTTTGGCCCGTTATTCTGAATCTCTAACCCAATACACACCAACATACATGTATATGAAGCCTGCTGTAGCTGCCTGACAGTAACTGTGACAAAAATTGATAAGACTTTAAAAATTGTTTCTTTCAGCCAAGAAACCGGATCCAGATGGCCATATACTTTGTAAAATATGTGGAGACAAAGCTTCCGGTTTCCATTATGGAGTTTTCTCCTGTGAAGGATGTAAGGTGTGTATAATAATTATAGTATTTCTTCGTGTTATGCCAAATAAATAATATGCTTGTTTCTTGCTTCCTGGCAGAAGAAACAATTGGATGATGCGTAGATACATGAGATAAAAAATAATTCATATGAATATAATATTTTACAAAGAATTTGTATGGAAATGTTCTGAACTTTTTTATCATTGCTAAACGAAAATTGTAAAAAAAAAAACTAGGGTGAGCATGAACATTTAGGTTAGGTTGGGAGGCAGGAAACACAACTATAATGTTTTGACCTTATTCAGCCGTCAGAAAGTTTGTAGTATCAAAATAAAATGAAAAAATTTACTATTTTTGAATTATTTATAAGTAATATTATAAATCATATCTTATGAAAGTTATTTTTTTACTTGTAGGGATTTTTCCGTCGATCTGTTCGTCAAAATCTAGTCTACAAACCATGTTCTACTCCAAAACGATGTCTTATCATGAGAATCAGTAGGAATCGGTGTCAGTTCTGTAGAATGCACAGATGTATAGATTCAGGAATGTCACATGAATGTACGTTGTGAACACTCGGTATTGTAAACAGAAGTATAACCCCTTACACGTATTGTTATGTGTTGCTTTATTCTACATTGGCTAGAGGTATAGGGGGGGGGTTGAGATCTCATAAAACATGTTTAACCCCGCCGCATTTTTGCGCCTGTCCCAAGTCAGGAGCCTCTGGCTTTTGTTAGTCTTGTATGTTTTTAAATTTTAGTTCATTTATATGTTTTGGAGTTTAGGGTGACGTCCATTTTCACTGAACTAGTACACAATGTTATTTAGGGGCCAGCTGAGGACCACCTCCGGGTGCGGGATTTTCTCGCTGCGTTGAAGACCCATTGGTGGCCTTCGGCTGTTGTGTGCTCTTTGGTCGGGTTGTTGTCTCTTTGACATATTCCCGATTTCCATTCTCAATTGTATGGACTGTTTTTTTTTTATTGTTGTTTGTCCTTTCATCAATTGTTTTTGTTGCCCTGACGGTGTCTGTTTTTATTGGATTTTCGAATGCCCCATTTGTATCTTCTCTCTTTCACAAAATGTCTCACTGTAAAGATTTATTATATTTCGTGTGTAATACAATAGATATTCCAAAAAAAAACCAGGCGGATAATAAAAAAAAAAACAGGCGGATAATCTAAACAAACAGGCGGATAATCTAAAAAAAACAGGCGGATAATCTAAAAAAAAAACCAGGCGGATAATCTAAAAAAAGGCGGGAGATAGCAATGAGAGAATCAAGACTCGTGATGAAGTGAGACTAACAAAAGCACGACAACAAACGAAAAACGACGAAAAGACAAACAACTCTCTGTCTACAAAACACAACATAAAAAACCTAAACACTGGGAACATGAATCCCTTCAAATACGGGGGTGAACTCCAGAATGATATGCAGATGATCCTGCTTCACATGTGACTCCCTTCATAAAAGAATACAATCACTAAAATCAATCACTTTTAATGAACATTTAGATGTTTATATTCAAGCATATTTATTTTTTACAACAGTTGTATATTCGATCCATAATGTTGCTTCTCCCTAATTTGAACTTTTTTTTTTGGGGGGGGGGGGGGGGGGGGGGTTATACATTGCTATGTTTTTTTTCATATTTCATGTTACAGTTACTGTAAGAAATGATAATGATCGAACATAATGTACTAAAATATTGAATGGTGAAATAGGAAACAGAACAGATGTAGAGATGCTTAAAAATGATAAAACGTGGTAAATTGCATGTAGATTTAAAACATCAGTCAATACAAAGATGAAGTTCAACGTTGGGCCCCATTAAGATTAAATGTTATATCTGTAAAGTGCAAATATAGGAAAATAATATGACCATGTTTGTATAGTCTATAACAATTCTTCTCAGGACAAGGTAACCTTTTCAGTACCATTTTATTCAAATGTGGAAAAATGCCATCCTTTAAATAGCGATGTTTGCCATTTTTTGTGTGTGAATAAATTCCGATAGACTTCCGGTAGACAATAGGAATAAGAAGATGTGGTATGAGTGCCAATGAGACAACTCTCCATCCAAGTCACAATTTGTAAAAGTAAACCATTATAGGTCAAAGTACGGCCTTCAACACGGAGCCTTGGATAACACCGAACAGCAAGCTATAAAGGGCCCAAAATGACTAGTGTAAAACCATTCAAACGGGAAAACCAACGGTCTAATCTATATAAAAAACGAGAAACACTTATGAACCACAAATGTTACTTTTTTTAAACAGTGATGATGTTATACTTTATTTCAGCTGTACGATTAGGGAGGTGTCCTAAAAAGGATAAACCATCACGATTTAATTTCTTCAAATTACCACAAGGCGCTGTAGGAACAGATGTAGAAAAACAGATCCGAACGGAACAAATGATTCTTTGTATACACGAGGCCTTCCGAGGAGCACGAAAAGAGTTTGATTTGTTTACTGATAAATACAGTGCAGCTCCAGTAAGATTTATTTACACATAGTTATTATAACTTATACCTGAAAAATGATCGATATAAACCAAAGATTGTGTCTAGCTTGTGATACCATATTTTATTGAAACAGCTAAATCTTTCAGTTAATTTTCTAAAATTTAATTACAGCAAATGAAAAAAAAACAACAATATTATATTTAAGGATGTTCGCTCCTCTATTTCAAAATAACAAGCTTTTTAAAAGACTGTTATAAATTGATAGTATATAGATAATGGAACTAAAAAAGTGGAAGAAAATGACAGGTTCGTGTCCTTGTTTTTAAGATTTATTCAATTGAAAATTTGGCGGGAAATGGTTCTCTCTGGATTTTTTTTATACATTTAACATTGGAACCTTTTTTTTCTTTCAAAATCTATGAAAATATAAGAATTACTGTATAAGATTTTCAAAAAATGGCTTTTTAAACTATATTTAAATAAATAATGAAATAAAGTAGGGGTTAGTAAGCAAAATTTTTATTGACACTACTATGATAAAACTAGAGGATTCCGAATATCTGACGAAAATCAAAAACAAGAGTAGCGAACATCTTTAAAATTTCTTGACCATATATTAAGTTAGGACAAGAGCACCAATTTTGTCATTTCTATTGCAAAATGGGTCAGTTCTTTTATATTACAATTCCAACCAAATTGTATGTAAAATATACATATTGTAAGTGACTTTTCTTCGTATGAAAACATATCTATTATTTAGAAGAGCAAAATATGAAAGCGTTAAACATTGTTTTTTATTAACACGAATTAACTCATTCTTTTTAGATAATCCCGGTGCAAACAGATTCCGACGCAAAAAAGTTATGCTCGAGATTCTTGCCAGCTATGGTTCTATTTACAACATACTTTGCAAAGGATATTCCAGAATTCACTAGACTTCAAGAAACCAATCAAAAACTGTTAATACGCGAGAGTTTCATGGAGACATGCGCAGTGCTTTCATCTCACAGTTCCGATGTTGATTCTTATGATCTCATTGCAGATAAATTTAGATATTATGTTCACCATGAGACATGCTATAAAATGGGACCATTTGGGGACTTTTTTCATAAGATGTTTACTACTATTCAAAAACTACGCAGTTTAGAAATGACGGATGTTGAGTTATCGATCCTTGCGGCCGTTATATTATTTTGTCCAGGTTTGTATTACATGTTATAGGTCTTTTTATTTGCTTCCAAGCAAAGACTTCGATTGTGGAGAAAATCAATTTGAAGATCTGGTTATCAAACGTATATGATCTGTTATAAAAAAAATGTAAAAATATTTTTTTATGTAAACTGACAAGAACAATATAAATGGCATAGTTCTGACTTGATATATTAACTTTAATATTGTTTTATAAGAAGGGGCATTAAGAAGTAACATGTTGACAGGGATAGATAATATCTTGACAAAAAGAACGAACAGGTCAAGTCCAAAAACATTGTGTTGAAAACTAAAGACTATTATACTCAGTAAAAGCTTTAAACCAATATGGAACTTCAGTGCTCCATTAGTGTACTCTCCAATGTTGTTTATAACAACTTCAAATCCCGTAAAAGATAAATCATATTGTTGATAAAAAAAACCTTCTAGTTTCATATTAAAAGCAATTGGCGTCAAAAACAAAATATGTCAGAACTTCTGAACAAAATGAGAAACACAATTACAAAATATGTTGAACAGGTAATTCCTTAGTTTCTCAAAGGAAGATGCAAATAAAATCAACCTTGATTCTTGTTCCTGGAAGTTATTGAACTAAAGTTTGTGATTAAAGTTGAAATTTTTTGTCCTTAGAAAATAGGTGCAGTAATTTTCCATGCATATGCAACATGCCAACAGTTGTTGTAAAGGCTGTTTAAGGTGCAATGGTGTGGCAATCTCTCTATGAACATCGAATTTAATTTTCATTACGATCGGACGTAACTGTGTGTTCATATACCCGCAAAGTTAAACAAAAGGCCCTCTTCAAATTGCCCAGAAGGCCGTTTCTTTATACTAACAAGTCAATCCTTTGGATTGATTTATTAATTTAAAAAAGATCATAGATGAAAAAGACCAAATTAATCTGTCGTACTGATGCCATTGAGATAAATCTGTCGTACTGATGCCATTGAGATAAATCTGTCGTACTGATGCCATTGAGATAAATCTGTCGTACTGATGCCATTGAGATAAACCTGAACTGTTTATTTTTTTTTTTGTACATTCTTCTTCGTACTGTTTGTTATTTCACTGGTCAAGATTTTAATTTACTTGAATATTTCAATATTTTCAATGATTAAGGAGTTTGTTGTTGACGGCATATTTTGCTGTTTGTCAATTTTATGCAGGCTATTATAGATTCCTGAGGTGACTTAGATAATAATTTATCTACTTTCCTTCGCACCTTCGCAATCAGGGTTTTATATAAAGATTTGGAGCGAAACGAATTCTGCTGAAAGGCTCTGTAAACCTCCTTTCCCCAGTTACTAAGTATCAAACAAAAAGTTGATATTTTTTTAAGCACTAACCATTCATCTTGTGTTTGGTGGGGAATTACTGTGATAAAATATGCTAAAATCTACGTCAATTGATCTCTGTTTGATAGTTGTCTTATGGGTATTTATACCACATATCCTTATTTTATACAGGTTTTCAATAATTTTTTGTTTTTAAATCCATATTTTTTAAACAAATGTGCAATCGAAGCGACTTTTTTTACTTCCATTCCGAAACAAATTATGTTTTTTTATTTGAATTTACTAAAATCAAATAGTTTATTTTAAAAAGTAAGAGAATATCGATTGATACACTTTTAATAACCCGAAAGAAATTCAACAGAACTCCCATCATCCTGTAAGGTCAACCTAACATGGAAGTGGTTTGTGTTCTCGTACAGGCCTTAATCTCATATAGGCTGGTCAATTTTACTGGCTTAACGGCCAGTGGCTATTATTCCATGCACAATCAGGACGAGAACCAGTTAGCAATTAATTCAAAAGGTAAGTTCTAAAAGGTTGGCCGACCGGGATGAAGGGCGGAAAATATGAACTGCTTTTGGAAACAAGCGTATGCTGACTATTTTGCCTTGCGAAGAGTCACCTATGGACCCCTCACAGAATCGTTGCAAGGCCTAGACTTTGTTAACGCGAAGAATGCATGGCACTCTCCCTATAGATCTCATATAGACAATTTATGAGTATAAGGTTATTTTGAATAACCACCTATCAATTCTGGTGTTTGGTATACATATATGAACGGGATTTGTTCTTAGTATACGAATAATTCATTTTTAATTTCAGATCGTCCAGGAGTTGGGGAATCTTTTCATTTAGAGAAAATGGAAGAAGACTTAACATTAGCATTGAAATGTCAATTTTTATTGAATCACGGACAGTGTGATAAACTTTTCCCAAAGACTGTTGAAATTCTCGTTGATTTACGTAGTATTTCCACAATGCATTCCGAAAAGATTCTTAATTCAACAGTTGAAGTTGACAGCGATGATTGACAACGACAACAGATAACATCAGAGATACCAATGTCCAAAAACAAAAACAAAATGAATTTGTACATGGAATCAAGCTGTGACCCGTTTGGATGCACATTTTTTTATTCAAGAACAACATTATGTATTAAAACATTTTGTTGATGTTTTAAGTTATATTGGTGGTTAAAATTATAAATGTAAGAATAGGGTAAATTATAATATTTAAGTTCTGCCTTTTATACAAATCAGAATTTTGTAAAATAAAAAATAAATACTCAATACCACTTATGTTTTGTGAAAAATTTGGTAGTTCAATTTCAACACAAGCATCTTGTGTAAATTATATCATAATTGTGTAATTATTATGTTATTGAAATTTTATTGAAATTTAAAAAATAATTTTGTTGTATTTATTTTTCTTGGTATCCTTAATTAAAAAATATGCCGACCTTGTAAAATACGTTTTAAAGCTTGACTGTTATATGCATGGTTTAAGCGCATACCATATAGACTTTTACAGCGATCTCTAAATGCCTAACTCTGTGGCTTTAAATGCCTAACTCTGTGGTTTGGTTGCTGTTGTTTTGACCTTTCAACCAATATATTTTTAACATATTGTATTGTAATCTCAAATGAAGAGAAAACAAGATAACTTGGTAAATGTAAAGAAATTCCAAGATATCCAGTTGCGTTAGTACCATCCAAGTTACAACAGTGAAACTCGTAGTAACTCTAAAATAACATATATATACTAAAATATTATTATTAAAAATAGTTATGTTGTTCAGCAACACTGTACATAAGATGAGATAAGATAACTATTATTTCCAATAGAGGATTTATCCATGTGGCGTAAAGGTGAACATGTTGATATTACTAGACACCGACTATTCGTCTTTTGTTTGGGCGGGGGTGATGAATTGTACCAAAAGGAGATTGAAGAAAATAGTTTGTTTCCGTTCAAAATTAGAAGAAAATGCAACATTGAGTAAAAAAATAGGTCTTGTTCCTGTATATTTCTGACGAAAAGATTTTTTTTTTTATTTAAAAGGAGGAAACATTGTTTGTCCTGAGAAAAGAAATGAACCCATGCGATCCTACAAGATGAGTGGTCGGTGCCTTATCTAGTATATCCAATCACCTTTTTTCACTTGAGTAAATCCCAGCGGACACGACACGAAACATTAGACCCCGAGTCTATAAATCTATACGTATACTCTAGAATTACTTTTAAAAAAGTATGATTACTTATTATATACTATTTAACTGCTATGTACCAAGTACTGTCAATATATTGTTTTACAAAGAAAATGTATGTTTATATTTTGTAAATGTGGCAGTATGCTAATAGTCAAGCCGAAATCTTTCTTGATCATGCATCGAAAAATGTAGAAACTTCCAAATTAAAGAAATTAAAATTTTTGTTGAATCAATAAGTTTTTTTGTTGTGTGTTTTAACATGTTGTTTATTTCGATTGTATCGTCTTTAAAAGACAAATTGTTAAAAGTTCTGTTTTCAAAATAGTTTATAGACAAAGGGAAATAACTGGCAAATTTATATGACTTTCTGAAAAATCAGATTTGTTTTTAAATGAACATATCAATTTACATTTTTAAGTCCGTAAAATACAAAATCTTGTTAGTGTATAATTATTGTATAAGGCAGACTAAGTCCCAAAGTGATCGTTACTATTTTATATTTGTTGGCACATTTTTTTTTAGCTGGCAAAGTTTTCTGCAGTAAAAATCATTTCACCACAACCACAGTTAAATACCTTCATTTGTCAACGGTTATGTCAATATTCTATGATCCTCAGTCACGTGGATTGAAAGACCGACGAAAAGAATGTGATCACATTGGATATAGAAATCAATGTAAAAGATATTGCCCATTATTGATATTAAGTAAAACTAAGATGCCTTAAGATTGAATAGCAAATTTCTTAAATTTACAAATTTATCCCTGTAAAATCGTCGTCAGCAACACATTATATTAAACATTGTGTTCACCTCAGAGTAAGTGCGTGTATTCCTTAAATCCGAAGAAATGTTGGTAACTATAAAACGAGACTTGTAATAGTGATAATGTAATTGACTGAATTGAAAATTTGTCTTTCTCCATTTTGTATAACATGATGTTAGCGTGTATCCTCTAGATTACATATAGAACAATAACTAATAATTTAAGTTTGGATGTAACACGTCTTCTGATTGGCTGAAAGTTTTTTGTCTATCTACTCATAGACATAATCCTGTCATGTGACCGTGACGTCATCAACGTTTTTTCATGATTAACTCCTTAAAAATAGAATTTATTATAATTTAAATTATAAGGAATGACTGTAATATTTTTTTCTGGCTAATCGAAATAACCTCAAAAATGTGGTGCACACTTTTAAATAACCCACTACGCCGGTTATTCAGTGTGCACTACATTTTTGATGTTATTTCAAATAGACAGAAAAAATATTTCGGTCATTCCTTAAATAGATGTTTCAGTGTTGATTTATCAAATGTTTATAGTGGATAAATTCTCAATTCTATTTTATGTTTTTCCTGTAGATATTGAGTGCAATGTATTTAGGATGTAAATTTGGTCTTTCATAAAAGCGAAATTCCAAACTGAACTATGTTGATAGTTATGTGTAATCCAGAAAAGTTCTGACTATGGTTGTTATTTCTTTAATGTATCATATCAAAGGTTATCCAAGGAACTTGTCATACCACTGATACCGTTATCATACATTTTTTAGATGTCTCTTTTAATCTTGAAATTTATATTGTAACTAATGGCAAAATGCTGAAATTTAAATAAATCACACATGCATTTTAATACACCGATCAACTTTTGCATATGTGAAGCTATAACCTATTACACGTCTATATCAAGTCCCTGTGTGAAGTGAAAACTTTTCATCAAAATGGAAAAAAAATATCAGTAGAAATGTATCTTAACCTAATGATGAAGAGAATAATGTCTATCTTTTCTGAAAAAGGCACAGAAAATACTAATTGACAGTGTAAATCAAAACCTTAAGTCGAAGAAGAATAGACTAAGACCATGTCACCAAGAGAGAAAAAAAACCCAAAATAACACAAACAGTCCACAAAATAAATATAGGAAGATGTGGTATGAGTGCCAATGAGACAACTCTCCATCCAAGTTACAATTTATAAAAGTAAACCATTATAGGTCAAGGTACGGCCTTCAACACGGATCATTGGCTCACACCGAACAGCAAGCTATAAAGGGCCCCAAAAAATTACTAGTGTAAAACCATTCAAAAAAACTATATAGAAAACTATTGATACCTCAAAATGGTAACAATTCAATTGTAAGTCTGACACATGAATGCATTACTTATGTAATACAGTTCTTATGTAATGAAGTGACCACATGGTTTTCCTTGTTTCTAGTATTTTTTCAATATAAGATATGTTCAAACGATAGTCAAATTTTTCATCTACAACAAAAAAGAAGATACTATATTCCATCTTGTGATGTTATTGTATTTAATGTTTTGTGTAGAACCAGTATATGCATACATGTATGTAAGGTATATTTATATATTATGTTTTCAAGTAAGTAAATGCATATACATATTTTTTTTAATGGTAACTGATTCAAAATCTTACCATTGTATAGAATAGCAAAATGTATCGTATGTTTAACATACTCTTAGGCACCAACCATTCATTTTTTTGTGGGGGACGGGGATCGAACATGGTTGTATTTTTTATTCTTAATAAATTGTTTGATTTTAAGTTTCTTAATAAAAGATCATTTGTTTCCGAAGAGAAGTGAGCATATATTTTGTTTCCTTTGCAAATTACGAAAAATAAATACTGATTCAACATTCAATTAAAAACAAATCAGGTTCCTGTACCAAATTAAAAATAAAAGTTTGTTGTTATTAATGTTATTAATGTTGAAAAAAAAGTTCCCAGGAAAAAGCGCATCCCCCCAACCACCATCACTTAGGATGAATGATCGGTGCCTTATCGTCTGAATTATCAAATGGCGACTCTCAGCTGTAATTGTTGTTAAAATATGCATTAAAAATATGGGAAAATTCTCCTACTTCTTATTTATTGATCAGAGTTACTACATCATTGATAGTGCATTGACGAAACGCTAGATGGCGCTGTTCTGCTTCTATCTTCATATGTTCGCACTCACCCGTAATCATTCATTTATATTAATTAATGCGTCATTGTTGATTTATATATCAACACCCTAAATAAATGAGGATCCGGAGATGTGCTATGATTGCCGATAAGACAACTATTCATCAGAGGCCAAATGATGAGTAAGAAAGCAACTATTATAGATTACATTGTGGCCTTCAACAATGAAAACAATCCATACAATAAAGCAAGCTATAAAAGGCCAAATGACAAATGACAAAATGTGAAACAATTCATACGAGAAAACTAACCGCCTGATTGGAGCTGAAAATAGTCTAAAACGAAAACAAATATAATAGACCCCAACAAACGACAACCAATGAGTTACAATGTCCGAACAGGCATACAGAAAATGGGACGCAGTTAAACATGTTTCAGAGCTATATACACATATGCACATTGACGGAACTAAAATATCTCTGCCTATATTTTGGCATTGCATCAGGTCACGTTTTTCTCTGACTGTTAATAGCGTGTTAACGCTCTAAATCCATTGGATGTTGGATATGTACTGATTGATATTTTAGTCTTAGATACATGATTCTTTTATTACATGTAGTTGTTATTGGCTTTGAACTAGCTGTCAGTAACTGCGAGTATTCTCATGTCTGTACTTTGTGTCATTTTTGTTGTTAGGGATGTATTAATACCCTGCCACGTCCGGTCTGTATTTTTATTAGATGTGTTTCGTTTCTGCTTTGTATCAATCTGATGAGCTAAGCCCTTTTCAACGGATTTTTATAGTTTGTTCTTATGTTGTACTGTATCATCACCATTGTACCAAATTAGGGGAAGGTTGGTGCCTTCAATCATGTTTAATCCCGCCACATTTTTTATGTGCCTGTCCCAAGTCAGGAGCCAGTAGTTCAGTTGTTGTCGTTGATTCATGCTTATTTTTCGTAGATTGTTTTTTTTTAAATTAGGCTTTTAGTTTTCTCAATTAAATTGTTTTACATTTTTCATGTCGAAGCCTTTTATAGTTGACTATACGGCGTGGGTTTTTCTCATTGTTGAAGGCCGTATGATTGCCTATAATTGCTTACATCCACTTCATTTGAACTGTCTCCTTGGCTATCATAATATATCTCCTTATCTTTATATTAGAGAGTTCATTTTCTAAATTCAATCCCACCTTTTTGAACTTTGATCAAGGCACTAAAAAAGATACATATACATGTATCACACAGAATAAAAACCTATGTCTTCAATCTGAATGGTTGATTCCTTACTGGTACATCACAGGCACTTGTCTCAGAAAAAAAGTTCCTATATACCTTAATATAACTGTTATATTAAGGTATATAGGAAATTTTTTTCTGAGACAAGTGCCTGTGTGGTACATGTATTTCGTATATACCAGATGTCTAATACTGTACTAGTGAGACACCATGTAGCAATGAGACTATATATATATATATACACATGAAGTATTGAAAACCAAAAGGTTGTAAAAGAACAACTTTTTAAAATTTCCGTAAAGTAAGGTCGATCTTATAAAGATTCATCATATTTCGTAATAATACATTGTTTGTAACACATAAAAATAACATCGGAGATTACCGAACATATTTATCTGTTACAAAGACCACCAACTTCAACCTCATAGAAAAAAGACCTACAAACAAATAAAAAACAACTATAAACAACATCATACGGAAATTCTTTTTTTTTTCTTTAGACCACCCAAAAGGATTGGCTTGGGTATGAAAATATGGCTATCCCTTGATCTTCTTCCGAAAGAGATTTAAACTCTTGCAAAGGTTGGGCGTCCGTTTGGTTGTGCGGGATGTATAACAAATACTCAGCCACGTCCGGTTAGAACGGTGACGTTAAATCCGATGCCTCATGTAGAGAGAGTTCTGCGCTCTCTGCACGTTTAGAACTCTTGCAACAAGTCGTTGAGTGGTCCATCTGGCCTCATTTACATCACTATCCAATATACTCTTAGCTTCCAGTTGTACGGCATTACAAATTACCCGCCCTTCATCCTGGTCGACAACCTATTACATGACTTATGTTAATTTGTTATCGTCCTGAACATGAATGAGATATTTGCCAATTAAAGTTAGGCAAACAATGATTATCAATCAATCAATTCTTTTTTGAACCATATATCAATTTGCTGTATTGTTCACTCAAGTGACCAATAGTTTTGTCTATTATTAGATTATTGATTATACAACTACAGTGGTGGATCCAATGGACGAAGAGGGCGTTCCCCTCTTTTGGAGCTAAATAAAAAAAAATCTCATGTTTCTCACAATTTATATGACTTTTTTGAATAAAATTGTAAAAAAAAAATTGCCTCGCTCCACTTGGAAGTATATATTCCGTTTTCAGGAATTACGACTCTGAATTATGTATGCTACAAATTACGAGTTTTTAAAAATTACAAAATCTAATTGCGTATCTGAATTAAATAATGATAGATTTACATAGGCATTGAAATCCAGATAACTAATTTGGATTATAGCTAGCACAAGCAAATAATTTTTCGTAATTATGATATTCAAAACTTGTATATAGTTGACGTACACTTCTCTTTACATAAAGGTTTCTTATTCAATGGTAATTACAACAGATAGAAAGAATGTAACCGGTTAGTAATAAGAAATTCCGACGCTTAATGTCCTAACATTGCGCTTTTGCAATGAAGATCTCTAAAATAAACTTAATGTTGGGACGTATTCAAGTTTTATTATTAAGGACAATTAGAGGAACTATAAATTAGTTTATTTTAAGAAAGAAACAATTTTAAAGTTTTGACATATTTTTTATTAAAGAATATCAGTTGTAAATCTATTTAACTTACATTTTCATGATTTTTCTGTGATTACTTTATTAGAATTGTTTTTTACACGGACATGTAAAATATTTTAAAAAATCATGTAATTACAAGCCCCTGGCGGTGAAATTGTATCTTGATATTCCTCAAACTAAAATTTTGTAATGAAACAACTATGAATAGACCGCTTGTTCCCTGTTCTACAGAAGTGAACAATTTAAGAAAACTAAAATACGCCTATTTGATTTTAATAATAGAGCTTACTACTTAAGTGGCAACATTGTAAATCTTTCGCCATATTTTCAAACTTTTAAATATTAAAGTAAAAACAAAATTGTCTGCTCTCTATCATACAAATAAACTTTGTGGTAAAACAAGGTTGATTTGCTCAATTATTAATTCTGATATGATGTTCCAAAATTAATTAAACGAGGCCCAGTTGCTTAAACGTTGACCATTGAAAACAAAGTATAGGGTAGAGATAAAGCCCCTTTTTATCAATTTTCATAAAGAATACATAAGACAGAGTGGATGGGGTCCTTCATTTCATTATTTTCTAACTTTTTATACCATTTTCTCTATACTTTTTTCTTTTTCTTTACAATTAAACTCTATTCTTTATATTTCAGCCCCCTATTATTCTCTATTATTTTTCCCCTTTATTTTGCGCTTTTTGTCAATGATTCTCTGTTCTATAAACCTCGTGAAGACCCTCACATGCGGCGGTAAAATTGTATTTTGATATCTCTCAAGCTAATTGTGCTGAAACAATTATGAATACACCGACCATGGCCACTTGTTCCCAGTTCTACAAAAATATACAACATTTAAGAAAGCTACGCTTTTTGATGTTCATGATGTAGATGTATTTTTCTAGTCACCAATATGTATTAATTATATATTCACTAGTAATAATTTCAGATAATTTGATAATGATAATTTAATAGAGTAATCTTTCGTTGTAAATATATTCTCGACAAACATTACTGAAATTAAATTTGTTCCTCCCTTTCGAAAATAAGTTAATTTTTGTATGGCCTTCGTGTACGCTATTGACGCACATTTCATATAAATTATAGTATAATATATAACTATATATAAAGGAACTTAAAATTTACCAAAAATTAGAAAGGCCATGACCCAGATGAATGTTTGATCTAAACTACTACATGTATGTGCTAATATAAACATTTACATAATCTTTGGTGAATTACATGTAATACATGCGCACATATTACGTACCTCTTTACATGGTAGGAAGTATTTTACTAGTATAAAAACCGACTGCGATCCCGTTATATGTCACTCTTGAGTCCTCAGAACAACAGTCAGGTAATAATTAATTATTCAGACTTATTTGATATATATTTTTTCAAGTAGAGAAATAAATATCACTTGAAAAAACAAATATTCAAAGTAATAGGGGTAGTAAGGATTAATGGTATTGTGAAAATTAAAACATTCAAAGTTATTTGAAAACAGTAGGCCAGGAGAACTTTCAAAAGCTATAGAATTAAATTATAATTTGTAAGGAGATTCATCTCACACAGTATACTTTGCTTTCATTGGTTATTTTTTAATCAACTGCATGGTACGCGTCTGTTTATTTTCTCATATCTTGATAGAATAAATCAAGGTTTTTTTATATTAGGTTTGGGTTTTTAACCCTATAACATTTCGTGCTTTCGCAAAGACAAATTTCTTGTCTTTCGTTTGGAAAAGCTCTAGTTTGTTGTTTTTGGTTGATGCATTTTGTTACAGTTTCTGATATGTTAAAGCAATTTCTGTTAACGTTTTAAAATATTGCAGAATGAAATTAGCTATCGCCACAGTTGCTGTTTTGGTTTGCCTTTGTGGCATGGAGGGAATCAGTGCTACCGGGTACGGTAATTCAGGATACGGATCTAGCTACGGGAGTAGTTATGGAGGAGTCGGATATGGCAATATGGGATACGGTGGAAATTATGGAAACTGGGGTGGATATGGACAGTCCGGATACGGAAGTTACGGTGGACACGGCAAAGGAGGTTATTCTGGCTATGGACACCAAAGTTATTCCGGATATGGTAAAAAAGGTTATTCCGGTTACGGAAAGAAAGGAGGCTTTGTAGACGACACCATTACCTATATGCCCTACCAAGTACCAGTAATGGGAGCCGGATACGGCATCGGAGGTGGTATGGGAGTTGGATATGGGGGTCTCGGTGGTGGATCAGGACTTCTCGGTGGTGGATCAGGACTTCTCGGCGGTGGTGATTCAGGACTTTTCGGCGGCAGTAGTGAAGGACTTCGTAAGTATTGAGTAAAATTTATACGAAGGTGGAAAGTAGCTAAAACAATATAGTTACACATTAAAATGTTGTTTTAGGGAAACGGATATCAGAACATAAGGATCATGTTGGGGTACGAAATTGCAATTTTGGGTACGAAATGGCAGAGGTACGAAATGACTTGCTACCGTACATGTTTACACAACGTACGAACACAACATATGGAAAAAGTAAATTAGGAAAGCGTGTTAAGCAATAGATGAATATTTGTGATTTAGAAATTTTTATCATAAGGCCAAAGTCTGCTGTTGGACTAGATAAGTATAGACATTTTAAAATAAGATCACAATGATAAATATTTCAATTTTCTACATAGACTCTTTGCTTGTATGGTTGACGTCGTAGTACAATATGTTGATGTTTTTTTTTAATTCAGCTCATCTTTTCTTTTTTAGTTCTTCTTCTGTTGATCGTCCCATTCCTTCTGTCCAACTTGAACAACAATAGTGACTAAACACTTTCAGTCATATAACTAGACAGTAAGTATGTGTAACTGGGCCCGTATGACGTATGCATAAAGCTACTTAAGTTAAGATTTGTTCCGAACGGACGGATTTTTCAACATGTCCTACGATAAATTAGTATTATGATTGGATATCTTAACATAAGTAGAATATGCATACGGGCCCTGATATCGATAGAACTGAGATTTGTAGACGAACTAAACAAACAATCTACAAAAGTTCTTTAAAATAGTTTAAATATCTTAATTTATATAAGAATAAGAAGATATGGTATGATTGCCAATGAGGAAACTATCCACCAAAGTTCAAATGAAGTGGATGTAAGCATTTGTTGGCAATCGTACAGACTTCAACAATGAGAAAATACCATACCGTATGGTCGGCTATACAAGTCACCGACATGAACAATGTGAAACAATTCAATCGAGAAAACTAACAGCCTAATTTATAACTAATTTTTAATTTTTATTTTAAAACTGTTATTGTGTCTTTTTTTTAAATTAAAAAAAAAAAAAAAACAGATATGGAAATGTTTTCGCTTATAGTAGTTTTGTTTAGAACCTCTTAAACATATCATTGCTGCAAAAATTGACAAGAAAACGTTTGAGTCTTTTAACCAATTAATTGATTGATTGCTGGTTTCTAGTCCAGTGGCAAATAACCATATTCCAAATTATACTATATTTTCAAAAAGATATCAGGAATCGGTACATTAGACACATGTTAAACGAAGTTCTCAAAAACAAATGATTGTTTTTAGAAGGCTCTAAACACTCAAAATATGTTAAACTCTTCAATTAAATCTAAACAGTAAAACATATGATTCCTTCTGTGTTTAAATTGAACCAATACATTTATATATACAAATTAAGGAGATGTGCTATGATTTCCAATGAGACAACTATTCACAAGGGACTAAAATGACAAGGATGTAAACATGTACAGGGCACCTATACGACCTGCATGATTCTCTATTGAATATAGTATAGTAAGGTATAAAAGGCCCCGGATTGACAAAATGTTCAATTCAAAAATGAAAACCAACAGCTACATTTGAATAGTCTTTTTTTTTTTAATTATTTAAAAAACGGGATTATTATGTTACAAAAAAATCAATATGAACACATACTGGCATTTAAACGTATTTTTAAAACAATCAATGATTTATTTTGTACATTTCTTTCGTAATTGTCATTGATATATGATCTTAAGCACATTTTCTGACAACGAATTATAAAATTATTTATTGAAAATTTTATATTAATTTCAAATGCTGCATGTCTGTCAGTTAATTTCACGTACATTCCAAATAAAATAGAGTTTGATATTGTTTTGTCGTGATGGGTGATCCCACATAGGGGCACACCTATGATAACATAAATATAAGAAGATGTGGTATGAGTGCCAATGAGACAACTCTCCATCCAAGTTACAATTTGTAAAAGTAAACCATTATAGGTCAAAGTACGGCCTCCTTCAACACGGAGCCTTGGCTCACACCGAACAGCAATCTATAAAGGGCCCCAAAATTGACTAGTGTAAAACCATTCAAACAGGGAAACCAACGGTCTAATCTATATAAAAACGAGAAACACTTTATGAACTTCATTAACAAACGACAACCACTGAACATCAGGTTCCTGACTTAGGACAGGTGCAAACAAATGCAGCAGGTTCAAACGTTTTGATAGGCGCCAACCTTCACCCTAACCTGAAACAATAGTGTAACATCACAAAATAGAAAGACACACTATACTATATCAATTGAAATGTGTCCATTTACCTGTTATCATGTTTTAACAGTTTGATATTATTTTGCAGATGAATTTTTTTTCCATTAGATTATTATAGCTAATGGTTTGATGCAGTGACCGACATGACATGCTTTGATGAAGAACTACCACCATATAACAGCTTGTCCAGGGGTACAATGTGAATAAAAATCATCGATATCTTTCTTTACTAAATAAAATATATTTTAAGTTAAATATTCTTTGCGTTTATATTTTCTTAGCATCACGATGCGGAGCTACTTGTTTCATACGATATACATGCCATCTTCAAATTATAACTTAACAACAGTTAGTGGTATTAAGATCTATTAAGGTGGCAGGGTAGTATTTCCTGGCTCATATGGAAAATAATAAGCCTTTTTAGAATTTGCACCACGTTCTAACACTGCCCAACAGCCTACATACACAGTTAACTGAAGTACTTTCAGAATAGAAATAAATTCGAATATGTACGATAAGCGTTTACTTTTTCTGCTATCTTTATAAGCCTAAGGCTACTAGTGCTTTTGGGTCTTTTATCATGCAGTGGAGGATACAAAATTTAAAAAAATCTCATTACATATTTTTCTTCATCTGATTCATCCCTCAGCTTGGGAAAGTATGTTCAGTAGATACTGTATTTTTTGTCCAATCACAGTCTTCAGATACATTGACACAAGTATGTAAATGCTACCGTGTCATCTAAATAATTGGTCTCTTTTAAAATAATGTGGTTATGACTATATTGACTTGAATAAGATATAAAATTAGACACACTTCAGGAAAAGGAAAAGAAAGTTTAATCGGATGATGAGAATCTGAATTGAATTAAATAACAGTATGGGTATTTCGAGAACAGATCAATGCATATATTGTTGAAGGAGCGCTGATAGTTACAATAACTGAACCATTTATTATGAGGCATTCATTTGCATATTCTGCAAAACGCGATATCTAATGTATGATGTTTATATCATATCACCAGTCAGTAATTACATAATTTTTATACGAAAAGGAAATAAACATAGATCTGTGCACTAATGCGTTTACTCGATGCTGACCGATATGAAATTATTAGGTATTCATTTGTTCAAAGTAATTTGTTAAACTATCATATCAGAAAATCTAGAACGGCAGTTTGAAACTAGATGTGTCGGAACAACTCGATTGGCCCCGCTCGCAAATATTCAAAGTCCAAAGCCCGCAATTTCGGCAAAATCAGCGGTACTGATCCAAGTGTAAACTCCATCATTCTGTAACTCATCATAGTGACCCACATATTAAAAAATCAGCTCAATATGTGAAGGCATTTAGAAAAAAAAGTCCGTATTCAAATGTAACTGTTATTTTCACGAAATTTTCAACGTCCAAAGCCTTCATTTCGGCAAAACTCAGCGGAGCGTAACCGAATGTAAACTTGATCTGTAATTCATCAAAGTAGACTCACATACTAAAAAACAGCTCAATATGTGAAGGCGTTTAGAAGAAAGTCCGTATAAATGTTGGTTTGAAGACATTTTCAAAGTTCAAAGCCCTTAATTTCGGCAAAAATCAACGGAGCGGAACTAAACGTAAACTTGGTCTGTAACTCATCATAGTAGACTCATACATGTAGGTGTGAAGAAAAGAAGTCCGTATAACTGTTTATTTTACAAAATTTTCAAAGTCCAAAGCCCGTAATTTTGTAAAAAAAAAAACAGCGGAAGGGAACCAAATGTAAACTCGATCTGTTACTCATTATAGTAGAATCGCATACTAAAAGTCAGCTCAATATGTGAAGTCGTTTAGAAAAAAGTCCGTATAATTGCTCGTTGCGGAATGACGGAATGGCAGAGTGGCGGGGCCATAAAAAGAACAACAACACAGCACGCAATTATTGAACGTCAAGATTGTATATGTAACCTTCGGAACATGGTAAAGCACCAATGTCAGTGTAGCTCACGCTGTGTAGTTTCGGTGACCACCTGCCAGAAATAATCCAATTCATTACAGAGAGTGAAAATATTTCAGAATTAGCGGTATCGTGTGTCAGTCTAATCAAGGAGATCCGAATAAAACCTTATTTCTTGGTAAAATAATATTTAAGTTTTAATTAATTGATGATATATTTCAATTTCACAATTATTTATACGTGACCGAGCCTTTCATGATAGGAAACACAAGCTATGGAATATCGTATCAACTAGGAGATATATACATATACATGCATGTACTCCATAAGCTCGGCTGGAATGTCGCTACATAGGAATAGGAAATTCACATTTGGGAAGCCGAAATCAATCCTCTTGTCGAATAGTTTTGTTATCTACCGACCTTTAATAGAGATTTGTTATCCAAATATGAAAGTGACTACAAGCTTAATGATTTTTTATGATATTATAGACCTCTCAGTCTAAGACCCCACAATTTTTAGGTGACATTCATACTGTTATATCTAATAACATGCAATGTCGTATTTTGCAAGAGAAATAATGGCAAACTTAAAATCCTAAGACTATGTATCCAATCTGAGACTTTGCGAGTTGCCTCTTGTATGAAAGGCAGCAAGCCTCTACTGTTTTAAGAAAAAAGGCGTTCTTAATCATCATTTATAGGAATCAGTATTCACTCGGCAAACTTCTTTTTTGCGCATTTTTGCGCCTGTCCCAAGTCAGGAACCTCTGGCCATTGTTAGTCTTGAATGGTTTTTTTTTTAATTTCGGAGTTTAGTGTGATGTCCATTTTCTATGAACTATTACATATTTTTGTTTAGGGACCAGTTGAAGCCCGCCTCCGGGTGCGGGATTTTCTTGCTTTGTTGCAGACCCATTGGTGGCCTTGGGCTGTTTTCTGCTTTTTGGTCGGGTTTTTGTCTCTCTATGACACATTCCCCGTTTCCATTCTCAATTTTATTCTAGTGAATCTCCTGTAGATGTAGGTATGAGATCGGCAAGTGATCCAGGATTCTGTTTTCTGATTGTAAAACAGTCGCATCATTTTCTGATTTAATAGAATTCTGAAAAAATAAAACGCAGGGTTTACTTTTTATTCTATTAAATATCTTCATATTGGTCGACTTGGTGCAAGCTGTCATATTGGCTCATGTCTTTTGATTGATACGTGTATTTTCTTATCGTAATTGACTCATATTGATTGATATAAATGTCTTTCGGGCTCGTATTATTTTCACTTGTTTCACTTATTAAAGATGAGTGGTTCTTACTATCGGTATCAGTATTTGACGATGAAACGTTGTCTACTGGCGGACTGTCTTGAACACCTCTGAGAACGTGTTCTTGAACTCTTTGGTTTTGTTGTCTGTTTTCAATTTGGTTTGTGCTTACTTCTCTCATCCCGTTTGCTTCTATTTCAACATAATTCTGACTTTCGTCGTGTTCCAATGGTGAAGCTATTCTATTTCTTAGCTTGAACATTTGCCTCCGATATACAAGAATTGATACCACAAGAATGATCACGAATAAAATGCTAGAAATGGAAACGGCGACTGGTATGACTGAGAAGATTGATAAAGAGCTTTTCACTTTTTCATCTAAAATGAAAGTAAATGATTTAAAAACATTTATGAACAAAATGATATGAACAATTTTTACAACGAGCTGCAAGCCTGGCAGTATTGAATTCAAATAAACTGGAATGAAAAAATCAATGCGGCTTGTACTGGTATATTCTTATTTACATTCACTTTATTCTTGATTTCTCTTGATCTCCGATTACTTTTTAAAATTTTAATTTGATTTTTGACAGTGGTCTTTCAATTTTCGACATTTACACACACGTCAAAAAAACAAGAGAAAAGAAAACGACAACTTGTACGTTAAACACAGTAAAAAATAATATAAATGTCTTCGGCTGTTATTTGGAAAGTTTGGTTTTCATGGTAGATATTTTTATTGTTTAATTTATTCCTGTCCAAATTCGGTGGTCATCGTTGGTTACTATCTATCATTTTTGTTTTTCGTTTATTTTTTGTACATAGATTAGGCCTTTGGTTTTCTCGCTTGAATTGTTTTTTTTTTATATTTTGTCATGTTGGGGTCATTTATAGTTTATAGTAGTTAACTATACGGTATAGGTTTTGATGGCAGACATTTGATTGTTTTGGTTAATTCATCCATGTCCAAATTAAGTAGCTTATAATTCAGTTGTTATCGTTGATTGCTGTCTATCATTTTTTTTATTTTTCGTTTATTGTTCTGTACATAAACCAGGCCGTTGGTATTGCTTGAATTGTTTTATATTTTGTCATGTTGGGTTCATTTATAGTTGACTATACGGTGTGGGTTTTGCTCATTGTTGAAGGTGATATAGTTGCTTACATAGATCTACGTCATTTGAACTTTGGTGGATAGTTTTGTCATTGGCAATCATATCTCATCTTCTAATATTTATAGCGGTAACATGGGCAATCATACCCCATCCCCTCATATGTATTGCTGTATGGAAATCATACCACATCTTATATTTATTGCTGTATCATTGGCAATCATACACCTACTCCTTGTATGTTTTTCTGTATCATTGGCAATCATACCACAACTCCTTATATCTATTGCCGGATTATTGATGTAGAGCCAAAATCACTTTTGTTATTATTAAACGATTCCGTTTATCGTGTTTTTTCCAAACGCAAAATAAATTAAAAATCAACAATAAAGATATGCACTTACTGTGTACTATAATGGATTTTTCTTCCGTACAGTTGCTTCGGCCTAGTCTGTTTTGAGCGAACATTCGGAAGTAATATGTAGTCTTTGTTTGAAGTCTTTCAATTGTCCAAGATAACGTATCACTAATTGTCCTGTTCAGTGACTCAACCACTGTCCATTTCTTGGAATTACTTTCTCGAAACTCGATGAAAAACGTTTGTATTAGACCACCATTGAAGTTACATATCCACTGTACTAGAACATTATCCTCCTTTGTTGACAATGTAAAATTCATTGGGATACTCGGAAAACCTAGTTGTACAAAAGATAAAACTTTGAAGGACTCTGTTTTAACAATTTATGAAAAAAGTACCATTCAAATTATATTACACTTAATAAATTTCGTGCTCTCGAAGCGCTTTTCTTGATTTATTTTCATTAGGAGTACTTAAAACTTATCATTTGAAAGCCAGGCATTTATAAATACGTAGAAACGTTAGGAGATACCTGCATTAAACCAAAAAAAGGACCAAACAAGAATAAGCAAACACATCTTAGGTCAACTTTTGCCCGAGAAAGATGGAACCGTAGTTTCTTAATAATTTATCATCAATCAACGAGTATTTTACAAGTATAACTACATAAACACGTGAAGACGTGAAGAGCTATGTGGCCAAAAGGGACCTAAACGAATAACCATGTGGCCAAAAGGGACCTAAACGAATAACCAAATACTTATAAGGTCAATTTTTCCTGAGTGAGTTTGAACCTTAGTTTCTTAATAATTTTTAAATTATCAACGTAGAATTTTAGAAAAAAAAGTATGTCATAAATCCTGTCAGTACTGAAGCCCTGATTACTGAGCCGATGATACCTTCATAAAATTTTACGGTTTTTGAAATGTTAACTATGACTTTTCGTTTGTGGAGCAAGAACTGCAGACCCTTCCGGAGCAGATGTGTTTTAATCTGGTTTCGGTTTAGTTATGCTTGTGAACCATTCATTTGTTTAATATTTTGTGTTTTTTTGCTTGACAGTTCTTCTATTTTCCTTTTACCACGGTGGTTTTTTGTCTTTATTTGACTTGTGTTTTTTTTAAATCCCGCATAGTCTGTAATTCCCGAGAGAATTTGATTCGAAAAAGCAACCGTTGTACATGTCGACTTGCAGTTTATTGTTAGATTTAACATGTTCTTTTTCGGTTTTCAAAAACGTTGAAGATAAAAATTAAGTTGTTAAATAGCTTAAATGTAAACTAACTTACTTGCATATATAAGGGAGATCTCGTGATGATTTTGTCCGAATTCGTTTCGTAAATTCAATGTATAATTTTGAATCATCTCAGGTCTCAATTTTGCAATTTTCATCGTCATTCTGTAACCTTTTACCCTCACGTTTGAATTATAGAAAGTATCATTTACAAAAGTATGTTCTTCAATAATGTTTATATTGGATTCGTCGCTTGTAAGTTGTTCGCCATTTTGATTATGCATGAATAAATCTGAATACTTTGGGTTACTAAAAATATTGATTATTATGTCTACTGATTCATGTATTATTCCATAAAAGAACCAACTGTTGTCCCCAACAAACATGGGTTTACCTGAAAAATCAATTGTTTACCAGTTAAAAATATCAAAACAAGATTATTATTTTATTTACTTTATTTGGAGGAGGGTTAGACTTTGGATAAGGGGGATAACTCTAAAAGCCAGCTTTGTCTATAAACACATTCTAGTGTTATTTTTTTAATAATACCACTTTTCACAAGTATATCATTAGCTTCTAAAATCGTCTTTCTCGTTCAAAGTTAAGGGTTTTGTCCTTCACATCTATCTAGATGACAAAGTTTCTGCAACTTCATGTAAGGCAGTCTAAAATATTTAAATAAGTCTTTTTTTCACCAAAAAAATGAAAGAGTGCAAAAAAGTTACATAAGAGGAGTTAAATTCAATAATTGAAGGGGTAGAATTTTAATCGTTTAGAATATTGAATATTACCGTTTTTTTTAGTTTGAAATCTTAAAGTAAATACCTGATATACTTAAATACACAACAGCTGTCCTGTTGCTGGTCCCACTAATACCTGGTATCCCATTACTAACAGTACAGACGTAAATTCCATTATCATAGTACTGTGTGTTGAAGTTTTCATTTTTCGGAAGTTGAAGAATACCGTCTTCAGATCCTGACAGGAACCGTATATGGTCTCCATATTCAGATTTATGTTGCCACTGAAAAAATGTGTAATTTGGTGGAACACCTTTCGGCGAGCATATAAGCTTCCTTGATTTTGCGTTTACAGTGTAATTTTCATACATAATGGTTACATCTGGTGCATCTACAAATATAAGTAAAAAAACAAGACATAAAAGTAAGTATAGGCAATTAGTTTGTAATCAAAACCAACAATTTAATTATATAAAATTGAGAATGGAAATGGGAATGTGTCAAAGAGACAACAACCCGACCATATAGCAGACAACAGTCGAAGGCCACCAATGGGTCTTCAATGTAGCGAGAAACTCCCGCACCCTGAGGCGTCCTTCAGCTGGCCCCTAAACAAATATGTATACTAGTTCAGTGATAATGGACGTCATACTAAACTCCAAATTATACACAAGAAACTAAAATTAAAAATGATACAAGACTAACAAAGGCCAGAGGCTCCTGACTTGGGACAGGCGCAAAAATGCGGCGGGGTTAAACATGGCATTCCATATTATATACCGAGGCATACACAGAATAGGGTAAACATTAACTATAATAGCATGTTATTTCAAATGACATATTATGTTCTTTGAAAATAAAACCCAAAAACATTTTACACAACTTACGCATAAAAATTACACTGGTCTCTTTCAAGCCCAAGCCTTTTTTTCAATTCAATATTTTTTTAAGTCTCATCTCTCACTAACGTATAATACACCATTACATTAAATGCAAAAGTAGATATAAAATACAGTGTCATTCTGCACAAAATTATAAGAGACTATTACAGTTAAACATTACAGAAAATTCTTCTATTATAAAAAGAAATCGTCTGATATTAGTTGCTTTACAAATGTGTACATTGCAAAGGGTTAAATTTTACTATACTAGCTTGCTATTTCTAGCGATATATTATGTTCTTTGGAAAACAAAACCCATTTTAAACAACTTACACATAACAATAACACTGGTCTCTGCCACAGTTGAGCCTATCATATTAGTAGCTTTACAGATGTATACACCAGTGTCTCTTCGTGTAATAACAGTTATTTGCAATATTCGACTGTTTGTGTAGTTTTTGATTTCGCCATTATTTTGTGTTAGCCATGACACGCTTTGTACGACAGGATTGCTATCTATGTTGCAATAGACGATGAGAGAATTCCCTTCGATTATGCGAACAAAGTTATCTACACTAAGTGTTACTTTTGGCTTATCTACAAAATATTAATTATGAAAACATCTAACTTAACTATATCCAAAATGTTCATCAATTGTAAAACGTTTAATTGAAGATTAACTCTTTGAAACTAGAACCTAAATTTGGTATGACATATGTAAAGTAAAATAAACTCGAGTTAATATGGGTTTTTCTCATTGTCGAAGGCCGTACGGTTGCCTAAAATTGCTTAGATCAAGTTCATTTTAACTGTGGTGGATAGTTGTATCATTGACAATCATACGACATCTCAATAGTAAACTTTTAATTGGTATTACAAAAGTCAGACAAGAAACAGTCAGTAATGACCTTGGAAAAGCTTTGAAAAAAATCTGTATTATTGTACAATTCACCAGGAAATTTATATTCAATTGTTTGTATAAAACAAAATTGTTTATTTCCTCTTCAGTTTGATTTAAAACATGGACACAATGCCAAACTGACCTCTAAGAGAAGTTTGCACCAGACACGGCGGATGAAGTAATCGATAGTTGTTTTTGTAATTTCCCATTAAGTATTAAAAAACGAAAGGCTGTAAAAGCTTTTTATTTCTTACATGTAAATTATTAGAAAAAAAAATCGTGATTATACACCATTTTGTAAAATAATTTCGATTAATTATACTTACAATGTACCAAAATTTCAATTGATTTAGTCATCGGAGTGTGTAAGACGGAACTGTTTGCACGGCAGTAGTACAGCCCACAGTTTTTATGTGTGGATTTTAACATTACTCGTGTAGAACCCGGCCCACCACTCTGTATCACGTTGCCTCTGTAGACCCATTCCAGGGTTTCCTCTGGTATGCCACTAGATATGTTACAATATAATTGTAATGTTTCATTTTCTCTAGCAGTAACTGTTGTAGATTCTTCCAAGTAGGTGTTGCTTCTGTTTCTATCTGTATTTACTACATATATATTTAGGTTTGTTGGAGCTTCTGAAATTATGAGTAGAATATGTATAAGGGTTGAGATCTCACAAACATGTTTAACCCCGCCGCATTTTCGCGCCTGTCCCAAGTCAGGAGCCTCTAGCCTTTGTTAGTCTTGTATTATTTTTAATTTTAGTTTCTTGTGTACAATTTGGAGTTTAGTATGGCGTTCATTATCACTGAACTAGTATATATATTTGTTTAGGGGCCAGCTGAAGGACGCCTCCGGGTGCGGGAATTTCTCGCTGCATTGAAGACCTGTTGGTGACCTTCTGCTGTTGTCTGTTCTGTGGTCGGGTTGTTGTCTCTTTGACACATTCCCCATTTCCATTCTCAATTTTATTTTATTGTCATTTTTATATCAGAATATAATTCATTTAATCTAACTCAACAAACCTTTTACATTGTCTATTACATTCTTATTATAGACTCATGAATATGTTGAACAGGGACCTCCGTTTGAGGTGTTAGGGATGTATCAACACGCAGCCACGTCTGGTCGGTTTAGGGACATTAAATCCGCTGTCTCATGAAGGGAAAGGTCGGCGCTATCTGCTTTTAAACGAATCTTACGATGACATGTTACAGGGCAACCAATTTTGTCACCATCCAACATATCCTTATTTTCATGTGGAATTACAAATTTCCTGCCTTGTTTCCGGCTGTAATCCTTTGTAAAGCATACCATTAGATATATTGTTAAGTTATTCTTGCCTGCTAATGCATGAAATATTTGCCACTAAACGTTAAGCAAACCGAATTCAACGCAAAACGGTATAAAGCCTTCTTAAGGTGACGAACAAATTAAAAAAAATCCGTTTCATAGACCTTTAGATATCAGATGCAAATGAAAGACAATTATACCATGGATATTTACGTTACTCATTAAAAAAGTCATGTGTATTGTACACAAACAATCTTATTCGTGTATAGGTTCAACCACTCGGCTGTATATACATAGAAGGCATTTTCAAAAAAATGTATATAGCATTGATTATGAATTCGAAGTATCAACTTTTTTTCCTTTTGTTTCTTTAGTGGAAACTGAAAAACTGTGATATCTGTAATTACCCGAATACATAATTTTTTATTGTATCTGCTTTTTTCTATTATAAGTCATGTATGATAAAGAGGGGACAAGTTCAATATCCATAAGTGTTTTTTTTAGATACATAGCAATGGCAAACAGTGCATTATTACATGTTTGAAAGTTATTGACATATATGTAACTGTCTAAGTGGTCTCGTGCACACTGTAGTCGTTGGCGGCTCTGTGTTCGACCCCGTCCTGTAAAACAGAGGACTTTAGAACTCATATTTATATTTTTCTGCTTTTCCCTCAATAATCTATATTTAAGGGTAAGAGCATAGACTGATATATTCGGACTCATGATCATGTGCCGGGGTATGGCGACATGTCTTTCTTTTGGATTTTACCAAGCGGGCTATATTTTTTTAATTGGTTCAGCGTATGAATCTAGTATGATCATATCATATGAACATTTAATCTTCCTCAATATGCATGCAATATTTGCCACTTGCCTCGTTATAAAAAATATAAAAAAAAATGAAAATATAAAACTAAAAAAAAAGGTATTATTATAAATTGTCAGAATGATTCCAAAACATTATAGTTACTAAAACCAATCTTGATGTCAACAGCACAAAAATCATGTGTACATACTTTTCAAAACCAGATTAAATATGATTTGTACAGATGTATCTTCAATCACCACCGTGCAAACATATTGACCCAAATCTGATTCCTTAACATCACTTATCTGTAGGTTGAAGTCTCCAATGGTATGATTTCCGGATATTGTAAAACGGTCTTTGTCTATACCGGCACCGAGTTTGGCTCCTTCGGATATTTGTAACATTTCTTTCCGTCGAAACCATGCTATTCTCGATGATGTCAAATGATGCGGACAAACCATTTCTACCGACGATCCAAGACTAGTGTATACTGTATGATTGGAGGAAACTTCAAGAACAAGA
Source organism: Mytilus californianus (assembly GCF_021869535.1). Lineage (NCBI taxonomy): Eukaryota > Metazoa > Mollusca > Bivalvia > Mytilida > Mytilidae > Mytilus > Mytilus californianus. The sequence continues at coordinate 10,182,910 of NW_026262582.1, forward strand.
AAATAAAAGTTATGAATTAAGTTGTAATTAAAATCGAATTCCACTTCTGTAATACTGATAATTAGGATGATTATTGATCATCAGTTACATGTTTAATTTGTCAACTGATTTTATATGTTACATGGCCGATGTATACATTGTAGTGAAGCAATAACTGCTTTTCATTCCAGAACATCTACCGTATGTTGCTTAAACTTCAGATTTCTGTGTATATAGTGTGACAAACATGTGTAGGCACCAGCAAACATGTTTAACCCCGCCACATTCTGTATGTGCCTGTCCCAAGTCAGGAACCTGTAATTCTGTGGTTGTCGTTTGTTGCTGTATATCATATTTTTTTTTCGTTTATTGTTTTGTACTTAAATCAGGCTGTTAGTTTTCTCGTTTGAATTGTTTAAATATGTAATTTCGGGGCCTTTTAATGCTTACTATACAGTATAGATTTTATTCATTGTGGAAGGCCGTGTGTAGTTGTTAACTTCTGTGTCATTTGGTATCTGGTGGAGAGTTGTCTCATTTGCAAAACGTCCAGATTTTTTAACATGTATTCGAATTCATTAAAAGGTCTTAGAGATTTCTTATCATTAAGGAATGACTGTAATATTTTTTCTGTCTATGAAGAAATAACATCAAAAATGTGGTGCACACTCAATAACCCGCGTAGCGGGTTATTTTAAAGTGTGCACCACATTTTTTATGCTATTTCGAATAGACAGAAAAAATATTACAGTCATTTCTTATAATTTAATTCAAAATTCCATTTTAAACCGGAGTAAACCATGAAAAAACGTTGTTGACGTCACGGTCACATGACAAAATTATGTCTATGAGCTGATAAACAAAACAACGTCAGCCAATCAAAAGACGCGTTACATCCAAAATTAAATTATTATGATATGGATACTGAATAGAGTATTTGTGTTACATTGATATCACATCATCATCATCATTACCAATTTTTCCGTTATTATTGTTTCATCTGTTTTCAATAGCTAGACTCGTAAATTATTGTATATTTTTGAAATATTGCATGCTCTTATTGATATTGTATTGTTATATATTGTAATTCGGAGCGGACTTCATAAGTATGGTTTACTTGTGTCAAATCAATTTTACTTTGAGTAAATAAAATATGTTTAAACTAAATCTCATTGGCAATCATACCACATCTTCTTTATTTTCATATGTCGAGACTATTATTTGTCGTTTAGGCTTTTTATTTTTGTCGTGAGTTGTGTGTTCTTTTTTATCCAGTCTTTTATGGTCCCTTTATTACACTATTTCCTGTTTTGTTATACAAATTCAAAATTACTAATCATTAGAAAATTTACCCATTAATGTGTTTACAAAAGACTACGATACAATGAAAGTTCACAATCTGCAATTTGGGATTTTAAAAACAAACATATGGATAGATTTGACTATTATATAAATAGTCCTTTTTATCATACTAACTCTTCACGTGTGTCGGTACTTATACATCCTCGCCTTTCAAATTTTGACTTGAAACGTTCCTGATGAAGGTAAAGCCAGAACAAAAGTTATGGATGCATATAATGTATAAAGTGTTAACAGTATTATTAAAAGTGAGCTTTTCTCATCACTTGGCGTCCGTCGTCCGGCGTCTGGCGTCCGTGGTCCAGCGTCCGGCGTCCGTCGCCGTCTGTTAACTTTTACAAAAATCTTCTCCTCCGAAACTACTGCCCCGAATTTAACAAAACTTGGCCACAATCATGAAAGGGTATATAGTTTAAAAAATGTGTCTGATGACACCGCCTGCCCACCAAGATGGCCGACATGTCTAAAAATAGAACTTAGGGGTAAAATGCAAGTTTTGTCTATTATTTTGAAAACCGTTATAAATAGAGAAAATCTGACAGAGCAAAAATGTTCAGAACGTTGAGCTCTACCAATTGTCCATTTAAGTCAGGGGACTTCTTATAGGAATTATTGCCCTTAAATGACAAATTTTACCATTTTTATTTTCATTTTTGCCTACTATCTTGAAAACTATAATAGATAAAGAGAAACTTTAAATTGCAAAAATGATCAGCAAGACAAGTTCTACAAATAAGTCTTCATGGTCGAAATTGTCAGTTGACTTCTTATTTGAGATATTGCCCTTTGATGAAGATTTTTACCAATCATTTGCGATTTCGCCTTTTATCTAAATATTATAATAGATAGATAGATAGAAACTTAAATAAGCAAAAATGATCGGCAAGACAAGATCTACAATTTAGATTATTTGAAGGAAATCGTCCGCCGACTCCTTATTGGAGTTATTGCCCTTTAATAACATTTTCACCATTTATGTTTGCGTTTTGCCTTATATGATAAAAATTATAATAGATAAATAGACACTTTTACACAAAAATGATCAGCAAGTCAAGATCTACTAACAAGTGAAATTTTGCTGATAAAGTTAGTAGACTGTCACTCTTTGTAGGAGTGATTGCCCTTAAATGAGGATGTTCTTTACCTTCTTTACGTTGTGAGCAAACACTAAAGAAGATAGATAGAAACTAAACAGAATAAAATGATCAGCAATACAAGATCAACAAAACAGAGATTTTTGTCATGAATTCTATGAGATTTTTGTCATGAATTCTATTCTCATCTACAATGTTGGAGATTGTCCTTTGTTAAATATGCGTATAGACCAATGTGAGCGACACATGCTTTTTAGAGCCTCTAGCTAATTGAAATTAATACGTTACCAAATGCTTCTGATAGTGTATATATGAATAGGCATATAATCACTCTAATCGTCATCTTCTGAAGTGGAAAACAAGTTATTATTTGTATTGACATCTTATTACTTAACTGTTAACCCCTCGATATGTTTTGTTTTTGTACATGATCTGTAAAAATAAGGAGATGTGGTATGATTGCCAATGAGACAACAATTCACCGAAGTTCAAATGAATTGGATGTTATAAGTAAAGCAATTATTGGCAACCGTACGGCCCTCAACAATGAGAAAAGCCACACCGTATAGTCGGCTATAAAAAGCCCCGACATGACAAATATTAAACAATTCAATTGAGAACTCTAACGGCCTAATTTACAACAAAACAATGTACGAAAAACAAAAATGACAGACATGAACCAACGACAACCACTGAACTACTTGGGACATGGATATACAGAATGTGGCGGCGTTAGACATGTTGTGAGCGCTCCTAACCTGGGAAAGAGGTGTTACAGCACAACATACGATCAAAACTATAAAAATAAGTTGAAAAGAACTTAAACTCATCAGATCGATACAAAGCAGAAAACATCTAACAAAAACACAGACCGGACTTGGCAGGGTACTTATATATCCCTTACAACAAAAATGCATGTTTTCATTTTGTGAGTTACTGTCTCATTGACACATACCCCACACTATGCACATCTCCATCCTTTAAAGTGAAGACGTTGTGCAAGTTATTCTTATTTGTGTAAGAAAATGCATAATTATTTCTTTTTAAATAAACAAGCATTAAGAATAAAGAGCTTTCTTTATTTTCTATAATATTTAATAGTAAACAGAGGTAGGAATGTTATGCGCTATTATCTAGAGAAAAAAATGATTAAAAAATCATAGTGTAAACATGGTAACAAAATATGGGTATTTGATACGACTTTTAGAAGTTGGAATCTTTGACTGGAATTTCTTTTCATACATCCATATATTATAAATTGATCTACTTACGTATTGCGGACATCTAACTTTTGCATGTTTGAAATCCATGACAAACAATATATATTAAAATGTAGTTTTATTTCCGATGTATAACTAGCACTTAACAGTATCCATAGAAACGAAAAAGTGTCATAATTGTCTCTGTTAAATTAATTCATATTTTTTAGCTCACCTGGTCTAAAGGGCCAAAGGAGCTTTTCTCATCACTTGACGTTCGTCGACCATCGTCGTCTTGTTCCATTACATCTTCTACTATGAAACTACTTGGCAAAATTTTAACCAAACTTGGCCACAATCATAATTGGGGTATCCAGTGCAAAAAAAGAGTGTCTGGTGACCCGACCTACAAAATAGCATGGCTAAAAATAGCCATTGAGGGGAAATGCAAGTGTTGTCTCTTAACTTGAAAACCGCAATAAAAATAGAAAATCTGAAAAGTTGCAGACATGTTGAAAACATTGAGATCTACCTACTGTCTATTTACATCAAAAGTGTCTGATGACTTCTTTTTGGAGCTGTTTAAGAGAGAGAGAGAGAGAGAGAGAGAGAGAGAGAGAGAGAGAGAGAGAGAAAGAGAGAGAGAGAGAGTTTTATAAACAATTATATAATTATATAGTTATATCAGTTAAATTAAATTGTTTTCAGCGCTACCCATTGCAGCTGATACCTGCAATTCTGAAACAATATTAAAACATTTACAAGTTATGTAAAAACTGCACCTACATGTAAGGACATACTTAACCAAAATAATCTAATATGACTTGTATCTGAAAGATAGCAATCTTTCCGAGAATTCGCTATTTTTTTTCTTCAAGAAATGGAAATTTTTTATGACATGTATCTAATATTAAATGAGTGAAACTCAAAGATAGTAAAACATTGTTTTTATATTACTGCGAGGAAATATGTATTATAAATTACATTTCAATTCATAATAGCTGTGATGTCGATATCAAATAGGTAAGTTTAAAGTCAATATAAGAAGATTTAGATATAGCGTTCTATTTTCGTTTTACATTGCACTTATGCACTGTATTTTCTTTGTTTAAATAATGTGTATCACCGGATTATCGAAGGTTTCCTTAAATCTCTCCATAGACATTTTAGTGGGAAGACACGCTTTAGAGATGTGGGATATAGTTGTCAGTATAGAGCTTCAGGGAATTTGAAACATTACAGAAAACATACCAAGATTGATTCACACATCATATTTTATTTTGTTTTGTAAGAAATCTGGTGGTAGATCTTTGAATAGCCACTGTTAGACTAATATACAACTTTTCAAGTGTTGTTGAAAAGACATGCGAAAATGAATATTAGGTCCCGGACACATTAACCTGCTTAGTCACTCCCACAAGTGCGTAAATAAGCAATTCAATTTATAATACAAACTATCTAATCATATTGTTTTTTCCCTTAGCTTGATGATGTGTTTGTCTTTATATTTTTGTATGTTGTTTGTATGTTTACAAATCTATTCTGGTCAGTGAGACCTTTATTAGAGATTAGTTTATAAAATGGCATGCTTGCTTACAAAGTTCATTTAGTCTGACTTTAATTGAATTAGAATGATAATATTTTTTGAAGTGGTTAACCGTTGTCATAGATATGCCTCGTCAAATCATTTAATACGGCGATTATTTGAACAATTCAAGCGAACTCATACGGATATATGTTCTATCTATATAGATTAAACATTTCGTAAATTCTATTTAAATTTCAAAAGCCATTTATAAAATTAAATTACCAAGAAAATATTCAGTAAATTTCCATTTAAATTAATAGAATTTAATACTTGACCTAATTCGTACCTTATAAAGGTAGGAATTATGTGTATTCGCACAGATTGATTAATAACTGGTAATAATACACAAAAAGGATAACAGAAATTATAAAAACAATATTGGACAGAACAACAGTCAACACCAATCTCCAACACCCGACTCCTTCAATAAAAAGACATCCATCTGATGAGTTAAGCCTTTTCAACTAATTTGTATAGTTTGTTCTTATGTTGTACTGTTACACCACTGTCCCAGGTTAGGGGGAGGATTGGCGCCTTCAAACTGGTTTAACCCCGTCACATTCTGTATGTGCCTGTCCCAAGTCAGGAGCCTGTAATTCAGTGGTTTTCGTTTGTTGCTGTGTAACATATTTTTTGTTGTTCATTATTTTGTAAATAAATTAGGCCGTTAGTTTTCTCGTTTGAATTGTTTTACATTTCGGAGCCTTGTGTAGCTGACTATGCGGTATGGGCTTTGCTCATTGTTGAAGGCCGTACGGTGACCTATATATAGTTGTTATCTTCTATGTCATTTGGTCTCTGATGGACAGTTGTCTCATTGGCAATCTTTAAATTATCTATGTTATTTGTGTCATAGGGTTGCTAATCTCATACGTATACCCGGCATTTCCTTTTATTCACAATGGACAGGTCTTTATTTTTAAACAACCTTCATAAATATTATCTGTAATTAATACAATATATATCTATGTATATGCTTTGAGACGGGCCCTTAAATTGGATTTAATAAAGTTATCGTATTATTAAATCATAATGATATGCAGCGCTACATATTGCTGTTGAATGCAATTTTGAAACAATATCATAAAATTTAAAAGTTTTGCCAAAAGATAAAACTTCTGTCAATGTTTGAACAACCTTTAACAAAAATAGATTTATTCTAAGATGTGTATTTAAAAGAAAACAATCTTTCCGAGAATTAGCTGTAAATAGGTATTAAATTTTACTACGAATCAAGAAAATGGCATGTTATCTAATTTTAAATTACTATGTGCATGAACTGCATGTTTTTTTTACATTATTTTTAGAGATGACATTTGAAACTATAATTGCTGTAATGTCGATGGTCATCAAAGATATATCATAAAGGTAAGTTTTACATTCAACGTTTAAATGTGCACTCAGCGTTATCTTGTCATCTATTTCCTTTTACAACTACTTTATTTGTGGTTCTAATGATTTACTGTTTGAATAACGAGTAACCCATTGGTTCGGATTTACGAAACTGTCCTATGATAAATATCTTAGGAAAATGATTTAGGATAATCTAAGAACTATCTTACGACAAGTGAGAATGCGCTATTACTAGTATTTAAAGTAGGACGATGCTAAGGTGTTTTACCGATATTGTAAAAAATCGAAAAAGAAAAAAAAATTGTAGGAAATATAAAATGCATTTCAACACTCAAAGTCGAATACTAGAAAGTGACCTCAAAGTGTCTCAATATAGCATATAACAGAATTCAAAATCAAATGTTCTTCATCTGTCATATATACATGTAAGACATGTAAATATATGTAGTAAAATATGTATCGATCTTGCATGTATAAACTATTGCTTTTGTTAGTCTTTTGCAATATCTTGGTTTGCAGTACAGAACTTGATGTGTGATGGCATATTGATGGAATACCCAATATTTCAAATTATATATATTTCGTCTGAAATAAAACCCACAATGTATGATATCTATGTAATTGTTTGCATATTTGTATGTGTTGTTTGGCAATCAGTTCTGGGCAGTAAGCCCTTTATCAGAGGTTTCGCAATAACCTGCCATGTTCAATTGGTCTATTTTCCTGCCGAAGGTTGGTAGTGCTCTCCGGCACTACGGCTTCCTGCGACCATAAAAACTAGCCGCCACGATAAAGCCAATAGAGCTGAAAGTGGTATTAAACACAAACAATCAATCAATTAATTAACTGGTATAAATTTCATGGAAAAAGAAAATATTAGAACTTGTCAACTAAAACTTGTTTAACAATTCAAAGACATCTTGACAAATCATTATATACACCTGCTATTGGAACAATACCATCGAAATCATACGGATCATTTAATCTATATAGACTAAACCTTTCGTTAATTCTATTTATAATTCGTATTACATTGTAAAAATAAATTTCCAAGAAAATTTCCAGTAAATTTCCATTTGAATTTAAACCATTACCTATTTTGTACCTTTTGAAATTACCCAATATTGAACATAACAACCGACACTCTAACTGCCAACACCGGACTTCTCCAAACTTATGGACCGATAGCAGGACTTGGTTCAGGTACAAAATATTGTTAGGTTAAACCAGATATACGTGCGCTAACCCCCCTTTTTTCCCATCTAGATCGTTGGTCGTAGAAGTAAAACACACAATAAAAAACTTGCAAACTGCGGTAACCAAAAGGATGCCCAATAAATCAGAAATGGAAATCAAAGACGGCTTATAATTTTGAAAACCTTACAACAATTCTTTAAGGGGCCTGTATGTGGCGTTTTGCAAGGCTTATTTTCTGTCCCTACCTAATATACCCTCATTACTCAGTTCGTTCAAAATTTCTCAACCATCAGTCATGTAGACCGCGTAGTATAGCACCTACCTGTTAATGTGTTCTCTTCAAGAACATGTAACTGTGTAAATTTGCTACTAAACGTAAAGCAAGTAAAATCAATCAATCAATTCGTAAACTACCTTGTAACAACGTTAACAAAATGTAAAAAAAAATTGAACGCATTCGTTAAAATTACTGCAATTTCGGACAGTATTAATGCACTGTATGATAATTTTAATTTTCCAATCGCTTTGTAGCAACTTTCCAGCACCGCCTGCATAACGGAGTATTTATATATCTCACAGCTGATACACTATTTAAGGGCTTGTGTTTCGTGTCATGATTTTCTTGATATACATTTGTATGACTATACTGCTTACAAGAAAGCTGTTGCATCAATGGATTTACGTGGTAAGTTGATGTCATCTCTTCGAAAGTTTTATTGAAGGCATTTTGGTTTGGTTGGCCGTTATGAAATATCTGTGTGGCAAGACCCACTGAAAGCGACTTATTATCGTATTTTTACTTGCTTGAGAAACATGACGGGTGCCACATGTCGAGCAGGAACTGCTAATAACCTTCCAGAGCACAGCCTTAGTTTTTTATGTATTTTTTGTTATTGTTGTTTGTCCTTTGGTCGATTTCATTTTTGACCATGGTGCTGTTTGTTTTTGGACTTACGATTTTATAATGCCCCGTGGTATCTTTTTTTTCTCTTATGTTTTTAAATAATCTTCTTGAACAAATTTAGATCGTCGAATCAACTACACTTCAAAAGATATATAGCTACTAATGACTTTTATTACTTTTGTAAATATTTAGAGCAAGTTCATGTAAATCGGGAAAAGGAGCTACCCCCTCCTGTCATATGTTTACAAGAGTCTGCTTTGAACTTGGAAAAAAAAGTATGTCTTTTTCTGATTTAATTGTTTTGTATCTTCCTTTTTGTTAGACATATACCAAGCATCTCTTTTGTTCATATTGGTCCGTTTAGATATTATCATTTATAAGTTAGAAGAATTAATTGAATTGCGTACAAGAAAATTCAAGGTAAAAATCTATTGATAGATATCAATCAATATATTTCTAAGAATTGTTTGGCTTTAAAGGTTTGATTTTAATAATGCTTATCTTGGTCTGATGACCTGTTTCTCAATATAATTTTTCAGGAATTTTCAAGAATTTGCAGGTGACATACATGTATTGAAACTTTTAAAATGGTTATGAGAAGACGTATTATATTTTAATGATGAAATTTCACTTCGTTATTGCTGTGATGTTGATCGTCATGAAGGATATCAGAATAGGTAAATTTTAACTTCATAACTCTAATGTATGGTTAGAATAAAGCGTACATTTTACATATAAAACTTCAGAAATAACAACCTTAAAATCTTTAATAGTAATATTGTTCACTTCTGTGTCGGATTGTTGTCGCATAATTCCCATGTCCTATGAGATTCGTTTTCTAAGAAGTGTTTTATGAACTTTAGATTTTTGTTTTTGCCATGGCGTTGTCGACTTCGTTTCGAATGACCCCTTGGTAAATTCCGCCTCTTTTTCAGTGTGTTTATTAAGTAATTTGATTGCAAATGTATGATAGATTTTATTAAACTTATTCACACCATTATTTAAAATTTGATACTTGTTAGACCTTAACATTTGTATAGACGATCAAATATATTCCTTTTTTGTGTCATTGAGCTATTGCTTTTTATAGGCATTAATATAACCTTACGTCATCTTATTTTATTTGAAATTTAAAATTATTGTTTTTAACAATACATTATCAAACGGGTTCCAAGAAAAACTCTGCCGGAAATATCTACATGTATCTAAATTAGGACAATGATTACCTAATTCATAACTGATAACGCTAGCCATATACCCAATTATAATTTGGCACCGTTTCAAACTTACGCGAAGTAAAAGTTATTATAATCACTATTGAAGTATAACGTTTGGCAAGCAAATAATATTAATGTCCTTGTTTCTATTAACTTTGTACCGTAGAGACTATATATAAAATTACAAGGAAGTACATGTATTGATAAATCTACGGACTACCCAAGAAGGTTTATTTTGTTTAATAATCATGTGTTAATGCTATTCTAATGAACATATTTGATCTTAAAAATCCTGTGCATATACAATTGAACGACCATTTAACTCTAATTATATATTATTGGGCTATGGTTTTTCTCTTCCTCAAAATTAAATAGTCGTTCCATAATGTGAACCGGAAGCTTAAAACAAGTACAATGTGTACGTATCTTGAGATGAATTTTATTTAGCAAATTATCCGTTGGTTTTGAAATTCATACGAGAAAACGGTCAAAATTTGTAAGTTTAAGATTACTTCAATATCCAGTCGGTCCGGTAGTACGTTACGAACATGAAAACCCTGAACATAATGGCAAATTGAATGCTCACACATAAAATCTTTGTTTTAATTTTAAAAGTGAATCACGTGAAAATTGTTCTATTTGGATTATCTTAGAACTGCTGATGAAAAACATCAATATAAAATGAATCCGTGATCTCGGATTCCCAATCCGTAATCTCGGATTAATAATCCGTTATCTTCGTTTCCCAATCCTTGATATCTGATTATTAATTCGAGATAGTTTTTTCCAATCCGTGATCTCGGATTACAAGACCATTATCTAGGATTCAAAATCCGCGATCTCGGATGACTTATTCGGGATCGCTGATTAGAAAAATGATAGACCGTGATCTCGGTTTCCCAATCCGTGATCTCGGATGAATAATCCGTGATCTCGGATTAATATTCTGTGATCTCGGGTTAATTATCCGTTCTCGTGGATTCCCAATCCATGATCTCGGATAACTAAGATTAGTAATCCGTTTAAACAAAAACACTTATTAATGATTAATGATGAATGATTTATATCTCAAAAACAAGAACACGAACTTTTCATTTGTTTCTGCCTTTCTAGTTCCGTTATTTATGTACTATCAATTAATTTGATACAGCCTTTTAAAAAGCCTGTAATTTTGAAACGGAGCAGCGAACATCCTTTACAATCTTTTATTATAATTTGACAAATAAAGCTTTAGCTGTCCGCATAGCCGGATTTATACCCTCCGAACATGCATTCTAGTTGCTGCTGTGAAATTCAGTATTGGGAAAATGATATTTTGAGATTTTTGGCTCTCAGCCATGTCAACGTTAAAAGTAAAATAACTTATTTAAGGTTCAAGCCACAATGCCGTAATCTTACTTACAAATCACCTTCCTTTTATGCAACTGCAAATATTATTTGACATAGTTTGGTTAACCTGAATCCTCCAGAGAACAGTTATGCCCGAACACAAGTAACTAGCATAGGGGTCAAGCTTCAAGGTCAAGGTCATAGTTACCTGATTTTTGTATTTGGCACATCTCGATCCCATGATTCCTGTTGCGGTACAAAAGTTATGCACCGAACACAGATGAGACAATGTTTTACTATCACATGGGTCAAATGTCAAAGTCAAAATCAGAGTGACTTGACTTTAATATATGACAAATTCATGCTGCATCCCCATACAGTGTAACACGTTTGGTAAATCTAAGTTCTACGATATCAAAGTTATGCACAGGACAGAAATCAGACTAGATTTTACTTTTATTGGGATGAAAGTCAAGGTCAGAGAGACATTAATGTATACGGTATATGTTTTTTCTCATTGTTGAAGGCCGTATGGTGACCTATAGCTTATATCGATGACATGTGTTTCTTTTGGATGATTGTTTCATTTGCAATCATATCACATCTCCGATATTGATATTTTTTTTAATGTTTGATATTGTTGGTGTCAGAACTTGTCTATTAATAAAAATCTATAGAAACGTCTACATTCTGTCAGTTGTTACAAATTGTAAGCATATTCTGGATTCCTCGTTACACTTTTAATTACACATTTATTTTTATTTTAGATTCATTAACAGTTTCTGTAAAATCTGATAACCTTATAATCTATGGGACGTCAGTAGAACTCCAGTGTCTGTCTGATAATACATCGTCTCAGTCGTCATGGTACTGGTTTTCTGAAAATAATTTACTTTTCATAGATGGTCATGGTGAACAGAATATTAATAAATCAAAGTTTATAGAACAACAAATTAATGACGTCACAAGACAGTTGACTATTTTACATTTTGCCGAGACAGATTTTAAGATGTATAAATGCAAACACGATTTGAAATCAGCTTCTATCGACTTAACATTACAGCGTTATAGATTAACATGTAAGTCAATTATTTGGTATTTTTTAAGTGGTATGTTTCTTTTACATTTTGAATTGATGAAATACAGAAATTGTTTTTGCAGTTGATAAAGATAAAGAATCTTAAATAACGCTGAAATATACATATAACTAAACAAGCGGTTTTAAAATATACGTTTGACATTTGGTTATATATAGTACTTGAGAAATGAATGCAATTTATACAATAGATAAAAAAATAAGGAGATGTGGTATGATTGCCAGTGAGACAACTATCCACCAAAGTTCAAAATTTAATGAAGTGGATGTAAGCAATATAGGCAACCGTACGGCCTTCAACAATGAGAAAAAACCCATACCGTAAAGTCGGCTATAAAAGGCCCCGACATGAAAAATATGAAACAATTCAATTGATAAAACATAGAACTAAAGAAGCGATTTTAGAACATACATATAAAAAAAGTCTTTCGTCTTAAAAAAAATCAGTTAATATACGTGTAGATCTTATATTCAGAAAATGCATGGCAAAAATAAAATTGCTGTAATTGGAGAATTTATTGTTTTATTCAGATTTGAATAATTCATCAAAGCTACAAATTCGACTAGAGAGACAGGGATACGATGATCAAATTGTGATTTCCTTTATGAATACTTCATCAACTCCTAGCTGTTACTACCAGTCGCTTGTAAGTTTGTAACTATATACACTGTTTAGCCAATCATTTGATTCATCTTTTTTTCTCGGTTTGTTTAATGATTTTTGGGTAACACTATCAATCATTTTACTTCTTAACTTTTATTTTCATTTAAAAATAAAAAAGGAGATGTGGTATGATTGCCAATGAGACAACTAACGAACAGTGTCCAAATGACGGATTCTAGCAACTATATGTCACCGTACGGCCTTCAGCAGTCACTGAAAGTTAGTTCAAAGTCAATAACAACAAATATATAAATCATAAGAAGACCAAAGTTAACAAAGTATTCAAAGTTCTATAAATTAATAATTTAATTTTTATTTTAGGAGCTTTCAATTTGTGACAGTGCAACTAGTATACAAACCCGTTACACATATAAGCTCAGTTATCACATTTTATTTCAGAATGCAACTGTGAGTATCACTCAATGTAAATCAACAGAAAGTGGTTTTCTACTTAATGGGATGTGTCAGATTGTGATGAACAAATCAAAGACATGTGAAAGTCAAAAAAGCAACGTGGAAGTAATGTGTTATTTAGGAAATAAACTTAGCAAGACATTCGAGTTTTCAGCGTGTCATATACAAAGTATGTTTGAGTTTTATACAAATTTCTACTCACTGCATACTACATTGTACATTCATACATATAAAAGAGAGGCAAAAGATACCAAAGGGACATTCAAACTCATAAGTCGAAAATGAACTGACAACGCCATGGCTAAAAAAAGAAGAAGAACAACAGATAAAAACAGTACAAAATACTCAACATAGAAAACTAAAGACTGAGCAACACGAACCCCACCAAAAACTGGGGGTGTACCGGAAGGCTAAGAAGATCCTGCTCCATATGTGGCACTCGTCGTGTTGTATTAGTACAAACCCGGTGATAAGTCTAATTCTGTAGATATCACATTCGGGAAAAATGGGACGGGATTGTAGTTATGACAATTAGAACATATCCGTTGTCATCTGTGAAACAGATATTCCAAAACGGTCAGCCAACTCGTGACGGGATGATTCACACTTCACCACTTGGGACTCTTAGTTTAATAGCTTCCTCGCGAGCATCGACCCTCTATCAAGGAACATGATAGGAAATACAAGCCCTGGAAATCTTATCAACGGGGAGATATATACTCCGTATGCAAGCGCCGCTGGAATGTTGCTACATAGAAATGAAGAGTTCACAATTTGGAAGCTGAAATATATATAAATCATATGACGTATAAATATATAGACAACAGTCAAAATAAACCATCCGTACTGAAATTTTTGAAAAGTGATGTGTTTTAATTAATTTTTTTTTTTATGTCTTTCCAAAAGTATAAATGCAATTTGAAGTCTTCTTAATACATTCTTTTATTTACTTTATATTGTTTGCATGATTGTATTTGTGATATTTTTTTAATTTCTATAGATGTTGCAGTTGTACAAGAAATTGCTCTGATATCAGCTGTTTGTTCTGTCTTAGGTGTCAGCATGCTAATTTTTATTTTTATTATCATCTATAAAAAGAAACTTTCAAAAGGTACATATATTAGATAAATCACATATGTTCAAAAAGATACATTGACGCACATCAAACTTATATTTACAAAATCGTTTCTTTTGAATGTCCTACATGTATTAGCTTAGAGGTACAAGTAACTTACACTTATGATACTAATTGTGGTTCCACTATATATGAGTGTGGCATAAACTTTCTAATAGTAAGTGTATCAGTCCATAGTATTTAACAATCCGTCACAATGTCGTTAACGAAGCCCCGTACATTAAACAACTATATTTTAAGAAAAAAAGTTTCATTTTCTCTATCCTGCAATTAATTTGAGTATTATTTTTCTTTTGACCTTTTTATTGTAATAACTATCGTTTAAAAAATTGTCTACGTTTTCATTATTACCATAGATAATACCAATTTTACTGCACCAGGTACGAATTTCGACAATAAATGTTTCTTTAGTGATGCTCGAGGCCAAAATATTTCAAAATCTAAATCTTATTATAACAATGAATTATAACCAGTAAAAGCAAAAAATAGTATAAAACATGATTGCTATAAGATGTTGAATTTAATAACTGACACTAATAATTCTAATCTCTCAGTACCCATTACTCAGTACTATAACAGATTTACGTGCCATCATGTTCCTTTCGATCTCATTCATAGAATCTATTTATTGTACTTGTAGGACGAGATGAAGATCCATGCAAGAATTGTCAGAAGGACTCGGGTTATAGTACTGACGTGACGAGTAAATTTTTACAAAACGAACCAGAATAAAGTAATATCTCAATCGCTGTTTTATTTTTTCTTACTACTTCGTTTGGAGTGCTGAATAAGATAAACATGTTTTTGTTTGTGCTGTTTTTTTTCTATTCAATGAATTAAGTATAAAGAAAATGAGATGTGGTATCATTTAGAGAGACAACTATGTGGCTCGATTCCAGGACGAACGTGCCAGTCCACACAATCCAGGTATGGGTTTTGCTCATTGTTGAAGGCCGTACGGTTGCCTATAATTGCTTACATCCACTTTGAACTTTGGTGGATAGTTTCTCATTAGCAATCATTCCACATCTCCTTATTTTTACAATCAAAGACTTGAAAATTTGCATTTGCTGTTTTTCCGTCAGCATTCGGTATTAAGAAGTAAAAGCTAATACTGGTAGACTCGGAGTCACAATAATGTGTCCGTATAGAGTGTATTGTCAGCATGCTGGCTGTGAACACGGTAAAAATACGGCTGATAGTATCGGACTAGTACACAAAAGACTATGACTCAATAAACTATACAGAGGTACTACCGTTCTATATTGAGATTGTTAATTTAGTGTACTCAAAATTATTATTGATCGATAAATCATGTAAATAAATGTAATACTATGTGCATATGTGACTTAAGTTAAAGTGTATGTTGATCGAATAGGTAAGTGATGCTTGTTTGTCTGTTATGTTATTGGCACCGGTGAATGGTTATAAAATGTGAAATGTTGCCAAAGAGGTAAACAAAGTCACAAGTCAAAGAAAGACAGATAATAAAAATGATTAAAAGTGAAAAGACGGAACGACAAACAACAATCCATAAATAGAGGAAACAATTGAGCAGTACGCAATTGTAACATAAAATATTGTAGCCCATGAAATATTGTCGTTGGACCAAATTTCATATAAAATATTGTCTGCAGACACTACTTCATAATGAAATACTGTCCAGGACAATATTTCATTATGAAAAAGTGTCCTTGTCCATGAAATTTTGTCACCTCCTTCAGGACAATACTTTACTATGAAATTCTGTCCATGACAATATTTCACTATGAAATACTATCTATGACATTAATTTATTTTACTGTGAAATTCTGTCTATGACAATATTTCACTGTGAAATACTGTCCTTTAATAGATTGAAGAATTGTCTAATGTGTGTTCCATTGTACTTTATTATACTGTATAAATATAAATAATGTACTGACAATCGCTAATATATGTTCAAAATTGAATGTACTAAAAGTATTCGTGAATACTAGATTGACGAATCTTTTTACGACGGCGTTTTGGAGGTACAGGAGTAACGGGAATGTCCTTTTCAAATACCTCCCATTCATTATAGACAAAATTTCATGCCAATCTGTCTATGAAATTATGTCTCAATATACACAAAATATAACCTCCCTTTAGCAAGATAAAATTTCATAATGAAAATTTGTCCTTCTCTGGACATTTTTTCATAGATGAGGACAATATTATTAGTTACATGGTGTGTTAGTGACCTATTACGATATATATGGGGTCTGTAAATTCCATATGGGGTGGGAGCCAAGCTCGAATCCCCATAGTGAATTTACTGACCCCATATATATCGTATTAGGGCACTAGCACACCGTGTGACGAATTTGTCTTACCGACTATCTCCATATGTGGTATTTTGATAAGCGACCTATCAAAGTGATTTTAAAGTCTTCAATACTTAGCATTAAGATCCTACTTCCATTTGTCTTTAGAGAAAACAAATGCCCACAATAACAGCTCTTTAACTTTAAATTTGTTTTATGAATTTATTTCAATCGTTCATTACATGTATCAGTTTCTTCCTCTGTTGAAACCTTTCAAAGGGAAGTAACTCCTTAATGCCAACAATAACAACTTGTTAGCTTTAATTATGTTTTATGAATTTATTTCAACCTTTCATCATCAATTTGTCCGTCTGTTGAAACCTTTCAGATTTTTCTTCAACACCGTGTTGTTTTTATAAAGGGTCGTGCCATCTTTTTTGTTTTGAAAGGGAAGTAACTCCTTACTAACCCCATATGGTAACTAACCATGTATGGTAACTAACCCTATATTTTTAAGGACACCCTATATCAAATATACATAGTCACCACGTGTAGTC
This sequence comes from Mytilus californianus, assembly GCF_021869535.1. Classification (NCBI taxonomy): domain Eukaryota; kingdom Metazoa; phylum Mollusca; class Bivalvia; order Mytilida; family Mytilidae; genus Mytilus; species Mytilus californianus. The sequence goes on from NW_026262582.1 coordinate 10,200,280, forward strand.
CTTTAACCAATCATATCCCTATAAATCTATAGGAGGTAACGATAATAAAAGTATCTTAACATGTGGTATTAAGACTAGTGGCCTATCAAAGTGATCAAGTCTTCAATACCGTTAGTATTAAGAATCTTCTTCCATTGGGCTATACAAAAACAAATTCCAACAATAACAACTAGTTAGCTTTAAATGTGTTTTATGAATTTATTTCAAACGTTCATCATCAATTTCTTCGTCTGTTGAAACCTTTCAGATTTTCCTCAACACCGTGTTATTTTTTTATAAAGCGACGTAACACCACTACTGACCGTGTATTGAAATAAGCTCCGCCTACTAACCCTATATGAAATATACACGGTATCCACGCGGTTGCTTTTAACCAATCATATTCCTAGAAATGTATAGGAGGTACGATAAAATAAGTTACATGGTGTTAGTGACCTAATACGGTATATATGGGGTCAGTAAATTCCATATGGGGTGAGAGCGAATCTCGAATCCCCATATGGAATTTACTGACCCCATATATATCGTATTAGGTCACTAGCAGACCGTGTAACGAATTTATCTTACCGACTATCTTCACATGTGGTATTTAGACTAGCGGTCTATCAAAGTGATTAAGTCTTCAATACTTAGTATTAAGAACCTACTTCCATTTGTCTATACAAAAAACAAATGCCAACAATAACAACTTGTTAGCTTTTAATTTGTTTTATGAATTTATTTCAGTCATTAATTACAAATTTCTTTGTCTGTTGAAACTTTTCAGATTTCTTTTTTGTTTTGAAAGGGAAGTAACTTCTTACTAACCCCATATGGTAACTAACCCCATATTTTTTTTAGGACACCCTATATCAAATATATGTAGTCACCACATGTAGTCCTTTAACCAATCATATCCCCAGAAATATATACGAGGTAAGATAATAAAAGATAACATCTAAAAATACAAAATTACAAGCAAAAATAATGAGAGTACACTCTGCTGTAGTACACTAACAACGTTAAACCGTTGAAAGGGGAAACAACAATAATGTCTCAAAGGAGATATAAATATATACTTATAAATGTTAATACATGTATATATCAAGATCTTTATTTAATGTAAGAAAAACATCACATGCCGCATTCACCGGTTTTAAAAGCGTTTGACGCCTACCTTTTCATATGAATAATAAATCAATTAGCTGAAGTTGTGTATGGTAAATTAGGTTGTCGTTCGCCAGTTAAATGTTCATATGAATTTAGACAAACATCTTTCTTAAATGTGTGGTTTTCATCAATGTCCTCTTTGTTACTTTCCCCATTTGACGACGAACGACTGCTATCACTTTCACTTTTGATCATTAACAAATTAACTGGTTGTTCATATTCACTGTCCACGTCCGTTTCCTGATCAGGGTTAAAAGCAGCATTGTCAATGATTTCGTCTTCATTTATTTCATCATAAGGACCGTAAGGTCTGGCTTCAAAATGTTCGTTTTGCGACGGATCCTGTTGAATTGATGTGTTTTTCTTTTGGCGTCTCAATCTTCTGATGACAAAAGCGCCGATAGCTATCACCAATATGAAAGTTACAGGCCCAGATCCGACCATCGCATAATAGAAAATGATAGTATTTTCGGCTGAAAACAAATGGAGCACAGTTATCAAGTTTAATTTGTCCTGTAATTAGCCTTCTTTTATACAATTAACAAGTATGCACATAATATTTGCTTTTTTGTACAAATAAAGTCTCGAGTTCAAATAAAGTCTCATGTTACGCTGCTGCCATATTGAGCAAACGGTAATGTGAATTTCTCTTTTTGTGTGACAGTTCATTTTGGGGTCCTCTTCGCGATCCGCGCTCAACCTTTATTGATTTTTTTGAAAAATCAGAGACAACTATTTGGTTTCAACAACTAAACCGTTAAGTTTCTGGTGTTAATTACAGGATAAAAAAGAATATATGTTCATCGTTCGAAATATGGAATTTATTTGTACTCGCAACGAAACAGTAAAAAGCTCGGCGAGCCTCGCTTTTCGTGCTGTTTCTAAAGCTCGTACAAATACATTTTATATTTTCCGACACTGTACATATATTGTATATGTATTCATGTATATTCCTTCTTTCTTCCCCGTATTATTTCAATGTGATTCTTGTAGCATAGCCATAGTTAACTTTTGAAAGCATAAGGTTTTGATATTCCCGAAGTGATTCAAAGAAGACCTATGTTATGAAATTGATCATTATGTCATTAAGTTCTTTTAAATTACCTACAATATAAAAATAAGAAGATGTGGTATGATTGTCAATTAGACAACTCTCCACAAGGGACTAAATGACACAGAAATTAACAACTATAGGTCACCGTAAAGCCGTCAACAATGAGCAAAGCCCATACCGCATAGTCAGCTATAAAAGGACATGAAATGACAAATGTAAAACTATTCAAACGAGAAAACTAACGGCCTAATTTATGTAGAAAATAATGAACGAAAAGCGAATATGATATACAGCAACAAACGACAACCACTGAATGACAGGCTCCTGACTTGGGACAGGAACATACATAATGTGGCGGGGTTAAACATGTTAGCGGGCGCCCAACCCCCACCCTTACCTGGGACAGTGGTGTAACAGTACAACATATGAACACACTATAAAAATCAGTTGAAAAGGGCTTAACTCATCAGATTTATACAAAGCAAAAACAAGTAACAAAAAACACAGAGTGGACGTGGCAGGGTACTTATACATCGATCCCACAACAAAAAGACACTAAGTACAGATCTGAGAGTACTCGCAGTAAATGACAGCTAGTTCAAAGCCAATAACAACTAATAAATAAATTCATGCATCTAAGACTAAAATATCAATCAATACACATCCAACATCCAATGGATTAAGTGTAAAGAGTCATAAACAGAGAAAAACATGACCTTGTGCAATGCAAAGATACAGGTATCGATAGATTGTAGAGCCATGAATATGCATATGTATATGAAAATGATATTTAATTTGATTTTGATTTACTGATTACAAAATCAATATGAATACCAATAACAACAATATTCAAAGGTCTATTTACAGTGTTGAAATGGTAACATTTTAGAATGAATTTATTTAGAAGTTTATATTTTGTTTTATAAGAAACTGGGTTCATTGTAATTTTCTTTTTGATATTGATGTAAATAAAAGGAAACGTTTCGTTAGACAGCAACCGAACAACGTTAACAGTAAAATGAGAAAAGACGGCGTAGACGTTTGCTAACTTGATATATATTCATTATAGTGAAATGTACGTTGAATTTAATATCTGTGTAGTCGGCGAGCATTAGATTGTGTGTTTGATCATGAAATTAATTTGTTTTAACAAATCAACACAACTTACATCCTATTTTAACTGCTATTTCTTCAGTTCTATTACTCTCTCCAATTCTGTTTCGGGAAAACATCCTAAATATGTAAACATTATTTGAATGTAGATTGAGTATAGTCCAAGAAATGGTGTCTTCTGTTGAACTATTAAATGACTGGACCCTTTTCCAACCGATTGTATCACGATATTCTATAAAGAAACATTGCTTGTATCCACCATTGAAGTTTCGAATCCATTCCACCCGAACGCCATTTCTCACACGAGTTGTGGTAACATTCAGAGGTATACCAGGAGAACCTGAATTGAAATAAGGTATCACATATTACTGGTTGCATCGCCTACAAACATATTTGATCTGTTTAGAGCCAATGATATAATGTTTGTGCTGTAAAACTATCTTGTGACTTTCCAAAATTCCGATGCAGGTTGTTCTAATCTGACATGTTCGACATCAAACCCGGTAGATCGAAAAAATGGAACCTATATACAATGACTTTGTTGCTAATTTAATTGTTCGCGTACTGAGTTTCCATGACACATTTGCCACTAAAGGTTTAGCAAATATCTCTAGTGGCAAATATCCTATGATTTGTTGTAATTTGTTAAGTTGTTCTCATGCATTTTATGGCTCTAGAAAGCTAAAGACTAAAATTAATAAAACATACTAGTATTAGAAACTTTCTTACTTGCACGCCGTACTGTTATACTGTGTTGAATACTTCCAAACTCGTTTTGTACTCGAAATGTATAATCTTGTAAGTACTCGTCAGTAAGTCTTTCGATATTTACTGTAATCTTATATCCTTTGAGTTGTATTCTGATTCCATGAAACATATCAGTCGTTGAGGTGTAACCTTCAATTATTTTGATGTGCTTCCCTGAAGTGATATAGTGACCACTGTGATCAACTATGTCCAAAATTGTATACTTTGGATTACTATAAACATTTACATGCATGGAAACGGCTTTTTGATATTCTCCGAATATTTCTTTAGAATTATCTGCTACAAAAATTGGTGAACCTAAAATTAAAAACTGTCTTAAGGAAAATGTTTAATCATAATAGGTGAAAGATAAGTATTAACACATATACCGAACTTCAAGGTGAATTAAAACTAGAGGCCATAAAGAACATGTGTCGCACACTTGAATCTTTGTGTATTTACAACAATGAAAACTCTCCAACAATAAAGACTAGAATATAATTCATGAATAATATCTCTTTTCTAATCTGCTGTAGACAAAACTCGCGTCTGGCGTACAAAATTATAAGCCTGGAATATTTAATGAGTTTTGTTAGTTGATATTGCCAATAATGTGTTCTTTTTTCAGTTCCTCACTATTATACTTTGCATGATATGCAAAAATTGAGGAAAAATCAATGTCAAAGGGCAATAACTCATGAAAGGAGTTAATTAAAATTTCAACTATATTGATGTTTTTGAAAATCTTGTTTTTTGTTGTTTTACAATTTTTCTTTATTTACCATAGTTTTGGCAAAATATGCAAAAAATGTGTAAAAATCATCATTAAATGAAAATTTCTCAACTAGGTGTCAAATGTCATCTTTACAAATTCGCAGATCTTGTCCTGTTGATCATTTTGTTGTTTACAGGGTTTTTTTTTATCTAAATTGTTGGCCAAAAAATGCAAACATTGGTAGAATCATCTTTAAGTGGCAACAATTCATATAAAGATCAAATCAACGAATTCGACCAATTTGACAAATTTGTACATCTTGTCAGAAACACATCCAACAAAAACACACACGGGACGTAAGAGGGTATTTATACATCCCTAACAACAACAAAAAAAGACACACAAGTACAAACCTGAGAGTATACTCGCAGTTACTGACAGCTAGTTCAAATCCAATATCAACTAATAAAAAAAATCATGTATCTTAGACTAAGATATCAATCAGTACACATCCAACATCAAATGGATTAAGTTTAAAGACTGCATTAACAGTCTCAGAAAAACATGACTTTATGCAATGCCAAAATATAGCTATCGACATATTGTAGTACCGTGAAAGTGCATTTGTGTATAACAATAATATTTAGTATGGTTTTAATTTACTGATAACAAAATCAATATGTATATATAACAATAAAACAATATTCAAAGATCTAATTACAGTGTTGAATTGGTAACCTTTCAGAATAAGTTTATTTAAAGGATTGATAAGTTACCCGGATCGTATCTAAATTTCCGGGCTCGGTAAATAACATCACCGTAAATTTTATAATGTGCTATTCCATTTGAAATAAGTTTGCTGGTTGAAAGACGGGATCGTTGGAAACAACTTCAAAATTAAATACTCAAAGGATGATTGTGGCCAAATTTGGGTTTAATTGGTCCATTAACGTAACACCAATTAGTATGTGCAGGCTATCTACTTTTTATTTTTTTTATAAAGTTCGATAGATTGACACCCTTAACTTCGTACAAATGCTCGAGTTCGTTATGAAAATTTTCTTTTTATATCATGCACTCTAAGATATGTATAAACAAAAGAAGGCTAATATATACTTTGTTCTTGTCTTGTTTATATACACTCCCTCAAGCAAAGTTGACCTTATATGGATTTAGTTATTATTGTTAAATAATGTCCCTTTTTTGGTGATAAAGCTCTTCCACTGTTTCTGTTCTTATTCATTCTTGACTTCAAATCTTCAGTTTTAGCGTTCCTGATAAAGTTTAATCCAAAAAATGCGTTTCATTTATGTCATTATAACCGTAGTGATATAGCATCTTGCAATGATGCGATGAAAAGTAAGCGCATTCAACGCAAGGATCCCACGCAAAGCTGCATAAGGAACAGTAAAAAATAAAGAGAAGGAAGCAGCATTTATTAACGACAGTATGTATAGAAAAAAACAAAAAACAAAAAACAATAAACAAACTAAGAAGCTTGCCTTTTACGTTTAACGGTATTTCTACAGACTTGTTGACATTTCCTGTAGTATCCGCGATTCCATTAGTAACGGTGCACTCGTAGTATCCGTTGTCCTGGTATCTCATTTCTTTGATATTGTTATTTGGTAGATGTAATATACCATCCTGTGATCCAGTCAAAAATCGAATGTGATTTCCGTGATCAGATTTGTGTTCCCATTCGTAGAATACATATTTCTCTGGAATCCCATTGGCGTGACAAGTAAGAATTCTTTCCTCTTCTTCTTGAGTGTAGTTTTCATATTTGATATTTACATCCGGGGAATCTAGGAAAAGTAGTGATTGCTTATTATTAATAACGAGAAAATATCTTTCTTTTCATTGGTTTAGAGTGTACATCGCTTTCTTGATAGAACATTATACTCACCGCACAATTATGAACGAGTGGTAGACAAATTTTATATCAGCAGACCCCAAATATTGAATAGAGAGAAAATCCACGAAGCCTAACGCTCTTCGACTTTTTGCAGAGAGAATAACAGTAAACAAAAACATGTTAATGGGAGCACTGGCAAAACACGTTTTTCCTGTTGATGTTCCAAAAGACAACAAGGAAAGTGTTCGATGAAACCAAATTTGTTGAAAACATTAATAATATAATGGTATATGGAACTACATTGCTCCTCAGAGGCCACAAATCCAATTTCCAGTTTTTAATAACTGTTAAAATATAACCATTAACTTTATTATGAAATGAATTTCTTGCTAAAAATTATAAATGGGTATGCGGTAAATTGCCAGGAGATATATTGTCATTTAATAAAACAATTCATGACTTTTGGATTCAGATGACATGGAATTTATGAACCTCAGGGATGCCATATTCACCACGGACGTTGGTCTCGGTTTATATCAAACCCTCAGGTTGACAAATCCTCGTGTCAACCTCACAAAAAAGTAATGAATAATTCATGATGAATTGTGTATTTATGCATGATAGTTAGATATACTTTTCTATCGAAATACAAAGCCGAAACATGATACATGAAGATACATGAAGATAAAATGCAATATCATTAATTGTTGATCAATTATAACAATTAATGATATTGCATTTCATCTTCATGTATCTTCATGTATCATGTTTCGGCTTTGTATTTCGATAAAGTGGTTTTTTTAAACACTGAAACAAGGACGCATACCTTTCTAATAATATTGTCTTTTTCTCAAAACAAATAATAAATAATTTTAAAGAAAAACGCGTTGTTATAAGTTATATTCAACAAAAATTCAGGAATTGCCTGAAAATAACAGCGACAAGAACAATTAAGAGATGGAATTCACTTAAGATGTTTTTTCACATATTATCGATTAGAAATATTAAAATCTAGCAGAGAGACACCCATTCAATGTTTCACACAGTATCATCCTACTACTTACACAAAACAACGATTCTGATTTCCTTTTCTCCTGTCCCTACAGTATTGATCACCTGACATAGATAGACGCCTGTGTCTTTTCTTGTCATAACATTAATATGTAACGTTGAAGAAGTTGATATCACATTATTTGTCACGTCTGATTTTTTCCTCCATGTTATTTGTGTCGGATGTGGGTAACTGTCAACTTTGCAGTCAATGGTGAGCGGTTGTCCTTCTGTTATTACCAGCGTGACATTGTGATTAAAGGTAACATAAGGTGCGTCTTTTAACACATTATTGACAACGAATAGAAAGAATAAAATTAGCATTAGAATTGATTATCAATATCATATCATTAAAACATACAAATTCTCAGTTGCTAAGGTCGCTGTCTTGGGTTAACTTACAAATAGTTACAACTCATCTTAATATTCCCGACCTCTGAACAGAAACACGTATGTGGCAAGAAAGAACTCCGAGGGGTGAGCAATGGGCAAAATTATGAATCAATCGAATATTCAAGATATTCAGTACGGGAAATAAGCAAACCATGATGTCTTTATTTAATACTCTAGTCTGTAGAATAGTTAACTACACTAATTAAGCCACTTAACTTTCTTTTTGTCGCTAAAATAAATCATAAAACAAACAGCTATTTCATTTGTTATGTATTTATAAACATTATGCACATCCCGTATCCTCTTCCTACAAAAGTGAAATTGGGATATACATGTATAGTACAATTCCAATTGTTCCATTTGCTATATTTCCGTTTAGGTTATTTGTTTCATAAAAAATCTAAACTTTAACAAATATAGGTCATTTTTTTTATGAAAATCAACACATAAAAACTTTCCATTAACTAGAACTATTAATCATAATCTCATTTTAAGGTCGGATTCATTCTAAATGTTATACTATTACATATGTTAACCGGGTCTCTGATAATATCAAAGCTTCGAAAATAACTCATAACTTCGAAATGGGCAAACAATTTTAATCATACGTCAGTTATCTTAGACATCAGTATAGAAAGTAACGCTCCTTCACCATAACACTGTTAAACATCGAAGTTTGGATAAGATCCCTATGGCCATGTACATATGATATTAAAGGAGACATCTTTCAAGACCGAAGAGTTATACAATGTAAGACTCTTTCATCTTGCAATATTATTAAAACAATTGACTTTTCTACACTTTACACAAGTATTCCCCATTCCAAACTTAAAGACAAATTGAAAGAGTTGGTCCTGCTTTGTTTCATAAAAAAGAATGGCCAACGTAGATACAAGTATCTTGTCTTAGGGAGGGATAAATCCTACTTTGTAAAAAAAAAAAAAAACTCTGATTCAAACAAAATATTCTCTGAAAATGACATTATCAAGATGCTTGATTTCTTGATTGACAACATATTTGTTACGTTTGGAGGACGTGTTTTTCAACAGACAATCGGCATTACCATGGGAAAAAACTGTGTCCTTCTTTTTGTCGACTTGTTCCTTTATTCACATGAGGCCGACTTCATACAGAAACAGCTTAGGAAGAAAGAAAAGAAGTTAGCAGTATCCTTTAACTTTACTTTCCGCTATATAGATGATGTTCTCTCACTAAATAATTCAAAACTTGGTGACAACTATATTGAAAGCATCTATCCCATCGAACTTGAGATAAAGGATACAACAGATACAGTTAAGTGTGCCTCATATCTTGACTTACATCTATAAATTGACAATGAGGTTCGGTTGAAAACTTTACGACAAAAGAGATGATTTCAGCTTCCCAATTTGGAACTTTCCATTTCTATGTAGCAACATTCCAGCAGCGCCTGCATACGGAGTATATATCTCCCAGTTGATACAATATTCAAAGGCTTGTATTTCCTATCATGATGTCCTTGATAGAGGGTTGCTGCTCACACGGCAGCTATTAAACCAATAGTTCCAAGTGGTGAAGTTGAAATCATCCCTTTGCAAGATTTACGGACGCCATCTCGAGTTGGTTAACCATTATTGAATATCTGTTTCAAAGATGATAGCGGATATGTTCCTAATGTCATAACTACAATTCCGCCCCTTTTCCCGATTATGACCTACCCAATTAGACTTATTACCGGGTTTGTACTAACATGAGCAACACGACGGGTGCCACATGTGAAGCTGGATCTTCTTACACTTTCGGAGCACCTGAGATCACCCCCAGTTTTTGGTCGGGTTCGTGTTGCTAAGTCCTTAGATTTCTATGTTGTGTTTTGTGTATTATTGTTTGGCTGTTTCTTTTTTAGCCATGACGTTAACAGTTTATTTTCGACTTATGAGTTTGAATGTCCCTCTGTTATCTTTCGCCTCTCTTTTATAAACTTTCTGAAAAAAAAAGGACCAAAATATCGTCAACCGTCGAAAACAAATTAGAAAGAGATTCGTCAGGTCATTAAATATGCTGTTTCATTTTATTACAAAAATTGGTGTAAACTAGAGAAATCGGAAAAAAGTCTCTTGATTCCTATTTCAATAAATGAGGGGGGGGGGCAAGGGGGGTTCCAATAACAGCAAATTGATTTGGCTTATAACTGATAACAAGGATTGAAAAGGGATAAAAACAGATAACAGTAAATGAATAATTAAAATCAGTCGGGTCCAGGACAAATCCAGTATTTATCATTATAATCCTTTGTAATGAATTCCATTTTCTATGAACATGTTTTTAGAGTTATATATCTAGAATTGGTTTACTCAATGTATGATTATATTTTTTTGTTATGGAATACTTTTTTCAGCATTTATTCTTGTACTTTTAAAGAAGCTCACACATGCTTGTAAATTAAATAGTGAGTGTATTCTTAAAAAAGAATCACAGAGCTGAGTCTCTGTTCCTCATTATATAAAAAGTGTTTAGGTTAACTGGTCGTATGGAACTAGGACTTAATTGCCATCCTCATCAGGTATCTCTGGCCATATGTTTTCCTTTTTGTCGAGTCTACGACTTTTATCGCAAAAGCGAGACATAGTGATCACACATTCCGTCGGCGGCGTCGTCGTCAGGGGCATCCACAAATATTCACTCTGTGGTTAATGTTTTTAAAATTTGAATAACTTTCTTAAAATATCCTGGATTTCTACCACCAACTTGGACCAAAGCTTGTTTATGATCATAAAATAGTATCCAGAAGTAAATTTTGTAAAGAAAATAATCCTATTTATCCGTATTTTACTTATAAATGGACTTAGTTTTTCTGCAAGTTTACATTACATTCACTCTGTGGTTAAATTTATTTCTTGTATTTCCATATTTTACTTATAACATGATTGTATAAATGGACTTTAATAAGTTTTTCTTTACAAACAGTCTGCAGTTAAAGTTTTTAAAACATTTATTAGATTCATAAACCATCCTGTATTTTTACCAAACTTGGACAGAAGCTTCTTACAATCAAACGATAGTATCTAGAGGAAATTTGTATGCCCCCGCCGTAGCGGAGGGGGCATTAAGTTTTACCCTTTTCCGCCTGTACATACGTCCGTCCGTACGTCCGTACGTTCCAAAGTTGGTTTCCGTTCTCTAACTTCAGTTTGCCTCAACCAAATGTTATGAAGCTTATACACAATGCTTATTACCACAAAACGCAGATCAAGTTTGAATTTTGGTGGTGTCACTGTAACCGTTCTAAAGTTATGCTCCTTTACAAACGAAAAAAAATGCTGAATTTTTCGTTTCCGTTCTCTTACTTTAGTTTGCCTCAACCAAATGCAATGAAACGAATACACAATGCTTATTACCACAAAATACAGATCAAGTTTGAATATTGGGGGCGTCACTTTAACGGTTCTAGAGTTAACTTATGCCCCTTAACAAATGGAAAAATTGCTATGAAACTTGTACACAATGCTTAGAATCATGTGCAAAACAGTGTAGTCGAGACCATTGATTGGCGCGCTAAAATATCCCATTGACTGGGTCAGATTAGGTGAACGTTCGTCTGTAACGTCCACAACTCACGACGTATTTATTATAGACATTTAAACTGTGGGGTCACCAAAGGGTCTCAACGCCTAAATAAAATAATTCGAAAAACTAATCAGGAATAACCTTTGTGTTTTGATTTATGTTGAATACTTAAACGTTCTTTACTTGTGTTTTTGTTATGTTTTGATAGTGAATTTTTATGATATCGGACGTTCTTTCAGCAAAAAAGGATTTAACTGGCTTTAAAAGTTACAATGGATGTGTTGATTCTTATCTTTTTTTCGGACGTCAAAGCGATTTAACAATTGCGGTTGTCCAATTATGTCATCTTTTAACTTTTATCTGGTCAAAATTTTATTTTAGAACGAATGCATGATCAACTTTAAAAAGTGTGCAAACACAAAACATATAGACAAAATATACTTCTTTCCTGTCTTTTTCGTACTTGCAAGTTATTAGACAGTAAAAAGGCTATTTGGATCAAGCCTTGTGAAATTTGCATTTACGTTTTTGAATAGGTAAAATGTATAGTTTGGTGATCTTTTCTGCTAACTACTATACTTGTGAAAAACCCTTGGCAACAGAAACATATTCAGCTTTTTATTTAATCGACCCAATTTACATAGTAATGGACGACTTCGTACATTTTATGATCGCAAATAAAATATGTATATAATATACTGTGCACTGTAGTTCGTATATATACTGAGACCCTTTGGCAACCCCACAGTTTAAATGTTTATAATAAATACGTCGTGAGTTGTGGGCGTTACAGACGAACGTTCACCTAATCTGACCCAGTCAATGGGATATTTTAGACCGCCAATCAATGGTCTCGGCTACACTGTTTAGCACATGATTCTATTACCACAAAATACAGATCAAGTTTGAATTTTGTGGTTGTCCTGAAGTTTTCTAGAGTTATGCCCCTTTAAAAATGGAAAAATTGCGGCATTTTTCGTTTTCGTTCTCCGAGTAAATTAAGTTTGCATCAACCAAATTTTATGAAACTTGTACACAATACGTATTACCACAAAAATCAAGTACAAATTTGGGTAGGGTCACTTTTACTGTTCTTCAGTTATGTCCCTTTATAACTGTATATGATATGCAAGCGGGGGCATCATCTGTGTCCCATGGACACATTCCCCGTTTATTTAATAACTTTTTTTTCCATTTTGTTGAGCCTGCGACTAACATCAAAAGTAGGCGAGATACTAGTACTGGGTTCCGCGGAACCCTTACGAATTTTTGTAATATTTGAAAAGAATTGTTCGAATTTAATATGCACATACAGGGAAACAAGGATCGTTATCCCTATACGTAAAAATCAAGATAATTCTAAATACATGTTCATAGAAAAGGGAATTTATTACAAAGGATAATAATAATATATACTGTAATGGTCCTGGATCCAACTAATATTAAAATGTTTATGTGATGATCTGTGATTAAATATAAGAAGATGTGGTATGAGTGCCAATGAGACAACTCTCCATCCAAGTCACAATTTGTAAAAGTATACCATTAATATAGGTCATAGTACGGTCTTCAACACGGAGCCTTGGCTCACACCGAACAGCAAGCCATAAAGGGCCCCACATATGACTAGTGTACTGTTAACCCATTCAAATGTCTATATGTTAATTGAATCCTTCTCCGAATACAGGACCACCATGTTACTAGTGGAAAGATCCAAATTCAATTTCTACTGATGATTGGCTGTCAAAATTCTAACATTCAAATTTTCAATAACAGTTAACAGCAAATACATTCTCACAATAACAGATAACAAACAAAACTAATAGTCCAATAACAGCTAACAAGGAATAAGACAATAACAGCTAACAACAAATATATTTTCAGAATAACAGATAACAAAGAATTAAAACAGCATAACAGTTAAAACCCCTTGCCCCCCATAAATGTCTGAATATTGTTTATATTCGCATATCACATTTCGAAAATAATTAAGAAATAAATAGAAGAGTAAGTCATACGTCTAGAATTAAAAACACAATTCAAGTACTCGCAAAGCGTTTTGTGTTCGTACCGACCGACAAAGCAGCCAAAAGTGTGGTGGTGGTATGACTTAAATACGACACGGAAATTATACATTCAACTACATTCAAGGCAGAGAGTCAAATAGTAAATAACTTTGTCACTAACACATCTCAACTTTAGGCCTCCTCTGAACATTTGAAGGTCCCCACTATGTATTGGTTACCTAAACTACACAAAAAACTCGTAGAATTTCGTTTTATCTCGGTCTCTAGTAAGTGTTCTACTGCTAAACTTTCAGTGTTTTTAACTAGTTCCTTAACTATTATCAAATAACTTATCAATAACTTTTGTAATTAAACATATGAAAATAGTGGAATTAAACTTTTTTTGGAGTGTAAAAAATTCTTTTGATGTTTTAGATAAATTACGCGCTTTTGATGTTCGTTTTGATTCGCTTTACAATTTTGACGTCTCTACTCTTTATATTACACCTCAACACAATCTAATCAAACAAATGGTTTCTTGTTTAATTAAATGGTCGTTTAGAAAATCTGATTGCAAATTTATTTTGTGCAACAGATATAAAGCCCTTTTCTCTATGGAGAAAGGAAAATATGCTAGGAACTATTTTGTTTAAAATATATTTTAATTTTCAGTATGTTCTTTTTGACCGAGGCCGATTTGGTGGTGTTTCATTTTGCAAAGTCTACCCGAATAATTTTGCAAAGAACACCGCTGAAACCAGTAATAGGGGCCGTCCTAAAATTGCAGTAAGGTGAGAGGATTTTTAATTTGGTGTTGAAGGCCTCACCGTGACTTTGAGATAAAGAAAAGCAATAAAAGCTTTTTGTATATTTTTAGCTGTGCATTGCCTGATTTTGTATCATGGATGGATACCCCATATCCTTTGTTGTTCTATTAGATATTCTTACTGGATGTGTGTTGAAACGATTAAAGCTGTAAATTTTCTCCTTGACAATAAAGTTTATCGACGGTTGTAGGTATTCCTATGGGCACTTGTTGTACCCTTTTAATAGCAGATTTGTTCCTATACTGTTATAAACCATAGTTAATGGCATAAATTAAGCACACACCCTCTAAATTTCATTTAATTGATATATTCAATATCACTTCCTGTTATTTTGATGATATTTTATCGTTAAATAATCAAGGATTCCCTAAATATACTTCCGATATTTACCATAAGGAACTTAATTTAAATGAATCAAATATTAACAGAAATAACTGTCCTTAGTTTCCTACATTTCAGTTTTCATGAGAAACTCTACACAAACAATGACGACAAAAATGGACGGTTTTTCTTTCCCTTTTATTAAGTTTTCTTTTTTGGACTGAGATGTTCCTTTTGCACCGCAGTACAATGTTTATATATCATAACTCGTTCGCTATGTCCGTGTGTGTAGTGACGTTTTGAATTTCAATGAGCGTAATCTATGTGTTTCTGGTAAATCATGAAGTTAGGGATTTCGTTAACACAAACTAGTTAAAACCTTTACTAAATCTTCCATAATACAAAGATTTAGTTTGGAAGTTTTGCTGTACCTGTACCTGTACAAAACCTGTTTCAAACAGTATAGCACATCCTAATTGTTACGGTGATGTTGTTTACCGAGCCCGGAAATTTAGATACGATCCGTTAAACTTATCATTCTTTTAAATAAACTTATTGTAAAAGGTTACCAATTTAACACTGTAATGAGATCTTTGAATATCATTTGTATTGTTATAAATATTGATTCTGATATCAGTAGATTAAAATCATACTAGTTAATATTGTTATACAAGTATGCACAGTATGTCGATACCTATATTTTGACATTGCACAAGATCAGGATTTTTTCTCTGACTGTGAACGACGTCTTTACATTAGATGTTGGATGTGTACTGATGGATATTTTATTTTTAGATACACGATTTATTTTATTAGTTGTTATTGTATTTAAACTAGCTGTAAGTAACTGCGAGTACTCTCAGATCTGTACTTTGTATCTATTTTGTTGTGAGGGATGTATAAGTTCCCTGCCACGTCCGGTCTGTGTGTTTGTTAGATGTTTTCTGAATGCATCGATATGATGAAATACGACCTTTCAACTGATGTCTATAGTTTGTTTTTATGCCGTATTGTTACAACACTGTCCGAAGTTAGGGGAGGTCAGTAAACTTGTTTAACACTGCAACATTCTATATGTGCCAGTCACAAGTCAGTAGCCTGTAATTGAGGGGTTGTCGTTTTTTATGCTGTTCCTCATATTTGGTTTCGTTTATTGTTTTGCATTGTTTGTTCTTGTGTTTTGTTGTGCCATTACCGTGACAACTGTCCAAGGTCAGTAGAAGGTTCGCGCCTTCAAACATGTTTAATCCCGCCACATTCTGTCGGCGCCTATCCTTACTTAGGAAACTGTAGTTCAGTGGTTGTCGTTGGCTCATGTCTGTCATATTTATTTTTCGTCAAGTCAATTGGTGTGTTATAAAATAGGCCGTTAGTTTTCTAAATTGAATCGTTAAGTTTCTTTTTAATTGTTGAAGTCTTACGGTTGCCTGTAATTGCTTACATCCACTTCATTTTAATTTTGGTGAATAGTTGTCTCATACCACATCACCTTATTTTTTATTAGTAAGATTAGAATAGCGTCTTTTTTTTCTATCTCTCAAATTTAACTGATGCCTGTATGAAAATTGTAATAATTTGAGAAACAGAAAATAGTATATTTCAAAACTGTTACGCTACTATTTTCAAATGTTTTAAATTTAAATCTATTTTGAGAAAAAAAAACAACCCACGAAGTTATAGACCCAATACACAGTCGGGTTTCGTTTAAATCGCCAGTTTGTAGTTTGTGTTACTGAGAGATATTTGATAGTCTCAAAGAATGTATCACAGGGCTCAACTCTTGAAGTGTGGTATTTACTCAATCAAAAATGTAAATTTGGAACTTTCTATATATATATATAATAACATTGACAAATATTTAGTTATATTTTATATTTCACAGAATACTCACAATGAACCATTAATGTTACAGTTTTCCAGAGTGGTATCTCCAATGCAGAACTAACTGCTTTACAAGTGAACTGGTTCAAATGATATTGCTTTCCAGGACTGATAAAAAGTTTGGCAACACCTGAAGTACTTTCATTTTTTTGTATTCCTTTATGTAACCAAATCAGTGATTCTTTGGGAAATCCACTGATAACTTTGCACTCTAAGACCAAATCACTTCCTTCTTGAGCATGAATAATATCATCACTCGTTGTGTTTACAATTTGTAGATCAGTAGGACGTTCTGAATTTAATACAAAGGTTACATAAACTTCAGAATGTATACATGCTTTAAAAGCACACACGCAAATGATATCTTCTGAGTGTCATTATAGATGGATAAAATGACGGGCGGCTAGAAGAATACCTCCCAATAAGTACCATCAAAGGTGTTTTGCGATCCAACAACATTGTTAAAATGCAAAAATGCAGTTTCAGACTTAAGTAACTTTGCACAGACCAATAAGTAATTATTGGGTATCAGTTTGTGCTTTTTTTTAATTTGAAAACTTGCATAATGTATAGTTGGCTATTAAATACAAATGTTGTCACTTGGGTAAACCTTTTTGTCACTTTCTCAATCGTAAAAGACAAGAATGTCCATTTTGCTATTCGGGATATCAAAATATGCAGCACCATTCTTTGAGAATGGGGAGGGACGTTAATCCGATGCATCATGTAACAAGGTCTGAAACATTTCTATTATGCATATGTTTTTTTTATCCTGAATATGAATGAACTATTTTCTGCTGAACTTTCAGTAAACAACGATCGATCAATCAGTTGACTATGTTCCACGACAGACAAATATAAGACATTAACGGTACAAATTTTGCTGCACCATATGTGCATCTTGACAATACATGTCTTTTCATTATATATGGTCGAAGCCAATATATTTGTGTTTGCTTTTGATCTAGTAGAGAAAATGTTTTATATGTTATTCTATCATATTGAAACCTGTTTTTTTTTAATTTGATATTTGTGTATATTCACGTTTTCATGATATTCATTTGACGTAGATTTGCCCTTCTAAAATATCTTTTAATATGTGCATTAACTTGAAACACACTGCGGTTCATGTTTTTTTTCAGGAATTTTGTTTTGTTCTGGCACAGATGAAAAACACATCCTCAAGGATTATAGGTGTTTTAAATTAAGTATCTGACAAAAATGTGTAATGATTTATGATGTTACATACTTTGTAGTTTGACATCAATTGCATATTGGTAAGTTCTTTTCTGTAAGGATATTGTGCACTTATAAATTCCAAGGTCAGATATGTTGATGTCTGTAATACGAAGGTTATATTCCCCTTTAATGAAATTCCCCAAAACTTGGAAACGATGACTGTTTTTGCTCTGGTAAATAGTACGGCCTCTTGATATTGGGGTCACTTGTCTTGGACCAAACCATCCGATTGAAGAGTTTGCAGATCTATTTGGACATTGCAAATCAACTACGCCCTGAAGTTTCACGTATTTTATTTCCTGAAAAACTAGAAAAATAGTCAATAACGCGATAAGTAAAGATAAAACGAACACATATGGGTATGATTTTGCAAGTTGAAATCAAAATCTTTACTTTTGTAGGCTTTGTTTGACTAGTGTCAAATGGAATAACTGTCCTTTATGAAAAAGTTGTTTTTTCTAAAAAAAATGAATTTAGGAATATTTTAAATTTGGAGACCATTCTAAATTTTGAACAAATATATACATGTAGACCATATTAATTTTGTACATTGCTGGAAAATATGAAATTTATGCGTACGAGCTTTAGAAACAGAGAGAAATGCGAAGCTTGCCGAGCCTTTGTTTTGTTTTGTAGCGAGTACAAACACATTTTGTTTATTCCTACAAAGTCAGAATATTTCTTGTTGCAATTTAACACTTATTGTTACACGTAAAGTTGTTTTATTTCTCAAGCATTGGATTTGATTAAGTGAAATTAAGCTGACTTGAACGCGGACCGCGACGAGGACCCCAAATTGAACTGTGACGTCAACAGAAATTTCAATATAAACTGTCGCTCATGACAGAAGCGAGATAGCAGGAGATTTAAACCGTATACTATATGTTTATCGCTTCGTTTCAACCTGTATTTGTAAAGTAGAAAGGTTGATTGCAGGATAAAATATAATTTGATAAATCCATATCCTTCAAGTAAGTCTCTCTCTTCTCTTTCCTTTTACTTTTCCTTAAACAGAATCAATATTCATATAAATATAAAGAGATGTTGATCCTGTGCTTTCTGTAATCTGCGCCAACTCCGTTTATCCGTGGAAAATGTTGCAACGGCAAAACACAACCGATCACGACATTTTTATCATAGAACTGATTCTGACGGTTAAACCGTAGAACAGCTATAAGGTAGAACTGATAGGAACAATTCTATGTTTGATCATTCTGTCAGTTCAAAAGATAGGTAAGAATTTAAATCAGCTCTTTATACCACTTTCAACTTATCATGTTTAGGATGGGCTATAGCCAATTTGGTCTTGTATAGACCCATCCTAAAATTGGCAAAGAGAACTATAACTGACTCAAATCAGTAATTGGCAGGTAGACTGTCTAAGTCGAACAATACTGATTGACTGCAGAAATACAAACAAAATGTCAAAGGTTTTTAAAATTCTTACAGTTTGCCTTTCAGAAAATAGTTTGTCCCGAACTAATTGTAAAACTTACAAGCAACAGGAATTACAGCCAACAGAACAACATTTGACCACATTTCGTTGTAGCTTTTCTCTAATAATAATTAGAATAAAATAGAAATCAAGAAAATTATTCTTGTTTTGTGAATATGATATTTACATAATTATATAAAAAAACTTTTAAACCTATGATTGCGTTGGATAAAAACCGCAATTTCTATACATGTGCATGCAAAACACATTTCTTGGTAGAGGGGTCTAAATACAGCACAAACAACATTTTCCAAAAGACCTCAAAAGTGAAAAAGTATACTTTAACAAAACGCATTTGACTAGCAGGTCGAACAACAGATGTTCTTAAACCCTGCTGACTGCCATTGGCGATTGCCAAATAAACGGATCACTAGATGTAACAAAATGGATCTTAACTAATCATTTAATACCAAACAGAAAACAATAAATTTGCTGAAAAGATGGTATACCGCAAACAAAAGGTGCAAACATTAGTACACCATATCCGGATTTCGACAATTAATGTCTCTTCAGTGATGTTAAAAATCGAAACGGTATTTGGAAGGCCATATAATTTACCTCAATTTAGGATAGACTCTCGAATTTTGAAGAGTCGAAATCGGATGAACGGATCATATAAACCCGAAGGCAAATATAATACAAGCCCAAAAGAAAAAATATAAACAAGTCTAAATTGAAAACAACGTTCAAACCTATGATTGCGTTGGATAAAAACCGCAATTTCTATACGTATGCATGCAAAAAAAAATTCTTGGTAGAGGGGTCTAAATACAGCACGAACAACATTTTCCAAAAGACCTCAAAAGTGAAAAAGTATATCTTAACAAAACGCATTTGACTAGCAGGTCGAACAACGGATGTTCTTAAACCTTGCTGACTGCCATTGACGATTGCCAGATGTAACAAAATGAATCGTAATTATTCATTTAATACCAAACAGAAAACAATAAACTTGCGGAAAAGATGGTATACCGCAAACAAAAGGTGCAAACATTAGTACACCATATCCGGATTTTGACAATTAATGTCTCTTCAGTGATGTTAGAAATCGAAACGATATTTGGAAGGCCATATAATTTACCTCAATTTAGGATAGACTCTCGAATTTAGAAGAGTCGAAATCGGATGAACGGACCATACAACCCGAAGGCAAATATAATACAAGCCCAAACGAAAAAATATAAACAAGTCTAAATTGAAAACAACGTTCAAACCTATAATTGCGTTGGATAAAAACCGCAATTTTTATACGTGTGCATGCAAAACAAATTTCTTGGTAGGGGGGGTCTAAATACAGCACAAACAACATTTTCCAAAAGGCCTCAAAAGTGAAAAAGTATAGTTTAACAAAACGCAATTTGACTAGCAGGTCGAACAACGGATGTTCTTAAACCCTGCTGACTGCCATTGGCGATTACCATATAAACGGATCACCAGATGTAACAAAATGAATCTTAATTATTTATTTAATACCAAACAGAAAACAATAAACTTGCGGAAAAGATGGTATACCGCAAACAAAAGGTGCAAACATTAGTACACCATATCCGGATTTCGACAATTAATGTCTCTTCAGTGATGTTAGAAATCGAAACGGTATTTGGAAGGCCATATATTTACCTCAATTTAGGATAGACTCTCGAATTTTGAAGTGTCGAAATCGGATAAACGGATCATATAAACCCGAAGGCAAATATAATACAAGCCCAAACGAAAAAATATAAACAAGTCTAAATTGAAAACAACGTTCAAACCTATGATTGTGTTGGATAAAAACCGTAATTTTTATACGGTGCATGCAAAACAAATTTCATGGTAGAGGGGTCTAAATACAGCACAAACAACATTTTCCAAAAGACCTCAAAAGTGAAAAAGTATATTTTAACAAAATGCATTTGACTAGCAGGTCGAACAGCGGATGTTCTTAATCCGTGATGACTGTCATTGGCGATTGCCAAAATAAACGAATCACCAGATGTAACAAAATGGATCTTAACTAATCATTTAATACCAAACAGAAAACAATAAACTTGCAGAAAAGATATATGTTTGCTTTTTGTAAGATCCAGGCATTTTTTATATGACTATTTTCTTTAGGCATTTACAAATTATTTAAAAGAATGAAATGTTTAAAAAAACTGAGCCATCGACCCGGGTAATTTCGTACAGGTCGGTAATTACTGGACCATTCACCATATTATGTGTAGGTTTAAGTAGTTCACCCTTTACTTTCTATTTGAATTTTGGAATGTTTGGGTGTTTCTCATATTTAGATTTTAATTGTTCCATATTCTGACAGTAAATGGTTAGAATGACTATTCAGTTCTTCGTAGTCTGTTTTCATCTTATGGGTATATAAATTATCATTAATATCATTATTTCTTAGGTTGTAATAATTACTGAACATAACGCTTGCATTATGAAAGAGTTTCAATAATTGAAAGTAAATTGTACTGATTTATTTAAATTTGCCACAAGCACTAAATTTGAGAATCATTTGTTTTTAAAATGTTTGGTGGCAGGTTCTGTAACATATTTGTTTTGATTTGTTTTAGTTACAAATACATCATTTGGCGTTAAATGTGGTCTTAGCACTACAACCACGTTTGGTGCAACCCGGACCATGACACATTCAGCTCTGTCAATACTCTTTTCTGATAATACACTTATCGTTCGAAAAAATGACCTTTCGCAAACAGCACACACAGAATAACTTCTTTTTCCATTCCCAAAAGATTAAAAGTACCATAAGCATGATTAGGTAGACTTACAGCTCGTGGCTTATCAGAACATCCAACAGGCCGAAGCAGATTTTTTCATTGCGGGTGACGCATGCATAATAAGACACATTTGTGTGCGACTGTTATACAACTGAGAGGTTTAGCTAGTAATAAACCCAGGTTTAATCCACCATTTTCTACATAAGAAAATGCCTGTTCAAAGTCAGGAATATGACATTTGTTTTTCATTCGTTTCAATTGTTTGAGCTTTTGATTTTGTCATTTAAAAAGGGACTTTCCGATTTCAATTTTCCTTGGAGTTCGGTATTTTTGTTATTTTACTTTTTACCATGTCCATGCACCCGGTCATGTACTTATATATAAGGATAAATGAGGATAACAAAAACAGAGATATATATTTTAATTAGATTGTCGGTCATCTTCTTATGGAGTTCATGCGATTTCATTAAGTTTAGTTTGGTTACCTTGATTTGGCTCTTCTTGATCAAATAAAAAAAATTCAACATAGGTAAACTACTGTCACCTTAACATGTTAATTCATTGTAAGACTCAATAATTCTCTTGATGCAGTGAAGATGAAGAAAAGATTCACTCTTCTTTGCATCACAACCAAGGACGGTCTTGTATTGTGAAACCCATGCTATAGAGGGGAATCCGTTTGGCTGAGCAGGATGCATAAATTCACATTCTTTGTGAATGTGGATATCAAATCTGATGCCTCGTATAATTTTGACTGTTCTGTAGATGGACTATTGGAAGGCAACATTTCTGTCCCTATCCAACATACCGCCATTTTAAGCGGCAGTCGAATTTCATGTCTTTATCCGGGGTAATTCATTGCACAATTTACTCATTTGATTTATTATCAATTTGTTCTCGTCCTAAATATGCATGCACTATTTGCATCTGAACGCAAATAAACAACAATCAGTCAATCAAAAAACATCTTTTTTTATTTTTTAGTTATTTTATATCGTGCCTGTCAAGGTTAGACAAGTCTGAAAGGTAAACCCAACAGTGTTAGAATTAGAGATATATATATATATATATATTACCCGTCTAAAAGGGTACAACATCACCAAAAAATGACAATAAACGAACAAATGTAACTATAAATATTTCGGATAACAGATATCCTTCATCAATATGAGCACGATGTAAAATGAATCAGATAAATCTATTCTGATTATTAAACTATAGCAATCTTGAATTCTATACAATAAAAAAAGTGAAACGGTTTCACCCGAACATCATATGTAGAGACGCTAATAAATTTTTAAAATTTCCAAAAAACGACTCAAAGACATGCCTGAAATGAAAATAGTAATTATAGATATGAACTGGCACAACTTTAAAATTCCAAAATGACGTCAGTTAAGATGTTATAACAACTGCGTGTAAATACATTCCCAAAAGAACAGCACTGATCGATATAAGCTGGTAAAATATGACAAACAGAGGCTGCGTATTTATCATTCCAAATAAATAGCAGTTTTATAATGAAAAGAAAAAATAATAGTAAATTTGGGCTAAGGTTAAAAGTTGGACGTGGATGCGTACTTGTATATCCCTACCAAATGAAAAGAACCCTGGTATTTAAACTAGTAAAATTCCAAAAATTCCAAAAGAATCCTTAAAACTGTTAGAGTCAAGTAAGGAAGCCGGAGTAACTGGAAACAAATGATGTCAGGAAAATGAGTGATGGTAGGGAAAATGAGTGACTCATTCTATGTTTTTTCATTTATGCCCTCTGTGGAAACTGTCCTTAGCTTTCTTATCCAAAACCTTTCCCGAGCAAGTCTTTCGGCCCTTGACCAACCCTCGTTGTGGTCTATGATTGTGATTGTAAGGTTTTTGAGATCAGCTTTGGCGTGCCCAGGTGATCTCAAATGACGACTTACGGGGAGGTCGGGCTTGCAGGTGTAGTCACTTCGATGACCATTCATGCGTTTGTTGAAAGGCTGTTCTGTCTCGCCAATATACTGCATGCCACATCGACACTGAAGAAGGTATACAACATTCTGTGTCTTGCAAGTTACATTACAAAATATAGTGTACACAGACCCAGCGGAGTGGCAAGTAAATGTTTGAGTATTCAGTATTTGTTGGCAAGTCAGACATCGTCTGTTACCACACGACTTGCACCATCCTGCAGTTGAACAGCTTTTATCAGAGGAGACGTCAGCTCTCACAAATAAGTCTTTCAGACTTGCTGGTCTCCGAAAAGCTAAGACAGGAGGATTGGGAAAGATCTTGGATAATTTTGGGTGATTGGCAATAGTTTGCCAATTGGCACGGATCAAACGTGAAAGGTTAGTGAAGGCGGGATTGTATGTTAAAACAAACGGAACTATTTTGTTGCGCCTCTTCTGTTTGTACTGTAATAGGTCATTGCGGCTGTTGTTATTAGCACGCGCAAATCCCTTATCTATGTCCAATTTCTTATAACCTCGTTTGGTCAAAAAACCGCGAAGTTCCTGTAACCTTTTAGTGACAGCCTCCTCAGAGGAGCAAATCCGCTTTACTCTGAGAGCTTGACTGTACGGGATACTTTTTGTACAGTGTTTGGGGTGACAGCTTTGGGGAGAAAGGTACTGATGTTTATCTGTAGGTTTACAGTAGAGATCTGTTGATATGACACCGTCCTTAATAGATGTAGTAGTGTCTAAGAAAGATATTTTGGAGTCGGAAATTTCATATGTAAATTTAATTGACTGGTGTGCGTTGTTTGCATGTCTGATAAAATCATCCAATTTTTGTTGGGATTCAATCCATTTCATGTCAACATCATCGATGAAACGGAACCAGGACAGAGGTTTGGATAAAGATGTTGAAATAATTTGTTTCTCTAATTTTCCCATGAAAATATTGGCGTACGACGGTGCCATTTTCGTCCCCATCGCTGTCCCGTTTATCTGAAGGTAATTTTCACCATTAAAGGTGAAATTGATGCATTTCAGAACCAGAGTGAGCAGCTGGACTAAACATTCGGTAGGTGGTTCTAAGGTGTTGCGAGAGTCCCATATTTCCTTACACGATTGTATTCCGTCATCATGAGGTATGTTGGTATACAATGAGGTGACATCTAAAGTGACAAGGAGGGTTTCCGGAGGAAGAGGGTTCATGGATTCCATTTTACGAAGATAATCTGTTGTGTCTTGAATGTGAAAAGGAAGATTTTCTACATGAGATCTTAAATGAAAGTCTACGAATTCCGAGATTTTCTCAGTCGGGTGGCCGTTTGCGGATACAATGGGTCTACCAGGGTTGTTAACCATGTGTATTTTGGGAAGAAGATACAATCGACCAGGCTTGGCGTTCTCTGGTTTTAAATATCCTATTGTATCCTCATCTATGTGACCGTCATCGTGCATGGTTTGTAACGCAGTAATAATTTTGGAACTAAACTCGGAAGTAGGGTCATAGTCAAGCTTCTTATAAAATCTCTCATCAGAGAGCTGACGCTCTGCTTCCGCGATGTAGTTAGCTTTGTCCATTATCACAACGGCACTTCCCTTGTCTGCTGGTTTTATCACAATATCATCTCGGTTTCTCAGCGATTGTATGGCTTTTTTCTCGTCAGAAGAGGTGTTATAAAATGACGAGTACTTGTTCTAGCTAGATGAACAACATCCGATTTGATTTTATAGATAACATCTTCCAGTGTAGCAGATTTACTAGGTTTAGGAATCCATGAACTCTTCTTTTTAAAATGCGGAATTCTGATTTCTTCCTCCGAGTCAGACGTGTCTGAGTTTTCCTCATTATCCTTGTTACCAAAATATTCTTTGATTCCGAGGGTTCTGGCAAAGTTATTAAGGTCATCTTCCAGTTTCATATTATCTATGTTACTGGGAGTAGGGCAAAAATTCAATCCCTTAGATAAGACTTTAATTTCGTCCTCAGTTAAAGAGACTGTTGATAAATTGACAACCGTGTTGTTGGAATTGACCGGAATTTGACTTTTTCTTCGAAATCTACGGTTGCGAGGCTTTTTATTTTTATTTGAATTTTTTGAAGGTCTGATTAAAGGGTGATTAATTTGCACACCATCACGTTTAAATTTGTTAATCTGTTTAAACATCTGTTAAAAATCTGTTAAACAGATTAACAAATTTAAACGTGATGGTGTGCAAATTAATCACCCTTTAATCAGACCTTCAAAAAATTCAAATAAAAATAAAAAGCCTCGCAACCGTAGATTTCGAAGAAAAAGTCAAATTCCGGTCAATTCCAACAACACGGTTGTCAATTTATCAACAGTCTCTTTAACTGAGGACGAAATTAAAGTCTTATCTAAGGGATTGAATTTTTGCCCTACTCCCAGTAACATAGATAATATGAAACTGGAAGATGACCTTAATAACTTTGCCAGAACCCTCGGAATCAAAGAATATTTTGGTAACAAGGATAATGAGGAAAACTCAGACACGTCTGACTCGGAGGAAGAAATCAGAATTCCGCATTTTAAAAAGAAGAGTTCATGGATTCCTAAACCTAGTAAATCTGCTACACTGGAAGATGTTATCTATAAAATCAAATCGGATGTTGTTCATCTAGATAGCAACAAGTACTCGTCATTTTATAACACCTCTTCTGACGAGAAAAAAAGCCATACAATCGCTGAGAAACCGAGATGATATTGTGATAAAACCAGCAGACAAGGGAAGTGCCGTTGTGATAATGGACAAAGCTAACTACATCGCGGAAGCAGAGCGTCAGCTCTCTGATGAGAGATTTTATAAGAAGCTTGACTATGACCCTACTTCCGAGTTTAGTTCCAAAATTATTACTGCGTTACAAACCATGCACGATGACGGTCACATAGATGAGGATACAATAGGATATTTAAAACCAGAGAACGCCAAGCCTGGTCGATTGTATCTTCTTCCCAAAATACACAAGGTTAACAACCCTGGTAGACCCATTGTATCCGCAAACGGCCACCCGACTGAGAAAATCTCGGAATTCGTAGACTTTCATTTAAGATCTCATGTAGAAAATCTTCCTTCTCACATTCAAGACACAACAGATTATCTTCGTAAAATGGAATCCATGAACCCTCTTCCTCCGGAAACCCTCCTTGTCACTTTAAATGTCACCTCATTGTATACCAACATACCTCATGATGACGGAATACAATCGTGTAAGGAAATATGGGACTCTCGCAACACCTTAGAACCACCTACCGAATGTTTAGTCCAGCTGCTCACTCTGGTTCTGAAATGCATCAATTTCACCTTTAATGGTGAAAATTACCTTCAGATAAACGGGACAGCGATGGGGACGAAAATGGCACCGTCGTACGCCAATATTTTCATGGGAAAATTAGAGAAACAAATTATTTCAACATCTTTATCCAAACCTCTGTCCTGGTTCCGTTTCATCGATGATGTTGACATGAAATGGATTGAATCCCAACAAAAATTGGATGATTTTATCAGACATGCAATCAACGCACACCAGTCAATTAAATTTACATATGAAATTTCCGACTCCAAAATATCTTTCTTAGACACTACTACATCTATTAAGGACGGTGTCATATCAACAGATCTCTACTGTAAACCTACAGATAAACATCAGCACCTTTCTCCCCAAAGCTATCACCCCGAACACTGTACAAAAAGTATCCCGTACAGTCAAGCTCTCAGAGTAAAGCGGATTTGCTCCTCTGAGGAGGCTGTCACTAAAAGGTTACAGGAACTTCGCGGTTTTTTGACCAAACGAGGTTATAAGAAATTGGACATAGATAAGGGATTTGCGCGTGCTAATAACAACAGCCGCAATTACCTATTACAGTACAAACAGAAGAGGCGCAACAAAATAGTTCCGTTTGTTTTAACATACAATCCCGCCTTCACTAACCTTTCACGTTTGATCCGTGCCAATTGGCAAACTATTGCCAATCACCCAAAATTATCCAAGATCTTTCCCAATCCTCCTGTCTTAGCTTTTCGGAGACCAGCAAGTCTGAAAGACTTATTTGTGAGAGCTGACGTCTCCTCTGATAAAAGCTGTTCAACTGCAGGATGGTGCAAGTCGTGTGGTAACAGACGATGTCTGACTTGCCAACAAATACTGAATACTCAAACATTTACTTGCTACTCCGCTGGGTCTGTGTACACTATATTTTGTAATGTAACTTGCAAGACACAGAATGTTGTATACCTTCTTCAGTGTCGATGTGGCATGCAGTATATTGGCGAGACAGAACAGCCTTTCAACAAACATAAAATTGAGAATGGAAATGGGGAATGTGTCAAAGAGACAACAACCCGACCACAGAACAGACAACAGCAGAAGGCCACCAACAGGTCATGAATGGTCATCGAAGTGACTACACCTGCAAGCCCGACCTCCCCGTAAGTCGTCATTTGAGATCACCTGGGCACGCCCAAGCTGATCTCAAAAACCTTACAATCACAATCATAGACCACAACGAGGGTTGGTCAAGGGCCGAAAGACTTGCTCGGGAAAGGTTTTGGATAAGAAAGCTAAGGACAGTTTCCACAGAGGGCATAAATGAAAAAACATAGAATGAGTCACTCATTTTCCCTACCATCACTCATTTTCCTGACATCATTTGTTTCCAGTTACTCCGGTTTCCTTACTTGACTCTTACAGTTTTAAGGATTCTTTTGGAATTTTTGGAATTTTACTAGTTTAAATACCAGGGTTCTTTTCATTTGGTAGGGATATACAAGTACGCATCCACGTCCAACTTTTAACCTTAGCCCAAATTTACTATTATTTTTTCTTTTCATTATAAAACTGCTATTTATTTGGAATGATAAATACGCAGCCTCTGTTTGTCATATTTTACCAGCTTATATCGATCAGTGCTGTTCTTTTGGGAATGTATTTGCACGCAGTTGTTATAACATCTTAACTGACGTCATTTTGGAATTTTAAAGTTGTGCCAGTTCATATCTATAATTACTATTTTCATTTCAGGCATGTCTTTGAGTCGTTTTTTGGAAATTTTAAAAATTTATTAGCGTCTCTACATATGATGTTCGGGTGAAACTGTTTCACTTTTTTTATTGTATAGAATTCAAGATTGCTATATTTTAATAATCAGAATAGATTTATCTGATTCATTTTACATCGTGCTCATATTGATGAAGGATATCTGTTATCCGAAATATTTATAGTTACATTTGTTCGTTTATTGTCATTTTTTGGTGATGTTGTACCCTTTTAGACTGGTTATATATTATATTTTGTAGTGTACTGTATCATATTTATATGATCCATCTCCCCGTAAGATTTATCGTTGGCTATTATTCTGTCATTTTATTTATATATATAATATATATATATATATAGGAAAAGTAAATAAATACGGTTTACAGAATGTATATATTAAAATTTAAAATTCACAGACTACATTTCACATCAAATAATAACAGTTCGTTAAAATAATGTCACTAGCGCTTTCATGCCTTCTGGCGATCTTCAGGCGACGATTTAACAATGTCCTTGACGACACTACCGTTGGTAACGCTCATTACGTTACAATAATGGTAAGGGGAGATAAATCAAACGTGTTTACGTAGATCCGTTTAATTTTGGCTGAAAGACCTTTATAAAGTGTGCCTCCTTTGCCAGTCTTTTATATTTATTAGATTCATTCATCTTATAGAACGGAAATACGATAAATTTTTCACTACTGCATGTTTCTAAATGTTCGCTCACATCTTGCATTCGTGTGATTGGATCTCGTATATGTTGTCTGTGAATACGGACTCTTTGACATATTGAATTACCAGTCTGTCCGATGTACCATTCCTTGCAAGTGCTGCATACAATACAGTAAATAAGGTTTACCGTTTTTGCAATTAATGTCTGTATTTGGAACAATGGTTTTGCCGTTAAGTAATGTTATTTGTGGCCCGGTTTCCATATATTCATAAAGACCACATCTAGGGCATTACATTTTGAAACGTTGTATATTATTTCAGTTGGATCATAAACTTTAGCCCTTGTTAAAACTTTTTTATATTTCGAGGCTGTCTTTTACTTTTCAGGAAAAGCTTTTTTGATTTCTTCTTTTTTTGTAAAACCGGCAAATTTGCTTTTATGACGTTGAATATGTCAGGATTATATGGGTTATGAGTGCTAACAAACGGAATAAGTTCTGTAGTTTTCTCTCTATGTGCTGTGGACCTGAGTTCCGTCATTGGTATTGCTTTTGCCTTTTCTGTTCCCTTATCTATTAGTGGTTTTGGATAGTTTTGTTCTTTCAAAAACACCTTTAGTTCATTCAAACGCAATTCCGTCGTGGACTCATCACTTACAATTGTACATACACGTCTTGCAAGACAAAACGGGATGTTTCTTTTCGTGTGTGAAGGATGACAGGAATGAAAATTCAGGTATTGGTGGGTGTCCGTCTTCTTATAATATATCTGTGGTTAAGGTTGTTCTATTCTTTCATATTAAAATATCCAGAAATGGTAACCTATGCTCGCTTGATTTGATGGTAAACTTAATCGAAGGATTTAATGTGTTAATCAGATTATGGAACTTCAATAAATTGTGACTTTTGTTTAAAATAATGAAACAGTCGTCCAAGAATCGCTTCCATTCCGATTTTATGTACACTCTAAAAGCTGCATCAAATTCAATTTCAACTTGTTGATACATTTGATCTTCTAGAAATCCCATCACGAGAGTTGCGTATGTTAAACGGATCTACGTAAACACGTTTGACTTTTCTCCCCTTACCATTATTGTAACGTAATGAACGTTACCAACGGTAGTATCGTCAAGGACATTGTTAAATCGTCGCCTGAAGATTGCCAGAAGGCATGCAAGCGCTAGTGACATTATTTTAAAGAACTGTTATTATTTGATGTGAAATGTAGTCTGAGAATTTTAAATTTTAATATATATATCATAGGTTTGAACGTTGTTTTCAATTTAGACTTGTTTATATATATATATATATATATATATATATATATATATATATATACATATACGCCTATAAAGTGTACAAAACAATACCAACATTTATAAATAAGAAACAATTACTTTAAGTATCTATAAATATTTCGAATAACAGATATCCTTCATCAGTATGATTATGACAATGAATGTGACGAATATGATATATTTATATAAAACGTCTAGATAGTATTCAAGAATCATTCTTACGATGATGTCGGATTGTTATGGATGACGATACTGTACACAATAAATAAATAAAATATATTTCTAAATAAATGTACAACACCACCAAAACAATAATAAAATAAATGAAACAACAAATATAATATTCAATAAATATTTCTGATTTATCTTTCCATGTTTTGTTTTGATAAATTTGAATGAAGATCAAGATATTTGAATTGAAACTTTAACTTTTCTACAAACAATGTACTGTGTTTAATTTGTATGATAAACAGAGATATAAAAACACTTACAATTTATATTGTATTATAAATTAACAATGGAAAATTTCTTTATAAAACGTAAGACGCAGATGATTTTTGTAAAACAAAGACGAAAGCTGTCTTACCATGAACTGTAGATTCACTTGTATTGTAATTCAAAAAACAGACTGGAAACTTATTGCCTTGATTATATTATTAAATTTATTGGTTCGAACTAGGTTGATACCATTTCAACATTTCCTGTATGGATGTAAAAACTAAACAAAGAGAAAACATTTCCTGTATGGATGTAAAAACTAAAAAAAGAGAATAAATACATGTTGATTGTCAATTCAAAATTTAGGTAACTCCCAACGTGTTAGAGGTTACTTTTGTTTAAATTTCCGAAATATTCATGTGTTGTCTATTATATTAAACAAAAAGAAAAGTTAAAACGACTTTTGGGCATTTAAAACATAATATAGTTGATTTAATGTAAGTCTGTATACTGAGATATTTTTTGCTTTCTCAAAATATTAGATAGGTATCCTGATGTGTGTTCATGGTGAATATAAGCCAATGCGTCGACTTGAAAGATGTGTTGTGTTTGTAATAAGACATCCCAAAACTAAAAAGATACAAAAGAACCAATACTCATACAACTAATAGTGGACCTCTATTCCACCACAAAGTCATTACGTGTTTGACAGTAATGTATCTTAAATTGTATTTGAGATAATTTACCGATATCTAACCCCTTTTTGAAATTAAGCAATCAAATGTATAAAAACTAAAAAAATATTTTTAATATAATAACCCGTAATATTTTACAAATGCAATATAGTTGTTATGAAATATCTTAATTCTCACTTCCATGAAAGATGACACTCTTAAAAGCCAAATATTGATGTTTGTTTTTACCTGTTACAATTTTGAAACGCATCCATGTCAACACACTCGCTACCACTCCGTTTTAGAGTTCATGCTTTCTCCTCGGTTTTTGTTATAACACCGTGATTTGTATCTTCTTAATATATTTATGAGATTATATATGTAATGCACTGTTGCCTTCTTGTTGCTATCAACTCTTTAAATTTTTCCATAATCTGCAATACTATATCTTATACTCAATCAAAATAATTTTTAGCTCACCTGACCAAAAGGCCAAGTGAGCTTTTCCCATCACTTGGCTTCCGTCATCTGTCGTCCGTCATCGTCGTCCGTTAATTTTTACAAACATCTTCTCTGAAAGTACTGGGCTAAATTTAACCACACCTAGCCACAATCATTATTGAGGTATCTAGTTAAACAAATGTGTCCAATTACCCTGCCTGTTAACCAAAATGGACGCCATGACTAACAATATGACAAAGAGGTAAAATACAAGTTTTGTCTATTATCTTGAACGCAATAAAAAGAGAATTCTCTAAATATAATGGGGAACATGATATCTAATAGAAAGGGGTTACGCTTTTGTTGTTAACCTTGAATATCACTAAACTTATATCTTTGAACATTGCGTTCCTTATAATAATGTCTTGTTGAAAATCATTGAATTGTCCGACATACTCAGGAAATTCTACCCCAGGAATATATTACCATTCTGTTACACAAATGTGAGACATTTTTAACCAAACAGTTATCAAAGGTACCAGGAATATAATTTAATACGTCAGACGCGCTTTTCGTCTATATAAGACTCAACAGTGCCGCTCTGATCAAAATATTTAGAAAGCCAAACAAGTACAAAGTTTAAGAGCAACCTATTTTAAAATAAATTATCGGAAATAGCAATACTTTACAAAATGTTTAAAGCTTACTTTTAAATAATTTCCAAAAAGGTCCAAAATCATAATCAAGCAATCTTGGTACAAATTAACAAAAGAAAACTCCAAATAATATGCGGCTCACCATAAAAACCGCGGTGGAAATAGCAAACCAAAGCCAATAGAAAATATTGTACACAAACAAAAAAGAAAGTAAAGTAACAAAAATACCGAACTTCAAGGAAAATTCAAAATCGAAAGTTCCTTATCAAATGACTAAATTAAAAGCTCAGATAAATCAAACGAACTGTCCGATGAAGTTTTATCCAAATTGCAGCAAATGTCAAACCTGCTCGCTTTATAATTACCAACCAATAGTATGTTGAAACGTCATGCCTGCACTGCAGTACAACCTGCATGTGGTTCAACACTTGAACTATTAAGATTAAATATATCATAACAATATGGGAATCAGAGGGAAATTATAATAAGTAAAATGAAGCTTCATTTGTAATACACGTGTTCCCCCGTGTAAAAAGGTGTTGACATTTAAATAAGACCGGACGCACGTTTCATCTTCATTAAACCCAACAGTGCTGCAACAGTCAAAACAGTTAGTATATGTACTATTATTTGTCTATTTGTCTTTTTATTTTTGGCCATGGCGTTGTCAGGTTGTTTTCGATCTATGAGTTTGACTGTCCCTTTGGTATCTTTCGTCCCTCTTTTAGAAAACCAAATAAAAATGAAGATTGAAAAACAAATGCGGTAATGGCTGGGATAGAAAACATTATCGTTTCAATTATTAACAATTAGGGATGTACATAGGTGAAATTAAAAGAATCTAGAATTCACAATTGATACTATAAGTCAAAAGAACATTTGTTAAGGAACAAAAGCCCCCCAAGGGTGACTGGGGAATAGAAGTATGGTCACCATTGGTCTTCCTCCGACCGGCAGTAAAACCCTTGCCAAAGTGGGGCGTCCGTTTGGCTGTGCGGGATGTACAAATTTGCAGCCACGTCCGATCAGAATGGGGACGTTAAATCCGATGCCTCGTGTAAAAGAGAGTGCCACGCTCTTTGCACGTTAAGAACCCTTGCAACAACTCTTTGAGGGGTCCGTAGGTGACTTGTTGCACGGCTAAATTTCTGTCCCTATCCAATATACCCTCATTTCCCGTGGCAGTCTAAATTTCTCCGACCTTAATCCCGTACGCCCCTATTACAGAACCTACCTATTGTATTTATTGTTAATTTGTTCTCGTCCTGAATATGCATGAAATATTTGCCACTGAACGTTAAGCAACCAACAATCAATCAATCAATTAAGGAACAAAATAAGCTAACAATATTAATAAGTTATGGAGCTCCTTTTCGAGATATTTAATATTTCAAAACTGTCGGGAAAAGGCTGATTCGGACCTTTGCCTTATTTTTGCACTGTTATTATTTAGGTCTCAGATCGAAAGAAAAGAAATCTAGAATCTGCTTTAATATTGGTAAATGACCTTTTATGAGCTATTGAAGTCCTCTGTGAAAAGAAAAATGGGTGTTATGGGGAAAACTATTTTACCCTGTATTGTAGGAAATAAACCGAGGAATCCGAACATCTGACAAAAATTCCTAAACCTCACCAAAGTACATCCTTAATGAAAAGTACATTTAGAAAAAAAATACCTTATGAATTAAAATGTCACGTCAGCACAAAAGTGAAGACTATTCTACCCCTATTGTTTTATTATTCTTATTGCAAGATTGATCTTCATTTAAAATAAATTGTGTTTAAATGCACAGTATATATCCAAATATTATGCTGAGTGACCTTATACAGAGAAAAATTAATTACAGACAGTAATGTGTTAAACTTTTTTTTTTGAATAGGATTAGTGATATGGGTCGCTATTTGTATTGTCAAGTAGTTTTAAAGTTGTCTTACAACATGTACAAAGAAATAAGTCATATTGATTACAAATGATCGTATTTTATCTGTTGATTTCAAAGTAATCATCCCCTATTATAATATTAATTTTGTATTTCGAAAATATTAATATTTTTATCATTATTTTTCTGAAAGAATTCGTTGACGTTTATTTTACCTTGACGATGTTTATCTTTGGGAACATTTCAATCTTGTTGGGTCATCATAGAAATTAATGCATACATTGTCATTTAGTACAACTAACGTACGTTTCGTCTGCATAATATTCATCAAATGTAATTGAACCAACACAGTTTGAAGGCAGAATCTACTTCATTTTTGTTTAGTCTTTCCATGGTGCTGCTTTACTGAAAGCTATAGCGTAATGAATTCCGGAAATTTTTATCAAATTATTTAACAATTTTAAATCAAAGTAGATATTTTGATAGTTGATTGAAATAGTTTGCTGAAATAGATAACTAGTTAAGCCACACAAAATACAATGTAAAACACAAGAAAGATACTATAAATCGCTGCCACATGTGCTCCGGACGCTGAACATGTATGATCCTTTATTTACTCTGATTAAGTCGTTTTAACTTTTCTTTTTGTTTAATATAATAATCAATGTGTTCTAAAATATGTCACAGTGTAATTTACGGTATACTTTCTTGGAGAAACTGAATGGTTATAAATTTTAAATTATTTGGATATATAGCATATAATTTGGTTTATAATTGTTTCGACAGCTGCATTTCATTGCTCGGTAGAGATTTCTTCTTTTAATGATCTATAACGACTTTCGGGAATTTTGTTTTTGTTTCTGTGTCTCGTCAGGAATTTATAGCTTAGCGGTCAGACCATAGCCGTAAAAATGATTAATATTGAAATTATTTGGATAGATAACGCTCAGTCTTCTTGTTTTCATTCAGTTTGTTAGAAGTCTTGTCTAACCAAAAATATTCCCTCCGCCTCCCCCAATCAGCCAGCCTCCATTCCGCATGTGACGGGTACATCTCAGCTACGCAGCAATACCTCTGCACTGCCATTCATTGCATTTTTTATCACTGGTCAGTCTTTAAATGACAATTTTTATCCCTTAAGTTCTATCAACTTACAACTCACATTTCATTAAATTTGTAGTTATACTACAGTTGATAGGACAGGTCACGTCGAATTTCCTGTCAACCACTGTTTCGCAAGCTTCCATAGTTCGCGCAAAACTAAACGCTTTAC
Organism: Mytilus californianus; assembly: GCF_021869535.1. Classification (NCBI taxonomy): domain Eukaryota; kingdom Metazoa; phylum Mollusca; class Bivalvia; order Mytilida; family Mytilidae; genus Mytilus; species Mytilus californianus. The sequence continues at coordinate 10,236,720 of NW_026262582.1, forward strand.
AACAGATCAGGATTCAGGGAATTCGACGGAGAAATATTTTCAAAATTAGCTAAAATATTTTCAAAAGTAGCTGAGATGATTTCCCAAGGGCAATACTGTATTATTTTTATTTTTTTTTGGTAATAAATTTTATATTTATTGTATATTTGTCAGTTTTTCTCTGTTGAAATTATTCGTTTTCAGTCAGACATTTTGTCTCTGTTATAGTACCACCAGCCACTTAATTACAGACAGTGTATCTTAACTTGGTACAGGTCATTAAGGTCAATTACAAGTGTATACGAAGTTCAGACGATAATCAATGTGTTCTAAAATATGTCACAGTGTAATTTACGGTATACTTTCTTGGAGAAACTGAGTGGTTATAAACTACAAGTAATAGCTTTTCTAAAAAGCTTGCCGTATTTAAGCTGCTTATACATGTATTGAGATCGGTGGTTTGTGGGTTTAGGGTTTTTTTGTTGGAATCTTGCACTCCAAGCATTAGAATATATAGTGTCTTTTTTCTCCTCGTTTTTTATTTTAGTTGTAGTATTGGTGAATCAGGGTTATCATTAAAGGAGGCTTGATAGTCACATATGATAATATACATATATGGTTTGTAATAGCTAGAGTAATGATACAAACACTTTTTTGTTTGTTTTGTGGAAAATGATTGTTTACTCTTTATGACAATGCAAGTAGTTTTAACATGCATAATAGTTAGCAAGGTTATAATCAAGTTGATAAGAAAAAACATATTATTTACTTTTGAGGATTACTGCTAGACAAAATGGACTACCAGTGGCAGATCTAGAAATTTTCATAAGAGGGGACCCGCTCCAGTCATGCTTCAGTGATTCACTACATGTATATGATCAACCAAAGTTTTCCCACGAAAGGGGGGGGGGGGTCCCCTGAAAAACTCTCTAAATCCGCCTCTGACTACTATAGTTGGCCGTTCGAATATGAGAATATTACATCTTATATGTATAGAGGACAGTGGTCTCTTTAGCCCAAATTAGAATGGCGCCGCACCCTGGGTGTCCTTAGCCACGCCCTGGGTGCCTTCAATTGCGCCCCTCCCTGACGCCTTTTTCCAAGGGGGGGATAATAGTAAGTTTATTTCGCTTCTTTTGGTTAATAGTGATCTGATGTATGAATGTGTATTGCCATGTTTTATGAACATGTAGTATGAATGACTTTTCTAATGCAAATTTTATAGAGTAAATAATCAAAACAACAACTTATGCATCTTTATTAACAACATATACAGTAAAAAAAAAAGTGAACTCGTGATACACACAGAAACGTAGACAAAAGAAATGAGAAGTGCCTTTTCCTATCATAAAAAAGTGCCCTGCCCTTCACTGGCACCCTGCCCCTTTCTATTTCTAGCTGGAGCACTTCAAGTGATGAATATCTCATCTGGCTTTTGTCTTAGAAGAAGCAATTAGTTTTGAAGGTACAGGTTAAGTGTTGTTATTACTAATTTCCAGATGTAGTATAACTGTAAGAAGATGTTTTGTGGTAATGGATTTGGAATGAAATATTAATTGCAAATAATTTTCTAGAACATGTTGTCAGCTGGCTTCTTATATTTTTTATTATTTTTTTGCGGTTTGTAATCTTGACATTTTTTTTGTAAGTTCTATAGATGAGAGCTTCATATTGGTATTATCATTTAGTGCTTTATATTTGGTTGCATGTGTAAGCATATGCTTTTGTTAGTTGGAATATTTATATTTTCATTTCTGATGGCAACAAGTTCATGTAATACATATAGTCAGGATTATTAGTAAGCGATAGTTTTGTTTGTTTATGTTTATTGTCATGATTGATATGGACTATATAACTTGCTGTTTGGTGTGAACCAAGGCTTCATGTTGAAGACCATACTTCAACCTATAACGGTTTACTTTTACAAATTGTGACTTGGATGGAGAGTTGTCTTTGGTACTGATATGACATTCTGTTATATCTATCAACAAGTTTGAGAACACATTTTTTTGTAATAAAACATATTTAATTCTATGATATCATATTTAACAATTTATCGGTAATTTGTGCATTTTTCCTTTGATGTGTACTCTCTGATAATGTCAGTATCAGTTGACTGGTCGTGATATATAAATTATTGGGTCAGTTCGCAATTGACATGCTCAGGTGCGCTGTGTCAGGATCTTCTTTCCCCTTTCATTCACAAAATCATGCATGATTTTTTTTTTGCAGAATCGCAAGAGTGTTTTGGTGAATGAAACACTTCTCATATTGTTTGAAAGTTTCAGTAAAGTTAGCTTTGCCTTTTTGACAGATTTTGTGAAAATTCGAACAGAATATGAATAAAAATCCAAATAAACTTTTAAAAAATGCACTATTATTAATAGCTTTCCTTGCTTATTCACAATGATGTACAAAATGTATAAATATATCATCCATGCTATTCCGATCTGAGTTTTTATTCATACATAGTCTGGTGCTGTTCCAAGTAGTCTTCCTTTTCTGTTTCTTGAGAAGTATTTGTTTTACCTGTTCAGTCACTTTAAAGTGTTACAATTAATATTTAGACGCAACACAGAATAGTGACAAAAAGGGTACTGCTATCATATGAGAGGAGCTAGAAAAAAAAATGAAATGTACACATTATCAACATTTTTGTGGGACCATCAAGATGTGGTTTCATTGTCAATATATAGACAGATATAGACCAAATAACAAATAAGCAACAAATTCAAAAGTAGATGTAGGATGAATTATAGAAAGAAGGGGTACCTGGGGGCCCGAAACTTGACAAGGTTTCGTTTGGAATAAGTAATATGTCTGCATTATTATTAAATGTAAGTTTTAAAAGGGGGACCCAGATCCCCTTGAAATCCCTAAATCCTTTTCTGAAATCAAAGGTAACCGCATATTTCTGGGCGCAGTTGAAAAATACATGAACATGACTTTGAAAAAGCAAGAATATTAAGCTAAAAGAAATAGACCAAATTTGGATGCCATCTATTAAAATGTTTGAAATAATTATGAAGTTGACAAGAAATGAACTTGTTCAGATAATATACAGTCAGCCTACAGACTTGTTGCTTCCTGAAATGTCTGCTTACACAGTGCTTTCCTAAAATGATTTGTAATGTGATTGTTTTCATGATGAATGCTGAGCAAACATAGATTCTGCCGTTGGTTTTCTCGTTTGAATTTTTTTAAATTGTTATTTCAGGGCCTTTAATAGCTGACTATGCAGTATGGGCTTTGCTCATTGTTGAAGGCCATAAGGTGACCTATAGTTGTTTATTTCTGTGTCATTTTGGTCTTTTTTGGAGAGTTAGCTCATTGGCAATCATACCACATCTTCTTTTTTTATATTATAATGATAAGATAAATGTTATGTTACCCACCCAACTAAGTAAAATATATAACTTCTCGTTGAAATTCTAAAACAACGATAAATCTACTGATTCATATCGTATCATTCAATGCTGTCAGATGCTATGTGAAAAATAAAGAAATTGACCTTAATGTATGCTTCCATTATATATATTCGACATTGTTATTCAGTTATGTCTAAAGCAGAACTTATGAAAGGCATGCAATAATTTATTTTCAATAGATGCATTTGAAAAATTTATTTTCGGCACTAGTAAAGCGACGTCTATGTTCATGATGTCATGTGATCATCTATATATATAAGAATATTTCATAAGAGTTGATTTAATTTATTAAAGATTGCTTTGAATCCTACTTATTGCTATTTGTCTGCAATTACTGGCCATCACAAAGGTTCACGTAAAATTTTGAAGTCATAATACAAAATATCTGACGCCACAATGGAAAAGTGATTGTAGTATGATGTCAATGGTTGAAGCGGGACATATTCTCAGGTCAGCTGGGACAGAATTCCATAAAGCGATTAGGTGTATGGTTATTATATATGGATACTATGTGCAGGAGGATGAATTCTAATATATATCCGTAAAATACCTGGATCTGGATTTCCTTATCAACCACCATCATTGTTAATGCATCCAAGTCATAAACTAGAGCTTTTACATAGTCAGTTCGATCTGCCAATATCACATATTACAATTACTTATACAAATACTGCCGATAGATTAAACTCAGCACCATTGTACATGTTGTATATTGATGATTATACATATAGTATCAGCTCATTCAGATTTGAAAAGGTTAGCAAAATAGCAGCACCATCTGAAAATGGGAAACCTTGATTATCTCGAGCATCTGAATCAAAGCAAATAGTAATTATCATCACGACGAAATATACTTATTGTAAGACCTGATACATTGTAATGTGAACAAATAAGACTTGGATTTATCTATATCAAATGCAGTTCTCAGTGCTGTTGATATATCAATTAACAATGACTGGTGAGCCCCATTGTGTACAGTGGCAGATCCAGAAATTTCATAGAGGGGGGGGCCTATATAATCAACCAAGGATATCACCAAGGGGAGGGGCGGCCCCCAGCCTGGGGTGTACAACGACTCCAAAGAATAAATCATCATGTACGAGCAGCTATGTACGAGTACATTAAACTGTCTACCCCAATCATTTGGGACCTCTCTGTGTTGCAAGTATGTTGGGTTTTCAGGCATATTAATTCAAAATGCTCATTGCTGCCTTTTTTAATTTCATCTATCTATAGTATAGTCGTAGACGTCCAGTTAGAGGGGTCATTAAACAAACTATAGTGCACTGAAACCCTTGCCCATAACTAAACCGTGATGCTTGGTGTTTGCTTCCTTGCACACACGCTACCATATTACTCACCTTGTTTGTTTTCTATTCTTCTAATCAGCTGTTTATCGGAAATTGTCTGTTTTGTTTACATCAGAAATCAGTGAAGCGGCGAATGCGCGGGGAAACGAAAGGACATCTTCGTATTAACACGGTAACTTCCGTGATTTGAATATTTTCTTATCACTATGTTCAAGCAATGAAAAATATGAGGATAACATTTTTAATCATAGAGCACACGTTTTGTGTATTTACTATTTAAAATTATAGTTTATGAAGAAATATAGCAAAATATGTTTCAATACGCACTATAAAGTGAAGATTAGATGTATTATTGTTTTGTTTTTGAAAGAACATTAATAATCCATAAATACACACCTTTGTACCAAAATTGCAACAAAATTTCAAGATAACATAAATTTCATCGTCACAGAATGATATTATTTGCTCAAATTGACAGGGCTTCGTGAACTAAATTTGGCTTAAATTATGATAGCAATTGAACACTTCATTATAGTTTCTACCGATGACCTACTATCATGATTTTTATCCGACCCCACTTACGGACCCGTTGACATATAATGCATACAACTCAATAATAGCCAATCAGACGTTAAGATATCCTTCACTTCCCCCAGAAGCAGCCAGCAAGCAGCTGAGATGCAGCCATTTAATGTTATTTATAACCAATGAGATACCGTTAACAGATTTACCACATTCCAGACGTCCAGCCTCTGACTAATCAGACCGTATCACCATGGTGATACGGTAATAATTGGTAGATAGCATGCAACTATTACGATCAATTATCCTTTGAAACAGCCTATGTATCATTCGCACGATTTTCTTTTCTAAATTACCACTGTTCTGGCCCTACAATTTCCTTTTACACGAAAACGTCCTAATTTAAGGTTCCAATCTATGGTAAATATCGTTTTATTGTAGAAAACCAGTAAACCTAAATACTTTCAAATACATCCTCAAAAATAAAAGAGGGAACGAAAATAACAAATTTGGTGCGTTCCGGCGAAGGTGTTTCTAATTTATTTCACAATCTATCAACATTTTATTTTAGTTAATGCTTAAAACATGCTTTGAATTTGGTTTTGCAATAAATCGATTGAAAGATACCTTTTGCACTTAAAAAAAGAAGAAGAAACTTTACTGTATGTTGATATCTGTATGCTATATGTGTGTTGGTTTGCTGTCCCATGGAAAATTACGTATATCCCAAATTTCCTTTATTCTTATTTAAGTAGATGGTTCTTTTCTCTGTAAATCTGCTCCTTTAGCGCTGAATATAATTCAAATTAAAAACGGAAATTTCCAAACAATATGACTATTAGATTGACACAAATAGAGTTTGCCAATGCGTCCTATCCATTTTGAACCGCCTCGGAGTGCTCGCCTTGAGTGCGGGAGGTCTTGGGTTCGTTCCCTGGTCGGGTCAAACCAAATACTTGAAAATTCTCCGCTAAGCATACGGCATTTAGGAGAAAGAGCAAAAACTTGTCGGCTTTGAGTCAGAATAATCTGTCAAGATAGGATGCCATGTCTTCCTGTGGACTGTTACTTTGTGAACTAGCGCATTAAAAATCCGATTGAGCGTGTCGGTCCAGTAAAATATAGGTCTGTATCAATATCACATTATAATGTCGTCCTGAATGTGCATTTAATTTGCCCCCTGGACGTTCAGCAGCCATCCATCTATCCATTTTATTATTTTTTAATAATTACTGAAATAGAGTTTTAATTAATAAATTTCACTTTGAACTAATTTCTTTTAAAGAATTCAAACACCGTTCATGTTTCTTTTCTCTGTGATTTTCTTTTACTTACATATATATACGTACGTATACTAATTCAAATTCGAGTCAAAGAAACCGGAAGAAAGTAAATGAATACATGTACCCCGCTTCCACGAGTACATGTTCCTCTACATTCATGTTTTTATAAATTTGTTGCTATTTATGATTCACTTAGCAAGCGGGTGGTTCTATAAACAATTGCCTACCCAGAAAACGAGGCGAACATGTGACTTATGTCATTTTACGGTTAGTTTAAGTTACGGTCAAGTTAGGTTGTCAATACAGCATGAACTTTTTGTGACAATATAATAGCAAAACAAGAAAAGATGTCAAATGAGAAAACGAATTTGAGTTTTAGAGAAAGATAGACAACGTCATTGGAAGAAGAAAAAAGGACAGTCAGACAAACAACAGTGCACACAACACTAAATAAAACTAAAGACAGGAAACCCAATGAATTCCAGAGATAAACTTCAGTGTTTCGAAAGGGTAAGCACATCCTGCGAGGAGGCTTAACTATATAGTGGCTCCCAACCTGCTACGCTTTACAAAGTGTTAAAAGAATAAATTTATTTTCATAGTATTTCTCAAGTGTCATTGTAACTCAGTCTGTTTTGTCGATAGTCAAAAACAAAACTGCAACCATGGTAACTTCCAATTGCTTGAACTTTAACGTAGCCGTGGTCAGCCAATGAAATCACGTCATACGGGTCATATAGCTGTGTATATTCCAGAGACAGAATCAGTCCATGCTGCTCACCATAGTCTAATTCAAAATAGTATCCATTTACGTGGTCCTGGTGTTGCTTGCCGTCCCGATCTGGCCAATCGACCTTAAAATATAACACGAAAACAATTAATATAATGTAAATTTTAGTTAATAACAGTGCTTCGGTATTACAAGTGGTAGAATGTACGTCTTCGGGATATCAATCCATGAGCATCATTTAAGATTGAACACAATTTATTGAACTTGTAATAACAAGGGCTCCGCAGTTCAGTTGGAGACCGGAGCTCGCCTATCGGCTGAAGCGGGAGTCCGATTAGTGTTTGTCAGAGCCCTCAAATATTGTTCAAAGGGCCCGGAGACCAAATAAGGATAAAGCTCGGAGCCAAACGATAAAATTGGGATAATACCCGTGTTATAACCGAAATTTTGATATTTGGCATATTTAATTACTATATTCTAAAGCATATGATACTGCTTTTAAGCTCTCCTAGTATCATATGGATAGATAGATAGATAGATAGATATGTTTAGAATATTCTTCTCTTGCTTACCTGGAAATACGATAGATATATTTTTGAAATATATTCTTAAGCTTCTACTGCAATCTTTGAAATAAGATCATAGTAAGATATATTTTTTAATTGTTTTTCTATTGAAAACCTGGAAATAAGATAGAGATTTTATGTTAAATGAGCAATGCGTACCTTATTGGAAGTACAGGTAGAACTATTCTGTAATATAGTTTGTTAGTCGCACTGTTCAGGCGCTTGTCATATTCAGGACAACTGAGAATGGACGTGTCGTAGTTTTCGTCGTTACTGTAGGTTACAACGGTAGTTACGTTTAGTCCTTTTTCTGTCAAATCTTTTGTAGCAGTGTCGTAACAACTAGACTCTCCCAACGAAGACCCACACGAAGCATAATCCAGGTCGTTGTCAAGGCTAGATTTTGTCCGAACTTTCAAAGCAGGTGCTCGGAAAATAATGGTATCCCCACCTACATTCTTAAATCGGTCGAGAGTTTCATTCCATTCGACATTAGAATATTTGTTATGAAAAACGGCTGCAGTAATTGGATAGACAGGACCGAATGGAGAAGATCCAACATGGCCGATGATTATAAGAACCTCTATCCATATAAGTAACATTTTGTAATACTGGTACAAGTGTGGACACAGATCAGTGTGGATAGTATGTATGAATGTTTGACAGTGTTTCATGTTGACATATAGAGTTCTATAATATATATTAAACTGTGTTGCACAATGACAGCTTTACTGAGCCGAACACTTAACGTTAGCAGTATCGTTTATTCAATACTTTGTTGTAATGTTCAAGACTGTCATGGAGACACTAATTGCATTGATTACCAAATGATTATGATAAAATATGTTCTACACCTTTGAATGTATGATTTTGGATACATTTGAAGCTAGGAGGGGAACACAAAGTTCAGTTCTTCATGATGCGATTTTTTATATGGGAGATGGTAGTGGAGAACATGCATGCATGTACTATTTGTATGGTTATATTTATGTTTCTTTGTGGTGAATCTTCCCAGTACCATCAGTAAAATATTTCGTTTAAATGTTTCTCAGATTAGAAGATATTTAATTGTCGTAATATGTTCTATTTATCTAAAAAGTTATAGAATTTAAAATGAAAAGGTATTGCAAAAATATTCTTGTTCCACGATTTTATTGTTATATGAATACAAATATTTGTGAAGCCAGTACAGTATTAAGCTAGTTTTGTTGTGGTATGAAAGTGCCAGTTAAAAACATTTACTGTTAATTCACACAATTTGACAAATTGACAAATGAATGATAGATGTTGAACAATGAAATATAATTTTAGAAATCAATAAGGGAAGATAGGCCCTATGAATTTGGTCCTTTTTTTACAATACTTAATGACATTTACATCTATTCAGGACTGTGTTATCAGCAGGCAGTGCATAAGTTTAAAAAAGGGTAACAAAATCACCTAGCATCATATTCATGTTAACATGGTTAATGATATTGCTAGTAGCACGAGAAGTATTGTTTGGTAATTTGTGTTTTTTTTTATTTTGCTTCTGGACACAACATTTTTGGTTCAAACGTAAATAAAATGCTTTAATATGTTTCTCCCCATTATTACTTACATAGAATGGATACTTCTACAATTCCTTGTGCAGATTAGAGTTGTTTTTCAAATCTTTATTTCACAAAGAATAATTGCATAACAATAAACTGAGCTCAAAGCAAAGCACTTAAATAATACACTTAGACAAAGAGCTCAATCCAGTGATTTACTTTGTACTACAGGTCCTTCATGAATATTCACTTCTCACAAAAATGTCATACTACATGTACATGGATGGATCTGTAGTCCTGAAAAAAAAACCAACCTTAAATTCTATATCATATTTTCAGTATACATTGTACATGTACGATATAAATGGGGAACACCGGTTAAAACTTTCACATAGTTGTGGTAAAATCATTGGGTACCTAAATTGCTTCATGCACAAATTGATATAGGCTGAGTACCCCTCTGTTTAAAATAAGATCATACCTCCACCTAATCATAGTAAACTGAAAAACAAACATTCAAAACTATAAAATGTTATTAGACTGTCACTTATCAGTGTCTATAGCTATTTACCATCAAAACTAAATCAATAATATAAGACTCAGGTTGACCTCCCTCTCTAATGTCCAAATGAAATGAGATTCCTAATCTACCACCAATTAAATACCCCTCTAATTATGCTAATGGACAGCTATTTGATGTTTTCAAATCAATGCCCAAAAATATTGGCTTCTCTAATTGACATCCTTTTTACAGACAAGCCCAATGAAATCAGTTTTCTTAAATGGTAGGTGGAACCTAAAACTCAAAATTTTGAAATGTTACATTTTAAACTTTGCAAATACATGTAACTACATACTTTTATTAGTACAATTCTTTTCAATAATTCACTATTTTTTTAACATTTTGTCTTTTGTTATACTGTACATGTATATTAACCTCTAGATGTCTTTCAATTAAGCCCCGGTCACACCTTACCGGATAACGCGAACGGACGCCGAACGGATAACTTTTTTTCAATCCGTTCATATCCGTTAGACGTCCGTTCATATCTGTTCAGCTTCCGTTTTATCCGTCGACGTCCGTTCTGTCCGGTGGAAAATTTTGAGCATGTTCAAAACTTTGAAGGGACGTCCAACGGATGAAGTGTCAGTTTAACGTGAGGTAGTTGTCCCTTTTTAACGGATCTCGTTCGTTTCCTTTCCGTTTTGTATCCGTTGCAGGTCCGGTAGATCAATTCACTAACGGACGTATAACGGATAAAACGGATGATGAACGGATGTGAAACGGACATGAACGGAAGGATAACAGATAAAACGAATACGTACCGAATGTAAAACGAATAAATGTCAATTGAAATATTCGCGTTAGAAATACCAATTATTAGTTTGTCAGATTTCTTGAATGTTATAAATGTTTATTATTCATGATGGATTGTTGAGTAAGAGCACGTCTTCACTATCAAGCAGCTCTTATTTAGCCCAGACTGAACTTAAATGTTGCAAATATAAACCTTCTAGACTATAAACTAAAACCAGTTACACAGAAACTTTTTAATTATTTTAAAGTCACGTTTATGTGAATTACAAGTATTACTATTGCCGCCTTTAATTTTCCGCTTATCTTGTTCACCCGTTTTATCCGGTTCGCGTCCGTTAGGTGTCAGTTTTATGCGGTACTTGTCCGTTGGATGTACGTTCGACATCCGTTCTGTCCAGCATGTTTCGGTTTCTCGTACGTTACATATCCTGCGTGTGTCCATTAGCCATTGGTTACGCGTCCGCTTTATATGGTCAGTACACCAACGGACTCCCAATGGATACACATTTTGTCAACGGAAAACCTTTTTTTCATCCGTTTGGTGTCCCTTCGAGCTATTCGTTAAGGTGTGACCGCAACTTAACATTCAGTTTGGCTTTGTCTGATTGTAGTACATGTAAAATTGACGTGGGATTTATTCATATAATAAAATATTCGCCAAAGTTCTCAATTAATTAGGCAATCATAAGGCCTTCAAAAATGAGAAAACCCCATACTGTATAAAAATAAAATTGAGAATGGAAATGGGGAATGTGTCAAAGAGACAACAACCCGACCATAGAGCAGACAACAGCAGAAGGCCACCAATGGGTCTTCAATGCAGCGAGTAACTCCCGCACCCAATGGCGACCTTCAGCTGGCCCCTAAACAAATATGTATACTAGTTCAGTGATAATGGACGTCATACTAAACTCCAAGTTATACACAGGAAACTAAAATTAAAAATGATACAAGACCAACAAAGACCAGAGGCTCCTGACTTGGGACAGGCGCAAAAATGCGGCTGGGTTAAACATGTTTTTTGAGATCTCAACCCTCCCCCTATACCTCTAGCCAATATAGAAAAAACAAACGCACAACAGTACGTACAGTAAAACTCAGTATACGAGAAGTCCAAGTCCGATGTCAGAATAGGAAACAAAAGAAAATAAACAAAATGACAATAATACATAAATAACAACAGACTACTAGCAGTTACTGACATGCCAGCTCCAGACCTCAATCAAACTGATTAAAATATTATGTCTTCATCATATGAATATCAGGCACAATCCCTCCTGTTAGGGGTTTTGTATTATACCGTCATAAAATATATGAGAAGAACATAACCCGTGTCATGCCAACAACTGGTTTTAGAATAAATGTGTTTAATTCCGATGCAAAGACCCTATAAGTGAATTAATATTAAAGCCAAAATATGCAATCTTTAATGACCTGACAACAGTATCGTAACTATATCCCTTCTTAATAAGTCTGTTTAAAGGTTTTGTTAGCTTTTGAGGTGAATATTGACATTTTTGTGCTTTGTAAAGGATATTATCATAAACGATTGGATGTGAAATACCCGAACGTATACGATATCTGCATGTTGAGTTATATTTACGAATGATGTTCTTATACCGATGATAAAATTTAGTAAATGTTTTGACTAGTTTATGGTATCGAAAACCCTGGTGTAATAATTTTTCAGTAATACATAAATTTTTCTCGCTAAAATCTAAAACGTTGTTACATACACGAGCGAATCGTACAAGTTGAGATATATAAACACCATAAGATGGTGACAAGGGAACGTCATCATCTAAAAATGGATAATTAACGATAGGAAATGCAAAATCATCTCTTTTATCATAATTTTTTTTATTAAGCTTCCCGTTAATGATATAGATATCAAGATCGAGGAAAGGACAGTGGTCATTGTTAGTATTAGCTTTATTTAAAGTAAGTTCAACAGGATAAATTTCTTTAGTATACATACTGAAGTCGTCATTATTGAGAGCCAATATATCATCCAAATATCTAAAAGTATTGTTAAATGTTTGTATCAGATGTTGTTTCGATGGGTCATGCTGATTTTAGTCATAAATTGTAACTCATAACAATACAAAAACAGGTCCGCAATAAGTGGTGCACAGTTAGTCCCCATTGGAATTCCGATAACTTGACGATATACGGAATCTCCAAAGCGAACAAAAATGTTATCAAGTAAAAATTCAAGGGCATATATAGTATCAAAGCATGTCCAATTGACATAGTTCTTTTATTTGTTGCTACTAAAAAATGACTTTAAAAAGCTTTAACAGAGCCCAACACGTTTTTATTGTGATACAGTTTATATTGATAAGATTAATACAAAAACCTTTCAAGACATCATAATTATTTGCATTTGTTCTGTTGATTGGTAGTGGTACAAAGACACAAATGAGATCAAATATATATAGTTCGGCTCAACTGTTTTATGGTAAATCATTTGTAGTAGGTTGTTTGAAGTTAGCAGCATATGTAACTTTGTACATCTTTTTCAGGTCTGCAATCAATACATGTATAAAAATCAGAATGTTTGGTATGATTACCAATGAGACAACTATCCACTGAAATTCAAATGACAAAAGCAAATACAGCCTTCAAAAGAGGAAAACCCTTGTTGGCTGTCAACAGTCCCTACTGGAAAAGTAAACAACAATTCAAATGAGAAAATCAATGGCCTGATTTATAATTAATTTAAACAACAGGTTGGGAATCCCCCCCCCCCCCAGCCCAATGAGGAATATCCCTTAATTTGCTGTTCGGAAAAAGGAAAAAAAGAAAATGTAGCCTTTTTAACTAAGAGAGGTGCGCGGTGTAGAGGACGGGGGATTCATTATATTCAAAACAACTTTTCTAAAGGATGGATCAACTTATTTTCAATATTGACAATAATAATTCAGATTGAAGTCCATCTGGGAACAGTATCTCTGTAATATATAGATTCCAAATTGTGGACAAACCCAACATCAAATGCTGATAATGTTCTATGATAGGATATCAAATTAAAAGACAGTCAGCATGGTCAGTAAATTACAATGCAGAGACGAATTAATTGTCGCAAAGGTGATACAACCAAGTGGGTCTTTCCTGCGTACATTTCATGTGTAAAATGGGATATACCATTTATAGGGCTGTACTGTCCTTCATATTTAGGCCAATTTCACACAGCAAAATGTAAAGAACATGTTTACTTTATATAATGTTTCTTTATTAAGGAAGTTTATCAATAAATAAAGTTGTTTTTTTGCAAAAAAACACTAAGTAACATACCTTAATTGTACATTATGTTACTTAATAACTAGACTAGGAATGTAAACAATCCCTAAAATATATGGTCAGATCATGTTTACTTTTGTCATGTGTTTTCGTACTATGCATGCATTTTCAATGGAAATCGTGACGGCATAATGCATTCTTAATATAACAAAAACTCATAAGACGAGGATAATGTATATAAAATCCTCTTTAGCGATTTTTATAAAGCCTTTTAAGGTGAAAGACATATAGAATTCACGACATTTACACAGATTCCGTTGATTTTATCAGTTGAATGGTCAGAAATGAGATTAAATATACATACACAAAGGTTTATTAGACAGTTGTAGTGTAAACAGCAAATCAGTTTTATTTGTTGGTTGATACAGACATACAATACATTATTGTATTAACCTCATGTAACAAATTTAAAGTTTATATATGTAATAATATTTCTATATAAATTATAGATAATACTGATCTTTTTATTATTGAAAACAGCATACAAAATCATCCCTTTATCCTTGGTTGCTATTAGACGCTTTACCTGTACAGTTGTTGAAAGGGTGCTCTCTTCGAGGTCTGTGTTCGTAGTAGCTATACATTTAAAGTTGGTACCGACCTTGCAAGGGCTGCAGAGGCGGATTTAGAGGGGGCCCAGGCCCCCCCTTTTCTGGGAAAAATTTGGTTGATTATATAAAGAATCACTAAAGCATGACCGGAGCGGGTTCCCTCTAAGGCAGTCAGTGGGCCCCCACTTATGAAAATTTCTGGATCCGCCACTGGGCTGTAAAGCCAGTCCAGGTCGTTAATAGTTTCCATTGTCATTAAAGTTGTCATTTGTACCGAAGACGTTGAAGGAAGAAGATCAGGGAAGCAGGAGAGTGAAGAGTTAAAGCAGGATTAGTTAAATAGTAAAGTGTTTGAAACCTGCGGACAGGATATAGAAAGGCTGAAACAGTTGGTTCGGTACAAATTTCCAAACAGGGCTGGTGCTAGGGTTTTACGTTACACATCTCTCACTATTAAATTAAGTGTTTGCTGTTAAACCATACCTTTGTGCTAACCTGTTGTTCCGACAGTAATATAGACATTTATTTAAATAAAGTTTCATACCACTTCAAATAGTTTCCATACATTTGTTTTAATAGGTTCCATACATTAATGTTTCAGCCTATTTCCAAACATTTGGTTTGAACGAATATCAGACTGAAAGGGTTTTAAACAGTTTTGATTTGCCAGGTACGGGTTAAGTTGATAGGTGTTGAAATTCACTTAATATAGTATTTA
This sequence comes from Mytilus californianus, assembly GCF_021869535.1. Lineage (NCBI taxonomy): Eukaryota > Metazoa > Mollusca > Bivalvia > Mytilida > Mytilidae > Mytilus > Mytilus californianus. Next base: position 10,251,960 of record NW_026262582.1, read on the forward strand.
ATTGACTTTAGAAATTTTGCATTGCTCTTCAAATCCCAGGAAACTGGTATTCATCATAAACATATTAAAACGTCCTGTCCGGTTGCACGTTACACTCGTCTCTTGGGTTTATGTACTATTAAGAATGCAGTGACGTTATATTTTCCACTGAAAAAGCATGCAAAGCATAGCATAGCATGTAGTACGAATTCATATGACCAGAGACAGACGAAGACCTTCCCTTCCCCCCTTTTCCCGTTCATAAATGAAACATATACATATATCCTAAATAAATTATATGACCAGAGACAGATGAAAACCTTTCCCCTCCTCCCCCTCCCGTTCATGAATGTAACATATATACATATATTTAAAATAAAATAGGGCGAACGGACTATCAGGGCGAACGAACCTAGGGCGACCATGTAATCTTGACGAACGGACCTAGGGGAAGAATGTTATCCGGGCTATTCGGTTCTGACTAGACTAGCAGGGTCGGATACAGCTATTTTTAAAAAGAGAAACCTTACCCAGGATAAAGGGTCAGTTCCAACTAAATATCCCCATTAAAATGCATTGATCGTCAATAAAAAAAAGAGGGTTTCAACCTCCGGAATCCCCTGTCCCCTGGATCCGCCACTGTCTTAATGTGTACAAACCTGACGTCAAATTATGTACTATAGAAGAAATAAATAATATCACATTACATCCAAATGTCAATTACTGTTACTTCACATTACCATGATTACAATAATCCCCAAATTCAATTATATTACGTCTTTACGATGTCAATGGAAGAAGTTCCCGCGCAAATGTCATGTGTTAAACGGAATACACTAAAAAAGAATTGTAGGTGTATGTTAGCATTGGCATTCCGATCAATTTACACAGTTCAATAAAATATATATGTTAACTATATTTATATTGGATTTGAATTTAGATACTTTATCAGAGAAATTATTTGTTTCTCGCAGACAACGCTAAATAATATACATAAACTCGACATTGAATCTGAACACCCCTAAAATAAAATGGTATATGCAATCGACCAAACAGATTTTCCTAATATCGATAAAGGTGAAATACGTAGAATAAGAATAGTGCACACTGAAATAAGATCAGAGATAAAGCCCTATGTAAAGTGAAAACCAAATAAAAACATATATAAAATCATTGTTTATAAAATTTTCTTGCATAAGAACATTGAAGTTGAAACTAAAAACGATTACACGTATCCTGTCAACCCCTGAAAAAAATAATACTGTCTCCTTGACTACTTCCGCGCGCCATGGTATGGTAAAATGATATATTGTAATAGTTTTTGTTAAATATACTAAGCCCGGCTTGTCTTGGTATTTGGACACAAATTGGAATTGAGACTTCTAGATTTAATTTTAAAAATAATGTCTTTGTCATACATTTGGACAATATTATTCCAATCCTAAAGTGTACTTTGAGTTCGGTGACGATTGAACATGGGGGTTTTGAGTGTAATGTGCTTTTATTTTGTATTTAATGGTAAGTAACTTTTATTTTACTTTTCTGTTTGAAATCAAAGTTTAAAATCAATATAAATACCAAATTAATATGGACTCTTTCAGCGACTGGTCTGTATGTGAAATAAGAAAAATGGGCTTTATGCGAGCACTTTGGGGAGAGGGGGGGGGGGGGGGGGGGGGGGGGGGGGGGGGAGGAGAACACTTGAACTATAAAGATAAAATATATCATAACATTATAGGAATCAGAGGGAAATTATAAGAAGTAAAATGAAGTTCGATTTATAATAAACGTGTTCCTCCGTGTAAAAAAGTGTTGACATTTGAATAAGACCGGACGCACGTTTCATCTTCATTAAACCCAACAGTGCTGCAACAGTCAAAACAGTTAGTATATGTACTACTATTTGTCTATTTGTCTTTTTATTTTTGGCCATGGCTTTGTCAGTTTGTTTTCGATCTATGAGTTTGACTGTCCCTCTGGTATCTTTCGTCCCTCTTTTAGAAAACCAAATAAAAATGAAGATTGGAAAACAAATGCGGTAATGGCTGGGATAGAAAACATTATCGTTTCAATTATTAACAATTAAGGATGTACATAGGTGAAATTAAAAGAATCTAGAATTCACAATTGATACTATAAATCAAAATCACATTAGTTAAGGAACAAAATAAGCTAACAATACTAATAAGTTATGGAGCTCCTTTTCGAGATATTTAATATTTCAAAACTGTCGGGAAAAGGCTGATTCGGACCTTTACCTTATTTTTGCATTGGTATTATTTAGGTCTCAAATCGAAAGAAAAGAAATGTAGAATCTGCTTCAATATTGGTAAATGATCTTGTATGAGCTATTGAAGTCCTCTGTGAAAAGAAAAATGGGTGTTATGGGGAAAACTATTTTACCCTAATTCGTAGGAAAAAAACCAAGGAGTCCGAACATCTGACAAAAATTCCTAAACCTCACCTTAGTACATCCTTAATGAACAGTAAATTTAAAAAATAAACCTTTTGAATTGAAATGTCACGTCAGCACAAAAGTGAAGACTATTCCACCCCTACTGTTTTGTTATTCTTATTATTCATTTAAAATAAATTGTGTTTAAATGCACAGTATATATCCAAATATTATGCTGAGTGACCTTATACAGAGAAAAATTAATTACAGACAGTAATATGTTAAACTTTTTCTTTTGAATAGGATTAGTGATATGGGTCGCTATTTGTATTGTCAAGTAGTTTTAAAGTTGTCTTACAACATGTACAAAGAAATAAGTCATATTGATTACAAATGATCGTATTTTATCTGTTGATTTTAAAGTAATCATCCCCTATTATAATATAAATTTGGTATTTCGAAAATATGAATATTTTTATCATTATTTTTCTGAAAGAATTCTTTGACGTTTATTTTACCTTGACGATGTTTATCTTTGGGAACATTTCAATCTTGTTGGGTCATCATAGAAATTAATGCATACATTGTCATTTAGTACACCTAACGTACGTTTCGTCTGCATAATATTCATCAAATGTAATTGAACCAACACAGTTTGAAGGCAGAATCTACTTCATTTTTGTTTAGTCTTTCCATGGTGCTGCTTTGATTATTAAGTATTTCCATTTTTAAAAATGAACAGACTAGTTGAATTTTTTTCTTTTCTTTGTTTTAATATAGTTTTTTCCTTAATTCTCTAAATATTATGGGGAACATGATATCTAATAGAAAGGTGTTACGCTTTTGTTGTTAACCTTGAATATCACTAAACTTTTATCTTTGAACATTGCGTTCCTTATAATACTGTCTTGTTGAAAATAATTGAATTGTCCGACATACTCAGGAAATTCTACCCCAGGAATATATTACCATTCTGTTACGCAAATGTGAGAAATTTTAACCAAATAGTTATCAAAGATACCATGCTTATAATTTAAAACGCCAGACGCGCGTTTCGTCTAGATAAGACTCATCAGTGACGCTCAGATCAAAATATTTAGAAAGCCAAACAAGTACAAAGTTTAAGATCAACTTATTTTAAAATAAATTATCGAAAATAGCAATACTTTACAAAATGTTTAAAGCTTACTTTTAAACAATTTCCAAAGAGGTCCAAAATCATAATCAGGCACTCTTGGTACAAATTAACAAAAGAAAGCTCCAAATAATATGTGTCTCACTATAAAAACCGCGGTGAAAATAGCATAACAAAGCCAATAGAAAATATTGTACACAAACAAAAAAGAAAGTAAAGTAACAAAAATACCGAACTTCAAGGAAAATTCAAAACGGAAAGTCCCTGATCAAATGACTAAATTATAAGCTCAGACAAATCAAACGAACTGTCCAATGAAGTTTTATCCAAATTGCAGCAAATGTCAAATCTGCTCGCTATACTAACCAAAAGTATGTTGAAACGGCATACATGTACCTGCACTGCATGTGGTTTAATACTGGATATTCATATGCTTCAATATTCAATTATACAACAGACCATAGCGGGGACTAAATTTGGAATACTGAAAGCTATAGCGTAATGAATTCTGGAAATTTTTATCAAATTATTTAACAATTTTAAATCAAATTAGATATTTTCATAGTTGATTGAAATAGTTTGCTGAAATAGATAACTAGTTAAGCCACAAAAATACAAAGTAAAACACAAGAAAGATACTATAATCGCTGCCACATGTGCTCCGGACGCTGAACATGTATGATCCTTTTTTTACTCTGATTAAGTCGTTTTAACTTTTCGTTTTGTTTAATATAATATACTAAGCCCGGCTTGTCTTGGTATTTGGCAACGACACAAATTGGAATTGAGGCTTCTAGATTTAATTTTAAAAATAATGTCTTTGTCATACATTTGGACAATAGTATTCCAATCCTAAAGTGTACATTGAGTTCGGTGACGATTGAACATGGGGGTTTTGAGTGTAATATGCTTTTATTTTGTATTTAATGGTAAGTAACTTTTATTTTACTTTTCTGTTTGAAATCAAAGTTTAAAATCAATATAAAGAGATTCAGATGCATAGCTTAACCTGTCAACATAACTAGCAAATGTAAACCACTTCTGTAATATCATTGTAATGTAATGTTGATACTTTTACTTTCACTAAAGATGATACTTTAAAAGAACAAAGAACAAATTAATTAAATACAAAATAAATATGGACTCTTTCAGCGACTGGTCTGTATGTGAAATAAGAAAAATGGGCTTTATGCGTGCACTTGGGGGAGAGGGGGGTGGGGGGAGGAGAACACTTGAACTATAAAGATAAAATATATCATAACATTATGGGAATCAGAGGGAAATTATAATAAGTAAAATGAAGCTTGATTTGTAATAAACGTGTTCCTCCGTGTAAAAAGGTGTTGACATTTGAATTAGACCGAACGCAAGTTTCATCTTCATAATACCCAAACAGTGCTGCAACAGTCAAAACAGTTCGAAAAACAATAAAAAATGAAGATTGAAAAACAAATGCGGTAATGGCTGGAATAGAAAACATTATCGTTTTAATTATTAACAATTTAGGTTGTACTTAGGTGAAATTAAAAGAATCTAGAACTCACAATTGATACTAGAAGTCAAAAGAGCAATAGTTAAGGAACAAAAACAGCTAACAATATTAATCAGTTATGGAGCTCCTTTTCGAGGTATTTAATATTTAAAAACTGTCGGTAAAAGACTGGTTCGGACCTTTACCTTATTATTGCATTGGTATTGATTAGGTCTCAAATCGAAAGAAAAGAAATCAAGAATTTGCTTAAATATTGGTAAATGACCTTTTAGGAGCTATTGAAGTCCTATGTGAAAAGAAAAATGGGTGTTATGGGGAAAACTATTTTACCCTGTATCGTAGGAAAAAAACCAAGGAGTCCGAACATCTGACAAAAATTCCTAAACCTCACCTAAGTACATCCTTAATGAAAAGTACATTTAGAAAAAAAATACCTCATGAATTGAAATGTCACGTCAGCACAAAAGTGAAGACTATTCCACCCCTATTGTTTTGTTATTCTTATTGCAAGATTGATCTTCAATTAAAATGAATTGTGTTTAAATGCACAGTATATATCAAAATACTATGCTGAGTGACCTTATACAGAGAAATATTAATTACATACAGTAATATGTTAAACTTTTTCTTTTGAATAGGATTAGTGATATGGGGTCGCTATTTGTATTGTCAAGTAGTTTCAAAGTTGTCTTACAACATGTACAAAGAAATAAGTCATATTGATTACAAATGATCGTATTTTATCTGTTGATTTTAAAGTAATCATCCCCTATTATAATATTAATTTTGTATTTCGAAAATATTAATATTTTTATCATTATTTTTCTGAAAGAATTCTTTGACGTTTATTTTACCTTGACGATGTTTATCTTTGAGAACATTTCAATCTTGTTGGGTCATCATAGAAATTAATGCATACATTGTCATTTAGTACACCTAACGTACGTTTCTTCTGCATAATATTCATCAAATGTAATTGAACCAACAAAGTTTGAAGGCATAATCTACTTCATTTTTGTTTAGTCTTTCCATGGTGCTGCTTTGGTTATTAAGGATTTCCATCTTTACAAATGAACAGACTAATTGTTTTTTTTTTCTTTTCTTTGCTTTAATATAGTTTTTTCCTTAATTCTCTAAATATTATGGGGAACATGATATCTTATAGAAAAGGGTTACGCTTTTGTTGTTAACCTTGAATATCACTAAACTTATATCTTTGAACATTGCGTTCCTTATAATACTGTCTTGTTGAAAAGTGATTTTTTACCCTTAGGAATATATTACCGTAGACATATCAGTCAAAATCTTTCTGATTGTTAGTCCTGAATTCTATTCAAAGTCGTACTTTATATGCCATTTACATTTTTATTCGAGCATCAAGGATTAGTCTTGAAGACGAAACGCTAGTCCGGCATACAAAATATTATTGATTAATTTTTTCTTTAATGTGTGTAATTCTTTTTGTTTTAAATTAATCGATAAGCTTCAGCAATTTTACTTTGATGCTTACACATTATTTCCTATGAACATGATGAAAGGTTTTTCTCCTCATTTTACTTTCAACAGAAGTTGTGGCGATGGTTTACACTGCATATCTTTAAAGGCCCCGACATGAAAAATATAGAATTACCTAAAGCCAAGTATATTTCTGATATATATAAATGGAACTTATGTGGTCGTTTTTTTGTGAAAAATCAAGTCTTCATTTATATCACTTAATAGGCAATTTAAAGTCTTATCCAACTAATCGTTCAAGTCTTTTTTCTTTGAAATGCAAACGGAAAATTAGTAATACAATCCCTTTGATCCCGGTGGTAAAAAGTGAGATAACAAAAATAGCGAACGTCAAGGAAAATTCAAAACGGAAAGTTCTTTAACAAAGGATTCGTTTTCCTTTTGCAGTAATAATAGACAATTTGTTTTATGTTCAAAATAAACAATCAGTGCAAATCCACTAGAGTTAGTATGAATAATACATTAAAATTGCTATAACGCCCGATCTTTTACAACGATGAAATAAATCCTTCTAATAACTTTACGAGATAGGTTAATCGTAACCGACTTTGTTGAAAATCTTAAAACTCTAACAATTTACACATATTTTCATCCATATTTTTTTTTATTTTGATAGTGTTGTATACTGTCTGCAAAGAAAATGAATACAAGTTTATTCAAGTGGTTTTTACGAAGGGACAAAAACCGAAATTTATTTGCGAAATTAATCAAGATGCAAATTACCTGCTGCGAAATCATATAAAATGGGAGCGCATTTCTATGAACAGTAAACGAGAAGTACTGTCAACACTAGCAAATGTACCAAATGAACTAGAAACAAATTACAGTGTGGATATACAGAGTTCCAGAAGTGGTGTTCAATTTCATCTTAAATTTCTTCAAGGTAAACCTTATTTTTGTGTTAAAATTCAAGACACATAATTCCAACATGCACTTGATAAAACTGAACTCACTGATACAGATATTGTATAGTTTGTCATTGACTGTTCTTAACCTTTAATACACAGTTGGTCTTTCAAAACTAAACAAAACGTTTTCCCTCTGGTTCAATTTGGTCAAATCGCTCAACAAGAATCACAAATTACTATCCGAAGAAACATTTCAAAGTAGCAATTTGTTAGTATAACTTAGTTAAAAATATACAAACATAGCGTTATTGATTGAATATGCAATATAACATAGGAAATTAATAATAAAAAAAAGGATATACTCCTATCAAAATGAAGAACAATACGTTCTGAGCGTATAGTTAAAACACACATCACAGGAATATATTACAAGAAGAATACGAATTAACGACATGATTTTGCTGTACATATACTTTATACGTCTTATTTCAAATAACGTAAGAACTGTGTGGTTACCTATTGAATGCCTTCGCTTATTCTTCAACAACTACACTTTATCTACCTTACAACTGAATACTATTCTTTTCAGCATAATCATTTATAAGACCACGCTTTGGACAATATACCGATGTTTTATTTTCTTGGAATATTTTGTTGTACAATTACACACCAGATCACAATTCGATTTAAACAACTCAAACATAAATCCCTTACTTTATTATGTTGACTTGTATGGTATGAATACACGCATGTCCAATGACATATGTTTATCCCCATATTAACCAAGAATAATGTAAAGTAAAGATAGATATAAGAAGATGTGGTACGAGTGCCAATGAGACAACTCTCCATCCAAGTCACAATTTGTAAAAGTAAACCATTATAGGTCAAAGTACGGCCTTCAACAAAGAGTATGAAAAACATGTGATATGTGCACTCTACTTGATCAGTTGTGTTGTACAAGAAATTATTAACATTTTATTTATAAATACTGTGTATGTAAAATATTTGATTCATATAATACCAGTGAGAAGTCAGTGACATTCCAAACAGAGTTGCGTAGCATTTAAATTTTACGAAATATTGGTTTCTGACTACTTAATGAAATTTTATATGTTTGCCCCCTTCACGTACACGGATCGATCTCCAACTTGTAGTCATTCATAAGCATCCGTGAATACCTCGGTGGTATCCATAGATAACTCGTTGCAACTCTCAACAACTCGCTGAAACTCTTAAGGAACCGTAGAAGGGGAGGCAAATTTTTAGACATGTCAAAAATTTTTTCACGATTGGCGATGGATTGATTTTCCCGTAAATAGCTCGTAATAAACCGTAATTAAATCGTTGCAACAAAACGTAGCCATCCATAACTGCTCGCTAGAATTCGAACATTTCGCATAACCTTTTATTTAACGATTTGTTATGGTAAGCGTACGATTTGTTTGCAGATAATAAAAGGATTATTACACGTGCTTATTCATTTGACGTGGCTTGGTACTTATACATGCCGTCATTATGTTATTGTGCTATGGTAAATTTTTATATTCTTGTGTTTGTTTTTTTTTTTCTAGTTTCTTGTTTTTCTTTGTTGACATATTTGTTTGTTGTTATGGTGATTAAGATTATATCACAATGTTGACTGCTGTGCCCCTATTTTTGTCATTTTAAACAATTATGTCTGTTTGTTTTGTTCACACAACGTTGTCAATATAATGGAATTTTATGCGACTGTCATACAAGTGAGAGGTTTAGTTAGCTATAAAACCAGGTTTAATCCACCATTTTCTACACAAGAATATGCCTGTAACAAGTCAGATATATGACATATATTATCCATTCGTATGATGTGTTTGAGCTTTTGATTTTGCCATTTAATTAGAGACTTTCCGTTTTGAATTTTCCTCGGAGTTCGGTATTTTTGTTATTTTACTTTTTACATGTTGTTTACTATTTCATTCGGGTCGTGTTACGATAGTTTTGCGGATTTAAACGATATATTACAAGTACTCAAATTGTAGTTACTTTAGGAATAGAAACGTATACTTTACGTATTATTTACGATTTAGGCTAACTGAATGAGGAATTGTAAAATTGTTGATATAACTGCAATCTGTTTCTTTCATATGGTGTTTCTCTTGATGTCATTTGTCGAATGATGATATATTGAGATTTGCAGGATTTATCTATTTTTCGGCAAAAAAACGTTAGCACTCGTAAATACTCTCAACTTGCTATTCGTAACAACACGTAAACAGGTCGTAACTTACACACAAAAGCTACGAGGAAAAGTAGCATTCCGTAATATACTCGTAACAATTAGTAAAAGCTCGTAAAATGACGGTAAGTTGCTCGTAGTTGTCCGTGACAAAACAAATCATGGAATTTTGCCGTTTCGTTGAAACTCGTAGCAACTCTTAAATCGGTCGTAAAAGTGGTGAAATCGTAAGGACTCGTGAGAAACATCCGTGCATGTCATTTAACTAATCATATATACCAGGATTGAAATTTTGTACGCCAGACGCGCGTTTCGTCTAAAAGAGACTCATCAGTGACGCTCGAATATCAAAAGTTAAATAGCCACCACAAATAACGAAGTTGAAGAGAATTGAGTGAAGGGAGCATTAATTGTAGAACATTGACATGTTAAGAAAAAACAAATACACTGCAGGAGTACATCGTCCTGTACATAATCCTTTTTTCCACATTTTAGCTCTGTTTGCGTCAAAATAAGATAATAAAATATCTTTTGAATATTTTTTAAGGAGTACACTCGAATTTACAGATATCATTCTTTAAACGGTAATTTGTCGGTACCATATCAAGCTCTTTCGTTGCTGTAAATACTTGTACGAAACATAATTGAAGTAGTATATATTTTCCGTTGGCGCTTTGGCTTTGAGTTTATTTTTATGAAAATGATCAAAGCAAACGTTCATGTGGTTTTAAAGGATTATGTGCTTGAATATGTAAACGTGTATTTCTGTCTGTAGTTTATGCTGTTTAATGATTTATATATTTTTTAACTGTGTGGTTTATTTAGTAAACCCTGAAAGGGTGAGTTTTTTTTTTATTTCTACTTAATTTAGATAATACATAGTTAGTTTATATTCCAGAACTTGATGGTGATTTTGGTTTTCTTCAATGTGTACTGTATAATTCTGACCACGATATTTTGCAAATAAGACAATTGGGCATATTTGCAGAATCAACAGGTATGGTCAAATGAAAATATTAAACACATAATAATGTGATTCATCAACAGTTACAAATTGAACTCATTTTTTGAAACTCGTCTTTATAATTTGCTACTGTTGTGTAGATGTAATTTTAATCGCCAAAGAGACTACCTTTGACATATATTGAGCAATTTCTAGAAAATAAACCTGAAGAATTGTATTTTATCAATGTTTGAACACACCTTTCAAACGGTTAAGGCAAAAAGAGATTAAGAGTTATGCAGAAATGATAATGAAAATAAAGAAGCCTGTATATATAATCATTATTTTATGCATTTATGTTATTATGTTACATTTGTAGGGCAAATATATGTGGATTAATTTACTATGGCTTATCCACTCTTATTGATCCATTGACCACGTATTGTTGACTTTGGCTTTGTCATGATCATGTTCGATGATAAAATTTTAAATCCTACTTATCTTAACAGCTAATTTCCTTTAAACTTATAATTAATATTAACAAAAATCATGTTAACACTTCAATTCACACCCAAGTACATATACTTACAATGAAAATAGCTTTGTCAATTTGCCTACATGGTGTGATCGTTGATCAACAGGGTCATGGCCAGGTAAACTAACATATACAGTGTCAAATTGGTCCATGAATGTAATTTTTCCGGGAAATAAATTCTATAGAAATCTGTCGTAGACATAGAATATAAATCTAACAATTGTTTATCATTTACTAAACAACCTCCCTGTTTGTTCAGCAAAACTAACTTAACAGGGGTACTCTGTAAAATGCTGTAGACATGGTATTTTTATAACAGCATATAGTGCAATAAACTTGATTTTAGAAGAAAAGAAGAAAAAAGAGTTTATGTAAATGAGATATCATTTCTCAACTCGTTCTTTATTTTAGTGTCTGTATCGACGTTTTAGATTTCAATGAACGAAAGTTGACTAATAATGAAGTCAGGATTCGGGGAATATAATTTGAACATACAAAAGGGTACATTTAAAAATATTCATTTTACCTTGTAATATTGTTATTACAGAACTTATATCACACGAAAAAGTTAAATAGTACTAATTTAACATGTTAAAAAGAATCAAAGAACCTAATTTTAATTCCAATCTGCTTGAGAAAAAATGTTTTACCGTTATCGTTTGAAAAAAAACATGATTATCTGTACAAATGATAATGTAAATTCAAGGTACAATAGGGGTTTCAGTTACGTCATCATACTTAATTAGACAAATTGCTATTATTTTATTCAAAATATTTTCATTTGGTGTCTGCTAAACTCTATCAGGCATGTTAATCTACGAACAAAATGCACATACGTATTTTAGAATGCATTTCAGTGCGGCAACTGCAAAAAAAAAACGTGTTACAAAAAGAAATATAGAAATTATTAAATAAGAATAATATTGATATTATAAAAAAAAAAAGAAAATACAAAATATTATTCAATGGTAATCATAGCAGATTTTTGTTTTTGTATCTATTTTATAAATTACTTTATTTTATATTAGCACAAATTGGCAATTTCCAACTATGACCAACTTTCCAATTGTAAATTCCTTTTTCTCAGCAGTTGTCCCTATCTTTTGTGTATGAGATATACATATCTTAATTTACACATTACGCTGGTATATTATCCACCTCCCATATCACGTATTTTTGAAAACAAATTAAATTGTCGACGAAATGATTCTTACGATTTATAAAATTCGGTTTATAACTTTACTGTATAACCATTCACTACTATTTTACAGAACGAAAAAAAGGGGACAGGTTGATAGAACAATATGAATTTCAAGCACATCAAGAGATGATACATGATAGTCCTGGGGAGGAAAATATTACAGAGTCATCAATACAGTTACATGTCTTCCCGGACAAATCAGATATGACTTACGATACTGTAACTACAACGAAAGGAACTCAACCGAGAATCACAAAACAGCTCATTCCATTTATATCAATTTCCCTTCACGTACACGGATCGATCTCCAACTTGTAGTCATTCATAAGCATCCGTGAATACCTCGGTGGTATCCATAGATAACTCGTTGCAACTCTCAACAACTCGCTGAAACTCTTAAGGAACCGTAGAAGGGGAGGCAAATTTTTAGACATGTCAAAAATTTTTTCACGATTGGCGATGGATTGATTTTCCCGTAAATAGCTCGTAATAAACCGTAATTAAATCGTTGCAACAAAACGTAGCCATCCATAACTGCTCGCTAGAATTCGAACATTTCGCATAACCTTTTATTTAACGATTTGTTATGGTAAGCGTACGATTTGTTTGCAGATAATAAAAGGATTATTACACGTGCTTATTCATTTGACGTGGCTTGGTACTTATACATGCCGTCATTATGTTATTGTGCTATGGTAAATTTTTATATTCTTGTGTTTGTTTTTTTTTTTCTAGTTTCTTGTTTTTCTTTGTTGACATATTTGTTTGTTGTTATGGTGATTAAGATTATATCACAATGTTGACTGCTGTGCCCCTATTTTTGTCATTTTAAACAATTATGTCTGTTTGTTTTGTTCACACAACGTTGTCAATATAATGGAATTTTATGCGACTGTCATACAAGTGAGAGGTTTAGTTAGCTATAAAACCAGGTTTAATCCACCATTTTCTACACAAGAATATGCCTGTAACAAGTCAGATATATGACAGATATTATCCATTCGTATGATGTGTTTGAGCTTTTGATTTTGCCATTTAATTAGAGACTTTCCGTTTTGAATTTTCCTCGGAGTTCGGTATTTTTGTTATTTTACTTTTTACATGTTGTTTACTATTTCATTCGGGTCGTGTTACGATAGTTTTGCGGATTTAAACGATATATTACAAGTACTCAAATTGTAGTTACTTTAGGAATAGAAACGTATACTTTACGTATTATTTACGATTTAGGCTAACTGAATGAGGAATTGTAAAATTGTTGATATAACTGCAATCTGTTTCTTTCATATGGTGTTTCTCTTGATGTCATTTGTCGAATGATGATATATTGAGATTTGCAGGATTTATCTATTTTTCGGCAAAAAAACGTTAGCACTCGTAAATACTCTCAACTTGCTATTCGTAACAACACGTAAACAGGTCGTAACTTACACACAAAAGCTACGAGGAAAAGTAGCATTCCGTAATATACTCGTAACAATTAGTAAAAGCTCGTAAAATGACGGTAAGTTGCTCGTAGTTGTCCGTGACAAAACAAATCATGGAATTTTGCCGTTTCGTTGAAACTCGTAGCAACTCTTAAATCGGTCGTAAAAGTGGTGAAATCGTAAGGACTCGTGAGAAACATCCGTGCATGTCATTTAACTAATCATATATACCAGGATTGAAATTTTGTACGCCAGACGCGCGTTTCGTCTAAAAGAGACTCATCAGTGACGCTCGAATATCAAAAGTTAAATAGCCACCACAAATAACGAAGTTGAAGAGAATTGAGTGAAGGGAGCATTAATTGTAGAACATTGACATGTTAAGAAAAAACAAATACACTGCAGGAGTACATCGTCCTGTACATAATCCTTTTTTCCACATTTTAACTCTGTTTGCGTCAAAATAAGATAATAAAATATCTTTTGAATATTTTTTAAGGAGTACACTCGAATTTACAGATATCATTCTTTAAACGGTAATTTGTCGGTACCATATCAAGCTCTTTCGTTGCTGTAAATACTTGTACGAAACATAATTGAAGTAGTATATATTTTCCGTTGGCGCTTTGGCTTTGAGTTTATTTTTATGAAAATGATCAAAGCAAACGTTCATGTGGTTTTAAAGGATTATGTGCTTGAATATGTAAACGTGTATTTCTGTCTGTAGTTTATGCTGTTTAATGATTTATATATTTTTTAACTGTGTGGTTTATTTAGTAAACCCTGAAAGGGTGAGTTTTTTTTTTATTTCTACTTAATTTAGATAATACATAGTTAGTTTATATTCCAGAACTTGATGGTGATTTTGGTTTTCTTCAATGTGTACTGTATAATTCTGACCACGATATTTTGCAAATAAGACAATTGGGCATATTTGCAGAATCAACAGGTATGGTCAAATGAAAATATTAAACACATAATAATGTGATTCATCAACAGTTACAAATTGAACTCATTTTTTGAAACTCGTCTTTATAATTTGCTACTGTTGTGTAGATGTAATTTTAATCGCCAAAGAGACTACCTTTGACATATATTGAGCAATTTCTAGAAAATAAACCTGAAGAATTGTATTTTATCAATGTTTGAACACACCTTTCAAACGGTTAAGGCAAAAAGAGATTAAGAGTTATGCAGAAATGATAATGAAAATAAAGAAGCCTGTATATATAATCATTATTTTATGCATTTATGTTATTATGTTACATTTGTAGGGCAAATATATGTGGATTAATTTACTATGGCTTATCCACTCTTATTGATCCATTGACCACGTATTGTTGACTTTGGCTTTGTCATGATCATGTTCGATGATAAAATTTTAAATCCTACTTATCTTAACAGCTAATTTCCTTTAAACTTATAATTAATATTAACAAAAATCATGTTAACACTTCAATTCACACCCAAGTACATATACTTACAATGAAAATAGCTTTGTCAATTTGCCTACATGGTGTGATCGTTGATCAACAGGGTCATGGCCAGGTAAACTAACATATACAGTGTCAAATTGGTCCATGAATGTAATTTTTCCGGGAAATAAATTCTATAGAAATCTGTCGTAGACATAGAATATAAATCTAACAATTGTTTATCATTTACTAAACAACCTCCCTGTTTGTTCAGCAAAACTAACTTAACAGGGGTACTCTGTAAAATGCTGTAGACATGGTATTTTTATAACAGCATATAGTGCAATAAACTTGATTTTAGAAGAAAAGAAGAAAAAAGAGTTTATGTAAATGAGATATCATTTCTCAACTCGTTCTTTATTTTAGTGTCTGTATCGACGTTTTAGATTTCAATGAACGAAAGTTGACTAATAATGAAGTCAGGATTCGGGGAATATAATTTGAACATACAAAAGGGTACATTTAAAAATATTCATTTTACCTTGTAATATTGTTATTACAGAACTTATATCACACGAAAAAGTTAAATAGTACTAATTTAACATGTTAAAAAGAATCAAAGAACCTAATTTTAATTCCAATCTGCTTGAGAAAAAATGTTTTACCGTTATCGTTTGAAAAAAAACATGATTATCTGTACAAATGATAATGTAAATTCAAGGTACAATAGGGGTTTCAGTTACGTCATCATACTTAATTAGACAAATTGCTATTATTTTATTCAAAATATTTTCATTTGGTGTCTGCTAAACTCTATCAGGCATGTTAATCTACGAACAAAATGCACATACGTATTTTAGAATGCATTTCAGTGCGGCAACTGCAAAAAAAAAACGTGTTACAAAAAGAAATATAGAAATTATTAAATAAGAATAATATTGATATTATAAAAAAAAAAAGAAAATACAAAATATTATTCAATGGTAATCATAGCAGATTTTTGTTTTTGTATCTATTTTATAAATTACTTTATTTTATATTAGCACAAATTGGCAATTTCCAACTATGACCAACTTTCCAATTGTAAATTCCTTTTTCTCAGCAGTTGTCCCTATCTTTTGTGTATGAGATATACATATCTTAATTTACACATTACGCTGGTATATTATCCACCTCCCATATCACGTATTTTTGAAAACAAATTAAATTGTCGACGAAATGATTCTTACGATTTATAAAATTCGGTTTATAACTTTACTGTATAACCATTCACTACTATTTTACAGAACGAAAAAAAGGGGACAGGTTGATAGAACAATATGAATTTCAAGCACATCAAGAGATGATACATGATAGTCCTGGGGAGGAAAATATTACAGAGTCATCAATACAGTTACATGTCTTCCCGGACAAATCAGATATGACTTACGATACTGTAACTACAACGAAAGGAACTCAACCGAGAATCACAAAACAGCTCATTCCATTTATATCAATTTCTAACAAACCTAAACAGTAAGGGTATTTTGCTGTTGTTTAGAATATGATGAATATCATATATGTTTTTTTTTTCATTAAATGATTGATCATGTCTGAAAATACATATAAACATAGATGCCAATATCGATAAACGTAAATGAGATAGCGACCAATTGACAAACACAATATTAATAGTACAAATAACAGTGTGCGGTGCAAATGTGTGATTCCGGAATCGGCATATCAGATTTTAAGCAGTATAAGATATTCCAAAAGACTTTTTCATTAATACAGGATCCGAACAAAAAAAATCAAATAGCAGTTATGATCAATGACACCTAAGAAGATCCCATGTACATTTGCCCTTACCATGCGGAGGCCGTAATATTATGGTCTTTACCAACAATACATATTTTGGCTCCAATGGTTCTTCATACTTTAAGAGGTAAACTAAATGATATGTTTTTGTCAAAATTTATGCATGTTCCCTCAACCTAAGGCTATTTGTTGCAATTTTTCCCCCGGTTTAAGGTGCAGCTTAAGTACAAAAACGAACTTTGAGAATTAAAATCGGATAAAACTGTTTTGGTTTTTTTTCTGGAGGAGTTGGTTTTTCCTTCCACAAAGTCCTAAAATTTCGAAAAACAGAATAAACCCGAAGACATATAACTAATAATAATAAATGTGTTTATTTTTTTGATTACATTAAGGTAAAGATTATTTCCGATTTAAGGTCCAGGTAAAGCTAAAAATCTGGGAAAACGGATTATTATTTTTTTTTTGGAAATGTGTTCACTACAATGATATATAGTGATATACAAGTTTAAGCATCCCTACGTCTTCCAGGTAAATAATAGGATTCTGACGAGACATTGATTGTCGAAATGCCCATCTGGTGCAGAAAAATTGGTACCGTTTATGTTATTTGAACCAGATGACCAATTTTGTGGTAGCATAAAGCCCACCGACCATCAAACTTCTTGCATTTGCTGTTAAACTGTAAAAACTGACATATAATATCATTGTGACTGCTTGTCATTAATATTTAGATATGTGCAACAGCTTTACACACAATGGTATTTATTACAAGATGTATTTTCAAAATATGCAAAAGCATATTAAATATTATTTGGGTTAGGCTGTTGCTTATATCTATTTTGACCAAACACTAAAATGGACATTTAAGGTCATTAATGTCAATTTCGACATTTTCAAGACGTCATAACGACATCATAAGTGACCTTAAAGGGGGAGGGGATTGTTCAGATTATATCAACCCGCTGATTTATGAATATGATTTACAAAATGTTGAAAGGGTTGACTTATTTTACAAGTTTCGTCATTTTACAGGCAAAATAATGGTTCTGATCGTATCTAGACCTTGTACATGAGAATGGATACATTTCAAAATATTTATTCCGATAGTATTCTCTCCCCGCGTGGGAACATATAGTTCATTGACAATTATTTTGTTTTTCATATGGGAACGGATTCTGTTCCAAAGGTAAAATATCAGAGATACCAATATATCTGCAAAAATCATATCAATAGAAAATAACTTTTGATACTTATTGTACAAAGGAGTATGTGTGATGCGGCTACTTTTTTGCACCTTAAATTCGAAAACTAAAAAGTATCACGAATCTAACAAAATACATTGGAATAACAACCTCTTAATGTTTATCAGATATTGGTCGGCCAGATGTATTTAAATTCATACATTTCGTCTTACATATGAGCATTAGGGATCCAAACTTTATAAATGAAGTGCAAAACTGTTACTTCTGTCATGACACTGACACATAGCCTCAAATATGGATTTTGTCCTTTATATGTAGATATAAGGAACATTTGTTCATCATGGTATAAAGTTCTCATTTAATTTGCAAATTTCTCAAAGAGGTAATTATAGAAATATAGAGAGAGGTAAATAACATTGTTTTATATTTGATAAGCTAAAAAAACACCAAAAAATGTTTATGAAAAACATATTTTGCAGTAATAATGGTTCCCAGTGATGATGATTCACGAGTCTAACAATAGGGTTAAGCCAAACAATTTTATCGAAATCTACAACATTTAATTTTAGGCGCTGACATTTTAATTAATATCAAAGCAATATATTACTGATCTTTTTGTAGTACAGACAACTCCATTTAACTACATACACATTTTAAGATATAGATTAGAGAGGGAAAGTAATATACTGATCTTACAAAATGTCTTGTATAGTAATTGACTCTTAGAAGAAAACGAAATTCACTGAAACTACATAACAATTTTCAATAAAACTCACTGATTGACCCTTATGTTATATAAACCATTTAACCCTAATGTTGTCCTACTCCTTTAACAAACATGGCAGTAGTTGTCTGATATCATTTTTTTTAAACTGTTATAAACTGACAGATATTAAATCAACAGCAAAAATTATGAACAATTCAAAATCTAATAGAATGCTAAAATGACTGCAACCATTTATCAACTCATTCTGAATCTTTTCTTCTTACAATAGAAAAGAAAATATACTTTTAAAATGTTTACAGAAAGATAAAAGCTTTAAACATCACAAGTATCATCAAGAAAAAATGTATAAGAAATAATTGAAAAGTTTGTAACTTTTACTTGTTCCGGATTTTTATGACTTGCTAATATCGATATGGCATATTATTACAAGATTAAGAATTCAGTCTTTTTAAACGTACCTTAAATTATTTCTTTTATATTTGACAGGGTTCAATGCTTGCTAACTAGTTATTTGTTATTTTTTAAATTTCATATTGTGGTGTTCTTGCTTTTAATACAAGTGTAGGTCTTTGTATATACAGAAGAGTTCAATTAAAAAACACACATTACAAATTCTTTTTTTATTGTGATTGCACTACAAAAAAAAAAAAGAATAAGGAGTCCGACATTGTGTCTGGTTCATTCTCCCTTCGTAATAAATATATTGTTGTTTGTGACTAGAATGCCTCTAACGATATATTTTTATATGCAACAATAATTATTTGAAAATGACTGACAAAAGAACTCTGAATTGATATTAAAAAAATCACACACACAACTTTATCTTCTTTAGTATCAGATGAGACCAGAAAGGCGCTTCGGAAGAATGCAATTGTTATATTGTAATTTTCATTTTGTATACCCTTGTATTTGTTATTTAACAAGTTTAGTACTTTATCGGGAGAGAGTGTTTATTACATTAGGTTTGTCATATTTAACCTGATTATCTAATAACTATCAACAACAAAACTTTCTTTTCGTTATGTTTTTGTTCGATATAATCCTATGTGTGTTGGATTGTTTTGTTTAATTATGTGATATCTCATGATGTATGTTTAATTTTAAGATGTATGTTTACACAGTTTGGTTACGTTGTCCTTATCATTGTCATGTTAACCAATATTATCTGTTTGGGCTGTTCATACAATTTGTTCAATATAGCGGAACTCTATCAGACAAATTGCTCTGAAGTTTAAAAAAAAAAGAAGACTAATTTTCTGTTTTGTCCGTTGGTCATTGTGTCGACGTTTTGTAATCATATCGTTTCCAAATTATATAATCACTGTTATAGACTTCTAGTCCTTTGAAATCAGCTGTTGCTGTAATGCTTTTGCCCTTTGTGGGGTATCGTCTTCAAAATATCCCAAAATTTTTCGAAGGAATGCTTTAAGTACATAGATTTCAGATCAAATTATAAGCCTGGTATCTTTGATGAGTTGTTACCACATGGTGAGATTGGTTACAATGAATATGGTATAGATTAAAGAGACAATTATAAAAAAATTAATTTGATAAACAACTGCGAAAGGACAGTAAAACACAATATATGAAATACTGTGTGTCGCCAGTCAAATGACTAAATACTATTTTAGATAATTGATGTATGACAAACAATTTAGTATTGACGTTGGATAGATTTGTTTTTCTTGAGTATAATCTTTAATAATTCTTTTTTCGTTTTTCGCAGATTTGACGTTCACTTCATTGCGTACCCATCCCCAGTAGTGATTTGGTACAAAGCTTGCTCAACTGCAAAACCTGTACGATTATTCAACCATATTACATCCGCTACCAGAAGTTTCATAATATTATCTAGTATATACCCAGAGTATGCAGGATGTACCATATGTGTTCGAATTCAAAACATGTACGGATACATTGAATCTTACACAGTTCTACTGAGTAAGTTTTTCCTATGTTTTTCATTATTTCAGTCCCAAACGTATTTAACTTTTGTCAGTTATCATATTTAAGCTGTCCTTACTTTATGACGAGTAGATGAATAATTTAATTTAACAGAATACGTTACCGTACTATAGATTCATTGACTTCATGGTTCATTTAATAGTTTACTAATAAAGTTTCAATACATTTTGCATGCAAAAGATAGCTACAAAATGAAAAAGATGACCCGGCAAGACCAAAGTCAAAATAAAAAAAGGAGAACATAACAACGAAAGCCATCACACTAATTTAGTGTAATACATACCGTCTCTTGATTAAGTTGTTTCAAAGTAATATTGTAGCCAGGTTTTTAATAAGTGAGCGTTTGGCAGACCATGTGACATCATAGTTTTTGAAAGGACATTTATGTTATAAGTGTAGTAAACTACGTCATTATCTTGAGTTTAGTGCCTATTTTGAAGAATTACATTGATTATACAAGCACATCTGTAAATGCATCGTGATATCGCATACATTTCAGATTGGTATTTCACATCCTCAAACAATGTATCTAAAGCATATGTGACGCAAATGTGTCGTATTGAATGAGTTAAACATCTTAAATAATATAAAATTGTTAATTAAGATATTATAAAAACTTATTTTTGAGGGTACTTTAAATTACATTTAACATGTGAATATTTAATAGTTTCAGTACTGCTATTTTTTATCGACGTCGTTTTCCTTACAACCATTGTTGTTGTTTGTTTCTTTCGAACATATTGAACTGGAAACATAAATGTATAAATTGAAAGTTAGTCATCAAATATGTTGATCATTTATCGGTCAGGACAGTCCCGAATCGTCGTACCAGACCTTATAACGAAGTGATGAATTGCAATATTCTTGAAATAATCTAATCAAAAGGATCATAATGCAGTCGAATTTAGGTTGCTACTGGAACAAATAAATATATCATCAGCCATTTTACCAATCAATAAGACACATATCAGTATGATAGTACAATAGCAAAGGACTTCATACATGCAATTGATATCCAATCGAATTTTTGTTTTATAATTGTACTGTATACTTTTGTTAAAACGTTCTTAATAATACAAAAGTAAGTCTAGCGATTTATCTCTAGAAATCATTGTATAGTAATGTATCTATAATGTTTCGTAAGAGGAGGATCTGGTGACCAAATTTTTTTTCTATTAATTTTCAGAAAGCAATATAAGAACCTTCTATACACATTCAATATCTAGTTTTTAGTTGTTCTTTTAGATGATGTAGCATTTATAGTCTATAGTCGTTTTAAAACATAACAACTTCTCAAATAATATAGCCTAAAACAAGCACGGTGATAATATGTATACCAATTATTACATTTCTTTGTCAAATTGACAATATTTTCTAAAGGAGAATATTTTTTTTTATTCTACTTTACTACTTTTAACTCGAACTCTTATGTTGAACAATTTGATCTCAGAGCCCATTTTGTTTCTGTCTTCTTTAAATGAGAATTGCGTTTACATGGTGTATCAAACTTTCAAAAATAAT
The DNA here is from genome assembly GCF_021869535.1 of Mytilus californianus. Classification (NCBI taxonomy): domain Eukaryota; kingdom Metazoa; phylum Mollusca; class Bivalvia; order Mytilida; family Mytilidae; genus Mytilus; species Mytilus californianus. The sequence continues at coordinate 10,274,275 of NW_026262582.1, forward strand.
TGCTATATAATTTTAACATTTTGAATTATTTAGATCAAATTTTAATTTTAGACAAATATCGAAAGAGAAGGTATGATAACGTATCTTTGTGTATCCTGAAGTAAAAGGTGCAAATAGATCTACCAATAACATCCTTGAAATGTTTATTAGACACTTATATATTTCAGCTATCAATTGATATTTACGATTTAGAGCTATTTTCCTCAATCTTAATTACAATGCTGGAGCAAACATTTATACAAACAAAGCCAGCATACCAACCATACCTTTAAACTACTAGCATCAGGAAAATAGCTCTAATTGAGTATTACACAATGCTTTTGAGCTCTTGCTTTTGGTAATAAATTCGATACATTAAAGTCATTCTTATTCAAACCTCTTGATACCTGGCATAATATAGATAATAGTTAGGTCACATAACTTTTCGGTATATTCTTAATTATTTTAATGGCCATCATGTTGCATTTATATTATTCCTTTGAGAAACAAAATTGAATAACCTTTATGTTAGGGAAATAAATAAATAATATTATGCAATACAATAGCTGTGGTCCATATGCAGAAGTCAGGTAAGGTAAAGTGGGTTCCATATATTAATGGAAACATATGCAAGACCTCCTAAAACAAATCGTGTAAAATTGTGACAGGTGAATATGTCAACGAAAGTACACCCATACTGATGTGGCCAATTTGAAAGATAGAAAGTCCAAAATGGTAATGATTTTCTTTAACTATCAAATTAGCTTGACGCTTACCAATTTTCTGTTGACAAAAGTTAGTAAGTCATAACACACCGATTGGAATATAAACGTGTTGCTGATGGAAAGGCAAATTCAGCAAATAAGATAGCAAGAGTTCACGTTCTTATCTGTTGGTCAAGTAACAGTAAATAGGACAAGTCAAAGAAGTTTGTATAAGATTTTGCATACAACTGTAGCATGCTAAAATTGATCAAAGATACCAGGCTGAAAATTTGGTACCTACTTAGTGCATTGGTCCACATTAAGGTACATCACCTGCATATATTTCGTCAGATATAATTTTCATATTCGTTTCCAAAATGTAAATTTTACCATGTTTTTTTTTCAAAAATATAATATAAAGTATGGATCACCTAGAAATTTTTCAAGTGACAAGTCGTGCAAATTTGCCGAATTTATTAATTTTTTAGATTATTAATGAAAAAAAACAACTTTTTTTTTCTTATAAACCGAAATAAATGCAATAGATTTTAAAAAAAAAATATGAGAAGACAGGTTATATAATATACTTTAAGAAAATAAAAAGAAAAAACGGTGTCACCCAGCTTGCTTTCGTGGTACAAGTAAAAAATGAAAATTTCAATAACATCCTTTATAAAAAATTATGATGTTAGGGTTATCCCCTTATATGGTGAAGTTGAAAAATTGATTAGAACAAAAACAAGTATTCTGTCTTTGCTAAAACAGTACAAATAATGCCAAAAAAATCCCATAGTTTTCAAATAAATAGTCCTACAAATTGACAAACAATTCAGTGTTTTCCATTCGGCATTTAAGCCGGGTGTGCCGACCACCTTCTTTTGAAAGCCGACTACCTGTCCATATTAGGAAGTGGTCCGCTTTTTTTCAAATTCCGGATTTTTTTCGGTTCCGCACCGTAAAAGTGTGAATACTTATCGCCCCTCCCTGATTTGTTTTCATTGACAAATATGGCCGACCGTCAAATTTCAATGTTTTCTTTTATCAATTGGAGGAAGAGAAAGGCAGATGACGATGGTGATAAAGAAAATTCTATGCCAAATAAGTCAGATAAAACGGATAGTTGTGTTGAAATTGTTGAAATTGAAAAAAAGCATCAAAACAACGGGAAAAGGCACGCAAGCGAATACAAATATGGACAACAAGACTTAAAATGATTAATCGTCACAGAAGAAGGATATTACTGTTCTGTGTGCCAAAAATACAGCACTAAAGCGAAGAACAGGACAGAAACTTGGATCGAAAGGCCATGCATTCGCAAGAGGAGGTAGTCCTGCAAAAGCCATCTGCTATCCGTGATGCACAAAACCGGCAATGCTGATGCATAAAATAGTGATTTTAGGAAGAGAAAAAAAGAGATAAATAATTGAAAAAAAATCAAATAAAAAAAGAATATTTGACAGTTTTTATGAATACCTCTATTTATTTTTGTTCAATTCAAATAAATGTGAATACAATACAAATCTTTCTATTTGTGACCCCCAGTCCCACCCACAGTAAACAAACCCGGTTAGAAATGTTCAAAAACACCCGGTTGCAAGTGTTTTATTCAAAACACCCCCCTTACCTTAGTGAAAAAATGGGAACATTGTTAAACTGTTTAAACATTTTCATTTATAAGCAAAGACTAGACTGATTGTGTACTGCTATTTCACAATCCATGATAGCGGTATACCCAATTAAAAGCGTTGGAAGGCCAAATCAAATACGAAGTTGAAATCAAATATTCATAAAAGTTTATGAAATAGATTGATCAATGATGATGCCACGTTACATGCATGAATAAAGTGCCACAAAAATAAGACTCATCAAATCTCTAAACCAATATATAGATTTTTTTTAAAATTGATATGTTATTGTTTTGTTCATTAACGTTTTATTGACATACAATAATGATAGGTTTACCGACTTCATATCTTATTTTTAACCAATCTATTGGTAAAAAAACGTCTACAAACAGACGTTTAATGGCTCTACTATGCGACGACGTTACGGTTATTTCGACTATTTTTGTATTTTTTCATCTGACTAACGTATACATTTACAAGTTGTAAGCAAAGTTTAACAAATTCTGGACAGTTTCTAATCAACTTTACCTTGAGCTTTAACGATTACAATTGATTATTCATACGTGGTATATGCTATTACCGTCCACAATGGTAGAAGGAATACATAGAAATTAATCATACATAAATGTAACAATAGTTAATAGATCTGTTCCTGGTGGAAAATGGCTTTACCGCAACGGATTCAGCCATTTTCTTACATCAGTAAATAATTCTATACCGATAGCATGTGTAAGCAATTCCGTTGCATTATACTAGGAGGTAATACATTAACAGTAAAGTGTTCAATCAATGTTACATAATTTCAAACAGTTATTGTTCATCGATGATTCTTCTATCTAATCAAAAATGGTTTGTCATTTGTCATTATCATGTACGAATCTTTCATTTTTTTTTTGTCTAAATGAATGGACATTTAGTGCTTTGACTAATGTAAATCTAGGAAAAAGTAAAATCACAAAAATACTGAACTACAAGGAAAATTTAAAAAGGAAAGTCCCTAATCAAATGGCAAAATCAAAACCTCAAACACATCAAACGAATGGATAACAAATGTCATATTCCTGACTTAGTACAGGCATTTTCTTATGTAGAAAATGGTGGGTTGAACCTGGTTTTATAGCTAGCTAAACTCTCACTTGTATGACAGTCGCAGCATCAAATTCCATTATATTGACAACGATGCATGAACAAAACAAACAGACACAATAGGTAAAAATGTCAAAAATAGGGGTACAGCAGTCTACATTGTGTTATCATCTTAATCACTATAAAAAAAAAATAAATGTAACAAAGAAATTTAACATCCTCATTTTGCTTTTTTATTATACGATTTTATTTATCTATGTAAAAGCCATCCATAAAGGATGGAAGGTTTTAAGTACTGGCGTTGAATCGCGCGTTTTACGTCACACAGGTAGATATAAAATAATTTTGTCGTTCAAAGTATGACGGGATACATAAGTACATAGTCACGTCAAATGGATATCAACAAAAACGGATTTTTAACCGTTAAAATAATATTCATAAAGACAAATAAAAGAATATTAAGATGATAAACAACGTCTGTACGCAGAATCAATACTTCAAGACCATCGTGTATTATTTGTGAAGTTGATACGGAATATTTATCAACAAGGTCTTGGTACCTTCCAAATAACTTTTTTTAGAAATAGGACGAGACGTTCTTTGACATACGCCTGGTTCATGAACTTTGTGCTCAGACACTGGTGACGTTTTACAAAGTCTGAGTAGGAGCTGCAAGGTCTTGAACACCGAATAAGATGGGAAACGGACAAAATATGGGCAGAAGAAACGGATATCTAAACATTTTTGTTTTGAATTATGTTATTTTACACTTGGGTCTTCAGGAAAGGTTTATTTTCATGTTTTGGGGTGGACATGATGTACAAGTACAAATGAAGAAACAAACACCATTTCCAAAGGGGGAGACAAAATCGACTCATAAGGAATTAACACATGTGCATATAATTCGGAGAGGTATGCTTCTCATATGCGCGTCTAAATAGGTTCTTTGGGAGTAATTTGCCGTCATACAAAGATTTTGTATGGCAAATATACATGCATGTTAACACATCTAAAGCGTTGCTAAATGTCTATATGCGAATAAAAGTAGATATAGAGTATACATAAATGTGAAAGTAACTGGTTTATAAACGACAAAAAAAATACAAAAACATTAAGATACCGCCTGACTGATGCAAGAAGGACAAATAATTTTTAACTGCTAATTTGTAGTTTTAGTTACGATTGGGTGGTCCCTAAAATCAGAAAGTTAGTAAGTATTATAAGTATATATGAAACAAGTATATATCAAATATAAATATCACCTAATCAGACCATTACTAGTAGTCAGATGTTAACAGTAACACATTTCAGTCTTTTAGTACGTACAAGTATTAATTTAAACCTTTAAACTTCTTGCATTCATTTCAGGGAAAAAAAGTGCCTTATAAAATAGAACATTATGATATAGTGAAATATGTTTTTATGCTACCTAAACAAATATCGGAGGCATTTTATGTACCCCATTCGCCCGTCCGTCCGCCCGTTCACCATAGGGTTCACAATTTATATGAGTAGAACTTTTATATTATGTATGGTGTTAGTACTTATACTAAAAGTGTGCCATCATTATAGCAATCTTGAATTATTCTTTTTCTCAACCTCGTTCTATAAGTCGAAAAACGAAAGGTATATCAACTATCAGTCAATAAAACGAGCTTTTCTAAAAAACTATCTCGCTATGTCCATTATATTATTTTCGATAAAGAAAAAGAAGTCAGCTACACACCAAAATCAAAGATTGGTTTTGATCATTTTTGAGGGCCGTGTGCTGACCTATAATTGTTAACTTCTATGTCATGTTGTCTCAGGTGGAGAGTTGTCTCAATGGCAATCATGCCACATCCCCTTATTATTATATATTCTCTAGTTACGCTTTCATTCACAATATAGACCGAATTTAAAGACTTAGTCTGATCTTTTAATTTACCAGGTGTTAAGTGATTAAGCCAATGTGGAAAAATGAGCCAGAGCTTGCCAGTGTTTAATCATAATCTGTGTTAAAATAGTTTGTTTATGGTTAGAGCACATGGCTAATCAATCAAGTGGGAACGAGATTAATACTAACCATTCACTCAATACAGTTCTATTTCTTAAATCCACACTGACAATAGGTATAAATAAACACTTAAAATCTTCAAGTTATTAAAAGAAAAAGAAAAAAAGAAAAGAAATTCAAACATTAAATGTGCGATTTCTAATATTTCCTCTTGTTTGTTTCCTTGAAAATGCAGTATTGTCAAAACTTTTATGCCTATCACGCTTCAAGGCGTTCTAGGATTTCGCGAATTTGAAATTAAAGTGAAGTCCCTGTTAACATTTTTTATTCCATTGACGATGTTGTGTCTCAAAGGCATGAACGTATCGTTACCGATGGGGTGTATACATATTTAGCTGAAAAGGATGTTTCCGTAGGTGTCCATAGAATTTAGATACTAACAAATGCATTCGGGAAGAAACTGATGCAATTAATCAAACGATTCATGGCATTGTGTTAAAGTAGTAAAAACAGCTCTGAAAAAGTTGCTTCTGGAATCTGAAACGTGATCCTTTAAACTAAGTAATAAAGTGGAACCTATTCAATGGGCAATCAGAAAATGGAACAATGATCCTGAGAAATTAAAGTCATCAATAATTCCGTATGAAATTGACCATTACAAAAACAGGCATTCATCGTGTGATCCTTCCTCTAGATGTAGATATGAAAAACATTATGAACCATCAAGGATAGTTTTGATTGATCATGTGGCTAAAAAACTATTACTTTGAGTACTTTAAAATACCAACATTTTTCAGTATCATCCGGATAATGTTTTAGGAAAAGACCCATTTCTTGTTGTAAAATTTCAACAACGTTATAAATATATATCAGGATAAACGTATTGCGTTTTGTAACAAACAGTACAATGCATGTTTAATAGACATCGTTTCCTTAGAAATGTATGGTAGAATCCTAGATATATAGATCCGTCAAGATCCAAGAAGAAGGAACTATGTTTATCATAGGCGAGACTTGGTGCCAAAATGTATCATTGAATTAGTGAGATCTTGGTTCCCCTATTTATCAAATGTACCGTACATCGGCCACATGTGTGAATAGTTTCTACTATACAAATTGAATCAGTGAACTTTACCATTAAGTCAATTAACACATTTTCCAACATCTTTTAAAAATTTCTTTATAATACAAATATTCTGAGGAGGTCCATTGCACTTCTAAAGGACTTAATCTAGTTGCAAATATTCTTGGATCTATGTGAGGACTGTATCTTGTCTGTAATCAGCAAAAAAGGTAGGGTTTTTAACATATTTTTAGGCTGTAGCATGAGCATCCTGTTATCTTTGCCAAAAAAATAAGGAGGCTCTGCCTCAAGTGAGTCAACAATTTGAAATTCAAAACATTGACCACCTTCGGAATTTTATCTGAAAATTATATAAAAACTAATCTATTAAATTATTCTGTTTAACCTATATTTTTGCATGTAGTTCGTTCTGCACTTATGAGAACAATATTATTTAAAATTTATATAATTTATTTAGTAAAATATAAAAATGCTTCTTAATCATCAAGCCTGCAAAGATATACGAATATCCCTTCATTTTTCTTACTGGCTGCTATTTATTCCCCAGACCCGGTCTTTAGGGATATGTTTTCAACTTAAAATATGTCATTTTAACTTTTAAAGTTTTATTTAATATAAATTAACCGTTTGCAAAACGTCGAATATCTTCGAAATACTAAGGATTTTCTACCACAAGAATATATAGATTACCTTAGCTTTAGTTGGCAAACCTTACGGAATTTTGGTTCTTCAACCCTTTTCATATTCTTACTGTATTTTGCCTTTTCGAGCGTACACAGTTTCAACCCTGGTATCTATGACGAGTTTATTTACTACTACTGAGTCGATGTCACTGCTGCTGGAGGTTAGCTCCCTGAGTGAATCACCAGTCCAGTAGTCAGCACTTCGGTGTTGACATGAATTATCATTGGTATGGTCATACTTATAAACTAACTGTTTACAAACCGTTAGCTTTATTTGGCAAAACCTGTCAGATGTTTTGTCTTCAACGGTCTTAAACTACGTACTGTAATTCGGCTTTTTAAATTGTTGATTCGAGCGTCACTGGTGAGTCTTTTATAAACGAAAAGCGAGTCTGGCGTACACAATTTAAATCCTAGTATCTATGATGAGTATTTCCACCAACTTTCTGATATAGACTCGATGAATGAAACAAAAAATAAAATGCACATACTTTTCTAACACAATCATACAAAAAAAAAACTGAAAAAAGAATGAGTTTCTGATGAACAAAATAATCCATAGAAAACCGATAAGTCTTTATCGAAGTAAGAAAAAGGTGAAAGCGTAGTTGGTTGAGAACTAACTCCTTTCAAGTGTTTATGCATTACCCCAACATAGAAAATGCTAAACCCCTTAAATCGACCTCTCCTAAGGTGCGTAACCCCAATACATTGTATATGCAAAGGACAATTTGAATGAATGAAACTACGAATAAAAAGACAGTTTTCCATATAATCAGTTATGAGACAAGATAAAACTTATACTCTAAAATGTCAAACACTGAAATACGCCTCGGCTTAGATACACATTAACGTATGAGAGTAATTTAAATAAAATAAAGATATCACAATTTGGACAAAGAAAAGTAACAGTAATTGTTTTCCTTTTCAGATTCAAATGACGAATTTAAAAGTAGTGGCGTGAGTTAAAAGCGGAAACATGATAATTGCAGATTATGGACGATCAGGGTGGAATTTCAACTCTTTGGGAGACGCATATTACTAAGTTTCAGTGAATGGTGTTCATGGAAGTGGGTTTTTTTGGTTTTAAATAACTGTTGCAGTGTAGCATGATGACTTAAATTAATGAAAAAAAGGGTTATCAAGTTTTATTTTCATTAAAAAGTCTGTACACAGTTTGTTTAAAATAAATTATTATCGTTTATTCAAATAATATGCAATATTGCTCTTTATAATTAAACTGTTTCGCAAAACAGTATATTTAATTTGAATTGATTAGGACTTTCATCATATAGCATAATAAAGTGTACAAAGAAAATATTGTCATTTTGTCTTTTATTTGTGTCATAAAATTGCTAAAAAAAAATGACATTTTTGACATTCAAATAACAAAATACATCATATGAAGTGTTCAAGTGTTAAGTATTTACTTTCAGGCAGTTTTGCATTCTATAAAGGTCTTCAAATTTGACTTAATTTGAATTAAGACTTAATTCAGAGCGTCACTGATGAATCTTATGTAGACGAAACGCACGTCTGGCGTATTGAATTATGATCCTGGAACCTTTGATAACTATTATATATTACCAATACATTTGTGTGCATTTACCTTAAGAACCATTATGTGTTTGATTATAGTTCAGTTTGCTTAAATGTGTGATTTTTGTGTTGTGCACTAGTTTTTCACAACCTTTACCAAGAACATGACATGAACTTGTTTGAAAAATATCTATTGTTGAAAGAAGGTTTTGTTGATTTAGCATGTTACTTCTTTGTACAAAGAAGGCATGTTTCAGTTCTTGAAAAAAAAAACTTCTTGAATTAAATCAAGTTTATTTAATCTGAACTATAATAAAACATTAACCCGTTAATCACGATATGTTTTTGATCCTTGTTTTTGCATTATTTAACACCTTACTTTGGATTAATTTCATAAATTAAAGGCATGTTGGTATACACTAAATTTGTATCTAAAATTGAAAAACAAATAACACATGTGTATGCACTCTAACTAAAACGATAATTTGCTTTCATTTTTCAACAATACCAAAGTATAGTTTCCTTTTTTTCAAAAGCGAAAGTTTTTGATTGTTCTTGTTATCCTAGCTACGCAACCTCATTTTTTCCGTTACCACTTTTCGTTTTACTTTTTCTCTGAATAAAGATTCTACACGTTTACTTAATGAAAGATTTTTTTTCGAAAGTGAATTAAATTTTAATTGCATACGTATTTCGATATCATCGAATTCTTAAAAATTCCTTTCAGGTGGATAAACTACATATGACATTGACAAGTGTGGGTTTTTAGTATCCTTCATAAACAATAATTTGCTCATATGAAAGAAGTGTTCTTAGTTTATTTGTTCTAATATAGATATGCCAAGTTAGTTCTCAGTCATAGCCTCGTTGGAAAACTCGTCAAAAACTCGTTGGAAGTACTTGATAAATTGCATGCATATATTGGTGATTTTGAATCTGTTCAAAGTTTTGATTTTTCTACCCTCTTATCCACTTTGCCTCATATTCTTATTAAGAAAATATTCACACACCTTATTAAATGGTCATTTAAAAAGTCGGAATGCGAATACATATGTTCAAACTCTTTTAGGTCATTTTTTGGAGATTCCGTATATCGTCAAGTTATCGGAATTCCAATGGGGACTAACTGTGCACCACTTATTGCGGACCTTTTTTTGTATTGTTATGAGTTACAATTTATGACTAAAATCAGCAAAGACCCATCGAAACAACATCTGATACAAAAATTTAACAATACTTTTAGATATTTGGATGATATATTGGCTCTCAATAATGACGACTTCAGTATGTATACTAAAGAAATTTATCCTGTTGAACTTACTTTAAATAAAGCTAATACTAACAATGACCACTGTCCTTTCCTCGATCTTGATATCTATATCATTAACGGGAAGCTTAATACAAAAATTTATGATACAAGAGATGATTTTTCATTTCCAATCGTTAATTATTCATTTTTAGATGGTGACGTTCCCTTGTCACCATCTTATGGTGTTTTATATATATCTCAACTTGTACGATTCGCTCGTGTATGTAACAACGTATTAGATTTTAGCGAGAAAAATTTATGTATTACTGAAACATTATTACACCAGGGTTTTTGATATAAACTAGTCAAAATATTTACTAAATTTTATCATCGGTATAAGAACATCATTCGTAAATATAACTCAACATGCAGACATCTTATACGTTCGGGTATTTCACATCCAATCTTTTATGGTAATATTATTTACAAAGCACAAAAATGTCAGTATTCACCACAATAGCTAACAAAACCTTTAAACAGACTTATTAAGAAGGAATATAGTTAAGATACTGTTGTCAGGTCATTAAAGATTGCATATTTTGGCTTTAATATTGATTCACTTATAGGGTCTTTGTATCGGAATTAAACATATTTATTCTAAAACCAGTTGTTGGCATGACATGGTTTATGTTCTTCTCATATATTTTATGATGGTATAATACTAAATCCCTAACAGGAGGGATTGTGCCTGATATTCATATGACGAAGATATAGTCTTTCAATAAGTTTAATTGAGGTCTGGAGCTGGCTTGTCAGTAACTGCTAGTAGTCTGTTGTTATTTATGTATTATTGTCATTTTGTTTATTTTCTTTTGTTTCCTATTCTGACATCGGTCTCGGACTTCTCTTAAACTGAGTTTTACTGTGCGTACTGTTGTGCGTTTGTTTTTTCTACATTGGCTAGAGGTATAGGGGGAGGGTTGTGATCTCAAAAAACATGTTTAACCCAGCCGCATTTTTGCGCCTGTCCCAAGTCAGGAGCCTCTGGCCTTTGTTAGTCTTGTATCATTTTTTATTTTAGTTTCTTGTGTATAATTTGGAGTTTAGTATGACGTCCATTATCACTGAACTAGTATACATATTTATTTAGGGGCCAGCTAAAAGACGCCTCCGGGTGCGGGAGTTTCTCGCTGCATTGAAGACCCATTGGTAGCCTTCGGCTGTTGTCTGCTCTATGGTCGGGTTGTTGTCTCTTTGACACATTCCCCATTTCCATTCTCAATTTTGTTTCATTAAATACCAGTGATGTTGATTTGACGAAAATTTTGGATTAAATGTTTAGATATCAAATAAATGTAATCACAATTTCAAAATGCAGAAACAACATGTATGCTGTTAAATACAAAATATATGATCGTTTATATTCTAACTCTTTTGTTTAGGTAGAAAGAACAGATTTGTGATATACGGGGATCTAAAAAAAAAACCGCAGTTTTATTCTCTCATACTAAACACTAAAAACAGAAACCCTTGGTCTTTTTTTTTCTTTTTTTTTTTACCAAGTCTTTTTCAGTTGGTTTTCGACTTGTGAGTTTGAATGTCCCTTTAGTATCTTTCGACTCTCTTTTAATAACAGATATCCTACTTAGAATATATAACCAAGCAATACCGAGGAGAGATAATGATAGTTTGCCTTGTCAAATACGTTTGAGTCTGAGTGTTATTATGAGTTAGACGGAAGAAATGAGAAATGAGAAACATCAAATTACAATGACTAAAATATTTACTGACGGGTGCCAGGTCTCTTACAATTCAGCACCTTAGATCACCAACAATTTTATGTCGGGTTCGTGTTTCCCCCTCCTTAGTTTTCAATGTTGTGTTTTGTATACTGTTGTTTGTGTTTTGTTCTTTTTTCTTTTTTGTCATGACGTTGTCAGTTTATTTTTGGTCATTTACCATTGAACATATTCTGAACATTCTTAATTACTATTTTATTTTCTTAGCATATTCTGAACATTCTTAATCATTATTCAATTTTTTGAACATATTCTTAACATTCATTTTATTATTTAATTTCTGAACAAATTGTTTTTGTTTCCAGATTCTATATATACCTTATTTGTTTTAAAGGGTTATTAACGTTTCGAATATGTCTTAAAGTTCTATGCTTGTTTCACCAGATTCTTAAAGTTCTAAAGTAATTAAGATTTGTCTGAAATTGTTCAATACATCTAAAATGTAAAGTGTACAAAGGAGATTTTAAAGTGATTAACGTAGACACAACCTGCAAGTGTAATATTCTCAAATGATGTCGAATGTAAGTAAACCTTTAAAAAATACAACAGTTAATTTCACAAAAGAATTTAATTATATATTTGTTAAAAAATGGCATTAAAATTTTGATTTTTGATTTTTGAAAGGTTAAGATTTCTGTTTTGAAAATATGATAATTACATGTACATGACAAAAGTTTGTCTATAAATTAGGAAAAAGTTATTCAATCGCAATATATAAACAAACATTGACATACCAGTCACCTAATGTATTCTTACTATCTTATTCAAAGAAGGTTCAGAGAAATGTATTTGATTATGAAGGTTCTTATAAGTTTTTGATGTAACATATTTAAGGAGAAAGTTGAAGAACTCATGAAACAAGTTTAACCCTCATTCCCTTTCTTAACACACCCCACCATTAGTATATACATGCCAGTCCATTATGGATGAATATTGTTCTGTCAAATCCTTAGTAAAAACGGGAGTTACCAAAACATGACACTAATCTCCTTTCGATATTTCTTATTTATTTACTCAAAAGTTAGAAAAACGTGTAAACTATGAAATGAAATATAAACGAAGTGAAAAATTAAAGTTTTCAAAAAGTGAAAAATTTGTAATTTAAACGGGAGTGACGGAAGAGGATATAAACATTGAGTAAAGTATAAGTCAAAGAAATATTAAATGAGCATTAAAGAAATGAATAAAGTGCAGTTGCAGAGTCTTTCAGGCAGAGTTACGACTGCTTGTGTTTAGAAAGATTCAGGCAACGTTAAATATGTTAAGACGCAAAGTGCAGAGGAATCACAGCTATATGAGAAATGTAATACGATGTTAAAAATCATTGGCGAAAAATTAATACAGTATTTTTAAAGAATGTGATGATAGAATTCAGACAAAATCAGCCAATCATAGTAATTTCAGAATCCTGTGACTTTGCAGTGAGTTGAAATGGATGGTTATTATTGACACATTCCTTATATTTGTTATAGTACAGTCATGATGTTAAATAAGATTGGATTTGGACAGATAATCTTCTAGTATAATTTGAATATCACCTTTCTTAAAGTATCGATAATATATTGGAATCATGCTAGGAAAGAAATTACTAAAACTTTTAATTGTATGTGTGCATAACCATAGGTTGATATAAATCTGTGTAGATAATCGCTAAAAATTAGGACTTGAGTAGTAGGTAAAAGTTTTGTTTACAATAAAAGTCCTTCTTGTCAAATGCTACACGGAACTCCTTTCGGAAATATTATATTATCATTATCAGTTATAAAATCAGCAATCAAACCTAGGCGTCAGAGCTACTATGGAATTATTTTTCCAGAACGACATTGTAAATCAGATGTTAATATTTAAGCGTTCGGAAATATGTTTAAATACGAACAATTCTTATTTCTCGTGTAATTGTAAACAAATATCTAACATATCTTCTCTTTACGCTAAATAATATGCATTATTCTTATAATTTGTCCCTTTAAAAAAGATAGTTCTACCTGCGTTCGCCATTCGTGTATCATGTTTATATGGAACAAAAATCAATATCTTTTTTTTTAATTTGTGTTTAAGTTTAAAATGAAAACTAGTTTTAAAGGTAGAGAAGTCATTATTTTATATTATTGCTAAAGATGAGCGTCTAAGATTTTATGCTTTCTTATTAATTCAACATATTTTTGTTAAGCTTGAGGAATGTGCATTTCAACAGAATATCGACATTCATACAAAAACAACCTGTTTCTCTCATTTTGTTGCATTTTCCAAGACTGAATTCATACATAAGATGCTCATGAATAATAAGTGCTTGCATAAATCTTTAACGTCACCTTCTGCTATATAGTTTATCTCAATAAATTTTAATTTTGGGACTTTATTGATAGCGTATATCCCATTGAATTTTGACCAGACATGATTAGATATCTTCATTTTATAATTCAATACGAATTTGACAATAAAAGTATGTTGAAAATTGTGATTTGCGACAAAATAGGAGACATAAATTTCCCCGTTTCGACCTTCCATTTCTCTGAACCACATTCTAGTAGCAGTAGCTCCTTGCAATGATATATGGTGTATTAATCTCGAAGTTCATACGGTAAAAAGGGTTTGCATTTCTTGATATGAGGTTGCATATTATAAACACTTTTTAAAGGAGGGTTCCGTTGAAGTCTTCTCACAGTTATTTTTGGGGGTATACATCTCAAAGTTCATACGATTACAAGGGATTGCGTTTCCTGTCTTATTTGCTTGAAAAAGGGTCGATTATTAATAGGCACTTTTAAAAAGAGGGTTCCAGATTAAAAAGTTTAACTCATCCTTTCAGGAAAAATGTTTGCAAACAGTTATGACGATGTTGACCATTTTGGATTATCTATATTGTGGGAGACCATGAATATGTTCCACTTGTCGTTGTCAAAAATGCAATCCTCTTTTTCGTCAATTGTTACAAAAACGAATACGACTGATCGCCAACTACAAATGTATTAACTTGCCTGTTGATCAACAAAACGAATGCCACTAGTCTAGTAAGAACACACAAATTCACCCCTGTTTTTGTATGGGTTTACGTTATCCTTTATCTTTAATGGTTTTATTTAATCTTTAATTTCGAGTGTATTGTTTGGTTGACATATTTGTCTTTTTGTCTTTTTTTGGCCATTGTATTTTCTGTTCTCGTCGACCTATGGAGTCTATTCCCCTCGGTATCTTACCACTTTATTTATTACATAAAATCGTTTTATCATTACATTAATTCAATAACTAATGGTTTTATTTCTTTTGAAATTATATTTTGCTTGTCGAATCTAACATACTAGTAAATAGGCTGACAGAATCATGTTTATGAATTCAATATTTCACAACACATGTAACGCATTTAGAACTGTTGACGCTTATAATGATGTCTACAGCTGCTTGTGGACTAATAATCCTCGAGGGTATCATCAGTTTAGTAGTCACAGCGTTGCCAATGTTAGAGTTTATATAACATACATTTCTTAAATTTTCAGTTGATATATTTAGAAATTATTATTAAACTAAGGTTTAAACTCCTTAAATGGATTTTTTATTCATTTAAGTCCCTCTTGGTCATATAACCCTAAGAATTTATACATTCGCGGCATCCAAATTGTGTTTACTTTGAGCTAACCTGATTGAGGTAGATTGAAAAAAAAAACACGTTATAGACGCACCATTTAAAAAAGTAAAATTTTTATATCAAACTATTATAAAGTTGAAAACGGAGTTTAAGGATAGTTTAAATTATTCCGGACATTGTTGTTACATAATTACTGAGATATTAAGCAGCAACTCATTCCAGGATATAGTGACTGACAAAAATGATTAAAAACAATGTCTTAAACATCAGAACTGAAGCACGACTGTATAAGTGCAGTACCTTATCGACAAAACTAGGACCGAGGCAGTTTTTAAATTTCAGTACTGAATCTCTTTTGAGCGTTATAAGTACCAAGACAGCATTAAAAAAGACTATCGAAACATTTAAAACAGTTGCAGTACAATTATTGCAGTGTCTGTTGGACAAAGGTTTGAAAAACTTTTTTTTTTTAATTTTCGAGTAATGTATCGGTGATCAAAATACAATTTCAAGACACAAACTAAGATAAGAACCCTGGAGGAATCGCTTGAAACTTAAACCGGACGAAATTGTGTAAACGTCAACATAAGGAAATTGTCTTCTCAGCAAGCCACATTCTCTACTCTAACCCTGACAAATCGAACAATCGTTAAATTCAAAATAACACTTATAGTAACGATGGTGTTTTGTTATTTGTATATACCTATTTAGTAAAGATAATCATTATATAGTTGTCTATAATTTTCGGCTATTTGTACACTTTCAAGAAGTCAGATTTCAACTGGAGCTCTTGTATATTTTGCCGCAACAAAACATTTAGTATGGTCGCAAACTCTAAATTTAAATGCAAGACTCGAATTTTTTTCTCTATCTCTTGGTCTCAATTGAAAATATTTGAGGGCCTGAGGAAGCATAAAAACTAAATTGTGGAACTCGTGAAAATTAAAATCGTCATATCTATCCTGAATTCCTGTTTCGTCGAGCATTGGTGTCAGCGGCGATGGAGGCAATGACATCACTGTGGAAAATGTTTTGTCAATTCCGATTAGCCAATTCCTAGGACCCTTTTTCATTCAACAATGTGAAAATCATATAAAACGGATATTTGCCATCTACTCGAGAACGAAGCATCGTATTGTTGCTCTATCTCAAAGTTCGATAAATCGCTTTCCCGTTTTGATAGGTATTGAGTGGTTCTTTCTTAGAGAATGGATGCTAAAATTTTAAAAACATTTGGTGACCTTGGAATAGATGTCGTCCTATGTCAGGTGTTTTCAAATGCGTTCAGTGTTGTTGATGTCTTTGACAGAGATCACGACAGCCGTACATGCAATTTTAGAATATGACTACACATCAGCAATATTTGGCATTGGTCAAATGTCTTCTGTCTTTCTATAAGACCTTGTCTATACTTAGAAGGTAAATACTTGTGCTCAAAATGATGTGCTTGCTTTGAGCAAAACCTTTAATGTACAACCATTTGTCCACGGCAGGCAATTAAACTATGTGGTAAAATTAATACACGTCCTGTGGCGGTTGACGGAAATTACGATGCTGGATAATGTGTAAGGTCAAGGTGATATCAATTTATGGATTGAATACTGCATTTGTACAGTTACGTGTTTGAGACCAAAATCTATGATGGAGTTTCAAGTATAAAAACAAACATTGGTGTCGTTAGAAAACGTTTGGAAATGGAAAATTTACCAAAATTGACATCCTTAAAAATATTCACAGATTGCTAAAGTTGACCTCAAACCTCAGCCTTAAAATATTTGTGACCATTTCTCAAACTAACAACTAACGTATTGTTATGGGTCACACGATTTCGTTTATCGAATGCTATCAATATAGCTGTGTGTACAGTGGGGAGATTAAATCCAAGGGAAATATGTGCCCTCAGTCATCGCACTCTGAATTCATTTAAATTTTGCACATATTTAGGTTACAGTTTATTTTTTATTGTAAGTTTTTCTTTGCATTTTTTAATATTCAAATGCTATATTGAATAACACTCTAATGGTCTTATAGCTTAAGTGATTTGCTGGAATTTAAGTAACCACTTTAAAGTGTAAGAGGTCTGAAGAACACCCTATATAAAGTTCAATATTAATTTAACATGTTTTTTACGTGAATTTCAGTTTTATCCTTTAGCTGTATTCTAATTGTTAATCAAATCTATGCTCTTATTCTTTAATAATAAATCGTTTGCTCTTATATAATTTCAGTTTCCAGGAATAGACGAAGCCTACAGGATATTACTACTGGTAATTAACTAAAATTAACATACCATTTAATGTATTTTGAAATGTTTTTGTTATCAGCTGTGTTTTATACGGAACAACTTACAAAACTATGTTACTCGATAATGCTTACAATCAAGTGTTTTTGGGATAGATCTCAGGTTAAAAATGTCGACGGATTACAATGAAAGTTGTCATCTCAGGAATAACTCTTTCTTGATGAAAGAAATTTTCGATCAACCTTTTGTTATTTCCTTGACAAATAAATAGTGAACACCAAAGTATATTTGATACCTCAATGATCGTTTCAAACCCGAACAATTTCGAAGAACCAAATACTTATTTCGGGACACCCAACAAGATATATACGAACATGGAAAAATTTATATATTTTTTAATTAAGAACCCGGAAGGATATTACATTTTCTGACAAAAATAGCTATAATACCTATCAATAGATGCACATCGTAATGTTTAGCCAAATAAATCTATTTTTAATCGAATTCCGTTAATAGCAAGCACAAAACATAAATGATGTTCAATTCTGGCAAATTAATATATATGTTTGTATTAAGTTTATGACGCGAATGGATCTATTGTCAAGCAGATAGAACATTATGTACTTTATGATTTTCAGTATATAAAATGTCAAATGTTCAGGGATTTATTTACCTTATAACCACTAATTTAAAAGAGCATATCAGTACTTCATTCAGATATGTATTTACCAAAGAAAATAGCACGACCTTCAAACAGAGAGAAATCGATGCTTCAGCCACCATACAAATACACTTAGTCAAAATTCACACTTGGGAATAGACATAATTAGAAAAAAATAGAAAAGGAAAATTGACAATCGAAAAACTGAATTCGTCACGTTTGTTCTATATCTTAGTTTGGAGTAATACATATGTGTCGATATCGAGAAAAATATTAAGATATTAAACACAGTTTCTAGTTTTGGTATTATCGTTCATTTGAAGTTGACTGTGGTAATATTTTGGAGATACAAGCACTCATTGGTGTATGGGCTATTGAATGACATTGAATAATCAAGAGTAAAATCACAAAAATACTGAACTCCGAGGAAAATTCAAAAAGGAAAGTCCCTAATCAAATGGCAAAATAAAAAAAAACCAAACACATCAAACGAATGGATAAGTTAAACTGTCATATTCCTGACTTGGTACAGGCATTTTCTTATGGAGAAAATGGTGGATTAAACCTGGTTTTAAAGCTAGCTAAACCTCTCACTTGTATGACAGTCGCATTAAATTCTAATATATCTTAAAGTGAAACTAGATAAATTGTTGATACTTTGTTTATTTTAGTTTTTGAGGAGGTTTTGCATGAATTCTACTTCATATTCCTACAATTGCATGTCCGTCTGTAAAAGTTTGTTCTAATTTCAATCGACAAAACTAAACAAATATGTTGTCGATGATATTTTGATATTTTCGTCTTTGAAGTATTTGTTGTAGGAATCATTTTGGTTTTTCACAAAGTAAGATTGTTCACGACCCCAAGAAATGAATGTTTTTGTAGGATAATAACCGACTATCATTACTCGAATACGTACTTGTGCTGTAGTCTCCACTGGTGTTTCTCTCGTTTTTTGTGCTCAATCTTACGTTACTGTGTATTGTTTTAATAGAATTAAAATGTCTTTTTCGGTGATTTGATTGTCATGTCTAGAAATTCATTTACATACAATTATGCCTAGTTAGTTCTGTTAGAATCTTCTTACCTTTTTTCATATACTTATGCTCTTCAACTTCGTACTCCTTTATCATATTTATATTGCCTTTTTTGTTCGAGCGTCACTGATGAGTCGATTGCAGACGAAACCTGCGTCTGGTGAACAAAATTATAAGCCTGTTATCTATGATCAGGTCATATTTTGTCATTGGTCGAACAAACATGGTAACTGTAAATGGTTTCGTCTGTTGACATCTTCCGAGCACTTTGTAGATATTTTACACAGCGTTATCATCATATTAAATTAACTTCTTAGAAAGAATATTTCACATAATGTGCCGTTATACTTATTTAATTTTACTTTTGAAATAGAATATTTAGTTTCCAGTCAGTGTTTATTTACACGAAACTCTATGTATTACCATTTCTCATTCGATCATGATTTCATGAGATACTAGACGTAAGAAGAGGAGCGAAAGATAGCAGAGGGACAGTCAAACTCACAGATCGAAAACAAACCGACAACGCCATGGCTAAAAAATAAAAAGACAAACAGACAAATAATAGTACACAAGACACAACATAGAAAACTAAAGACTAAGCAATACGAACCCGACCAAAAACTGGGGGGTGATCTCACATATACTACAGTTTTACATGTAAGCATAGACAATCTGAAACATTAAAAAGATACATTAAATTTCAGTCAGCTTCAAACTAGAAAAGGACCCTGTGATTGGCAAATCTGTGATAACGAAATGTAGTGTTAATATTGGGCGCGGATACTGGTTGATTGCGAAATTAAACGGTAGTTCGGTTGAACATTTGTTTTCAGACGAAGCCATAATTGATAATTACAGCCTTGAAAAGTACAATCTGACGATATTATCAGCGAACACCATACTATTTGAAATTAAAAACTTTTCTTTGGATGACAAACTTGTTTATACATGTGTATATGAAGACTCCGTCAATGAAATACTTTACACAGATCGGATTGATCTGAGAAATTGCTGTATTTCAGCTGTAAATGGTAAGATTGAACTATCTATAATCTATTATTTTTTCTTTTATAATCTAAGACAAATGTCAAACAAGACAAAATAAAAAAAGTGTTTTTCTAAGATATAAACCTAACGGTACTTTCTTTGTTTGAAAATCTGAAGGTCAACAAAATCAGGTACTTATGGCCATTATAATGTCACTTTATTGAGAAAAGAAGATGAGTAAACTCTACTTGATAGAATAAGGATATAAATATAAATATTAAGACCCATAACTGCCCTATAAATAGACTAACCTTCTACGTCATTTGAACTGTAGTGGAGAGTTGTCTCATTTGCAATCATACTACATCTTCTTATTGTTATTAATCAAAATGATTGTACAATTTGGTCAACCACACATGATTGAAAACAATCCTATTAAGTATGATAAATTTCTGTCAAATGGTTTCAGAGAAGTTGCATTTATAAGCCGACAACATTTCAAAAAGAGGCGAAAGATACAAGAGGGACATTCAAACTCATAAGTCGAAAAAAAAACTGACAACGCCATGGCTAAAAAAGAAAAAGACTGACAGACAAACAATTATAGTACACAAAACACAACATAGACAAACTAAAGACTAAGCAACACGATCCCCTCCAAAAACTAGAGGTGAACTCAGGTGCTCCGGAAGGGTAATCAGATCCTGCTCCACGTGTGACACCCGTCGTGTTACTCTTATAAAATACGTTAATAAGTTATATCAAGTGATCACACATCACGCAATAGCGGATTAGTAATAGACTCTTATCTAACCCTGAGACATTACCAAATTCTAATCCATCGGTCATGTGAAATTGCCTAACCCTGAAACATTACAATAAACCCCAAAAAAGGGAAAAGTCCCATAATTCTCATTAAAATGGACAGTATAATATATACAATAAATCATGAGGGAAACAAAACCAACAAATATGACTGGTTTTTGTAAACGGTGTCAGAGAAGTTGCATTCACAAGTTGCTATTATTATAATACTCACAACTCACCGTAAACATTGTCTTTTCAAATTGGCAGTTAAATAGGTTACTCAAAATTATGACAAAACAATAGTACCAAGTATGAGAATTTTTAATTGTTAAATGTTCACAAAAGTGGTTCACAAGGTGGTATTGTCAAAATAATAAAAAGTAAAAGTACCACAACGCCATTTAAAAGGTCGAATCAAAATTTCGGGACAATATGCTCAACTACATATGAATGAGTTAAATTCAGATGGTGTCATTGTAAAAATACTAAAATGCAATAAATAAATATAAGTTCAATAAATCCTGAAAAATGTTTAAATGAAACTAACCATATAACATGGTAAAGAAAATATGACGACACATGATCAAACCAAATAGTCTACGCGGGGGTAGGGGGTTGGGGGGGGGGGGGGGGTGCAATTACGTCTAATGCATCAATCATGTTTCCCAGAATATATAGATTTAAGGTGAAGACGTCATAAAAAGTCTGAGGAAAACCTGACCTTTCGCTATACGAAATTAAAAGTATCAACAAGAATGTAGGACAGTTAGTAGATAGATATAAGAAGATGTGGTATAAGTGCCAATGAGACAACTCCTATCCAAGTCACAATTTGTAAAAGTAAACCATTATATAGGTCAAAGTACGGCCTTCAACACGGAGCCTTGGCTCACACCGAACAGCAAGCTATAAAGGGCCCAAAAAATGACTAGTGTAAAACCATTCAAACAGGAAATACAACGGTCTAATCTATATAAAAAACGTGAAACGAGAAACACTTATGAACCACATCAACAAACGACAACCACTGAACATCAGGTTCCTGACTGAGGACACTTCAACAAACGACAACCACTGAACATCAGGTTCCTGACTTAGGACAGGTGCAAACAAATGCAGCGGGTTTAAACGCTTTAATAGGTGCCAACCTTCAACCGAACCTGAAACAATAGTGTAACATCACAACATAGAAAGACACACTATAAAATAATAAGTATTCATATTTGAATAGAATTACAAATTTAGTTATGTTTTGATTTGATAATAGTAAAAGCAATGTTATTATCGTTAAAACCAATATTCAAAGATCATATTACGGTGTTCTTTTGACAATTGTTTTGATTTGATAATAGTAAAAGCAATGTTATTATCGTTAAAACCAATATTCAAAGATCATATTACGGTGTTCTTTTGACAATTGTTAAGGGTAAGTTTATTCAAGGATCGATTAGTTTGCACGGGTTGTATCTAAATTAACGGGCTCTATAAACAACATCACGATCAAAATTTGGATGGGATACCCGGTTTGAATTTATCTTACCGACTATCTTTACATGTGGCATTTAGATTGTGGCCTATCAAAGTGATCAAGTTTTCAATATACTAAAGAAACTACTTCCATTGGTCTATACAAAAACAAATGCCAACAATAACAACTTGTTAGCTTTTAATGTGTTTTCTGCATTTATTTCAATCGTTCATCATCAATTTCTTCATCTGTTGTCTGAGCGAAACATTTCTGATTATTCCTCAACGCCGTGTTGTTTTTATAAAGGGACGTAAGACCACACTAACCGTGTATTAAAATAAACCGCGCTTACCCCATATGAAATATACACGGTCTCCACGCGGTCGGTTTTAACCAATCATATTCCTAGAAATGTATAGGAGGTAAGATAATAATGTTTATTATACCTCAGTTATCATTTTCTTTATAAGATAAGTACACAATATTTTGACTATTTTTCAAATTGCAAGCGTTGAACTATTTGACCGGTCAATAGTTTCAAACTATTGGACCTCGATGAAACTATTTGACCGCAAGCGTCATTAATTTTCGCGGAATTTCAAATGCAGCTACGGGATTGGAGGATGTTGAGAATACCGTGGAATTTGCGACGTCACGTTTTAACTATTGTATATAGGGTTGACGTCTGTACAGGACATAGCCTTAGCATTCAATACATATATCAAGTAAACGTTAAACAGTATGGTTGTGTTTCTGTTTTTTTATATTACGATAGTTGATTTAGCCCCGACATTTATTGTCTGTTGTCTCTTTCGGTATAATAAAACACTTACTGACTGGATATTTGTGAAATAGTAAGTTAATTGTCCCCTCGGATACAACTATTGCCCTCTGCTACGCCTCAGGGCAATAGTTGCACCTCGGGGACAATAAACTTACTATTCCACTCATACCCAGTCAATAAGTATAAATTATCTGTCGCCATTCATGAGGTCTATGTAGATTATGCGGTATCACATATACAATACTCTGTAACATGGAATTATCAACATCAATTACTCTTCTAATTAACGATAAATTACAATAAAACCCTAAAGGCAGTTTTCTAGCACAATCAGAATACAATAATGGCATCGACCATGTATTCGATCTCAAAAGGTCTATACAGGTCTAGCTGAATAAGTATATATTTCTTGTTCGCTTTAGAGCCGTCTAGCAAGGACATTGCAGTGGTTACCACTGTAGTATATGCCATGGTTTTTCTAAGTATGGTTATTGCACATGTATTATGGTAGAAACTAACAGATGTTGCAGCTGAATTTTATACATGTAAGTAAATAAAAATTATTTTAGTAATTGTTTTACTACTAGTTGAATTACTCAATAACAACCTTATTCGAATGACAACATTATTCGAATGACAACATGTTAATGAAAAATCCGACACAAAGAAGGAAGTTTTATGTTAAAGCCTAGTGTACGGGTGTTTCAATATTTTTTTAAAAAGAATACTTTTTTTTTAGGTAGCACGCACTTTTATTCCATATGTAAGAAACCAAAATGACCATATTTCTATTCCCAGTCACTCTTGTGGAAATTCCTAGCAGAGTTTGCACATTTCTGCAGTTTCATAAGGTTTGGTAAAATTATCTCTGGAAAATTGAGAGGACAGAATCATTAAAAAAAAGTAAAAATACAAACTAGAGGTACTGCACATAAGCTTAATATATATATATATATACCTCTCGCCAAGGTAGTGAGCAAGTTACATAAAATTGCAATACGAAGTCTAGTACGAGCTGCTGAAACAAAATGGGCACCTTCATCCTCCCCCTCTCCCTCTCCCATAACATGAAGCAAGCAATAGCAAAGACCATTTTTTTTTAGTAATCGAACCCAACAATTATATTGATTAAAAAACAAAATAGTTATAATATATGGTTAAGATTGTATGTTTAAAAAAGGGGTTAAGAAGGAGTTGCAGAAAAAAAAATAAAACAACGGCACAGTCCATGGTAAGTGAGATCCCAAACTTACTTGGGATCAAAAACAATTTAAGAGGTGCAAAATGGCTTAAACTATGATATGAATAAATAAAAAATGAGGTGTACGAGTACATGTGTAAGATGAAAGGAAGCTTCATAAAATTCTGTCAATTGGTTTAGGAGCAGTTACCGATACATAACGAACGAAAAATGCATGAACTGACGAACGAAAGAACAATCAAACAAACGGACTACTCACCTACTCACTCATGCAACTATTCAATGACCATTCCATTATGAATTTAGTTTATCAACATTGTAGTAAAGGCATGAATATTGTCTGTATTTTCAATGTTTTAATGTTTTAAACCTTCAAGATTAATTATTCCGATAAAAAAAAAATGTTCTTTTTGCCATCTTTTCACGTGCTTACAAGTGTAAACAAATTTTTAGTAGGAAATGAAGTGTCGTTACATAACCGTTTTGGGGGTGTTTTGGTGGTTTTTTTTTAAGGAGGGATGAGAGTAGATACATATTTTTGTCGGGTTTTTTTAAAGCTTAAAGTACGTTATGGCTTTTGCTCATTGTTGAAGATTGTACGATGACCTTTAGTTGCTTTAATTCACGTCAATAAGTCTCTAGTGAAATAAGTTGTCTCGTTGGCAATCAAACCACATCGCTTTATTTTCCTCATAAGATAGTCTGAATAACTCCGACTTTAAGTGTCAACTTGCGGAGTAAATGTGTAATTCATCTATAGAACAATCTGTTTTATCGTTCTGAATATGGGGGTACCATTGGCTTCTGTGCTTTAGTCGTCAATCTTTATAATCTTAGAATTCCACCATACCAAAATCTTATACCTATTTCGTAAAGATTATAGGATTCCATTTACCTTTGATTCTATTAGTATTGATCTGATAACTGATCCAATAGTGTTCTTATCAGTAGCAATCGTTCGTGTAATAAAATATACACGATTCAACCAATTTCGTTTTAATATGTTTAGTTGAATACTTTGAATTTATTATTCCTTTATTACTAAAATTTAACAATATTATTCCTTATTATTTGTGGAAATAAAATAATTTGAAAATCACCATATCTTGACACTTCATCCCGGCGTTAACAAACTCTGCGACCGTGCGAGATTCTCATACACCCTCTAGTAGTAGTTAATATAATATTAAATTGACTCTTTACTAAATAAGAATACATATCATCAACCTTTCTATTGGTATACTGTATGTCATGTGAGGCAAGACTATCAACATACAAAGCTAAACAAGTAGATGCTGAAGTCGTGTTCATTCCATAAGGCTTTTTTAAATATACATTACAAAAGTACACGTAATATGCGCTTTTCATTATACCAGGAAAAACAGCTTCCATCTTTTTGAGAAATTAGAAATCCTATTTTTCAAGGTAATGGATCCCAAAGGAAAATATTGCTTTTGAGAGGAAATAGAAACTTTAACCACATGCCGATGCTCATTGTATTGTGATAATAAGAGAGGTAACTCTAGATTTTCAATTCTGGTGTGTGTCAGGAACACATGTTATATTTGAACAGAATTACTGATAATATATTTTACTATTCTATAAACAAATAATGGATATGAACAAAATTTAATTTGAGTAAATGCGGGGTTTGTCCCTTTCACTTTTCATTGTAAATATATATCGATTATATAAATAAAATTTTATCAAATGAAAAAAACCAAACTTTGCTGACAAATTTTTCTTTCGATGGCAACGAAACTAGATAAGACATTGACAACTTCTTCAGAATTGACAGAAAACTTAAATTCAAAATGTCGCAATTTTTTTCTGTATTATGATATCAAAAACGAAAACACATTTGTTTTTGATTTTGTTGGTTTTCAAAAAAGATCTCCCCCTCAGTACTCAGGTAATATAAATAAGTTATTTGTGTTCCACCTTTTGGTTATTGCATGTTGCAAAACATTTTTATCTTTATCTGACAAAATATAAACTACATGTATTACATGAGGCACAATCTGGATTTTGATCAAATCACATACGCCAAACAGCCCTTACCAAGTTGATAGATATATGGTTAAATATATGGACGACGACAATGTTGTAGAAACAGTCTTTTTATATCTGAAAAAAGCATTTGATCATCTTAATCTTCTCGTTCTTTGCTATAAATTACATTTTTACAAAGTCTCGGATCATTCAGTGAAATGGTTCAAGTCGTATCTCTCTAATAGACCACAAAAAGCGTGCTTATAGATTCAGATTATAATTATATTAAATATGGGGTTCCTCAGGGATCCATTTTAGGTCCCCTTCTGTTCGTTTTATTCATAAATGATATGACTTTAGACTTAAGAGGCATCAAATTCAGTCATTGACATGTATGATGATGATACAACTCTTCTTGCCCATGGTATAGATAAGGAAGAAATAGAGAGAAAACTAAACCATGATGCCAACACTATACATAATTGGTGTTTAAACAGCAAAGTGATAACATATCCTTTAAAAACAACTTCTATGCTGCTTGGAACGAATCAAAAACGAGCTTTGGTAGGTCATAAACTTAGTTTATCATTACAAGATATCCCAATTACATCAGCTGAAACACAAAAGCTTCTAGGTACTAGTATATATATTGACAAAAATTTAGACTGGAAATTTCTAATTGATCATGTATGTAAAAGCATAAGTTATCGTATTGTACTATTATCAGAATTTGGAAAAATATAGATTTTTTTATAACGCTTATATTCTGCCTATATTTGATTTTTGTTGCTTAATATAGGTAAATTGTGATGCAGATGGAATTCAAAGATTGCTTGAATCATACTGGATGCACCAATACTTAAACCTACTGTAAATTTATTTAAAGAGCTAGAATGGTTAAATTTCAAATCTAGGATTTCTTATCATAAATTGATTCTTGTTCATAAGATTCTCAATAACAAAGCACCTCGTTACTTTAAAGAGATATTTTGTCCAATTATAAACCTACACAGCAGAAATTTGAGATCTTCTGCAAACAATAATCTAGCTGTAGTGAGGCCTTATACAAATTCGATGAAAAAACATTCACATATAGCTTCTCAATACTTTGGAATAAACTACCAAATGAAATAAAACTATGTGAAAATCTTGGTAACTTTTAATGGAAAATGTGTAGATTTTTAGAATATAAATGATATGTAACATCTCTCTTATGGCATGGTATTGGTTGCAAAAATTTGATTTTTTTTCATTTAAATGCAATATTTCTTATTTAATTGGTATATTTCTTCATTTTAATGCAATATTTTTTATTTGAATTGTATATTTTTTCATTTAAATGCAATATTTTTTATTCAGATGGTATAATTTTTCATTCAAATGGTATAATTTTTCATTCAAATGCAATATTTTTTATTCAATTGGTATAGTAGTTTTTTTATTTATATGCAATAATTGCACTATGGGAAATTCTTTGACGTCATAAGGTCAAATTTGCAACAACGTTTGTGATTGGTCGGTAATTGTTTGGATTTCTCCACTTTCTTTCTAAACTTGAGTGACCAAGAATTAAAAACGCGTCAGAATATCGCCCCTCTTACTAAATTTGGCGTTCGTGCGAGTTCGTGCAGTGGCTGTTAATGCCAATAATGGCCAGGAGGAGCAAAAAATGCGAGTGACAAGTAATAATAATTAATTTGACACACAACTTGTTCATGGATAGTTACAGATGCCTGCGTGCATGGCAAAAACACCTCCAATGAAAACCTTTTCTGAAGAAACTCTCCTACAGTCTACACATTGAAATAAAAAAAAATACATAGCTAGCCCCCCTCCCCTTCTAAGTCCAGATACATGTAATCATGACGTTCTTTAGTGCTATATCATTTTTTACTTTTCTTGATCCTCAGAGACGTTGCAGGAAGGCACACATGAAAATAGAATAAAAAGCATCCAGGACGTTACAATTATTTGGACTAAGCCCCTCTTTTTTACTACATGTAGAAAAAAAATCACCTAATTACGACAGCAGAACCAGAAACCCGCAAGTAGAGACATAAGCTGTTATACTCCGGAACTAATTCTTTAATAAAGACAATTCAGGATAAATTGGAACCAGTTACTAACCCATGTTACAACAATAGTCCTATGACATAGGACTTCACTATATGAGGCGTGAACTTCATATTTAATACTATCTATAATATGTACTCTCATGTCTTATGCTGCAAATCATTTTACATTTAGGATTCGTTGCTGAGCATTTTTTTACTGTTCTCGTCTCCAAATCCCTTAAATAGGGTTTTTTTTTCAAGTCCCACATTAGTTCAATAATTACTTTATGTCTTTGCATAAATAAGTATACAGGGCATATTTCAAAACATATTTTATCTTCAGGACTTTTAAATGATTTACTTTTCAGTACTGCATTGGGAAGGGGGGTATACAAGTTTATTTTGTGACACATTATATAATATAATATAACTAGGTATCCAACAAATTATATGATTGTACGTTTAGCTAAAACCTCGGTGTCTAGAGGGGGGGGGGGGGGGGAGGGGGGGAGTAGGTTCAAATTTAGATATTTGTATAGAGATGTATATATGCGAGTATTGGCAGTAATGGTTATCGTGTGTGTGTGAGGGTAGGGGTTTCAGATCAAAGATCGTTTCTATAATTCTATATCTTTTAGTTTTTACCATTTCACTCTATTCTTTATCCTTTGATCTCTATTATATTTGTCCTAAACATGCGTGACATATTTGCCACTGGACATAAGGCAACCAAAAGTCAATCAGCGTATTGTGTATATTTCATCATTTCTGTATTATGTTATCTATAGGTTTGGTCCCGCCCCTTATCTATTTTTTTTGCACATAAGGGACGACATCAAAAGTTCAATGTAGGATAAAAAAAACTTAATTCATATAGTTTTTTTCACTGACCCCTACACCCCCCCCCCCCCTATTCTTAACTTAATTTGGGAAAAATAGATTTACCAATAAGGATATATATAAAATCGATGTTAATTAAACAAAACTTGCAGCAATCTTGACCCCCCCCCCAAAAAAAAAAAAAAAAAAAACTATTTGAATTAAGTTTTTTATTCTTCATTGATTTTTCTGATGCCGTCCCTCATCCTCTCTATGTAAACCAAATTCATGTCCTGATAAATGGTGACTCATGCATAGCATCATATGTGGTTATTAAAACAAGAAACAAAGTCATATTATAATAGTTAATGTATGCTAGGACTTATAGATAGATGTCATTAGTCCCAGGTCATGTAATAAAGTAGGTCTTATAAAAATACAATAGCATTTTAATTTTGATGATTATATATATGTTTATATATTTAATAATGCCATTTTTTTGGAAAAAAGGGTAGGGGCAAGGCGTTTTTAAAACATATCAATGGGGCGAGTTTTTTTTTTTTTTTTGTTCTTCGGAAGTGAGCCAGAAGAAGTCCATTTCTGTCTTATTTTTGCATTGGGAAGATATTCTGGCTCTCTTCCACCTCTTCTTTTTTGATAGGTTGACGGCAGAGGCACATAACAAACATGGCGTCGTTTAGTCTAAATGAAATTAATAAATTTATGAATGCAGATATATTAGAATGTGAGCTGTTTTATAAACGTTTTTATGGTATGACAGCCTTAGTACACGTAGGACATCCCTGTAGGACGATAAGCTGGATAAATATAAGAACTACACGGACAATAACAGTTAAGGGACGATTATTTGATATTCTAGGGAAGGGATTTTGATTGATTGGTGTTTAACGCTACTTTCAACACTATTGGGCTATTCCGTGGTGGTCAGTTTAAATGTATAGATGAAGGATGTGGAAGGGAAGAGAGGGCATTATTATTCATTTCAATCTGTCGCTAATCATGCCTTTTTTCAGCTCTTACCAGGCAACCATATTCATATATGAAATCATTCTGTCCCCCACCGCAACAAATAAATAAATATCAAATGGTTTTCCTCTTATTTAACACAAGTTTAAATTGATTGATTGTTTGTTGCTAATTTTAACGCCCAGTGAAAATTATTTCATGCTTGTTCAGGAAATCACGAGTTTAGAAGTCACGTATATAATATAAAAATGAAGAGATGGAATATGATTGCTAATAAGGCCACTATCCACCGGAGTTCAAATATGAAGTGGATGTAAGCAATTATAGATAAGATAAGATAAGATAAGAAAACTTTATTTTAAGTCGGGTTACATGAAATACTACAAACATAAGCTCTGTAGAGCTTTTTGCCGTCATGTAGACAAATGCTTTTTGTAGACAATCGTAAGGCCTTCAACAATGACAAAAACCTGATACTGTAAAGTCGTCTATAAAAGGCCCGACATGAAAAGTGTGAACAATTCAAACGAAAAAACTAACAGCCTAATTATACATAACAAAACAATTTACAAAATATCAAATATGAGTCGAGACAGGAACCAACGACAACCACTAAACTACAGGCTCCATCCCTGGGACAGGCAAATAAAGAATATGGCAGGGTAGATATAAAAACGAAGATGTGGTATGATTGCAAATGAGACAACTCTCCACAAGAGATCAAATGACACAGAAATCAACAGCTATAAGTCACCGCACGGCCTTCGACAATAAGCAAAGCCTACACAGCATAGTCAGCTATAAAGGGCCCCAAAATCAAAAATGTAAAACAATTCAAACGAGAAAACTAACGGCCGAATTAATGTACAAAAAAATGAACGAAACACAAATATGTATAACAAAGCAACAAACGGCAACCACTGAATTACAGGCTCCTGACTTGGGACAAGCACATACATACAGAATGTGGCGGGGTTAAACATGTTAGCGGGATCCCAATCCTCCCCCTAATCTGGGACAGCGGTGTAACAGTACAACAACATGTTAACAGCAAATTAACTCAAAAGATCGGTACGAGACACACAAAAAAACTAACATTAAGACAAAAGACACAAAGCACTGACATAAGAGTATTTGCAATTACTGGAAGTTTGCTCAAACCTAATTACAACTGGTACTGAAATAAATCTTGTTTTCCCAGACTGAATTATCAATCAGTACACAACGCGGGGCAAAGGATTTATTAAAAAAAGAAAACAGTCTGAGAAACGTCTGGTTTACGTTGTATATAGATATAAGAAGATGTGGTATGAGTGCCGATGAGACAACTCTCCATCCAAGTCATAATTTGTAAATGTAAACCATTAAAGGTCAACGTACGGTCTTCAACACGGAGCCTTGGCTCAAACCGAACAGCAAGCTATAAAGGGCCCCCAAAAAATTAGATATGTAAAACCATTCAAACGGGAAAACCAACGGTGTCTAATCTATATAAAAAAAAACGATATACTTGCATATAAATCCATATACAATGAAACGGTTTTTGAAAAGTGGACCGAACGTTTTGACCATCGAAATTTTGCAATAGAAATACTAGTTATGACCACAAGATTTTAACAGCCAGTGCAGGACTCGCACGAACGTTAGATTTAGTTAGAGGGGCGATATTCTGACGCGTTTTTTTAATTCTTGGTCACCCATGTTTAGAAAGAAAGGGGAGAAATCCAAACAATTTCCGACCAATCACAAACGTTGTTGCAAATTTGACCTTATGACGTCAAAGAATTTCCAATAATGCAATTATTGCATATAAATAAAAAAAACTGCTATACCAATTGAATAAAAAATATTGCATTCAAATGACATTTTATACCAATTGAATAAAAACTATTGCGTTTGAATGAAAATGATACCATTTGAATGAAAAATTATACCATTTGAATGAAAAATTATACCATTTGAATGAAAAATTATACCATTTGAATAAAAAATATTGCATTTAAATGAAGAAATATACCAATTAAATAAGAAATATTGCATTTAAATGAAAAATATCAAATTTTTGCAACCAATACCATGCCATACTCTCTAGCTCTATCATGTCTTTTTAATGTTTGTGTTTAATGTATAATGTTGTTTTTCTCGAACTACAGACAATCATTTAGCGTGAAAGTTGAATACTTATGTGATAAAAAAAATGTGATACTTGTATACTTGTTCTGTATGTTTTTTAATGAGGGCCCCAATTTAGATTAGTGAATGCTAATTGAGTCACCTTCTGTATAAATGTTATATTATGCATATTGTCTATTGGATATCTATATTGTGTAAATCCCTTAAGCTGTATATGCTTACGGAAATAAAGTATTTATTATTATTAGTTTAATCAAAATATTGTTGTGACGTCATTCTAATGTTGTACCGTTCGTTATTTCAGTCATTACCTGTAAGAAACCATTATGTTACCTTTAACTGTACAATATTTTAAAGAATAACCTTCCTCTTTCTTAAAATTATTGGACAGCCTAAAGTAGTATAATAGATTATTACATGTAAATGATGAAAAAAAAAAATCCATCAATTCACACAATTTGTTTCAGCGTTTTGAAAACATTTACAACGAAAGAACAAATGACAATTACAGAAAAAACATTTTTTGTTAACGTCACCTTCCAATACCATAATATCGTTACTCATCAAGACGATTTCTATTTAACTGATTTAAACGCAACCAGCGTCAATACTTATTCCACGGCCATTTTTCTCATGTTTTGGGTTGTCTCCTTAAGCACCAATTTTTTTGACAATGCTCGTTGTAAGTTTTGTTTTTGGTGCTTTTAGATTTTTCTTTTTGCACAAGCTCTTTGATTTCCTCGTCGTCTTTGGATATACTAATCGGTCTCTGCGTTTTTCTCATTTTTCCTTACATCATTTTCAGCTACAATGAAAATAAAAATAATAAAATAATGCTTCTAATGCTTGATAGATCATGCCGCAATACAAGGACCACAAGTAAAATAACTTTATTATCATAATTAGTAGAAAACCCGTTCATCTGAAGTAGATGTTTTACCAAATGTTGATTTGCAAGCCACAAATTGTTCCTTGGACAACATAGCTAATTAAGAAGTTGATTAATAACCTAATATTGAGAGTTTTTTTGCTTTGTGTTGAAGGCCTCTCTGTGACTTTGAGATGAAAAGCGCTGCTCCTTTGCTTTTTGTTTTTTTCGCTGTGCATAAACTGATTTTGTGTTATGGATGGATACCCCATATCCTATTTTTTTCTTTTTTTATTAAAGCTCACTCAGTGTACATAGTGCAAATCGAGAACTTACTTCATGAATTAGGGGGCTACAAAAGTTTTTATAATTTTCAGGTGTTGGCGTTGATTTGCAAGATTTTTATTTAAAAAAATGATATCATTGTCTGTATAGAAATATAATGCAAACTTCGCTTATCAACGACGATAAATATAAGAAACAGAAAAAGGAACATGTAACCACAGGTTAAAGAAATCAATCGTGTGTCCGATTCGCACTTTGTTTGTTGTGGTATTTTTTTTTCAGAAACCGATGAAGTCTCATGAAACTAACTAAACGTAGGTGCTAGATTAATTATTTGTTTATTAAATAGGTTTTTAGACAGTTTGTAATTGTGTTATATAAATTTGAACATAAAATCCATTCGAGCATTTAATTGATTGAAAAAGGGGAGTTATAATTAATAATGGTATTTTTACTATATATAATTATATAGTCAAAATAAGGATTACATTTGTTTCTTTCGAATTTCCAATGTATTTATGAACAATTACAAACACTTTACTTTAGATTAGGTATCAAAAGTGATTGAATACAATAATTATACATTAAGCACAGAGACAAGGATATGTACACTACAATGCTTTGTTTTGAAAGAAAAAAAAGAAAGCGTTATTTGCAAAGGGATATTGAGGGACAAAAGTCTATTTCGGTAATATAAAAAATAATAAAACACACACAAAGGACAGCAATAAGCAAATAAACTTAAAAAAAAGCGACAATAACCTTCCACAAAAACCGGAAAAGGGGGGGGGGGGATTGGTTGTATTCAGATGATCCGGTTTGGGTAAGTAATAACTGTCTCTTGCAAGACAACCGCCTAGTCGAGGTCAATTTCGATGAACGAGGAAGGAATGATGGGGCCTTCGTCATACGGGAATATAGTGAATACATTTTTTTGTTCACGTATAATTTATTATAGGTTGATCGCCAGATATTTCATGGCAATGAATTTAGATTTTATAACTATATTAATTCATTTTTCAAATACAAGATGTAATATTTGGATCATACTTCTCTTATAATTCATTGAAATAATGTTAGAGAGGGGGGAAATTCCGACGAACAACACAATAATTTGAAATATTTAAGTGTTGCATTTGAAATGAAATCGACTGCGGTGGATATACATGTATATATATACATAAAACTTGCCATTATTAGCTGCTATAACTAAATCCTCCTCGTTGTCTGCACTAAATTCGGATATGTCTGATCACATTTTTGATTGATTTTAATCCAAGTTTGAAACAACACAATCACTATATTCCACATTGCTATTTTCTTGTCGGAAAGAATTTTGCTTTAAGAATATACGTTCATCGTATTTATTCATTTTGTGACACCAAATGCATGTGAAGATATTCACGGAAGTCCTAGAACACGCAAAAAGCATGATACACATGCACTGTGCCTTCATTTACATGTAGCTATAAATGCAGTTCTTTATTTTATTTTTTTTCTATTGTTTAGGTTGAGTTACTGTTTAAAGGGCCAACATGTAGGATAATATGAATAAGGTTTATCCAAAACAATTTACACACTTGATGAAAATAAATCTTAACAAGAGTTTGTGTGTTTTAAGATATAAACCTCTAACAGTTCTTTCTGTAAAATATTGAACAGGTCTTAATATTGAACAGGTCTGCGGCCTCAGACCTGTCCAGCATTTTTGGTCTGTTACCGGATTATATCCTTTGCATGAAGTCATTATTATTATTATTATTATTATTATTATTATTATTATTATTATTATTATTATTATTTAATTGTACTTGTAGAAAGAGACAAAGAGCCATACAAAAAAATGAGAGGACGATTCAAGCTCTAGTGCTGACGTTACAAGGGAATTTATAAAACTCGAATCAAATTAAAATTATATCCCAATTGCGAAATCATTTAAGAGCGTTGAATATCAAATGTGTGCTAAATGAAATAAATATTTTGTTATTTGTTTTTTATGTTCTGTGCGTTTAGTATATGTGGTGTCATTGCTAAGGAGACAACTATCCACCAACAATAAATCTGGTACCGATTTCAAATTCCAAAATAACAAAAATATTTGAGTCTTGTTTAAAAGAAAAAAAGAGGTTCAAAATGAACATTTTAAAGCAATACGTAGAAGAAAGACGAATAACACCATGACCAAAAGAGAAAACAAAGAGGAAAAGACACACACAAAAGTCCACACAGTATCAACTCATGACAAACAAATATCATAAAAATAGAATGGAGCTGAAATGTTCAACACGGGATTTTTCTTATCATTATTGTATCTGTATTATTTAATCTTTCGAAACTTTTATGCCACTGGAATTAAGTCTGTTCTAGTGTCATTTGTACTGAATTATTTAAGGAAAAGTTCTAGGTCTAATTATGTTAATGCACATAAAATATATATATATTTGGAAAGCTTTATTATTTTTTTTCATTATTCTGTTATTTTATTATTTTGGCACTAGGTCGATAGCGCTGCTGGTGGATTATGAATTAATAAAAAAAAATGAGGTTGAAACTCCAAGTTGCATATGATATTTTATATTTCCAGATCGCTCAAATCTTTTCTTTACCAAAAAATCCACACTTTGATTGATGTTTAGTTGCAGCTATGCGAGTTAAACAAGATGTTGTTAATAGTATTTGATCGAAATAACTTGGCGGTCCAAATCTGTGTAACTTTACCCTTAACTTTAACCTAAACATGTATGTAACGGTTCTTTTTTAGCCGTAGACTATTATCAAAATACGAAAAAAAAAAAACAATTGATGCAGTCAGAAGAATTGTCTAATATAGTGTAGTTTTGCATTTTTTATGTTTGTCTTTACATATCGATCGCCAATTTACCGTCTCAGTGAGTTCGTGGTAGCTCGTCCGTAGATTTTAATTTGCATTTATTCGTTAAGCATTCGGCATTTGGATACAAAAATCAAATACCGGTAGACTCGGAGTCAGAATAGTGTTTCTGTGTAGAATGTCGGCCTGCGTGAATACCTTGTGAACATGTTAAAAATCCGACTAAAAGTACCGATCTAGTACACGGAAGAGTATTATCCCATAAACTGTACAGATGTACTACCGTGAAATATTGAGGCTGTGAATACAGAGGTACTCAAAATTATAATTGATTAATGAAAGAAAATATATTTGATTTAAGGATGTACTTAGGTGAGGTTTAGGAATTGTTGTCAAATGTTCGGACTTCTTGGTTTTTTTCCTACGATACAGGGTAACATATTTTGCCCCATAACACCCATTTTTCTTCATATAAGACTTCATAAGCTCATAA
Source organism: Mytilus californianus (assembly GCF_021869535.1). NCBI lineage: Eukaryota > Metazoa > Mollusca > Bivalvia > Mytilida > Mytilidae > Mytilus > Mytilus californianus. The sequence continues at coordinate 10,311,253 of NW_026262582.1, forward strand.
AAGGTCATTTACCAAAATTCAAGTAGAATTCTAGATTTCTTTTCTTTCGATTTGAGACCAAAATAATACCAATACAAATATAAGGTTAAAGTCCGAGTCAGCCTTTTCCCGCCGTTTAAAAAAAAATAAATATATCTCGAAAAGGAGCTCCATAGCCTATCAATATTTTTAGCTTATTTTGTTCCTTAACTAATGCTGACTTATAGTATCAATTTTAAATTCTAGATTTTTTTTAATTTCACCTAAGAACATCCTTAAGATAAAAGTATATGTTTGAATGAATTACTCGGAGTTGTGGTTTGCTTTATCAATGTATTATATAAAGATTGGTTAGTATGAACCAACCAAACACTCATTCTCAGTCCTGTTCCCCTTGAGACCCGTTGTTTAAATCCTGTAAAATTTAAAAAGTTATCATTAAATTGGATTGGTAAATACTAGTATCTTGAATCCAACATTAAGACCTGAGCAATTTTATAGTCATCGTTCGTTTAATAGCTTTTAAGGATGCATACATTCGCAGGCAAGTGCGGTCGGAATGGGGATGTTGAATACGATGTCTTGTGTTACGAGTGCCACGATCTCTGTAATTAGAGGAACCCTTTTAACAGCTATTGTAGGAGTACGTAGGTGGCTTGTTGCAAAGAAAAACTAATATCATTATTCAGTGTTCTTTTTCCAGTGGCAGTCAAATTGTGCGCCCTTCACCATGGCTGTCCCACCTTCCAAAACCTTCATTGTACCTAATGTATTAGTTGTTAATTTGTATTCGTCCTGAATATATGCATCGGATTTTTTGCAACTGGACATAAGGGGAAAACAACTAGCAATCATTCTACCTTTAACCTGACCGAAAGTGAAAGTTTGAAATTACTATAAGTTGTACAAGACTGTCACAGAGATTAATAGAAAATGATATGTAAAAAATTATCAAATAACTAAAGGAAATTCATTTCAAACCCAGATAAAAAGATATCCCTGCCAAATTTACTGGGATCATTTTTCATATCATTTACATTTCCAATGGGTATTAGTGTCGGATAAATAATTCGCCAGCGCTTATTTATTCTCGATCTAAGATATAATAGCTTATGGACGAAAGCCGAGAAGGATCATTCATATTTCAAAATTCAAAACTCTCATTCCCGCCTTTTCTTTGTCACTTTGTGCCAACCAACCTCGGCGAAGGATGGCTGCTGGTTTAGATGTAAGTATTTTTCATAACGTTGCAGATGCAGTTACACTTTCTGAGGAAGTTTTATGGGTTAGGAATGAAATCTTAAATGCTTAAGTAACATTTTTCTGTTATTCATCAATAACAAATCACTGCTTATTGTATGACAATAATATGAATTGCTATGCTATAATATACGGTAGGTTCATTGTCCGGTTGGGATTGTGCTTTTTTCGTGTGAAATAATTTCGTTCTTTCGAGTGTGACCACGTTTTATTCGCGTGAATAATATATAAAATGTAACAAAAAGTCCAACATACTTCTTTTCTGGTAACACATGAAACCGAAGCTTGAAATAGATCTATAAGATACGTTGGTTTTGTGAAAGACAGATATAATGAACCATAAATTATTTTGAGTTATAAAAATTGAACATGCCCTTAAAAAGCTTTTATTCCAAAATATAGAATAAAGCCCTTTTTATACACATACGATTCAAAGTTGGAACCTTTTCAATTTCTACATTAATCAACGGAGATTGATCGCTAGGTAAATTGAGTAAGTGTAATTGTTTGTAAATTTTTCGGTTTACATTTTGTATGCGTGCCGTAACATCCTTCAACACTCAGAGCCAAACACATGTACTGTATTCAAATGGCTTGACCCAGCACTTTCACTTAGTGAAGAATAACTCCTACGTATCGCGATTGCACCTCGTAAAACTAAATTTAACAAACAAAGAATGTTTAAGGGATAGCCACCATGTGTTACTATGAATTAAACGTTATCCAACGGTATACGTTTATCGATTGTCATTATACTATCTGAAACGAGCTGTGGTTCAGAAATCATTCGTTTGTCGCGTGAAATATATAAGCTTTTTAATGTGCAAAACTATAGAATACACTGTAGATCGAGGAAAGCCTATTTGAAGAATAAAATACTTAAAAACAAATATACTGGAGTCATTTGTTGATATTTTCACTGGAAATGTTTTGACATAATCAGTTAACATACTCTTCGGATACGTTTTAACCTCTCTATAGAACTGTCAGAATAATTTGTCAAAGAACTGATCAAAATATTTCTAGTACATTTTTTAATGTTCAAGGGTAGAAGCAGTTCTGTGTTAGAACTGTCAGAATCAGTTATATGTTAGAACCGTCAGAATCAGTTCTAGGTTAGAACCGTCAGAATCAGTTCTAGGTTAGAACCGTCAGAATCAGTTCTAGGTTAGAACCGTCAGAATCAGTTCTAGGGTAGAACAACAGTCAAAATCAGTTTTAGGGTAGAACTGTCCAAATCTGTTCCAGGCTACAACTTTCAGAATCCGTTCTAGGTTTTAAATAACCTATATTAGAGCAGTTCTCTAACTGTGACTTTAAACAGGGGCGGTGAGCTAAATTTTCCTGTAAATCATATTTTAGAAAACAAAATGATTAAATAGTGTTTTTTCTCATCATCTAAGATTTACTCTTAATCTAAGATATGTTGTATTGGTATAAAACACTGCTTTAAAAGCAGTTAAAAAACACATTTCAATATTTCAATAATTATGATCACAAATACAAGTAATAAGTTCTCTTTAGAAAGACAATCATATAAACCGAGGACACTTATCTTTGGAAATATATTGGCTTCTTTCTATCATAGATCAAAATGCTTGCTGTGAGATCTTACCTGGCTTTGGTTGTGCTGCGTGTCCTTTTTGGTTTTTAAGCTCTTCATTGTTTATAATAAGTTTTTGGGTTTTCAGATATTTTTCGAGCATCACTGTAGAGACATTAAATGTAGAAATGCGCATCTGGTGTAGAAAAAAATGGTAGCGATAATGTTATTGGATAACAAAGTGACCATATTATTTTGTCGGGGTTTGTTTTATAACCGAGTTTACCTGACAGTATACCAAATTATGTAATGATAGTACTGTGGGTTAATATAATCATTAACATTTTGGCTTTCGCTAATATTAACAATTCATAAAAATAGAAGAATAAAATAACAATTTAAAAAAGAGCAAAAACTTAATACATATATTCCTCAAAAGATTTTTTTTCGAAGAAATACAGATAAAACAGAAATAAATAAATAAATTGAACAGGCAAACATAGAGAAAATGAATAAATAAAGCACGAAAGAAAAAGAGAAAATCGGAAAATAAATAGATAAAAATTAATAAGATTAATTACATAAATAACATAAATTAACTAAAGATAGAACTGTCAGTCTAAGTGGAAGTGTCAAGATCAATTCTAGAGTAGAAATTTTAAAATCTATTCTAGAGTAGATCAGTTAAAAACAGTTGTAAGTTAGAACCGTCCAAAACTGTGCTAGGGTAGAAATTTCATAATATGTTCAGATCAGAACTGTCCAAAACTGCTTTTGTTTAGTCGCTTCTTTCAAAAACTATTATAAAGGTTTCAAGAGAACTGTTTTACAAACTGTTATACAGCAGTTCGTCTGACAGTCATTTTTGTCAGGACAAAGTTATTAACAACCAATACATCTAATGTATGGTTTTCCCCTTTCTTTTTTTTCTAAAGTTGATCATTGTATGAAGACGTTATTATGATTTTGTTAATCGATATGAAATATCTAGGACACAATGTACAACAGATATGTTCCTTCCTAGTAGTCACATTCATTCCCTCTTTCCTCAATTTTTACACCAATAATTGTTTGTTTTGATATTGTAACACAGTGATGACTGCTGTACCCATATTTTGACTATTTTATTTATAATGTCTGTTTTGTTCACGCATCGTTGTAAATATAACGGAATTTGATAAGACTGTCGTACAAGTGAGAGGTTTAGCGCTATAAAACCAGGTTCAATCCACCATTTTCTACATTTGAAAATGCCTGTACCAAGTCAGGAATATGACAGTTGTTGTCCATTCGTTTGATGTGTTTTGTCATTTGATTTTGCCATGTGATTAGGGACTTTCCGATTGAATTTTCCTCGGAATTCAGTATTTTTGTGATTTTACTTTTTGGAAACAAGTTTAAGTAATCATCTAACTCTTGTTTTATTCCTCATTTTTTTTGACAATCTTAAGAGGTGTGTGTTGTGTTGAAGATTGCAGATTGTAGTTTGTGTTTTTATTTTTCCTCTTTTTAGCTCACCTGGCCTAATGGGCCAAGTGAGCTTTCCTCATCACTTGGCGTCCGTCGTCCGTCGTAGTCGTCCGTCGTCCGTCGTAGTCGTCCGTCGTCCGTTAACTTTTACAAAAATCTTCTCCTCTGAAACTACTCGGCCAAATTTAACCAAACTTTGCCACAATCATTAGAGGGGTATCTAGTTTGAAAAATGTGTCCGACGACCCCGCTTGCCAACCAACATGGCCGCCATGGCTACAAATAGAACATAGGGGGTAAAATACAGTTTTTGGCTAATATCTCTGAAACTAAAGCATTTAGAGTAATTTGACATAAGTTAAAATGTTCATCGGGTTCAGATCTATCTGCCCTGAATATTCAGACAAATCAGACAATCCGTTGTTGGGTTGCTGACCCTGATTTGGTAATTTAAAGGAATTTTTGCAGTTTTTGGTTATTATCTTGAATACTATTATAGATAGAGATAATCTGTGAACAGCAATAATGTTCAGCAAAGTAAGATCTACAAATAAATCAACATGATCAAAATTGTCAATTGACTCCTTAAGGAGTTATTTCGCTTTAAATAAATTTTAACAATTTTTCATAAATTTTTGTAATCTTTTACAAAAATCTTCTCCTCTGAAACTACATAGACAAATGTAACTAAACTTGGCCACAATCATCACTATGGTATCTAGTATAAAAAATGTGTCCGATGACCCCGCCTACCAACCAACATGGCCTACAAAGCTAAAAATAGAACATAGGGGTAACATGCAGTTTTTGGCTTATATCTCTGAAACTTAAGCAAAAGTATAATGGTTGCATTATTTCATGCATCACTTGAAACAAAAATATCAGGTGAGCGACACAAGGTCCTTGGGGCCTCCAGTTTATAATTAGGGTACTGTCTGTCTTTTCTCAACTTACGATTTCTGATTTTTAGTTGACTTCAAGGTATATTGTTACCTTTTGGAAGAGAAAAGATATGATAAAAAATAACCTGAAAGTTCATTAATTTACAAATTACAAGGTTTGTCCTATATGATCACCTCCGTTTTGCACGATAACCATTATCAAATATATATAGTATAGTTTACTACAATTTTATTCGATTGTACAAAATTAATATGTATTTTTTTTTGTATTGCAAACAAATATGTTCCCTTTGAATTCTGCTTGGAAGTTCAGCAAAATATAATACACTTTAGGATTACATTTTGTAATTTGCGATTGAGTAAGATGGTATGCTGATTTTTATTGTATAATCGTCTCTGTCTGTGGATTATTCTGTTTTGATATTCTTATGATTGGTAGTCTTTCGGTTATGCATAGGTTTTGATTGATATCCCATAATCTTTGATAAAATCAATAAAAGAAGTGGGGTATACGTTGACACAACAGCAACCTAAACAGCGAAACGAAAAGACATCCCATGGTTCAACATATAAAAAAAAAAAACACTTAAAAAATTGACTAAACAATATGCCAAGCTCTAAATCACCCAGAGTTTAGCAAAGTTGTTTTAACTAGACCTAACAGATTTATGTCATCAACACCAAAATCTGGTAAAAGTCAAAGATACAATAACTATAGATATTCATATCTTAATGAAAGGGTAACAAATGTTCATTTATTCACATGAATGACAATTTTAGTCAAATAGAAATTGGAACTTATCCGAGTATCTGGGAAAAAAACAAGTCTTAATAATTTCAAAAACTTTAAGATTGGCAATATATTTCATCATTATGGTAAAATACTCTAAACGCTATAAAAATATGTCCCCATAGCATAACTAGGAATAATTGATAAAATGTGGAACAAAACAATGATACGAAATTCTGTGCCAATAACTTCAATCCCCTCTCTTTTGGAATTGTGACTTCTGTACCTCAGTTCCATAAAACGCAATCTTCACAGTTATCAAAAAGTTGGGGTTCTACATATGTGAAACAGTTTCATTTCTTAATATGGTCTACTTTATATTTTATTTACTCTCCAATTTTTGATATTTCAGTTATTACACATGTATTAGATTTGACGACACTGTGAAACTGGAGTTATCTGTTAAAGAACTTCAATTCAATTACCGGCCATAAAATAGGTAAACATATAAGTTTAGGAATCAAAGGCCTAATATGTGGTAGATAGCTTTGACAAGAAATAAATAGAAACACAGATTTGATTATTTTCAATTGCAATTCCTGTTGTTTATATTTAATTCAGAAATAAAGCTAGAATGACTATGCACACGTTTTAAGTGACATTCAAAACGAAATCGAAGGTTGCTCTTTTTTACTTTAATCCAAGTCTAATCTCAATAAAATTTTGGTTGGTATTGATCTTACGATGCAGGAGTTACATGATACGCATATACTATTGACGAACCGGTGGCCCCGAGTTCGAAGTGCAGCGAGCGATTCGTATGACTTATCTATTCCTCTGAAAGGATTTCTACTGCTGTCCCTTATTTCAACCTTAATATTTACGCTGTTTCCAATAAAGTTAACAGGATGATATGACCGATCTGACTTCCTTTTCAAACATGACCGATAAACACTGACTCGTGTAGGACACATATATGTGAACAATTTCAGGTCATCGTATGACATTCAAAAACACCCAAACCGAAACATAAACTATATTTGCCCAAGTATAACTATATTGGAAACAATTTTGAAAAGATGACCATCGGCCTAAGTTTTACTACTAAATGGGAGACGTCAAACAACGACAGTTAGTGGCTTGTGAATGTAGACACATGTGGCGGGGTTTAACATATTTCTGAGCTCAATCAGCTCCTTCATCTTAGACTGAGGTTGAAAAACTGAAAAAAATCGTATCCCATCAGATACGAACTTGTCAAATGACATAAATTACCGATCTTCGAATAACCACAGTTATTAAAACAAGTTCAAAGCCCAATTTTAAATACTAAATAAACCATTTCTCCAATATGAAAAGAACAAAATGTGGTATGAGACAACTCTCCATCAGAGACAAAATGGCATAGAAGGTAAATAACTATTGGTCACCGTACGGCATTAAACAATTAGCAAAATCAATACCGCAAAGCAAGTTATGATAGGCCCCAAATTTACAAATGTAAAATAACAAATCAAACTGGGAAAATAACGGCCTGATTGATGTAAAAACAATATACGAAAAACAAATATGCTATAACGCAACAGACGACAACCACTGAAAGACGGGCTTCTGACTTTGGACAGGCACATACATATTGTGGCAAGATTAAACATGTTTGCGGGCGCGCCAACCCTCCCCTAACCTGGGACAATGGTGTAACAGCACAACATATAAGGACAAACTATGAAAATCATTTGAAAAGGGATTAACTCATCAGATAGATATGCTACAGTACAAATTGGACTTAAGTAGGATCTAGGATCCTAGTACAAATTGATATTCCAATATCTACTAGTAAATACAGTACAAATCAGAATACCACTATATACTGGTAGAAATTGGGATATCCAGCTTATCGAAGGAGGATCCTGGATTGTATTGAATTTCAAGTAGGCTCCAGGATATTACTCAAATCAATAGCCAGTATGATTAGGGATTCTACTGGAGTTTTTAGAATGATTTATTACTTATACAATTAATTAGTAGGAAAAAAAATAAATAACAATATAATGCCACTTTCAAAACTTTATTAAAACACAATACAAATGGATGGTAAAAAAATACTCCGAGATAAATTAAAAAAGGGGTAGTCCATTAAAAAAACGACAAAAGTAAACGCTATCAACCAATAGAACGAGTGAAAAACTACTCTCATATCCCTTCTGTTGTATATTTTCTGAAAAAAAAATGGACTAAACCTAGTTGTTTAGCTTGCTAAACCTCCCAACGTATGACAGTTATTAATACTTCCGTTATATTGACAAAATTGGGTGAGCAACCCAAACAGACGTAATGGGTTAATGTGACAATAATTGGGATCCAGCAGCAAAACATGTGTAAATCCACACCACAGACATACAAAACAACTGAAAACAAAATTCAAACAGACATACAAACAAACAAATCAAACGAAAACGCCCAAAACAAAATGTATTGCAGTTGATCAATTTTGACAAAGACGCCAACAAGAAAGTGTTTGTAGTTGATAGTACATACCGTATATAGTGTGAACTTTCTCTTGATAGAGTACAAATTAAGAAATTACAAATACAAGAGTAAACAAAATGACAAATAAACGGAAAAGTAATTAAAAGATACACAACTTCAGCACCTAGAATCAATTACTCAAAACACCTTGTATTGTTTGTAAAGAAGACACTGCATATTCATCCATTAGGTCTTGTTACTTCTGATGAACTTTTTGAGGAAAAGTAAAAGACGTTCTTTGACAAAACCCTGGCTCATTAAGTTTTTGCTCAGACACCGATGACGTTTTACAAAGTCTGAGTTGCAGGTCTAAGCTCTTGAAGATCGTTGAGAAATGTATCCTCATACGCGGATGAAGTTGGTATATTGCCGAAAAAAGTATAAAACCAAATCGGTTTGTTTGTCATATATTATGGTACTGAGATGACTGCTGTTGTCAAATTCGAGGTAAATGACTACACATGAGGCGATAAAATCTGTATTTGTGGTATCTTTAATATATAGTTTAGGGGAATATATTATTGGGACCCAATCAGAAAGAAATGGATTGTTAATGGAAAGAACATCATTAATATACCTGTAAGCGAAACTAAATGATCTTGCATCTTTGACCTTCTGATGTTACCTACAAGTAACTGAAGATATTCCGACTCATATGAAAATAAAAAAGGTCGACCAGGAAAGGTACATAGTTTGGTCTATGGACTTAGTATTACAACGACATAGATAAGCACGTTAGTCAATTATTGAAGTGGGTATGTTATAAACCCCATTTTGTTCTTTTATTCTTGATAATATATATTCATAGACATATTTGAATTGCATGTTTGCATAATACTTCAGACGTAGTTTGCGAATGTACACTTTGACGTATTAGGATTTATTCAATAGAAAAACAAAGAATATGAGGTATCTATCAATGACTCAAAATCAGTACATGCACATAAAAAACACACAAAAAGCAAAGGAACCACGCTTTTATTGCTGTTCTTCATCTGAATGTATCAGCGAGGTCTTCAACAAGGAGCAAAAAAACGGTCACCTCACTGCAAGTTTAAGACGGCTTCAGCGGAATTCTTTTCAAAAATACGTTAAATATACTTTGTAAGATGTAACACCACCAAATTGGGCCCGGTCAAAAAAGAACATACTGGAAAGAGTACATATTTGAAACAAAATAGTTCCTACGCATATGTGTAAATTAAAAACTATGTAGAATATAATTTAGTAATCAAGGTAACAGATGAAAAATGATGGACTGGTGATCCTTGTAGAACACATATTGACTGATAATTTTGAATAATACAAAGTTGTATGTCTTTGAGTGAATTCTAAAATTGAGGGCACATATTGCCTGTTTCTCAGATATGAAGTAACTGGTTTGGTGTATCTAAAATTCCGGCAACCAGTACGGTCGGATGTATAAATATTGACCTCCCCCTAAAATATCATAAGTAAAAATAATAACTTTGATAGGAATAAGGGCCGAGAATAGGTGGTGTGCGTCACAAACTGGCCTAAATTGAGAGAATGATGTGGCACACATAAGAGAAGTTATCTAAAGAATAAATACACCATAACTTTAAAAATGCAGACGTGCATTAGACCATATATCAAGCTTTAAAATTCATGTTCATGTGTATGGACAAATATAACCTGTGTAAAAATAAGCAGATTTGTCACTGTCATCAAAATGTTGATTTGACGTAACTTACGCTAAAAAAAGATCCCAGCGTATATATGAAGATCTATGTTTAACTGGTCAGGACATAACCCGTTCTGGTACTGATCGCTGTGACGGCATCATTTTTGTATGTTTAAGTAATATCTCAATCTTTAGTTAAATGTTGCTTTCATATTTTATTATTTTTATTTTCTTCTTTAATAGAGATAAAATATTAATAAATCTTACTTGCTAAACATTTTCTCTGACGTTTGTGGTGTTTATAGTTTTGTAACATCTTTCATTTTTCAAATTGCTATGATATAACTGACTAAGCAGTGCATTCATATGGGGGTATACATCACTCAGTTATACTTCATTCTAGAGCTCATATTTCGCTCAAACTTGGCGCAGTGATTAGCAAATAAGATAAGTATTTATCTGTTCCTATCACGATTTTCTAGATAGAGAGTTGCTGCTTACAAGTAAGCTATTGGATTCCAATTGGTAAAGTTAGAGTAATCACTTCGAAGGGTTTACAGACGCCATCAATAATTGACCGTTCGGGAATATTTATGACAAAGATGATAACGAATATCTTCCAATTGGAACAATAGTACCAACCTCTTTTCCTCGATTGTCACATTAACGTATTAGACTGTTCACAGCAATTCAAAATGTATTTACAATGAACAACATGACGTGTGCCACTAGTGGGACAGGAACTGCTTAGTACCATTCTGTAGCTTCTGAGATCACTCCCATTTTTGTTAGGATTCGTGTTGCACAATTATTGGTTTTCTGTGAAGTGTTTTGTGAACTGAATTGTCCTGTTGTTGTCTACGTATTTTTGCCATGGCGTTTTAAGACTTCTAAATGTCCTATTTATTTTCCCCGTCTTTTTCTTATGTTTTAAGCGATCTTATCTTGTTATAAAAGACGATCATATGAATATAATACATGCACACTAGTCCATGAAATACCAATATAGCAGTTCGTACTTTCACCATACAACGATTAATGAGACTACCATTGGTATTATAATTTCTTTTCTGTTTGACGTATTACGGTTGATATTTAAACAACAAAAAAATCAACAGATACATTTTTAGCTCATCTGGCCTAAAGGCCAAGTGAGCTTTTCTCATTTTCTCCCCTGAAACAACTGTACCAAATTAAGTCAAACTTGGACACGATCATCATTGGGTTATCTAGTTTGAAAAATGTGTCCGATGACGGCCCGCCAACGAAGATGGCCGCCATGGCTAAAAATAGAACATATGGGTAAAATGTAGATTTTGGCTTTTATCTCTGAAACCAAAGCATTAAGAGCAAATCTGATTGGGATAAAATTGTTCATCAGGTCAAGTTCTATCTGTCCTGAAATATTCAGACAAATCAGACAACCCGTTGTTGGGTTGCTGCCCCTGAATTGGTAATTTTAAGAAAATCTTGCAGTTTTTGGATATTATTATTTTTAAAACTATTATAGATAGAGATAAACTGTAAACAGCAATAATGTACAGTAAAAAGTAAGATCTACAAATAAGTCACCATGACCAAAATGGTCAATTGACCCCTTAAGGAGTTATTGCCCTTTAAAGTCAATTTTAACAATTTTTTGTAAATTTTTGAAATCTTTTACAAAAGTCTTCTCCTCTGAAACTACATAGACAAATTTAACCAAACTTAGTCACAATCATCATTAGGGTATCTAGATTAAAAATGACCCCGCCCCCGCCTACCAACCAGCATGGCCTACATTGCTAAAAATAGAACATAGGGGTAAAATGCAAGTTTTGTCTTTTTAATTTTTGAACCGTTATAAATAGAGAAAATCTGAAAAGAACAAAAATGTTCAGAATAATGAGCTCTACCAATTGTCCATATACGTCAAAACTGTTAGACTAATTCTTATAGGAGTTATTGCCCATGAATGACAAATTTTACCATTTTTTTTTCATTTTTGCCTATTATCATGAAGACTATGGTATTTAGAAGAAACACTTTTTTTCCGTTATGCCTTATATGATTGAAATTATAAAAGATAAATAAACACTTTAAATCACAAAAATGATCAGCAAGGCAGGATCTATTAAAAAGTCAAATTTTGCTGATATAGTTAGTAGACTGTCGCTCTTCATAGGAGTGATTGCCCGAAAATGAAGATTTGTTTACACTCTTGTGTGTTTTGAGCAAAAACTGAAGAAAATAGTCTAGAGAAAAACTAAGCAGACTAAAAGATCAGTAATACAAGATCAATTAACAAAATAGAGATTTTTGTCTTGAAATCTATTCTTGTCTACAATGTTGGAGAGTGTCCTTTGTTTGATATGCACATAGACCAAGGTTAGCGACACAAGCTATTTTTTCTTTTTCGTATTTTGTTTTACCATCACTGTGTGCTCGTCTCAGTCCTGCTATTTTTTATTTCCAATTATCATTTTAATCATCATACTTAGTCTAGTAATTAGATTATTGATACAATTTGCGTGATGAATAATACATATAAGATAAATACTGTGTTCGTCACTATTTACATTTTACTCTCGAGCAACTCTTATTCAAGAACAGTATGCTTGTCACGAAAGAATACTTACTCCTAGATAAGCACTCTTTTACCTAAATTAGATAAATGTCATGTTCAAAGTTTGCAATACATAGGCAAATGAAATCCCCGAAGAAACAAATGATAGAAGATATTGCTATGGTAGGTAGTTGTGTCTTAAAAAGAATTATCAACCGATTCTTTAAGAATCCGTCAGTGTTAAAATTAAAAGAATTTTACAAAATGATAACTAATATTTACCATAGACAATGAAGTTAAGATTCATTATCAAATTTAGCATAGCCTTTATCACACTGTCAAATATCTGTCGTAGGCGCCACATCACATGATAGGTTACTCCATTTGAATATCAGTTAACAGTCGTACCAGTAATTTTCTGACATTTATGCCCTATATCGATATTGCAGAAAGAATCGCCAAGGTTAATATTGGTACTACAGACTGTATGCCATGAAGACTCACTGATGCATCTGAAAAAGTAGAAAAGGTCGTATCAAAATCGTACTGTATTTGTTCGAACCAAAATGTGTTCGATAACTCATTGAGAATTTTTAAATTTGATTTCATATGTCATAAAGTTATTAATATTTTCAACTGAAATGGTTGAACATTGGTTGATTTCGAGGAAAACACCCAAAACTTTCATTTTAATTGTAAAATACTGGTATACATATTTATTTTCAAGTACTTTGGTACTAACATGAAACTAATATTGTTATTTAAATGTGTTGTTGGAAACTTTGAAAATCTTTTAGAAATTCAGGAATGTTATTCACTAATGCATTGGTCTGGTTCCTGTCGGGGTTTGGTGCAGTAACAATGAGACCGGTAATATGATTCTTAATAACTAAATCAGTATATTTTTTTTGTATTTTCATTTGTGTTTATCTCTTGCAAACACATGTTTTCTATCCTTCTCTCTCTTTTTAGACCAGATTTCATTCAGGACCAAAATAGATGTCATTTTAGTTAAATTTCATATAATACGACACAAAAAAAAATAAGTACAGGTACTTATAACACAATGTCTCGCTCGCTCGCACAATGTCTTGCTCGCACTATGACATTTCCATGTTTAAGAGAACATAAAAATCCGCAAAACCCAAAATTCTTCATAAACTATATCCTACCACAATGTCAATCTGATACAAGATTAACGGACTAAGGTAAAATGTTAATAATAGAAATCGCATTTTAAACCTTAAAAGTATATTTTTACAAGCAATGATTTTGTCACTTTTGCTCAAAAGCTATACAAAGAAATATCATGTTACTGACTATTGCTATGTATTTTTGTGTTTGAAGAAAACGGTTTTGTTTCTAATGTTCTACGTTTAATTGTAATGTCTCCCTTACATCTTCTTATCTTGTTTTACGTAAATTTTACAAAATCGAGGACGAATGTTTACAAAATCACAAATCTGTCCTTCTTTCTTTTGGTATCAACATCAAAGAAAACGAAGAAAACTTACCATCAGTATACTGGATACCAAAACTTCACAAAACTCCATATAAAGAACGATACATAGCTGGGTCATCAAAATGTTCGACTAAACATCTTTCTAAAGTACTGACTACTATTCTTTCTACAGTTAAAGATGGGCTTCAAAAATATTGTGATGAGATATATTCTACCAGTGGTGTTAACCAGATGTGGATTCTCAAAAAGTCGAAAGATCTACTGCTCAATCTTCGATCACAATCTTTGCAATTTTGCAGCAACATTAAGACGTTTGATTTTTCTACGCTTTACACTACTATTCCCCATGCTCAGTTGAAAGATCGACTTCACCATCTCATTAAACAGAGATTTTTCTATAAAAATGGGAATCGTAGATACAAATTTCTTGTTTTGGGTTACAATAATTCATATTTTGTGAAGAACAACACTGAATCTACCAGAAAATATACTGAAGATGATATTATCAAAATGCTGGACTTTTTGATCGACAATATATTTGTTGAGTTTGTAGGATTTATATTTCAACAGACAGTCGGTATTCCAATAGGTACTAATTGTGCACCCCTACTGGCCGATTTGTTTTTGTACTCGTATGAAACAGAATTTATTCAGAACCTTCTAAAAGACAAAAAGAAAAAGCACCTTGCGAAATTCTTTAATTTTACTTTCCGATATATTGATGATGTCCTGTCATTGAATAACCCATATTTCAGCCAATACTTACATCTCATATATCCCAGTGGACTTGAAATTAGGGATACTACTGATACTAGAAGGACTGCTTTATACCTTGATCTTTTCCCCAATATTGACACAGATGGACGACTTCACACGAAAATCTATGATAAACGTGACGATTTCAACTTCTCAATTATCAATTTCCCATTTCTCAGCAGTAACATACCCTCTGCCCCTTCGTATGGTGTTTACATATCTCAGTTGATACGTTATGCTCGTGCATGTTCACACTATACGGACTTCATATACAGGAGTGTGCTCCTAACGCAGAAACTGATCCATACGATGTGTCTTTGTCCAAACTAACTAAGGACATTTTTACCACGTGTTAGATTGTGGTTTGACATTACGTCGTCTGATCTTTTAATTACCGAACGTGACTTATTCCCGATTGTGACTGTTTTGCTGAGTGTGAATTCGCATTGCTATAAGACGTGTCACGGTACTTTTCTATCCAAAATTCATGTATTTAGTTTTGATGTTATATTTGTTATTCTCATCGGATTTTGTCAAATGTCTTGTAGTTTGTAGTTGTAAATCTTATTTTTTTTCTGTTGTATTCGTGTGTTATGGTAAAGATAAATAATTACCCAGTTCATTTATTAGATTTTAGTTTGGGTCAACTAAATTTATACGATGTATTTGGTTTACAGTTTGATTTAGAAGAAACAACGACATAGCTAGATAATACAATTAATTATCTAATTACTACCACAATTTTATATTAATTAGTATTGTAATTTTCATTGTTATTAATAAATGTTATATGAGTATTACAAACCTAATCTTGAATTCTATCCTAATTCTACCCTATTTTGGAAATTTTTTTAGAAATTCAAATGTGACGTCACTTTGTGTGTTGATCTCTTTGGCTAACTCGGCTGTGAATTTTTATGTGCTGGTTTATGTTGTTTTATGTATCCGTTTTTATTCTGTAGTTAGTCACCACTTCGGTGTTATCATGTAAATCTATATATAGTCATTTTTATAAATTTACTGTTTGCAAAAGTATGAATTATTCTAAATACTAAGGATGTTCCTATCCAAGACAGAAAACCTTAGCCGTATTTGGAACTTTTAGTCCTCAATGCTCTTCAACTTTGTACTTGTTTTGGCTTTCAAACTTTTTTGATCTGAGCGTCACTGGTAGGCTTGTGTGGATGAAACGCGCGTCTTGCGTATCAAATTTTAAACCTGGTACCTTTTGTTAGCTATTATTCTTATGTTTCTCTGTCCTATATGTTCTCCCATTTATTTGTATTGTAGTCATGTCATGTAATGTTGTCATTTTAATATTATATTTAACATTGCAATTAAAGCGGGAGGTTTAGCTAGCCACAAAACCAGGTTCAACCCACCATTTTTTTCTTAAAATGTCCTGTACCAAGTCAGGAAAATGGCCATTGTTATATTATAGTTCGTTTCTGTGTGTGTTACATTTTAATGTTGTGTTTCTGTTGTGTTCTCCTCTTATATTTGATGTGTTTCCCTCAGTTTTAGTTTGTAACCCGGATTTGTTTTTTTCTCAATCGATTTATGAATTTCGAACAGCGGTATACTACTGTTGCCTTTTATTTTACGTTCATCGTGTTGTCTTCCGCTGAATCAATGAGAATAACCTTAAATCTTCACGATAGCTTTCGCTTGGACAAGGAATGAATATTGAAAATGTCAACAATGTACAAAATGATTTAAAAGCAAACTCAGTATCGTTAACGTCCAGATTGATGAAAAGAAACGATTTTCAAATCTCTTAAATCGTAAAGACTTTGTTTTTTTTGTTTTTTTTTTTTTGTTTACAAAATTTGTTTTTGGCAAAAATCTATTAAGACTTGATCAGAAGAATACCTTGTATTTTTTAAGCAAATCAAGGGTTTTCCTTATTCGTGTTACATGTATGCCAAAAATATTATAACATGACATCAAATGGAGATGATCCTTAAGTTGGTAGACCAAGGTATAGGGATATAAGTCTTGAAATCACTGGTGCGTTTGTGTCAGAAATTTTGATGAATATTAACTTAGCTTCTATATAACACAGAAAACTTTTAATTCCTCATCAAAGATACGCTTAAAAAGCTTAAATTATACTGAACCTTTCAATCATATTACTGATTTAAAGATTTGCATCTTTTATAACGCAGGTAAACTCCTTTAAATTATATATAACAAACATTATTTTTATATAACTAAAAACTTGACATATGATCCCGTTCCTGCAGTTTACTGCATTCAGTGATTATATGAAGCGCATGCACGATAATATCTGAGACAGGACCATCACAGACACAAACAAAATTAATCCTGATATGAGGCAGGACCATCACAAACACAAACAAAGTTAATCCTCATTTGAGGCAGGACCATCACAAACACAATCAAAGTTAATCCTGATCTGAGACAGAACCATCACGAGCATAAACAAAGTTATTCCTGATCTGAGGCAGGACCATCACAGACACAAACAAAGTTAATCCTGATCTGAGACAGGACAATCACAGACACAAACAAAGTTAATCCTGATCTGAGACAGGACAATCACAAACACAAACAAAGTTAATCCTGATCTGAGGCAGGACCATCACAAGCATAAACAAAGTTAATCCTGATCTGACGCAGGACCATCACAAGCATAAACAAAGTTAATCCTGATCTGAGACAGGACCATCACAGACACAAACAAATTTAATCCTGATCTGAGACAGGACAATCACAAACACAAACAAAGTTAATCCTGATCTGAGGCAGGACCATCACAGACACAAACAAAGTTTATCCTGATCTGACAAAGGACCATCACAAACATAAACCAAGTTAATCCTGATCTGATACAGGACCATCACAAACATAAACCAAGTTAATCCTGATCTGAGACAGGACAATCACAAACATAAACAAAGTTAATCCTGAACTGAGACAGGACAATCACAAACACAAACAAAGTTAATCCTGATCTGAGGCATGACAATCAAAAACAAAAACAAAGTTAATCCTGATCTGAGGCAGGACTATCACAGACACAAACAAAGTTAATCCTGATCTGAGACAGGACAATCACAGACACAAACAAAGTTAATCCTGATCTGAGGCAGGACCATCACAAACATAAACAAAGTTAATCCTGATCTGAGACAGGACAATCATAACACAAACAAAGTTAATCCTGATCTGAGGCAGGACTATCACAGACACAAACAAAGTTAATCCTGATCTGAGGCAGGACCATCACAAACATAAACAACGTGTTAATCCTGATCTGAGACAGGACAATCACAAACACAAACAAAGTTAATCCTGATCTGAGGCAGGACTGTCACAGACGCAAACAAAGTTAATCCTGATCTGAGGCAGGACCATCACAAACACAAACAAAGTTAATCCTGATCTAAGGCAGGACAATCACAAACACAAACAAAGTTAATCCTGATCTGAGACAGGACAATCACAAACACAAACAAAGTTAATCCTGATCTGAGGCAGCACGCTCACAAACATAAACAAAGTTAATCCTGATCTGAGACAGGACAATCACAAACACAAACAAAGTTAATCCTGATCTGAGACAGGACAATCACAAACACAAACAAAGTTAATCCTGATTTGAGGCAGGACCATCACAAACATAAACAAATGTAATCCTGCTCAGAGGCAGGACCATCACAAACACAATCAAATTAAATTCTGATTAGAGGCAGGACCATCACAAACATATCCAAAGTTAATCCTGATCTGAGACAGGACAATCACAAACATAAACAAAGTTAATCCTGAACTGAGACAGGACAATCACAAACACAAACAAAGTTAATCCTGATCTGAGGCATGACAATCAAAAACAAAAACAAAGTTAATCCTGATCTGAGGCAGGACTATCACAGACACAAACAAAGTTAATCCTGATCTGAGACAGGACAATCACAGACACAAACAAAGTTAATCCTGATCTGAGGCAGGACCATCACAAACATAAACAAAGTTAATCCTGATCTGAGACAGGACAATCATAACACAAACAAAGTTAATCCTGATCTGAGGCAGGACTATCACAGACACAAACAAAGTTAATCCTGATCTGAGGCAGGACCATCACAAACATAAACAACGTGTTAATCCTGATCTGAGACAGGACAATCACAAACACAAACAAAGTTAATCCTGATCTGAGGCAGGACTGTCACAGACGCAAACAAAGTTAATCCTGATCTGAGGCAGGACCATCACAAACACAAACAAAGTTAATCCTGATCTAAGGCAGGACAATCACAAACACAAACAAAGTTAATCCTGATCTGAGACAGGACAATCACAAACACAAACAAAGTTAATCCTGATCTGAGGCAGCACGCTCACAAACATAAACAAAGTTAATCCTGATCTGAGACAGGACAATCACAAACACAAACAAAGTTAATCCTGATCTGAGACAGGACAATCACAAACACAAACAAAGTTAATCCTGATTTGAGGCAGGACCATCACAAACATAAACAAATGTAATCCTGCTCAGAGGCAGGACCATCACAAACACAATCAAATTAAATTCTGATTAGAGGCAGGACCATCACAAACATATCCAAAGTTAATCCTGATCTGAGGCAGAACCATCACAGACACAAACAAAGTTCATCCTTATCTGAGGCATGCGAAACCATAACAAACTCAAACAAATTGTGAACATAATGAAAGCAATGAGTTTCCCGAAAAAGGCACATCAGTTGGACAAGACACAGAAAAGAATATGATGAGACATTCAGTAGCCATAAAGATAAATTTCTGGAATGTGAAGTACCGGTTATTGGATCTATGGATTGTAGGCATTTACATTACAAAAAAAACCCCACTTAAATCCTAGGATCATAGGCTAATGTACACCAATAAAATGTTTAAGGACCTTAGGTGTCAACATTAAGTGATGATTTATTGATTGATGGATTGGTGTTTAAAGCCACTTCCAGTGCTATTGGCCATTTGGTGGCAGACAGTATTTATTTATGGAGGAAGAAGGAGTGGAGTGCCCGGAGAGAACCACAGACCTTCGGCAGGAAAACGGACAATTCTAGTCAATTAAGATTGGAGTCGAACACACCTGCCACGTGCGGGACTCAGAACTCACAATCTCAGTGTTGACAGGCTAGCGATATAGTGGTCGGATCTACTTAGACCACTCGGCCACCGAGTCTCTCAAAACATTTGACACCAGGGATCAATTTGGTATGCATATCATACCTGTACATCATTTTTGTTGAAATCCAAATACAAAAAAAATTCAGCTTTTTCACCAAATCAAACTGTTTATCCAATATTTGCCACTTAAAACAATTTAGAATAGCAAATTATACCTATATTTAAAAATGTGATAAAATCCTACCATAAAAAGATGTTTCACGGTTTGTGATTTTTTATTAACGTAAGTGTTTACCATTTTTAAATTTGTTTGGCGACTTTAATCACAATGACATAGCTCATTATAACTATCTATGATTTTTGTTAAAATCAAGCATGAGAAGATGTTTCGCATTCATTTAGATTTGTTAGTTGAAAGCAAAAGCCCAAATGAGAGAAAAAAATGAATTAAAACTTTTTTGGAACTATATCCAGTCGAACCTCGTTAAATCGATGTCGAAGGGACCAGACGAAAGTATTTGAATTGTCCGAGGTTTGACTCATCCGAGGTCGAGTGCGTCGTAATGAATGCATGAAATAATGTATAATATTTGTTTAAACTAAATATTTTGAACATTGTGCCTATTTTTTTTTTTACAATATATGATTGTGTATTTAAGCTCCATACTTTTTGGTCCATCATAGTAATTAAATAAATACAACATACTAGTTGAAAAATATTTTGTCCACAGTCGAGCTTAGATACCTGCTAATTTAATCATCCAGCAACAAAACATTAAATTGTGAAATGTTGTTGTGACAGAAGAATTCTGATGTACAAATGAGCCTGCTCGTGGGGTTTTTATGCCCCACCTACGATAGTTTTTGGTTAAGGTAGTTTTTTATGAAGTCGAAGTCCAATCAACTTGAAACTTAGTACACATGTTCCTTATGATATGATCTTTTTAATTGTAATGTTAAATTAGAGTTTTGATCCCAATTTCACGGTCCACTGAACATAGAAAATGATAGTGATAGTGGGGCATCCGTGTACTGTGGACACATTCTTGTTGATTATGTGATTACTTGGCCGTTTTTTATTGTGATTATTTGATTACCAGACAAAATATATCATGATTATTTAATTATTTGATAATTTAGGACCGTATTTTTGATTATTTGATAATTTAGGACCGTATTTTTTATTATTTGATTATCTTGTTTAAAAAAATTTTTTAATGATTATGTGATTATATTGGCAAAAGAATTATGATATTGTGATTAATTGGACACCCCAATGAGGGGCCTCACAGATATGTTTTATCAGTTACAGAACTAACAATCATTACAAAGTTTAAAATTAATCAATAAGATTTAATTTGGGGAATAAGAAGAACTCGTTAAGTATATTTGTTTAATTGATTTTTATCAGTACATATTGATATACATGTAATTGTTTAATGACAGAATTTCATTTTACTTCCATTAAACAATCATTTCCGAGCACCATAACAATTAACCTGAAAAAAAACTATATTTAATCAGACTAGTGATCTATTACAATATAATTAAAATATAGATCCCTCACTTCGTAATTATTGTGATAGATCTGAATTTTAATCAGATTGGATCTATTTATATTAGAAGTAAGAACGAGTATTATTCATTCAGGAAAGTCATACTTAATAGACAACTTTCGAGTTCGATGCATTTCCGTCAAAAACGTTGTTTTAGTGAACATCATTCGTGCGTTAAGGGGCATCGTCACTTTTCTTCCCATGCTGAGCGAGTTGTTTGAAAAATATGATACTATATTAAACAAAGTATTCGGCAAATTTAATTCTTATAATTGACAATCATTACTACTGTCATTAGGGAATTGTGATTAAGTATCTACGGAACAAACATTATTTTTTGTTTATCCTGCTCAATGACGATCACTAAGATGCTTGATCAACGTTAATAGTGCAGGGATACCGGCATTCCTATCTATCTGGCAAATGACGTCACAAAAGCGCATAATTGACGATTTTTTCCGGTGAAGGACATAACTCGAAAGTGGTCTATTACACTGTACTAATTAAATGAATATTCATGTTATGATCGCGTTAATATAGCTCGTATTATAATGTTGACACATTGTGCTATATTTTGTAGTTAACTTAAAGTGACTTTTTATTGTTATCATCACATGTTCTTAGACTTTTGGAATTTTCTGAAACGTAAGAAAGGGTATCAACCAGTTTGTGTTCAGAAACTTAAGAAAGGTGAGCAATCAGTTTGTTCTGATTAACTTAAGCAAGGTAAGCAACAAGATTGTTCTTAATAACTCAACAAATGAAAACAACTCTTTTGTTCTTAGTAACTTAACCAAGACAAGCAATCAGCTTGTCTTCAGTAACTAAAAAAGGAAAACAACCAGTTTGTCCTGATTTACTTAAGCAAGGTAAGCAACCAATTTGTTCTAAGTAACGTAAGCAAGGTAAGCAACCAGTTTGTTCTAAGGAACACAACAGTCCTCAGTAACTATAAAAAGAAAAGCAACCAGTTTGTTCTTAGTAAGTTAAGAAAGGAAAGCAACAAGCTTGTTCTTAGTAACTTAAAAGGAAAGCAGCCAGTTTGTTCTCAGTAATTTAAGCAAGGTGAGCAACCAATTTGTTTTAAATAACTTAAGAAAGGAAAGCAAACCGTTTGTTCTCAGTCACTTAAGGACGGAAAGCAACCAGTTTGTTCTCAGTAACTTAAGAAAGGAAAGCAAACCGTTTGTTCTCAGTAACTTAAGAAAGGAAAGCAACCAGTTTGTTCTAAGTAACTTAAAAAAGGAAAGCAACCAGTTTGTTCTCAGTAACTTAAGCAAGGTGAGCAACCAATTTGTTCTAAGAAACTGAAAAAAGGAAAGCAACCAATTTGTTCTCAGTTACTTAAGAAAGGAAACCAACCAGTTTGTTCTCAGTAAGTCAAGGAAGGAAAGCAATCGTATTGTTCTCAGTAACTCAAGGAAGGGAAGCAACCAGTTTGTTCTCTGTAAATCAAGAAAGGAAAGCAACCAGTTTGTTCTCAGTAACTGACGTAAGGAAAGCAACCTGTTTGAATCCAGTAACTTAAGAAAGGAAAGCAACAAGTTTGTTCTCAGTAACTTAAGGAAGGAAAGTAACCAGTTTGTTCTCAGTAATTTAAGGAAGGAAAGCAACCAGTTTGTTCTCAGTAACTTAAGGAAGGAAAGCAACCAGTTTTTTCTCAGTAAATCAAGGAAGGGAAGCAACCAGTTTGTTCTCTGTCATTTAAGAAAGGAAAGCAACCAGTTTGTTCTCTATAACTTACGAAAAGAAAGCAATCAGTTTGTTCTCAGTAACTTTAGAAAGGAAAGCAATCAGTTTAATTGTTCCCAGTAACGTAAGAAAGGGAGCAACCAATTTTTTCTCAGTAACTTAAGGTAGGAAAGAAACCAGTTCGTTCTCAGTAACTTAAGAAAGGAAAGCAACCTGTTTATTCTGGGATATACGGTTTTTTTGCTAAAAAAAATATTGTGGTTTAAGCAGATGACAAAAAAAAAAATCTTAATCCAGATTTTCCCCATACCTTATAGTGTTAAATTTTCAGAATTTTTTTCGTGCAAAGCGGGAACTTTTTTTTTTTAGTTTTTCGACGCTATCAATCAAATTATTTTTTTCAATTTAGACAAGAAACCATACTCCCCCCTTTTTTGAGTTTAAATGGTTGGCTTGCTACCTAAGGCACGATGTGGGTCAGAGGAGTCGGCTTGAACAGTTATATTTTAACTTAGAAACATCGTTCATGCCGAGTACAACAACATTAATAACAAATATAATGCAAGGAACTTAAAAAGTATTATGATATAAAACCCTGCCCGTGTCAGTCAATCTGTAAAAATATAAAACCCTACACGTGCAGTCAAATCCGTAAAGCAGACAATTAACATTATTCCTTTGTTAGTTGTTGACTATGTGTTTCATCTCCGTTACTAATACGCCCTCAATGTACAAACTAATTGTTAAACATTAAATATATGTAACTCAATATTTATACAACTATTCAAACGTTACACGAAATGTTACACTATTTTACTTTTTATTACTTTTCACAATTAAGAAGTTTTTAAATATTGCTGTTTAACATTGTCCGTTACTTATATGACATAAAATGTAGATAGTATGCTTTTAAATATTTAAAAGACTGGTGATTTTTAACCCCATATTTTTTTCACACTGTCTTTTTAGTTTTGGAAAGTCGGATTTGTTTTTCGGATCAAGCAAGTGATAATTTTTGTGTCAAGTTACTATCTTTTTTATCATTAGCAAATTCAGTATATTTCACCTAAATACAGTCACCGAATTTATACTTAAATAAGAGTCACACTTTTATATTTTTTTTTCCTAATTTAAAAAAAATGTTCAGCTGAAAGAAAAAGTTTAGATATAAACCACTTCAATGTAAACAGTTTCTTTATGTAGGACGGTATTCAAAAATAGTTTTAAAAGACACGATCTGATCAAAATTTAAATGAAAAGAATTTTTAAAAAAGATCAATTAAACCGAAAAGGTAGGACCACTTTCAAGTTTAGACTTGGACATTGGTGAATGAAAGAAGAACCAAGGAAAACTAACAATGATTGTAGTAATACCTTTTCTACTTTTAACAACAGGTAAGTCCTCCATTAATTACCTTTTGATACAGGTATTTTTTATCCCTCTCATAAAAAGAGAGTATACTTTTTATTTTAGTGTATGAACTCATGTGCGGTAAATTTTAGGAAATTAAATTGATTTTTCTAACGAGATGAAATGTATCTTACATTCTTAAAACTTTGGTTTGCCATGATGAAGTATGATCAAATCATTGCCACGATGAAAGATGATCAAATAATTGCCACGATGAAGTATGATCAAATCATTGCCATGATGAGGTATGATCAAATCATTGCCACGATGAAGTATACAATGTAATTGAAGTATGATTAATTCATTGATACGATTAAGTAGGATTTAATCATTGCCATGATGAAGTATGATCAAATCATTGCCATGATTAAGTATTATCAAATCATTGCCATGATGAAGTATTATCAAATCATTTCCTTGATGAAGTATGATCAAATCATTGCCATGATGAAGTATGATCAAATCATTGCCATGATGAAGTATGATCAAACCATTGCCATGATGAAATACGATTAAATCTTTGCCACGATGAAGTACGATCAAATCATTGCAACGATGAAGTATAATCAAATCATTGCCACGATGAAGTATCATCAAATCATTGCCACGATGAAGTATGATCAAATCATTGCCACGATGCAGTATGATCAAATCATTGCCACGATAAAGTATCATCAAATCATTGCCATGATGAAATATGATCAGATCAATGCATGAAGAAATATGATCAAATCATTGTCATGATGAAGTATGATTAAATCATTGCCATGATCAAATATGATCAAATCATTGCCATGATGATGTATGATCAAATCATTGCCATGATGTAGTAAGATCAAATCATTGCCATTGCCATGATGAAGTATGATCAAACCATTTCCTTGATGAAGTATGATCAAATCATTGCCATGATGAAGTATGATCAAATCATTGCCATGATGAAGTATGATCAAATCATTGCCATGATAATATACGATTAAATCTTTGCCACGATGAAGTACGATCAAATCATTGCCACGATGAAGTATCATCAAATCATTGCCACGATGAAGTATCATCAAATCATTGCCACGATGAAGTATCATCAAATCATTGCCATGATGAAGTATGATTAAATCATTGCCATGATGAAGTATCATCAAATCATTGCCATGATGAAGTATAATCAAATCATTGCCATGATGTAGTAAGATCAAATCATTGCCATGATGAAATATGATCAGATCATTGCCATGAAGTAATATGATCAAATCATTGTCATGATGAAGTATGATTAAATCATTGCCATGATCAAATATGATCAAATCATTGCCATGATGAAGTAAGATCAAATCATTGCCATTGCCATGATGTAGTAAGATCAAATCATTGCCATTGCCATGATGAAGTATGATCAAATCATTTTAACTAGATTTGCCATAATAAAGTATGATTAAATCAAAGATATTTTTTTATATGAAAAAATATTATATGTTGTGGTTTTCTGAATAGCAAGTAACATAATTATATCCAACGTGTATTCAGGGCGACAACCAATTATAGTATACGCTACGTATGCATCATTCCCCCTCCCCCCCCCCCCCCCCCCCCAAATAAAGTTCGTAGACATGTGACTAAAACATGATATTAGGGGCATGGTTGGTAGGGTCAGTGAATTTGTCTTACGACAGGGCACATATAAAGCTCCCTTCTAGCTCTTTTCTCTACGGTCATTTTCAATATATCCATGCGACAAAAATATTTCCACGCCCCTGTTTTGTCAATCACTTAAAACTGCTAAATTATACTGCAAATGTTTTGTGTCCTATGGGCTCCATTGATAGGGCAACAGACTCAACTGACAGGACTCCAGGCTCCAATGATAGGACTGGCAGCTCCGTTGGTAGGGATCCGGATTCAGGATAGTATGCTCCGTGATCCTAAGGAACTGTGGAACCCGTGTTATAACCCCAAGATATGATTGAATGAATTTAGCCAGGTTACGTTGTGCTCATTTATAAATTCATGCAGCAAATCATATTTTTTTCATTTATTATTGTCCACCGTGAGTCCAGGATCGGTAAACGTGTATTTTAGTTTTTCACCTAAACAAACTGTACCCAATATTTGGCACTGAAAACAATTTGGAATAACAAATTATACCTACATTAAAAAATGTGTTAAAATCCTACCATAAAAAGGTGTTTCTCGGTTTGAAATTTTTTTTTTCGTAAGTTTGTACCATTTTTTAATTTGTTTAGCAACGCCAATCACAATGAAATAGCTTATTGTACCTATTTACGATTTTTGTTGAAATCCTAGCATAAGAAGATTTTTCACATTCATTTAGATTTGTTAGTTGAAAGCAAAAGCCCAAATGAAAGAAAAAAAAAAGAATTAAAATTTTTGGAATTATACGCAGTCGAATCTCGTAAAGCCGAAGTCGAAGGGACCGGACGAAAGTATTCGAATTATCCGAGATTTGACTCATTCGAGGTCGAGTATGTCGTAATACATTTGGAATGCATGAAACAGAAATATTGTATGATATTTGTGTAAACTAAATATTTTGAACATTGTGCCTATTTTTATTTGACAATATATGATTGTGTATTTAAGCTCCATATTTTTTGGTCCATCATAAAAATCAAATAAATACAACATACTAGTTTTTTACATTATTTTATTATCTTGTTTAAAAAAAATTAATGATTAATATGCGATTATGAGATTACTTCGACACCCCCATGAGGGGCCTCACAAATATGTTTTATCAGTTACAGAACTAACAATCATTACAAAGTTTAAAATTAATCAACAAGATTTAATTTGGGGAACAAGAAGAACTCGTTAAGTATATTAGTTTAATTGATTTTTATCAGTACATATTGATATACATGTAATTGTTTAATGACAGAATCTCATTTCACTTCCATTAAACAATCATTTCCGAGCACCATAACGAGTAACCTGTATAAATACTATATTTAATCAGACTAGACTAAGTGATCTATTACAATATAATTAAAATATAGATCCCGCATTTCGTAATCCTCATTACTGTGATAGATCTGAATTTTAATCAGATTGGATCTATGCATGTTAGAAGTAAGAACGAGTATTATTTATTCAGGAAAGTGTTACATAATTACACTGTACTAATTAAATGAATATTCATATTATGATCGCGTTCATATAGCTCGTATTATAATTTTGACACATTGTGCTACATTTTGTAGTTAGCTGAAAGTGAATTTTTATTGTTTTCATCACATAGACTTTTGGAATTTGCTGAAACGTAAGAAAGGTAAGCAACACGTTTGTTTTAGTAACTTAAGCAAGGTAAGCAACCAGATGGTTCTCAGTAACTCAACAAAGGAAAGCAACTCTTTTGTTCTAAGTAACTTGACCAAGACAAGAACCAGTTTGTCCTCATCAACTAAAAAAGGTAAGCAACCAATTTGTTCTCAGAAACTTAAGAAAGGAAAGCAACCAGTTTGTCATCAGTAACAAAAAAAGGAAAGCAACCAATTTTTTCTAAGTAACTTAAGAAAGCAAGGCAACCAGTTTGTTCTAAGTGACTGTAGAAAGGAAAGCAACCACTTTTTTCTAAGTAACTTAAAAAAGGAAAGCAACCAGTTGGTCTCTGTAACTTAAGCAAGCTGAGCAACCAATTTGTTCTAAGTTAACTTAAAAACATTGTTCATGCCGAGTATAACAACATTAATAACAAATATAATGCAAGGAGCTTAAGAAGTATTATGATATAAAACCCTGCAAGTGTCAAGTCAATCTGTAAAAATATAAAACCCTACACGTGACGGTCAAATCCGTAAAACAGACAATTTACATCAATTCTTTGTTATTCGTTGACTGTGTGCTTTATCTCCGTTACTAACACGCCCTCAATGTACAAACTAATTAAATACACGTAACACAATATTTATACAACTATTCAAACGTTACACGAAATGTTACACTATTTTACTTTTTACTACTTTTCACGATTTAGATGTTTTTAAATATTGTAGTTTAACATTATCCGTTACTTATATGACATACAATGAGATAGTATGCTTTTAAATATTTAATAGACTAATGATATTTAACCCCATATTTTTTTCACACGGTCTTTTTAGTTTTGGAAAGTCGGATTTGTTTTCGGATTTGTTTTTCGGATCAAGCAAGTGAACATTTTGGTGTCAAGTTACTATCTTTTTTTATCATTAGCAAATTCAGTATATTTCATCTAATAAAATACAGTCACCGAATTTATACTTAAATAAGAGTCACACTTTTATAAGTTTTTTTTCCTAATCTAAAAAAATGTACAGCTGAAAGAAAAAGTTTAGATATAAACCACTTCAATGTAAACCTTTACTTTATGTAGGAAGGTATTCAAAAATAGTTTTAAAAGACACGATCTGATCAAAATTTAAATGAAAAGAATTTTAAAAAAGATCACCTGAACCGAATTGTATCGGATTTTATTATCAAAAGAAAGTATTTTGTTATCAGATTTTAATGAACTTTCTACCTCTAGGACCACTTTCAAGTTTAGACTTGGACATTGGTGAATGAAAGAAGAACCAAGGAAAACTAACAATGATTGTAGTAATACATTTTCTACTTTTAACAACAGGTAAGTCCTCCATTAATTACCTTTTGATACAGGTATTTTTTATCCCTCTCATAAAAAGAGAGTATACTTTTTATTTTAGTCTATGTAGTTATGTGCGGTGAATTTTAGGAAATTAAATTGATTTTTCTAACGAGATGAAATGTATTTTACATTCTTAAAACTTTGGTTTGCCATGATGAAGTATGATCAAATCATTGCCACGATGAAGTATGATCAAATCATTGCCATGATGAAGTATGATCAAATCATTGCCACGATGAAGTATGATCAAATCATTGCCACGATGAAGTATGATCAAATCATTGCCACGATGAAGTATGATCAAATCATTGCCATGATGAAGTATGATCAAATCAAATCATTGCCACGATGAAGTATGATCAAATCATTGCCATGATGAAGTATGATCAAATCATTGCCACGATGAAGTATGATTAAATCAAATCATTGCCACGATGAAGTATGATCAAATCATTGCCATGATGAAGTATGATCAAATCATTGCCATGATTAAGTATGATTAAATCATTGCCACGATGAAGAATGATTAAATCAAATCATTGCCACGATGAAGTATGAGAAAATCAAATCATTGCCACGATGAAGTTTGATTAAATCATTTTAACTAGATTTACCATGATGAAGTATGATTAAATCAAAGATATTGAAAAAAAAAAGTTTTTATATGAAAAATTATTATATGTTATGGTTTTCTGAATAGCAAGTAACATAATTATATACCACGTGTATTCAGGGCAACAACCAATTATAGCATACGCTACTTAAGCATCACCCCCCTCCCCCCAAAAAAATAAAGGTAATAGATATGTGACAAAACATGATATAAGGGGCATGGTTGGTAGGGTTAGTGAATTTGTCTTACGACAGGGCACATATAAAGCTCCCTTATATCTCTTTTAAAATGGTTATTTTCAATATATCGATCCATGCAACAAGAATATTTCTACGCCCCTGCATTGTCAATCACTTAAAACTCCTAAATTGTACTGCAAATGTTTTGTGTCCTATGGGCTCCATTGATAGGGCAACAGACTCAACTAACAGGACTCCAGACTCCAATGATAGGGCTCGCGGTCCCATTGGTAGGGATCCGGATTCAAGATAGTATGCTCCGTGATCCTAAGGAACTGTGGAACCCGTGTTATAACCCCAAGTTATGGAAGATATGATTGAATGAATTTAGCCAGGTTACGTTGCGCTAATTTTTCAACCAAAGATAAAGAACTGGATCTTCCATCACTGTATTGGATACCTAAACTACATAAGTGTCCCTACAAACAACGGTATATTGCTGGGTCTTCCAAGTGCTCCACGAAACCTCTTTCTAGATTATTAACATCTATTTTATCAGCAATCAAAGCCGGGCTCCAAAGTTATTGTGAAACTGCCTATTCTAGAGGTGGCGTGAATCAGATGTGGATACTAAAAAATTCCAAAGATCTTTTAGAGTACATACAATCTAAGACTCTCTCATCTTGCAATAGTATTAAAACATTTGACTTTTCTACACTTTACACAAGTATTCCCAATTCCAAACTAAAAGACAAATTGAAAAAGTTGGTATTACTTTGTTTCATTAAAAAGAATGGCGAACGTAGATACAAGTATCTTGTCTTGGGGAGGGATAAATCCTACTTTGTAAAGAATCACTCTGATTCAAACGGAAGATTCTCTGAAACTGCCATTATCAAGATGCTTGATTTCTTGATTGACAACATATTTGTTACGTTTGGAGGACGTGTTTTTCAATAGACTCGGAATTCCAATGGGAACCAATTGTGCCCCTCTTCTTGCCGACTTGTTTCTTTATTATTATTAGGCTGACTTCATACAGGAACTTCTTAGGAAGAAAGATAAGAAGTTAGCAATATCCTTTAACTTTACGTTCCGCTATATAGATGATGTTCTCTCACTAAATAATACAAAATTTGGTGACTATGTTGAACGAATCTATCCCATCGAACTAGAGATAAAGGATACTACAGATACAGTTAAGTCTGCCTCATATCTTGACTTACATCTAGAAATTGACAATGAGGGTCGGTTGAAAACAAAACTTTACGACAAAAGAGATGATTTCAGCTTCCCAATTGTGAACTTTCCATTTCTATGTAGCAACATTCCAGTAGCGCCTGCATACGGAGTATATATCTCCCAATTGATACGATATTCCCGGGCTTGTATTTCCTATCATGATTTCCTTGATAGAGAATTGCTGCTCACAAGGAAGCTATTAAACCAAGAATTCCAAATGGTGAAGTTGAAATCATCCCTTCGTAAATTTTACGGACGCCATCACGAGTTGGTTGACCGTAATGGAATAACCGTTTCACAGATGATATCGGATATGTTCCTTATGTCGTATCTACAATACCCTTCCCTTTTCACGAATGTGACCTACCGAATTAGACTATTTACCGGATTTGTAATACATAAGCAACACGACGGGTGCCACATATGGAGCAGGATCTGCTTACCCTTCCGGAGCACCTGAGATCACCCCAGTTTTTGGTGGGGTTCGTGTTGCTTAGTCTTTAGTTTTCTATGTTGTGTCATCTGTACTATTATTTGTCTTTTTGTCTTTTTATTTTTGGCCATGGCGTTGTCAGTTTGTTTTCGATCTAGAGTTTGACTGTCCCTCTGGTATCTTTCGTCCCCCTTTTATAATCTCATGCAGCAAATCATATTTTTTTCATTTATTATTGTCCTCCGTGAGTCCAGGATCGGTAATCGCGTATTTTATTTGATTCGATTCGAATTTAACGACTGTTGTTTACTTTGTTTGGTCTTTTACATAAATACGAAGATGTGGTATGATTGCCAATGAGACAACTCTCCACAAGAGACCAAATGATGATGATGATGAATGACTGCTTAACATTCAGCGGCAAATTAATATGCATATTCAGGATAAGAACATGGTAATGTAATATGAATATTAAACCTGCTTTGTACTAGACCGACACACTGAGCCGGATTTGTAACGTGCTAGTTCACAAGGTAACAGTCCGCAGGAAGACATGTCACCTTACCCGGACACATTATTCTGACTCCAAGTCGACCAGTCTTTGCTCTTACTCCTTAATGCCAAATGCTTAGCGGAGAAGCAGCAAATACCAATTTTAAAGTCTTTGGTTTGACTAGGCCGGAGTTCAAACCCACAACCTCCCGCACTTGAGGCAAACAAGCTGCCACGAGACCACCGAGGTGGTCAGACCAAATGACGTATAAGTTAACCACTGCATGTCATCGTACGGCTTTCAACAATGAGCAAAACCTATACCATTGATATAAAAATAAGGAGATGTGGTATGATTGCCAATAAGACAACTATCATCCATATATTAAATAACGTAAAAATTAATTATAGGTCACCGTACGGCTTTGAACAATGAGCAAACCCCATTTTATTAAGGTCTTTTTTTTTCATTAACTACTTCATTTATTGTGAGAATAGTTGTGAAAACATTTTCTGAATTCACAATAGCAAGTTTATACTTCTGTGTATTTATTTTCTTAAATTCTGAAGATATTTTTAAATGTACCGTAATTATTTACTTTAGTCTACTACATATATATAGACATAAGTTTAAACGATTGTCATTTACAATCAATAAAATGTTTTCAATAAATTCAAATCATTTCAATAAAAATCTTTCACGCTCTACTTTATTCCTCACGATTTAAAGAGATAATTGTTACAGGTTTAAAACATATGTATTGAAAAAATTATTTAAGTTTGTACAAACAAAACAATATTTTCATTGAAATGAACACTAAAAGATTAATATTATGCACCGACCTTGAGTTTTACAAAATACTGTTGAAAGTACATAACTAGTTTCTGATTAGAATAATATAAGAGAGTTGAGGCGAGGTTTTATTAAATGTATGTGAAGAAAATGTAACCAACACGCAATTGATCTCGAGAGAAAATCTGTGACAAAAAAAGGTGTTCTATGCACGTGCCATCGATTTTAAAAGAAATCATAACTCATGACGAAAATATGTTCCCCATCTACATCTACATTTGGTGGTCTCAAGAAAAAGAGTAATTTTATAACATAAAACCAAATATATATAAAGCAAGTATATAGGTATGGTATGATATAATAAAGAAAGAAAGAAAGAAAGAAAGAAAGAAAGAAAGAATGAAAGAAAGAAAGAAAGAAAGAAACGGTGAGTCATCTGGCGTGAACCAATCCAACTTCCGTGGCGGTACCAGGGAAATATTCCCCGCCGGCACAGCCCCAGTCCATCATTTCACTTACTTGGCAAACGGGGGACTGAACAGACTAGAAAGATAGTGTTGAAAGCTCCCTCTTGAGGAATACCAAGGAAGGAGCCTCAGCTACTGTTGCTGATGAAAAGTTCCAGGTGGTCTCTGTTCTTGGGAAAAAAAATATATTTGAAGCCATTAGTCTTGATTGAATATTGGCGGAACTTCTTGGTATGTGATGATCTTGTTCTTGCTGACATTTTGCCGGCGGGGATTATTGGTTCAGGCATGCAAACTTCTTAAAGAGAACGAGAATATATTGCACGCGCCATCGAGCCCGAGATATAATACATGTATGTGACAAAAGATGCCAACTTTCGAACGATCTCCAAAAGGAAATATGTCAACTACGCAGAAACTCTTCAGGTTTAGCCATTGTTATGTGTTTCTCTTTGGGTTTTTTTTTTGTGTTTGCTTTCTGTTAGGTTATAAGAAAGGAAATAAGAAAATCCTTTTAGAAATCAAGGTATTTGAATTTAAAGGGATTGTTTGAATGAATTGTCTTATGTTGATCCTTAATCTTTTTTTATATCATGCATTTTACTTTGTATAGACAATTTATAAAGTACATACAAAGAGTACAAACTATAAGAAATTAAATGTATCAGTAAAACAGATTAAACCATGGCCAAAGAGAAAACCGACGAAAAACTAACAAAACAATAGTCTACAAAACACTACACCGAAAACTAAAGACTAACAATAGGAACCCACCAACAAGCGACCTCGGGTGCTCCGGAAGGATAAGCAGATCCTGGTGAACCAGTGGGACCTGTCGTGTTGCTCATAGCAAGTACAACAACGATGATAAGTTGCAGTCTTTGGTGTCTATATCGAAGAACAATGGACGGAGTTTTCGAAATAATAACTGGAACATATCAATGGTCATCTTTGACACGGATATTCCATAACCATCAATGACGTCATAATGACGTCAGAAAAACTTTCGAAGGGAAACTAATTACTTTAATCATCATGATAGGAAACACAAGCTCTGGAAATTTTCAAAGTTTATATTTGATTACACATAGTTTTACAAACATCAAATTATTGCTTTTATACTACTGTCTATTTGTAGCTGTTAAAAATGTACACACAGCATATAGTTATGCATTGGAGGACAATTTGAGAACGTCCCTTGGTATCGGAACAACCTACAATCTATTTGTCAGACCTTTATCTCAAGTTAATGTAACTGTGGCGTTAAATATTATTACTCTTAATTCATTGGTAAGTAAACAAAACATTTTACTTGTTCTATATCTACCTAGATGATCTGATATCATTATTTAACTGTGAGACAAACCGATATCTACACTTCACTAGGGAGTTAAACTTATATATAGAACACTTAAATATGAGACAGATATCTTACACTTCACTATGGGACAAACCGATTTCTTCATTTCACTACGAGATAAAGTTATTTATCATCCAATTGTGTGTCTTATCATACATTAACAGCCCAACAGATATCACTAGCCTGTATTTATATACTATATAGATATCGCTTTAAAGCTCCGCCCACTGCCGGACTATTTTTGTGTATTGCTGTTGAGTGTTGTATGAACTTTTGTGACCTCAGAATGTGTTTTGCAATCGCATTCCAATGAAGTATTGCTCCGTCTGTGAATGTTCCAGTCTCGGATCCGCAACCCACTTTCTGCTCATAGACACACATGATCAGCAGGATTGACTCCATTTCTCCGGCGCCAATCTTCAAAGTTCAAAACTTGAATGTGTAACCCACAAAATCAACCATGCAACAATGTCAATAATCAGTGAATGTACGGACAGTTCGACATTCTGAAGCGTAGGACAAATCAATCACTTTTGTCTTAAATCGGACAATGTTTTGTTATTTCGTTTTACTGTTGAAATTAGTTGTTACGTTAAAATAAAGAATGATTAATTTTGAGCGATGTATTATTGTTGACCATGAGATTCTTTTCGGCATACCCGTCATCAGCTGATTTTGTGATTTTTAAAAAATATTACTACGTGGGCCTCAAAGGATTTTAAATCGAAAATAAATGCAAAAAAATGTGAGTTTTTCTGTCTTCCGAAACAAAAACAATGTACAAAATGATTTGCAGGATAAATACAATAACTGTTTAGTGTCTTTAAATATCAGCTGTATTTGTACTCGGCTCGAAACAGGAGTTATAGCTCGCTGAAGCTCGCATTACACTTGTTTCTAAGCCTCGTACAAATACAGCTGATATTCAAAGACACTAAACAGTTACGTATTGTCCATATCTTTACTTTACTGAGACATAAACATTCGAATGTGGTTGGTCAGTTTGATTTTCACCCTTGGTTTACCATCCGATAGATCATGTTGCCGAAACTACCATGTATGTAAATACTATGTCGATTTCACTGTGATATATGATCCATGCACGATACACATTAATTGAATCCTGGGGTTCCATGAAAGTTGAAATTGAAGGGAAAAAACTCAAATATATGGGTTGAGAATTTTAAGGATTAAATACAATTTTCAAGGGGTTATGTGTAAACTGGGCCACTGACTCACAAACTTAACATAATATCGGATATTTGTAGATATGCAAATCATATAAGAGTTAAATAAAAACAATACCACAAAATGATATTACTAGTATTGGAAAGGGAATGAAATGAAGTGGTTGTGCATGAAACAAAAAATAGTTAATATGCAGCGCTATTATTTCTGGTTTTTTTTATCTAAATAGTTACTGTAAGATTATACATGATACACTATCTTTTTCCATTTTAGAGTATAAGTGACCAGGCGATGTCGTTAGCTGGATATCTGACAATGGTAAGACTGAAATACAGAAGCTCAAAATCAGTCTCCGTCCAATCTGCCCGATATCGGAAAATATCTACTATCTGCCCGACTTAGAAAATATTAAGTCTTCAATCTGCCCTGCATTGGGCAAATATATACTATTTGCCCGACATCGGAAAAATATCTTCTAACGATTATCTTTAGAACAATTTCCGATTAATTGTCATATCCTTGACTTGCTACAGTGACCGTTCAATCAGAAAAATGTCTACCAACGATTACCCTTGGAACAATTTATGATTTGGTCAAATTCCTAAATTTGATACATTTTTATATTTTTTTATATAATACATGTATAACCTTACCAGGTTTCTATTTCTTTCGTTTTAATTACAGTTTTGGGATGATCAGAGGTTAGACTGGTCTCAAGATGCCACCTATAATACAAGTATACCGGCTATTTACAGTAACGAAGAAAATATTTGGCGGCCGGCTCTTATTATTGAAAATTCGTAAGTCTATATATTCATTTTTTGAAATGGCTCGCAAGTTTTTGTATTTAACTCAGATTTTATTTGAAAGAATGCTCGACGTCGCCTGTTGTTCCCCTTTTTTCAAAGTCTCAAGTTTTGTCCCCTGTAAAAGTGTACCTCCGATATACAAAACTTGCAGTTTGAATTTTCGTAATTTGAAAAATCTTTTCTATTGAAATTATTGAAACTTTTATGGTTTTGATTAAATTTAATGACGTCTCAAATCCATTTAATGAAAATAACGGGTCCACACGAATGAAGTCTAGAGGGTAAACTGCAGTATAGACATATAATCATCCGGGGACTTCTCCCGTCCGTCAGGAAACTGTTACTTTAGTAGGGGCGTTCAATTGGCTTTATAGGATGTATAAATTCACAACCATGTCCGAAAGGTACCGGATTTTCGAACATTTTATCCGATGCCTTATGTTGACAGGGTGTCATGATCTCATTACATTAGAGAACAACAGCTCCTTGAGGGGTCCATAGGTAGACAGTTGCGAGACTAGATTTCTAAACGTAGCGTACAAACCCTCATTTATCAGTGGCAGTTTTAATCCCCCTTTATTTCACATAAAAAAGAATATATGGTATGATTGCTGACCTACCTTAAAGGTCATATAGATGTGGTATAATTGCCAATGAGATAGCTCTCCATCAGAGACCAAATGACACAGAAGTTAACAACTATATTAAATATTTGTCACTGAACGTTAAACAAGCAGCAAACAACAATCAATCAATCTTATGCTACGAGGATCAATTATTTTGTTACGCATACGTAAGATGCTCTACATTGATAAATTATCTTATTCCGAATACGTAAAATGAAATACATTGATACATTATCTCTATTCCGACTACGTAAGATGCTCTACATTGATCGTTATCTTATTTCGAATACGTAAGATGCTCTACATTGATACGTTATCTTATTCCGAATACGTAAGATGCTCTACATTGATACATTATCTTATTCCGAATACATAAGGTGCTCTACATTGATACATTATCTTATTCCGAATACGTAAGATGCTCTACATTAATACAATATCTTATTCCGAATACGTAAGATGCTCTACATTCATACATTATCTTTTTCCGAATAACTTATGTGTTCTACATTAATACAATATTTTATTCCGAATAACTAAGGTGCTCTACATTGATACATTATGATACCTTATCTTATTCTGAAAATGTAAAGTGCTCTACATTGATACATTATCTTATTCCGAATACGTAAAGTGCTCTACATTGATACATTATTTAATTCCGAATACGTAAGATGCTCTATATTGATATAATATTTTATTCCAAATTACTAAGGAGCTCTACATTGATACATTATGATACATTATCTTATTCTGAAAACGTAAGGTGCTCTACATTGATACATCATCTTATTACGAATACGTAAAGTACTCTACATTGATACATTATTTAATTCCGAATACGTAAGATGCGCTACATTGATAAATTATCTTATTCCGAATACGTAAAGGGGGGTTTACATTGATACATTATATTATTGCAAATACGTAAGATACTCTACATTGATACAATTATCTTATTCCGAATACGTTAAATGCTCTACATTGATACATTATCTTATTCCAAATAACTATTGTGTTTTACATTTATACAATATTTTATTCCGAATACGTACTTTGATACATTTTCTTATTCCGAATACGTAAGGTGCTCTACATTGATACATGATCTTATTCCGAATACGTAAGATTTTCTACATTGATACATGATCTTATTCCGAATACGTAAGATGTTTTCCACTGATACATTATCTTATTCCGAATACGTAAGATGTTCTACATTGATATAGTATCTTATTCCGAAAACGTAAGGTGCTCTACATTGATACATTATCTTATTCCGAATACGTAAGATGTTTTACATTGATACATTATTTTATTCCGAATACGTAAGATGCTCTACATTGATACATTATTTTATTCCGAATACGTAAGATGCTTTACATTGATACATTATCTTATTCCGAATACGTTAGATGTTTTCCACTGATACATTATCTTATTCCGAATACGTAA
Organism: Mytilus californianus; assembly: GCF_021869535.1. Classification (NCBI taxonomy): domain Eukaryota; kingdom Metazoa; phylum Mollusca; class Bivalvia; order Mytilida; family Mytilidae; genus Mytilus; species Mytilus californianus. The sequence continues at coordinate 10,350,180 of NW_026262582.1, forward strand.
GATGTTCTACATTGATATGGTATCTTATTCCGAAAACGTAAGGTGCTCTACATTGATACATTATCTTATTCCGATTACGTAAGATGTTTTACATTGATACATTATTTTATTCCGAATACGTAAGATGTTTTACATTGATACATTATCTTATTCCGAATACGTAAGATGTTCTACATTGATACATTATCTTATTCCGAAAACGTAAGGTGATCTACATTGATACATTATATTATTCCGAATACGTACGTAAGATTCTACATTGATACATTATCTTATTCCGAATACGTAAGATGCTCTATATTGATACATTATCTTATTCCGAATACGTAAGGTGCTTTACATTGATACATTATCTTATTCCGAATACGTAAGATGTTTTACATTGATACATTTTTTTATTCCGAATACGTAAGATGTTTTACATTGATACATTATCTTATTCCGAATACGTAAGATGTTCTACATTGATACATTATCTTATTCCGAAAACGTAAGGTGATCTACATTGATATATTATATTATTCCGAATACGTACGTAAGATTCTACATTGATTCATTATCTTATTCCGAATACGTAAGATGCTCTATATTGATACATTATCTTATTCCGAATACGTAAGGTGCTTTACATTGATACATTATCTTATTCCGAATACGTAAGATGTTTTACATTGATACATTTTTTTATTCCGAATACGTAAGATGTTTTACATTGATACATTATCTTATTCCGAATACGTAAGATGTTCTACATTGATACATTATCTTATTCCGAAAACGTAAGGTGATCTACATTGATATATTATATTATTCCGAATACGTACGTAAGATTCTACATTGATTCATTATCTTATTCCGAATACGTAAGATGTTTTACATTGATACATTATCTTATTCCGAATACGTAAGATGCTCTACATCGATACATTATCTTATTGCGTAAACGTAAGATGTTCTACATTGATACATTATCTTATTGCGTATACGTAAGGTGCTCTTCAAGGATCAGTTATCCTGTTCCAGAATATATTATGCATTATACAAATGTATTCATCTCAAAGTACACCCATGAGAAGGTCAAAGGCAAAAAATGTGACATTCATAAAATTCAAAAGACTAACATCCTAATGACATGACCAAAATAATAACGACAAAATGAAAAACAACAATAACAAAACATTATCTAGAAAACCGTAAAGACAGAGCAATATCAAATACCGGCGGTAAACTCAGGTGCTGCGGAGGGTAAGCAGTTCCGGTTCCATATTTCGCCCCGTCGTGATGATCAAGCAAATGAAAACCAGGTTATTTGTCGCTTTCAGTATTGTACTCAAACCTGGAAAAAATATTTCAAGGTACTGTTTATACTTGCCTTAGCATTTGGGCTTATCATATAAAGTCAACTGTCTTATCTTTTGTACATCTTTGTAGCGTTAGTGATATTTCGATAGTGAGTGACGCAAATGTACTGATGAAAATTCAATCGGGTGGCTCAGTCATTTGGACACCCTCTGGAATCTACATTACACACTGTGAGACAGATGTGACATATTATCCTTTCGATACCCAATCATGTGATGTGATTATTACCACGTGGGGATATACTTCAATAGAGATAGCACTTTATGTTGCGCAGGAAGCTGTTCGTTTGGAATACTACAAGGAGAATGGAGAATGGAAATACCAAGGGTTTTCAGCCTACACGACCTCAAATACTAGAGAGGGATCTTCTACACCAGAAATAACGTTCACATTAACGTTCAAACGTCGACCAGTGTTCCATGTGTTGAATTCCTTGATTCCAATGGTTCTGTTAGCGTTCCTGAGTTCCATGGTATTCAAACTACCTCCGGATTCGGGAGAGAGGATAGGATATTCTCTAACTGTATTACTAGCATACGCTGTCTATCTCACAATTATATCTGATAACATGCCGTCCTCCTCAAGTTCTACCTCTGTGTTAAGTAAGTATGCCTGTGAATAAACATCTAGAAATAGTAACACGTAACTATCCTTTGAAGTTTTTAATACCGGCATTATTGAAAAAAAAGTGGGTTTTTTTTGTAATGTTATTTAAAGTCGTTTAATTAAACACCAATGATTGTCTTTTTAAATCGGAATTATCGAAACAGTGTTTTTGTGTGGTATATTTTAAAGTGTGTTAAATTGAAGCATGAATGATGAATACGTTATACTGTAGATTTGTTCAATTTCGTGGGTACAATTTTTGTGGATTGAGGAAAGATTGTATTTTTGTGTATACTTGATTTCGTGGTTTTGCAAAATTTTGAACACAAGCTATATGAAATTAGTTCTCCGTTGAAGACTTGTACAATCGTGGTTGACTTATCGAAAATTGGTACTCCACGAATACAAATGAATACACAGTAATTAAATGAAGCATATTGAAAAGGGCATTTAGCCATGCAGGAGTTTTGTTAAGTACTAGAACATGAATACGTAATAGGCTACACATTAAACAGTTAAGTTCATTGCCAAAAAGAAACGATGAACAAAAGACTCAAACAATCAACCAAACATTACACAGAAAACGGCTTAAGGATACTCGCTTCTCATGTTTTTGACTTTATATCAGATTTTCGGAATCCTCTAGTGTTATCCTTATGGTGACAATACCAATTTTGCCCACTAACCCCTACTTTTCTTTTTATAATTTTATTACATATAGTTTAAAAAACCAATATTCTAAATCGTATACCTATCAAGTTTTAGTGGGGTTGACAACCGTGAAATCGAAATATAACGGAAGTTCGCGACCGAGTGACATTTTTAAAAAATGCGAGTTTTAAGTACCTTGTGTTATATTATTAAGTAAGGTATAGAGGATTTTTTTTCTGAGACAAGTGCCTGTGTATTTACCTATTATTTATTCGCTGTGAGTAGTATATATGTATTGGATTGTCACCATGAATACGGTTTGAAGTATTATACATTTTATAATACATGTTTATTTCAGCTATTTACTTACTGCTTGTCCTAGCTTTGGGTGTGCTGTCCGTAATCATAACTATATATGTATTAGATTGTCATCATAAAAACGAACAACTTCCAGTTCCCAAATGGCTTATAAAGATGTCGACTAGCTGCTTGGCTAAATTTGCATGTTGGAAAGATAATTCATGTTTGTGTGGACGAAAAGTGCAACCATATGGAGAAGCTAAAGACAGTGTACCCGAAACCACCGACAAACATTCTGGTGAACTTGGTTCATTGACATGGAAAGACATCAGTCAAATATTAGATGGATTTTTCTTGAGATTGTATTTACTTATTATTTGTTTTATGACATTTATATTGTTTTTGACATTACTGGTTGGATATCATATCAAGTAATATTGTACATTGTCACTGGATGTTATAGTAACATAGATATTATGTTAAGTAATTAATTAGCTTTAATGTCATTGGAAGTCAAAGTAACTTGTGAATATCAAATAATACGATACATTGGCATTGGTAGAGATATTATATCAAATGAAGGGATACTCACAATAGCCTATATATATGAACTTCTGAATATCTCAAATAATACGCTTTATTGTTATAAGTAGTCATAATTGTCTTTCAATTTTATATCAATAATTGCTTGATTGATTGTTGGTAGTAAACGACACTCTTCCGAATATTTGGCTTTATTGCAGCCAGTTTTTATTGGTGGAGAAAATGAATGGCGGCAAATTTGGAATGCCGATAGAAAACAAGTGTATATTGGATAGGAAGAGAAAGTTTGTTTTGCAACAGACTTATTACGTACCCAAAATTCAACAGAGGATTTTTTACCACGAATGAATGAATGAATCATGTATTCTCATAAACAAAATACAAAGTTTCAGAGAATTGTACATATATACAGCATGGTGCCATAAATGAGTCAACTTTTTTAATGGACGCCAAAAAAAAAAAAAAAATTCCTTTGTGATATCCTTTAAAATCGAACGACGAGAAGTTTTCACAATCCGTGACAGGGTGTTTTCTGCCCGTTTTGTAACAGTTTTTCTCCTTTTTCTTCGAGGCACATTTTCTGTATTACCACGCATCCGCCAACGTTTCTTAAGCTGGGAAATTGTGGATTTACCTATTCCTAAGCTTTTCGCAACATTGCTTGCTCGATGACCACTTTCAATTAAACTTATGATAACCTTTTTGTTGTCGTCTGACAATTCTTTCCCGTGTTTCGCCATTTTTGTTGATATCAATAATGGCTAAACTGCGCTACGAGTCCTGTATAAAAATCCGAATTTACAAAGATAAGTTCGAGTAATCCCCCTTTGACCATGTTTTACTGCTTTTACGTTACACAACATCGATAATGACGTTCTTAAAAGTCGGGCAACGAAAAGCACCACCCAGCGCCTTTAAAAAAGTTGATTCAATTAAGACACCATACTGCATATATAAATGGACTAACTACATGCATGTTTGAAATACTACATAAGTTATATAGTTAAACTAGGAGGACATACTTTAACATTAATGATTTTAATAAATTATCTCCCTTAATCTGAAAGAGCATGGTGAAAATGCTCCGGTAAAAAGTTTTTTCCTGCAAGAATCTACCTCTGAATTGTTATAAAATGTGAGGATACGATATTATAGGTAAACAGTTTACATTAAATTGCATTCTTCATAAGTAGAGAGAGAACATTTTACTTAAAATTTAGTAAAACGTCGAAACGAGGAAAACCGGAAGTCCCGCAAGTAAAGAGGTACAACTAAAAAAAAACGACCCCAAGCAAATCCCCTTTAACGCAAACAAATCATCAATTGCAATATGGCTAATAAGTTTTCATATGAGATACTTTATGAAACTAGGGGAAAGTGAATTTATCACTGTTTCGTGGAGTGATTTTGATATTAAATGCAAACGAATAACCCTTGACGATGAACAGAAACCATTCAGCTCAACAATACCATCAGTCCTGTATAAATCAATTACCCAGATATTTGTAAAGGGCAAAAAACTAATCACAATAACTATATTTTATACAACACATAGATATAAGAAGATGTGGTATGAGTACCAATGAGACAACTCTCCATGCAAGTCAAAATTTATTAAAGTAAACCATTATAGGTCAAAGTACGGTCTTCAACACGGAGCTTTGGCTCACACCGAACAGCAAGCTATAAAGGGCCCCCCAAATTACTAGTGTAAAACCATTCAAACTGGAAAACCAACGGTCTAATCTATATAAAAAACCGAGAATCGAGAAACACTTATGAACCACATCAACAAACGACAACTACTGAACATCAGATTCCTGACTTAGGACAGGTGCAAACAGTTGCAGCGGGTTTAAACGTTTAAATGGTACCAAACCTTCACCCTTTTTCTGAAACAATAGTGTAACATCACAACATAGAAAGACACACTATAAAATATCAACTGAAATGGCTAAACTCAATCAAAGGACATATTAACATCATTGAACATACACTGAACAAATAAATTTGATCTATGATACAATGTAAATACAAAATAAATAAACTAAGGGAAGAATAACAAAAGTAACATGTTATACCGCTGTGAAATGTTAAACAATTTAAGAAAAACAATATGCTCGAACAAAAATATCAGCCATTTGCAATTACTTTATACACAGGTAAATGAAAATAATTTTGTTGTTAGGTATACGTGTACAGTTCAAATAGAGAAAGGAAATATTTTTACAAAATAAATAACTTTGATGTTCATAGTACGAAGTGAAAATTTATAGTAATACCAAACACTTATCAAAGCTGGTATATAGACCAGATATAACCCTTAATAACATTAAATAACAAAAAAGCATTACAATTAGTATCAACAGGTCAAATAAACAAGAAAGTACGATTTGAGAGTACTCGCAGTTACTGACAGCTAGGTGAAAGCCAAAAACAATTAACAATAAAAAATCATGCACCAGAGACTTAAATCAACCAACATGGACAGTCAAAGAAGACATGACATAGCTGTTTAGTACAGGGTAGTGTCACACAGAAATGGGTCGAAACAGAGTTCTACTTACTTATTAAAACTGTGTCAGACATAACTGTTTAGCAGGGTAGTGTCACACAGAAAAGGGTCGAAACAGAATTCAAATTACTTAGTGAAACTGTGTCAGATATATTTGTAAAAAACCTTGAAAATAATCCAGAAGAAAGCATAGACAATATGCCGTTAGAATTACCTTCACAAATTGAAGGTGAAATAACTCATGTACATGTAGATAAAAATAATCAGTCAAAAAATTAAGAGCAAACTGAAAACTGTAACCCTAATGTACCAAATCCAGATATGATTACACATGATGAAAATGAACATGACAAAATATCAGAAAATCATATTGAAGTGAAAAAAACAATGAAAATCAAGAAAGCCTTTCTGATGGGGACATATTACATGCTATACACTATATTGAGACTGATCATTAAAAGTGATGTGAAATCTCTACAAATAGTTGCAAATGAGATGTTAAAAACACTACAAGGCTTATGCATCAAAGTTGACGCGCTGAAAAAAAGATTGAAAAAACTTACAATAACGGAGTTGAACAAAGATTAACAAAAAAAAAAAGAGAAAATCAGTATATCTAAAAAAAAACCCTGATAGATTCGAACAAACGCATACAGACAATAAAGAAACTAGAATTCAATCCAAATCAAATGATAATATGCATTTTATCGAAACACTTGTTTAACTGTTATCACAAGTATCTGGCTTGGAAAATAAAATTGACAAGATTGCAATTAACTCAAAAACACAGCAAGTAGAAAAAGACAAGGAAGATTGCATGAAAGAAGACGCTACTCTCGTTGAAGAAAATAAGGAGAAAGAACTACAAATAAACCTGAAAAATACAACAGATTTGAAAGTTTACAAAACATTAGTGAGAATAAAATAAATACTGAAAATAAACATAATTCAGACAAACAACTATGTATTAAAAACAAATCCAATCCTGATCTGAGACAGGACCATCACAAAGACAAACCAATAGATAAAAGTGAACAAATTGAAGACAATGAATTAACTGAGAAAGACACATCAGTGAGACAAGGCATAGAAAAGAATACTAATGAGACATTTAGTAGCCATAAAGATAAATTTCTAAAATATGAGGAACCATATGGATTGTAGGTACTTCAAGTATAAAATACATAAATATAAGGCTAATGCACAGCAATAAAGCGGTTAAGGTGTCAAACAATCAATGGAGCTAAGTTATGCATTGAAAAAAAAGTAATGTAAAGGCCAAAATAATCATATTCACCATTGTCCCAGGATTAGGGGAGGGTTGGGCGCCCGCTAACATGTTTAACCCGGCACATTCTGTATGTGCCTGTCCAAGTCAGGAGCCTGTAAATCAGTGGTTGTCGTTTTTTGCTTCGTTACGTATTTGTTTTTCTTTCATTATTTTGTACATAAATTAGGCCGTTAGTTTTCTCGTTTGAATTGTTTTACATTTGTCATTTCGAGGCCTTTTACAGCTGACTATGCGGTATGGGCTTTGCTCATTGTTGAAGGCCGTACGGTGACCTATAGTTGTTAATTTCTATGTCATTTGGTCTCTTGTGAAGAGTTGTCTCATTGGCAATCATACCACATCTTCTTTTTTATATTACAAATAGGATCAAATGATCTCAATAGGAAAAATCCAAATTAAGTTTTGCATGAGATGGAAGATTAAGTGCTCACATGAAGGAATAATGTCCCTGAAGCAGAGTTAGTTTTTTGAGAAATCCTACCAAGATTCCAGTCGAATAGAAACACTCATTAAAATATTTGTAGTTGCATTTCCTGTTTATAGTTAAGTCAAAAATAAAGCTAGAATGACTGTGCACAGGTTTTAGCGACATTTATAACGAAATTGAAGGTTGCTCTTTTTACTTTGATCCGTGTCTAATCTCAATATAGATTTTGGTTGGTATTGATCTTAAAATGCAGAAGTTACAGGATACGCATATTATATTGACGAACCGGTGGCCCTGAGTCCGAAGTGCAGCTATTCGTATGATTGACCTATTCCGAAAGGATTTACGAGTTAGTCTACATACTGCTGTCCCTTATTTCAACCTTAACAGTTACGCTGTTTCCAATAAAGTTAACAAGATGAAATGACCAATCTGACTTCTTTTTCAAACACGACTGATAAACACTGACTGATGTAGGACACATATTATGTGAACAATTTCAGGTCATCCTATGACATTCAAAAATGAGCAACACCAAAACCGAAGCATAAACTATAACTGGCCCAAGTATAACTAAATTGGAAATAATTTTGAAAACAAAAGTTTTACTACTAGATGGAAGACGGCAAACAACGACAGTTAGTGGCTTGTGAGTGTAGACACATGTGGCGGGCCCTAACTTATGTCTGAGCTCAATCAGCCCCTTCATCTGGGACTGTGGTTTAATAACACAACATAAGAACAAACTGTAAAAATTCGTATCCCATCAGATGAGAACTTGTCGAATGACCTTCGAGTAACCACAGTTACTAAAAACAAGTTCAAAGCCCAATTTTAACTACTTAATAAACCATTTCTCCAATATGAAAATAAGAAAATGTGGTATGACTGGTAACGAGACAAATCTCCATCAGAGACCAAATGACGTAGAAGTCAAGCAATTATTGTTCACCGTACGGCATTCAAAAATTAGCAAAACCAACACCGCAAAACAAGTGATAATGGCCCCGAATTTTCAAAAGTAAAACAACAATTCAAACGAGGAAAATAACGGTCTGATTGATGATTAAAAAACAATATACGAAAAATAAATATGACATGTATTATATAACGCAACAAACGATAACCACTGAAAGATGGACTTCTGACGTGAGACAGGCTCATACAGATTGTGGCGAGATTAAACTGGTTTGTGAGCGCGCCAACCCTTCCCTAACCTGGAACAGTGGTGTAACAGCACAACATAAGGACAAACTATGCAAATCAATTGAAAAAAGGATTAACTCATCAGATCGATATGTTACAGTACAAATTGGACTTAAGTAGGATCAAGAATCCTAGTACAAATTGAAATTCCAATATCTACTAGTAAATACAGTACAAATCAGCATACCACTATAGACTGGTAGAAATTGGGATATCCAGCTCATCGAAGGAGGATCCTGGATTGTATTGAATTTCAAGTACGCTCCAGGATATTACTAAAATCAATAACCAGTATGATTAAGGATTGTACTGCATTTTTTTCAAATTATTTATCACTGATACAATTAATAAGTAGAACAAGAATTGCTATGCAAGCAATAGCGGATGTCACCCTTCTCCCATTGCCACTAATCGGCAGCCATTTTGAAAATTTTAAACAGTGAATGCACATGCATCTATCTGTAAATTTTCAGAACATTTAGAGTATTTTGGATCATTGAAATGTTTTTGACATTTTTGCAGTTCCCATGGCAACGGTGGCCCTTTTGAAAATTCCAAAGTCAAAAGTCTCATCTATACTTGACAGTAAACAATCATATTAAATTTCATTAAGTTTTGAGCATTTTGAAATTTTGACATTTTTGCTGGTTTCCATGGTAACAGAGACCATTCCTAAAGTTTTAATGACATATGCCTCATTGGTACATGGGCGGGAAAATATCATCAAAGTTTCAATGGATTTGACCTACCATTTTAAAAGAGGAAATGCAACTTTAATGTTTTTGGAGCATTTTGACCTTATTTGCATTGTTTCCATGGTAACTGCAGCCATTTTGGAAATTCCAAAGCCAAATGCCGCATCTACACATGCCCGTCAACATTACTGTGAAGTTTCATCAAGTTTGGAGCATTTTGAAGTTTTTGAAATTTTTGCTGTAGTTTTCATGTCATCGTAGTAGTTCCGATGATTGTCAAAATCATCCAAAACCTGTATGTAGTGGACAACTACTTTGTATTCAAATCTAATGATTTTCAGTGTAAGCATTCTCAAATTATTCACCAAACTCCAAAATATTATGCTTTCAACTTTTTCGGTTTCCATGGTGATGGCAGCCATTTTTTTAGCTCAAAAGTCAAGGTTCCTTGTTATAGTGAACAATCATTTATATTGGTTCCTTTGACTCTGAGAAAACTCCCGGACAAAATTAGGTGGAAGAAAAAAAATAATAATACGGAAAAAGAAACAGAGGAATAGCAATATAAATGTCAACCGACATTGTCGGTCGGGTGACCGGGTGACATAAAAAAAACTAAATAAATGATAATATAATGCCACGTTCAATACTTAATTACAAACAAAATACAAATGAATGGTAAAAAAGTATAACAAATATACAAATATACAGAACTCCGAGAAAAATTGACAAAATCGAACGCTACCAACCAATGGAACGGTTGAAAAACGTTTTCCGAAAAAAAGGACTAAACCTGGTTTTTAGAGCTTGCTAAGCCTCCCAAATATATGACAGTTATTGATAGACCAGTTATATGGACAAAATTGGCAGAGCAACCCAAACAGACGTACTTGGTTAATGTGACAATAATTTGGATCCATCGCCAAAAACAGTGTAAATCCACACCACAGACATACAACACAACTGAAAACAAAATTCAAACAAACATACAAACAAATCAAACGAAAACGCCAACAAAATATGGGATTACAGTTGATAGCAAATTTGACAAAGACGTATACAAATTAAGAAAAAAATTACCAGATTAAACAAAATAACAAATAAAAGGAAAACTGTAAAGTAATTAACTTCAGCACCTAGAATCTATTACGTCAAGGCCGTCTTGTATTGTTTGAAAAGAAGACACTGCATATTTATCTATTACAGTTGGGTGCAGACCAAGCATTACATGTAGACGGGCGGAAAAAGTTAACGCGGCGTTTACTCGCGTGCACTTCATCTAAATGCCGCGTTAACTGTGCGTTAACTTAGAAATGTCAGTAGACATAAAAAGTAAACAGGCGTTTACTTTCGCGTTTACCTCCGCGTTAACGCAAAAATGGCGCGTCTTCTAATTTTGTTAAGAGTAAACGTAAAAAGCACGTTTACTTTTGATGTAAACGCGCGTTAACGGAGATTGTCATCGTATCCTGGATACACTGACCTTTATACCAAAATTAAATGACCAACTGGTCATTTTCGATTGACATATTGACGAATACAGTTAATGATATTACACCTCTTCAATTAGTTGAAAATAAACAGTTCAAGCATGTCATTCTGTTATCCAACTAATTAAATCATCGACGAAATTCAGCAGTTTCTACCTCAAACTGACTCAAATATAACAAAATTATTGATTCGCATCTATCAAAACTTACCATATTTGCACTTTATTACGTGAATCTATATAGCCTCATAGTAAATCGGTAATATTTCTATGTCAGGATGGATCGTATAATACCACCTATGAGGCTTTCCACTGATAAAGGGGACATCATAATCGCCTAACTATATACTAATAGTACAGCTTGCACACTTCGTCTAGTAATGTACTTCTGATAATAACGATGACAGCAATATTGGAACACAATGACTACACAATTTTGTCTTGAACAATTGAGAGTGCCAGCATGTGCTCTTTGTTTTTAAAATATTGAATCTTAAAAAAATATCAGTAGTTTCGATACCTCAGTCTGACTCGTATAACAAAATTATGTATCCGCATCAACCAAAACTGACCATATTTACACTTTACTATGTAAATCTTATAGTCGCATAGTTAACTAGTAATGTTTTGATATCAGGATTAATTATATAGTAAAAATGACAGCAATATTGGAACACAACGACTACACAATGTTATCCGCATCAATTTAGAGTGCCAGCATGTCCTCTTTTTATTCAAAACATTGAATCGTAAAAAATATCAGTAGTTTCGATATCTCAGGCTAACTCGAATAACAAAATCATTTGACCGCATCAACCAAAACTGACCGTATTTGCACTTTATTTTGAAAATATATATAGCCTCATAATTAATCTTTAATAATTCTAAGTCAGGATGGATTGTATAATAAAGATAACAGCAATATGGGAACACAAAATTATTTGTCTGCATCCACCAAAACTGACAATATTTGCACTTAGTTATGTAAATCTTATAGTCGCATAGTAAATCAGTAATATTCTTATGTCAGGATTGAATGTATAATACAAATGACAACAACATTGGAACACAATGACTACAAAATTTTGTTCGCATTTATTTAGAGTGCCAGCATGTTATCTTTTTATTTAAAATATTGTATAATAAAAATATATCAATCGTTTTGATATCTCAGGCTGACTTGTATATCAAAATTGTTTGTCCGCATCAACCAAAACTGACCATATTTGCACTTTATGATGTAAATCTTATCGTTGCATAGTAAATTAGTTATGATTTTTTATATCGGGATTAAATATATAATAAAAATGACAGCAATATTTGAACACAATGACTACAAAATTTTGTCCATATCAATTTAGGGTGCCAGCTTAGCCTCTTTTTATTCAAAATATTGAATCGTAGACATAATTTCGTACTTTTGATACCTCAGGCTGACTCGTATAACACAATTATTTGTCCGCATTAATTCAGAATGCCAGCATGTCACCTTTTTATTCAAAATATTGAAACGTAAAAAAATTTCAATCAGTTAGATATCTTAGGCTGACTCGTATAACAAAATTATGTGTCCGCATCAACCACAACTGACCATATTTGCACTTTATTATGTAAATCTTATAGTTGCATAGTAAATTAGTAATATGTTTATATCAGGATTGAATATATATAATAAAAGTGACAGCAATATTTGAACACAGTGAATACAAAATTTTGTCTGCATTAATTAAGAATGCAAGAATAATTATGATATTTCAGTAGTTTCGATATCTCAGGCTGACTCATATAACGAAATTGTTCGTCTGCATCAACCAAAACTAACCATATTTACACTGTATTATGTAACTCTTATAATCGCATAGTAAATCAGTAATATTGTTATGTCAGGATTGATTGTATAATACAAATGACAGCAATATTGGAACACAATGACTACAAAATTTTGTCTTGAACAATTTAGAGTGCCAGCATGTCCTGTTTTTATTCAAAATATTGAAACATAAAAATATCTAAGTAGGTTTGATATCTCAAGCTGACTCGTATAACAAAATTATGTGTCCACATCAACCAAAACTAACCATATTTGCACTGTATTATGTAAATCGTATAGTCGCATATTAAATTAGTAATATTTAATATCAGTATTGATAATATAATAAAAATGACAGCAATATTGAAACACAATGACTACACAATTTTATCCGCATCAAATTAGAGTGCCAGTATGTTCTCTTTTTATTCAAAATATTGAATCGTAAATAAATATCAGTAGTTTCGATACCTCAGGCTGACTCGTATAACAAAATAATTTGACCGCATCAAGCAAAACTGACCATACTTGCACTTTATTATGTAAATCTTAAAGTTGCAAAGTAGCTCAGTTATATTTTTATGTCAGGATTGATGGTATAATACAAATGAAAGCAATATTGGAACGCAATGACTGCAAAATTTTGCCCGCATCAGATTAGAGTGCCAGCATTTCCTCTTTTTATTCAAAATATTGAATCGTAATCATATTTCAGTACTTTTGATACCTCAGGCTAACTCATATAACAAAAATATTTGTCTGCATCAACCAAACTAACCATATCTGCACTTTAATATGTAAATCGTATAGTCACGTTGTAAATCAGTAATATTTTTATGTCAGGTTGGATTGTATAATAAAGATGACAGCAATATTGGAACACAACGACTACAAAATTTTGTCCGCATCAATTTAGACTGCCAGCATTTCCTCTCTGTATCCATAATAATGAACCGTCACTGAAGTCAGTAGTTCGGGATGGTTTGTATTTAAAACAAAACTATTAAATGGCATCATCCAACACCGACATGACTGATTTCGTGTGTACTTAATAATGAAAAGTATGAGAAGTTCTCTTCTTGGAATCGTATACTGTTAGTATATTATGTCGGTTGAATGATTTTGTTTGTAGGTTAACGTCCAGGGGCAAATATTTCATTCATGTTCACAACGAATATAATTTTTCGCACGTCCCAGAAATCATTTACAATCGGTAAGAATAAGTCTCTCTTAATTGACGAGATGGTACATAATTATACAACACCTTATATTTTCCCACACTGCACAATTTTCGTTTGAACATTGATTCGTAAATCCAAGGCAAACAAGGTGATTTATGACAAAAAATCCATGTATTAAATGCATAGAGTTATATTTAGGAAGAGACTGTTAAAAATTGGGAACGAACCAACGTAAACCATGATGTTTATATCCCATCATATAAAAAAAGTTCTCTTATGTGTTGGATAACTTTAATTTCTATTCGCCTTGTAATTAAAAAAAAACAAAACATTTCCTTTCTTTTATGATAGCTGCATGTATATTTGTCGATCAGAAGTGTGTAATTTAATTGCCATTATTTAATGTTTATAAGAATATGAAACGAAAAAGAATTTTTTAAAGTGTATAATATCTATGCATAGTCTAAAGAGTATAGTAAGTTGGGGAAAAAAGAACAATGTGTTCAAATTGTTTTTGAATTGTTTTGGTTTTAAACACATATATATAAAATATTAAGATAAAAGTCGTTTTAACAAAATATAATAAATGTACAAATGTACACGAAGTTTATTTCATAATGCGAATACGAAAGATTTATTTTGATTCGATTCACATATAACAATACAAACATAAGCTCTTGAGAGCTTTTAACTGAATATAAAATACGATAAAATAATGTATACAATCAGTTAACGCGAAAAGTAAACGCGCGTTTACTGACAAGTGCACGTACAAATACACTTGTGAAATCTGTAGTAAACGCCCGTTTACTTTTATAAAGTGCACGTAAAATAAACTTGTGAAATCTGAAGTAAACGGACACGTTTACTACTGACTAAACGGACACAGAGTAAACACACGCTTACTCGGGTAGACATTGGAAATTTTCATTTTGACCGCTTTAACGTAATTATAGTAACTAGTAAACGCGAAAATTGAAGTGAACTAACGAAATTTGTGCACGCGGCGTTAACGTGCGTTTATTTTATGTAATGCTTGGTCTGCACCCAACTGTAGTACAGAACAGAAGTGAATATTTATCGTCATTTTTAATACTTATCAAAGTTGGTACATATAAAAAATAGTGAGACGAGATTTAAGATAAAATAAGTAAACATTAGATACCAAAAATGCATTTCAAATTATGTCAACAGGTCAAATTAACACGAAAATACGATTTGAGAGTATTTGCAGTAACTGAAAGCTTAAACAATTAACAATAAAAAAAAATCATGCATCAGAGACTAAAATCAACTAAAATACGCCATGGACAGCCAGGAAGAAATGACTTGTGCAATGCCAACATAAAAGTATCAACAGGCAGTAAGATAGTAAGGATTTAACCTTATAATAAATATGTTTAATGTTATATATAGATAAAGCAATCTCTATATAGAAAATGAACGCGAATGTGTATTTATACATAAAAAAAACAACACAAAAAATATTCGAAAAGAACACAAATTTAGTTATTTTTAATTTGTTGATGACAAAATCGATATTTGTGTCAATGTAAACAATATTCAAAGATCTAACATTAATAAGATTTCACTAATAAGTTTGTTTAAAGGTTCGATGAGTTTACACGGTTCACATAGTGAGTTCCGCGCTTTTAGTACAATATTTCGGTCAAATTTAGGACGTGAAATACCGTTTCATATTTTTTCTACAGGTAGATATAGAGCCAAATTTACTAATCAAATCCTTGTATCTATGAAAGAATTCAGTAAACGTTTTAAGAATGTTATGGTAACGAAATCCTTGACTTAATAATTTACCAGTGATGCATTGATTACGTTCATAAAAATCTATGATATCACTAAAAACACGAGCTTTTGAAGACTTATATGAAAAGAAAAATTAGTGCTACGGGGCAAAATATTTTGCCCTGTATCGTAGGAAAATAAAACATGGAGTCCGAACATCTGGAAAAATTCCTAAACCTGACCTATAAGTACATCTTTAACACAACATATGTTAGAAACAACCATATTAACATTGAGGATGATAAAACTATATTGGTATGAATTGAACTATGAAATATTTCCAAAAGGAAAAGAAATAGGCAATGAGGAAAACTATTACTAACTAATTTGATATTTGAAATGAGAAATATTTGAAAATAAATAATGATTGATGTAAAATGATATTTGGAAAGTGCTTTCCATATAAGAATTAGATTTTATGATCCTAATTACCAGTTGTTCAACAGGTGAAATTTGAAATAAACATGTAATATAAATATATGAATTGCGCAAAATTGCTCGATTTTGTTCATTCTCGTTCAATCATAAAAACAAAGAAGATTAGTCTATACTGTTCTATATGTAGCCAAGAAAAAAGACATTTTCTTTCTTCAGATTTAAAAAGCATTTGATTATACATCATGGAATGTATTCTAATTGACACGACATCTTCAGTTTTTGGTGAATTAAATCAACTGTTTTTATCTTTTTATGCAATAATATTACATCTCCAGTCATCAAGGATTAGCAATTCTTTTTACGGGAAAATTCAGCTCTTAAATTGCCGTTATAAGGTATCTAAACCTTTTTTTGTCAAACAGCATCCATGCAGCTAAGACTTGATCTGCAGTTCTTTTTTTTTCTTTTGCATTATTTTGTCTTAAAATCATTGCAACATGTATATTATGACTTGTTTATTGTAAAAAATAGCTTTGGGTCAAATAATCTTATAATTTTTCAAGTTTTATCGATTTTCTATTAGTAGCCATTTTTTATTTTAATATTATAAGAAATGATCTGAGTACTGGCTAATGTTACGGGCTGATTTCAAGAAAGTGGTTTCAGTCAAGGCAATCGTAATATGATATGGTGTAGGTAAAGCTGTCAAAATTGTATAGCAGAAACAGACAAGCTACTAATATCAACGTCATTTATAACGTAGCTGAAAGTTGTCTCATTGGCTATCATATCGTATTTACTTTTTTGTTTAGTATATATCAGAATAAGTGTAATTGCAACATAATTTTTCTTTATTTGTCGATGTCTCAAACGATTTAGCAATTATACAACACGTGTAAGTGACCTATCTATTCATACCCTGTTTTTCTATTTGTATTTTCTAATAACAATTGGACTATTTCCAGTTGTTCTCGTCAACTCTTATTTGAATTTGACGGAATATTTCACGAACTAGGACTATCCTGTAAAGAACGTCATCCCATACCTTATTTTCTATATTTGGATCTATATCTTCTCTTTGTAATAACAATCCAACTATGTTGATGAATCCATAACTAGCAGCTGCGTGTAAGGGAGTATCACCAGTAATCTGAATTAAAAAAAGTTCCACTGTATATAGTATCGTACACATGTACAATTGGGTGCAGACCAAGCATTACATGTAGACGGGCTGAAAAAGTTAACGCGGCGTTTACTCGCGTGCACTTCATGTAAACGCCGCGTTAATTGTGCGTTAACTCCAAAATTTCAGTAAACATAAAAGGTAAACGGGGGTTTATTTTCGCGTTTACCTCCGCGTTAACGTAAAAACGGCGCGTCTTCTAATTTTGTAAAGAGTAAACGGGCGTTTAACATCTCGTTTACTTCCACGTTAATGTGAACAAAGGCTCGTCTTCTATTTTCGTCACAAGTAAACGCACGTTTACTGTTTGTAGTAAACGCGTGTTAACGCAGATTGTCATCGTATCCTGGATACACTGACCTTAAATATCAAATGATAAGGTACATCAAAATTAAATGACCAACTGGTCATTTTCGATTGACATATTGATGATTACAGCTAATTAATAATGTTATTACACCTCTTTCATTAATTAAAAATTAATCATAGTAAATTTCTTTTTCTTCACAAATAAACAGTTCAAGCATGTCCTTCTTGTATTCAAATAATTTATTAATCATCACAAAAATTCAACAGTTTTCAAATCTCAGACTAGCTGACTCAGAATGGCTCTAAAACAAAATTATTTGGTCTCATTAACACCAAAACTGACCATATTTGCACTTTATCCAGTAAATCTATATAGCTGCATAGTAAATCAGTTAAATTTTTATGTCAGAATGGACTGTATATTACAAATGACAGCAATATTGGAACACAATGACTACACAATTTTGTTCGCATCAATTTAGCGTGCCTGCATGTCCTCTTTTTATTTAAAATATTGAAACGTAAACAAATATAAGTAGTTTTCATACCTCAGACTGACTCGTATAACAAAATTATTTGTCCGCATCAACCAAAAACAGACCATATTTGCACCTTATTATGTACATCTTATAGTCGCATAGTAAATCAGTAATATTTTCGTGTAAGGATGGATTGTATAATACAAATTATAGCAATATTGAAACACAATGACAACAAAATTTTGTTTGCATCAATTTAGAGTGCCAGCATGTCCTCTTTTTATTCAAAATATTGAATCGTAAACAAATATCACCTCAGACTAATTCGTATAACAGAATTTTTTGTCCGCATCAACCAAAACTGACCATATTTGCTCTTTATTATGTAAATCTTATAGTCACATAGTAAATCAGTAATATTTTTATGTCAGGAGGGACTATATTGTACAAATAACAGCAATATTGGAACACAATGACTACAAAACACTTTCCGCATCAATTTAGAGTACCAGCATGTCCTCTTTTTATTCAAAATATTGAATCGTGAACAAATGTCAGTAGTTTTGATACCTCAGAATGCCTCATATAACAAAATTATTTGACCGCATCAACCAAGACTGACCATATTTGCTCTTTATTATGTAAATCTATATAGCCGCATAGTAAATCAGTAATATTTCTATGTCAGGAGGGGCTATATTCTACAAATGACAGCAATAGTGGAACACAATGACTACAAAAAACTTTCCTCATCAATTTACAGTACCAGCATGTACTTTTTTTAATCAAAATATTGAATTGTTAAATTTTTTTTTTGTAGTTCTAATACCTCAGGATGACTTGTATAACAAAATTGTTTGTCCGAATCAACCAAAACTGACCATATTTGCTCTTTATTATGTTTATCTTATAGTTGCATAGTAAATCAGTTATATTTTTATGTCAGGACAGATTGTTTAATAAAGATGACAGCAATATTGGAACACAGTAACTACAAAAAATTTTCCCCATCAATTTAGGGTACCAGCATGTCCTCTTTTTATTCAAAATATTGAATCGTGAACAAATATCAGTAGTTTTGATACCTCAGGATGCCTCATATAACAAAATTATATGACCGCATCAACCAAAACTGACCATATTTGCTCTTTATTATGTAAATCTATATAGCCGCATAGTAAATCAATAATATTTTTATGTCCGGAGGGACTACATTATACAAATGACAGCAATATTGGAACACAATGACTACAAAGACTTTTCTGCATCAATTTAGAGTACCAGCAATTCCTCTTTTTGCTCAAAATATTGAATCGTCAACAAATGTCAGTAGTTTTGATATCTCAGACTGACTCGTTCAACAAAATTATTTGTCCGCAACAACCAAAACTGACCATATTTGCACTTTATTTTGTAAATCTTATAGTCGCATAGTAAATCAGTAATATTTTTATGTCAGGACGGATTGTATAATAAAGATGACAGCAATATTGGAACAAAATGACTGCAAAATTTTGTCCACATCAATTTAGAGTGCCATCATTTCTCCTCTGTATCCATAATATTGAACCATCACTAAAGTCAGTAGTTCGTCATGGTTTGTATTATAAACAAAACTATTTAACGGTATCATCCAACACTCACATGACTGATTCATATACTTTATAATAAAAGTATGAGAAGTTCTCTTCTTAGAATAGTATACTGTTAATATATTATGTCAGTATGTACAATGATGTAGGTTGATTGATTTTGTTTGTAGCCTAACGTCCAGGGGCAAATATTTCATTCATGTTCAGATCGAGTATATTTTTCGGACGTCCCAGATATCATTTATAATCGTTATGGATAAGTCTGTCTAAATTGACGAGATGGTACAAATGTACATACTTATACAACACTTTATTAATATCACTATATACACTGTACAATTTTCGGTGAACATTTGGCAAATCAGAATCTTAAATCATGTAAATCCAAGGCAAACAAGGTGAATTACCATTAAAATTCCATGTATTAAATGCATAGAGTTATATTTAGGAAGAGACGGTTAATAATGGGGAACGACGCAACGTAAACCATGATGTTTATATCCCATCATGTAAAAATATTTTTCCGATATGTTGGATAACCTGTCTATCCGCCTCGATATTTGTACATGTAACTTTTGAAAAGAAAATATATAAAATCTGCTACTCAGTAAAGTTATTGGAACTAATTTTTTGTAATTAATATAAGTTAATATTTCGAATTAAAAGTGTTTTTGAATTGTTCTGGTTTGAAATACATATACGAAAAATATTTTGATAAAAGTCGTTTTAATAAAATAAATGTACAAATGAACACGAAGTTTATTTCTTAATGTACACAATTAGTTAACGCGAAAAGTAAACGCGCATTTACTTTCAAGTGCACGTAAATATACACTTGTGAAATCTGTAGTAAACGCCCGTTTACTTTTAAGTGCACGTACAAATAAACTTGTGAAATCTGAAGTAAACGCCCGTTTACTACTGACTAAACGGACACAGAGTAAACGCCCGTTTTCTCGGGTAGACATTAGAAATTTCCATTTTGACCGCGTTAACGTAATTATAGTATACGCGCGTTTACTAGTAAACGCGAAAATTGAAGTTAACTAACGACATATGTGCACGCGGCGTTAACTTGCGTTTACTTTATGTAATGCTTTGTCTGCACCCAACTGTAGGTCTTGTTAGGTCTGGGGAACTGTTTGAGGAAAGGGACAAGACGCTCTTTGACAAAACCCTGGCTCACTAAGTTTTTGCGCCGACACCGATGACGTTTTACAAAGTCTGTAAGCTATGAATATCGTATGAGTTGAGAAATGTATCCTCATACACGGATGAAGTTGGCATATTGCTGAAAAAGGCATAAAACTAAAATTAATATCGTTTTTGATTGTCATATAGTATGGTACTGAGATGACCGCTGTAGTCAAATTCGAGGTTAATTTCTACAAATGAGGCGACAGAATCTATCTGTGGTATTTTTAATATATAGTTCAAGGGAATTTATTAATGGGACCCAATCAGAAAATTGTTAATAGAAAAAACATCATTAATAGACATGTATGTGAACCTAAATGATCTAGCAACGTTGACCTTCCTTTTTTTACACGTATCTGAAGGAATTCAGACTCATATGCAAATAAAAAAGGTGTGCCAGAAAAGGTGCATAGTTTGTTCCCATATGAATGACGACAACCTGCTGGAAAATCTACCTCCAAATTCAACAAATTAAATATGTTGTCAATTAGAAACTCCATCACGTTTTCTTTGGTGAAGCATGTTTTATTTTTTGTCTCATTTTGAACAAAATATGCAGAATTGTATCATGTATATCCCAAAACAACGTAACGTTTGGACCAATCGTTACGGTATGAAATATACAATTTTTAATGAAATCCTTTCATTTATAATTACATTTGCTAATATTTTGTTAATGGTATCTTGATAAACAAATATTATAGACGGTACAACATGAACAGAGTTCAGGGTAACATATTTTGTTCAAGTCAAAATTTCTAGAACAACAAAGTAATACCGTCACATGACAGTTGACTATTGTACATTTTGAAGAGGCAGATGTCAAGATATACAAGTGCAAACATGATTTTAAATCGGCGTATATTGACTTAGTATTACAACGAAAAAGATAAGCATGTTGGTCAATTATTGAAGTGGGTATGTTTATAAACGTTTAAACTAAAAAAAAAACAAAATAAAACGTTTTGTTCTGTTATTCTTGATTATAAATATTTATAAACAAATTTGAATTACATGTTTGCATCTTACTTCAGACGTGGTATGAGAATGTACTCTTTGACATATTAGGACTATATTTAATAGAAAAACAAAGGATAAGAAGTATCCATCAATGACACAAAATTAGTACATGCACAGCAATAAACACACAAGAAGCAAAGGAACACACAGCGCTTGTATTGCTGTTCTTCATCTGATAGTCACAGCAAGGCCTTCAACACGGAGCAAAAAAAAAAAAGACTGTCAACTCATTGCAAGTTTAAAACTTGCTAGCACCGGCTTGAGCGTAAATCTTTGC
Source organism: Mytilus californianus (assembly GCF_021869535.1). Taxonomy (NCBI): domain Eukaryota; kingdom Metazoa; phylum Mollusca; class Bivalvia; order Mytilida; family Mytilidae; genus Mytilus; species Mytilus californianus. The sequence continues at coordinate 10,372,497 of NW_026262582.1, forward strand.
AAAAATAATTTGTATAGACTTTGTAAGATGTATTAAACACCACCACATTGGGCTGGTCAAAAAAGAACATAGTACATATTTAAAACAAAATGGTTCCTACGCCTAGGAGTAAATATTAAACTATGTAGAATATAATTTGTATTTTAAGGTACCAGATGAAAGGTAAAAGACTGGTTATACTTGTAGAACACGTATTGGCGGATAATTTTGAATAGTTCAGATTGTGTGAATCAATCCTAAAATTGAGGGCATATATCGCCTGTTTCTCAGCTATGAAGAACCGGGTTTGGTGTATCCACAATTTTGGTAACCAGTACGGTCTGATGTATAAATACCGGTATATTGATCCCGCCCCCTAAAATGTGTGTATGTAAAACAATTAATGTGGATACGAACGAGGGCCAAGAATAGGTGGTGGGCGCCTTATTAAAGTTTTAGTACTCCAACTGGCCTAAAATTGAAAGAATGGTGTGGCACACATAAGAGAAGTTATCTCAAAAATAAATACACAATAAGTTTAAAAATACAGAAGAGCATGAGACCATATCTCAAGCTTTAAAATTCATTTCACATGTATCGACCCATATAATCTGTGCATGTGTAAAAACATGCAAATCTGTCATCAAAATGTTGATTTGACGTGACTTACTCTAAAAAAGTTCCCAACGCATATATGAAGATCTATTATGTTTTACTGGCCAGGACATAATCCGTTCTGATACTGAGGTGACGGCATCATTTTTTGTAAAATGAATACATTTAATATGTAAAAGTAATATCTCAATCGTAAGTAACATTTCATTTTTTTTTTCTTGAATAGAGATTGAATTAAATTAATATAACTTGATGAAGCTTTTCCCTGACGTTTGTGGAGTTTATAGGTTTATAACATATTTCAATTTTCATATTGCTATGAAATTACTTACTAAGCAGCGCATGCATATGAAGCATACATTAATTAATTATACGTTATTCTAGAACTCATTTTCGATCATTTTTGGCGCATTGATTAGCAAATAAAATATGTGTATTTATTTCCTCCTATAATGATTTTCTTGATAGAGAGTTGCTGCTTACAAGTAAGCTATTGGATTGCACGTGGTAAAGTTAGAGTCATCCCTTCAAAGTGTTTACAGATGCCATCAATAATTGACCGTTATGGAATACCAGTGACACAGATGATAACGAATATCTTCCAATTCTAACAACAGTACCGACCTTTTTTCCTCTATTGTCACATTACCTTGTAAGATTAATTGATTGATTGTTTGGTTTTTAACGCCACTTTCAAAACTATTGTGCTATTTTGTGGCGGAGGAAGCCGGATTACCCAGAGAGAACCACCGACCTTCGGTAGGAAAACTGACAACCCTAGTCAATTAAGATTGGAGTCGAGCGCACCTGCCACGTGCGGATTTCGAACTTACAACCTCGGCGTTTACTGGCTAGCGATTCAGTAGTTCGACTAATTAGGCCATCGAGGCCCCTTAACGTGTAAAACTGTAGTTTTTTTTTTGTGTAGTGTTTTGTGAATATAATTGTCCTGTTGTTGTCTATGTATTTTGCCATGGCGTTGTGAGACTTCTAAATGATCCTTTGTTCATTTTCCCGTGTTTTTATTTTTATTTTAAATGACCTAACTTATTATAAAAGACGATCATATGAAGTTAATACATGCACACTAATTCATGAAATACCAATATACCAGTTCGTAATGTGACCATACAACGATTGATAAGACTACTGTTGGCATTATAATTTCTTTCTATAGAAACATTTGTTTGACGTATTACGGTTGATGTTTAAACAAAATACAAAGATTTTCAACAGAACTCGCTACCAGAGTTTACATTATTGTCTAATTGCAGTTGAATTTTATAATCGATGCAGGAGCAGTTTTAACGCCTTTATAATTAGTCTTGGTATTTTGGTACAGAGTATCAGATTGCAAAAGGCGGCCATAGATAAGTTTGTCTTGGTAAATTACTGTAAATTCAGAAATGATTGCGAGGTTTTTACATCGGATGTGACCTTGAGAGGTCATACCGGTGTTTAATTGCCGCAGAAATTTCTTGCCCTTTTGACAGACAACCAAACGTATTTCGTATAAATACGCGGATATTATCGAGTGCAAAATAACATTCCTTATCGCTTGTTATAAATTCATTTCTTCAATGAATACTCATGAAAATATTTTTTAAGAACATAGATAAATGATATAAGAATGTTTTGTCGTGAGAAATTTTATATATCAGTAACAAATCATGAAAACCGAAAGTTTGTATTAACGGATGCGGAAGAATATCTCGAGAGATGATCTGCTATATATATAACAGTTATACAAATATTAAAATAAAATATAACAAAAAACCAGATTGTACTGATAACAAATGATTATATCACTACAATATAATAATCATAACGGTGAGGTTGAATTCCCTGTCATTTATTCATCATCCACACAGAAAATTGTCTCAGAAAACAACATATCTATATAACTTAACCTAACTTTCAGGTATTTTTTTCTGAGACCATCCACCAGAATTTGCGGTCATCCGATGTTCAGTTCTCCAGTACTTTGATTATATAATGCGAATAGGGGCGTATCGCAATGATAAGAACTCGCATTCTGATATCTCATACATGTTTCTGTATAAAAATATTCCTGAAATCGAATTAATTAATCTCAAATTTTTGTCCACTCTTCAAAAATTGCAATAATAAATGCAAGCAATAATTTCTTAATTTTGAGTAACTATTACCGATTATTACTTATTACTTGATCTTGATGTTTACTCCTGGACAACAACACGACGAGTTAAATTGATAGCGCAAGGACTGTTTACAATGCGATCATTTTTTGGTCATTTTCTTTAATATTAATGGTTTGTATATTTGTATGTATTTTACGTTTTTTTTTACCATAGATATAAGAAGATGTGGTATGAGTGCCAATGAGACAACTCTCCATCCAAGTCGTTCTTCATGGTCTTGTTATATTTACTTCTCATTATTATTTTCATCCTACCTTCACGTTTTGATATAAATTCTAGTATAAGTTTATTGATATGATTTGAGTGATCAATAATACATATTAGATAAAAACTTGAACCGAAAAACAAATGATATGGGTCAGGGGTATCCTTCCATCACACAAAATCAATACAAAGTCATGCACAGCAAAAAAAAACACACACAAAAAGCAAAGGAACACTATATACATTTTACCCTCGGGAAACTTTTTCTTTAAGAAATGCATGCTTATCATGATAGATTACTTACTCCTAGATAGGCGCAATGTTACCTAAAATAGGTAAATTCCATGTTAATGTTCATGTGCAATATGTAGACACATGAAATTCCCGAAGAAACAAATGATAGAGGATATTGATATGGTAGGTAGTTGTGTCTTAAAGAAGTACTTTTAGTCTAACTAAACTAATTAGTCTAATTAGAATGCGTCAGTGTTAAAATTAGATAATTTTGCACAATAATAACAATAATTTACAATAGACAATCAAATTAAGGTACATTATTACATTTAGATAGCCTTTATCACACTGTTAACATGATTAACATCTGCTGTAGACAATACATCACATGATAGGTTATTCCATTTGAATATCTGTTAAAAATATTTTTTTGACATTTCTGCCCTATGATAATATTCCAGAAAGAATCGCCAAGGTTAATATAATTGATAGTACAGACTGTATTCCATGAAGACTACGTGAGGCACCTGAAAGAGTAGAAAAGGTAACACTGTATTCGTTGGAACCAAAATGTGTTCGATAACTCATTTCGAAATTCGATTTTATATGTCATAAAGTTATTGATATTTTCAACTGAAAAGTTTGGAAATTCGTTAATTTGGAAAATACCCAAAAATTTCATTATAAATGCAAAACACTGGTATACCTATTTACTTCTTAGTACTTTGGTACTTACATGAAACTGGTATAATTGTTATTAAAAGTGTTTGAAAATCAGGAATGTGTTGCACTCATACATTGGTTTGGTTACCTGTCGGGGTTTAGTTCAGTGACAATGATACCGGTAATATGCTTCTTAATAAATAAAGGCAACAGTAGTATACCGCTGTTCAAATTATAAATCGATTAAGAGAAAACAAATCCGGCTTACAAACTAAAACCGAGTGAAACACATGAACTATGAGAGGAAAACAACGGAACAACATAAACACTGAACTGCAACAAAAAGAAACGCCGACATACTTAGAAACGGGCTATTTGATAAAAGAGAGTCGAAAGATACCAAAGGGACATTCAAACTCATAAGTCGAAAATAAACTGACAGTGTCATGGCTAAAAAATAAACAGACCAACAGACAGACAACAGCACATAAAACACAACTCAGAAAACTAAAGGTTGAGCAAGAAGAACCCCACGAAAAACTGGGGGTGACTTATATGGAAAGCCAAAAGTAAAATCACAAAAATACTGAACTCCGAGGTAAATTCAATCGGAAAGTCCCTAATCACATGGCAAAATCAAATGACAAAACACATCAAACGAATGGACAACAACTGTCATATTCCTGACTTGGTACAGGCATTTTCAAATGTAGAAAATGGTGGATTGAACCTGGTTTTATAGCGGAGTCAAAATTCTTAATTCGTAAATTGTCAATTTGTAACTTGTATCTTTGTAATTTCAAAATTCTTAATTCGTAAATTGTCAACTTGTAACTTGTATCTTTGTAATTTCAAAATTCTTAATTTGTAAATTGTCAATTTGTAACTTGTAACTGTGTGATTTCAAAATTCTTTATTGGTAAATTGTCAATTTGTATATTGATGTTTTGTAACTTGTAACTTGTCGATTCGTGAAATGTCGATGTGTGAAATGTCGATGTGTTAAATGTCATTGTTGTATTATGCTAACGATCATTATGACTACAGATGGCGCTCGGTTTCTTCTTCGGCGTATAAGCCTCCTATAAGTAGGAGCACCTTCATATGGAGTATAAACCCAGTAATTTAAATCAATTATGTACAGCAAATCCGTCTAAAAGAAAGCAAAACCAATAAAAATAGCATGTTTACAGGATCCCAGTTTTTTTTTTGTTTACTGAAGACGACAGGTGGCGTTTCGTTCGAGAACGGAAACTATATAAAAATACATCCCGAATAGTTCAGTCCCTCCACGTAATCGATCTCTCCCAATTGCGAGGTTAATGAATTAGTCGTTGGTCAGGGAAATATAACGACTGAATTATTCAGGTAAATACTATAAGGAGATGTAGTAATAAACCGTATGATTGCCAATTGTCTTAACCATCCATCAAAGTTCAAATAAAGTCGATGTAAGCAAGTATAGGCAACTTACGGCCTTCAACAATGAGAAAACCAAATACCATATAGTCGGCTATAAAAGGCTACATCATTACTGGAAAACCCAGGTACTAGTAAAACGATTTCTATTAATCCTAAAATGCTATTATCGGACCATTTTATTCTGACAGGAGGAGAAAGGGCTGACAGGTATATATATATATATTAATATACATGCCTACTGAACTTTTCTGGTCAAGAAGCTTTAGAATTGCCGCTCCCTGATTTTTCGTTCATTATAATTTACAACCAAAAAGACCAAAATATTCCCGATTCCCTCTCAACTGCTGCTTAACGCCCAGTACTCCCGTTATGAACCCATGGCATAACGGGAGTACTGGGCGTTAAGCAGCAGTTGAGAGGGAATCGGGAATATTTTGGTCTTTTTGGTTGTAAATTAAAATGAACGAAAAATCTCCTTATAGCCCGGCAACCTGACCAAATCTAATATTTCGTCGATCGGATCGTTAATTAACCGAGTTGATTCACGATGTAAATCAATAAGGCTAAATTTTTCGAAATTTGCATTTCATATGAAATTAAAAATAATTTGCAATGAATTCGTAACAATATAAATACTTCCCGCCATATGTCAAGAAATGACGCTATCCCACGAAGCATCATCCTAATATCCAATTGACGAAACCATGTTGTATTCCGCCTGGCTCTTCTGTCGAGCAGTGAGCCAGGATCACAGGCTACCATTTTACTCTCCAAAATGACACAAGACATACCCCCTCCCCCGGGCCAAACCCCAAATCATGTGCAAAGATTTTCATGGAGAAATAAAATTAGGGTAAGCATATTGGAGATAATTGCTTCTGTCATGCAAAGTGGCGAGATGGTGAGATCTTCTCTCTGATAAGTCAAAGGTGTAGGGTGTCACTTTGGTTAAAAGTGGGTGTAGGTGACGTGTGTAGTAAAAAAGAAACAGTTTCATAGTTTTACGATCATGGTCATTGACAAAATATCCAGAGGGGACAGCTCTTAGTATATTTCGATCTAGTACCATGATCTGTCTAGATCTGTATCTGCATGTATCTGTAGGAAAACGTTGTGGATACCAATACTGGCTTTAATACAATGGTAGAGAGAGCGCCGTGACGATCGATGTATTGACGGTGCACGAGAGCAGTTTCTGAACGACTGTCAACGTTTGGTGTGCGCACTACAGTGTCTTCAAGGTTGTTCCACTCGATTACTGTTTTTACAAAAAATGAGTTAGAATATTGTGGTATTTTGCTCGTTGAGATCTCAAAATACTGTGTAGTTCTTGACCTGTTTTTTCACAACATTTCTTGACTGACAATTGTTAAATCCCTTGGCAGCAATTGTTCTTTTTGGACGAGCTTTTTTATTAAATTGTCTGGTTCGATAGCAGAAACCAGCCCCTCAACTACCTCGTACAGAAATATTAGCTTCTGGCATGAACGTCTTATCTGTTTGTCTTGTAGTTTCAGTTTGGTGAGCGTGTTTGAGACGCAACCATCTTCTCTGGATTTGTAGTCTCCTGTTATAAATCTCGCAGGTTGTCGCTGTATTCTTTCAAGCTTGTGTTCGTAGATGTGTAGGGGTCCCATACTATTGACCATACCCCATTATTGACCTGACCAGTGAAATATATGTGGTTTCCTTGCATTCTGATGGGCAATATCTCAAATTTCTAATCAGGAATCCTAGTGTTGAGTTTGCATTCTTGTCTACGTTGGAAATATAGGTTGTTCATTTTAGGTCTTCGTTTAGTTTTCTGGTTCCTTTAGATTTTATTACAAAATATTGCATATTCAATACAGTTTTAATATATAGTATACATTAACTAAGTGACTCATTTAAAATAATACTTCATTCAATTTGTTTCGCAGAGTACAAATATGATATAAAACATTTTTTTTATCTTCATTATTCCAGAGCCAAATAAATAAAGAGTGTTCGTCCATTTGCTTCTTGTATTAAAAAATCATTAGATAATTACATTATTTTCTGAAATTTTAATATTGAGATTATAATATTAAGGAATAATGGGTGTCAACCCTTTTCTCCCATCATACATTTACGGTCCAAAATTTGCGGCCCAGAACAATAATAGTATGAATTTTCCAGATCCGTCTTATATTTCATGTATTTAGTCTAATTTAGTCCCGGTCAAATATTAAGAAGAAATTTCCTGCCAAGTGACAGTAATATATTTGCGAAGTTGATAAGGAAGCCCATTCCAGCGACACATCTGAATATACCTTAATACAGGAAGTGACACACCCCTCCCAGGTTTGATGACCAGTACAGTAAACATACATGTTTATTCGAGGTCACCTCTATATAAAACCGAGTATACATGCCATATAAAACAAACAATGTATTTGTCTATTTGTTTTTTCTTTTATATGTATGTGCTGTACATAATTGATTTAAATTACTTAGGTATATATTCCATATGGAGGTGCTCGTACTTACAGGAGGCTTATACACCGAAGAAGAAACCGAGCGCCATCTGTAGTCATAATGATCGTTAGCATAATACAACAATGACATTTAACACATCGACATTTCACGAATCGACAAGTTACAAGTTACAAAACATCAATATACAAATTGACAATTTACCGATAAAGAATTTTGAAATCGCACAGTTACAAGTTACAAATTGACAATTTACAAATTAGGAATTTTGAAATTACAAAGATACAAGTTACAAATTGACAATTAACGAATTAAGAATTTTGAAATTACAAAGATACAAGTTACAAATTGACAATTTACGAATTAAGAATTTTGACCCCGTTGGCTTTCCATAGACTTAACCAGTATGTTTTTTTTGTATTTTGTATTTTCATTGATAATGTTCACCTCTTGCATACACATTTCTGCGATCCTTCTATGCCTTTTTAGAACTGATTTCATTCTGGACAAAACATAGATGTCTTTTTTTATTTAATCTTATATAACGCGACAAAAAAAAAAAATCAAAAAGAAAATCAAAACAACAAAGGTACAGGTACTTATGACACAATGTCCCCTCGCACTATGACATTTCCATGTTTTAGAGAAACGCAAAATCTGCTAAACCCAAAATTCTTCATAAACTAAATTCAACTACAACGTCAACGTAATACAGGGATAACGGACTATGGTACACTCTTGATAATAGAAATTACATTTTAAAACCTTAAAAATATTGTTATATTTTACAAGCAATGATTTTGTCACTTTTGCTTAAAAGCTATGCAAAGAAATATCCATGTATAACACGTGCCTATAACACACGGTGTCCAACATTTGGAAAAGTTATTGGAAGCGCATCAGAATGTTGACGATTTAGAAAATAAACAAATTTCAGCATGCAATTTATATTTTCAAAATAATAGAATATAAATTAAAAAGGCAATACTTTAAATTACCTTTTATCACACCTTTATTGTTGATCACAAGTGTAGTATTCTTGATCAGACCTGTAGTATCTTTGATCATTGGATTGTTGATCACTGTAGTAAATTCACAATGTTATAATCAATGCATACGTAACTTTCAGCTTACTTCAGGAGCACCTGATATCATCCACAGTTTTATATAGAGTTCGTGTTGCTCAGTCTTTAGTTCCTTTGTACACTTATTTGTTGTTTCGCTGTTTGTCGTTATTATTTTTGTTGTCATGGGGTTGTCAGCTTAACTCAACGTATGTATTTTGAATGTCATTTTGATATGTTTTGCCTCTTAAGAAACATACATACAGGTGTTAGAAATTCTTTATAATTACACGTTGTTTTTTTTAAGAAGAGGGAGAATTTCTAGGTTGATTGTGATACTAATTGGTTATAATTTGTTATCTATATCATTAGTTTCTGTAAGCAATTTTATTTAAGTTCTACTATTTATACCCTAAATACTACTTTATAGCCTGTTTTCCAACCTATATAGAATCCAAATTCTGACTTGAAAAAAAACCCAAATGCAATCAGTTTTAGATTTCGCTACTTTTAAAGTGCGAAATGTCATAATGGAAATGAAAAATTAAAAAAAGAATAACAGTTTCTAACAGTCTTTCTTTTTTAAGTGTAAACAGTGTTTTAAGATTTGTGTTGTGTTTGATTCGTTAAATTCATTCTTACGTTTTGTTGACGGGTTGCCGTTACCATCGCGGTACTTCTCTAAACAGTTGTTATATGAACAGAAGTCACTGTGGTTTCTTTGGAAACTACAATTGTCTATATTAAATATGTTAGATAAAAAATCATTATTTGGATAAACATTGATATACAATTAGAATGTCGTTATGCCGACCAGGACACAAACGAGCTTTACATCAAAAATATGATTGTTTTGCTTAGATAGGGAAACTATTTGGGGTGAAATATTTAAAAGTGCAAACCATTCACTTTCACGTCTTTCTATGCATATTTACCAGAATAGCCGCACGATAAAAACTGGTCGATTCTGAATACAATAACAACCTGCATTTTATATTCTGAGGCTGAATATTCATTTCATCCCAACTATCACATCACTGTCCCAGGTTAAGGGGAGGGTTGGGTCCCCGTAAACATATCTTACCACACAACATTCTATGTTCTGCTATGTTTGCTCTGTATCATATTTCTGTTTCGTTAGTTATTTTGTAAAGAAAACAAAGAGTTAGGTTTCTAGTTTTGATTGTTCACATTTTCATTTTCAGAGCTACGTCTGTATTTGGTATGGGTTTTGGAGTTGGTTCGATACGTTTTACAATTTTTTCAAAATACCTATATATACCTTTATCTAAAATATTAAAGTGTTAAATTTTTAACTTAATTATAAACTTTTCATTTCTATTTAGCAACAATGTAGTAGCACCTGTATTTTGAGTATACATCTCCCACTTGATACGATATTCATATGCCTACTTTTCTTATCATGATTTCCTTGATACGGAGTTGCTGCTTAAATAAAGGTATAACCCCGCCACATTCTATATGGGCCTGTCCCAAGTCAGGAGCCTGTAATTTAGTGGTTGTCGTTTTGTGCTGTGTCTCGTATTTGTTTGTCGTTAATTGATTTGCATAGTTTGTTCTTATGTTGTGCAGTTACACAACTGTCCCGGGTTAAGGGGTTGGTTTGGCGCCAACAAACTAGTTTAACCCGCTACATTTGTTTGCACCTGTCATAAGTCAGGAACTTGTTGTTCAGTTCTCGTTTCTCGTTTTCATATAGATAAGACCGTTGATTTTCCTGTTTCAATTGTTTTACACTTGTAATTTTTGGGATTTTTACAGCTTGCTGTTGTTGAAGGCCGTACTGTGACCTTTAGTTGGTAATTTCTGTGTCATTTTGGTCTCTTGTGGAGAGTTGTCTCATTGGCACTCATACCACTTCTTCCTATTTTTATAAAACAAATGAATTCAAACAATGTGAAAGTTATCCTTTGAAAAGTTTACGGCCGCCATCATGAATTGGTTTACCGTATTGGAATACCTGTTTCACAAATGACGGATATGATCCAGATGTCGTAACCTCAATTCCGTTTTCCTTTCCTCAAATGTTACATTACCGAATAAGACTAGTCGGTTTACTTACAAACACTTTAATTCTAAAACGGTAATTTTAATCTAAACTTCAACCTACAAATCTGAACAATCAGATCAAAATTTAGATCAAAATGGCAATGGTGGGTGCCACATGTAGAGTATGATCTGCCCACCCTTCTGTAGCACCTTCAATCACCTTGGAGTTTTCAAGTAATTCGTTTTTGCTCGATATTTTCTAAATTTGCATGTTATGTTTTATATGCCATTTTTTATTGTTGTTGTTGCCATTATGTATTTGACAAAGAGATCGATTATCCCTTTGGTGTTTCCCGCCTTTCTTGTTGATTAATATGTAAATATTGTTAATGCTATTTATTATCTATATAAAAGTGTGAAACCATCAATTATTAAAATATGTCAAGACCACCTGGAAATATCTAATAATAAGGAATTTTCATTGCCACTACTCACCACCAAGGTATTTAATAAATCCCTTTAGCTAATAATGTGAATTCCATTTGTCCTTAATTACCACCTAGGTAGTCTCGTGTTGACTTATTTTGCGGGGGTTCTGGTAAGACGACCGGTCTAAAGATCAGCGTGTTTACCTAGTTCCAGGCAAGATTTATTTTCATGTCCAAGTAAAATGTCCTTATCAGGAATATATGTGTACTATAATGAATTTGCAACAGGACATAAAACACGAATCCATTATCATTGCAATATTTAGGGAACATATTTTATATAACTAAATTTTCATTATAAATTTGACATGACAAAGAAGATGGCAAAGTTAAGAATTATATTCAAGTTAACGTATCGTGTAACCAAATGCTTAAATGTTATTACTTGATATAGATCGACAACGACAAGGATTGCCGGAAAACCGTTTGTGTTATATTTTTAAGAGAAAGGTTCATACTTAACAAAACTTGTATCTAAAACTTACGATTTAGCTCTGTTCCAACCATAATAAAATTCATCAAGGAAAATACACAGATACCTAAGAAAATTTTCATTTTAACTCATAGTATTTTCTATATAACAAACTTGACGTGTAAAATTTGTTTTTATTTATAACCACTGGACAGGATGTATTTCAAATCAACGGATCATATTGAACTTTAAAATATACGGAACAAATTATTTTTATGTAAATATATGTTTTAATGATCTGTTTCGAAAAGGAAATGAAACATTATATTTATAACATTCATTTTCATTTTGTGCCTTTTAAGTTTTTAGTTCATGAATGATATGTAGCATCAACAGTGAACCCACATCACATATTCACTTATGAATTGTAATGAGAAGCAATTATTTAACAAGTAAACTGTAACACAGAAATAAATATCAGGGAAAGACGCAATTGTTGTAAAGTACTAAAAAGTTATAAAAAATTAATAATAATAGAACGCCACTAGCAACCAGTCGTGGAACTGCTTTCCCTTCCGAGCATTGATGTCACCTAATTGTTTTTCTTCCAATGCTCCGTGTAACTGACTCTCACTTGTTTGTTTGTAATTTTGTGATTGAAGAAAGCGTTCTTCTAGCATGTTCTAATGTTTGTAATTGTAATGGCCGTTTACATCTTCTTATCTAGATTCACGGTAATCGTGTTGTCTTCCGTTGAAGCAAATGGAATTAACTTAAACCTTCACGTTTACTTTTGCTTGGACAAGATGTTATTTTTAAAAGTTGTCAAAAGTGAAAAAAAATAATGATCCAAAAGCAAACTGAAGGTCGTGACATTCAGATTGATGATATTTCATTTTGGTGAGAAAAATGCATTTTCAAAAATCTAAAATCGAAAAGACTTTATTTCTGTTTTTGGTTACGATTTGATCAGAAGAATACCTTGAAATATTTATAAACAAATGAATGGGTTTTCTATTTGTGTTATGCTAAAAATATTATAACATGATTTGAAATGGAGATGATCCTTTATTTGGTAGACCACGGTTACGGGACATCAGTCTTAAAATCACAAATACATTTGTGTCAGCCATTTTGATGAAGTTCATCTAAGCTTCTATATAACACAGATGATTTTTAATTTATCCCTGTCCAGTAGCTTACTGCAATAAATGTTTAGGTGTATTGCAATCAACATAATATCGGCATATTCCCGAAGACTGGTAGTTAGGTTTTCTTAGTAAATGGAACGCAGATCCTGATGTAGTTTAGATATAGGACGTCAGGTGGTTTATTTGTGAACTCCGGAAATCAACAGGGATGCCAAAATAATGTCCCAATACCCCCTACTCCTGATGCAAGCAAGGTAAAATACACTAGTAAATTTAAAGTACTGTTCCACGACTGTTTCTTATGTCTTTAATGATTTCATAGAGGTAACGCTGTACATGCCAATACAATTAGTTAAATATAAACAAATGGAAAATGTCTTTATCATTAAAGTTGTTATCAACAAGACAAATCAACTGAAAATATTCAATTAAAGTACAATCTGAAACTAATATTTCCTCAATCTACAATTGTGTGGATTTACTTTCTTGTAAGTATACTGTATCTGTTTTCCACATGTTATCATAAATACCAAATATCAGATTTTTTGGTCCTATTTTTAACCCTTTAGATTTATTTCAAAACATATTCCTGAATTATATATTTTTTTCATCATAGATATCAACAAACATTAATGGAAAATATGCAAAAACGCAATAGACGCTAGTTTATTTACATTCAACTATCTCAACAAGTTCAATAAAAAAAGAATTGAAAATATCTATATTACGTAAACCACCAACTATACTGTTTTTATGAAGTAATTTGTTTATCATTTGCTCATAATTTATACATAAGGGGCATATTAGAACCCCCTGCAACCACGCTTGTCGCACGAATGAAATTCATTGGTTTTAAAAAATCTTGTAATTTTTTACCATTATTTTGGACAAACAGAAAAAACACCCAGAATATTTTAAAAGGCATCATGAAAACTATCAAAATGGAATCATAAAAAACATGAACGCAAAACTTGATAATATCAAAATTGACGACATCTCAATAAACTAAATGTTAAACATAAAATCAATGATTAAGTGCGTCGTATGGTAAAGGGGGTTCTGGATCAACAGTTAACTGTTCATATGAATTAACAATGACGTCCTTTGTAAACGTATGATTTTCATCAATGTCATTTTCACTGATTTCACTGTTTGTAGACGACAAATTCTGCTGGTCGTTAACGCTTCTGCCTGTACTCAAGGAATCCACTGGTTGTTCGTAATCGCTGTCAATATTTGTTTCTTGTATGTCATATCTAGCAGCAGTTATTACATCATGACGATGTACCATTTGATACTCGTCAATTTCATCATATTGACCTGCTTCTATATTGTAAGTCTGAGTAGAACTGTGATTAATCTTGACATTACTGCTCATACGTCTTTTATAAGCACACGCAGTAAACACAATAATCAACAACAAAATCACTGAAGCAGATGCGGTCAATATACTATAAAATAGAACATTTGTGCGCTCCTCTGAAAGAATATATATCTTGATCAATCAATATTCAATATTCAACCCAAATAATACGACGAAAACACATAATAAAGCAAGATGTAATCAGAATAAAATGTTTTGATTAAATTTGCAAAAGCCAAGCGGTATCAGTTAAGGCGCAGTTAACATACGAGGTTTAGCTGAGAATATTAAAACAAACTTGAGGCATGACTTCTATTTAGATAATGTTGATGCCTCTTCTCCATGAACATCATTTTACGACTCTGCATGAATAAGAGTTTTTCATATCGTAAATACTCTTGGCTATTTTGTGGAACCTTTGGTTAACCTTGAGTATTATTGTTCTTCTTTGTAGCAAACTGGCTGTCTCGTTGATATTGACCTCACATATCCTTTAATCCATAAATATCGATTCCAGGTACAAACATTATATTCTGATCAAATTCACAGAAGGATATTTTACAGAAAAATAAACATTATTTGGCAGGAAAATCCTATTCTTCTTTGTACTTGTTGTTTGATCACTGATGGGTAAACAGTTAATAAGTGTCAGAAAATGTGTAGTTAAATAATCACTAATGTGCAAACTATTTATAAGTGTCAACAAATGTGTAACCAATACGTTATATTTATTTTTTAAATACATAAACGTTGAAGTTTGGTAGACTTCATGGTGTTAGTTTAAAAAAACAGCTTATACAAAATGAAATATGTTTTCGACTAAATGTCTTTGTGAACGGTTCATGAATTTATTTTTATTTTACGTTGAATATGTATTTATAAGCAGTAAGAAACTTACGGTTAATTGTCACAAACATTTCATTAGTTTTATTGCTTTCCCCGATTCTATTTCGGGCAAACATTCTAAAGATGTACGATCGACCGAATTTCAGATTGTGAACTGTCCAGGAAGCTCCAGCATTGGTGGTTGTATTGAATGCCTGCACTTCTATCCATATTGTACTGTCTTGGTCACGATATTCTATAAAAAAGCATTGTTGAAATCCACCATTGAAGTTTGGATTCCATTCTATTTTCACGTCATTTGCCACAGGCATTAAGGCAACGTTTAAAGGCGTATCAGGAGGACCTAAAATAAGATACTTCTTATGTCATAACAGTTATTGCTTTTGCAGACTGTTTAAGTTGATAATGGTGTGTGAATGAATATTTCGACATGCTATCTATTTACAAAATCACCTTATTTTTCCCGCAGATACAACATACATCTAGGTATAATGAAATTAAATTTGTACTATCCTTCCATAATGGCAAATATGTTGTTTTTACAATGATTGGCACTTGTTTGGATGAAATTGTCAAATGTTTTGATCACAATCGACCATTTTAAAGAAGACTATCTCAGGCATTTATTGCAGCCTATACAGCCCATGTAAACCAGTCATACGGTATAAAACTCTATGTGGTGTTATATAAATATACAAATACAACAAAGAGAGCACCCGTTTCAATCGATGTCTATCAAACGTTTTTACGATAGTCATTCGACCTATTCAGTGTAATTACCTTATCAGATATCGATCTTTCCAGCACCAGATACGCATTTCGACAATTAATGTCTTTCCAGTGTGACGCTCGAAGATGAAATATATGAAAATCAAACATTAATACAAACGTTTGAAGAGCTGATAAACAAAATAGGTACTTAAAAAAGCATGAAAAATTAATAAATGCAAACCATTTAGAAAAAGCGCAAATTACTTACTTGCTCGAAGCACTGATAATCTATGTTGACTTTGGCCAAAAGCGTTCATTACATTTAATGTATATTCCGTTAAGAATTCATCAGTGAGATTTCCAATTCTGATTGTTATCCGGTATCCCTTGATATGAACTCTTGTTCCATGAAAAGTATCTATGACAGATGTGTAATCTTCTATCACCTTTAGGTTTGATTCAGAATTGATATCATTTTTATGGAATATTTCTAAAGTTGTATACTTCGGATTACAAAAGATGTTGACAGCTACGGAGACGGACTGATAGTATTCGCCATAAATTGTATAAGTGCTATCAATGACGAAAACGGGTTTGCCTACAAAAATAGTTAACATACGTCACATGAAATTTGACAACGAAACTTATATTTAAAACTTTGACGGGTGCCACATCTGGAGCAGGATTAGTGTTGCTTAGTCTTTGGTTTTCTATGTTGTGTCATCTGAACTATTATTTGTGTGTTTGTCTTTTTAATTTTTGGCCATGGCGTTGTCTTTTTTTTTTCGATCTATGAGTTTGACTGTCCCTCTGGTATCTTTCGTCCCTCTTTTATACATGTTATATATATATATATATATATATATATATATCAGTATAAGATTGATGTATGTAATACCGTCTCATGCAACAAAACAACTTCATTACAGGAATTGTTTATACTAATAAACTGATGACCAATTTGCTATTAATTGCATATCAACTACAATGTTGAAACTCCTTTATAATAAGGAAATGCAACAATACTGTGGTTAATATACTTTAAAATAAAATTTGGGGAGATAATCTCAGAAATAAAAATAAATACTTGCTCTGTATTTTGTTTTATGTCTGCATCACAATTGTTTAGTTTTCATAAGAACATACCATGCAAGTAAAGCAGTTAATACCAACCAAAATTTCATATTTTGGTAATGCATAATTTTGCTGAATTTGTACAGAGAGGATCAAATATCATTGTCTTACCTTTAGCAATACATTAATCATATTTGTATATTGAAGTTTGTTTAGTTTTGTCAAGTCCCAAAATGTGATCACATAGCAATAACAATGTGTTTTAAAGACATCTGTTGTGAAAACAAGCTTTTTGTTAAGAAATTTCATCATAAAAGATAAAATAAGAGACCAATATTTGAGAAATAAATGGAAAATCATCCGCTGTATGTCTGACAAAAATTAACAGTTAATATGTACAAAACATAAAACGGTATACGATTTTAATGAATATTATCAAATCAATAAACCATTTCCGTTATTATTGGTTTATAAAGCAAGCAAACATATCCAAAGACAGAACATGCACATCAAAACATACCTTTCACGTCTAAATACACTTCAGCATTTTGTTTAATATTGCCATTTACATCGGGGATGTTGTTGTCCACTGTACATTTATAATACCCATTGTCTTGATATTTGTTGTCCTTGACATTGTCTGGTAAATACAGAATACCATCTTTACTTCCGGAAAGAAAACGTATGTGGTCACCATAATCAGATGTATGTTCCCAATCATGGAAATTGTATATGCTGGGAATTCCAGTTGCATTGCATATCAAAAGTCTTGTCTTTGTTTCATCGGTGTAGTTTTTGTATTGAATATCTACATCAGGCGCATCTGAAAATAAATACTACCAATTGTTATTCTAAAGTAAATTTAGTTAAACATGTATCAACCCTTTGACAGTAAGTTGAATAAAATAAAATTGAAAGAGCCTTATTATAAGCACTTTACTCTTTCAATTTTTAATTTCAATTGAGAATGTAAATAATTATTTTCAATATTGTGATAAACATCTTTTTAACTCAAAGTAAATGTAATTAGTCTTTTTTTCCAAGCATGTTTTATCATATACAAACACGAAACATAATTCTGTTAAGTATGATAACTCAACATGCCAATAAACAAATAAAATAAAACTAGATAATTTGAATCAACAAAATTTCAGTGATAAATTCTATTTTTAATCGCCTATATACATGATAGATTATATGATGTAAGACTTGTGGTTGTTGTAACATACACGGTTACGAATATACTTCGATTGTCTAAGTATATATTAAACAAAAGTATGTTTTGTCTGTAATGGGAAACTCGTACAAACACTCTCATCTGTGTGGCTTATATAAGAGAATAACACCAATTACTATTAAAGTAAGAATAAAGGAATTTCATAAGTGTTTAGTTTTGTGTAGCCTTTAATACGGATTTGTATAGGTTTTGATTGCCATATGTTCAAAGCCCTAACCTACTATGGAGGTTTTGGTATGTAACTATAGAAGACGTAAGCTATCAGATTACCAACACGATAGTGATGCAGGTATGTCGTTGACTGTCTGCTGGAAAACGCATACAGTAACTTGAAAAACTTCAATGAAAACATTTAACATTTATATCAGTTTACGAGCATTTTTGTGTCACGGTTTGTTTACATAGTAATATGTACTGTGTTGATAGTCAATAAGTTAATGCATAACCTTGCAACCTAAAAAATGAAAACTTTATAATTAACTGCATACCCTTTTACCAATATGATATACTGCTCATATTTTAAAATGCATTCACATGTTCGTAATGATAGACACTTACACATTACAAGCACATCTATTTCTTTTCGTCCTATTCCTATAATGTTGGATGCACCACATGCATACTTTCCAGCATCGGATCTCTTCATATTATTAATGAATAGAGTTGCTAATTTGGAAATCAAATTTTCAGACACATCCGTTACCTTTGTCCATGTAAAATTATCAGGATTTGGATAACCATTACCATTGCATCTAATTGTAAGTGGGTGACCCTCTATAATGCTCACTGATTTTTCTTTCTTGTCGAAATATACTCGTGGGGCATCTTTACAATGAAAATAAATCATCAGTTAAATATTTAAAAAAAATATCCTAATCATTCTAAAGGAATAAAAACATTTTTTGGGGGAGGGGGGATTTTATTTGTGTACAAGCATAAACAAATAAATTTCCTTTATTATAATGTAAATGAGTCTTATAATTAACAATCTATTTTTATTTTCTAACTTCAGTTATGATTAAAAATATTAACACCAGTTGTTCATGTAATGAGAACTCGTCACCATGTTGTTGAAATTGGTTAGCAAAGTAGATTAAACAGAGTCTACTTCAAACAAAGCTGAAAAACAAATCAGCATTAAAAGCAGAGTTACCCCATCGTAGTGACGAATTCATGATTAGGCAACACATATAAATTGTTTATAAATAAATGTATATCTTTGATTGATATTATCATAGTAACTGTTAAACGGATGATTTACAGATTTTAACCATTCTTTTTTTTTTTGTTGTTCTATCCACACTCCAAATCTGATCTCTCTTTTCATACTTATCATTCTAATCAAACCCGGTGAGGAAATGTAAAAAAAAACCAAGCAACTGCGATTTAGCTCACATTATCAGCACCAAGATATTTCCCGTATCAAGAGAAAGGTATAATATCCATTATGAGGAATAAAATAAAACAAAGTGAACAGGTATAAAAATTATCAGTATGTATTGATGAAAAAACGTCAAAGCCAAAAACAAATTTACGGACATTAGAAAAGAGTTGTTGCAGTATGATGAACAGATTTGATAAATAAGGTCTTTATAGACAGATGCAAAAACGCATTAACAAAGATCGACAAAATATATACTGTTGACAAGCATATATGCATGATATTATCACGATTTATTGTGATTATCAGTAATCACCAAAAGAGCTGCACGCCTTATGAAGCTAGATTGTCAAGCGCAAACTATAATTCGAATGAATATAAAATTTTACAAATGTTTTTTTACACGCATCTGCCGCATTGCTCGTTGCATTAAAAACAGTTTTTTTTTCAAACTCGTTATCGTTGATGTAATGATGTTGTGTATAATACAATTCATCAAATATACCAGGCTTATAATTTTGTACTACAGGGGACAAGAACAAAGGGTGACAGCATGACATTTTTAACGTTCTCTTTGAATATTACGTATCTATCCTATCGGACTTGAAATAGAGGATACCACAGATATAGTTATAAACGGCTTCTTTATTTCATGACCCTCATCTAGAAATTTAAAATAAGTGTCAGTCAAGACCATATAATCCAACATTCCAGCAGCGCCTTACATGGATCATATATCATGCATATCTCCAAATTTATACGATATTCCAGAAATTGCGTTTCCTGTCATGATTTTCTTGATAGAATACTGTTGCTTACAATGGCCAAATCAAATCTAATGGACAAGTTCTAAAGTCATTCATTCTAAAAGTTTATGGACGCCTTCCCAAGTTGGTTGATAGCTTTCACATTTGACAATAGATATGTTCCAGTTGTCGTAGTCATCCTCTTTATCTTTTCCTAGAATGTTACATCACCGAACAAGAGTGGTCATCGGATTTGTAATCACATGAGCAACATGATTGGTAGCACATGTGGAGTAGGATCTGCTTACCTTTCCGGAGAAATTCAATCCAAGCCAGTTTAATTGGCTCGTGTTGTTCAGTCTTTGGTTTTCTTTATTATGCTTGATAGACTGTTGTGTTTGTGTTTTTGCCATGTCGTTGTCATTTGGTCTTCGACTTATGTGTTTTAATATTCACTTTGGTTTCCCCCGTCTTTTTTATATTACTGATGGAATGTGTAAGAGACAAAATATTAGAAATTTACAAAGTACTCACAAAATACAATAATTGTTACACTTCGAACTAGAAGCACATCCAAAGCAGAATTTGTGGCTTTGCAGGTTAACTGACTTAAATGATCTGTGTGTTTTGGTGTAAAGGTGACATTTAAAACACCTGTTCTGTTTTCCTTCAGTGTCTCCCCATTATGCACCCATTCCAATAGTTGTTTAGGTATTCCGCTTACTACCTCACACTGTAATGTTAGATTTGTGCCTTCTGTTCCGGTTATGGTGTTATCTCTTTGAACATTGAGTATTTTAAGATCTTTAGGCGGTCCTAAAATAATAAATAATAGACGAATTACAGTGGTACCATCTCGAAGCGCGACTTGACTTATGTGTTCGAAAATACATGTGAATGTTTCATTTTATTATATTTGAAATTCGAAAATAATAAAAGTTTAGGTCGTTTGATTTTTTTAATTGTTTTTTATTACTTATGGATTTTATCAATACAATCACACTTCTCGAATGTTGACCAATTATTTGTTAAACTCTCATCGCCTTTAATTAACAAAGAACCTTCTGTGGATAATATACAGTCAATGTACTTACATGAGGCAGTCGACGGGCGCGACATATGGAGTAGCATCTGCTTACCCTTCCGGAGCATAGCATATGATAATACTTGTTGTTTTGTTTTAAAGGGGTTCGTATTGCTCTTGCTTTAGTTTTACCTTTGGTTTTGTTGTTTCTTTTAATTATTTGAGGTTATACAGACAACAGTCTTGTCTTTTCTTTCCTCTGTCATGAAAAGGTTGTTGCAATTTCAAAATTTATCATTTACGCTTCCGGAGCACTTGAGATCACCCCATGGTTTTGGCGGGGTTCGTGTTGTTCAGTCTTTTGTTTTCTATGTTGTGTTTTGTGTACTGTTGTTTTCTTTTGGTCGTTTTCTTTTTTTTCCATTGCGTTGTCAGTTTATGTTCGACTTATGAATTTGAATGTCTCTTTGGTATTTTTCGTATCTCTTTCAGAAGTCAGTTTTCCGTTAAATGATGAATATGTTGAATATTTGACAGTCATGTTCCCAAAATATTAACAGAGCCTTTGCATATTAAGAAGAATTAATCTAATCGGAAACAAACCAAGTTGTTGAGGATGAAGTGGAAGGATAAGGACATTTCAACTCAAATTTTTCTACGATGTGTACATATACATCTGTCTGTGCATATGATAACCGGTAACAAAACAATGCATAGGTTATTTGCAGTAGGTTTATTTTAAATGTCAAACTTACCATACAAATATGGTCTTATAAAAACACAGGGAAGCAAAATTTCGCCAAATAATAAAACGTATGTCAACCTCTCCAAAAAGTTTTTATTCATTCGATGAAAAAATGTATAATGTGTTTCTGTTTTGCATTTCGATGAAGTCCTATTATAAACAGACCGTTTATTGGTTTAATATATGTTTGTTTGTGTTTAACTTTTTAATTTTTCTTTATTTTCTCTGTATTTTTATGATTGTTTATATCTAATTGATTATTGCTTATTCGTTTGTTAATTTTCGTCTTATCTAATTGCACAATTACTGTACAATAAATACATACTCCCTTGAATAACACTGAATTCTTGTTGATACGAAATGTCATCTATATTTACAGAACATCTAAATATTCCTAGGTCTGATATCCTTAATCTTGTTATAAGTAGACTATATTCCCCGATGCTTTGATTACCACGGATACTTATCCGATTATCGTCTGTATTCCAATATAATTTGCTTCCTTTTGAAATCGGAGAGACAACTTGAGGACCAAACCAAGTTGTTGATGATGAAGTGGATGGATAGGGACATTTCAACTCAACTTTGTCTCCAGTTTGTACATATATATCTATCTGTGCATATGCTAAATTGTACAAAAAAAAAATCTTTTTTTTTCAAAAAAGGAAAACAACACATTATAAATTGCATACGTCCTGAATTTACCTTTATCAGGAACGCTCAAAGCCGAATATTTGAAAGCCAAGGATCTACAAGACCCTGAACAGTTGAAGAACTATATAACATAAAAGGACCTACAAAAACTAGCCAAAATCATTCAACACTTTAAATAACTTAATATGTATATGAAAAACGTTGTTTATGTTGTGGATAAGCTTTATAACAGATTGCATTTGTGTCATGGATGCATTTTAATTCGTTTCATAAAATATATTCCGATAAATTATCTGTTGAATCATATTTTACTGTTGCTCAGTCTTCAGTTTTCTATGTTCTGTTTTGTGTACTGTTGTTTGTCTTTTTGTCACTTTCGTTTTTTTTTGCCATTGAGTGTCATGTTAACTTATTGTACATTGTTCGGTGTTTTAAACTTTTAATTCGCCAAGTACTTCCACACTGGCCTTATTATGAGGGTAAGAAGACCAGATACGTATGATTTTAAACACAGCGAGTAAGTCTGTGTTTTTTTTTTCGTTATGCTAAATAAGTTAATGACATCATTAAAACTAAAAAGTCAGTTTTAACTAAAGCAATACTACTTATTTTGAACCATAACAATGAATAAATACGATACCATCATATTATTTGATGGCATGTTTTAACTCCTACAACAAAAGGAAATGCCTGTACCAAGTCAGGAATATGACATTTGTTGTCTGTGTGTTTGAACTTTGATTTTACCATTTATTAAGGGACTTTTTGTTTTGAATTTTCCTTGGAGTTTGTTTTTTGTTTGTTATTTTAGTTTTTGCATGAGGTGTGTTTGTCCGAAAAAACAAGAAATCTATTTTGACGAAACTTTGATTTTATAAATTTTAAAAAGATAATTACTTTTTCTTAATTGAAGTATGTTGTTTCTGTAACATTTATGACTTTGAAATCTAGAGTCTATTCTTTCACAGTTACAGTTAAATGAATTAAATTCGTCAATACTCTACAATGGTGTCTGTCTGGGAGATATCCAATATGCCTTATTGTAAGCAATATAAAACAATTCGGCTTTAAACAAAAAATCGCCTAACACACAAAATCTTGTTAGGTTCATTTTGTTCATATATTTTAGTGTTCTATGTACAATTTAGTACATCCAAATTTTACCATAAATGAAGTTTATATTGGTCATGTCGGTCTACCGTTATTAATGTGCTGTCTAATGATTTAACAAATGTAGAAAAACAAATCAAAAACTTGGTTAAAAAAAAAGAATAAAAAGAGTAAATTTATCAATTGTAAGTACGGTAACCCATTTGTTTTAAAATTTTCTGTTAGCTATCTCTCAATGCTTTTTATGGGTTTAAATTGAAAATTTTGCAAAAAATGAAGTTTCCATCATGCTTTTAAAAAAAAGATATGAAATGAAAAGCATGGATCATTGATTTTTTTCCCATGGTACAGGTTGTGCAAAAGTGCTTGATTTTGTATAGATAATTTATGAAAAAACACATCTGTGTGTATAAAAAGAAACTTAAACGATAGGATTTTGAAATAAAACATGCATTGACATGAGGAGAAAGCTTTTAAAATTTGCTTTCTGAATATAAAAAGAAATTGAGGTCACGGGCCTAGTTTTCTAGCTACAAGTAAAAAATGGAAATTTCTTTAACAATCTTATACAAAATGACTCTATAAGTTTTATTTTCTCTTATATGGCTAAATTTGTAAACATGAGTCAAACATGATGAAATATTTAACATTTGTAAAAACAGTCTATACAATACAATATTTCACTTAGGGAACGACCATCTAACTTCAAAGGAGAGGGGTTATAGTTTTTTTCTAAAAATATATTCTCATCCCCAATTTGATGAAGAAAACAAAACTATTCTGGTCAAGCAGATGACAAAACAAATATTCTGAATCCAGATTTTCCCCATACCTTATAGTGTTAAATATTGAAGAAAATAATTTTGATTGATAGCGTTGAAAAACTAAAAACAAATTCTGACTTAGACAAAAAACCATACCCCCCCCCCCCCCCCCCCACCAACTCCCTTCTTGAGGTTGCTCCCGTATTATTCTATATGTTTACAAGAAGTCTTGACACGGGTTATGTTCTTCTCATATATGTTATCATGGTATGATACTAAACCCCTAACGGGAAGGATTGTGCCTGATATTCATATGATGAAGACATAATCTTTCAATCAGTTTAATTGAAGTCTGGAGCTGGCATGTCAGTTAACTGCTAGTAGTCTGTTGTTATTTATGTATTATTGTCATTTTGTTTATTTTCTTTTGTTACATCTTCTGACATCAGACTCGGACTTCTCTTGAACTGAATTTTAATGTGCGTATTGTTATGCGTTTACTTTTATACATTGGCTAGAGGTATAGGGGGAGGGTTGAGATCTCATAAACATGTTTAACCCCGCCGCATTTTTGCGCCTGTCCCAAGTCAGGAGCCTCTAGCCTTTGTCAGTCTTGTATTATTTTTAATTTTAGTTTCTTGTGTACGATTTGGAGTTTAGTATGGCGTTCATTATCACTGAACTAGTATATATATTTGTTTAGGGGCCAGCTGAAGGACGTCTCCGGGTGCGGGAATTTCTCGCTACATTGAAGACCTGTTGGTGACCTTCTGCTGTTGTCTGTTCTATGGTCGGGTTGTTGTCTCTTTGACACATTGCCCATTTCCATTCTCAATTTAATTATGCATGAACTGCCATCCAAATTGTGCTTATACATCTAACAAACTAGGCCGTTTGTGTACTGCAACATTTCAATCCAATATGAAAGAAGACACAAATATACCTTATTAAAAATTTGGATAATTCATCATTCTTTATCTTTATATAATAATTTACCATCCTTACAAATTATGTAAATTTTGTGCAACTGGTAGCCTAAAAATAAATCCCAGTGTCTTATGTTTTATACTGTTTTCATAGCTCGACATTTTGGAAAGGAACTAAAACATTCATGTTTGGTTTTTTTTTCATACTCCCATACTGCCTTAATTTATTAAACATATAATATAACCATAGTGCAACATACTCTTAATAACAGTTAAAATATTTACCAAGTGATGAAATAATAATAACCAGATTTCGAACCTCTATGAATGTCTGAAAACAAAAGCTTTTCTAGTAAACAATACATAACCATGTTATAAATACATCTTTAACATTGTATCTGTTGATAATAAAGGTTAGTTGCATGTATGATTTGATTCGTATCATTAAATAAGAATTATATTTTTTTTTACTATTTCTATTAACGTTACGAAGCATGCGTTTTGAAAATCAGTTAACTGTTTTAATTTTATCATAATTATTTTACCATTTTTGTCAGAATATAAAATGAAAGTGCTCACGAATAATCTTCGAACTTTTACACGCATAACAGGTGGTACTTCCCCGGTCGAAGTACCCGTTTTCGCTCCTTTGAGAGTTCATGCAATGTTCTCAGTTCTTTTTTTTTTTTTACCTCGATTTGAATCTTAATGGAATAATGAGTTGAGAATATCTTTAAAGAACTATTGCCTGTAATTTTACTTTATATTTCATTGATTTCTAATCGGACTGGATATAGCATTCCTGTTTTCCTTTCCTTTAAAAAAAAACAGTTGAATTTCATCAAAAGAAAGAAATAGTAACTGACATAATTTTTAAGAACGGTACCTCTCATTTTTATAAACAACAATGCATTATCGGATAACCCAGCTGCTAATTTTTAACATTGGTTCAGTTTTTTCTTTATAAGAACAAATGTTAGCTCTTTTAATTGATTGTGGAAACAATTCACCGGACTACGAAGCGGCAACACATTACAGGACTACGAAATTCGATCTATCATGATTCGGCGCGTACCAGTTTGCAATCTACTAAGTGATAAGATTTTTTTTTTAAATAATTTGGCCAACAACCTAGGAATTCAGATAAGATATCAGTTTTTTACCCTTCAAAATCATGGGGTGTTCCTACATGCAGACAAATAATGTACAATCCCTTTTTGTATCTTTTTTTAAATTTTGAATCTGGCTTTTTTATGAACTTTGGACTTCGGTTCTTTTACGTAAACTTTAACTTCGGTTACGCTTCCGATATGAAACTAAAAAGACCAAAAGTTTTGTACGTTGACAATGGTCATTTCTAAATGTACAAAAACATGTACATTTCACCGTATGCGGACAAATTGTTGATGCTACTTAGGAATTGACTTATATGCATATTAACCTAACGGGCATGTATAATCCTAATGTATTGGCAGTCGTTATGATGAAGAAATATGACCGCTATGCAAATTAGCAAAGTCCTCAACACTTGCCATATGCCATAAACAAAAGTGTGTCATAAGATTTTCTGAAAGAATACTCTTTCAAATCATGACAATATCTATTGAATCATATTCAACTCACATGGGAGACGGAAAAAAATGTTGTCAATTGTTTTCTTTATCATATGTATTGATATATTGCAGAAGATTTCTCACTGTCATTTTTTTTAAATGACAGTCACAAATGACGTTTTTCGGTCGTGTTTTAAATCAGACTGTTGATTTGATATAAAGGACTTTTTCAAATATCTTTAAAAATCAAATTAACCGATAAAAAAGTGATTTTATAAAATTTACTCACGTTTCCATCCATAGTTTTATATATATAGATATTCGTATTTGTATTTTAAACCCGGAAGTGTTCTTTTATTGTTTTTATCAGGAAACTATTTTTATGTAATTCTGAAATTAACGGATGTTCGAAAGTAAAAAAACATTCAACCATAGACATACATTTAAATAATTAAGCTTGATCGCGCAGGATTTGTTTTAATGAGTGAAATGTTTATTACCAAAAATACATACTTACATTTTGAAAATATGAATAAAGTATGGTTGCCAATCAGACAACTATCAGTTTAATTGAGGGGTGGAGCTGGCATGTCAGTAACTGCTAGTAGTCCATTGTTAATTTATGTATCATTGTCATTTTTCTTAGTTTCTTCTGTTGCCTATTCTGACATCAGACTCGGACTTCTTTTAAGTTTAGTTTCACTGTGCGTATTGCCGTGTCACTGTGTTTGTTTATTATACATTGGCTAGAGGTAATGGGGCGGGTTGAGATCTCACAAAACATGTTTAACCCCGCCACATGTTTGCGCCTGTCCCAAGTCAGGAGCCTCTGGCCTTTGTTAATCTTGTGTGTTTTTTTTAATATATTTTAGTTCATTTATGTGTTTCGGAGTTCGGTATGACGTCCATTTTCAGTGAACCAGTACATATTTTTGTTTAGGAGCCAGCTGAAGCCCGCCTCTTGGTGCGGGATTTTCTCGTTGTGTTGGTATGTTTTCTGCTCTTTGGTCGGGTTTTTGTCGTCTCTTTGACACATTCCTCATTTCCATTCTCATTTAAAAAAAAACAACGTTGTAAAAACTGCATGGTATCGTAAAGAGTTAAAAAAAACAGCCTAATCTTAGATGATAACATTTAAAGAAAAACAATGTTGACTTACGATAACCAATATATTAAAACTAGGCTGCAGGCTATTTGCTCGAGACAGGAGCATACATAATATGGCGTGGATAAACACAAAATAACAATAATACCAAACTTCAAAGAAAGTTCAAGATGGGAAGTCAATAAAAATTTGTGCATCTCTACCTGGGACATTGGTGTACCAGCATGACGTTAAAACAAACTTAAAAATCAGATGTCAATGGCTTTCACTTATTATACTGTCATATCTTCATTTTGCAGAAACACAACATTCAAAAAGCCAAAAGTACTGACCGACGAGCGAAAAGAAAAAAAAACAAAACTATCGAACTCCGAGGAAAATTCAAAACGGAAAGTCCCTAATCAAATGGCAAAATCAAAAGCTCAAACACTTCAAACGAATGGATAACAATTGTCATATTCACTATAAAAACAAACTAATATGTCAACAGAGAAAACTAAAAAGGCAAAGAGACATGTTTTTTTTTCTTTTCTTTTCTTAAAGTCATGATACATCATATTTAAAAAAAAGTTTTATATGCTTTAAATACTTGAATGACTAAGCTTTACTTTAAAACAAGTGTATATAGACTTTCTTTTGAAAGAAATTCCTTAATCCTTTATCAAAGTTTTCAGAAATATATACTGCTATTGAAATATTGTCTTCCCGTTTTCTAATTCGTCGATAGCTTTTCCGTTTTCAGTGGCCTTAACCACGAGACCTCTCTTTAGTACTTCGGCAACTGCATATCGGAACTGCGAGAGAAAACAGTGTTTAAAAAAAAGATAAACAAACGTAGATGTTAGATAGTGTTAATTGATTCAGAAAGAAAAATGTTAATACCCCAAAATTTACCAACTGTCATGACAAAGTTGAATTAACAAATAGAAACGCATGGAAATATTAATATTAAAATAAACATCGCTTGTCTATCAACTCACTTATTTTTCACGTGCTCCATGATTCTTTGTTGATTGTTTATTAAGGTCACGTTCTGTTAACCTCGGCGATAAAACACGAAAGTTGAATAGCATTCAAGGTTTTTACTGAATGAAATTTTTTTTTGTCGATTTATGTTATGAATTGCTAATAAATCTTAAAAAACTTTGCTTTGAGGATTTAGTTTAGTTGCATGCATTGGTACAATAATTTCCAATCTACCATAATTTCAAGAAACTCGTTTTATATGACTTTGATGCTGTTTATTATAATGCACTGCTTAATGATCTAGTCTAATAATTTAAGCTATTCTGGAATTGCACTTATTGACTTGACTTGGCATATGAACAAAACGAGATGTGGGTTAAACACGGATGTGACAGCAACCAATGACAAAAAAAAAAGAAAAAAAAAGGCACGACATGTTTCATATAGAATGCAATATAAATTTTATGCTTCTAATTTCCAGCAGTATGCAATTTATCGTTAAAGAATTAAAGTTCTATGATAGGAATGTTATATATAGATGTTTTTGTGACTCAAATTTAAAATCACTTACTGCATTAAGACGAAACATTTGTTTTGAGACAGAGGTAATTGTTTAATTCGATTATTGGTTTCTTGTTGCTTTTGAAGAGATGTTTGGTTACTGGTATTCTACTTTCAAGTATGATTATCAACTTAAGCATTGTAAATTTCACTTTATATGTTAGAAATAACATGCACTCTGAAGCATCATGATATATAGGTATAAACGTGGTATTTTAAACAACATATATGCATATTTTTGTGACTGTATTTGACAGAAAACTTTCAAAGTACTTTACAAGAAAGATTCAATGGACAAAATATGAACTTTTTTTCTTTTTTGAGAAATCATTTGAAGAAGACCCATGAATGCGGCAAAGTAAAAGGTCGTGTAATTTGGCATAGTGAGTTTTTCATACTAATTGTAAGGGAGCGGGATTGTGACCAAGCCTTGGAATTGTTTGGCATTATTTTATACATGTTGTGATTAGAGGAAAACTCAAAATATCCTTAAAATATCTCCAAGGCCAGTATATTTACTAAGGAACAAAACTGAGGAATGCTTCCTATGACCAAAATGACTTTATGGGCCAGCCTATTTGGTTTAATACACTTTTAAAAACTGAGAATAATAATGGGGAAATCTTCTCAATTGATAGTCAACACTATTTAATTTGAACATGATGAGATTATGGGGACATTTCCCCAATTAATAGTCAACAATACCTTATTTGAACATGATGAGATTGTGAGGAAATTTCCCCAGTATGCAGTTGTATAAGGATTGGCACATCCAATTTATTGTCCCTGCCCCCTCAGTCATGGTCTATTGAATTTGAAACTTTAACATATTTATATTAACATTTTAAAGTTTGATATTAGGTCAGTTTAAAGGAAATTACTTATGACAGATCAATGATGGCTAGTATGCAGTTGTATTATCATTGGCATATCTTATTATCTTATTAGATCACCTTTCCAAAGGAAATGTGAGCTTTTGCCATCACTTGACGTCCGTCGTCGTCATCGTCCATCGGGTGTAAACTAGTTCAAACATCTTCTCCTCTGAAACTACGGAACCAATTCCAACAAACTTAAGCTAAATGATCCTTAGGGTATCTAGAATAACTTCTGTGTTTTATTTTTTGTTTCGTCAAAAAACATGGCCGCCAAGGCTTAAAATAGAACATAGTGGTAAAATGCAGTTTTTGGCTTAAATCTCAAAAACTTAAGCATTTAGAGCAAATCTGACACGGGGTAAAAATGTTCATTAGGTCAGGTTTTCAGATGAATCTAACAACCCATTCTTGGGTTGCTGCCACTAAATTGGTAATTTTAAGGATTTTTTTGCAGTTTTTGGTTATTATCTTGAATATTATTATAGATAAAGATAAATTGTAAACAGCAAAAATGTTCAACAAA
Organism: Mytilus californianus; assembly: GCF_021869535.1. Lineage (NCBI taxonomy): Eukaryota > Metazoa > Mollusca > Bivalvia > Mytilida > Mytilidae > Mytilus > Mytilus californianus. Next base: position 10,403,540 of record NW_026262582.1, read on the forward strand.
GTAAGATATACAAATAAGTTTAATATGGCAAAAATTGTCAGTTGATCCCTTAAGGAGTTTTTGCCCTTTAAGGACAATTTTACACAATTTGTTTATCATGTTTTCCAACTTTACAAAATCTTCTCTGAAACTACTGAACCAAAATAATCCAAACTTAAGCCGAATGATTCTTAGGTTATCTAAAATAAAGTTTGTGTTTTATTTTGTGTTTCCTCAGAAAACATGGCCACCACGGCTAAAAATAGAAGATAGGGAGAGACTTCAGGTGACTGCCATGTTTGAATAACACGAACATTTTGCTCCCGGTATTTCTGTGAGAAAAGAATCTATTTGCTGTAGAATTTGAAAACTGGTATGTAAGAACACTTCCTTATTTATCGGTTTACCAGTAACTGTCGTTTATTGGTGACTTTCATTTAATTGAGTGTCAAAAAGTTGATTCTATTTGAACTCCTTCCCGCCACACGAGCACAATGAGCAACACAAGTGACTTACCCCCGTCATATAAATGTTAAGACTTTGAAGACATTGCAAAGTGTTTTGAAAAATTACATTTGCATATCAACAATAAGGTTGAAATGTTGAAGACGAAACGAACTGAGACGAAAAGAAGGGTTGACCACATAGAGAATCACAATGCAATCCATAATACACACATACCAAATCTAGAGAGTATGATAGAAAGGGAGCAAACTGAACGAATGAAACTAGACATATTGGGCGTAAGTGGAATGTCGTTATAAGAGGTGTGCAAGGAGCTCGTATCAAACGGGAACTCCCAAAGGCTACCGAGGCATTCACTAGAGCTTTTCTGAAGAATACACTGATATCCCACCGGAACGTGCAGACAACATGCTTTTCACCGCAGTCCACCGTCTACCGTCTGGTGATGAGGACAGACGCAGTGTTATGCTAAGACTATCGAATCTAATCGACCGGGATGATATTCTAAAGGCAGCTATAAAATTACCGCCTCGCTCAGGTTATAGTGTCGTGCCAGATCTACCACCCAGTCTCTCAGTTCGCCGAGGTGAACTTTTGAAAGAACGACGGGAATTGTCACCAGAATCCAGGAGGAAGACGAAATTGGTATACCTCGGAGATGCCCCATTTCTGAAGCTGGTCACCAAGCGATCATAGATCACAAATAACATTTATATACAATGTACATATTAAAATTTTGTTTTTTCAGTTATTCTATGTTTGAAATATGTGTTATTTACATTTATCATCATTATTTTTGTCCTTGAATATTTTAAAAGAATATACTTTAACTTTATTTGTCCGGCCTTGTGTTTCTACAAAATTTCTAAATTGTGTATTGCCTGGGGTGTCTTCATTGAAGTCCGCGTTTTAAAAATCAGTTGTTCTAATCACGTATTTTGTTTGTACAATTGAAATATACAAGTGCTCTCGTTGAAGTCCGCGTTCAAGAAACAAAAACAAAGATGGCGACCTCCATGCGCCTAAAAAATCCTTCTTACCCTTAAAAGTTTAAGTGAAATCACCACATAATACAATAGATACAGTCATATAGACTCATAAATATGTGCGCTAGGTAAGAATACTTTTGTTTGGACTGTTTCTTCACCACAGTTTGGCAAAATTTGTAAATTTTTGCAAACAGTTTCTTTTTGCATACCTTGCATTAGACTTTTGATTAAATATTTCAATAAACACTTCTTTACATTGAAGGATAAATGTACTCAGGGAATGCATGTACATCCATGCTCAGGGGGTGTTTTGTTATTTTGTTTTGTCATTTTTCCTTTTCATTCTCTCACATGAGTCATAATTAAGGTCTTTCCTTTTCCAAAAGGGAAAGACCTTACTGTATTTCTTCTTCTGATTATTATTATTATTATTATTATTATTATTATTATTAAGGTCTTTCCTTTTTCAAAAGGGAAAGACCTTACTGTATTTCTTCTGTTTATTATTATTATTATTATTATTATTATTATTATTCTTTTTCCGCCAAGCTTTGACGAAGTTAGCAGCCTTAACCGTAAGACGTGTCGCTTTCATGTTCACACTTTGTATCGGTGTCATGAATACCTATCCGGAACTCACCCTTTGAGTCGAAAAATTTTGTCGGTTTGGAGTAATCCCTCCGAAACCAAAAAACCTTGTTATCGTTCAAACACTGTAACCGTAATAGGTAGAAAAAAACCCAATGGTGAAATTTGATCAGGACCAGACCCCGGTTCTTCGTTACATTTGGATCGAAAAGATTCAACGACTCATTGGTAGGGTTATGCCCCTATGAAAATTAACCAGTGTCGGTTGGCCACCAAAACTCAGAAACTATAAGTCGTAGACACCTAGGATCTTCACCAATCATCATCAATTCATGTGACTTTGAAAAATTCCTCAATGTCAAATTTGTATGTTGACCTTGACCTTTGACCTAACACCTTGTTATGGGATAATCTAAGAAACCTTAATACTTACAGTAGTGATGAATAGTGGAAAATGTTTGGGTCATGAATGCGCAACTTCGTTACATTTTGACCGAAGAGATTTGACCTTTCTGTAAGGGGCATAACCCCTGTTTTAGGTTTCTGAAAAGACAAAATCAGCTTTTTCTATATAACCAAAGGTCCTAGACCCATGGGGTCTTCAGCAATGACATTGGTGACTAATGACCTTGACAAAGGTCACAAGGTCAAAGGTCAAGGTCATGTCCCAGATAGCGAATTATGTGTTTCTGACCTTTTTTAAAGGATTTTTAGTGTGTTTTAAAGGTTTTTAAGGTTGACCTTGACCTTTGACCTTTCAACTTTTTTGTCGATATCTCAAAAACGGTTAATCTTACAGAAATAGTAAACAGTGAAAAATGTTAAGGTGACTGAGGCACAACTTTTTTATATTTTGACCGAAGAGATTTGACATATTTTTAAGGGGCATAACCCCCATTAACGGTTTCTGAAAAGGTAAAATTAGTTTTAACTCTTGAACCAAAGTTCCTAGACCCATGGGGTCTTTTACAATGACATTGTGGACAGATGACCTTCACAAAGGTCACAAGGTCAAAAGTCAAGGTCATCTCCTAAGAAGCGAATTTATTGATTTTTATCATATTTTAACAGTTTTTTGTGTCTTTTAGAACTTTTCAATACATTCTACGTCTATTGGAACATGTATTTTACATTACAAAAGGAAAGACCTCTCAATTGTCCAAGAACAATTGACATTTTAATTATTATTCTTTTTGTTCCGCCAAACTTTGACAAAATTTCCCTCCGTAACCGTAAGCCATGTCGCTTTCAGGTTCACACTTTGTATCGGAGTCATGAATACCTATCCGGAACTCACCCTGTGAGTCGTAAAATTTTGTCGGTCCGGAGTTATCCCTCCGAAACCTAAAAACCTTGTTATCATTCAAACACCGTAACCGTAATAGGTAGAAAAAAAGCAAAGGGTGAAATTTGTTCAGGACCAGACCCCGGTTCTTCGTTACATTTGAATTGAAAAGATTAAACGACTCATTGGTAGGGTTATGCCCCTTTGAAAATTAACCGGTGTCGGTTGGCCATCAAAACTCAAAAACCGTAAGTCGTAGCTACCTCGGATCTTCACCAATGATCATCAATTCAAGTGACTTTCAAAATGCCTCAAGGTCAAATTTGTATGTTGACCTTGACCTTTGACCTTACACCTTGTTATGGGATAATCTCAGAAACCATTATACTTACAGAAGTTTTGAATAGTGGAAAATGTTTGGGACATTAAGGCGCAACTTTTTTACATAATGATCGAAGAGATTTGACCTATCCGTAAGGGGCATAACCCCCGTTAACCGTTTCTGAAAAGACAAAATCAGCTTTAACTATTGAACCAAAGGTCCTAGACCCCTAGGGTCTTCAGCAATGACATAAGAGACCAATGACCTTGACAAAGGTCACAAGGTCAAAGGTCAAGGTCATGTCCCAGATAGCGAATTAAGTGTTTTTGACCTTACCTAAAGGATTTTTAGTGTGTTTTAAAGCTTTTTGAGGTTGACCTTGACCTTTGACCTTAAAACTTATTTATTGGATATCTCAAAAACAATAATACTTACAGAAACAGTAAATAGTGAAAAATAATTGGGACATAAAGGCGCAACTTTTTTACATTTTGATCGAAGACCTATCTGTAAGCGGCATAACCCCTGCTAACTGTTTTAGAAAAGACAAAATAAGCTTTAACTCATGAACCAAAGGTCCTAGACCCATGGGGTCTTTTGTTATGACATCGTGGACCAATGAACTTGACAAAGGTCATAAGGTCAAAAGTCAAGGTCATGTCCCAAATTCCGAATTATGTGTTTTTGACCATATTTTAAGGGTTTTGTGTGTGTTTTAGAGCTTTTCAATGCATTCTACGCCTATTAAAACATATATTTTATATAATGAAAAGGAAAGACCTCTCAATTGTTCAAGAACAATTGACATTTTAATTACATATGATATACTGTAGTTTTCATAATTCTTAAGCTAAAAACAAAAGAACCGGATAGCATATTATGACATTGTTGTCCTTTCTATTGAATGGTAGCACAGGGAATCACTTCTGTGGGGGTCAATTTAGGGGGTTTATTTATTTCCAAAATTTTTTTTTTTCCTTTATTACATTTTTGTATGCTTCAGATTTGTTGTGTTTAGGTTGAACTTGTCAGTGTCAGGGAATAGGGATAAGAAAACTATTTTTTTTCATGATTCACAACTGGAATATGTCTATGAATTCGATGTATTGATTACACTTGTCTTCATATCTTTAATTGACAATTATTATTTATTTAAGCAATTGATTTATTTGATTACATATAAACATGCATATATGCAACTTAGTTTAACATGTTTAGTTCTATGGCAGTTACTTTAGGAGCTCTTAATTGCAGGGGACTGTCAGAAGAAGTAAAACGCAGATATATTTTTGATAGATTTAATAAAAAATAGGATATAACTATTATATGTGATACACATGGTACAAAAGAAAGGGAAAATAAATGGAGAAAACGAATGATCTAATTTTAAATATGACCATTAATGAGTATCGAATAACTTTAGCTGGTATATATGGCCCAAATAATGATAATCCAAGTTTTTTCTCAGAAGTTCAGGAGGTAATTTCAAATATCAAAAATTCTTCAATCATTATGGCGAGGGACTGGAATGTAGTTCAAGATTATGAAATTCATACACTTAATAATAAAACAAAAAATATTATAAAAGCGCACACTAAACTAATAGAAATAAAGAACTCTTTAGATTTGATGGACGTTTGGAGAGCAAATAACACAGACAAGAAAAGATATACATGGAGAGGCCCTGAACATAAACAAAGTCGATTAGACTATTTTTTTTATATCCACTGATTTTGAATCCTTAGTAAATAAATCTGGTATAGATATAAGCTATCGTTCTGACCATTCTCCTGTTTCTCTCAGTTTAAAATTTTATAACCAAGAAAGGGGGAGGGGTACTTTGAAATTCAATAATAGCTTACTACATGATACTTATTATGTGGCTGAGATTAAAAAGTGTATATCAGACACTGTTAATCAATATAACCTATCAAATACAGATACGGGGGAAGAAACAGAACTATCTGTAGACCCCCATATATTTTGGGAGTTATTGAAATGTACAATAAGAGGGAAAACTATCTCTTATACTTCATATTTAAAAAAAAAGTCAAAAGGAAGAATCTGAACTTGAACAACAATTAAACATTTGTCAAAATAGATATGACCTACACCCAAATAAAGAACTAAAAACTGAAATTCAAAACATAGAGGAGAGTTTAAAAACATTAAGAGAACAAAAAAAATAAATGGTATAATTGCAAGAGGAAAAGCAAAATGGGAAGAACTTTTGTAATTTAGAAAAAAGACATTATAATGAAAAAAATATTCCTAAAGTTATCAATGAAAATGGGGATGAAATCTTTGATCAATTCAAAATATTAGAAGAACAGAAAAAATTCTATAAAAAATTTGTACTCATCTAAAAATGCATTTTGTAAAATGGAACATGAAGATATTTTTTTCAAAAAAAATAACTCTTTTATCAATTGTTTATCGGAATAACAAAAGTTAGAAGCGGAAGGAAAATTATCAGCTCAAGAATGTCTGAATGCTTTAACAAACATGAAAAATAATAAATCACCATGGGTAGATGGGTAAACAGCAGAGTTTTATAAATTTTTCTGGAATGACCTTAAGTTCTATTTACTTAATTCATTTAACTATAGCTTTGAAGAAGGCTCTTTATCCATTTCGCAAAGACAAGGCATTGTTACATGTATCCCAAAAGAAGGGAAATCTAAGTTTTATTTTAAAACTGGCGACCTATTTTAACAGTCGAGGCAAATAGGAAATTGCATAATATTATGAAATATCCTAATCTAACACATTATTATGAAATTTCATAATATTAGTTTATCGGATAATTTTGTAACTATATTATGGGATTTCGTAATTCATAAAATTATGGAAATACATAAGATAAGAAAATTTTTATAATTTTAAATATTTTTTCGGTCGTTTTTTGGGCCCCGTGACTAATTTTGGGAAATTTCTAGAAAAAAAAAGTTATTTTTGAGTGGCGTTTATACCAGGTCATAATGAACAACTGTCAGATTTTCGTCGACACGCCTTAAATTCTCCCGACACTACCCTCTTTGTTTGTTGGAAATAATTTAACAAAGGGAGACAACTAGTATCGGTTCAAACTACAACTTGCGGTTATAGTTCTTTGATAAATCGATGTTTTAAAAACTAATCTAAGGTTGAAGATGTGTTTTTATTATATTTCTAATCTAATTTGCATGTGATTTACAGCTGCATACTTCACTTTCATTGTTGAAATCTTAAATTATCTAGTTTAAGACGTTTGAAATGAATATACTTAAAACAAATTTTACAGGTTTTTCTAACCAATTGTCTGTTGTCATGTTGAAACAATAAAATATCAAAACACCAAATAAAATATTATCTAGCAAAGTTCATTTAATGCATAACGATGTATTTGTTCACTAAAATAATGACCATGTAATCACATTTTATCAAGTTGTATTGAACGTTATTATCATACTTGACTTTTTATACTAATGTATGCAATGTATATGTTTGCATCTTGTTTCATTTTCATGATGAGGGCCTCAGGGAAGATTAGTTAAATAGCTAACTGTGTAACCCTCTTAAAATAAAGTATTGTTGTTGTTGTTGTTGTTGTTGACAAATAACAAAAATATTTAACAACCTTAATCAAATGTCTGATCTTAATTTTATAAATAGCGATATTTTCTTTACCGCGTGTAGAAACTCTATATATTTTTTTTAATTTGAGAATTATTTTTTAAATATTTTACAGTATTCTTTTGTTGATTTAGCAACTGCTAATTGGATCATGGAAGTATTATATTGTCAATATAAACTACTTCCATGATCGGATAATTATGATAAGATTACATCGGAAGATACGGCATTTAAGTGCATAACGATGTATCATGGTTTATTTTCATCACTGCTGTCAAGATATGTAGCGTGTACAACATGTAATAACAACTCACCTTGGTATAATTAAACAACAAAATTTATTGTTTACAACGAAACGATTGCAGAAAATTTATGTTGTAGTAGGAGTATTTGTTTAAAAAAAAAAATACATATTTTTAACGAAACAATTGCTATATTACGCAAACGTTTTGATTTAAATGTTTCATTAAGTTTTGAATATTTTATAATTGTAAACTTTTATATTGAATGTACATTTTATGTTAATTATATAATTTGAAAGTGATGTTTTGTAAATATCTGCATTTGCAAGTCCGTCTGCCAGCAAAAATTGTTTGTGATTTAGTTAAGGAAGAGAGCATAAAAACTGGCAAAATTATTATAATAAATATACATAAGAATAATGTTATACTTGTATTACAATTATACACAAATTTAAAAATATTTTTGTATCAGAAAATTATATAAATTTAGCTTGAAAATTGATATGGCATAGAACAATTTTAATTGAAAGACCAATGTAATCAAAATATTGATCTCTGATTTCGTTCTACTATATATGACTATGTAGTATAACAAAATCAGAGATTTTACTTTTATTTCAATATAGTTGAAAAAGACTACGTTTTCGATAATTTTGATTTACATGGAAGTGGCAAAGTAGGGTAGAGCCACAAAAAAGTTCATACAATTCATAAATTGCGGAACTCTGGAGTCAAGTAGACAAAACGATCTTTCGGCTTCAAAATGATTTACTTTAAAAAAGTTAAAAAAAATGTAGTGCCGATATACGAAATTGTTTGTCGAATGTCAGTATATGATAAAGTTTCTTTAATAAAAAAAAATATGGGGATTTTGAATTTCAACTAGTAAGGAGATTATTTAAGATGCTTGCGTAGAAAATTATTGTAGACTAAATAATTATGATAATAAGAAATCTTCATATTATACATTTATTTCAATATGGTAGCTTGTAAAGATCTAACCAATCTTTCAGGTATAAAACCACTAATTCATAGCCCCGTTGCTTTCTATGTTAAATTCTGCACTTTCAAGTATTAATGGCTACTTTATCTTAAGTTCAAATAAAGTGGCAGTTAAAATCAACATACCTTTAATTGCATATTAGAGCGTACTGGTTCCCGGAAGTTTGATAGTACAAAAACAAGAACTTCAAATCTGAACAACAGGGCAAATGTGCCCTCCTATCATAATTTTATTAACTTCTTTATTATTCAAATAAATCTTTCAACTAGGGTTCTACAGTGATCCCAAGTCCCCAAGCTTTCATTTGATACAAAAACTACCCAAAGATATCCACTATTGACAAATATACAGCTATGCGTAGGAACTATTTTGTTCAAAGTATGTACTTCTTTCTTGTATGTTCTTTCCGACCGGGCCTGAGTTAGTGGTTCTATACCTTCACAATGATGCTCAAACAAGCGCTTACTTTGAAAATGTTTTAACCTGCTACATTAGCAGGGACCCCAAAGGAAGTATGGTCACGTAGTCTTCTTTCGACTGGCAGTAAAACGCTTGACAAAGTCTTTTATGCTGTGCAGGATGTACGTATTTGCAGTCTAATCCGGTCAGAATTAGGACGTAAAATCTGATGCCGCGTGTATAAAGACTGTAACTGTAATTCTACATTGACAATAATATCTTGGTGTACATTTGATACAACCATTTGTACTAACGACCTCAAGGTGTATATAAAACAAACAGGTATAAATTAATGTCTACAGCAACGGCGATAATACATTTAGTACGCCAGACGCGCGTTTCGTCTACATAAGACTCATCAGTGACGCTCATATCAAAATAGTTGTAAAGCCAAACAAGTACAAAGTTGAAGAGCATTGAGGATCAAAAATTCCAAAAAATTTGTGCCAAATACGGCTAAGGTAATCTATTCCTGGTATAAGAAAATCCTTAGTTTTTCGAAAAATTCAAAGTTTTGTTAACAGGAAATTTATAAAAATGACCACACAATTGTTATTCATGTTAACACCGAAGAGCTGACTACTGGGCTGGTGATACCCTCGGGGACGAAACGTCCACCAGCAGTGGCATCGACCCAGTGGTGTAAATAGTTATCAAAGGTACCAGGATTAAGTTTAACAGTCCCAATAGTCAGAAATTTAAAATATTACAATATCATGATGAATATAAACAATAAAAAAACTATATTTTCTTTTAATTCAAAAACAATAAAATCCATATAGCATATGTTTATATTTTATATTATGAGTAAACAAGACCATATAGCCTTGATTTATCGACAAATACCAGATTTTGCTTTATGTTTTGTTTTCAATATAAACTGGGAACCTGTCTTCAATCTAAATTATGCAAGAAAAAAAGAATAACAAAAACAAAACAGCATATTTGTTAAAGAATGAAATCTTCTGAACGTACGACATTCTTCACAATCTATATTATAATCTAATCTGATTTAGGAGACACACTCCTGTAAAATAACATTCTGTATGATAAGTAAATTCTACAAACTTGCAGTGATAGCATAATATAATTGGCTACATTATTAGAAACAGATGTCTGCGATGATTATTTAAAGGGACATTAATTACTATATTTATCGTTATGAAAGTGTTTTCTATTCAAACTTTTACTAAATCAAAGATAGGGACGGATATTGAGCAATAATTTAAAAAAAATAACAAACACAGTATATCATCGATATAAAGTATTTGATATATCATTTTTTTTAATTTATTTATTGTGTACAGGAATCGTTAATGTTACAGTGCCCTCGTAAGAAAGGTCGTTGGCAAATATCTAGACGGTTTATACATATTGTGAGAATTGATCTAGAAAAAAATCCTTACATAGATTTATATTCCCCATTTTACATGATGAACTTAGAACCTTATTTTCCCAAAGTCTTTCATTTTTTGACTACTCTGTTTTTAAGCACACCGGTCTATACACTTTCGTTTAAACTTATAATATATTAAAAGATTATAATGTCCCTAAGTGAGTATTATATAAAAAAACACATAGCTAAAAGGGTGATAGAGCAGATTGTTACCCCGAAAAAACATGGTCAACCGCGGCGAAGCCAAGGTTGATAATGCTTTTTCGAGGGGTATCAATCTGCTCTATCACCCTCTCAGCTATGTGTTGTTTAATTTATTATACTGAATGTCCTATCATTATTGTCTTTTACAGATTAATTTTATTGTAAAAGTAATTTCTATGACGTCACGTACATAACAACGTTACAGGTATTAGAAAAAACAACAAACGTGAGGCAAGATGTTTTATTTTTTTATTTTGACAGTCAAATAATAAAATCTGAGCCAAAACGTAGAACTTAAGAATTGTATTTAATTATTCAATTCATTGTCCTTTAAATTATCGATTTTTGATTGGTCTTGACGAGAGGGTGACATTTAAAAAAAGTTGTCACCCGCTTAGCCATGTGATAGAGTAAAATAACACCCTCGTATTAGCCAATCAAAATATGGCATTTTAACGTGAAGTATAATAATATAAATTGACTAAGGGGCGTTGTTTATCGAAGCTGTCCTATGGTCTGTCATAAGATCTATCTTAGAAATAAGTTAAATGTATTTTGAGTACCGACTTACTGTATATCGAAGCCTAACCACTTTCCTAAGTGTTACAGGAAAGAAAACTGGGACTTAACAAAAATGTTTTTAGAATGCATCGAACTTCACCTGTAGTAATACATTCTAAGATTAAAAATTTGGAAAATTACAGTTAAATGTAAATATTTATATATGTAACACGCCCAAACGTGTCCTTCCCCCCAAACGTGTCTATTCTCCCCGAACGTGTCCGTAATATTCATTATTTCACTAACGTGTCCGTAATATTCAATATTCCACTGACGTGTCCGATAATTGTTATCGCCAAAACGAGTCCACTGTTAAACGCAAGAACGTCTCTTTTCTTTTAGCGCTAATATGCATGTATGTCTTTAAATTTTGACTGAAATTGCTTAATGTCCAGTTGCAAGTACTTCATGCTCATTTAGAGCGAACACACAAACATTTCTAGTGCAGTTGAATTAATCGTTTACTATGTAAATTGTGTGTTACTAATAAACTCCGATGATGATTTTTATATTAGTCCGACGGCGGGCTTTAGGCAGAATTTACTTCCCTTTTTTAAACAGTTCTGATATTTTAAAAGCTCTTCAAATCAAAAACATTAAAAAAAATTTAAGTTTCGAGCATATTTAAAGACACACAAACAGAGACATAGCTTCCACCAGTGCCAAATATTTCATGCGTTATTTAAACGAAATTATGTTAATAATAATTACTGTAGATAGGTTTTATTATCATACCTGGAATTCAGGATTAAACCTTATTTTTTAACGGTTATTCTGAATTAACAGATGGGATTGTAATCTACAAAAAAAATATGAGGCAGTAAAGACCGATGTTTTTGTTCTGATGAGCATTATTGCAGGTAAAAGCTCATTTTAAAATAATTAATTGCTGGTAATGTAGTTACGAAATTACTTGTTTAAAAAAGTGCATCAGGAAATACATGTAATTCCTAAATTTTAGTAATTACATGTAAGTCCTTAATTTTAGTTATTACATGTAATTCCTAATTTCACCTATTTACTGTAACATATATAATTCGTCTAATTAACAGCCAAAAAATGTTAGCTTTAACAAAACGTTTTTTACTGCTAGATTTGTTTATCTTTACCAAAATTTAATCACAAAATTTTGCTTTTACTTCTTATAACTGGCCGTGAATTAACCTTAGCTTCAACATACGTGATTTCTGACAACTTGTCAAAGAGTGGGTAAAAAATGACTCCTGTATGTAATGTCTCTTTTTAAAAGATTTGATATAAAGTACATGTACATGTTGTTTTGAACAGTCCGAATATTTTAATAGGTGAAATATTTTTATCAGGAAAGATACTAAAATTTGTGTTATAAACGAATATGTATAAATGATTGTTTAGTGCCGAGAATGATGGTATCGATATATGGGATATGACTTCATAACCAAATTCTCACATTATCATTTCTTGTGAATATTTTATTCTCTAGAAACTGTCTTTTTGTGGCTCAATTCAACAACACACTTTTTTTCACACAATATTTGTTATAAAACTGAGTGTCATATTTTCTTTTCCCTCTTTTCTGTTTCAATTACCATGTACATGTATGAGGCTATGCTTGGGTCATCATTTATGAGAATATGAAAGGGATTTACAGAAATGTGTATAATGGGACCAAAAATATCAATAACAGGTGATGAAATATAAAGATAAGGTTGCTTGATTGTTAATCGCTTAACGTCCGGCGGCAAATATTTCATGCATGTTTAGGAATAATATAAATACCAATTGGCAGAGGAATAAAGAATAAAGCGAAATTGTAAAAAAAAATAAAAGAAATAGAACTATAGAAACGATGATCTGAAACCCCAACCATTACCACACACTCTAATAAGTACATTTCTAAATAAATATATTTAATGGTCTCTCAAAGGAATGATCACACCAAGGTTCTGGATCCGCCCTCGGTTAAAATACGCCTTCAACAATAAGAAAACCCTAACCATATAGTTGGCTTTAAAGGCCCCGATATGAAAAATACGAAACGATTCGATAAGGAAATATAACGGCCTTATTAATGACAAACCAATTTATGAAAGAAAAAAAAATATATCACAGACATAAACCAACGACAACCACTGAACTACATGATCCGGACTGGGGACATGCTCATAAAGAAATAACGGGGTTAAACATGTTTGGGGGCTCTCAACCCTATCCTAACATTGGATATTGCTTTTGGAAAAGCTACATAGGATGCCAATTATATATGATTTATTATATATAGAAAACTAATTTTAATGCTTAAATTACTTCACCAAATGACTCCTGGATATGAATTAAGATATGAGCACCAGGTTAGTTCCAGAACAACCAGACAAATGCTTATTGGCCTGACACAATTATTTCGTAGTGGATTTCTTTGTGACAAACAATGCATATTAAAAAAAAAGAAGGATAATTTTATTTTAAGAGGGTCTGGTATTCAGTTTGACAGCTTCAGAATTTTTGTTTACCTTTTCAAACCGGACAAAATAACTACTTCACATAAAAATTCATACTCTATTTTTTACATGTAATGTCACCCATGAATAAAATATAAAATATAAATAAATAAGGAAGATACGAAAAAATCTTCAAGTTATACATTGTCCACACTAGGGACTTAAAAACTCAACCTGAATATACTATAAACTTCTCTGTTGATGTGTGGTTGAAAAATCTACAAAAAATGTGACACAATTGAATCTTTAAAAAAAGCATGTATGGAAGATGTCTTTGTTTAAAAAATTGTTTAATTATAACAACAGTATAATAGTTTAATGTTGTATAAGGTTTTTAGTATTATGCTGATGCCATTTGTTTTTTTACTTCAGGACATCGTAACTTTTAGAATAGTCCTAGGATCGTTCTTAGAAACCCATATGTATTTATCCTAACCAAAAAGAACCAAATTTATGACATATCTTATTAATTTAGGAGACCTTCGCTTACGTGAATTAGGACTAAGACGTGTCCTCATATCATCTTAAGACACGTCCCATTCCTAGGTCAGCTTCTTTGACACGACACCATATCTCAAAAAATCATAACTATTATGAATAGTTATTAAGAAAACAATATTTTAACGTTCATTTTAGCACTATATGTTCTGGATTTTAACGATTCTTTCAAATTAGTTATTCATTACTTATATGACACTCAAACACAGTTATACTTCAAAAATCTTGTAAAACGGTCAATAGTTTTTTTTCCCAACGATATTGCAAAAGTTTGTGTATTCTATAAGCATATAAGATTAGTGATAAACCCATTGAAGAACAAATGCATCAGTCGGAATATTGTTTTTTTTTTTTTTTTTTATCATAACGCAAGTTTTTGTTGTGATACATCGTTGAGATCTCAAAAACATGGTTAACCCCGCCGCATGCACATGTCCCAAGTCAGGAGCCTAGCTCTAGCTTTTGTTAGTCTTGTATGCTTTTTTATTTTAGTTCATTCATATATTTCGGAGTTTAGTATATGACGTCCATTTACACATTTTTGTTTAGGGGCCCGCTGCGAGATTTTCTCGCTGTGTTTAAGACCAATCGGTGGCCTTCGGCTGTTTTCTGTCCTATGGTCGGGTTGTTGTCTCTTTGAAACATTTCCCATTTCTATTCTTAATTTAATACACCAGTTTCACGAGTGTGTAATACAAATTAGTTCGGACTGAAACAAGTTACTCTATAATAACGTTTTAATTTCACATTATGTAAAAAGAAAACTATGTTGAAATATAATGGCATACCGAAGAAATTTTGCAGTTAATGAAAGAAGCCTGAAGATTCCATACGTTTTAGCATTGGCCTTTTTATTGGAATTAAACTACTAACAAACATAACGCTTAGATTCATAACGTTACTACAAGTTTGTGCTTTTTCTGTATTATTTTTTCCCTATCGTTTGTAAAAAGTGTTCAGTCCGTTAGATCCTCGTGTTTATATATTTTTTTTAATTCGAAGGTCTTTTTAGTTTTAGTTAATTGCTGTGCCAAATACTCTTTCTTTTGTATTTAATTTTTGATTTTTCATTTATTCCGGACATTAGCAATGTAAGTTCGTATCAAATCATGTTTTTCATACGAATGTCGGTTATTTGAAAGACAGTCCACTATACATAATTTTTATTTTGGAATATTCTAAACATGTTTTAACTCGCATATCTACTGCTTTCGCTTGCAGCTCGAATCTTTCAAATCGCACTTTACTTTCGTAACTCGCAACTCGACTTTCTATAAATAGGAAATGTAGAATTTTATCAGTTTGTTAATGACTTTCTTTAAATTCGTTGCCTAGCAATGTAAAATTGTGGTTGTTATTTAAGAAGAAAGTCTAACAAAAAGAAGTAAATACAAACGAACAAATTTACAAAATCAATTACAAGTAAAATTAAGTATACAGGAAATAGGAAAATACATTGATACGAAACACAAGTTTGTAAAGAAGTAGACGTACTAAAGATTTTTTATCTGAAATTTTAGAAAAAAATAAATAACCCATGTGGAAAGGCGAGTAAATGAAAACGGGGCTAATGATCTGGAATAAGACGCTTTTTCGTGATATGGGCGCAGATAACACTTAAGATACATGTCAAAAATCGTTAATTGATCAGATATTTGTGATATTTCATTATATACTTATCCCATCCAATTATGTATTTGTATTATATATCGATATGGCATTCCATCTGCCTTTTGTCAAACTTATTAAAATGCAGTATGCTTTTCAAGGTTAGAAAAATACGATACGGCTGAGATATCTTATGCATTGCTCCCATTCAAGAATACATTGCCATCCTACATGTATGTGTAGCCCTATCAAACAGCTGAATTTATACATATTAATATTCTTGTTTTTATCGGAAATTTATTTTCAACAAGTAGAAATAAATTAACGCAGAACTTTGATGTTTTTGTGTTGTTTTGTTCAATAATCATAATTATCTCTCAAATTTTGAATAATGTATAAATAGATTGACCATGATTAGTTGTTTGCATTATCATGAACTCCCATAACTTTAAGGGAAATTCAATGATAAACAAAAATATTGTATATGTTATATACTTCTTACGATTCACTAATCGAAAGCGGTTGCATAATTTACAATGAAAAAAAAAACACACTTGTATTAAGTTATAGATTATGTATAGTGTGGGAATATTGAAGTTTACAGTTTATCGCGATAAATCAGACACCTTTCACATGTCAACACTTTGCAAATGGGGTTTTCCTACCACAAGTATCTAAATGTAGAATTTCTAGCGAAATATTAAGTGTTATCCAGTTGAACAACTTGTAGAATACTGAGATAGACTAAATTAATGAAGTTTGATTAACCGTCCAAGATAGATTTGGTTGTACATGTACCTTTAAATTAAATGTGTTATAACAGTAACTATCACTTTTATTAGTGGATCATCATTGAAATTAATGTTGTTCTTTCTAGTAACTTAAACTGAGTAAAGCAATCGTTCGAGTTGGAAAAACACATGTATACGAAACTGATCTTCAATATAAATAAAAAGACATGTGAGGTATATGTCATCGAAACAGCAACGAAACGACAAAAAACATCTAAGAAACCACACTGCCTTCAGTAATTGACATAAGTCCTCTATCTATCAAGTGGTGAATTAATATTAAACGGAAACACTTAACACTTTATAGTAAACCGAAAGACGTTCCGAAATTGAGGCATAAACAATATTTGTGGCGAGGTGAAACTAATTTTTGGTATACTAGTATCTTAAGCTAGGTTCACACTACCGATCAGATCTACTCGATGATCCCGATTGGCCAAATTCCCACGACAAAGCGCAACCAAATTTTTGATCGGGCCTGTTAACGACTTCCACCCGGCCGCTATTCGACGGTACACGACTTTAACTCCAGACCTTTCACGAGTCCTTAATGACTCCATCACCACTCCAACCCAACCATTACTTTAATGCATACTAGATTATTCCAAACAATTCACGACATCTACAAGATCTTTACTCGACTAGCCTGCCCAGAGCAACTATGATCGATCTTAGCCATATCTCAACCAGACATGATCGACCTGATCGTACAGGAGTCGTAGTAATAGTTGGGAATTGATCGGGTTTGGACATTTTCAATACAAAAACTTGTGAATTTGTTATACAACGCCGCCCAGCAAAGGAGACATAAAGTGTTACCGTTGTCCGTCTGTCTGTACGTACGCTTCAACATTATTATTTTCCGTTCTCTACCGTTAGTTTGCCTCAAAATATTATGAAACTTATACACAATGCTTATGAAACCCCAGATCATGTTTTAATTTGGGTTTCGTCACTTTTTACAGTTCTTGAGTAATTGCCCTTTATAATTTTATAAAGCTGTATATATGCAAGCGAGGGCATTGTCACGGAAGGCCTGAGTAGAATCATACATTTGACATATCTACAGGGAAATGAAGCAGTTGAGTTTGTGTGCAAGGTGGTTGGGACTTCCAGGAAGACAAGTTAATAGCTTGAAGAGAGCATAGAAGACGAACAAGAAGGCGTAGACAGCAACGGGTGCCCAGAAATCTAGATAAGGCAGCGGCTGATTTATCCTGTGACCACTGCATGAGCAAGCATGTACGACTGTTGCAATAGCTCAACAGAGACGACCACAATGGCTATAAATTCTTCCTTAGAGATATGTAGACCACCCCTAACATTCTTGTTGAACGAGTCAGACCAGTCTCCCAATAGTTTAATATGCCTTGATCGGGCTTGATCGAGTTGATCTGCTCGGCAGTGAGGACATAGCTTAAGCGTCTATCAGTTGATTACGCATTCAATAAAAGAACATACAATACATGCAGGAAAGTAACTTAGCTATACTTTTCTAAGATTTAAAATCCTTTATGTTTCAAATTTAGAGCAAAGTGCTGTCAACAAACAAGCTGAAAGAGGAGTTTCAGTTCAAGTTTAAGTTGAATTGAAGTCTGAATTCGAGTTGGGTTCAACTTCAAGTTTAATTTTAACTTCGAGTTCGAGCAAGAGTTCGAATAACAGTTCTATTGAGAAATCGAGTAACTGTAGACGAAATTGAGTTCAAGTGAAAAATCTTGTCCAACACAATCGAGAAAACAAAGGTTTATTGAAACATACGAAAAAATTAATACTAGGATATAGAATGGTGAAATTGGATAACCAACTGATAAATTGGCACAATTACAAATTGAAAGAATGAATAATAATCAGAAAAGTAATGATTCTAGAGGAAGCGGGATAATTACTTTTACCGTTGGTCACTTAATAAGCCTAACTTATACATGTTATAGAAAAGATCTGAAAAATAGCATTTTAGTCCACTCAAACAATATTTTGTGATTCATTTAATGCTTTTAAAGTCTCTATCGCATGTATATAAGGGTACATCACAGAACATGCGGTATGTGGTTAAATAGAGATGAAAAAAATCGTTTATATGTGTGGTGGGCTACATGTCTTTATTTCTCTATATATTTGTGTTGTCCATATTCTCTCTTCTGAATACATATATACATATATTTATATATAAGCACACCAGTATTCTCTTTTTTTTTTTAAATATTCAGGTCTACCCTTTATTTTTATTTGCCCTTTATCCACTGTGCCATATATTTTCTATTTTAGCCCAGAATCTGAATTCTGTAAACCCCACCAAGTCTCTTTGTAGTTGCATACAAATATATTTTATAGATTATAATGCACTTTTCAATTTGGTCGTAATAAAAATGAAACAACGTCAAGAAGTACCTAAACTACATTAAATAACGAAACTAGATTTAGAAAAAAAGTAATGATTTGGAAGATTTTGAAAGACCTTCCATGAATATCAAAAATAGAAATATGCTACAATTTCATTACAGTTTCATATATAAACGCCTATAAGGTTGTAGAAGTAAATGACTTGAAATGACTATTTCGTAATTGTATAGAGATTGACATGTACATATGGTATATACTATGTCTCGCATTGAAAACCGTTTATTTTATACGGTTTTTGGCTTGTGTGTTGTTGTTCTTTTCTTTGCCTTTTGAATATTGTGATGTTATCTGATTACATATAATTCATCTTCCTCTAATCTTATTTTTGTCATACTCTGAAATCTACAGATTTTAGACACCAAAGATCACTTTTGCAACCTTGTGATTAATTGATAGATTGTTGGTGATTAACGCCACATTCATCACTTTTGGCTATTTATATTGACGCCGGAACCGGTGTACCCGGAGAGAACAATCGACCTTTAGTAAGACAACTGACAATTCTAGTCAATTAAGATAAGAGTCAGCCCAGTCCAACCAAAGACTTGAATATTGTAATTTGATGCGTCTTAGTTGGGCACGTGTCATTTAGGAGTACATGTAGGAGCAAACACTATAGTCGGATAGGAGTCAGATTAATGTGTTATTGTTTGCTGTCTTACAATCGATTTATTTGTGTCCATATTTTAATGGAGTGTCTATTCGTCCGGCTAGTAATAGTGAAAAATCTCTATTTGTCCGGCCTTCCGTTTGCGAATGCGCAAATCTCTATTATCTATAAAAGAGTCATGTGGCGCTGAAAGTGTCCCGGATGAGGTGTCGGATAACAAATGCGCGTATGCAACGGATGTTTTGAGAATTGGAGAACGCGTGATTTATATTTAAAGATGTCATAAAGAAAACTAGAGAGAATGTGATTGCTTCAAAACATTTTTTTTTATATATTAGTGACTCCAGAACAATAGCTTAAATAGTATACATGTAAACTGAGAGGAATAAAGCCTGACATCAAACTGAAATTGCTGATTTACCCCATGGAGGCAAACGCATTCGGATAATGACTAAATCAAATATGCTTAAATTCATTATTACTAAGTTCTACCACAACAGAGGTCTTTGAACATGCACTGATAAACCTTGACTCGGAATAGGATATCAGGGTTGGAGTAACCCCCCTTTTTTTAATTCTGTTTATTATTTAACTTATATTTCTCTACTGTAAACACAATCTTACTCTAGGGGAAGGTTACATGTGCCTACCGTTCTCTCTTATTTCCTATGAGTCAATAATCCCCGAACATTTTAAATAAAAAAATCAGTGGTCAGACTCTTTACCTTACATGAAATTAATAGGTAGAACAAGTAAAAAGATGAGTCTTTTTTTTTTTGCCCCTCCCCCAAGCTCCTTTAGAATAAAAAAAAACTTAATAAAATGTATACTTTGTGGAGAGTTGTCTCATTGGCAATCATACCACATCTTCTTTTTTTTCTATTTGTAGTATATTCATTTACATTTTGATTTGTTTCAGTGAATGAATGGAAATAATTAGCACAATTTTTTGCCAAAACTATAAGTAACTAATTCAAAAGTGTATTTTCTGCATAGATGTTGATATACGATTTTAACAATATTTCTCATAACTACTCAGCGTTTATTTTTCTCCTTAAATCACGATGCTATATCTTCACCATTATATTTTTGGCAGGACAAATAGCAAAATACCGTGAAAATGCTATTTGTCCGGCAAGCCAGATAAATAGACATTTTTTACTATGTGTCCGGCTAGCTAGCTAGCTAGCCGGACGAACAGCCACTGCCTATTTTTAATGAAATACTCTGATACAGCGGGAAATGACACGTATACTCAATTCTACCTTTATTTCTCAACACAAGGTAGCTGTATAATAGTTCGTTGGAACACGCTGATTAAGTGTAAACACTTCATTATATAAAATATGTAAGAACAGACTGAAATCACTATAGACCAAGAGTTGTAGATGCTGTTAATTTAAAGGGCATTCTAGTAAATAAACATTAAAATGAGAAATCCAGAAGGGAACAACACAACTAACAATACACCATTTATGTGAATCAAGTGATACCAGATCTTCCAAAGATGATTTAAGTTCTTTTTGAAACAAGTGTTGCTCGAGCTTCCGAAGGTAAAACGTACATGTTTGTTTTATTTATCATTATTCTTTTCTGTATTAAATTATGCAAATTTGCGGATTCGAATAGTCGAATGCTCTAAAAATGATCGAAATCCCGGAAAGATTATAGTGTCGTCGCCAAATTGTTTAAGGTCAGCAAATGTGTTATTTGTATGACCAAAATTGACCCTTCCAAATCTGCATAAAATGGTCTTCTAAGCAGTATTTAATTACCTACTTGTATATTCACTGTACTGTACCTGCACAATGAATATGGTAATATGGAATTTAAAAAGACCCCCCCCCCCTTTTCTATAAAAAAAAAACAAGAAATATTTGAACAAGGCAAACAACTGAGTCATAGGGAGCAACTATTTAACTTCAAGGGAAAAGGGGGAGTGGGGTTGGACGGTTATTGTGTTTTTTAGTCAGAAAGCGAACATTTGTATTAAGTTCTTCGACGCTATAAATCAAATATATTTTTTTTACAAAATTTAACACTCTAAGGTAGGAGAAAACCGGATTTCAGATATTCTTTTCGTCATCTGATTGACCAGATATAATGTTTTTTCTTAAGAAATACCCCCTCCCCCTTTTTCCTCTTTTTCACTTTTTAACCTTTTGAAGTGTAATTGTGACAGTCGTTCCCCAATTAATTTTTGCATGTTAATATTTTACATAATAATATCAGGTCAATAATTTTTAATCAATTTTGTGTACCTTACCTCGGAGATTTTAGGGGGAATGGGACTTCAATACTTAATTGAAGTGATAGGACATGCCGCTGGAATATGTCACATTTTTGGCTTGAAAATATATGTATATAGGTGGGGGAAACTTTGAGAAATACATGATAGGGTCAATACCGTTTCATTGCTTGTTATATATAAAGCCATCCAACTTTCTAGGTGCTATGACTGGGTTTTTTATCCATAAAATTCACATCTTTTGACAGAGGTATACATTTTTAAAACTAATTCATATGAAAAGAATATCAGCGGCATCCCCTATCAATTAAGTATTGAAGTCCTCCCCACCCCCAAAAATAATCCCCGAGGTAAGGTACACATAAATTGATTAAAAACTATTGACCGGATATAGTTACATGACTTTTTGGAATATAGATATAAACATCCAAAAATTAGTTAAGTCATCTGATATTCTCATCTTCCTAGATCATCTAATTTAATTAAAATATCATATCTATATGAATGGCATTACATCTGTCTTTTTGTAAAAACTATTTATATTTACACGGTATCTATTCTGAAATCCTAATGCTTGAAATAAAAGGTATATATAATGGCTATAAGCAACTGTAACCTTTTCATCCCCCCCCCCCCAAAAAAAAAGTTAAAAATAATTGCGTCCCTACTCATTACTTCTTCACGCGAACCCCAAGTCCCACTTATATTAAAAAAAACTATTCTTTAAACGTTGATCGTACTAGTATCCTTTTCAAATGGAATTTATCTTTTTTATCCAAGAGAGAGAGGGAATTTGTAAAACATACTACTTTACCGAATAACTGTAACACATGTACTTTTAGTCTGGGAATATATAAGTCAGCAGTTTATCTTGATAACATCAAATTAATAATGTCAAAACTGTTGTAACTGCATGAATCAGGTTTTCTAACCACAAAGATATCAAATGCCAAGCCTATCCTTGATGTAAAAATTCTGGCGGGATCTTTACTGGTATTCAGTAGAACAACTTGAATAATAAACTCATGATTTTTTTTATATTAACTAATTAGTTAAAAGTAGATATTTTTGTAATGCTTTCGTACAAATTCATTCAATACGTGTGATTTTATTATTATCATAACTGATGTGCACATATTATCTTTTTTTTTAAATTATTCTTGTGCTTTCCTTCTAATAATTTGGAAACTTACAGAACATGAGAAAGGGGACGACCATTTGATATTATTTTAGGGGGAGAGGGATGGACAGTTTGACTGATCAATTATTTACATCTTTTACTAAGAATGTTTTATTTTTATTATTTTTTACAATAGTTTCGAACATTCTGCGCTGCAGCAAAACATTTTCTGTCCATCTTGAGCAAATTCTTTATTTTCAGCTCATACCAAGCCAGATTTAACATTTTCCTAATCCTATACCCCAACAGAAAATCAAATGGTCGTCTCTTTATAATTCAAAGTAAATATTATGAAAACAAAATGTCATCAAGGACAGACTTTAGATATGAATAAAAAGAAAAATGGCATGTGCATTGACAAGACAGTAACTCAATGACAAACATTTTTTTTTATATATTAGTGACTCCAGAACAATAGCTTAAAAAGTATACAAAAAAAAGTCATGTAAACTGAGAGGAATAAAGCCTGACATCAAACTGAAATTGCTGATTTACCCCATGGAGGCAAACGCATTCGGATAATGACTAAATCAAATATGTATACATGTAAACTGAGAGGAATAAAGCCTGACATCAAACTGAAATTGCTGATTTACCCTATGGAGGCAAACGCTTTCGGATAATGACTAAATCAAATATGCTTGAATTCATTATTTCTAAGTTCTACCACAACAGAGGTCTTTGAACATGCACTGATAAACCTTGACTCGGAATAGGATATCAGGGTTGGAGTAACCTCCCTTTGTTTAATTCTGTTTATTATTTAACTTATATTTCTCTATTGTAAACACAATCTTACTTTCGGGGAAGGTTACATGTGCCTACCGTTCTCTCTTATTTCCTATGAGTCAATAATCCCCGTCCATAGAATGTGTCCATAGTACACGGATGCCCCACTCGCACTATCATTTTCTATGTTCAGTGGACCGTGGAATTAGGGTCAAAAATCTAATTTGGTCTTTAAATGAGAAAGATCATATCATAACATGTGTACTTAGTTTCAAGTTGATTGGACTTCAAGTTCATCAAAAACTACATTGACCAAAAACAGACGAACGGACGCACATACCAGAAAACATAATGGCCTCTAATATCGTAGGTGGGGCATAAACATGTTTACAAAGGAGCAGATTGCAGATTAACTATATAGTTAATAGGTGCAAAAAAGTGCAATGATTTGTTTTCAATTCTTACTTGATTACAAAACCATAATACTATCAATATTGTTCTTTCTACAAAAGGACAAACAATCGTCCTGAATATGCATGAAATATTAAAACATGACGTTCAGCAACCAACAATTATTCATACACTGAGGAACATACATTTGTGTATTCCGTGTGAACATGACGTTGTCTCCTTTTTTTTTTTTTTTAGGGGGGGGGGGGGTCTATTATTTCTTCATAAATAGGCACAAATATTTCTCTTGCACCTTAAATTCTCCGTTTGATTAATACAAAAATGGGCACCGATATATTTCTAATTTCTAATTGACTAGATGAATTAAAGACACCTTGAGACATCTATAACACCTTTTTTTTTTTACCTATACACGTATTTTGCTGTGTTGGTAAACGTTTTCAGAGATTCATGAAAACTTCTAACGAGCTTGAAACAAAGCTAGTTTATTCAAGAAAAAATACAAATAAGGAGAATTTGTATTATTGCTAATGAGACAACCGAAGTGCATGTATGCAACTATAGTCAACACCACAGCCTTCAACATTGAGGAAAATCCATACTGTATATATAGAGGTTTATAGAACATAAATGTATGTTTGGCGCTTTCAAACAGTATGAAACATGTACATTCATAAAAACAAAAAAAGTTTAATGAGTTTGTTAACTAGTGGGACATAATTGTTCAATGAAAGGGTATTAATGGTTTTATATCGAGAACATGTCAATGTTTTGCACGTTTAAGTAAATATACATTTTCGAGATTCATTTAATGCTTCAATCGGACTTAAGTACGTGTTTAAAATTGCCTAATGTCTTAAATTTCCAATTTGTGTTAATATTTTATGAATAGAAATCGATTTTCTTTACACTATTTTTTTAACAAAGTCTGCTGGACGTCTTAGGTTATAGTATCAAGTCCTTTGCTTGAGATGGACGGCTGTTTAACTGTGCGGAATGTATAAATACGCGGCCACGTTAGATCGGAACTTGGACGTAACATCACAAGCTTCATGTATATGGTGTCACTCTCTTTGCATGCGTAAGAACCATTGAGGGGTTGGTTGACATGCTGGTGAACTGTTGCTAGATAAAATGTCTATCCTTATCAATACTTTAGTGCTCCAATTCTTAACATTCACACAGATCAGCCCTTTCAACATATTCAGGATATCGTATCCTTTACATGCATGACATATTTGACACTGGACATAAAACCATCAACTATCAATCCTAGTATTGCTGCAGCGAACAGATCAAGTGAAAAAAATAATGAAGGTTGGTCCTTAACGATTTCATTAGCACATACAAATTGTATATTAATCACATATACATATATCTGTATACAGTCCTCTGTTCTCGCATCTTTCTATATATCCATCACAGTAGCTCTGGTAAAAAAAAACATTTGAATTCGTGTATTCTTTTGAATGGTTTCTATTGAATTATGACAGGTTCTGGTTTATGACAGATATCGATGACTATTTTAAAATTGAATAAATTTCCTGAAAGTGTGAAGTTTAAAATCAAATTTGTCCTTTTTAAATTTGAACATTTGTTTTTACCAGAGAACAGAAGTCGAATGAAGAAATACAAAAAGCACAGCGTTAAGATATTTTTGTATCGGAAGTTTGCTTTTACTATCTTTGCTGAACCACGATTTTATGACGGAAAGACTCCGGAACATCTCGTAATTGGTCACATCAACAAATTGAAGTGAGGGGGATTGGGGGACTGTAAGCAAAAGCAAAGTGTTTCAAAATAGGATATATATATACCTTCACCATCTGATAAGAATAAACATATTTTATTTTATATTTTAGTGATGTGTCTGTAAGTATAATGACAGAAGTAAACTCAATAGATATAAGAAGATGTGGTACGAGTACCAATGAGACAACTCTCCATCCAAGTCACAATTTGTAAAAGTAAACCATAGTAAGTCAAAGTACCGTAACCGTTTTCATACGGAACTTTGGCCCACACCGAACAGCAAGCTATAAAAGGCCAAAAAACTAGTGTAAAATCATTCAAACGGGAAAACCAACGGTTTAATCTATATAAAAAAAAAACGAGCAACACTTATGAACCACAACAACAAACGACAACAACTGAACATTGACCGCAGGTTCCTGTTTTAGGACAGGTGCAGACAAATGAAGCGGGTTTAAATGTTTAAATAGGTACCAGCCTTCACCCTTACCTGGAACAAGCCTGTTTAATATGAATCGGGAACATATTAGTATTTGGACAACTTCTGCTTATATACTCATATTGCCGACGATACGTGTATGGTCCGGGTAATTAACACGATCAACGTTGATAAGGTGTACAACATAAAGTTAAGAATTTCTCAAAAATTAAATTTTGACACAATCAATCATATTGTAGCCATTGCTACATGATTAATTTAATAATGTGAATATTACTTGGAATAAATATTATAGTTAACTATATGTTAAGTGGCCATTATCAATTTTCCATAAGAATCGCAATCTGTCGACTTTGGAAAATTACATTTCATTTAGAAAAATTAAAGTTCATTCAAGAAATATCTAAATGAACTGTAAAAAAGAAAATTTTGTAACTTACTTGAACTTTGTTCTTTGAACACTACAGATTTCTCCTTTGTTTAAATTTTATTTGGTGTTTGAATTTGTTTTAAATAAATTATCATATCTAAACGTTTTAGCTCATTTGATAATTTTTTCATGACCCCATATATTCCCATCTTACAATGACAGTAAGTTAATATTAATAGGAGCAAGAATACATCAGTTTCAAGAAAAAAAGTAGAAATAACAATTGAAAAACTAAGAAAACAGAAAAAAAACATGCCCCTCCTGCACGAGATGTCATTTAAGGGCGAAAATCGGCAGTATAAAGCAATTTATTTTAGTGACTAAGCAAATAAAAGATAACAGATACAATAACAGTCTGACAATATGTTAGACAATGATTTGTGCTGTGTGTGCCTGCAAAAGAAGCATAATTATGGTCTTGTTAAAATTGAGAATTGAAATGGGGAATATGTCACAGTGACAAACAAGCCGTCCAAAGAGCAGACAACAGCAGATGACCATATACGCATATGGTCCTTCTACTCATATGGTCCGGACACCGTATAAGATTTCGTGAGCCCATAGCAAGAGTAAAGGGTGAACGGAATCCCTGCTCAAATAAAGCAAACTGGCAAACGCATTGGCTAGTAGTCAAGTGAACATCTATAACAGACATTTATACATAGGTTGAGAAACTCTTCTTACAAAATATAAATGAATGGACACACAAACGCTAGAATGGGTAGTTCTTTTTTAGTAATATGATGTAGCAATGGGATGCAATCTTATCCCAACTATATATCCAGTAAGCAAAAATTGACTTAACCCCAATAATCGAGACATAACTTTTCATCTTTTGGTAAATGTTTGCCATAATCTAACTAATATGATATGTGTAGAGCTCTTTTTGAATTGTTATTACAAAATACTTTCCACTAAAGTTTAATGTTGTATGAAAAAGTACTTTCTTAACGAGCTTGAAACAAAGCTAGTTTATTCAAGAAAAAATACAAATAAGGAGAATTTGTATTATTGCTAATGAGACAACCGAAGTGCATGTATGCAACTATAGTCAACACCACAGCCTTCAACATTGAGGAAAATCCATACTGTATATATAGAGGTTTATAGAATATAAATGTATGTTTGGCGCTTTCAAACAGTATGAAACATGTAGATTCATAAAAACAAAAAAGTTTAATGAGTTTGTTAACTAGTGGGACATAATTGTTCAATGAAAGGGTATTAATGGTTTTATATCGAGAACATGTCAATGTTTTGCACGTTTAAGTAAATATACATTTTCGAGATTCATTTAATGCTTCAATCGGACTTAAGTACGTGTTTAAAATTGCCTAATGTCTTAAATTTCCAATTTGTGTTAATATTTTATGAATAGAAATCGATTTTCTTTACACTATTTTTTTAACAAAGTCTGCTGGACGTCTTATGTTCTAGTATCAAGTCCTTTGCTTGAGATGGACGGCTGTTTAACTGTGCGGAATGTATAAATACGCGGCCACGTTAGATCGGAACTTGGACGTAACATCACAAGCTTCATGTATATGGTGTCACTCTCTTTGCATGCGTAAGAACCATTGAGGGGTTGGTTGACATGCTGGTGAACTGTTGCTAGATAAAATGTCTATCCTTATCAATACTTTAGTGCTCCAATTCTTAACATTCACACAGATCAGCCCTTTCAACATATTCAGGATATCGTATCCTTTACATGCATGACATATTTGACACTGGACATAAAACCATCAACTATCAATCCTAGTATTGCTGCAGCGAACAGATCAAGTGAAAAAAATAATGAAGGTTGGTCCTTAACGATTTCATTAGCACATACAAATTGTATATTAATCACATATACATATATCTGTATACAGTCCTCTGTTCTCGCATCTTTCTATATATCCATCACAGTAGCTCTGGTAAAAAAAAACATTTGAATTCGTGTATTCTTTTGAATGGTTTCTATTGAATTATGACAGGTTCTGGTTTATGACAGATATCGATGACTATTTTAAAATTGAATAAATTTCCTGAAAGTGTGAAGTTTAAAATCAAATTTGTCCTTTTTAAATTTGAACATTTGTTTTTACCAGAGAACAGAAGTCGAATGAAGAAATACAAAAAGCACAGCGTTAAGATATTTTTGTATCGGAAGTTTGCTTTTACTATCTTTGCTGAACCACGATTTTATGACGGAAAGACTCCGGAACATCTCGTAATTGGTCACATCAACAAATTGAAGTGAGGGGGATTGGGGGACTGTAAGCAAAAGCAAAGTGTTTCAAAATAGAATATATATATACCTTCACCATCTGATAAGAATAAACATATTTTATTTTATATTTTAGTGATGTGTCTGTAAGTATAATGACAGAAGTAAACTCAATAGATATAAGAAGATGTGGTACGAGTACCAATGAGACAACTCTCCATCCAAGTCACAATTTGTAAAAGTAAACCATAGTAAGTCAAAGTACCGTAACCGTTTTCATACGGAACTTTGGCCCACACCGAACAGCAAGCTATAAAAGGCCAAAAAACTAGTGTAAAATCATTCAAACGGGAAAACCAACGGTTTAATCTATATAAAAAAAAAACGAGCAACACTTATGAACCACAACAACAAACGACAACAACTGAACATTGACCGCAGGTTCCTGTTTTAGGACAGGTGCAGACAAATGCAGCGGGTTTAAATGTTTAAATAGGTACCAGCCTTCACCCTTACCTGGAACAAGCCTGTTTAATATGAATCGGGAACATATTAGTATTTGGACCATCTGCTTATATACTCATATTGCCGACGATACGCATGATACGTGTATGGTCCGGGTAATTAACACGATCAACGTTGATAAGGTGTACAACATAAAGTTAAGAATTTCTCAAAAATTAAATTTTGACACAATCAATCATATTGTAGCCATTGCTACATGATTAATTTAATACTGTGAATATTACTTGGAATAAATATTATAGTTAACTATATGTTAAGTGGCCATTATCAATTTTCCATAAGAATCGCAATCTGTCGACTTTGGAAAATTACATTTCATTTAGAAAAATTAAAGTTCATTCAAGAAATATCTAAATGAACTGTAAAAAAGAAAATTGCGTAACTTACTTGCACTTTGTTCTTTGAACACTACAGATTTCTCCTTTGTTTTAAATTTTATTTGGTGTTTGAATTTGTTTTAAATAAATTATCATATCTAAACGTTTTAGCTCATTTGATCATTTTTTCATGACCCCATATATTCCCATCTTACAATGACAGTAAGTTAATATTAATAGGAGCAAGAATACATCAGTTTCAAGAACAAAAGTAGAAATAACAATTGAAAAACTAAGAAAACAGAAAAAAAACATGCCCCTCCTGCACGAGATGTCATTTAAGGGCGAAAATCGGCAGTATAAAGCAATTTATTTTAGTGACTAAGCAAATAAAAGATAACAGATACAATAACAGTCTGACAATATGTTAGACAATGATTTGTGCTGTGTGTGCCTGCAAAAGAAGCATAATTATGGTCTTGTTAAAATTGAGAATTGAAATGGGGAATATGTCACAGTGACAAACAAGCCGTCCAAAGAGCAGACAACAGCAGATGACCATATACGCATATGGTCCTTCTACTCATATGGTCCGGACACCGTATAAGATTTCGTGAGCCCATAGCAAGAGTAAAGGGTGAACGGAATCCCTGCTCAAATAAAGCAAACTGGCAAACGCATTGGCTAGTAGTCAAGTGAACATCTATAACAGACATTTATACATAGGTTGAGAAACTCTTCTTACAAAATATAAACGAATGGACACACAAATGCTAGAATGGGTAGTTCTTTTTTAGTAATATGATGCAGCAATGGGATGCAATCTTATCCCAACTATATATCCAGTAAGCAAAAATTGACTTAACCCCAATAATCGAGACATAACTTTTCATCTTTTGGTAAATGTTTGCCATAATCTAACTAATATGATATGTGTAGAGCTCTTTTTGAATTGTTATTACAAAATACTTTCCACTAAAGTTTAATGTTGTATGAAAAAGTACTTTCTTGTAAAATATATATGTTGACAGACATAAGCTTATTGTACGATGATTGTCTAACGTCCATTGGCAAATATTTCACACGTTTTGGGACGACAACACAGTGAAAACATTTTTTGGATAAATACATTTGGAATCTCAAATTGAATTACCTAACTTGAATAAAGAAAATTGCAGTATATTGCTGGGTAAACGAATAATTCTCGCAAACTTTTAAAGATATAAATAAGAAGATATGTGGTATGAGCGGCAATAAGATAATACTTCATGCAAGTAACAAAGTATAAAATATTATTAATTATAGGTCAAAGTACGGCCTTCAACACGAAGCCTTGTCTCACACCGAACAGCAGTATACGCGTATGGTCCAAATACTCATATCCTAATATAATATAGTATAATAAATACATTGTAAATTGCCTTTCAAAGTTCCTACATAAAGTAGCTATATAGGAACCTGCTACAAGTAAATAACGACACCGTAAAAGACTTCGAGAGCCCATAGCAAGAGTATACGGCTTGTACAGAGTATGATACGCCGTGTTATGGAATTGTAACGGAAGAGGGGTGATTACACATCTTAATTACTCAAATATTAATATGAAATTTGCCTAACATACCAAAGATTATTTGTAAAAAAAAATAACTATATGAGGTGATTAATTGTTGTAAAAAAATAAAATCCCAGTGGAACTTTAATTCCGTTTCTGATTTGTTTAATTTATACTTTTTCTATGAACGCCAAACTTACATGCTTGTTGTTCGGTGTGAGCCAAGGCTTAATTCGTGTTGAAGGCCGTGCATTGACCTATAATGTTTTACTTTTATAAATTGTTATTTTGATGGAGAGTTGTCTCATTGGCACTCATACCACATCTTCCTATATCTACATAAAACCTACATAAATAAACAATCTTAAGTTGATGGTTTGTTTTTGGTATATATTAGAAAAATTGCCACATGCATGTTTCTCTTTTTCGATGAATAATTGATTTTTTAAAATGAAAAACATTTCGATGAAATAAAAATACAATGTAGGTGGTGCTTAACTTTTGGCGGACTGTATATACATAAACACGTATGAACATTTTATGTAGACAAATTGTCATTTGCACGGTATTTAGATTTCAAATAAAACCCATATGAAGCATGTTAAGCAGTTCATGTATATCTTCAAATTTTATTTCTTTTAAGTCTGTTCCTATTCCAATATAGTATATTATGATGAGTTTATTTATATACTACTATAGACCCGCAGTTAGCATGTGTCATTGGTTTTGTATACATTTTGTTAAATTATCAGAAAGTACATCACTCCCAGCAGGTGCCTACCGATAACATTATCAACAAACACAGATGTGAACCAAAGAAAATCACATCCTAATTATCTATGTTTACATTTTGAATTATAATATGATTAATATCATATGGCTATTTCTGTACAAGTGTTTACTCCATTGTGTTGTCGAACCATAAATATGCATATGAAGAACGTATTAGATACGGATCCCTTGTGTATACGCAGTCGACGTTTTTTGTCTTCTCCTTGGAATACTTTTCTTCAAATTGGTTTTGATTTTATCTGAAATGACTGAGCCAGATAAATTCTCTAACAAAAATTAAAATGAATGAAATCAAAATATGAAAATCATTTTAATTTATCAAACCCGTTATCAAAGTATCTGATACAAATGATGCCATTCTCTACCTGTAATCGACAGAAAAAGACATTCCCATCACCTCATTTCCACTCTAATGGCAGTACTTAAAAAGGTTGAAACGTTATTTACCATTAAAGGGTCTTATTCTTTTTTACAACAGCTATATATTACCCATTATTGACTACTGTTGTACAGTATGGGGTCTTACCACAAACAGAAATCTGGAGAGGATACATAAGCTCCAAAAACGTGCTGCAAGATTAATTTTATCTATTTCTTTTGATTTTCAATCAACATTAATGTTTAAAAAACTTGCATGGATGACTATATTTACGAGGATACACTATTTTTAAGCTGTGTTAATGTTTAAATGTATGAATGGTCTAGCACCTGATTATCTATCTATTACATTTACTGCTTGTGCTGATCTTTATAATTATTGTCTTAGGTCGACAACATCAGGACTTCTTCATGTACCAAGGACCTAATTATGATTTTCTAAAAAGAACATTTAAATATTCTGGTCTTATTACCTGGAATAAGTTACCAAATAATATTTAAAGAAATAGATAATTTAGATACATTTAAGACCAACTGTTCAAACTATTTTCTAACTGAACAGAATAAAGATGCACGAAACTGATGTATTTTTCTTCTTCTATTGAATGCATATGTACTTATTCAATATTTAAGCTGCTATATTTAACTGTATTATGTATTTTATTTTGTATGTATTTTTATTTTATTTTTCTCTTTTCTATTTGTATTAATAGTTTTTGAAGGCCTCATGGAAGATTAACATGTCATTGTTAAATGTGTTACCTTCGTTAAATAAAGAATTTTATTATTATTTATTATTACTGATTTTCTTAGATTTTTTTCTGATTTATTATGATAAATCATGAGTAGTTCTGTTACTGTAAGTAGCTTGAAATGTCAATTTTATAAAAATAATGTATTTTGCCTGATCAGAAATCATCAATACGAGATCATGACGTAGGATTCCCCTGAAGACTGAGACATCATTCCTTATTCTTTGGTTTCAACTGATATAACTGATTTTAGTCAATACTTTTAAGTTTTATCCTGCATTAACTTAAGAAAAAGTATAAAATCATTTTATGATTTTTTTCTTATAGAAATATCTGACAAATGTATGTAGAAATATGCACATAATAAGCTTTTAAATGTAAAAATAGTTTCCAATTTAACTGGAATGTAGTGAACAAATTTTCTCCGATCAATTTATGCTGAGTAAAGATTTTCCCAAATAACAATAGGTTATTTACAAAATGCGTTTATATCTCTATGCCATAAAAAAAATGAAATGTATAAATACTTTGTGTTGCAATTTTGACTGGCACCCATAATTCTACAAATTTCATCTGTGAAGCATGAAATATCCGCCTCAATCGCATAGAATTGTAATGCCGATTTTTACACAGGCTATTGACAGGACGTAATAAGTATTGTCATACTGCAGTTATCAGTTTTTGTAAAGAAATTGATTGTTAATCTCCCGTTGTTAGATTTATAACCGATTTTACAGTGTTTTTAGAAACATGTTTCTGTGAATTTGCATTATTTGCCGTCTATAATTTGTTTACAGAATTTATAAATTGAATATAAACTCGCAATTGACCTCCACGTGCATTATTGCTATGTCGTAGACTGATAAACTAGTATCAAACAAAATGATTCTTTCTTGTCAATAACATCCAACTTTAAATAATCTTCAGTCAAGTCTGATTTATATACTCAATGTGTGTAATAATACTCGTAATTCCAACCCAGGTCCATAAATTCCTACATGTAAATTTCTCGATTTTTTCCGACATGAAATAACTATTATTAATTGAACATCGGTTATTAATTTATTTCCTGTTTAATATTCAATTTTAAAGTTCGACTTAGGCATTCGGCTTCTATGTATTCTTCCTTAAGTCACTAAGATATTTGGAGACAAATTGTTTCAGTGATTGGTGGATATTTATTACTTAATATCCAGTGGCAAATATCAAGGGTGAGGATTTAATTGTTCAAGACAAGCTACAAACTAAATAGAAACATAATATTTCTTGGTATCATGTAAGTATATTATGTAACACTGGCAGGACGACGAAAAAGCCTATTTCAAATATACTGTAAAGATAATAATCTACATATTTAAAAAAAAAGCATGAGCTAATTAGAAAATGAAGAAACGTAAACAGCATAGGAAAATGGGAGTTTGTTATACAACTTTCTATTTTATATAACTTATTATAATAATGAGTTGTCTTCCTTTCAACTTCGTTTAAGACAAACGTTGTTATCTCCCATGTCAGTTTTGACAAGAAGCGTCTAAGAGAGACAACTCCACTTTGATCCTATATTTCAATTAAATTATGAAATTTCATAATATTATGGTATTTCCTATTTGCCTCGACTGCCATAATCAGATGTGTGTTCCCAACTATAAAAGGTGTACAAATCTGGAAAGCCTTTTGGTAAACACTTCAGCTTTCTATCTTTTGAAACTTGTGTGTAATTTTCATATTGAATGTTAATATCAGGAGCATCTGAAATAAGATCTTAAATCGTAACTGTTCTACAACATTTTTATCTGAGGGATGTAAATTCTAAATTCATAATTATATAAAATTATAACTGCAGCCTTGTTAGAATTGTTCATGGTGGAGATATAGACGAAGAAAACCAGCCATTTCCGCACTTTAAAGAGGTCACTCGATTCATCTAGGTTTTTTTTTATCTCGGGTTGAATATTGAAAATAGATTTTTGGGATTTGAACATCGACAAACAACTGTATGTATTTCTTTGGAGGTGAATGCGTCATTATGTCACTATTTCCCTTTTGTTTTCACAATCAAGTGGAATTAATTTCTTTAATATATCAGTTCTTTCATATTGTATTTCATATGATTTTAGTACTTCGAAGTTTTTGGATTTAGGGGCAAATTGCAAACCTTCCCAAATTTCCTCGGTCGACTAAGATGCACACATGAGAACCAAATTACCATGGACGTTTTTGTAATCAGTATACAATGCATTTATGTTGATCTAAGAAAACCCGAGTGTTGCTAACATTTAGTTTCATTACAATTTGTATTCAAAACAACTCTTTTGGTCAAGTGTGTCAATTATGACACGTTTATGATCACACAATGATATAGCGATAAGTATAAGTATTTATGACTAAACGAAATTATCTCATTTACTCACTAAAAAAATATGAAATGAACATCAGTTTGAATAATAAAAGGAACAGCTCATTTAACGTGAGATCAACCTTCCAGGGGCAAAATGTTGCCTCATATAATACCTTCTTCTGAACTGCCATACATATCTTTTACCAGTTATAACTTACACATAACCATGATTTCTGTAAAAGCTGTACCGCGTCCCTTTATATTTTCTGCTTCGCAAACATACTTCGCAGAATCCCGTCGTGTGGCTAGATTCACATGCAGTATACGTCGAGAACTGATTGTCTTATTCTCATATTCGAAGGTTCGCCACCAGGTAACATTTAGTATTTCCGGATTGCTCTGTACATTGCAATAAATAGTCAAGGAACTTCCTTCCACAATATGTAAAGTGCTGTTTACACTCAGTGATACTCGTGGCTTGTCTAACAAAGAGAAAAACTTGACAGTACTATACATATTGGTAGAAATTGAGTCATACGATAAAAGATCAATACAGACAAACATAAAACAAATCAAATGCAAAGAAAATGACGTTGCTAACGTAATATGTTATTTTCCGCAACGTCAAACTGTGACGTATCGGGAAAAGATGCATTTTACGAGGGACTTTAATCATTAATTATGAAAGATAGTTTTATACAATAAATTTTAACTGAAATCAAACGGAAACCATCACGAGTTGGTTAACCGATATGAATGACGACGGATAGTGTGGATATGATCCAATTGTCGTAACTAAAATCCGTCCTATTTTTCTTGAATTTGACACCAACGTATTAGACTTGTCCCCAAATTCATACATACATGTAGAGCAGGATCTGCTCACCCTTTCGAACTACCTAAGACCATCCGCAGTTAGTGGGGTTCTTGTTGCTTAGTCTTGGACTTTTGTTGGTTTTTGTAGAATATTGTTTTTCTTTTCGTCGGTTTTCTTTTGAGTCATGGCGTTCTGGGTATGTCATCAGCATATCAATTTGAACGTCCATTCGATATCTTACTCCTTTCCTTGGACAAAAAGCCCGTAAGTTTGCATGTCAAGCGAGTTGATAATATATATGTAGTAGAGAATTGATAAGAAGTAGTGGATTCGTAAACGATAATCAACGAGCGACTTTAGTCGCAAGTTGATTATCGTTTACGAATCCACTACTTCTTATCAATTCTCTAGCTTAACCCATTTCTAGTAAAAAGACTGTCTGTTTTATGTTTTGACAATGAATCAACGGAATTTCATAAAAATGATTTCGTATTTTGTCTTTTTTATTCTATAATAGCTGGAAATGATTATATCCACACGGTTCACGTCTATATTTAAGTTAACATAAGTTTGATATAACTTAAATGGGTTGTTAGCTCCCTTTTTATTACCAGATTTAATACTTGTATATTTATATTTCATTTAATGTTTTATCATTACAAAGTATTTAAATTATATAGATTTTGGTATTTATGATTTATTCAAAAAGACATAATGTAAAAATACAGAATTTTTTAATCTTTTTTTGAATAAAAATCTAATTACCAAAATTTAGAAACGTTTCAAATTTACATAATATATAGTATTTAGCAATCTATGATTCTTTACAGCTGATTAAGGATTGCCTGCAATTTAACCGTATTAAGTCAAATACATGTATTTAGCGTAGTTGCCATACTACTACAATTTTATGATGCTCCAGTAAATGATGCTTTCCGAAATAAATAAAATAATTGCTGAAGGTCTTTTTTGAAAATAATACATGTATTTTGTTTAAACTGTTTCCCTTTCATTAAGTTTAGATTATTTTAACGTTATTACATTTGGCATCCATCGTAAACCAGTCAATTAACTAGTATTTTCTGTGGTACGCATTCTAAATCTCCAGCAGAATTGCGCGTGCTACAGATGTGCAATGTATAATTATGTCAATTTTTTACTATTACATTCAGCTGTTCATAGCCGTGATCGTCTAGTCGTTGGTATCAAAAGACACAACTTTGATATTAGCAGTGCCAAGTTCAAACCGTGTACCCGAATTGAAATTTTTCATTGCAATTTTTTTCTCGACAAAAATATTGTTTTAATCTTAGAGGTATTATATACTTCATATTCATTTTAAGGCGATGATTTTGTTTCTGGTTTTACAGTCAAGGAAGTAGTTTTACGGTCGTAGCTTATATATCACACTTTATTCAAATAAGAGTACGTTCAATGTTGACGTGATGTATATTTGGACCATTTATAATCAAACAAAGAAGAAAATATTGATAGTTCGATATCATTATAAGACTAAAACCTTAAGTAAGCATTTGCTATGATGAAAAGGAAAAGTCCTTGTACGTTAAAAGTGACATGTGTAATGGGCATATGGTTGTTTATTTTATCAAGGAACTGTACTAATATATACAATTCCTCGATTCTCTAGTGTTTAGAACTAGTGTGTAATAGCCACAATCGTATAAAGACCCATCGGTTCATTATAACGATGTTGAAATTCGACCAATGTTCAAACCTGACATCGTGAATAAACTCTTTTTTAAGATATTTCCATACTGCTATATAACTATACTCAAGAACGTTCAAATGTAGAACATAATCTTCCTTAAAAAATAACGCATAAAACAATTTACATAAATTTGAAAAGAACATGAACAAATCCAGACATAGTATAAATATTTTATTATATAACAAAAGCGAATTATCTCTGAGTTAGAAATACAGTTTATTGACATGTATTGACAGTTGTGCGCGAGTTCGAACCCTTCATTAGCCTCTCGTTTTTGAAAGGATAAAAAATCGTAAGTTAAAAGTTTAAAGTTATAACATAAGTTATCTTAAGTTAACGAAGTGGTCAGTGGATTCTTGAAAAATAATCTACTGTAAGAACAATAGACTGACGTCAGAGAAATGGGTTAAATATATATAAGTACGTCTAAACAAGTGACAACTCTACGACAGATCCATCCATTAGATCACCAGTGAAGGTGATACACGGCTGAAACACTTATTATATTCATAATTACTGTAAATATCAGCACAACATTGTTAATTCTGCAAATTTTGAAGATAAACGACTCACTTTACTAGCATCGGTTTCGTTTACGGTTACTTTTTCGATTTCGATTTCAATTTCTGCTACTGGTAAAGGCATCTATTAATTTCAGTCAATTAATAGTTGAAACAAGCTGTATTTTCCTACAGCATATAATCTTTCTTAGATATGTTTTTGAAACAATTACAAAAGGCAGAATATATTTAAGAGCTTATTTTGTGTTAATATTTAAACAAACAAAGGTTCATCATCTCAAGTTTGTTATTAATAACACTAATGCCCGTTCTAAAGTGATTGGAGAAAAAAAACCAACCATTGAACATGAACATGCAGGTATGAATTGTCATTAAGAAGTAAATCTGAAGTGATTTTTTTTTATTTCATATATTCCATTGACTATGTTAGAAAGGTCAGGAAATGTTAACAATTTAACATGCTTAAGTATCCATATTTTAAATGGAAAAAGCGGTATAATAATTTTCATATAAACTCAAAACATATTTTCCTTGCTTATTATAGTTAAGCAATATCTTATCATTCAGAAGTAAGCACTACAATAAATGTTTTATCTTTTTTTATTTTCAAATACATATTTAGAAATACAAAAAAGAGAATACAATTTTATTACAAATAGGAATGTTGTTTTACATGATTAAGCTCATCGCTCCATTCAAATGTTAAATTGGCGTTTTATTTTAAATTTCAACATCTCCTCGGCTTTCCATTTAATGAGAAATTATCTGTCTTTTAGCTGTAAATGATATGTGTTGATAAAGGTTTATTTCTAACATTTGTGATGATTTTTGTTTTTATAAATTTGTAATTCAAAATGAAGTTTGAAATACGGAAACATATATAAACACACAATGCGATATCAAAAATTGTATAAGTTTGAACTTCCTCTTTATTATTGTACAATGTTGAATGTTGGTACATGAACACAATGAAAAGGAAGTTGTTCATTAAAAACCTGACATCAATCATTAACAATTATGCATGTAATGAATGTAATTCAATGAAACGACTTAAGCTAGCTGGAGTTCAACGAAGCATAACAGAAGGAACGAATATGAATTGTATTTACCAAACTGAAATCACTGATGTATCTTGTAAAATATCATTTTTAATAAAGGAAACTGTAGATAATAAGTCAATAAAAAAGAGGCAAACTATACCAAAGGGAAATTCGAACTCATATGTCGAAAATAAACTGAAACCGCCATGGCTAGAAAAAAAAGACAAACAGACAAATAACAATACAAAAAAAAGCAGCAAAGAAAACCAAAGACTGAAAAAAACAAATCCCACCAAAAACTTCCACATGTGGCACTCGTCGTATTCCTCATGTTAGTACAAACCAAGTGATAAGTCTAATGCGGTAGATCACATTCGGGTAAAAGGGGACAGGAGTGTAGTAACGACAATTGGAACATATTCGTTGTCATCTGTGAAACAGATATTCTATAACAGTCAAACAACTCGTGATGGCGTCAGTAAAATTAACAAAGGGATGATTTCAACTTCACCACTTGGAAATCTTGGTTTAATACCTTTCTTTTGAGCAGCAACCCTTTGTCAAGAAAATCATGTTAGGCAATACAAGTCCTGGAATATATTATCAACTGGGAGATAGTTATTCCGTATGCAGGCACTGCTGAAATGTTGCTACTCAAAAATGGAAAGTTCACAATCGGGAAGCTGAAATTATCTCTTCTGTCGTAAAGTTTTGTTTTCAACCGATCCTCATTGTCCATTTCTAGATGTAAGTCAAGATATGAGGCAGACTTAACTGTATCTGTTGTATCCTTTATCTTAAGTACAATAGGATAGATGTGTACGACATAGTCACCAAATTTAAGTATTAAGTGAGAGAACATCATCTATATAGCGGAAAGTTAAATTAAAGGATACTACTAACTATTTTCTTTCTTCCTAGGAAGTTCCTGTATGAAGTCAGTCTTATATGAATAAAGAAACAAGTCGGCAAGAAACGGAGCACAGTTGGTTCCCAAGGGGGTGTGAATTATACGTTGAAAAAAGACCTCCAGTTGTAACAAATACGTTGTCAATCAAGAATCTAAGCATATTTATAATGTCAGTTTCAGAGAATTTTTCGTTCGAATAAATGTGATTTTTCATGGAGTACGATTTATTCCTCCATATGAACAGACACTTGTATCTACGTTGGCCTATTTTTTATGAAAGTAAGCAGGACCAACTCTTTCAATTTGTCTTTTAGTTTGGGATAGGGAATAGTTGAGTAAAGTGTAGAAAAGTCAACTGTTTCAATACTATTGCAAAATGAAAGAGTCTTAGATTGTATGTACTCTAACAGATCTTTGAATTTTTGTAGTGTCCACATCTGATTCACGCCACCTCTAGAATAGGTAGTTTCACAATAACTCTGAATCAAGGCTTTGATTGCTGATAAAACTGACTTTAATAATTAAGAAAGAGGTTTCGGGGTACTTTGAAGACCCAGCAATATAACATTGTTTGAAAGGACACTTATGAAGTTTATGTATCCAGTACAGTGAGAGAGTTTCCAGTTCGTCATCTTTGGTTGAATTCCAAAGGAACATAGAACAGACATATGATTATCCAGGATTTCCTCCTTGGTAAGTGTCGTAAGGGTATAAGTTGAGTTTCCAAGGTAATTGTCAATACCTAATTATGATACCTCAAACAATAAAATAAGGAGGTATCAACTGTTGCTTGAATTTGAAAAATCAGTTCGTGCATGCACTTTGTTCGTCATTAATTCATCACTAACTTAGTAATTGTATACCAAGACATATTAGATAAGAACAGAATTTAGGTTTAATAACACTATCAAATATTTTCAGTCGAATATTTCTAATCTGTTGAAGGTAAGAATGAAATGGTCGTGCGTTTAAAAATGTGAGTAGAAATAAGTATGAACAGTTTCACAATATTATATATTGTTTTAATCTGTATCTAGCTCTTTTTATTAGAAGGTATGGCTATATCTTATATTGAACAGCGGTATACTACTGTTGCCTTTAATTACAGGTTGCCGTAAAACATTTAACTTTTTAATTTTTCGATTTTACGAATGGATTCAAATTAATAGAAATCCAGTTGTCTTACCAATCCCCTGAATATCTGATTGCTAATATTCACGTCTCAGCCATCAAAAAGTTTTATGAATCTACCCTTTTTGTCTTTTT
This sequence comes from Mytilus californianus, assembly GCF_021869535.1. NCBI lineage: Eukaryota > Metazoa > Mollusca > Bivalvia > Mytilida > Mytilidae > Mytilus > Mytilus californianus. Next base: position 10,445,373 of record NW_026262582.1, read on the forward strand.
TACATAATGCATAAACAAAACAATTTTCAATATGTTAAATAAACGTTTTTGTATTCATAAGTTGAAAGAAAACGGTTTCAATAAAATGCATCTGTATACAGATGTTTAATGACGTATTGAAATATATATATATATATATATTTGTGAAAATGTGTTCTTAGGCATTTTTGTAAGAGCGTCTATCATTCTTCGTGGACTTTCAATATCTTGTCACATTGTTTATATGTACGATATCAAGAATACTTGTTTGTTTTTGGTTTTTCCATATTAACACAGTGTACGCTGTGGTGGTAATCGCAAAAAAGACAAGAAATGGAATCCTTAATGACATAAACTACGTTCATTTCATTGCATTAGAAATATTAATAATAGAAGGAAGTATGATAACTTACAGAGGACGTCAATGTTGACTGTTTTGATCATAACTTCTTCAAGTGCAGAACTATTTGCTTTGCAGACATATAGTCCGCTTTCCTTCGGCATTAAGGTGAGTTTTAATGTTAATGATCCAGGCCCTCCGAAAACAAGTATTTGTCCTTTGTGAAACCACATTAGATTTTCCTCAGGTATACCACTGCTAATATTACACACAAGATGTATAGTTTCGTCTTCATTTGCAATAATTTTATCGCTTTCTGCAATGTTGCTATGGAATGTGACTTCATTTCGATGAAAGGAATATATTTTCATGCCTTTCGGAGGTCCTGAAAATATACTTTTTACAATATTTGTTAAGAACACAAACATGTCTAACTCTGAGACATTAAATAAAGGTTATAACCAAACTAGATTAAAAAAAGATATTTTTATATTCGCGTAGTAGCCAATGCTTCCATCCTTGAATGATTCAAATTATTGATTGTAAATACTGCTTTAATTGCTTACTTCAGTGCACTAAAAACTAAAACAAACACTGTATTAAAAAGCGAAAAGATATACAAAGGGGCATTAAAAACAGATATGGAAGATAGGTCCTCCTAAGCTGAACAAAGAGGCAACCAACAGACAACAAATATAGAAAACACAGAAAAATGAGTGTTGAGGAACACGAAATTCAACAAATACTTGGATCACAGGTAGAGTTGACTTTAAACACTTGAGTCAAAACGAGTTTGATAATTCAAACAAATTAGAAGAGCATCAAAAATGAAAAAGAATCCCAAAAGTAATACAAAATGTCCACAAGCAATCGCATCTACCAAGACGTTATTAAAACTGAACAAAAATACTAGACTTCAAACAACAGGCGCGCGTGTTCCTTTACATAGATCACATCATTTGCTCAGATATCTGAATTGCAACCCATTGATAGCCGAGAGGTTTCGTCGATGTGTTGATGTCAGTCACACTTAACAGATTTCAAGGACGGGTTCGATTTCCACTGAAGGCATATAAAATTACAAATATTAAAGGTTAGTTTTTAAATTAATTTCATTAGTGAACAGAAATCGGTAAATTAACCAATTCAAACTTAAAGAAAACAGGCACAAAGGAAGCACTTGAATATAATTTGGTGAGTCAATTTCAGCGACAGATTTAAGAAGCGTTGATTCTTAAAAAAGAATCCATGGTAAATAAATAGGCTGACAACACGACAATGGTTTAAGGAATATCATTGTATTAATTAATAACATAAACGCTATTCACTATTTGAATCAAATTCTGGAATGAAACCGTTTTATTTGAGTTATCTTTACATGTTTTGCATCATTGTTGAATCTTTTATTCACTGAGTTAACAAATAAGTTAACCAGGAAGAACATCTTAAGTGCAATAAACCAAGGCCTGATATTAGGAAAGCACGTGATGGGACAACCAGATTTGGCAGCAAGTCACAGACAAATCAGAAGTATGTATGTAATTGATAATTTTAGTTCGCTGCAATTGATTTTAAGAACGTCGTACAATGTAACACAAAATAACAATTTATAAAAACATTAAACTTACTTAGCTGTATCAGATTCAAATGGAATAATTGCGAAACATTTTCGTTTGTTATTGTGCATGAATACTCTCCGAAATCTGACTGTATGACCTTCAAAATTTTAAGGTTGTATATCCCATTGCTGGGATCCCCAATAATTTTGAATCGTTTTTTATCTATCTTTGCATTCAATTTATGTCCTACAGATATTTGCGAAACCTGGCCTGACCGGAACCAAGCTGTTTCCGAACTTGCTGTATGCTTTGGACATTTCATCTCAACTGAACCACCAACCTTAGTATACACATAAGACTTTACTGCGACTAAAATATAAATGATATGATCAAGAAGCAAGAAATATGTATACATTTACCTTTCAATCGGACAACTTACATTCGGCTTTAAGAATAATATCAATTTGCTGATCGCTATTACAAAACACGTATATATTATATTTCTGGCATTGCGATACATATATTCTAGCCATTGTATATACTGTGTAACATGTTATCGCAAGGACTATAGAATTGAAAATCGACAATAAACATACAAAATGGCACTACATTTGCTCTCGGTAACTTTGAGCATTCTTCTATAGCCAACCTTCTGTACTATGTGACTGAAACAAGTGTTTTTCTCCTATTTATAAACTCGTCAAAGATCAAACATTCATCATATAGTTTGTCAGACGCAAGTTTTGCTTAAAATAGACGCAACAATAAGACCCGAATACCGCTATAACAGATCATAACATACTCATATGTTTTATTTCCTGTTCTAATATTATTGATTTGTTTATGTTACTTTTTGCTATAGTCCATTTATGGTAGTAAAAGAGAAAGTACTGTCATATGTAAAAGTGTGTATATATGTTCCATTTATATATAATTATAACAATGTTGTTGTTTTGTAAAATTAGTTATTTTATAAATTAACTATTGTATAATACTCGATTGAAATAAATACCTTTTCCTCTCACATTTGCCGGCATGGATAATATATGCAGCAAACAGATATATTGCCTGTCAAAGATATAACAAATAATATTAATATATAAACAATTATGAAATGCATGTGTGACCGGGATGAATTTTTGAATTGTCCTACTTGTCGCGAAAAAATTTGAAACAAGAAAACATTTATTATGTTTTTTGTACTGATTCAGAAAGTCATTTAACGCTGTGCATGTTAAAGAAACTATAAAATGAAACAACATTTGAGTAGCCGATTGTGGTCCTGCAGCTTTTTAGTGTGATTTTAAATTAAAAGTTATAAACCTTGAAAACATGTTTGTTTTTGTGTCTGTTTGGCCTAATTTGTATTTCTTTACTCTAATGTACTTGATAATCCATTGAAATTATTTTCTTGAATTTTATAGTTAAATAAAAAATCATTTACTTTTGAGGTGAATATAACTATTCAGTTGAATTCAATCAGTGTGAAAAATGTATCAAGTCTAATTTCTGATACTTGCATCTAAGTATGAGTATGAGTATATATTACTAATTTGGAACATTTAACGGGTGCAGCATTAGATCAAGCAATGTTAAGAACGATACATCATGTAAACGCCCCGTTTGAAATATGCATGTCCGGCCAGTGAGATTGCATAACTGATTGAAATCTCAAAAGTCTGTTGAAAGTATGATATGTTACGATATGTTGCATTTTCAATATTCCAAGATCATACCAATGTCAAATAAATTGTCAAATACAGTTCAATACCAATCATTTGATCAGCTTTAACACGTATTGAGCTATTTACATTTAAATTTTATCAACACCATTTGTCTTACTAATACGATATAATATCAAATTGTAAATAAAGAAGGCTTTAATCGAAAAGCATTATAAACGCTCTTGGTAAAAAAATCTTATTTGAATCTTAAACGTACTTTCAAATGATTTCTGTGAGAGGCACAAATCACTTACATTAAATGAAGCTGTGAGCATATTAACATTTTGTGTATGTTTACTGGATGGTTCCTGAAAACTAACTATCATCTATATATTTAAATATCGTTTAAAGCATCCTGTTGAACCATTAGTAATTCTATATAAATAGTTTTTGTCTGTTTCCTTCCGTAATTCTAGCTTTGGAATGGTATTCACGTGAGATAAATGAAATTGTGATATACCCATCTTTAATAAATATATGATTCTGCTTAGATTCCAAATTGATAAAAGGTGGAAGTGAGAAACAACGTAAATAGATATACTTTTTACGAATTGTAACCTAGGAGGTAAACATATTAACCATTTTCATTCTGTGTGCATGCACTTCACTTAAGACAATTCTAAATTCATATCCAGTAGTATACGACGCAGCAAGATATATCAAAGAAACAAATATAATGTTAGAAAGATTTTAAGTCTGCATACACAAATATAAAAGAGTTAGAAAATACTTTACAGCAAGCCTCCTAAAAATTCTTCTTTTAGGACATTAAACGAAATTATAAAGAAACGGAGGTTTCAACAGCCTCAGACAAAGTTGACATAGAGATATTTTGCTATTCTTTGAAGTTCCTTTTGCCGTATAAATCCACAAATATTCAAGTAACAATATTTTGTGGCTTTCGATTTTTTTTATTTGAGTGATCCTAATGATGAAAAGGTCTTTGGATGCACAGATTTTTTAAGTTTTATTTTTCGTTCATAAGATATTGAAGACAATAAAGATAAATTGTATCGATCAAGAAATTAAAGATGGTGATGTAATAAGTTCACATGTAATTCTTTCTACGCTTCTGTTATTGAACCGTTCTTTATCAGTACTCGCTGACAATCTTTATCAAATGAAACATTTTCATACTGAGGAAAGGGACAATTTATTGGTCCCTTATTACAAAATTAAACCTGACGATTGAAAAATTGAAACTATGCTATTTTTTTATTGATAATCGTATGCAGAGTAATATTGATGTTAAGATTTAGATTTGTAAGGCAGAGTCTACATTCTTTTGTTTTATCAAATCAGTAATCGAAATGTATTAACCAATGAAAATGGGATTCTTTTTTACTGATAAATATAAAATATAATATTAAAGGAATGTGCAAAGTATTTTACTTGTTCCGAAGTATTTTTTGTTTTCTTTCTCTGTTTCATAACGTACAAAAAGAAATCGATCACCAGCAGTTTTTTTTTTTTTATTTCAACGGGCGACAAATTTAGCTGTTGACGATATCTCCAACATTTTCCAATTTCCAGTTTTTATTGACTTAAGTAATTAAATCGATATCATGTAAATTAAAGTATATTTGTTTTTGCTTGCACGTGCCGATAATCTCATATGCAGGTTAAAAGATAAACAAAGCGTGAAAGACTAAAATCGTTATTATCAATAACTATCTGCAAAAGGTGATGACTTGGAGGTTACATTTAAAGTAATGACGCTGATAAACTGGAATTTGTAAAATCAAAAAACTCTCATTCGAAATGTGTTTCTCTTCTTTACTTCAAGATTGGCAAAAGATACCAAAGGGATATTCAAACTCGTCAGTCGAAAATAAACTGACTAGGCCATTGCTAAATAATTGCTCTATATGTGGCACCCGTCGCTATACTCGTGTAAGTACAAACCCTATGATAAGTTTACTTCGGTAGGTCACATTCGGGAAAAAGGGGACGGGAATGTAGTTACGACACTCAGAACATATTCGTTGTCATCTGTGAAACAGATATTCTATGACGGTCAACCAACTAGTGATGGCGACCGTAAAAATAACGAAAGAATGATTTTTACTTCATCATTTGGACTTCTTGGTTTAACAGCTTCCTTGTAATCAGCAGCCCTCTAACAAGGAAATCAAAATAGGAAATACAAGCTTTGAAATATCGTATCAACTAGGAGATATATACACCATATGCAACTGCTGCTGAATTATTGCATACATACATGTGGAAAGCTCGAAGCTGAAATCCTCTCTTCGAAAAGTCAAATGTTTAATAGTATTGCAAGATTATCCACATCTGATTCACGCTAGAATATGTAGTTTCACCATAACTTTGAGGTGTCAATTATCCTTCAGAATTTAATTATTGTACCAAGATAACTTTCTGGATGAATTTTAAAACAATTATTCCTGCTACTCAACTTTCAAATACCCTCCGATGATATACATTTGCATGATCGTGTGATATGTTTTCATTTGTTTGCATGACAGGAAATTAGCATATAATTTTATGAATTTTATACGTTAAACGGTTTATTTTTGTTAATATTGGAAATTAAAGTTATTCTACATATGATAATTTCTCACGAACCATACACGCGTCAAACACAAACCTATAGAGGAGGGTTTATTCACCACTTTGAATATACAGAAACTAGAGAGTTTAATCATAATATTTCACACACAGTGCGAGCGATAGATACTGCATGCTAAATGCATAGAAGTATACTTTTATTATAAACGGATGAAAATCACCTTATCAATACTGAACAACTTTTAAACAATGCTGCTTGGTGTTACATTTTATATACAGATCAAGTAAAACAACTGTATTTATAGATCAATAATTATTATGAGCTAGTTTTATTTTTTTACTCCAAATGTCATGTTGAAAGAGGAAGTCAAGACCATAACTAGCTCTAATGTTGACTTCCATTAACATTAACTTAACTGGCGACAAAATATATCAGCTAGACATTTTTTTGGCTATTTCGTTTTTGGAGTCCATATACGGACAAATTATCTGTTAGAATACAAATGACAAAGTATTACACGAAAGACCAATTCAAAGTTGATATATTTATTTGAAATTAGTATTGTATTTTAAGATCGTCTTGAACTTTTTGCAGCAATGAATAGCTTACAGCATAATTAAAGTAAGACGAATACGATAGAAACGTTCAGCATAGTCACCATCTATATAGCGGAACATGGTGTTGAATGGTTATGGTAGCTTCTTTACTTTCTTCCTTTAAATTTCTTATATAATTTGTGATGAATCTGAACAATGGAATTTGTCAAATACAACATAATAGTGGGATTCCAGAGAACTGCTGATTGTTTGGTAAATCACATCGTAAACGTAACAACTATCCTCGATTTTGTCGAGAGCAATTTCAAATGTCTCTTTGGAACAACAATCATTGGTAGGATCAAATAATGTAAGATGAAATATCTGCAGACGCAACAAAGCATCCAAGTCTTGCATTTTATAAAAGACGAGACTGTATTATTAGTTGTTACAATAAAACACTGCAAACTGTTGTTATTTAACACATGCTGGTTATTGATTGATGGTCGAATTGCCACTGATTTTTGATAAGAAAATTAAAAACTTTGGCACCAAATGGGATCAATGAAAAGTTGTAGTTCTAATTCCCGCAGTGCTTTTCATTTGTGTAATATGCTTGAGAGTTCAAAGATCACTCTTGACGAAGTGTATTTGACTCTGATCTTAATATAGATGTCTAAGGAGTGTCAGTTTTTCTGCAGAAAGTCAGTGGTTTCAATTTAAAAAAATCAAACAATAAATTGACCCACATGGTATAGTCAAGGTCACAGACAGTGGCTTTAAACGACAACAAAACAATCGAACAAAAAAGGTATTGGGCATACGCACAGGTAAAACTATGCAATCTCTGACAGTTTGCTAAACGCACATCGAGTCTTGTCCTCTTACAACATAGTTAATGAATGATAAAAATATTCTCCTTCAAAGTAAGATAAATTTGTCGGTCGTCTATTAACAAGGTATATACATATTCTTTACTTTAACGGAAACATTTAATTAGTCATTATTATCTCAATCTTAATGATTCACAAAATAAAATCACCTTTATTCTGCTAAAGTCTTTTTCAGATGACTCGAAACTTTAAGATCATCAGCAGCGTTGTATAGCGCTACACATGTTAGTTGTTGATGCGTAAATATTGATCTAAGTTTAAATCGAGAATGGAAATAGGGAATATGTCAAAGAGACAACAACCCGACCAAAGAGCAGACAACAGCCGGAGGCCACCAATGGGTCTTCAACGCAGTGAGAAAATCCCGCACCCGGAGATGGTCCTCAGCTGGCCCTTAAATAAACTAGTTCAGTGAAAATGGACGTCACACTAAACTCCAAAACATATAATTGAACTAAAATTAAAAACATACAAGACTAACAAAGGTCAGAGGCTCCTGACTTGGGACAGGCGCAAAAATGCGGCGGGGTTAAACATGTTTTGTGAGATCTCAACCCTCCCCCTATACCTCTAGCCAATATAGAATAAAGAAACACATAGCAATACGCACAGTAAAACTTAGTTTAAAAGAAGTCCGAGTCCGATGTCAGAATAGGAAACAAAAGAAACTAAGCAAAATGACAATGATACATAAATTAACAAAGGACTACCGTCAGTTACTGACATGCCAGCTCCAGACCTCATTTAAACTGATTGAAAGATTATGTCTTCATCATATGAAAATCAATTACAATCCCTCCCGTTAGGGGTTTAGTATCATACCATCATAAAATATATGAAAAGAACATAACCCGTATCATGCCAACAACTGGTTTTAGAATAAATGTGTTTATTTCCGATGCAAAGACCCTATGAGTGAATCAATATTAATACCAAAATATGCAATCCTTAATGTCCTGACAACAGTATCGTAACTATATTCTTTCCGAATAAGTCTGTTTAAAGGTTTGGTTAGCTTTTGAGGTGAATGCCGACATTTTTGTTCTTTGTAAAGAATATTACCATAAAATATTGGATGTGAAATACCTGAATGTGTAAGACGTCTGCATGTTGATTTATATTTACGAATGATGTCCTTGTACCGATGATAAAATTTAGTTAATGTTTTGACTAGTTTATGATACCAAAAACCCTGGTGTTATAATTTTTCAGTAATACAGAGATTTCTTTTGTTGAAATCAAATACGTTGTTACATACACGAGCGAATCGAACAAGTTGAGATATGTAAACACCATAAGATGGTGACAAGGGAACGTCACCATCTAAAAATGGACAATTAATAATAGGAAATGAAAAATCATCTCTTTTATCATAAATTTTGGTATCAAGCTTCCCGTTTAAGATATAGATATCAAGACCTAGGAAAAGCCAGTGTTCATTGTTAGTATTAGCTTTATTAAAAGTCAATTTGGTAGGATAAATCTCTTTAGTGTACATACTGAAGTCGTCATTATTGAGAGTCAATATATCATCTAAATATCTAAAAGTGTTATTAAATTTTGGAATCAGATGTTGTTTCGATGGGTCTTTGCTGATTTTAGTCATAAATTGTAACTCATAACAATACAGAAACAGGTCCGCAATAAGTGGTGCACAGTTAGTCCCCATGGGAATTCCGATAACCTGACGATATACTGAATCTCCATAGCGAACAAAAATGTTATCTAGAAAAAATTCAAGGGCAGTTATAGTATCAAATCTCGTATATCGATTTAAACGACAAATCAAGATCAAAAAACAAAAACTGAGGGAATCGCTTTACTCTAAAATCAGCGAAACCACACCAAACAGTCAAAAAAAAATCTAAAATGATTATCGGTCTCCGAGTCAAAAATCAAAATACTCCGAGTACCAATTTTTAAACAAAAAGGCCAGGTGCGTCGACAGAATAAATCTCTTTACGGATTGTTGCATCAGCGCGGCCATGCGAATCCGCACTTAGTCAAAATGTCACAATCCATAATACGAAACAATCAGTTAAATACCAATAAGAAAAATAAGCTGGCATCTAACGATCTTAGACCGCGAAGCATATCGATGGTGATTTGCGTTGCCGCCACATCGTATCGGTGATCAATTCGTAATGGTGACTATAACACGTTTGCCGATTTTAGTCGTTCTTCCTCATAACTCTTTTATGACAGTTTATGTGTAATGGTACACCGTTCCTTTAGAAGTCCGCATAGCGTGAACACGAGCGTGGAGTATTATTTGACATATGTAAACGACGACAGAGGGTGTGATACTAATAATTAATGGAAAGTTAAAAACATCAGATTTATCATAGATTCTTTTTTGAGTCGTCCATCGGTGTCCTTAGCGATAAGACTTTCTATCTTTGAAAGTATTCTGAATCATGTTAGTGTCAAGTTGTTCCTTGGAATATATGACATGCAAGCACTCTTTGAAATTTTGTTAAATGAAACTTTTCAAGATGCTATCCCTCTTTTGTCATTGAGAAGGTTCTATATTACTTATGATTTATATCATTACAGTTACAAATCAACCAGTAGTTGTGCACAATAAGTACTCAATGGAATCTCACTGTCTCCTATAATTTTATGTCGATGCTTGTGATGGAAGATTTTGAAGTAGTTCTTTTAAAGAGGTCGGGAACACTACCTTATATGGATATGCATAAATTAACATACTTATGTCCTCGCACATGTAAATATTTATTTACGTATGATGCAATTTTCATTTGCCTGGGTTTTTGACCAATCCACTAAATGAGTAACAATGTATGATGGACTACTACGTGTTTACGATCAACCGAGAACACGTGTTATTTACTGTTTCCATGCATTGCAGGATAAACAATTTCGCTTAGTTTTTAATTTTTTTATCCACATTTATAGTCCGTGATATAAAGTATTCGTTCAATGCTCAGATTAACAAAGAGTTGTTTCTATGCGAATAAACGAGTGTTTGAAGTAATATATAGATGATTACTCGAAGATTTCAGACATTCGTCCACAAGAGAGCAACGAAACAACAGTGAAAAACACAATTTGCCATAAGATAAACTTTAATTCAGATAGTTAAGTAAGTAAGGGATCCTTAAATTTTGGGTTCGTAAAATAGGGGAAGACTTAGAGTGTGTCAAATATCTGTTGGGGTCACTATCATTTCCAATTTCACAAAATTGATGTTATGATATTGACCTTCTTTTGTGATTAAAAAGTCATTTAAATCGAGGAAGGGTGTGTGTTTATTAATTTGTCTTTAAGAAACAAACACGTGTATTCGTTAATCGGACCCATTTATAGCCGACTATACGGTATGGGGTTTACTCGTTGGTGAAGGCCTTACGGTTGCCTATAATTGCTAATAAACACTTCATTTAAACATGTTAAACTTTGGTGGATAATTGTCTCATTGGCAGTCATACCACATCTCCTTATTTTTATATACAAACACCTTTCAGAAAGATTGGTTTTCCATTGTCATGATAAGAGATATTTACTATACAGTCGAGGCAAATAGGAAATTGCATAATATTATGAAATATCCTAATCTAACACATTATTATGAAATTTCATAATATTAGTTTATCGGATAATTTTGTAACTATATTATGGGATTTCGTAATTCATAAAATTATGGAAATACATAAGATAAGAAAATTTTTATAATTTTAAATATTTTTTCGGTCGTTTTTTGGGCCCCGTGACTAATTTTGGGAAATTTCTAGAAAAAAAAAGTTATTTTTGAGTGGCGTTTATACCAGGTCATAATGAACAACTGTCAGATTTTCGTCGACACGCCTTAAATTCTCCCGACACTACCCTCTTTGTTTGTTGGAAATAATTTAACAAAGGGAGACAACTAGTATCGGTTCAAACTACAACTTGCGGTTATAGTTCTTTGATAAATCGATGTTTTAAAAACTAATCTAAGGTTGAAGATGTGTTTTTATTATATTTCTAATCTAATTTGCATGTGATTTACAGCTGCATACTTCACTTTCATTGTTGAAATCTTAAATTATCTAGTTTAAGACGTTTGAAATGAATATACTTAAAACAAATTTTACAGGTTTTTCTAACCAATTGTCTGTTGTCATGTTGAAACAATAAAATATCAAAACACCAAATAAAATATTATCTAGCAAAGTTCATTTAATGCATAACGATGTATTTGTTCACTAAAATAATGACCATGTAATCACATTTTATCAAGTTGTATTGAACGTTATTATCATACTTGACTTTTTATACTAATGTATGCAATGTATATGTTTGCATCTTGTTTCATTTTCATGATGAGGGCCTCAGGGAAGATTAGTTAAATAGCTAACTGTGTAACCCTCTTAAAATAAAGTATTGTTGTTGTTGTTGTTGTTGTTGACAAATAACAAAAATATTTAACAACCTTAATCAAATGTCTGATCTTAATTTTATAAATAGCGATATTTTCTTTACCGCGTGTAGAAACTCTATATATTTTTTTTAATTTGAGAATTATTTTTTAAATATTTTACAGTATTCTTTTGTTGATTTAGCAACTGCTAATTGGATCATGGAAGTATTATATTGTCAATATAAACTACTTCCATGATCGGATAATTATGATAAGATTACATCGGAAGATACGGCATTTAAGTGCATAACGATGTATCATGGTTTATTTTCATCACTGCTGTCAAGATATGTAGCGTGTACAACATGTAATAACAACTCACCTTGGTATAATTAAACAACAAAATTTATTGTTTACAACGAAACGATTGCAGAAAATTTATGTTGTAGTAGGAGTATTTGTTTAAAAAAAAAAATACATATTTTTAACGAAACAATTGCTATATTACGCAAACGTTTTGATTTAAATGTTTCATTAAGTTTTGAATATTTTATAATTGTAAACTTTTATATTGAATGTACATTTTATGTTAATTATATAATTTGAAAGTGATGTTTTGTAAATATCTGCATTTGCAAGTCCGTCTGCCAGCAAAAATTGTTTGTGATTTAGTTAAGGAAGAGAGCATAAAAACTGGCAAAATTATTATAATAAATATACATAAGAATAATGTTATACTTGTATTACAATTATACACAAATTTAAAAATATTTTTGTATCAGAAAATTATATAAATTTAGCTTGAAAATTGATATGGCATAGAACAATTTTAATTGAAAGACCAATGTAATCAAAATATTGATCTCTGATTTCGTTCTACTATATATGACTATGTAGTATAACAAAATCAGAGATTTTACTTTTATTTCAATATAGTTGAAAAAGACTACGTTTTCGATAATTTTGATTTACATGGAAGTGGCAAAGTAGGGTAGAGCCACAAAAAAGTTCATACAATTCATAAATTGCGGAACTCTGGAGTCAAGTAGACAAAACGATCTTTCGGCTTCAAAATGATTTACTTTAAAAAAGTTAAAAAAAATGTAGTGCCGATATACGAAATTGTTTGTCGAATGTCAGTATATGATAAAGTTTCTTTAATAAAAAAAAATATGGGGATTTTGAATTTCAACTAGTAAGGAGATTATTTAAGATGCTTGCGTAGAAAATTATTGTAGACTAAATAATTATGATAATAAGAAATCTTCATATTATACATTTATTTCAATATGGTAGCTTGTAAAGATCTAACCAATCTTTCAGGTATAAAACCACTAATTCATAGCCCCGTTGCTTTCTATGTTAAATTCTGCACTTTCAAGTATTAATGGCTACTTTATCTTAAGTTCAAATAAAGTGGCAGTTAAAATCAACATACCTTTAATTGCATATTAGAGCGTACTGGTTCCCGGAAGTTTGATAGTACAAAAACAAGAACTTCAAATCTGAACAACAGGGCAAATGTGCCCTCCTATCATAATTTTATTAACTTCTTTATTATTCAAATAAATCTTTCAACTAGGGTTCTACAGTGATCCCAAGTCCCCAAGCTTTCATTTGATACAAAAACTACCCAAAGATATCCACTATTGACAAATATACAGCTATGCGTAGGAACTATTTTGTTCAAAGTATGTACTTCTTTCTTGTATGTTCTTTCCGACCGGGCCTGAGTTAGTGGTTCTATACCTTCACAATGATGCTCAAACAAGCGCTTACTTTGAAAATGTTTTAACCTGCTACATTAGCAGGGACCCCAAAGGAAGTATGGTCACGTAGTCTTCTTTCGACTGGCAGTAAAACGCTTGACAAAGTCTTTTATGCTGTGCAGGATGTACGTATTTGCAGTCTAATCCGGTCAGAATTAGGACGTAAAATCTGATGCCGCGTGTATAAAGACTGTAACTGTAATTCTACATTGACAATAATATCTTGGTGTACATTTGATACAACCATTTGTACTAACGACCTCAAGGTGTATATAAAACAAACAGGTATAAATTAATGTCTACAGCAACGGCGATAATACATTTAGTACGCCAGACGCGCGTTTCGTCTACATAAGACTCATCAGTGACGCTCATATCAAAATAGTTGTAAAGCCAAACAAGTACAAAGTTGAAGAGCATTGAGGATCAAAAATTCCAAAAAATTTGTGCCAAATACGGCTAAGGTAATCTATTCCTGGTATAAGAAAATCCTTAGTTTTTCGAAAAATTCAAAGTTTTGTTAACAGGAAATTTATAAAAATGACCACACAATTGTTATTCATGTTAACACCGAAGAGCTGACTACTGGGCTGGTGATACCCTCGGGGACGAAACGTCCACCAGCAGTGGCATCGACCCAGTGGTGTAAATAGTTATCAAAGGTACCAGGATTAAGTTTAACAGTCCCAATAGTCAGAAATTTAAAATATTACAATATCATGATGAATATAAACAATAAAAAAACTATATTTTCTTTTAATTCAAAAACAATAAAATCCATATAGCATATGTTTATATTTTATATTATGAGTAAACAAGACCATATAGCCTTGATTTATCGACAAATACCAGATTTTGCTTTATGTTTTGTTTTCAATATAAACTGGGAACCTGTCTTCAATCTAAATTATGCAAGAAAAAAAGAATAACAAAAACAAAACAGCATATTTGTTAAAGAATGAAATCTTCTGAACGTACGACATTCTTCACAATCTATATTATAATCTAATCTGATTTAGGAGACACACTCCTGTAAAATAACATTCTGTATGATAAGTAAATTCTACAAACTTGCAGTGATAGCATAATATAATTGGCTACATTATTAGAAACAGATGTCTGCGATGATTATTTAAAGGGACATTAATTACTATATTTATCGTTATGAAAGTGTTTTCTATTCAAACTTTTACTAAATCAAAGATAGGGACGGATATTGAGCAATAATTTAAAAAAAATAACAAACACAGTATATCATCGATATAAAGTATTTGATATATCATTTTTTTTAATTTATTTATTGTGTACAGGAATCGTTAATGTTACAGTGCCCTCGTAAGAAAGGTCGTTGGCAAATATCTAGACGGTTTATACATATTGTGAGAATTGATCTAGAAAAAAATCCTTACATAGATTTATATTCCCCATTTTACATGATGAACTTAGAACCTTATTTTCCCAAAGTCTTTCATTTTTTGACTACTCTGTTTTTAAGCACACCGGTCTATACACTTTCGTTTAAACTTATAATATATTAAAAGATTATAATGTCCCTAAGTGAGTATTATATAAAAAAACACATAGCTAAAAGGGTGATAGAGCAGATTGTTACCCCGAAAAAACATGGTCAACCGCGGCGAAGCCAAGGTTGATAATGCTTTTTCGAGGGGTATCAATCTGCTCTATCACCCTCTCAGCTATGTGTTGTTTAATTTATTATACTGAATGTCCTATCATTATTGTCTTTTACAGATTAATTTTATTGTAAAAGTAATTTCTATGACGTCACGTACATAACAACGTTACAGGTATTAGAAAAAACAACAAACGTGAGGCAAGATGTTTTATTTTTTTATTTTGACAGTCAAATAATAAAATCTGAGCCAAAACGTAGAACTTAAGAATTGTATTTAATTATTCAATTCATTGTCCTTTAAATTATCGATTTTTGATTGGTCTTGACGAGAGGGTGACATTTAAAAAAAGTTGTCACCCGCTTAGCCATGTGATAGAGTAAAATAACACCCTCGTATTAGCCAATCAAAATATGGCATTTTAACGTGAAGTATAATAATATAAATTGACTAAGGGGCGTTGTTTATCGAAGCTGTCCTATGGTCTGTCATAAGATCTATCTTAGAAATAAGTTAAATGTATTTTGAGTACCGACTTACTGTATATCGAAGCCTAACCACTTTCCTAAGTGTTACAGGAAAGAAAACTGGGACTTAACAAAAATGTTTTTAGAATGCATCGAACTTCACCTGTAGTAATACATTCTAAGATTAAAAATTTGGAAAATTACAGTTAAATGTAAATATTTATATATGTAACACGCCCAAACGTGTCCTTCCCCCCAAACGTGTCTATTCTCCCCGAACGTGTCCGTAATATTCATTATTTCACTAACGTGTCCGTAATATTCAATATTCCACTGACGTGTCCGATAATTGTTATCGCCAAAACGAGTCCACTGTTAAACGCAAGAACGTCTCTTTTCTTTTAGCGCTAATATGCATGTATGTCTTTAAATTTTGACTGAAATTGCTTAATGTCCAGTTGCAAGTACTTCATGCTCATTTAGAGCGAACACACAAACATTTCTAGTGCAGTTGAATTAATCGTTTACTATGTAAATTGTGTGTTACTAATAAACTCCGATGATGATTTTTATATTAGTCCGACGGCGGGCTTTAGGCAGAATTTACTTCCCTTTTTTAAACAGTTCTGATATTTTAAAAGCTCTTCAAATCAAAAACATTAAAAAAAATTTAAGTTTCGAGCATATTTAAAGACACACAAACAGAGACATAGCTTCCACCAGTGCCAAATATTTCATGCGTTATTTAAACGAAATTATGTTAATAATAATTACTGTAGATAGGTTTTATTATCATACCTGGAATTCAGGATTAAACCTTATTTTTTAACGGTTATTCTGAATTAACAGATGGGATTGTAATCTACAAAAAAAATATGAGGCAGTAAAGACCGATGTTTTTGTTCTGATGAGCATTATTGCAGGTAAAAGCTCATTTTAAAATAATTAATTGCTGGTAATGTAGTTACGAAATTACTTGTTTAAAAAAGTGCATCAGGAAATACATGTAATTCCTAAATTTTAGTAATTACATGTAAGTCCTTAATTTTAGTTATTACATGTAATTCCTAATTTCACCTATTTACTGTAACATATATAATTCGTCTAATTAACAGCCAAAAAATGTTAGCTTTAACAAAACGTTTTTTACTGCTAGATTTGTTTATCTTTACCAAAATTTAATCACAAAATTTTGCTTTTACTTCTTATAACTGGCCGTGAATTAACCTTAGCTTCAACATACGTGATTTCTGACAACTTGTCAAAGAGTGGGTAAAAAATGACTCCTGTATGTAATGTCTCTTTTTAAAAGATTTGATATAAAGTACATGTACATGTTGTTTTGAACAGTCCGAATATTTTAATAGGTGAAATATTTTTATCAGGAAAGATACTAAAATTTGTGTTATAAACGAATATGTATAAATGATTGTTTAGTGCCGAGAATGATGGTATCGATATATGGGATATGACTTCATAACCAAATTCTCACATTATCATTTCTTGTGAATATTTTATTCTCTAGAAACTGTCTTTTTGTGGCTCAATTCAACAACACACTTTTTTTCACACAATATTTGTTATAAAACTGAGTGTCATATTTTCTTTTCCCTCTTTTCTGTTTCAATTACCATGTACATGTATGAGGCTATGCTTGGGTCATCATTTATGAGAATATGAAAGGGATTTACAGAAATGTGTATAATGGGACCAAAAATATCAATAACAGGTGATGAAATATAAAGATAAGGTTGCTTGATTGTTAATCGCTTAACGTCCGGCGGCAAATATTTCATGCATGTTTAGGAATAATATAAATACCAATTGGCAGAGGAATAAAGAATAAAGCGAAATTGTAAAAAAAAATAAAAGAAATAGAACTATAGAAACGATGATCTGAAACCCCAACCATTACCACACACTCTAATAAGTACATTTCTAAATAAATATATTTAATGGTCTCTCAAAGGAATGATCACACCAAGGTTCTGGATCCGCCCTCGGTTAAAATACGCCTTCAACAATAAGAAAACCCTAACCATATAGTTGGCTTTAAAGGCCCCGATATGAAAAATACGAAACGATTCGATAAGGAAATATAACGGCCTTATTAATGACAAACCAATTTATGAAAGAAAAAAAAATATATCACAGACATAAACCAACGACAACCACTGAACTACATGATCCGGACTGGGGACATGCTCATAAAGAAATAACGGGGTTAAACATGTTTGGGGGCTCTCAACCCTATCCTAACATTGGATATTGCTTTTGGAAAAGCTACATAGGATGCCAATTATATATGATTTATTATATATAGAAAACTAATTTTAATGCTTAAATTACTTCACCAAATGACTCCTGGATATGAATTAAGATATGAGCACCAGGTTAGTTCCAGAACAACCAGACAAATGCTTATTGGCCTGACACAATTATTTCGTAGTGGATTTCTTTGTGACAAACAATGCATATTAAAAAAAAAGAAGGATAATTTTATTTTAAGAGGGTCTGGTATTCAGTTTGACAGCTTCAGAATTTTTGTTTACCTTTTCAAACCGGACAAAATAACTACTTCACATAAAAATTCATACTCTATTTTTTACATGTAATGTCACCCATGAATAAAATATAAAATATAAATAAATAAGGAAGATACGAAAAAATCTTCAAGTTATACATTGTCCACACTAGGGACTTAAAAACTCAACCTGAATATACTATAAACTTCTCTGTTGATGTGTGGTTGAAAAATCTACAAAAAATGTGACACAATTGAATCTTTAAAAAAAGCATGTATGGAAGATGTCTTTGTTTAAAAAATTGTTTAATTATAACAACAGTATAATAGTTTAATGTTGTATAAGGTTTTTAGTATTATGCTGATGCCATTTGTTTTTTTACTTCAGGACATCGTAACTTTTAGAATAGTCCTAGGATCGTTCTTAGAAACCCATATGTATTTATCCTAACCAAAAAGAACCAAATTTATGACATATCTTATTAATTTAGGAGACCTTCGCTTACGTGAATTAGGACTAAGACGTGTCCTCATATCATCTTAAGACACGTCCCATTCCTAGGTCAGCTTCTTTGACACGACACCATATCTCAAAAAATCATAACTATTATGAATAGTTATTAAGAAAACAATATTTTAACGTTCATTTTAGCACTATATGTTCTGGATTTTAACGATTCTTTCAAATTAGTTATTCATTACTTATATGACACTCAAACACAGTTATACTTCAAAAATCTTGTAAAACGGTCAATAGTTTTTTTTCCCAACGATATTGCAAAAGTTTGTGTATTCTATAAGCATATAAGATTAGTGATAAACCCATTGAAGAACAAATGCATCAGTCGGAATATTGTTTTTTTTTTTTTTTTTTATCATAACGCAAGTTTTTGTTGTGATACATCGTTGAGATCTCAAAAACATGGTTAACCCCGCCGCATGCACATGTCCCAAGTCAGGAGCCTAGCTCTAGCTTTTGTTAGTCTTGTATGCTTTTTTATTTTAGTTCATTCATATATTTCGGAGTTTAGTATATGACGTCCATTTACACATTTTTGTTTAGGGGCCCGCTGCGAGATTTTCTCGCTGTGTTTAAGACCAATCGGTGGCCTTCGGCTGTTTTCTGTCCTATGGTCGGGTTGTTGTCTCTTTGAAACATTTCCCATTTCTATTCTTAATTTAATACACCAGTTTCACGAGTGTGTAATACAAATTAGTTCGGACTGAAACAAGTTACTCTATAATAACGTTTTAATTTCACATTATGTAAAAAGAAAACTATGTTGAAATATAATGGCATACCGAAGAAATTTTGCAGTTAATGAAAGAAGCCTGAAGATTCCATACGTTTTAGCATTGGCCTTTTTATTGGAATTAAACTACTAACAAACATAACGCTTAGATTCATAACGTTACTACAAGTTTGTGCTTTTTCTGTATTATTTTTTCCCTATCGTTTGTAAAAAGTGTTCAGTCCGTTAGATCCTCGTGTTTATATATTTTTTTTAATTCGAAGGTCTTTTTAGTTTTAGTTAATTGCTGTGCCAAATACTCTTTCTTTTGTATTTAATTTTTGATTTTTCATTTATTCCGGACATTAGCAATGTAAGTTCGTATCAAATCATGTTTTTCATACGAATGTCGGTTATTTGAAAGACAGTCCACTATACATAATTTTTATTTTGGAATATTCTAAACATGTTTTAACTCGCATATCTACTGCTTTCGCTTGCAGCTCGAATCTTTCAAATCGCACTTTACTTTCGTAACTCGCAACTCGACTTTCTATAAATAGGAAATGTAGAATTTTATCAGTTTGTTAATGACTTTCTTTAAATTCGTTGCCTAGCAATGTAAAATTGTGGTTGTTATTTAAGAAGAAAGTCTAACAAAAAGAAGTAAATACAAACGAACAAATTTACAAAATCAATTACAAGTAAAATTAAGTATACAGGAAATAGGAAAATACATTGATACGAAACACAAGTTTGTAAAGAAGTAGACGTACTAAAGATTTTTTATCTGAAATTTTAGAAAAAAATAAATAACCCATGTGGAAAGGCGAGTAAATGAAAACGGGGCTAATGATCTGGAATAAGACGCTTTTTCGTGATATGGGCGCAGATAACACTTAAGATACATGTCAAAAATCGTTAATTGATCAGATATTTGTGATATTTCATTATATACTTATCCCATCCAATTATGTATTTGTATTATATATCGATATGGCATTCCATCTGCCTTTTGTCAAACTTATTAAAATGCAGTATGCTTTTCAAGGTTAGAAAAATACGATACGGCTGAGATATCTTATGCATTGCTCCCATTCAAGAATACATTGCCATCCTACATGTATGTGTAGCCCTATCAAACAGCTGAATTTATACATATTAATATTCTTGTTTTTATCGGAAATTTATTTTCAACAAGTAGAAATAAATTAACGCAGAACTTTGATGTTTTTGTGTTGTTTTGTTCAATAATCATAATTATCTCTCAAATTTTGAATAATGTATAAATAGATTGACCATGATTAGTTGTTTGCATTATCATGAACTCCCATAACTTTAAGGGAAATTCAATGATAAACAAAAATATTGTATATGTTATATACTTCTTACGATTCACTAATCGAAAGCGGTTGCATAATTTACAATGAAAAAAAAAACACACTTGTATTAAGTTATAGATTATGTATAGTGTGGGAATATTGAAGTTTACAGTTTATCGCGATAAATCAGACACCTTTCACATGTCAACACTTTGCAAATGGGGTTTTCCTACCACAAGTATCTAAATGTAGAATTTCTAGCGAAATATTAAGTGTTATCCAGTTGAACAACTTGTAGAATACTGAGATAGACTAAATTAATGAAGTTTGATTAACCGTCCAAGATAGATTTGGTTGTACATGTACCTTTAAATTAAATGTGTTATAACAGTAACTATCACTTTTATTAGTGGATCATCATTGAAATTAATGTTGTTCTTTCTAGTAACTTAAACTGAGTAAAGCAATCGTTCGAGTTGGAAAAACACATGTATACGAAACTGATCTTCAATATAAATAAAAAGACATGTGAGGTATATGTCATCGAAACAGCAACGAAACGACAAAAAACATCTAAGAAACCACACTGCCTTCAGTAATTGACATAAGTCCTCTATCTATCAAGTGGTGAATTAATATTAAACGGAAACACTTAACACTTTATAGTAAACCGAAAGACGTTCCGAAATTGAGGCATAAACAATATTTGTGGCGAGGTGAAACTAATTTTTGGTATACTAGTATCTTAAGCTAGGTTCACACTACCGATCAGATCTACTCGATGATCCCGATTGGCCAAATTCCCACGACAAAGCGCAACCAAATTTTTGATCGGGCCTGTTAACGACTTCCACCCGGCCGCTATTCGACGGTACACGACTTTAACTCCAGACCTTTCACGAGTCCTTAATGACTCCATCACCACTCCAACCCAACCATTACTTTAATGCATACTAGATTATTCCAAACAATTCACGACATCTACAAGATCTTTACTCGACTAGCCTGCCCAGAGCAACTATGATCGATCTTAGCCATATCTCAACCAGACATGATCGACCTGATCGTACAGGAGTCGTAGTAATAGTTGGGAATTGATCGGGTTTGGACATTTTCAATACAAAAACTTGTGAATTTGTTATACAACGCCGCCCAGCAAAGGAGACATAAAGTGTTACCGTTGTCCGTCTGTCTGTACGTACGCTTCAACATTATTATTTTCCGTTCTCTACCGTTAGTTTGCCTCAAAATATTATGAAACTTATACACAATGCTTATGAAACCCCAGATCATGTTTTAATTTGGGTTTCGTCACTTTTTACAGTTCTTGAGTAATTGCCCTTTATAATTTTATAAAGCTGTATATATGCAAGCGAGGGCATTGTCACGGAAGGCCTGAGTAGAATCATACATTTGACATATCTACAGGGAAATGAAGCAGTTGAGTTTGTGTGCAAGGTGGTTGGGACTTCCAGGAAGACAAGTTAATAGCTTGAAGAGAGCATAGAAGACGAACAAGAAGGCGTAGACAGCAACGGGTGCCCAGAAATCTAGATAAGGCAGCGGCTGATTTATCCTGTGACCACTGCATGAGCAAGCATGTACGACTGTTGCAATAGCTCAACAGAGACGACCACAATGGCTATAAATTCTTCCTTAGAGATATGTAGACCACCCCTAACATTCTTGTTGAACGAGTCAGACCAGTCTCCCAATAGTTTAATATGCCTTGATCGGGCTTGATCGAGTTGATCTGCTCGGCAGTGAGGACATAGCTTAAGCGTCTATCAGTTGATTACGCATTCAATAAAAGAACATACAATACATGCAGGAAAGTAACTTAGCTATACTTTTCTAAGATTTAAAATCCTTTATGTTTCAAATTTAGAGCAAAGTGCTGTCAACAAACAAGCTGAAAGAGGAGTTTCAGTTCAAGTTTAAGTTGAATTGAAGTCTGAATTCGAGTTGGGTTCAACTTCAAGTTTAATTTTAACTTCGAGTTCGAGCAAGAGTTCGAATAACAGTTCTATTGAGAAATCGAGTAACTGTAGACGAAATTGAGTTCAAGTGAAAAATCTTGTCCAACACAATCGAGAAAACAAAGGTTTATTGAAACATACGAAAAAATTAATACTAGGATATAGAATGGTGAAATTGGATAACCAACTGATAAATTGGCACAATTACAAATTGAAAGAATGAATAATAATCAGAAAAGTAATGATTCTAGAGGAAGCGGGATAATTACTTTTACCGTTGGTCACTTAATAAGCCTAACTTATACATGTTATAGAAAAGATCTGAAAAATAGCATTTTAGTCCACTCAAACAATATTTTGTGATTCATTTAATGCTTTTAAAGTCTCTATCGCATGTATATAAGGGTACATCACAGAACATGCGGTATGTGGTTAAATAGAGATGAAAAAAATCGTTTATATGTGTGGTGGGCTACATGTCTTTATTTCTCTATATATTTGTGTTGTCCATATTCTCTCTTCTGAATACATATATACATATATTTATATATAAGCACACCAGTATTCTCTTTTTTTTTTTAAATATTCAGGTCTACCCTTTATTTTTATTTGCCCTTTATCCACTGTGCCATATATATTCTATTTTAGCCCAGAATCTGAATTCTGTAAACCCCACCAAGTCTCTTTGTAGTTGCATACAAATATATTTTATAGATTATAATGCACTTTTCAATTTGGTCGTAATAAAAATGAAACAACGTCAAGAAGTACCTAAACTACATTAAATAACGAAACTAGATTTAGAAAAAAAGTAATGATTTGGAAGATTTTGAAAGACCTTCCATGAATATCAAAAATAGAAATATGCTACAATTTCATTACAGTTTCATATATAAACGCCTATAAGGTTGTAGAAGTAAATGACTTGAAATGACTATTTCGTAATTGTATAGAGATTGACATGTACATATGGTATATACTATGTCTCGCATTGAAAACCGTTTATTTTATACGGTTTTTGGCTTGTGTGTTGTTGTTCTTTTCTTTGCCTTTTGAATATTGTGATGTTATCTGATTACATATAATTCATCTTCCTCTAATCTTATTTTTGTCATACTCTGAAATCTACAGATTTTAGACACCAAAGATCACTTTTGCAACCTTGTGATTAATTGATAGATTGTTGGTGATTAACGCCACATTCATCACTTTTGGCTATTTATATTGACGCCGGAACCGGTGTACCCGGAGAGAACAATCGACCTTTAGTAAGACAACTGACAATTCTAGTCAATTAAGATAAGAGTCAGCCCAGTCCAACCAAAGACTTGAATATTGTAATTTGATGCGTCTTAGTTGGGCACGTGTCATTTAGGAGTACATGTAGGAGCAAACACTATAGTCGGATAGGAGTCAGATTAATGTGTTATTGTTTGCTGTCTTACAATCGATTTATTTGTGTCCATATTTTAATGGAGTGTCTATTCGTCCGGCTAGTAATAGTGAAAAATCTCTATTTGTCCGGCCTTCCGTTTGCGAATGCGCAAATCTCTATTATCTATAAAAGAGTCATGTGGCGCTGAAAGTGTCCCGGATGAGGTGTCGGATAACAAATGCGCGTATGCAACGGATGTTTTGAGAATTGGAGAACGCGTGATTTATATTTAAAGATGTCATAAAGAAAACTAGAGAGAATGTGATTGCTTCAAAACATTTTTTTTTATATATTAGTGACTCCAGAACAATAGCTTAAATAGTATACATGTAAACTGAGAGGAATAAAGCCTGACATCAAACTGAAATTGCTGATTTACCCCATGGAGGCAAACGCATTCGGATAATGACTAAATCAAATATGCTTAAATTCATTATTACTAAGTTCTACCACAACAGAGGTCTTTGAACATGCACTGATAAACCTTGACTCGGAATAGGATATCAGGGTTGGAGTAACCCCCCTTTTTTTAATTCTGTTTATTATTTAACTTATATTTCTCTACTGTAAACACAATCTTACTCTAGGGGAAGGTTACATGTGCCTACCGTTCTCTCTTATTTCCTATGAGTCAATAATCCCCGAACATTTTAAATAAAAAAATCAGTGGTCAGACTCTTTACCTTACATGAAATTAATAGGTAGAACAAGTAAAAAGATGAGTCTTTTTTTTTTTGCCCCTCCCCCAAGCTCCTTTAGAATAAAAAAAAACTTAATAAAATGTATACTTTGTGGAGAGTTGTCTCATTGGCAATCATACCACATCTTCTTTTTTTTCTATTTGTAGTATATTCATTTACATTTTGATTTGTTTCAGTGAATGAATGGAAATAATTAGCACAATTTTTTGCCAAAACTATAAGTAACTAATTCAAAAGTGTATTTTCTGCATAGATGTTGATATACGATTTTAACAATATTTCTCATAACTACTCAGCGTTTATTTTTCTCCTTAAATCACGATGCTATATCTTCACCATTATATTTTTGGCAGGACAAATAGCAAAATACCGTGAAAATGCTATTTGTCCGGCAAGCCAGATAAATAGACATTTTTTACTATGTGTCCGGCTAGCTAGCTAGCTAGCCGGACGAACAGCCACTGCCTATTTTTAATGAAATACTCTGATACAGCGGGAAATGACACGTATACTCAATTCTACCTTTATTTCTCAACACAAGGTAGCTGTATAATAGTTCGTTGGAACACGCTGATTAAGTGTAAACACTTCATTATATAAAATATGTAAGAACAGACTGAAATCACTATAGACCAAGAGTTGTAGATGCTGTTAATTTAAAGGGCATTCTAGTAAATAAACATTAAAATGAGAAATCCAGAAGGGAACAACACAACTAACAATACACCATTTATGTGAATCAAGTGATACCAGATCTTCCAAAGATGATTTAAGTTCTTTTTGAAACAAGTGTTGCTCGAGCTTCCGAAGGTAAAACGTACATGTTTGTTTTATTTATCATTATTCTTTTCTGTATTAAATTATGCAAATTTGCGGATTCGAATAGTCGAATGCTCTAAAAATGATCGAAATCCCGGAAAGATTATAGTGTCGTCGCCAAATTGTTTAAGGTCAGCAAATGTGTTATTTGTATGACCAAAATTGACCCTTCCAAATCTGCATAAAATGGTCTTCTAAGCAGTATTTAATTACCTACTTGTATATTCACTGTACTGTACCTGCACAATGAATATGGTAATATGGAATTTAAAAAGACCCCCCCCCCCCTTTTCTATAAAAAAAAAACAAGAAATATTTGAACAAGGCAAACAACTGAGTCATAGGGAGCAACTATTTAACTTCAAGGGAAAAGGGGGAGTGGGGTTGGACGGTTATTGTGTTTTTTAGTCAGAAAGCGAACATTTGTATTAAGTTCTTCGACGCTATAAATCAAATATATTTTTTTTACAAAATTTAACACTCTAAGGTAGGAGAAAACCGGATTTCAGATATTCTTTTCGTCATCTGATTGACCAGATATAATGTTTTTTCTTAAGAAATACCCCCTCCCCCTTTTTCCTCTTTTTCACTTTTTAACCTTTTGAAGTGTAATTGTGACAGTCGTTCCCCAATTAATTTTTGCATGTTAATATTTTACATAATAATATCAGGTCAATAATTTTTAATCAATTTTGTGTACCTTACCTCGGAGATTTTAGGGGGAATGGGACTTCAATACTTAATTGAAGTGATAGGACATGCCGCTGGAATATGTCACATTTTTGGCTTGAAAATATATGTATATAGGTGGGGGAAACTTTGAGAAATACATGATAGGGTCAATACCGTTTCATTGCTTGTTATATATAAAGCCATCCAACTTTCTAGGTGCTATGACTGGGTTTTTTATCCATAAAATTCACATCTTTTGACAGAGGTATACATTTTTAAAACTAATTCATATGAAAAGAATATCAGCGGCATCCCCTATCAATTAAGTATTGAAGTCCTCCCCACCCCCAAAAATAATCCCCGAGGTAAGGTACACATAAATTGATTAAAAACTATTGACCGGATATAGTTACATGACTTTTTGGAATATAGATATAAACATCCAAAAATTAGTTAAGTCATCTGATATTCTCATCTTCCTAGATCATCTAATTTAATTAAAATATCATATCTATATGAATGGCATTACATCTGTCTTTTTGTAAAAACTATTTATATTTACACGGTATCTATTCTGAAATCCTAATGCTTGAAATAAAAGGTATATATAATGGCTATAAGCAACTGTAACCTTTTCATCCCCCCCCCCCAAAAAAAAAGTTAAAAATAATTGCGTCCCTACTCATTACTTCTTCACGCGAACCCCAAGTCCCACTTATATTAAAAAAAACTATTCTTTAAACGTTGATCGTACTAGTATCCTTTTCAAATGGAATTTATCTTTTTTATCCAAGAGAGAGAGGGAATTTGTAAAACATACTACTTTACCGAATAACTGTAACACATGTACTTTTAGTCTGGGAATATATAAGTCAGCAGTTTATCTTGATAACATCAAATTAATAATGTCAAAACTGTTGTAACTGCATGAATCAGGTTTTCTAACCACAAAGATATCAAATGCCAAGCCTATCCTTGATGTAAAAATTCTGGCGGGATCTTTACTGGTATTCAGTAGAACAACTTGAATAATAAACTCATGATTTTTTTTATATTAACTAATTAGTTAAAAGTAGATATTTTTGTAATGCTTTCGTACAAATTCATTCAATACGTGTGATTTTATTATTATCATAACTGATGTGCACATATTATCTTTTTTTTTAAATTATTCTTGTGCTTTCCTTCTAATAATTTGGAAACTTACAGAACATGAGAAAGGGGACGACCATTTGATATTATTTTAGGGGGAGAGGGATGGACAGTTTGACTGATCAATTATTTACATCTTTTACTAAGAATGTTTTATTTTTATTATTTTTTACAATAGTTTCGAACATTCTGCGCTGCAGCAAAACATTTTCTGTCCATCTTGAGCAAATTCTTTATTTTCAGCTCATACCAAGCCAGATTTAACATTTTCCTAATCCTATACCCCAACAGAAAATCAAATGGTCGTCTCTTTATAATTCAAAGTAAATATTATGAAAACAAAATGTCATCAAGGACAGACTTTAGATATGAATAAAAAGAAAAATGGCATGTGCATTGACAAGACAGTAACTCAATGACAAACATTTTTTTTTATATATTAGTGACTCCAGAACAATAGCTTAAAAAGTATACAAAAAAAAGTCATGTAAACTGAGAGGAATAAAGCCTGACATCAAACTGAAATTGCTGATTTACCCCATGGAGGCAAACGCATTCGGATAATGACTAAATCAAATATGTATACATGTAAACTGAGAGGAATAAAGCCTGACATCAAACTGAAATTGCTGATTTACCCTATGGAGGCAAACGCTTTCGGATAATGACTAAATCAAATATGCTTGAATTCATTATTTCTAAGTTCTACCACAACAGAGGTCTTTGAACATGCACTGATAAACCTTGACTCGGAATAGGATATCAGGGTTGGAGTAACCTCCCTTTGTTTAATTCTGTTTATTATTTAACTTATATTTCTCTATTGTAAACACAATCTTACTTTCGGGGAAGGTTACATGTGCCTACCGTTCTCTCTTATTTCCTATGAGTCAATAATCCCCGTCCATAGAATGTGTCCATAGTACACGGATGCCCCACTCGCACTATCATTTTCTATGTTCAGTGGACCGTGGAATTAGGGTCAAAAATCTAATTTGGTCTTTAAATGAGAAAGATCATATCATAACATGTGTACTTAGTTTCAAGTTGATTGGACTTCAAGTTCATCAAAAACTACATTGACCAAAAACAGACGAACGGACGCACATACCAGAAAACATAATGGCCTCTAATATCGTAGGTGGGGCATAAACATGTTTACAAAGGAGCAGATTGCAGATTAACTATATAGTTAATAGGTGCAAAAAAGTGCAATGATTTGTTTTCAATTCTTACTTGATTACAAAACCATAATACTATCAATATTGTTCTTTCTACAAAAGGACAAACAATCGTCCTGAATATGCATGAAATATTAAAACATGACGTTCAGCAACCAACAATTATTCATACACTGAGGAACATACATTTGTGTATTCCGTGTGAACATGACGTTGTCTCCTTTTTTTTTTTTTTTAGGGGGGGGGGGGGGGTCTATTATTTCTTCATAAATAGGCACAAATATTTCTCTTGCACCTTAAATTCTCCGTTTGATTAATACAAAAATGGGCACCGATATATTTCTAATTTCTAATTGACTAGATGAATTAAAGACACCTTCAGACATCTATAACACCTTTTTTTTTTTACCTATACACGTATTTTGCTGTGTTGGTAAACGTTTTCAGAGATTCATGAAAACTTCTAACGAGCTTGAAACAAAGCTAGTTTATTCAAGAAAAAATACAAATAAGGAGAATTTGTATTATTGCTAATGAGACAACCGAAGTGCATGTATGCAACTATAGTCAACACCACAGCCTTCAACATTGAGGAAAATCCATACTGTATATATAGAGGTTTATAGAACATAAATGTATGTTTGGCGCTTTCAAACAGTATGAAACATGTACATTCATAAAAACAAAAAAAGTTTAATGAGTTTGTTAACTAGTGGGACATAATTGTTCAATGAAAGGGTATTAATGGTTTTATATCGAGAACATGTCAATGTTTTGCACGTTTAAGTAAATATACATTTTCGAGATTCATTTAATGCTTCAATCGGACTTAAGTACGTGTTTAAAATTGCCTAATGTCTTAAATTTCCAATTTGTGTTAATATTTTATGAATAGAAATCGATTTTCTTTACACTATTTTTTTAACAAAGTCTGCTGGACGTCTTAGGTTATAGTATCAAGTCCTTTGCTTGAGATGGACGGCTGTTTAACTGTGCGGAATGTATAAATACGCGGCCACGTTAGATCGGAACTTGGACGTAACATCACAAGCTTCATGTATATGGTGTCACTCTCTTTGCATGCGTAAGAACCATTGAGGGGTTGGTTGACATGCTGGTGAACTGTTGCTAGATAAAATGTCTATCCTTATCAATACTTTAGTGCTCCAATTCTTAACATTCACACAGATCAGCCCTTTCAACATATTCAGGATATCGTATCCTTTACATGCATGACATATTTGACACTGGACATAAAACCATCAACTATCAATCCTAGTATTGCTGCAGCGAACAGATCAAGTGAAAAAAATAATGAAGGTTGGTCCTTAACGATTTCATTAGCACATACAAATTGTATATTAATCACATATACATATATCTGTATACAGTCCTCTGTTCTCGCATCTTTCTATATATCCATCACAGTAGCTCTGGTAAAAAAAAACATTTGAATTCGTGTATTCTTTTGAATGGTTTCTATTGAATTATGACAGGTTCTGGTTTATGACAGATATCGATGACTATTTTAAAATTGAATAAATTTCCTGAAAGTGTGAAGTTTAAAATCAAATTTGTCCTTTTTAAATTTGAACATTTGTTTTTACCAGAGAACAGAAGTCGAATGAAGAAATACAAAAAGCACAGCGTTAAGATATTTTTGTATCGGAAGTTTGCTTTTACTATCTTTGCTGAACCACGATTTTATGACGGAAAGACTCCGGAACATCTCGTAATTGGTCACATCAACAAATTGAAGTGAGGGGGATTGGGGGACTGTAAGCAAAAGCAAAGTGTTTCAAAATAGGATATATATATACCTTCACCATCTGATAAGAATAAACATATTTTATTTTATATTTTAGTGATGTGTCTGTAAGTATAATGACAGAAGTAAACTCAATAGATATAAGAAGATGTGGTACGAGTACCAATGAGACAACTCTCCATCCAAGTCACAATTTGTAAAAGTAAACCATAGTAAGTCAAAGTACCGTAACCGTTTTCATACGGAACTTTGGCCCACACCGAACAGCAAGCTATAAAAGGCCAAAAAACTAGTGTAAAATCATTCAAACGGGAAAACCAACGGTTTAATCTATATAAAAAAAAAACGAGCAACACTTATGAACCACAACAACAAACGACAACAACTGAACATTGACCGCAGGTTCCTGTTTTAGGACAGGTGCAGACAAATGAAGCGGGTTTAAATGTTTAAATAGGTACCAGCCTTCACCCTTACCTGGAACAAGCCTGTTTAATATGAATCGGGAACATATTAGTATTTGGACAACTTCTGCTTATATACTCATATTGCCGACGATACGTGTATGGTCCGGGTAATTAACACGATCAACGTTGATAAGGTGTACAACATAAAGTTAAGAATTTCTCAAAAATTAAATTTTGACACAATCAATCATATTGTAGCCATTGCTACATGATTAATTTAATAATGTGAATATTACTTGGAATAAATATTATAGTTAACTATATGTTAAGTGGCCATTATCAATTTTCCATAAGAATCGCAATCTGTCGACTTTGGAAAATTACATTTCATTTAGAAAAATTAAAGTTCATTCAAGAAATATCTAAATGAACTGTAAAAAAGAAAATTTTGTAACTTACTTGAACTTTGTTCTTTGAACACTACAGATTTCTCCTTTGTTTAAATTTTATTTGGTGTTTGAATTTGTTTTAAATAAATTATCATATCTAAACGTTTTAGCTCATTTGATAATTTTTTCATGACCCCATATATTCCCATCTTACAATGACAGTAAGTTAATATTAATAGGAGCAAGAATACATCAGTTTCAAGAAAAAAAGTAGAAATAACAATTGAAAAACTAAGAAAACAGAAAAAAAACATGCCCCTCCTGCACGAGATGTCATTTAAGGGCGAAAATCGGCAGTATAAAGCAATTTATTTTAGTGACTAAGCAAATAAAAGATAACAGATACAATAACAGTCTGACAATATGTTAGACAATGATTTGTGCTGTGTGTGCCTGCAAAAGAAGCATAATTATGGTCTTGTTAAAATTGAGAATTGAAATGGGGAATATGTCACAGTGACAAACAAGCCGTCCAAAGAGCAGACAACAGCAGATGACCATATACGCATATGGTCCTTCTACTCATATGGTCCGGACACCGTATAAGATTTCGTGAGCCCATAGCAAGAGTAAAGGGTGAACGGAATCCCTGCTCAAATAAAGCAAACTGGCAAACGCATTGGCTAGTAGTCAAGTGAACATCTATAACAGACATTTATACATAGGTTGAGAAACTCTTCTTACAAAATATAAATGAATGGACACACAAACGCTAGAATGGGTAGTTCTTTTTTAGTAATATGATGTAGCAATGGGATGCAATCTTATCCCAACTATATATCCAGTAAGCAAAAATTGACTTAACCCCAATAATCGAGACATAACTTTTCATCTTTTGGTAAATGTTTGCCATAATCTAACTAATATGATATGTGTAGAGCTCTTTTTGAATTGTTATTACAAAATACTTTCCACTAAAGTTTAATGTTGTATGAAAAAGTACTTTCTTAACGAGCTTGAAACAAAGCTAGTTTATTCAAGAAAAAATACAAATAAGGAGAATTTGTATTATTGCTAATGAGACAACCGAAGTGCATGTATGCAACTATAGTCAACACCACAGCCTTCAACATTGAGGAAAATCCATACTGTATATATAGAGGTTTATAGAATATAAATGTATGTTTGGCGCTTTCAAACAGTATGAAACATGTAGATTCATAAAAACAAAAAAGTTTAATGAGTTTGTTAACTAGTGGGACATAATTGTTCAATGAAAGGGTATTAATGGTTTTATATCGAGAACATGTCAATGTTTTGCACGTTTAAGTAAATATACATTTTCGAGATTCATTTAATGCTTCAATCGGACTTAAGTACGTGTTTAAAATTGCCTAATGTCTTAAATTTCCAATTTGTGTTAATATTTTATGAATAGAAATCGATTTTCTTTACACTATTTTTTTAACAAAGTCTGCTGGACGTCTTATGTTCTAGTATCAAGTCCTTTGCTTGAGATGGACGGCTGTTTAACTGTGCGGAATGTATAAATACGCGGCCACGTTAGATCGGAACTTGGACGTAACATCACAAGCTTCATGTATATGGTGTCACTCTCTTTGCATGCGTAAGAACCATTGAGGGGTTGGTTGACATGCTGGTGAACTGTTGCTAGATAAAATGTCTATCCTTATCAATACTTTAGTGCTCCAATTCTTAACATTCACACAGATCAGCCCTTTCAACATATTCAGGATATCGTATCCTTTACATGCATGACATATTTGACACTGGACATAAAACCATCAACTATCAATCCTAGTATTGCTGCAGCGAACAGATCAAGTGAAAAAAATAATGAAGGTTGGTCCTTAACGATTTCATTAGCACATACAAATTGTATATTAATCACATATACATATATCTGTATACAGTCCTCTGTTCTCGCATCTTTCTATATATCCATCACAGTAGCTCTGGTAAAAAAAAACATTTGAATTCGTGTATTCTTTTGAATGGTTTCTATTGAATTATGACAGGTTCTGGTTTATGACAGATATCGATGACTATTTTAAAATTGAATAAATTTCCTGAAAGTGTGAAGTTTAAAATCAAATTTGTCCTTTTTAAATTTGAACATTTGTTTTTACCAGAGAACAGAAGTCGAATGAAGAAATACAAAAAGCACAGCGTTAAGATATTTTTGTATCGGAAGTTTGCTTTTACTATCTTTGCTGAACCACGATTTTATGACGGAAAGACTCCGGAACATCTCGTAATTGGTCACATCAACAAATTGAAGTGAGGGGGATTGGGGGACTGTAAGCAAAAGCAAAGTGTTTCAAAATAGAATATATATATACCTTCACCATCTGATAAGAATAAACATATTTTATTTTATATTTTAGTGATGTGTCTGTAAGTATAATGACAGAAGTAAACTCAATAGATATAAGAAGATGTGGTACGAGTACCAATGAGACAACTCTCCATCCAAGTCACAATTTGTAAAAGTAAACCATAGTAAGTCAAAGTACCGTAACCGTTTTCATACGGAACTTTGGCCCACACCGAACAGCAAGCTATAAAAGGCCAAAAAACTAGTGTAAAATCATTCAAACGGGAAAACCAACGGTTTAATCTATATAAAAAAAAAACGAGCAACACTTATGAACCACAACAACAAACGACAACAACTGAACATTGACCGCAGGTTCCTGTTTTAGGACAGGTGCAGACAAATGCAGCGGGTTTAAATGTTTAAATAGGTACCAGCCTTCACCCTTACCTGGAACAAGCCTGTTTAATATGAATCGGGAACATATTAGTATTTGGACCATCTGCTTATATACTCATATTGCCGACGATACGTGTATGGTCCGGGTAATTAACACGATCAACGTTGATAAGGTGTACAACATAAAGTTAAGAATTTCTCAAAAATTAAATTTTGACACAATCAATCATATTGTAGCCATTGCTACATGATTAATTTAATACTGTGAATATTACTTGGAATAAATATTATAGTTAACTATATGTTAAGTGGCCATTATCAATTTTCCATAAGAATCGCAATCTGTCGACTTTGGAAAATTACATTTCATTTAGAAAAATTAAAGTTCATTCAAGAAATATCTAAATGAACTGTAAAAAAGAAAATTGCGTAACTTACTTGCACTTTGTTCTTTGAACACTACAGATTTCTCCTTTGTTTTAAATTTTATTTGGTGTTTGAATTTGTTTTAAATAAATTATCATATCTAAACGTTTTAGCTCATTTGATCATTTTTTCATGACCCCATATATTCCCATCTTACAATGACAGTAAGTTAATATTAATAGGAGCAAGAATACATCAGTTTCAAGAACAAAAGTAGAAATAACAATTGAAAAACTAAGAAAACAGAAAAAAAAACATGCCCCTCCTGCACGAGATGTCATTTAAGGGCGAAAATCGGCAGTATAAAGCAATTTATTTTAGTGACTAAGCAAATAAAAGATAACAGATACAATAACAGTCTGACAATATGTTAGACAATGATTTGTGCTGTGTGTGCCTGCAAAAGAAGCATAATTATGGTCTTGTTAAAATTGAGAATTGAAATGGGGAATATGTCACAGTGACAAACAAGCCGTCCAAAGAGCAGACAACAGCAGATGACCATATACGCATATGGTCCTTCTACTCATATGGTCCGGACACCGTATAAGATTTCGTGAGCCCATAGCAAGAGTAAAGGGTGAACGGAATCCCTGCTCAAATAAAGCAAACTGGCAAACGCATTGGCTAGTAGTCAAGTGAACATCTATAACAGACATTTATACATAGGTTGAGAAACTCTTCTTACAAAATATAAACGAATGGACACACAAATGCTAGAATGGGTAGTTCTTTTTTAGTAATATGATGCAGCAATGGGATGCAATCTTATCCCAACTATATATCCAGTAAGCAAAAATTGACTTAACCCCAATAATCGAGACATAACTTTTCATCTTTTGGTAAATGTTTGCCATAATCTAACTAATATGATATGTGTAGAGCTCTTTTTGAATTGTTATTACAAAATACTTTCCACTAAAGTTTAATGTTGTATGAAAAAGTACTTTCTTGTAAAATATATATGTTGACAGACATAAGCTTATTGTACGATGATTGTCTAACGTCCATTGGCAAATATTTCACACGTTTTGGGACGACAACACAGTGAAAACATTTTTTGGATAAATACATTTGGAATCTCAAATTGAATTACCTAACTTGAATAAAGAAAATTGCAGTATATTGCTGGGTAAACGAATAATTCTCGCAAACTTTTAAAGATATAAATAAGAAGATATGTGGTATGAGCGGCAATAAGATAATACTTCATGCAAGTAACAAAGTATAAAATATTATTAATTATAGGTCAAAGTACGGCCTTCAACACGAAGCCTTGTCTCACACCGAACAGCAGTATACGCGTATGGTCCAAATACTCATATCCTAATATAATATAGTATAATAAATACATTGTAAATTGCCTTTCAAAGTTCCTACATAAAGTAGCTATATAGGAACCTGCTACAAGTAAATAACGACACCGTAAAAGACTTCGAGAGCCCATAGCAAGAGTATACGGCTTGTACAGAGTATGATACGCCGTGTTATGGAATTGTAACGGAAGAGGGGTGATTACACATCTTAATTACTCAAATATTAATATGAAATTTGCCTAACATACCAAAGATTATTTGTAAAAAAAATAACTATATGAGGTGATTAATTGTTGTAAAAAAATAAAATCCCAGTGGAACTTTAATTCCGTTTCTGATTTGTTTAATTTATACTTTTTCTATGAACGCCAAACTTACATGCTTGTTGTTCGGTGTGAGCCAAGGCTTAATTCGTGTTGAAGGCCGTGCATTGACCTATAATGTTTTACTTTTATAAATTGTTATTTTGATGGAGAGTTGTCTCATTGGCACTCATACCACATCTTCCTATATCTACATAAAACCTACATAAATAAACAATCTTAAGTTGATGGTTTGTTTTTGGTATATATTAGAAAAATTGCCACATGCATGTTTCTCTTTTTCGATGAATAATTGATTTTTTAAAATGAAAAACATTTCGATGAAATAAAAATACAATGTAGGTGGTGCTTAACTTTTGGCGGACTGTATATACATAAACACGTATGAACATTTTATGTAGACAAATTGTCATTTGCACGGTATTTAGATTTCAAATAAAACCCATATGAAGCATGTTAAGCAGTTCATGTATATCTTCAAATTTTATTTCTTTTAAGTCTGTTCCTATTCCAATATAGTATATTATGATGAGTTTATTTATATACTACTATAGACCCGCAGTTAGCATGTGTCATTGGTTTTGTATACATTTTGTTAAATTATCAGAAAGTACATCACTCCCAGCAGGTGCCTACCGATAACATTATCAACAAACACAGATGTGAACCAAAGAAAATCACATCCTAATTATCTATGTTTACATTTTGAATTATAATATGATTAATATCATATGGCTATTTCTGTACAAGTGTTTACTCCATTGTGTTGTCGAACCATAAATATGCATATGAAGAACGTATTAGATACGGATCCCTTGTGTATACGCAGTCGACGTTTTTTGTCTTCTCCTTGGAATACTTTTCTTCAAATTGGTTTTGATTTTATCTGAAATGACTGAGCCAGATAAATTCTCTAACAAAAATTAAAATGAATGAAATCAAAATATGAAAATCATTTTAATTTATCAAACCCGTTATCAAAGTATCTGATACAAATGATGCCATTCTCTACCTGTAATCGACAGAAAAAGACATTCCCATCACCTCATTTCCACTCTAATGGCAGTACTTAAAAAGGTTGAAACGTTATTTACCATTAAAGGGTCTTATTCTTTTTTACAACAGCTATATATTACCCATTATTGACTACTGTTGTACAGTATGGGGTCTTACCACAAACAGAAATCTGGAGAGGATACATAAGCTCCAAAAACGTGCTGCAAGATTAATTTTATCTATTTCTTTTGATTTTCAATCAACATTAATGTTTAAAAAACTTGCATGGATGACTATATTTACGAGGATACACTATTTTTAAGCTGTGTTAATGTTTAAATGTATGAATGGTCTAGCACCTGATTATCTATCTATTACATTTACTGCTTGTGCTGATCTTTATAATTATTGTCTTAGGTCGACAACATCAGGACTTCTTCATGTACCAAGGACCTAATTATGATTTTCTAAAAAGAACATTTAAATATTCTGGTCTTATTACCTGGAATAAGTTACCAAATAATATTTAAAGAAATAGATAATTTAGATACATTTAAGACCAACTGTTCAAACTATTTTCTAACTGAACAGAATAAAGATGCACGAAACTGATGTATTTTTCTTCTTCTATTGAATGCATATGTACTTATTCAATATTTAAGCTGCTATATTTAACTGTATTATGTATTTTATTTTGTATGTATTTTTATTTTATTTTTCTCTTTTCTATTTGTATTAATAGTTTTTGAAGGCCTCATGGAAGATTAACATGTCATTGTTAAATGTGTTACCTTCGTTAAATAAAGAATTTTATTATTATTTATTATTACTGATTTTCTTAGATTTTTTTCTGATTTATTATGATAAATCATGAGTAGTTCTGTTACTGTAAGTAGCTTGAAATGTCAATTTTATAAAAATAATGTATTTTGCCTGATCAGAAATCATCAATACGAGATCATGACGTAGGATTCCCCTGAAGACTGAGACATCATTCCTTATTCTTTGGTTTCAACTGATATAACTGATTTTAGTCAATACTTTTAAGTTTTATCCTGCATTAACTTAAGAAAAAGTATAAAATCATTTTATGATTTTTTTCTTATAGAAATATCTGACAAATGTATGTAGAAATATGCACATAATAAGCTTTTAAATGTAAAAATAGTTTCCAATTTAACTGGAATGTAGTGAACAAATTTTCTCCGATCAATTTATGCTGAGTAAAGATTTTCCCAAATAACAATAGGTTATTTACAAAATGCGTTTATATCTCTATGCCATAAAAAAAATGAAATGTATAAATACTTTGTGTTGCAATTTTGACTGGCACCCATAATTCTACAAATTTCATCTGTGAAGCATGAAATATCCGCCTCAATCGCATAGAATTGTAATGCCGATTTTTACACAGGCTATTGACAGGACGTAATAAGTATTGTCATACTGCAGTTATCAGTTTTTGTAAAGAAATTGATTGTTAATCTCCCGTTGTTAGATTTATAACCGATTTTACAGTGTTTTTAGAAACATGTTTCTGTGAATTTGCATTATTTGCCGTCTATAATTTGTTTACAGAATTTATAAATTGAATATAAACTCGCAATTGACCTCCACGTGCATTATTGCTATGTCGTAGACTGATAAACTAGTATCAAACAAAATGATTCTTTCTTGTCAATAACATCCAACTTTAAATAATCTTCAGTCAAGTCTGATTTATATACTCAATGTGTGTAATAATACTCGTAATTCCAACCCAGGTCCATAAATTCCTACATGTAAATTTCTCGATTTTTTCCGACATGAAATAACTATTATTAATTGAACATCGGTTATTAATTTATTTCCTGTTTAATATTCAATTTTAAAGTTCGACTTAGGCATTCGGCTTCTATGTATTCTTCCTTAAGTCACTAAGATATTTGGAGACAAATTGTTTCAGTGATTGGTGGATATTTATTACTTAATATCCAGTGGCAAATATCAAGGGTGAGGATTTAATTGTTCAAGACAAGCTACAAACTAAATAGAAACATAATATTTCTTGGTATCATGTAAGTATATTATGTAACACTGGCAGGACGACGAAAAAGCCTATTTCAAATATACTGTAAAGATAATAATCTACATATTTAAAAAAAAAGCATGAGCTAATTAGAAAATGAAGAAACGTAAACAGCATAGGAAAATGGGAGTTTGTTATACAACTTTCTATTTTATATAACTTATTATAATAATGAGTTGTCTTCCTTTCAACTTCGTTTAAGACAAACGTTGTTATCTCCCATGTCAGTTTTGACAAGAAGCGTCTAAGAGAGACAACTCCACTTTGATCCTATATTTCAATTAAATTATGAAATTTCATAATATTATGGTATTTCCTATTTGCCTCGACTGCTATAGAATACTGTGTAATATTTTTATATTTAGAATTTGACAGGTACAGAGAATGTATTAAACCTATATCATCTATCATATTTCACCAAAACTGACATTTATTTTTTTAATTCTTGTCTAACAATGCTAACAAAATCTATAAGTATTCTGAACATAATAAAGCAATATTTCCTCAATCATTGCAAGCAGCTGTAGTTTCGTTTTGTTTTTGTCTTTGCAAAGTTCGTTTTCTTCTAATGTATATATTGGAATTTTTGATATTTTTTACGGATTCGGATATTCGCCATTTATAATAACATCATTTATGATGATATCAATGTTTATGTGCGACAATGACGTGAACTTTGATATGTTTTGTGAAAATTGCAGCGTTGGATCTAAACCTATTATATTTCTCTCATTTGTTAGCTACATGTATTTATACTGGACAGTGGTCACTTCATTGAAAATTCCACTGTTTCACGTGAAATTAATTCACATGTACAATGCATAACAATGGACAAAACCTGTGCAACTACTTTTACGAGGCGAAAAAAAAAGTCGAATCGTGAAGCCAGTAAACAATATGTTTTTTAATCTGAGCATGCAAATTGACGATTATGTTATATATTTTCGCTGAACAAAACCATTTATCATGAGAGTCCCAGACACTATATAAGTTGACAGTTATCCCACTAATTCCACGTGTTTTTAAGTGGTAGTAAATTCGTAGTAGCCCACAATGCATTGGAGTTCATTTAGTCGATTGGTCAGTTTTTCAAGTCCATGTTTACCTTCTATTTGGGAAGTCACTATGCAAATATATTCTGACGTCAGGAAATCTAGAGTTCCCGATCCGCTTAAGAATCGATGGCCACATGTATTCTACACCACTGGTGGAATACTTTAAAATATATCTCAGCAAAATACGTCCGAAAGTCGTCTTTTACTGACTGTAGAAGGAAAAATGGTAAGAACTTTTGAAGCATGTTTAGTCATACATCTTTGTGACCAGTCTATATATTGTTCTTAATGAGTGGGGATTTCTTTTTAAAGTTAAACTATTCAATAGCAAAATTGGAGATTTTCATCGTCCTTGATATGTGTTAATAACAAAGGACGGATTAAGGACTATTTAAAATCTCTTCTTTTTTTAATGATTTGATTTGATTTTTGGTGTTTTAACGCCACTTTTAAACACCGCTTTTCGGCTATTTCGTGGCGGCCAGTTTTTATTGGTGGCGGAAGCCGGAGTGCCCGGAGAAAACCACCGACCTTCGATAGGAAAACTGACAATCCTAGTCAATTAAGATTGGAGTCGAGTGCAACCGCACGAGCAGGGTTCGAACTCATAGCCTCAGTGTTGACTTGCTAGTGATTACAGTAGTAACTACTTAGACCACTCGGCCACCGAGGCCCGCTCTTTTTTTAATGGTGTAGAAGTTGTTTTGAATTCTTTGAAGTTATAAGCCTGATATCTTGAATGAGCTTATGTAAAAAGACATTCCAAATAAGGATGAACAATATTGTTTGCGGCTTTTGTCTGCTTGAACAACAATATATTTATCTTGAAGTGAGAATAAAGCATCAACAGCCTCAGGCTTCTACAAAATCGTATGCTTATCGAACATGATAGATTATGAATACGCTTTTGAATGCATGTCCGTTATGATTCATTTGGCTGTCATTTTTGTTTAGGTTTTGATAAAGTATATGTTGTTACTTTACTATATGTATTCAACAAATGATTGGAACAGCAATTATCTTCAGATGGGCATTTTTTTTTGCAAATAATAATCAATAATATAATTGAAATCTCTAACTGTGAAATTATATTAATAGCATGTGCTTTCACACTGGACAAAATTGATTATAAAACCAATCATTTCGACAACCCTGATCCTGTGTTTTGTCGTGTTTTATTGTTGAACTTCGTTTGTTTTGTTCTTTTTGTGGTGTTTGGGTTTTTTAGGCAGGAAGATTGTTTTTTATGTAAATTCATTTCATAAATATATGTGTTATAGAGCTTAACAAGATTTTGTGAGGTAGACGAAATTGACCTCAAAACGATCGTATTGAATTTTGATGTCCAAAAATAGGCAAATCGAACATAATTTGACTTTATTTACTGACTACTTTAATTTGGGATTAATAGTAACTATGCCATTATAAAGAGACTGAAAATGTTTATTTTTGTTCAGATAATCAATCATTTTACCTGGCGTAGCCGTGTGTAAAATGTATTTCGGCATTTCTCTTCGAAAAATTACTTGTTTAATGGAATAAAATGGCTTATTTCAAAACTTCCTCTTTTTTTCCGAAATAGGCTATTAAAAAATAATTGTTCTACTCTATAAATAAAAATTTTGTGAAAATATAAGAAGTGGCAATTCGTACCTTTCACACCTTTAGTTTCATTGATAAAAAATAATATGGACTCGTACAGTGTCCAGTTTGAAGGTCATTTGAGTTACTGTACACATTCATGCATGTTCTGGTTTAATCAATATATATGTATGAAAAAAATAAACATTTCGAAGGTAAACTAATAATAACTTAATCCAATCAAATTGCCTAAGATTCAATAACAATTAGTGGTCCACATCATCATAAGTAATAGGGGTAAATTGTGTAGGGAGAAAATGTAGATATAAGAAGATGTAGTATGAGTGCCAATGACACAACTCTCCATCCAAGTCAAAATTTATAAAAGTAAACCATTATAGGTCAAAGTACGGTCTTCAACACGGAGTCTTGGCTCACACCGAACAGCAAGCTATAAAGGGCCCCAAAAATTACTAGTGTAAAACCATTCAAACGGGAAAACCAACGGTCTAATCTATATAAAAAACGAGAAACGAGAAACACTTATGAACCACATCAACAAACGACAACCACTGAACATCAGATTCTTGACTTAGGACAGGTGCAAACAATTGCAGCGGGTTTAAACGTTTTAATGGTACAAAACCTTCACCGTTATCTGAAACAATAGTGTAACATCACAACATAGAAAAACACACTATAAAATATTAATTGAAATGGCTTAACTCAATCAAAAGACATATTAACACCAGTGAACATACACTGAACAAATAAATTTGATCTATGACACAATGCAAATACAAAATAAATAAACTAAGGGAAGA
Organism: Mytilus californianus; assembly: GCF_021869535.1. Lineage (NCBI taxonomy): Eukaryota > Metazoa > Mollusca > Bivalvia > Mytilida > Mytilidae > Mytilus > Mytilus californianus. Next base: position 10,488,077 of record NW_026262582.1, read on the forward strand.
ATAATTAAAGTGAAATTTTATACTGCTGTGAAATGTTAAACAATTTAAAAAAACAATATTCTTGAACAAAAATATCAGCCATTTGCAATTAAACACAGGTAAATAAAAATATAATTTTGTAGTTCATTTTTTCCAATAACGAATTAAAACTTGTCAACCAAAAGTTTTGCTATAATTTCAAAAACATGTCGTTCTGTATTGATATAGTTTTCGGGTCTTTCATTTGCGTATTTAAGGCATTAGAAAGTTTGGGCTTCAAAAGTCGACATAATTATTGACTTTTTACAGAAAATTTGCCCTTTTAAAACATTTAATGTTTCACATATATAATACATGAATGAAAAAGTAAAATCATTTCTTAAAAGACTGCAAAATAATTCATTCTGATTGGTATAGTGGAATCGTCATAAAGTGCATTGGAATGAACCGTGGCATAGCAAACATCGAATTCCCTCATAAAATGTTATCACACACCATAACATTCCATTTAATATTTGTATATATATTTCTAAAAATTTTTAGTCATAGATGACATATTTTATCTAAATGTTCGAAAATACTGTTTACCCTTTAGGTAAAATTTTACTTTGATCAAAAGTAATCTTCCAATCTTTTTTTTGTTAGTCATTTAAAAATCGATATTTTAGATTGCATATCTTTTTAACTGTATTGGATACCTACATTACATAGATATCCGTACAAACATAATAATGTTGGATTATCGAAATTCTCCACCTAAGCTCTTTCCAAACAATTGGCATCAATTTTATCAGCAATGAAAGCCGAAACCTACCCTTGAGTGGTGTGTATCAGACGTGGATACTTAAAAACTTCAAAGATCTGCTAAAGTTTATATAATCTAAGTCTCTTTGACTCCATAAGCTTTTCACGGGTGATTTCTTGAGTGATTACATATTTGTTACGTTTGAAGGGCGTGCTTTTCAACAAACACTCGGAATGGCTACGAAATCGCATTGTGCTCGTCTTCTTGTCGACTTCTTCATATCAGGCATACTTCACACAGGAGCAACTTATGAAGAATGAGAATATGAAGACACCAGAATTTCCATTTAACGTTTCGCTATTTAAAGATTTTTTTCCGCAAAACTAATCGAAATTTGGTGACTACTGTAATGTTGAACGCACATATTTCATTGTTCCTGAAACAAAGAAATACAAGAAGTAAATCTGCTATATAGTTTACTTACATCTCAAAATTGATAATGAGTGTCGGTTGAGAACAAACCTTTACGATAAAAGGGATGAGTTAAGATTTCTAATTTAGAACTGTCCATGTCTATGTAGCAACCTTCAAGCAGCGGTCGCATATCTTAATTCCCTTGAAAGAGGATTGCTGCTTATAAGGGAACTATGAAAGTAAGATTTCCAAGTGATGAAATTGAAGTCACCCTTACAAAATTGTACAGACTCCATCACGAACTGGTTGAATGTTGTGGTATATTTGTTTTACTGGTGACGATGGATATGTTCCGATTGCCGTAACCACTACTTCGTCCTCTTTTCCTTGAATATAGCAATATTCATTGATAGTGTTGCTGTGGACCAGGATTTTCTCGCCCTTTAGGAGCACCTGAGGTCAATGTCTTATAGTGTTCGGTTTGCAGTCTTTAACTTTCTATGGTGTGTTTTGTAGACTGTATCATGTCGTTTCGTTGTTTTTTGTAGCTTTTTGCCATGATGTTGTCATTTCTTCTCCGACTTTTGAGTTTGAATACCCGTTTGCAATTGGTAATTTCCTCTTTTCTCTTATGTAATCATAAGAATAACAATTCTAAAAAGTTTAACTTTTAAACAAGACCATTTTTTATAGACTCTTGTCATTAGTTACGATACTATTATCCATTTCAAATAATCGTAAAGCAAAATACCTAATCTAAGAGAAGTAGTTAATGGTGTGTGCTTGTAATCTGTGTTGGCCAGATGTCAGCGAAAATAGTGTGCATGCAGGGCTTAAATTGATTTACAAAACATTGTATTTAGTTTATGATTATATGTTACCTAGCTTTATGTCGCCTTTTACATGTTATACCTATACCATTCATTCAAACTGCTTTTTTTTATTCAATTAGTTTCTTGTTTAAACTTTATTTGGTGCATATAAGTTAATTAATAAAAATATATTATCTTACATTTTCATATTAACTATGATTATAATTTACTAACTCTCACATATTTCTTAGTTTCCAATCATTAGCTTTATTGTTTTAGAAAGATATGCCTATCGAGTTGATATACCTCTATTATTATCTACTTCATATTACCTTTTGGATAAAAAGTTTTTCCTGTCATTTAAATTTTACACTTTTGCCTGTAAAATAAGTTTAAGACTATTTTTTTTTTCATAAATTGTAATTGGCTTTGCACGAGCTGTTAATAACTGCGAGTACTTTCGATCTGTCCTAAGTGTCTTTTTGTTGTTGGGATGTGCAAGTACCCGGCCACCTCCACTTTGTGTTTTTGTTAGATGTATTTCTATTTGTATCCATCTGATGAGTTAAGCCTTTTCCGACTGATTTTTATAATTTGTTCTTATGTTGTACTGTTACACCACTGTCCAGGGGTAGGGGAGGGTTGGGCGCCCACTAACATGTTAAACCCCGCCACATTCTGTATGTGCCTGTCCCAATCAGCAGCCTGTAATTCAGTGGTTGTCGTGTGTTGCTGTGTTACATATTTGTTTTACGTTCATTATTATATACATGAATTAGGCCGTTAGTTTTCTCGTTTGATTTGTTTGACATTTGTCAGTTTGGGGACTTTTATAGCTGACTATGTGGTATGGGCTTTGCTCATTGCTGAAGGCCGTTCGATGACCTCAAGTTGTTAATTTCTGTCTCATTTGGGCTCTTGTGAAGAGTTGTCTCTTTGGCAATCATACCACATCTTCCTTTTATATAGAAAAAAAGTAAAATAACAAAAATACAGAAGTCCGAGGGAAACTCAAAACGGAAAGTCCATAATCAAAAGCATAATCAAAAGCTCAAAACACATCAAACGAATGGATAACAACTGTAATATTCCTGACTTGGTGCAGGCATTTTCTTATGCAGAAAATGGTGGATTAAACCTGGTTTTATGACTAGCTAAGCCTCTCAGTTGTGTTGCAGTTGCATACAATTCCATTATATTGACTACAATGAGTGAACAAAACAATCTTAATCAGTATAAAAAACAAAAAAAATATGTCAACAAAGAAAGAACAAAAAGTCATATAGACAAAGCACATTAGCTAAAACGAAAGAAAAGAATACAAAACTTTACAAGAACACAATACCACAAAGACGGGATGTATAAGTACCGAGCCACGTCAAATGAATATTACTCAAAAATAGACTAAACAGTGCATGTCATAATTCACGAAAACAAATAAAAAAAAACACTTCAACACTTAATTAAGATGATAAACAACGTCAGTACATAGAATCTATACGGCAAGACCATCGTGTATTACTTGCGAAGTTGATACGGAATATTTATCAACAAGTTCTTGGTATCTTCCGATGAAGTTTTTTAGAAAAAGGACGAGACGTTCTTTGAACAAACCCTGGTTCATCAACTTCCTGCTCAGACACTAAAAGGTATGCATTTCCAACATCCTGTCCTTTAAAGATGTATTAGTATTTAAGAGTTTATTGCTGTTTTATCGACAATCATTCGATTCCTTTTTTTATCATATAGGTCTTTTACTGTTTCAGTTCTTTTACAGCCTTGACGTTTGCATATTCGGCTTAGAGTGTTCTTGATCACGGTAAATCCTTAAAGCTCTGCGGAAGCATGCATTCTATAAAGTTTTGTGTAAATTCTTTGGTCATATAACTGTTTCGGTTCTAATACAGTCCTTGCTTTTAAAAATTAGGCTTTGCGCAATCCAGATATGGAAAAATCCAAAAAAGTTATTCACACGCATGGAATTCATAAGTGGTTTTTTTTTCTTCGGTGTTTTTCATACACTTTTGCAAACCTCATCAACAAGTGTGTAATCTAAGACAACATAATTTACAACATTCTTAAAATTCAGAATACATTTGAAAAAGAGTATCCATGATTTTATACTTCACATGAGGTACCACCACATATTGGTATCACTTGCGTATTTATATAGTACTTCAGAAAATTCATATTACAATTAAAGAAAAATATTAGTGTAGAATCTAAAGAGACATATTTCATAATTTACTATGAATTCACACTTCCTATGGTTCATTCCCACATATATAACGATATATCAGTGTATTTCTATAGAACGTCAGAAAATTTAAGAATGTTTGAAAGTATAATATAACTTTCTCTTTTCACCAATTTCAATGGGGTTTAATTCAAATTCATGAATTCTTATGATTCTTTATTATGCTGCTTCTAACCGTGTATTTAGATTTTGGATTTTGGGCCTCCTTTTTTTTACTTGGATTACATTAATGCATAGGGGTGTTTCAATAATATTAAGAAATATAAGATAAGATAAGATAAGACAAATTTATTTTGATTCGGCATAAGTTAAATATACAACACAAGCTCTAAGGAGCTTTTGACCGAATATAAAAACATATATCATAACATAAAAACAGTCTAACATATAAAACAACATGTAATACAAAGTTGAAATTCACCCACATAGCATGCAATAAAAATCAAGCAACAAATTTAGAATGAAGTAAAACGTTGTTTACCTATATAAAAGTTTAAAATTTAGATTAAAACTATGATAGCTATTTAAATAAATAGATTTTGATATGTTGTCTGCTGAAAAATATCAGACTTTACATGATTAATGTGATATTTTCAACTCGTCACAACTGGTTAAAGGTCCAACATTTTTTAAACAGGGTTGTATCCCATCCCTTGTGGATGTTATTATTACTAGTAAAAACAACAACAAATAGTCCGAATGGTGTTAGTGACTGTCACAATATTATTTCTACAGTTGTGAAAGGGAATTTACCTGAACAAAAACGCAGGGACGTAACATATAGAAGTTACATAACTTTTGATATTGATCAATTTACAAATGATTTACAGAAAATAAAGATTTCAGAAAAGTGTACAGAGAAATATCTAAATAGTATATATGATGATTATGAAAAAGATTTCAAAAACATATTAAATAAACATGCAATTGTAAAATCTAGGTGTCAAAGAAGAAAACTACGTCCATGCATGAATAAAGAACTGAGAGCGGCCATTTATCGAAAACAAATACTTTATTCACAATATACTAAAAACCGGAGTGACAAAAATTGGGAGAAATTTTTAAAAAAATGAAAGTTTGTAACTAAGATGAAGGGAAAATCAATAAAAGTATACTTTTTAGAAGTTGGTCTGGTGAGTCAAAATCATGCGAGTTTTGGAAAACAGTCAAATCATTTATTCTCAAAAAAGGGAAACTGTGGATAACAAAAAATCTTATTGTGTGAAAATAGCAAAATTGTAAATAGTCCAAATGAAGTTCCAAATGTTTTTGATAATTTTTTGTCCACAGTAGCAGACAAAATTGGAGCAGCAGTGGTATATGACCCCTCAAACCATCCAAGTATAAAAGAAATTTTGAGTAATAGAAAGCATGTTTCTGATTTTGAATTGTAGAAAGTATCTAACGAAAATGTCGAAAGAGTCTTGAATAAAATAAACATCAAGAAGGCTACAGGAGCTGATGGTATTCCAGCAAAAATAGTAAAACATTGTAAATCTTATATTGCACCACAGCTGACAACTCTTGTAAATTTGTCAATTGAAAATAACTGTTTCCTTGATAAACTTAAAGAAGCCCAAGTGACCCCCTTTAATAAAAAGAGTGACCCATTATTGAAAACAAACTATAGACCAGTTAGTGTCTTACCCATATTTTCTAAAATCGTTGAAAAAATATATGAAATTCAACTAACTGAGTACTTTGATAAATATTTAATCCTTTTTTATGTGCATTTAGACGTGGACATGGATGTCAGACCACACTTCTCAGAGTGTTAGAAGATTGGCGTGAAGCTCTTGATAAAAACCAGTACATTGCAGCGCTACTGATGGATCTTTCTAAGGCTTTTGAATGCCTGCCTCACAATATCTTGCTAGATAAATTATCAGCATATGGTGTATCCCCCATTCAGTTGCTCTTTTAAAGTCCTATTTATCTAATCGTAAACAACAAATTAAAGTCAACAATGTTTTGAGTGGTTGAGCTGACATCCATAAAGGCGTACCACAGGGTTCTATACTAGGGCAATTGTTGTTTAACGTATTTATAAATGATGTTTTTGTTAAAAATGGTAGTTTATATAACTATGCAGATGACAATCCTTTGTCTTTCTTTACTCCAGATTTTGATTTATTAATTTCAACTTTGGAATCTGAGTCAAAAATACTTATTGAGTGGTTCCGGGTGAATAAAATGCAGACAAATCCCGACAAGTTTCAAGTTTTGGCTGTTTGCAAAAAGACCTTTGAAAAAAAAAACCATCTATACATATTCAAAATTCGAACCTTACATGTGAAAAAACAGTAAAATTATTAGGCTTTGAAATTGGCTATCAGTTAAATTATGATGTTCATATCAGCTCAATCTGTAGGAGGTCCTCACAGCAACTAAATGATTTAAAACGTTTGGGTTCAGTTTTGAATAGACTTAGTAAACTTACTATTTGTCATACTTTAATCTTAGTAATTTTAATTTTTGCCCTTTGGCATGGCATTTTTGCACAGAGAAAAATTCCTAAAAACCAGAAAAGGTGCAGGAAAGAGCACTCCGTTTTGTAAACGAGGATTTGAACAGCTCCTACGAAAACCTCTTATATAAAGCTTAGCTGTCCACCTTGCATATAAGACGGATAAGAACAATGGCTCTAGAAACTCTAACTTTTTTGTCCATTCGTCAAAAATTGTAATAATAAATAAATAACAATAATTTCTGAATTTACAGTATTTTGTGTCTTAAAATGCCTAATATGTACAACAAAGGAAGACTCTTTCTGTAAAATATTCTTTCAGGTATGTAAATATTCTTGATGTTCCACAGGTAAAGTCAACCCGTTACGGTACAAAATCTTTCAAATTTGCTGCCGCAAACTTTATGGAACGGCTTTCCAAACCATTTCAGGACTGAAAATAGTTTTTTAACATTTTTAAAGTCTTGTTCAGTCCTGGAACGGTTTGGAATGTCACTGTTCTGCTTGCAGATAACTCTTGAGCTGTTTATTATTTATGTTGCTTTTTGTTGCTTTGGACTAGTATTGATGAATTTCTTCACGAATTTATATATATTTAAATTTTAATTTCTGACACATATTTCAAGAAATTAGGTACTAATCAATTCATGTTGAAAATATTCTGTTCTTTGAAATTGCTAGATCTCAAAGTATGTAAAATTGAGAATGAAAATGGGGAATATGTCAAAGAGACAACAACCCGTCCATAGAGCAGACAACAGCCGAAGGCCACCAATGGGTCTTTAATGCAGCGAGAAACTCCCGCACCCGGAGGCGTCATTCAGCTGGCCCCTAAACAAATATGTATACTAGTTCAGTGATAATGGACGTCATACTAAACTCCAAATTATACACAAGAAACTAAAATTAAAAATGATACAAGACTAACAAAGGCCAGAGGCTCCTGACTTGGGACAGGCGCTAAAATGCGGCGGGGTTAAACATGCTTTTTTGAGATCTCAACCCTCCCCCTATACCTCTAGCCAATGTAGAAAAACAAACGTACAACCGTACGCACAGTAAAACTCAGTTTAAGAGAAGTCCGAGTCCGATGTCTGAATAGGAAACAAAAGAAAATAAACAAAATGACAATAATACATAAATAATAACAGACTACTAGCAGTTACTGACATGCCAGCTCCAGACCTCAATTAAACTGATTGAAAGATTATGTCTTCATCATATGAATATCAGGCACAATCCCTCCTGTTAGGGGTTTAGTATTATACCGTCATAAAATATATGAGAAGAACATAACCCGTGTCATGCCAACAACTGGTTTTAGAATAAATATGTTAAATACCGATGCAAAGACCCTATAAGTGAATCAATATTAAAGCCAAAATATGAAATCTTTAATGACCTGACAACAGTATCGTAACTATATCCCTTCTTAATAAGTCTGTTTAAAGGTTTTGTTAGCTTTTGAGGTGAATACTGACATTTGTGTGCTTTGTAAAGAATATTACCATAAAATATTGGATGTGAAATACCCGAACGTATAAGATGTCTGCATGTTGAGTTATATTTACGAATGATATCCTTATACCGATGATAAAATTTAGTGAATGTTTTGACTAGTTTATGGTATCGAAAACCCTGGTGTAATAATTTTTCAGTAATATATAAATTTCTCTCGCTAAAATCTAATACGTTGTTACATACACGAGCGAATCGTACAAGTTGAAATATATAAACACCATAAGATGGTGACAAGGGAACGTCACCATCTAAAAATGGATAATTAACGATAGGAAATGAAAAATCATCTCTTTTATGTACTATAGTTCTAAACTTTTTTATTTGATTTTTAAAGGTCAATTAATTAAATGACATAAAAGTTTACTTCAAAAAATGCATTGTATGTAATTATAATTAATTTTGAAATTAAAAAATCAACCTCATACATTGGTTCATTATGTTTCATCTTGCTTTCACTGTTCATTTTGTTATATGTCATAATAATTTAGAGGTTACGTCTCTGTAACGGAAAGCGATATTTTTATTACAACATTGTTATGGCATGTTATAACATTTGATGTCAACAGACAAAAATGGACATTATTGCACTTAAACTCTAGGTATTTCGTTTTGTTTGTTAAATTAAATGAGATGAGATTCATTCAATATATTTATCTCCGCTTCATCAATGAAGAATGCGCATGCGTGGTTTATATTTGTTTATCCAATGGACTGTTGTGGTTGTTTAGGTGAAGGTAAGACTTTGTTACGAAAAGCGATGTAATTTACTGCATTTTGCTAAACCTGCTATTGTAAAGATGGCGACAGGGCAGGGCGTACTCGTTTGGACACTGATAGTTTTTGGACTTTTACTACGATTTAAACCGCCTAAATCAGATATACTGAACGATAATAGTTGTAAATCTGAAGATCTAGGATATTACGCATGTACAAATTTATCCTTTTTGTCGAAATGTGACTTAATCCTGAAAAAAATTTTCCCTGACCCTGACGCAGAACATAAAATGGCCAATAACAAGAATGCCATACAAGCAAAAAAATCAACAAATAACTTTTTACAATGCGGTTTCACCTTACTTACCCTCCTGAGCGGTGATATTGCACAAAATCCAGGCCCAATGAAAAATCCATGCGGGATATGCTGTAAACCAACAAAGAAAAATCAGCGGGCTATCCAATGTGAAGATTGTTTATTCTGGCACCACATTAAATGTATTAACATGCCTATACACGAATATAATGAACTATGCAATAACATAAGAGAGAGTTTGTTCTGCAAAAAAAGTATATTACCGTCTTATACAAATTCATTTTTCGATTTGTTAATCAACGAAGAAACAGCTGATTTGAGTTATCTCCCCTGTCATTCAACCACCATTTCCTGATTGACAGATGTAAACATTGGGAAATCATGTGCAAAAGACAACATGCACGAAGATGTATTTGAAGAGCTAAAGAAAGTTCGGAGCAGTAACACCAGCAACTTAATGTGTGGGTATATGAATATCAACTGCCTTCGTTATAAATTTGAACCCATTAAAGACTTACTACATCGAAATCTAGTAGATATTCTCTTTTTATCAGAAACTAAAAATGATGAATCTTTTCCCAATGCTCAGTTCTGTGTCGATAATTTTACAATGTGGCGTGCTGATAGAAATCCACACGGTGGAGGTCTCATGTCATATGTCAGATCTGATCTTGCAGCTGATAGAAAAAATCAACTAGAATTCTCAGATGTTGAATCCATTGGTATAGAGGTAGCAATTGGAAACAAAAAATGGTTCTTTTGTGGGATATATAAACCTCCTAGTATGTCAGATGACCATTTCAGTACAGATTGTACCAAAACTATAAACAAAATTATATCCAAATATAACAATTATATTTTTATTGGTGACTTTAATTATGACATGCTTAACTGTGATAAGAGTGCAATGATAAGAGAAGTCTGTGATATTTTTAACTTAAAGAACATCATGAAGAAAGCTACATGTTTTTACGAAAATTGCTAAAGCAACCCTTTTAGATTGGATTTTAATGGATCATGACTGTGATTTTAAAAAAATAATTTTGGCACTGGAATAAGTGATGTGCACAACTTTATATCAGTGCAGCTAAACTGTGATTTACCAAAAATTTTACCAAAAAAGAAGATATGCAGATGCTTCAAATTTTTTAAATGATTTAGAAAATCAGCATTTTGATATATCTGAATTTGATAATGTAAATGCAGCATATGATAATTTTAGTCAAAGTTTCATTGAGGTAGCTGACAAATATGCACCTTTGAAGGAAAGAAAAATATTTCCAAATCAGGTACCATATATGAATGCAGAGCTTAAAAAGGCCATTTATAAGAAAAAAATGTTGTATAATAAATTTCAAAAATATTCAGTGGTAGTAAGAACTGGGAAGCATATAGGCGTCAACGCAGCTATGTTACAAAATTAAAAAGTAAATGCATTAACCAATATTTTGTAGAGAGGTGTGCTGGCGGCCTCAAATCGAAAGATTTCTGGACAAAAGTGAAACCTTTTCTTACAAATAAAGGTAATGTACACCAAAAGGAAACTGTCCTCTCTGAAAATAATGTTTTAATTACAAAACAGAAGGAGGTGTGTGAGATATTTAACGACTATTTTGTAAAAAAGGGACGAAAGATACCAGAGGGACAGTCAAACTCATAGATCGAAAACAAACTGACAACGCCATGGCAAAAAATAAAAAGACAAACAGACAAATAATAGTACAGATGACACAACATAGAAAACCAAAGACTAAGCAACACGAACCCCACCAAAAACTGGGGGTGATCTTAGATGCTCCGGAAGGGTAAGCAGATCCTGCTCCACATGTGGCACCCGTCGTGTTGCTTATGTTATTACAAATCCGGTAAATAGTCTAATTTGGTAAGTCACATTCGTGAAAAGGGAGGGTATTGTAGTTACGACATAAGGAACATATCCGATATCATCTGTGAAACGGTTATCCATAACGGTCAAACAACTCGTGATGGCGTCCGTAAAATTTACGAAGAGATGACTTCAACTTCACCATTTGGAACTCTTGGTTTAATAGCTTCCTTGTGAGCAGCAATCCTCTATCAAGGAAATCATGATAGGAAACACAAGCCCGGGAATATCGTATCAATTGGGAGATATATACTCCGTATGCAGGCGCTGCTGGAATGTTGCTACATAGAAATGGAAAGTTCACAATTGGAAAGCTGAAATCATCTCTTTTGGCGTTAAGTTTTGTTTTCAACCGACCCTCATTGTCAATTTCTAGATGTAAGTCAAGATATGAGGCAGACTTAACTGTATCTGTAGTATCCTTTATCTCTAGTTCGATGGGATAGATTCGTTCAACATAGTCACCAAATTTTGTATTATTTAGTGAGAGAACATCATCTATATAGCGGAACGTAGAGTTAAAGGATATTGCAAACTTCTTATCTTTCTTCCTAAGAAGTTCCTGTATGAAGTCAGCCTCATAATAATAAAGAAACAAGTCGGCAAGAAGAGGGGCACAATTGGTTCCCATTGGAATTCCGACAGTCTGTTGAAAAACACGTCCTCCAAACGTAACAAATATGTTGTCAATCAAGAAATCAAGCATCTTGATAATGTCAGTTTCAGAGAATTTTTTGTTTGAATCAGAGTGATTCTTTACAAAGTAGGATTTATCCCTCCCAAAGACAAGATACTTGTATCTACGTTCGCCATTCTTTTTAATGAAACAAAGTAATACCAACTCTTTCAATTTGTCTTTTAGTTTGAAATGGGGAATACTTGTGTAAAGTGTAGAAAAGTCAAATGTTTTAACACTATTGCAATATGAGAGAGTCTTAGATTGTATGTACTCTAAAAGATCTTTGGAATTTTTTAGTATCCACATCTGATTCACGCCACCTCTAGAATAGGCAGTTTCACAATAACTTTGGAGCCCGGCTTTGATTGCTGATAAAATAGATGTTAATAATTTAGAAAGAGGTTTCGTGGAGCACTTGGAAGACCCAGCAATATACCGTTGTTTGTAAGGACACTTATGTAGTTTTGGTGTCCAATACAGTGATGGAAGATCCAGTTCTTCATCTTTGGTTGAAATACCAAAGGAACATAGAACAGACCTATGATTATCCAGGATTTCCTCTTTGGTAAGTGTCGTGAGGGTATATGTTGAGTTTCCAAGTGAATTGTCAATACCTAATTCATTTATCAAGCAGTTTATGTAATGATATTTACACACAAAAACGATGTTGTTTGGGGCTTTATCTGCGGGGACAACAACATATTTGTCATGGAGGTAGGACAAGTGTTTTGCAACATTTGGGTCTTTAAAAATTGACGTAGCGTGGGTATTGATATGCCCATTTAGTTTCTTAATTCGGATTTGTATCAACGACCTCACAGCCTTAATCCATTCGGAAAGAGTATCTAAGTCTTCTTTTGCGTTTAGCCCATTGCCTGGCATAATCCTCGACTGAATCCATCAGTTTTTTGAAAATGTATTTCCAATTGATGGATTTAGGCTCACGATATTTCGGACATTTGGAAGTGTTATTGACAATGTTGAAGTCTCCGGTAATAACGTGGCCAGCCCGATTATATGTGAATTGGGAACTAGCACAGGTGCAATCAGGAGGTTTAGACTTGAAATCGTCAATGTTGAGATCCTGCAAAACGTGTTTGTAACTGAAAATTTTAGTTTCAATTGGTTTGGTATAGGTATAAGAAATTATTGGTACAGACTGATCTTTAAAATAAGGTGGTATTTTCGACTGAACTAATTTATGATGAAGGATATTGCCTAAGTTGACGCCATCGAGACCTTTGTTGGCAAAGGAAAGTTTAAGAAAAGATCTTTCCTCTTTTTCATCTTTTCCAATGCGAACTGGTTTGAAAAGTCTGTGACTTGCAATATCCGAAATGATAGCTGTAAGTTTGTATTGGTTTGAATGAGGGTTTGTAACAGTGGTTTCCAAACATAAATTAAACAGAGAATGAAGTTTTCAAAGGGGTAATGAATACAGTTTCGTGCGAATGTGATGAATCCCTAACGTCTTTTGTATAAATGGCAGCAAGTCATTAATAGAAACATCATGCAAAGTAGGTGATGTATATTGACGATGACCATGACTGCGTCTACGTCGAGGAGTAGAGTTGAAAATATTCATTACATTCACCGAGCTACAGGAAGGACTAGATAGAATACCTATACCATCAATTTTGTCATTGCCACCATATGGTGTCGCAGTTCCCAATTGTAAATGTTGCAAAGAATATAGGAAGCAGTCAAATAAATGTTGATGATGATCACCCGAGTATTTTGGCCATTAAAGATAATCTTCCAGATCTTGATCAAAACAGTTATACCTTTTGCCCTATTTATCAAGACTTTGTTGAGAAACGTATCCGTAAAATTAATGTTAAAAAAGCCACTGAAATAGATGGTATTTCACCTAAATTACTGCATTTTGCTAAACCTGCTATTGTAAAACCTCTTACAGATATTGTTAATTTATCATTATCACCATCAACCTTCCCTGACCGTCTAAAGGAAGCTCAAGTTGCACCTATTTACACAAAGAAAATAGTGTATTAGAAAAAGGAAATTATAGACCGGTAAGTGTATTACCGGCCATTTCTAAAATTTTTGAAAATGCCATAGAAGTACAATTAGTACAGTACTTTGATAATATCTTCAATCCATTTTTGGCAGCTTTTAGATCAGGTTTTGGATGTCAGTCAATTTTATTAAGAGTGATTGAAGATTGGAAATTAGCCTTAGACCAAAATAAATACCTTGCAGCTATCCTTATGGACCTGTCAAAAGCATTTGACTGTCTCCCCATGACTTATAGCTACTGAAACTAAAAGCTTATGGTATTTCGAAATCCTCACATGATATGTTATATAGTTATTTAACAAAAAGGAAACAGTGTGTGAAAGTAAATCAAAATCTAAGTGGTATGCTAGACATATTTAAAGGGGTGCCACAAGGTTCCATCCTTGGTCCCATCCTATTCAATATTTTTATAAATGATTTGTTCTTTTTAGTAAAATATTGTTCTTTATATAATTATGCTGATGACAATACATTTGTCAAAGTCTGGAAATTCCTTACAAGATGTAATTTCTGCTCTTGAGGAAGACAGCAATTATTTAATACAGTAGTTTTCATCAAATAAAATGCAGGCCAACCTAGAAAAATTTCAAGCTATCTCACTTGGCAAAAAAACACATGATCAAAAGATTGTGTTTGATTTGAATGGTATTTCTATATCATGTGAGGATGAGATAAAACTACTTGAAGTTACAATTGATTTTAAATTAAACTTCAGCTTACATATTTCAAATATTTGTAAAAGGCTGCAATGCAATTAAATGTTTTGAAAAGAATTGGGAAACACCTAAACAAACTTAGTATACTTACAATTTATTACTCTTTTATTATGTCAAATTTTAGACACTGCCCTTTGACCTGGCATTTCTGTGGGGAACAAAATACCAGAGAAAATAGAACAAATACAAGAACGAGCGCTTCGCTTTATTTATGAAGAGCCCCCAAGGGTGACTGGAGAATAGAAGTATGGTCACCATTTGTCTTCCTCCGACCGGCAGTAAAACCCTTGCTAAAGTGGGGCGTCCGTTTGGCTGTGCGGGATGTACAAATTTGCAGCCACGTCCGGTCAGAATGGGGACGTTAAATCCGATGCCTCGTTTAAGGAGAGTGCCACGCTCTTTGCACGTTAAGAACCCTTGCAACAACTCTTTGAGGGGTCCGTAGGTGACCTGTTGCAAGGCCAAATTCCTGTCCCTATCCAATATACCCTCATTTCCCGTGGTAGTCTAAATTTCTCCGACCTTAATCCCGGACGCCCCTCTTACAGAACCTACTTATTGAATTCATTGTTAATTTGTTCTCGTCCTGAATATGCATGAAATATTTGCCATTGGACGTAAAGCAACCAACAATCAATAAATCAATTATTTATGAAGACCATCAGAACTCTTACGAAACACTCTTGCATATTTCAAACCTTCCATCACTAAAAATTCGTAGGATGCGATCAATTGCCTTGGAGACCTTTGAAATAATTAATAAAAATGTCCATTATTTATTCAAGATCTAGTTGTTATAAAAAACAATTCATATAATTTCAGGTATGTGAACACTGCTGAGGTACCTAGACCTAGAACCTCAGGTTATGGTAAAAGACCCTTTAGATTTGAGGCAGCACAAGTATGGAACTCCCTTCCCAATGAGGCTAGAATTATGACCTCTTTTGACCAATTTATATAAATTCCTGGTGTGGGGGTCAAAACTGCAACTGCAGTTCATACCGTTTCCATCCAGTGCTGTCTCAAAGCTGAACTTTCTTTCTTTCTTTTTATTTTTTATTATGGTCTTTTGTTCTGCTTTTTGTGCATTTATTATGTGATGCTACATGTTTTTAGGTGATAGTCGGTTAAACAGCTCACCAGAGCTCATGTTTTGTCTGTTATTATGTATATATATGCCGACTCTAAATAAAATTTACTTACTTACTTACTTACTTACTTACTGTTTGTTATATCATTTATACAAATGTTTTCATTTATGTCCCGTTACTTTTGTTAAAAGAAAGAAATCAACAGTAAATGTAAATTGTATAAACTAAATATGCGTCTTTTCAATTAAAGTCTATTCCGGGTATCTTAAATATTCTATTTTTAAACTGATTATCATGTACCAATTATTTACTTGATTTGGTTTGATCTTTATTACGAAATTGTTATGGCATGTTATAACATTTGATATCAATAGACAAAAAAAGGACATTATTGCACTTAATCTTTAGGTATTACGTTTTGTTCGTTAAATTAAATGAGATCAAATTCATTCAATATATTTATTTCCGCATTATAAATGAAGAATGCGCATGCGTTGATTTTTTTTTTTTTTTTTTTTTTCATTCAATGAACTGTTATGGTTGTTCAGTTAAAGGGAAGTCTTTGTAACGTCAAGCGATGTACTGTTTGTTATATCATTTAAACAAATGTTTTCATTTCTTTCCCGTTACATTTATTAAATTAAAGAAATGAACAGTTAATGTAAGTTGAATAAACTAAATGTGCATCTTGTGTACTAAAGTCTAGTCCGGGTATCTTTAACATTCTATTTTTGAACTGAGTTATCATGTACCAATAATGTACGTGATTTGATTTTATTTCTATTACGAAATTGTTATGGCATGTTATAACATTTGATATCAAATAGGCAAAAAAGGACACTATTGCACTTAGACTCTAGGTATTTCGTTTTGTTTGTTACATTTAATGAGATCAGATTCATTTAATATATTTATCTCCGCTTCATAAATGAAGAATGCGCATGCGTGGTATATTTTTGTTTATTCAATGGACTGTTATGGGGGTTCATTTGAGGGTAAGTCTTTGTAACGTCAAGCGATGTACTGTTTGTTATATCATTTATACAAATGTTTTCATTTCTTTCCCGTTACATTTATTAAATTAAAG
This sequence comes from Mytilus californianus, assembly GCF_021869535.1. Classification (NCBI taxonomy): domain Eukaryota; kingdom Metazoa; phylum Mollusca; class Bivalvia; order Mytilida; family Mytilidae; genus Mytilus; species Mytilus californianus. Next base: position 10,504,797 of record NW_026262582.1, read on the forward strand.
AAATGAACAGTTAATGTAAGTTGAATAAACTAAATGTGCATCTTGTGTACTAAAGTCTAGTCCGGGTATCTTTAACATTCTATTTTTTAACTGAGTTATCATGTACCAATAATGTACGTGATTTGATTTTATTTCTATTACGAAATTGTTATGGAATGTTATAACATTTGATATCAAACAGGCAAAAAAGGACATTATTGCACTTAGACTCTAGGTATTTCGTTTTGTTTGTTACATTTAATGAGATCAGATTCATTTAATATATTTATCTCCGCTTCATAAATGAAGAATGCGCATGCGTGGTATATTTTTGTTTATTCAATGGACTGTTATGGGGGTTCATTTGAGGGGAAGTCTTTGTAACGACAAGCGATGTACTGTTTGTTATATCATTTATACTAATGTTTTCATTTCTTTCCCGTTACATTTGTTAAAAGAAAGAAATGAACAGTTAATATAAGTTGAATAAATGTGCATCTTGTATACTAAAGTCTAGTCCGAGTATTTTAAACATTCTATTTTTAAACTGAGTTATCATGTACCAATTATTTACTTGAATTGATTTTATATTCATTACGAAATTGGTAAAGTTGAATAAACTAAATGTGCATCTTGTGTACTAAAGTCTTGTCCGACTATCTTAGATTTTCATTTCTAAATTGAGTTGTCATATACCAATTATTTACGTGATTCGATTTTTATTTTTATTACGAAGTTGTTATGGCATGTCATAACATTTGATAGCAATAGACAAAAAAGGACATTATTGCACTTAAACTCTAGGTATTTCGTTTTGTTTGTTAAATTAAATGAGAACATATTCATTCAATATATTTTTCTCTGCTTCATGAACGAAGTATGCGCATGCGTGGTTTATTTTTGTTCATTCAATGGACTGTTATGGAGGTTCAGTTGAGGGTAAGTCTTTGTAACGACAAGCGATGTACTGTTTGTTATATCGTTTATACAAATGTTTTCATTTCTGTTCCGTTACATTTGTTTAAAGGAAGAAATAAACAGTAAATGTAAGTTGTATCAACTAAATATACATCTTGTGTACTAAAGTCTAGTCCGGGTATCTTTAACATTCTATTTTCAAACTGAGCTATCATGTACCAATAATTTACTTGATTTTATTTTAGTTTTATTACAAAATTGTTATGGCATGTTTTAACATTTGATATCAATAGACAAAAAAGGACATTATTGCACTTAAACTCTAGGTATTTCGTTTTGTTTGTTAAACTCAATGAGAACATATTCATTCAATATATTTGTCTCTGCTTCATGAATGAAATATGCGCATGCGTGGTTTATTTTTGTTCATTCAGTAGACTGTTATGGAGGTTCAGTTGAAGGTAAGTCTTTGTAACGACAAGCGATGTACTGTTTGTTATATCATTTATACTAATGTTTTCATTCCTGTCCCTTTACATTTGTTTAAAGAAAGAAATCAACAGTAAATGTAAGTTGAATAAACTAAATGTGCGTCTTTTGTACTAAAGTATAGTCCAGGTATCTTTCACATTCTATTTATAAACTGAGTTATCATGTACCAATTGTTTACTTGATTTGATTTTATTTTTAATACGAAATTGTTATGGCATGTTATAACATTTGATATCAATAGACAAAAAAAGGACATTATTGCACTTAATCTTTAGGTATTACGTTTTGTTCGTTAAATTAAATGAGATCAAATTCATTCAATATATTTATTTCCGCATTATAAATGAAGAATGCGCATGCGTTGATTTTTTTTTTTTTTTTTTTTTTCATTCAATGAACTGTTATGGTTGTTCAGTTAAAGGGAAGTCTTTGTAACGTCAAGCGATGTACTGTTTGTTATATCATTTAAACAAATGTTTTCATTTCTTTCCCGTTACATTTATTAAATTAAAGAAATGAACAGTTAATGTAAGTTGAATAAACTAAATGTGCATCTTGTGTACTAAAGTCTAGTCCGGGTATCTTTAACATTCTATTTTTGAACTGAGTTATCATGTACCAATAATGTACGTGATTTGATTTTATTTCTATTACGAAATTGTTATGGCATGTTATAACATTTGATATCAAATAGGCAAAAAAGGACACTATTGCACTTAGACTCTAGGTATTTCGTTTTGTTTGTTACATTTAATGAGATCAGATTCATTTAATATATTTATCTCCGCTTTATAAATGAAGAATGCGCATGCGTGGTATATTTTTGTTTATTCAATGGACTGTTAAGGGGGTTCAGATAAAGGTAAGTCTTTGTAACGTCAAGCGATGTACTGTTTGTTATATCATTTATACAAATGTTTTCATTTCTTTCCCGTTACATTTATTAAATTAAAGAAATGAACAGTTAATGTAAGTTGAATAAACTAAATGTGCATCTTGTGTACTAAAGTCTAGTCCGGGTATCTTTAACATTCTATTTTTTAACTGAGTTATCATGTACCAATAATGTACGTGATTTGATTTTATTTCTATTACGAAATTGTTATGGCATGTTATAACATTTGATATCAAATATGCAAAAAAGGACATTATTGCACTTAGACTCTAGGTATTTCGTTTTGTTTGTTATATTTAATGAGATCAGATTCATTTAATATATTTATCTCCGCTTCATAAATGAAGAATGCGCATGCGTGGTATATTTTTGTTTATTCAATGGACTGTTATGGGGGTTCATTTGAGGGTAAGTCTTTGTAACGACAAGCGATGTACTGTTTGTTATATCATTTATACTAATGTTTTCATTTCTTTCCCGTTACATTTGTTAAAAGAAAGAAATGAACAGTTAATATAAGTTGAATAAATGTGCATCTTGTATACTAAAGTCTAGTCCGAGTATTTTAAACATTCTATTTTTAAACTGAGTTATCATGTACCAATTATTTACTTGAATTGATTTTATATTCATTACGAAATTGGTAAAGTTGAATAAACTAAATGTGCATCTTGTGTACTAAAGTCTTGTCCGAATATCTTAGATTTTCATTTCTAAATTGAGTTGTCATATACCAATTATTTACGTGATTCGATTTTTATTTTTATTACGAAGTTGTTATGGCATGTCATAACATTTGATAGCAATAGACAAAAAAGGACATTATTGCACTTAAACTCTAGGTATTTCGTTTTGTTTGTTAAATTAAATGAGAACATATTCATTCAATATATTTTTCTCTGCTTCATGAACGAAGTATGCGCATGCGTGGTTTATTTTTGTTCATTCAATGGACTGTTATGGAGGTTCAGTTGAGGGTAAGTCTTTGTAACGACAAGCGATGTACTGTTTGTTATATCATTTATACAAATGTTTTCATTTCTGTTCCGTTACATTTGTTTAAAGGAAGAAATAAACAGTAAATGTAAGTTGTATCAACTTAATATACATCTTGTGTACTAAAGTCTAGTCCGGGTATCTTTAACATTCTATTTTTAAACTGAGCTATCATGTACCAATAATTTACTTGATTTTATTTTATTTTTATTACAAAATTGTTATGGCATGTTTTAACATTTGATATCAATAGACAAAAAAGGACATTATTGCACTTAAACTCTAGGTATTACGTTTTGTTCGTTAAATTAAATGAGATCAAATTCATTCAATATATTTATCTCCGCATTATAAATGAAGAATGTGCATGCGTTGATTTTTTTTTTTTTTTTTCATTCAATGAACTGTTATGGTTGTTCAGTTAAAGGGAAGTCTTTGTAACGTCAAGCGATGTACTGTTTGTTATATCATTTATACAAATGTTTTCATTTTTTTCCCGTTACATTTATTAAATTAAAGAAATGAACAGTTAATGTAAGTTGAATAAACTAAATGTGCATCTTGTGTACTAAAGTCTAGTCCGGGTATCTTTAACATTCTATTGTTAAACTAAGTTATCCTGTACCAATTGTTTACTTGATTTGATTTTATTTCTATTACGAAATTGTTATGGCATGTTATAACATTTGATATCAAATAGGCAAAAAAGGACACTATTGCACTTAGACTCTAGGTATTTCGTTTTGTTTGTTACATTTAATGAGATCAGATTCATTTAATATATTTATCTCCGCTTCATAAATGAAGAATGCGCATGCGTGGTGTATTTTTGTTTATTCAAAGGACTGTTAAGGGGGTTCAGTTGAAGGTAAGTCTTTGTAACGACAAGCGATGTACTGTTTGTTATATCATTTATACTAATATTTTCATTTCTTTCCCGTTACATTTGTTAAAAGAAGGAAATGAACAGTTTATGTAAGTTGAATTAATGTGCATCTTGTATCCTAAATTATAGTCCGGGTGTCTTAAACATTCTATTTTTAAACTGAGTTATCATGTACCAATTATTTACTTAATTTGATTTTATTTTCATTACGAAATTGGTATGGCATGTTAAAACATTTGATATCAATAGACAAAAAAGGACATTATTGCACTTAGACTCTAGGTATTTCGTTTTGTTTGTTAAATTAAATGAGAACAGATTCGTTCAATATATTTGTATCTGCTTCATGAATATAGTATGCGCATGCGTGGTATATTTTTGTTCATTCAATGGACTGTTATGGGGGTTCAGTTGAGGGTAAGTACTGAAGTCTAGTCCGGGTATCTTTAACATTTTATATTTAAACTGAAAAGGAGATTATTGCACTTAAACTCTAGGTATTACAAATTAAATGAAATCAGCTTCATTCAATATATTTGTCTCTGCTTCATAAATAAAGAATGCGCATGCGTGGTTTATTTTTGTTCATTCAGTGGACTGTTATGGGGGTTCAGTTCAGTTATTTCTTCCTTTAAACAAATGTAAAGGGACAGGAATGAAAACATTAGTATAAATGATATAACAAACAGTACATCGCTTGTCGTTACAAAGACTTACCCTCAACTGAACCTCCATAACAGTCCAATGAATGAACAAAAATAAACCACGCATGCGCATACTATATTCATGAAGCATATTATAACATTTGATATCAATAGACAAAAAAGAACATTATTGCACTTAAACTCTATGTATTTCAAACTAAATGAAATCAGCTTCATTAAATATATTTGTCTCTGCTTCATAAATGAAAAATGCGCATGCGTGGTATATTTTTGTTCATTCAGTGGACTGTTATGGTTGTTCAGTTGAAGTTAAGTTTTTGTAACGACAAGCGATGTACTGTTTGTTGTATCATTTATACAAATGTTTTCATTTCTTTCCCGTTTCATTTATTAAATGAAAGAAATGAACAGTGAATGTATGTTGAACAAACTAAATGTGCATCTTGTGTACTAAAGTCCAGTCCTGGTATCTTAGATTTTCATTTCTAAACTGAGTTGTCTTATACCAATTATTTACGTGATTCGATTTTTATTTTTATAACGAAATTGTTATGGCATGTTAAAACATTTGATATCAATAGACAAAAAATGACATTATTGCACTTAAACTCTAGGTATTTCAAATTAAATGAAATCAACTTCATTCAATATATTTGTCTCGGCTTCATAAATGAGGAATGCGCATGCGTGGTATATTTTTGTTCATTCATTGGACTGTTATTGGGGTTCAGTTGAAGTTAAGTCTTTGTAACGTCAAGCGATGTACTGTTTGTTATATCATTTATACAAATGTTTTCATTTCTTTCCCGTTACATTTATTAAATTAAAGAAATGAACAGTTAATGTAAGTTGAATAAACTAAATGTGCATCTTGTGTACTAAAGTCTAGTCCGGGTATCTTTAACATTCTATTTTTTAACTGAGTTATCATGTACCAATAATGTACGTGATTTGATTTTATTTCTATTACGAAATTGTTATGGCATGTTATAACATTTGATATCAAATAGGCAAAAAAGGACATTATTGCACTTAGACTCTAGGTATTTCGTTTTGTTTGTTACATTTAATGAGATCAGATTCATTTAATATATTTATCTCCGCTTCATAAATGAAGAATGCGCATGCGTGGTATATTTTTGTTTATTCAATGGACTGTTATGGGGGTTCATTTGAGGGTAAGTCTTTGTAACGACAAGCGATGTACTGTTTGTTATATCAATTATACTAATGTTTTCATTTCTTTCCCGTTACATTTGTTAAAAGAAAGAAATGAACAGTTAATATAAGTTAAATAAATGTGCATCTTGTATACTAAAGTCTAGTCCGAGTATTTTAAACATTCTATTTTTAAACTGAGTTATCATGTACCAATTATTTACTTGAATTGATTTTATATTCATTACGAAATTGGTAAAGTTGAATAAACTAAATGTGCATCTTGTGTACTAAAGTCTTGTCCGAATATCTTAGATTTTCATTTCTAAATTGAGTTGTCATATACCAATTATTTACGTGATTCGATTTTTATTTTTATTACGAAGTTGTTATGGCATGTCATAACATTTGATAGCAATAGACAAAAAAGGACATTATTGCACTTAAACTCTAGGTATTTCGTTTTGTTTGTTAAATTAAATGAGAACATATTCATTCAATATATTTTTCTCTGCTTCATGAACGAAGTATGCGCATGCGTGGTTTATTTTTGTTCATTCAATGGACTGTTATGGAGGTTCAGTTGAGGGTAAGTCTTTGTAATGACAAGCGATGTACTGTTTGTTCATGTTGTTATATCATTTATACAAATGTTTTCATTTCTGTTCCGTTACATTTGTTTAAAGGAAGAAATAAACAGTAAATGTAAGTTGTATCAACTAAATATACATCTTGTGTACTAAAGTCTAGTCCGGGTATCTTTAACATTCTATTTTTAAACTGAGCTATCATGTACCAATAATTTACTTGATTTTATTTTATTTTTATTACAAAATTGTTATGGCATGTTATAACATTTGATATCAATAGACAAAAAAGGACATTATTGCACTTAAACTTTAGGTATTTCGTTTTGTTTGTTAAACTCAATGAGAACATATTCATTCAATATATTTGTCTCTGCTTCATGAATGAAATATGCGCATGCGTGGTTTAGTTTTGTTCATTCAGTAGACTGTTATGGAGGTTCAGTTGAAGGGAAGTCTTTGTAACGTCAAGCGATGTACTGTTTGTTATATCATTTATACAAATGTTTTCATTTTTTTCCCGTTACATTTATTAAATTAAAGAAATGAACAGTTAATGTAAGTTGAATAAACTAAATGTGCATCTTGTGTACTAAAGTCTAGTCCGGGTATCTTTAACATTCTATTGTTAATCTAAGTTATCCTGTACCAATTGTTTACTTGATTTGATTTTATTTCTATTACGAAATTGTTATGGCATGTTATAACATTTGATATCAAATAGGCAAAAAAGGACACTATTGCACTTAGACTCTAGGTATTTCGTTTTGTTTGTTACATTTAATGAGATCAGATTCATTTAATATATTTATCTCCGCTTCATAAATGAAGAATGCGCATGCGTGGTGTATTTTTGTTTATTCAATGGACTGTTAAGGGGGTTCAGTTGAAGGTAAGTCTTTGTAACGACAAGCGATGTACTGTTTGTTATATCATTTATACTAATGTTTTCATTTCTTTCCCGTTACATTTGTTAAAAGAAGGAAATGAACAGTTTATGTAAGTTGAATTAATGTGCATCTTGTATCCTAAATTATAGTCCGGGTATCTTAAACATTCTATTTTTAAACTGAGTTATCATGTACCAATTATTTACTTAATTTGATTTTATTTTCATTACGAAATTGGTATGGCATGTTAAAACATTTGATATCAATAGACAAAAAAGGACATTATTGCACTTAAACTCTAGGTATTTCAAATTAAATGAAATCAACTTCATTCAATATATTTGTCTCGGCTTCATAAATGAGGAATGCGCATGCGTGGTATATTTTTGTTCATTCATTGGACTGTTATTGGGGTTCAGTTGAAGTTAAGTCTTTGTAACGACAAGCGATGTACTGTTTGGTATATCATTTATACAAATGTCTTTATTTCTGTCCCGTTACATTTATTAAATGAAAGAAATGAACAGTTAATGTAAGTTGAATTAATGTGCATCTTGTATACTAAAGTCTAGTCTGGATATCTTAAAATTTTCATTTTTAAACTGAGTAATCATGTACCAATTATTTACGTGATGCGATATTTATTTTTATTTCGAAATTGTTATGGCATGTTATAACATTTGATATCAATAGACAAAGAGGACATTATTGCACTTAAACTTTAGGTATTTCGTTTTGTTTGTTAAATTAAATGAGATCAGATTCATTCAATATAATTACCTCCGCTTCATAAATGAAGAATGCGCATGCGTGGTTTATTTTTGTTCATTCAATGGACTGTTATGGAGGTTCAGTTGAGGGTAAGTCTTTGTAACGACAAGCGATGTACTGTTTGTTATATCATTTATACAAATGTTTTCATTTCTGTTCCGTACATTTGTTTAAAGGAAGAAATAAACAGTAAATGTAAGTTGTATCAACTAAATATACATCTTGTGTACTAAAGTCTAGTCCGGGTATCTTTAACATACTATTTTTAAACTGAGCTATCATGTACCAATTATTTACTTCATTTTATTTTATTTTTATTACAAAATTGTTATAGCATGTTATAACATTTGATATCAATAGACAAAAAAGGACATTATTGCACTTAAACTCTAGGTATTTCGTTTTGTTTGTTAAATTAAATGAGAACAGATTCGTTCAAAATATTTGTATCTGCTTCATGAATATAGTATGCGCATGCGTGGTATATTTTTGTTCATTCAATGGACTGTTATGGGGGTTCAGTTGAGGGTAAGTACTGAAGTCTAGTCCGGGTATCTTTAACATTTTATTTTTAAACTGAAAAGGAGATTATTGCACTTAAACTCTAGGTATTACAAATTAAATGAAATCAGCTTCATTCAATATATTTGTCTCTGCTTCATAAATAAAGAATGCGCATGCGTGGTTTATTTTTGTTCATTCAGTGGACTGTTATGGGGGTTCAGTTCAGTTATTTCTTCCTTTAAACAAATGTAAAGGGACAGGAATGAAAACATTAGTATAAATGATATAACAAACAGTACATCACTTGTCGTTACAAAGACTTACCCTCAACTGAACCTCCATAACAGTCCATTGAATGAACAAAAATATACCACGCATGCGCATACTATATTCATGAAGCATATTATAACATTTGATATCAATAGACAAAAAAGGACATTATTGCACTTAAACTCTATGTATTTCAAACTAAATGAAATCAGCTTCATTAAATATATTTGTCTCTGCTTCATAAATGAAGAATGCGCATGCGTGGTATATTTTTGTTCATTCAGTGGACTGTTATGGTTGTTCAGTTGAAGTTAAGTCTTTGTAACGACAAGCGATGTACTGTTTGTTGTATCATTTATACAAATGTTTTCATTTCTTTCCCGTTACATTTATTAAATGAAAGAAATGAACAGTGAATGTATGTTGAACAAACTAAATGTGCATCTTGTGTACTAAAGTCCAGTCCTGGTATCTTAGATTTTCATTTCTAAACTGAGTTGTCTTATACCAATTATTTACGTGATTCGATTTTTATTTTTATAACGAAATTGTTATGGCATGTTAAAACATTTGATATCAATAGACAAAAAATGACATTATTGCACTTAAACTCTAGGAATTTCAAATTAAATGAAATCAACTTCATTCAATATATTTGTCTCGGCTTCATAAATGAGGAATGCGCATGCGTGGTATATTTTTGTTCATTCATTGGACTGTTATTGGGGTTCAGTTGAAGTTAAGTCTTTGTAACGACAAGCGATGTACTGTTTGGTATATCATTTATACAAATGTCTTTATTTCTGTCCCGTTACATTTATTAAATGAAAGAAATGAACAGTTAATGTAAGTTGAATTAATGTGCATCTTGTATACTAAAGTCTAGTCTGGATATCTTAAAATTTTCATTTTTAAACTGAGTAATCATGTACCAATTATTTACGTGATGCGATATTTATTTTTATTTCGAAATTGTTATGGCATGTTATAACATTTGATATCAATAGACAAAGAGGACATTATTGCACTTAAACTTTAGGTATTTCGTTTTGTTTGTTAAATTAAATGAGATCAGATTCATTCAATATAATTACCCCCGCTTCATAAATGAAGAATATGCATACGTGGTTTATTTTTGTTCATTCAATGGACTGTTATGGAGGTTCAGTTGAGGGTAAGTCTTTGTAACGACAAGCGATGTACTGTTTGTTATATCATTTATACTAATGTTTTCATTTATGTCGTTACTTTTGTTAAAAGAAAGAAATCAACAGTAAATGTAAGTTGTATTAACTGTTTCATTTCTGTCCCGTTACATTTGTTAAAAGAAAGAAATAGTTTATGTAAGTTGTATAAAATAAGTCTTGTGTACTAAAGTCTAGTCCAGGTATCTTAAAAATTCTATTTTTAAACTGAGTTATCATGTACCAATTATGTACGTGATTTGATTTGATAATTTAACGAAATTGTTCTGGCATGTTATAACATTTGATATCTTTACCCCGAAAAGGACATAATGGCACTTAAACTCTAGGTATTTCGTTTTATTTGTTACATGTAATGAGGTCAGATTCCTTCAATATATATCACTTCCGCCTAATTAAGATCACAAATGGTTCTATTTTTGTTATTTAAACTGCTGACACGGACAACCATTTAATTTTGTTATTTATATTGTGAATCAGTTCAAACAATTCATATCAAACAAAACTGAAACATTTTTTATTACTTTAGTAGTAATCTCTTTTTGTGATCAGTGATTTATTGAATGTTATTTTAGAAAACTACAATGCAGCTACAATTAAAACAACACTAGTTTTTTTATAATCAAGGAATGTTTACAATTAAACATTTTAAATATGAAAGCTTTAATTCATAAGTTTTTGTAAGTAACATGTATGAGGACGTTTTGTTTCAATTTGAGTCGTCATTTTAAACTAGTGGTACTTGAAGGTGACACAGTAGTATTTACTGGTTCATAGGGATAATGATTGCCTTTTTAGATTTCACCACTTTCTAACACTGCCAAAAAAAACTATATACACAGTTAAGGTAGCTGGTCTGTCTTCCCCCATCTTTTATTTTGAAATAGCAGATAACAATCGGTCTAGATCTTTAATAAAATGTGCAAATTTCGAGAGAAAATTATGTGTTTCATCAAATTTTACAGCTGTATTTTACAAAAGAAAACAGAATATTTTTGATTGATTTAATTTTTTTTTAACTTTGCCGCATAAGGGGAGATCACTCAGATAAAGTAACTTTTATAATAGAGTGCGTTATGAATTGACTTATTTTATTATGTACCAAGGAAACGAGTCCGGAGACCCCATTTTTTACTTTTTCTTACCTGAATACATATTATAGAGTTATCATTCATATATTATCTTAGATATCTATGGTTTAGTTTTCTTTTTATGAAACAAAATTGGGTTTTACACGCATAATCTATACAATATCTGACAATTTTGCACAACCTGTAGCGTGAAATAAAGCTCGGTTACCCATATTTTTTTATATTTTTGAATAAAGTATGATATAAACTACTTTTTGACATATCATTAAAAGATTCTATGGATTTTTATTTAGACCCTCGATCTACCTTTACTGAAGTACTTTCATTATAATATTCAGAAATAATTTTGAATATGTATGATGACCGTTTACTTTTTCTGCTATCTTTATAAATCTAAGGTCTCTAGTGCTTTTAAGTCTTTTATCATGCAGTGAATACAAAATTTTAAAAATCCTAAAAAAAAATCAGTTTTACCTGTATGTAAAATTATTTCATGTTTTTCTATACCTGATTCATTCCTGGGCTTGGGAAAGTATGTTCAGCAGAAACTGTATTTTTGTCCAATCACTGTGTTCAGATACATTGACTTAAGAAGGGTGCACAAATGAGCAACTTAAATTCATATGTACGGTGTGCGAATATTTGCTGAACAGAGGTTGTTTTTGTCTCGCCTTGACAGAGTCAAAAAGCGAGACATAGGTATCCTGTTGGCGGCGGCGGCGATGGCGACGGCGGCGGCGATGGCGACGGCGGCGGCTGCGTCAACAATGTATTAGTTTGTGATTAGGTCTAGTTCATGGTGAACCACTAGTGGTAGGTCAATGATATTTGGTATGCAGTTGTATTAGCATTGGCACATCTCATTACCATGAAGATTATTTGGCCCCGCCCCCTCAGTCAAGGTCTATTGACTTTGAAACTTTTCATAGTTTTCATGTATAAGTTTGTGATTAGGTCAATTTATGGGGAACCACTAGTTGTAGGTCAATGATATATGGTATGCAGTTGTATAAGCATTGGCATATCTCTTTTCCATGGAGATTATTTGGCTCCGCCCCCGTAGTCATGGTCTATAGACTTTGAAAATGTTGCTAAGTTAACATGTATTAGTTTGTGATTAGGTCAGTTCAAGGGGAACCATTAGTGGTAGGCCAATTTTAATTGGTGTTCAGTTGTATAAACATTAGCACATCTCATTTCCATGGAAAATATTTGGCCCCGCCTCCTCAGTCATGGTCTATTTACTTTGCAACTTTTGCTTAGTTTACATGTATTAGTTTGTGATTAGATCAATTTTAAAGTGAACAGCAAATGTTAAGTCAATGATATTTGGTATGCAAATTTATTGGCATTTGCAAGTATCGTTTCCATGGAGATTATATAGCCCCATCCCTGATCATGGTTCATTGAATTTGAAACTTTTACATAGCTAACAAGTTAATGTTTGTGTTTAGGATTGTTTAAAGGGAACGACTTAAAATAAGTCAATGGTATTTGGTATGCAGTTGTATTAGCATTGGCTCATCTCATTCCGTGGAGATTGTTTAGCCATGTACCTTCAGTCATGGTTCATCGACTTTGAATATTTGCATAACTTACATGTAAAAGTATTGATATTTTAATTTCAACATTTGCATTATCAAAATTACAAAAAGGCGAGACATATCTCTGTGATAACAATTTATATAATTGCGTATTTTAATCATCCCTTCTGGATGTATGTTATGCTAAAAAATGTATTAGCAAAATTTCCAAACTTCAAAGGTGAATTATAACAGGCGGATGTCCATAAAACTGCACAAAACCAAACGCTCTACTATAACAACCAATAGAACGATCGATTGGAAAACAACTTTCATATGATGACTTAGTACATTTAATTTTCGCAGAACATGGCGGGTTAAAACAAGTTTTACATCTAGTTAAGATCCCATTTGTAAGACATTTGTTAACAATATCTTCATGTTTGATAAATATATACTGTTTCCTGAGTAACATGTTGTTTAAAGATCACGCTATTTAGGTTGCACTTTGTAAATACAGCTGATTCAAAAACCTCGCCTAATTTGGGAAGATACTTAATATTCATAGATATTTTGCTTTTTTTATCTACATATTCCAAGATATAATCTCCATGATTCTTCTCATTGGAGACACAACTTGGGAATTTTGACTCTTACACATAATTATTACATGTTTTCAGTAGGATTTGTATTTCAAATACATGTATATGCAACTTCATTTTTGTCGTGGGATTAATATTAAGGTTAATATAGACCCGAGAGCGATTGATATGTTATTGAATGTTATTCTTCAATCTTGAATTTCTCTTGATTTCATTTAAAATTTGACAGTTTCTCATGTTCCCTCCCCAAATACTCCGATGTGGGGAGAGGGGTTGATGCCAAATCTTATTCGACGGAAACATGCTTTCAAAGCTCCCCGGAGAATTTATTTGCCTCAAGTTAAGGATACAATGCTTTATATTAAGGTTAGGCGAATGAGTTCGACCTGTGGTAGGATAAGGTTAAAGGTTAGGTTTACATAGAAGCCCCTGTGTATCACCTCCTCACTCCACATTTAAGTTTTTATTAATACATTATTTTCTAGTCCAAGTTCCCTTAGCGAGATAGTGTCATAACAATTTCTGAGATGGAAGTTTAGACATTGTTCTTAGACCCCCCGACTGGACAGTGCAATAACTAAAATCTCATAGACGTGTATAGTTACTGAACTCCTAAAAAAATAACAGAAGTTAACTCACTTGACAATCAATGGGAAAATTACCATTGATAATACAAGTGTTCCTTAGGAATAGATAAGTTCACTCGATCTTTAACTGAATTCACAACATATAATCATGAGAGTTTTTATGAATTATTTTGTGCATTTTCGACTATTCTACTGATATATAATTCATGTTATGTCTACGAAGAGAAAACGAAAAAAACAGAAAAGAGTTTCATATGGCAACCATGGGAAGTAACTGAAATATTTTATTGTTTTCATTTTTTTGTATTGAAATAAACTTTTGCCCGTACTCTATCATGTTGGTATATCGCCTTCGTCCTTTTTTATGCTTTGATCAATCAAGGATTTACAAAAAAGGATATACCTTGATTAAACAAATGTATTTTGAATTAACATTTGCATAATGTTTAGTCAATAGTTATCAATTGAACAATGAGGCAAAATAACAACACTATTTGATTTTAAATATTGATATATCAGTTAGAGGTTATACTTATACAATGCTGTTACTTACTTGAAGATGTAAGTTATAATAATTTACTTGAAGATGTTAGTTAAATATCGATTTACTTTGTTATAAGTTTATGTGTAATATTTTTATTTTATAGGTGCTTTGAATAATCTTCCACTTAATCTTCTTAAAAAGATTACTTATACAAGTAATTGTTTTTTCAACCCCTAAAATTCGCAAGTTTTAAAAGGTAAAAACATATCTAACAATTAGTTTCGGATTCGGTCGTTTTTTTAATAAAAATTCAGCCTTTGATATCAAAAACTAAACACAAAAAACTGCTTTGCACATGAGAAGCTGTCAAATGATAAATGAAAACAAGAAAATTCAAGAAAAAAAGAAAATATGACTTTTTTTACTTTAGAAGTAAAAAATTATGAATGTCTAAGGGATGTAACTCTGTCTCCACATTAATTGTCTTGTACCAGTATATAAAATGCACTTGTATAAGTATTACCTCTGGCTGTATAACTTAATGACGGTTATCTTATTTGATATTTTACAGAATGTAATGATGTGCCCATTGATTCCTATATTGCTGATTTTATTTACGAAGTTGTTAAGTTGTTCAGGTATTTATAGAATTTCCTATATTTTTCACAATTAGGAAACACAAAAATCTGTGTCCTAAGGAATTTCTTTTTTCTCACTCATTAATCCATATCTCCTTTTACTCGGGTACGCAAAATGTTAATTTTGAAGCGTGTACAACTGCTGTACAACTTCTATGAATTTCTTACCTTTCAATATTCAGTGATGTATTTTTTCCGTTATAACTAATAATGCGATTTCCTGTTTCTTTCTTCCGTTTCATTGATACAGTTCGGCTGAAATATATGAAACGTTTACACGATGAACGATAATTATATAATGACTTGTTTATTTTAGCGCAAGTTAACGTAGTTCTTCAAATTAATGCTGTGAGATATGGAAAGGATCTGCATTTGGAATGCTCGTCATTGCAGTATCATTCAGATTGGCACTGGTTTAAGGAAGATGTACTTCTCTTTAGAAACAATCTGCCGGCTTCTGATTTAAATATTTACAAGTACAAAGAGAAGATTATTGATGATAATCACAGACAACTCATCATTCACAATTTTGAATTTGTTGACATCGGACGATATTTATGCACAAACGGAATTTATGACGATTTCATTGATTTATCGCATGAATCTAGCAACTTCATTTGTAAGCATTAACATCAATATAAATATTATAGGAAATACAATAAACAGGAATAATTGCTTAACATACCAAAACTCTTCTTATTTGCAAATTCAAATGATGAAATTTAACCATTAACCGATATATGAATATTACTTAAATTGAACCCAATTATGTAAAATTCAAACCAATTTAAACATCCCTCATTAAAATTGTAAATCATACTACTAGGGCAGCATGACATGTCAACTTGAACAGCGCTTGGTACCATTTGGCAACCTTTGCTTTAAAAAAATACGTTTCTGTGGTCGAATAAAACCTGCATCGGCCTTACCTAGGCTTGTAACCTACTACAGTGTGCATAATTGCACACATACATAATAAAAAATTCTATGAATCGGGATTTTTATAACTGGCATGCTGCTCTTCTTGAGCGGAATTTTATTAATGTTCAATTTACAACTTTTATCATCTTTATGAATAAGGAATTGTTTGAAATCAAGATCCTTGGAATAATGCCTTGTTTTGAGGTTTTTATTATTTGCATAAATGAATTTTTAAATATTTCTCAAGATTTACTGTTGCAAAATACGTTTATGAACGCAGCTTTGTCGTATACATTTTCAGACTGACATGTTGAATTAACTAGAGACTCTTTTAAAAGAGCCTGTGTCGCTAACCTGATTCTACTTTGGTTTTGGAAATCATGTTAAAATAGATTAAAATCATGACAGATACTCTCATAATGATTGCGGCCAAATTTGGTTTAATATCGGCCCCATAAATTAATCAAAAGCAGAAAATTTTCGTAAAGTTTACAGAAATTACCAATAAATTCATTGAAATTCTCGAAAATGACTTTATAAGGACAATAACTCCTACAAGATGTCAATTGACAATTTTGCTAATGTTGACTTTTGTGTAGATCTTCTTTTCTTGATATCTTGCAATATACAGTATACCTCAATCTATAAAAATACATGTATTAAGGTAATTTCCTTAAAATGAGAAATAATTGCAACATTTGTTCCACCCAGGGCCTGTATTATGGTGGCCATCTTGAACAGTGAATCGGCAACAAAGTAGCACCATTTCATCATAAGGAACATATATGCCATGTTTGGTTTCATTCCATTCAGTGCTCCTCTAGAAGAAGCATTTGTATGTATTTCCCATATTGTTTTATGTTAAACTAAGTCCCCTGCTAGTGGCCATCTTGGATGATGGTTCGGCTACAAAGTAACAACACTAGGTCAGCTCCTCATTAGGAACGTTCATGCCATGTTTGGTTTCATTCTATTCAGTGGTTCTCTAGAAGAAAACATTTGTATGTATTTCCAATAGGGTCATATGCTAAACTAAGTCCCCGCTGGTGGCCACCTTGGATGATGGATCGGCTTCAAAGTAACAACACTTTGTCAGCACCTCATCAGAAACATTCATGCCATGTTTTATTTCATTCCATTTAGTTGTTCTCTAAAAGAAGACATTTGTATGTATTTCCCTTAGGGTCCTAATTTATACTAAGTTCCACTCTGGCGGCCATCTTGGATAATGGATCGGCTTGAAAGTAACAACACTTAGTCAGCACCTCATAAGGAACATTCATGCTATGTTTGGTTTCATTCCATTGTGTGGTTCTCTAAAACAAAGACATTAGTATGTTTTGTCCATAGGGTCCTATGTTAAACGAAGTTCCCCGCTGGTGGCCATCTTGGATGATGGATCAGCTACAAAGTAACAACACGTGGTCAGTGCCTCATAAGGAATATTCATGCAATGTTTAGTTTCATTCCATTCAGTGGCTCTCTAGAAGAAGTTCAAAATGTAAAAAGTTAACGACGACGACTGATAACAGATAAAAAAAAATATTCACCGCGTGTCACCTGATTCCAACCTCCCATTTTTCAAAATTGTTTCAATGTTTGCAAATTTTATGTTCAAAATTTAGATGTTACAATTTGTTACTTGAATATTCAAAACATGTTTAAAACTTAAAACTAGGCATGTCAATGTGTACTAGAACACTCGAGTATCGCTCGGTACCACTGAGTAATTGTCAGAACGAACGAGTAATCGATTAGTAATTGTTCACCGAGTTGACATATCAAATAAATTAGGAGATGATGTATTTGATTTTAAACATATTTTATTCATAAAGATATGAAAAGGATTGAGCAATAGGCACAGCCTATACAAGCTCTCTCCATATTATATGTACGAGGTATAAATCAAATATTAACAACTGTATTTAAAATAATACAATATAGTGGAAAATGCATGCTACTTATAAGCACACACACAAGCAAATATATATTTACAGTGTTAATTACTAAATGTAAAGTATATTTAAGTATGTAGGCAAATAATCAATATTTATTCAAGTACATTGAGACATGTAAATATCTTTCATAAGTCATTAGAAATATATATATATATAAGGTTTGGAAGAGACACTAAGCTTACTTAGCGGAAAAAATTAATTAATGTTGAAGGAAAAAAGGAAAGAAATGAGAAAATAAATACATAAATACATAAATTAATAAATTAATAAATAAATAAATAAATAAATGAATAAATAAATAAATAAATAAATAAATAAATAAACACTAAATAAAACAAAAATTAAGAAAAATTTCAAACAAAACGGTGAGTGTCACTGATATATTTTTGACCAGATTTAAAAACAGCAATATTCATATCATATGAAAATAATCTGTTTCAAACAAGTAATAAGGAGATGATGTATGATAGACATTGTGGCAACTCTCCACCATGGCTGAAATGAAGTGGTAGTAAGCATGTTAAACATATTAAGAAGTTCTTAGATGTCTATTAAGGATAATCATATAATGCGACGTGAGATATACCACAATGAAGAAATACAATTGGAATGGCATGGATAGATTCTATCAATTTGATTTAACAAACAAATCGTAGGTTAGATGACATTTCTTTTATTAATGTTTCTTGATATTTAGATTTTGATAATACAACATCATCCACTGTACTACAGCAGGAGACTACATTTGGAATAAGTCTAACTCCAGTTGTGTCAAATGTTTCTCCGATTCCAGTATGTCAATTAGAGATCGAGGTAAAATATTCTTAAAATTCCAATAGCTTTACAAATCACATATTTTTCATTAAGTTTAAATTGGGTGAATACATTTTCAAAAGTATATTGTTTGTTTACATGTAAAAAATCACAGGAAAATCTTTGGTATCGTCTTTTAAATTTTACCGCGAGACAATACAATAATACTGGTTACTTTTAGAGAGATTTGAAATAATGACGGGTTATAATAAAAAAAAAAAGAGTCTTTGTTTCGACAATTGAGAATCAATTGCATGTAAAAAAAATTCTTTCTCAGGTGTCAATATGTCATCTAAATTATCAATCTGACCAAAAATCATTATTTCTTTTCAAATATTCAAAGTATATAACAGAAAATGGAATGCATTCAACATGAAAATATTTTGTTGCAGAACATGACGTTTCCTTTGAATATATCTAGAACATTACCCCAAGAAGCGATAGCCAGTGTCATTTTCCAGCAAACAGTGTTTAATATTACGTTTTTCTGCAGACAGCCTGAAAAAACGTTTAACTTTGTCTGCGACATAGGTGGCCTCCCTTTGGAAGAGAATGTTAAAAAAAATTGTTCAGGTATAGTATAGATCAGATAACTTTGATATACCAACAAATAGATTTCATAAAAGGGAGAAATGATAAGAGCCATTTTTTGTCCCTTCATCATGCAAAAATGTTAAACTCATATAAGCCTTTCAAAATTATATTAATTTTATTGTTAAATGAACAGGTTTATATAATTTGAACAATTTAGTGCAGAAAATTGACTTATGATGTCACTTTGACGTCATAATTATGGTGAAATTCACATCTTTGACCAACAAAGTTTCTGGTCAAACTATAATTGAGCTACAGCTTAAAACACGACATTCTACACCCAATATCTTCTAAGTAAAATCCGTTTTGTAGCAAAATATATTTTGGAATAAAACTGTTTCTCATATCTAAATATTAATGAAAAGATCTCAAAATTAGGCTATTTTGGCAGTTTTTGATTTTTGCACTTAATGTAAGATAATTGTAGTCCAAATGCTGATCTGTTAGACAAAATTCTAAAAAAAAAAAATATAGTTGTCCATTACCTGTCAACCTCTAAAAGTGAAAATATTCAAAATAGTGTCATTTAAACTGGATATTTCTCTCCTAAAATTTCGAATGTCAGTTTCAAGAGAAGCGCAATTGGGTAATTCTTTTAATGTTGTTATTTGGTAATCATAGAATTTATCTTTGAGCTTTAATATCTTATCATCACTCAGAAGATCTTGGAAATCTTCCAACAAATTTATCACTGAAAAAAACCCATTTAACTTAACATATTGTGTAGGCATATAAATATGTAAGAAATTTTTGTTCTCTTGAATGTCTGTTGTCTCGTTGATCATGTATATCTCTTTTATGTCTTTTTTTTATTTTTTAACAATATCTACAATCTGAAATAATGATTCCCTATCATGTATGTTTTTCTTTTACTTGAAGATGAACAAGCTTGCCCAGAGAGGGCCACTTTCTTCCCAACATTATATTGAACTGACAATTTGATGCTTTACTTAATTAAATAATATTCACACAAAAAATAAACCTATCTTCAAAACATAACAGCTCCCGTTAAAAAAAAGCAAGTCCTAAGTTATCCCTTTTCAATCTTTTCCTTTTTAAAGAAAAAGGCTCATAAAATTGATGTCCGACAAAATAATGTGTTATGAACATCTGTTATAAAAAAAAGTATGTTATTAAGTATATTTGTAATACTTTTTTATTTGGAATTTGATGGTCCAAAAGAGTGGTCTGATCATGCCTACTCTTTCCAATCGATGTTATCAACTAAAATGCTTCTGTAGGGAAGATTCCTAAAGGATAATCATATAAAGGATAATGTATGGAAGACCGATTGTGGCCTGTTCCTTTTTTGACAATGAAGCAGAGTTGTTAGTCCCATTTACAGTTCATTATGAAAGTAAAGAGAATATCATCAACTTATTCATTAACACAATCATTTTGAAAGGATCGCAGAGGTTTTAAAGATTTTTTTTAGTTTGGTTATTTAACTTTTTTCATATTTTATTTTTGGCAATTTAAGGTGCCATCTTCTTTGCTTGTTATCATAATATGTCTGTTATCAGTATTTTAGTTGACTAATCTTACCAAAAAACAAACACAGAGAAATAAATACAATGACTACCTAAAAGAAATAAAAACAACACTTCATAGCCAGCTAAATAGTAAAAAAGTGACCCCTACAATAACTATGGTCAATCTCATATGCTTCGAAAGGTTGACCAGATCTAACTTCGCTAATTGCACCTATTATGTTGTTTATGGTAAGTACACATTCGGTGATACATCTCATGCGGCGGAAAGGAGTACAGGATAGTGGTTATCAATATTGGAGTATATCCGTGTTCATCTGTAACACAACCAACTCATAATCCCGTCCGTTAAGAATTCCAGTAGTTTGAGCGTTCCTGATAATTGGAAATCCGGTTAAGCGTTCCAGATGTACCAAATGTATTAAGACTTGAAGTTATTTTCATTTTCTAAAATTGAGTCAATACTGCTGATGGAAGACTGTTTTTCCCCCGAGAGTATAATCTTTTCTTTAGAAGGCTTTCGCCACTGACATGTTTCGTATATTTATAACTTTTCTAAGATTCTCCTGAAGTAAATTTTCTTCAAATATAGTTGATTTGAGGTATTATCGATATGTTCTTTTTGGTGGTAAAAGTATTGATATACGTTTGGCTTTCAAACTTATACAGATAATACATGCATTGATACTTACTCGCAAAGAATAGCCGACTATACGGTATGGGTTTTTCTCATTGTTGAAGGCCGTATTGTTGCCTATAATTGCTTACATCCACTTCATTTGAACTTTGGTGGATAGTTGTTTCATTGTCAATCATACCATATCTCCTTATTTTTCTAAAAAATGATTATTATTTATTATGATTCCCTATCATTTATACTGACTTGTGACCCAAAAAATATGTTTATCGTTAGCAGTTATCATTACTATACAATTTATAGAAATGCAGACGCAATCAAAATACAATATAATTGGATTAATAGAATAAACCACGGGGCTAATATATTTATATTTATATATTATATGGCCAACTTTTCAGCAAAGGCCGAATGCTTGAAACGAAATACAATGAACATTATCCAATAATTGTTGTTTGCTTTAAACAATTGAAAAACTTTTACTATGTTAATTTGTTAAACACTTGACATTTTGTTTCGACAGATTTAAACCATATAAGTGTTCTGGTTCCAGTCTTTCAGAGGGAAATATTTTGTCTTTGGGTTTTTAATGTCAAAAGGATAAAACTTTCCTTGAAAATCTAATGCAAAAATTTGAGGTAAACTATATTTTGTCATGGTCAGTATGACAACCGGTGCCTCTTGGAAAAAGGAACTGTTCATCACACTACAAGGGTTAATACTATTACGTATACAGTTTTGTTATTTGTCTAGTCTTTTGTCAAATGTTATGTTTGTGTTCCCCTTTTCTTTTCGGTCATGGTGTTACACTTTGTCTGTCTTCCAGTATTGTTTGGTGTCCTCAAGTAAATGAGTCCGAAATAATCACACATTTCTTGTTTTTATGACATATCAAGAGGTTTTAATCAAATTGTCACCTGGTGATTACTGAAGACCACAAAATGAATTTGTCTTGCATGCGTAGGTAGTCGCGGAATGCATTACATTGTTGTTACAATCCGGCGGTAGCGGCAACCGCGGTGGTGTAAACTATTTGTAAAGAGCATTATATTTTAAAAGTTGAAAGACCTGGATACTATACCCTGAATGTAGATGCCTTCTATAACGAAGTTTCTGTCTGTCAAATCTATACTGTCCTTGACATCATTTTTATGGTTTAGCGACTGCAAAAATGATAATATTTTTTTGCAGTCACTGAACCATGAAAATAATGTCAGGGACAGTGGGCATATGACAGACGCAGTCTTTGCGTCGAAATTATCACAATTTTCTTGTTTTAATTATATTGTTTTGTTTTCATTTGAATTGCTCACTTATTATTAGTAATAGGATAAGTACATTTGGTAAATGTTTTCATGAGTTTATCAGAAAATAAAATTTAGAGATAAGCGTATCGTAAAAGCAATTAGTCTTTGGATATAAGATTTTTGACAAAGATTATTTTGGTCTGAATTATTTTCCAACAATTTTAGATTTTTCTATAAACAAATCATATTATGTATCTAATCAGAAAGTGACAAATGTAAATGTTTATCAATTTTTTGTTCAAGGATACATTAACAGATATAACGAAAACAGAACAATGAAATTAAATCCATTACTGAAGTCACTTAAAAGAAGTATACACAACTGAATAGATAAAAACATAATGCATAAAACTTTTGTACAATTGTACTTCAAGAAATGTGTATATACATATATATCAATATCAGTTGAATATTCGGGGATACATCAAGAAAAGCTTGCACTCTTGATGTGACAATGTAACGAGCATATTTGGTGAATAAATATATAATGTCGTTAAAATTAAAAAGTTTTATATTTTTGTTTGGCAGGTATCATATAAAGTAAAGTAAAAAAATACTGAACTCCGAGGAAAATTCAAAAAGGAAAGTCCCTAATCAAATGGCAAAATCAAAAGCTCAAACACATCAAACGAATGGATAACGACTGTCATATTCCTGACTTGGTACAGGCATTTTCTTATGTAGAAAATGGTGGATTGAACCTGGTTTTATAGCTAGCTAAACCTCTCACTTGTATGACAGTCGCATCAAATTCCATTATATTGACAACGATGCGTGAACAAAACAAACAGACACAATAGGTAAAAATGTCAAAAATAGGGGTACAGCAGTCTACATTGTGTCATAATCTTAGTCACTATAAAAAAAACAAATGTAACGGAGAAGCACAAAAAGGCATACATCAAATTTAACATCCTCATTTTGCTTTTTTATTTTACGATTTTATTTATCTATGTAAAATCCACCCATAAAGGATGAAGGTTTTAAGTACTGGCGTAAAATCGCGAGTTTGAAAATCGCACAGGTAGACATCATCATCTAACTATTACCTCATTTTGAAATTTCAGTTTTCCTGCTGAAGTCTGTTGCTTCGTTATCATAAGCAATACTTCAACTGTATTCGATGCACCGAATGATTAGTTGGTGTACAAATCTGTTTTGTATGTATTATCTGATGTCAATGTTAGATTAGGATATAATCTGCTCTGGCGGACCCCAAAAGTTGGGAAAATGTATTTCAACTAAGTGCATGAAAGATAACCTCAAATTACGTTGCTATTCATGAATGTAAAACGCGGCCGTTTTTTTTCACCGCTTTAAAACCCGTGGATCGAAAATTGAGAACTTAATTAATTAATTCGTACTAACCCATTAAATTTTGAAATTCATCCCGATTGAAATTAAAAGTGGTATATTTTTTTGTAATAAGCATTCAAACAGTCACCGATTTTGGTGGTTCCAGGTTTTATATTGTCTTTAATTTTTTGAAACAAAAAATTCATTCCTGTCTCTTTCAATTCCACCGCAAACCATATGCCTTTCTACCTGACGCCCTTTGTTATGTGTTCTCTTTCCAAATTTACTGTCGTCTATTTCAACAATTTAAACCTCCTATTTTAACTGTCTGTTTGTAAAATTAGATACACATTTGCAATGATTGCACCAAACTACGATTGTTTGATAACATATAGAATGTTCCTGCTTTAGAAACTCTTGGTTTATTTAATAAATCCAAAAATATGTAATAGATATTATCTTTTGAATGGTTAAATCATGCAGGTCCCTGAAACCAGGATCCTCTTCTGATATAAACTGTTTGGCTGCACTTTTTAAAACTTCACTTCCAAAAAGAAATATCTTTTGAAAGCAAACAGCCTTTCCTTTATCCGAAATGTCCATGGCTTCATTTTTAGATCACCGGGGCCCGAAGTGCCCCATGTGAGCTTATGCCATCACTTGGCGTCCGTCGTCGTCCGTCGTCTGTCGTCGTCGTCTGTCGTCGTAAACTATTTCAAAAATCTTCTCCTCTGAAACTACTGGGCCAAATACCTTCAAACTTTAACTAAATGTTCCTTAGGGAATCTAGTTTTGTGGGATCAGCTAAGGTAGCAGAAATCCTTTAATTTTTTTGAATATGTTTCTTTGATAACTTAAGCAGTACATCAATTATGTTTGGCCTATAGAGTGATTATGAGGTGTACATGTCTGTCTTGAAGGGTTTATCTGACCTTCGCCTTATGATCATGGTTCATTGATAATAGTGATTAAAAGTGCATTTGATTTTTGTATTAAAACCTTCATCTTTAAGTCTTCCATCATAAATCAGTCATGGTCAGTCAATCAGGCGAGATATTTAAACGTGTGCACCTTTTGTTTCTTGTTATTTTATTATCCTACACTCAACAGCTCAATTTGTTTAGCGATTACTTGTGATAGCCATTATCTGTATGCTATGTCGGTTTTATATCTGAACAATGAGTATGCTTACAAATAAATTATACCCATAATTGTAATGACTAAACAATATTAAAATATCACACATTGCAATGTATTTTTTTTTCAGATTTTCCACAAAAAAAAAGTGTAAAGGCGTCTTCTAAATTAATAATAGTAGTTGCCTCTGGTTGCCTCCTGCTTATATTTTCCTTTGGAATATATGTGTTTGTAAGGTTGAAAAGATCACGGACGCCATGTATGTATATGTATTTTTTTAATGGTGCACAAAAATACAGAGAGATTTTAATGAATTCCTACGCCAATACTCAATACTCATAAGCAGTAATGGAAATATTGACAATAATGTGTTAGCAAAAAATACCCAGACATAATAGATAAAAATGTCAAAAATTAGGATACAGCTGTCAACATTGTGTTATATTCTTAATCTTTATAGGAAAAATAACTATGTCAACACAGAAAAACAAAAATGGCATTTAGACACTCTATAGACAAAGCACATGAGCAAAAATGAAAGACAAGAATACAGAAAATGACAATAACACAATAACATAATGATGGGATGTATAAACACCGAGTCACTCCTAAAGGATATTACCAACAATTAAATAAACAGTAAAGGTTGAAAATATATTAAGACAAATAAAAAGAAAACTATAACACGTATTGAGGGTGATAAACGTCAGTACGTAGAATTTATACCATCGTTAGATGATACCGGAGTATATAGTCCTAAATATTCAAAGTTTTATTTAGAAGTAAAGGTTTGAAAAGTTTTATAACTGTCCTCTGTATTAACTCATATCATTTATTTCTGAAAGTGATTAAAGACTTCCTGGTGTGTTCCTGCTGTGTGTCTTAGTGTATATATATCTTGATTATCATACTTCTGCATTTTTTTCTTTTAATCAGTTTCAAAAAAAAAGAATCAACCTAGAGCTACTATAGATGACCTAATGGCTGTAAGTTTAGAAGAACAAACATTTATGTAGACATTATTTCTTATTTATTTTCTGTCAGGTTTAATCAATGCAACAATAAGTTTAAATCATCAAATGGTCCGGGAACACAGTTATTGTCCTTTGATTTTTTCGTGAACAAACATCGTCAACCAAGACCTAGACCCTAGTGAGGTCAGAGTATTATTCGCAATTTTTTTTTTCATATACCTTCTTATTTATTTTTTCATGTTTTATGCTGAAATAGCAAGTCGAGGGATGAAATTACAATGTTAAAACATTTGGGTCATGAGTTTGAAAGTTAAGTAGTGATTTCGTCCAGTTAAAAAAGTTCAAAAACTAGTATGTTTGAAGCTGGCATACTGATTCAAGACTCACGTAACAGAAATTTGTCCATATTTTGAAAAAGAGATGGTGAAGTTTTCTAAAACTTTGATATAATTTGTCCCAAAAGTAGTACAATAGACTGCTAGAATATTATTGAGAAAGCGCCGGTGCGATTTTTATAATTTAGAATTACTGTCTAAACGAAATATATTTCGCACTACAAAATAACTGTGTTCTCGGTGTACTGGTTATATAATTTGATACAACGGGAAAACACAATGATTTTATAATCATCAAAATGCAGTATGATATAAGGAATGTAAAGGAGAAGGTATGATCAGAGCTTCTTTTTTTTTTACCCAAAAATTACAGATATATAAAACTTCAAGCCTTTCAAAATAATGTTAATTTCATTATTAAATTGAACAGGTCAATATAATCTGGACCTTTAACTGAAAAGGGATAATTGAGGTGTCACTATGACATTATAAACATGTCGAAATTTACGTGTTTACCTTAAATGGCCATTTTACCTATAGTTATTTGTAAAAACATATGTGATCAACAACATTATCCAAACAAAATTTTTTACACACATTAAAACCTTTGTAAAATTCATTTTGTCTCAAAAATCTTTTTGGGTAAATTAAGGCAACAGTAGTCTACTGATGTGTAATTCTTGTAAACCGATAAGACAGAGACAAATCAAGCTAACAACCCGAAACAGAGGAAATCGCATGAACTCCAAAAGAAGCTAATTTTAAAGAGTTTTGCTGTTTTGCACTAAATGTAAGATGTTTAAGCCCTAGTGCAATTATGTAAGATAAATTTCAAAAAATTCAATTAACAATATCCGACAAACTAATTTCTTATGAGCATCGTAACGATGTTATCTGGTGCACTTATCATACGTTTCATTTACGAATTCAAGGGGCCACAAAATTAACTTTATCATACATTCTCCTTTGTCTGTGTCTAAGTAAGAAGATATTCCCGTCAATATGGTTTCGTTGCATCTTTTCAATTTTACCATTATAAGTTCAATTTGTTTGCAGTTGAATATTTCCGATAACTCTGTCAGAATATGATTAATAGAACTGATGCGAAAAGTAAGTTTTACTTTTTTTCGTGTGCCTGGGGATTTTGTAATATTGTTTTGCTTATAATCATGTAGGAATTACTACCCACAAAATATAGTGGAATGAATGTTTTACATGTTTTAAATTAAAGAATTTCTTTTTATAATTACAAAAGAAGAAAATAACAAAATTAAAAAAAATATAGAAAATATAGAAAATTTTAAAAAAATAAATAAATAAAAAAAATTTAAAAAAAATAAAAAAATATATATATATATATATATATATATGAGAACAAAATAAAAAGAAAGTATTATTTTCGGTGATTTTAATTGCAGACGACAGGTTTCGTCAAAACGTATTAATTTGTATACTGCTAATTAATGTTGTATGTGTAAGCTCGCATGTTTCATTTGAAATTTTTTTAAAGAATTACATGAAGTTACTACAAAGGAAAATTGCAAATAAAATACTAAAACATAAAATAAAAAAAAGATAGTTTTAGATTAAGAATAATATTTACATGTATTTTATATCAGTCAGTTAATGGGATGGAATGCAGGTTTAGTTAAATAAAGTTAAATGTACTTCAAATATTTTGATGTTATAAATGATTTATCAATTGTATTTCATATTATTTTCATTATTTTTCTTGAAAGAGGAAGTATCTACAAAATTGATGTTTCATGTGATAGCTGAAAAGCCGCGTTATTTATAGATATTAATGAAAATATGTTAGATGTTAGATTCTTCTCATCATCTGTTAAAAAATACAAAACAAATACTAAAGAAGAAGAAAAAAAATTTAAAAATTAAAAAAAACAAAACAAAATGAAACCTTTTTAAATCAAATTTAAAAAAGTATTATTTTCAGTCAATTTAAATTTAAGACTTCAGGTTAAGTCAAAACGTTTTTGTTTTGCATACTGCTTATTACTGTTGTATGTGTAAGCAGCATGTTTCGTTTGAAAATTTTTAAAACATTGCAAAAGGTTACCAAAAAGGAAAATTACAAAAAAATTACTAAAACAGAAAATAAAAAAATCTATTTTGATTAAAGAAAATATATACATGTATTTCATATTAGTTAGTTAATGGGATGGAATACAGGTTGAGTCAAATAAAGTTAAATGTACTTCAAATATTTTGATGTTATAAAAGATTTATCAATTGTATCTCATTTTTCATTATTTTTCTTTAAAGAGGCAGTATCTACGAAATTGATGTTTCATGTGATAACTGAAAAGCCGCGTTATTTATATATATTAATGAAAATATGTAAGTTGTCATTATCAGGATTCTAATAAAGCTATTAAGAGCTTAATCGCTATTCTTCTCGTCATCTGTTAAACAAGAGCAAGAAAGTGTACTACCCGCAATTACCTATAGACTTTTTTTGAAACACTTGCTTACTAAAACGAATTTAGTATAAATTCTCAAGATTTTACTTCATCATTTGATTGAAGTCATGTCATGTGTCCGACACGCTCATTGTTTAATGAATTTTAATAATCAGTAAGTAAAATTAATACACTTTGATCAGTATCGTTTTTAAATCGTTAGGAATACTATGTTGCGTTGATTTAGCACATAAGGGGTAATTGTTATTATAAAATCGTTTGAAATGTTCGGCTAAAAACATATTGATAGTTGAATAAATAATGATGCAATAATCTAAAAAACAAACAGTTGGTTTAATGTATGCAAAAATAGTTTACCTGTTTTGGCAGTGTATTATGTTTTATTATATATATGATTTTTTTGTTCTGTCATTTTTACATCTTATTCTGTTGTGTACTCTTGATTTGGGCTATAGGCTGACAAAATTTGTTGTTTAGGTAAAATCTGAATGTTTATTTGCTTTGTTGGCTTTTGCTTCCTCGTTCATTCAAGCATTAGAACTCATCTAACAGCAACACCGTTTCCTTATATTAATCATGGTTTCTATCATATCTTGCTAAAACTTCTATACTAAACTATTTCTTTTTTCAGTCAAATTCGTGGAAGTTGTAGGTCTACCATGATTGAATGTTGTTTGGTAAATACTTTTATTAGGTTATATGAATATGAATTTTATATGAATATATAAAATTGTCAACCAATTGTAATATGAAACCCTTAGATACTGCCTCATTTAGACTCATTAAAATTCATTTAATAACAAAACATAATGGTATAAATTGTGATTGATTATTGGTATGTACTATGTACAATATATGTGTAAAAACTATCACTTTTGGCTACTGCAGAATAATTAAGTTCTTAATAACAATACATAATGGTAAACATTGTGATTGCTTTATTAGACGTGTTACGAGATGGTATATACTCTACGCTGAGGTTGACAAATTATACTTTAAATGCGGTTATCGTATCAAAACATAATAATGATTTAAACTTTTAAGTTACATGTGTATCATTTGAATTTTGTGTTTTAACTGCACATTACTGATGTCAACGTATAGTTGTTCCTAATAACAGACGTCTCTCTGATCTTTTTATTATAGAAAATTTTGTTATAAATATTCCTTATGGAATAATCATTCCATAACAATTATTCCATGAGAAATAAAAATGATAAATCCCATAGTTTGTCTTCCTTTTGAAACACTGACAAGAGGCAAGGGTTTTGCAGAAAGGATATAAAATTTAGAAGGAAAAAGATAAAAGGAAGGCGAGAAAAAGAAGTAATTGACAAGAGAAGCCCCTTCCCTCGACAATCCTTAAAAATTAAATCAATATGTAAAAAAAAGAAGATGTGGTATGATTGCCAATGAGACAACTCTCCACAAGAGACCAAATAACACAGAAATTAACAACTATAGGTCACCGTACGGCCTTCAACAACGAGCAAAGCCCATACCGCACAGTCAGCTATAAAAGGCCCCGAAATGACAATGTAAAACAATTCAAACGAGAAAACTAACGGCCTAATTTATGTACAAAAAAACAAATATGTAACACATAGACAAACGACAACAACTGAATTACAGGCTCTTGACTTGGGACAGCCACATACATACAGAATGTGGCGGGGTTAAACATGTTAGCGGGATCCCAACCCTTCCCCTAACCTGGGACAGTGGTGTAACAGTACAACATAAGAACGAACTTCAAAAATCAGTTGAAAGAGGCTTAACTCATCAGATGGATAAAAATACAAATACTACAAATACAAGTGGACGTGGCCGGGTACTTGTACTTGTTTTGTTTTTTATTTTTGCGTTTTCGAAATCAACAGCGATGGACCATTTAACTGAAAGCAGTGTTTTTCCGAGGTCAGACCTTTTGGCGGGTTGCACAGAACCGACTTATTTTATAATGAGATGAAAGTCTAACTGGCCGGCGGGGGGACGTGCAGGCGAGCAGAAAAAAGATGGTACTCTTTTGAGTAGAAAACTCCTAACCTAGGAGCTTTCAAATTTTGTACAATGTATTTTTATGCATACAAAATGAGTAACTCCTTTTATGGATTCATTTTAGATATAGTTTGCTGGTTTTGTTTTGGAGGGTGAATTTTTTTCCAATTGTACTAACATGACACCTATATAGCCTCTCTAGCCCTTATTGGACATTGGAAATGATTTTATGTATAAAACTCTGCTAATACTTACTCAGAAAAAGCTTAATTTCCATTATATTATTTTCATTTAAAATGTGACTGGTTCGACCTAACAAAATGAGGATCTTTGGGAAAAGATGTCCTATGCGTATTCATGCAAAGTTTCAAAACATTTCGCATTGTAATTTATGAGGTCTGAAATTGTCTTACCCGTTTGACCAGCCTTTCTAACAGTCCGAAAAGTACCCCTTGTCATATAAACTCTAAGGCATGTGTTTTCTTTTACCCCAACTTCAACTAAGTCTTAAAAAAGAAACAAAATGAAATTGTAATTCCTATTAAAGGGTTATTTATTTTTCGCCCGTTTGACATACTAAATACATATTCCCGCATATTTCCCTTTGAGGTTTCTGTATATGCTGGGAGCCCACAGTAACATGCTTAGAAACCGATTCTTTGTGAAATATATGCACTAAATACTTCTTAGTCGACCGTAGAAAATTGACTACAACTACGTGTTGCGTGGCTTAAAACGCCCACAGCGTTAGCGGAATTGACAGCAATTGACAACAATGTGCATGCCTTTACAGACCACACATGGAACCTCGGGCACAGTTTTATTCCAAATACCGACATTGCATGAATACGCAGGTTTTTGTGGACAATAGGAATCATATAAGATTCACACACAGTAGTTTCTTAGGACAACAGGATGATGCTCAAGTTTAATTTTCTGCCTACAATTGGCCAGGTATTGTATAAGTTTTCCCCCAGGATTTTGTCATTTTAGGTAATAGAATATTAAGAATCCACGCGTTACCCTCTATAAGTTTCATAAACTTAGAGCTACATTTTGACCAATATCAGAAAGAATGTAATGGTGTTGGGTATATGTGGAACATGCTATTAGGGTGCTTAAAAACTTTAAAAGTCAGTGGAAGCCAATGGAGACATCCAAAAAAAAATCAACCAGAGAAGATTGTAGAGCTTTGTGCGGGCTTAATAGAGATTGATTGATTGTTGTAAATGTTTTTCGTCCAGTGACAAATATTCCATGTATTTTCGTGATAAGATTTAGTAGTGGAGTGACATATTGATATGCTCGAAGAACAGTAATTAGTATAAAAAAATCAAACTTGCTTATCATGTGATTTTTTGTTCAAATTCAAAAGTGCACACGTACACCTTTCCCGTCCTATCATCACAAGCAACGATATCAGAAAATGATTATTCTAAATTAATCAAATTTTTAATGAGCCAAGAAGTGTAAAGGATACCTGGTTACCATCACGTAAATTAAATTTTACCAGTTTTAATCTATAATCAATGTTTTGACACAGTCCCCACATTTAATGTCCAATTTGTCTGCCATAGGATCCACCATTTACCATTTTGTAACACGTCTATTGGTATGTACTATGTACATTAATTATATGTGTATAAACTATCACTTCTGGCTTTTAAGAGTATTTATGTTCTTATTATCAAAACAAAATGGTTTTAATTTTGATTATTTATTGGTATGTACTATGTACATTATATGAGTATAAACATATATATAGCTGGTTAAATTTTAACTGTTATAGATTTAATTGTAAACTATTTGAAGTTTTAGATGTATTTATTAATGATGACTGCTGGTTAGTTTTTTAGTTTCAATACCTAATTTATATTTGTCAGTTTAAATTTTTTTATTTCTAAAACAAATGTTAACTTACTCTAGTTGTGGTCTGTCTGACATGATGGTTATACGATACGCTCTGCAAAATAGAAGAATGTTGTCCCATATATAATGCAGACGGACGTTTTCGTGCTTTGCTAGCTTAGACATCTTAAAAGAAAAACAATTTTCCTCATTATCAATATTTCTATAATGTCTAAACTGTCAACAGATATGTCATGTATGTAAGATATAAGGAAATTCATATAACTCTTTATCATGTACGTGAATTTTGTCACTTCTTTTTACTCAAACAGTGTAAATTAATTACTACTTATGTAATCTATATTTTGAACAATAAGATAGTATCAAATATTTTTTGTAGATTTCTGTGTTAATAAAAAAAATGTCAATAACGGGTTTTCATTTATGAATAAATCTAAAAGGTAGAGCATTTTCGATGATTCGAAAATTTTGCGTCTTTTCCAATATTGTATTCTGAACTTTTTCCGTAATGTGAGGTATGCTCTAGAGAGGTTCTGTGTAAAATGATATTTTTATGCAACCAAACAAGAAATATACAAGATCGCGGAAATAAACATAGTGTCCAAACTCTTAGCATCAGATCTGCAGGAATTGGATGAAATATCATTTGTTAATGTTGCCAAAATTTTGGTTCTATATTATTACAGTTTTTTTGCTCTATATTATTGAAATGTATATCTGCATGTTATTGTTATATATGATTTGTATGTTTGTATTATATCCCCATGTTTTACAGTTTTTGTGTATCTGTATTAATGTATCCGTGTACACCATGTGCTCATTTACTGTCAAATAGATTTTTTCAAAAAAGGAAAGGCAAGACAATTAAGTGGATAAAGCAACCTTTTATTAAGATGTTGTTGATTAATCTGTTTAAGGATAGGAAAGATTATAGTCATGCTTGTTATGCCTAAACGGTTTGTTTTTGTTTTTTGTTGTTTTTTTTTCTTGTGTAGACTTTTTTCATATATTCAACGGACATACTTTTAAATCTATTATTAATATGCTATATGAATGTTTATGATATCTTTTGTAATTTGGTAATAAAACTTCTACAAAACTTCTACAAATTTTATAAAATGCCTGTAATAATATTTACGGTACCAATTTCACTGCATGAGATGCGCTTTTTGACAGTAAATGTCTCTCCAGTGACACACGATACTATTATATCTGAAAATCAAAATTTCTACAATTCTACAAATGCTGATTGGCAACAACATAATCCTTAAGTGTAGCCAAATCTGGACCAGGAATCGTAGCTTTGCGTGATGGAGGTTTATTCCTTAACTTTAAAGGATTTCCTAAATTGTATAACAGCACATTTCAATCAAACAATATATATATATCAATGCAGGTACTGAAGTAATGGCAATCTGGCATGTGAAACTTTCAGTCCAACCCCAACTTCAAGCATTTCATATATTGACTATTTTTGCAAAATTCCTGGTCAAATTGAACAGTAATAGTCTAAAAAAAATATATTATAATATGGAATGATGAAATTTTCTAAAATTCAGAGCAACTGATAGTATTGTCCAGTTTATTCAATGATAGCAACTTAGTTCAAAACATTTAAGAGTTTTAACAATTTAAAGGTTATTCTTCTGAATTATTTAAATTCTAACAGGTTTGTATAGCTGTTTTGTTGAATAGCAAAATTTCTCTCCCTATTCTACATATCCTTATCATCGAGGAGCAGACAAATTCCTGTCCTTTATCTCTATTATTTTATTCCAGCACTAACCTATTGGATTTACGGTTACGTGAGCTTTCCTGATCACTTGGCGTCCGTGGTCCGTCGTCGTCATGGTCCGTGAACTTTTACAAAAATCTTCTTCTCTGAAACTACTGGGCCAAATTTAAACCATAATCATCATTTAGGAATGTAGTTTTACAAATATGTCCGATCACCCCGTATGTCAATCAAGATGGCTGACATGGCTAAAAATAGAACATATAATAAAATGTCAATGTTGTCTTATATTTTGAAAACCAGGATGATATGTATAAATAGAAAAAATCTGACATAAGCAATTATGTTCAAAATGTTGAGCTCTACCAATTTTTTTTTTTCAAATTAGGAGGATTTTTTGTTATAAGCATAAAGTTATTCACAAAGATGAACAGCTAATGACTTTGAATAAAGAAAAGGCTCTGTATAATGAGACGATGTAATCTTTCAAAGTATTGTAAAGCGTAGAAAAATAAAAAGTTTTGATATCACTGCAAAATCGCAAAGATTACAATGTAAGATTTTGGAGCAAATCTTTAGAATTTTTAAGATCCGATCAAAACTGCTGATTCTGATGGTACCTTGCCTGATTCTAATGATCTGGTGAATATTAAAATGAAGATGTCTGTACATATATCAGTGTTTTTTAGTACTTTGCATGCGCTATCGTCAGGACTAGTAGCTTTATAAGGGTTTATGTTTTTTATAAATTTACAAACACCGTCTCTAGATATTTTAATGGGTTCCATTTTTGGATGAAAACTAGGGCTTTCGTCTGGAATTTTTGTGTTTGCTTCAGATGTAAAAGCAAACTGAAATGGCTTGTTAAGTATGTTAGCTTTCTCAGATAGACTTGAGTGCAGTGTACCTTCACTTCGCAGAAGAGCTATGTCGGTGTTTTCATTTTTCTGTCTTTTTATGTAAAAATAAAGTTTTTTCAGTGAATTTTTTAAGCTTGGTTGATCTGGATTTTTTATTTTAATACCAAATATCACATTTTCTATATATCGCCAGCGGCAGATCGTAAACTCAGCCTGGACTAATTAAACAAAACACTAGATGAAAACACTACAAAATCTTTATTGTTATCAAGACATGAATACAAAATCCTTAGACCGGTGTAGGAGAAAAACCAGATAAAAGACCGTCAGAAAGGAAAAAAAGACGCACTACCACTTTCAAATTAAAAATTTAAATATTAATTTTTTAGTAAGATATTTGAATATTCTCTGATAAAATTTTTTAAATATTTTTTCCTTGAGAAAAACGTGTACAATCTGTTGTGTATAGTCTGTTTTTATTATATTGTAATCATAATGAGAAACAAGGAATATGTTTCCATATA
Source organism: Mytilus californianus (assembly GCF_021869535.1). Classification (NCBI taxonomy): domain Eukaryota; kingdom Metazoa; phylum Mollusca; class Bivalvia; order Mytilida; family Mytilidae; genus Mytilus; species Mytilus californianus. The sequence continues at coordinate 10,540,827 of NW_026262582.1, forward strand.
CAATGAACTACCTCTACATATAGTCTCGCTAGATAAATCGTGTTAACAATGTCACTCAGGGACATGGATTTACGATATTTTTCAAAGGATAAACCATGCTAAATGATATTATCTTGCGATGACCGGCAGGATCTATGTGATCACTCCGGATTTGGAGATGGTGCAAAATTCTAAGTTGAAGACATATCATGAAACTAATTATGTGTTTTTGTGACTTTTTTGTGACTTTCAGACACTTTATACACCATTTTAATCATCTTTTGCCAACTTTTGATTTGTTATTTGCCCTTAAATTAAGAAAATATTGCGCGAACAGCTCCTTTATTTTATAAATACACTTGCATATAGTTTGGTTGTTTATGAAATAATGTGAAAAAGTAATATATCAAATTTAATCAGTTGATAAGAATAATGAAAGTATTTTATCAGTATCTTGTGCTTGTGTAAGTATTTGAATAACATTTGGTACAAGACGTGTATTGGCATCAAAGTTTATTCCCACAGTTTTTTTAAATGTTATCATTCCAATTCTTTTCGTATGCAAATAAGAGTACTGATACATAGAGAATAATACATGGCAAAATCCGTTTCACATGCCGTATTATCCCGAGATACCAATATCAGCCTGAGGGTCTTTAGGTCCTAGGGATGATATTGGTCGAGGGTGATACGGCATGTGATACGGATTTTGCCATGTTTTGTACGCTTTATCATATATTTAAACAGGAGAGTATATAGGAACTGTCCGAGAGACTTCGTATAGAATACGAACCAGAAATCCGAGTAGGGGTGCGATATAGGTTTGTGATAAAGGGTATACATGCGATAAAGGGGTATGATAAAGGGTGCGCATAAAAGTTGAGCGATACGGATTAAACAGCAGACTATTTATCAAATTTTCAAAACTACTGTATTTACTACTAAATATATGATAAAATACAGTAGTAAGACTGTCATTATTTACAAATAACTTCTTTGAAGGTGGGAGTTTGAATTGGAATCACCTCTACTTTAATGCTAATCTTAATTGACCACACTTGTGTATTACATAATTGAGTACACAATAATATTGACCTAGATAGTAGACCTATAATCACTTCTGATCTACACTACATAACATTATTCAGCAAATTATTTATTGAGATGAATGATTAAGGATAAAATGTTGCATGTTTCTGCAAAGAAAAGACAAAAAAAACAAAAAATATGTATGAAAAAATGCAAGCAAGGTCTATCTGATTATAATCATCTGATATTAGTCAATAATTTATGTTAATCTAAATTACAATTATCATTAATTAGTTTGAAACAATAAACAAAATTGCATATCTCTAACCTGGGGATTTTCTGCAATAAAATATATTTGTTTATTTCCCATTATAAAGCTATTTAACAGTGTAAGGTACTGACCTGTATTTTTGAATACATGAAATTATTTTTTTTAATCAAGAATGAATACCAATTTAAATACAAATTGGTTATTTGATTTTTGTTGTTGAAAAAGTGCATTTCAATGCCTCTTTTCTGAAACTATTAAGTCAAACTATTATAAAAAAATATACTGCCCCTTCCTTTGAAGACTTGTATTTTCAGTCAGGCCAAAATTATCTAATCGAAAAAAAAAAGATTTCAGAAACCATTGCCCCTTCTAAATATTGAAATATTAAAAGAATTTGTATCAAAATTGCGAATTTCTCCATCTTTGGGAAATTGAATAAAAGATGAGTTAGAAAAAATGCATACTTATATCTTACAATTGTAAACATTCCCAAAAGCAACCATTCTGTGAATTTGAGAACATGAACTGAAAGTGGTGATTTTAAAAAAGAAAAATAACACTGGTTATTTTTAATGAAATAATAATGAAAATGATATATGTTCTACATTCAGTCCTAGCGTTGTTTGTTATTTTATTTAAACATATGATATGAGATTGTCCCTTTGTTTCTTCTCTGTAGAAACACAAATTAACATTTTGAGCAAAAATCACTTAACCAAAGTTGTTAATGTCTTACAAGAGCTTGTATAATTGTTTATGCCCCCGCCGTACCTTTCTAGATTTATGCCTCTTTACAAATGGAAAAATTGCTGAATTTTTCGTTTCCGTTCTCAAACTTCAGTTTGCCTCAACCAAATGTTATGAATCTTATACACAATGCTTATTACCACAAAACACAGATCAAGTTAAATTTTGGTGGCGTCACTTTTATCGTTCTGTAGTTATGCCCCTTTACAAATGGAAAAATTGCTGAATTTTTCGTTTCCGTTCTCTAACTTTAGTTTGCCTCAACCAATGTTATGAAACTTATACACAATGCTTATTACCACAAAACTCAGACCAAGTACACATTTGGGTAGCTTCACTTATACCGTTCTTGGGTTATGTACCTTTATAACATTATATACATGAGATGACATCATCTGTGTCCCATTGACATATTCCCCATTTTTTTATAATTAAAAATGAGTTCAGAAAAAATGTCGGTCTACTCACCGTAGCTGAACAAATGGCTGAATCACAGCACCGTCCATGCTTTGAGTATTGATATAAGAGTTCGTTGGTATGATTTTTTGTGTGATCTTTCTAATAGAATTGTTGCATCTGAGCATGCTTCAGTTACGCAAAAAGCAAAGACTGTCGGTTCGAAGTCAAGAAAAAGAGAGGCGAAAGATACCAGAGGGACATTCAAACTCATAAGTCGAAAATAAACTGACAACGCCATGGCTAAAAAACAAAAAGACCAATGGACAAATAATAGTACACAAAACATAGAAAACTAAAGACTGAACAACACGAACACCACCAACAACTGGAGTGATCTCATGTGCTCTGGAAGGGAACGCAAATGTTTTCTGTTAGTACACACTTTTCTTTTAAACATATAAACTGGTGAATTTTATTGGTTATTAACGAGTCATTTTACATGATAATATTACGACAATTATAATAAATATGTGTTATATCCAAGCAACACATTTTTAAAACATTTTTTAAATGTCATATGGACGTCTTTCCGAAAACATTGCAACAAAATATCATTTTAACATAAAAAAAAATGTTTATTCTATTGTTTTTGAAATGTGTTTGTCCCAGCTGATAAAGCTGCTAACAATATCATTATTGTTTGACGTAAATTTTACATTGATGTTCTACAAAAGGAAATCACGAATTCATCAACATTCCAACTGACTCCATTTTCGGAAAATGACATCTGTAACAAACATAAACTTTTAGCTACCTCTTTACAAGCAGAACCAAATACAATGAAAGTTCCAACTATGTACTGGCTTCTGTAGCTGCATAAAACTCCTTACAAATATAGATTTATTTCGTCTTCAAGCCAGTGTTCCACTACTAAACTATCTTTTCTACTTACAAGTACACTTGGTACAATCAAAAACCTGGTAATAAATTTTTCAAATAAGGCCTTTGAAAATGGTGGAATTAATTACTTTTGGAGTGTCAAAAAATCGTTGGAAGTACTTGATAAATTACATGCTTATATTGGTGATTTGGAATCTGTTCAAAGTTTCGATTTTTCTACCCTATATACCACGTTGCCTCATAATCTTATTAAGACAAAATTCACACACCTGATTAAATGGGCATTCAAAAAGTCGGAATGCGAATATATATATGTTCAAACTCTTTTAGGTCATTTTTTAGTAACAACAAACAAAAGAACTATGTCAATTGGATTTAAATAGATAACATTTTTGTTCGCTATGGAGATTCCGTATATCGTCAGGTTATCGGAATTCCCATGGAGACTAACTGTGCGCACTTATTGCGGACCTGTTTCTGTATTGTTATGAGTTACAATTTATGACTAAAATCAGCAAAGACCCATCGAAACAACATCTAATTCAAAAATTTAATAACACTTTTAGATATTTAGATGATATATTGGCTCTCAATAATGACGACCACAGTATGTACACTAAAGAGATTTATCCTGCCGAACTGACTTTAAATAAAGCTAATACTAACAATGAACACTGCCCTTTCCTGGATCTTGATATCTTTATCTTTAACGGGAAACTTTATACCACAATTTATGATAAAAGAGATGATTTTTCATTTCCTATTGTTAATTATCGTAATTGATTTCAACGAAAGAAATCTCTGCATTACTTAAAACTTATTACACCAGGGGTTTCGATATCACAAACTAGTCAAAACATTTACTAAATTTTATCATCGGCACAAGGACATCACTCGTAAATATAAATCAACATGCAGACATCTTATAGATTCAGGTATTTCACATTCAATATTTTATGGTAATATTCTTTACAAAGCACAAAAATGTCGACATTCACCTCAAAAGCTAACCAAACCTTTAAACAGACTTTTCGGAAAGGATATAGTTACGATACTGTTGTCAAGTCATTAAGGATTGCATATGTTGGTATTAATATTGATTTACTCATAGGGTCTTTGCATCGGAAATTGACACATTTATTCTAAAACCAGTTGTTGGTATGATACGGGTTATGTTCTTCTCATATATTTTATGATGGTATGATACTAAACCCCTAACGGGAGGGATTGTACTTGATGTTCATATGATGAAGACATAATCTTTCAATCAGTTTGATTGAGGTTTGGAGCTGGCATGTCCGTAACTGCTAGTAGTCCTTTGTTCATTTATGTATCATTGTCATTGTGTTTAGTTACTTTTGTTACCTATTCTGACATCGGACTCGGACTTCTTTTAAATTGAGTTTTACTGTGCGTATTGCTATGTGTTTCTTTTTTCTACATTGACTAGAGGTATAGGGGAGGTTGAGATCTTACAAAACATGTTTAACTCCGCTGCATTTTTTCGCCTGTCCCAGGTCAGGAGCCTCTGGCCTTTGTTAGTCTTGTATGTTTTTTAATTTTAGTTCATTTATATGTTTTGGAGTTTAGTGTGACGTCCATTTTCACTGAACTAGCACACAATTTTATTTAGGGGCCAGCTGAGGACACCTCTGGGTGCGGGATTTTCTCGCTGCATTGAAGACCCATTGGTGGCCTTCGGCTGTTGTTTGTTCTTTGGTCGAATTGTTGTCTCTTTGACATATTCCCCATTTCCATTCTAAATTTTATTCAATTCTAACATTTAAGTAAAATGTTTTTACAACATCCAAAAAATATTATTTGCTAATATCCTTTATTCACGTTCTCAAACATTGTTCTAAAATATCTCGTACATATTTCTATAATATAAAAAAATAATATCTTCAATTGGTATTTTATATTGTTAAAACATTGAAAGTAAATATTTTCCAAATATCAAAAATACATTCTGCTAAAAATGATTTGCAGAAAATATAGTTTTGCTATTTGGATAAAATGTTTTACATTTAACATCTGAAAAATATCGACTTAATGTTTTCTATAAATATTTTGACATACACTTTATTTAATATTCTTACTGATATTTTATTCAACATTTTACGGATATAAAAATAACATTTTATTTAAACTTTGTTCAAAATCCCACAGACAACGTTTTATGGAATCAGCTAGTTGGGTTATTTCCAGTATAAGTTATAACACTAAATGTTATCAATACTTTAATCATGATGTCAAATTTTATTTCATTAAAATTAAACTTCAAAAGAGTCAACTATTCTTTAATGTTTATTTAAATCATTCGTGTATATTTTAGAAATTAAAAAATTAAAACTGTCGATGAAATGTAACTGACCTCTATAATTCCATATTCGTATCGTTATGCATTACGGAAAACCGACCTTTTCCGGAATTGGTGCAGAAGTCGACTGCTTTGTTTTATAACATGTGAAAACTAAAATACTAGTGGCAAATCAAATGAAGTTTGCAGAAGTAAACAAGACAAAATACCCAAGATCAAGAGTCTGAAACCATCTCCTGTATCAATTTCAAGAATAAATGTAGGACAAGAAGTACATATTGCTCGACAAGTAACCATTTGGTGCATTACAATTGCCAAAAGCTAACACTAGAGGACATAACAGAGGCTGAAACATGTGAACACAACACCTACACGTGTACATTCTGTACTCAAGACTCCCAGAAACTGGCAATCACAAATTCTCTGCAAGTATCCAACTGTGATCAAGTTAATGACCTATTACAAGAAGAGGTAACATCAAGAACAGATGAAACCTCAATTGGCAACCAAGACCAATGATTTGTTTGTGATCAACAAAATGATAACACCCATTGGGATGTTTGTGATCTGTGTAACAATGTGAGCCACACATACTGTATGAACATTGAAAACAATAAACACCACTGTAACGCATGTGTAGGAAGTGAAAAAATGGAAGACACCACTAGCATAATTAAAAGAAATCCGCTCCCCACCAACCAACAGAACTTGATCGAGTCAATAGGGGACATATCTAAGGAAAATACAAGCACTGGTGAAACTCCAAAAACTGTAATACTTGGTAACAGTCCTCAACAAAAAAAGAGTGTCTTGAAAAAGATTGTATTACCAGAAAGGATAACAAAAGCTTCCCTGCAAAGTCAAGAACTTCAACTCAAACATAGTGAACTCGGAGAAAAAGAGTTAAAACTTAGAAAAATTAAAGAGCAACTGAAACTTAGCGACAAAGTGGTTAATGAATACAAAAAAGCTAGAATACAACTAGAAAAACAATGCCAGAGACTGGAGGCAAGGAACTGCGAATTAGGACAAACTGTAAAAAGCTTAAGGAAAAGAATTGAAATGAGCAACTTGTCAGAAGAAACCAGTCGAAATGAACCTGTTCATACAAACGAGAAGCACCCTTTGCAAACATGCAAGCCGGTACTGAATGATATGTTCAATACAATGCAAAACCATTTAAACAACAAGGTTCTGGCCCTACACGAAATGCTTACGAACATTGACTTCACTCAAATTGACAAACAACTTGACAAAATTAGCATGGCAGATACGAAAGAAATGGAGCAAATAAATCCTCAATTTAATAATGTTGAAAGAACTACACCGTTACAACCAAAACAGGACAAAACACCGATTACCATCAAGGACACAGTAGAAACTGCTCCCCAATTGGGACAACCCATACTGAACAACGCACAATGACATATGGAACCAAGAAGTGTTGTTAGCAAATGAAACCTAGCCAACAGCCTAACAGGTCAACCGCTTGTATACAGAGGACAATAGAAATATAGTTCGCAGCAAACTATTGACCCAGCAGGGGTGCTGTTCAACCAAAAACAAGGCAAAGCCAACCAACAGATGGTAAACACTGCAACCACAGAGAAAATAATACAATCAACAAATGCTCATTTTCAGACAGACCAGGCCTCAAGAAACACTACATATAGCAGGAACATATTTCGATAGCAACAAAGGGATGGAACATCTGACAACAGCCTCCTATAACTGTAAAAACTTCAAAAACTGTGGTTATGCAATTGATGAACTGATAAAATCAAATCACTTAAAGAATTTGTAATAAAAAAAATATAAATAAGAGCAATATTTTGTTCATATATTTGTTTTTGTGTTAAAGTATGATGAAATAGTTACTCCTGAAGGGTTGAGAGATAGATTTACATGACTTATGACAATTTAAAGAAATTATGTTCATTTATTCTATATAAAAAGAAACAATTAAAATATTGCAAATTTGAAGCTATTGGATTACTCTCATTCCCCAAAAATGTATTTAACAATAATAGAATATAACATTGCATGATTGATAAGATGAATCAGGATGATAAATTACAGGTTTAATTAAGCATGGTTAATGAATGAGTGTGTTTACTGTGTAGACAAACACAGCATGTGTCAACTTTTAAAACAAGCATCATTCCTCCAGTACCTATTGATTGTTTATCAAATAACATTTAACCTGTTGTCTTTTTCTATTAAAATCAATCGGGTCCAGGACCAATCCAGTATATCTTATTATAATCCTTCGTGATTAATTCAATTTTCTATGTGCATACATTTAGAGTAATTTAGAGCTGGTAAGCTCAGTGTATGATAAATATTTCTGGTTATGGAATACATTCTTCTGCATTTATTTTCATATTTTTCTAGAAATACATACGCGCATGTTTGTAGCATAATTATTGTGTGTGTATTTTTAGAATAAAAATCCAGATCAGGTCTGGGTTTCTTATACTACAAAAGGTGTTTCGGTTATGGTCATGAAGACCTAGGCCTATCCTCATCAGGTATCCCTAGCCTATAAGTTTCCTTTCTTGTAATATGTAGGATAGTTCTAATTTGATTTCTCCTCATTGCTCCAGTACCTATTGATTGTTTATCAAATAACATTTAACCGGTTTTCTTTTTCTATACCCCAAGATAACTTAATGATAAGTAAAATTTCTCTTACTAAGTAAAATATAAAGAACAAAAGAAAATTAGTTGATAATTTGTTTATTGTAGTTCGTCTTTTTTTTTAATTTATATACAACTCTTGTCCTTAACAGGAATCTTTGGACATTGTACTCACCCTTTTTTCAAATTAAGAAAATAAATTATTTCCTTTGCTTCTCACTTCTTTACCATTTTTGTTATTTATACAAAAAAATGAAAAAAGGTCGAGTACAATTAGCAAATAATGTCACAGTAGACCAAAGTCATATCAAAATTAAACATTATCTGTTATGAAGCATCTATTGAAACATATTTTTTTATTATTACTAGTATTTGAGTTTCCCCTCTGATTTTTAACGAAGTACTAGCGATGAGGGCAGTACAAACATGAACAGTTTCATATTTATAAATTGTGTACACAAAAAGACTACAAATATCTAATTCACTACATCATTTCATTTCATGCAGACTTTCAGATCAGTAATTTTAATTTCCATCTCATTCCAATGAGTTTGTATATAATTTTTCATCCAGATTGATTTTAAGGTGAGAAAACTTGCACTACCTCTAAAATAATTTGATTGTCAAAGAACTGTGGAATAGTTCTTGTACAAATATTATCCTGGAAAATTGACATTTTGTACATTTGTAAATCTGTCCATCCAAAAGATGATAAATACCATGAAGTTTTCAGTTGAAACTGCTTCCAAGTACAAATATTTTATCATTTGAATAAGTTAGGGATAATTCTTAGTAATTGAAATGGGAAAGGTGTCAATTCTTTTGTTGCTGAATCTTTTCTATGTGATATATAATTGTAATTTCCAGAAATTATACATACTAACTTGCATGTTTTATAGTATAAATCTGTTAAATTAATGAAAAAAATATCAATTTCAACTCAATGACTACATTAATTGAAATCTAGTGTTTCAGAATATATATATATTTTTTTTTTATTTTTCAAAATAGTATGTAAACAATATTTTAAAAACAATAAGCACTGCCATTATATACCTTTATAATTGATTTATTAATAACTGTCATTCATTAAAAAAAAAAATTTTTGTTTCAAGTTGACAACTTGACCTTCCTCTACCCTCTCACATTAATGTCTTTCCCAAAAACTAATCCTGGACGATTTAATTGTGAAAATTTCAAGTTATGTTAGATCAAATTAACTGTTTATATAAGAATGTTTGACCGAGGTTATGGCCGACAACACGTGCTGCTATCAAATGTTTACTCATGTGGTAAATTTACCACATGTGATTGGTCAATTAACTAATGATTGACAGGAGAGTGGAAAGGTGTATTACAGGTACACTGGCTTTTCCAATCACAAATTGATATGTTAAGCGATCTACACCAAGAAATCAACTATGCAGGAAAAGGAGTCGACATTAATAACCCTTTACTTCCAATGTATATGCCAAGAGGCTATGGCGGTGTTGCTATCATACGGCAAAAAAGTATAGATTATATAATAAAACCACTCTCCGAAGGATAAGAAAAGATACAATGCATAGAAATAATGAGCAAAGGTGCACATATCTTGTTACTGGTGTCAATCTACCTACCGTCCAAAGGAAGTTGAGACCATATTGAAGAATTTCTGGAATGTATTGACCAATTTTACGAACTGTAAAATATTATGGAACACACAACATAATAATTTCAGGAGACCTTGAGGACTTAAACGACACTGCGGCGACAAGCAAAAGAAACCGATATCTGAGGAACTTTATTTCAGAGTGTAACTTGTCCTTTAACAATGCAGGTAAAACCTTCATCAAGGCCTCTGGGGTAGAACGTTCAGAACTGGACTATTTCCTACACACTTTCAAAGACCAGAAGCTATCCACAAACAAAACGATTCTACATTCAGTATCAGATCACCATCCAATACAAATGACGTTCGTGCTCGATTTCAGCAATGTCACACTAAAGCAAAGGAAGAGTAGCAACATCACCCCTAAAATAAAATGGGACAAAATAGACATGGACCTATATAAACATGATAAAGCTATGGTCGATACGTCATCAAAGGTGATAGTTGAAAAACTATCCAATAATCAGATAGGACTAGAAGAATCTATTCAGACGGCATGTGAGGTAAATGCTAATTCAGCCATTAAATGTTCTAGCATCAAATCCTCGTATAATGCAAAACCGAAACTCAAGGTATGGACACCTGCAATACAGGGCGCTCTTAAGGAGATGCGGAATAGTTACAATGCGTGGGTAAATTCTGGAAAACCCGAAGATCTAGACGATGTCATTTTCTTGGAAAAACGACATACAAAACAACAATTCCGAAAAACAGTCCGGGTAGAGATTGCAAAAAGAAACGAGGAAGAAAAAGATCTGATCATGGAAACTAGAACCAGAAACATGAAACTATTCCATAGGCTAGTTAGAAATACCAGTAAAAAGGCGGAGAAATTATAATAGACTTGAATGTGAATGGACACTGCTATACAGGAGACGAAAATATACTAGCTGGTTTCAAGGAACATTTCCGCACACTGGCAACATACGATGAAAACATTAACATTGACCATGACTACCACCAAAATGTTGAACATGAAATTTACATAATAAATGAGCTGGTCAAAGGCAGGGACATTCCTGAAGCGTCGAATGAAGAAAACATGGTAATTTTGCTACAAAGTATCATAAATGAAATATTCCAACAGGGAAATATTCCAGATCTCCTAAAAATTGGACTCCTGACACCAATTTTCAAAAATAAAGGAAGAAAGAATGATACAGGAAATTACAGAGGAATTACATGCCGTCAGTGAGCAAAGTAATAGACACAGTGCTGAAAAATAGAACACAACCGTAAGTAAAAACCGTGCAACATAAATACCAACGTGGATTCACAAATGGCTCGGGACTAATGAACTCAGCACTACCAGTTGAAGAAGTGTACCGTGAAGTATATGACGGCGAAACAGAGGCACGAATAATATTGCTAGATGCCAAATCAGCTTTCGACAAAGTGATACATACCCATATGATGAGAAGAGTTCACACGCAGGTATCGAAGACAAACATTGGTCACTAATAAGTAGTCTACACCAAAATGCTGCAAGTACGATTAAATGGGGAAAAATATCTCTGACTGCTTCCCAGTTTTACTAGGTGTATGTCAAGGTAGAATACTCAGCAAAGACCTATATAAACTTTATGTAAATCCACTGCTAGACAGACTGGAAAACTCAAATCTTGGTATAAGGATTGGTAATATAATATGCAATGCCAGCGCCTGTGCAGATGGTATAGCCCTAATGAGTACAAAAGAAGATGATACACAAGTGCTGATAAATATGGCACACGATTTTGCGTACATGGAAGGCTATGAGCTACAACCAAAGAAAAGTGTGGCATTAAACCTGCTGTCAAAATCTCATAAAAAGAACAATACCAACGAGTGCATATTCAACATTGAAAATACGGATATGCCAACGGTCAAACAGGCACTACACCTGGGAATAATCCGGACAACCTCAATGAAGGAAAACATTGCTATGAATGTTGAGGAAAATATCAGGAAATCTAGATGAAGCGCATACGGCTTATTTGGTTGTGGATTCCATGGACATAATGGACTAGATCCGAAAACAGTGGTACACCTGTTTATGTCCTTCGGGCATCTTGATTCTTTCTATAATAAAGGAATATGTAAGAAGTTTATATGTAAATGTAAGATTAATAATTGTTTTTTTTATTTAATTTTTTTCAGAAGCATGGCACAACAAGAAAAAAATAAACAAGACACTACCAGACATTCCAAGTGATTCTGAATAAGACAATTGATGGACTTTTCAAATGTATTCTTAAATAAATCAAATAATGGATGCAAAATAGTGTTTTGCTCTTGATCTCTTAAGACAATTATTGACTTTGGATGTAATCCTATTAGAAGTGTTACATTTTATGTTTAGATAGAGGAGTTATTTTGAAAAATCGGAATTTGGGACACAAGTTTTAGTCAATGTAACCTCAACTTTAAAATGTGTATAATGGATTGATTGATGTTTGCTTAAAGGGAAACTCCGCAAAAAAATGAAAAATTGATAGTTTGTTCTTTAAGCATAAAAAACCACATGTTCATTAATAAAAAACTTTTATTCTCTATGTAAAGAGATCAAAATCGATTTTTAAAATTCACTATCAGTTCTCGACATATCGCCATCTTGTCGGCATGTTCGATCTAAAACGTCACGTGATATCTATAAACCACAAAGAACAAAAAGAATCGGGGATTTACCGACCGTGCGTTAAAAACTCCCATCATCAATTGGGGATTACCGTAGACGGTTATTCAGTGACAGAATGTCTTGTCAAGAGTACGGTTGTTCTGTCAGACAAGGTTATGACAAAAGTCTACATATTTTTCCCAATCCCACAAAAAAAGAAAGAATTGTATCAGACATGGTTGTACAATCTTAAACTAACAGCAAATAGTTGCATCTATAGCAAGCACAAGTTGGTGTGTGAAGACCATTTTGAACAATATTGTTTCGAGGGAGATTCGATGGTAATTATCCTTTTTTAATAACAAAATAACCTAGCAGTTCTGATAGCTATAGTTATCAAATCCTTATATGATAAGATCTCGTTGAATAAAAAAATATAGATTTGATGAGGGAGAACAGTTTCAATTAAAATAAAGACAAATGCAGTGTTCTTGTAACAATCACTGATTTACAGAAGATTCATTAGTATGCCTCTTTTATATAAAGTGCATTGATTTGTATAAAGAATAGTTCCGTATCTAGACAAGATAATTTTTCAATTAATAAAGTTATACGATATAAAATAACATTTTTTTAATTATGAAATTTAACGGCTATTGACAAGGAGCAATGTTAGGAAGAGGTTTTAGCTGGAACATAATATGTTGATATAGTATAATATTCCCAGGTTATAGATATGTAAATATCGAAATTTCGGACATCTCAACTTTTTTATTAAAAGTGGGTTTTTTTAACTAATCTTTAAATTATATCAAATTGATACGGGATCAATTCGGAACGGTCACTTAGCTTTATAGTTAAATGTGTGACTCTATCTGGTATGTTCGGTGAAAAATTTATAGGATTTTTTCTTTTTAAATTTTATTTACGTTATCTTATTATATATATATTTTGGCTTCCTCCCGAATTGATAATAGGTATGTCAGAATTATTGATAGATGTCGTGTCAGAGCGACACATTCAGTTAGGTATTCCAAGGACGTATATTAGATACACGTCCCTGGGTATTCCAGTGACATCCTGTCAACTAAAAATTCGTAATACACAATTATATAATACATGTTCATGCATGGCCTCTTTATTGAGGTACCCGGTGTGCACAGGTAACATTTATTGAACCATATATTTGTGTCTAACGTTGTTTATCTTGTGTGTGTTTGAAATTATAATTCCACCTTTTAATGAATGATGTTCTGATAATAATATTATCCACTATTTTTGCTGATAATAAGTTTTAAAAAAATTATAAACATGACCTTTGAACATTTTTGTGAAATGAATATTGTTTTGTCATGATTCTGGACCATATTTTTGAAGAAAAAAAATTCTTCACGCAAATACAAGCTTTTGTCGATTGGCAAACATGTAGATATATAAAGTAATGCAGCACTTATAGTCACTATCAATATTAATTCATTGAAGATAAGAGAGCCCCTTCTATGTCTAATGTCCCTATCTTTATAAGGATTAGGACGACAGGGGAAAGGGAGCGGAGATAGAGTGGCATAGTGAAAAAAAATAACCGAATAGAGAACAATATAGAGAATGATCGACGAAAAGCGAAATAGTTATTGTAAAGGAGCGCAGATAAAGAGAGGCATAGTGAAAAAAAAATGTTTGCCTGACAAAGTTATTGCTCGCATTGATATTTTTAGTTATACAAAATCACACATCGTGTTCCTAATTGGTATTCACGTGCACTAACTTGATGCTGGGAACAGTATATTAATATATATGTTGCTGCTTGATGTGTTAAGTTTCTGCATAGCATGCTTAAAAATAATTAGTATCCCATTTGTTATATCGTAGTGTCACGGTGTTACTTTGTTAAATTTATTTAGTTTGTTAATGATTGTGTAAATAAGAATAAATCTGTATAAAAACTTCATACCATTTTAGTGATTGCCTATAGGCGTTTGATTATTGTTATATTTAAGATATATATATATATATTTAGAACCTTTCATACATCTTAAAGTAAAAGATGTGTGTCTGAGTTAAACGACACAATAACCCTGTAATACTAGTACGAGAGTATAGCATGTAAAAATTCCTACTCAATATGGTTGTATTGGAAATCTTTTCATACAGATTGACAACTCATGGTCCGACATGCATGTAATATTTGCCACATGACGCTCATAGTTCTTTCTACCGTCATCATCTTATTCATTAAATATTGCTGTAAACATCGATGGTTCACACCCAAACAAAATGGGAGTAATATACCCTCAGATCTTCTCCGTGGTATACACTTGTGAAATATATAGACGAAATTCGGTATTGAAGTGAATCTACATCTCACAAACACAATTTTTGAATTACGATTTTGAGTGAACACACACCAAACCAATACAAACGTATGGCAATATATAACCATGCAGGTATTTAGTTTTCGTCAGACACAAGATAAATAATCACTCTCATAAACGTATATATGCATGCAGTTTCAAATATCAAGAACAAGCGGTCGATGTCTATAGATCATTGTTAAGTCCGTTTACTAACTGTTCAGAGTCAGACATGTCAATAGTTCATTCTTGGAACCTTCATATACCCCATCCGACGATGGGAACTCTTTCTAATAGTGTTGACAACATAAGCTTGTCTATCTGTACAAGTGGTTGCATGGCCTCTCCTGCCCCAACAAACAAATACGCTTCTAGTCTGCTGTCTCTGGAGCTCATCCTCAATGGCGCATATATGTCAGGAAACTTACAAGTATACTAGTAAAGATTGTTTCAAGAACAACGAGGTTGGGACGAACTGTTCTAAAATCGTCAATATCAGTAATACATTACTAAGATATGCCTTTAATTACAACAACTGTATTACTAATTTGGATTAATGACGGCTATCCTAAAAAAAATCCTCAAACAAATTAATGTATTAGCTTAGATTTATAATGTATGGATATTCATTAATGAAAAAATCGATAATTGGTATTCTTTTCACAAATAATTTGTCTAAGTGATTGTCAAATGAATTCAATTATGTAAGAATGAAATGTTAATAAGAAAATTAAAAAAAATCATGCATGTTGTACTGTTGTATTTTTTCAATTAAAAACTTTAAATATGCGATAGTTTTAAGATTGTTAGCATTTAAACATCGCCAGATTTAAATACAAGTTAAAGAATTACGGTAAAGTAAATTAAACAGATGTGCAATGATTATTAATTGGGAAATGTAACATTTAATTTTTAAGATTAAAAGTACTATTCTTTTAACTTCATATCTTAACTTTATAATAATTGCATAGAACGTAACCGAAAATTGTTCCATTTTAATATTGTAACACTTCCGGAATTAAAAAGTTGAATGATAATTTTCAATTAACTTATACAATTTAATTATTGTTTCTCTATTGTCATCGGGTATTTCATCTGGGCATATCAAACACGCTATACTCTTTCTGTTAATCCATTCAAAATGACAATATTCACACCTGTGTACGCTTGAATTCACACCTGTGTACGCCTGAGGCTAAATTGCTGCAAGGTAAAGTTCAAACGAATTCTCCTCAAATCGAGAAATAAACAATGACTTTACAAAATAATATACACACTCTGTTCACAAATATTTTGCATTGAAATGGTTATCAAAGTTATAACGGTAAATAAAACTTAAAATATTTTCAGTTCAATATCAGTAAAAATGTTCTATAGATATTTTATGAAAAAATCTCAATAATTTATGCAATTAATTCGAAAATATTTATATTTAGATAACTTCATATAGGAAGTTTTATTCAATCAATACAAAACGGTACACACATATTCATTTTCTTTCATTCTTATATTGTGGTTATTAACTACGACCAACGGTCATCTGTGCGCTTTTAATTACGTAAAATTCTGATAAGCAATTAAGACTTTAACAGATTTTATTTTTACCCATGATTCAACAAATCGGGTTAAAACGTCACAACCCAGTGACGTAGGTCAACCAAAAAAGTTACAAATACTTGATTTTCTCCGTTATTAGAAAGAATATAAATTTAAAACTTTGTGAATGTGTTTTTTATGTTAAGATGAACATATTTAGATGATAAGTCAAAAATCGCGGACTTTCCCTTTAATGTCCAGTGGTAAATATTAAGATAGGCAATAAAGGTTGAGAGTAAACAACTAATCATTATGCCATTGCGATAGGAATGTGGGCTTTATTGCAATGTCTGTCTGTCCATCTATATTTGTCCAACAAATATTTTCATTACTGATTTCCCCAAAACTACTGAACAAGATAAGTTCATATTTGGTGAGCTGCTTGATAGTGATGAACTGTGATGTGTGAGCAGTTTTGTATCTGTCACTCATATACCTGTTTCCTGTTTGCTTATATTTCAGTATGTTGAATGAACACAAATTTTTCATTACTTCTATCGGTAATGCTGCTGAACAAAATGACTTCATATTTGGTTAGTGGATTAACCATGATGAAAGAGGGACGAAAGATACCAGAGGGACAGTCAAATTCATAGATCGAAAACAAACTGACAACGCCATGGTCAAAAATAAAAAGACAAACAGACTATAATAGTACAGATGACACAACATAGAAAACTAAAGACTAAGCAACACGAACCCAACCAAAAACTGGGGATGATCTCAGGTGCTCCGGAAGGGTAAGCAGATCCTGCTCCTCATGTGGCACCCGTCGTGTTGCTTATGTTATTACAAATCCGGTAAATAGTCTAATTCGGTAGGTCACATTCGTGAAAAGGGAAGGGTATTGTAGTTACGACATAAAGAAAATATCCGATATCATCTGTGAAACAGTTATTCCATAACGGTCAACCATTTTGTGTCTGCCATTTTGGATATGTCAAATTTGTATTTACTTCCTGTTTTCGGATACTTTGAATTATGAATTGTCATATGCTTAGCAAAACAACTGATTTATTCTTGTTTGTATATAGAATGAATCACTATGTATCTATTAAAAAAATTATTTGTTATATTAATAAGCTGGAAACTCAATTTAAAGTACAGAAAATTTTATATTGATATGATATAGATATCAACCAAAAACATCTTCTAAAAACATTTTGAAAACATTATCAGGCACTTGAAAGAAATATCCCAAAAACATTTTTATAATATTATTTGATGTTCATTATGTTTTTCAAACGTTTAGAAAATATTTCCAGAAAATATTTTTGAAAAGATTATCAAAATATTTTATACGCCATTGTTTTTCACATTATCATGATATTTCTTGACAATATTTTAACAATAGTATGCCAATATTTTAGGAAATATGTTAGAAAATGTTCTTGCGATATTTTTCCAACCATACACTTTTATAGATATAAGAAGATGTGGTATGGGTGCCAATGAGACAACTCTCCATCCAAGTCACAATTTATAAAAGTAAACCATTGTAGGTCAAAGTACGGTCTTCAACACGGAGCCTTGGCTCACACCGCACAGCAAGCTATAAAGGGTCCCAAAAATGACTAGTGTAAAACCATTCAAACGGGAAAACCAACGGTCTAATCTATATAACAAATAAGAAACGAGAAACACTTATGAACCACATCAACAAACGACAACTACTTAATAGGTTTTTCTTACATTTTTTTGCGATATTTTCATGACGTTCGATATAACATTTTAATAACATTTTTAAAATATTTTTGTGTTTGCTGGGATATATGTTCATTCTCTTGAAATATTTGAAGACAACTGTTAACATTTTGTACCCAAACCAAGCTAGGAACGATTATAATTAGTAACCAATAACGATTGGTAAATTTTGTACAGGGTTTAAAGTACACAGATCTTTAAAGTCAGCAAGAATATGATTATGTTATGGTAATATCAACTCCTACACAACCACCGAAATTAACCACAAAATCTTAATATTTCTTTGTGATTTAAACGTCTCAGTGGATGAAAATGGGTAAAAAATTAATCAAATTTACAGTATTTCTGTTTTAAAAAGAAAACAGAAAGTTAAAATACACAGACGTTGTATTGTATGCAGTTGAGATTCTCCCACCAGTCAAATGCATAGTAAATATAAACTTGATTATAAAGTCATGTAGCTATCATGTAAGGGAATGTTAAAATACAATTTTGTGCATGGGAATATAGATGTGTAAAATGTGTATGGAAAGAAAATTCTTCTTTGATATCTCGTTAACTTTCCTGTTAAATATTTATACGGTATGTTTTATACAAACTAATGACCTTGATGCAGGGGTCACCAAATATACAATAGAAAAATCTATCAATCGAATTCTGATTTTTAGAGTAGCTGTTGGATTCATCATAAATATTCTTGGATTTGTAGCTATACTTATTATTTACTTAGATACGGAAAGTAACAATAAAACATCACTAGAACTGGTTTTCATAGCAACACTATTCACGTGCTGTTCGTCTATTCTGTGGTTGCTATGCCTACGGTCGTTGAGACGCTTTTTGGATAAACGTTCTTTCTGGAGTGATGCATTTAAGTTGTCTTTTATCATGTGTTTGAAACTGTTTGATATAATTAATGATTTTCTTATTCTACTGTTCATCCTTGTTTTATCGACGTGGAAAATGACGATGTTCTCGCTTATCATTATGACAATACTTTGTACCGATATTGTTCTCAACGTAATCATCTGTGGTGTCAATTTACACGATTGTGATTTGTATCAAGATAAATTAAAAGAACGCATGGTCCAAGTGAACTTCAGAAAAATGCCTAAAACATCAAAAACTCGATCTTTAATGGTACAGGACAATATTAAAATGTCAAGCTGCAGTGGTTGTGGCTTCCCGCCAAAAGTGCGTTCATCCTATGACAGATATTCGATAGGAATGGAAATTACTGTGGCTAATAAGTCAAAAGTGTTTGATGTACTTGAAGATGATTTAGCAAGTGTAAATGATATTTCAACTGATTCTTCAGAATATATTAGAGGAAATATTACAGTGACATCTAGTTCATCGGAATCAATTCCGTCTGATAGTGGTTATCACTAACAGCTTGTAATATACAATACAGCTTGTAAAATAGAATACAGCTTGTAATATAGAATACAGCTTGTAACATAGAATACAGCTTGTAATATGAAATACACGTTGTAATATGAAATACATCTTGTAATATAGAATCCAGCTTGTAATATAGAATACAGCTTGTGATATAGAATACGGCTTGTAATATAGAATACGGCTTGCAATATAGAATACAGCTTGTAATATAGAATACAACTTGTGATATAGAAAACAGCTTGCACTATAGCATACAGCTTATAATATAGAATACAGCTTGTAATATAGAATACAGCTTGTAACATAGAATACAGCTTGTAACATAGAATAATGCTTGTAATATAGAATACAGTTTGTAATATAGAATACAGCTTGTAATATATAACACATCTTATAACATAGAATACAGCTTTTAATATAGAATACAGCTTGTAATATATCACACATCTCAAAACATAGAATACACGTTTGCATGGAACAAATAACGAATTATGAAGTCGACAGCATATATCATGGTATGATCCTTTACTACCTTTTCAGTCCATGCGCTGAAATTCTAGAAGAAACTTCCTAGGACAAACCTTAAAATATTCTCTTCTTTACTCTAACTTTTTGTCAGTCTTTATCATACTCTCACAATAAAATGTTTTAACGAATTATTTGTTTATGTTATATTGTCACAAGTAAGTGTGCGAGTGTCAGCACCTAAAAACAAACGACAAGAATATAAACAACTCCAGGTCTGTAACCATAAGCAAAAACATACCAGATAGAAATGCTTTAAATTACTGGTGCATTTTGTTTGAATTACTGTTCTGTTTCTGGTACTATTTCAAGGGGCGGGGGTTGCAGTATTGATACACTATTTTGATTTGGGAACGATAAAACAAAACGATACAAACATCAGAGTATGCAAGGGCGTCAGCTCATAAAAGAGTTATTGTAACAGATCCTGCTGACGATATCAAATTGGCTGAGCGGAGGCTGATTCAAAACCGACTGAAAAACTTTATCTTTAAGATTCAGAACAGAATGGCTGCCAAACAACATTTCCCATCGTAAAACCTGTTCAATGTCTCAAGAATATAAGTGATAATCAATTGCTCTATTGCTAATCTTTGAAGAAATACGACAGAAGGTGCATTTATGTGGTCATTGATATTCCTTAAAGATTAGTACAACCTATCATTTCCTTTTTTTTCCTTTAATTATTGTATACGAAGAAAGTCAGTGGAACAGTAATTCTTTTACTTTTGCACTTGCTTGATGAAGACATATATATCCAAGTTACTTCATGTACCAAAGGGGAAACACGTGATGGAAACTTTGTTATGTTCAGTAGTAACCTTTAGTTTAGTCATGGGTTTGACAGATTCAAGTTCTTGTATACGTCCATTTACATTATTTGAAACTCAGGTTCGTAAGGGGACGACCATTTAATATTCTGGGGGAAGGGGGCAGGATGATTTGTTCCGCATTGATCACTTATTTTCACCTGTTGCTATGCATGCTTATCATTTTTCTGCGAAAATGTATTTTCACTTTTGTACACATTTTGCATTTGATTCCGGCATTTTATGTTGCAGAATATTCATTTTCATTTTGTCTTGTGCAAAGATGTTTATTTTCATTTCTTACCAGATCTAGTTATTCATTTTCAAAATCCTCCTTGCTTTTAAATGTTAAAATATTTACTTTTTGGCTGTTTTTATTTGACTTATAATTGTTTTGTCTCCTCAATTGTTGTTTTCGTCGTCTGCCACATGGCGTCATTTTAATATTTTGAACTCATTTGAAAATAAATTATTTTCCATTGCTTGGTGTTCATCGTCTTTCGGTCGTAAACTTTTCAATGATCCTCTTTCAGAAACCACCGAGCCAATTTGAAGTACACCAGGGCATGGTTGATCCTAAGTGTATCTAGATTATAATTTGTTAATACTACTTTGGTCCATCAACTAAACTTGCTAAAACAGAATATAAGGGTAACATACAAATAAGTTTTCAATGATTTTGAAAACCTTAATATGTAGAGAATATAAGATGTGGGCAAAATGTTTAGAATGACAAGATCTCGGTCTCCTTCATAATCACAAAAGATATTCTTAGAAGCGTAAATGCACTTTCATGACTTTTTTCTACCAATATCAGCATTTTATCCTATTAGCCTGAGAACTTTTTGAATATTATAACTATCAATCAACCACGAAGGCCACTTTGACAAGTAATAAAACATGGTGTTAAAATGCAAACAATTGTTATTTATGGGAAATGTTTGAATAAGACTTTATTCCATTTAAGTATTTAAGTCATTGATGGTACACTCTATTTCAGTATTAACCAAAGTTTGATTTTATCATTATATGCTCAGATTTCCTTTATAATGGAGGTAAGAATTTGACTGTTCTAATTAAGAACGCCTCACAAAAATAAGTATCAAGATTTTATAATACCAGGAGACGAAACAACCATGGGAAATTATAGCAAACAGGAACGCAAAAAGTATATAAAAGTTATCCTCCTGTAGTCTATTAACTTACTGTATACGGGTAACAAGACGTGTGTCCATCTGTGAACCTGCTGACCCTTCCGGAGCAAATGGGTTCGTTAAGGGTTTTTAATTAGGTTTGTAATGTTCAATCATAAATTTAATTGCAACTTTCAATTGGCTGTTTGACTTTTTCGTTTGACCATGGTGTTGTTTGTCTTTTGTCGACTTATCATATTTGACATCCTCATTTGTCTTTTTCACAATTTCTCTGACATGATGAACAGTAACATAAGAGCTGCTCATATGCATTTGGATTTTTCAAGTGAATATAATTTTTTGTCATGTATTGATTCCCGAAATGCATGATATAATTTTTTTCCATTCTTATATGTTTACGTATGGGTTCAAGGTCATGTAATCAGGATATTCGGCACAAAAACAATCATGAAATTTGAGAACGGATATTTACACAGACAAGTTATCTTATTTCGACTTTTAAATGTCATAATCAAATGACAGAATGATCAAATTCATATCATATGCAGCCATTGTACTTTTAGTTGAGTAACTATTATCATGTACCTCACTTTTGTAGATTGAGTGCTGGTCATCGATCCTCGTATAATAACAAATGTATCATTTTATTCAATTTAAGCAGCAGTTTGCACTTTCCAGATTTTGTTTTGGAGGGTTGGTAATGTTTTTATTGTATACCTGTTCAGTAAGTAGTTCAATGTATGTTTATTATGTATTATACTTTTATTATAAAACTAATTTTCAATGGTATTTACAATCAGTATGTACAATCAGCATGATTATAGATGATACATCATTTACACCAACTGACAAACGAAACAAGAAAATGACTGTCATCGAGCAGGATTTTCGAAGAAAACATGCACGATCATGTGGCGCAATAAATATCTAAGCTTTTATACAACTGAAACAATTATAGTGTGTCGTCATTAATGACGGTTTCGTGTAGAACTGTTTTGAACTTTTAGATAGTTTACCTGCATGAAAAAATTCGTGTATTATCATGAAAGCAAATAATTGAGGCAACCAGGTTGTATGGCAGGTTTTATAGTACTTAGTTTAATTTGCTCGTTTTTTTTCTTCATATAAATAGGCTTTATTGGTATTCCTAAACGGAAGATTTTATACACACAGAAGAAGAAGTATACTTAACAACAAAATTATTTTCATTTACCTGTGTATGATATGACGCAGGTGTTTTCAAAAGTGATGATTTTCTAAAAACTGTTTAACATTTCACAGTGGTATCATACTTTAACTTTGTTTAAACCTGTTTATTTACTTTTGACCTTAATTATTTATCCCTTATAATTTTTATTAACTATGTATTTGCATTCAGGTATCACAGATCAAATTATTTGTTCATTGTGTGTTAATTTGCATTTTTTGATTGAGTTAAGCCTTCCAATTGATATTTTATAGTGTGTCTTTCTATGTTGTGATGGTATACTATTGTTTCAGAAAAAAGAGAAAGTTCGGTACCATTAAAACGTTTAATCCCGCTGCAAATGTTTGCACCTGTCCTAAGTCAGGAATCTGATGTACATTAGTTGTCGTCTTTTTATGTAGTTCATACGTGTTTCTCGTTTCTCGTTTTTATATAGATTAGACCGTTGGTTTTCCCGTTTGAATGGTTTTACACTAGTAATTTTTGGGGCCCTTTATAGCTTGCCTTTTGGTGTGAGCCAAGGCTCCGTGTTGAAGGCCGTACCTTGACCTATAATGGTTTACTTTTATAAAATGTTACTTGGATGGAGAGTTGTCTCATTGGCACTCATACCACATCTTCCTATATCTATTTACGATTTTAATTGACACCGTCTTCAAGTCTGGTTTCTCTTTCCAAACTTTCATAGGATTGAGACTCTTGTTTTTGTAGTGACAAGTTACCAACTAAGGCCTGATATGAATTTCTATAAATATATTTCGGGTTTGTGGTATGTGTACCAGTTTCCGAACTGCTACTCTCATCTTCTGATGATTCAGAAGAATGTGTGCTACTGTTTTCACTATACGTCGAGCCGATAACCTGAATACTGATAACGTTGGAAGATGAAGAATTTACTCGCAAGCCCGCGCTAACTTCACTCATTTCATTCACTTCTATTTCATCGTAATGACTTTGATTTTCATTGTAATCTCTCGATGCATTCATATCAATTCCTTTCTTTTTCATTTTCCAACATGTCAAAATTAGAACAATCAGTACAGCCAAACAAATGGTCAAAACTACCGAAACAAGCACAGTTGTAACTTTAACAGAATGCCTTTGCAAATCACCTGAAATACAAGATAAAAATTGCTCGTATGATTGACTGAGTTTCAATTGTTTCATCCATGTCATTTAAAAATCAAACCAATTGATATTAAGTTAAGTTGACATAAATATGTACTTAAAATTAAATTACTGTATCATAATTCAATAATTGGTCATATTAATTTAAACGTATACTATAAACTAATACTTCTAAAATTCTGAAGAAATCGTTATAAAAACCTTATTTGATTAAAAATAAGAATATTACTTAGAAAAACAGATTTCTCGTCAGATCTGTTACTTTTCCCTATTTTATTCTGCGAGTACACTCGGAACATGTAAGTGGTGCGTGGTTTCTGGTTGTATAATGTCCATGATAACGTCGTATTCGTAGAAAAGTTCATTGATGGTACTTGAATGGTCGTCCAATCATCAGAGCTTTTCTCTCTGACTTCGATGAAAAATGTCTGTTGGAAACCTCCATCAAAGTTGCAAACCCATTTGACAATAATATTGTCCTCTGTAGTAAACACAGATACATTTAATGGTCTCGTTGGAACACCTAAGAAAAGATGCTACATGGTTATCTCAAATATTTGTGCATTATTCCTAAAATTCTCGTGAACTCATTACGCATTTAAATGTGTACAATTTGCACATTTTTGATATGTTTTTCAATAAAACGTCTTTACACATATTATACTATTGGGCAATTGTGTAGTCTGTCTGTAATAACATATACTAGTAAGTTTAATTCAGTGGTTGTCGTTTGTTGCTGTGTTACATATTTGTTTTCCGTACTTTATTTTGTACATAAATTATGCCGTTAGGTTTCTCGTTTGAATTGTTTTGCATTTGTCATTTCGGGGTCTTTTATAGCTGACTATGCAGTATGGGTTTTGCTCATTGTTGAAGGCCGTATGGTGACCTATAGTTGTTAATTTCTGTGTCATTTCGTCTCCTGTGAAGAGTATAAAAGTGTCAATCTAATGAAATGTACGATCGACTTACAGCTTAACTTCGAACCGTGATACTTACTTCCTAAACACACTGATATGTTATACTGTCTTTGTCCAAACTCATTCTGTATGGAAAAAGTGTATTTCTGTATCTGATTCACATTTAAATAGGCTATTTTCATTGTAATTTTGTATCCTTTAACTTTAACGTTCGATTTGTAGATAATGTCATTGATGAAGGTATGCTCCTCGAGTATTTTGACGTTTGTCCCATCAGCTGAAACGCTTATACCATTTTGATTCTGTATGAGCAGTTCTGAATATTTCGGATTACTGAAAACGTTCACTGTTATATCGATGGACGAGTTAAGTATTCCGTAGAAATCTGGTTTATTTTCTTCTGTAAATACTGGCATGCCTACATATAATACAAAATGAATTCATTATTAGATTTTAAGTTATGTGCACTTTTATGTGCAAAATTACCAATATCTAACTGCATGCATCATCTTTTATAAAAGTTCTTAATCAAATTAAAATTGCATGTACAACAGATCAACAGAAAACAAAGTATTGATAACATGAAATAAAGAGAAAAATTGAAAGACTTTAACAACAGACGAAACATTTCATTCTGACATTTATCAACATAATATTAGAAGAATAGACACAAAACATCTTCACACTACACACTCATATCGAGTTAAAGAGTATGTTCCGTTATGAAATAAAGGATAGTTTATGGTTACACTGTACTAGATTGCTAGACAAATTTCTAATCAAATGTGGGAGTACGGGACGGTATTATCAAAATGATAACAAATAAATGTCTTTTACTTTTAGCTTGATTGACCGTTTTAAACAGAATTTCTCGATATGGTAATAATTAATATTGTTTTATTTGCACATACAGATCATTTTTTTTCTCAACTTACTTTTATTGTGCGTTCGTTTGTGTATCTAGCTGTAAAACCAGGGTTAATCCACCATTGTCTACATAAATAAAAATGCCTGTACCAAGTCAGGAACATGACAGTTGTTATCCATTCGTTTGATGTGTTCGAGCTTTTGATTTTGCAATTTGATTAGGGACTTTCCGTTTTGAATTTTCCTCGGAGATCGGTATTTTTGTTATTTTACTTTTTGCTATCATTTATTGGTATTGGAAGGGGAATTAGTTGTGTTCTTCAAAATTTGTTAAATCCCGCCACGTGATCATGTGTGTGTCGGGTGCAATACCTGGTAGGAGTTTAGTTTCATCTTTTTGGTTTATTTCTTTAACTTTCAGGGAAAAATGACAAATCTTTTGATAATGTCTGTTAGAATTCACAACTTTTATAGATTTGTTGGACGTTTTGTTTTCTTAAGCATGGTCTAATTGCTTTGCGCTGAAGGCTTTTCACGATTATCAATCAATTTCTTGAGTTTTAAATAGAAATCTTATCAAATGAAGACAAACGTATATCTAATGGTGAATTACCTTTCACATTCAAATAAACTGAACCACTCTGTCTTGTCATTCCGTTTTGATGTGGTATTTCATTACTGGCAGTACATGTATAGAACCCATTGTCCTGATAAGGATATTTGCTAGCAGAAAACTGAAGTATACCTTCTTTGGATCCAGTCATAAAACGAATATGATCTCCGTAATCAGATCTGTGCTCCCAATCGTAGAACGTAAAAATCTTCGGGACGCCGGAGGGGTTACACTGTAGTTTCCGAACACTATTATCTTTTGTGATGTTTTGATATTGTATGGTGACATCCGGTGCATCTGAAACGAGAAAGGTATTTGATTATGATCTCTCTTTAACACACATATATATACACACAACATCACACACATACACACACACAAACAAACACACACCGTTTCACGTACATTATTTGGTTAATCTTTATTAACTTATTAATTCAACTTTATCTTAAGACAAAATTTGGTTTAATTCAAGCTGACAATAAAAAACACCATCCACAAAAAAAACCCAGTGGAAGGCCAAATCAAATACAAAACTGAAAAACATTAAACACGAAGAATTCCGAAAGAGGTTAGTGAACAAAACCATTTTAAACCATGTGAAAAATGAAATCGGATATAAACACAAGGACATATGGTATGATTGACGTCGATGTAAGAAACTAAGTATGCTTTTAATATGTAACGCTTAAAATGGTATAGCAGGACTTAAATATGCTGCATATATACTTACACATTACCGTTATGCAGGTTTCGAATAAGCCTTTGCCAATGGTATTTGCAGCTATGCAAACATATAAACCCGAGTCTCTTCGTGTAATCACATTTAGTTGTAGCTTTGCACCAGTTCCCACCTCTATATCTCCCTGTGTTTCTCTTTTATACCATGATATATTTACTTCTTTTGGGTTACTTTCAATGTTGCAGTATAAAACTATGGCGTTTCCTTCTATAACGTTAGAACTTCCCTCTCTTTTAATCGATACTTGTGGTCTATCTACAAGGGTGGAAAAAAGCAAATGTTAAATTCCATAGTAGTCTGACTAAAGCCAGCCCCAACTATTCTCTTCATTTGTAGGTACAAACGCAAGTGGATAGTATTTGCTGGCTTTATTCAGAATGATCCTGTAGGTTTATTCAACATTAATGCAACATCATGTCTGTTTTGGCTAGCCATAAAACGAGGTTCAACCCACCATTTTTCTTTAAATGTCCTGTACCAAGTCAGGAATATGGCAGTTGTTATCAAATAGTTCGTTTCTATGTATGTTGGCGTTTGTTATTGTTGCACTTCAGTTTTCCTCTTATAGTTGATGTGTTTCCCTCGGTTTTAGTTTGTAACCCGGATTTGTTTTCTCTTAATCGATTTATGACTTTTGAACACCGGTATACTACTGTTGCCTTTATAAGAAAATACAGACATTGGAAACTGGTTCTGCACAAAGCCATTCGAAACGATGTGAATTTAAACATTCGTAAGTAGAACATTTCATTGAATAAATTCAAACAACTCTAATACTCATATATTGATAGGCCAGCCATTCGATGAGTAAGCACATATGTTCGAGTTTATCTTTATATAGATCTCTTGGACAATTATGTTACTACGTAATGTTAGGCAAAACTCTTCCAAGATAGTGTCCAATATTTAGCATTAGTGCATTGCTCAGTGATCTGACTAGGGACCTACGTTAAGTTATATTAATAGTATTATGATCAGCTTTAACTCAAAGCAAAGACCGAAACTAACAGTAATGAGTACAACAGTTCACTGTTTTCTATTCACTTTTCTTGAAAAATCATTAGTGGTACCATACACAGTCAAACGTTGGAGAGGACAAATCCACTAGAACTGAAAACTTGATTTATGCACAATTTTAAAAATCTTTTAGAATTAAGAAAAGTGCACATCAAACCACGGTTAAGACAACAGTTCTTTTTTGTGACTGTCTTGAAGGTTAAAAGAATGTTTGATGATGCAAAAGAAGCAGATATGCCCATCTGCCGAAATCCTATGAATACACACGAATAGTCGCAATACATGGGGTTCATTTGTTATGTTTAAAATAAAAACAATTGAATTTGCATTCGATCAAAACTTATATTCTCGTAGTGTTTTATTTAAATACATTAAAACAAAAGCAAATATCAGACTTGGCAACGTAACACTGTTTTAATTTGCTGTACACTAATGTCTTGAAAACATGTGCTCATCATACAGTCCATTTGAATTATTTACATAAATCGGACACGTTTTCCTTTTGTTTTTGTTTTTTTCACGTGATTTTGTGTCATGAATTGATTGAAATACCGTATCTGTTTTTTATTTCATAACCTGTCAATAAAATAGATTTTCTTTTTAAATTACAACTAAGTTACTACATGTACATTGTGATCAAAACAACATCTCTAGAACTGTGTAGAGACTTTGTACTCTTGTCTACACTAAAAAAAAATCAATAATCACGTATGTCAAGTGGACTGTCCTTCTATTTCCTGTATATATGTTGTTCATTTATTAAATATTAAGGTCAAGGAACAGTTAATGGTGTAGGTCACAGATTTTGCAAAAAAATTGTATACAATTTTGGCTCGCTGAACTAAAACGGTAAATCGAAAAAATAATGCATTTATCTCTTTATTATCTGAAATATTATTGATTGAATTCTTTCAAAATAGCTGAACATTTTTTTTTATAAAGCACATAAAATCGTCGAAAGACCTTCGTAAAGATCATCAAATCTCTAATTTCTATTACATCGATTTTTCTTAAAAAAACTATATGTTGTTGATACATAATTTTTCCGTTTTAATGATATAAAATAATAATAGGGTCACCGACTTCGTTTTTTGTCTAATAATCAATCTGTTTACTAGTTGGTAGTGAAAAACGACAACTAAGTAACGTTTTATGGCTGCAACGCGATGACGTTACGATTATTTCGACGTTTTGTTGTATATTCTTACATATAACACCACTTTGAATGATGTATACCATAAAAACTAAGTCGGTGACCCTATCATTATTTAACATCATTAAAGCGGTAATTTATGTATTAAAAACATATAGTTTGAAAAATTCATGTATTAGAAATATGAAATAAGAGATTTGACAAATTTTTGAATGTTTTTCGCCGATTATATGTGCTTTCTTTACAAATGTTCACCTATTTTGAAAGAATTCGATCAGTAATATTTTACAGATGATAAAAGAGATAAATGCATTATTTTTTTTCGATTTTCAGTTATAGTCTAACGAGCTGGAGATGCAGGCAAAGTTGACCTTAGATGGATTTGGCTATTTTTAGGTCCTTTTTGGTATTATAGCTCTTCAACTGTTTTGGTATTATAGCTCTTCAACTGTTTTGGTTCCTATTCATCTTGGCTTTTAAATATTCGGCTTTGAGCATTCCTGATGAAGGTAAATCCAGAAAAGCGCTTCGGACGTATAAAATTTATAACGTGTTGTTTTCGTATTTTTTTTTTCTGCAAAATTTTACCAAAATCTGTGACATATATAGATATAAGAAGATGTGGTATGAGTGCCAATGAGACAACTCTCCATCCAAGTCAAAATTTATAAAAGTAAACCATTATAGGTCAAAGTACGGTCTTCAAAACGGAGCCTTGGCTCACACCGAACAGTAAGCTATAGAATTACTAGTGTAAAACCATTCAAACGGGAAAACCAACGGTCTAATCTATATAAAAAACGAGAAACGAGAAACACTTATGAACCACATCAACAAACGACAACTACTGAACATCAGATTCCTGACTTAGGACAGGTGCAAACAAATGCAGCGGGTTTAAACATTTTAATGGTACCAAACCTTTACCCTTTTTCTGAAACAATAGTGTAACATCACAACAGAGAAACCCACACTATAAAATATCAAATGAAATAGCTTAACTCAATCAAGGGACATATTAACATCAGTGAGCATACACTGAACAAATAAATTTGACCTATGAAACAATGTAAGTACAAATAAACTAAGGGAATAATAATAAAAGGAACATGTTCTACCGCTATGAAATGTTAAACAATTTAAGAAAAACAATATGCTCGAACAAAAATATCAGCCATTTGCAATAACTTTAAACACAGGTAAATGAAAATAATTTAGTTGTTAGGTATACATGTACAGTTCAAATAGAGAAAGGAAATATTTTTACAAAATAAATAATTTTGATAGCCCATTTACTGTAACTTGACCTTAAGTGAAATCGTTCAATGACCAAAATTAAACAGTTGTTTTCCATTCGTTTAATGTGTTTGAGCTTTTGATTTTACCATTTGATAAGGAACTTTCCGTTTTTAATTTTCTTGGAGTTCGGTATTTTTGTTATTTTACTTTTTATTCATTAAAATGTTTTGCTAGCAAACTTGTACAAATAGGTTTGTAACATCTAATATGTAGCAGACGAAATCATATGCACGGTTCATTCCTCTACGCTTAAAATTTTAGTCCGTCGTCTAAGTTTTCGTAATACTAGAGATAATAAGCAATAATTATAAAACGGTATATTTTCCAAAAGTTCCGAATCAGTGGAACGGAAAAGAATTAATTATATTAGATTGTATATTGTGTATCGATGCCGAAAGTCGTTATTATTGGATAGATTGCCTCATTGCTATGGCATTTTAGGATAGTTTTCATACAGTATTGTTATGAATATCACAAACAAAAAAGATTTTGTGTAATGCAAAAGTACATTTCTTCATACCTTCGATGGATGTAACATGTGAACCAGAAACTCCCTACCCTGAGTTCACCCGCGGTTGTCGGTGGAGTTTGTGTTTGCTCTAAAGATTGTTTTGTAGTAATCTCTGGGAATGTTTTACGGACCATTACGAATATCAAGACAAATTACACATTTTATAAACATAATGAATATCCTATCCTTTTATAAAAAATGTCAGCATGGTATATCCTACGGGTTAGGATGATGTACTACTTTTAACCATACGAAATTGAAATGAATACATGACTAAATAGTCATAGCTTAGACATACTTACAAAGAACAGTTACTGCAAGTGTTTTGACTAACGGTGTCTCTAGAAAAGAGCTATTGGCACTACATGCATATATTCCAGAATCCGATGGTTTTAATTTTAACATAAGTTCGAGTGAACCAGAACCACCCCACTGCAGTGCATGGTCTCTATAGGACCAAATCAAATCTTCCTTTGGAACACCACTGGACAGGTTGCAATGTAAAATCAGTGTTTCATTTTCTCTTCCAGTAACTGTAGTGGCGTCTCTCACATAATTACTGATGATCTGGTTCGATTTGCCAACAATTGAATAAATATGTAGGTCCGTTGGGAGTTCTACAAAACATCATTTAATTAATAAATAATTTAATTTTGGATGTAACGCGTCTTCTGATTGGCTTACGTTGTTTTGTTTATCAGCTCATAGACATAATTTTGTCATGTGACCGTGACGTCATCAACGTTTTTTCATGGTTTACTCCGGTTTAAAATGGAATTTTAAATTAAATTATAAGAAATGACTGTAATATTTTTTCTGTCTATTCGAAATAACATAAAAAATGTGGTGCACACTTTAAAATAACCCGCTACGCGTGTTATTCAGTGTGCACCACATTTTTGATGTTATTTCTTCATAGACAGAAAAATATTAATGTGTTGTACTACTACCTTACATAACCGTCGTGTTACAAATAACATTATTCAAAGATACTAGTCCAATCGTTCTGTATGAGATGAGCAAGAAATAGATTACTTGATTGTTTCTTAAACATGAAAAGAAACTTTCCAGAGAGTCAAGTATCTGAAAAATGTCTCAACTGCTTGAACAAGCATTCGGCATTTTGTAGTTAGTAAAACCGGCCGATATAAAAAGCTGCCACAATGTAAAATGTATTAATTGGTATAAAAAAAAGTTGTTTAACCATAAATGTTTAAATGTGAAATTTATCACCTTATATGTAAACTTGTGTTTTTTTTTTTTTTTTTTTTTTTTTTTTTTGGGGGGGGGGGGGTACTTTTATACTTTATATGAATGAAATCACGTCTAAGTCATCTTATAGAGTTATGTCTTGGGGATAGTATATAGCTTTTGCAATAGAATATGGTTTTTGTTTTGATTAACCATTCTTTTTATACTTGTCAGTTTGCAGATCAAGGCAATATACTGTGTACATAATATTTAGTTTAACGATTGAATAAACCCTTACAGTACAATATTGAGCAATAATATCTAGCAAAGATACTGATTACAAAGTTTCAAGTATTTACAGTGAAGAAATCAAGTCATATAGGTCATCTGAATTCATATATCACTTGACTGAATATAAATTTTGGGGCTTCTTTATGAATAACCTTGGAAAACTAACAATAAAATTGATCGAACAATTTTATTTTGAAGGTCATTATGGATAATTCCGACATAATATTTCCTGCTATCTCTTTATGATAAATGCACTTATATCAATGATCTGGAAAGATGTAGGATAAATGACCTTGCTTGTCAAACAAATGTTAAACAAATGTATGAGTTATTGGATCTGCTGAATTTTTTTTTACTTACAGTTGAAATAGCCTGGCCTTATGAAAAGCAACATAGTATCATTAAGTCATAAAAGTCACAGCACATGGGCTATGTCCCAAAAAGCAGTGTGATTGCAGATCGTAAGGGGATATCATACGTTTGATGGAATGAAGAAAGAACACAGTGTTAAATTATCAAAAGGGTACAATACAGTATACTTATTTTAAGACATATGCTTTTGGAGATTCATAAAAACTTCATTAACTGTGAAAAAAAAATAAGCGGAATATACCAAAGGCATATCCAAACCCTTTAGTCGAAAACAAACTGACAACGCTTTGGCAAAAAAAAACGAATAACAAAAACACTATAGAAAACTGAGAAACACGAACACGATAAGATGTGGGGGTGATCGCAGGTGCTCCGGAAGGGTAAGGGGATTCTGCTTCAAATGTGACAATCGTCATCGTGTTGATGTAAGTAAGGTTGAAATCATCAAAGAGTAAAATAACCCCCAACATGCTCGAACTTCCAATCTGTATAATTGGGATACATACTTAAATAAGTATAACACGTATGACATATCGATAGCTGTTCTCTTCATAAAGTCATATAACACAGGTAGAAGAACAGTAAAAATCATCAAAATGTATACAGACCCGAAAAACTTCTATTCTGATTAACTAAAAACATTTCGGACAAAATCGTTCAAGGCATAAGTGCGTTAGTGAAAAAAAAACTCATCAACGATACAAGGCTTATAATTTTGAACGCCAAATGCGCGTTTCATCTACAAAAAGATTCATCAGTGACGCTCGAATCAAAACATTAAAAGGCCAAAAAAGTACGAAGTTGAAGAACATTAAAGACCAAACATTCCGAACGGTTTTGCCAAATAGCAAAGGTAATCGTTCCCTGAGATAGAAATCCCTAGTTTTTCGAACAATTCAAAGTTTTGTAAATAGTTAACCTATTTATATTACCATAGCAATGCTTATTGAAAACAACACATAAGTGCTGAATACTAGGCTATGGATACCCTCAGGGAGAAAACTCCACCATCAGTGGCATCATGAGCGACATGTTAACATTTTTTAGTATTTGAAGGTACGCAATTAAATATGAAATTGAAACTATTCATGTTTTCTATATTATTCTCCCCTACATCAAGTACATTAAAGGTTGAATAAATGAATCCAAAAGCACTTTCAGAACTGTTATCACTTCAAAGTATTACAAATCTCTTAAAAATCATTGTAAGGCAAAATGTTACAACTGTTGCAAACATTGCAAACATAGTTGAAGGTCGTACTTTGACCTATAATTGTTAACTTTTTATACGTTGTCTCATTGGCGCTCATACCACATCTTCTTATTTATATAGATGAAATAATTCAAATGTATAAATTGGAAATGTTCACAAGCAAAGAACAGACTTCTTCTGCTATCATTAGACTCATTCATTGTAATTTATTCTTATGATATAGTCGAAATTTTGAGTAAATCGTTCATAGCATCCTTAAGTTATTGGGCGACATGACAACAGAAATTTACGTCCAAAACTCTAAAACGACAAAACTGTAAATAAGAAAGACAATCGGGAACCTCAGATCACCATTTCTACACAAGGAATTGATTACTTTAGCCGTATTTGCCACTACTTATTGGAATATTCGGCTATTAATGCTCGTCAAATTTAGTCGATTCGAGTTCCATTAACAAGTCTTATGTAGATGAAACGCTAGTCTGGCTGACCCATTTTAAGGCCCTGTATTTTTTGTCTTCCAACTGTTATGATTCTATCGATACCAATGAGTGTTATGTATGCTGACAAAACGCACATCTGGGGTAACAAATTATGAACAGTTGCTTCTTAAGTTACATAGACACTTTATCAATCGGATTTTTGTTTGGGAAAAAGATTATGTATTGAACATGTTGAATGAGTGATGTCAATATAAAAGTATTTTCCGCTTGAATATTTTGTTATTGTTGTTTGTATTTCGTGGGGTTTTTTTTTTGGGGGGGGGGGAGGAGTAGCTATGTTGTTTTTATTTGAATTGTGATTTACGATTTTCCCCTGACATTGTTACATCTCATTATTTATATTTGAAAGTTTATTTTGAAATTAAAATCGTTTCTTTTACTCTAATCTATAGCTGCATATAACAAGAGCACCTGATTATGAAATAATCTTCGATATTTGTGGGGTTCGTGTTAGTAATTCTTAACTTGACTGCTTAGAAGTGTTTTGAGGACTGTTGTTTATCTTTTTGTCGGTTTTTGATTTTTGCATTGTCGTGTTGGTTTGTTTTTTTTTTACCTTTTTTGTATTTATTTTATGGGCCGTATTTGACACCACTTCCCGGAATTTTTGGTTTTCAGTGCTCTTTAACTCTGTATTTATTTTGTTTTCCATCTGTTATGATTCAATCAATACTAATGATTTGTATGCCGACAAAACGTGCGTCTGGCGTAACAAAATGATGAAACCTGGTATCTTTGGTGAATGTTGATGCCTCTTTTCAGTCACCAAAGTGCTCTGGAATCTGAAACGACTAATTACTCTGCCTTGATGAAACGTTCATCACTTGTATTTTTAAACAATACTCACTATTGCATAAAATCCCGTTAGATATATCGGGCTGAAATACATACGAATAATCAGTGATCATCTCGAACCAACAGAGTTGGGAGGCCAAATCAATATTGAAGATGAAGTGTATTGCAAAGACATAAAGGAAAAATTGAACCAAATCTTGCTAAAATCTTTTCTTCCCTAAGATATGATGTATTAACAAATAAAGATTTTTGGTAATTAACCTAGGACTGTCTGTATAGAGAGACTTATTCACCGTTCATGCATTTAAGTTGCTGCTGTGATATTAGGAAACGAGACGATGACATTTTGAGATTTTGGCTTTCAGTAAAAGGTTCAAGGGTCCAGGTCAAGATCAGAGTGACCTGATTTTGGAATTTGACATATCCCGATCCCATGATGCTTCTGCATGCAATGTTTTGTCAATTTAAATGCTACGGTACAAACGCAATGAACCGTACACACGTATTATAAGGGTCAAATGTAAAAGTCAAGGTCAATATGATGCTGCTGAATACATAAGTTTGTCAATCTAAGTGATACAGTATAGAAGGTATGCACTGAACACAAATCATACCATATTTTAGTATCATATAGGTTAAAGGACAGATTCAAGGTCAAATGGACCTGATTTTGATATATGACACACCTTCATTCCATGATGCATCAACATACTAAGTTTGGACTACTTATGTTCTATGGTATAAAAGTTATGCAAATGACATAATTCAGACAAGGATTTACTATCTTATGGGTCAAACGTCAACGTCAAGGTCAGAGTGCCTTGATTTTTGTATTTGACACACCTCTAGCCCTAG
This sequence comes from Mytilus californianus, assembly GCF_021869535.1. NCBI lineage: Eukaryota > Metazoa > Mollusca > Bivalvia > Mytilida > Mytilidae > Mytilus > Mytilus californianus. The sequence goes on from NW_026262582.1 coordinate 10,577,579, forward strand.
TTAGACCAAGTTAGGTTCAACTAAGTTTTCCGATACAAATGTTATGAACCGGTCACAAATTGGATAAGAATTTATATTAATAGAGGTCAAACGTCAAAGTCATCGTCAGAATGATCTGACTTAGGTATATGACACCCCAGGCCATGATATATCAGCATACTACGCTTGATCAACATAAGTTCAATGGTACAAAAGATGTGGACCGGACATGAAACGGGATGGACAGACAGACAGACAGACAGACGAACTTTGTTTGCGGGGGTAGAATGATAGATTCTGAATTATTTGGACGTTTTTTATTAATATTGTAATAAATCTCTTGTATCCCTTGGCGTAAAAGTGAATACTGTATCTATGGGGAATGACACAAGATACAAGCAAGCAAAGTTTGACTTGGCATACGGTAACACTGTTTTTTAAAGAGCTGAGCCTTCATTCTTTTATTCTGTCATGATTCATCAAAAGTTTCATATCGCTTTCGTTTTCATATTCGTCGTCTAGCTTAATGATGAAAAAGTGTCATATCATCACTTTACAATACACCGTTTATTTCGATTTATTGCCAAAACTTTCAACTGTCGTAATATATATATATATAAATATTTGTATTAACCCTGTGTCTCAAACACACTGAGATCCAGTGGGCATATATATTGTATGGTTGTCACTTGCTTAGACTTGTTTGTATGATATACTTATTTCTAGTGACTGTATAATGAATTGAATCATTATCCCATACGGTATATAAAAATTGTTGAGATAGATTGCTGACAAAAAACAAATACATTGTGTATTAAATAATAATATAACATCTTCACACGCTTAAAACACATGTCTTATGTCTATCTCTAGATTCGCCTTACGTGACAAGGTAACACTACGACTATTGAAGTTATATTTTAATATAGCGGATGTGGTCGTGTGGTCTAGAGCACTGGACATGAGGCTAAGCGATTGGTGCTGTAGTGTATCAAAGGTGTGAGTTCGAATCCCGTTGAGGGACAAAAATTTGTCAGCATAAAAGTCTAATTCTAACACTGTTGGGTGTAATTTTCAGACTTATATAAATATTTGTATTAACCCTGTGTCTCAAACACACTGAGATCCAGTGGGCATATATATTGTATGGTTGTCACTTGCTTAGACTTGTTTGTATGATATACTTATTTCTAGTGACTGTATAATGAATTGAATCATTATCCCATACGGTATATAAAAATTGTTGAGTTAGATTGCTGACAAAAAACAAATACATTGTGTATTAAATAATAATATAACATCTTCACACGCTTAAAACACATGTCTTATGTCTATCTCTAGATTCGCCTTACGTGACAAGGTAACACTACGACTATTGAAGTTATATTTTAATATAGCGGATGTGGTCGTGTGGTCTAGAGCGCTGGACATGAGGCTAAGCGATTGGTGCTGTAGTGTATCAAAGGTGTGAGTTCGAATCCCGTTGAGGGACAAAAATTTGTCAGCATAAAAGTCTAATTCTAACACTGTTGGGTGTATTTTTCAGACTTATATAAATATTTGTATTAACCCTGTGTCTCAAACACACTGAGATCCAGTGGGCATATATATTGTATGGTTGTCACTTGCTTAGACTTGTTTGTTATATATACTTATTTCTAGTGACTGTATAATGAATTGAATCATTATCCCATACGGTATATAAAAATTGTTGAGTTAGATTGCTGACAAAAAACAAATACATTGTGTATTAAATAATAATATAACATCTTCACACGCTTAAAACACATGTCTTATGTCTATCTCTAGATTCGCCTTACGTGACAAGGTAACACTACGACTATTGAAGTTATATTTTAATATAGCGGATGTGGTCGTGTGGTCTAGAGCGCTGGACATGAGGCTAAGCGATTGGTGCTGTAGTGTATCAAAGGTGTGAGTTCGAATCCCGTTGAGGGACAAAAATTTGTCAGCATAAAAGTCTAATTCTAACACTGTTGGGTGTAATTTTCAGACTTATATAAATATTTGTATTAACCCTGTGTCTCAAACACACTGAGATCCAGTGGGCATATATATTGTATGGTTGTCACTTGCTTAGACTTGTTTGTATGATATACTTATTTCTAGTGACTGTATAATGAATTGAATCATTATCCCATACGGTATATAAAAATTGTTGAGTTAGATTGCTGACAAAAAACAAATACATTGTGTATTAAATAATAATATAACATCTTCACACGCTTAAAACACATGTCTTATGTCTATCTCTAGATTCGCCTTACGTGACAAGGTAACACTACGACTATTGAAGTTATATTTTAATATAGCGGATGTGGTCGTGTGGTCTAGAGCGCTGGACATGAGGCTAAGCGATTGGTGCTGTAGTGTATCAAAGGTGTGAGTTCGAATCCCGTTGAGGGACAAAAATTTGTCAGCATAAAAGTCTAATTCTAACACTGTTGGGTGTAATTTTCAGACTTATATATATATATATATATATAAATAGAGAAGTCTTTAAAAAAGATCAACCAGCAAATTTACTATGTACCGGATCCTCTAGAATATACGATACTGCGCAGATAAGGAAAAAATTATATAAATCTAAAGATTTGCGCAACGGTACTTATATAAGATGGTAATATACGCAGATGATGTTATAAAATCGTGTTGACAAATATTTCGGTTTAACAAATAGCCTTCGTCAGGTCAATAAATTTAACAATACTAATTGAATATACAGCATTTCAGACAGTCGGGTCATAAACTTGATGACTTTAACCGCATGAAAAACCTATTGATTGAACAGAACATTCACTGGAGTGATGCCCAGCGACAGGTTCGGAAAAGCTTTTGGATAAAGGAACTAAATGTACATCATCCAAACGGCATCAATAAGAAATACTAGCAGTTTTATTTTCACTCATTTTGGGATGTACATATACACAGTAACGTCTATTGAGTATCGAGTTATGTTTTATATTATGATGTTCAAGATTTGGGATGAAATCAATAGAGAAAAACTTACCTATATTATTGAGCTATTTTTAACTTACAATTAGTATTGTTAAATTTATTGACACTTACGAAGGCTATTTGTTAAGCCGAAATATTTGTCAACACGATTTTTATAACATCATCTTCGTTTATTACCATCTTATATTAGTGCCGTTGTGCAAATCTTTAGACTTGTATATATTTAAATATATATATATTACGACAGTTGAAAGTTTTGGCTTTAGATATATAAATATATATATCCCTGTGTTCTCTGTTCTTTGATTGATTTAGGCTATTTAAAAACTAGTATCAACAACAAGACAACATTCGATCATGACAAATAATATTGTTGTTTTCATTTGTACATCGGAATAGAAGTATGGTCACCATTGGTCTTCCTCCGACCGGCAGTAAAACCCGTGCTAAAGTGACGCGTCCGTTTGGCTGTGCAAATGTACAAATTTGCAGCCACGTCCGGTCAGAATGGGGACGTTAAATCCGATGCCTCGTGTAAAGAGAGTGCCACGCTCTTTGCACGTTAAGAACCCTTGCAACAACTCTTTGAGGGGTCCGTAGGTGACCTGTTGCCAGGCTAAATTTCTGTCCCTATCCAATATACCCTCATTTCCCGTGGCAGTCTAAATTTCTCCGACCTTAATCCCTTAATCTATTACAGAACCTACCTATTGTATTTATTGTGAACTTGTTCTCGTCCTGAATATGCATGAAATATTTGCCACTGGACGTTAAGCAACCAACAATCAATCAATCAATCATTTGTACATCTATTAAGCTGTTGGCCATTTACTACTTCTACTCATTGCCTGATTAGACGGCAAAATGATTTAATTTTGTCAAACTGTAAAAGTCTGCAACAGAAGCTGCGATTTTATTAGCAATTGATGTTCGCTTAAAAAAACGGACAAACCATGTTGGTTCTAGTCCATACACATGAAAATTTTACATGGAGTCCAGATTCTATTAACTTAATTTGGAGTTTAGTAGAAAGAAGAGCGGATTTTAATGAATACTACAATCCGCATATATGACAAAGTCCATGTCAATCCAGGGTAAACCCAAAACTTGATAAGTGCACATCCGTATATATCATATTTGCAATACACAAACATGGTTATCAAAAGAAAATATCAGGTTATAAAATGATTGTTTATTTTACATCGACAATCAGGTGTTCAAATCAATGCATGTGACATCTTAGACTTAATAACATAAATCTTTGAACTTTACGATTTTTTTATCAAAATTATAAATATAAGTGACGCATCTACACATCTGTTCTTTAAATGTAAAAGGTAGGCTGTTATGAACATATACTTTTCATCGTAAGGTAATTTTAAAAATATTTCATTTTTTTCTAAAATTTAGCAACAGAGATAACGTTTTAATATGTGAAACAGGTATATAAATATATATATATTCTCAACCAAGAAATTTGTTTTTTATGCACACGTATAAAAATTGCGGTTTTTATCCAACGCAATCATAGGTTTGAACGTTGTTTTCAATTTAGACTTGTTTATATTTTTTCGTTTGGGCTTGTATTATATTTCCCTTCGGGTTTATATGATCCGTTCATCCTAATTTGATTCCTAACATCACTGAGGAGACATTAATTGTCGAAATCCGGATATGGTGTACAAAAACCTTAGCACTTTTTGTTTGCGGTATACCATCTTTTCTGCAAGTTTATTGTTTTCTGTTTAGTATTAAATTTATAATTAAGATCCATTTATTACATCGGTGATCCGTTTATTTGGCAATCGCCAATGACAGTCAGCAGGGTTTAAGAACATTTGTTGTTCGACCTGTTAGTCAAATGCGTTTTGTTAAGATATACTTTTTCACTTTTTTGGTCTTTTGGAAAATGTTGTTTGTGCTGTATTAAGACCCCTCTAACAAGAAATTTGTTTTGCATGCACACGTATAAAATTGCGGTTTTTATCCAACGCAATCATAGGTTTGAACGTTGTTTTCAATTTAGACTTGTTTATATTTTTTCGTTTGGGCTTGTATTATATTTGCCTTTGGGTTTATATGATCCGTTCATCCTATTTTGACTGCTCAAAATTCAAGAGTCTATCCTAAATTGAGGTAAATTATATGGCTTTCCAAATACCGTTTCGATTCCTAACATCACTGAAGAGACATTAATTGTCGAAATCCGGATATGGTGTTCAAAAACCTTAGCACCTTTTGTTTGCGGTATACCATCGTTTCCGCAAGTTTATTGTTTTCTGTTTTGTATTAAATTTATAATTAAGATCCATTTATTACATCGGTGATCCGTTTATTTGGCAATCGCCAATGGCAGTCAGCAGGGTTTAAGAACATTTGTTGTTCTACCTGTTAGTCAAATGCGTTTTGTTAAAATATACTTTTTCACTTTTTAGGTCTTTTGGAAAATGTTGTTTGTGTTGTATTTAGACCCCTCTAACAAGAAATTTGTTTTGCATGCACACGTATAAAAATTGCGGTTTTTATCCAACGCAATCATAGGTTTGAACGTTGTTTTCAATTTAGACTTGTATATATATATATATATTGAGGTAAATTATACGGCCTTCCAAATACCGTTTCGATCCCTAACATCACTGAAGAGACATTAATTGTCGAAATCCGGATATGGTGTACAAATTAATGCACCTCATATTTGTGGTATACCATCTTTTCTACAAGTGTATTGTTTTCTGTTTGGTATTAAATTAATATTTAGATCCATTTTTTACTGGTAATCAATTTATTTGGCAATCGCCAATGGCAGACAGCAGGGTTTAAGAACATCCGTTGTTCGACCTGTTGGTCAAATGCGTTTTGTTAAAATATACTTTTTCACTATTTTGGTCTTCTAGAAAATGTTGTTTGTGCTGTATTTAGACCCCTCTACCAAGAAATTTGTTTCACATGCACACGTATAAAAATTGCGGTTTTTATCCAACGCAATCATAGGTTTGAACGTTGTTTTCAATTTAGACTTGTAATATATATATATATATATTGAGGTAAATTATATTGCCTTACAAATACCGTTTCGATCCCTAACATCACTGAAGAGACATTAATTGTCGAAATCCGGATATGGTGTACAAATTTTTGCACCTCATATTTGTGGTATACCATCTTTTCTACAAGTGTATTGTTTTCTGTTTGGTATTAAATTAATATTAAGATCCATTTTTACTGGTGATCAATTTATTTGGCAATCGCCAATGGCAGACAGCAGGGTTTAAGAACATCCGTTGTTCGACCTGTTAGTCAAATGCGTTTTGTTAAAATATACTTTTTCACTATTTTGGTCTTTTGGAAAATGTTGTTTGTGCTGTATTTAGACCCCTCTACCAAGAAATTTGTTTCACATGCACACGTATAAAAATTTCGGTTTTTATCCAACGCAATCATAGGTTTGAATGTGTTTTCAATTTAGACTTGTTTATATATGTAGGACTCTAAAGTGCGATGGGGACGCTAAAACGCGATGGTCACGCTAAAGTGCGATGGTCTACGCTAAAGTGCGATGGTTTGATACGCTTAAGTGCGATGGTCTGTGCTATTTAATGGAACACGCTAAAGTCCGATGCCTCAATACGCTAAAGTGCGTTTTCCCGATAACAGTAGAAATCAACAAAAATAATAAAGCGGATTACCGTTAATTTGAAGCTCTGTATGAAACACTTTGAAAATCATATTTTGCAGTATTTCGGTAAAACGAATAAATAAATTAAAGTAATTAAACTAATTTTTGCTTGTTGAACGTACAGTGGCAAATATCACATTCATATATACAGGACGATCATACGGATGACCATTTGATCATTTATACTGAAATAAAATCTACTATTTATGTTAAGGTTGCAAAATGTAATTCAATTAACTAAAGAGGAAAAGGACATTCTGGAGATGGCTCACTTTGACGTTGAGGAATTGAGACGAATTCAATATTCGTCTAAATTTAATTTAGCAGCTCCTTCTATGTTTGTAGTTACATGTTATGAACTTGAGTGAAATAAAGTCTACTTTTGTACTTTCTAATGAAATCATTCTTAAGACTATAAAACATTATTTTACAATATGATTCGTCATTTCTGTTGAAGAAATGGATGTACGTCAACTAGACAGTAACCTAACAACCAGAGCTAATGAGACAACTCTCCATCATAGACCAAATGTCGTTATTGTAAGCAATTATAGGTTACCGCATGCCTTTAACGCGGAGAATTGGCTAACAGCGCATAGTATTCTATAAAGACCAAAGGGCAACAAAACGACTAGTGTAAAACCTGATTTATATACAAAACAATAAACGAAAAACAAATATACAATACAGCAACAAACGACTTCCACTGAATTACAGGTTGCTGGCTTGAGACAGGTTCATAAAGTATATACTAGCTACTGCAATGTAACCATTACACATTTTTGACACCTATCGTACTTCAAATAAAAAAAAAATATCCACCCAAGAACAAATGTCATTGATATATGCAACTAATAACTGTACGGCCTTTAACGTGGAGGCTTGGTCCACGCCGCATAGGAAGCTATATAGGGCCAACGAATGACAGGTGTAAAACAAATCAAAAGAGAAAGGCAACGGCTTGATTAATAAACATAATAATAAATGAGAATCTTCACTAATAGGAACACAGCAACAAACGAAACCATTGCCTGAACCCCATTCCCGTTACATCATCGCACTTTAGTGTGTTATACTATCGCACTTTAGCGTGTAATACCATCGCACTTCAGCATTTGACACCCTCGCACTTTAGCGTATACCATCGCACTTTAGCGTGACCATCGCACTTTAGAGTACCATCGCACTTTAGAGTCGTCAATTATTTAAAAACAGAGGATGCAAATTATGATTATTGAACAAAGAATGTTGTTAGCATATATATTATAATTGTTTCACTTTGAGGCGCATTATTGACCTATAAGATACATTTTAATATGTCACATTTGATAACTTGATAAAGTGATAAATTGTATAATACCATAGTTATTGTATTGTTCTATTCCATGTCAATTACCTTAAAGAGTCTTTCAGACACCTTTATTATATAGCATACCTTATGTTGTACCCTTGATATTGCATAATGACAATAAATACAGGTAATACCAACTCATGCTACAATTGTTGATATCAATTTGTAGGTCAAGACAATTAGATAAATGTATAATTTGTTATCAATTACGTATGTAAGTGCAGGTATCAGTCATAACAATCATGTTTTGCAAAATTATTTTACTTACTGATCAAAACCAGATTGACCCTAAATTCGTATGTTACGTCCTGAAGCACTTTTGTACAAACATAAATTCCAAAGTCCTCCGTCTTAACATCTCTGATTTTTAAATTATATTGTCCTAACTTGAAATTTCCTGTTATACTAAAACGACATTCGTCGACATTTTCGTTCAAATGTGGGCCTTCTGATATCTGTGAAATTCCTTTTGTTCCGAACCATGATGTTGTCGATGTGACTGAACGATTTGGACATTTAATTTCTATTGGCGACCCTAGACTAGCATAAAGTTGATGATCTGCAACTACCTGAAAAGAAAAAAAATAATCAAATTTTGCTGAATAATTGTATCTTATTTTAAAAGACTTCATGTTGTACGTTTAATCCATTTTTCAAATTTTAAAACAACAACGCAAAACGTTATGGTTTGTTTTAAATTATTGAGGGTTTGTTTTCGTTCTAGAATTCATATGCATTTGTCGTGTACATTACCATTTGTTGCCCATGTTGAAACAAACTGAACAACCATACTAAAATCATAATTAGTACAAAACTATTCATATCCGTATTTGAAACTGAAATGTAATTTTACGCGTATTAAATAAAATCGTGTTTAACACCATATAAATCGAAATGATGTATATAAATGTTGGTTATTATTTAAGCTAATTTCCTGCACTATTGAAAAATTATGGAGTTTGATCTCTTTTCCTTTTTCCTTTTGCATAAAACAATAGACTAAATAATAAAACATTTAATTTTAGAGTCCAAATTCCAATACTGTGAATATTTGTTTTTCTTTTTTATACAATTTTTGTACGTGGATTACAAATTTTAACATTAAAAACAGTGTTTTGATTTTAATCCCATTTTCTCTTGTTTAAGTTTTACAATTTTCTTAAATCGTAACATTAGTAGTATTAGTCTTGAAAAACGGTAAAAACTAAGGTTTTCAGGCTTCAAACTAAAGTGTTATCCATGTACTATGTGCAATACATGCTTGATTCTTTGTTCATAAAATCTCAAAAAACGAGACTTCTTCTTTTTTGTCTGTTTTTCGCACATGAACTTTAGGATCTGCAATATGTTAAACTTACATATTTCATTGTGCATAACGTGTTTCTTGTTGTGCATAAGGGTTTATAAAGATATTCTTTTATGTGCAAAAAGAAGGGTGGTTTTAACAACAGAACACTGTAGACAATGTTTCAAAGATTATAACCTACTTTAGGGTCAAAAGGTCAATGGTCATGTAGTCCAATTGAATCATCTCCACCACCTGCTATTTCATTTTCATGTTCATGTTCATTTCTTGAAAATGGTTCAGATCCCAACCCATATGCCATATAATTTCTTGTTTGATATGTCAAGATGCGTTGCATAATTTAAAAGTCAGTCCTATGAGTAATTAAACAAACCTGGCATTAGATAATGTTATCCTATCTTAAAAATAGTTAAATCCAACCACCTTAACCAAATATTTTCTTATATGACTTGTTAAGACGTATTAAATAATATAAAGGGTCATTCCTGCCACCTCCTTTTCAATCAGGAGATAAGAATTGATTTTAAAGCTACTATTCACCATTCTCAATTGAAAGATCGACTGTATCATATCATTAAACAGAGACTTCTACATAAATGGAAAACGTAAATATAAATTCCTTGTTAAAGGTAATGAAAAATCTTATTTTGTGAAGAACAAAACTGATTCCAACAACAAATACACCGAAGATGAAAACATCAAAATAACTTTTCCTCAATAACATATTTCTTGAGTTTGGTGGATTGATATTCGTACAAACAGTCAATATGTCAATGTGTATCATTTGTGCACCATTACTAGCCGACTTGTTTATGTACTCGAATGAAGCAGAATATGTACAGAACATTGTAAAAGGCAAATAGAAAAAGTGTCTTGCAATGTTCTTTGATTTAACCTTCAGATATATTGACGATGTTTTCTCACATAATGACCCATATTTCAATGAGTGCTTACATCTCATATATTCCAGTTAATTTGAAATTAAGGATACTACCAAAAGTAGAAGGTCTGCCTCATATTTTGATTTTTTTCTCGATATTGACACGACTTCAAACTACAATCACAAACACAAGTGATGATTTCTACTTTCCAATTGTTAACTTCCCATTTCTCAGGAGTAACATACCCTCTTGTTATTATATTTCAGTTAGTACGTCATGATCTTGCATTTTCACACTGTTTGAACTTTATTAACAGGGATGTACTCCTTATACACAAACGTATTGGTTGACCGATACGATTGTGTCGGTGTCATAACACGCGGTCTAAGATCTTCATATACCAATTTGGAGACCATTATCCTGTCGACGCACACAGTCTGACTCCTTTTGGGTGCATACGATTACCTCATTTTCTTTTTTTTTTTTACCTGGATTTGTCTCTCCCTGATCGGAATTAGGGGTTCGAACATTTATAAACTACAGTCGCCTTAATTTATTTTCTATATATATTAAATGTTACTTTTATGTAACTTAGTACTTTGAATGTACCTTTTCTATGTTGTCTAGACCAAATAATTCCAAATGTGTTATAGATCACATCTAGCACTCATCAATTAAATAAAAATATTTGACTTATCAACTCTTTACACAGGTAATTCATAAAAGTGATAAACTGATTACAAAAATATCTCTTACATGATTTGCCTTGGCCCCTTGTAATCTAGGCTTTTAGCATGATTATTCGAAGATCAATACAAGGACAAATAAATATGTAAAGCCATGTTAAGAAAGTAATTGTATTTTTTTTTTTCTTTTTAGGAACAAGTATGATTTTTGCTACTTTCCTGGTTTGGATTACGGCACAAATGAGAGTGACAGGTAAAAAACGATTTTATGTAAAAAACTAAAAAATGGAAAGATCTTCAAAAAGTAGTTTAGCACCGACACATTTTCATGTGCATGTCCAAAGTCAGGAAACTCGTTAGTAGATCTTATTGTACAGAAGTAATAAAATACTACATAACTTTAAAACAAACGTCTCAAATTGTAACATTTTGTTATTTTTTGGTCTTTTCGATAGGTTTATCTATTTAAAATGTTGGTACATTTAAGTACTTGTAATTTAAACTATGTTTGGGGCTGATAATACAAATTTTTTTATTATGTAAAATCGATATAATCTGACAGGAAACTTTCCTTTCCCAGAAGATTTTTGACCAAAATTACACTCTTGCAGAAAAGGATCAAGGAGGTTCTATCCGAATAAAACCTCCTGCAAGGACTAAACTTTGGCTTAAGAACTGAGCATAGCAATACTCCAGTTACTCCAATAAACTGCACTTGAGTAACCTAATTGGCCAACTATAAAATCACGCGATATTTCCCGATATTTCATCACATGGGGCTAAACGGTTGTAGACCTAGAAAAATTAACCCTTGATCAAGTGTTTGCGTTTACATGTACATGTAACACGAGAAGCATTTGATCAAAATATATATATATGAATTGACGAAACAACTTTATTCACACTGACACATTAACAGATTTTAACACGGATAACTGTTGTGTTGTTTGTAATAGACGATCTTATATACCGCCTGGCATTTTATTTAGTCTCAAGGACCTTTGTCACGAAGAAATGCTAGATTCACGCTGATGTCGTTCACTAAGCGGGACGAATATATTACAAATATACGGGGGTCACTTCTTATCCATACATTTAGTCATAAAATAAGAAGTCAATTAACACCATAGCCATGTGGAATCCTTACGATTTACTTTACACGCTCTCAACAGGTGACAGTTGGTGAAAGTATTATGACCCTCGATAGTACTATCATGATAAATCGTAGAGTTACTGATGATAATGATATTTAGGGTGTAGTCATTCAGCAATTTTGATCTATTTTATGGTCAAGCATGATAAATACAGGATATCTAATTTAATGATATTTTGTTGTAGATATTTATGAATTTAAAACAAAATAAGTATATGTACTCAGAAACAATATTAAAATAATCAACAATGCATATATCTCTAATCATGCTAATACAATTTATAGGAATTTCTTTCTGTTGTATGTTATAGCAGGGAAAAAAACATACTGTGACCCCATTTTCTCTTTTGATATTTTGAAAATGCAATCTTCTCACATTTTATTTCTTTCATCTAGTTTATCTTCTGTTCACATACTGATGCTTTTTATCGGTATAATCCATACTGAATTGGACTATATTTTCCCATCCTGTAGCTCGAAAACAAGTTCGGTGACCTATCATTTTTAGTTATATTTTTGAACATATCACGATATCAACTACATTTTGGTGTTTACCTAAAAATTCTAGATTTATCTTTTTCTAATATTTCTCTCAATAAGATTTTGAATATTTGTAGTCTGTATAAGGGGACGACCAATTGAGATTCTTGGGAGGGGGGGGGGGGGGGGATTTTCCCGATTGATCATTATTTTCATCTGTTGCTACGCATGCTTATTTTTTTCTACGGCTTCGGCGTGCAAAATTTTTTTTTCATTTCCGAGCACATTTTTTTTTCTCAACATTTTGTTTTGCTGAATATTTATCTTTATCCAGTCTTGTGCAAAGTTGTTAATCTTAAGTTCTTATCAGTCCAAGATATTAATTTTTAAAATCCGCAACACAAGAAAATCAAATGGTCGTCCACTAAATTGTCAATCAATTTGTTTTAAATACATAAAAACATTTTTCACTGAAAACTTCAAAAATACTTATAAATTATAGTTGTATTAATTTGTTATATAATCATCAAATGTCGGTGACAATTTCTCAAATAGCTACGTTCGTTGTGACAAAAAACTCTAACTGATACCATATATTTACCTGCTTCCGGCACACGCCAAGGTATAGTAATGTGTATTATCGATTGATTTATCAATGTGTTTCCAATTGTTAAAGTCAATCGGTTAGCTATCCGTCACGTATAATATCGTTAATTATCGCGGGATTTAAACTAAATCGAGCTTATAATTTCTTGATCAGGGTTTGTTTGAGAACAACTGATTTCTTATTACTAGATTGAGACTAGTCGGTTTGTGCAACTAATATTTACCTTCCGAGTAGTGAACTTTCTATTACTGTATATCAACATTCCCGCAGCGCCTGTAAATGAAGTATACATTTTCAAGTTGATGCGATATTCCCGAGTTTGTATTCTGTTCATATAATGATTTCTATAGAGATTTTCTGCTTACAAAGAAGGTATTACACCACGAAAAGATGGTTGACTGTTTTGGAATATTTGTTTCACTGATGCCGACAGATATCTTCAAATTGTCGTTACCACAGTCCCGTCCTCTTTTCTTACCTACCGAGTTAGACGTGTGTGTATTTACATGAGGAACGACAAATGCCACATGTGGAACAGGATCTGCCTACCCTGCCGGAGAACCTACATAAGAGCACCCACGGTTTTTGGTGGGATTCGTGTTGCTCAATTATTAGTTTGTGTTGTGTTTTGTAGACTGTCTGTTGTCTTTTGCTCGATTTTCGTTTTTTGTTTTACATGACATTGTCAGTTTGTTTTCAACTTATGAATTTGAATACCCTTTAGTATCTTTCGCCTCTTTTTATGCATTCGGAACAATAAATTGTATGATTTCGGAAAGCTAAAAGTTAATAATTTCCTGATTGGTTAAAATAGGTATGGCTTTAAAATGATATTAATAGCATTTTCCTAAAATGATGGCATGTATGATAATGAACTCATCATAGATACCAGGATTGAAATTTTATATTTGCGCCAGACGCGCGTTTCGTCAACATAAGACTCATCAGTGACGCTCGAATAAAAAAATGTTAAAAAGGCCAAATAAAGTACGAAGTTGAAGACCATTGAGGACCAAAAATTCCTAAAAGTTTTGCCAAATACAGCTAAGGTAATCTATTCCTGAGGTAGAAAAGCCTTAGTATTTCAAAAATTCAAAGTTTTGTAAACAGTTAATTTATAATTATGAGTTTCATCCTTAGTTCATGTAGTTCTCCTTTAGCGAAATAGCAGATTATAGAATATGCATGTAGACCTACCATTTGTAAAACAAAACAATATACATTTGCCATCACATGCTCGGTGTTTCGATGTGATTCGCGTTTTAAATATTTTCAATCATAGTATTATTTTCGAATTATTATGAATAATATGCAAATCAAATGGAGTAATTATTCGATAAAATCTCAATGTTTCAGAGCTGGTGGAGTTACACTTATATATTCTAACAAAACCTGTGATTTATGGCCAAGACTTGAGTTTGATTTGTTCGTCTGATGTCCAAGATAAAACATCCTTTTATTCATGGTATTGGTTTAAGAACGACCGTATCTTATATACTAGTGGTTCACCTGGCAGCAATGTTGATATTCACAAGTATGAAGAAAATAAAGTCACTGAAAACATCAGAAAGCTTACAATTACAGATTTCGAATTCTCAGATATTCAGAATTACAAATGTGTTCATGCATTCAATGAATCCAGTCTTAATTTGAACATTGAAGCATACAATTTTGTGTGTTAGTATTACCTATCTACTTGTATAAGAAAACTGTATCCACATTTTTTTTCGCGGAACGCTTATAACATTAAGCCCTACATGATAATTAATTTTAATTCTGTTGATACATCCATATCGATAGTATAACATAAACGGTACCAATTTTTACCCCACAAGATCATATCAGAGATGGTTACAGTTTGACTATGAGTAACGATTTTATTTCGTTGTCTAATGGTGAAAGTCGCTTCCCACGATAATTAATGCATGCTTTAAATTGATAAGTTTGTTTCTATTCAATGCAATCCGTAAAAGTTATTCAAATGTATAACAACTTAAAAATTAATAAATTAATTGTTAGTTTTAAAACTTATCAAACCTGTTTTGTCTTTATCTTGTATCGAAAGATGAACGACCTACAGTATTGAAAGTATCACAAATGTAATCAGTAAGTGTACAAATTCCATACTCTTTGAAGTATTGTTGGATCTGCTGCATTACAATAAGTTTGTATTACTAATATAACCTTTTTCATTGTTTCTTTTTCGTCATCGTGTCACATCTTAAGGACGGAAAGTAATCAAGCATTTCTTAATTTTGAAATAAAAAAAACATCCGTAGTTATTGAGTTTATCTTTGAACTTATTGGTACATTTATTTTCTTAAGACCTTGGTAACCGATCTATAATGGAAACCATGCTACAGGATAATCGGATTATTGTCAACTTGTTCGAGGTTTCACCGGTACCTACATGCAGTATCATCATAAAGGTAACGAAGTTCATCTATCCCATCTGTCTTCAAATGCAATATCATCCGATGAATTCAATGTGTTATAGATATATGAAAAGCTAGACCCACCATCTGCCATCCCCCAACCCCGTCCGGCGATTAAATTCATTCATCGATAAGGATAATATTAGTTACATAGTGTGCTGTGACCTAAAACAATATATATGGGTTAAGTAAATTCCATATTGGGTAACAGCGAAGCTCGAATCCCCATATGGAATTTACTGACCCCATATATATATATATCGTATTAGGTCACTAGCACACCGTGTAACGCATTTATCTTACCGACTATCTTAACATGTGGTATTTTGACTAGTGGCCTAAGTGATCAAGTCTTCGATACGTTTGTATTAAGAACATACTTCCATTGGTCTATACAAAAACAAATGCCAACAATAACAATTTTGACTGAAATAAAAGTTAGCCAGCACCTTTAGCTAAAAAAAAAGGTCCACATTTTGCAAATAAGATTATTTTCAAAACAAAATTTTCTAATGTTAACATGATCTGGTCCCTAAAGCTTTCCGATCAATTTTCTTTTCCGCATCAAAATCCCTACAACCCCAAAACTACCCAACCCCCACCCCTCGGACACAATTGGTTGGAGCCTATATAACCAATTAAACAAGCTTAGGCGTTACACATAAGGTTTTTCATTATACAATCATATCTATTTAACTAAACCTTAGGCAGCAACCCTTTTTTTTGGGAGGGCTTGGATCAAAATTAAAATAAACAGACAGGACCCAAATTTATGGTGAAACAAATTTTGGATGAGCATTTTCAACATCAAAATGCAGAATGAAAAAAATGGCTGCAAAAAAAAGATTTCGGAATACAAAAAAACAATCGTGTGGAAAAGCGAGGAAAACAAAGACTAAATCGAAATTTTGCCGAAATAAAGTTATTTTTTTTTTATATCCAAGCACATCCTACCTTAACAATCAAAGTGTTGCTCTCTTATCAAAAACCTGGACATTCTTCCAACTAACGAAAGTAAAATGTGAACAAGAATTAGAAAATAACGCGTTTCTATAAAAACAATAATTTACCACAAATGTTTTCGGTACTTGAAAATTAATATTTTGCATTCCTTTTTATGCTTTTTATCCGTCTTCTCGGGACTGGGGGAATTTAACGACCTAGCTATACCTAAATATAAATAAGTCTGCATGGTCGGCGTTATATCGAGCTGACGGAGGGGAGTTTAACTACCTGAATACACCTAAATAGGTCTGTATGATCAGCCCTTCGTCGGATTTTGGTATATTAATATTAAATATAATTATATATATAATTGAAATTCTTAAAAACAAAAAATAAAAATCTAATAACCAAACATAAACAAAAGAAAAATAATTCAAAGTTAAAAATAATTAAAAGTTATAAATAATGAAAATAATAAGCCAAAAATCATAAGCCAATAATAATGTTGAAAGTTACATAAGTTATATATAAAAAAAAAACACAAAACAAAAACACTGTATAGAACGCAATAGTAAATAAGGACTACCGTAACCCGTGCTGGAAATTTGGAAATGTAAAATTCAATGCCAAAGTTTGAGAGGATGCCGCCATTTTGGAACGAAACATTGACGCAATATGTTGGTGTGCGGAAAGGATTTGAAAACCAAAAAAAATACAGCCAAAGTGTGAGTCCTCTGAATTAAAATGTAAAGCCAAATAAAGGAACACTGCTATGTATAACGCAGAGAAATCAAAAAGGTGTATGAGTTTTATAAGCGGATAGTTGGTACAAGCGTAGTGCGTTTTATTGTTAGATATTTGAAGTGCCGAATGTGTATACATTTTGGAGCCGAAAAAATAATAGCCAAAAGGTGTATGTAAAATGTAATTGTTTTGTACCAGACCACCGTAGTTGTGGTACTTCACTTTTACTTAACAGGTGAATCACAATTATTATGATGTTGCATAGTTACAGTATATTTTCGTATAAATTTCAATTTCAAACTGTTTTAGGACTGGATAAGTATAAAAATAAGGAAATGTGGGATGATTGTCAATGAGACAACTATCCATCAAAGTTCAAATGAAGTTGATATAAGCAATTATAGGCAATCGTAGTTACTGAAAAAAGTAAAATAGCAAAATCACCCAATTACAAGGAAAATTCAAAACGGAAAGTCTTTTTACAAATGGCAAAATCAAAAGCTCAAACACATCAAACGAACGAAAAACAACTTTCACATTCCTGACTTGGTACAGGCATTTCCTTTTGTAGAAAATGGTTGCTTAAACCTGGTTTTGTAGCTAGCTGAACCTCTCACTTGTATGACAGTCTCATATAATTCCATTATACTGACAATAATGTATGAGAAAAACAAACAGACACAATAGACAGCGTGTGTTCGCCTCAGAGGTGGTAATCTTATATTCATGCTCCAGGCGCCTTCGATATATATCAGTTAGGAACCGACCATATAACTTGAAAGGGACATGTTTTTTGGAGAAAGAATGATGTTTACGCGAATTTTGTTTTTAGTTTTTAGCTGCAATATCATTTTTTTTTAAGCATTATTTCATATGGTAAAATTCCGCTCTCAGTTTTTTTTACACCTTTCTGGTCATCTATTTTTTTTCTCAAAAAAAAAACAGCATAATATTATCTATTCAGGGGGAAAAATCATACCATGCCCCTCCCCCTTTTTTCAGGTTAAATTGTCGTTCCCTTAATAGTTGTTCATAGAGGACCAATTGGTTGCAATGTGTTTAGTCGAGTTATTGTATTTTTTACCCATTCCACGTTGTCATCATAATTATATTTAGCAATCATAGAATTCATTATTTCTTATGCAGCAAAAATACTGCAATCTGATTGGTTAATTACCCCGGTGTAAATAACACCCCACCCTTGTTCACCCCGGGATAAATAAAATTTTGCCAACAAATTTTAAAAAATTTAATTTTGACAAAATAAAGAAAAAAATAAAAATGTAAAAAAAAAAAAAAATGTAAAAAAATGTAAAAAAAATAAGAATAAAATATAAATAAATTTGAGGACAAAAATTGAAAAAAAAATATTTAAATTGTTTTTTCCCGAAAAATCAAAAGAACACGAAAATTTTCTGAATTTCCCAAAAAATAAAATAAAGAAAAAAAATATTTGACAATGCGCAGCAACATCGACGTTGAAAAAATGTTACACTGGAAATTTTTCATTACCATTTTTCAATTTTACATCCTGGTTTAAACATGAGTAAAGGAATTGTTTATAAGAAATAAATTCGTTATCTTGGTGTAATCAGGGGTGTACGGAATTTTACACCGTTGTTGAAAATTCACACACCCATTCGGCTGCGCCTCAGGGTGTATGAATTTTCAACAACGGTGTAAAATTCTGCGCCTCAGGGTGTATGAATTTTCAACAATGGTGTAAAGTTCTGTACACCCCTGATTACACCAAGATAACTAATAATATCGCATGAGAGGAAGAAGGGGGAGGTAAATTTTAGGAGCTTATATCCCTTTTGGTAAGAAGACTTCCGGATATTTTTAAAGAGTATTCGGTATCAACGTGTACAGGTACATCTAAGGGGGAGCCTTATACTCTTTCCATTGGTAACACACACGTTGTGCAAACACCTCGACAATTCATTTTGGGTATTCAGCCCCCCCCCCCCCCCCTTCTAAGATTCACACATTTCAAATTGATCAAGTGTTTGTAAAAAGTAGAGCGTTTTGCAAATTGTGTTTATAACCCAAAGATAGAGTATGTATCTTTCCTCAGCGATGCTTCGATAGTTCATAGTAACACAATGCATACTCCAATCCTTCTACCTGCCACTTGAATCTGCATCCTTTGGCAAATTTATCACGCCGCGGGTTGTTCTGATTTCACTTGCCATACTGAGCTTTCCTAGGTCAAAGTTTTCAAACTGTTTTTCTTGATAGATTATTTTTAATCCCACACACATGACACAGATCATTCATTTTATCAGAGACAAATAATACTAAAAGTCTTTGATTTTAATGTAGAATATTTGAATTATTATTACAATCTTCAAATATTAACTAAAACCCTTTATGGCAATCAACATGATCAAGTAATCACCCCAAAAACGATCAAATAATCAAATAATTTGGGGTGTTTTAATATGCCTAAATATTAGAAAAACATTACAATCTACAGATATGTATTTAACTAAATTATTGAAATGGTGTCAATAAACTTTGATCAACTTTATCCTTTGTAGAAGAAATACATTCAGAAAACACATATTCCCGTATACTCTTTGAACGCGGCACGCTATATTAACAAATTAGTTGAAAAGAAACTCTTTTTTCTACGAAGATAGGAAAATTATTAACTGTATATCATTTAAAATATGTGTCCCCTGGGAACAATGTTTGTCTTTTCGTATGTTCAAATATAAGTGAAAACTCTCTCGATCGTCGAATACGATACTTTAAAATAGATTTGAACTAAATTGAGAAAGGGAGAAAAACCCAAATACGATAATTGTTTAATTTACATGTTTAATGGCCAAAGGGAGATAACAATAAATATTTATTTGAAATGTTAAGGTAAATTATGTTAATGCATGTCAAATACCTAAAATTCTCTATTTAAACACATATATGTTACACCAGTGGTAAAAAGATCTTTAGATTCGATTTGATTTTGATTTGATTTTGGTGTTTTAACGCCACTTTTAAGCACCGCTTTTGGGCTATTTCGTGGCAGCCAGTTTTTATTGGTGGAGGAAGCCGGAGTGCCCGGAGAAAACCACCGACCTTCGATAGGAAAACTGACAATCCTAGTCAATTAAGATTGGAGTCGAGTGCATCCACACGAGCGGGGTACGAACTCACAACCTCAGTGTTCACTGGCTAGTCATTACAGTAGTAACTACTTAGACCACTCGGCCACCGAGGACCCCTCTTTAGATTCGAAATGATCTTATAGCAGTAATGTCCTTGATAAAAAAAATCAAAATAAAACAACGAACTTGTCTAAACAGATCAGCTAAAATAGTGAATTGTCAACATTTGAAGTGCTGAGCAATCTCATAATTAACAAATGAAATTATTTAATGAACTGAAAAGTGATAAACAAAATGTATCATTTCAAAATGATTATACAGTGTACCTTCGGGGACCGATTGTTCATCATCAGCGACTCGGATATACAGTTATATTGATTCAAGTATGGTATGTGCATATTTTTTTCCTGGATAGTCCGGTATTGTGTTTGCTCATTACCAGAGTTATACATTAAGTATTACGACATGATACAGTTTCAGATTATTATTCGTGTTATTTGTGAACTTGAATTTGAATTGTAATGTTTTGTTTCACAATTCCAAATCCAGTTGCATATAGATTATTTGTCGTTTAAGTTTTTGACTCAAAATATAAAAAAGTTAAAACCAAATAACGTATTTTACTTGTAGGCGATGAATATTCAAAAGTGGTAATTTATGTCTCGCTTTTTCATTTGAAGTTTTTATCATTAAGAGAGAAAATAACTGTTACCTTATTTAATTTTTTTCTAGAATAGCTATTTACCTATGACAGAACATAGTAGGTTCAAAGATGTTTATCTTTACAATATTTCATTCAAACGAATATTACGGTGTGGTAATGGGGATATACTCACAAACGTCGAATGTGATGTTGGTGGATTAAAATTTAATAAAGCAGTAAACATTAGCTGTGCTTTGTCAGGTAAGAATTCTGTAAAAGACTTTTGTCAAACCGAAATATATTGCAGAACATTTTAGTTGTTCTACGGTTTATAGTGTGGCTACTAAGAATGATACTTGGTATTCCATGGCATTTAGGAAACCTTTTTGTTTTGCAACAGTCCTCCCATTCACGATTAAACAAGATGAATTAAATTCAATTTTACTATTAAGAACCATTGTTTCCATATTTTGCAGTAAATCTCAAACAAGTAAATAAAACTTGAGTTGTGGGATATTGCATCAACTAGGATACATTAACCACAAATGCAGTCACTGTTGAATTTCGTTTATATGAAATCGGAAATGAGACTTTTTTTGCAAACTGTGAAACAATATTTATATTTCCTTTCAATCCCTTTCGTCCGATAATTAAATAAAAGTTGATATCGTGATAATCTATTATTATTAATTTTTTTTCAATAGATCCTAATGACATGACGCAACCATACATATTCATGATATCGGCAACTGTTGTGTCCATATCCGTCATAATGATAGCAGCAATAATAATTAGATCAGTTATAGTACATAGGAAAAGGGAGCTAAAGTCGGCAAGAGATTTAGGTAATAATGTCTTTTTTTTTGTTATGATTTCATTCATTTACAAAGTGACATTTGATAGAGAAGTTTACGTTAATAGAAATAAGAAGATGTGGTATAAGTGTCAATGAGACAACTCTCCATGTTAAACATGATAAAAATAACTCATCATTTCGGTCTTCCCTGTTTGAGCTTGATGAGCAATGAATGAGGTTGTTAAATGTGATATATGCTTTTTTGTGCTTCTTTGTTAAATATTTGTTTGGTTTTTTTTTTTGTGCTTAAGATTGTGACACGGTGTTGACTGCTGTACCCCTTTTTTGACATTTTTACCTATTATGTCTGTTTGTTTTATTCACGCATCGTTGTCAATATAATGGAATTTGATGCGACTGTCATACAAGTGAGAGGTCTAGCTATAAAACCAGGTTCAATCCACCATTTTATACATAAGAAAATGCCTGTACCAAGTTGTTGTCCGTTCGTTTGATGTGCTTGTGCTTTTGATTTTGCCATTTGATTAGGGACTTTCCGTTTTGAATTTTCCTCGGAGTTCAGTATTTTTGTGATTTAACTTTTTCCTGTTTATCTTTAGTTATCTATTAAAATTGTTCAGCTAACATGGATAACAATGGTCTAAATGTTATCAATATCAGCAAAATTTGCAAACAAAATTATACAAAAAACTGAAACTTATTACTTCCATGATTTAACTTCACCTGTCGTTTCATATACCTGCACTAAACTCATTGCATCAACAATTGTCTCTAGTCTTGCAATTTGGAAGTCTTGCAACAGGATATAAGACCCTTATTGCCAGACTAAAGACAATGATAAATTTCGAAAGTTATTTAAGGCACGAAATATAGACGTCCCAAGTCCATCAACTGAAAAGAAGAACATGTAACCAATAGATGCATTTGAGAACTAGGCCAGAAAACATATTAATTACAAGTCAGATGAACCAAAAGTAGACATCTTCTGATAGGATCAAATCAGACGTCTGGTCAACAAAAGGCATCCAGTACAATGAGTCATGAACGCATGAGTTTATAACCGTTTCAAGAAGTCCGATGCTGTGGATGTTTTATTCTCTCATCTCGGTAAATTTGTTGTTCTTCCAGACAAAAGTTCAAACAATATTGGTTTTATATACGAAAATCATTATTTGCAAATTGTATATGAAAACCTGATGCCGTTGATTAAAACCACTTCACTATAAGCAGCTTTGAAATGAATTGATCAAAGTATACTTCCGTTCTGAAAGGGGCGCCATGGTTTACACCTTCCTGTGGGCCGCTCGTCCGTCACATAACATTTTGTCGTACTTTGCAAGCAATAATAAATTTGGTATTGAGATTTATATAAGTATGTTATACCCGTTAATAAACTTTTAGATTTATCGTTCAATAACTTTCTGTTTACAATTTTCTGACACACAACTACGATTATGTCATTTTCATTGATTTTTACTCAGGAACTATAAAATTGAGGTTTTCTGAAATTTGAAATCAAGCTTAATATTGAGCCTGCTTTACCGTATGATGCCTTTCTCATACCCATTGCTCTTCAACTTCCTGTGTGCTGAATTCTTATACCGGGGGTATTATTATAGTGAGCAAAGCCTGACGGTTTCACTTGTCTTTGCTATTTCAATAGGCAATATCTCACAATTTAGGATACTAAATAAGAGCACCACTGTTGCTTATATAAACCGTTTGCCAGAGTTAAGTTTTCTTTAAAGTTTAGTACAATTGTTTTATTCCGTTGAACCACCCTCTGCTAGGGGCCTCGGAGGCCGAGTTGTCTAAAAACTTCATTTACACTTTCACTATCCTGTCAACAATGAGTTGTGAGTTCGAACCCCGCAGATGGCAAGTGCGTTCCATTACGATCTAAATTTACCAGGGTTGCATGTGTTTCGAACAATCAATCAATCATCTCTGCTTAACAAACTAGATGTTTGAGCGCATGGAAATACATAGTAAAATGTACTGCACAGTTTTGAATGCATGTTGGTCGTGTAAATGTCGGTATTCACCATGATAGCACTTCATATAACACATAATTGTGCTTTTAAAAATAGTGTTTACATTGTAAATTTTCATTTGAATCTGGTTAATTGATTGCTCAGTAATGTTTGACTTATTAACTGATTTACATTGTAGATTCTGATGTTGAGAATGTTCCTCAGAGAGAGCCATTTGTAGAATGCAATACAGCAACCATCAACATACAATCGTAGTTTTCTGTCCATTCCACTTT
The DNA here is from genome assembly GCF_021869535.1 of Mytilus californianus. Taxonomy (NCBI): domain Eukaryota; kingdom Metazoa; phylum Mollusca; class Bivalvia; order Mytilida; family Mytilidae; genus Mytilus; species Mytilus californianus. Next base: position 10,601,643 of record NW_026262582.1, read on the forward strand.
TATCACATCTTTTTCTAAACGAATGAACTTGCCTGTTGCCGTTTGTTAGCAACCATTAACTTGTTTGGGGATATATAGATTCTACCACTGCATCGTGTATAAAACAATATTCATCAAATATATAGACATTTGTATTTTCATATTAAAATTCGAGAGCTATCCATTTCGCCTCTCTTTGAGAAATGTCGTATTGCACAAGATTCGGTGATTGAATCTATTTCTTTAATGACTTAGAAATGATCTGTTGGCAAAATTTATGTTTTCTTTTCTGTTATCTGCAAAAAGATGTGCTCCTTATATGTGATGACAAAAAGCATGGTCGCCTTTTTCGTAGCGTCCCAATATATAACTCAAAGAAAAGCAAGAAAATTTGACGTCAAAATCGAATTTTTACCACTGAAAAATGAAATTAAACGAACCATATTTGATTATAAAATAAATATTCTTCCATTTGGGAAATGTATAAATCGAGTAAGAATTAGAGAAACGTATTTCCATTGTATTAACAGACTTATTTGTGAAATTGAATATATTCAGTTCTGCCTTATAACAATTTTTGGATTAAATAACAAAACGGAACATGATTATCAACTATGCTTAATGTCGCATTGGATTTTGTGCAAACTTTTAAAGTTACAGGAAGACATTGAACTATTAAATTGTGAATTCATTGTCATAAAAGATTTATCGCAAAATAAATGTTTGATAGGAAATGAACTTTTGATTTGATTATATCTCAGGGTAAGATATTTTACCTCTTAAATTGCGAGAATAAGACATCCGTTAACTGTTGTTGCCTCTAATCAGACATTTACATTCGTATAAAATGTTGTGGCAGAGTTAACATTTTGCTTGCGTATCTTTATCTAAAAAGATACAATATGTAATTTTAGAGTGTCTATAATATCTGCACATCTAGTTATTAATATGATATACAATAAGTTTGCAACACAAAATTGTCACTATAACTATATTATTGCATCAGTGTGTGTTTGTAGCCTAGTTTGTGCTCTTTCGTTGCATGCTAGGTGAATGAGTCTCAGAATAGTCCATTTGCCAATTACCGATTTGATTCTGTTATTACACATATTTAAAAAAAATTACTTCCCTTTGTCAATTGAAGACTGGTTCTATCCCGGACAAAATTGGCTTTTGCCCACGCAAAGTATGATAAGTTGAAAGTGATATATCGGCGTTTTAACAAATTGTTATTGAAAAATAATTTCTGGTATCAGACGTAGTTAGCTGAACTACAAATTAAATATAATTAAAAGATTTTAAAAATTAAAAACGTTACACAAATTACGCACAGATAAATTTGCTCTTTCCGCTAGCTCTCCATTGTTGATAGAAAATTATATCCCTCCTAAGGGACACAACAAAAAAAGGGATCTCTAATTACAGGGTCAATTAGGGGAATTGGCAAATAGAATATTCAAATGATATTATTTCAAAGTATTATCTGTGTATAGTTTATTTTAAGGATTGAAATAACTATAATTATATCGTTTTCACTTGTGGTCAATGTGATTGTCGTAATTTATTATTTAGAATTGAAATAACAATTTCAAAAATTTCTCCACACAATTTTTAATGATTTCTATGACATGAACTTGTAAGCATTTATTTGCTGTTTAAAAAAATTTATATTCTTTCCGAGGTTAGTTGTCACTTTAAGAATGACAATATTGTCTTCACCTTCTCAAACTAATTTAAATCCGTTTGAGAAACCTACTTTTTAAAGCAATTTGACACTGATTAAACTCTCTGTTAATTTTTCTTTGTCTGTATGCGTTTGTATAAGTGTGCTTAGATGTACAATACTCAACTGTTCATGTTATTGATGCAATTAAAATATATATATATTACATATTTCCATGTTTTGTCATTTTTGTCTATGGGTAGTCATGCAGAATCAATACACTAGTCATGTCAATGCTTAACAAAAAATATGACTGACCGACAAAACAGAATTATAATCGAAGTTTGTTAACTAATTTACCTTGTAGATTCTGATGTTGAGGGTGATATTCAGAGAGCGCCATTTATAGAATGCAATACAGCATCCAGTAACATGCAATCCTAGTTTTCTGTCCATTCAACTTTTATCAAATCTTTATTCTAAACAAATACATTTGCTTGTTTGCCTTTTGTTAACAACAATTTAACTTGGTGGGGATATATAGATACTACCACTGCATCGTGTGTTAAACAATACTTCTCCTCTCGAGACAGTTTAATTTTCTTTTTAAAACCCGAGAGTTATCCATTTTGGTATCTATCGCCTCTCTTTGAGAAATATCGTATAACATGAGAGTCAGTGGTGGATTCTGCTTCTCTAATGATTTGTAGACGAAATGTAGGTAAACTTTATCTTTCTTTTCCTATTATCTGCAAAAAAATGTGTTCTCTATATGTGACAGAAACCAACATGGTCCTTTTTGCATGGCTTCAGAAATGGAAACTAAAAATAAAGCAAGACAATTTGACGTCATAATCGAATTTTTACCAATGAAAAACTTAGATCAAACGAACCATAAGTTGATTAAAAAATTATTCAACCGTTTGAAAAAAAAGACTTATTTATGAAATTGAGTACATTGTGTATTGAGTTCTGTATCATAACAGCTTTTGAATTAAAAAACAAAACGGAACATGTTGCTCGTAAAAAACAAAGATGAACAATTGATAGAAACTAAAAACCATATAGAAAATCCCATATATAGCAACTACAACATCACACGAAACCAAAATTGTACTTTTGGTGCTCCACACTGGGTAAACAGTTCTAACCTTACTCTTTGTACACGTCCGTTGTTGCTCCTGAAAAATTGAAATGGTTAAGTAGTTTAAGGACATATGTTATGAACAAGGGAATGAGCACATGGTATTTCCTATAACCATTGCATCCTTTCCGTTGTTATCTGTCATCCTAGCCGTGGACTTGGGCGTATAGCTGACCTGAATTCTAGATGAAATGACCACCAAATGTTGTGATCATGAAATTCATCACATGTATACATACCCTTAGACCGGTTTATGATAGCAGATGGATTATTTCATGCTTAACCTCAAGTTATAATTATCAAATGCAGAATCAGAGAGTAAATAAACATTTGATACAAAATGTAGGTTCTACGAGATTGGATGACATGGAGGAAGGACTGAGAATGTTGACAATCATTGACAAATAAGGTTATGTTGGATAAGGGCAGAAATGTTGCCATGCAACAGTCTCCACAATGACCCCTCTAAGAGCTTTTAACTGAGTTGTTTTAGCATGAAGATGCTGATAAACTCACCCTAAACGAGGCGACGAATTTACCGTCCCCCATTTCTATAGCTACCGGACGCAACAGAATTGATACAACTCACACAGCCAAACGGCACAAATCTACAGCAAGACATTTTACTGTCGGCATGGAAAATTGTAGTACTGCCCATATTTCTGTACCCTACTGAGCACTCGAAGTTGTCCAGTTTAAAAAAAGACTGCACAACGAAAAAAGGGCGCATTACTAATATACTAATTCCAAATGATTTCTTTAATAAATAATACATTCCGAACTCTTATTTTCCAAAAAAACAACATGTTCAACCCTTCGTGTATTGGCTGTATTGGCACATTTAAATGAGTGCTTACATCTCATACATCTTGAACTTGAGATTAAGGATCCTATCAAAAGTAGAATATCCGTCTTCATATTTTGATCCTTTTCTCGATATTGACACATATCTATGACAAACGCGCTCATTCCAACATTTTAATTGTCAACTCCCTCTTTTCAGCTGTAACATACCCTCTGCTCCAGTGTCTGATGTTTACATATCCCAGTTATTACGTTACTCTCGTGCATTTTTACACTATACAGGCTTCTTTAGCAGGTGTTAGTTCCTTACACAAAAACTGTTCTACCAGAGTTATGAGAAAGAACGACTGAAATCTAAATTACATCAGTTTTATTGTCACCATCAAGAATCAATTTATCGATTCTATGTTTCGATGTCTCCAATGCTTGGGACAGGTTTTGGCAGTCTTTGATCTTTACATACCAGTGAAGTCATCTGTGATTTTTTTCCGATTGTGTCCAATTCTTAATTGTGACATTTTAATTGAGTGTGAATTCGCAAGGCGGGTGACGCATGCATAACAGGAGACGCATACCCTGTCAATGCACCCAGTCTCGCTCCGTACATGGTGTTCATGCGATTCCGTCATTGTTTGTTTGTTACCTTGATTTGTCTCTTCCTAATCGATTTACGAGATTTGATTATCGGTGATTTACTGTCGGCTTAATTTGGTAAATTATTGAACAAAGATAAAGACGTTGCGGCTGGGGCAGTTAAAAGTCAAAAGTCCATAACAACAGACAATGACATGGCCAAAAGTAAACGCATCAAATGATAAACAACAACAAAAATAAACATCTCATATTATCACAGTTCATACCAGAGTCAATCTAGGAAAGTCCAAACAAATATCAAATTACCACCAAAAAACGATCGATAAATTGTGCACAATGTTTAAAGTACACGGATCTTTAAAGTCAGCGAAAATATAATTATGTAATGGTATTATATAAACTCCTACACAACCACCCATATTAACCAAAAAAGTCTTAATATTTCTTTGTGATTTAATCGTCTCAGTGGATGTAAATGGATCAAAATGAACTAAATTTATAATATTTCTGTTTTGAAAAAAAAAAAACAGAAAATGCACAGACATCGAATAGTCTCCCACTAGTAAAATGCATATCTAATAAATGCATGATAACAAAATTATCTATAAATATCTAACATGAAAGGGATTATAAAATAAAATCTTACTAGGAGAATAGATGTGGAAAATGTGTATAGAGAGAAAATTCTTCTTCGACATTTCGTTAACTTTCCTGTTGAATATTTATACAGTATGTTTTTTACAAAAAAATGACCTCGATGCAGGGGTCATCAAATATACAATAGAAAAAACTATCAATCGAATTCTGATTTTCAGAATAGCTGTTGGATTCGTCATAAATATTCTTGGATTTCTAGCTATACTTGTTATTTACTTAGATACAGTTAATAACAATAAGACATCACCAGAACTGGTTTTCATAGCAACACTTTTCACGTTCTGTTCGTCTTTTCTGCTGTTGCTATGCCTACGGTCGTTGAGTCGCTTTTTGGATAAACGTTCTTTCTGGAGTGATGCATTTAAGTTGTCTTTTATCATGTGTTTCAAAATGTTTGATATAATTAATGATTTTCTTATTCTACTGTTTATCTTTGTTTTATCGACGTGGAAAATGACGGTGTTCTCGCTTATCATTATGACCATTCTTTGTACCGATATTGTTCTCAACATAATCATCTGTGGTATTAATTTACACGATTGTGATTTGTATCAAGATAAATTAAAAGAACGCATGGGCCAGGTAAACTTCAGAAAAATGCCTAAAACATCAAAAACTCGATCTCTAATGGTACAGGACAATATTAACATGACAAGCTGCAGTGGTTGTGACTTCCCGCCAAAAATGCATTCATCCTATGACAGATCTTCGATAGGAATGGAAATTAATGTGGCTAATAAGTCAAAAATGTTACATATACTTGAAGATGATTTAGCAAGTGTTAACGATATGTCAAATGATTCTTCAGAGTATATTGGACGAAATATTTCACTGACATCTAGTTCATCGGAATCAATTCCGTCTGATAGTGGTTATCTCTGACAGTCGGTAATATAGAATACACGTTTACATAGAACAAATAATTATCGAACAAAAAGTCGACTGGTTATAATCTGGTATACATGTTCTTGCGTTTTTAGTCCAAGCGCTAGAAAACGTTTCCTTTGACAACCTTAACGATATTCTATGTATGACACTGTTTTATTAGTCTTTACGTGCTATTCAAATAAAATGCATGTACGAATGAGCCTTCTCATGGGGTTTTTGATTATGTGATTACTTGGCCGTTTTTGTAGTGATTATTTGATTACCAGACCAAATATTTCATGATTATTTGATAATCTAGGACTGTATTTTTGATTATTTGATTATCTTGTTTAAAAAAATTATTAATGATTATGTGATTATATTGGCAAAACATTTGTGATTGTGTGATTACTTGGACACCCCCATGAGGGGCCTCACGAATGATTTATCAACATTATATTTCCATAAGTAAGTGTGTGTGTGTGTCTGCACCTTAAAACAAAGGACAAGAATATAAACAACTGCAGGTCTGTAACCATGAGTAAAAGCAAGCCGTTTGACATGCTTTAAATTACTGGTGAATTTTGTTTGAATTACTGTTCTCTGGCTGGTATTATTTCAAGGGACGAGGGTTTGCAGTTTTAATACTCTGTTTTGCTTTGGGGACGTTAAATACGATGCAGATATCAGAGTATGCAAGGGCGTCAGCTCACAAAATAGTTATTTAACAGATCCTATTGACGATATAAGTGTGGATGTGCGGATGGATTTTAATCCCACTGAAAAAGTTTAACTTCAAGATACAGTACCGAATGAGTGCCAAACACTATTTCCCATCGTAAAACCTGTTATATGTTTAAGAATTAACACGTGATCATCAATTGCTCTATTAGTAGTCTTTGAAGAAATAGTCCCCAGTATGTGCATGTGTGCGGTCATTGATTTTTTAATATAACTTAAAGGTTAGTAAAACCTATTATTTCCCTTTTTCCTTGAGTGTATACGAAAGACTTGCATTTGCTTGATGCAGACATTTATCGAATGTACTTTATGTAATAAAGGGGAGCTAACAAATGGTGGAAACCTTGTTATGTTCAGTCATAGATGTATAAACCAGAAGTGCCCACTTGTTCTGTAGTGATTGACAGGTTCAAGTACTCGTATAAGTCCACTTACATGTATATTAAAATCAGGGTTGCAATTCATCGCTTTTCGTGCAACTGTTTGGTTTTTTTTTTTTTGTAAAAGAAATAAAATCATTTTCTTTCAATATGACCTTCAATTTTATTTTTACATCTTGACCCCAATAAAGTCCCACTGTTTACGTATGACTCATTCTAAATGTTGAAATCTTTATATGATGATACTTGTAAGAAATATTGTATGCATAACCTCATAATAACTTTGAACTGGGAACAGTATATCTAACAATATATATGTTCCTGCTTTGAATTACTAGTATCTATACGTTATCTCAATTCTTATTTTTTCAAATGAGCAATTTGTGATGACTGTCTTTTTTCAATTTATATACTAGATACCTTAGTTTTCTGTGTAGTGTTTTTTATTGTTGTTTGTTTTTTGTCGTTTTTCGTTTTGGCTATGGTGTTGCCTGTTTTTATTAGACTACATATATTTTGTTTCTCCCATTGTTTCTTCTCTCTCTCTATCTCTTCTTTTTTTTTTGCAGTCAGCCACTTGGTGTCTCATCTTGCAATCACTTGGTGTCCATCGTCCTTCGTACGTAAACTTTTCAAGGATTATCTTTTCTGAAACCAATGGGCTAGTTGGAATGAACCTGTGCATGCTAGGTCCGGAACCATATAACAATCGAACCATGAAGGCCACATTGACAAGTAGTTAAACATGGTGTAACAATGCAAATAATTGTCCCTATTCAAACCTGTAGAAGACAGGGAAAATTTGACAAGAGAAAAAAATTGAAAGTCGATATCGTTTGTCAATCCATCAATCAAAATTGTCAGACTATTCCTTAAGGATTTGATCTATTGCCCGGTGAATTTGTAAACTTTAAGGGAATTTTACAAATCATTTTATTGGTCGTTTATTTTTCGATTATTGCGTTTTAGAAATGCCTTATGAAGGGGTATGAAAATGATTTTTTGATTTTTTATGAAAATATCAATATGACATGTTACTGAATGAACGAGTCAGGCTGTTATGATTAAAAAAAAATTCAGGTGAATCTTGCATTATGTTTGTACCGACGCCGTATGCTAGTTACTGGGGGTTTCGTTGACATGTCTACATAAAGAGAGTTAGGAACCATGCATATAAAGTAGATCCAAGTCAGATACAAAACAATTTATTTTTGTGCTTTGAATCAAATTTCGCAAAAACACAAACTGTGCATTTCATTTATATTCGTGCACATTTTTGTTTATATATATAATTTGGGGCCAGCTGAAGCCCACCTCCGGGTGCGGGATTTTCTCGCTGTGTTGAAGACCCATTGGTGGCCTTCGGCTGTTTTCTGCTCTTTGGTCGGGTTGTTGTTTCTTTGACACATTCCCCATTTCCATTCTCAGTTTTATGGTTACCAATTTTCGTTCATTGAGGAAAAATTGTGTTTTCGTCGATATTTCATTTTGAGGTTTCACCAAAACTTACATAAAACTCTATAAAAAATGTATTTCGTCACAGTTCAATATTTAAATTTGTGGGTTACATTTACCCACGAAATCAACGAATATTGGTATCCCATGAATAAAAATAAATCCAAAGTATATCATTGACAATTGTTACAATATTTTACTTGGACTTTTGAAATTTCAAATTCTTGTAGGTATCATCAGTCTTCTTTTTTATTTGGCCATACGTGTCAAATTAAGAATACAGAGAAAACATGATCATGTCCCTCTTTATTGATGGGATGTGATAAATGAAATTTGTCCTTTGAAAAGTGTTTCAGATGGTACATATAATCCTTTCTTTTTGGATATGTGTCCAACGGCAATCATTTAATTACAGAACCCTCACTTTGAATAGGCATACATTACACAAGGTCATGTGTTTCTCCGATTGTTCATGACTTCTTTACACTAAATCCATTGGATGTTGGATGTGTACTGATTGATATTCTAGTATTAGTTACATGATTTTCTATAAGTTGTTATTGGCTTTGAACTAGCTGTCAATAACTGCGAGTACTCTCAGATTTGTACTTTGTGTCTTTTTTGTTGTTAGGGATGTATAAATACCCTGCCACATTCGGTCTGGTTTTCTTTGGGATTCTGCTTTGTATTGCTTTGATGAGTCAAGCTCATTTACAGCTGATTTTTATAGTTTGTTCTCATCTTGTGCTGTAACACCATTGTCCCATGGGAGGGTTGAGCACTCACAAACATGTTAAATCCCGCCACATTCTTTATGTGCCTGACCTGAAGTCAGGAGCCTGTAGTTCAGTGATTGTTGTTAGTTCATGTCTGTCATATTTGTTTTTCGTAAATTGTTTTGTTATAAACCATGGTTAGTTAGTTCAGTTGAATTGTTTCATATTTTCCAGGGCCTTTTAAAGCCGACTATACGCTATGGGTTTTCTTATTGAAGGCCATACGGTTGCAAGTAACTGGTTACATCCACTTCATACGAACTTTTTGTCGATAGTTGTCTCATTAACAATCATACCACATCTCTTTATTTTTATATATACTATAGTTCATTACACTTAAGGTTTTTTTATTGTTAAAAATTTTAAGCTGTATTGAAGCTGGAACTAATAGTGTTTTTTGTTCCCAGATGGGACAAAATGTTCATCACTGTACCACCCCTTGGTCCATCTGTACTTTTTTTCAAATGAAACAATGTTGAGAAAGTCTTCATTACAGAAAAAGATATAGAGTATATTTTGCATTAATAGCATTTGAACATACAAGACTTTTTAAAACATTTCCATGGCCGATTTCAAAGATATTTCTGTATTCAGAGAATATATAAAATACACGTTTTTGTCAAATGGTTTTGAAGTTAAAGCTTGAAAATCTGGAACAGTTTGACAAGGGATTGTTAAAAGCCAATCTGCATACCAATAACAGTCGTGTGTAAACAGTATAATCATTATCATCACACTCTTTTCTGCACAGGAATTCAGGAATAAAGATAAGTTTCAAGTAGTAACGGTATATGGTTGTTTGCAGTAATTCCGTGAATAAGTTTAATTTCCTTTATCAAAAAGGAGTTCCAGATGTTATCAAATAAATCTAGAACTTTACATGAGTGTTAAAATAATTAAGCTAAATTCACCAAAACCCAAAATGCAAAGTTTGATTTGTCATTATCAAGCATATATGGTTGCAAAAAAGGTTAATAAAACATGCCAGATTCTTGAAAGATAATTGCTTAAGGCTGTTAAGAGCAAAGTTTGATTTGTCATTAATCAGAAATTCAACAAGAGGCTATTAACCAGAGGCGGATTTAGAGGGTTTTTCAGGGGACCTGGCCCCCCCCCCCCACCTTTTGTGGGAAAAATTTGGTTGATTAGATAGGGAATCACTGGAGCATGACTGGAGTGGGCCCCCTCTATGACAGTCAGTGGGCCCCCCTTATGAAAATTTCTGGATCCGCCACTGTTAACATCCTTAATCGCTCACCTTGCAAAAATATGGCATGTTTGTTTTAACCTTTTTCACAACCATATATGCTTTTAAGAAACAAATTATTTATTATCAGTGAGAAATTCATGGACAGTAACTTCTTCACATAAGACATCTCTATACAAAATATGAAGCATCCTACTGAAAATAAAGCTTTTTCGCAAAGAACTAACACAGTTGTTGCCACCAGGTTAGCATCTCTATTTCTCTAATTTTTCACTATTTTCACATTTCCCAACCAGACAATTGTGAAATAAATGGGGAATGTGTCCATGGGACACAGATGATGCCCCTACTTGAATATCATATAAAGTTATAAAGGGACATAACTGAAGAACAGTATAACTCTAGAACAGTAAAAGAGACGCCACGAAAATTCAAACTTGATCTGTATTTTGTGGTAATAAGCATTGTGTATAAGTTTCATAACATTTGGTTGAGGCTAATTTAAGAAAGAGAACGGAAACGAAAATTCAGCAATTTTTCCATTTGTAAACGGGCATAACTCTAGAACGGTTAAAGTGACACCACCAAAATTCAAAAGTGATCTGTATTTTGTGGTAATAAGCATTGTGTATAAGTTTCATAACATTTGGTTGAGGCAAACTAAACTTAGAGAACAGAAACGAAAATTCAGCAATTTTCCATTTGTAAAGGGGCATAACTCTCGAACATTTAAAATGACGCCACCAAAATTCAAACTTGATCTGTGTTTTGTGGTAATAAGCATTGTGTATAAGTTTCATAACATCTGGTTGAGGCAAACTAAAGTTAGAGAACGGAAATGAAAAATTCAGCAATTTTTCCATTTGAAAAGGGGCATAACTTCAGAACAGTTAAAGTGATGCCACCAAAATTCAAACCTGATCTGTGTTTTGTGGTAATAAGCATTGTGTATAAGTTTCATAAAGTTAGAAAATTGTTCTCCTCACTAGTGAAATAACTGTTCTCGGCAAATGATTGGTCAAAATTTAATTATGACTTCAAAATTTTCTTGGTTTCTTCTGAATTTCCTATTGCGACGTCATGAAAAAGGTGACCATGCCTGATGACATCACATATAAAGATCACAACTTTCTGCAAATCTTTGAATAAAAATCATTAGAGAATCAGATTCCACCACTAAAACTCGTTTATTACAATATTTCTCCACTCTAAACAGATAAATTTTAATTATTTAAAAAGCTCGGCAAGCCTCACTCTTTAAATATTGAAATTTAACTGGCTCGAGAGGAGAAATATCATAACACACTTGTTGCAGTGGTGGAATCTATATGTCTTGAAGTTAAAGGAGGGACAAAAACCTGAACAGTGAAGCTAACAACAGGTTAACCATGGAAAGAGATAAATATGCAGAAAACAATTATATCAACACAATGTTTCCACCTTTCCATTATACATTATTTATTGCATTAATTTTATCTACGGATCATCATCAGCATTAAAATAAAACAATAGAAATCAATTACTAAAAGTAGATGAGAATCAGTTTATGACAGAATTGTGGTTATTATACATAACAAATGCTTTCAACATAGCAGCTCTACGAAACCATGATATGTTATCAAAATGCTTATCATTTTCAAATATTTCAATCTGATTTAAATACACATCCTGTATCCACACTTTGCTAACAAGGATTTGACAACACTTCATTCTACTTTCTATTTTGTTGATTATTACATCAGCCAATGAAATGACAGCCTAGTGAATCGTTACTATAAAAGCAGAGGATCCCGAAATGTCTTTAAAACAGAAAGTAGAATGGATTGATGTCAGATCCTCGGAAGCAATGCATGCATCTGTATTGAATCAGATCGCAAATATTTAGGAATATAATTATTATTCAGCTTGTGACATTCTAATATTTCTGTATATAGTCTACATGTGTGTTTATATAATAAAATAAATAAAAAATACATATAAACAAAATTCACTGCATTGTATGTGGTACATATATATATATATATATATACATGGTCAAGTTTTTTCTTAGATTTACTATTCTGCCATTGGTAATCTTCTTTAAAGGAATAAAGATAAAAATACTAAACATAAAATATAAAGACAAAAAATGTTCAATGTTATGTAAATAACCATTGCTATTTGAAATCAAGTTAAATAGAGATAGCTTTTTTATAGACAATTGAGTTTGTTAAATAAATTAATCAATTTTTTTTTTAATCTTTTCCAACTTTAAATTAAACAAAAGATAAAAAGTATAGATATATAAAAAAAAATTGTCTATTATGCAATTTGACTCTTTTCTCCCCTAATTCAATATGTTTTTAAGCTGTTACCAAAATTCCCTAAAAACAGTCAATCTATAAACCTTGTTTGGTAATATGATTGCCTTTTCGACCAAACTTTTAGCAATAAAATGGAATCTTTGCTGAGTATGTCCACAACATAGAGATGATTTTTTTTCATCAAACTTGGCTATATCATGTTTTGTCAGACTTGAAAATGAAAACAAATGTACAGGTTCTCCCACTTTTCATACCTGCAGTATAATTAAGCTATCTACAACAATCTACACCAATTACTGTTTGTCATGTCTAAGAAATATACAAGTTATTGGAATAATAAATGTTAATAATCTCTGATGAAAGTATCTGAACCCTTAGGTAAATTTCAATAAGATTTGTCAAAATTATGAAATCCTGGCTTCAGAGTATCACTACTCAACGTTACTTTTCAGGTGTTCAAATTAATGAGTCTCAGGTTCATGACCTTTAATTTTAAAGATGGGCCATCAATTTGTATAATGCCAAGGTCCTGAACCTTCCATTCCTGAAATTATTTTTAACACATGACCTTTTACTATAGTATATATATTTTAATGGAACACCCCTAATATGTAACTAAAAACATAAGAGAGATTTTAAAATCATGGAATTTCATGCGGCGCATAAATGTTTTTTAGACAGGTAAATACCAAGTAAGTCATAATTTTGAAACCCCTAAAGCTGTCAAGCTATTTTTCCAAAATTGATCAAAATTTATATATAATTTATATATTGACACAAGTGATATAGAGCAATCATAAAAATAAATACAATTAATTATTTATACATATATATATATGCATCTTATGTACATCATTATGTACAATCCCCCCTCAAAATTAACAATAAAATTGGTTAAATTCACATTTCATGTGTAAACAGCAAGAAAATTAAGCAGCTAAAAAGCTACAGTATTGATTACAATAACATTATAAATATTGTCTGTCATGGTTAAATCAGATCGTCACTATCACATCTGAAAATAAAACAAAATTTATTGATGTCCAGCCGCAAATACTGTGGATTCATTTATTTTTGTGGGTACCAATTTTCGTGGATTGAGGAAAATTGGCATTTTAGTGGATATTTGAAGTCTGCATATAACCTTATAGAAAATTTCGTGATTCACCTGTACCCACGAAATCCACGGAAATTGGTATCCAACGAATAATAATGAATCCACAGTAGTACATGTATATTCAAGATAACAACATTTTCATTTCAAAATGATCAATATAAATATGAAAAAAATACACAAGTGTTGAAAGCCGTATTTTTAACGTGCAAAACAGTATATAAATGGAAACAAAACTTGTTCTCGTCTCGTTGAATATTCAGTCTGATAAGGAATATGAAGAGGGTTTATTTATCTTTCATCATTTTAGAAATGTGTTTATTTTTTCCAATAACAGCCAAACTTTTCTCTAAATTGTTTTACCTTAGTTTATTAACATGATAAAGACCTTTAAATATCTCTTAAAATATTAAGACAATTTTTTTTACTTAACATTTTATTTTACCAATATAACACATATTTCATGATCTTCTGTTCAACTGTTTTATAAATTATTAAGAAACAAAGGTTCCAGCTTTAAGAGAAACAGATTTCTACCACTAAATCTAGTGCAATACGATTTTTGTCCACTCTCCAGAGTTAAACTTTAAATATTGAAAACGTTCTGCGAGCCTCACATTTTAAATTTGAATATTTAACTGTCTGGGGTGGAGACACATCATATCACACTCAATGCAGTGGTAGAATCTACATGTATGCACTTACTTTAACAAGGATTATTCTACTCCATGAGCAAATATCATGACAATGCCTGGTTCCATTATTAAATCTTCTGGCATATGTTGATTTTCACACGCTATCATCACAACTGCTTGTTTACCTATTAAACAAAGGAATTTTGAAATTATAATCATACATTATATACACTTTATTTTCCATAGTTTTAGTACACAGTCAGTTTTAACAGACCGACAGATTACTTGAAATATGAAAATGTAAATTATCCAAGACCACTTTATACTTTTGACTAATTATACAGTTAATAATGATTGTTGTTCTTTTTAAAACCTTGATGTTCAATTGATTGATTGGTGTTTAACTCCACTTTCAACACTATTGTGCTTTTTCGTGGCGGTCAGTTTTTATTGGTGGAGGAAGCCGGTGAACCTGGAGAGAACCACTGACCTTCGGTAGGAAAACTGACAATCCTAGTCAATTAAGATGCGTGATTCGAACCCACAACCTCAGTGTTGACTGGCTAGTTATACAGTAGTTCGACTACTTAGACCACTCAGCCACCGAGGCCCCCCTTGATGTTCAAATTTCTAAAAGTTATCTTCATACCAAACTTGTGGTAAAATGAAAAACTTTTCTTTTCTTATTGTAAATTTTCCTTTCTCAATGGTGATGTTCTGTTGGCTCCTTCTTAATAAGTGAACATTTCTCAGTCTGTTCCACATGCTCGCAGTGATGTCTAAGATTGAAATGACAGTAATATTTTCGTTACTAAAAAAATTAAAGGTGATAAACATCAACAACTTTATGCTATTCAACTTACCAGGAATCCTTTTAGTCACATAATTTTCATACTGTCGTCTATTAAGCTGTCTTGTTTCTAAAGTACTAAGTCCAGTCGGCCATCGTCGTTCATGGGCATTCTCCATCAATTCATTCACAATATGTGATGGACAACCGCTGTCTATTAATGCCCGTTTTATGACAGCTTGTAGAACAGCATCAGGTGTTGATATCATTCCACCCCAACGAGTTACTCTGGCAGCCTGTAAACTAGTACTCCATCTGTTAAGTAGAAAAGTACCGGTAATTGTTTGTATGCATACACCATTAATAAAGTACTGTAAATTCAGAAATTTTTGCACGTATTTATCGTTTGTGATTTTTGATTGGACAAAAATATGAGTTTAGTTATTAAAATTTGGTAAATGCTACATAGAAATAATGATAACAAAATTTTAAATGAGAATTTTTATTTTGGCAATATCTATTTCATTGCAATTTTAGCAATAAAAAACATCCCAAAAAATTTCTGAATTTACAGTATTTAGTTTTGGCATGCTAATGAGTGCTGTTCTAGAAATGGATTGTATGGGAAAGCTGATTATTTTAGAAAGAAAAATTAAACAATCATAGGAAATAATCTAAATAAATTTCATGCATGGCGGTGAAAATAGAAATCACTTTTAACCTCCCCTTTACCAATACATTTATTTCTGGAACAACCCTCTCCTCTTTAATATAGTTATAAAGATATTCAAGAAATTCCTGGGATGGTATGATTTGAGTGATAAATCATTCTAATTTCAACCTGTAATAATGCGAAAAATATTTAGTTTTTAATACTGTAAATAAGAAACAATTGCAATTTTTGAAGAATGGACAAAATGTGAAATTAATTTATATTACAATTTCAAGAAAATCTGCATACAAATTTATATATCAGATATCACTATCATATCAGAATGTGATTTCTTATTATTGCGATATTCACCCATTTGCTTTATTCACATTAATAAAAACCTCACTACATTCAAACTTTTCAAAACCAGCCGCCAGTCAGATCACAGAAAACGGCCGGTTTGCAAGGGTGGCCGATTTGTTGAAAATTGAAATAACAAAGAGTTACTTCCCTTTAATGTGTGTTTGAGTATTTCTGAAAATGTAGTTTATCATTATCAAAATATATGTTATCCTCCGTGAATTTTAGTTTTGTACATTATATGTATCATAAAATACAGCTACAACTTCAATTTTAACTTATTTTTTTTATTTTTTTTTATTTTGCAGGAATAATAAATAAAAATACCATACATTAATGATATTTCTTTAATAATTTATCCAAATGCTCTCCTAAAATTTTAAAACTGTGACAATATTAAATTCTTTTGAATAGCATAATAATTGTAACTTGTCAAAACATAACAAGCTTGGGTAATGAGACTGATATGACAGGTAAACAGTAATCAGTCAGCATACAGGTGTTCTGATTGACCAGATTATCTTCTTTGTTTACATAACAATTATAAGAACTGATCAGTAATTTCATAAAACAAGGCCAGTTTTATGAGGTTAAATAATATTGATTTTGATTAACTAAATACAAAAATACCGGCCAGTATCCGGTTTAAAGGGGTGGCCGGTTTAATAAGGTTACATGACCATTTAATTGAGTACAAATCGGCCGGGACTTCTTGATTTGGCCGTATGAGGGGAGAACCGGTATTCAGAGGGACCGGTTTAGAGAAGTTTCACTGTATAATTTCAGAACGCCCATGAAATTATGGGATACCACCAAAACATTAAAATCAAGGTGCAATATTTGTTTCATATAGAAAATTTTGAACTGCAATCTCAACAAACATAATGATTAATCAATGGTGTTTAGCCCCCTAGTGACACTTTTTGCTGGAATAACCTTAAACAATGAATGGAGAATGTGTCTATGGGCCACAGATGCCCCACTTGTAAATATGCATGAGTCAACTTCCATATACAGATGCAGGATTCACATTATTAAGACCGTTTTTTGTGATTATAAGCATTGTGTAAAAGTTCCATATCATTTTGTTGAGGCAAACTAAAATTAGAGAATGGGAACGGCAGATTTAGCATTTTTTCCATTTATAAAGGGCATCAACTCAAAACGGTAAAAGTGACACCACCCAATTTCAAATTTGATCTGTGTTTTGTGGTAATAAGCATTGTGTATAAGTTTTATAACATTTGGTTGAGGCAAACTAAAGTTAAGAGAACGGAAACCAATTTCGGGACGTACAGGACGGACAGACAAGGGTAACACTTAATGCCCCCGACGCCTAGTGGTGTTTGCATAAAAAGTTTTCCTAAAGTTACTTTGACCTCTATGTTCATGTAATATGACAAGGTCACTGAAGAATGATATAATTAAAACACTACCAGTTTGTATTGTAGGGAGTTTCAGAGCTAATAAAATTGATAAAACTGAAGGAATTTACCTTATATCAAATGGCATATAAAACAGAGAGCTATTTTGTTATAATATGGTTTTCAAAAGCCTTTATTCAAATGGTGAAATTTGAAACTATCATGTGTGTTTTTATCTTTGACGTAACAATAAGCCATACCTCCTCCTGTGAGGTCACAAAAGATTTGACTATCATATTTGTTTTCACAAAAAACTTCTCAACTTACAAGCTAAAAATCAGTCAATTAAAAAAATGTATGACAATTTATACGGCTTGTAAAAGGGTCCTTTCAGGAACATTTTCCTGGCTGGGCCTTTGGGATTGTGGGTAATCCTGAAGACTATTTTACCTGATAACATCAGCATGTTCCATTTCTGTTTGTATTTCTCTCATTCTTGGATTGGATACTCGCATTGATCTCATGTATTCCTGTAATAAATCCATAAACAACCATGTAGTGAAGGTCATATAGTGACCTCTAGATGTTTTTGGTTAACTAGTGCTGTTGGGTTGGTGCTTTCTTGATGTTTATTTACCCAACAACATTTTTTACTTATAACACATAGTCCATACAAAGATGACAAGTACAAATCTTAATGAGGTTCAAATAAAACCACAATTAATATAACCTTAAATAAAATGCCCCGCTGGGCGCAGCTTGATACGACCGCAGAGGTCGAACCCTGAACAGTTGGGGCAAGTATGGACACAACATTCAAGCTTGATACAGCACTGAATTTGGATTGGATTGTGATTAAATATTTGACACAGCATAGGTTTCTGACACAGAATGAATGTGGTCTCAGAACTTAATTTTTTTTAAATTACCTATTCAAACCATATCATTATTATTTGCTTTTATATATAAATCAGAAATAACCAATTTAAAATGGAAACTTTTAAAGAAAAAAAAAGGAAAAAAAGGAGAAAAAAAATCCCTCCTCCAAATTTTTTGAACCCCCTTATGATTCACCACACCCAAACTCAATCCCAGCCTTCCCTTTGTGGTATGGTACCTTGCAGTACAATTTCAGAGAGATCCATACACTTGAACACAAGTTATTGTCTGGAAACTAGAAAAATGCTTGTTTTTAGGTCCCTTTTTGGCCCCTAATTCCTAAAATTTTGAGGCAATTACCCCCAAAAATAATCCCAGCCTTCCCTTTGTGATATGGAACCTTGTACAATTTCAGAAAGATCCATAAAATTACACACAAGTTATTGTCCTGAAACTAGAAAAATGCTTGTTTTTTGCCCCTAATTCCTAAAATTTTGAGGCAATTACCCCCAAAAATAATCCCAGCCTTCCCTTTGTGGTATGGTACCTTGCAGTACAATTTCAGAGAGATCCATACACTTGGACACAAGTTATTGTCTGGAAACTATAAAAATGCTTATTTTTGGCCCCTTTTTCCTAAATGTTTTGGGCAATTACCCCCAAACTCAATTCCAGCTTTCCCTTTGTGATATGGAACCTTGTAGTACAATTTCAGAAAGATCCATACACTTACACACAAGTTATTATCATGAAACTAGAAAAATGCTTGTTTTTTGCCCTTTTTTTGGCCCCTAATTCCTAAAATTTTGAGGCAATTACCCCCAAAATCAACCCCAGCATTCCCTTTGTGATATGGAACCTTGTGGTACAATGTCAGAGAGATCCATACACTAACACACAAGTTATGTCTGGAAGTTACAACAAGAGGCTCTCAAGAGCCTGAATCGCTCACCTGTATTTAAGAGAAGATTTTTAAATGTTAGCAAACTTGATGAACAAATTGTGTAAAATTGTCTTTAAAGGGCAATAACTCCTTAAGGGGTCAATTGACAATTATGGTCATTTAACTTTTTTGTAGATCTTACTTTGCTGAACATTATTGCTGCTTACAGTTTATATATATCTATAATAATATTCAAAATAATAACAAAAAACTGCAAAATTTTGTTAAAACTACCAATTCGGTGGCAGCAACCCAACAATGGGTTGTTCGATTCGTCTGAAAATTTCAGAGCTGATAGATCTTGACCAATTGAACAATTTTACCCATGGTCAGATTTGCTCTAAAAGATTTAGTTTTTGAGATATAAGCCAAAAACTGCATTTGACCCCTATGTTCTATTTTTAGCCATGGCGGCCATGTTTGTCGATGGATCAAAACTTCGGACACAATTTATAAACTAGATACCCTCAGGAACATTTAATTAAAGTTTGAAGGTATTTGGCCCAGTAGTTTCAGAGGAGAAGATTTTTGAAATAGTTTACGACGACAGACGACGACGACAGACAACGGACGCCAAGTGATGGCATAAGCTCACATGGGGCACTTTGGGCCCCGGTGTGCTAAAAATGCTTATTTTTGACCCCTAATTCCTTAACTGTTGGTACCATAACCTCCAAAATCAATCCCAACCATCCTTTTGTGGTATTGAACCTTATGGTAAAATGTCATAGAAATCCATTGACTTAAACTAAAGTTAGAGTGTGAAAACCAATGTGTCTTCGGACTACGACGACGACCCTGGACGACGAAGACGCCAACGTCATACCAATATACAACCGCAAAATTTTTTTGTGTTCGTATAAAAATATGGGTATTTGTCAATGAGGCAAAATACAACATAAAAAGTCTTCAACAATAAGCAAATGTTTATAATACATGTGTATACCTTATATAAAACTATAAATTACAACTAGTCTGTCTTAATTTTGAATAACAAATAATAGAGACTCCAAAAGATCTGCCATCAACACCAATGTGTTCTGTTACATCACTGTCCCATGTTAGGGGTGGGTTGAAGTCTCACAAACATTTTAACCAAGCACATTCTTTTATATGTGTCTGTGGATGTTGTTTGTTGCGGTTTGCCATAGTTGGTTTTGTATATTGTTTTTGGCATAAATCATGCTATTTGTTTTTTCTTTTGAATGTTTTCACTTGATGGACATGTTTTACACCTATAAATTAAAGTTACACCAAATTTCTCTCAACGTTGCTATTTATGATGTTTCAAAAAATGTTGTCATGTTGGGGCCTTTTATAGCTTTAATACTATACTGTAATGGTTTTACAGTGACCTGTAGTTGTGTACATCTTCATTCTTTGGTCTCTGGTGATCTCCTTATCTTTATAAAGACAAGTAAATCAATAACAAATATAAACGGCACATGATAAAAGCATCTACTACTGTTACCTTTAAAAGCTGTAATTCTCGTTTTTGTTCATTTATTTGTAATTTGTGTTCTGTCAATTCTGTTTGCATTTCTGCCATTTTGTGTTGCTGCTGTTGTACAAGGTTCCGTAACTCCCTCACACAATTATGTTCCTGTACAAAATATTCATAGGATAAAATAAAATTGTATAAAATTATTTTTCTTAGTTATTAAAGTTAAGTCATTACAACCCTACTACACTGGAACTGTAAATCATTATTTCCTGTGTTTATGTCCCATCTGGAATATAAAGCAGAATAAAAGAGGGTCTGGTTGGGAGGTACTTCACTTCTGTTTTCTGTAAATATTTATGGCATTTTTCTTGATCTTTAAAAATAACACTTATTCTGCAAAAATTCTCATAAAAATGATTTTACTATTGATTTTTTCTGTAATTAGACGATTACTTTATCCTGTATATTGTTCAGTTAGTAATCAGTATTTGATTCCCTAATTCTTTTATTTTCAACAGTGGACAACTAAATGTTGATTTTCTGACGTTTTGCTAGTATTAGATAAACTATACCAGAAAAGGTTTGCTACTGATAAAAAAATGCTTTCATACAAAAGAATAACACACGAAAACAATTCTATTAAAGCCTTCAAGATCATAGAAATGTACTACATTTTGTTTCTTTTATTTATAATCTTAAAACTTTCCATTTGCAACAAAGCTTTTCTGTTTTTCCCTCAATGTATATTTACTCATAAATGCTACTGTTTATATGTTTGAACATGTTGAAGGCCCATGCTGAATTATTCTTAAGTCTTTTTAAATGGTGAATAAAAGCAAGACAAGGTGGAACTTTCTAAATGTATGTACATGTACCTGAAATTCCACCAGTAAAAACAATATTGAAACCAACGTCTCTTATTTCCAGATTTCCCTTCTTTATTATTAAATGAACATAGAAAGTGTCTGGTTATTATCATTCTCTTTTCATCTATTATTAACTTTATAAATTGTAATTGTTTCTTTTCATTTTTATTGCACAGACGGCTTTGTGTTGTTGTGCTGCTATCTTACTGACATATCTTGCTATTTCTAGCTTGCTGTTCGGTGTGAGCCAAGACTCCGTGTTGAAGCCGTACTTTGACCTATAATGGTTTACTTTTACAAATTGTAACTTTGATGGAGAGTTGTCTCATTGGCACTCATACCACATCTTCTTATATCTATATACATATATAACCCAAATCATATTTTTTTTATTTATACCTTAAGTTCATCTTTTGGCACAACAAGACCACATCCAAGTTCACAATGGACTGGTTTCTTTGGGTTATGTTCACATTCTTGCAGGTGTGCTGCTAACATGTCCAGTTTGACCACAGCTGTACAGCCGTATCCGACATTGTCACATGTGATCTGGAGGCGAGACAGTAGATTACGTAGGATCCGAGGGACGGGTTTAAGTTGGTTGGGTGTGATGGGGTTTCTATCCACAGGGCAGGTAGGTTGACGAGTCAACCACTCCTGTATACATGCTGCACAAAAGGCATGTTCACACGCTGGAGCCTAAAAATAGAATAAATAACATACTGTGGATTTATTTATATTTGACAGATACCAATTTTCATGGATTTCAAGATTATATATGTTATAGTTGAACCAAAAACTTAATTGTGTTAAAAAAATATCAAATTTACCATAGGCTTGTACACAGAGTTTGGCAAAACCGTGAAACCAAATATCCACGAAGAAATATTTATTTTTCAATCAACGATAATTGGTACCTATCAAAATAAATGGAGGTATTTTGAAAAAAATCTTTTTTTATGCAGTGGCACTGACAATGACTGTTTTTTTTTAATTTATAGTGATTGATTGGTTGATTGTTGCATTCTTAATGTCCAAAGGCTAGAATTTATAATGTGATTAATCAATGAGCGATCAGTGCAGCGTTAGATATGCATCAGCAATACAGGAGGTGTGAAAACTAACTATGTCTATTACCTTACAACTTTGACTGTTTGAACAGTTTCAATACAAGTCTTTGTTACCATGGAGAGTTGTCTTCAATTTCAATAATAAAATATAAGTAAATATCTGCACTCCAATTTGGGACATATTATGATGGTTTGTTGTTTAACATCAAGTGGTATATTAAATGCCTATTCGGGACAAGAACATGTCTATGTTATGTGATATGAACCCTGTTTTGTACTTGTTACAAATGTACATAGACCAACATAATGAGTCAGGTTTTTAACGTGCTACTTCATGAGGTAACAGTCAGCAGAAAGACAAGTCACCCTACCAGATGTTTTGACATATGAAATATGCAGAAAGATATATTTTCAAAGTAAATTGCCCATAACTAGTAGCATTCACTTTATAAATTAATCATAAAGAAACATTTCTAACTGAATCACATATTGTTTTTTTTTTTGACAAAATACCTGTAAGGGTTCTTCTAAAACACTGCTACAAATTGGGCATATAAGTTCCTCATCAACATCTCCCTGAAATCTGTTTACTTCATATCCCATCTTCCTGTAATTGAAATATTTCATACTACATTTGTACTTTTAGCAGATTAGTTGGCCCACAGCCATTTCCCCGACTAAACATTCATTGTATATGTATAAAAAACATTAATTGTAACTTTTGCTAAACATTATACATATATGTATGTTAGCAGGTAGTTCCAGAATTGTGGAAAGGGTTTTCCAGTGTAAGTCTGACATTTATCATTAACTCTCTTTCTTCCTGCGTTTAAGATATCATCACATTGTATTTTACTTTGTTTGTTAATACATTGTTGTAAATAGACAATATCTCAAGTCTTATGTGATTTATGGGCATCTTCTTCCTTATTGGCAGTAGCTATAGCTTGCCAACATAACGGTTAACAAACACTGAGTCATAAGTTGATAAACATGATAAAAATAATAATTCTTGAAAACCAGGACTCTTTCTAAAATGTTTTTTTTTTCTGTTTTAAGAAAGTTGCATTGTCATTAATAAAGAATATGCAAGACAAATGTGTGTTGTCTGTAGGTATTAGCATATGAGTTAAATTTTGTAAACTGTACTTTAAGATATTGGCCTCCAACAACATAACTTAGACAAATAAACTTAACAATGAGTATTTTTGCAAAGAAAAAAAGCCATTACAATCAAACTGCGCACCCCAACAAAGTAACTGAGAATAGTCAGCGCTATCAAAAAATCCTGGAGAGAACACTGAACATTTATTTGAACAATTCTTGCAAGATTAGGGCAATTTCCAGAACTGGCAACCCCTGACAAATGCCTGAATCCTGATCCTGCGCCTAAACAAATATTCTAAAGTTCAACGAGAAATTACCATTACCATGCATGTACAGTGTACCTTAAGAGGAAAAATAGTACAGAGACACAAGTTGTGTCAATTTTGACCTTAGGATCAGGATCATGACTTTTCAAGTTAAGTGTCATCGACTCCCAAAGAGCAATAAGGTCTAAATCAATAGTCAATGAAATTGAACTTTAAAATATACTTTTCCCAAACTTCAAAATTAAGCTTGTTTTAATTCAGTAATGACAGTATCCCATTTGTACTGAAATATTCAGTGATTGGCACATAGAAATTTTCTCTAAAGTCATACACTGTCACAACAGTCACGTATGTTTAAAGAGAAAATTTTGAAATATAAGTTCCGATATTGAGACAGTTTCCGACACAGGTTAGGGGTTATTCTTTGAGAACTTTGTGTCTGTGAAAACAAAATTGGGGTTTTGGAAACCACCGTCTCCTGGTTTGGCCTACTTTGACAAAGGACTCAGATAGTATAACAGTGAAATTTATAATCAAAATAATAAGTGATGCGTTTAATTTTGTCTTAAACTAATTTTACCAGTTTAAAAGGTGGCAAATTTCTGTAATAGTGGATATTCAGTATCTGTTTTTCTTTTCATGATGTCGCCATATTTTTCATCAACTTCCTGCAAGAACAATAACTCTGCCAAATCTATAAGTTGTTTTTAGCGGGAACTTCAAAAATGAAGTACATTTCCAGTTATTTCCTCTTCGGGTCGCATATTTGTTTCAACCAAAACCAGGGACTTTATAATATAGACTGTCCCTGCCAAAACTAACTATTTTTTTATATCTTATTTCATTTATATAATGTGTACTTTCTTTATAAAAACGATATATCACAACCATGTAGTTCACATATTTTTGCCCCTCTATTCTTATGACTGAAAACTGGGACTATTATACTATTATCAATATATTATGTCCCAGCTGAAAATAAGTTATTCTGGGACTATTATAATAGTCCCAGAGTTATTGTAAAATCGTACGGAAGAAAGCAAGAACATATTAAATAAGTGACTGAAAGGAGTAAAACAAAATTAAAGAACATTTACAAAAAAAAAAAATTGAATGTATAGCTGCTGCAAGCATTTGTATATACAAACCCTTGGCTGCTGTGACCTTCTACTTATTGACCTCAAACTTTATTGCTATTTCTCTACCTCTACTGCAGAAGCATTGTGGTGCATGCCCTGATATTTGACAATTGTGTTTTTGTTTGTAAGAGATCTACATATGTCTACCGTTTTTTTTATTATTAAAATTTATTTTATTTTTTTAAATTTATGACCGTGTATCAGTGTCTTTCCCCCTACTATGGATTTTCTTAGATTTCATATACTTTCTGTATTTGCCGTGTGTTTGTTATGTTTTACTCACATTTTAATATATCAGAGTTTTTCGACTCTGTGCACTACACTACCAATTGCCTACATATTTACTCTTGGTGATCCCAATAAAATGCTATGACTTTCGGCCTCTTTGAGTTCTAGTTCTCCATTTTTATAAATTAGCTGTACATTGAAGCAGAGACATATTGTATTATATGTCTCTGATTGAAGTTAAGAAACGGAAAAATACTGAATAATTATATCCGAGTAATTTATACCTGTATTCCTAAATTTGATTTTAAACGTGTGTTTAATCGAGCGTCATCTTTTAAAATCTCACAATCATGTGAAAGGAGTCGATACCTCTGCATCCAGATTATTCAATAAACTGAAAGCACGTGCATATATCTACAAAATATAATGTTCCCTTGTTATGTCAGAGAATGGTAAACCTGCTCCAGATTAGAATTGAGAATGGAAACGGGAAATGTGTCAAATAGACAGCAACCCGACCAAAGAGCAGAAGACAGCCCAAGACCACAAATGGGTCTTCAACGCAGCGAGAAAATCCCACACCCGTGGAGGCAGGCTTCATCTGGCCCCTAAACAGTTATGTATACTAGTTCAGCGAAATGGACGCCACACTAAACTCCGAAACATATAAATGAACTAAAATTTAAAAAAACACACAAGACTAACAAAGGCTACATGTTCCTGACTTGGGACTGGCGCATAAATGCAGCGGGGTTAAACATGTTTTGTAAGATCTCGACCCTCGATCCTCTAAACCTCTAGTCAATGTGGATAAACAAACACAGCAATACACACAGTAAAACTCAGTTTAAAAGAAGTCCGAGTCTGATGTTAGAAAAGGTAACAGAAGAAACTATATATATATATATATATAAGCAAAATGACGGTGATCAACATAAATCAACAAAGGACTACTAGCAGTTATTGCCATGCCATTTCCCGCCAGATCTGATCAATTAAACTGATCGAATGATTATGTCTTCATCATATGAAAAGCAGGCACAACCCCTCCCGTTAGGGGTTTAGTAACATGTCATTATAAGTTATACGAGAAGATAACCCGTATCATGCCAACAACTGGTTTTATAATAAATGTGTTTATTTTCGATGCAAGGACTTCATGAGTGAATCCAAAAAATGGCATCTTTAATGAATTGACAACAATATCACAACTATATCCCTTCTGAATAAGTCTGTTTGAAGGTTTGATTAGCTTCACCTTCAAATAATACTATTCGGTCATCAGTTAACGAGAGAGTTTTTTTTCGCTCCCTTTTTTCATGACATTATTTCAAAAATATATCTAGTACACAGGCACTTGTCTCTGATTATTTTTTTCCTTAATATTAAGGTATATAGGATTTTGTTTCAGAGTCAAGCGCCTGTGATCTAGTAACTTGAACTAAATCCAATTTGATATTCAATAGGTAGGACAAACATGCAGGACGTGATTTTTTTCTCATATGAACACAAGAATATTTATACCTCTTTTGCAAACCGGAGAAATTAAAAAGTCATGAAACAACCAGAACAATCGCAAAAACAATTTCAAGGTTTCACGAAAAATTTGCGACCTGTCATGGACGAAACGACTATATATACGTATACAGACAGTATACCCCTCTACCTAAATGACATCATGACTAATGTTGATTATAGACAACGTGCTCATAGGTTTCATGGCAAATGCACAAATGAAGAATCGTACGAATTTTACGCACTAGGATCTCTTTGCTGTATTTAAAAACAATGGTAGACATCGGTTATAATGCAAACTGGATCAAATACCATTAGTTATTTCTTAATATTTATAACGAGTGTGGTACTATAACCGTTTTTCAGTCCACCATATGAGTGAACACGTTTCATAAAGGCTTTCTGTCTTTCTGTCACCATAGGCTGTTTCCTCGCATTGAAAAACATGAAGAGTCATGAAGGCATTTTCTAAAAATAAAGGACATTGACATGGTAATTATAATAATCTTATCACCAATGTCTAGTACTATAAATGTATATACCGTTCAACTTTTTATACCTCCCTATTTTGATATCATAAAGCAACCTATAATTTATATACACGTATAAAAACCCCGTAGAAGTTTATTTTCTAATTAAATGTCAGCTCCATTAGACGTCAGTATTAAAAATAATGTTTAAGAAATAATTCATGGGGGCTTGAATATATCGTGATTTTACCACGGGTTGGCCCTTTATGACAAGTATTTTACCCTGAGCGATAGCGAGGGGTAAAATATCGGCATAAAGGGACAACCCGTGGTAAAATCACGATATATTCAAGCCCCCATGAATTATTTCGATTCTAATAGGACAAATACGGCAATTCTTTTGGATCGAAGCGCTCTAGGTGAAGGCATTATTTGCCGTTCCCATGAAATGAACGCACTATTAAATTGACGTAACAGAACGGAGCAAACTGAATAAATGGCATGCTTAAACTATTTACAATGACATATTTAGATAGGTTTGAATGAATCTAAATGATAATTGTATTTATATATCTTATATGGAAACAAAAAATGGCTTATATAACACATTTTAGCACCGATTGTTTACGTTTCCTTGTTGTGATGATTTTCGGTTTCACAAGCGTGTATTTTCCCGAAAAATGCTTATATTCTTACGTCATCGTTCTATGACGTCGGGTAGCTCATTCATAAAAAAGCATATGACGCGGGAGTACGATCGGAACAGCCCAAACAATATATTCATATTTTACCACGGGTGTGTACTCAAAGCGTTTGAAGAACGTCATGTTAGAATCCTACACCATGTGACTGTGAAGCATAGATGTTTAGATATGATCCCTATTGCCATGTAATTACAGGGGACCTTAACATCGTCCAAGACCCAAGGAAAACCAATACACCTTATCGCTATTTGTCCGCCATTACTGGCCATCACACAGGTTCCCGTAAAATTTTGACGTCACAATACAAAATATCTGACGCCACAATGGAAAAGTGATTGTTGTATGACGTCAAAAGTTCAAGCGGGACAGATTCTCGGGTCAGCCGGGAATAGCGATAAGGTGTATTGTTATTGGCAACATTTATGTACGTTTCGACATTAAAATGTATCGATGGGTTGAAGGTATTCCTATGGTCACAAGTTATGCCCCTTTGATAGAAGACTTGTTCTAGGGTAACTGCTAATTTATGAAGTCAGGTATTTCGTCGCCACAAATTTCTTAAAATTATTACTTAATTCTCGCATAGATACAAAGAATTGGGCTAGGAGTTTGGCAGTTCCTTTAGAATTCTTATAACAAACTATTTTTACAGTGATGTTGTTCATAGAGCCCCTAAAGTAAGATACGACCAATGCAAACTCATCGGTCATTTAAATTACAGAGTTTCAATTTAACACCATAGTAAAATCTTGAAATGTAGCAATGCTTATAGGTTCTAACTTTAATTTTGTTTTTGATAAATTAAAACATACATAAATGACAAAAAAGACATTGTCCAGTAACTAAACTTTTCCTAATATGTTAGTCTATTAATAGGCACTGTGCATGACCTTTAAATTCAACATACTGACCCAAATCAATAGGGATCTTGTTCTTTCCAATGGACATTTTCAACGTAAGTTTGGTGAAGACTGATAATAGCTTTTTTTCTCCAAATATCTGTCTGTGAATAGCTACTGTGACTTTCAACTTTGACCCAGTGACCTCAATATCAATAGAAGTCTTTATCACCAAAATATCCTTTGTCCACCAATATCCTTTGTCCACCAAAGATTAGTACAGATATGATTAATGGCTCAAAAGATTTTTTTCCAGAAATGAATTTTCCCAATATTCCAGACTATTCATAGGCACTGTGACCTTGAACTTTGACTAACAATTGTCAAAGGATAAATTTTGTGAAAGTTGAACAAATAGTTCAAAGATATCACCAATTGCTGATGTGACAAATATACTTTTTTTTTTATCAGCAATATTCATGATATCGACACGAAGGAAACTTGAGAAAATATATTGTTTTGGCCAGCGAGGGAGGGTCACATATTCAGTCTGAATGCGATAACTGCAAAGTTAGAGTAATATTGAAGGCAACATGTTGGACAAACAGATGTTTTATAGCATTAAATGACAAAAATTAATAATTTTCACAAATGAGAAGCATAATAAAAAATAGTCCAAATCTGTCCAACAAAGAAGAGGTCAACGTATTTGCAGTCTTTGTGCGATCACTGTGCAATGTGTGAATAGTATTGAACGGGAACTCTCGGAGGTGACACAAAGTAAGTTCCCTCTACGTGTTAGGGGCTGATATGAGAACACAATAATGAACGGAATATTGGTTACTAAACACATTCTCGACACTAACGAGTCAGGTTAAAAGTTAAAAGCAAAAAGTCTCCCCTCAGCACTAATGTGTATGAGATTATCTACAGGCTTTATCATTGTTTTCATTGTTACAAAACAAAGTCATTTATATACCTACAATTTAGAAAGTCGAATTAAGTGTCTCATAGAAAGACAAAACGTTTCATGAAACATCAAATTATGGCAAAATGTGATAAGAATGTTTACGAAGATTTTGTTATATGAACAAATTTGGACAGTGAAAATATTGGCTTGTTTATGGCTTTTTTGTCCTTAACCTTTGTGCATTCAGTGACCTACGATGTATAATTTAAGTTTGGCAAAAATTTCAACATATAGCATGGTATGTGAGAACCAACTACAGTAACTAGTAAATAATTAATATAGTTTTTTTTTTTATATGGACAATTTACTTGCAATCATGTGCTCGATATTCGAAACAAAAATATGCTTCAACACTATTCCAGTTAGCCTATCTTTCAACTTTTAAATCATATTACATCATGTTTCGTAGACCTCAGATGCACGTTACTATGAATTATGTGTACGTGAAAATCATATAATCGGTAACCCTTCGACAACCAGCGGCTGATTTCCATGAAAATAAAACTATGGGGAGCACTTACTATGTTATAAAGGGTACAGATAAGCCGCTAGAATAGGTAACTTCTCCAATCTTCATTAGGTAGATTTTTTGTCCAAAAATTCATGAAAGGGTATGTTTTTATTTCATTCAAAATATATGAATAGGGTGGGGTGCTCAGTCTTTCGACTACGCACCCCTACCACAACTTGAAAAGTTCGAAGCCCCCCTCCCCGAGAAAAAACAACATACGTTCAATCAAGAAAAAACAATAAAGAACAGCAAATGGAGAGGGAGTCTCAACATGAAATTTAGGATACAGACGTGCAGCTGGGATTTCAAACACCCCCATTTATATATTGAAGTCTTGTGAAAAATCACGGCTCATAAACATATTTCATATAGCAAAATCATAACCCACTCATATGTTTCTCAATTATCACATTTGCATTTTTTTTTATATATATATTGATATATTTGACGTATCAAAAAGTGACCCCTTTCGTCGGCACGTCTGTTTATACCTTAATATAGGAAAAGAACCCCGTGTTTAGAACTAACTGATTTGGCCTACGAATTGTTTTGATTCGAGCGCCGCTGACGAGTCTTATACATGTAGACCTATGACATGATACATTGACTATTCCCAGTGTAGACGAAACGCAGGTCTGATATACCAATTCATACGCCAGGAATCGTTGTTGAGTTTATATAAAAAAAAAAATCATATATAATTTGGGAAGCAGGGTCAAAATGTGCTCACTATACTATAAGAATAGCTAACATAGCCACGGATGTTGATTATAAATATTGTTGCTCAAGAAAACAAAACTAGAGACACTTTTATCTGTCCATTTATGGTGAAGAAGATTTCATGTAGGATTCAAGTATATGCATTGCACAAGTTAAGTCATGCCTTCTTTGACTGTCCATGACCTTGAAATACTAAATCCCTGGGATGTGTTTTAGTTGATTTTTTTAGTCTCTGATGCATGATTTTTTATTATTAATTGTTTTTGGCTTTTAACTAGCTGTCAGTAACTGCGAGTACTCTCAAATTGTACTTTCTTGTTTATTTGACCTGTTATACTAATTGTAATGCTTTTTTGTTTTTCAATGTTTACTTATTCAGGGTTATATCTGATCTATATACCAGCTTTCATAAGTGTTTGGTATTACTATAAATTTTCACTTCATGGTACTATGAACATCAAAATTATTTATTTTGTAAAAATATTTCCTTTCTCCATTTGAACTGTACATGTTTACCTAACAAAATTATTTTCATTTACCTGTGTTTAAAGTAATTGCAAATGGCTGATATTTTTGTTCAAGCATATTGTTTTTCTTAAATTGTTTAACATTTCACAGCGTATAACATATTACTTTAATTATAACATATTACTTTAACTATTCTTCCCTTAGTTTATTTATTTTGTATTTACATTGTATCATAGATCAAATTTATTTGTTCAGTGTATGTTCACTGGTGTTAATATGTCTTTTGATTGAGTTGAGCCATCTCAATTGATATTTTATAGTGTGTCTTTCTATGTTGTGATGTTACACTATTGTTTCAGATAAGGGTGAAGGTTTGTTACCATTAAAACGTTCAAACCCACTGCAATTGTTTGCACCTGTCCTAAGTCAGGAACCTGATGTTCAGTAGTTGTCGCTTGTTGATGTGGTTCATAAGTGTTTCTCGTTTTTTATATAGATTAAACCGTTGGTTTTCCTGTTTGAATAGTTTTACACTAGTAATTTTTGGGGCCCTTTATAGCTTGCTGTTCGGTGTGATCCAAGGCTCTGTGTTGAAGACCGTACTTTGACCTATAATGGTTTACTTTTATAAATTTTGACTTGGACGGAGAGTTGTCACGTTGGCACTCATACCACATCTTCTTATATCTATATACACCATCAACAAACAATTGTATCACATTTTGTCATACAGAGGCCTATTACAGCTT
The DNA here is from genome assembly GCF_021869535.1 of Mytilus californianus. Lineage (NCBI taxonomy): Eukaryota > Metazoa > Mollusca > Bivalvia > Mytilida > Mytilidae > Mytilus > Mytilus californianus. Next base: position 10,634,016 of record NW_026262582.1, read on the forward strand.
ACTATATAGGGTACAAGTTTTGCTCATTGTTGAAATCTTTCAGATGACATATAGTTCCTTACATCCACATCATTTAGACTCTGGTGGATAGTTGTCTCATAGGGAGTTAGGAAAGACTTCCATTTGAATCCCCTTACCTGTGTATTTTGCTTATTCCTTCAACCAGGGGGTTCAAATGGAAGTCTTTCCAGCAGATATAGTGTCCCCATCTCCTTATTTTTTTTTTAAATTAAACCAATCGGTCTAATTAAAGAGGAACTCCCAAAATAATAGAGGTCTTTCTCTCCCCCAAGCACCATCATTTACATTTTGTACTCTAATAGGGTAGAGATTCAAAACTACTTTCTACAGTGGACTTTTACTTCTTTTAAACTGAGTTTTACTGTATGTATTGTTATGTATTTGTTTATTCCACATTGGCTAGAGGTATAGGGGAGGGTTGAGATCTCACAAAACATGTTTAACCCTGTCATATATTTGCACATTTTTGGTTCATTTGTATTTATAAGAGTTTTGTGTGGTGTCCATTTTGCTGAATTACCATATTTTACAGTTTAAGGGCCTGTTGAAACCTGCCTCCAGTTGCAGAATTTTTGTGCTGCATTGAAGACTAATTGGTGGCCTTGGGCTGTTTCCTGCTCTTTAGTCTGGTTGTTGTCTCTAATTGACACCTTCCCCCTTTCCATTCTCTATTCTACCAAGAAACTTCAATATTTTCAAAGCTTTAGTCTGGTCATAGGTGAGATTTTGACCTTTGCCCTAGTAACTTGAAAATCTTTTTTTTTTCCCACAATTGGTTAAGACCTGTTTTAAGGAACAATGGAAACTAAAATGCTGATGACCTGGTGCTATAAGTCAATTTGTATGCAGTTTAATGGTCAAAACTCAAACTGCTCAAAATAAAGACACACTTTGGATTCATTATTATTCGTGGGGTACCAAGTTTTGTGGATATTGTGGGTTTTAAGGTAAACCATAAAGGAGTAGGTCCGGTAAGGGCTGATTCTTGCCTCAAACTTCCAGTTTATCTGATGAAAGATTTTGGACACTTTTTAAACACTTAAGTGTCTACTTCATTAGATTCAATTAGTTTATGTGAAAGATTTGGACTGATTTAGTCATTAAAGACGCTCAAATTCAAGCTTAAGTATTAAAAATCTATCAAATATGCCATAAAATGTCCCTTTTAAGATGGTTTTTGTCAAAAATGAAAGTGGCCGCATCCGTGTTCATCCGCAATCTTTATATATGTTATGTATTATCATGAAATACAACTTAAATTTAAATATTAAGAATGAACACAAATGCGGCCACTACCATTTAAGACGAAAACCGTATAAAAATTCACTCAAATGCTCAAATTGTGAAGATTTCAGTAATTTAGCATGACTTAACGATGCTAGTACCTGATACATGTGCATTGTATTGTCAAAAACAGCCCATATTTATGTAACAGAAGTATTCTTCTTTCCAATGAATAGCTAAAAGTTAACATTTTAACAATTTTGTAAAACTGCTATATTTTGGGGCCAAAAAGGGGTCTTAGTGGACCTACTCCTTTAAATGTTCAACTAAGTACACATTTTCTAAAGGACTGGATACAGACTTTGGCAAATCCACGATATAAAAATTCCATAAAAATACAAGTTTTCCTCAATCCACGAAAACTAAAATAATCAATAGTAATGTTTATTTCCAATTAGACATTGATCTTCCAAAAAGTCATGGGAGTGAAAGTTAAAATTTAAAGTCAAACAAAATATGTAAATAAACAAAAACTCATTCTAGATATTTATATATTTATTCTGGAAGTTTTATATGTAAACATATAATAATAATAATAATAAATATTCTCTGTTACTTCATCATCTCCCTTTCTCTCCACATATTTTTGATTTCACAGTTTATGTATGCATAGTTATGCAATGACAATTTATTTAGAAAGTGTCATATGATACAACAAAACTTGTCATATACCCTTTCTGTTTCACTTATAATCATACCAGCATATGCACCAGTTATAGGATGGAGATTAAAAAACTTTAAAAAAAAAATTTAACACCCCTCTTAGGACCTGTCAACTGTGAGGGAGGTAAAAATGCTCATCTTTGACAAAACACATCCTTTTTCTAACCCCCTGTTCATCATTTTAGCCGATTTACTGTAGTGTAAAAACAATGCTGTTTTGAATTTTTAAAACTTAACAATAGGAAGATAAAAAAATTGTTTAAGAAGACTAGAAATTTCTAAGAAAACAAAATCATATAAAATCATTGAACAATTTCCCTTCTTTCATTTCAAGTAGGGTTTGATGTAGAACCTTTATTATAAAAATATTTTCATCTAGAATTTTGTACTTGCAATCACTGTGTTCAAGATTACAATTTATTTTCTATGAATACGCCTAAGCCTTTATCACCTGTTGTTTTTTTCTCAGTTGGATAAATTATTAAAACACTATTGTATCCCCGTATCATGGATTGAATTGACTTGATTTTCCATTGATTAAATTAGTTGTTGTTGAGGAAAAAATCTTAAAACACAATTTTTATCAAGAATCAACTTGTTACAAAAGGGATATATATACAACTCAATTTCATTTACCTGTATTCTTATTAATGAATATCGTAAAAAGTTAATTTTATTTCTCTTTTAGTAATTGAAAATAAATTTCAACTTTATCAGTGATGAAATATATCTTTAAATAAAAAAAAACTTTCACTGTTTTTAAATTGAATAGTGTAAACAGTATATGGGAGGTAACTCTTAATATCAATTTTGTACAAAAAAAGCACAAGTCAGTGATAGATACTCATAAATTATCATTGACTTTCAATGTTACTTATTTCATTTTTATAAGTTATCCTTTTCACAACCTTTCATCTTTACTTAAAGACAGCAACAAACAAAATTTGTGCTGAAAAGCATGGTAATCTGGAATTCGTCAATCTTTGGTTACATTTAATAAAAAAGATAGAGTTATTCCCCCTTTGTTGCAAGCATAAAAATATACCCTGTGAAAGTAAGTTTTGTCTCCACTGTTTTTAAACAATATGTATTTCAAAGTAACTGATCATTTAGCTATGGGGAAAGTACAATTTCGCTTTGCCATGGAAAATACAAAATATTAGAAATCCTACACCATTTATGCTGACAAGAAACCTGCAGTACTGTACAATGTCATTTCAACAAAAAACAGATCTTCATTTTAGTCATGTAGTAGTTAACAATAATATCTTTTCTCAGCTAATTTCTGATTTTTGTTTGATTTGGTGTCCATAAAAGGGAAGCCAATCTTTGAAATTTTAAAGCTTTTAACAAGAAATTCAGCTTAAAAATATCCATCAAGTTTTAGGTCTCATTTGATGTTTGGTGTCCAATTAAAAATAATGCTTTAAACAATAAATTCATCTTCACTGAGTCCATTAAGTGTTATATCATTGTTTCCATTTATTTCTGATTGGTTATCATTTGGTGTCCATGGCAACAAACAGTTCAGTTCACGAATGGCTTTGTTTTTTCGTTTCAGCTCTACATTTAACTTGGCAACTTGTCTCTTTAAATGTTCTACTTGTGAATCCATCTGTAACAGAAAAAAAATATACATGTAGAATTGTTTCACATTTTACATGTCCATGCCTTTTATAGCTTACTATATTATACTATTCTTATATTGCTTATATGGAGCCATAAATAAACCAATAGAATAGCAGCTGATTAATAAGCTCTCACAAATGTACATATAAAAATAAGATGATGTGGTGTGATTGCCAATGAGATAACTCTCCACCAGAGACCAATTCATATAGAAGTTAGCAACTACAGCAGCAGCTCATTACTGAGTGAATCTAAGATAGTGATGCCTTTTTTTTATTTGGGGAAGGGGAGGGCATTTTTGTTTTAGAATGTGTTGACGAAGGTAGCAAAACATCTTATGCAACCCTTGTGGTATGCCATAGTCCCATAAAGTAGTACATTTTATAGATTTCAGAAAAGAAACAAGACAAAAATATACCCATGCAAAGTCTTCAGGAACTAAATTTTAATGAGTGAACTATTTTCAGTGGTAGTCTTTTTTTGCTGTATATTATATTCTGATATATCTTTTATTTCAAATGTTTTGTACAAAAATCAGGATATTAGTTTTCTTATTTTGAATTGTTTTACATTTTTCATGTACTTGGGCCTTTCATAGCTTGCTATGCAGGAATGGTTTTGCTCATTGTGGTTTGGTGACTTATCGTTGTTAACTTCTACGTCATTTAGTTTTGGTGGAAAATTGTCTCTTTGGCAATGATACCACAGCTGGTTTTTATACTTATTACTGGGTACAACTCTTTACTATATTTCAAAAAGAGTACCATGATGGTAGTCACATGTGGAGCAGGTAATAGTGACCCATCTGGAGCACCCTTGGTTTTTGGTGGTGTTTATTTTGCTCATAGATATATGAAGATGTGGTATGAGTGCCAATGACTCAATGACACAACTCTCCATCTGAGTAACAATTTCATGCAGATTTAGCTTTCTATGTAATTCATTGTTTTAATTTTTGGCCGTAATGTTGTCTGTCTGTCTTTATAGGACCTTTTTATTGCCCCCGTTAGTGTCTTCTCATATTTTTAAAAAACTTACAAGATTTTTAGGTGGTTGACTGCCATTTTGTACAGGAACATGGTTAATTGCTGAGTGTTCATTGGTTGATGGTACATTCTGTACTGCTGTTTCATTGGTTGTTTGAGTAGATATTGCAGTAAGATCTGGAGTTCTAGCTACAGTCAACAGCAGTTCTCCTGAGGCACTTGATATCAAATCTCTTACTGAATTCAGTGGCTCTCCAAGTACTATCTTTTGATTGACCTGATTAATACATTAGAAAAAAATAGAAATTCAATATGAAATTGAAGCATATAAAACATAATAACGACATGAATGAAACTATATGAATTGTGACAAAAATGCAGTGTGTTCTTAAATTTTTTTTTAGCCTGGTGCTCAATAAAACATCCCAAGAATTAAGACTACAAATCTGCTGGTCACAGTGAAAATTTGGTGGTCCTGTATTCACAAAAAAACATTTTGCAACCAATTATTTCCATACATATAGGTGTCAATAAGATTAGGCCAAATTGTACAATAATTATATGGTTCCATATCAAATATTGATATACATTGTAATCAGAATATATACTAAATACCACACAGCCTAAAACAGAATGAAACTACTAAAAATGATTAGTTAGACATCAGGACGATCACTAACTTTCAAAACTGGCAGACCTACATGATTTATGGTGGTTAGGACTGCCAGTTTTCGAGAATTAAGGAAAACCTTTACAGTGTAATCATGTACATGATGTAATATTGTGATTAATATATAAAGACAAAATTTCTGAAAATTCATAAATTAAAGACAAAATCTAGAAAACACGTACATGCACCTATGAGAAGCTTATAATTGCAAAGTAATATATAAAAAAAAAAAAACAGACACACACAAAAAATCTGTTTGCCAAAACATTGATTTCGTATATAAGAGAATATTTTTTTCCACATAAAAAAAGAGCGACACAATGTGTGTAATTTGAGAGATTCAAAGTTTTAAAGAGGTGTACAAGTGTTGACTGAAGCATATTGAACATGTTGATGAATGAAATTGCCTCATACTACATGTACTAAAACACTTTTATTACCCTATACAAGCAGGACAAGTAATGGAATAAAGAAGCATTCAATCAATTCGTGTCATTAAATGCTAAAACCAGAAAATAACAAATTTAATAAACTAGCTTTTTTTTTGTTTTGTTTTACAATTGTAGTAATATTGACATAAAGACTAGTATCTACCATCATGGATGTTGTGTTGTATTGGGAGTTAAAACATTAACTTTATGTATTTCACATCCAATCTTTTATGGTAATATTCTTTACAAAGCACAAAAATGTCAGTATTCACCTCAAAAGCTAACAAAACCTTTAAACAGACTTATTAAGAAGGGATATAGTTACGATACTGTTGTCAGGTCATTAAAGATTGCATATTTTGGCTTTAATATTGATTCACTTATAGGGTCTTTGCATCGGAATTAAACATCTTTATTCTAAAACCAGTTGTTGGCATGACACGGGTTATGTTCTCATATATTTTATGATGGTATAATACTAAACCCCTAACAGGAGGGATTGTGCCTGATATTCATATGATGAAGGCATAATCTTTCAATCAGTTTAATTGAGGTCTGGAGCTGGCATGTCAGTAACTGCTTGTAGTCTGTTGTTATTTATGTATTATTGTCATTTTGTTTATTTTCTTTTGTTTCCTATTCTGACATCAGACTCAGACTTCTCTTAAACTGAGTTTTACTGTGCGTACTGTTGTACGTTTAATTTTTCTACATTGGCTAGAGGTATAGGGGGAGGGTTGAGATCTCAAAAAACATGTTTAACCCCGCAGCATTTTTGCGCCTGTCCCAAGTCAGGAGCCTCTGGCCTTTGTTAGTCTTGTATCATTTTTAATTTTAGTTTCTTGTGTATAATTTGGAGTTTAGTATGACCTCCATTATCACTGAACTAGTATACATATTTGTTTAGGGGCCAGCTGAAGGACGCCTCAGGGTGCGGGAGTTTTTCGCTGCATTGAAGACCCATTGGTGGCCTTTGGCTGTTGTCTGCTCTATGGTCGGGTTGTTGTCTCTTTGACAGATTCCCCATTTCCATTCTCAATTTTACTTTAAAATACCATGTGATCATTGTCTGCCAATCAAAATAATGTAATTTCAATGAAATTTATATGTGTTATAAAAGTAATTATTGTAAAATAAATAACCTACAGTTTGCATACAAACCTCTATCAATATATCCCCTTTTAGTAAAGCTTTATTTTGGAACACAGTTGATAATTCCTGAACAGAAATAACAGAATATATTGCTGTATCAGCACTCAATGTTTTTACTGGTTTAAATGCACTTCCTGGACCTCCAAGGCGAGCATACTTCCCCTGCGGCGGGGACATGGCAGTAGATTCCCTTTTTTGGGTCTTTTTGACATTTTGTAATTCAACACAACTTTCACATAAATGTATATGATCTAAAAGATTATATTCAAGTCCAATCGTCAAAATTACTGGTATAAAGCGGTAACTTTGAGAGAGCTGGTATAAACTTGGATTACATTTGTTAAATCCACAATCACTATTTTGGTTATTCTGAAATTTCCAGTTGCCAGGCAGTGTATTATAATGAGATTCTATCACAGGAACATGACCTTCACCTTCAAACGGAGGAGACAATGTTTCAGTATTTAGTGTTTTACCATCTTTTAAAGGAATTTCACTCTGAACTCTGATCACTTGTTTAGTTTCAGGCATATAATTTTGAATTTGTGAACTTCCTACAGTTACATTGTTTTTTTGTGACCACTGACTTTCAATTGAAAGGTCATTTGTTGGCAAATGTTTCATTGATGAGTATTTAACCAGTTTATCACAGATTTGAGGTTTGAATTTTTGATTTTCCTGAGTAATGTCACTTGTATTTAAATCCTTCGACTGACTTGACCTTGGAAAGGTACCAGTTCTTTGACCTTCAACACTGCAAACAATATTGACAGGTTTAGATTCCTTAACAAATGGTCCTTTCTCTATTGCACTCTCTTTTTGTAAACCATGATGCTTTTTATAAGCGGCAGTTTCATTGTGTAAGCTTTGGGAATGAACAACAGGGGCCTTCTTTGAATAAAAATTTTGCGCTGACCTTTGCAGGCTCTTTGTGTAAGAAACAGATGAGTACATATCATTATCTGCATCGTTCGTCAAGTAACCAGAATCAACGGTACTACTCAGAGAGGTAATTGTTGCTTGACCTGAGTCACATGACCTTAAACTTGACGGTATAGAAACATTTAGAGTATCTTGATGAGAGGTGGTATTTAAATGCGATGAAGTATTGCCATTTTTTTCCGAATATTTAGAATTTTCTAACATTCCTGGACAACTTTCTCTTTCAGAACCTAGTAAGTCTGACACCTCTTTGTCTAATGGAGTGTCCTGAACTGTTCGTACACTAGAACTAGTTCCACTTGATGAACTTTGACCTCCTGATCTACTGTGTTGAGACATTCTCATTTTGACTATTTCAGTATAATGTTTTTTGCGGTCATTAGCTTGACCCTGAGGCACAGAAGGTAATGCCCTCTTTGGTTTAACAGGTGTACTACTGTCCCTTTTTTCATTACTTGTATTCTGAACTCTGGAAGCCTGTTTTTCCTTTTCAGAAATGTTAGATAATAAATCACGTAGGGTATTCTGTAAATCTTTTTTATTTTCAATGCATCTCCTGGCACTTTCTTTCCGTTTTGCATCACTGTGTGTGTAAACCTTTCCTTCTGATTTTTTTACTTTTCCATTGTCTTCTGTCACTGGTTTAAATGTTGAGTTTTGTGAAATTGCTAAGGAATGCACACTGTCAGCTTTCCGCTGACCTACCACAGAAAAGGTCAAACCTGTTGACAAGTCACCGACACTATGTGCCCGTGATACAGAATCTTGATCATTTGAATATACGGACCCATTTTTAGAAGAGGTATCTGTATACATTTCATCACTACGTATAACACAATTTTCTGTTTTTTCTTTGATGTAAGACAATTTCGGAGCCGTTTTATAAATATCCATGTGACTACTATACATTCGACTTCCTGTCTGACTGGCCAACTTGTTATTGTTTATTTCTGTATTTCCGTTCATATTTCCATTTCTATATGTTAAGTCATCGCTATGACATGACTTTCCTTTTCTATATGTTACGTCATCACTATGACACGACTGAGGGGAGGCTACTCCAGAAAATCTGTTATGTCCACTTCTAGAATCACGATTTTTTATGTCTCTCTGTTGTGGAATATAAGAGTCTACACGTAATCCATAATCAGTTAAGTTCATCATACTCTCTGATGGTACAGTCTGTAGATCTGAAGGCTTTCTCCTCATCTAAAAAATACACAAAAAAGAGAGATCAGACAAAGTGTTCAGGAAAATACTGCAGCCAATCATATTCTTATTTTGAAATGTAAGTTATTCAATAACATCTATTCTTCTTTAGATATCTACCGTAACCTTTAAACATGATCAATGAGTTTTCACTATCATAAATTTGCACACATCAAAGTAAAGAAATTCTGTCATATATATACCATCTTCTGGTTAATAAATTTTGCTTCTCAGATTCCAAGCAAATATTCATGTCTAGTACATGTGTACAAATTACAAAATGCATACCATTGCTGCCTCAACTATGGTTGAATATTATGACTACTTTTTAAAGACCTGACAACAACTCCTTTGAAGTACAATGATTATCAATGAAAAGAAACCTTTTCCCTGTAGACACAGTATGTAATGAAGATCAACAAAAAAATCATTCTTCTTTAGATACTTGTGATTATTTCGTCTTATTACACAAGCAATTTACTCAGGTAGATCCATGGTAATTTCTTTAATAAAGTTCCTTTTTCAATGTAGGCAGAGTCATCTCAATGCTAACTGATTTCCCAACCAGTTCTCATATATTTTACCTCTGGAACTTCAAAAATAAACATGAGTCCCTTATATTGATGTAATAATTCAAATTTCAAAAACCTACTTATTGTTCAGGAAATAATACTGGCTGCACTTATTTGCACAGTTACCTTCTTAACTTGCCAAGAATGTTTAATGCAATTGAACATCTGTGATAAGAAATAATCTCCGAAAAAAAATAACATTAACGAATATTGGTATTGATAATATGTTACATTCAAAAGAACAAATTATTATTTGTATAGTATTATGTCATTTGGAGTAGATCCAAAACAATAATCTTTAGGTTCCTGTGAACTTATAGTGCTAGCCTGTTAAATTTATTCACAACTTTTATAGACTTTGGACGATTTAGAGCTTGAATGTATATTTAAGGGACACCTGGCTGTTGACAAAGACTGTATGATGGCTTTATATATTTTTACACCAAGACGTCGTTAAATAAAATTGGATATCCTTCATTTAACAGGCTTTTCAATAACATACAGTCAAATCGTTGAAAGACCCCCCTCCTATAAATCATTGAAAACTATCATTCTACATTGACAATAATATATTGGTGTAAATTAGATACATCCATTAGGGCTAACACCATCAAGGTGTATCTTATATACTACCAACTTTTATGAAATATTGAAATACGAAACCAAATATTTTGTCAACCATTAAGTTAGAAATTTCACCCATGCCTATGAAATGACCTCTACATGTGTTTTTTAGTTGAGATGTGTTGTTGGATTGCTGTCTGTATTTACCCTATATTTATGTTTTCTTCCTTCTGTGTTGTAGTTCGGTTGGTTGTACAGATGGGAGTCAGACAGACTCAAATTGGCCCAACTTTGTGATTTAAACATCTGAAATAAAGAAAAAACAATCACAAATGCAATATCCTATTTAAAATTTGAAACCCACGATTTCTCATTCAATATTTTTATTCACATAATGAAAATCTGTGAAGCTTACATGGGAGGTACCTGGTTATCAAAGAATCACAACTTAAACTAAATTGGAAATTCTACACTTAAATTTTAAATAAAATTGTGTAAATCTTGGCCCAGAAATAATGGCTTTAACTGATGTTACGTAGTAAGTCGTTTGTGTTTTGTTTTGTTGTCTCATTGACATATATACCACAGCTTCTTTTATTCAATGGCCAATTGGTCTACAGTATCATATAGCCTGTCAACACTGAGGGAGTGAGTTCAAACATCACATGTGGTAAGTGTGTTTGACTGTGATCTTAAGGATAGCCAATTTTTCTGCAAAAGGTCAGTGGAACATTCCCTCCAGGCCACCAATAAAAACTGACCGCCAAGATATAGCCAACAGTGCTGAAAGTGGCGCTAAACACCAACAATAAATTAATCATTAAGAAGGGAGTGTGTACCCCAATAAACCAATAAATGCCTATGTAATATACCTTCTTTGATGAAGATTTTGGTTTTTTAATCAGCATCAAACATTTCTCTTCAGCTGTCGTACTATCTATCTTGTCTATAACAAAGTCTTCATCTTGTAGAAAAGCATGAACTGAAATATACAAAAAATTATATTGTAGTTGTTAAAAGATAGTATAACAGGGCATATGTATATCAAACATATCAAAATGGGATAATTACCACAATCATTACAATATGTCAATATTTGTGCTAATATCTAATAAAAATTTTGACTACTGTAAATTCAGAATATCATTGTGAGGTTTTTCATTAACGCTAATAATGTGAATGGGTGATTTTAGCAATAATAAGGACTCACATTCTGATATTCAGATACTTGCATATGTATGTATGCAGATTTTCCTGAAATTGCAATAATTATTCTTGCTTTTTTGTTCATTCTTCAAAAACCACAATAATAAATGCATGCAATAATTTCTGAATTTCTAGTGTTTATGATTCCTATATCCCTAATGAAAAGGCCTTCTTGGGTTTTCTTGCGTTTTTCAGTTGTTTTCTCATTTTTATGAACCCACATGTATCCATTTATTCAAGGTATGCTCATAATTGTACTTATCTTCAATTTTTAAATTTTCGTTTCTTCAATGAGGTTATTAACTTCCACTTACATATATCCTCCTCTAAACGAAGTGTATTTAATTTCATCTCAAGAAGTTTTTTCCAAAGTTCAAACTCCATAATAGGATATACAAATATTTTCAAGTGAATCTACACAAAGCTGAATTTTAATATATCTCCAATAATGATGTGTAAACTTTAACAGCTTATAAAGAACTACACTAATATCATGGTAAGACTTCAAATACTATCCCAAAAAAACCTTCTGTTAGTATATAAGCTGTGTCATGATGCACAGAAATATCGCACGACAAGAACAGTTCGCTGTCTTGAATTTCTTTCTTAATGTCAAATTTCACACTGTTAAAAAATATGAAAAAAGTGCCAGTAAAACTCTGCAAAGTACAATATTATTGTCTAAACTGCTTAGAGATCTATCCAAACTTCGTTGACTGAAGCCTCTCAAGATTCCGACCAAAGAATGGGTATCTAAGAGACAATAGATGACCCCTAGAGGGGCACCGATAGGAGATTTATAATTAACTAGATTTAAATCTTTTATTTATTTTTATCTTGACACTTTGTGTGCATGAAAGTGGGTAAATTATCATTTTTCTAAGTACCTCATACAAATTCACTGTTTCTTCATGTCTAAAGACAAACAATGGGTTTATTTGATTTTCAACTAATTTAAAATTTGTCATTTGTGTAAATACAGTTTTTGTTGTTCAAACTGTTTCGTATGCACCGAACCTCTCAAGAACTTCACAAAAGGAGGACATCTATCGGACGCATTAAGTATTTATTTGTTTAAAAGAGGAAAGGTGTCTTTTTCTGTCAAATCGAGTATATTTAAGACAAATATAATACAAAACGTTCTTTTGCACCGACAAATTGGCAATTATTTATGAATTTGGCAATATAATACTGTCATCTGAATAGATAATTCATGATCTTTGTTTCTTTATGTCATATATTTTTTCAGTATTAAATGTACTGATATAAAGTAATTTGTTTAAATGATAGATCAAATTTATCAGTGATATTGGACACAAAAATCTGTCATAATTTATTCGCGTGTTTCTTTGTATTTGAGGACTGACCCTAAAAAACATTAAAAGAGTGGGCATAGATATTAAATGAGGCCTTTAAGGATATAAGGATGGACTTTAAAATAATTTTTTATAATCCTAAGAATTTTTACAGTTAGAAAAAAAAAGAATTTTATTGTTAAATGCCAGATATTTCTTTGTCTGCATTTAAATTGTTACTTTATGAGTCAAGTTTTATAGATGGTATTGCAAGAATCCATTAAAAATATTCATTTTATCAGATTTAAATTTCTTGGTTTTACCAATAATCAAATACAAAACATATATTAAAATTTTTAAAATATGACAACATTTCTTTAGTATTAACTGAAAACTTGTACTGTCGATTTAGATGTCAATTTAAGTATGAAAAAAATCACAAAAAAGCCACAGAAATGTAAACTTCAATGCAATCTAGTTCTACCCTGACACATTTTAAATTTACCTTTTATAGAAGCCCCTATTACAGTAATTATCATCAATCTGGCCTTCATTTATTTTAGGGTACCTTACCCATATATGACTCTACTGAATGAAAACTGTATACCATGCGTCAAATATCAAAAACACCTATGCTAGCTTCATTTACTTAAATGATATGGAAAATTTTCAATAATTGTGTTTCATATAAAAGGGATGGACCGGATATACAATATTATATCTCTAAAATTATTTTTAAGCATATCAAATATTGTGTTCCCTCCTGAGCAAGGATTCAGGGCTTTCCATACAATTAGAAGAAGTCTCAAGGCTGAAATCTAAAAGTAGGAGGTTGTGACATGCAGCAACCAGCTTGCAGCTTGGCGCCTTTACGGCAGGGGGTCTGATGGCCACTCAAGGCCCCCACAAGCTTTTGAGTAAATAGAGCAAAATCCAGCATTCTCGCTATCTCCTGGCACATAATTCCATCTCTCAATGAAGTTCTTTTTTTTTGTGCAGGATTGTGTTTCCTTCAATTCTTCATTATTTTCTTTCCCTTATGCTGATAATTCATTCGTTTCTAAATAATTTTTTGATAATAATCCTTTTTGAATTAATTTTTTTGTCAGTGAAGTAGCTGGCACTTGTAGCCACTGTAAACACGGACTTCCGTCGTCTACCGGCTACTTTGGAAAGCCCTGAGGATTATGACTGAATCCTGCATGGGTGACCATCAGTTGGTTGTGTATTCATATTAACAGTTACTTCTTTTACCTTATTTATTTTTTACTTAAATGTGTGCTGAATTGTATCACAAAGCTAGAATCTAATCACCCTTATTTGTTTTACGTTGACTGGTTTCCATGCAGCAAGTTGAATTTTAATCAATGTTTGAATTAGTTTTTTTCTAGTTCATTTATTGTGAAGCTTGTCCAATTGGAAATGTTTGTTACAGTGTCCTTTGAAATGAGGGACAGTAACAAAAGCACTATTTCTCTGCATTGGGTTTTTCTAAGCGTTTGTAGAGATATTTTGGGTTTTGTTCTTTGTTGAAGACCATGCATACAGTGAGCTAAACTTGGAAACTTCTATGTCATTTGGTCTCTTAGATATAAGTGAAGAGTTGTCTGATAGTGGCAATCATACCTCATCTTTTTGATTTTTATAAACTCTAATGGGAAAATCCCCTAAAAATTAGAAAACTTAGCAGGTCTTATTAATGGTAAACACAATGCAGAGAATCAGTGCTTTGGTAGCTGTCCTTCATCTAAAGTTCACTTTTCCCATCAAAACTTAAGCAAAACTAGCACTTAAGTATAAGTTCATGACTTTTCTTTTCTTTTCTTTTCTAGATCAACTATATTAAACAAATAGTTTTTTATCTATATGAAAATTTGTCCAATATTTGACTCATATAATTAAATTTTAGATGGAAAATCATTTATGTGAATGCATCTAAACATATATAATTACCATGTCCAAAACTAGAGGCTACAGCTAGAGCATATTTTGAACTTTTCTTCCTTTTATCTTTTGAAATATTCCCCGAGACTATACTGGTCTTCACATCAGAAACTTTTTCTTCAGGGGAGACAATCACATCACCACAGTGGATCTAAAAAAACAAAATGAGAAAACATTTATTTATTATTTTATTTTAATTATGAAAATAAACACTTTTTGAGGTGTAATCAGTAACCGATGCTGCTAACAAGAAAGTTATTATTGAACCAAAGGTTTCTATCTGTAAAGCTGAAGTCATCCATTCCACGGTTTTTACAGATGCCATCATGATTTGGTTGACTGTTATGAATATTGCTGAAAGAGACTTTTCACAGAATTTGTACTTGCCATGAGCAACATGACAGGTGGAGCAGGATCTGCTTAACCTTAAGGATCATCTGAGATCACCCACTGGTTTTGGTGGGGTTCATGTTGTCAAGTCATTAATATTCAAGGAAGTGTTTTATAGACCCTTTTTTTTTTTTTTTTTGTTGTTTTGACATTGTTTGTCATGGTATTTTTGTTGACTTATGTTTTGTGATTTTCCAATTGGTATCTTTCACCTAATTTAAAAAAAAATGATGGAAATGTACATTGTGTCAATGCTGTCTACTTTCGTTCCTTTAAATTTCTGGACAGATCTTGTACCTTGCTGACAAAAGAAGTCAAATGTTGAGGACTTAAATATCAGCTGAAGTTTATGCATTAAAATAACTACAAAATATATTGAAAAACTTATTATACTAAAAAGTATATAAGGGCAAAGAATAACTGTACTAATTAATCCTGTTGCATCTTTTGCACATGTACGGTAAAAACATAACACTTTTAAATTATAATTTTATATTAATTTCAAACTTTTCAAAATAAACACGAAATCAGCATTCAATGCAACTGCAGTGCAGAATCAACTGTAACAAGTAGGGATGCAGCATTACAAGGGGTTTGACAAAACTAATTCATTAAAATGAAAATAACATTTTCTGAAATTTATGCTGGCCTAAAGTGCTTTTTTTTTATTTATACCTCACCAGGAACGCTTGATCAAAACCAGATAATTAAAGCCAAGGATGTTTAAGAACCTTAATGGGTGAAAAGCTGTTATTACCAAAAGTAACCTAAAAAAAATAGCAAAGATAAGGTCAACTTTGCCAGAGTGAGTTCCACGTTGGAACCTTAATTAGTTTCCAAATAATTTCTAAGTTTATAAAAAACATCTTAAGCTATGCTTATAATAATTTCATTCAAAATAAAATTAGCTATGACAATAAAAACATAAAAAATTCAATGTTAATGATTTCCTCCCATCTGAACTCTGCAAAATTCTCGTTTTATAATAAATAAGAGTCATCTCCCCTTTCTGTCATAATTCATCAGTTTTGGAAATCCATACATTTCAATTCACTATTCATCACTTAAATCATGAGGTATAACCATTACTCTAATCTATTCACATCAACAAATGATCAATATTTCAAACAAAATTGCAGCTGTTGAAATAACAACTGTGCAATGTAACTGAGTAAAAATTGATAACTTCCATATTCCAAATTCCAAAAATATTTATAGATTAATGTGTTTATAATCAAATCAATATCATACTGCAAAGGAATTTAAGATGATCATTGACAAATAAATCTGTAGGGGTACACTTGTCCAATATTAAGGTTAATTTAGCATAGTTAGAGGGAGGGCATACAAGTATGATGTTGATAAATGATTGACAACACTTTTGTCAATAGTAGAAGTGTCAGTTCACCTTTTCATCTTTTGTATGTCCTTTCAGAAATGGCCTGTTTTATCTTTTCAGATCTTTTCATCTCAATATCATTATCACCTGTGAGATGTCTCAAATTCTTGTATTTTTTAAGGAAGATGATAAACTATTCTTGGCAAGTTTATTTCAACATACAAAATGGATCAAAATCAAATACTAAATTATCATCTAAACTTTGAGTATTATGCACCTGTCTTAAAATATAATAATCAAATACAATTGTGATAATTACGTATTTCATAGGTGTCATCTTAACAAACCTCAAAAGTATAATTAAGTTCTCCCCCAACAAGTTTAGGAATATTTTCTATCAGATTTGATGTATAGTTCCAGATATGATAATTTTTCATTATACTTTATCTTAATTTTTACATTTAACTCATCAATGTTCTAAAATATTCTTACAATGTCCAATAATAAGTTAGTAAATCTAAAATTTGCTTATACAAAATATCATATAGCTTGGGAGCTATAAATTACGTAAACAATGTTTTGACAATGCCAATTTTTACAGGACAAACACTCACCATCTACATGTATTATGAAATATTGTTGAAAGATGGGAAAATATGGTCAATGGGACATATTTTTTATTCTGTTCTTCAAAGGTTGAATAGATTAATTGGGGTTTTCCAATAAATAAACCAAATTAAAAAATAATGTACAAAAAAAAATAGTGTTTCTATAATTATTATCAGATGAAAGTAGTTATATAAAAAAGCTGTCGCAAGTAAACAAATACTAAATGCAATTTTTTTTTTTTTAGTTTTTCCGCAGGATAAAATGATAAAACTGACTTAAAATTACTTTAGTTTTTTTTTTCTAATTTTGATTTATATATATTGTCCACCAACAGCAATGTGTATATTTAGATGTTACAATTGAAATTACAGACCTGATTTTTATCTACAATTCCTAGTCCATTATAAGTTTGAGCAACTGCTGCAAACCACACCATGATGAATGCACATAAAACTCTTTATGAAAAAGACTATTCTATTATCTCTGATGTAAGGAATGAACCAATATAAAATTGTTTTTAGTCTTTCTAACAAACGAACTTCATACTTTGTAAATAAAATCTTGTTGATATTTTCCTTGTATCCTTTTAATTCCAAAAATATAAAAGCTAGGAATAAAATCTACAGTTCTGTTAGACCTAAATAGATGGTTCAGCGACACACGGAACAAATCACAATAAAATTGTCTTAGCTAACACACAAACATCATACTAATTCAATTAGTTTAGTCCTATTGATATTTTCCTTCACAGAAAGGAACAAACCAATGTTAAATTGTTTTAACTTAGCATTAGGCTATTAACAAACCAACATCATACTTGGCTTGAAATCAGTCCTTGTATCATATTAATCCTAGACATCCAGTATCCTTTATGAAAACTTTTATGTCATCAAATAATAAAGTTGTCACCTGATAACAATATCACCAACACACTATATACAATTTTTGTAGACTATACATAATGTAATATTTATATGATATATAATCTCTTTTGTAATAGCTCATGAATAATGAATGCTAATTTTATACAAAGGCTCAATCTGATAATTAGGATGTCTTTGAATTAAAAACAATGATGCAGACAGGGATACAGTCAGCTCAATTAACTCCACTAAATGGTACTCATTATGATCCTTAAATAAAGTCCAGTCGTAAATATTTCATGCACAGCCAGGAAGTTCTAGATTTAAAATTGTAATTATCCCCATTGTTTTCTAATAATTCTTGCTTGAATTTTAGTCTAGAAACATAGTCGTAGAATGTTTTATTTTCTCTGCTTAATAGCAAGATATTTGCTGAACTGTTTTCAAAGGTTAAAAGAAAACTCCAATGTATAGCACTGTGACCTATGACCTTTTCCCGTATGAAAAACATGACACGTACTCCAGTCGGACAGTAGCCGTACTGTAGCCGTACTGAGAACCGTACTTATAATATTCATTTGGACTTTTCTTTGAATTGCTTATAATAGATACCCCGGCTGGACTTTCAGCGAAATTAGCCGTAAACCGGCTCGAAATATTTAAATTAGCAGGAGTCCGGTTCATAAAGTCCAGCTGGACTTTAATAAAAGTACGTCTGAAAAAAAATCCAGCCGGCATTTCTGGCAAAAATATGGACTCCATAAAGTTCAGCTGGACTTTACAAAGTCCGGCTGAACTTTAGAAAGTCCAGCTGAACTCTATAAAGTTCAGCTGGACTTCAAAAAGTCTGGTTTGACTTTTAAAGATGATCTCAGCATGGGTGAATCCAGCTATTTTTAAAAGGGGGGGGGGGGTCCAACCATATGTCCCAATTCAAATGCATTGATCGTCAAAATAATGGGGGGTTCCAACCCCCGGAACCCTCCCCCTGGATCCGCCACTGCTCAGTTTTTCTTCAGATGGTTGATTCTTCTGATTTAATATGCATCATGCATCCCTTGCTATAATCTGAAAATACAAAAAAAAAAAACAGATGACATTATGCATATATACTGGTTATTTCTTTTTCTTTTTTGTACTGTCTTACTGGCAAAACCAAGAAATGGGGAATTGAGAAGCTAAATGATAACTTCTAAAAATTTGTGGTTATTAAATAGCCTAAATAATTTTAAAGTGGCTAAAAATAAAATAAAGTTGGCTTTGAAAATTAGAAATCAAAAAACTTTCAAAACAACTCAAATAATAACCATTCCTTAATACAGAGGGAATAAAAAATATAACAATACATTTTTTTACACAACAATTCAAAACAGGAAGTGACAGTGACATAACAGACAAGATGAAAATAATTTTTATGAATATAAATATTTGATGTAGGTTTTTTATTCTTTTCACTCTTCAAAAATAAGAACTAATTAAGCTATTTATAATATTGTAATTATTTTATTAATTTGTTAAATAAAAAGAGCATATCAGATAATATCACCAAAATGGTGGAATTCAATCTATTGTACTTACCAGAATTATGCAATCCAAAACACATGCAAACAGCAATCTTCCTAAATTATCATTGATGCCAGTCAGAAGGATCCATCTTCTCTATTTAATGTGAAAAGAACTACTTCCAATCATTTGCTTTACATCCAATGATATAAAATTCTCATTTTGTTCAAGAAAGAAGACACATCTTCCTGTTTATTCCAAATTCAAATGTTGTTGTATTGCAATACATGAGGTTGTTTAACATGTTAAGGAGTTGTTTTAAATGTTCCTCTTATGACTAATTGCATGTGCCTTAATTTTGAATATGTGATATATTAAAAAAAGAAAATCAATTATTAATTTGTTTAATTATGAATTTTTTAATAAAAGTGATAGTAATTGCAGAAATATATATTTCGAAATGTGTTCTCCCACATATGACCTCAATCTCTGTGGAGATAGTACTTCCTGTGACCTGTCCAGATTGAGGTTAATTGAAAACAGATGGCACATTTCTACAAGACTAACTGCTATAATAAATCACTGTTATATGGCTCAAGTTTCTAATTGATGTTAAAGAATGAATGATAATTATTAATTTTATGCATTCATCTAATTAAATATAAATAAACTAGAAAATGTATAAATTTGACCTGATAGATGTTGCTAGTGGTTTTTTTTTATGAAAAAAGTAGAAATGTTAAATAATTGTTGTATATTAAACAATTTTTAATTAACTTGGGTATAATTCAATCAAAAGTCACCAAAATTAAATTTTAACTTTCCATCAACAAACTATGTTAAATATTTCATAATGGAATTGAAAATCTAGGGAAAGTATCACATCTTATAGTTTGAACTAAAAGTATATTGCAAACAAATGTTTTATCATTATTATTACTTGCAAACTTTCATTTTTAACTGTTTTACATTTTGAAAGAATTGTTCCTTTCAAAGAACAGAATCTATTATGGCAAACTTTTTATTTCTGTAAGGGTAGATTTGGCTGATGAAAATTTTCTAAGTCTAAATTCCTGCTCATAAATGAATGTAAAATTTTCTAAGACAAAAATCCTGCTGATCATTCTACAGAAAGGAATAAATTTCCTCAAAAGTCCAGCCGTGTTTATTTACTTGTAAGCATTACAAAAAGTGCGGTTGGACTTTTAAGAAAATACCGGCTGGCAAATAACTCAAGTATAAGAAAAAGTACGTGTACGGCTCATGTCAGACTGGACTTTTCAAAGTCAGACTGGAATACGTCTCAAGTCCAACTGGAGTCCAGTTGAACTCCTGTTGAAATTTTCATACGGGTTCTCATGTCCATAGAAATTTAATTTTTGGCAATTATTCCTCATATTTCATGAGTCATGTGACTGACAAATATGCATATAATGTTAACATATCTTTTTTCACTTGAATAAGGAAAATAAAATTCACCAAGTTAAATCTGTAATATGATTAGGTAACAGATGGTTTTTTCTATACAAGAAACCAACATATATCAATAGTGTTAAACCTTGTTGTTGTATGTATCACTGATATATTTCACAAATGACAAATAAAGGCAAATGTCCACACCAGTAATGTTGCTAATATATAGATTATAATGTTTCCGTTTTTGTTATATTATGGTAAAATTTCCACAAAAGGTACAAATCGCATTAATTATACAACTATCTCTCTTGATTATAAGATTACCAGGGTCAGACTTTTAATTGGAATTATATCCCTTTAAACAGCACACTTAGTACAGGGGTCCAAATTTGAAGCACAAATTATGCAGCTATCTCTCTTGATTATAAGATATCAGGTCAGACATCTAATTGCTATGTTATCCAATACAACAGCACTGTGAGGAGTCCAATTCAAGCTTTTTCTATATAATTTAATGAACATTACTGATCACACTGGTTGCTAGATCATTTAACTCAAAACCATTAAGACCACTTTCAGTAAATAATTTCCTAATGAATGAACATCAATTAAACCAATCTAATTTCCTATTGTTAAGGTTTATCATTTCACCTGCTCTTGAAGGTATAAAAGTCAGTACAATTGTTATGATGATGCAACATTAATTTTATCTAAACAAAGATTATCAGATCTTATAAAATTCTTTTCATCTTTTTAATTATAAATGACACATTATAATCTCTTTAATCTGGTCAATCCTGTTGTCTTGATTGTAAATGTCTCCATTGACCATTGTAAAATGGTAATTTCTAAAATAAATAAATAATTCAGGATTTTTACACATTCAATTCACACTATTGTTCTGCCCCAAGGAAACCTCACAATATTGATAAATGAGTGAATGTCAATGTAAAATTTGATTTGTAACACTCTAAGTAGATCATTAGATCATAGATTGTTTTTATTTAAATTGATTTTTTTCGTACTTTTTTATGTGACAAAAATCTAAAAATTAATATTAGGTACCACAATTTGTAATTTTTTTAAAGTTCAGAAAATGTTAATTGTTTATTTCAGACTTATTGTAAATTGGATATACGTGTTAGTATATAAAAAATACTAATCAAATATTATAATTTGAGTCAAATCGGTGAACATGAATTTGACAGCTAATGCCCCTTAAGATTTGGAAAAAACTTTCCTGTATTTATACCGTAAAAGAATTTTTTATCCAAAAATCCAATTTTCTTGGTTATCTGATATTATCCAGTTCAAGTTTGGTACAAAAAAAATCAATCCATGACCTACTTTATGAATTCACAATTTTATCAAAATAAACCCACACAATGGACTTTTGCAATGTTCTCTCTCTGGAAAGGGCAGATTTTATTATTTATTATTTATAATGTAATTAATTCTTTGTTTGGTTTATTTTAACAACTCTAACATAATTGAAACTATAAAATAAATCACAAAACTCAGTATGAAAAAATATTCATACAGAGAATCAGTCCAGATGCACTCAGAGGAGGCTGTAATTTTTTTTCGTACATGTAACTTAAACCAATTACTAAGTTTGTACAACAATTTCATCAAAAAGTTATCAGTCAAGCTCAATTTAAACAAACCTTTTTCTGCCTTTGATTTAAAATAATTATGTTCAATCGAATAAATATTTACAAAATTTATGGAAAATCCCAGGCCAAATGGACAAGCTGTGCAAATCACAGCATCAATATCGGGAAATTGATTGTAAATATTCTCCTTGTTAATCATTCCAAACGTTACGATTATTTAGGTTTTTTATATTTAACATTTGAGTATGTTAATTTAGTATATAATTATTATTTATAGCAAAGAAGTTTGCAAGCTAATGAATTGTAAAAATTAATAAAAAGAATTGTGTAGTAATGTCAACAAGGCAGCAACTTAACGCCACAACTAACCATGGTTTTACACTAGTAATTTTTTAGGGCCCTTTATAGCTTGCTGTTCGGTTTGAGCCAAAGCTCCGTGTTGAAGCCCGTACTTTGACCTATAATGGTTTACTTTTATAAATTGTAACTTGGACGGAGAGTTGTCTCATTGGCACTCATACCACATCTTCCTATATTTATAAGACATCTAAAGCCAACTACAGTCTTTACATTTTTTTTAATTTGCAACTGCAAGGCAATTTTAACTTTCATTCTTGATCTGTAACTTAAGCAACAAATAAACAAGCTACAGTAACACAATTTTCATTATATAATTAAGTGTCTTTATAACTTTATGCATTGATAAAACAAGAATGTGTCCATAGTATACGGATGCCCCACTCGCACTATCATTTTCTATGTTCAGTGGACTGTGAAACTCTAATTTGGCATTAAAATTAGAATAATCATATCATAGGGAACATGTGTACTAAGTTTCAAGTTGATTCACTGACTTCAACTTCATCAAAATCTACCTTGACCAAAAACTTTAACCTGAAGCGGGATAGACGGACGAACGAATGGACGGACGGATGGACGAACGGAAGCACAGACCGAAAAAAATAATGCCCCTTGGTGGGGCATAAAAATATGAAAATTATGTTATGATAAAATAATATCAAGTTTTGAAGTGAATCCTTTTGAGTTATCTTGTTTCTTTATATATATACATGTATATCCCAAACAGATGGTGAATAAACACATCACTGACCTGTACAAGAGATCACTGAACAATCATAACAGTTCCAATCAAAACATTGTTGCATCCAATCGCTAAGAATAATTGGTACAAAATAATTCTTTTTTGTCAGTATATCTGAACAAATACCTCTTTTTCTGACAGAACATAATTACTATATGTATACATGTTTTGTAGTACTAGTCCCAATGAGGACAAAAGAACATTTTTTTTTATAATTACATGATCAATTATACTTGGGGATATGATACTATCAGTCTTTATCAAAACTCATTATTAAAAATGTCAGCTAGTTCACATTTTTCTCCGATTATATCAAGGATCTGTACACACCTGTGATTTCCTTCAGGTAGGTATATACATCAGGTAAATAGGGCATCAGGCCAATCAAAACACCTAGTCATATTTTATGTCTAACATAACAAAGTGACTCCTCTTGTCAATAATAATACACACTATGTCCTTTGTCAACCTGCTTGAACTACAGGGACAAAACAAAGAATGGAAAATTGCATTTCAATGAACTAGGCTGTGATATAGCTGCTATAAATTTTCTTCATTCTTGTTCTGTAAGAGTTACTTCCCTTTTAGTTAGGTATTTTTATATAGACTGTAATTCACTTGGTGTTGAGCAATTGTACAAAAACTGAATCTCTAGTTCAGTAAGGGTTACTTCCCCTTTTCAGGAATTGTCATACAGACTTTTATGCATGTAGTGCTGAGCAATTGGACAAAAACTGAATCTCTAGTTCAGTAAGAGTTATTTCCCTTTTTATCAAGGATTAACATACGAATTAGCACAAATATACAGAATATAAGGGGCATTCAGACAATACCGAATTGATTAGTTATAGATAAAATATCATTATGACATATTTTAACATTAAAAAATAAATATTTAGCTTACACATAAATTGTATTTGTATTACCAATATTAGATTGTCCTTTGAAGATGATAAAACCAATATAAAAATATGACCGAAATAAAAATTATGTAATTTGAACTCAAAAAATCAATTTTCTGTTATCTAGCATAATCGATTATAAGTATTGTATAACTTTCAAAGATAAACAGAAAGATCATCAGAGATAATTGTATAAACAAAACTAAATGATGATTGTTACAAAACTAAATGATAATTGTTACAAAACTATAACTGCCATCTTTTTCTTTATTTCATAAACTTGAACTTTTTGAAATTTTCTTTTTTTTTCTCATTATATGACTAACTCTTTTTTTTTTTTTTTGCTTTAAAAATCATTCTAATGTCTTAGTTGAACAATGACAATTATCATTTTTTAAGCAGCTTTTCAGACAACCTTGTTCACCAAGTGTTATGACATTGAACAGATTTGACCAGACAACATCATGTTTAATCCAGGATTATAAACAATGTCACAATGTTTTGACCCAATGACAGTGAAAAAAATATAAAGGTATATAAATTCATGACAGAAATCCTATTTGTACCTGACAAAACCAAAAACAAAGGAAAAGGCCATTTGTTGTGTTGATATTCTCTATATAAAGGTGCAATAATAATTTCAACATGGATTGGAATATTTAAAGTAATTATCTTCATTCAAAGTTAAAGATGACTTTAAGAACAAGTTTGAGCAAATATGAAATATGTAGAGACAACATGATGATCTATATGTATTGAAATTGCAGAGATAAATGGAGAATGTGTCCATGGGACACAGATAATGCCCCATTTGCCATTGGGTTCATCCTTTCCATTACTAAAAGATGCATATTTAGAGTCAAAGCTATTATTTGAATAAAAAATTCCCTCTTGGTATGGATCTTTAAACTATTTGCAAAAAAAAATTAATGGGGTTGACAGTCTAGCCTTTGCAAGCAACTTTAGATTCAAAATTTTATTTAAAAAGTTTTTTTATCAGCACTATGAAATACAGTGGAGAAAACAAATGCACAATTGTGCTGATGGGAAGCTTTGTAGCAATAGCACTTTTAAGACTCATTTTGGTCTTGAAAGATATCTTACTTTATTACAATCACCTGAGCAGAGGAGAAATTTCACTCAATTGCGTATTTCTTCTCACAGACTAAGAATTGAACAAGGTCGCTATCAGGGTACTCTCCGACAAGACAGAATACGTCTCAGGTGCACCTCAAATGAAGTTGATGATGAAAAACATTTTTTTATTTTCGTGTACATCATCTCAAGATAAGAGAAATTGTTTAAATTCCACTATTAACTCACTATGCCCAAACTTTACACATTTGATTCCTAGCCAAAAACTGATATGGCTTCTTAATGTAGAGAATCTGGATATCTTGATATCTGTCTGTGAGTTAGTTGATGAAGACAAAATATAACTTGAAAATAAAATATTTAAATCAGGCTTTCTGCACTAGGCACAAGGTTGGCATGGTGGGGTACAGGACACATCGCATAAGCTCTATTACCTTTCTGTTTGTGATATTTCTTGATTAAACTGATAATATTTTATCTTTTCGTAATACATGTATGTGCACTTTGGCATGTCAATTAGCATTGTCCCTTGGTGCCTCTTGCAGTTGTGTCACTTTAAATAGTACTGACTCTTCTGCACCAGGAATGAGGATGACATACCAGTTATGTGCAACTTTTTACCATATCATTAATCATATTAATGTCCCGATACACATTTTAATATGCACCCACCATGCCATATAGCACCGTCCCTTGGTGCCTCCTGCAGTTAAGCTAGATATATTTAGCCTACTCACAAAATTCTTTTTTTTTTGTTACTTTCAAGAGGTGTGCCTGAGACGAAGGTTTTTATATATACTCCTATATATATACGAATATGTGAAAACTGTTGTTTCTTATTTGTGTGTGTAACTATGTATACTGTATTTTTTATTATATTTGTAAAAATAATATTATCATGATATTATATTATGCTCCTTGTGAGCCCATTTGATGGAAATAAAGCATCTTCTTCTTCTTCATATAAAGTTAAAAAGGGGCATAACTATAGAACGTTTAAAGTGACGCCACCCAAATTCAAACTTGATCTGTGTTTTGTGGTAAAAAGCATTGTGTATAAGTTTCATAACATTTGGTTGAGGCAAACTGAAGATAGAGAACACTCTGAACCAAATTTTGGGATGGACGGACAAGGGTAACACTTAATGAAGAAATGAAGAAATGGGAGACAAAACTATTGGTACTGTACAGGTATACCTAACAACAAAATTATTTTCATTTACCTGTGTTGAAAGTTATTGAAAATGGATGGTATTTTTGTTCGAGCATATTGTTTTTCTTTAATTGTTTAACATTTCTTACCGATATAATATGTTACTTTTATTATTCTTCCCTTAGTTTATATTTATTTTGTATTTACATTGTGTCATAGGTCAAATTTATTTGTTCAGTGTATGTTCAATGATGTTAATATGTCCTTTGATTGAGTTAAGCTATTTCAGTTGATATTTTATAGTGTGTCTTTCTATGTTGTGATGTTACACTATTGTTTCAGAAAAAGGGTGAAGGTTTGGTACCATTAAAACGTTTAAACCCACTGCATTTGTTTGCACCTGTCCTAAGTCAGGAATCTGATGTTCAGTAGTTGTCGTTTGTTGATGTGGTTCATAAGTGTTTCTCGTTTCTCGTTTTTTTATATAGATTTAAGACCGTTGGTTTTCCCGTTTGAATGGTTTTACACTATAGTAATTTTTTTGGGGCCCTTTATAGCTTACTGTTCGGTGTGAGCCAAGGCTCCGTGTTGAAGACCGTACTGTGACCTATAATGGTTTACTTTTATAAATTTTGACTTGGATGGAGAGTTGTCTCATTGGCACTCATACCACATCTTCTTATATCTACTAACTAATTTAGTTTAAATTGTAACTACATGGTAAACTAGCTTCACCAAAAATCTGATACAGACAAACGATGGCAAAGATGTACTGTGAGACAGGAAAAGATCATAATGCCCCCCCCCCCCCCCCCCCCCCCCCCCCCCTCCATCAATTAAAACATTTCATAAATTTATAAGCACTTACTGTCCACATCTCAATTTTCCTATTTATACTGTAATATGAATAAAAAACATAAGATCTTGTATGTAATTTGTCAACCTTTTTCTTGACATCTTTTTTGTACCTACTTTTGACAGGTAACTAGGTATGTCAAATAACATTTTGACCATCAAATCAAACTTTACTTGTAAACTGTCAAACAAATATGTTGTTATTTTTGTTCTTTTTCCACATAAAAAAAGTTTCTAAACACATTATATATGTGCTGCAGTAGTATTAATCAGAATTGGGATCATACAGCCATTTAAAGTGAAAATCCTCAAATATATAATTTTGCATACTTAACCATGTAAAATTTAAACTAAATTTATACATATTACAAAAATAAGGAGATGTGGTATGATTGCCAATGAGACAACTATCCATACTGTAATAAAATATAGTTCTCAAACGTGAAAAAATTTATACGAGAAAACTAACTGCTTAATTTTTAGCAATTGAAAATGATATTTTTTATACACCCTCCAATTCAAAACTGAATATTATTTATAAATGTAGCATGTATATATGCTATCTCAAATTTATAAATGATAAAAACAGTGTTTAAAGAAATAAGAAAAGTTTACTTTCAAAAACAGATAAAAAATCTTGGTATAATCAAGGATTTGTATAGTGAGATCTAACTATACAAATTCTTGGTATAATTCAGTTTTAAATCTATTCCAATATTCATCTTTACTGGCGAACAAAAAATCCCTCTTATTCAGCCATTGCTTCAAGAAGTTGAACAACTTCAGAAATCCTATTTCAAGGTGAACACTTTACATTGTTTCAAGCAAAAACTATGGTTTCTAATATACACATCTTTTTTGTCTGCCTTTGAGTGGCTGTGATGTTGAACATTCATTGAAGATACATTACTTCATTTTTCTTTTAATTTTTTCTTTTATTGAATATATTGATAAGAAGCTGAATAACAAAAGAAAAATTCTCACCTCAGTATGAATGCAATTCCCAAACAAAAATGTAGTAAGTTATCTCCCCTAGCTAGTTGATAGATTGCCATACATGTTAATTACCGCAATAAATAAACAAGCTCAGGTAAAAATGAAAGCGTACTAATCATCTCTGTGTTGACAATAACAGTTTAATGATTCTGTAGGTGATTACGATAACTATGTTTGATAAAAGTAAAACCGGTTTTATGACTGAACTAAATTATTACTTCAATCAATGTATCAAGCACTATTGAAGTGCAATAAGCACGGGGACACTTATGAGTTATAAATCAGAGCAATTTACATGTATTGGTGCACAAGATTTAAGGAGAATCTTAATCATAAATCAATGAATGTATAATTTGTTGCATTTAGATGGGGGAAAATATAGCCACATTTTTGTAAATCATTACTTGAATCAATGTTTCTGTTAACTTTTGAGAAGTTCAATTAGCAAGGGACACTTAAATGATTTGGATCAGAGGAATTAAAATCTATTGGTGCAAAAGATTTAAAGGAGAATCTTAATCATAAATCAATGGATGTATAATTTGTAGCAGTTGGATGGGGAAACTGCTAGTTACTAGCCACATTTGTTGCCTGTAATTGTCCTAGAAAATCACGGAATTTTATTAAATCCATCAATTATCTATCATGCTGCAAATATTCACAAAACGATTTACAACCAGATGGCAGTAAATAAATGTTCAAAATCTTCTTATAATAACCATTTTTATCAACAAAGAAAAAAATTATCTAAATCTTTAACTGAACACACATGACAAGATATACATACTCTCTTACAAATATGATCTTATTAAATTAGCTTCAATATATATAAATAGTAATTAAATATTGCCTTAAAAAATATCAGATTATTTTATAAGGTGTGAATACATATGTTATCAATATTTGACATGTACTGTCATTTTACATGGTACCTTGATAACATTACATGAATAATGCATAATTAAACTATTATTATCAAACTTTATTTATATATGTATATCTTAAAATCAATAAATGTCAACATAGATCTAAAACAGGCCATAGTTAGTTAATTATTTCATTATGTATTACATGTTTTTATGTTATTGTTTATTTTTAATAGTTTGACCTATGAATATCAAATGCTGTTGTAAATTTATTACAATGAGACAGCAGCCCAACAACACAATGGACAGGGCATCATAGAGTTTTCAACAGTAAAGAAGACAGGTTACCAACGTCCATAAAATTTGACAAGCTCCATAAATATGGCAAGTTCATGATTGATAGATATCACCTAATAGTGATCGAGTGTGTGTATGATTGTCTGTGTGTGTGTGATTGTCTGAACAGTTGCCTTAATAATTGAGTATAATACTAACCTTTTCATTAATATCATATTAAATTCTGCCTTTGTATTTTTTTCTTATCTTCTAACAACACAGAAGCCATCAAAATAATATTTTTTTTTAAAAGTGCCATAATTGCATAATTTATTCAAATCATTCAACATTTATATATCAAATAATTCAGACCTTTTTTTCAACACTTAAAGTAGAAATCTGATCAAAATCAAAAGCGGAACGTTAACTCTCTATAGAAAATGTTGTATTGCATAATTTTTCTACAAAATAACAAGTTACATGAAGAATCTATTGGTTTTGGAGAGATACATGTTTAATGTACACTATAGTGTATAGATATGAGAGGATATAACATCTGATTTACATAGAAGTAATAAATAAATATTCTTTTCTCTTGTTTCTAAAAATATCAATTAGTTTTGATAGAACAGGAAAAGTGTCATGATCTCAAATTTTCCAGATGCAGTAACTTTCATAAGATGTTTTTTGTAGTAAATAAACCATTTTTTAAGATGTTTCAGCCATTGGCCTTCTTCAGTTCTTTATTATCTCTTTCACTACATGGTAGACATTTTACTTTCACAATCACTAAAATGTTATAGATTTACTTCCTTGGTTTGATTTGGAATGAAATCTTAACTGCCTCTATTTTTCTGTCATCAAATTGATACCATATCACTGCTTTTGTATGACAATATGAAACCTGTACTTTCATGACTATCTCGTCTTTGTCTGGATTAATTGCCAAAATCTTAACTTTTTGCTGATAAATGATAACACTTTTATGTAAATGAATTTGCTAATCTTCAAGAATACATGTACTGTAAATTAAGAATTTTTTGCGTGCATTTATTATTACAATTGTTGAATAATTCCTCAACTACTTTGACAAAAATGTGAGTTTATGGAATTATATCAATTTCAGGAAATGGTCCATACAAATAATGCTATCAAAATTTTAAGTTAGTTTTATTTTTGGAAGATGTTATCTATCATGTGTCTATAGTCACAATTTTCACAATAGTAAACTGTGCAACAACAGAACCAAAATCTGCGCAATAAAATATTCAGGCTTTTAAACTTTAAAAAAAAAACACACATCGCGTACAAAACAGAAAGTCTGAAACCAAAATTTTCACAATAAAATATTCAGGCTGAATTACCTATATATAATACATGTTAACATACTCCTAAATCAAAGTAATAATTAAATAATCTAGGTGAAATATTTCACACATTCTAAAAGAAAAATAACTCACCTCTGTGTGTCATAAAGACCTTTACCAAAATAAAATCCTTCTAATATTTGATACTTAAAGCAAATATGTAAACGCCTTTGATATTTACCCAACATAAACTTTATTATAAGTTGCCTTTGTCTAGGAACAAACATTGTCAACAACATTCTATATCCATACAAATCAAATCAATTTCCTTGTTTGATAATACATTTTCCATTAAGTCTTGAATAAATTCTTTAATTCAATTTCCATTGAAAAACATCAATACTGATCCAAACAATACATTATGCAATTTATATATATATATATTCGTAAATTTGCACATGTTCATACGTGATGTATGTGCATGGAAAAAGTTGGACAAAAAATAAAGTATTAATTTCAAAATGTATGAAAAATTCATAAAGACTTTTTTGTTTGGGGGCCGGCTGAAGCCTGCCTCCGGGTGTGGGATTTTCTCAAAATTGGTGGCCTTCGACTGTTTTCTTTTCTTTGGCCGGGTTGTTGTCTCTTTGACACATTCCCCATTTCCATTCTCAATTTTATTGCATGTATGTTGTCTTTTATCCCCAATTTGCACAAAACACGGTGAATAATACTCTTCAAGCACAAAAACATGTGAAACATGTTGCACGAAATTATGGAAAGCAAGAATGTCTCATAATGTACCCAAATAAATTGACGAGGCCAATATGTTACAATTTTATACATACATACAATAATGAAAAATATAACTGTATTTATTTATTGACCTGTCACGCATTAGGATTTTTTATATGTACTCATACTCCTTTATCACAAACTGTACAAAGTGACAATTTTGTAATCCTGCCAAATACCCAAAAATACTTTTCTTATTATTTCTTTTAATTTTACCTCAAGGTTTAATTCACACAAAAATCTAGAGTGTTCAACATCAAAGAATTGTATTATTAATGTTCAAAAGCTTATATAAATCCTATTTGCATGAATAACACCATCTCATAGCCTTTAAAGTGAATATTTTTAATTCACAAGTACATTTTTTGTTAATATCATCGTTTAAAGGAGTAGGTCCGGTAAGGGCCGATTTTTGCCTCAAATTTCAGGTTCATCTGATGAGAGATTTTTGACACTTTTTAAACACTTAAGTGTCTACTTCAGTCGATTCAATTAGTTTATGTGAAAGATTTGAACTGATTTAGTCATTAAAAACGCCCAAATTCAAGCTTAGATATGGAAAATCTATCAAATATGCCATAATATGTCACTTTTCAGATGGTTTTTGTCAAAAATGAAAGTGGCCGCATCAGTGTTCACTCTCAACCTTTATATATGTTATGTATTATCATCAAATACAACTTACATTTAAATATTAAGAATGAACACAAATGCGGCCACTTCCATTTAAGACGGAAACCGTCTAAAATTTAACTCAAATGCTAAAATTTTGAAGATTTCAGTAATTTAGCTTGACTTAATGATGCTAGTACCCGATATATGTGGACTGTATTGTCAAAAACAGCTCATATTTATGTAACAGAAGTATCCATTCTTTCCAATAAATAACTTAAAGTTTACATTTTAAAAATTTTGTAAAACTGCTATATTTTTGGGCCAAAAAGGGGTCTTACTGGACATACTCCTTTAAGAGTAGGAAAGAGATTTAAATTACCCTAACTTATGTCATATTTATATAACCACAATTTTTACTGCCTCTTGGATTTCGATGAAACTTACATGACAGTTTTTCTTTTGTTGAATTATTTTCAAATTTAATTTTACATCCATATCAAAAATACATGTTTACTGTTTTGAAGTAATCTTATTGTTCCTATCTGATAAGAGAGTCACATTTCAGGGATTGTAAGATAATAAGAGCCATCCCGGAGGTCATATGATAATTATCATATTACTCATTCTTTTCATAGGCTATTTAAGATATCTTGAGTTGGCAACGTTTTTATTTTTCACTATTATTTTATTTTTTTAAAAGTTGTAGAGTTAAATATGATACAATACAGGAAGCATACAATTTCTAATCTTAGCTGCTGCCATTGGTAAATTTTACACTTCAGTCTATCCCATATGTAAGTCTGGTCACATGATGTCAATGAAATGCAAGGACTATCTGGATAAATGTTACCACACATATTCTAAAAGTAGCGCACATGGATATTATTCAAAGACTGCATTTTATATGTTACAAAAAGTTCAATATTTAGCGCTATATTAATCAATTGGTCATTCAGACGATCTGCTTATTTCTAAATATGAAAAAGTCTGATAAATATGATTTGGAACCATGATGGGCAAAGTTTTGTTTGGCCACCACAGTGGTACTGTGAGTGAGTACTCAGGTACATGGTTTGTACAAAATGATCAAATAGTCTTCTCCAGATCATCATGAGTAAGGATCATATTAAATACAGGCAGAATAAGTTTCAATAATCTAGTCCTATAAAACTTAACATCTTCATGTACAATAAATTCAGAAATCATTGGAATCAAGGGGCATAATTAACATATACAAGTTCAGGAAGTACTAGTTTAAACTTTTAATTTATAGTATGCTTGAAATTCATTTATATCAAGATCAGATTAGGAATGTAATAAAAAAGATTGGTGAATTTCTGGAGCCAATTCTAAAAATATAAATAAAATAAACTGCTTCGCTAAGCGCAGCTGGATACGCCCGCAGAGGTCCAACCCTGAACAGTTGGGGCAAAAATGGACACAATATTCAAGCTTGATACAGGTCTGAATTTGGATTGTAATTAAATATTTGACATATTATAGTTTTCTGAATAAATGTAGTCAAAGAACTTGAAATTGGTTATATGAATTGAATTTATATTCAATTAAAGATTTCTTGCTGTTGTGCAATACACTGTGCTGTTGCTCAATGCTTAGTAAATCTGTTGTCAGACTATAAACAAATAAAATCTTATAACTCAGAAACCTAAATTCGAAAATTTATAAAAATCAAAAGGGATCGCGAGCTTACAAAAATAGATATAAACAATTTACCAAAATTTCATAAAAAATGCTGAAAGCATTTTTGAGTTATTGTCCGAAAACTGGAAAATCCCCCTTTTTGTAATGAATAAAACCCCAAAACTCAGAAACAGTAAATCCGAAATTTATAAAAAACGAAAGGGAGCTCACTTCAATAGATATAAAAAATTCATCAAAGTTTCTTGCAAATTGGTGAAACTGTTTTTGAGTTATTGTCCGAAAACTTGAAAATCTCCCTTTTTTAATGAATAAAACCCCAAAACTCAGAAACAGTAAATCTGAAATTCATAAAAAACGAAAGGGAGCTCACTTCAATAGATATAAACAATTCACAAAATTTCATGCAAATTGGTGAAATTGTCTTTGAGTTATTGTCTGAAAACTGGGAAATCACCCCTTTTTTAATGAATAAAACCCCAAAACTCGGAAAAGGTAAATCCGAAATTTATAAAAAACGAAAGGGAGCTCACGTCAATAAATATAAACAATTCACCAAAGTTTCATGCATATTGGTTAAAGCGTTTTTGAATTAATGTCCTACATGTTGACGACGGACGAATGGACAGACGGTCAACGGTATACCATAATACGTCCCGTAAACGTGCGTATAATGAGATGTGGAGTGTTTGTCAATGAAACAGCAACCCAACAAGAAATTAAACCAAACGACATCTAGAGGCTAACTGTCTTCCACAATAGACAGGTTTTTATATAGTATTTTAAGCTATTTCTCTGCTGAATAAAGAAAAACATTAAGCTATATATGACATACCTCAAACTGATGAGCTTCCAGATTTCGGACAGGCACATGAAAAGACGCTTCAAAATCTGATGACCT
The DNA here is from genome assembly GCF_021869535.1 of Mytilus californianus. Classification (NCBI taxonomy): domain Eukaryota; kingdom Metazoa; phylum Mollusca; class Bivalvia; order Mytilida; family Mytilidae; genus Mytilus; species Mytilus californianus. The sequence continues at coordinate 10,668,842 of NW_026262582.1, forward strand.
TTACAGAACTGTTTAACATTAGGGTTACATAACTAATTAAATTATTCCTATATAGCCTATACTGTCCTGCTATCTATCAATGTACCATGTATTGCATGTCATTAACTAATAAATATTCATTAAAGTTTGACAATACACAGAAACATTAAACCTGACTAACATAAATGTAATTAATACTGTTAAATCTATTGTTGTCAGATTTTATTTGAAACCAAATTAACAATACCATGAAAATTTCAGTCTGGAGTTCATGAAATCTTAATCCTCTTAAAAAAACAGTGATTAATCCAATTAAAAGATCAAATATATGTTTGGGTAATCTTTCAATGTATGAAGTAATAATTCAGTTTTAATCTTAACGCAGAAGTGTGCTGTATTAAAAGTACCTAAAAATCAAAAGTATCCAAGGGAATCGTATCAACTTGTAATCTGAAAAAATCTTGTTGTACAAAAAGGACAGAAAAAAGAGGTATTGCGGGTGAATGCATTTAGTTAAACATATTTCAGTGGCGTATCCTGGATTTTAATAAAGAGGACTTCAAACATGTTTAACCCTGCCACATTCTTTATGTACCTGTCCCAAGTCAGGAGCCTGTAGTTCAGTGGTTGTCAATGGTTCATGTCTGTCGTATTTGTTTTTCGTAAATTATTTTGTTATAAATTAGGCCAATTGTTTTCTCAATTGAATTGTTTCAGAGCCTTTTACAGCCAACTATACGGTATTTATTTTTCTCATTGTTGAAGGCCGTACTGTTGCCTATAATTGCTTACATCTTCTTCATTTGAACTTTGGTGGATAGTTGTCTCATTGGCAATCATACCACATCTCCTTATTTTTATTAAGAGAAAAATCTAGTAGAAAATTTGCTTATAAGAGGGGTAAAAAGCTGTTAAAATTCAGAACAAATATCTGTTAATTTTGTCTAGGCCAGAAACCCATTTGAATTTAATCACTTTCTTTTAAGACACATGCCATTTAGAATTTGACATTGTATAGACATCTTTTTATTGTTGAAGACAATATGTTGACCTCTAGATGTCTTTAGGTTTTAAATGATATAATTTGATTACAGCTGTCTCATTGACATTTGATCTACATCTCTTTTTATTCCTTTATAATGATATTGCACCATGAAGACCCACAATTCTCTTTTTGCAGGTAGTTTAATTGCATGATTGCCCTTTTCAATTTTTCTTCTCGCCTGTAACCATATTGTAACATAGGATAGGAACCTGTATTACACTGAGGGGAGGACAGGAGGTCTATCATTCCCAAATTTTAATAATTTCATGTCATTTATTATGTAAAGAAAGTGTATCAATTCAATTTCAAGCAACAATTTTAAATTAACCCTTTTTTTTCCAAATCTTTTTTTAACCTGATTATCATACCTGAAGACAGGTTTTGATGAACTTTGCTATCAAGCATCAAAACCACTTCTAAATAAAAGATGAATTCAAAGCATTGTAGCCACAAAATATTTAGTGTGAATAAAAGCAGATGGCAGTTAAAGGTCGTGGAATAGAAACTCAACAACCCAAAAATACATCTGGACACACATTCCTTCCGACAAGACCTTGTTATTTTTCAAAGGAAATATCTAAATCTAACTGACTATAAAAGAAGAGGCTTAAATAAATATATTTGAAATACAAATTTCCACTTTTTCTATCCCAAGCAGTCCTTAATTATAGCAAGCCTGAATGAACTTAAAAAAAGTTTTAACTTTTAATTTTGTTATGAAATACCAAAATCAGGGACAATACTATAAATCTTTATAAAAAATGATCTACTAGATCATCTAGTAAAAGTTCTGGCTTTACAAGTATTTCTATGAAAAAATAAAATAAGCTTTCTTACCTGAAAACAGAATTTCAAACTTGACAATAAACACTCATCATTTATGATTTTCCTCTCAATTACTTTTGTGATGTTTACAAGTATGTTAACTTATAGGTTTATGACTTATCAATAATACAACAGAATCACACACAGGTATCCACTCTAGTCTCTAGACTATAGTCCATTTAATTAAAATTTACATATTGACTAAATCAGCTGGAGTTTATAAAATATAGTCTATTTCTAAGTAAAAATTTCATTTAATTTGAATTTAAATGAAATTATCAATACATAAAACATCAAGCAGTATTTTCTTCTATCTATTTCTAATACAAAACTAGGTATTAAACACAATGAGACAGAAATCTGGCAACACATGCAAATCAAAACTAGAAGCTCCTAGATGCTTGAAACATTAACATTGTATATTTTCCCTTTTAATTTACTCTAGAAAAGATACTGTAAATTCAGAAATTATTGCGTTGTTTTTATTATTACGAAAAATGCAACAGGGTTATAATCGCAATAATTTAAACTCGCATTTTGAAATTTTTTATATGAATTAAACAGGATTTTTCTCAATATCGCAAAAATTAAAATCGCATTTTAGTCTTAAATGACAAAATCGCAATAATAAATGCACGCAATAATTTCTGAATTTACAGTAATGTAACTAAACAAACTTTGCTTCAGATGGCATTGGTTTTTTTTATGATAATCCATCCCCCTTTTTTTATGATAAACATTTTAAAACAATAAGCCTTGTGAGAGGTAAAGATTGTTGTAAATTGCATCTATCAGCCATGTTCCTGAATCCTATTGAAGACCTTTTGAAGAGAACATTCAATACAGTTCTTGTTAGGATCTGTCAAAATTTGGCAAGTTGTTTTTTGACATGAAGATGAAAGTAAGATTTACCCTGGAATTTCAGTGGGTACTTGATGTGCCACCTTATGATGCCAAGAACATGAAATGAGGATAGTTTGTAAAACGTCTTCCAATATAAAATCCCCTAAAAATCAAAACATTCACCTAACATTTTCAAAGGAGAAGTTCCAAAATATTAGCCAATCAGTATCAAATTTTGCCTGACTGCCAGAGGAGATTTCCAAATTGATTGCCAAGAGGCTCTCCCTAATTCATGTTAGATAAGACATTTACTTTTACACAACATGCACAATGTGACAAATTAATGATCAGAAATTTTTTTTTTAAATTTCCCATGCAAAAGTAAATTGTAGGTAGACTGAGTGACGGGCCGCAACCTTCTTTGTATTTTTGAAGCAACAGAAAATGTTTAAATGCATAAACCACACCTCATCCCTGAACTATGCCTAATCATAAATAACATCGTTTAAAACTCTATTGTTGCAAAAAGAATTTAAATCATTTCAAATCTCACCAATTTGAAACGATTAAAATGTCAAAATCGACAAAGAGATTGATTGTAAATCTATGATTCAGATACGATAAATGATATTCCTGCTGTGTGTCCGAAACTCTCAAGAATAAGCACATGACGTCAACTCACCAGGTTCTAATAGAAATATGATTGTATTTGTTACAAAATTTTCATGTACACGAAAACTTTTACGCTGTGAGATCGGAAAAATGTTCTCCTAAATACTTACATGTTTCTCACAGAGGAGTCCATATCTCTTTAGGACAGTTTTCTTGTTTGAATTGCTTTACATTAGTCGTTTGGGGCCTTTATAGCTTACTAATACGGTAAAGGTTTTGCTCATTTTTGAGGGCCATGCATAACCTATGGTTGTTAATTTCTATGTCATTTGGTCTCTCACAGGTGGAGAGTTGCCTCATTAGCAATCATACCACTTCTTATTTTTATATGTTATGAAAAAAAATCACATTTTCAGTATTTTTACCATATGATCAAATTTTTGTTAAGCAGAATATGATGCTAATTTATATAGAGTTAAACTTCTAAAATGACCAAAGTTAGTATACTTAGTAAAGGCAAGGAATGAATTGTCTGACAGTTAAAACCATTAGCATGCACACAAAAATACTGGAGATATGTTTAGTTGAGTTTTTTTAATTGTAAATTTATACTTTAGGGTACATTAATTTTGAGTTTTCATCTAGACATCTAGACATCTTGAAACTGACAAGGAGGTTGATGAACAGACTCCCACATTATGTTGGCCATATCTCCTTTTATACCAGGTAAATTTCAGCTCATGATATGATAAGCAAAGCTATTTTCAGGTTGAACTTCTGTACCTTGCAACATGAAATTTACTTCACTTAATTTCCAGATAAGATCACCCACTTAATAATGACAATCAAAAGTCTGAATCTAGCCAAACAGCTAATGTTATTTACATCACATAATCTATTTAAATACCCTTGTTTACGCAACACTATAATAGTTTGTCATCTTATTTTAAGGCCCCTGTAATATTAAAGCTTATATTATGTTTCTCTTACTGTGTGTATATATAGTTTTCAAATATTTTATGGCAATACCATTTTATCATTTCAGAAATTAACTTGTTTAAAGAAAAAAGCAGAACATGGGAAGCAAATTTTTAAGTGCAAGTCATCCTGAATGTGCATGAAATCAGATGTTAAACAAAGAGCAATCAATAATCGATTTAAGTGTAAAAGTTCCTTAACAACCCCATTTACTATCAAGAAATTGGAAAGTCATTATTTGTACGGAGATTGAAATAGACTAGTCAACATTTTAGAATTTAAAAATTAAAAGCTTCACATACAACAAAAAAATAACACTTGATGTATAAAAACAAGACGATCTGGTATGATTGCCAATGAGACAACTCTCCATAAGAGACCAAATAATGTAGAAGTTAACATCTATAGGTCATCATTATTAGCCTTGGTGTGTTTATGAAAATAAGGAAGCTAATCAAACCCACAAAAATAACCCTGCAACAATTTTGTTTCTATTAGTAACATTTTAAGTTAGTAAAAATCCAACCAGAAAAGATTCACAATATTTTTTCGAAAATACATAGGTTTATATGATATATCATCAAAAGTTGAAGGTGACAAATACTTATTACATAACACTGTGTATACCTGTAATGACAGAACAATGTATTTAAGTGAGAAATATAACTAAGGTGGAAGAGAACACTAATTAGCTTGCTGACGTCACAATATTTTTTTGAAAAAACATAGTTTTACATGAAATATTTTCAAAATTAAAAGTGACATTTAGATATTGCATAATATGCCTACAGACAAAACTCTTACATGTACAAGTGAGAATTATAACAAAGGTGCAGAAGTAAATTAATTGGCTTGCTTAAAGGCAGTAACCGACAAATCAAATAATTACATAATAAGTACAACAAAGCTGCATTTGCAAAATTTCCCTTCTATAAAAATGTCGTTTCTATTGGTTCCAAGTTGATGAAAATCCAACCAGGAAGGACCTCACAATATTTCTTTGAATAACATATTGTTGTATATGAAATATGTAGCAAAAAATGAAAGTGACAAATACTTAAGAAGGTACTTTAACATGAAATATTATCATGGTGACAATGACTTATTGCATAACAAACTGTTTATGCCTTCAGTGATGGTACTTACATGTATAAGTGAGAATTATCACAAAGGATGGTGCAAGGATAAACTAATTGGTTTGCTTAAAGGCAGAAACTGACAAATCATATATGCAGAGTAGATAATGGTGTAATGTCACACAAGTTAGATAATTACATAAAGTGAATAACAAATTGAAAATTGTACTTTATAAATTTTATGATTGACTAAAGCACTTTTCTAGATTTACCTTCATCAGGACCACTCAAAGCTAAAAGACTGAAACCCAAGGTGAAGGATGGATAACAGAAACACTTTAAGAGCTACATGTTTATGACTTTTAAAAAGTGATCTAAAATAATATCGAAATCCATCTAATGTCAACAAAGCTGCACTTGCAAATGTTCCCTTCTTAAAAAAATAATAAACAAAATTTATTGATAAATCTGAAAATTTAAAAACAAAATATAAATGTACTTGCCTATCAAATGTCCGTCCTGCTCCAGAGACTCGATATAATCAAATAAACTTGCATAATGTGTTCCGTATTTTAAAGTAACTTGATTTTCTTGATTTATTACATGAACATAATGAAAAAATCCTTAATTTACAAACAATCATTATTCCATTATAAAGTGTGTCACTATACAACTATCTATATAACCAAGGTGACCTGTTTAGGGTGTTAACAATTCTAAAATGATGCGGCCAATTAACTACACAAAGTTATACAAGAAGATTAGTGTTACACACAGGGTATTGTTATTAGGAAGTGTCGGAAATAAAACACGAAATCCCATGCGGTTTGTACATAATAGATTTTATGTTAAGTACATTAATGTGCCTTGAACAAAAATGAGTTTTGTATGGTAATGTCAAGTTTATGAATGAAGCTGATCACATGGAATTTCATTGTAAAAAGGATTGGTAACTTCCATTCATAAGAAGTGATTTATTAATCCACATTTCTAATTTGTTAGTGTGATCGTTTCATTCATGAATTTTTTTATTGCAGAGAACAAGATCCCAAAAAAATTTTTTTTAAGATACTTTACCATGTATGCATGTCAATTTTATACTTTTCTGTTACAATAGCCCACCTTGTATAGTAAATGCTGTGAACATTCAAAGATTGATGTCTTGTAACAAAAAACTTGGTTCACATAGTAACAAGGGGAGAGAGAATCCAAACCTTCACTGGATCAGTTCTCATTTCAACAAATTTTTATTCAGACCAGTTCTCATTTCAACAAATTTTTATTCAGACCAGTTCTCATTTTAACAAATTTTTATTCAGACCAGTTCTCATTTCAACAAATTTTTATTCAGACCAGTTCTCATTTCAACAAATTTTTATTCACACCAGTTCTCATATCAACAACTTTTTATTTAAACAGTTCTCATTTCAACAACTTTTTATTCAGACCAGCTCTCATTTCATGAACAACTTTTTATTCAGACCAGTTCTCATTCAACAACTCTTTATTCAGACCCGTTCTCATTTCCACTCTTTATTCAGACCAGTTCTCATTTCAGCAACTCTTTATTCAGACCGGTTCTTATTTCAACAACTCTTTATTCAAACCAGTTTTCATTTCAGCAACTCTTTATTCAGACCAGTTCTCATTACAACAACTCTTTGTTCAGACCAGTTCTCATTTCAACAACTCTTTATTCAGACCAGTTCTCATTTCAACAACTCTTTATTCAGACCAGTTCTCATTTCAACAACTCTTTATTCAGGCCAGTTCTTATATTAGCAATTCTTTATTCAGACCAGTGCTTATTCTGAAAATACCTTTAGTAAGACCAGCTCTTTAAATTCCAACAAAACCTTGAGTCAGACCAGTGCTTATTCCAATAAATACTTGAGTCAGACCAGAGCTTACCCCAAGAAAGACTTAAGTCAGACCAGAGCTTATTCCAATAAAGACTCGAGTCAGACCAGAGCTTATTCCAATAAAGACTTGAGTTAGACAAGAGCTTGTTCCAATAAAGACTTGATTCAGACCAGAGCTTGTTCCAATAAAGACTTGATTCAAAGCAATGCTTATTCCAATAAAGACTCTTTTAAAAAAAGTTGATCGTCCACCATTATATAAGTTGTCAGAGATATTGCTGATATTTACCTATAGTATAAGTTTTATAAAAATCTTGTAAGAATTGTACCCATGAGAGTGCTAACAAGGCAATTTTCCATAAATTTAATATTTCCAAGAGGCATAACTCTTTAAAAAAAGTCAATCGGCCACCATGATAAAACATGTCCAAGATATTGCTGATATTTACCTATAGTATAAATTTTATAAAAATCTGACAAGAATTGTACTCGTGAGAGCGCTAACGAGGCCATTTTCCATAAATTTAATATTTCCAAGGGGCATAACTCTTTTAAAAAAAGTCGATCGTCCACCATTATAGAAAATGTCTGAGATATTGCTGATATTAACCTATAGTATAAGTTTTATAAAAATCTGGCAAGAATTGTACCCCTGAGAGCGCTAACAAGACCGTCCAGTATTTCCATGTCCCCTGCAACGCATTATGGGGGGGAGGGACAAAAATCAGTCAAGAATTGTACACTAGAGAGCGCTAACAAGGCCATTTCCCATAAATTTAATATTTCCAAGGGGCATAACTCTTTTTCAAAAAGTCAATCAGCCACCATGTTAGAACTTGTTTGAGATATTGCTGATATTGACTTATAGTATAAGTTTTATGAAAATCTGGCAAGAATTGTACCCGTGAGAGTGCTATCAAGACGGGACGGACGGATGGACGAACGGACACACGAACGAACACACAGTATTTCGGCTTTATGCAGGGGACAATAAAACTTTAGTTAGACCAGCACTTTAATCCTAACAAAATTATGAGTCAAACCAGAGCTTATTTCAACAAACCTTTAGTCAGAGCAGAGCTTTAATTCCAACAAAACATTGAGTCAGACCAGTGCTTATTCCAATAAAGACTTCGAGTCAGACCAGAGCTTTACTTCCAACAAACCTTATTACAACAAAACCTTTAGGCAGACCAATGCTTTTTTCAACACAATCTTTCCTATAATCAGACCAGGGCTTTAATTCCTACAAAACCTTTGGTCTGATCAGTGCTTAATCCACCAAAACCTTTAGTCAGATCAACGCTTTAATATTGCAACCAAACCTTTGATTAGACCAGTGCTTTTTTATGTAAATTCCACACTTATTCCAATGAAACCTAGGTTTTTATATAAAAATAAGAAGATGTGACATAATTGCCAATGAAACAACTATCCACCAGTGTCCAAATGACACGGAAGTTAACAATCATAGGTCACAGTACGGTCTTCAACAATGAGCAAAACCCATACCGCATAGTCATCTATCAAAGGCCCTGAAATGACAAATTTTGCCTATTCCAAGGAAACTGCTTATTCGTTGGAAACCATCATTCAAATCTTATCAAAAAGAAACCTTTTGTTCAAAGGGAGTATAGTGATTAGATTTTACAGAATATTTTCATTGTACCAAGCATGTTGCAGTATAAAATCTCATGAATTGAAAATAAATCAAAATACTGGCAAATTTTCAAGAAATTTTTACTTTTGTAAATGAAAATTTAATGAGAATAGGTAATCCATTTAAATGACCTATAATTTCAGTTTACTTACATTCGGTAACCTGTTAAGACTAATTTCACGACAAAAAGGAAAGTTTTTTGGATAATTTTGTGGTTGTTTACAACTTCATACTTGCATAGGTGTCATTTAAAGAAAATTGCAGTAAAAGGGCTGAGGGTTATTCATATAAAATTTGAACTTAGAAATAAGTCTAGTAGAATAGAGAATGAAAACAGGGAATGTGTCAAAGAGACAACAAGCCAACCAAAGAGCAGCCCAAGGCCACCAATGGGTCTTCAATGCAGCGAGGAAATCCCACATCTAGAGGTGGGCTTTAGCTGGCCCCTAAACAATAGAAGTAGAACTGGAACACTAACTGCAGGAATCTATAACAATTCAGTAGCACGTGGCCCAGCCATTTTATGAAAAATATCAACCTTTTCATGACAAAGGGTGATTTGATTTAGTTAGCCCATGATAAGTTTTTTTACAATAGACATCTTTTAAACTAATTCATTACAAAATACTGGCTAAATAATTTATATTTCTTTTTATTTTCAAGAAGTCTTTACAAAATTTGGAAATGAAATGACAGGCATATTAATTTTAAAATATGGAATAGACAAGGGAAATTTAATAACTTAATATTTTGCAAAGAAAAGTCATACCATACATAATAATCTAGATCTGCATGATGATACTGACAAACAAACTTTTCTTAAATTATTTTTTTTTGCTTTCTTATTCTCCCTTTTAAATTGCAGAATCGCTTGATTCATTTCATGACTTGACAACTTATTAAAATAACTCACCACTGGCCATTTTCTGCCATCATATACACTGACTGAACAACCTGTTTTCTTCATTTTCACTCTACAAAATAAAAAGAAATTAATACTAAAAAACAGAATTTTGATGGGGAATCTCTAAAAATTAGAATTCAAACTAAAGCCATGGACCTGTTTTTATTAATTTATCCCAACCATATACTTTACCTAGTTGACTCTCGTTATCTCAAAGCTCTTTTATCTCAAAATTCCTGCTATCTCATAGTCAAATGTCCTGTCCCTTTTGATAGACTTGCATTATACTTACTCCTTATATCTCCTAAGATTGCTGATTTCTTTCATCAATTTTGTCAGTCTGAGAAACTTTGAGATAACAAGAGTCAACAGTATATACAGAATAATAACCAGTATGCTAATTTCCATTTAGACTATAATATTACAGGTGAGCAGAATTACGGAAATGTACCAATTAAGAAATTCAAACTTCTGTCCTAGTAACTTAAATTGAAAAGTCTATTAGCACCAGTGTAAAGGAAGTCTGGACCAATTGGAATGAAAGAAAAGGGAACAACACCATTCCAGAATTGGTCCTTTACAAAAAGTGTTTTTTTCAAGGGTGGGACTCTGATGTGCATGGGAATGGAATGGGACAATTTTCTAGATACTTTGCTGTGAGTAAGGAAAGCTTATGGCCTAATCATACACTAAAACCATAAGATAAGAATAGAGAATGTGTCAAAGAGACAACAACCCAACCAAAAAGCTTAGTACACTATATAACATTTTTCCGCATATGTAGATTAATTTTTTCAGACATTTTTATAAACCACTACACAATTAAAAAGTTTATTTAGTTCTTAGCTTTTCTCTCTCCATAATTTGGGAAATGTTTTGAAATAATAGACCTACTATATCTATGATATATATGTGTAGTATTGTGCAGTATAAAAATAAGGTGATGTGGTATGATCTAAATGAGACAACTATCCACCAGAGTTTAAATGAAGTGGATATAAGTAAATTATAGGCCACTGTACAGCCTTCAACAATGAGAAAAACCCATACAGTATAGTTGGCTATAATGGTCCAACATGAAAAATGTAAAACAATCCAAACAAGAAAACTAACAGACCCAATTTATAACAAATCAATTTACTAAAAACAAATATGACAGACATGAATCAACAACAATACCCACTTTTCATATTTTGATAAAACGAAGATATTACTGGTACTATGTACATGTAAATAATCTGCTGAGTACTGTTTTATCTTCATATCATGGGTGAGGTGATGAACGCTCTATTCACACTTCCTAAACACCATGTACTAATCAATTATCAGTTTACAGTCTTTATACCTACATGATAAGTCTATTTATATAGATAGTACAATTTAATCTGTAGACCTCAGATTATTTGGATTTGCCACAAATCTATGATACCATAGAATGCAACCGCAATTACTATAACAAGTTCAAAGGGCTGATTTCAACAATCAATAATATTTTTTTTCTTACCTTGGTATATGGAAATAAGTTTATAACTAATACGTTATAATATTTGTCAATTTGTGATAATTTGTAATAAAAAAGAATATAATCCATTCAAACAAACATGACCAGAACTGAATTAAATCTTTCATTCAGATCTTCTTAAAATTACAAAATAGCACTTTTTAAATATTTCAGATCCCATCTATTTCACAAACAGATTATATAATTAAAAGCACAGTTGTGACTAGGTGACTGTAAAAGTTAATTGAAAATGGGAGATAACTCAATGTTCTATGTTGCCTAGTGTATCCCCAAGTGTCAACAAGGGGAATAACTCATTTGAAGGGAAAGGAAGACAGTTTTAAAGATAAAAGCCTGACTGTTAAACATAACTGTTGAGTTCCAACTTGGAGACTCCCATAACATTATACTTTACTAAATTTATGTCTTACCTCCTTCTAAACATTTCGATCTAAATGTAAATTATCAGGCGGATTTATGTTTAAGTTGTAGAAAGTTACAGGTGCATTACAAGGTTACAATCTATCACATATAAGTTAATGAATTCATTTCACATTTTCACTGTACTGTTATTACTGTTTTCAAATTTCAACTATTTTTCACATAATATTCAGGTTTGTCGCTCTAAACAATATTTTTCATTCCTTAAATTTGTCAATTGCATCCCATTCTTCACATATCCATAATTGTATTGCAAAAAGGTCACATTATTCTATTGAATTTTTCCAACGCCTTTACATTATTTCATATGAATAACTGTATATTTTTATTGTGTCAAAATAATTTTCCCTGTAATCAGTAGAGAACTAAGCATGTGAAAACTCACATATCATTGTCCATTCAAATCAAAAATCTTTAAATCCAAGAGAATTTTAATTACACATGTATTTATTTGGCCTTCCAATAACAACATTTATCCTCTGCAAATTAAAATTCTTAAATTCAACAAAGGCCCCTGTAAAAATAAACCTTCAAACAAAAGTTGTTTATCAGTGAGAGATTTTGGTGGCGGCATACACCACGGACCAAACCTAACAACCAGTTTTCCTATATATTTATACATTAACTTTCTAATAACTGAACAGATAAGCAGTCCTGATTTACATATCATAAATTTTATGTTATATAAACTGTCAAACTTTAATACATATTGTCATGATATTAGATTTCCAATATCACAGGTATACTCCGGGGTTTTTTTTTTTAACTTATAGGACAATGAAATCCCTCGTACAAACAAGTATAAAGGTATTTCAAAATGTTTAATGTTGTTTGGTCTCTGGTGGAAAGTTGTCTTATTGGCAATCATTAGCACATCTTCTAATTTTATATAGAATGTTGTAAAAGGGGAAAGAGAATGTGTAGAGAAAACCTAGCATAAAAATGTAATTTCAAACTGAAATGAAAATAATATTTAGGATATTATTCTTCCTATAAGCATAAAACACGATAACTTTCAACATCAAAACATTCGTTTCAAATTTGTTTACAAGTAATCTTACAAGAATTTTTATCAATAACCCCTCTTAGACCATTGGATGTCTTGCAACCAGAATAACTCAGTTCCCTTGCTGTAATCGATTTTAGTCTTTTATTCCAAACAAATTTAAAAAGTCATGAAGTTTCAAATGAAAATAATTTACTAATTTCTATTGAATTCTTTGACTTATTAACGAATTAATGAAGGTCTATTGGACTAGCACAAAAGCAGCCCTACAGGACCTCACTATTTTACAAGACCAATAAATATCTTACCACAATAAACTAGATCTTGACTCCATGCAAGGTCATTTGGGCTAGTACAGAAGCCGAGTCCTACAGTACCTCCCTATTTTACAAGACCAATAAGTATCTTACCACAATAAACCAGATCTTAACTCCATATGCAAAGTATGAAGAATGTCCAGAAAACTTTCAGAAACAATATTACCAATAAGAAGGGATCATCAAGTTCAATGACAAAAAATAACGAGTTGAAAGTTTGCCAACCGTACAAACAGTGATAAAACTATTAACAAGTCAACAAGTTACGATTGTGTCATACATGTACAAAAACTTTAAAATATATGACTGTTTAAATTAGGTATACTGTAGAAATAAACTAGGTGCATTTTCACACAAATGAGTGTAAAAATAACCCTAACAAATAAGAAACTTTGGTTTATTTTTTTTCAGTACAGCAAGGCTCCAATTTAAAAAGTTTAGTACATTTCTATTTAAATTTTTTTCCAAATTTCTCACAGAAGACTAATCTCTAGTGTCAAAGGTCAATCTATCTTTCTTTTTTCCATTATTAACCAAGTGTTAACTTCATTGTAATGTTTTGGACTGATTGAATGTTGCTTCACATCCAGTGGCAAATATTTCATGCATTCAGGAAGATGAAAAGATTTTCCTTTTGTCATGTAACTTTCAATTTAGACTATTTAGACTAATGACAATCACCGGCCAGTGCTGAGTGATTAATATATAATTCTTTATTACAAAATAAAAAAAAACACCATGCTGATCATGCTAATTTTAAAAATGGAAATTATGAACTTATATTCCACAAATGCATGACTGGCTTATCTATTGATATTTACATATAAAATAACAAATAAATATGTCATATGCTACAAGTATGTAAGTGCATTAGACTTTCAATATCAAAAGTTCACTATAAATCATTGAAGAATTCACAAACCGTAATTTATGGATTTCATAATTTAATTTACCCTTCAGACTTTCTAAAACATGCAACAAAATTTTTTTTTACAGAAAAAAAATCTTACATTTAACTTGAAAGTGTATACATATATAGGTACCAAGTTTCAAACATATATATAGATGTCATATGGTACATGCATGTAAGTGCATTAGACATTCAATATTAAAAGTTGACTATAAATCATTGAAAAAATCACAAAACTTAATTAACGGACAAGTTAATTTAATTTAATTTATCCTTCAGACTTTCTAAACCATACAACAGAACTTTGTTTACAGATAAAAAATCTTACATTTAACTTTAAAGTGTATACATATATAGGAATATAATTCTTATGTTTCAGAATGAAATCAAATAAATGACATCGTATATAATAATTCAATTTATTAAAAAACAATACAATTTTGTACTAAAATCATCCCTTACCTTTTCTTAAACATTATATAAGATCCTTCAGAACTTTCTGACATTGAATGGTATTCCCAAAACACTAATTTTTCAATTTTCACAAGACAATCTAGGATCAATCTTTACAAAATACCTGTACACAGGTGAAAATCACTTTGATCTAAGTTGGGGTTAAATTTCGATGGGTACTTTAATCAACTTAACCTGTTTTCATTCACAGTTCAAGTTGTAAACATCTTTAGAATTTATGATTTGGACCTGAATCACCCAAACAATAAAATAAAGGTACTTTGAAAAGGTCAAAGTGCTCATCTTTCTTCAATTAGGCTAAAAATAATATTTGTTATTCAGTCTGTCAGACATTGGAGAATGAAACTTTTTTGACATGTAGTTGTAATAATTTATTCAGGGATGCATAAGAAAGATAGGTATTGTGCATTTAGACCCACATAGGCCAAGTAAATCCTTATAATAAGGGAAAACCCTTTTATTCCAGGTAGTACCGGGGGTTACTTTTAATTTAACATGATGAATTATTTAAAATAATGTGAAATCAATTGTTTTTCTAAATAATTATACACTTTATGTATGAAACAGATGAAGTAATCAGACCTGCATCATGTACTGCAGCCTAAAATAATTCAACAAAATCTGGGTTCAGATATTTTTTTCAATAAAATCAATTTTTTTTATATTTTTGAAATACTGATTTTTTTCTGTCCTATACTTCTGACTAAAAATATTCAAAATGTTAGTTCAGAATCATTGATAGAATGTTGAGTGTGTAAATCAAATTTATTATTTCACATGTTCTCACACCTGGTAGAATATTTTCCATTAAAACAACTCCTTAACACTGTTGAAATGGAGCAAACTTCATCAACTCAAATGGAAAAATATAGTGAGGCTTGGATTGATACATTGGCCAAAGAAGAGGGTGATCTTATCATCCATCATAAAAACACTATAAACATGACAATTAACCCACTTCCAACAAAATTACATTTTTAAGAGAAGCAAGGGCCATAACTCTTGTTTACTCACATGCGAACCTGATCGAGTAGATTTTCAAATAAGGCAAACTTATGTAGTGTGCTAAATATTTTTTTGTTGCATACTGTCATACTACGGTACTTGTAATACTATTTGATTATGGAAAATGCAGAAGCTGTGTGGGATTTATTTTTAATTGAAAATACTTTTTTTCAAATTCTGCATTTTTACCGCTAAAATTTACATGATAGTATTTGTTATAAAATTCAAAAACTAATAGTTTTTAATTCAAACTTTGTATCCTCTACATAAAATATTTTTAAAGGCTATCAAATGTCTGAATATTTAATTTTTTTTTTTTTTAATTTGTATAACGTCTTACAGCCACCCACATTCCAGTTTTTGTGGACACAAACATTTAAAATTCAAAAAAATCCTTTGAAGTCTTCAACAAATAAGAATCAACAGGTCAAAAACTTTTTAACTTCAAACTCAAAAATAAACATCTTTAACTAAATATTTTAAAATTTAAGATAACTTTAAATTAGAAATATATATCCACAATTCAAATTTGAAGTTTAATCCAATTTAAAAAAACGGATTCTAAGTAACAATACCAACAAATAGATATTGAAACCAATGTAATATGATGAAGATAAAAGACCTTTCTAATTACAGAAGTTTACAAAGAGAATCTAATCACATGGAAAGAATTCTTACCTAAATGGTTTAAGAACAAATTATTTAAATAAAAGATTATCATAATATAAATATATATCATCGCTAGGGCATCAACCTTTAAACTCGTCCTGTGTATTGGAAACAGGAGACATGTGATAGAATAATTTTTCCTTGTAACAAATTTTAAAAGAGTGTTAGAATAAATAACATGTAATCTTTTAAAATATTTTTAAAAAAAATTGAAGTACATCGATGACGTATCCATTTACCAATAGTCACAAATATCAATAAGAAATGTCCCATGTAAAATTGGAAAAAAACTTTCCTCAAAAATTGGACTAATAGCAAGAGACGTCTATAATGGACACTTATTTATCAAAATGAAAGTTCTAAAATTCTCCAAATAATCATTTTTTACTGCATGATAAAGTAGAAAGAAATAAAAAAAAATCAACAAATCATTTTGTTGATTTTTTATCTTATACCTTAATTTCCATGGAATCACTGTAAATCAGTAGCCTGGGCTCCTGGTACCTATAAGTTCAGTGTGGCTGAGGTGGTCCAAAATGTTTTTAATTTTGAATTCTTAAAGGATATCATACAACTACTCTTTAGAACGACCTTTGAAATATATTTAATTAGCTTACCTGACCCCTATGGTATTTGTCAATCAAATAAGAAAGACTAGTTTACACCTACAAAGAAATAACTGGTCATTTTACAAGATAAATTGTCCATTTGATCAATCTTAAAATCATTAAAAATTCAATTATGGCCAGCAGCTGGAGTTTACCTGTAAAATGAATAAAGGACAGATTAAGAAAATTTGATAGTAGTAAAAGATAAAAGTCATCAAGACTTCAATTACAGCGTACATAGTAATTGAAATATTTTGGCTGCCTATCTATGTCCAGCTGACCGAAAAACAGAGGGAGACTTGTGAAGCATGTCTCAAGTTAAAAGTAATTATACTTAGCCCAAGCCAAGCTAATGAAAGTTTTTCCATGTATCTTGAGCAAATTTTATCAGGCACCACCATGCACAGCATAGAAATTTTATCTTCTATGACATAATTTGGTTTACATTTCTATCTGATATATATCTTATTGGTAAAATTTGACACAATAAATAATTAATCCTAAATTAAACTTAAAAAAAAATAAATGTTTTATCAACAGTGAGGTTGATCAACTGGGATGCCTCTTTGAGTACAGTTTTAAACAGAGTGAGGTCACTTCAATATGTTGTTTAGTTACATTTGTTATTTTTCAAAAGTTAGTCATATATATGCTTTATATCCATTTGTAATCATACAAGAGCTCAGTTGAGCTTGTATTTTATTGTTTTATATGACTTTACAACAATGTCGCAAAAAGAAGTGCTTGCTCACAGTAAAAGTGCAGATACAAATTCCTTCAAAATAAAAGTTAAGTTTCAAAATTATACTTAAAAATCATAAATCAATTTAACTTCCATTTTATGGCTACAAGTCTTAAATGGTCACCCTTTCCCTAATTATACTAAGAACATAAAATTAACTTTATATTTCTCCACCATGTTTTCGAATTAAGTACATATAATAAAAATCCATTTAATTTACCAATAAACATAAGTTTCCAGTCCTATGGCTAATAGTCCCTGGCCATTTAAAAGTTATTGCCATTGATTTCCATCTGATCAACATAAATGAATTACTTTATTGAGTACTGACAACACCAGAGAATGTCCTTCATTCATATAAGTCACTGTAAATTAAGTTCTTGCTATTTATATGTTAAATGAACTTCAAATCAAATTGTATGAAGGGTCACCTATATGAGGAAATACTGGAGCATGCCCTGACTTTTGACCTTCCACTTGATGTTTATGTCTTGAATATGCATGAAATACTTGTCACTGGACGTTAAGCAAAGAATAATCAATCATTGATTTTGGAATGATACAAGTCTCTTAAGAAAACAATTTGATGAAGATTAGATACAAAACTGTAGCTTTATTGTGCCTTGTAAATACTATGACCTTGTCCTTTGACCTTTGACTCAAGTTTTGACAATCAAATCCTTTTAATTAAGACTGGCTCTTTATGGTAACAATGAGAATGAAAGAAACACAGACTAACAGTGTTTTCCCCTCCTCAATGTGATTCCAATGGTGGAATGAAAAGGGTTTTAAGTAGCTATTGACAAAATCTTTTTTACAGCTGCTAAAGCCTAATAAATCCCCACCACAGACTCAGCTGTTTGGTAGTAATTTTGAAACATTGCCAATCTTACCACTAACTGAACTAGGTTTTTATTTTATTTTACACCACATCTCCCCTCCAAAAACCCAGACTTCACTCACACAAAAAAAAATGTTTCAAATTAAATTTATTTTTATTGTCAATAAATAGTTACAGGGTTGAAGTTCATGAGATAACATGTTCTAGAATTTATGTAAAAGTTTTGTTAAAATCATGTCAGTGGTCTAGAAGAGTTGTGGATAAAAAGAGATCATTACCAGATAAAACAAACAGTGACAATTAACAATCATTTTACACCCACCACTTTGTTAAGAAGAGGGTATTAATCAAGGCTATATTTATTTATAACTTATATTTCAACTTCTAACTTTGGTGAACATAACTGCTGAATATAAAGTGTTGTATAAACTAGCCTAATATTAATTTTACTTTTTATCTTTTATCACCTGAAGATTCAAATCTGATAAACATGATAGTATATTCAAATCAATAGATTATTACCAAGTTAATAAAAGTCCAAGGAATTTAACCTTTTTGTTCAAGAATGACTATAAGACATTTTTCATAGCATAATATTGTTATTCATTTTAAATCCTTGATCTAATATTATCGAATATTAAAGGCAAGATTTTTTGTGTTTATTAGTATTACCAATAATATCAATTAATTTACATTATATATTGATAATTTCACTCAGGCCATCCTTAACAAATTCTTAGTTTGATGTTGCCTACCCATGCCTTGTAGGATTGGGTAGGTAGGTAGGGATTTTATTTTCTTTTGCCAACAACATAAGTTACATGTTTTAAACAAGAAAATGATGTTAGAGCACGAAGAAAACTTCAAAAAAAATAAATTTGAAACAATTTATGTCATAAAATTTTCGGGTAGGGTGCTTTTTAGGTGGGTAGGTAGTCAACATCAAACAATGTTAATTTTATTTAGTAGCATTACTATAATATCTATATCGCTTCCATTCTTAACCATATGATAACTAGAGCAACCAATTCTATTTAACAAATATGAATATGCATGAAATATTTGCCACTGGATGTTTAGCAAGCAAAAGCCAATAAGTGTTAACAATAAATTGTTGAATTGTTTAAAATGGTCATATTTAGCAAAATACCAGAGAATAACATAAATAAATGGAAAATGTGTCCATGGGACACCAATCATGCCGCCGCTTGCATATAACCTAATAAAGGGACATAACTCAATGGACGGACAGACTAGGGTAACACTTAATGCCCCCACGCCGCTGGGGCATAAAAATCATCTAGTGGTTGTTCAGAAAATAATTATGCTGGTTGAAATTGTCTTGAAGACCTAAAGAGTGACATTAGGTGGTCCAAATGTTTAATAGAAGATTGTGAATGTTCCCATTTCTACTATCCTTGTAAGTGAAGTACAAGTCAACTTTAAAGAATTTGGAAAATTTCTGTGTCCTACACACTTCTTTACTTGATCAGATGATAGTATATACACATCCATTTGCACAGCAAGTAAATTGTCAGAAAGTGTTTAACATGACACTTCAGGGCCAAAGTTTCCATTTAATTACTCACAATTTTATTTTATTGAAAGTTCAAATTTTAACTTAGTTATGTTCAAGTAGTATTATTTCCTTTTATAACATTTAATTCATGATATCACAAAGAATCCACATATTATCTTGTATTTGTAATACCTTAACCCTTTTATTTTTAAACACTATCAAATTCTGTGATCAATAAAATTGGGTATCCAATTTTTTTTTATATATTTCAATTTAAATTACCTCAACTGATAAAAGTAGTAATTATCACACCCAGCTTTTATTCATAATACTATTTATAAAGCTAACAAGTTTACAATTGTCCCTCAAATCGTGATCTTTTCTATTGCTTAATAGACTTAGTGATAAGAATTAAAATTTTACTATTCAGTCTGTTGTTAAATCATTGCTGCTGGTATTGTTGGGATGAACATCAATTTGTTTATTCAGAGTTTGAGAGAAGACTAAAACAGTTGTTTTTTCTACATTGAAATTTAATATAAAAATAAGGAGATGCAGTATGATTGCCAACGAGACAACTAGGTATTCGTTAAGTTCTTGGCATTGCACTATATCTTGTTTTTAAGTGCAGTTTATAATGTTGCTGTATGCAATCCAAAATTCCCTAAAGGACAAAAATCATTTAGAGATAATATTCCTTAGTAGTTCTGACACATGAACATGTGACGGAATATCCTATTTTCTTTTTTAAGAAACTCAATTGTTCCTTTTCCAATTTGAATCTATGAAATAATTCCAATAAAGGTACAGTACAGAACATACAATAACAATGAGGTTATAGAACCAGCATTCTGACAGTATTGCATGGCAATACACATATAAGTCCATTACAAGTTAAAAATGAATTGTACTGGGGCCACACTTAAAAATATTTTGGTTTGCCCAAACCCTACTCGAAGGTAGAGACAGTGGGTAGGTGGGCAGGCATTTTCTTTTTTTTTTTTTTGGCAAAGAGAAACTGAAGTGTCAATTGTTTATTATATCATGCCTATCTGATTAAAAAAAAACTTTTTCACATCAGGACAATAAAAGATTTTGAGTAGGCAGATATTTTCTGGGTAGGTAGGGTTAGGGCAAACAAACATATTATCTTTTATGGCCTGGAACAAAATGCTAACTTAATCAGTAATTTGTAATATTTTCTTTAATAAAAAAAGACCAAATATCTCCTGGTGCAAATATTGAACACTAAATCTGTTTATACTAAAATATATGAAAAGTTTTTCTTGTAAATAAAGTTTCTCTAAAGGAGTTGTATCAACAAGTTTTATAGACAGATCATCAGACAGTGTGATTTCTATGGTTTTAAAAGGTTTATTATGCAAATATTATAACAGAGAATTTTCTGGAGGGGCCAAAAATCTGCAAAAAAATCATCCGAATGGAACAAATTCAAACTTGATTTGCAACTTGTCATGGTTAAACTATATAACAAATATTACATCAATATCTTCAAGATATAACAAAAAAGAGGCTCTCAAGAGCCTGAATCGCTCACCTGTAATTTTTTGCTTAAATCTTTCATCAATGATTATTTTTGCTTTTCAATATATATTAATGAATGGCTTAAAACTTCCATTGAAATGTTCTTTGTATCTGTCATATTTTCTTCAAAATCAAAGAAATGCATTTTACCCCTATGTTTCATTTTAGCCATAGTGGCTATGTTTCTTGACGTACAAGAAAATAAATACAAAATTTATACTAGATACTCTGAAACTCATTAAGCCCAAGTTTGGCTGAAATTGATTCAGCAATTTCAAAGGAGAATTTAAGATTTTTTAAGCAAACTAAATGAGCAAATTGTGAAAAAATTGATTTTAAAGGGTAAGAACTTTTAAGGGGACAATTGACAATTTTGGTCATACAAAACTTGTCTGTAGATCTTACTTTGCTGAACATTTTTGCTGTTTTACAGTTTATCTTTATCATTAATAATATTCAAGATAACCAAAATCTGAAAAATTTCCTTAAAGTTACCAATTATATGGCAGCAATCCAACAATGGGTTGTTAGATTCATCTGAAAATTTCAGGGCTGACAGAGCTTGGCCTAATAAACATTCTTACATTTCATCAGATTAGCTCTAAATGCTTTGGTTTTTGAGATATAAGACAAAAATTGCATTTTACCCCTACGTTCTATTTTTAGCCATGGTGGCCATGTTTTTCTACAAAACATAAAATAAAACACAAACTTTATTTTAGATACCCTTAGAATCATTTAGCTTAAGTTTGGTTGGAATTAGTTCAGTAGTTTCAGAGAAGAAGATTTTTTAAAGTAAGAAATCATGATAAACAAATTGTGTAAAATCGTCCTTAAAGGGCAATAACTCCTTAAGGGGTCAATTGACAATTTTGATCATATGAACTTATTTGTAGATCTTACCTTGCTGAACATTTTTGCTGTTCACAGTTTATCTTTATCATTAATAATATTCAAGATAATAACCAAAAACTGCAAAATTTCCTTAAAATTACCAATTTAGTGGCAGCAACCCAACAACGGGTTATCAGATTCCTGAAAATCTCAGGGCTCATAGAACTTCACCTAATGAACACTTTAACTCCGTCAGATTTGTTCTAAATGCTTTGGTTTTTGAGATATAAGCCAAAAACTGCATTTTACCCCTATGTTCTATTTTTAGTCATGACGGCCATGCTATTTGACGAAACAGTAAATAAAACACAAACTTTATTCTAGATACCCTAAGCATCATTCAGCTTAAGTTTGGTTGGAATTGGTTCAGTAATTATTGAGGAAATGTTTGAAATAGTTTACACCAGATGGACGACGACAGATGCCAAGTGATGGCAAAAGCTCACCGTTCCTTCAAAACGGTGAGCTAAAA
This sequence comes from Mytilus californianus, assembly GCF_021869535.1. Lineage (NCBI taxonomy): Eukaryota > Metazoa > Mollusca > Bivalvia > Mytilida > Mytilidae > Mytilus > Mytilus californianus. The sequence goes on from NW_026262582.1 coordinate 10,691,570, forward strand.
AAGTGTGGGAAACTAATTATTATCATGAATTTTCTAAGTCTTCACATTGATTGATTAATTGATTGATGGTTGCTTAACATCCAGTGACAAATATTTCATGCATGTTCAGGACGACAACAAATTAACAATAAATACAACAAAAGGTAGGTCCGGTAATAGAGGTCAACTGGGTTGCAGGTCGGGAAAATGAGGGTATATTGGATAGGGACAGAAATTTAACCTTGCAACAGGCCACCTACAGACCCCTCAAAGAGTTGTTGCAAGGGTTCTTAACGTGCAGAGAGCGTGACACTCTCTCTACACAAGGCATTGGATATAACGTCCCTATTCTGACCGGAGGTGGCTGCGTACTTGATACATCCGGCACAGCAAAATGGACGCCCAACTTTGGCAAGGGTTTTACTGCCGGTTGGAAGACCTGTAGTGACCATATTTCTATTCCCCAGTCTCCCTTGGGGATTAAATCTTCAGAGGACATATACATATTACTCTGCAAAAAAATCATACGAACTAAACAAAATTCAACTTGATCTGTAACTTGTCATGGTTAAACTATATCCAAATCCCCCCAATATCTTTAAGATATAACATAAAAAAAGTGTGGGAAACTGGTTATTTTCGTGAATTTCCTAAGTCTTCAATCAGAGAACATATATAATTACTCTGCAAAAAAATCATACATCTAAACAAAATTCAACTTGATCTGTAACTAGTCATGGTTAAACTATATACCAAATATCAAATAAATATCTTCAAGCAGGAAGAAAAAAAGTGTTGAAAACTGATTTACTGGACTGACGGACAGACAGGCAGGCTTAGTGCAAACCTAATGTCCCCTTTTACTTTGCCGGAAGGGGACAAAAAGGCAATTTACTCAATAATACCAATGTAATAGCTGACATCAAAAACACAAGGCGTTTCAATTTCCAATTTGATTTTAAAATTTCAATTCATTTTAAAGAAACAAATTTGATAACATTACAGTTTCAGCTCATATTATTATATACTATATATACATTGATTATACTCCTGTTTTATTAGTTCCTATTATAACTTTTAATATCAAGACATCAAAAAAATGTTTACAAATGTGTTTCTCACTTGTAAGGACTTAACCCTTTTATCATTTTTCATTATAGAAAACCAAAATCTGTGATCAATAAAATTTGTTTATCACAGTTTGATATATTCCTATTCAAACTATTTAAATTGCTTCTGACGTACAAATGTACAGTGAAATGTTTATGTCACGAAAAGAAACAATTTCATTTGTGTGCTATCAAAAAGAATTTTATATGTTATTTTTATGATTAAAAATAATATTGAAACTTGAATTGGAACAGATTTATCAAAATAAGCAAGGCTAAAATCATATTTCTTTAAATCTGACATTCATTGACAAGTACAGTGTTTATAACTCATAAAGCAAATCTCAAGCATTCTTAGAGCAGAAATTGAACAGTAAAGATTTCTGATATTGTGTACTATATGGCCCACATATCTTATTTCCTTAAAAATACTTCTGATAATCCTATATTTCTATACATGTAATATTATACATGTAGTTACATTAACAGGAATGGAATAATTTTCATTTGACACCAGTGTATTTACTTTCTTTCAAAACTAGTCAGGTGCACAACTTTCATATCTGTGCAATCTATCTGTAAAGTCTCAAGGTTCTGAGTTAAAAACTGAGGAAGATCATTACACCTACAACTAGATACTGTCTTTTGTTAACTTTGCTGAAAAAATACTTAGTTCCCAAATCTAGAAAAATGGGGGGGGGGGGGGGAAATCCTCAATCAATTCCATAATAGCAGGTGCAAAACATCAATATATGTGCAATCATTTGTTTGAATTTAGGGATTTGGGTTGAAAACTGTAAGAGGAGTTGATTCCATGATTGTAACCACTTCATCCAACTAGGCCTAAAAGGATAGGTTCACAAAGGGTCTATATTTGCCCTAAAATTCATTGAAATTTTATTTAGTAATAAAAATAAAACTTGGATGACAAAATATGTAAAATTATCTGACAAAAAAAAAGCAAGCTCTGACACATAATGATGTACACTCAAATAAAGGAAATAATAATTTTGACTAATTTTATCCTTAATTTGAATAGTTTTTGCTTCAAATGAAATTGACCACATGCAAGGACCACCACAATTTTTTGTTAGGATGTGTATCTGACCCATAAACATCTTTTTATAACCATATAATTTTGGTCCAAGAGTGTGGATGTTTTTCAGAAAGAAAAAGACATTACAAGTGCATGACAACAGGCAATTTGGATAAAAACTGGTAAAATATCATACTTTTTAAGATGTTAAATATAAACACAGACAAAAATAATATTTAGTTTATCTAAATTTGCAAATTTAAGATCGTAAATAAAGGTTTTTACATTTGGTTTTAACAAAGTTTGATTTTTGGGGCCAATTTTAAACCTTCGTGGCCATACTCCTTTATCATTATATTATTCTAGTATCCTTATGATAAAACAGCATTGGGAGAACTCAAAGTCAATGGACTGTGAATATTCAGTATACTGTATACAAACTGATTTCCAGGAAAAAAATATTTAGGCAACTACAAGAGGAGAATATTATCCAAATACAAATAGTCTCAAATATGTCAAACTCAATCTTCTGTTATATGAATACATGGATGCCATTAAAAAAGTAAAAACAAGAATGCGTCCATAGTACATAGATGCACCACACGCACTATCATTTTCTATGTTCAGTGGACCGTGAAATTGGGGTCAAAACTCTAATTTGGCATTAAAATTAGAAGAATCATATCATAGGGAAAATGTGTACTTAGTTTCAAGTTGATTGGACTTCAACTTCATCAAAAACTACCTTGACCAAAAACTTTAACCTGCCCACTTGCACTATCATTTTCTATGTTCAGTGGACTGTGAAATTGGGGTCAAAACTCTAATCTGGCATTAAAATTAGAAAGATCATATCATAAGGAAAATGTGTACTAAGTTTCAAGTTGATTGGACTTCAACTTCATTAAAAACAACCTTGACCAAAAACTTTAACCTGAAGTCAGGGACAGCCGGACGGACAGACGAACAGACGTACAGACTAACGAACAGACGCACAAACCCAAAAACATAATGCCCCTGGGGAATAAAAATTGTGAAAACAAATCGTGGTCAGTCACTAGATAGGGCTTAACTGAAAGTAACACTAAGCTCAGTCAGTTCTTACAGGAGCATGGAGGTAGGATCTGTGTTTCAATCAGATTGTTTAAAGGTAGATGTAGTATGCCGTATAAACCCATATTTGCTAACCTACATCATTTGGTCTCTGTTGGATAGTTGTATCATTGGCAATCATACCACATCTTCTTATTTTGATAATTTTACTTCAAATTGTGAAATGTGGACGTCTAATTTTGAATCTTGATAGCCTCTACCATGTTAATTCATCTTATAAAATTACCTTTCTGTTTCAATGTCTTCCACTTCATCACGTCCGTTTTCAACTTCTTCTAAATTCATTCTAACCTTTTTATTTCCTGAATCCTAATTTGAAATAAAAATTCTTATTATCTCCATCTCGTATAAGCACACAAGTGTTGAGAAAAAAAACAAATCTTAAAGGCAAAATTAAAAACATGAGATTTGCCGTTGTCTATTCAATTCACCTTTGTCTATTCATTTGACTTAATAGAATTTTTATCCTTGAAATTATTTATCACTATTTATTTGACAGAAATTCTTGTAAAGCATATTAAAGTAAACAATTTTCAATCATAAATCCTAACTTCAGTAAATAAAAATCCTCATTCCAAAATGATTAATTTGTAAGTCAGTAAGTCCGTAATTCTAATGGTGATCTGATATTGAGCTAATTTTTCACATGATCCTGAATTAAATGACTATTGATAAAAGTTTGCCGACAGCACAATAAGACCGATGAAGGGTAAAATACCTTATTATAACACTACACATATTTGAATGAAAGTTAATTCACTTGATCGGAATTTAAACAAAGAACATAATAAAACAAAAGTGGACTTGTTAATGTGATGATCTTGCTTTCAAAAATAATGAACTACTTGATACTATTTCAGCTTAGCTAGCAATTTAAGATTAAAGAGAAAAGTAAAGTGGTTATAGAGTTATTTCCCCTTAAATGTCAATATTTAATGTATTAAAAGCTGTGAAATGCTAAAGAAAAATATAAATCAAAGCTGGACACTTTACAAGTATATTAAAATCACCTAAATGTTATATACATTTGTAGTTAATTTGAATATTTTAAATTAAGTCCATAGCATGTTTATTTTTTTTGGCAGAAAAAAAGTCAGTAAACAATTATTTCATTGCATCCTCATCATATACATCATTTGAAGGAAAAAAACTATTTTTTGTAAAATAAAAAGTCATAATTTGCTCCTTTTATTGTTCATTTTTGAGATTTTTCAATGATTTTAAAAATATCAATTCTTCATCATTTTTACCTTTTTCCTATGTAATTTTTAAGATATTACATTAAAATAAAATTTTGGTAGCTTAATCAGATTTCTACTTATAGAAAAATATCAAACTGTTTTGACCTAAATTCCCTTTAAGGCACAATTCAAATGAGCAGGATACAGAGTCAATTCCCTATACAATTTTTTTGTCATCTACTTGACTACTAGTCTTGTAATTCAGTGGTTGTCGTTTGTTGCTATGTAACATATTTGTTTTTTCATTCATTATTTTGTACATAAATAAGGCCATTAGTTTTCTGTTTGAATTGTTTTACATTTGTCATTTTGGGGGCCTTTTATAGCTGACTATGCGGTATGGGCTTTGCGCATTGTTGAAGGCCATACAGTGACCTAAAGTGTTTAATTTCTGTGTCATTTGGTCTCTTGTGGAGAGTTGTCTCATTAGCAATCATACCACATCTTCTTATTTTTATATTTCTACATGGTTACTGGATTTTTATCAGTTAACTAATGTATCAAAAACTTCAGATTCAAGGAGGAATGTATAGACCAGTCCACATACTTCCAATAAAATATTTCTTTACACAGTGTGCCAACTTATAGTTCAATAAGGTGTCAGAATAATATATTTCCTTGAAAAGTGTACCTGGGTCACAGGTCACAGTTAGTGTGTGTGACATTAACATTAATCCTCTTTTTTTTTCGACTCTCTTTTTCGACTCTCTTCAATCTTGGATAGTTGTCTCATTGGCAATCATACCACATCTTCTTATTTATATTTACTGTTTAAAGTCCAACATTCTAATTTTTAAAAACTAATTGGTTTAGTTTTTAAATAATTTTACACTATAAACCTTACAGTTATCTTTTTGAACCTTTACTTTTATAATAAACACTATTTTTTTCTGTGATTTATTCTTCAGTAATACATCAAAATTTCTTTTGATAACATTGGGATATATCATGTTACAAAACAGAAAACAAAAAAGGCACATTTTTCAAGTAGTTTGTACCTGGGAACAGTATATCTAACGGGAAATGAATCTGATACGCTTTTCAATATAAAATTGATAAAATCTCGGACTCCCCGAGACTTCCCAAGATTTACGGATTTTGGTAGCGTCTGACTGAAAAACTATCAGAACTGCTCAACAAATAAACCACATAACTCTAATTGTAAATAAATACAAGTTTTATCATTTAGTAGATATATTTTGTCATATAAAATTACCAAAATAAGTTTGATTTATTTGATGTGAAGTGTTTTATAATAGTTTGGGAATTTGTAAATCATCGCGGCAATGGCCGCCATTTTTTTATTACCTGGTTTGCATTCTGCACAATTCTGTGATGAAATGCTTGCGATTTTAACAAATTTGAAGTGACAGAATACAAGTTTGATACACTAGCATCACTATAAAACTAGTTTGAATGACATTTAATTGATAATATCAGAAATTATTAGGATAATAGCGAGTCCGTTTTTAACACATGTCCGTTTCTGTATCGTATCTTTATTAACTATGGCACGACGATAAAATCGACTACAATCAGGTAGTGTCAAGTCCCGTCAATATATATGTTCCTGTTTGTACATATATTTTTATATAACAAAAAAATGCTTCCTTGTTTTAAATTTCAATTCTGTAGATTTAATTAGAAAAACGAAAAAAAAATGATTTTTTTCTTCTAAACATACTTACTTACTGTCACACCAAAGTGGGTACCATTATAAAGCCATAAACCTTGTTACAGTTTCATAATATGGTTATTTTTCTGCAATAGATATAAAAGGCTATTTTTATAAAAAGCACATTGATTTATCATAATTTCGTTATACATTTAATACCAAATAACTTTTCTGTAAGAAGTTATTCTTTTGAATTGCACGAAATTGAATCTAGATAGGTTCAATTTTTTTTTGTTTTAAATTGCCTTATAATGGGAGATAACTCAGATAATTTTATTTTACTGTAGATTCATTATTATTCAAGGAGTACAAATTTTTATTTCCTGGGTATAGGGAAACCACGTATTTGTTCTTAATCCACGAAAATTGGAACCTACCAAAATATATAAATTTAAAGTATGGAAAACCGAAAGAAGAAGGGATCCAGTAGCTCAAGGACCAAAAATTTGAACTGGGCTACTAATTTTGGCACATATCTGCTTAGCTAGATCATAACACTGGGTCACCATATATAACCTTCTATTATGGTTGTTAAAATATATTGTTTGTAGGGTACCTAATTTCATGGATTTTATTGATTTTAAGGTCGGTTGTGTTGTAATGTGATGAAAATTTGACCTAACACGATCTTTTGTACATTACAAATGTCCTGTATATCTTCATGATTTAATCCACTTAAAGGAAAACTTTTACTCTTTTAGATACCAGAATACGTACAGCAAACCTACCACAACTTCATATGGCCTACAATCTTTAAGGTATGAGGGTGTAAAACTTTGGAATGAGCTGCCAGATGAGCTGAGTAAGTAATCATCTTTAAATCAATTCAAGAACTTGATAATTTCTTGGTCTGGCAGCCCATGCCAATATTTCGCCTGCAAAGCCAGTTAATTCTGCTCATTGTTTTGAGTTAAATGCTTCGTTTTCAGCATGGAAAATTTTTTGTTAAACTTATATAGTGGTTCTTCTATTTTGTGATTATGTTTATAGTTATTTACCCAATCTCTATGAGCCTTTTTATGTTGCAATCCCTTTTACTTTTGCTTAAATGTTTTAGCCCGTAAGTGCATGCTTTAATGTGTGTGTTAAAGCTGATTGATAGAACATTCAAGTTTGTTATAGTTTTCAATCTCAGATAGAACTTTTGTGTTTTATGTACATGTATATGCATTATAAGAAAGCTTGCTTTCTAAGGTTTAGTTGTATGTGTGCATGACTTGATATGTATGTATTCTTGTCGTTTTTTTTTTTAAATATGTTTCTCAGGATATATATATCTGTATATATATATATATATATATCAATGCATTTATTGTTATTTTTTTTTATTTTGTTTTATTTTGTTTTGTCTCTGATTCTGACTGAGGCTTATGGTGATATTTATATTATATTGTAATGTCTTATTTTTGACTCAATTACTTCATCATTGCATCTGATTTATATGCTCTTTATGGACACTATATAACAAAATATTCACTATTCTATTCTATGCATTTCTAGTATAAGTAATCTTCATTTATCGGGAATTACAACACCCGGATCCGTCTGAGCAGTTCACTCGTTCCTTTGACAATGGTTATCCTTTTAACATCCACCACTTGTGAGTTCTAATACTAATTATGCAAGGTGCGTTCGACTCCGACTCCTTAATTGCCTACGATTGGCAGTTTTCTTACCGAAATTCGGTGGTTTTATCCGGGTATTCTGGCTACCTCTTCAGTAAAAACTGACAGCAATGAAATATCCAAGTGTGCTTCAAAAGGCGTAACCAACAGATAATCAATAAATTAGTCAATCATTTCATAATTATGAGTTGTCTCCCTTTATAAGTAAGAGTTGTCTTTCTTTGGGTGTAAAACGGAGACGGAATTACTAACGAAAAATATTTTGCCAATCACAGCACCCACAATGAGCAAATTGATTTCAATGAATCATACATAAATAAATATAATATGTCAAACAAAAACAAAAAAGAATTGCAATGATTTGTTTAGTTTTTTCTTGATTCCAATAATAATAATACATTGCTATAGATAGCCCCCCACCATAAAACCGAAATAGAAAATAATGGAAACACATAGTAACTAATATTTTATTGATCGGATTATCTCCAGCTGTATTTTTTTGTTCATTGTTGGTTTTAATCTTGCTTAAATGTGCTCGGTTCTCATACAATGAAGCTAGTTTTTTAAATAATATATAGACAATATTATTATCCTCATTTACTCATGATCCATATAAATTTATTTTCTGAACAAGGAACATATATATATATACTGTTCCCAGTCTGAACTAAGTCTGTTAAAATTAGGTAGTGGCTATTTTTCCGGCACCGGCAAAATAGAAAATATGCTATTTTGCTGGCTCTGATTAAAACATCTCAATTCAAGCCGGCAAAATAGCATATTTCTATAGAAATGGCTATTTTTACCTACACCGACAATATAGTGAATTTGTTGCCGTCGCTGGAAAAATAGCAGATATGGTATTTTGCCGGCTCTAGGTAAGCAGAAGCCAAGTAAAAAACTATTTTGTTTACATTTTATATGCAATTCAAAGAACTGACTATTATTTCAAAAGCAAATTGAAATTAAAATTTTTGATTTTTGAATCTATGTGATTGATTTTGTGACATTGTATAATGTTTTATCAAATTTATGATGCAATGAGATTTTTAACTTTTATTTTTTTTTTATAACTTACAGTTAAAAAATCTGAGATTTTATTCTTATACATACATGTACCATAAGACTGTGACTGATTTTAGAAATAATTCCAACTACATGTTTTGATATGATTTCATTGCAACAAATGGATTCTCAATATTTTTATTTCAATTCTTGTTATACATTGTAAATTCTAATTTTCACTTTGACTGATAAATGTTTTTAAACGATTATATGTATCTCAAAATTATTTGCTGTTTTCTTATTTAACTTCCGGTATATCAGTAATTATTTGATTCTTTTATGTTGAAAGTGCACATTTTCGTAGTACTTTTCAAAAGTGAATATTAAATTTCACTCTTAACAAAGAACCGGCAAAATAACAAGTTCTGTATATTGCCGGTGCCAGTAAAATAGCTATTTCTATAGAAATATGCTATTTTAGTCGGCTTGAATTAAGATATTTTAATAAGAGTCGGCAAAATAGCATATTTTTTATTTTGCCTGTAACGGCAAAATAGTCACTGCCTTAAAATTATCACAGCTCTTAGCGATGGACTATGTATAGGGTTCTCTGTACTTTTGAAGTCGGATTCAGTCCATAAGGAAACGTACCTCATATGATACACGAATAAAGAAAGGCAGTAATTAGTGCTAGATTATCACTTAATAACAAGCCATACAAAAAACCAAACTAGAGGCACTGAAGAGCTCTAGGTCTATGTTCATCTTCAACAATGGACAAAATTGTAGCTCGTGCTGTGTGGATTCAGTAGAATGTGTCCCCGTGCTTGTGGTGTATGCCCTTATATTTTACAATTATGGGTTGTTTGCCTGAAAGAGAGCTTTCACATGTTTATTATATCTTTGTTCTTTATTTGTTAATTCAATATAATGGTGTTGGGATGTATAAATACTCATCCACGCTTGCTGTTTTATACATTGCGACTTGGATAGAGAATTGTCTCATTGGCACTCATACCACATCTTCTTATTTATATAGAACATAATTCATGACTAAAATCTATGTTTTTGTTGATCTGGTATTGCTAATTATGTTTTATGTGTCGGTTTCTCTCTATCCTCTATAGTGTGTTTCCAAATAGCACCAAAAGGGTAAACATCGTCTTTTAAGGGCAATAACTCCTAGAGGCAGGCAACTAACAATTTCATCTAGTATGCTAATCTATTGGTAGATCTGGTCTGGCAGATCATAATTTGCTTAAAGTTTTTATATATCTAGTTTAGTTTTCAAGATAATAGGCAAAAACACAAAAATATTGTTAAAATTCCATTATAGGGCAATGACTTCAACAATGAGTCGACTGATGATTAAAACTATGCTGACTTATATGTAGATATTGTCTAGCTTATTATTTTTTTTTTATTTCAAGTTTCTGTCTATCTATTATAGATTTTACGATTATAAACAAAAAGTGTTTGTGCGTGTGTGTGTGTGTGTGTGTTTGGGGGGAGGGTGGGTTAAACATTCATCATTTAAGGGCAATTACTCCTATAAGATGTCATATGATAGTTTGAATTTGATATAAACGAACAGTAGATAGATCTCAACATTATGTACAGTTTTAGCTAGTCAGGTTTGTCTATAACGATTTTCAAGACAAAAGACAAAGCTAGCATGTTATCCAAGAGATGTCGGCCATGTTGGCTTGCAGTTGGGGTCATTATACACGTTTCTTTAAAAACTAGATACTCCAATGATGATTGTGGCCAAGTTTTGGTCCATAAGTTTCAGAGGAGAGAATTTTTTTTAAAAGTGAGCGGACGACAACAGCGAACGACGACGACGACAGACGCCAAGTGATGGGAAAATCTCACAATGGCCCTGTGAGCAAGGTGAACTGAAAAGGGAAAAAACCAACAACAACAAAAAGTAAAAGGACAACAACATTACAAGCATGTGACATTGACAGAAAAATTTAAGTGACAACATGCCTCTTTCGAATTATTGTATTTAAGAGTTTTCATTGGTAAAGTTTTAGTCTTCTCTTTAAAATTTCGGAGGAGCCATTATGATTCGATTGCTCGTTATGGATTATCTGTGCTATATGATCACATGTATGTGTTCCATTGGCCGGAGTTCATTCTGTCCTTCTTTTGTATTTTTTGACAGTATCCAATGGGACCTAAATTAACACCGACTGAGTAAAATCTATTCTGTGATGTTTTGTGACTAATAACTGACTGGTGGATGGTGAATTTTGTAGATAGCAAATAAGGTCATAATTCTTTCCATAATATCCGATGACTAAAAGGGGGATATATATTCTGCATTATATTTAAAACATACAATTTAGTAGGTTCCCATCAAAATAAAAAATCCGCACATATATTTCAATATATATAGATATTTGCAATACACTGGCTCTTTTACAAATTGCGTGGTCATCTCCAGATTACAATACGGTATCAAGGTCTTTTTCTCATAGATAAATGCCATACTGTGACCTGTAGATGTTTACATCCTTTTCATTAGGTCTTTAGTGTATTATTAGTTCATTGGAAATTATATTCCATCTTCTTAATATATATTAAACACGTTAAAGTTAATTGAAAAACAAAAACCATTTAATAATTAAAAAGGTCAACAGAACTTAATTATAAAAAGTAAAAACATTTCAAAACAATTAACAAATATAAAAAATAAAAAAAGCAAGTTTTTTTTTACATAATATCAAAAGTAAGAATAATCATGTGACTCCAACTTAACAATGATCATACAATCCATCCATCTCCTTCGTTTGAGTATTACCAGACGGACAGGTGGCGCTCTCATCATAAAGACCTTCCGCTTCCTGTTTGATACCCGCCATAGAGTCATATTCACTGGGAAGATTTGTATCGAATTTAGAAGGAATCTGGGATGTATCTGTGTGGTCATAAATATTGATGGTTTCTGAAAAAAATAAACACAATGTATTTTGCTCGTTTATACCAAGAAAAAAGTTTGAAAATACTCTGTGTTGGTCAGAAACGGACAGTCAATGCCACAAATCAGAACAAACAATAGTAAATGCCACAAATCAGAACAAACAATATTCAATTTTTAAATTACAGAATTTGATTAAAATTTTCATAAAGGAAGCAACTCACAGGGAGGGCGGACTTTGCTACTTTTCAATACAATACTATTGAAACATGATCATTTTTTATGTCTTATGGTGCTTCACTTAAATGTCTCAAGTCATTTCAGAGAAGATGAACATTCACGATGAAAAGACGTTTCATGCACGATAAAACCGGTATGATTTTTTTTAATAAGTTTACATTACAATGTATACATGTATCCTTGGGACACAGTGATATACATTTGTCAATATTTATAAATTTCCCTTCGTGTAATGGTAAAGACAGATATGGTGTATTAATTTAATATACAAAATTACTTAACGAACTTGCCATCATCAGATGAAAAACATTAAACAGTATCAATTTTACTGCACCGGATGTGCATTTTCTAAAACTAATAATAAGCCTGGTATCTTTTTTCAGTTTCGACAAATAATTTCTTTTCGGTGATGCTCGAGTACAAAATATTTGTAAACTCTGAACTCAAATACACTTTGACGAGCTAATACAATAGAAAAAGTACTAAAAGCATAGCAAACTAGGGGACATTCGATACTCATACGTTGAACACAAATACTATGAATGCATGGGGAAAAAACCGGAGGTGAACTCGTGTGCCACGGATGTGAAAGTGGTTCCTGCTCCACAAGTTGCACCCGTCGTGTTGCTCAAACATAAAAGCTATCAAACGATTTATGAAGTGTTCAGTTCACAAGAGTTATTAATAGATATATTAATAAATAGATGAAAAGAAAATAATAGGCGAACGAAGAGATTACTCGGATGATTTTAAAATTTACATGTAAGTTTTCTAGTACACATTTAATTTCATTAGAGAAAAAAATTGAAAAAAAGTGCTGATGTAGAAGTTTAAAGCATAAGTCGAAAAACAAAACAAAAGACAGCACCATGGTTAAAGGATTGAGTTCTAGCTGACAAACAACAGTCCGCAAATCACAACTTACACATGAGGGTCTGGATGGGGGTCCCTCATTTCTTTATTCTTTAATTTTCAGGTCATTATTCTCTATTCTTTATATTTTAGCACCCCATTATTCTCTATTCTTTATATTTTAGCACCCCATTATTCTCGATTCTTTATATTTTAGCACCCCATTATTCTCTATTCTTTATATTTTAGCACCCCATTATTCTCTATTCTTCATTCTTTTGCCCTATTTTTCTCCATTCTTTATATATTTTGCCCATTATTCCGCACTTTGTGCCCATTTTTCTCTATTCTGTAAATCCCATCCAGACCCTCACACATTGACCAATACAAATTCTTTCAAAAAATGGGACCAAATTCAAAGTCTCCGAGAGGACAAACAGCTCCTGCTCCATTTGTGGTTAAGTTCAATATTTAATTTTTTCACAATTTCAATCTTCAGTCATTATGATATATATAAAACAAATGCTAAATGATGTACTGTTATTAAAGGTTCGTAACATTTTATGTCGGATTATTTTATCATAGAAGACCCTCTATAAATTTACGCAACAGTAGTTTACCAATGTTCAAATCACAATAATCGATAAAGAAGATATAAATCAAGGTAACAGACAAAAACTGAGAGATTCTCATGAACTCCAAAAGGAGCGAGACCATGTGCGTCATACAAATGCAGACATAGTCAAAATGTCACAATCGATAGAATTACAGATCAAATGACTATTCTAGTATGTAAATATTTCAGACTGCGAAAACATGTCGCTAGTGAGTTTAGACAAAAAACACATCGTATCATAGTGTCGATTTAGTCGTTTTTCATAATCCTGTTGTAGTCGTTTTGTGTTAAAAGCACACCATTGTTAATTATGCCTGTAAGATACACGCGCGTAACGTCTCAATTGAGATATGTAAACGCCATACTGCTGAGACATAGGAAATAGATAATTGGAAAGCTGAAATCGTCGCTTTTCTCATGATTCCTGTTGTCCTTCTGTGTCAATATTGAGGAACATATCAAGATAAGAAGCAGACATCATAGTTCCGATAGTATCCCAGTCTCAAATTCACTCGGATATTTGAGATACATGTGGGTTACTGAGTGAAATGACATCATCAATATATCTGCAAGATGCTTTTTCTTTAAGTCTTTGAGAAGGTTCTGTATGAAATCTTTCATATGAGAAAAAAAAACAAGCCGGTCAGAAGAGGTGCACAATTAGTACCATTGGAATACCGACAGTATGTTGAAATATCAATCCATCAAACCAAACAAGATATTCATGGATCCAAAAGTCCAGCGTTTTGAAGATATCAACTTCAGTGTATTTGCCATTTTAAATAATTGTTTAACTGAAATTGCACCGTACGAATATTTGACGATCGGACACTACAGAAAGTACAGATGATCCTGAATAATATCAGACAGGTTTCACCAGTGAAAGAGGAAGAGTCCGTATTATTTTTATGATAGGTTTTGATAATCAGACTTGTATTCTTTATATGCCTGTCCCAAGTCAGGAGCCTATAGTTCAGTGCTTGTCGTTGGTTCATGTCTGTCATATTTGTTTTTCGTAAATGTTTTGTTATAAATTAGGCCGTTAGTTTTCTCAATTGAATTGTTTCGTATTTTTCATGTCGGGGCCTTTTATAGCCGACTATACGGTATGGGTTTTTCTCATTGTTGAAGGCCGTACGGTTGCTTATAATTGCTTATATCCACTTCATTTGAACTTTGGTGGATAGTTGTCTCATTGGCAATTATACCACATCTCCTTATTTTTATATTGTATGCGAACTCGAGGATCAGAGGAAAAATTAACATTCATGTTACAAATTTGTATACTTCTATAGGATCTACAATAAGGGTGTTAGTTACATGTGTAGTAAAAGTACGACTTTATAAAGAAAAAAATGGTAAACTCCAGATACGAGTTGGTTGTATATAAGTACGAGCTGGTATTCGAAAGGTACGAGATGACATTGATTCAACCCAGATGGATGCGGCCAAGGTTAATTGTACATATGCACTCAGAGAAAATAGTAGGCAAACAACTCTTCATTCCTTAGTTTGTTTATTTTATATCTAGTTTTTCTTCTGTAACGAGGACTTACACCTGTAATAAATTTAATAGAAACTATTTTGTGATAGTTTGGTGCTGCTGGCAGATTAAAATTTTATGAGGGTCTGGATAGGGGTCCATCATTTCTGCATTCTTTAATTTTTTAGGCCATTTTTCTCTATTCTTTATACATTTTGCATATTATTCTCTATTCTCTATATTTTAGCACCTCATTATTCTCTATTCTTTATTTATTTTGGCCCATTTTTCTCTATTCTTTTTATTTTTTGCCCATTATTCTCTAATCTGTTAACCCCCATCTACATCCTCTTTTACTGCATCTAGTATGTCTTTTAGTTATAATTGACGTTTTATAAATAGTCGTGTCCATGAACCAGAACAATCTACCGAAAAAAGGTCAAATCAGGTTTCAACAGTTTAAGAAAGTAAAGTGAATTGATATACCAATTTTTACTACCATTATACATAAAAAGTAAAATAACAAAAATACCGAACTCCAAGGAAACTTTAAATCGGAAAGTCCCTTATCAAATGGCAAAATCAAAAGCTCAAACACATCAAACGAATGGAAAACAACGGTCATATTTATTCCTGACTTGGTAAAACCCGGTCCCACAGCTTGACAAACGGTACCCCCCCCCCCCCCCGCGCATGACAGTCGCACAAAACCCCACCACATTGACAACAATATGCGAACAAAACAAACAGATATAATAGATAAAAATGTCAAAGATAGGAGTACAGAAGTCAACATTGTGTTATATTCTTAATCACTATAAAAACCAACAAATATGTCAACAAAGAAAAACAAAATGGCATATAGACAAAGCACATAAACAAAAATGAAAGACAAGAATACAAAAAATGCCCACAGCACAACAACACAATGGCGGGATGCATAAGTACCGAGCCACGCCAATAGGATATTACCAAAAATGGACTAAACAGTAAAGGTTAATAATTTACAAAGACAAATAAAAGAACACTATAACACGTAAGTAAGATGACAAACAACGTCAGTACCTACATGACCTAGAATCTATACCTCAAGACCATCATGTATTATTTGTGAAGTTGATACAGAATATTTATCAACAAGGTCTTGGTATTTTCCGATGAACTTTTTTAGAAAAAGGACGAGACGTTCTTTGACATAACCCTGATTCATCAACCTTCTGCGAAGACACTGGTGACGTTTTATAAAGTCTGAGTCGCAGCTGCAAACTCTTGAATACCGAATGAGTTGAGAAATGTATATCCTATATGCAGGTGAAGTTGGTATATTGCTACTAAGGTGGGGGAAATTGATAATTTCAAAATTAAATCGTTTGTCATAGATTCTGGTACTGAGATGACCGTTTATGTCAAATTCGAGGTATAAGTCTAAAAATGAGGCGGAGGAAGCCGTGTCCGTTGTTTCTTTAATTTCTATTTCTGGATGATATATTAATGGAACCCAATCAGAAAAGTTTGGATTGTTAATGGAAAGGTCATCATCAATATATCTGAATCTGAAATTAGATGATCTGGCTTCTTTGATCTTCTTGTCTGAAGGAACTACGACGCATATGAAAATGAGAAGAGGACAGCACAGTTCGTTCCCATAGGAATGCCAACAATTTGTTGAAAAAGTCTACCTCCAAATTCAACAAATATGTTGTCAATAAGAAACTCCAGCATACTAAATGTGCTATTTTCATCCAAGTTGGGAGAGAACTTATTTTGTAGTTAATGAGCTATATTTTTAAATGGTCATACCAAAAAAATAAATTATCTATAGATTAAAAAAGAATAATTTTTCAGCCTTAAAATCAGTTAAAGATTTTAAAAATTAATCCCTAAACACTGTTGGTTGGAGTCAGAATATTCAGACGGTAGTGCTACCTTAAATGCAGCCTCAATGCCGTATATCTAACATATTCTTTTATATTCATATGTATAACCTCTCACCTGAGTCGTTTTTATACTCCACTTCAGGTAATACCTCAGCATACAACTCATGTTTTACTGTCTTTTCATGAAAGTTTGATTTTACATTTTCAGTTTTCGATGTCCGTTTTCTCCGCTTACAAATCAGAATGCTACAATTTAAAAAAGGTCTTTTAAAGCTACTGCATTTTTGTCATCAAATATCTGTTTAAGGATGTTCGCTCCTCTTGTTCTTGAATTTTTGTCAGTTATTAGGAATCCTCTGTCTTTATCCTTTAAGTGCCATTAAAAATTTTGCCCATTAACCCCTACTTTTCTTTTCATAATTTTATTACATATAGTTTAAAAAACCATATTTCAAAATCTTATAAAATCCTTGTTATTTTTTCATTTTTTTTGAAAGAAAAAAGGTACCAATGTTAGATGTATGAAAAATCTTGAGAGAATCATTTCCCGCCAAATTTTCGATGGCTTATATCTCGAAAGCAAGCACACAGACCCTTCATTTTTTTCTACTTTTCTAGTTCCTTTAATTTCATACTATCAATTTATAAATTGTTATTTTGAAACAGAGTAGCAAACATCCTTGAGTGCATTTCTCTTTTTTTTTATACACTATAAAGACTTTTGAGGGGATATGAATGATTCCTTGTCCTACATTGTAAAAGATTATAGTTTGCATTACACATAGGCATCGTAGATTTATTAATAAGAGTGTTCATGTTTGAAGAAAACAATAAAGCATTTTGTCCAATGTGAAGGCAACTCCATCATGATTTGGAATGGAATCAGTATCAATGATGACCATATATATATGTGTGTTCAACTCGTCGTGGTCAATATATTGTGCTTACCTCCTCGATTGTGACGTCACCGACTAAAATTTATCACCGAATTTTTACTTTTAATGAGCAGTGCAATGGTTGCCGATAGTGGAATAGAAACTGCTATCCCTTCCGAGACAAATGAGTTCACCCCCGTTTATAGTTTTATTTGTGGTGTTCGTGTTGCTTAATCTTTCGTTTTCTGTATAGTGTTTTGTTGGCATGTTTTCTTATCGTCTCTAATGGCGATATTGGTTTTTCTTCGACTTGTACGCATATACATTTTTTGAGTCTAGTCTTTTTTAGCCAACCTGGCAGCAATTTATTTTCGTGAATTTAATTATAAATTTGTTGATGTATTTGAATAGAAAAGACACAAATTCGACATTATCTCGACGATTTACAGTTTTTTTTTCTACTTGACGTGCGAAAATCGCGAAAATAAATCGATTTAATTTTTTTTTTGGTAAACCAGAGGTCCTAAGAACAAAGCTAACAAAATGATATGCACACCCCTACATGAAGTAATGGTAAATTATATGAATTGCATAGGGAAACCCAAAAAAAAATCGCATTTCACTTAAAATAAATTGTGTCAAGCAATTCGGGAGAAGTTGTGGATACAAAAATGGGACAGAAGAATGAACGGACTCCCAATTACTATATATTCCACCCGCGTAAAAAATAATAAGATAATAAAAATACTCACATAACAACTATAACTAAAACAACGAAACCAATACTTCCACTGACAATTATAATTATCAGAATTCTTTCATTCAACATTTGGGATTGGACTGAAATATATTGCAAAAAATTCTAAAATTGGAATACAATTTGAAAATTAACTAAAGTACATACTTTTAATAGTTATTGAAATCATCAAACGATTTTGAAGAAGATAAGAATTATGTAGCCCTTTTTATACAATGTTGGTATATAGCCAATCATTCCATATGTACATGTATCAAGGATCTCTGATGGTACTGTTGGCAATGCGTATTCAGCCTAATTAAACCCTCAAAAGGTACAAGAAAATTTTTGAAAAATTGCTGCTGAAACAATTTTATATATCTTGTGCAAGCATCCACAGGATCTTGGGTACATGATCTAATTTGTTTTTTCATTGTTTGCACTGTATTTTTAATTTTCTATACCACATACTTAACACAACAACTTAGACACGCAACTCGAATCCTTTTTGTTTTAACAGTCATTTACGTGCGCGGATGTTTTATTAAAGATAGCCAGTTTTTCCCGGACTTTTTCGGAACAACTCTCAAACTTCGTCTGAGCTAAATTAAATGTCGGGTTGAGTACCAAAAAGACAGAAAAGAGATTATTTCCCTTAAGGTGAATGTTTTGGAACAAATAGCCTCCCATGCATTTTTAACAAAACTTACTGGCACGTAAATGACAAACAAAATGGCGTCGAGTTGCTTGCCTTGTTGTTTTTAAGTATGGATAGTGGAAGTAAGGGAAACCAAGGTAAGAAATAAATCATGATTTCCTTGTTAGAAGGTTGTCTGCTCACAAGGAAGCTATTGAACCAAGAGTTCCAAGTGATGCAGTTGAAATCCTCCCTCCGTAAATTTTACGGACGCCATCACGAGTTGGTGGACCGTTATTGAAAATCCTTTTCACGGATGACAACGGATATGTTCCAATTGTCGTAACTAAAATCCCGTCCCCTTTCCCCGGAATGTGACCTTCCAAATAAGACTTATAGCCGGGTTTGTACTAACATGAGCAACACGACGGGTGCCACATGTGAAGCAGGATCTGCTTACCCTTGCGGAGCACCTGAGATCACCCCCAGTTTTGATGGGTTTTATGTTGCTCAGTCTATAGTTTTCTATGTTGTGTACTGTTGTTTGTCTGTTTGTATTTTTCTATTTTAGCCATGGCGTTGTCAGTTTATTTTTGACTAATGAGTTTGAATGTCCCTTTGGTATCTTTCGCCACTCTGTTAAGAAAAGCTTAGTAGTGTAAGTATGTGGTATAAAAATAGAAACTTTAATACTCAGTGCAAACTATGAAAATAAAATATCCAAATCCTGTACCCAAGTGCATGTGCAAGCATGTGTTAAGTTTCAATAGTCCGTTTATAGTGCGTAAATTCATTTAAATATTTGGTTTCGTATGTTCAAAATAATACTTAATTGACTTTAAGCAATTGTTATAGCAAGGAAATGTTTTACCTGTGCAATATTGATGATATTTTGCAAACGTATTTGTGACAACAAATTTTCATTTTGTTTTATTTGATCATTACCTGAAATGTTTGCCATATTTGTTGTGGCGTAGCTGTTTGTTGAAGTTTTATCATTTCCTGACATTATACACTCACGTGATGTCCCGTTCCAAAGATCAGAGCTACCACTTTGACATGAAACGGGAAGTCTAACTTCACATGATTTTACTA
This sequence comes from Mytilus californianus, assembly GCF_021869535.1. NCBI lineage: Eukaryota > Metazoa > Mollusca > Bivalvia > Mytilida > Mytilidae > Mytilus > Mytilus californianus. The sequence goes on from NW_026262582.1 coordinate 10,711,690, forward strand.
TAGGTGTCATGTTCTTGCCATTTTCAATAAAAGACGCAACACAGAAGTCATTGTCAGAATCTAGAAGATAGTAAGAACTTTTAGAAAATTTTGTACCCTACACGTTTGAACAAACATTCAGTAATTAAAGCATGTGTGTTTGAATCTATATTGTGAATGAATGAATTCATATGCTGTTTATCAGAAGACTTTTTGGTGGTGTTAGTTTTTGTATTATTCTATTTGTGTTTATTGTTTTCTTTTGTTTTTTAAAGGTTTGCTAGACGATTTGTGCTCTGAAAATGTACATAATCATTAATTGGTTTTTTTTTCTAATGATATTAATATGTACAAAAAACGGTAGGTCTCATTTCCCCTGTATTTGTTTCTCTTACAGGATAAAAAATCTGAAATTTGTATAAGTTAACCTAAATTTTTAAATTAAAAAGCCTTCGTAATTTTCACCACTGTCCCAGGTTAGGGGGAGTTGAGCACTCACAAACATGTTTAACCCGGCCACATTCTATAGCAGCCTGTCCCAAGTCAGGGGCTGTTATTCAGTGGTTGTCGTTGGTAGCTGTTCGTTATATTGATTTTCGTTTATTGTTTCGTTATAAATAAGGTCGTTGGCTTTTTTTTTCATTTTTTGAATTGTTTCACATTTTGTCATGTAGGGACCTTTTATAGCTGACTATACGGTATGGATTGAGGCCGCATGGTGAGCTATAGTTGCTTTCATCCACGTATTTGGACTTATGTGGAAAGTTGTCTCATTGGCAATCATATAACATCTTTTTATTTTATGTTGAAACATTGTCCAGCACTTCTTAACATTCCCTCTAATTATTCTATTCAGATACTATATTGCTGTTGAGGATCAAAACGTATTTTTTTCTTAATTTTGCATCGAATGACATATTTGCCTAAACTGAATAAAAATGTCAGTAGATACTTATACTCCCCATATATTTTTCGTTTTGTTTATTGGCTTCCCTTTTTAATTCTTTTGTATAAATACTAAAGATTTCCCATATTCTATTATGTTTAGATATGAGCCATATGAATCTGAAACTTCACTCACAAAGCTGTGATATTGTGAAAGTCAATATTGTAAGAGTGTTTTGAAAATGATCCTAGCGTCAAATATGTTCAGGGGAAATTGGCCCATACTTTTTATCCTATTTATTTAACATTTACCTTGTACAGATATACCACGAAACGCAGACACCCAGTATGTGCCATCTGTTACGTTAAGTAAGCTTTCATTCATTACAATCTCTACAGAACTCACCAACCCGTCTTGTGCTAGACAAAATTTTACAGATTGAGTCCAATTTTCTCTCTGGGTAGGATAGGCTGTAAATATTCCGTTTTCTGTCAAACAATAAAATATAATGTTTAAATACTGTAAACAAAGTAACGATTATCCGCAAAATCTGAAAATAAAATCGATCAAAATGATTTCAAATGCACAATACAAAACAAAAAATAACACATTATTCCATGAACAAAACTTAACACGACGAAACGATAAAACACTACAAAGAATACTAAAATATGATCAACATGAACGCCACCAGATACCGGGGACGATCACAGGAGCTATGGAAGGGTAAGTAAAACGGAATTTAGTGATCGAGCGTAACAAATAGGCAAAGACGAGTGCTGAAATAAAATTTGGTAAAACCCCACCAGATGCTCATGAAATTGTCAATTCTCTTCATTGTCACACCGGAATGGTTTTTCCTTTAATGGGCACAACTTTCTAGACAGAAATTTGCCGCTCCATGTCTGGGTCAGCTATTTCCATGTTTTCTATATTGACTTTGCTCTGTATTGGTTTTTCATTTTGTGTTTTCGTATTCTATCACATCCATTATTCTGAAGAGTTTTTTTTCTACAATAAAAACTAGCCTTCATAAATATAGAAGTGAGGTATATTAAACTAGCAGTGTCCATCAGACTTGGATTCTAGAAATTCTACGGCAAAATCGCCAATCCCAATCTTTACAATTTGTTAGTAATATCAGAACTTATGATTTGTCTACGCTTATGCTACTACATTTGTTATACCCTTACTCAACTAAAAGATCGAACAAAGATGTTTCGACACAATGAGAATTGTAAATACACATTTTAATTGTTTTAGGTATCCAATACAACGAAGGTGATATCATCAAAATGCTGGACTTTTTGATCGTTCACATATTTGTTTTCTACAGATAGTCGGTACACCAATGGATGATAATTGTACACCCCTACTGTCCAACTTGTTTTTGTACACATATGGAGCAGAATTCATACAGAAACCTCTTAAATTCATCTTTCAGATATATTGATGATGTACTCAATGTCCCAACTGAGTATATGCATTTCATATATCCTACTAACCTTAATTAAGATAAAGGATACTTCCGACACTAAAATTCCAACTTCATATCTTGGTTTTTTCTTCGATATTGACATATATTTTAACAACTTCAAACTAGAGTCTATGACTCACGTGAAGATTTAAAATTTGTCAATTGTCAACATCCCTTTCACATCAGTAACATAGCTTCTGTCCCCAACGTATCACGTAAACATATCTCAATTGACATGTTCATACTTTACGGACTTCATTAACAAGGGGTGTGCTCCTTTCACAAAAAAAAATATGGCCCAACAGAGGTATATTGAAGAACGACTGAAATCGACACTACATTACTTTTACGGTCACCATAACGAATGGATTGACTGCTACGATATGTCTTTTGCTCCACTCACTTAGAATCGTAGATCTTTAGACACAAGAAGAGTCTTCGTATCAATAATATTACCGATTGTGTCCTATTTCCGATTTAATATTGTGACAGAGTGTGTATATTCTTCATGTATCCAATTAGTTTAAGTGGATAATTATGGGACTTCTGGCTTGAATATCGCATCGTTGTTTATATTAAATTTGTTAAAACAAAACATCATTAAGATATAGCATTACTTCAAAATAAACAAATAAATCAAATTTATGTGTAACGCAATTGTAACATGCTAGGTAATGACTATATAGAAATAAGAAGATGTGGCATGATTGCCAATGAGACAACTCTCCATCCATGTCACAATGTGTAAAAAGTAAACCATTATAGGTCAAAGTACGGCCTTCAACACGGAGCCTTGGCTCACAACGAACAGCAAGCTATAAAGGGTCACAAAAAGACTAGTGTAAAACAATTCAAACAGAAAAAAAACCAGTTTAATCTATAAAAAAACGAGAAACGAGAAACACTTATGAACCACATCAACAAAAGGTGATGTAATATTGTGAAAATAATTATGAATTTTTGGATCTCGTTCCATATAATTGTATATATTTCAAGATTATATATACGTCACAAAAATCCGTCATTGTTTGTGGTGACTTGTGCGTAGTTAATAGGAGATGTCCGTTGTTATTCTGTGGTTTACATGTATGTACTATCATATTATTTATTTATGCATTTCTCTGTGCTTAGTGTTCTTGCGCTTGTTTGTACTGTATTCCTGTCACGTAGGGTTGTCATTTTTCTTAAAATGTCCTGTACCAAGTAAGGAAATGGCATTTGTTATAAAATAGTCCGTTTCTATGTATGTTGGCATTTGTTTTTGTTGCAGTTCAGTGTTTCTGTTGTTCCGTTGTTTTCCTCTTATAGTTGATGTGTTTCCCTCGGTTTAAGTTTGTAACCCGGATTTGTTTTCTTTTAATTTAGTTATGACTTTTGAACAGCGGTATACTACTGTTGCCTTTATTTAGGTGTCACTGTATGATATTAAAAGAAGTGGTAGGATAACCAATTAGACATCTCTCCACCAGAGACCAAATGACGTAGAAGATAGCAACTACAAGTTACCGTACGGCCTTCAACAATGAGTAAAATCCATAATTTCGTGTGCCTGTCCAAAGATAATCAGGGTTCACCCCCCATTTTAGCTGGATTTCTAGTGTTTTTCATTTTTCATTTTATTTTATTTTGCCTCTTTTTCCAATTGCAGTTTTTGATTGCCCCCTTTGGTTCTTCTTACTTTTACTTTTTTCTCATACGATAATTTATGGTTCAGTATCTTCTATTAGACAATTGAAAAAATTATTTAAGAATACCGAAAAAGAGGTGGTCAAAATGAGAGCAAACCGGGATTTTCTAACCTTTAATAGTTTCATTGTTCAATCAATCAAGAGCCCTAACTCCCGAGTTGCTAATTTGAAAATCGACAATACCAATCGTGACATCTATTTTGTCCTGGGAAACAACTAATTAGTATTTGAATAAGTATTGGATGAAGAGTTCTAAAGTTTTCACACGTAACCGAAAAAAAGTGTTTTTCTTAATCAATCAAGGACCATAACTCCAGAACGACAGAAGCGAAAATCATTAATTTGATTTGACCTCCATTTTGTCATCAGTAATACCATATTTAGATTTTAAAAGAATTGGTTAAACAGTTATATAATTATTGCTTGGAAACAGCAGGAGTCAGCCGACCGTCTGCCCGCCCAATGTAATACCTCAAATACCTATATACAAAAATGAAATATATTTAAAATATTATCCCTCCAAAAAGCTGCTGATTCGTATTAATGATACCAAATATATATGTGTAATGCGTAATAAGCAATATCAAAGTTATTTGTTCTTTTCTTTTTGTCTTTCTTAATTCATCTTGCCATGTTGTGGACCCTCTTTTTCTGACTTGTGAGTTCGATTACCCCCTTAGGTGTTCTTTGTTTTTCTTTAAATCTCATACGGCAATACATAGTCCGGTATATTCTATCTGACCATTGAAAAATAATCAACTCAATTGTTTATTGTCTCGGAAATGTTTCTAACATAATACTATTCACTCACTGGAACACAATACTGCTGCCTTCTTTAAACATGCCATACTTCCAAAAGTTGTCTTGTTATCTTTAATGTTGACTGTTTTACATTCAACGTTATAATCTAAACGAAATCAACAAAATTATTTATTTCATCTATACATTCTATAGTCTTTGTGTGTCTTAACTGTGTGTCTTTCTTTAATTCGCAAAAGAACATTGAACAACATTTTTTCTGTTTTTCGTTTTGTTTTCTTCCGCCGAAGGGTCAAGTTATAAGCTTCGGTACTTTATTTTCTATCTATGATTTGTCGCTTTATTTACATCTTTGTGTTGCCTTATTCTCAGTTTATTTAATTACTTTTTAGTTGTCTTTGCTTGTGTGTTTTCTATATAACCTATTTAATACAACTGCTTACACCATCTTTCAGTTTAGATTTTATACCAAGATATATTAGAATACATTTGTTCGATATGATGAATAACGTAGGTTACGTATAAATAATCAAAGATAGAACTCAATTGCAGTTACACAAACTTATCGTATAGACGAATGTTGTTAAGATTTTTAAATACGTAGACCCAATTATCCTTGTGTTTGTTTCGACAACACCGTCAATAAACAAATTGATGAAATTAGCATTGTTAATGTTTCCCTAAATCCAAATTGCCTTTGGGAACTATTTCGATAATGTTCGATTCAATGAGGATTTATTTGCTTCAAAGGACATATTAAACCAAAATGAATTCATATGTACCATAAAGCCCTAAAGTCAGTAGAAAGCTTTACTCCAAACACAAAGTTTTTATTTTGATAGGAATGTCCTTCTTATACTTTTTTTATTAATACTAAAAAAAGCAAAACACTCTATCATATTTGCAGTTGTAAGCTATATAAAGCTACCTCACGTATCTAGAGGCTTCATAACCTGGTGATACACTACACAAAAAGTCAGTTAATTCTTTGCAACTGAAAGTACACTCATGAGGCTATCATACTGTGAATGTTTAGATTGAATTTTTTTTGAAATTGCCCTGGTGTGAAATATGTTCAAAGGAAATTGGCCCTGTCTTTTGTTTAAATTGATTTGTATTCACCTTGTAGAGATGTATAGGATATACCACGAACTACAGACACCCAGTATGTGCCATCTGTTACGTTAAGTAAACTTCCATTAATTACGTTCTCTACAGAACTGATCAACCCGTTTTGTGTTTGACAAAATCTCACTGCTTTTCCCCAATTTTCTGTCTTGTTAGGATATCCTGTTAAAGTACCATTGTCTGTAAAACAAATAAAACATAATGTTTTAAAAGTGCTGTGAATGTAGTTACTGTCCGTGTATAACTTGAAAATAAATTCAATCGGAATAGTATGTTCTCGAGGGGAAGTGCTTAAAAATTGTTAAAAAGTAAAATATCAAAAATACCGAGCTCCAATGAATATTCAAAAAGGAAAGTCCTTTATCAAATGGCAAAATCAAAAGCTCAAACACATCAAACGAATGGAAAACAACTGTAATATTCCTCACTTGGTACAGGCATTTCCTTGTGTACAAAATGGTGGATTAAACCTGGTTTTACAGCTAGCGTAACCTCTCACTTGTATGACAGTCGAAAAAAATTCCATTTTATTGTCAATAATGTGTGAACAAAACAAACAGTCATAATTAGGTAAACATGTCACAAATAGGGGTACAGCAGTCAACATTGTGTTATAATCTTTATCACTATAAAAACAAACAAATATGTCAACAAAGAAAAACAAAATGGCATATAGACAAAGCAGACAAGCAAAAATGAAAGACAAGAATACAAAAAATAACCATAGCACAATAACACAATGGCGAGATATATAAGTACCCAGCCACGCCAAAAGGATATTACCAAAAATGGACTAAACAGTAAAGGTTAATAATTTACAAAGACAAACAAAAACACAATATAACACTTGATTAAGATGATAAACAACGTCAGTACCTAGAATCTATACTTCATGGCCGTCATGTATATTTATGAAGTTGATACGGAATATTTATCAACACTGTCTTGGTATCTTCTTATGAACTTTTCTTTTAGAAAAGGACGAAACGTTCTTTGACATAACCCTGGTTCATCAAATTTCTGCTCAGATACTGGTGACGATTTATAAAATCTGAGTAGCAGCTGCAAGCTCTTGAATACCGAATGAGTTGGGAAATGTATATCCCAGATGCCGGTGAAGTTGATATATTGCTACTGAGGTGGGAGAAATTGATAATTTCAAAATAAAAATCGTCTCGTTTTTCATAGATTATGATACTGAGATGACCGCTTATGTCAAATTCGAGTTATACGTCTAAAAATGAGACGGGGGAAGCCGTGTCTGTTGTTTCTTTAATTTCTAGTTCTGAAGGATTATTTACAAAGTAGCATTTATCCCTCCCCAAGACAAGATACTTGTATCTACGTTCGCTATTTTTTTTTATGAAACAAATCAATTCAAACTCTTTCAATTTGTCTTTTAGTTTGGAATGGGGAATACTTGTGTAGAGTGTAGAAAAGTCAAATATTTTAATACTATTGCAAGATGAGAGAGTCTTAGATTGTTTGTACTCTAAAAGATCTTTGGAATTTTTTAGTATCCACATCTGATTCACGCCATCTCGAGAATAGGCAGTTTCACAATAACTGAAGCCCGGCTTTGATTGCTGATAAAATAGATGTTAATAATTTAGAAAGAGGTTTCGTGGAACATTTGGAAGGCCCAGCAAAATATCGTTGTTTGTTAGGACACTTATGTAGTTTAGTTATCCAATACAGTGATGAAAGATCCAATTCTTCATCTTTGGTTGAAATTCCAAATGAACATAGAACAGACCTATGATTATCCAGGATTTCCTCTTTGGTAAGTGTCGTGAGGATATATGTTGAGTTTCCAAGTGAATTGTCAATACCTAATTCATTCATCAAGCAGTATATGTAATGATATTTACACACAAAAACGATGTTGTTTGGGGCTTTATCTGCGGGGACAACAACATATTTGTCATGGAGATAGGACAAATGTTTTGCACCATTTGGGTCTTTAAAGATTGACGTAGCATGGGTATTGATAGACCCATTTAGTTTCTTAATTCTGATTTGTATAAACGACGTCACAGCCTTAATACATTCGGAAAGAGTATCTTCGTCTTCTTTCTCGCGTTTAGCCCATTGCCTGGCATAATACTCGACCGAATCCATCAGTATTTTGAAATTGATGGATTTAGGCTCACGATATTTCGGACCTTTGGATAACACATTTCGCAGGGAAGTGTTATTGACAATGTTGAGGTCTCCGGTAATAATGTGGCCAGCCGGATTATATGTGAATTGGGAACTAGCACAGGTGCAATCAGGAGGTTTAGAGTTGAAGTCGTCAATATTGAGATCCTGCAAAACGTGTTTGTAATTGAAAATTTTAGTTGCAATTGGTTTGGTATAGGTATTAAAAATTATTGGTACAGACTGATCTTTAAAATAAGGAGGTATTTTCGACTGAACTAATTTATGATGAAGGATATTGCCTAAGTTGACGCCATCGAGACCTTTGTTGACAAAGGAAAGTTTAAGAAAAGATCTTTTCTCTTTTTCATCTGTTCTAATGCGAACTGGTTTGAAAAGTCTGTGACTTGCAATATCCGAAATGATAGTTGTAAGTTGCTATTGGTTTGAATGAGGGTTTGTAACAGTGGTTTCCAAACATAAATTGAACAGAGAATTAAGTTTTGAAAGGGAAAATGAATAAAGTTTCGTGCGAATGTGATGAATAACTAACGGCTTTTGTATAAATGGCAGCAAGTCATTAATAGAGACATCATGCAGAGTAGGTGATGTATAAAGACGATGACCATGACTTCGTCTACGTCGAGGAGTAGAGTTGAAAATATTCATCACATTCACCGAGAAGTACTAGATAGAATACCTATACCATCAATTTAGTCACTGCAACCATATGGCGTCGCAGTTACCAATTGTCGAACCCAGTAGTCCTCTTTTTGTCTATGGAGAGGCGTTGCAAGTTGAGAATTGTTAGTCTTATGGTATATTTTTTCGATAATGCGAACTGTCATAGAAACGATGGAATAATCAGGCTGATTAAAATGCTGGTAAAGAATGTCGTTTGCATCGAGGTTGATATCTGATCTATGGCCGCACATACGTTCGTTTAGCCTTCCTTTCGTTTCACCGACGTATACCAATCCACAGCGGTTACACTCTAATTCTAAGAAGGGTTCAACCAATTTTTAGCTGGCTATCTATTTGTTTTTTACTGTTTCTTCATTCTGCCATGTTGTTGACCATCTTTTTTCGACCGCTTTTGATTTTGAGTTTGATTGCCCCATTGTTTCAGCTTGCTTTTATTTTAATCTCTTACGACAATTTATAGTTCGGTATCTTCTATTAGACAATTGAAAAATAATTTAAGAAAGGCAAATTTTAATACCGATAAGACGTGGTCAAAATGAGAGTAAAATGGGATTTCTAACCTTTAATATTTTCATTGTCCAATCAATCAAGAGCCAAAACTTATGAACGGCTAATTTTAAAATCGTCCATACCAATCGTGACATCTATTTTGTCATGGGAAAGAACTAATAAGTATTTGAAAAAGTATTGGATGAAGAGTTCTAAAGTTTTTACACTGAACCGACATACATTGGGTTTTTTTTTAAACAATGAAGGACCATAACTCAAGAACGACAGAACCGAAAATCAACAATCTAATTTAACCTCCATTTTGTCATTAGTTATACCATATTTAGATTTTAAAAGAATTAGTAACACAGTAAACTAGTTATTGTTCGGATACAGCAGGAGTCTGCCCGCCCGCCGTAATACCCCAAATACCTTTATACAAAAATGAAATATATTTTAAAAATATCCCCCAAAACAAAACTGCTACTAAAAGTAATTCGTATTATTGATACAAAAAATATATGTGTAATGCGTAATAGGCAATATCAAAGTTATTTGTTCTTTTCTTTTTGTCTTTCTTAATTCATCTTGCCATGTTGTGGATTCTCTTTTTCTGACTTGTGAGTTCGATTACCCCCTAAGGTGTTCTTTGTTTTTCTTTAAATCTCATACGGCAATACATAGTCCGGTATATTCTATCTGACCATTGAAAAATAATCAACTCAATTGTTTATTGTCTCGGAAATGTTTCTAACATAATACTATTCACTCACTGGAACACAATACTGCTGCCTTCTTTAAACATGCCATACTTCCAAAAGTTGTCTTGTTATCTTTAATGTTGACTGTTTTACATTCAACGTTATTATCTAAACGAAATCAACAAAATTATTTATTTCATTTATAAATTCTATAGTCTTTGTGTGTCTAAACTGTGTGTCTTTCTTTAATTCGCAAAAGAACATTGAACAACATTTTTTCTGTTTTTCGTTTTGTTTTCTTCCGCCGGAGGGTCAAGTTGTAAGCTTCGGTACTTTATTTTCTATCTATGATTTGTCGCTTTATTTACATCTTTGTGTTGCCTTATTCTCAGTTTTTTTAATTACTTTTAGTTGTCTTTGCTTGTGTGTTTTCTATATAACCTATTTTATACAACTGCTTACACCATCTTTCAGTTTAGATTTTATACCAAAATATATTAGAATACATTTGTTCGATATGATGATAAAACCTTGGTTACTTATAAATAATCAAAGATAGAACTCAATTGCAGTTACACAAACTTATCGTATAGACGAATGTTGTTAAGATTTTTAAATACGTAGACCCAATTATCCTTGTGTTTGTTTCGACAACACGGTCAATAAACAAATTGATGAAATTAGCATTCTTAATGTTTCCCTAAATCCAAATTGCCTTTGGGAACTATTTCGATAATGTTCGATTCAATGAAGATTTATTTGCTTCAAAGGACATATTAAACCAAAATGAAATCATATGTACCATAAAGCCCTAAAGTCAGTAGAAAGCTTTACTCCAAACACAAAGTTTTTATTTTGATAGGAATGTCCTTCTTATACTTTTTTATTAATACTAAAAAAAGCAAAACACTCTATCATATTTGCAGTTGTAAGCTATATTAAGCTACCTCACGTATCTAGAGGCTTTATAACCTGGTGATACACTACACAAAAAGTCAGTTAATTCTTTGCAACTGAAAGTACACTCATGAGGCTATCATACTGTGAATGTTTAGATTGAATTTTTTTTGAAATTGCCCTGGTGTGAAATATGTTCAAAGGAAATTGGCCCTGTCTTTTGTTTAAATTGATTTGTATTCACCTTGTAGAGATGTATAGGATATACCACGAACTACAGACACCCAGTATGTGCCATCTGTTACGTTATGTAAACTTCCATTAATTACGTTCTCTACAGAACTGATCAACCCGTTTTGTGTTTGACAAAATCTCACTGCTTTTCCCCAATTTTCTGTCTTGTTAGGATATCCTGTTAAAGTTCCATTGTCTGTAAAACAAATTAAACATAATGTTTAAGTGCTGTGAATGTAGTTACTGTCCGTGTATAACTTGAAAATAAATTCAATCGGAATAGTATGTTCTCGAGGGGTAGTGCTTAAAAATTGTTAAAAAGTAAAATATCAAAAATACCGAGCTCCAATGAATATTCAAAAAGGAAAGTCCTTTATCAAATGGCAAAATCAAAAGCTCAAACACATCAAACGAATGGAAAACAACTGTAATATTCCTCACTTGGTACAGGCATTTCCTTGTGTACAAAATGGTGGATTAAACCTGGTTTTACAGCTAGCTTAACATCTCACTTGTATGACAGTCGCAAAAAATTCCATTTTATTGTCAATAATGTGTGAACAAAACAAACAGTCATATTTAGGTAAACATGTCACAAATAGGGGTACAGCAGTCAACATTGTGTTATAATCTTTATCACTATAAAAACAAACAAATATGTCAACAAAGAAAAACAAAATGGCATATAGACAAAGCAGACAAGCAAAAATGAAAGACAAGAATACAAAAAATAACCATAGCACAATAACACAATGGCGAGATGTATAAGTACCCAGCCACGCCAAAAGGATATTACCAAAAATGGACTAAACAGTAAAGGTTAATAATTTACAAAGACAAACAAAAAAACACTATAACACGCGATTAAGATGATAAACAACGTCAGTACCTAGAATCTATACTTCAAGGCCATCATGTATATTTATGAAGTTGATACGGAATATTTATCAACACTGTCTTGGTATCTTCTTATGAACTTTTCTTTTAGAAAAGGACGAAACGTTCTTTGACATAACCCTGGTTCATCAAATTTCTGCTCAGATACTGGTGACGATTTATAAAATCTGAGTAGCAGCTGCAAGCTCTTGAATACCGAATGAGTTGGGAAATGTATATCCCATATGCCGGTGAAGTTGATATATTGCTACTGAGGTGGGAGAAATTGATAATTTCAAAATAAAAATCGTCTCGTTTTTCATAGATTATGATACTGAGATGACCGCTTATGTCAAATTGTCAAATATGTCAAAATCTGAAAATGAGACGGGGGAAGCCGTGTCTGTTGTTTCTTTAATTTCTAGTTCTGAAGGATATTTTAATGGAACCAAATCAGAAAAGTTTTGATTATTAATGGACAGAACATCATCAATATATCTGAATGTGAAATTAAATGATCTGGCTTCTTTGATCTTCTTGTTTTTGACATGTGTCTGAAGGAACTCCGACTCATATGAAAATAAGAAGAGGTAGGCAAGGAAAGGCGCACAGCTCGTTACCATAGGAATCCCGACAATTTATTTAAAAAAATTATACCTCTTAATTCAACAAATATGTTATCAATAAGAAACTCCAGCATACTGATCACTTGGTCTTCTGTGTAGCATGTTTTATCTTTTTGTTCACTGCTAACATAATATGCCGTATGGTATCCAAAAGTAATAAATTTATAGCGTATGCTACCATTTTTATATTGAAAAGCAGTGTGGATTATTTCTTTTTAACGATTTTACAATTTCACATTGGGGATGGTGGTATACAGGATTGAAAAATCAAACGTTTTGATAGAGCTAACTTCAGAAAAAGATCGAGATTTAAAATTATCCAGAAGTTCTTTAGAGTTTTTTAGAATCCGTATATGGTTAATACTACTACGCGGGTAAACAGTTTCACAGTATTTCCGAAGACAAAAATTTTGTCCTTTTAATGGACAATTACTTTGTAGAATATGCAGATGAGCCGGCAATGTACCGTTGTTTGTATGGAATTTGGCGAAGCTTAGGTATCCAATACAAACAAGGCAATTCCTCAGATTTGCTGTTCAATGTTATGTTCATTGAAGGACTGGAGATTCGCCAAAATCTCATCCTTATGATATTTTTTATATGGGGATTACCTAAGTGCTCATTTATTCCTAATCCCTTTACAAGACACTTGTAGTGGTACGATTGACATACAAAGACAATATTATTGGAAGCTTTGTCCGCAGGAACAACAACATATTTATCGTTAAGAGATGACAGACATTTAACAGCTTCTTTGTCTCTAAAGACGAATTTTGGTCGATCATTCACACAGTTTTGTCAACTTATGACTTCGCCGTTTTATCAGAGACCTGATTGTTTTGACCCATTCTAACAGTGTCCAGTTCAACTGCTTCTGGTTTAGCCCATGCTCTGGCGTAGTCCTCAATGGAATCCATAAATATTTTCAAGTTATGGTTCCTATTGATGTGTTTGTGTTCTCTGAACTTCGGACTATGAGATATCACCTTTCGGAGAGGTTCATGTTGAATTTTGTTTAGGTCCTCAGTAATAACATGGCCAGATGGCTGTAAATATAAGGCTAGTGGAAACAGTTACATGTCAGAGTTTTTTTTATGTATTCTTCTACATCAAGGTCCTACAATGCTTGCTTATAGTTAAATACTTTAGGTGCAATGGTTTTGGTGTAACTGTAGGATACAATAGGAACAGACTGATTTTGGAATTTTAAATGTTATCTCCTTGTGATGAAGAACGTTGCTGATGTTGATTGCATCAATTCCTTAATCAGAAAACTGAATTGGAAGGAATTTCCTCTTTTCATCATGTAAAGGTTCCGATCGTACTGGTTTAAAAAGACGGAAAAGAGGTACATCACAAATTATACTGACCAGTCTGTATATTGGAGAAAATGTATTTATGCATCCCTTGTCAAGTGCATAATCTCTCAAACATACTAGAAAATTAACAAGCAGTGAAAAAGAATAGTTCTAATGTTATGTAACCCTAGCGGATGATGAAAGCGGAAAGAAGGTCATCAAAGCTCCCAGATGGCGATCTAGATTTGGAAGACTTTTTTACGTTGGACCGTTGGTGATGGTTTTGCCCATGACTACGCTGATGTCTTAAAGTTGTATTAAATAAGTTCATTACATTAACCTCACTGGAGATAGACTTGACAAATGTCTTACTCCTTTGATGGTACCATTGCAACCATATGACATTGCAGTAACTAGTTCCCATATCCATAAATTTTCTCTATCTTTTCGGAATGGGGTATTTATTTTAGGGCTATTGGTGTGGTGATAAATTTTCTCGATGATGCATTCTTTCATTGATAAAGAAGGATCATGGTCCGGTTGATTAAAACAATGTAAAACGGGACTTAATGTTGTCGACATATCTTTTACAGTCTGAACTTTCAATTACTCGAGGCTTTTTAGAGCTTTATATATTTTATAGTCATTTGTCCTTGAAGGCCGCCAGTATGGTTAAGCGTGTCGTTGAGATTTTACGTATACACAAATATTCCTTTTATTGAAAGCACAAAATATAGGTTTATAAAAGTAACAAATAGTGAAACATCTTTCTATAAGCTTTTCTTACTAACACTTGTATTTAAATTAACCTTATATAAAAATGCTGTATTCGATTAGATGAAAGCATTTTGACTTTTCAAAACGGTTTTTTGTGTACACTCTTATTGGAATTGACATACTAAGGGAACTCCTTAAGATGTTTTGAGTCTGGATTTCCATGGTAAGTGAAGCATGCATATTGGAAACGTTTACCATGTCGATGTTTCTGGTCTCGCTTCATTTGCACTTCATGCGATTTCCTTAGTTTTTGATTGCTACCTTGTTTTTTATCTTATTGATCGATTTATCTGTTATCTACTGTTGCCTAAATTTAAAGTTAGTCTTAAAATAATCGAAATGGGATTAGTTACCATTAGTCGGTAGGGATATATGTTGACTGTTTATTTGCCCAGTAACCAGTGTTTAGCTACTGACATCATTCAGATAACATATTTCATTAGAAATTCTGACGCTATAACTATGTAATTATACCAAAACTAAAACAAAAATGTCGTTTGACTCATTTTGGCTGTTTTGTTTATATTTCTTTAACGTTTGATGCTTCCTAACAATTAATGAATTTTGTTTGACATCTTTGTCCTGGGCGAATATGGTGCGGATCGTTCCAGAGACACGCGTATTTAGCACAGTAATCGAAATCATACATTTCTTACATGTAAGACTTGGTAGTATTTAAACTCATAGATACCAGGAATCAAATTTTGTAAGCTGGACGCGCGCTTTGTCCACAAAAGACTCACCAGTGATGCTTGAATAAAAAAAGTTAAAAAGGCCAAATAAAGCACAAAACCGAAGAGAATTGATGACCCACAATGTGTGACCTATATGAAGTATTGACTTTTCACAAAATATATATCCCCTTTATTGCAGATGGGGACACACTGTTATATGGCAAAAATGTCCAAGTAATTGCATAACTTTGAAATACACACACAAGCCATCATCTACACTTTAAAAAAAATGTATCATCGTTATAACTTAAACCTTTCAACACAAGGCCAACCAGTCAGTCTGATGCCTTCCCAAACAGAAACTATTGACGGCCCTGTATGTTGACTTTAAATGATGAAGTGAATCATTAACAAGAGAAAAAATGCAGGGTATTACTATTGGAGCAGGAGCGGCTGACCCTTTTGGAATAGCTGGGTTGGATTTTTGTGGTTTTCGTCCTGTTCATTTTTCTGTTTTCTTTGTAGTGTACTGTGGATTGCTGTTTGTCTTTTCGTTGTCTTTACGATGCCACGGTCTTTGTTTGTCCTTTATCGATTTATGGGTTTGATTGCTTCCTCTTCCTTTGTACCGTCTTAATGTTTTTGAAGAAAAGTCTTTAATTCCCAGTTTTAGTTTGTTTTTCTTAACATTATAAATCATCGCTTCAAATCACGAAATTTTAATATGATTACAAATTCCCCAACAAAACTAACGACTCATTTGAGTCAATATTCAGACTAAAAACTACATAATAGATAATATCCAGCATGTTATATTCAGAAGTTATTTTATTACAAGAAAAAATAGTATTCACTTACCGAAGCATAATATTGCTGCCTTTTTCGAACATTCTATACTACTAAATGTTGTCTGGTTATCACTTATATTGACTATTCCACATTCACCGGTGTCATTTTTCAAAATCATAGTCGGATCTAGACAAAATCAATTAAATTTTTACCGCATTAACATATAGATTCTCCTGTTATTGTGTACCTCCGAGTATAGCAAAAAACGGCGTTCGGATATTTAAAATTATTTTTATTTGAACAATTGGTTCTACAAACTATTTTACAGTTTCTTGGTCGAAGAAATTTAACCTCAATGAATTATTTTTTTAACCATGAACCAAATTATGATCGATTATTCCTGGTTTTTAGTTATAGATGAAACTTTTAAAGTTTCAAACTTCAACTATGATAGGCGGTTTTACAACATTTTCTATATACCTCCGATATCAATTCTCATAAATTTGCAATTTACAGAAGAATACAGCTTATATTGACCAATCTGATTATACCTTTATAACACATAATATATAGTTTGTTCATATTTGTGCCTTCAATCACTTTCCCAAATTTCTAAATCTGGTGCGGGGACACCGGTTTTAGTGCTATTCATATATTACAAAATTACTAAGTATTTGTGTGAAAACTGATCTATAACTTTTTTTTCTGAATACCATTTAATTTATGGTTTGATCCATCGTGATTCAAAAATGTATTTTAGGTGTCAGACCACCAATTCACCCTCTTCAATTTAGAACGTAAAAGTAGCCCTTCCCTGACAAAGATAGTGCTTTTGATGTCATTTTTTTACTTAAAATAACCAACAAATAAGCAGAAAAGAAACTTGTGGTGAAAGAGAAATGTATTTAGACCATTTTGAGCTAATATTTACTTGTCCATGAATTTACAATAAAAATTGAAAATTAATTCGCTCCATAGTAGACTGATTAAGATTATCAGTTAACCAAGAGTTATTTTTAGTAGTAGTTGCCTTCCGAACGCTCATTTATCATTACAAGACTTTAAACCTTGGCTGAAAATTGACATGTAAAAAGATGATACATGTGCAATTCAAGATATACCTGGGTTTTTATGAAGTTAAACTTAAGGCAAAATATTTAGACAGCTCTGGAAATTGAAAAAAGT
The DNA here is from genome assembly GCF_021869535.1 of Mytilus californianus. Taxonomy (NCBI): domain Eukaryota; kingdom Metazoa; phylum Mollusca; class Bivalvia; order Mytilida; family Mytilidae; genus Mytilus; species Mytilus californianus. The sequence continues at coordinate 10,729,000 of NW_026262582.1, forward strand.
AGTTGAATAGATAGGGATTTTGAATTGGTGGTCTGACACATAATAAGGATCGTGTTTCGAGTGGCATTTATCTACAAGGATCTTTTGAGCGAATTTCATCATTTTATGCAAATTGCCCAAATTGCACTTATTGCTTCCAATCTAAGGTCAAATGGAAAATTATAATGTAATTCTTGTGGAACAATAATGTCCATTGGACATCGACAAATATTTGAAGGGTTAGCCACCATTTTGAATTTCGATTTTTTTAATGTAATTTCTCAAAAAATAAACAAAAAAGTCACATTTTAAGCCTCGAAATCTTTTTTTTTTGTGTCAATATTTGAACCATTCAGAAGCGTACGAAATGTAGAAATACGTCTAGTGTTTATGTTTGACATCGGAAGTATACCTGTGACGTCACATGGTTTTGAAGCCAAAGACGATTCAACAGTTTCGCGGACTTTTTCCTTTTATTGCATTTTAATCCAAAATATTTACTAAAATGGAATTTATTTTACTATGTGGCAATAGAATGTAGATAACTGTATTTTGTTTTAAGCTTTGCGTACGCTACGCTAGGAAAATTCAATTTGTGACAATAAAATCTGCGTTTTACGTAGGCAAAGCTTAAAATACAATACATATCTCCTAAGTAGGTGAATCATGTAGTATGTAACCTGCGTATTTATGACTTAAAAGAGATGTGGAAGCGACGAGATACAGTTATTTAAATAAACACATGTACATGCATATCCATTTATAGTATACTTATAAAACGCAACACTGGATCTCCCGAGATCGCTGAGCGGGGTACAATTGAAAAAATCTAAATAAAATATAATAACAGATAAAAGATAAAAAATTAGAAAACAAATATAGTAAATATGTTTTGGAGGGTAAATGTTTACAGAAATCCTCATCATACTGCACTTACTTTTTATCTCATATATCACAGTTACATTATCCCTATCTCCGCAGATGAAGTTCTGATTATTCCCGCATTCTGTGATGGTAATGTTTTCACATTGCACTATTTCTATATCAGCGGTAAAATAACATAAACATTTGTATCGCTGAAACCCAATATAATTATGCTTAATGTAACGCATTCGGCAATGTTCGAAACATTTAAAAATGTCTGGTTCCGCACTGAAATTTTTTTGAGTAAAATTTAGTTGTATCAGAACGGTATTCGAATTGTATATTCCACATCCTGAAATAAAACAATATTAAATTTAAAAGTAACCAAGAAAAGACTAACTAACACAAAAGACTTCTAAAAGAATATGGACCCGTATACAACCCTTTTTATGCAACACGTTATTTTCAGATATTCATCTTTGTAAAATGGATGGCTGGATGGATGGATCCAGTGGCAAAACTAAATGAAAACCAGATAGTAATGTGTGGGATCTTTTGGAAAACAAAAGGAGTTTTTAGGTATACAAATTGAGACCGGACAGGTACAGGCTCGTGAAGCAAAGAAGAGTGCTATCCGTTCTAATAGTCACGAATTGGGCTACACTGTTGCAGATTAAGCAAATGGAATGCTAAATAATAAAATTACCAATTTGAACTATCAGCCTTGATACAATGTACCCGACGCGATCCTAAAGCAATATTATTTATCGATCAGGTCTTTAATACCTATAATCTTATTTTATTCAATCAGGATTCTGATCTTTCGTATTAATAATGTTCTCCTTTTCGTGAGGCATTCCCAATTATTAACTTATCAAAGCCGAACGAATCTAAGCATCATCATCATCATGAAATAAACCAAAATTTGTATTAGGTGATAATCCCATGATGTCGTTTTATCGGATAATCTTTTAGCCTCGCAACGCAATGCGAAGCCATTAAAACAAATACACACACATCAAATAATAAAAGTGTATTCCCTATTTCAGTCCGTTGAGTGGTAAGGCTATAAGGCTTTTTTCATGTGTATTTGTTTTATTCACAGGGTTGCACCAGGAAAGATGTTTAAACTTATTGGAATTTGAATTAGATATACTAAAAAGGTTTCAAACAATTTACACATTTCAAAATATTGTTTAACGCTACATATTTCTGTTTAATACAAGTTTGAAAGAATACTGCAAATACTACATGTTTGTTTGTGAGAAAAAGTTGTAACATTGCCAATTTTGCTAGATTTTGTATTAAAAAACAAACCAAAAATAGATTAATTTGTAATTGGTTGACAATATATAGAATAATACATATCAAAGACGCGTTTGGTTTTTTGTGAGATGGTACTTTTTTATGAATAAAAAACATTTGCCATATCTTTCAAAATTACAGTTTTTTGCATTTATATAGACGTTTGTTATCTGTTTAGAAATGAGCCTTAAAACTTTTAAAACCTCAAAATAAACATATCATCAGTGATGCTGTAAATTTAGGAGGGAAATAATGGCCATTTGAAAATGGCTGCAGTGGGAAATACATTCTGGAGGAATTAGTCCTATTTCTTTCCTACAACTTCGAAAGAAATGTTAATAGCAAAACCAATTTAAAACCTGGATCGAAGTACAGACAGGTAAGCAGTTCGTGTTCCGCTCGTTGCTCTCGCCATGTTGCATCCATTCAAAATCGTTAATGATACAAATCTGGTGATTGCACAAGTTCAAATGAAAATTTATGTTTCCTTTACATGGACAAAATGATGTACGCTACCGATTGTCGTTACATATTTTACCATCCATATCTGTTAATTTTTTATTTTAATTGAGAAGTTTAAAAAATGTTTTTTTTTCTTCTAAAGTTCTTCTGAGATCTGATTTGTACGTCGGGGCCGGGACTTCTTGAGAAGTGCAAGAATAAGAAAGTTGAAGAAACCGATGCATGTTTAATTGGTAAACAGTTTTATAAATAATGTACCACTGTTGTGACGTCAGCCTTTTCATGTATTTTGGTTTCGTTATCTAGACCCAACGCTTCTTTTATCAGTCACTCATCAAATTATTCAATTGATCTCTTCGTGTTCTTGATCTCATTAACTTTTAATTAGCTAATTTACTGATTTCTGTTCGTAACTTGAAGAAGTTTTAAGATTTACATTTGACTTATGTAAATTTTTATTTGCCGTCGCTAGGGTTCAAGCCCTTTCTTGGAGTAATATTATATGTGAGTGTTCATGAACGTATCAACAAAACCTCTCGGCTACCAATCGGATGAGATATTTAAATGTCAATTGCACATAAATTAATATGATACGGTACGATGATATCATTGATTTCTTAGCAATGAGAAAATATTATTATATGTTTTTGTTTTTGTTTTTATTTGATTAAATCGACCATTTCATGTTATTCATCAGAAAATTAGAACATTGCTATTTTGATGATTAAGACATCTTCGCCTGTCTCACTACAGGTTTCGACATATTCGTTACCAAATAATTTAAACCGAAAAGTGGATTTAGGCTTAATTTTTTTCAGTAACATTATGTTTTACTGGACATTTATTAGAATATGCTTTATTTTGACAATAATGTACACATGTCTATCTCTTATTCCTTTTCACAAATGTGTTATAAAAGCAAGTAATGCTACAAATCGCTAGAAAATGCACAATTAACCGAGTATCATGCTTTATGAAGTACTAAAATATAATAACGTGAATTTAAGTCCTGTAGGGGAGCAAGAACTGGTCAGGTGAAACTGTCGAGTTGCATCAATTAAGATATCTATAATACTAAAATAACGAGGTCCAATTTGTTATCCGGCATGGGGTAAAAACGACTAATCAAAGAATTCAACTTTATATGGAACTAATAAAGGACAATGATGTTGATTAAAAAAAGACGAATATTTATGCAAATATGCATCACACTCCTGGTCTGGAACGAACAATATAAAATGGTTGCACGAACCTTAAAAAAACGTGATCTGAGCATTAAAATTTTATTGGACTTTTGTTTGCCATAAGTAGGAAGAATGTCCAGAAGGACAGGAAATACCTCGTTAAATGGAAAGTGACAAAACAATAGTTGTTGTAACACATAAACAATAACCCATTTAGAAGGGCCATCGACACATCTCCACTTCACTATAGTATCGAAGTTGTACTTCCTTATATTGATCATTAGTGCGATGGAAAAATGGAAAATATCATTTTTTTAAAGCGTTTGACATTTGACTTTCAAGCGGAGGGATATACCTTTATTGTTCTTTATCTTAATGTTTTTGTTTGTGTTTTTGATATCCTTTTTCAAATATGTGGTCACCATTCATTGTGATTTGCTCTAAGCTATAACATTTCTCGAAATTTTTTATCAATTTCAAAGTCAACAAAGTCGATCTTGTAAACAAGGACTGCATTTCCGAGATAACTGAACAAATAACACATTAAAGATACGTTATAAATGGACACTGCAACATTTTGAACAACAAAATCATTTATATAATTCACATGCTCGTCATTTCGCTTGTGTCTTCTATTCAAAGCTATTTTTCTCATACCTTTATATTCTATCCAAGGGGAATAGCTAGCATGTGCACCTATCCATGCCAACACAGGTGATCTGTTACATGTATCATTCAAAACGATTTCATTTCTTGATAACCCAGTTGCATTACAAATCCCAGTAATGTTATCTTGTGAACCTGTTACATTCTGCTTTGACAAGTAAATGTTGATAGTATCTAAAACAATAAAAAATAACAGTACTAATTTTTAAATTACGTACTCATGAAAAGAAACCAACAACAAGCATATGCAATTGAGTTCAACAACCTTTATTACCTGACTTAATAGCCAAATCACCTGGAAAAGTTTAGCTGTTGAGAAAATATGTTACCAAATTGAAAAGGTGTAATTGTCATTTATTAATTACAAATATTACAGATAATTATATTACTTCACATGTGCGGTAACTGGTCTTCTAGTTTTGTTTAAAAAAAAGTATTTATATTTTTCGCTATGACAACAATTTGATTAAATAGCTTATAAACAAGGACACTTCCTAGTAAAAATATCCTTAAAAATATAGTACTGACATATTTCGCCTGTATAAGACTTTACTTAACTAGGAAACATTTTATTTAAAATATTAATAAAGTAATTAAAGAATGACATATTTTTTGGAGAGAAAACAACTGTTTGTTTTCTTATGTTCTGCCATTTTTTTGGGATATATATTATACTCTTCCCAAAATTTTTACATAAATAGTACTTTTCGTAAATTGTAAGCTTAACTATTACGTGTTCCATCAAATTCACATAAGTATTCATACGAAAGTAGTAGTAATAAAATCAGTAGGGATAAAAGCTTCCTCGTTAAATAAAGAAATGTTAATACAATGGTTGCTGTTGTATATAAACAATAACCCTAAAAGAAGATCAAACTTGAACATTACTGAAGTGGTACTTTCTCATTGTAAGTTTAAAAGTAGATTTAAAAAAAAGATGATCTGAGATTTTCGATGATGAGAACTTAATTAGTTTCACTTTGTGATATATTGATGATGTCCTGTTACTCAATAACCAGCATTTTAATTAATAGATAGATCTCATTTATCTTTGTGCAATTGATATTGAGTATACTAACGAAACTAGACGGTCTGTTTCAAACTAGAATCAATGACAAACAGGATTTCAGTTTTCCAATTTTTAACTTACCATGTCACAGCAGTAACATACCCTCTACCATATTGTATTGCTTTTACTTATCTTAGTTAAAACAGTACGCTCGTGCATGTAAAAAAGTATACGGGCTAACACAAAAATTGTTCCAGAAGAGTTATGTGAAGAACGACTGAAATCGAAAATGAATATGTTTTGCAGTCAACCTAATGGATTAGTTGACAGGTACAATCTGTTGTTGTCCTAATCCACTAGCAAAGTGTTTTGGTGGCATTAGATCTTTTAGGATACCAGTATATTAGCCTGATCTGTCATTTATGCGATTATGTCCTATTCTAGAATGTGACATTTTAACGGAATGGGGATGTGCATGGTAGGTGTAGCATTGTAGAAGGTGACGATTAAACCTGTCGACATAAACCGGTCTGACTCCTTTTGGAGTTTATGCAATTCACCTAGTTTTTTGTGTTTAATTGACTTGTCTCTTTTAAATAAATTGAACATCAGTAAATTAATGTTGCCTTAATTTAAATAAATATCTCATTAATGGCTCCATATTTTTTAAAAGGAGACAAAAAAAAGGGACATTACATTCAATTAATTGAATTATATATCTGTTTGTTTGTTATTCTCATAATGAGTAAAATCGTACTATGCTATTCAAAAAAAGCACTGTATGACAAGCCTGTCAACACTGAGGTTGTGAGTTCGAACACCGCACTTAGCATGTGTGTTCGACGCCAATCTTAATTGACTAATTGTTTGTTTTCCTGCTGAGATCGGTGGTTTTCACCGGGTACTCCGTCTTCCTCCACCAATAACAACTGGCCGCGAAGATATAGCCAAATAAGCTTAACGTTGCAGTTAACACCAAACTAAATCAAAACAAAAACCCAAATCACTGACTTTAGTTTTAATATATTCAATCTGCAGGATTCATTGATCTACGGACGTATTTAAGGCAATTTTAATTTAATGAATCATTAAAAATATTATCTGTTAAATATATCAGCCTTCTTTTAACTTCAGGAGGGAAAGTCCCTACAGGGTCTGTTGTACTTTACATCTTATTTTCTGTAAACTTCCGCTTGTTATAATACAATAAAGTTACAATGCATTCTTGACAGACTTATAATTTTATGCGCTATCTATTTCCGGATAATGACAAAGTTTATTGTTAAGGTATACTTGTTTTAAGACACTTGGTATTTTATATATTTCCTTATATCATGAGAAATAGTGAAAAGACTTGCAAACTCAAATTAAAACGAAAATCTAAATGATAATAATGTAAAAATGAAAAATAAATATAAAAGTTAAAAGGTCTTCCACTCTGTGATCCAGCGCCTTTACTGACCAATGTTTCAAATTGCCGATCTACGATTAATATATGTAACAACTATTCACCTTTGATTGTTGTATAATAGTTAAAATTATACTGTGCTAAGATTTAAGTTAAATCATACAAGATCTCTATGAAGATCTTTGTAAAACTTTTGTTTACCATAAAGAGGATTTCAAACTTTAAAATTTTTGTTTATCATTGTCACCTTTTATTTCGGCTAGTTTGAGTTGGGTTGTTGTGGAGTGAGGGATATTTTTGTACTTTGTCAAGAGAGAGGGACCTCTTTTTTTACATTGATTCCTCCCTCAGTTTTTGGTAGGGTTCGTGTTATTCAGTCTTTTGGTACTTTGTCAAGAGAGAGGAACCACTTTATTTTACACTGATTCCTCCCTCGGTTTGTGATAGGGTTCGTGTTATTCAGTCTTTTGGTACTTTGTCAAGAGAGAGGAACCACTTTATTTTACACTGATTCCTCCCTCAGTTTGTGGTAGGGTTCGTGTTATTCAGTCTTTTGGTACTTTGTCAAGAGAGAGGAACCTCTTTATTTTACACTGATTACTCCCTCGGTTTGTGATAGAGTTCGTGTTATTCAGTCTTTAGTGTTTTATGTTGTGTTTTGTAGATTGGTGTTTGTCCTTTGGTCGTTTTTAATGTTTTTGTCATGGTATAGTCAGTTCTTTCAACTTATGAGTTTGACTATCCCTTTGGTATCTTTCCCCTCTCCTTTAAAATACATGTGCGGTGTGAGCCAAGGCTCCGTGTTGAAGACCGTACTTTGACCTATAATGGTTTACTTTTATAAATTGTGACTTGGATGGAGAGTTGTCTCATTGGCAGTCATACCACATCTTCTTATATCTATGTATATGAATTTATAGTATGGTCATATAGTATATAATAAGTGTACTTATAACACTGAGAAGCGAGAAGACATCTAAATTGATTTTCTACTTTTTCTTCAAATTCAAATGTTTGATAGATAAGATTAAAATATTTACTATTATTCCAAATAAACAGTTTTACATATATATGTGAATTAGATGCATGTTGATGTTGTAAAAGAATTACTGTATATAAAAATAAGGAGATTTGGTATGATTGCTAATGAGACACCTCTACACCAGAGACCAAAATGACGTAGAAGTTAACAACTATAGGTCACCGTACGGCTTTCAACAATGAGCAAACATCATACCGTATAGTAAGCTATTTAAGGCCTCGAATTGACAAATTTTAAACGATTCAAACGAGAATGAATGTTTGTTTTAAATTATTTAAACAAAATCATTCAGCACATCTATAGCCGATACACTAACCACAATTTCTATCTTGATATGTTTCATATTAAAAGAAAAAAAAGTAGATTATAATACAAAATGCTTATTGATATTTGTAATTAAACATACCTGAATCACATCTGAATATACACAGTGTTAACAATCCATTTAGAAATATGATACACGTACTATGTATTCCATTCATGATCGAATAACAAGAAGGAAGGGAAAACATGACCAGCGAGTGACTGGAGAGATTTTCCGGTCGGAAATTGAATCAAGTATTTAAGTAACGCTTCATTATAAACGATTAAAGAGTATAGCAAAGTTCCGAATAGGCGGGGGATTTAACATAAAAAATAATATAAATAAAGTTGTATAATAAGTGGCTGATTTATCACGTATCGTTACGATCCGGATCTTTAGGAGGATGTTACATGTCTTTTTAGCTTAAAGCTTGTCCATAATGAATACTCGCTTATAGTTTTAAATTTATGTACTTTTATGGCGTTGTTGTCTGGATTTACGATTCCGACAAAAACAATTGTGACCACTAGAAACAAAACACTAATACAGAGCATGGAATATTCAAAACAATATCAATCAACATCCTGATGCGATGTAACGATGAATTTATACATAGCGAAATCACTTAGCACGGTCAATATGGCGTTTCTTTTTTATCAAAATATTGATAACTAAATAAATATTTGACTGGTTGATACCATACCATGCGTTACTGAACAAAACATCATATTTCCATCAGAACATGTGAAGTAACGAGTGTTTTGTGCGTTTTAACACTTTATGCATAGCAAAATCATTTAAGTTTATTTTAGGTGTATAACTAAAGCAAGCACTTCAAACTAGTTTAACCTCTCCACATTCTGTATGTGCCTGTCCCCAGTCAGGAGCCTGTAATTCTGTGGTCGTCGTTTGTTGCTGCATATCATATTTATTTTTCGTTCATTATTTTGTACATAAATCAGGTCGTTAGTTTTCTTGTTTGAATTGTTTTACATTTGTCATTTCGGGCTATTTATAGCTGATTATACGGTACGGGTTTTACTCATTGTTGAAGGCCGTACGTTGACCTAAAGTTGTTAATTTCTGTGTCAGTTTGTCTCTTGTGGAGAGTTGTCTCATTGGCAATCATACCACATCTTCTTATGTCTATACATATATATGTGTCGGATATAAATGATAAAAAATTATCTATAACTTATGCGATGCAATTAGTAAATCAAGAGGATATGAGACAATACACACACAATGTATTTAAATCTCTGACTTCTTGTATGTCAAAGAGTCGTGGGACACAACATTAATTTCCCTGGGCGATCAGGGGCGTTTCTAGGATATTTGAACGAGGGGCGTAGAATCAAATCTTTCGCCGAGCGGAGGGAGGCGAACAATTTTTTGGACCTTTTTTCGGCTAAAAAACATAAAATAATTGTGAAATGCACTAATGTAACAATATTAGCAGATTACGTAATTTTTTGTTTTGTTTTTTTTTTAAGGTGGGCGTACGCCCATTACGCCCTCACCTGGACCCGCCCCTGGCGATATGAGGATTTCCTAACCCTCTCAAAGTCATACTTCACTAGGACGATGCTTTCAAAAATATGAATTTCCTTGTGTCAATTAATCTCCATATCTCCCTGCGCTCGGAAAAAATAAATGTATAAAGGTCAAGATTTAAATACTCGGAATGGGAAGTTAATAAACAGGAAGTCCACTTGGATGGAAAATTATTACTCTTTGTAGATTTATCGACCTAATTGACATATATAGAGAATTATGCGACACATATTTATTAAAAGTTTTAGTATGTGGCAAAATCATTTGGTTTTTAGTACAAAGTCAATGGCTTACAAGGAAGCTATCAAATTAAAGGTTCTAAATGGTCAAGTTTAAGTCGTCTCTTCAATAGTTTAACAGACGCAATCATGATTGTGTTAACCTTATGGAATATCTGTGTAATAGTTGAACGTAGGTATTTTCTAACTGCCGTAGCCTTGGTAACGAACACTTTTCCCTCTTTTATGATATCTATGAATGTGTCTTTTCCCTTCCATGACCAACGCAATGGGTGGCTCTTTGGTATCTTTTATCTCTTGTTTTATATACTCATCACAATACATGCATAAACTCCGAAAACAAAACTACCGCTGCTTCTGTATATAAATGTTACTCCCTCCTAGCTGAGGTAAGTCATAGAACAATCTAATTATTCCACTATCTCGACTCTTGAGATTTGAATATTCCTTTTGTGTCTTCCGACTCTTTTCCCCAAGATAATTTGAAGAATGTTACGATGGGTGTAACCTGTGAAGCAGGATCTACTTACCCTTCCGCAGCACCTGAAATCACCCCAGTTTTTGGTTGGATTTGTGCTCTTCAGTCTTTAGTTTTCTATGATTTGTCTTTCGATCGTTTTCAGTTTTTGCCATGGCATTGTCATCTAGATGACCAAAAATGCCTAACCAGTATAGCCAACTTCAACTTCATCTAAGATCAACTTTGCCTGAGGAAGTTGCAATTTTAGTATTTCAAATAATATCTTTATGATAGGACGTATTTACTTTGCTTTGTAAAACTCAGCTTTTAAAATAACCATTAGAATTTTATTTTATTTGGAGAGAGATCAACATAAACATAATCTACTTTTGTCATTCTTTCTTACTGTAGATTTAACCCTTTTCTATAGATCGTCTGTACGAGATTAAAGAATTTTAACCAAAACACATTATAATAAGTTCGACAACATTAAACATACAACAATTATAAAGCGACCATCTCCCTCATGCATAGCTCGAATTCTTATTTTGGAAACAATTTAGATCCGTTCTGGTTTTATCAGCTCTTCAAAGTTTGTTTGAGGTTTTGGATTCTCATATATTTTGGACTCGAGCATCACTGAAAAAACATGAATGGTCAAAATGTACATCTGGTGCAGTTGGTACCTTTTATGTAATAAACTTCGTTTTATTGTAAACTACATGTACGTTGCTCAGTCTAAATGTCTATGTAAATGACGTCTGGACGAATCAAAATTTCCAAAACAGCGATTTCCCATAACGCTACACAGTTTCCAATTTTAGCTTTAATATTACAACTAACTGAATCTCAGCATGTTTTCTTGCTTTTGTGTCGTTGGGTTGCTGCCTTTATGTATGCATATGATCTGCTCAACATCATCGACATGACCAAAGGTTATATTTAATTATTTTTGATATTTGATAATTACCTAGATCTGTAGTATGTTAGATTTCAATATACATGAATGATATCTGTATTGTCATTTTGAATACAGACATTGTCATAGTATGCCCTTTCTACATTTTGGACACTTGTGCAAGCATCCCTATTTTTCCCCACTACCCTCAGTTTTGCCGCCTATGTAAAATAAACAGCTGCGCCATCAGCGCATGATACGCCCGTCGTCTTGTGTGTAAATTTTTATGCAATAAGCATAAATAGTTTCTAACATACGGTGTGACATGCGAACCCCCCCCCCTTTTTTTTTTTACAAAATACTCAATAACTCAAAAATAAAATTTTGAATCATCACCAAAAAGTATACAGATCTTAAGGTTAATATAACTAAGATGTGTGTAAAGTTTTAAGCAATAATCATAAACTGTTTTTGAGATACGGCGCGACATGTGAAAAACCCTTCCCCCTTTTTTAACAAAATACTCAATATCTCTAAATTAAAATTTTGAATCATCACCAAAAAAGTATATAGATCTTAAGATTAATATAACTAAGAAGTGTGTAAAGTTTTAAGCAATAGTCATAAATTGTTTTTGAGATACGGCGCGACATGTGAAAAAAAACACACACCTGTTTTAGTTACTAAGTCCCGTAACTCAAAAAGTTTTAATATTATTTTCACCAAAAAGTATACAGATCGTTTGACCATCATAAGAAACAACTATGTTAAGTTTCATGAAATTTGGATAAGTCATTCTCAAGTTACGGTGCGAAATGTTTACGCCGGACAGACAGACGGACGGACGGACGGACGGACACCGGACATTTGTAAACCATAATACGTCATTGACGGGCGTATAAAAATGTAAACAACTCAACACTTTATATAAGATGCAACATGTGTACTCTTTTTATTTACTGAGTCCAATATAAAAATTTGGGACAACAAAATTGTTTGTTAAAATGGACTTTATTTGCAAAGTCTTCTCCAGCAATGAACTTTTTTTTTCTCTCTTGAAGATATCTCGGTATTTGTACCTATAAAATAATATGAAAACAAATATGATATGAATCTATACATCCATCTATATGATGAAAAAAACTTTGCAAAGAGTTGTTTTGTTAACAAATATGATATGAATCTATACATACATCTATATGATGAAAAAAACTTTGCAAAGAGTTGTTTTGTTAACAAATATGATATGAATCTATACATACATCTATATGATGAAAAAAACTTTGCAAAGAGTTGTTTTGTTAACAAAATTGAGATGTGAAACATTCTTTCATTCCTTTGTTAACCATACAAGTTGATTTCTTTCAGGGGGCGTTTTTGATTGTTTGTGTGTTTTCCGTTGTTATGTTTTTTTTTCAGTTTAGTTGGCTTTTGATAAAATTGAGAATGGAAATGGGGAATGTGTCAAAGAGACAACAACCCGACCATAGAACAGACAACAGCAGAAGGTCACCAACAGGTCTTCAATGCAGCGAGAAATTCCCGCACCCGGAGGCGTCCCTCAGCTGGCCCCTAAACAAATATATATACTAGTTCAGTGATAATGAACGCCATACTAAACTCCAAATTGTACACAAGAAACTAAAATTAAAAATAATACAAGACTAACAAAGGCTAGAGGCTCCTGACTTGGGACAGGCGCAAAAATGCGGCGGGGTTAAACATGTTTATGAGATCTCAACCCTCCCCCTATACCTCTAGCCAATGTAGAAAAGTAAACGCATAACAATACGCACATTAAAATTCAGTTCAAGAGAAGTCCGAGTCTGATGTCAGAAGATGTAACCAAAGAAAATAAACAAAATGACAATAATACATAAATAACAACAGACTACTAGCAGTTAACTGACATGCCAGCTCCAGACTTCAATTAAACTGATTGAAAGATTATGTCTTCATCATATGAATATCAGGCACAATTTGATGTATGTTATTATTAGATGTAAGAAAAGATAAAAGAGCATATATTGAAAATATTGCCTAACAAGCGGAAGAAGCTGCAAACATGAGAAATATGAAAGATCTGTACGATACCACCAAAAAACTTGCTGGCAAATTTAGACAAACAGGTCAACAAGTTAAAGACAAAAAATGGGAAGGTCATTACCACTATAGAAGAACAGATTGCTAGATGGGCCGAATACCTTAAAAAACTTCTAAATAGACCACCTCCAGCTGATACACCAGTTATCAACAAAGCAAATGAAGAGCTTCACATAAACCTTAACCTACCAACAAAAGTAGAAATAAAAAAGTTGAAGTCAGGCAAGGCAGTAGGTCCAGACAACATTCCACCAGAAGCCCTTAAGGCCAGCCCTGACCTAACAGCTAACCTCTTACATAAGCTATTCAGTGATATATGGCAGCAAGAAGAAATGCCTCAAGAATGGAATGAGGGTCACCTAATCAAACTACCGAAGAAAGGCAACCTTAAAGAATGCAAAAATTACAGAGGAATTGCATTACTATCAGTGGCAACAAGGTCCTAAACAGAATCCTCCTTACACGACTTCTTAAGGCTGTAGATGAAAAACTACGAGAACAGCAAGCAGAATTTAGGAAAGACCGATCATGCATAGACATATAGCCACACTACGCATAATAATAGAATAGTACTTAAAGTGGAACACCTCCCTACTGATTAACTTTGTAGACTTTGAAAAGTCATTTGACAGCTTGGACAGAGAAACCCTTTGGAACATCATGGCTCGTTATGGAACACCACAATCATTCATAAACATCATCAGGAACTCTTATAACAACATGAAATACAGAGTTATACATGAAGGCAATCTCAGCGAGAGTTTTGATGTCAAAACTGGAATAAAACTAGGCTGCCTGCTATCACCTTTTCTTTTCCTCTTGGCAATAGACTACATCATGAAAGAAGCAACTGAAGGGAAAAGAAATGGAATCCAATGGACAATGTGGCAACAACTAGAAGACTTGGATTTTGCGGATGATATAGCCCTTATATTCAGTACACAACAACAAATGCAAGAAAAAACATCCCTTCTCTCTTCAACATCTATAAAGCTTGGACTCAAACCAAACGAAGAAAAGACAAAAGTAATGAAGATCAATACCAAAAGTAAACAACCAATAAAGATGAACAACACCAATATAGAAGAACTAGAGGAGTTTACTTATCTAGGAAGCATTGTCAACATAGAAGGGGTACAGACGCTGATGTAAAAGCAAGAATCAACAAAGCCAGAGTCATCTTTAACATTCTAGGTAAAGTATGGAGTGCCAAGAACATCTCAAGAAGCACAAAAATGAAAATTTTCAACTCCAACGTAAAATCGGTGCTTTTGTATGGATCAGAAACATGGAGAACAAGTTAAACAATGTCGTCTAGACTCCAAAGATTCATCAACTACTGCCTAAGGAGAATCATGAACATCAGATGGTTCGACAAAGTAAGAAATGAAGACCTAAAAGAAAAGAGCTGACCAAGAACCTATTGACATCCAATTCAAGAAAAAAATGGGTATGGATAGGCCACACACTGCGAAAACCAACAAGCAGCATTACAAGGCAGGCACTTAAGTTGAACCCTCAGGGAAAAAGAAACAGAGGATTACCAAGAAACACCTGGCGCAGGGACACAGAAATTGAAATAAAGCAGCAAGGATACAACTGGAACACTTTAGAAAAGCTGGCACTAAACCGAGTTAGATGGAGGGAGTTCGTCAATGGCCTATGCTCCCCAGAGGAGCCAAGGGCCTAAGTAAGTAAGTATTATTAGATCATTTTACTGTGCAAAACATTATGATGATAAGCAATCGATTCACGCCTTGTTTCTTATTCAGTTTTTTTAAAATTACTTGTATACTTTGTACTTGGTTATACTTGCACCTATACATGACGAATTCATTAATTAGACATGTTTACACCAACATAACTTACAAAATTAATTCAAAATGGCCTTAACGTAATTACGTAATGACTATTTTGGTCCAGGTCTTTTTCTGGTTCCATAAAGCTCCAATGCCCAAGAGTCTAGTCCAACTATAAAATATACGATTATTTTTAGTCAACATAGAAATACAGATAATAACGAATTAAACATATATCAGACACTTTCAGCGGCGATTTCACGTTATGCGTCATCCGCGTCATTATAAAGATCTCTCTCGTCACGTTACAGACAAAAGGCCCTGAATGTTTTGAGAATACATCGTCCCCGTCTGCTGCATGGTCACATAATGATGGGGTTAAATAAACGTTCACAGACATTCACATTTAAAATTACTTTAAGCGTTCTGCCGTACACAAGTGTGCCTACTAAGGATTAAAGTGAAGTACCCTCTTCCTTCCAGGTGTAATAAACTTTAACCTATTTGTAGTCATCTGAGCTCAAACAATAAATCGTTTGATAAATATTTTGGTACGAATACACAAGTGTTATTGCCCCTTAGCTTGCATCTTCTTTCTGGTACGTTTGTTCTGTCTAAATAGTCTAATCATCCCCATTTGCTCATACTAATGTGTATGTTCTTATATTTGTACAGCTATGACGTTTTTATTCACATGATAATTGTCCTTGTAAACGTTTACGTCTTAGTTTTCTCGCTATCGGCGTTTTGTTTTTTATTTGGTATTGTTCGACTTGAAGTATTTTTACGTTTTCATATATTCTTTCTCGTCTGGATATCTAAAATTCAACATTCTGTGCCCCGTATTTATGTTTTAGAAGTGATTTTAAGTTATTTACCGCATACTTTCATTTTCATTACATAACTGGAAGTAATGTAGTGAAATGAAAAGGTTTTGATAAAGTGACAACAAATATTTCATTTTCGAATTTTCAAAAAGAAAGAATGCGAGTTAATGGATCCTATCATAAGGATATATGTAAATCTAAAAACAAAGAATTGATGATTTAATTTAAGTGTTAAATGAAAACAATAATTTATAAATTTCGTATGTCCGAAATGCTTTTTTAGGGATTTACCTTCACCAGGAACACTCACACATAACCATTTGTAAACCAGTGAATTAAAAATACGTACAAAACGTTAGCAGCTTTATGATCGAAAGGAACTTTAATAGGATAGCCAAATTCGCCCATCTTGTCTGAGGGAGCGTATTATGTCTATTTCTTCAGCCACAAAATAGTTCATCATTAATAATGCCACAAATATGATGTGTCCTTATCAAATTATGTCGTTTCCAACAAATATTAGAAAAGAACATTAAATACTATATTTAGATCAGATTGAATTGTGTTTACACGGATCAGTAAAGACATCGACCATTCGTTTTTATAAGGGCATGATTTTTTCTCCATACAACTATTTTTTTCTACTTTAATCAAGCACAAGTTTTTTGTTTATTTCAAACTGGAATAAGAAATATTTTTGGAGGAAAATCAATATTATACTATCTCCCCGACCCCGCCCCCTTTTAAGTTTTAAACGGAAGAAAACATTTCTTTATTTCCCTTCTGAAACGATTGTTTGAGAAATTTTAAGCAAAAAAATGTATTTAAAAAATCTTCCCTCCTCTTCTTATCCAAAACATAAAGAGTCTATAATTATGTCTACAAAATATAATAATTGCTTTTTGTATCTTTTTAATGATAAATATATATATGAAATATCCATTTTTTTTGACAAAATGAAATATAAAACAATCCATAAATTAAATATATTCATGTGCTTAAATCACAATTGACTTTTATCAGTATCGTAATCTTAATTAAAGGGGCACTAGCTGTCAAATTCATGTTCACCGATTTGACTCAAATTCTCATATTTGATTTATAACAATGTAAAACATTTATTCAAACTATTGAAAGTCTTAAATAAACAGTTTACAGGCCATGAGCACGATAATATGTAGCTTCGTTTTGTGTGTATTTTAGTCTAGACGCCATCTAATTAACTATCGAGTTGACCCCCGAACACCTCCGATGACCATATAAGCAATATAAACATAAATATAGATATAAATAAATTAAGCAACTCGTGCAATTAGATTTTTCATGGTCTGTTTAATTTTATATTACAGATTAAAAATATATATTTATCATCGTTTTTACCTGTAAAAGATCGTTTTTTTGTGGATCGAATCAGTCAATCAAATGATTTATTTTTGTTTAACTTTCAATGTTAACATTATTTTCCTATAAATAACTTTACACGGACAATGCATGCGTTATCCATCTCTAGCTAAGGGGTTAAATTGAAGTTCACATGAATACGGATTCAATGAGGTCGAATTATTCACTTGCAAGTGAATAATTCATCATCAATGTTTCTTAGCTTATTTTGACAAAATTGACACATACTGGCTGCTAAATTCGAATAATTATTTAACTATTTCACTTTCATTAATGATTGAACAAAAAAATCGTAATTTTTTTATATATCTCGTAGCTTGTGCCCCTTTAATGTGTACTTTAATATATGTGTAAGTGACTAAGTTTTATCATCGTTATTTCAATTTATATTAAAACGATATTGTGGGTCATTCAGTGCATTCGACATGTCTATAAGTTCTACTAACCTTCAACATACGGGTTTACAGATTTATACATAAGTCTCCATTGTCCTTGGGGAGACTCACCCCAAAGATGCAAAACTTTGTAGGTGTATCCGAATGAACCCTCCTCCGGGGATGCAACAGCATCATTATATCTTTGATTTTGGACCTGTATCCTGGTTCCGCCTGGCGATATCAACTCAAGCTCTACTGTACCTCTGAATGCTGAATAGCGTACATTCACGGTGACCAGAACATGCTCTAGAAACTTCATACCACAATCTTTTTGACCTACCCTGATGAGAGATTTCCCAAATGCTTCATTTGTGACATTCCTGCAAAAATCAAGATTATGGCTTGACTGATTGATTGAATGATAAATTGATTGGTGTTCAACGCCACTTTGGACACTATTGGCTATTTCGTGGCGGCCAGTTTTTATTTGTGGAGGAACCGCCGACCTTCGGCAGATTGGAGTCGAACGCACCTACCTTTCGCGGGGTTCGAAGTTGACAGACTAGTGATACAGTTGTTGAACCGTTTAGACCACTCGGGCACCGAGGCCCCTAAAATGGCTTGACGTGTAGTTGAAAATGAAAAACAATGAAATAAAAAAATCCGATGTGTTAATGGATAGAACATAGTTAACGATGAGGATCATGTTGACCTAAGTAACAGTTATTCTACATTTTTTTTATTTGTCTGATTAAGTCATTGGGGTCATACTAACAACGACTTCATCAGCTGTATAGTACCAATTATGTTTGTTTTATCAATGCAACGTAACTTGAAACAACTTTCAGACAAGTGGGAGGTTTACCTAGCTATAGATTGAGTTAAGCTATTTCAGTTGATATTTTATAGTGTGTCTTTCTATGTTGTGATGTTACACTATTGTTTCAGAGAAAGGGTGAAGGTTTGGTACCATTAAAACGTTTAAACCCGCTGTATTTGTTTGCACCTGTCCTAAGTCAGGAATCTGATGTTCAGTAGTTGTCGTTTGTTGATGTGGTTCATAAGTGTTTCTCGTTTTTTATATAGATTAGACCGTTGGTTTTCCCGTTTGAATGGTTTTACACTAGTAATTTTTGGGGCCCTTTATAGCTTACTATTCGGTGTGAGCCAAGGCTCCGTGTTGAAGACCGTACTGTGACCTGTAATGGTTTACTTTTATAAATTTTGACTTGGATGGAGAGTTGTCTCATTGGCACTCATACCACATCTTCTTATATCTATATAGAACCAAGTTGAATCCACCATTATGGTCGGAAAATACATATCAGTTATGACAGTTGTTTTCCAGTCGGTTGATATAGTCGAGCGTTTGATTTTGTCAGGTTTTATGGACCTTTTTTAAATCTACCTTAGCGTTCAGTATTTTGTTAATACTTATTTTACACTGTAAGATATAGAAATAATTAGAATACATCTCTGTAACTTGTACTCACATGTTAACAGCAACCGGCCCTAAGACTGTGCACGATTCTTGTTCCGGAACTGTTTTCCATTTTTTAGCCAAACCAACCACTTCTTTGGCATCCAGTAAACCGAATCCCATTTTACGATTAACTTCAAAATATTGATCAATGAAATAATCGATTAAAGGGTAAAACAATGAACGTGCAATAATCAATGTCGGCGAAATATTGAATGCATTTGTTCTCAAAAGAATACAAGATAAGCTACATGTCTTTTGACTATGTATTTGATAAATATCCCATAATCCCACTTTTTACTTAAACATACATTTTAATCAAGTTTATTGGTAACTAGCACATTTTGAACATGCAGCACTTTATCTTACAGTTCTGGGTAAAATATCGAAACGATTTCATATCATAGTAAAAAACTTTAAATCATCATAGGAGCAGCTCTGTTACAATTTCGAAGATCATTACAACCTACATACACTATATTTGGAGAACAATGCGACAAAAATTGACGAACGGACAATTCATTGCTTTTTATAAGTAATTACTCGTGATCAACTTGACTAAAAGTTCACTACATATTTGGTCTTTTAAACAATTTTGATTCGAGAGTCACTGATAAGTCTTCTGTATACAGACGAAACGCCCGTTTGGCGTACAGAATTATAATTTGGTGAGTTTATTCATATAATTGCTTCACTTTTTCCAAGACCGTCCCATCAATTTCGTGTATCAAAACTAGACCCAACAGATTTCTTATTGCGTTTAAAATGTAAAATAACAAAAAAACCGAACTCCAAGGAAAATTCAAAATGGAAAGTCCCTTATCGTATGGCAAAATCAAAAGCTCAAACACATCAGACGAATGGAAAACAACTGTCATATTTCTGATTTGAC
Source organism: Mytilus californianus (assembly GCF_021869535.1). Classification (NCBI taxonomy): domain Eukaryota; kingdom Metazoa; phylum Mollusca; class Bivalvia; order Mytilida; family Mytilidae; genus Mytilus; species Mytilus californianus. Next base: position 10,749,253 of record NW_026262582.1, read on the forward strand.
AATTCCGTCATTTGAAGAGGCTTAAAATTAAGATCATTAATTGGGTAAAGTGAATGTAATGGAAAAAAAATCTCGTCTCGCACATGTTTACATAATGAGAATCAATGTATACTTAAATTATAATTCTTCCCTTAGTTTATTTATTTTGTATTAACATTGTATCATAGGTCAAATTTATTTGTTTAGTGTATGTCCACTGGTGGTAATATGTCCTTTGATTGAGTTAAGTTATTTCAGTTGATATTTTATAGTGTGTCTTTCTATGTTGTAATGTTACACTATTGTTTCAGAAAAATGGTGAAGGATTGGTACCATTAAAAAGTTTAAACACGCTGCAATTGTTTGCACCTGTCCTAAATCAGGAATCTGATGTTCAGTAGTTGTCGTTTGTTGATGTGGTTCATAAGTGTTTCTCGTTTCTCGTTTTTATATAGATTAGACCGTTGGTTTTCCCGTTTGAATGGTTTTACACTAGTAATTTTTGGGGCCCTTTATAGCTTGCTGTTCGGTGTGAGCCAAGGCTCCGTGTTGAAGACCGTACTTTGACCTATAATGGTTTACTTTTATAAATTTTAACTTGGGTGGAGAGTTGTCTCATTGGCACTCATACCACATCTTCTTATATCTATTAAATAATTGTATACTAACACAAATATCCACTTTTATTGCGTCGCCATTTAGTATCCTCGTCTTTAAAACCACGTGCCCGGGATCCTCGGACGATGATATGTTGAACGTCACGCCATGTTAATCCGTTGCTGAAAATGAGTAGGGTAAAGATAATTTGTTTTGTTTTTCTCAATAAAAGTAATGCTACCATACTAATCATATATGCTTCATTTGTACTTTTAGTTCATTATATTAATATCATTTCATTTCATTTTGATTATCTTTATTTCAATATCTAATAATGTGCATGAATAGAACGGCATCATCAAAGAATAATATGATACAGTACATATTTACTGTTAAACATATCAATGAGGGTGGTAAAGGGTTATTTTCGTGCAACGTGTTTTGCCATTTTTATTTCACGTGCAGCCGTGAAAAAGGTTCGTTATTCATCGTGTTTCGTGAAATCGGTAAAAAGATCAACGTGCAAGAAATTTTTAATTGTTCGTTCATCGCGAAATGGCAATTTTATTTCGCGTTCTTCCGTGCAGATACCCCCCCCCCCCTTTTTACGCCCTTCATCGATATATCATGTTTGATTTTATCAATTAGTTTTTACACAAATCAGGCCGTTATTTTTCTCCTTTGAATTGTCTTATATTTGTCATTTCATTGCCTTTTATAACTTTCTATTCTGTATGGTTTATGTTCATTGTCGGAAGCCATACGGTGATCTGTAGTTGTTAACTTCTACGTCATTTGATCTCTGGTGGAGTGTTGTCTCATTTGCAATCATACCACATATTCTTATTTTTATGCTATATGTTGATATCTTAAAATACCGTTATTAGGGAAGCACATAAATACCTGAATGCTACCAACAATTATATATTCTTTAGAAAAATATTTTTTGCTCTCGTCACTTTCAGAAGAAGTTTACACCCCCCTCCCCCCCTTCCCCACACACACTCTTCCGTTCACTCTTACTTGACTTTACCTAGTATAAGGTGGAGTTACTGTTGCTCAATCTTGAGTTTTCTGTGTCGTGTTTTGTTTATAGTTGTTTGTCTGTTTGTATTTTTTCTGTTGGTCATTGTGTTGTCTGCCATTATTAGACTCATGGTTATCTAGAATCCCATTAGTAACTTATCTCTCCCCATTTTTTTAATCCCAATGTATAAATTTCCATGTACTCACATGCATTGAAGTTTGTTCTCAATGAAGAAACGAAAATTTGCGAGGACCATTTTAGTTCGATACAACATGCAAATAGTTATCGTGTGAAACTCGATGGTTTTCGTGATTTATTTTTACTAAGGGGACGACCACTTGATTTTCTAGGGTGTGGGGCTGGATGATATTTTGGAATATTCGGTTTCATCTGTTGTACGGCTTGTTTATTTTGTGCGGCTTAATATTCACTTTTGTACACAACCGTTTCCTGCATTGTCAGCATTTTATTGATCAGAAATTCTAAATATTCGTTCATATACATCATATCTTTTTCCAGTTACTTTTAAGCCGGAATAGTTATTTCCTAGATCTCCCCCCCCCCCTCCCATTTCTCTGAATATCACATAGTCACCCCCTTCAAGGAAAGTATGCAAATTATGTACACACAAAACAAAAACAAAAATTTTTCAATGCCGAACTTACTACGATATTTTTCGAGCGTTTCTCACAATTAAACTTACTTTGCCTCTAACATTAAAGCTATAACGCCTGCTGCTACAGGGGCCGCAAATGACGATCCAACCCCAGCATTTCCGGAACATTCATCATAGGGAGTTGTTGACTTCTAAAAGAAAAAAAAAATCCATTTCTTTTAGAAACATATCAAAAATACCCGGTTGTCCCATTTGTGAGTGCAAAAATAAATTGTTTCAGCAATATGCCCTGGTTTACATGAAACTTATTTATATGGCGTCAAATAATATGAATCATGATAATATCTTAATCTAATAAAGGTCCTCAAAGAAACTTCATCTGATACATCCAAAAGTGTGAGAAACCAATGAATCGACCTCCAAAAGTGTGGGAAACCAAATGAATCGACCTCCAAAAGTGTAAGAAACCAAATGAATCGTCCTCTAAAAGTGTGGGACATCAAATGAATCGACCTCCAAAAGTGTAAGAAACCAAATGAATCTTCCTTCAAAAGTGTGGGACACCAAATGAATCGACCTCCAAAAGTGTAGGAAACCAAATGAATCGTCCTCCTAAGTGTGGGACACCAAATGAATCAACCTCAAAAAGTGTAAGAAACCAAATGAAACGACCTCTAACAGTTTGGGACACCAAATGAATCAACCTCAAAAAGTGTAAGAATCCAAATGAAACGACCTCCAAAAGTGTGGGACACCAAATGAATCGACCTCGAAAAGTGCGGGAAACTAAATGAATCGTGCTCCTAAGTGTGGGACACCAAATAAATCAACCTCAGAAAGTGTAAGAAATCAATTGAAACGACCTCCAACAGTGTGGAAAACCAAATGAATCGACCTCCAAAAGTGTAGAAAATCAATTGAATCGACGAACTCAAGGCTTAAAGCACGAAATAAGGCCCCAACGTAACAGATGAAAACTAATTCGAATTACCCTTGATACACTTGTACACAGAGTTGTATATTATGACTGGTCCTGCGTAATGAAATCTGTTTTTAAACGTTTTCATTTCAGCTAGCTCACAATTGTTCACAATCTCTAATTTACACATCATATTATATCTTGAAATCATGCTATATTAAACATTTCCTTAAATGACCAATAAACTTTGGCTATTAACTAGAACAAAAGTACACCAAGAGTACCCTTACCATCTTCGCATATGTCAAGTCTTTTATCCCGTAGATGAGGGTTTGGATGGCGGAATATCCATTTCTGTATTATTTGCTTTTTAAGGTCATTTTTCTCTACTGTTTGTATTTTAGCACCACATTATTCTCTATTCTATATTTTTTACCTTTTTGCTCTATTTTTTTTTCTCATTTCATGACTTAGTAAGTGTTTCAATTCTTGAGATTTGGCATTTAAATCAACATGGTATATATATGAATAAAAAAAAATGTGAGGTATATGTCATTGAGACAGCAACCTAAAAACATAACCAATCAGAAGACGTATACAGTACTTACCAATGATTTATAGTAAACCCCACCACCGTATGCAGACGTCATTATGTTAGCGCCAAATCCAGCAGACGGTGACACTGTGTCGAATTCAACGCTGGCCACAGAGATAGCATATATACTACTTTGTAGATAGGCATTTGCGTTAGAATCACTTCCTCCATTTCCAGCAGCGAATACAAAAATGCTTCCATTGCCTTGTCTACCCTATAAAATAAAATAAAAATATCAAGGATATGCGGTTTGATTGCCAATGAAACAAATACACACCAGAGATCAAATGCGGTGGATTTAAGATAATATAGGTCATCGTACGGCCTTCAATAAAAAGAAAAACACTACCCCTGTAGTCAGCTATAAAAGGTCCCGACATTACAAAACGCAAAACAAAATAACATGGCGGGTTAAAAATGTTTTCAAGCGCTCAAACCTCCAACTAAACTGGGACATTGGTATAAAAAATAATATTTGTTGGTTTAGAACAAAATGTTAAATCATTATACATATTTCTATATAAACACACGAATGGCGTTCACTAAAAAAAGCTTTTGGCGGAAAGGCAACGAATTAAAAAAAATACCGTATTTTCGTAGTGCTCTCATGAAGGCCCAAATGCGTTATTACTCATATCATAAAAAATAAAACGCAGACCGTACAATGTCAAAATTAAAATCAAATATACATTAACATGTGTTATAGTACAACCAGTAACTTAATGGAAGATTTCTATGTTTAATAAAACATCCAAAAACTTACGTTTGTTGCCAAAGATACTAAAGCAGATTTAGCCAATGAACCAACAGTATAGAAGTCAGTAGATGTGTCTGGTCCCCAGCTATTAACATAAATAGACACATCAGATGAGTAATGTCCCAAAGCTCTTCCAACTTGCATATCACTCAAGTCGCTACTATCCTGAGTTCCCCCAAGCAGACCAATAGCTGAAAATATATATTTAGTGGTATGTTTAATTAAGTCAATGTTATCTTAAGTGTCACTAAGCAGCAGACTAATAGCCGAATCAAACAGAGTTATGTTTAATTATGGCAATTATATCTTAAATTTCCCCAAGCAGACAAACAGCTGAAAGAAACATTATTCTTTTAAGATAAACCAATGTTATCCTGAATTTCCAAAGCAGATCTATAAATGAATCAACCAGTTATATGTTGAATTATGACAATGCTATCCCATTTTCTTCCAAGCAGACCGATAGCTGAATCAAACACAGTTATTGTTGGATTATAGCAATTCCACCTTAAATTTCCCCAAGCAGATAAACAGCTGGAAGGATTTTTTTTTAGATAAACCAATGCTATCCTGAATGTCCAAAAGCAGACCTATAGTTGCAACAACCAGTTTTATGTTGAATTATAACAATGCTACCCGAGTTTCCGCCAAGCAGACCGATAGCTCAATCAAACACAGTTATGTTGGATGTGGCAATTCCATCTTAAATATCCCCAAGTAGAGAAACAGCAGGAAGGAACATTATTATTTTTAGATAAAACAATTCTATTCTGAATGTCCTAGAGCAGACTTATAGTTGAAAAACCAGTGTTTTGTTGATTTATTACAATGCCATCCGAGTTTCCCCAATCAGACGACCGATAGTTAAATCAAACAGAGTTATGTTTAATTATATCAATGCTATCTATTTATGTCATTTGGTCTCTTGTGGAGAGTTGTGTCATTGGCAATTATACCACATCTTCTTATTTTTATATATTGAGTTTCCCGAAACAGACAAAATTAAGTGTTAAAATTGAAATAAATGTTTTGGACAATAAAAATACATGCAGAAAATGACAAAGCGGTCACAAGAATGTTTAATTAGTTGTTTTAAAAGGTACTATATATGAACAGAAACGAATTCTGGACAATAAATGAAATGCGAGGAAAACAGTATGTTTTATATCTTTTCATGAAACAACTGACAAATACCTGCAAAAATGGCGTGAAAAAAACGCAAATAAAACAAACACATATTACGGTTAGTATTGATAAGTGTATGACAATTTAATAATATTATCGTTAAGGAGCTCCAAAATAGAAATAACACTATGAATTTCGCACATGCGAAGCGTGTTTCAAGGTGACCTTCATCTAAAACCTAAACATTTGAAAGCCACGGATGTATAAATACGTATAAATGTTTTACCATTGGTGTATAAATACGTATAAATGTTAGGAGCTAAATGTCCAAAAGTGACATAAAAATCAAAGCCAATTTTATCTTAAGGTCAAATTTGTCTGAGGAAATTAGAACCTTAGTTCCGTAATTATTTCTTATGTAGATAGGACAGTGATAACGCTGTTCTATTTATCTTGCCTACAAGTGTAGCATTATATGCCACACCAACAGCACAGTGAAAACGCTGTTCTATCTATCTTACCTACAAGTGTAGCATTATATGCCACACCAACAGCACAAAAATCATTTCCATACGTTGCTCCTACTATTCCGGCAACCATTGTTCCGTGACTGAAATTTAAATAAAAACTTTACGACATATGGAACGTGTTTTAAAATTGTATAAAACAGAATGTTGTCATAGATATCTCATACTCTTCCCGTTTCATGTTATACACTTGAAACAGAGTGAAGTTCAGATCAAACTACATCTCTTTTATATTTGTATTGAACAGATACATCATTATCAGGAGAGATATGTACGAAAAATACCACTGAAGAAGTGGTCAAACTTCCCGAGCCGCTAGGCGAAGTTTGTTATTATCAAGACTGGTTTTGCAGATGCCTAGAAAATACGGAAAGACATTAGAAACAAAAATTGCATTTAGATAAACCAATGCTAATGACCTCTGTTTTTTGAATTTTTAGAATTCATTTCGTGTTTTAAAATTAAATAAATGTTCATAGAAAAGCCTATGACTGATACAATAAATCAAGAAATGCGCCCGTTTTTTTTTTTAATTTCTTTGAAGGATGTATTCTTCTGATGTTTCAGTCCCGTTGAAATCTTGTTCGGGATTTATTTCCAAAACATGTGATACAAGTCGAAAATGTTAATGGATTTAAAAAATATTATGCTCAGACTAGATTCTGTGAAAAAAGTGTGTACTTACAATAAGCAGTTTTTGAGTAATAAAATTTTCAAATTGTATAACCAATCCAGTCAATGTCATCAGCCAAAATGTTGAGAAAATAGGTGAGGGTACAAAGAAATGATTTTACCAAAAATGTTTACATGCCATGCCATATCATTTTTTTCTTTTAAAAATTCTTACATATGTATTTTTTCAATCATTTATAACAAAGAAGTTGAAATAATATGCTTTTTGTTCTAAAAAAAGGAGGAAATCCCAAATTTACAAAATTGACAGCATGGTCAATTTGACATGAAAAAACAACAAAATTTTATAAAACTTTCTAATATAAACACCAACCCAGAGGCGGATTTAGGGGGGGGGGGTGGCAGGGAGCCGCCCCCCCCCCTCCCCCTTTGTGGGAAAATTTGGTTGATTATATAGGAAATCTCTGAAGCATGGAGCGGGCCCCCTCTAACGCAGTCAGTGCCCCCCCTCCCCCCCCCCCCCCCCCCCCCCCCCCGCCTTATGAAAATTTCTGGATCTGCCACTGCAACCTATAGTTTTTTTAAGTTAAAATTTATCCAGATTGGTCCACTTCATCTTTAGTAAAAGTATGAAAAAAAGTTTAATTGTGAAACTAATTTGTTTCATGATAATAGCCCAAAAATGGGTAAAAATTGATGAAAAATGGAAAAAACATTAAAAATGGGTATTTTCAAATCGCCGTGGCAAAAAAAGAAGTACACCACCATATGATTTTTTTCTTCATCAATTACTCTCTTACAGTCATATAAACCAAAAAATCAGGTTAAGAAAAAAAGTTTATTTCTAGAAATGTTTGGCTCTTCAGAGGTGTACAACCAAACTTAATCGAAGCCGAGTAAAGACACAAAGGCCTTTAGATGTGTAGTAGGGCCACCAACCTTTATGCTAGCTGGTACCTACCTTTATATTATCTGGTACCTACCTTTATATTATCTGGTACCTACCTTTATGTTAGTTGGTACCTACCTTTATATTATCTGGTACCTACCTTATTGTTGGGTCATCAGGATTTGGATCACTGTCGTCATCATAAAAGTCGTAAGAATTATCTACATCCTGTAAAACATTTTATGAAAACTTCATGTTTGGAATTTTTTTTTCATTTATTTTAATTTTTTTAATTTTTAGTCTTTGCTTTTATCATTGTGTATATGTGTGATATCATTTTTGTATTGATTTTTGTTTTGTTAATTGTAATAATAACTTGAATATGCATGATATATTTGCCACTGGACGTTGAACAAAGCACAATCAATCATAATTAGGCTATTAATTGTTGTAATGAATTTGTAGACAACTTACTTTTTATTCGATTAAATGAATAACCCTTTTTAAACTGTCTGTATATATTTTGCTGATTTTTTATTAGATCAAAATTGTACAATAAAACATGTGACAAACGAAGAACACAGAAAACAAGTAAAAAGATTAAGCGTAAAACGCTTAGTATTGTTTTTTTCATCTTGGACTAGTGTTTGATATGAATTTTTTTTGTTTGTATTTTTGCAATTATAAATTTCAAATATTTTAATTTAGCAATGGGAAAACGAGTATTCGTATAATTTGTTTTTTTATAATTTTAGTGTGTTTTTTTCTATTTATTTTTTTTCTGGAAGGGGGTGTTTTTTTTTTTTTTTTTTTTTTTTATTTTTTTTGTTTGTTTTTTTTTTTTGCTAGTAGGGAGAAGGAGTTGCTATTTGATTATTTGTTTTACTTTAAAGAGGATGGTGTTCAACCCTATACTGTTACACTGGACTTTTAAGCAACGTATACCGGGTGTTTGGCTATAATGATGACCATCGTTCAAAGTTCAAAGACGAATAACAATATATTTTACCATATTAGCGAGATCTGTATGATTTGTCTGTATAAATGTGTCCACTATAGCAACAGTAACACCAGCTCCCGTATAACCATCAGCCCAAACCTCGGCAATATTCATAGAGTATTTCAAGTCATTATTCTGTAGAAAATAGCAACGATTTTATAAGGACATGCTGCGTTGAGACGATTAAAACGACAACTTTTTTCTAAAACGTAATTAAAAGACGGTTTATGGTTTTGGTACTACCCTTGATCATGAAATAAATCATAACTATAATTTCTAATATATGTACTTAATAAATTTGATATATTTCAATTTTAATATAATATAGAGTTAAGTAAAAGCCCATAAAATTAAGTAAATATAAAACTCATTTATAACGTATACTGGATCCCAGATTAAAAGATCATTGACATTTGAAAATGTCCAAGAAATGCAGACAAAATTGAAAAGTCAGTTAAAAAAATATTGACAGAGTTTTCTCCATACCAACCTGGTTGATAATAGAGAATCATCCAATTAATATGTATAGCAAGAAACTTTCATGTGATTTGCAACCAATTGAGCCCCAACACTCCAGTATCTCTATGGAATTTTTAATTTTGTCAATATAACAGAACTATGAACAACTGCCATACAATGCAAGGTTAATCTAGCTATGAAACCAGGTTTAACCCACCATTTCTTCGCAAAATGCCTGTACAAAGCAGGAATATGACAGTTGTTTTCCGCTCGTTTCGTTAGTTGATAACGTTTAATTTTTGTCAGTTTTATGGACTTCCTTTCTTTTTAATTTACTTCCGAGTTCGGTTTTTTTTGTTATAATTTTCTTCAGAAAGAAAAAAGATATATGTTCCCAAACGAAAATGTCGTGTAGAATTCTATCATTATTACTACTAAAACATACAAACATATTTAACAAGCATCAAGTTAACAAAGAGGGGTGAAAATGGTGGTTTGTACGATTTCTTAAAAGTCTAACGGTCATATTTAGACATGATCAATGTATTGAAACTCAAACATTATCTGTATGTATCTATCTTAAAATGAAAGCCGTGTTGATTGGTTTATCATAATTATTTCATAACTAGACGACAAACTTAAGATGACTGTGGCTACGTTGACTTAAACTTGCACATTGGTTTCAGAGATAAGATTTTCTTACTATTAACAACTAACAAAGTGATGAAGATTCCTCTCGAGTTATAAGAATAAGGAAATATGGTCTGATTTCAAAATGAGACAAATAACCACCAAAGAAGAAAGGACAAGGATGGACATCACTACAGGTCATCTTACGACCTTTACCAATGAGCAAATCACATGACTATAAAGCAAGCTACAAATTGCCCCCGGATCACAAAATGTAAAACAATTCAGATGAAAAAACAAACAACGGCCTGATGTATGCTAAAAAATATACGATGAATAGTTAAAGGAGACAGCAACCAACGACAATAACTGGATTACATGTTTCTGACTTGAGACAAGCACATTCAGAATGTGACGGGGTTGAACATGTTTGTGGGCGTTCAACCATTTTCCTAATCTGTGACAGTTGTGTAACACCACAACATAAGATCAGTCTGTACAAACTAGTAACCCCATTTGACAAATGAGTCAGATATGTATATAGATGAAGGTGAGGTAACATTTTTGTATTATCGACTCTCTTTATCCGATTTCATAAACACGTTATTGTATAGGGATGGAAATAACATGACAATTTTAAACTTTTGACCTTTGAAATAAGGGTCAAACTTGAATCCGGTAATAGTGAGAAATGTTTTGTGTTGACAAAATAGATAGAAAGTTAATCATATTTTTTGGTAGAAGAATGGTTAGTGTTAGTAATCATACCAGATGCCAAAGTTCACTCAATTCAGGATCTGTGAGGAGTTTAGCCTTGTAGAGGTGAAATGTCTTCTTCGTTTGTACCTCTGAGAATTCAACCTGAAATCATTTTACGGATAAAATATATGTCTACAGATTTGTTTTTATGTCGAGTAATTGCTAGCAATTTTCATGTTATTAGATTACGTTTTTTTCAGTTCCCCACAGCTAACCAAAAATTTCAACGCACAGCTAACCTAAGATTTAACTGCATAGCTCATCAAATTTTATATCACAATTAATCGAAAACTTTATAGCACAGATAACCGAATTCTAACAGCACAGTTAACCATTATACCAGGTAAAAAATTATATAGAACTTTCGAGTAAACATTTGATATTATTTCACTAGTATCCTTATTATGGTTACGTGAACAGTACGACAGAACTTTAATTTACCTGTTCTTCTTCTCCAATTTCAGCAGGATTAGTGCTACCTTCTGTTAGACCCAATCTTAGCACAGGGAGCGGACGTAAAATCTTTGAGTTATCAATTTTTAATTGATAATACACTTGTCCAGCTAGTTCAAACTGAAATAAATTAATTGTTATAAAACTAATTAAACAGGTATGAATATTAATCAACTTCATATAACAGAATGCCAGAAGAGAGTTATGCTATCTAATACACAACCTACTACCGACTACCATTATAACAGATACAGTAGGATCTGTGTTCCCTATTGCCATTCAGACAATTAATTTTTGCTATCGTGTACAGCAGATTTTGGTCTGTGGTTCAGATTACCATTGTCCCCAAGGGTGACTGGAGAATAGCAATTTTGTCACTTTTGGTCTTCTTCCAACTGGCAGTAAAAGCCTTGCCAAATTAGGGCTTCCGTTTTGTGGTGAGGGATGTAGACATATGCAGGCAAGTACAATCAGAATGGGGAGTTTAAATACGATGCCTCGTGCAGAGATTGTGCCACGCTCTCTGCAAGTTAGGAACCGTTGCAATAACTCTTTTAGGAGTTTGTTTCTATCCAATATATCCTTATTTTCCAATGGATTCTACATTTACAGACATTGATCCCTAACATGACCTATTACTGGACCGACTTTGTATTGTTTATTTGTTATCGCGCTGACTGACCTAAGGGGGGCCGCTCCAGTCATGCTTCAGTGATTCCCTATATAATCAACCAAATTTTTCCCACGAAAGGGGGGCCCGGGCTCCCCAGCTTATATCATATTGATCCATTAAATCAATTCGTCGTTTCATAATCTATTGCATTCTGGGCAATGTTTTCAAAAGTGTTGTGATTGGTTTAAAACGTTGTAAACAATGGAAATTGAACCAATGACGTAATACCCATAGTCCTTTAGATTCTGAGAAGGCGAATTCCAACAAAATCTATGTCTAGTAAAATAAAAAGTAGATTGAGTGTTCTATTTTTAAATACCTGTTTTTCCATGACATACTGAGGGTGTCGCTGCAAAATTGTGTTAACGTCCTCTGGTGTCCCTCCTTCTTTTAGCTTGATTACAATAGATGTTGCTTCATCCGAGTCTCCCGTTAGAACCTCAACCGCCAGCAAAGCAGCAAACAACCAAAGAGAAGTAAATCGTAGTGACAACTGCATTCTCCTAGTGGTTTAGATAAAAATATTAAACGAGGAGACAGACATATCATTAAAAAGCATTTAAATTAATATCTTAAATTTATTGTAACCAAGTATCTGGAATCAAAACCACCAATTTAGATTTTTACTTAAAAATCGTCATTTCGGTCTTTGAAAGCATACATGTAGTCAATTTATTGGCAGAGATAAGGCTTAGAATTAGAAAAGAAAGGCGGAAGATAACAAAGGAATATTATATATCAGCAACTGCGAGTACTCGCAGGTCGGTACTGTGTGCCCCTTGTCAGTTCTTTTTGTGGTTGGTGATTATCTGACGAATCTATCCCTTTTTCATCTAGTTTTTACATTTTGTTTTATTGTTATATTTTTACATGTACAACACTGTTCCAGGTTAGGGGGAGGGTTGAGCTCTAACAATCATGTTTAACACCGTCTCATCCTATATGTGCCTGTCCCAATCAAGGATTCTGTAATCCAGTGGTTGCCGTTGATTACTCTCCGTCGTATTTGTTTTTGGTTACTATTTTATCATGAATCAGGCCTGTGTGTGTTTTTTTTTTATGGCTATCTTTACGGTATAGATTTTGCTTATTGTTGAAGTCCGCACTGTGACCTGCAGTTATTAACATTTATGTCATTTGGTCTTAAGTGCACAATTAGCTCATTGGCAATCAAACACTTCTCTTTATTTCTATACTAGATATGGTTTAATTATACATTTGTATTCGATATATGAATAAAAGGAGGTGTGGTGTATACTGCAATAAGACAGTAACCCAGCGAAACAAATAACCAAAGAGGTCAGTTTTGTCTGTTTTGAGGCAATTGAATCTCATATAAGTGTCCATTTAGACGGACTCCTACACGAAAAATCTTTGAGAATAAAAAGAGATGTGTTGTATACCCCCAATGAGACAGTAACCCAAACGAAACAAATAACCAAAGAGGCCAATTTTGTCTGTCAGAGAAATAAAATCATATTAGTGTCCGTTTAGACGGGTTCCTATGCGAAAAACCTTTATGACTACAAGATGTGGCGTATATCTATATAAGACATTACCCAAACGATACAAATAACCAAAAACATCAATTTTGCCTATAACTACAAATAGATTTATCATATTAGTGTCCGTTAAGATGAGCTTCTATGATTATTTGGGAAGGTACTTTAATTTTCTTTCATATCAATCAGCAAAAATAAAATTAAAAAAAATACATTTACAATTCAAAACCATCAAAATAATTTAATACTTAATATACAAGTGAATGACATTTACCTTAAGATTGACCAGCAATATTTCAAAATCTGATCCTATTCCGATGAGGTTTGGTTTAGATTGCTTCGTCTTCGTTAGTGATCATTTATAAGATGATATATTTGTAATTATAAATTACATAACTTTTTATATATAGTCAAACATTTGAGTTTATATGTATAAATGATATTCATTACTGACAGCAATCAGAATGAAATTGATGGTTTATATAGATAAATTATGGTATTTAAAATTGTGTAATTATTGAGTGTATTATTGTGTATTTAAGATGACCTCAGACAGTACGGAATCAAATTCATCTGATACTAAATTCAATTTAATTTTAAGGCCGGAAGCAATAAAATTGTGTTCAACGAAAACTAAGCAACACTTTGATTATATATATATTCGTATAATTTTAAACATAGTTATGAATTAAATAGTTATCAAGCTAACAGTTCACAGGAAGACTTGTCACCCTACAATGATACACATTCGGACTCCAATCAGACCAGTTGTCCCTGTTATACCTACATGCCGCGTGGTAAGCGGAAAAGCAACAAATATAAGTTTGCGAGTCTTTGATTGTAGCTGCCTTGAGATCAATCACATGACCTCCCGCACTTGAAGTGTTTTTTATCCAAAAATATATCTAGATTCCAATATACGGTGTTCAATAAAGGATTATTTAAATATATAAGAGTCAATTAAATCTATGTCCAGACTCAAATCTGTGTCCTCTCCTCAGATCTGTGTCCCGTAATGTCATGACACTCAAATCTGTGGCGTTTTGTTTATTCAAATCCATGTCCTTTTTATAAGGTAGACTTCAGTTCAGTAAAATAATGTTGACCGGCACATATAGAATGTTAAACATGTTTGCGAGCGCTGAACCCTCCCCACAATATGAGACTGTGGTGTAACAACACAAGATTGCGAGCGCTGAACCCTTCCCACAATATGAGACTGTGGTGTAACAACACAAGATTGCGAGCGCTGAACCCTCCCCACAATATGAGACTGTGGTGTAACAACACAAGATTGCGAGTGCTGAACCCTCCCCACAATATGAGACTGTGGTGTAACAGCACAACACAAGAACAAACTATTAAAACCAGTTGAAAAGGGCTTGCTCATCAGATTGGCACACAGCACAACAAATCAACTAACAAAAGACACAAATTACCGATCTAAGAGATCTCATATTTATCGTTTGGCCTTCAAGACTTCGTTACTTATTTGACGAGCCACAACAAAAGCGTTTATGACTGATGTATCTGTATTGAGAGAGAGAGAGAGAGAGAGAGAGAGAGAGAGAGAGAGAGAGAGAGAGAGAGAGAGAGAGAGAGAGAGAATATGTCGTTTATAGACTCTGACTGTTTTCATTATCAAACTATTTTTTTTTTATTAATCGAAAAAAAAAATCTAGATGGTAAGCCATTTTACTGACTGAAAGATAAAAAGTGTATACGCTTATTTTTTCTACTTTTTATATGGCGACAAACTGATGCGATGTTTAGCTCATCTAAGGTTTCCTTTGCACCCAAGTTCGGGTTTTCTTCATTTGCTTTGACAGTTTGAAGGATATACGGTTTATCCGACAAGAAAGCTTCTGGATGATCCTTAGAGTTCTCTTTTTCCTTCTTAAAAAATCGAGTCCCATATAGGTTTTAGGAGATGTCAAATGGCATGCATTATTTTTTATATTATACTGAACTGTTAAACAATTCAACAATTAAACTTTGGAATAATCTGAAATTGTCAGTTCGAAATGTAGACTCGTTATCAAAATTTAAAGTAGAATTAAAAAACCACGGCATTCGAAATGAGAATCAATCTCAATATTTATATGGTCCTAGAAAATTGAATATAATCTTAATATATATTCTTGGATATTGAGGACATGCGCCATATTTTCTTTGATTGTCCTTTCTATTTAAATGAAAGGGCTATTCTGTTTAATAGTCTTAGCTGGCTTCCCGGAGGCTGCAATTTGGACTTAAAACTATTGTTTTTTTGGAAAAGAAACTCTTTCCTATGATCAAAATGTGCAAATTGTTAAACAAGTATTCAATTTTATAAAGAGATCAAAACGATTCTCCGTAGTATAATATCAACATAGGTAAAACGCACATCATCATCATTATCATAATCTCTGTCATTCTTTCTTCACCGCCTTTTCTTCTTTCAGTATAGTTTAGTAATATTTATGTTGTTTATATTAGATAATGCATGCTCACATTCAATTTGTATTGTTATACATATTATATTGTGGAGAAGACTTTTTAAGTAGGTTTTACATGTGTATGATCCTTTTTTGCTTTGAGCAAATAAAATATGTTTAAACTAAACTGAACTGTTAAAGTCATCAAGTAAAACAACAGGGTTTCATTTTCGTCGTAATTACGAAACATGATATCATTGCAAATGCATGTGTATGAATCGATGCATTATTCATAGGGGAATAGGAAATCTAAAACGCTTCATTTAATGCAATTGCTTTATTCTAGATCACAAGCAGAGAGAATGAGATCCAAATAATACCAATGCAAATATAAGGTAAAAGTCAGAGTCAGCCTTTTCCCGCCATTTTTTAAGAATTAAATATCTCGGAAAGGAGCTCCATAACCTTTAGATTAATTTGTTCCTTAACTAATGCTCTTCTGACTTATAGTATCAATTTTAAATTCTAGAATTTTTTAATTTCACCTAAGTACATCCTTAAGAGCTGAACAGAGTGATACAGACAGTGGGACGACCGATAATTATGACGTCACAGTATAATATACCCAGCGAACCGCTGTCCATGTCTAATATACGCTATATAATATTGACCTGCTCATGATCATAGATAAATAGAAGACATTGCTTTAAATATCTTATGACAGACGTGATATCCTTTCAATTTTGGGAGTTTTCGCAAAATTTGCTATGTAGAAAACTAGTTATTACATGAATATTGGTGTTTTGAAATTTCTTAAAATACCCGTTGATCTAGTTGATCGTCTGATTTGATTTTCTAATCAAGACGAAACGTACGTTCTGATGATATACATATATAATAATCAGATATTTTCAGCAGTGTATAATACTTGCCATGTTTTACCCCGCTTTGTGGAAATTAACCTGCTTAAACAGTTACTTCAAGTAATAATAATAATAATAATAATAATAATAAAAATAATAATAATAATAATAATAGTTTTACCCCGCTTTGTGGAAATTAACCTGCTTAAACAGTTATTTCAAGTAATAATAATAATAATAATAATAACAATAAAAATAATAATAATAATAATTATAATAATAATAATAATTATAATAATAATTTGATCTCTTGTGATTAAGATAAGAGTTTTGCATGTTATACATCGGCTTACGCTTTGTGGAAATTAACCAGCTTAATCAGTTATATCAAGTAATAATGATAATAATAATAATAATGATAAAAAAAAAATAAAAAAAAAAAATAAATAATAATAATAATAATAATAATAATAATAATAATAATAATAATTTGATCTCTTGTGATTAAGATAGTTTTGCATGTTATACATCGGCTTACGGAAAACATTCTGTTTAATTGGTTATTTTAAGTACATAAATTTGTAATACTAAAATAAAGATATTACTATTAATATTTCTTTAAATGATTAATAAAAAAAAATATAATATTGATGAGATTATTATTATTATTATTATTATTATTATTATTATTATTATTATTATTATTATCATCACTTTTATTGTTTTTCTAATAATCACCATTATCATTATCTTATTATTATCTATATATTATTATATTATTATGGTTGACATCACCATGCTATTAATTTCTTTGTTGCTTAACCTCAAAAACGAACTGATATACATGTGTACATACCTTTCTTATTCAATGGTCAGCTTCCTTCATGAGTATCATATTTGTACGGATCATGTATTTATGTAGCAGTACTCGACAAACCTCGAGCAAATTCAAGCGCGGTAGAATGACGCTATTATGCAATCATGGTAATTTTTTAAGAACTCTACTATTTTAAACTACTATAGTTTTCTAATATCAATATATACTAAACATATGTGTATGTGTTTCTGTATTCAATATTACAACTAATAAAAAAACATCTGGTCAAATGTTAAAAAATCATTATAAATGGACTTTGTTTCTTCCGCGCATGTAGGTCATTTTGCACTTAGTAAACATGCCCTTAGTTTTGTTATTTCAATAATTTGAATTTAATTATGCATGTCTTAGTACTACCCAAATGGGTATAATTAATATTTAACATAAATTATTAAAATGTTCACCTGATCATACCCATAAAAGTTTATGTATCTTAAGGGTTAGTATCAATAAAGGAGCCCCGGGTGAACAATAAATCGTCATACGATCTTTGGAAATTACATGTACTTAATATTTGCATTGTTATCATTGATACACTTTTAACATTTTCCCGGACAGCTGAACAGAATTATCAGCGACTAGCTATTTTTACGGGGAAATCATTTTCAAAATGTGAATAGATCTCCAAAGAGACAGGACTTATGATAATGATAATAGATGTGCGTTACGTCTACATAAGAGTCATCTTTGGTGCTAGAATCGAAAAATCAAAGATTAAATTGCAGAAAATTGAAAAAAGGAAGAGTTATCAATACGGTTAAAAGGACCCTTTAATAGTTGTTCAAATGACTTTTAACATGTTATGAACAGTAAAATTACAGAATATGATCGTATTAATGATATTTCATGTCGTGGTGACAGAAGAGAGGTGAAAGATGCCAAAAGGCCATTCAAACTTATAAGTCGAAAATAAACTGACAACGCCATGGCTAAAAAAGAAAAAGACTAAAAGACGAACAACAGTACACAAAACATAACATAAACAGCTGTATTGTCGAATTCGGAGTCGAAACCAATAGCAGGCTAAGAAGACGGCTTGGAATAGAATCTAACGTCATGCGATCATTTTCGGCTATCGTTAGCGTCAAATTGATAAAAAAATTATTGCGATTAATCGTGAGTCGTCAGAGGTCTAAAATAAATAGAGTTACCGTTATCGTTTGGAAATGTGTGATTCGTTAGATTCAGCCGATATTTATAACGCCGTAACGAAATTACAATCTAGAATTTTATTAAAAGTGCGTACTTCAACGTACGCAGCTCACTTGAAAATTGGTGTAATCCAAATGAGTTACTCTCTCTAAATAAATATATTATTATTATTATTATTATTATTATTATTACTCATATTACGTGAGTAGAGAATGTCAAGATGCGAGTAGAACAAAAACCTTATAATGAAAACTATTTAGGCGTGTCATTCAAATGATTGATTATTAGGTATATTTAATCAAGATATAAATAAAGATAAAGAGGTGTGGTATGTGACACTTTAATACATACAAATTTATATCATATGATTGCCAACGAGACAAATATTCCCCTAGAGACTAAAGGACGATGATGCATGTAGATCATAAAAGATTATACACAAGTTTATTATTAGATTGGATCTGTTTAGTAAAGCCGTCATTACTAACAATTCAGAGGAACAGAGATCGTTTACGTAAAGCCGCCATTGCTAACAATTCAGAGATAAACTTCATTAAGAAAAATTAAAATGGTAAATTCAAAAACAGTAAATGAAAAAAAGCATAGATAGCACTTGTAAGACCAAAGTTAGAGTACAGCAGCTGCGTCAGGGACCCTCATACCAAATTAAAGACACACCAACTTGAGATGGTCCAGCGCAGAGCAGCTAGGTACACATGCAATAGATATAACAACACCAGCTCAGTCACTAAAATGCTGCAAATACTAATTGGACAACTCTTGAGAAAATGCGAATAAGAACACGCATCATCTTCTTCTACAAAATCATACACCATCTTGTAGCCATATACCCGACAGATCTACTTACCCAATCCGCAACAAGAACAAGGCAACATTCACACATTTATTCTTACAGAACTATTCAGAACACTAAAGATTCATACAAATATTCATTTTACTTAAGAACAATATTACAATGGAACCTTCTACCTTTAGCTGCAGTAAAAGGTACTACTCTTGACTGTTTCCAGTATCTGTTCTCAACAAACATCTAAACATCTAAATAAAACCTACACTGTATATAGTTTTAACCAAAATGTATAGTACAAAAACAGAAGAAAAAAGGAATTGCGTTGAAATTTTTATTTTATTTTGAATATATTTAACTGTAAATAGAAATTAGATCCCACGCACGTACGGCATAGTAAAATTAGTGATTGGCACGTTATCATCAGTATGTTGATCGAGTGCTTGATTATAAAGAAGAAGAAGAAGAAGAGGAACAGAGATCTGTTTCCGTAAAGCCGTCATTACTTACAATTCAGAGGAACAGAGATCTGTTTCCGTAAAGCCGTCATTACTTACAATTCAGAGGAACAGAGATCGTTTACGTAAAGCCGTCATTACTTACAATTCAGAGGAACAGAGATCTGTTTCCGTAAAGCCGTCATTACTTACAATTCAGAGGAACAGAGATCGTTTACGTAAAGCCGTCATTACTAACAATTCAGAGGAACAGAGATCTGTTTCCGTAAAGCCGTCATTACTTACAATTCAGAGGAACACAGATCTTTTACGTAAAGCCGTCATTACTAACAATTCAGAGGAACACAGATCGTTTACGTAAAGCCGTCATTACTAAAAATTCAGAGAAACAAAAAAACAAAAATTGAGTAAAAAGCAGTAGAAGCAGTGTAAATAAAGTGCGAATCCAGTTAGTTCATTTTCACTGTTGTATGCGAGTATGTCTATTGTAGAATAAAGGATGATGGGAAAAACCGCGTTTGTTTACTTTTTGAAAATACAAAATAATAGATTTGAATGTATGTTTTATCAGAATTTCATTAGAAAATAACTTTTTAATGTATAATAACAGGATCAAAGTCCAAAAAAGTGTTATTTAAGCAGCAGAATCCATAATATTGATTACTGAATGCGATTCATTTTAACTATAGACGCGATAAATTATCACTGTAAGTGCAATCATTTCTGTAAAATTTTTGGAAGTGCGATGAATTTTCATTGTCGTTTTATATGATTATTCGACATACAACAACTGAAAATAGTTTTTAAATGACTTTAATATTGATGATATTTACAATTTGAGATTCAAGCTAGTCGTAGATGCTTACTTGAATATACACGGGTATAACCACGTTCATATCATGAATATTCAAATCATGATTGTTGGTGAGTTTGCTATTAGCTTCTCATGGATCCGAAAATTTACTGGAGCAGAACATCCTTGAATATAACTTTTTTCTACGACGAATTTTCTTTGAAAAGTTTTATAACTCGCTTAAATCGCTTTGAACATTTGTCACGCCGTGTCATTCATATTTCTACCGTATTGATAGGCTTTTGCACAACGAACAGTACAAGAATGTACAACGAACGGTACTAAAGAAAGAAAACAAACTACAAAGAGAATGAATCGTACAGTGTCAAAATTCTGAGTTCAGTTTTTCAAGTAAATGTCTTCAAATAAAATTAAAACAACGTGTTTCTCATTCGTATTATGTATTTTAACAACAACAAAGCACAAAATACACGGTCGCATTTAGTGACAGAGCCAACCAACTATGCTCTATTTGTAGTTTAATCAAGTTTGAGTTACACATAGTGTTTGTTTCGCGATGTTTACAAGTAATTCACAAAGCTGTCTATTTAAAATAGACACATGGTGTCCATGTAATATAAATGATATACAATGCTGCCAGGAGCAGTAAACTTTGTTTTCATAAACATTGAATACTTAACTGAACAGTTAGTTAATTAGTCTTTGGTGTAAATATAAGAACGGTATATCTACCAACATTGCTTCGCGATGTAGCGATTAACGTACGGAATCAACTGTACGGCGGTTATACCCCGTGGTATAGAACCATTTAAACATGTAACAATAAACTGTTTTCAATATTTCTTTGTATGCTCACAATTGCGTATTGGCTTATATGTAACACCGACTTATAAGAAATTCAAGCATATTTAAGGCGACTCGACTGTTGCTCGAACTTTCTTTACTGTATGAGATTTATACACAATGGCATGATAAATATCAATTATCCAGTCATCCAAGCGTCAATTGTTTATGCAATATGAAAACGTTTCCACTCATTCAATCCTGAAATGAAGATCGTTTTGTGAATGCTCTTTGTTATCTCAAATGCATCCATTAGAGCTATTTTCCTAACGCTTGTAGTTTAAGGGTTTGGTTGGCTTGCTTGCTTTGTTTGTATAAACGTTTGCTCAATCTTAATTACAATGCTGAGGCAACATTTGCACAATCAAGGCCAACCACACTTTTTAACTACAAGCATTAGGAAATTAACTCGAATGACATTTAATTAATATGATGTAGATTTAGACCGAAACAGAAACTTTGCTTTTCCGGTGACGTGGATTGGCTTAACTATATGTATTTAATGATGACGTGTCATAGTAAAGAATAAATTTTATCCTACATATAGATCAGGACAAATTATTTGAGAAAATAGAATTGACTATATTAGCAATAAATACCATGTTTAAGGAATTTATTGATATATAACCGCAGACTTTCACTCACTAAGTATGCATATATAATCAACCCTTCTGACTTCATAAATTTTGTTAGAGAGTCGGTTAAATTAAGATTTTATATAAAGAAAATTAATTAATTTTCTTCTGTGAAAATGCATCGCATATACAATAGAAATGAATCGCCCTTCAGTGAAAATGAAAGCCTATTATCATTATTCGACAGTAAACATGAATCGCATAACGAAAACAGCATAATGGAATTTGATTCAATATCAACAAGCTGAATAACAAAACCTGTTTTAAGTTAAACAACATTAATAATTATGTTAAAAGGTATATTTTTCTGCAAAAAAAACTTAACTGCTACTTTTAAATCTCTTGCACGCTCTGTTCGTGAACTATTCTTAATATTTATCTATTTGTGTATCAATTTTGCACCTGGATCAAGGCTGGATGGCTGTTGGCGCGATGAAAACCCGTCCGCATCTCATACCTATATCATGAATTTATAAAAACAGTACGCATTATATATTATTTCTTATTTTATTCAAAAATCTTGAATTTGTCGTCTGTTTATTTATCATTCTACATCAGAAATTCATCACGGATACAGTAAAAATGACATTTTAGGATTCGCACATTACATACACTGAGAAGCAGGTGACGATGACGACAAATATCATAAAAAAAGTGACGATGTCGATGACCTGATAATGCAAAGACGTGTTACAAGATCTGAAAAGCAAATTAAAGATGTCATTAAAATTGTCAAGTAGTATTGATTATATATGTATCTGTATTT
Source organism: Mytilus californianus (assembly GCF_021869535.1). NCBI lineage: Eukaryota > Metazoa > Mollusca > Bivalvia > Mytilida > Mytilidae > Mytilus > Mytilus californianus. The sequence continues at coordinate 10,772,026 of NW_026262582.1, forward strand.
GATTACTGTGGATTCATTTATTTTCGTGGATACTAATTTTCATGGATTGAAGAAAAGTTATTTCAAATATTTTCACGGATATTGAGTTTCGTGATTTTGTTAAAACTGCATATTGCAAGACTATGAAAATGTGTACTTCGTTTAACATCCAAATTCGTGGTTTACCTATACCCATGGAATCCACGAACATTGATATCCGACAAATAATAATGAATCCACAATTCCTTATTACGTGTTTCTTTTTATGCCTTTTCACATAGCCTTTTTATGCCCACGCAACTGACATGTAGGGCATATTGTTTTATCCCTGTCCGTCCGTCTCTCCGTCCGTCCGTCCGTCCTTCCCTCCGTCCGTCCGTCCTTCCGTCTGTCCGTTCCATTATGGGTATAAAGTTATTCCAGATAACTCCTCTTACAGTTTGAATAATATGAAGTTTTCACTTTGCTGGCTGTTTGTACATATATTGAAGGTGTGCATGTGGTCAGGGTTTTGATTTTTATTGATATTTGCTCTTATGGGAGAAAGTTGAACTTCGTCATTTTTGGAGTATATACTTGCATAAGAGGTGCATAGCGTTTCCGAATAACTCCTCCTACAGTGAACCATAGACCTATGTGCTCCCATGCTCAACTTTGTGCATTTTAAACTAACACTTTGCATCTGCGGGGGCATCATTTGTGTCTCCCAGACATATAATATCTCAAAGAAAGTCCTACATTGACTTTGTTATAATACAGTTACATCAAAAGTGAGTGCGAGGGCATCACTTTGTCTAGTTTATGCTATTTTTTTTTAGAAAAGAAGTTTTAGAGAAACATAGGAATTTTTTTTGTGATATGATTCAGTTCAAATAAATTTAAGGTGTGCATTCTCAACCCGACCACTATTACAAAATCGATCGTTCTGATTTTTTTCATTTTTCTAATAGTTCATCTTTTGCCATCTTTTTGTCATTTTTCAGAAGACTCATCTGTGAATTCAAAAAGCTTTTATGAATGTCATTTTTAATATATTTAACACATAGTTACCATAGCATATGAATAGGCAGCTAACTTATCTTTCTTTATCTCACAAGAAAAAGAGAATGAAAAATACCAACATTCCCACCCGATTTTCCTTGCAGAGAGGGTTGAGAATATACCAAATACGTTTACTTTTTCTTATGATGTAGGTTTCATTCAAAACTCTACTGTCAATTAAGGTAACATCAAGGGTGGTGGAGCTATACAAATATGGCCACCATGATCTTCTTCTGACCAGCAGTAAAAAACAATTGTTTTAGTGAGGCGTCAGTTGGGATGTGGATGCGCGTAATGCATATATTCGCAACCACGTCCGGTCAGAATTGGCTTGTTAAATCCGAAGTATCGCGAACAGAAATTGCCATGCTCTCTGACCTTTAAAACCCCTACAAACAACTGTTTGATGGGGTTGCAAGGATTATTATTTACTCATATCCAAAATACCATTGTTTCCAGTGAAGTCCAAAGTACATGTCTTTCTTTCCTGTCGTCCCAGCTTGTAAACCCTACCTGTTGTATTAATTCTTATAAGTTTCTTGTCCTTAATATGCATGAAATACTTGCCACTGGTTGTTAAGCAAGCAACAATCAATCAATTTATCAATCAATCAATCAATCAATTAAGATAAATGTGTGATAGTATCAACAAATCCTAATAGACGATGTAAAAAAACCCTTAAAAAATGAATCGAAAAGTGTTAAAATAATGCCAGGTAAATTGATTATTAGTGTTTTGAAATTATGTTATTTCTAGATATGCGTTTACAATTAAAATTCTTGTCGTGTACGTATAATCTATGATTGACAAAGAAAATAATAAAAACCTGGTGCGTTCGAAGCTCTTTTCTGGATTCACCTTCATCAGGAAAACTCAAACTCAAAAATTTGAAAGCTAAGGATACTTAAAAACGTTCGAGCTTATGAATAAAGAATAATCTGACAAGTTATTTGATGGTCTGAAGAATGATTAACATATATTCTAATTCTTAAATAACTAGTTTGTTTGACTTTTACTCTTTTGGTATATCGTTCTGGCATCATTACACAGCAATGATTCTCCTCTGGTGATCTTGCTCCAACGATCCTCCATCGAAATTATTTCACAAAAATGATCAATATTTTTGTCAAAATTTACCAATTATAAGTTGATTTAACTTTTAGTCATTTTTCCGGATTGTTTTAAAGTCATTCGGCACGAAGTTACCAGCCAGACGCGTGGTGATCGTAACAGCATTAGATTGAAAACCAAATATTTAAAACACTGCGTCAAATCCGGTTAAGGCCATCTATATGACTAGGGGTAGAAAATTCTTAGTGTGTTGAATGGTTTTAACTTTAATTGACAGTAAATGAACAGAAAATGGCAAACTATGCTTTTCTCTATCGGCCGAAATATTGATGATATGCTTTTTAAGAACAGCTTACACAGGCAAATTTTGCTCACGTGAATTTCACTTGAATCTCACGTGAAATTCACGTCAAAAATTTCACATTAGATTCACCTCAAACGAGCTTATACATGAAACTAACGTGAAAATTTTCGTGTGAATTTCACGTGAATTGAGATTCACATGAATCTCGCGTGAAATTTTTCATGTGAATTTCATGTGAACTTTACCAAAAAAAATGGTATATTTCATGATTTTAATCAAATTTGAAAATTTAGATGTTATTTGAAGAACTTTATTTTTAGAATTCATGTGAATATCACGTAAAAAAAATTCATGTGATTTTCACGAGATTCACATGAAAATCACATGAACTGATTTCATGTGAGTTACACGTATAAGCTCGTTTGAGGTGAAATTCACATGAATTTTAATTCACGTGAAGTTTATGTGAGTGAAATTTTCCTGTGTAACCAGTTGGTTTGTATTGACCTTATTGTTACAAAGCTGCATATAGACCAATTACTATGACCATCTTTGCAAACATTAACTACTTATTTGGGGGAAAATACAGGTATGTAGAAAATTCTTCTTAGAACTGCACAGTGATCCAAAACTATTATACAGTATAACAAATGCGTTTCTGTCGAGTTTTGTAACTTATTAAAAACAACAGACCATCGAGCTTGTTGAATATTGTAAATCAAATGACGATCGACCAATCACTCGCTGTAGAGTTATAACTTTAAATGACTATTTAGTCATTCGAATGTTGTAACTTAAATAACAACCAACCAGTCGGTCGAGTGTTTAAACTTAAATGATGATCGACTACTTTGACCATCAACTAAACATAAATTTCACGTGAATTAAAATTCATGTGAATTTCACGTGAATTTCCTCGAACGAGCTTATACTTGAAACTCACATGATATCAGTTCATGTGAGTTTCATGTGAATATCATGTGAAACTCAGGTGAATTTCACGTGAAAATCACATGCATTTTTTTCTTCAAATAACATGTAAATATTCAAATTTAATTATAATCATGAAATATACCATTTTTTGTTGGTAATGTTCACATGAAATTCACATGAAAAAATGTCACGTGACACCTGTATAACCTAAATAACAATCAAACAACCGGCCGGTTAAATGTTGTTGCTTAATTTACAATCGACCAAATACTTGGTCTAGTGTTGCAACTTAAATGACTGTTTTTATAGATTTTTTTTGGTTGTTTTTAATATATCATATATGAACACATAATGTATGTGCAGAATCTACATAAAAATAAGTTTTTTACTATATGATGCATTTAGCCTTTTACATAGGTTCTTGTGTCAAAATTTAAATGTGTTACATTATTTACATGTATTTTGTAGCTCGATTTTAACACAAATCTAAGAAAAATGTATATAATGGCAAACGAATACGTTGTTATTGAGTTGAAAATGAAGAAGTAACAATTGCTTTCAGAACCCAATCATTTGTACTTAATTTGCAAGAAGATTATTTTTTATGTGCCTGTCCAAAGTGAAAAGCCTGTAATTCAGTAGTTCACGTTTCAAACTTGGTTCATGTCTGTCATATTTGATTTTCGTAAATTGTATTGTATAAATAAGGTCATTAGTTTTTTTTTCGTTTTAATTGTTTCACAATTTCATGTCGGGACCTTTTATAGCTGACTATACGATTTTTTCTCATTGATGAAGACCGTACGATAGCCTATAATTGTTTTTAACTCTGGTGGATAATTGTCCCATTGACAATAATACCAGTGTCACGTTTCCTTATTTTTATATAGATAACTTTATTACTATGTTACCTGGGGCAGGTTTGACTATCTTTGTTTGTGAACAATCTGCTTCATATCCAGTGGCAAATATTTCATGTTCATTAACACGAAAAAATTAAATATTAGTTCAATAATTTTGTTCGTCTTCTTCAAGTATGCCGATCGGGATTAAGAACGAGACACGTTGACTTTCCCTGGAAAAAGAGGACAAATTGAATAAATGAAAAATGTCGCCTAGCCTTAGACCTCAAAGAGTTGTTGCAAGGCTTCCTTTACTTGGAGCTAGGCCGGTACATTTACTATACAAAGCATCGTATCTATATATCCCGTACAGCCAAACAGGTGTCCCTCTAAACGTGTAGCATTCCAGGGCTTTTTACTACTGGAAAGGAAAAGTTCAGGTGACCATATTTGTATATTTGTTAAGCCTTGGGATGCTTTCCTTAACGGACATTAACTTAGTTAAATTAAGGACAAGAATTAACAATTTTGCGGAAAAGTAAAATATAAATTGAAGTCGTTGACGTGTATTTGAGAAGATAGATATGATCTGCAGTTTTAGAAGCATTTTTTAAAGGATTGGGATCTGAACTTTTTACATCGAACCGGATGTTGATTATGAACTTTGATTTAAGACACGACATAAACATGAGACTTAACGTTCATTATTACATGGAGATAAATGCTATAAAATAGTCCAAAACCTAGCGACAGCTTACACACCACATGCCGAAAAGAATATTATGTTTAACCAAGTAAAAGTGAATAAGTTCATGAGAAATGTTACTTTAACACAATACAAAACCGAAAATATTTCAGTGAAATAAATATAGGAAAGTAATATCAAGTAATACTGAAATACAAATATTACAATGAAATAAAGATAAAAGGAATACCAAGTAATTCCTGAAATAAGAACATTATGTGTTGCACTTTACATTTTTGTACTTATTTTCATTTGTAGCATACAAAATTTCGAAAATACTATCTGATTGTTAAATTTTAAAGCCTCCTCTGTGTAAACCATTGTTCATTAGGTCTGTCTAAAATTAAAAGCCGTTCGGAGAAAATGCTCCTGGTTTTAATATGAACTATTACCAGTCTCTCGCTGCATTGAAGACCCATTAGTGGCCTTCGGCTGTTGTCTGCTCTATGGTCGGGTTGTTGTCTCTTTGACACATTCCCCATTTCCATTCTCAATTTTATAATTCATTTTCATTTGTATTATTCATTATTAGGTATGGATTTATATTGGCGATTTTAGTTTAATTATGAACATTGTATAAATTAATTAATATTTCAATACACTTTTATTAGCTTAAACGTATTTTATTATCTTTAACGAATTACAAACAAAATTGGATACTCCTTTGATAAATCTATGATGTTTCTATTCCTACTAAAGAATTATTGATCATGTTCGTACGTTATTTATACGTTAAAGTTTCTAATTCAAGCAATATCTCCCGATTTTTAGAGAAAATAATATAATACCTTAGAGTTTTCTAGTGTATAAAAAAGAGACGAAATATACCAAAGGGATATTCAAACTCATAAGTCAAAAAAGAAATGTGACAATGCCATTGCAAAACATAGCGACCAAAAAGACAACAGTATGCAACGCACAACTTAAAGAACTAAGGACTGTGAGCAACATGAACCAACCCCACCAAAAGCCCGGGTAGATCTCATGTGGTCCAGATGGGGAAGCAGATACTGCTCCACACGTATAAGTTCTATTATTATCATTATGCTACTTCTTATAGGTATAAGGTATAGTTCTTAATGTCGCAGATTTTAACACATAACGAAAACGAAAACAAAAACAAAAACGAAAAAAAATGTCCATAGGGCACCATTTCCCGCTTGCATTTTCACATTTCCATGTTCGTTGATTGTAATAATCTGGGTCAAAACCTTAATCTGGAATACCAGTATATTTTAAAAAGTTCACATGATAATGAACAGGTGATTAAGCTTCAAGTTCATGTGACCATAGCTTCAAGGTAAGCAGCATTAAACACACATTTTAACGTGACAGGGGACGAACGAATGGACAAACGGACGGATAGATGCTCAGACTGGATAACATACTGTCCTCTTCTGTCGTAGCCGAGGCAAACTTATAATGCCACTAGCGAGTATTTATCTTTTTTTCAATAGAATATAATAGTAGCATTCAAACGGATACTGCTTATCAATTATGTATTTTTTTTTTCAAATACATAATACATTTATTTATATATGAAATAAGATGAAATCTATGTCACATACGGAGGTTCGTACACACAAAAAGGTCGACCAAAACACACATTTTACGGTAATTTATCTTAATTTTCTCACGAGTACAACGGCATCGTATAATAAATTAATGCGGAAAATGCATTCCCCAAAGATAGTTATCACCTAATGTTATTGAAGTCATAAACAAAATGTTAGTTTTCTGAAATAGTACCACACAACTGTCCGTTAAAAAGCGTTTTTGTCACACTTGCAGTCGAAATATCTCCAAAAAAAGAATTATTAAAGCGGTCTGTAATATTTTTGACGAAAAAATCGGCATTTACACTTAACGAAGGACAAACTATAATTGCTAATACCATATTTTTTTCCATTGACTTTTCAGTTTTAATAGAAACACTTGATAGTGACTCAGTAGCTATAGGCTGAACAAATATTTTCCAAGAATAAAACGACAATTCAGATAAAATGTCAGAATAGTACCAGATCTTTTGACATTACAGCTAATAAATGGACATAAATCTTAGATACATGATTGTTTATTAGTTGTTATTGACTTTCTGGAGCAGGATCTGCTTACCCTTCCGGAGCACCTGATATCAACAATGGTTTTTGGTGGGGTTTGTGTTTGTGTACTGTTGTTTGTCTTTCGGTCTTTTTGTTTTGCCATGGCGTTGTCAGTTTATTTTCGACTTATGAGTTTGAATGTCCCTTTGGTATCTTTCGCATCTCTTTTTGAACTAGCTGTCAGTAACTGCGAGTACTCTCAAATCTGTACTTAGTGTCTTTTTTGTTGTGGGGATGTACAAAAGACGAATTTAAGATCGTTTTTCGCCGATTTTATGTGTTTTCTATACAAATATTCATCTATTTTGAAAGAATTCAATCAGTAATATTCAGCAAATAAAAGAAATAATTACATTATTTGTTTTCGATTTTTAGTTAAAGTTCAACTAACCAAAGTTGTATGCAAAGTTTTAACATAATCTGTGACATAGCCTATTTACAGTAACTTGACCGTAAGAGAAACTGTACTCAATAATCTTTTCACTTTAAGAAAACTTCGTTAACAAAACTATTAAAGGGGCATTAGCTGTCAAATTCATGTGTCGGAATGATTTTTATGGGCCAGATCAGTCAACAAAAGGGTTATTCCTGGTGGTCCCCATGTTTCACTTTTCAATATTGAAATCCTATTTTTAATTAATGTACATACCGAACACATGGTGACCAAATGCGCAAGTAAAAAGTTGCGTGTATACGGATTAAAATGAGGTTGAATTATTGACTTGCATGCCAATAATCCATCAGCGATATTTTCAGCTTATATTGACGAAATTTAACTAAGCAGACTGCTATTATTTCTGTATTCCGCTTTTATAAATGTTTGAGAAAACAAATAATGCCCCTTTAACATGCGAAAACTTTAAACTTTCGAATGAAAAAAATAAATTCAAACCTTATAAAAATAAGAAGATGTGGTATGATAGCCAGCGAGACAACTCTTCACAAAAGACCAAATGACGTAGAAGGTAAGCCACTTCAGGTCACAGTACGGCCTTCAAAAATGAGCGGAGGCATCTATAGCCAAGTGGTTTAAGTAGTCGAACTACTGTATCCCTAGCCTGTCAACACTGAGATTGTCAGTTCGAAACTCGCATGCGGCAGGTGCGCTCGACTCCAATCTTAATTTACTAGGATTGTCAGTTTTCCTACCAAAGGTTGGTGGTTCTCTCCTGGCACTTCGGCTTTCTCCACCAAAACAAAACAAACAACTGAACGGCATGAAATAGAACAGTAGTGCTGAAAGTGGCGTTAAACGCTAATCAATCAATTGATCAATCAACAATAAGCAAAACTCATACCACATAGCATGATATAAATAGCCTTGAAATGACAAGTGTAAAACAATTCAAACGAGAAAACTAACGGCCTGGCTTGATTTGTGTAAAAAAACAATAAACGAAAAACAAGTATGATAAATAGCAACAAACGACAACCACTGAATTACTGAATTACAGACAAAATACTTATTCATCATAACAAAAATATTATTTCTCTATCCTTGCTTCTTTTTAGTTCTTTTCATTTTATTTATAGTTTGTATAATTATACACAATGATATGTTCTCTTTCCCCTGTGTACATGCAATCATATTGTTATATCTATTTTCATTTAAGAAATGAATGCTTCTTTTTGTAATTTTATTGGGGTGTATAAGTGTTGAACGAAGCACATTTTGTATTCCGCGCTTCATTCTAAAAATGTGTGCATGATAAATTTAATAGACAGTACTAACAGAACATTCAGTATAATAAATTAAATAACACATAGCTGAGAGGGTTATAGAGCAGATTGTCACCCCTCAGTTGACAATGTGTTCTCGGGGTAACAATCTGCTCTATCACCCTCTCAGCTATGTGTTATCTATATATTGTTTACGTACTGGTTCCCAGATATGACCTCTATGTTTGATCTCATAGAGACATAATATGGGAATATTACCAATATAAATACACATGGATAGCGGCCAAATTGAATTCTGAAGAAGACCCAAAGTGAAGGGAGGAGAAGTACAGAATTTTAGTACAAGTTTAAACTCTTAGAAGTTTGGGCATATAAATGTTGAAAATATGCCACATAGCCATATGTTTAGACCTTTGAAAAAAATAGTAGTGCATATGAACTTTCCATTCTAGGATATAATTTTTTTACGAAACTTCATAGTAAACATGGTAAAAATGACACAGTTTTAGTTGTAAAAGGAGTTCCTATGGGAAGTTGCAATGTCTATATATACAGAAGCCTAAGAAAAGCTTGAAAACGTATGATGTAATCAGTAGTTTTGGTATTATCCTGACACAATATTCTCAATGTCGCTAACGGACTCATTTTTGACGAAAAGATTGCAAGACCGATAATATTTCACCAGGACAAAGACATTTTTTACTGTAAGAGATTCCGTTGATTTCAATACTAAATAAAGATACAAGACCTTGCACGGTCGGTAATATTATATTGAATTTAAATAACTCGAATTGATATCAAGCGATATCCAATTCTCATTCGTTATGAAACCTTTAATTATTAAACTTCATGACCTTAAACTTTCTAACACTTAATACCCGGGATCAGGAAAACAATTTTTTTAGTAATTTACATGCCCTTTTGATAAACTCTAATATATCATTAGAGCATCTGATTCAGAAATTTATATAAAAATGGGTGACAATCCACCCTATTTTTACCTTGCGCTTAAGGTGGTACCTAACACTACAGGGAGATAACTCTGTAAAAATCAGCTAAACGTTTTAATTACGTTGTATTGTTAAGGAAATATTAAGCTTCTCAATGATCAAAATTAGTGTTTGTCAAATTGCTATATAACCAAAGAAATTTTTCTGATAAAGTGGTTGGTTCAAATTTTTTGAAATTTTTATATTTTTGTCAAAGGGTCAAAGTAAACATTTTGTCAAAATTTTATGAAAATTAAACGAGCCAAATTAATATTAGTCAAGGTGTTGGGTACCACCTTAAGGAGGGTATTTGTATCGAATTTTGGTTCAAATAAGCATATAATCCTCGCTATCTATTGCACAACTTTCTTTGGTGCAGTATGTAGAATATAAATTAATAACTTTAACGGTACCAATTTTACTGCACAACTAAATTCAATTCTAAATCAAGTATATCAAAATATTATCGTAAACCTTGCAACAGTGCATGCATTTGAATTTGAAATGTTTTGAAACTTCTTGTCACGTTCCTACTGCATCTAATTTTCAGTTTGATTTTCTCTGTTGCACATTTAATAATCACATGTATATGGCGATCACGTGAAATGTTGTTGTTTTAAACGTGTTTTGGTAAGCCACAGTTCAATCGGAACTTCATATAATAAGTCAGATAAAGCAACAAATGAAAGATATATAACGGTTTTACTGTTGGAATACATTGTTGTTCATATTGTAAGCATTAAAGTATTTAATCTGATACATTTCTTTAATTCGCCGTTGATAAATAAAAAAAAAAAAACATTACGAAACTAAGGTTCCAACTCCCGCAGGCAAAGTTGTTAGATGGTGTTTGTTATTCTTTTAGGTCCCTTTGGGAAATAAGCTTCTCTAAATTCAAGTAGTTTTCAAATTTTGTATTTTTTGTTCTGATGAAGGTACATCCAGAAAGGTGCTTTAGACGCAACAAATTTATATAGATACCGCTGCTAGTGGACTGTTAGACTCAAATGGTTTCATCAACTGAATAGTCATCAATTCGGTACTGACATGATTTATAACATGCATGTCCTAAATACGCCGATGAGAAGATTTTTTTTTTAAGAAACTAAGGTTCCAACTTCCACAGGCAAAGTTATAAATATTGTTGACTATTCTTTACGGTCTTGCTTGAGAGTCCCTGATGAAGAATGGAGATCATGATCATGCATTATTCTATAACGTTTTTGGACAAATCAAATGCTTTATCAGGACGAGAACATTTTATTATGATATAAACATGAAACCTACTTTTTACTAGCCCGATAGGCTGAGCCGGAATTTTAATTTGCTCGTTCACAAAGTAACAGTTCTCAGGAAAGATGACCGAATTTAGCTTAATGCTTTAATATCATGTTCCGCTATAAAGATGATGTCCTCTCATTAAAAAATAAAATTTGGTGAATATGTTGAACGCATCTATTCCATCACACTTAAATATAGGATACACCAGTTACAGTTAAGTCTGTCTCATCTCTTGACTTTCATCAAGAAGTTGACAATGGTGATCGGTTGAGAACAAAACTTAACGACAAAAGGGATGATTTCAGCTTTCCAATTGTTAACTTTTCATTTCTATGTGCCGCTTTCCAGCAGCGCCTGCAAATAGAGTATATATATCCCCGTCGATACGATATTCTAGAGCTTGCGTTTCCTATCATGCTTTTCTTGATAGAGGGTTGTTGCTTTGAAGGAAACTTTTGAATGTTTCCAAGTGGTAAAGTTAAAATCAACCCTTCGAAAATTTTACGGACGCCATCACGAGTTGTTTAACGTTATGGAAGACCACAGATATGTTAGAATGTTTTAATCACAATTATTCTATTATCTATAATCTTTTCATCGATTTTGATATCAACGAATGAGACTTATCACAGGATTTGTACCATCATGAGCAACACGACGGGATCAGAAACTTGTTACGCTTCAGAAGCACATGAGTTCACTCCCGTTTTAGGTGGGGTTCGTGTTGCTTAGTCATTTAGTTTTCTATGAATTGTTTGTAGACTTTGTAAGTTACTTTATCCTCCTTCCCTTCGTCTATATTACCTCCTAAGTCGCTGCATAATCTTCGAAGCACGAATTTGAGACGTAAGCAGACATTATCAGCGACGTCACAATGTCAAAGGAGAAGTAATCAGCGACGTCACAATGTGTGAGGAGACGTTATCAAGCTTATTTTCGTTAAGAGTAAAACTATCTAAAGGAGGGGAAAAGAACAGTAGTAGAACGATAAACAGATTATTATTCTACGTAATTCTACGTAAAGATATCATAGAATATCAACCGTTCAACACAATGTGAAGCTGTTTTGCTCGTTCGCTGCGCTCATTCGCCAAAAAGGTTCACATTGTGGCTCGCAGCTGATATTTAACGATATCAAAGGGTAGAAAACTCGATAATTTATACACCTTTAGCTATATCGTGATTGTCCATTAGAGAAATTCTTTGAATTCAATTCTTGGGGCTCCAGACATAATATTGATAGCCTCTGTTTAATTTATATTTACTAACAACCATGCTAGCCTTAAGGTACGTTATAGCTGGACTATTGGTATGTACACTTTTCCTTTGTTCTAGACCGTTCTCCTCTAAACAGTGGGCTCTTGGAATTTTTTTTCTAAATTTTGATTTTGGATTTGGGGGGGTATTTCTGTGCCATTGACGTATACCTCAAATTTCGTGTTATTTATATAAGAAACGTATATAAGATAAGAGCATAGATGAGAAGTCATATAAGCTTTTACATTTTGGGCAAGCGATATACATTTAATATAATGTGTTTTTCATGTTCACATTCTGTGCAAGTGTCGTCAATTGATCTAACGAGCCGGTCAGTGACGCGCAATATCTAAATTCTTAGATTTAAATTGGATTACAGATTAAATGAAGAAAACTTTATCAACTGTTAAAAAAAATTACAGCACTAAGAGGCAAGATCTTATATAAAAGTAGTTCTTGAATTTTCGAATTACAATTATCTATCAAAATTTCAAAGTTACTCTATTTAAATGTATTTTCAAATAAAGATTATCTATACTATCACCTCTAAAGGAGATGTGTACACCATTTATATACCGTAAGAATGAAAAGTAACAAGAACAAGATAATTAGTTGTACTTTTATATCAGATAAATGCACTGGAGTATGTGTGCTTACATTTTTCATAAACCCTTTATACAACGTGATAATGTTGCATATGATGCAGTAAATGAAATATGCACGTTAGAAACATCAGTTTTATTTCGATATGAGATCATTGCTATGCATAAACAATGTAAATACACACGACTTATTTAATATCATCATTTCAAACGACGCTTTTATTTCTAAATTTTAAGCACACTACTAGTATATTATCGTGCAGGACTACATACAGTTATTATTTACAAATCATTACGTAATTACCCCCATTTCTATGCTCAAACATAGATTTTGACAAGAACTAAAAACTATGTTGTATGGTAATATGTGAAATTGTGTATTTTATGTTGACTTCCTGAAGGAAAATTACCAAATGAAGCTGATACAAATTGGAATATAAATCATATAATAATTCACAATTGAATAGATTTGGGATAAAAACTATCATTATAAATTAACCAATAAGAAATTGGGAGGCGACAGATGGGCGAATGGGTGCAAACCTTTCCAAGCTGAATATTGTGCCAATTTCTGTCTATATTTCGATTTTAATACGACCTTCAGAGGAGAACATTGACAAAACTATGTTTCTTTTGTCATTTAACTATTACTTTGTAGTTAAAGCAATACATCTTTGTTGACTGGAAGTCAATATTACTTCATTGTCTTACTCGGGAATTATTAATGGCAAGTCATGCATGTCAAATATCCGTTTTCATAGCATTTTATTTTTTTCTCCATAAAGGCATTAAGGTTGTCATATTTTCTTAAACTCATTTACTCATCTATAAAGAGTTTATGGACTATGAATTGCAAGATTGAAGTCCCTGTTGTCAACACAGTTCAGCAATGGCAGTTCTAAAAAGGTACGGAGGTTCATGTGGGCTATGAATGAATGGCTATTGCAATTACGACTACAGGCGGGATTAGGGGCGAATGGATTAAAACGTTGCGTTATTTGTTTTTTTTTCTGATCCTATGTAAGTATCCAATCAAAATGTATTGTTCTCTGAGTGACAAATCACTTTAATTTACCAGTAAACGAAGAAAGAGCATTACTAAAATTTCTGGAAACAAGACATTATAAATTTAAAGGACATATTGTGTACATACAGATAGACAGATTCAAAAGGTAAAATTGTAGCTTCTGCAAAGATGTATCTCCTCCAGTATGAATTAAAATATCAGAACTGATAATTACCTGTTCCTTGTGTTACGCAATAAAACAAAATTTGCATCTACTAAAGGTATGAAAACTCGTGACATTTCTTGTACACCATCAGGAAAATTACGCATTATTTCAAAGAGTTTCCAATTACTATGGAATCATTTTTATTCCTGGAGTACCAATTATCATGGATTGCGTGGGGAAAGGTGAACCACGCGTTCAAGTGTTCATCGAAATACTATTCCCTATAAGCTTGTGTGCAAACTTTGACAAACCACAAAATCAAGTATCCACACACATACAATCTTTCCTTGATCAACGAAAATTGGTACTCTATATAAAATGCATGAATCTACGGTATTGGTTGAAAGTAAGTATCGTCGTATAATGACTATAATCATTGTGTAGTGGTATATACATGCATCTCTTGTCTATTTGGATTCAAATATAGTCATAATCTTTGTCTTGTGTAGTGTTATATACATGCATTTCCTGTCTATTTGGATCCAAATCGTCATAATCTTTGTTTTGTGTAGTGTTATACACATGCATCTCCTGTCTATTTGGATCCAAATCGTCGTAATCTTTGTTTTGTGTAGTGTTATAGACATGCATCTCCTGTCTATTTGGATCCAAATCGTCATAATCTTTGTTTTGTGTAGTGTTATAGACATGCATTTCCTGTCTATTTGGATCCAAATCGTTATAATCTCTGAAAATAATAAAAATCATCAACACAAATTACTTGATATGTATTCTTCTTTGTCAAAATGTGTTCGATTCTCTTTACAAAATCAAATAAATAAGAAGATGTACTACATGACACTTTAACAATGCTTTATACTGTAAAATGCTCTATATAGATTGTTAAGTGTATGTAAAACGATTGTTACTATTACGACCAAGATCATCTATAAAGGACTTGCACGGTCATGAACTTGCGAAAAATAAATGTTAATCACTCCTTTAGTTTTAAATTACCACTTCTAAAACGTGCGTCTGGCGTACAAAATTTTAATCCTGGTATCTATGACGAGTTTATTTACAACCACTGGGTCGATGGTTTCCTCTCCGATAATAACACCAGCCCAGTAGGCAGCACTTTTGTGTTGACATATATCATCATTGATATTCATAATTATAAATTAACTGTTTATAAAACTTAGTTTTTTCGAATTTCCACGGATTTTCTACCCCAGGAATAGATTACCTTAGCTGTATTTGGCAAAACCTTTCGTTATTTTGGGTCCTCAATACTCCTCAACTTCGTACTTTATTTTACCTTTCAATCTTATTTTTTTTATTCGAGTGTCACTGATGAGTCTTTTGTAGACGAAACGCGCGTCTGAAGTACAAAATTTTAATCCTGGTATCTATGATGAGTTTATTCATGTGGATATATTGTCATATTTGTAAATATAAGTTAGACATTCCAATTGGCTGCTGTCAAAGAGTGTTTGTGATTAACTTTCATCAGTACGAACAAAAGAATCTGTTGGATATTTTTGACATGTTCATCCATTTTCACTACCGACCTTCCGCAGTCAATATATCAAGCCATACCATATCAGATATATCGTTTTTATTACTCATTCATATATCATTTATGGCTTTTTCAATCGATATCATTTGCAAAACTACACAACAGCGTACACCTATTATTGATTAAATGGTATTATGGATACCTTCAAATTGGTCATTTCAATAAAACATTGTTAAACCATGAATGGACACACAGCTTTTTCATTGTGTAACTTTGAAATGCAGATATTACCCGGGCCTACACCATTAAAAGCCGAAATAAAAGGGACTAAGCAGAACAAAAGAGAGGCGAAAGATACCAAAGGGACATTAGAACTCATAATTCGAAATAAACTGACAACGCCATGGCTAAAAAAGAAAAAGCCAAACAGATAAACAACATTATTTCTTATGCAGGAAAAATACTGCAATCTGATTGGTCAATTACCCCGGTGTAAATAACACCCCACCCTTGTTCAGCCCGGGATAAATAAAATTTTGCCAAAAAATAAAAAAATAAAAAAAATTGCCAAAATAAGGAAAGAAAATTAAAAATGTAAAAAAAAAAAAAAAACAAAAATAAAATAAATAAAATGTAAAATAAAAAAAATATAAAAAATGAAAGATAAATAAATTTGAGGACAAAAATTTGTAAAAAATAAAAAAAAAAAAATAAAAAAAAAAAGAACAAATTTTTTTTTCTGAATCCCCAAAATAAAGAAAAAAAGTATTTGACAATGCGCAGCAACATCTACGTTGAAAAAATAAAACACTGGAAATTTTTCATTAGCATTTTTCAATTTTACATCCCGGTTTAAAAATGAGTAAAGGAATTGTTCATAAGAAATAAATTCGTTATCTTGGTGTAAACAGGGGTGTACGGAATTTTACACCGTTGTTGAAAATTTATACACCCATTCGGCTGCGCCTCAGGTTGTATGAATTTTCAACAACGGTGTAAAATTCTGTACACCCCTGATTACACCAAGATAACTAATAGTACACAAAACACAACATAGAAAACTAACGACTGATCAACACGAATCCCACCAAAAACTGGGGTGATCTTAGGTGCTCCGGAAGGGTAAGGAGATCAAACAGTATCATTTAACGTTTATTCTTGTTCTGTGGAAGTTACAACATTCGTTTCCGTACCACTACATTATTTATAAACTAGAAATGTACAATCAGTGTATATTTGAAAGTGCATACAGCATTTCTTTCAGGAATAATCCTCATTAGGTGAGCTCGATGTTTGGGATGCTTAATACATTTTACAGTTTCAAGCATCAACACCAACACGAGCAAAACATTATTCTAGTTCCGGGTGCGACATGTAGCGCGGGATCTGCTCATCCTCCTGGGATACCCGAGATTACTCTCGGATTTTGTTTCTCACTCTTTAGATTTTTTATGACGTGTTGTGTACACTGATTTTTTTTCGTCGTTTTCGTTTTTTTAAAAGTTTGCCTTGCAGCTATTGAACGATTTTAATCATCTTAGATGAGCTTTTTTGAAAGGTACCAAATTAAAGAGACAGTAATTTACAAATGTTCAAATCTCGTAAATCGATTGAGACGAGACGAATCAAGATAACACACATAAATTGATGGAATCCCATGAACTCTATAAGGAGCGTATAGTGTGAATGAGCGTTACATATTAACTGAGAAATGCAAAAGTGTGACGATCTTTCAATACTAAATAAATACTTCAAAAGAGTAATTATATGTGGAACAGGATCTGTTACCTTTCCGGAGCACCTAACATCATCCTCGGTTTTTGGTGGGGTTCATGTTGCTCGGTATTTATTTTTCTAAGTCAGGAATATGGCACTTGTTTCGTTAATTGATAGCGTTTAATTTTGTCCATTTTTATGGACTTCCCCTTTTTGAATTTGCTTTAGAGTTTAGTATTTTTGTTATACTTTTTCTTGTGTTTTGTATAATGTTGTTTGTCTTTTGGTCGTTTTTCGTTTTTTACCATGGCGTTGTCAGTTTATCATCGATTTATAAGTTTGGTTATCCATTTAGTATCATCTGCCTCTTTTTAACGTATATAGAAACATTCCGTCTAAACCTCTTCTTTTTCTATTAACAGCTTACCTGTCGCGATTCTGATGTTGATTATTACCTGAAACAAAAACTGTATACCTGTATTATTTTTTTTACAAAAATAGTGATAAATTTGTACTCCTTTATATTTTAATTTGCATAATTTAAAAGAATATAAATATATATATGAAGTCATGTTCAGTCCTCAGTTAATTTACAGATTCATTCACTGTGGTCAATTCCATGACTTTTCAGAAAGTTTGCCTGCTGTCAATTAAGATCTGTTCAGTCTATGTACAGACTGTTAAGAAGTTGTTATTTACCAGTACAAAACATCACACTGCATGGTGTGAAAAGCTACCCAACAGTACTGGATTGACTGCAAGTCAAAAGCCTGAATAGTACTGAATTTACAAGAAAATATCTAAACAAATAACTAAAAACTCTTAAAAGAGTAAGCGTTTTTAGGTTCAGAATTTTCAAATGACTGTTTAATGTGGTATGGGGGTATCAAACAAAAATGATAGATTTTTCTTACAATTTACACAGTTGATCCCTATAATATGTACATTGCAAATATAGGAAAACATCTGTTGTCACCGTCCATTTAAGGGAATAATGAGTTCCTGAATAAATAATATTTTTTCAGTGTCTTTAGTATAGATATAAAGGGAAAATTACACCTTTTTCGAAACCGGTCGTATTTTCAGTTAGAAACAAATGATAAACTTTTCTCATATTTTAGATATGAAATACTACAATTATAAGTTTATAGAAAACAAGAAAAAGTATATAGGTCACTCAGAGTGAAATTGGTGAATTAATATAATTTTAAAGAAAATACAATGTATATAATAACGAAGCAGAATTTATTATCTTACCTAAATAATTTGTTATTTAAATAAAACTCGTTAAAGATATAAATCTGTTTTAACAGTTTCATTTGACTAAGGGGCCCAACTCCTGTTACTGGTTGCTGTGTGACATAATTGTTATTTTGTTTCATATAAAAATAGGAAGATGTGGTACGATTGCCAATAAGCCAATTCTCAACCATAGACCAAATGACATAGACGTTAACAACTAAAGGTCACCGTACGACCTTCAACAATGAGATAAACACATAGCTAAGCATGAAGTAGCCGTTTGTTTTCTCTTTTTAAATGACTGACATCGTGCCTTGCACAGGCATTTTGTAGTTGACTTTACAGTATGAGTGTGCCTATTGTTCAAGCCCGTATGGCGACCTTTAGTAGATCACACCCCGTTTTCTTTGGTCGCTGCTCAATAATGAAAATGAACTGGAAACAAAGAAACTCTTCAACACTTGTTAAATTTTATCGGGCATGTCAGATACTTAGGTCTACTTTTAAAGGCATTCAAATCGATCTGTCAGATGTTTCATATCTTATTATACATTAAAAAAAATTGTATCTTATATCTTTAATTGGGAGAATGAATTTTATTTTCATAATACATTAAATATTGATCTATCAAAATAGAAAGTTATGTTGTGTACCAAATATGTTAGCTTTTGCGAAATTAGTAACATAATGATCCTTTATTATTCAGATCCATTGTGTGATGACAATTAAATGTAGACATGACATGGGGAAAATTACATTTTCACTTTCCATATGTTTATATGTATTTTCAACATGTTTATGAAGTCTGTTCAATGACCTTTATTGACTGGTTTACCACATATTTTCTCAGTTGGTCAAATCTCTATCTTTAATGTTGAAAGTATAGTTTAATTATAGGCAATATTAGTATACCGCTGTTCAATAGTCATAAATCGATTTAACTGAAACAAATCCGGGTCACAAACCAAAACTGAGGGTAACACATCAACTATAAGAGGAAACAAAACGGAACAATAGAAACACTGAACTTCTACAAAAAAACGTACGACAACATACATAAAAACGGACTATGTAATAACAATTGCCATATTCCTGACTTGGTACAGGACATTTTAAGAAAAAATGGTGGGTTGAACCTGGTTTTATGGCTTGCCAAACCTCCCGCTTATATAGCAATGTTAAAAGTACCGCTAAAATGACAACATTACGTGACAGGAATAAAGTATAAATGAATGCAAGAACATTCAGGTCAGAGAAATACATAAAGAAATAATATAATAGTCCATTTCAACATGTAAATCACAGAATAACAACGAACAACTCAAATTAATTTACGGCAGAACACAAATACAGCACAATAGAATAATGAACTGTGCGTCACACGAATATATCAACGCCACAAAAAGTGACGTCATAGGCAAATTTCTAAAAATACAATATGAAATTGGGATTAAGTTTGTAATGATGTTATTTGATGTATTTTCTAACCATTACAAGAATATTAATACAGAACTGTTTTAGCAATGGTGTAACAATTTGTATTTTATATATAACTATGGTTTTTCTTCTAAATCAAACTGTGAAAAAACAAATGAATCCTGTGCATATAGTTGCTACAAAATCGTATTAATGAACTAGGTGATTAATATGTTTACTTTAACATACATAAATGTTATGAAGAAATAATAGTACAAAATAACATGAATAAACTTTCACATTGTGCTAAACATATAACCTTTTTGATATAAGAACTATTTGTCAATCTGAACTGTTTTAGAATTGCCTGATTTGATAATTTTTTTCCGTGTAGACTTTTTGATATTTCTCCATAAAAAATGTACTGTACTATTGAAACCCATACAATTAAATTATTATTTTAGTCATTTAACTATTCTGCAAAGTGAATAAAGCTTCAATAAAAAAAGTAAACTTTTTAAAATCTATTGTTATGCAGATTTCAACCCATGATTCAATACTCAACACAGCTGGATATTTTCAATGACAATAAACCTTTAAACTTTTTTCACGTCTTCGGGATTATAGCCACATGCCATTTAGAATAAGCCAGTAAAAATGTTGATCGTCCAATATTATTTTCCTCGAAAGAGGCATCATAAGCCATACAAAGTTAAAGAAGTTTTATGACAAGACATTTTTTCGGGCTTGGAAATAAAATATTTTTTTCGTGAAGTTTTTTCTTAGGTTTGTAAAATTATTTAATTTTCAAATGTCTGACAGACTACATAAAGAAACACCAAACGTTAACGATAACTAACAAAATATGGCTGGTGCATAGAAAAAACTTGTTTCTACATCCGTAACAATTTGTTTATATAATACACACATTTGTTGGTGATAGTTTGGTGCTAATGGTTGATTTTAAAGTTGTTTGCCTCAATGTTTTACCTCGGGTGATTTAGAGATTGACATATTATGTAGACTCCTATCTATTGTTGAAGACTGTATTTTCCCCTCTCGATGTCTTTTGGTTGTTTTTGTCGTTGATTATTGTCCCATTTACGTATATGTTATAACACCCTCTCATATTTATAAATATATAACCTCTCACCTGAGTTTGTTTTATACTTCATATTTCCCCGCTTACAAATAAGAACGCTACAATTGAAAAAAAAAATGTCTTGTAAATCTTCTTTTTTCTTCATCAAATAACTGTTTAAGTCATTTTCGCTTTTTTGAATACATATCAAGACTCTTTTTGGGGAAATATGAATGATTTCTAATCCTACTTTGCAAAGGATTATAGTATGATTACACGAGTGCACCGTAGATCAATTAAACAAAGATTTATTGTTCATGTGTGAAGAAAAAAATGTAAAGGCAATGCTATCATGTTCTGAATAACCATTATTGAATATATATATATATATTATATATATAAACAAGTCTAAATTGAAAACAACGTTCAAACCTATGATTGCGGTTGGATAAAAACCGCAATTTGTATACGTGTGCATGCAAAACAAATTTCTTGATAGAGGGGTCCACATACAGCACAAACAACATTTTCCAAAAGACCAAAAAAATGAAAAAGTATATTTTAACAAAACGCATTTGACTAACAGGTCGAACAACAGATGTTCGTAAACCCTGCTGACTGCCACTGGCGATTGCCAAATAAACGAATCACAAGATGTTACAAAATGGATCTTTTAAAATTATTAATTAAATACCAAACAGAAAACAATAAACTTGCGGAAAAGACGGTATATCGCAAACAAAAGGTGCAAAAATTAGTACACCATATCCGGATTTCGACAATTAAAGTCTCTTCAGTGATGTTAGGGATCGAAACGGTATTTGGAAGGCCATATAGTTTACCTCAATTTAGGATAGACTCTTGAATTTTGAAGAGTCGAAATATATATATATATATCCATAATGACCATGACTATGTCTAACTCGTTGTGGTCACATTCCCATGATCTCTTCTTTAACAACGATCTTACTGAGTAAAATATATCACCGTATCTTGATTTACAATATGCATCACGAGGGTTGCCGCTAAGTTCAAATATATTAACAATCATTTCATGTCAAAACTATACCTTACCCTGACTTGTGCTGAAAAATTCAACATACCTATAGTTGTATATTAGAGCGCATTGGTTCCCGAAATTTTATTACTACAAAAACAGGTATTTGTTGTCTCTTTGACACATTCCCCATTTCCGTTCTCAATTTTATTTCTGTTCTGAACAACACGGCATATATGCCCCCTATCTTAATTTCCTATTTCTTTTTTGTTATTAATGAGAAACTCTTATTAAAGTTTCTACTGAGGGCTAAAGGTCTTAAGCTTTCATTTCATACCAAAATTACCCAAATATTTTAGTTATTGACAAAGTTACAGCTATGCGTAGGAACTATTTTGTATAAATATATACAACTTTCCTGTATTTTTTTGAGACTGGGTCCGAATTAGTGGTTCTATACCTTATGTGATTGCTTTTTTATGTCTTGTAGTTTTTTTGCGACTTAAGACATCATTTAAGGTTCCAAAACACTCAGGCAAGGTTGACCTTAGATGGATTTTTTTGTGGCTAGTATCTGAGGTACCTTTTGGTTATATAGCTCTTCAAATGTTGATGCTCTGGTACATCCTTGGCTTTCAAAGTGCTGTGCGTTTCTGGTGAAGGTAAATCGAAGAGATTGGTTCAAACGCAACACATCTATAATGTGTTATTATCGTTTGGTATCTTTCCCCTTTTTTGTACGTCATATTGTAAATAAACCGATTTTGCAAAGCAGATCTTCGCCGCAATTTATTTTCTTGATTTTCTAACGTTGTTGAGTTGATGTATTTAAATAGACAACATAAATTTCGACACATTCTCGACCAATATGTACTCCCGTATATTTTTCTGGTTGGATTTGCAGAAGTCGCAAAAATAAACCGTTCGGAAAAAATGTTGATGTGCTAGAAGTACTACGCCTCTAACTAAAGTTATGGCAAGATGTATGACATCCTGAGGGGAAAAGCAAACAAATTCTCATAAAAGACTATCTATAGAAGGTGCACATTGTTACGATTCTGGGAAATTTTCAATACATTTGGGAAAAGTGTTTAGGAGGATTTGTGACAAAAAAGGAATAAACCAAGATAAACCAATAGCAAAGTCCGTGATTGTCTTAGGGAAATCCAAATATAGTTAAGCAATTCCGACAAAAAAAAATAAAATAGGAGGTGTACAATGGCATTACATGGTTAATATGATAGCAATACTTACGTAACTACTAAAACCAAACAAATGAATCCAATACATCCACTGGCAATTATAATTATCAGATTTGTTTGAGTCAGCGATGTAGAAAGAACTGAAATGATTTGAAAAAAGTATAAAATTGGAAACAAAGTCGGTGTGCAATTTAATAATTCTTCTTTATGTAACAAATATATACTTCCGATAATTATTAAGATAGTCGAACGAGAAAAAAGTCGATTAAGGACTTTGGCAACCTTTTCAATACACATACTTTGGTTTCTAGGCAGTGATTAGGAAAATAAAGGTGATACTGATTCATTCAAATTAAATCCTAAAAAAAAAACGTACCCAAAAATGGCTCTTAAAACAATTCCTAATATCATGTGAAAACATTTGTGAGGTTTAACGAATCTGTTTTTTTGCGTTAATTCTTTTGCATATTTCGGTAAAATGACCTGAACTCAGTGTTGAAGGCAGTACGGTTGCCTCTAATTGCTTACACCCACTTTATTTGAACTTTGGTGGATAGTTGTCTCATTGGGAATCATACCTCATATCCTTATTGTTTTATTAAATACAGACAAAAGGTGAGTGTATAATGTTTTTGGTGGTAGGCGCAGTATTGCATTATGCGTGGACATATTATGCATAATTCAAACTTTAGAACAAATTAACCACAAATGCAGTTCAGTTTTTCCCCCGACAGATTTTATTCGATCTAATCATGCCTGTAATTACCAACACAAGTTATAACATATATAAGTTTCCATCACTTTTTAAAACTTAAAGCAAAGAAATGTTTTACTTTCGCATTGATAATATTTTGTATTCAACAACAGATTTTTATTTTGTTTATTTGATCATTACCTGAAACGTTTTCCATATTTGTTGTGGTGTAACATTTCTCTGTTGATGTTCTGTAACTACCAAATGATCCATCTCGACATGTAACGGGGAGTTTAAAATCACATGATTTTACTATAGGTGTCATTTTCTTGCCATTTGCAATAAAGGAGGCAACACAGAAGGCATTGTCAGAATCTAAAAGAAAGTGAGAAATTTTAGTAAAGTTTGTATATGTTTGATTAAACTTTCAGTTATTAAATCATGTATGTTGTTTTAATCTATATCGTGAATAAATGAATTAATCTGCCGTTTAACAGACGACTTTCTGGTGGTGTTGTGTTTTGTTTTTGTTTTTTGTTCTGTTTTTATGTTGTTTTTTATGGGTTTGGTAGAGGATTTATTTTCTGAAAACCGTACTCAATCATCTATTATTTTATATTGCTATTTATATTTCTAAAACTGAAGGTCTTAATTGCTTGTATTTGTTTCATTCACAGAATCAAACATCAAAAATTTCTTCAAATTAACATGAATTTGAAAATTCTTTACTTACATCTAGATATTGAAAATGCAGGTCGATAGAGAACAAGACTTTATAAACAAAAGAGATGATGTCAACTCCCTTATTGTAAACTTTTCATTTTTATGTAGCAATATTCCAGCAACGCCTGCATATGGAGTATATATCTCCCAATTAATACGATATTCAGAGATTATATTACTTGTATTATCATGATTTCCTTGATAGAGGGTTGCTGCTTACAAGGAAGCTATTAAATCAAGAGTTCCAAGTCATGAAATCATTCTTTCAAAAATTTTACGATTGCCATCACGAATTAGTTGACCGTTATAGAATATCTGTCACAGATGACGAAGGATAGGTTCCAATTGTCGTAACCACAATCCCGTTCTCTTTCAATAATTCTTATATGATTTGCATATCTACAAATACTTGAATTTGATGGGATTGAATTGGATTGGTCCGTTAGCATTTTTTCCCTGGTTTACACTTCGATAGACCATGTTGCCGAAACTGTTTTCGTAACCTTCATTCTGATCTATTCATGTGCGATACAGATGCATGGGATCAAGGGGTTCAAGCAAATTGAGATTGAAAAAACAAAAACATAACTGACATTTCTATTCTACTGAATAATAAAAAGAAATAATGCATTAGACCTTGGAAAATGTATAAATTTACAGAAAAATTAAATTCCGCGAAATTTCATGAATGAGCTTGGCGCATTAACGTCAAGGGAAAACTTGACGTCATACGAATGAAAACTCTCAAGATCAAGATTATTCCGTTTCTTGTATGCTTCAAATTTAAATAATATCTCATTAAAATGAAATTTTTTGAGGTAGGTGTTATTTCATTTTAGATTCTATTGCATTAATCGAACATTTATAGATTTCAGAAAGTCAAGGTGGCGCACTAGCAAATGTCGTCCTTTTTAGTTTCCGGCTTATCAGATATATGATTAATTTGTAATGTTTTTCGCGTGTGTTTGTCCATGAAATAAATGAATGAATCTTTTTTATTATTACATTACACTCTTGCTTAACAATTGTTTTAATATGATAAAGTATGGCTAGTAATTATGAATCTAGGAGTTTGCGATAGTTAGAAGAAGAACTGAAGAAAAGAAAAGCAAAATTATCTGGCAGGAAGAGTGAACTTATTGAAAGGTAATGCACATATTAATATTGTTATACTCTAACAAGTAAATAATATGTTGAATGATACTTATTTGTGAAGTAATTGTTTTATGAAATAAGTACATTATTTCAGTTAATTGTTATTTATCATCGGCATGAAAATGTGGAAGCTTTATGTACTCTACAATCTGTTTATATAAATCAGTATTTTCGAATAATGTATAAATTATTTTTCAATACTTTTCAGATTGGAAGCTTATGATAGAAAGCAAGATTTTTGGAAACAGGGAGACCTTGGTGAGGATTTTTTCAATGAGCTTAACTGAAATGTCAGAGCATAACGATAGGAATACTGAATTTTAATATGTGGAGTTTAAAATTGGTGCAGTTGAAACATACTTGGATACAATTTGTAATGTATTTTTGTTATTTAATGTTTACTTATTTATTGTTATATCTCGTCTCACTATTTTTAATATTTACCACCTTTGATAAGTGTTTAGTATGACGATAAATTTTCACTTCTGTTCTCGTACTATGAACAACAAAATTATTTTTTTTGGTGAAAAATTTTGCGTACTCCATGTATACCTTACAACAAAATTATTTCTATTTACCTGTGTACGTTATTTTATTTGGCGGCATTTTGTCCAAGGTTATGGTTGTCTTTCTGATATTGTTTTACATCTAACTCCCTTGTTTTATTAATGTTGTAATTACATTGTGTCATAGATCAAATATATTCGTTCAGTGTATGTTCACTTGTTTTTGTTAATATGTCTTTTGATTGAATAAAGCCATTGCAATTGATATTTTATAGTGTGTCTTTCTATGTTGTCATATTACACTATTGTTTCAGGTTAGGGTGAAGGTTGGCGCCTATTAAAACGTTTAAACCCGCTGCATTTGTTTGCACCTGTCCTAAGTCAGGAACCTGATGTTCAGTGGTTGTCGTTTGTTGATGTGGTTCATAAGTGTTTCTCGTTTCTCGTTTTTTATATAGATTAGACCGTTGGTTTTCCTGTTTGAATGGTTTTACACTTGTCATTTTTATGGCCCTTTATAGCTTGCTGTTCGGTGTGAGCCAAGGCTCCGTGTTGAAGGCCGTACTTTGACCTATGATGGTTTACTTTTACAAATTGTGACTTGGATGGAGAGTTGTCTCATTGGCACTCATACCACATTTATATCTAAATCCTTAGATTGTGATGCCACCAATTTATACAAGGACAAATGTCAAAAGTATATTCGTCTAGCAACTGAAAACAATATGTATCTAGTAAAAAGTGAATGCCGTGCCCAGATGAAAAAGTCAGTAACATACAATGTAGACGTATCAATATATTGTGATTGTAGTATTTTTCCCGTCAACGTGAATGTGCTGCAGGAACGGTCTAAATGCTCACTGCAAGCATGTTTGTTGTGCATGTCTGGCTTTGCATAACTTCTCTAGTAATTGCAAAATTGTGAGAGAGAAAACCGACACTCAGAGATTAAAACTTTTCTTAGAAGCAAGCGTTTTAAAGGATCCCATATGAAGGCATAAAAGACTATACGTTTTCTCTTATATAACAATGGGAAACTGATGCTAAATGAAAACAAACTCAAGCTAGCGACCAATTCCGGCGACCAATCAAGCTAGCGACCAATTCCGGCGACCAATCAAGCTAGCGACCAATGCCGGCGACCAATCAAGCTAGCGACCAATTCTATTGACCATTAAAGTTAGCAATGAGAATCAACTTGTAAATGAATCATAATGCGGTATGTGTGAAAACCACAAAACCCCATTATAAAAAAACGTTCTGTAAAAAAGTAGACATTAAAAATTCTAGCTACCAGTACGCTATATATTGTTTTTTAACGTTTAAATGACCAGAGATGTCCAGCATTTATAGTGAAAGTGTGACACTACAACACCAATGACGTCTGTAGCTGAATGCACTGACTAGCTTGCTTGCTAAATGCCGGCATATTGATATGAATGAATAAAGAAATATATAGTTTCTATAAAAAAAAGACGTGCCAACAATTCGAAAAAAGTCAAAACATCTTAATAAAGCCTGTGTCAGATGTATGATGTTTGATAAAATTCTGTATATAGAGATAAGAAGATGTCTATTATTAATACAGTCTTTGTTAACGATTTGTTTTTATTCTGCTGCATCCAAACACATACTATATATTATCATACATGTATTCATATAAATCAAAGTGCGCCCCCTCCCGGATTTTACACCTTCGGGAAAGGAACAAGTTGGGAAAATAACCATATTTTGACGTCTCCTTTGCGTTTTCTGTGTTTTTCAAACCCTAAACCTATCATATCGTAAACTTGTATCAATTATTGCAAATAAAATATTAAAGACGTCTATCCCCTATGAACATGTGTACTAAGTTTCAAGTTGATCTGACTACAACTTCATCTTCAACTACATTCACCAATAACGTTAATCTAATGCAGTATGAATTGACGGACGGATGAACTGACAAACGAACGAACGAACGAAGGATAGAACACACAGACCAGAGAATATCATGCGCTTTACTATCGTAGGCCGAGCATGAAAAAAGATATTTAATGTGAGTTGACTTAAACTTGTTCCTTAGTACAATGTATATGCTTTCAAATAAGAAAAATACTATGTGCGATAGAATTACTATATACTGGCTTTCCATACACTCGGTATCCTCAAATCCTGTATTTTTTTTAGAAAAGGGACTTTTACGGTCTATTTCTTATACTAAAAATGAAAACATATGGAAGACCAAGCTACAAGAGTGTATTTTATGCCGATAATTAGTACTTTCAAATGAAATTATACGTGCACTATTATGTACGGCATGCACCCTTATTTGAAAGAAATGTATCGACAGGAAAAAAAGACTCCTGATTTAAAAAAACAAGAGTACACTTTGAACAGTAACTTTGAACTTTGAACACTTACAATTCCCGAAAGGTCCTAACTCCCCAAAAAACATTTCAGTGGGCCCTTCTCTAAGTTATTACCTTTCATTTGAGCCATGTCTGGTAAAGAACTTTGCCGTACGGAGCTGGCGAGGCTTACCGAAAGAGTGTACGGTGGACACGTACATTTTTTTAACAGCGACTTTGAACACCTACAATTCCCGAAAGGTCCTAACTCCCAAAAAAAAAATGATTTTTACGTGGATATTTGAGGATGTTGAGTGTATGGAAAGCCAGTATGTAGTAATTCTATCGCACATAGTATTTTTCTTAATTCGTTTTTTTTTTTGAAAGCATATACATTGTACTAAGGAAAAAATTTAAGTCACTTCACATTAATTATCTATTTTCATGCTCGGCCTACGATAGTAAAGCGCATGATATTCTTGTCTGTGTGTTTGTTCCTTCGTTCGTTCGTTCGTTCATTTGTCACATTTTGTCACAAATTTGACGGTTCACTGAATAAGGAAAATGATTGTGCGAGCAAATCATCATGGACAAATATTCTTTTTGTTTTTTTGTTTTTTTAAAATTCAAATACAATTTATTTCCAATATCCTTTTACAATTACCTTAGTAGCCCAGGAGAGCATACTTATGGTCCCTGTGTTACATTCTCACTCCTGTCCAGAGAAAACAGGCGAGATAAATGTCCACTTTACTGATAAAATTACATATTGTAGTT
This sequence comes from Mytilus californianus, assembly GCF_021869535.1. Lineage (NCBI taxonomy): Eukaryota > Metazoa > Mollusca > Bivalvia > Mytilida > Mytilidae > Mytilus > Mytilus californianus. The sequence goes on from NW_026262582.1 coordinate 10,801,383, forward strand.
TTCTTATATCAAATTAAAACCAAGTCAAACACACCCAACATAATGCATTAAATTGATCACACCAGATCTATAAACAGTGATACCTGTCTACAACAAGGTAAGTTTTTAATCAGGTTATATTCATTGCTCTATTTTTTTTTTATAAGCAATGGAAATGTAATAAGAAGGTAAACAAAATCACCTTTTTTTTAATGGAATTGTCGATATGTTAACTTAAAAAAGTAAAAGTACATACTTGACCTAATTATTACATATCTGATCTAATAAGTGTACCAGATCATTATTGATATCTTGTTCTTTATTTTGTAAATGATTTAAACGTAAAACGATATTTTCTTTTAGTTCACAATAAAATTGTCTAATAATTCTATTATTATTGCAAGTGATGTTTTCAAACTTTATTAGAGTTCGAAGTTTCCATATTGTCTATTGGCTATGCATATTAGAATATTGCCAAATATAATTTCCTTTATAGGCCTGTCATAAATACCTAGGATCACATTTATCTCTTGTAGAATTAATTCATGTTTCAAGTGTACTTTTGAGAATATAGCTTTTAATTCTAGTATTAATGGGTAGATCTTTTTACAATTATAGAAAAAATATGGACAAATATTCTTATTTTTTTTTAATTCAGTTTGTTTACTTTTTATTCTCATTTCTGATCCGCCATGTGCTATTATATAGACATTATATGCTTAGGGGATAGACGTCTTTAATATTTTATTTGCAATTATTGATACAAGTTTACGATATGATAGGTTTAGAGTTTGGAAAACACAGAAAACGTTAAGAAGACGTCAAAATATGGTTATTTTTCCAACTTGTTCCTTTCCCGATGGTGTAAAATCCGGGGAGGGGCTCACTTTCATTTATATAAATACATGTATGATAATATATAGTATGTGTTTGAATGCAGCGGAATAAAAAAAAATCGTTAACAGACTGTATCAATAATAGACATATACAGAATTTCATCAACCATTATATATCTGACAAAGGCTTCATTTAGATGTTTTGACTTTTTCGAATTGCTGGCACGTTTTTTTTTTTTTTTTATAGAAACTATATATTTCTTTACTCATTCATATCAATATGCCGGCATTTAGCAAGCAAGCTAGTCAGTGCATTCAGCTACAGACGTCATTGGTGTCCCACTTTCACTTCAAATGCTGGACATCTCTGGTCATTTAAACGTTAAAAACAATATATACCGTTCTGGTAGCTAGAATTTCTTTTTAACAGAACGTTTTTTCATAATGGGGTTTTGTGGTTTTCACATTTACCGCATTATGATTCTTTGACAAGTTGATTCTCATTGCTAACTTTAGTGGTCAATAGAATTGGTTGCTAGCTTGAATGGTCGCTGGAGTTGGTCACTAGCTTGAGTCTGGTCTAAATGAATAGCATAATTAGCATTATGAAGTCCAAGGACAGATGTTTCGTACAAATCTTAAAAACTGCCGCTTTGTATAGTTTTTCCATTGAAAGAAATTCATCAAACGGGATGACATTTTTATTCAAAATATGTTTGAAAAACTGGAACAATTTTATAAAACATATTTCCGAAGTCTATTGTTCAAAATTTTCTGTATAAAGAACATGACCAGCTCGATTAGACATTAGGGAAAAGAGCAAGATATTGATGGCCTTATCTATCTATCTGTCTCAATGAGTATTTCTTATCCGTAGAAATTTGATAGGACCGCATTGGCTGAGGCGCCACCTGCAACTATTATCAGGAGTAATAACTGACTTTTGTTTCTTATTGCCGTTTGTATTTGAAAACCAAATACATACAATTAAAGACAAATCCCTTTAATGTGTATGCTCACATACAAGCGGAACAGTATTAGGCCGTCAACGGTTTATGACATCGCGGTTTCCGCGAACTGGAAACGTTTATGAGAGTTATTCCTCTTTAATCCGATGACAATCATTTTAAAAGGTCGATTTTCCGAGAGGACAATGAAACTCTCTTCAGATGTTTCACGTGTTCTTAAATTGGGAATCTTTTTGTTTTAACTTTTTGTTTTCGAGGAAGAGCATAAAAAACAGTTGGAAAACATAAAAATATGCACGTATAAAAGAAGTATGAAAGCAAAAAAAAAAATAAAACAAAAAAGCAAAGACGTTGCGCACGATGTTGATACTAGTAAGCGTTACACGACGTCCCTTATAATAAGGCGATTTTGACAATTTCAACGTTTCAAGCGTTCAAGCTTATGATTGATGAGGTCAATTAACTGTAGTTTATTTGGTAACCTGATTCCGGTTTGTCGAAAAATGCATAGTTTTACAAATGAAACTCAAAGTGGTCGTATATATTAATATTTAATGAATATTCATTTATAGGAGTTGTCAGTCTTTCCAGGCCATAATTGAAAATTTTCCTTTTGCCAGCAGTTCGCATTAATGAATGCATACATTATTTTCCAAATTTACACAGATTTGTTTTTTAGCATAAAATAGATATTTAATTTATATTCCCTACTTTTTGCATATACATACTCCTTTCGTCGCATTCCGTTTCCTTTCCTTTCTATGTTTTATCTTTTCCCTATGCTTTTTTTGTCGCAAACTATCTATGTAGTTTAACATTTGGGAGTCATGTTTTTCTCATTTCCGATTTTGTGGTATTATGCATGTCCTTTGTTTGTTTTAATTGCCAGAAATTATTTTTCTCTATGTTTTCTAAAAAAAAATATTTTTATTTACAATAAAGTTTTACATTTTTTTTTGACGATTTGAAACCTTTAGCATGTCTAAACAACGTTCCTTAAGTTAAACAAATATGCTAAAAAACGATGAACCCGATATTTTTTTTTATATCATTTGATTTAATAACATTTAAACTTAAACTTAAACTTTTCCTTTCTCATACTTAGGTTATATTATAACTTATATTTCTTATTTTCATTCGAATTAAACTAGAAACAAATAATTATAATATAAAGTTGAAACCCGAGCATGACATCATTTACTTTTTGCGAACGTTGTGACAAAACGGGTATAATTTTTGAAACGATCTAAAAATCTTGTTGCCTTACGAAAAAAATTATACATTATATTGTTTAAAAAGAAAAACAGAAAAACTTTTTTCACCAAGTTTTATTTTCTATGATCTAACCATGCTTATTTGATAAACGGAAGGTTAAAACCTCAATTGTTTTTTTTCTTCGTGACAAGATGGCTATACTTTTTGAAGCCATTGCAATAGGAACTATACGCATGTTTCCGGCAAAAAAATATCATGATCTAGGAATAAAGTAAATAAACTTTAAAAATATCTTAAATATTTTTCCTCTCAGCTTTTCCAATGTCACGATATAAATGCGCAAACCCGATATATGCTTACCTTTCCTGGACATATTTTAGATAGTTTTCAAAAATGACATTTTCCGATTTACGGCTTCAGCATAGATTTTGCTTTAACACGCGAATAACTATAGCAATAACAATAATCTTGTGAAGTTTTACGATGATCGGAGAAAAAATACGGTATGAAAGAAACGGAACTCCGCTCTTTGGCACACAAAATGTAACGTTGGTTTTTGCGTAAAAATGGGATAAGTGAGTGTTTTAATTTTTGGTATTTTAAATTTCGGTTCTTATTTTTCTTTATTTTCAAGTCTATTGTAATAAATTCAACCAGAAATCAATATATTTTTATCGAACTGACCAGTCTACGTTTTTATTTATATGATAATCTATAGAAAAATGGAATTCGTACCAACATCGTGCGCAACGTCATACGAACAAATACCTTAGGTGGATTATTTTTATGTGGAGATTTAAGCAGACGTGTTGATGGAATGGGTCTACCTTTTTATACGAATAAAAGAAGAATAGGGGTTTATGTCAACAATACAGCAATCAAACAAAAACACAAAAAATAGAAACCGTCAAGAAACAAAACCACAATACGAGATGGGTCCTTCAAATTTTAACTGTCATAAAAATTTGCGTTTCTTCATACTTTTATGGACTAATATATTCTTAAGAGTGAATCATTTAAGAATGTGTTTATTTAATTCTTCTCAAATTATCAAGAAAGAAAATCATCAATCCTATGATAATAAAAATATATTGTAATGAGACGATTTTTAGTTATATAAAGCAGTCGGTATATATGGATATTGAATATTGCACTGACGTATTTTGAATGAATATGGCGCTTGTATTTCTACACGAATATAATAATATATTTCGGATTATCGCCAACAACATAAAAACCCATTGAAGCATACATGTAAAATAGAGTACATCAATAGAAGTAAACATATCGTCTCATTACAATATTTTTTTTGGCACATCAATACTTGCAGATACCAGGTGCACGATTTGTTGTATAAAACATAAACATGGCTTGTTAAATAGTTGTCGAAATCAAGAAATAAGGAGGAATGCATTTCACTAAAATACGAAAGAAAAATCGGGTTTTACAGATATTCACAGTATGACAGCTGAATGTGTGTACTTAGACTCAGGCTCTAGCAACATAACGGCGTATCATGCATAACACGCAATCAAATTATAAATGCAGATAATATCAACAATATAATGTCTACTAACAGCAAACAAGATTTATGTGACACAGACTTTTTATAAGATATTACACTGCTTAATTACTTAACTGATTGACAAATATTTATGAAAAAAATTGTTTTTTTTTTTAATCAAATACGAGGTTGGAGGAGTAAAACTTGTCCGATTTTCTTAGATGCTGATTCATCATTCTCAACCAAATGTAAACAACATCATCACTTGGTCACTGTGTCAATAACTTCTTGGTTAAAACACACAATTGAGTTCCTAAACATTTGGAAGAGTTTTCTCACATAAACCAGGTCTCACCCCTTAAAATATTTAAATAGGTAATCCCAACTACCCCTGTGTTTAAGTAACAAGGTAACATATTACCTTGAATTTGAATATTAAAAATTCTTTAAATATCAATGCTTTGAACATTTCCTTAAATCCAAATTGCCCTTGGGGACAATTTCGATTCAATAGTGATTGGTTTGCATCTTAGGACATATTTACACCAAAATGAATTAGTATGAATCGGAAAGTCAATACTTAGCTTTACCTCCAACAAAATTTTGTTTTCGGTTTAGATATGTCTTTCTTATAACTTTTTATAAATATTGAAATTTGCAAAAATATCTATTATAACGGCAGTTTTAAGTAATCTCTAGACATTTATAATCTGATGAAGTCCTCTTATAGTTGATGTGTTTCCTTCGGTTTTAGTTTGTAACCCGGATTTGTTTTCTCTTAATCGATTTATGGCTTTTGAACAGCTGTATACTACTGTTACAAATAAACTATATTCTTTTCAACTGCAATTAAACTCATGAAGCTGTCATCCTGTGAATGTCAAGAATGACTCTGGTTTTAAACATGTTCAGAGGGAATTGGATTTGACTTTTATTTCAAATTGCTTTAATATCCACCTTGAACAGATGTGTAGGATATACCACGAATTGCAGATACCCAGTATGTTCCATCTGTCACGTTTACTAAGCTTTGATTGATTATATTCTCTACAGAACTGATCAACCCTTCTTGTGTTTGACAAAACTGCACAGCTTTTCCCCAATTTTCTGTCTTGTTAGGATATGCTGTTAAAATTTCATTGTCTGTCAAATAGATTAAACGTAATGTTTAAGTGCTTTAAAAAAAAATAAGAAGTGTTTAACTTCAAAATAAAGTCGATAAAAATATTGTTTTTATAGCGCGGTAATTCTTAATAAAATATAAAAACCCGCGGCATTCTAATGTGCCTGTTCCACCTCTATTGTCATATCGTATCATTGCCATGGCTTACTCAGTTTCTCTTCGACTTTTGACGTTTGAACGTTTCTTCTGTATCGTCCACCTCTTTTGTTTATTTTTTTGTGCTTTGTGGGACTTGGTGTTGTCGACAGATCTTTGAAGGTCTTTTATTCACAACTTCTTATAGACTCACAGCTATTAAGGGTTTGATGCACTATTTATACATCTGTTTTGGATTACCACTTGGTGGCTGAGTGGTCTTAGTAGTCGAACTATTGTATTACTAGCTTGTCAACACTGAGGTTATGAGTTCGAATCCCGCACGTGCAAATGCGCTCGACTCCAATCTTAATTGACTATGATTATCAGTTTCCCTACCGAAAGTCGGGGATTCTCTTTGTTAACATAAAATTGCCTTTTATTCACTGAAAAAAAAATTAGATTTATTGAAGTAACGAATAGGACACTTATCTTTCTTTATGACTTTCTCATATTCATTAAGTCTAAGTTAAGTAACCGATATTTAAATCTCATCAATCGATCAACACTGAGGTTGTGAGTTGAAATCCCGCACGTGGCAGGTGCGCTCGACTTCAGTCTTAATAGACTAGGATTTCCAGTTTTCCCACGGAAGCTTAAGGTCATTGGTTCTCTCCGGGCACTCCAGCTTCCTTTACCAATTAAAACTTTCCGGCATGAAATAGCACAACAGTGCTGAAAGTGGCGTTAAACACCAATCAATAAATTATCAATCGATTGAGAAGATCCATATCAAGGAAACGAACAAGAAATGAGGGAATCGCATGAACAAAAACGGATGCATCGACAGAGTGAGTATCTCTTGCTATGCATGTATCAACTACCATGTGAATCCACACACAGTCACACTATCACAATCTGTAAAATTACATATCATACGACTGTTATAATAACCTAAGATCTAACACTGAAAACTATGTCGCCAGTTAGTTAAGATACAGCCACATCATATAAGTCAACCAATTTGTAATTGTATCCCCTTAAACTTATGAAGGGTCGATTTGAAGCGTTCTTCCTTATACCTTTTTTGGAATACCATTGGGCCGATATGGTTATATGTTGACTGTTTATTCGTTCAGGAGCCACTGTTTGGTTAGTGACATAATTTATATATCATATATAATTTAAATTATAACGTTGTAACTATGTTACTGTAATAAAACTAACACAAAGTTGGCTGTTAATGATTGATCGATACTTCGAAACCTTTGATACATTTTGGCTAGCAAATTTGAATGTCTTTATAGCAGAGACATGCGTCTTCAGCACATACATCAGAATCAAACGTTTCTATAAGATAAATTTATGGCGTATGTAACCTAGTATTAACTTGTCACAAAATATGGATCCCTTTGATTGCAGAAGGGGACCGAATGTTATATTTTAAAAATATACTATTTATGCATAACTTTAAAATACACAAACAAGTATTCATCTATGTTTGCAACATAATGTGTCAGCGTTAGGTTTTATACTTTTCAGCACAAGGCCAACTTGTATGATGCCTACCAAAAAAAAAAATATTACGGCCCTGTATGTTCACTTTTATTAACTGATAGAGTCAAACCTTAACAAAAGAAACAAGCCGGGTATTGCTATTTGAGCAGGAGCTGTTTAATATGGAATATCTGAGGTTTTTGTTGTGTTGGTTCTGTCCTTTCGTGTAATTGTTTTCTCTGATTTTGTGGATTTTTGTTTTTTCGTTTTTCTACTTTTAACCTTTGTTTGTTCTTTATCGATTTATGATTCAAATCACGAAAATTAAATCTAATTTCAAGTTGCCTGATAAAACTAACAGCTCTTGATTCAATTATCAAACCACAAATTATATATGTTCTTCATAATAAGCAATATCCAGGTTATTCTATAAAGAAGTTGGTTTTATTACAAGAAAAAAGAATATTCACTCACCAAAGCATAATAGTGCTGCCTGGTTCGAACATTCCATACTACTAAATGTTGTCTGGTTATCTTCTATTTTGACTATTCCACATTCACCGGTGTTATTTGTCGAGTTTAGAACCTGATCTAGACAAAATCAATTGAATATTGACAACATTAACACATACTCATGTCATTGTGTATCTCCCTTAATAGCAATATCCAGCTATGGAGATTTACCATTATTTTTATTTTATTGTGACAACAGGTTCTACATCTTATTGACAGTTTTTATTTACCACTGAAATATTGAAACAAATATTTGCAAAAACAGATTTCACATTGTTCAGTTCTACCAGTAAAGTAATGAAACGAAACCGTGAAATATATGCGCTATTGTTTTTGTTTTTTTGTTTTTTAACATTAATCACCATTATAATTGATTATGCTGGTTGTAAGTGTATTTAAGTTCCAATTTTCATCTGTAATAGGCGTTTTTAAGAACACAACATTTCAAAGTCTTTTTACCTTCGATATCAATAATAATGAATTTGCAGTTTACAGTAGATTACAGATTAAATTTACCAATCTGATTAAATTAGAAATAACTCTATATATTAAAAGCACAAACATATAATTTTGTTTATTATTTCATTATTTTGCCTTGAAGCCATTTCCAAAATTTCTAAGTCTGGAGCGGGGACTATGATTTTACTGGCATCTATATATAACAATTTCTAAATTTCTGTGTGAAAATAATGCGGTAGCTTCAGACTGCACCATTTAATGTAATGTACCTACGATTTGATACCACCGGAGATTCCACAATACATAATTAGTTCGTGTTTTGAGTGGCATATTTTTACCGTAACTATTGAGCGATCATTTTTTTCAGTTTGTCCAAACTGCACTTTACTATTTGCAATATGAGGTCAAATGAAAATGTCTAAACTTGGTGCATCATGGTAGTATTTTCAACTTTAATATTTCTGCCTTTTACATTCTTTGGGATTTCTATGAACACAACCTGCGTACATGAGGCGTAAACGAGATGTGAACACCATGAGATACAGCAGTTTACATAAACAAAAGTATGTAATATGAACTAATAGTGTATTTATGAACTGGTTTAAATCTCCCGCAAGCAATGTACAATTGAAAAAAAAATGTGTTTTTAAATTAATAAAGAAAGTAATAAAAAAGCAAACGTACTAAATGTGTGTTTGACGATCAATGTATGCAGAAAGCAGAACCTCATTATACTGCACTTACTTTTTATCCCATATATTACAGTAACATTATCCCCATATCCGCAGATGAAGTTCTGATTATCCCCGCATACTGTGATAGTACTGTTGTCACATGGCACTATTTCTATATCAGTGGTACAATAACATAAACATTTGTATCGCTGAAAACCAATATAATTGTGTTTAATGTAATTCATCTGGCAAAATTCGAAACATTTAGAAATGTCTGGTTCCACACTGAAATTCTTTTGAGTAAAATCTATGTGCAGTGGTTCGAATGTGAATTTGATGTTTCCACATCCTAAAATAAAACAAATTAAAAAAGGTAATCAATAATAGACTTGCTAACACCATAGACTTCTTAAAGAGTATGTCTATGAACCCATTTAGAAAAGCTTTTATAATCAATAATAGACTTGCTAACACCAAAGATTTCTTAAAGAGTATGGACACGTATTTGTTTAAGATATTCATATGTGAATAATGAATGACTGGGTCGATGAATTAGCATTAACATTTGAAAGCACAAGAATCTCTTTTGAAGCTGATGGCACATCTCGTGTTACTCAGAACCTTACGTCTTATTAAAGAAATAAAATAAATCATCTTTTTAAAAGGGTACGAAGTGCTTTGCAGTATCCTTTGTGTTTGTGGGATATTTTGGAAAAGAGAGGGAGCTTTTATTTTCATGGCGTAAGTACTTATTACCTTAACGTTTTTTCTTCATTTTCGGATACTCTTATTCGAATTTTATTTACATTATTAGTAGTTATTTGACACAAAGTGAAACCTAACAGTGAAAAATCTCGTGAAGCAAAGGTGAACGCCAGCAGTTCTCAGGGTCACAAATTAAGCTAGGCTGTTAGACAGGCAGAGTAAGCAAATGGAATGCTTTATATCAAAAATATTAATTTGACTATCAGAGCTTATCTATTAATGTGTATCCAACACGAACCAATAGCGATATAATTCATCAATCGGGTCTCGAATACCCACATTGTTATTTTATTCAATCTGGTTTTTGATCTTTCGTATGAAATTTCTTTACCATTCCGTAAAAGAAGGACGAATATACCAGAGGGACAGTCAAACTCATAGATCGAAAACAAACTGACAAAGCCATGGCCAAAAATAAAAAGACAAACGGACAAATAATAGTACAGATGACACAACATAGAAAACTAAAGACTAAGCAACACGAACCCCACCAAAAACTGGGGGTGATCACAGGTGCTCCGGAAGGGTAAGCAGATCCTGCTCCACATGTGGCACCCGCTGTGAGTTGCACTCAATTTTATAACTCATCTAAGCCAAAAGAATCAAAGCAACTTCATGAGAAAACCAACAAGAACTATCTTTTGTTAGATAATAATTATAAGATGGCGTATACTGTCGATCTACTTTTTCTCGCTGGCGATTTATTTTTAGAAAATATCTCGAACATAAATCGTCGAGTATGTGTAAAACTTGGATGTTTCCTTATTTAACATTTTTTCATGCCGGGCCTTTTATAGCTGATTATACGGTGTGGTTTTTTTCTCAATATTGAAGGCCGTACGCTGACGTAGATTGCTTTTATATTCGTCATTTGAACTCTGATGGATAGTTGTTTCATTGGCAATCATACCACATCTCCTTATTTATATATATATATATATATATATATATATATATATATATATATAGGTATACAAACATCAAAATAATAAATCTGTCCTTCCTATTCAAACATGTCCGCTAAGAGTTTTGGCCAACTTCTCCTGTATTTGTTTCTATCATTGGATTGCACATGGAAAGTTGTTAAAACTTACTGGAATTTGAATATTCATGAGAAATATATTCTTACAATTTTTTTCTCAACAGTTTGCACATTTCAAAATATATCAATATTATAAATTTTACAAGTTCGTTGTAAATATTTTGTAATATGGCAAACTTCGTACGTTTTTTTTACAAAATACCATCGAAAGACAAATTTTTACAAAAGTATATATATTTGTAGTTGAAGGCCAATATATGGAATTATATTAAACAGAATTATGGTTTTAGTTAGAATGTCCTACTCATATTTTTTTTATAAACAACGAAAATTTGCCAATTCTATTTAAAATTATAGTTTTGGTATTTATAAGTTTGTCATATATTTAGAAATAAGTCATTATACCATTAGAACCCCGAAATTCACATATCAACTGCTGTAAAATTAGTTAAAAAAAATGAACGACTGTTTGAAATTTCCCAGTTGGAAATAAATTCACGGAAAATTAGCCTTACTCCTTTTTTACTACTTAGACAGGAATGTTAATACCAAAACCAAAACCGGTTTGAATTTCGGAAAGGTTATCAGTTTGTGTTCCACTAGTGGCACTCGCCTTATTACTCCTATTTAAAAATGTTGATGAATCATATCGGCTAATAACATATGAGCTGCGTCGGATAGTAATCGACCTTATGCAAATGAATATCAAAACATTTCTTAACCTATTTTGGTTTGAAAAAATTCTACGGATAGTCTGTAACTGTTTGAAATAAGAACCCTAAAAAAAAGATCAAAATTCATCGTATTTGAATGTTCCAAAATCAATGTTAGTCTTGTACATGTACATATATGTGCACTTGCATAAGGTCGATTTCTATCCGACGCAGCTCAATTATGTCGATTCAAATTTATGTTTGCTTATAATCGAGCAAATAATGTACACTAACGACTGAAGTCGTTACATATTTTACCAACCTTATCGTTTTATTTTTCATTTTACTTGTGAATTTAAAAAATTTATATTTTAAAAATTCTGTTGACGATATCGATCTGTTTGTCGGGGGACATCATGAGATTGGAAGACTTGAAGAAACCTTTGCATGTAAACTTGACAAACAATCTTTTAAAGAAACTATACACTTTTAGTATACGTTAATACAATTTAGTGAGCTGAGATCCAGCAGATTTTTAAATGATATTGTAATCACGTAAAAATATGTAATCCGATAGTATAAATTCATATTTGGTAACGAGAAATCTGTCAAATTTTTTATTTATAATTTTCTTCGTAGCATTATCAATGGTTGTAGTTATCCTTTATTTGTATGCAATTCAGTAAATCACCAAAGCCATTGTTTATTTTAACATTTATTTTTTATCAGATAAATGTAAAAAGTGTCGTCTCAGTAGAACAAATGTCAGAAATTGGAAGGCTTTAGGAAAAATACACGTTTGAAAAATTATAACAGAAAACCGTCGATAACAAAGGTATACCAAGTAGGCCGTGATAAAAGAACGCGTTCATCACTACTGATTACTAAAGCTTACAAAAATACACAATTTTCTACTTGAGTATTTCCAGAGTAATCAGATTAATACGACATTTGTTTACCGATGTTCACATTTGGTAAATTGATTAAAAGGAGACAAGTCAAGAAAAACAAACAAAAGCTTAGAGAATCAAATGATCTTTATAGTGATGCTATTACGGTCTCAATTTTTTTGTTTTTCTGTCCTCGCGTATGTTTTATCACCGACAGCGATGTATTAAAAAATACAAATGTGTCATGCTTAACAAGTCAGATGTACTTTTGTCGTTTCGTCTCTGCATTCCTTTTGAATGTCTTCATTCAACTGAAAACTCCAATATCCCTTCGGAAATTGTCTTGTTTTTTTTGGCAAACAAGTTAACCATATTTATTTACTCAATGCACATCAGGTTTATTTGTTTATTATAAATTGATTTTAAATTCTAAAACATCGTGCAGTGTTTTTTCTCCCAAATATGTATTTCTATGTTATTCTATATGAAGAAAAATTATTTTCTACGGAGCTCCTGAGATAATCCCGGCTTATTGTGGGGTTTGTGTTGCTCAGTTTTGAGTTTTTTCTTTGTTGTGTTTTCTAGACGGTTTTTCTTTTTTGTTGTTTACCATTGTTTTTGCCATGGCGTTGTAAGTTTGTTATCGAGTTTGGATACCACTTTAGTATCTTTCTCCTCTCGTTTATAAAATTTTACAAATCAGTTTATATTAAGAAATATATCTTTCTCATGCATAGCTCTGTTTTGGCTTTTGTTTTGATCATTTAGGGTTTCGGTAGCTCTTCGACGTATGTATTAGGTTTTTGTTTTTCAAATATTTTGGCCTTGATCATCACTGAAGAGACATTAGTTGTTAAAGTGAAATTCTGTTGTAGTAAAATTAAAACCGATTATGTTATTATAAAACTATTTTATATAAACTTACTAGTATGTAATAAGTTTTATTCAAATCTACTAGCATCCAGTTTTGAAAGATGTCATGTAATAATCATGAATAAAAGGAGATATGGGGTTTACATGATAAGATTGCAACCCAGCGAAAAATAAGACATCAAGAGGGCAACTTATAGTCTTCAACATTTAACATATACGATATGTTTAGCTCTAAATTGTGTAGGACGTAATCGGATAAAAATATATTAATCATTTGAATCATATGAAATTGTCGATATACTTCGAATTTTATTGAGTGTATTTCAAACAATTCGTGCTTCACGGTTAAACCTGCTGCACAACAGATTCACAAGTCTTCAACTTAAGACAAAATCACATAACTAGTCTACAACATTTAGAACAAATAAACTGCACATGAAATAGAAAACAAACTGTTTACCTTATTTCTTAAACAATAGAAGTGGCATAATTTATCAGTTTTGATGAAAAATAAACAAAAATATAGTTCACAATCAAGTACTTTCACTTGCGTCTTCTAGACGAAACTATTTGGTCATACCTTTATATTCTATCCAAGGGGAATAATTTGCAAATGCACCTATCCATGCCAAAATAGGTGGGCTGTAATATGTATCAGTCAAAGCAATTTCATTTCTTGATAGTCCAGTTGCATTACAAATCCCACTCAGGACTCTTTGTGAACCTGGAACTTTCTTCTTTGACAAGTAAAGAGTAATAGTATCTTAAAAAAGAAACAATAACAATACTTATTTTACATTATGGTTTCCTCATGAAAAAACATCAAAAACAACCATATACAATTCAGTTCATCAACAGTTGTGAATGAGAAGTTTGTTATAACTTGGCTTTTTTTTAATCTTACAAGTCAAAACACGTGAAAATTGCTTATCCTAACGATGTTGTGAAGGTGCTGGCAACCGATTTGTATTGTCTAAAAACCTACCAATGAAAATAGACAGGAAATTTGAACTCAAATCATATTAAGTATTAAGCATCACTAAAGTGTTTACCAGTCTCCTCTTTTAGGATACACAATCTATAAGATCATATGTTCGGCTTTGAACGTTCCCGATGAAATAAAATACAGAAAAGCGCTTTGGACGCATGACATTTATATAGTGGTATTTTAATTTAATATCAAAGATTGTTTTCTCATTGTGTTCTTTATCTAGACGTATTTAAAAAAAAACTACTAAAGATATGAAATGGTATCTGGACAATAAATTTAATATCAACAACAAACCAAGTATTTATGTGTCTTCCAATATTTTTCAACAAACGTTATCTTAGCAAAGCTGTATCTTATTCATCATCTGACTGAGTAAATTTTTCTTTTCAAATTTAAGCTCCTTGCACATGTTGTATTTACAGTTGGTTGTTTATTCTATTTATAATTTAACATATCCAAACAGTGTACTGTTTCGTAATTTGTGGTGGAACATGTATTTGAATCTGGATGGGGTTAGCAGAATACGTCGAAATAGGCCTAAAAAAATAGAGAAAAACTGGTATACTAAAAAAAGTATTGAAAATAATGGACAAAAAAAATAAAAGATAGAGACAAATGAATTAGAAAATTAAAGAATACAGAAATAAAAACTCCCATCCAGATCCTCGTTTGAATATTGCGGTCTGTCTCTGTTTATTATTTTAAAATATAAAATATGTACAAATAAAACAGTCTTAAGAATAAACTGTTTTTATTTATGAAGAGCTAGTTCCTAAGACAAGGTAATAGTCTGCATGTAGGAATGGCAATGGGTTTAACCTAGTGATCTCCCGTATTCAAGGATGGCACGAAACCAACGTAGCATTAATGAAAATCTTGGAGGTTTTTACATCGGTTTTGATTATCTGAAAATAATATTATTTATAACCATGTATTTCATTGTCCTAATTTATATGACAAGTTGGCGGTTTAAATATATTCAATCTGCACGAGGCTCCATTGGTCCAAGGACATATTAACGATAATTTCAATTTGTTTAATCAATTAAGATAATAACTGGTAAGATCATATGCGCCTTCTTTTTTTTTTCCTTTGAGGTTCACGTCCCAACGAGGCGAGCCGGACTGCACACTTTATCTTCCATAAGATCCCACTACGTTAATATAATAAAGTAGCAGTGCATTTTCAACAGATTCATGATTTAGTGTCCTTTCTGTTTCCGAACAATGACAAAGCATGTTGTTTTAGGTTTACTGGTTTTAGAATCATATAATATCTATGTGAACAGCTTGTCAAAACTTGGTTTTTACCAAAATATGGGATTTAACCTTAAGAACATGTTATCAAAGTTTACGACCTGTTATCTTTCATTTACGCAACATTCGGGTGGGTTAAATGATTTGTTGGATTGGTGACATCTATTGTACCTTGTCCTACGAGATGGACCTACTTTTTCTACATTGAATATTAAGCAAAAGTAACTATAGCATGTATAGCATGAAGATATACTTTATCAACAAGTGCACATATATCAACCAGAAGGGAAGAATTGTCTACTTTTAATTTTGCAATGTCAAACGTTTGACAAATAAGTTTAAAATATTTAACATTATTTCAGATAAACAGGTTTCACATATGGATGCAAATAATTTTCCTTGTCATGCTGTAACATAGTGACTGTATTTTTTTCTATTTTTTTTCTAAGTAACACGTTTTATCAATTAAATCATTCAGCAATTATATAGACGTAGTACTAACCATCATTGTTTTCTTAGTATTTTGTTTTTATATTCAAATGATTTAATTATGATTATACTGTAAAATGTCTACTTATATTTTTAATGTAAACATACCCGAATCACATATGTATATAAAAACTGATAATAATCCAGTAAGATATATAATATACGTATGTATTCCATTCATGTTTAAACAAACAAGAAAAGGAAGAACTTGACCAGAGAGGTACTCAGAGACTTGTCGGTCGGAAATTAAAGTAAGTATTCAGATAATGCTGTATTATAAACGTATAAAACGGCTGGTAAAGTTCTTAACTGATGGTGGATTTTTAAATAATATATTATAACTTGAATGATAAGTGGATGACTTATCATGTAATGTTACGTCCCGGATGTTAAGAAGGATGTTGCAAGGCTATTTTAACTGAAGATTGTCATAAATGAATACTTGTTTAAAGTTTTAAATTGATGTAATTTCTATGGCTTTATTGTTCATAGATTTGGACAAACAAAAATTGCGACCAATAGAATCAAAGCACTAGGACAATAAGGTATTTTGAACAATTTCATACAGTCCCGTCTAAACATTGTGTAAGCTTCATTCGACGTAACGATATATATTTATTTATAGCGAAAACATCTAGCATGGACCAAAATTCAAACGTAAATTACAAAACAGGTTAATGGAATAACAAAAGTATGATAATAACCCTCATCAATAAGTCAATTAAGCCTATTTTAATTAAAACATTTGTTCAGCTTTATAACTTATGCACCCGGAAAAGATGAAGTAAATCTCTATAAAAGTTAATATTACATGCATGTCCATCGAAACCAATTTCAATGCAAACATTAATAAAATTGAGAATGGAAATGAGGAATGTGTCAAAGAGACAACAACCCGACCATAGAGCAGACAACAGCCGAAGGCCACCAATGGGTCTTCAATGCAGCGAAAAACTCCCGCACCCGGAGGCGTCCTTCAGCTGGCCCCTAAACAAATATGTATACTAGTTCAGTGATAATGGACGTCATACTAAACTCCAAATTATACACAAGAAACTAAAATTAGAAATGATACAAGACTAACAAAGGCCAGAGGCTCCTGACTTGGGACAGGCGCAAAAATGCGGCGGGGTAAACATGTTTTTGGAGATCTCAACCCTCCCCCTACACCTCTAGCCAATGTAGAAAAAACAAACGTACAACAGTACGCACAGTAAAACTCAGTTTAAGAGAAGTCCGAGTCCGATGTCAGAATAGGAAACCCAAAAAATAAACAAAATGACAATAATACATAAAAAACAACAGACTACTAGCAGTTACTGACACGCCAGCTCCAGACCTCAATTAAACTGATTGAAAGATTATGTCCTCCTCATATGAATATCAGGCACAATCCCTCCTGTTAGTCTTGTTTAGTATTATACCATCATAAAACATATGAGAAGAACATAACCCGTGTCATGCCAACAACTGATTTTAGATAAATATGTTTAATTCCGATGCAAAGACCCTATAAGTGAATCAATATTAAAGCCAAAATATGCAATCTTTAATGACCTGACAACAGTATCGTAATTATATCCCTTCTTAATAAGTCTTAATTAAGCATTATTACCGGTAGAGTCGATGCAACAGACGTCGCACTCTGATGACAGCCATTTAAACATCGTTTTTTTTTTATTAAAATATTGATAACTATACAACTATTTCATTAGTTTATACTGTACCACATAAATAAAGGCAACAGTAGTATACCGCTGTTCAAAAGTCATAAATCGATTAAGAGAAAATAAATCCGGGTTACAAACCAAAACCGGTGGAAACACATTAACTATTAGAGGAAACACTGAACTGAAACAAAAACAAACGCCAACATACATTTGACTATTTGATAACAACTGCCATATTCCTGATTTGGTACAGGGCATTTTAAGAAACAATGGTGGTGTTGCATCTGGTTTTATGGCTAGCCAAACCTCCCACTTATAAGGCAATGTTAAAAATGATGTTAAATGACAACACTATGTGACAGGAATACAGTACAAACAAACGCAAGAATACTCAGCACAGAGAAATACTTAAATAAATAATATAATAGTACATTACAACATGTACACCGAAGAATAGCAACAGAAACCGCCCATGAATTTACGACAGAACACCAGGACACCACAAACAAAATAGAAACTGCGCGTCACATGAATGGAACAACGTCATAAAAAGGGACGTATATTTTGTGACGTTTATATTATCACAGGTAAATTTCTAAAAATAAAATAGATTTGTTTTATTTATAGACACGTACGAGAATATCAAATTTGGAATTTTTCTTCTAAATCAAAACTGTGTATAAACAAAAAAACTCCTGTGCATATAGTTGATTAAAAACTTAAACTACAATTATAAAATTGAGAATTGAAATGGGGAATATGTCAAAGATACAACAACCCGACCAAAGAGCAGATAACAGCCGAAGGCCACCAATGGGTCTTCAACACAGAGAGAAAATTCCGCACCCGGAGACGGGCTTCAGCTATCACCTAAATATTAATGTGTACTAGTTCAATGAAAATGGACGTCACACTAAACTCTAAAACATATAGGTGAACTAAAATTAAAAAAACATACAAGACTTACAAAGGCCAGAGGCTCCTGACTTGGGACAGGCGCAAAAATGCGACAGGGTGAAACATGTTTTGTGAGATCTCAACCCTCCCCCTATACCTCTAGCCAATGTAGAACAAACAAACACACAGCAATACGCACAGTAAAACTCAGTTTAAAAGAAGTCCGAGTCCGATGTCAGAATAGGTAACAAAAGAAACTAAGCAAAATGACAATGATTCATAAATTAACAAAGGACTACTAGCAGTGACTGACATGCCAGCTCCAGACCTCAATTAAACTGATTGAAAGATTATGTCTTCATCATATGAAAATCAAGCACAATCCCTCCCGTTAGGGGTTAAGTATCATACCATAATAAAATATATGAGTAGAACATAACCCGTACATGTATCCTGCCAACAACTGATTTTAGAATAAATGTGTCTATTTTCGATGCAAAGACACTACGTGTGAATCAATATTAATACCAAAATATGCCATCTTTAATGACCTGACAACAGTATCGTAACTATATCCCTTCTGAATAAGTCTGTTCAAAGGTTTAGTTAGCTTTTGAGGTGAATGTCGACATTTTGTGCTTTGTATAGAATATTACCATAAAAGATTGGATGTGAAATACCTGAACGTATAAGATGTCTGCATGTTGATTTATATTTACGAATGATGTCCTTGTACCGATGATAAATTTTAGTAAATGTTTTGACTAGTTTGTGATATCGAAAACCCTGGTGAAATAATTTTTCAGTAATACAGAGGTTTCTTTCGTTAAAATCAAATACGTTGTTACATACACGAGCGAATCGAACAAGTTGAGAAATATAAACACCATAAGATGGTTCCAAGGGAACGTCACCATCTAAAAATGGATAATCAACAATAGGAAATGAAATATCATCTCTTTTATCAAAAATTTTGGTATTAAGCTTCTCGTTGAACATATAGATATCAAGATCCAGGAAAGGGCAGTGTTCATTGTTAGTATTAGCTTTATTTAAAGTCAGTTCAGCAGGATAAATCTCCTTTGTGTACATATTGAAGTCGTCATTATTGAGAGCCAATACATCATCCAATATAAAAGTCTTATTAAATTTTTGAATCAGATGTTGTTTCGATGGGTCTTTGCTGATTTTAGTTATAAATTGTAACTCATAACAATACAGAAACAGATCCGCAATAAGTGGTGCACAGTTAGTCTCCATAGGAATTCCGATAACTTGACGATATACGGAATGTCCATAGCGAACAAAAATATTATCATGTAAAATTTCAACGGCAGTAATCGTATCAAAGCAGGTCCAATTGACATAGTTCTTTTATCTGTTGTTACTTAAAAGTGACATAAAAGAGTTAGAACATATATATTCGCATTTTGACATTTTAAAAAAAATAGAGAAAAACTGGTATACTAAAAAAAGAATTGAAAATACTGGACAAAATAAATAAAAGATAGAGACAAATGAAATAGAAAATTAAAGAAAACAGAAATAAAGACTCCTATCCAGACCCTCGTTTTAATTTTGCGGTCTGTCTTTGTTTATTATTTTGAAATATTAAAATATCAAATATGTACAAATAAAACAGTCCTAAGAATAAACTGTTTTATTTATGAATTGCTAGTTCCTAAGACTGGGTAATAGTCTGCATGTAGGAAGGGCAATAGGATTAACCTAGTGATCTCCCGTATTCAAGGATGGCACGAAACCAACGTAGCATTAAAGAAAATGTTGGGAGTTTTGACATCGGTTTTGATTATTGGAAAATAATATTATTTATAACCATTTATTTCATTGTCCTAATTTATATGACAAGTTGGCGGTTTAAATATATTCAATCTGCACGAGGCTCGATTGGTCCAAGGACATATTTACGATAATTTCAATCTGTTTAATCAATTAAGATAATAACTGGTTAGATCATATGCACCTTCTTTTTTCAGTTAGGGTTCACGTCCCAACGAGTCAAGCCGGACTGCACACTTTATCTTCAATAAAATCCCACTATTTTAATATAATAAAGTAGCAGTGCATTTTCAACAGATTCATAATTAAGTGTCCTTTCTGTGTCCGAACAATGACAAAGCATGCTGTTTAAGGTTTACTAGTTATAGAACCATATAATATCTATGTGAACAGCTTGTCAAAACTTGGTTTTTCCCAAAATACGGGATTTAACCTTAAGAACATGTTATCAAAGTTTACGACCTGTTATCTTTCATTTCCGCGAAATTCGGGTGGGTTAAATGATTTGTTGGATTGGTGACATTTATTGTACCTTGTCCTACGAGATGGACTTACTTTTTTTGCATTGAATTTTATGTAAAAGTAACTATAGCATGTATAGCATGAAGATATACTTTATCAACAAGTGCACATATATCAACCAGAAGGGAAGAATTGTTTACTTTTATTTTTGCAATGTCAAACGTTTGACAAATAAGTTTAAAATATTTAACATTATTTCAGATAAACAGGTTTCACATATGGATGCAAATAATTTTCCTTGTCATGCTGTAACAAAGTGACTGTATTTTTTTCTATTTTTTTTTTCTAAGTAACACGTTTTATCAATTAAATCATTCAGCAATTATATAGACGTAGTACTAACCATAATTGTTTTCTTAGTATTTTTTTTTTATATTCAAATAATTTTATTATGATCATAATGTAAAATGTCTACTTATATCTTTAATGTAAACATACCCGAATCACATATGTATATAAACACTGATAATAATCCAGTAAGATATTTAATATACGTATGTATTCCATTCGTGTTCGAACAAACAAGAAAAGGAAGAACATAACCAGAGAGTTCGGTGTTGACATGAATATCAATTATATGGTCATTTTTATAAATTTCCTGTTACAAAACTTTGAATTTTTCGAAAAACTACGGATTTTTTTATCCCAGGAATAGATTACCTTAGCCGTATTTTGCACAACTTTTTGGAATTTTGGGTCCTCAATGCTCTTCAACTTTGTACTTGTTTGGCTTTATAACTATTTTGATCTGAGTGTCACTGATGAGTCTTATGTAGACGAAACGCGCGTCTGGTGTGTTAAATTATAATCCTGGTACCTTTGATAACTATAATCAGAGACTTGTCGGTCGGAAACTGAAACAAGTATTCACGTAATGCTGTATTATAAACGTATAAAGCGACTGGTAAAGTTCCAAACTGATGGTGGATTTTTAAATAATATTATAACTTGAATGATAAGCGGATGACTTATCATGTAATGTTACGTCCCGGATGTTAAGAAGGATGTTGCAAGCCTGTTTCACTGAAGCTAGTCAATGACAAATATTCCTTTAAAGTTTTAAATTGATGTAATTTCCATGGCTTTATTGTCTAGATTTATGGATTCAGACATACAAAAATGCGTCCAATAGTATCAAAGCACTAGGACAATAAGGTATTTTGAACAATTTCATACAGTCCCCTCTAAACATTGTGTAAACCTCATGCGACGTAACGATTTATTTAATGCAAACATTTAGTCTTATTACCGTTAGAGTCGTCCTTGGTGTGAGCAATTATGCGATGCAACAGACGTCGCAATCTGATGACAGCCATTTAAACATCCTTGTTTTTTTTTATTAAAATATTGATAACTAAATAATTATTTGATTGGTTTATACTGTACCACATAACATCATTCAAAGCATCATATTCCACTCTGAACATCGGGTTAACCAAATGTGAACGTGACGTAACGACAGTTATTTGCCTTTTAACACTATATGTCTAGCAAAATCATTGTCAATTCATGTAAAGGATTATTTTAGGTGTACAATGAAAGCAACAAAAACATATATGCCATGATATGAATAGATAATACTTGATTTATTACTTATGCGAAGTAAATAAGAGGATTTGAGACAATACATGTACAATGTATATAGATCTCTACTTTTTTGCACCTCAAAGAAAGTCGTGGGACAAAACATTAATTTCCTAGTCTTGGGACATATGAAGATTTGCTAACCCTCTAAAATCACATATCCCTTGGGCGATACTCTCAAAAATATAAATTTCCTAGGATGCATAATTCATGTAAATCTTCATATCTCCACAAGGCAAGGGATAATACATGTGTAAAGTTCACATTGTATATGTTCGTTATAGGAAGTTAATCAACAGAAAGTTGAAACCACTCGGATGGAAAATAATTACTGTTTCTAGATTTATCGACTAACTGACTTACAGATCTTTTTTCCATTTTACAAAAAGTGTCATGTACCCGTTTTTACAATCCTACTGACTGAGTCATCATATATTATTTCTTTTCAAAACCTTTTCTTCATATATTTAATGTTATCTTCACATAATTCATACCAACTATTCATTTTTGCAACTGTTCGGAGTGCAACTGCAAATCAATAATCTACTTTTGAAATAAATACTTCTTAAAGTTCTTGCATCGGATGCGCATTTCTGGATTAACCTTGCTTGCACCCCCATCGTGACAACAGATTGACATCAATGACCAAAAGAAGACTGTGTGGTTGGATTATGCTACATATAGACAGTTTTTACGGTATTGGCCAGATGGAATGTGTGAAAGTTCTAAAGCGTTGCAATAAATTGAACTAAATAATAAAATGTGAATTTAAAATAAAAATCAAATGTTATATGAGTTTCATTTTAAATTTAAGGTTTGAAAAGTTTTTCTCGAAAACCTAGTCAAATTATCTTAGGAAAAGCAAGATAAAGCATGAAAAACTGCTAAGCTTTTTTGGGGTCTAGGTGGCCCAAGATCTCCGCCTAAACAACAGACTTTGCTAAAACACATACAAATTTATGGCTCTGATTAAATCTATTTTGAAATGCGTTAAAATTTCTTGTCACTTTGCTACCGCATCTTTTTTAAAGTGGGATTTCGATGACTATTGCACATCTACACAGCTACTTTAGTACAAGTATTCTTGACGTACATTTCTAAAGATGCATATCAAATGTACATCTGTAAAGCTGTATATAAACTGTACAGCTGTAAAGCTGTATATAAACTGTACATCTGTAAAGCTGTATATAAAATGTACATCTGTTCAGCTGTATATAAAATGTACATTTGTAAAACTGTATATAAACTGTACATTTTCAAAGCTGCATATAAACTGCAACTCTGTAAAAATGTACATTAACTGCACATTTTTAAATCTGTATAAGCTAAACATAAAGATTCAACCACTGCATCTATTGTGATACGATATCTATCCACAGTTTATATTCAGTTTTACAGATGTACAGTTTATATACTCCTTTATAGATGTACAGTTTATATATAGCTTTACAGCTGTACAGTTTATATACAGCTTTACAGCTGTACAGTTGATATACAGCTTTACAGCTGTACAGTTTATATACAGCTTTACAGCTGTACAGTTTATATACAGCTCTACAGAAGTACATTTGATATGCATCTTTAGAACTGTGCATCAAGATTACTTGTACTAAAGTAGCTGTGTAATGATTAAAATTGAGAATGGAAATGGGGAATGTGTCAAAGAGACAACAACCCGACCATAGAGCAGACAACAGCCGAAGGCCACCAAGGGGTCTTCAATGTATATAATGTATCACGTGAAAAATTATGTTTTTGTTTAAAGGGGATGGGGGTTATTGGCAACTGTTGCGATTAAAGCAATTTGCTAAGGTCACAACCCAAACGCACTTTATATATTTCATGTAAGTCAAATAAAGAACCAAATGAAAGATATATAACGACTTTACTGTTCGAATGCATTAATGTTCATATTTCTAAATTTACGGACGCCATCACGAGTTGGTTGACCTTTTTTGGAATATCTTTTTCAAAGATGAAGTTAAAAATGTCCCAAATATCGTAACCACAATCCCGTCCTCTTTTCTCCAAATGTGACTTATCGAACTAGTTTTATCACTGGGTTTGTACTTACATGAGCAACACGACGGGTGTCACTAGTGGAGCAGGATCTGCTTACCCTTCCGATGAACTGGGATCATTCCCGGTTTTTGGTTAGGTCAGTCTTTTGTTTTCTGTGTTTTGTTATGTTTTGTATTTTTGTTTTTGTTTTTGGTCTTTTTTCGTTTTTGTCATGGCGTTGTCAGTTAATTTCCGACGTATGAGTTTAAATGTCCCCTTGGTATTTTTCGCCTCTCTTTTTAGTATTTAGATATTTAACATACATTTCTTAATTTTGCTGTTAAAAAAAATTTTAAAAAACATTACGAAACAAAGGTTATAACTCCTTCAGGTAAAGTTATTAAATGGATGTGGCTATTCCTTTATGTCCATATTGGGCATAAGCTTCTCAAGTATTCAAGTAATTATAATCTTTTGGTTGGAATGTTCTTGGAGATGCTATATCCAGAAATTCGCTTTAGATGCACCAAATCTACAGAGTGTTATTTTTATATTCCAGTATATAGTCGATACCGCTTGTAGACTGCTAGCCCAAAGGGTTCAATCAGCTCAGGCAAGGTTGACTGTAAATGGATTTCATCATTCTGTTTATGCCCTTTTTGGTCATATACTCCTCATGTTTGGTTGTACTCCTAAATCCCGTGTGGTTGGAGGAGAAACAGCAAATACTATTTTCAAGTCTATGGTTTGACCCTACAATGTATCGAAACACGACCATCCGCACTCAAGGAGAAAATAATATCACTCTCAATACATAAAGTCAGTTGCAGGTTTTAAAACTACGTTTCACGCTTCATTAAAAAAAATATCTTCCTCACTTAAAACTTTTCAAACCCTGTAAATGCACCTGTGTGAAACATGGAGATTGGTCTTAATAAAAAATAAAAACAGATGTGGAGTATACATAGAACGTGACAGCAACTTAAATATAAAAAAATACATCTAAAGATCATAATATGGATTTCAACAATTTACGGGTACCTTTTTAATATTTCAAGCTCTAAATATCCCTGAGTCGTTACAAGCTTTGTTACAATTTATCAGACTATATGAAAGATTGATTGTTC
This sequence comes from Mytilus californianus, assembly GCF_021869535.1. Lineage (NCBI taxonomy): Eukaryota > Metazoa > Mollusca > Bivalvia > Mytilida > Mytilidae > Mytilus > Mytilus californianus. The sequence continues at coordinate 10,826,849 of NW_026262582.1, forward strand.
TGTGCATGTTTGGAGACGGACCTTGTTTGTTGCTTTCTTTAGCAATATATTTGTAGGACTCTAAAGTGCGATGGTACTCTAAAGTGCGATGGTCACGCTAAAGTACGATGGTCTACGCTAAAGTGCGATGGTGTCAGACGCTAAAGTGTGATGGTTGTTTGTTTTTTTAAGTGCGATCAGATATCACGCTGAAGTCCGATGGTGTAACGGGAATGTGGTTCAGGCAATGGTTTTCTTTTATTGTTGAGTTCCTGTTACATTTTCGTTTATTGTTTTATTTATACATCAAGCCGTAGTCTTTCTCTTTTGAATTGTTTTACGCTGGTCATTGTATAACCCTATATAGCTTGTTATGCGGCATGGGCTAAGGCTTTACGTTGACGGCCGTATGATTATTAGTTGAATACATGCACGACATTTGGGGTTAGATAGATAGTTCATACTACATCTTCTTATTTTTATTTAAAGTACGATAGTTGTCCAAAAAGTGTAATGGTTATATTGCAGTATAGTCAGTATGTACGGAATTTAGTGGAAGTCGTTTTTGATATATGTAATATTTGCTGTTGGTTTGTTGTTTTGTATTTAAATCAGGTTGCTATTTTTCTCGTTTGAATTGGTTTACACTTGTTGTTTTGAGGCCCATTGTTCTTTATAAAATAATATGCTGTGTAAGACAATGCTCCGCGTTAAAGATCATACTTTAACCTAAAGTTGCATACATCAATAACATTAGGTCGTGGATATAGAGTTGTCGTATTGGCAATCATATACTAGTATTATGATGATATCTGTTCGTTAGGTTGCTGTCTAGTTGACGTATATTCATTATTTAACATAAATAACAAACCATATTGTATTTTTTATAGAATTATTCAATTAGAAAGTAAAAAAAGAAGACTTTCTTTGGCACCCAAGCTGTTTTGATTAAAGTTCTTTTTACAATTTTACAAATTAAGTTAACCTTTTCCAGCAACGACCAAAAATGTTCCAGATTGTGATCATTTGTTTCTCTCTTCTTTCTTTTCTTTTGAAAAAAAAATCCTTAATCTGGACAAACATTCTCGTCATAATGCTGTCTAACGTTGCTAACGTTGATACCTTTGCGGAAAAACGCACTTTAGCGTGTTCAAATGAATAGCACAGTCCATCGCACTTTAGGGTAGGCCAGCGCTCTTTAGCGTGACTATCGCGTTTTAACGTTCCCATCGCACTTTAGAGTCCTACATATTTATTATCTATTACGGCATATTTGAAGCTCCTGGAATATCATTGATAGTTTATGTGCAAAACCTTAAAGAACGTTGAAGCTTGACTATTTTTATACACACGTTTTGTTTGTTTAAGACCGAACGTTCACCTCTATATTTTAGGTTTGTTAAATTTGATTTGCTCACTTTATTTTATCAAAATCTTCAGAAATATACTGCTATTGAATAATTGTCTTCCACTACTCTTATTCGCCGTTAGCTTTTCCGTTTGTAGTGAGCTTAACCATGGTGACTAATTCATACTATAAAACACATGTACATGAACTTTCTTTTAAACGAAAGGATCATATTACTTTTTAAAAAAAAAGGCACACCAGCTTTTACATTTGGGAGCAAGCGATATTACTTAAATTGATTTAAAGAGCCAGTGATGAGCAATATCTAAAGTGTTAGACATACATTTGATTAGAAATAAACTGATGTTTCTAAACTTAACTTATTTATTTATATTAACTAACTTTTTAAGAAAACAAAAGCACAAAGTAGCAAGCTCGTGTTAAACAATGGTATTCTTTAATTCCCCAGTTAAAATTATCGATTCAAAATTTGAAAAGTTATTACATACAAGTATATTTTCCAATCTAGATTATCTACCATAACACAACTTTTAACGGAGAGGCATTCATCAGTTAGTCTAAGTATGAAACCAACTACAATAGAATAATATCTTGTATTTTTATTTCAGACAAATGCACCTGAGGATGTTGTTTACATTTTCATAAACACCTACTAAAACCTGGTAAATTGCAGGTCTTGCAAAGATCTATTCCTTTGAGAATGAATTCAAGAACCAATGCTAATAATTTAACTGGTACTTGTATTACGCATTTCATCTACAAACGGTTCTGAAATCCAACGACTTTTCTTTTAGGACCTCAGGACTTAACCTTCCATCCTTTATGGGTGGATTTTACATCGATAAATAAAATCGTATAATATAAGCAAAATGAGGATGTTAAATTTGATGTATGCCTTTTTGTGCTTCTTCGTTACATTTGTTTGTTTTTATAGTGATTAAGATGATAACACAATGTTGACTGCTGTACCCCTATTTTTGACATTTTAACCTATTGTGTTTGTTTGTTTTGTTCACGCATCGTTGTCAATATAATGGAATTTGAAGCGACTGTCATACAAGTGAGAAGTTTAGCTAGCTATAAAACCAGGTTCAATCCACCATTTTCTACATAAGAAAATGCCTGTACCAAGTCAGGAATATGACAGTTGTTATCCATTCGTTTGATGTGTTTGAACTTTTGATTTTGCCATTTGATTGGGGACTTTCCTTTTTGAATTTTCCTCGGAGTTCAGTATTTTTGTAATTTTACTTTTTGTTGATCTGACAGAGTTTCCGCTAATTGATTTTAAGTTAGTGTTGTCTGCAAATACCATCATATAACGACTGTAGTCGTCTTCTGGCGTGTTATAAACATGCATCTCCTGTCTGTTGGGATCCAATCCGTCACCATCTCTGATGATGATAGATATCATAATCACGAACGATTTTGAAATATATATCTTTTTTTAAGAAAATGTGTTCGATTGTCTTAAACAAATTCAAATTAATAAGAAGTATTACCTATCACTTGAACAATGTTTCATTTTTCAAAGTACTCTATTACAGATTTCGTATGCAGGTTTGCTAGGTTATGTAAAAACAAATGTTCCCTTTACGACATTGATCATCTATTTATCACTCAAAGTCAGGAACTTGCAATTCCTTATTTGGTAATTATATGTTAATTTAAGTTATACTTTTCTTTGTAATGAATCTTGGTTATATTTACCAGATTGGCTGCTGTCGATCGAAGAACATTTGTGTTTGACCTTTATCAGTATGAACAAAATTATAGTGTGCACATGTTCATTCATTTTCACTAGCCTGTCATCACTGAAGTTGTGAGTTCGATCCCTGCACGTGGCAGATGCGTTCGACTCCAATTTTAATTGACTAGAATTGTCAGTTTTCCTGCCTATTATCAGTGGTTCTCCTCTGGCACTCCGGCTCTCTTTACAAATAAAAGCTAATCCCAACAACATATCTTACAGCACTGAAAGTGGCGTTAAATACCTAAAATCATTCAATCAAAAAATGTCACTACCAAATGTCCTTAGTCAATGATATATAAAGCCTTCACATTTTAGACATATCGTTTTTATTATTTATTCAAATTTTATTTATAGTTTTTACAACCAAAATATGTGCAAAATCACACAAAGTGTACACTTACTATTGTGAAAATGGTATCATTGATACCCGAATTAATCATGATCAGTATACCCTTAACTAAAAGGCTACAGTGAATTAGATAAAAAATAATGACACTCAGCTTACTCTTGTTAAACTATGAACTTATTTAAACGACGGAAAAATGTTGGTTTCAAATGTTAGATACAAATCCATACGATACAAAATAGGAACAAAAGACCGAGAAACACGAATCCCACAAAAAATAGGGGTGATCTCAGATGCGCCAGAAAGTTTAGTAGATCCTGAAATGAACATATCAGATGATTAAATTAAATCATAAAGAGACGATCAGTGAATGGATCGAATGTTTTAAGGGAAATTGTTTATAATGCTGAAATGTCATGGCATAATGTAAACGGTTGAAAGGTTTGCCTTGGAACAGATTTATTTCAAGAGTTACATGTATTGAACGGTTTTAGTTATCGTGGATGAGTTTTTGTAACGTAACAAAACTTGACGTTCCTACAATAATAGAATAAACATTTAAAATATGTGCAGGCACTCTATTACTTTTTATTTTATCAACTTACATGTCACGATTCTGATGTAGAGGATTAATTGAAACAAAAGCGGTATACTAGTATTACTTTTTGCACAGCATAGAGATAACCTTGCCCCCTTATATATTTTGATTTGCTTAATTAAATAAAATGTAAGCATGTTTATGATATAAATGCAGTATATATTGTGTCCTTGTAAGGAATATTTCTAAATAAAAAGTAAGTGTAATAATGTCAAAGGGTACGAGAACCAAATTTGTATTGGTTTTCCTTATTCAAACGAATTGGGGAAGATTTTATCTGACAGAATCTGCATAAAATAAAAACGATAGTAACAAATAGCAGTAGCAAGGTAATTTCAGTTGTTTATAGTTGATAAAAGGTATTTCATTGATAATCGACAAAGAACGCTTACCTTATTCCAAGATCAGGTCTAGGTTAACAGCCTCCACAAAGAACAGGGATTGTCTTCCGTCAGAGAGTTAAAAGAAGATAAAAGATATGTAATTATTCTTATGATATGAAGATTGTATTTCATTATCTATTTCTTTACCTGTAGAATCGTGCTGGTTTGAAATTGGTTTCTCTTCTGATACGTATTTACCGCTGAAATGAATTTTGAAATAAATACACTTGAATATGATTCAAAATACACTTCAAGACTATCATCCGAATCCATTCAATGAACACTATTTTGGAAACAGGTTTCATTTTACATAGCTGAATAAAAAACCTTGTTAAATATACCAAACTTGTTATTAAATACGTCAGACGTGCGTTATATCTACACATGATTTATGCATGTTATGTTGTGCTCAAATCTTAATAGTTGGACGGTAAACTAAATAACGAAGTCAAAGAGCATGTAATTTCAAATGTTCCATACGTTGAGCTTATGTTACAAATGGTATTTCATAAATCTTTTATAATACTTACATCCTTTTTTAAACACGTGTATTGATTGTTCAATTTGATTTGTCAGTTTGGTAGGATAATTTATTTATTACCTCAGATGGTGCCATTAAAACAAAATACATATATGGTTTGGCGATATCTGGCCACAGCTTTTATTTATAATATAGATTCATATGATATATATATATATATATATATGTAGATAGATAGATTTATATGTATATGTAGATAGATATATGGTTGGTTACCCGAAGATAATATAGCAACCTTGCAGATAGATAGATAGATATATATGAAAATGTAAAGATGCACCGTGGGATACACTTGTGCTTTAAATTTAGAAAACACCGTGGGATACACAAGTGTAGTCTGTATTATCCAAAAACCTAAAATTTCATAGTTAACACTAAGATTCTATGCAGCGAATTCTGTCATTTACTTGGAATCTATTTATGATGCTCAAAGTTCAAATAAAAGTCACTTTTCTCAACAGCAAACAAGTTAACATCATCAATCACATCTGTATTACCACTGTCACCGACAAAAACCTGAAAAATAAATACAAAAGAACAGTATCTCGTACAAAAACAGGAGTGGGAGGGCGGGTTTTCAATTTTACCGCAAACGACATTTAAACAGCTTGCTTGCTGCGATGAAATTCTGTAAAGGACTAAATTACGTCACAGAATATAACGTCACTCATGTTAGGTAAATCTAAAACATGAAACACAATCCGTCAGTGGCCCCAGCGATAACTGAATTGAAGTCTATTTACTTAAATTCCATTATCTCAGATGGTGCCATTAAAACAAAATACATATATGGTTTGGCGATATCTGGCCACAGCTTTTATTCATAATATAGATTCATATGATATATATATATATATATATATATATATATATATATATATAGATAGATAGATGTATATGTATATGTAGATAGATATATGGTTGGTTACCCGAAGATAACATAGCAACCTTGCAGATAGATAGATAGATATATATGAAAATGTACAGATGCACCGTGGGATACACTGGTGCTTAAAATTTAGAAAACACCGTGGGATACACAAGTGTAGTCTGTATTATCCAAAAACCTAAAATTTCATAGTTAACATTAAGATTCTATGCAGCGAATTCTGTCACATTGACGGAGGAAAACAGAGACTCTGTCAACCGCCATAAAAAGGGCGGTTCGCTGCAAAGCTGTGAACCAGATAACTATAGATAGATAGATAGATATTTTATTTAAAGTACAACTTGGTACATATATATGTTAAATAATCCATATGGTGTTTTGTGAACAACTGTTAAAAAACATATTTACCTACACAGATAAAAATACTAACCAAAACTACACCAAACCATAAGATAGTTGATTGTATTTGTATATCATAAAATATAGTATATTATAGTATATCATCAAATAAATATTCAAGATGTTTAACAATTCATTTCATAAGCATGTTGGTTAAGGGTGACAAGTGAGAACCATCAAGTTGAAAAATTTCTGATCTGATCGAAAATCATGATATTTTAAGTAGCAACCCTGACAGCTAATTATAAAGGCAATAATATAGTTGTATATTCTAGATCTATAGCAACACAAGTCCATGCTTTGCAATAACCTGGTCAAATTTGAGACCGTACGACTTAAGAATTGATGAACCGCATAATCCATCTGATCATGTTCTTCATCTCATTGTGCAAAAATCCCACTCTAGAACTACCTGTGTCATTACCTGCTACATGTTTTATTAAGAAATATGGTGGATCCTCATAGTTTCATTGTTCTGAGTTAACTTTTAACATGCTTGACAATCATGCCACCACAAAGATTCATTTCAGTGCCTAGACCTAAGTCAACCCCATCTGGAGGATGTCGGTCTGCTACAAAAACATACTTACTATTGAGGATTCTACTATCCAAACATTATAGCTATATAGGATCTCCTACAATTCTTGTACGGCAATTAGCTACATGGAAGTATATGTACATATGTAATACCAATACAATTTAAAGCATAATTAATCAAGAAAAATAATAATTCTTCTGTAACCCCTGTATTAAGTTGTCAGCATTGGATCTCCGACCCTTTAATAATCCTCAAAAACAATTGAAAAGACAGCTTCAAACAAATTGAATTCATACCAAGTTTAACCAACACAAGATAAGGAAATATTTGCTAGACTTCAGCATGACTCTGGTTAAGGTAAATGTAAATCATTGTCCTTAGGCCTGGAGTGTTTAATACCTCCTTAAAAACTGTCAAACCTCAAATTTTTTTGACACATCTGTTAAATTTTCATAAAAAAATATCCAAATCTAGTAAATAAGTAATGTCACAATTTTATTGAGAGAGATACAAAATGTACAAGTAAGCAATACCTCAACAATTCATAGAGAGATAAAGGAAATGTATTCATTAAAACAATTAGAGATCTGAACTCATGAAAAAAAAAATCTATATGTACTAGGTGCTATGGAACTTACAATTAAACGGTTACTAAAGGTCTGAAATAACAGTAATAAATTCCCGTGGGGTTATAGCAGGATAAACATCTGCAGTTGGGACCAAGCATCTGAAGCGATCCACCTTATTACTAGAAGTGGCTTCGGCCATAAGAAAAATTTGTACCAGGTCAGTGATAATGAATGTCATACTAAACTTGGAACAGGCACTTAAATGCAGAGGGGTTAAATTAAACAAGCTTTTTAAAATCTCAACCCAATGAAGAAGAAACAAACACACAGCAATACGCACAGTAAAAATCACACAGAAGTCCGAGTCCAATAATAGAATAGGTAACGAAACAAACAAAACAAAAATTGAAAATGACAATATTTCATAAACAACAAAGGACTACAAACAGTTACTGACATACCAGCTCCAGACCTTATTTTAACTGTTCGAAAGATTATGTCTTCATTATATGAAATATCTAGCACCATCCCTCCATTGAGGGTTTAGTATCATACCATCATAAAATATATTAGAGGAACATAACCCGTATCATACCAGCAACTGGTTTAAGAATAAATGGGTTTCTGTCCGATGCAAAGACTATGTAAGTGAATCAATATTAAAGCCAAAAATGCCATTTTTTTTTTTGCAGGCAACAGTTTTCCTTCTTCATAAGTTTACTTTAATGTTTTGTTAGCTTTTGAGGTAAAACTGACATTTTGTGCTTTGTAAAGAATATTACCATAAAAGATTGGATGGGAAATACCTGAATGTGTAAGATGTCTATGTTGAAGTGAATTTCTTATAATGTAATAAACTGCCCATAAAACAAGACAAGAATAAATGGATCAACTCAGGCAAATGCAATTTTAAAAGAATGACTATGAGGACCTGTATACTAGAGTCTAAATCCATGTAAGAAGAAACAAACATTTAGTATAACAGCAGCAACCACTCTCTGTCTCGTCTTGGGTTTGAACTAGGTTGCCCAAATGAAAACTTATTTTCATTTGAGGTCTTGGTGACCAGAAACTTGGATTATCATGAGAAGGCCTAGATTATGCAAAGTAAACATGGTAAATGCTCCTGTTAGGACAACCGACAAGTTATAATAAGAAAACCTGCATCACACATAAAAAAACAAAAAAACAACATAAAACAAACAAGCTGCTTAACAACATCTAGGTACCCACGTAATTAAAAGCATAACATTTCAAATAATTCCCAGTGTTCATGTTAACTGAAGTTCAACCTGTACTATAATTTTCATTAATAGATTTCAACCATAATATGGAATCAACTGTAGCCTAGGAACCAGTAGGGCCAAAGGTTTTATGTAAATGAAATTGCTCGTCATAATGCTTCCAGCCTAAATTAACAAAGCTTGGCACCTAAACGTACAGCGTACGATACTCATATGCTTGAGCAACTCCTAGAATCTTCCAGGATGAAGATTACAATAAATTCTGGTATATATATAAATTAAAGCTGTTGTCGACACCTAAATACTAAAGATTTTTAACTGGTTTGGAGCAGACTGCAAGACAAGCTGTAAATAATTACTTAATTTGTACTAGTTTTGCTAATATTACATGTACATAGATATAGGAAGATGTGGTATGAGTGCCAATGAGACAACTCTCCATCCAAATAACAATTTATAAACGTAAACCATTATAGGTCAAGGTACGGCCTTCAACGCGGAGCCTTGGCTCACACCGAACAACAAACTATATAGTGCCCCAAAATTACTAGTGTAAAACCATTCAAACCATACATACATGTATATATCCTCGCTCACTGCGTCTGACACAATTTACACAAAACTCTCTAATAGTCTCATTTTAAAAGTTGTTTACAAGATAAAACCATTTTGGCCCCTATTTCCCTTAAATATATATAAAAAAATAAAAATAAAAAAATAATAAATATTTCCCACACACGTGAGACTGGTTGATAGGGTTTGGGCAAACAGAAATATTTGCAGTCTGTCCTAAAATAGTGATCAATAAGTATTCACTTCTATAAATTTGTCCTTCATATTTGTGGTACTTTATTGCAATATCTGTAGTCATGCAGTACATGCATATCTGATTTTGAATATTCAGATTATTATCAAGATAAATAATATTATATTAGTCAATAGTGTTCTGCATTACAAATCATATGTTACAAATCATATGATAATATACAAAACAAAATTTAAAAGTTTCACATGTAATATATTTATATATATATAATTATAATAATAATATATAATTGTAACCTTATAACTAAGAATTGTTTCTTATTTCTAACGAATGATGCGGCATCCCATATAAAAATAACACATTCAGCAATATTTTGTGGATTTAAGTTTAGAAACTGAGAAATAATCATTACACAAATCTACATCTAAACCATGAGATTGGAAAAAAGTTGCCTTATATCTTTATACATATGTTTGTTATTTGTTAGAATCACATGTACACGTAGGGATTTAACTTAAAAGTAATATACTGTTTTTGTAAATCTGACGATTACCTGGTAAATTATCAAATGGAACCTACTGATGCAGAGCTCTGGGGGTTTGCATAAATGACGTCTGATGATGATCCGATGTACAAATGTATGTGACCTAAAGGAGTTGAGTTAGTGGCGTGATGAGTCGTGAATCCAGTCCAGTCTGGTGACCTATCTGTAAAAACTGTGCACGTCATTGTCTGATTGTTGTCTATGTCTCTGGTCCAATTGTTACAACCCTTGTGGTGTTCTGTAGCCAAGCAAGGTCGCACTTTTCGCTTTCTAACTGATCTTCCCAACATGTGCTTCAACTCAACAAAAGGTAAATATTAGTTCCACCATGCTACATAGCATTGACATAACAAAATCAAATGACTGTACAAAGAAACAATAACAATAAAAATATTATGTATACTCATAGTTGTGTCTTATGATAGTTACAATAATTAAGAAAAAAATAATTTAAAATTAGTATATATTATTTATTAATTCTTAAATCCACAGTCAGTTGATAGTGGCATAGTGTAATATTTGTATATAATTATGTTATTACAATAATTCAAGCTGTGGCCGGTTGATGACATTATGTCTAAATTTGTGATTTATCTGAACTACTCATACCATATCGACCTAGTCTAGGCTAGAGAGTAGTAGCAACTATACATGTCACTGTGATGACTGATGTTGACAGACTCGACACTGACAGTTTTCAGTAACAAGTGTGTAGGTACACGCAAAATTTATAGCAGGATATATACATATAATGATATATGTATGCTAATCTCCACAAGCAATCTAACATTTAGACATGACGATTTTTGGCTACTGCTTGTAACTCCGTGCAGGGTCCCTGTGCAAGATTTCCAAGATTTTTGTTTATTTGTATCGAAAGTTGAACTTCCGGTTACGAACCTGGGTCCTTTCGCCCCAAAGGATACGTCTCTTTGCACCTTTGTACGTTCATATCCTTTCATGGAATATTTGCTGTATATCAATATGTGCTATGAAAGATCTAGGTACAAATTCCCAATGTATACCCTTTTAAGGAAAATTTAATTATAATTCGGGAGTTCATCAGATAACGCCTGCCCCATAACACATAAACACTATAGACACGTTACTAACCTGGATGGTCTGTTAGTGTTACAGCGCAAATACAATTTGTTAAGCTAAACCATAGGCACTAGACGATCTGTCAATACTCAATTTCAATAGTAATAAGATATGGACAAAAAGTAATATTAAAAAATAAAAAAAAAAATTAAACTCGTCGTCATATATATATATGAGTACCTATCGGTATCAGGCAGACTATACATGCATCTAATTTGATGTAGAATACAATGACGAAATCATTATTATAATCTGCAAATCTTAGGACAATATTGCATCTAATTACTCATATTTGTAAAAATTAAATATTTTTTTTAAAATGAAAACGAATAATGGGACCAATCTCTTTCAGTCTTTGCATGTGCTCTCCACGTGGCAATGACATTCCTGATGGAATGGTTAAAAAATGACGATCGATAAAATGAATTCTTTCTAAGATTACTTCGAATAAACATTAGAAGCATGAGGCAGGTTATAACCATGCAATACTTACACTACTTTACCATTACAAGATTCTACTTTTCAATTTTTTCAATTTTACCGCAACGAAATTTAAACAGCTTGCTTGCTGCGATGAAATTCTGTAAAGGACTAAATTACGTCACAGAATATAACGTCACTCATGTTAGGTAAATCTAAAACATGAAACACAATGCGTCAGTGGCCCCAGCGATAACTGAATTAAAGTCTATTTACTTCAATTCCATTAACTTAAGTTTAAAGTTAAATCATTGATGTTTAACCAAACAACAATACACAAGAAACACATCTTAGGGTGAAAATGCGATTTCCAAAATAAGAAACGTGTCTGGATCTTCTGCCACTCTCTGCATCAATAAAGTTAATATGTATATTCATATTTATCTTTAAAATTACAAGTCAACATCTCAAACAGTTACATAAAAGACGTAAGTAATAAATATGTAAACGTATCCTTTAAAATAACTCACTTTACATTTTCTCTCTTTTTGCCTCCAACAGTGTGTAGCCTTAAACAAATGAACATAATTGAACATAAATAATATTTAAGGACAACATTCACATAATATCAACATTTTCTTTAATTCGTATAAAATGTATGTTGGAGCTTTGAAATGGGGAATATTTCGCCCTGAACGATCATTTAAACCGTGTGCTTAAAATTTAGAGATTAAAGCGACGTTCTAAGGGAGGAAATTCATTATGTCTTTTTAATTTATAATATGTATGCGCAATTATCGAATCAAATAGAAGTAATGTTTCTAATGTTTGATTTTCATTTTCTGTATCATGCGCAATATCATCAACCTTTAATATGATTTTTATGGAAAATGTAATCAAACATATTCACGCTGCTTTTAGGAGATGGCAGCACAACAAACCAGTAAAAGTCTCGACCAGTCTGAAACATTCTTAACCCATTCCCGACCTGTACTCGACCAATACTTGACCAGTTTTCGACCTATTTTTTTCAGTCTGAACCATACTCGACCAGAGGTCTGAACAATACTCGACCAGTATGAACCATACTCGACCAAAGGTCTGTACAATACTCGACCAGTCTAAACCATACTTGACTAAATAACCTCTCCTTTTTTTTTAAATTTTAACTGTTTAAATAACTTTCTTTTTAACTGACATGACAACAGCTAAAATGAAGTAAAGATATATTAAAACAGATTTTTTACATCCTAACATGATTATCAAATTTATCAAATCGAGATAGTAAAATTATCTAATTCAAAAGTCAGAGTCTAATGTTTAAAAAACACACAGATTTTCTTTTACATGAAAACCTAATTAAGGTGCTTCTTGTTTTGCATGTGTTTTTTTTTAAAACAAAACTTAGGTCATTAAACCTTATTAAAGTGCCTCTTGTATGCCATGTCTTTAATTTTGACAAAACCTAATTAATCAACCTGAATTTTACTGTAACTTTGGAACATAATTCTTTTTTAAAAGGTTTTATCAAGGATTAATTGCTATGGAAGTTCTATTATATTTAGGACTTGGTTTGTAACAAAACAAAGGTGTCATTTTTATAATTTATTAAGTTGCTTTATATAAAATAAAAAAAGTTCACTGCGTTATTAACTAAACATGACTGACACCACAAATCTATACCAGGCTTAAGTTAGTGTTGATAATTTTCCAGTAACCATAAAATATATCTGAAACATTCAAAACATTTTTGAATATCCTTTAAGATATTTGAATAATGGTCGAAAGTTCTGGTGTTGACGAATTAAGGTGTTGATAATTATATTATGTTTATTGTTAAATTTTGGTTTCAATGCTATATCATGTATATTAAATACATTTTTTATTTCAAATTGTTGTTCAAATTTCTAGCCAAGGGAAATGTTTGTTGTTAAAAACAGTTCCTAAATTGATGAAATATAATAGATAAATAAAACAAAAAATAGGTCTAGGTTGGTTAAGACTTGGCCGAGTAAGGTTCAGACTAGGTCATGCATGGTTCAGACTTGGTCGAGAATGGTTCAGACACTTATAAAATAGTTAAGTACTGGTCGAGTAAAGGTCGAGAACACGTTCAGAATGTTAAGTATGGTTAACTATAATCGAGTAATATCTAGTAAATTTCAGACCAATTCAGACTGGTCGAGTACAGATATAGGCCATTTCATACTTTTACTGGTTTGTAGTGCAGTTAGAGTTGTTGACATGGAGTAAGAAATATTTTTGAGTGATATCCCAGCAGACAGTTGGTATCTCAATAGTACCTCTTGTGCATCCTACTGACCGACTTGTTTTTGTTCTGATTAAAAGCCGAATTAGTACAGAACATTCCAAATACAAAAAGACAAGATTTCATGTAACTCAATTACCTAAATTTCAATGAGGTCTTACAGCTCATATATCTCAGTGAATTTGAGAATAATTTTTTTGTTGAAAGACGATTGATTAATTGATTGATTGATTGGTATATAATGCCACTTTCAGCACTAAAAGCTTTTTCCCGGCGGTCATTTCTTTTTGTTTTTTGCAGGATGCTGGATTAACCGGAGAATCCAAGTGCATTAAAATTGGAGTCGAATGCACTTGACAGAGATGGACGACTCGAACTAGAATTTATGAAAACGTGATGAATTCAACTTTCCATTTATCAGCAGTAACATACCCAGCGCTCAATTGCATTGTATGACGTTTATACATCTCAGTTAATACTTTACGCTCTTGCATGTTCACACTATACCGACTTCATGAACCGGGATGTACTCCTAACAAAAAAACTTATCCAACAGAGTTAAGAGGAAGAACGACTGATATTGTCCCTGCATAAAATAAACGATCACCATCACGAATTTGGTTGACCAGTACGATGTATCAATGTCTTAACTGAACTGCTGACATGTTTATTTCAGTTTTATATCTTCAGGTACCAATATAGTCGACAAACAGTAATTTTCCCACTTTTTTCTTTTCCCAACTTGGACATTTTGACTTAGTGTATATAGAGATAATCGCCGTTCATCGAATCTTCATCGAGGATAAAATAGAGAATGGAAATAAGGAACAACCCGACCAAAGAGCAGAAAACAATCCAAGGCCACCAATGAGTCTTCAACACAGCGAGAAAACCCCGCACCCGCTGGATACTTTATTTACTTTATCTCTCTATCTCGTTTGTTTATATGTCACATAAACCAGACGGGTGAATTATGTTATAATTTATTGAAATATTTGCATGCTAATAAATTGTTATCATTGAACTTGTATTTAAGGAGAAGACAATATAAATTTCTTATTCTTTTTTGAGATATTGTTTGCTCATAAATTATGTATAATCTGTCATGAAGTAGTTGAATGACTGATCCGAAAAGTGTTCCACGTACATGTTACCCCTTATCCCTGTCAAACTGCTAACAAAAGATGAAGCCATACTGTTCGTTGCACTTGAGTGCGACGGAAATATTTAACAGACGAACGAAAGGACGATTACGGAATCCTCAAGTTTTTTCCACGTTGTGACGATACAAATTTTACCCGCTTACACCTACTTTTCTTTTAATACTTCTATTACATATAGTTTAAAAAGTCATTTTTGAAAAATTTGAAATCCTTGTTAGTTTTGCATTATTTTGAAGGAAAAAAGGTGCAAATGTTGAATTTATCAAAAAAATCTAGAGAGAATCATTTCCCACCAAATCTGCAATTGATTATATCTTAAAAACAAGGACACAGACCTTTTCTTGTTTGCTTTTAAAGTTCAGATATTCATATAGCATCAATTCATAACAGTCTTTTAAAAATCTTGCTATTTTGAAACAGAGTAGTGAACATTCCTAATAAGATGAATGCAATATTGTCTCATCCCATTTACTTGGAGTATAATTACGCTCAATAATGTTGTTGTGTCTCGAAATAGTGGTATTTAAAGTTCTTATTCACACAGGATCTTTCATTTAATTGGTTAACCCGATACGCATCGTCGATTAAAATTTAAGTGATTTGTGAAATAAACTTCCTTATGAAGTAAATATGGAAATCTCATTTTTGATGGAAGTATTTCACTTGATCCTGATACATGGTATGTACTTATTTACAAGGAAAAATTACTAAAACCGAATATAAATAATTACATTTTTTCGACCAAAACAGTGTTAATGCCATCCACTGTTTCATACGCGCATCCCCCGTAAAATCTAGACTTTTAAATTTAAAAGCAAACTGTTGTTCTGATCATTAGTTTACGATCTACAATTTAACCTTTTCAACCTAAAACCAATGATACCAATTTTTATTTAAAACTAAATTTAATATTTGCATTGTAGATTTGTTTTAAATAACCATAGTCCTGAATCATGGCCTCGTAAAACATGTTCGAAATGCCAATCATGATGGAGGCATACAAGTCGTAAAAAAACAAATTGTAGTATAATAATTTATGTAAGACATTTCTTTTCAAATATAATAAAATGTCTCACATCCCCCTTCTTTCTACCCAAGGTTCTCGATAATATTAATCGTATAGCAACACAGAATAAAATCAGCTATTTTCTATTCAGAAATTGTAACGAAAATTTTATTATTGCTAAAATGCGACTGAATAGATGCCACACGAATCAAAAAGTCACATTTTAAACATTGATTACATAATTGTATTCAACATTTCTGAAATCCGATTATTCAATTCGCCAATTGTTCAACAATCGCAAGAAGACATTATTAATGGAAAATGGGAAAATATTCATTCCTTTACTTTTAAATGTACTAAAGATATTCAACTATAAGTTAACAATCTAACACATAATAGTTTTTCATACAAGTACGAGGTTTAGCTAGCTATAAAACCAGTTTTAATCCACCATTATCTATTTTAAGAAATGCCTGTACCAAGTCGGTGAATATGATAGGTTTTTTTTTCGTTCGTTTGATGTGTTTGAGCTTTTAATTTTCCTTGAAGTTCGATAGTTTTGTTATTTTACTTTTTCGTTAATCTGCTTCATAAATAATAATTTACGGACAATAATGAATATACCAGTTGTAGATATGTAAACAATGTAGAATATTAGTTGTTTGAGTTCACGGAAAAAAAAACAATTTCAAAGTATTCTTTCTTGGAGTAAGAATAGTTTTGATTAAAACTTATGTTATTAGTGGTGTTTCGAATTTTGATAGCTTGTTTTCAAATTATTGAAAGGTATTACATAAACTATGAAAACATCACACACTTACACTAACTGTTGTTATCAGATTATGCATTTAAATTTATGAACAGACGTTTGAAAATAGAGAATATTTATATCTTTCTAAATATAAACACGAGTCTTTTGTCGACAGTTGGGGGGAATTTATGGAATTAATTGAAAATATGATTGCATATTTAATGTTCTCTAAAGTTTAAAGGATCATTTACTGTATATTGGCATCGAAGAATTGCATATCATTGTTTGTTGCAAGTCGCATAATAAATTAAAACGTCACTTATATTCTACTTATGTCTTGTAAAAAATGTATGTATGCCCACAACTTTCTTCGGAAAATGCCTGTACCAATTCAAGAATATGACAGTTGCTTTACACTCTTTTCGGATTCTCAAAATATATATGAATGTCAACTGTTAATTTATTTTTCTATATATAACTTCAATTATTGCTAAATGTACATGGTCAATATACTAGCTTGCCAAAGATATATGTGTGTCGGATTATTGTTTGCATTGAAGTGTAGGATAACAATACAAAAATGTTCACATACTGAAATTATTTGACGTACACAGAGAAAACATAATGCTTCAGAATCGCGGAAAATAGTAGTTTCACCTTGAACCTCGTAGAATACAAATGCAAATTGAAATAACGCATATCTCTGTCAAATAATTGAAAGAAATTCAAAATAATATTTAATAAAAATTAATGAATTTTATTTATTACTTTCTATCTGTTAAATTTCACAAATACTGTCTTGCTTTATACGATCAGTTAACAAATGGCTCATTACACATATCGGTTTTTTTATTTTGATGACTTCACCTGAGATTATTTTGTAAGCATATTAATTAAAAATATGCATGTTGTACATAACTAAGGAACACTGGCCTAATACAAAATGAAGCTAATTCAGATGATCTTCATAACAATTGTTATAAAGACATTGGTTTAAAGTGAAGCAGCAATTTAGATTTGAATAAAAAGGATAGTCATAGGAACTGTATATTAGTCATATAAACATAATATAAAGTAACTCGTCTTGATAAACAATTAAAGTGTACACAACAATATTTATCTAGTATGTCTGTTTGTTTTGTTCAAACATTGCTGTCAATATAATAGAATTTATGCGACTGTCATACAAGTGAGAGGTTTAGCTAGCTATACAACCAGGTTTAATCAACCATTTTCTACATAAGGATTTGCCTGTACCAAGTCAAGAATATGACAGATGTTTTCCATTCGTTTGCTGTGTTTGAGCATTTGATTTTGCCATTTGATAAGGGACTGTGCGTTTTGAATTTTCCTTGGAGTTGGGTATTTTTTTTACTTTTAACCTGTTATTGTTCTAAATGACAATCACGCATTTTGTCAATGTTGTTTTATTCAATTATCCCCAGAAAGAGCTTCATATTTGAGGTGCAAATATATCGAAATATATTTTTCTTGTCCTTAAAGGTTGGTTATTATAAATATTGTTCAATTTAGCATTAAGCTTTATGCTGAATTCTATGGCTCAAATATAACACATAGCACAAAGAGAAGTAATTATTTCGAATTTCAAAAAAAATCACACCGGTCGGGACGTGATTCTTTTATTTGCATTTTATTTCTATATTGCTTTTAAATTATATGTTTATCTACATGTATGTATACCGATCACTCTTTGGTTGGTTTGAGGTCGTACTGTGAAGACTGAAGGATATTGGAACAATTTTCCTGCTTTCGAAATTTAAATGTTCAAATGTTTTTGTGTTATACCCTACAGCATCATCAATACAGCCGACAATAGCGACTTAAACAAAGCTGTTTGATATTCAATAATTGACTTTGCACATATCTTAAAAAGTACATTTGCAGGAGTAGTCATTGAATTAAATGCGACTGATGAAGTTTACTAACATATTCCATTAGGTTTCTTCTCTTACCGACAAAGGACCTAATATTTATGACAACTACGAACTTTTAAACACTATGTATCATTAAAACGTTTGTAGAAACAATAAGGTTGAAATGGAAAATAATTAATGATGACCACCATAATAAATTCATATCACAACTATGTGAATGTAGCCTAGGAAGGGGACGATTAGAGAGATTGGCCAAGAATTGTACACTGATTTTGAAACAAAACAGGACGTCGAGGAGGCCAAGAATCGGCCGTCAAATATTCTTTTATTATGACGTCATATTAAACTCCTATTTTAGGAATGGCTGTCAATTTGGGAACGGACGTCGATATTAGTCTTAACATATAGATTCTTTAGAATTCAAATTTAAGTACATTTTTCAGATAACGACCTTGTGAGTGAAACAAAAAACCTAAAATCAGTTTTACCTTCTTTAAAAACAAATATATTAATTCTTCGTTGTATATCCTATAGCGTGAAAAAAAACATGTTTTGTTTTATGTTGAACTTTTTTATGAATAATTTATGTTTCATTATTGTGTAAGGTATATCTAAAAATATAAACAAAGAATGCGTTTAGTTTCTATTGAAACTTTAAAAGTTTTGTACAGTGTCAAGACCATATTTACATGGTTAATAGTTTTTAAAGAATATGAATATAATTCTAAATACTCGAATATTTTAGTTATATCGAAGGTTCGAACACAAAACGGAGGTAAGCACTCATGTTTGTACACATGTTATGAAGCTTCGCAATTCAATTGAAGGTAATTTGTACCACCTCCTGAATAACCATTATGCTTATACTAATATTGCGAACGTTTACTTATATTAATTAGCCTTTATACTAACAATATTGCTATATATACATATATTATCAACACCATATTTTAGTTTTGTCTGCTTTTACAACATTTAAGTTACACTATTAATCATCCATAAATCACAGTGCTCCATGTTTTTTTTTATTTTACTTACTTGAAATATATAAACTTTCTTAAATGTAATGGGTATGGTGTAATTGTGTACGATTTTTAGTGTATGAGAAATAGTGTGGTGCATACAAAAAATTCATTGTTTTGTTTTTCAGTTTGTTCCTTAAAACATGCATTGACACTTTTTAAATCCCTCAAGTACATAAGATTGTGGATTCAAATCGAAATGGGTAAAGGGCAATGTTGCAATGGCGTAAAGGTGAATGATGTACTAGTGTATGGTCTAAAGATATATTGTGTATGGTATAAGTGGGAAGTTAACACTATTCGATGACTGTAAAACATGAGTGTTGTTTTGCTATCTCTTGTAGTTTAGTTTTGTTCTTCCTTGTAGTTTTGTTTTGTTATCTCATGTAGGTTAGTTAAAAAATGAGGAATTTTAAGATACCAAGGGGACATTCAAAACTTATTAGACGAAAGACGAAACGACGAAAACCGACGAAAATAAAACAACATTTCACAAACCACTACATAGAAAACTAAAAGACTAATTAACATTAATAGTAGAAAGTTCATTAGTGTTTGTGTAATACAAATTTATTTAAACCATGTTGACCTAAGATTAAATGTGTCTATGTATTAAATAACTGCTTTTCATGGATATTTTTAAGAAAGGGCAAATCTTTATAATGCTGTTATTTGTGTTATTTTATTTGCTTTTTTTGAAAGTCACTTCAATCGAGATAACCGCACTTATTATGCATATATAGTTGAACTATTAATGTATGAATAAAAGGAGACGTAGAAAAAAGTTAAATGAAACAACAACTTAAAAACTACACAGATAATCATAAATATATAGGCTATTGGTTGGTGAGATTACCTGACAGAATTGAATATAAAGCATAGCAAACAAGACCCTAAAAGGAAGAAAACGCCAGGATGTCACCAAAGACAACTACTGATGAGGTTCCTGATCTATGACAGACACAATGACATCTTGTGAAGTTTTATGGGACTAAACTGAAAGAACAATCAGATATAATTGTTTTTGCAAAATGCAAATGTCTGAAAAGCTAAAACAAACAAAGGTGCTGTCTTGATTTAGAATAAATCACAGTCATAAAAAAGCAAATGCGGGTATTCACTATGAATTGACAGAAATTTTTCAAAAGAATGTTAGTAAGGGGCGAATGGCCTTTGCATGCTTTTTTCAAATCGTCTCACATCGTGTTGTCGAATCATAGTTCATTATGCGTTTTATTTCGAGGTGATCAGTCATGTTTCACATATGTAGATGGACAATCACTTCTATCTGGGGCCTCTGATTGTTATCCCGGTTGTAATTAAGAGAACACGTTGTTCAACGCTGAAGTTTCCGCTCCTCATATACGTATATATTGCCTTTATTCCAGATTGGCTTTGTTTCAGCATTTTCTTTTTTTATATTCTCCCAAGACCCAGTGCAAATAATATTTGAAATAAAAAAATCATAATCACATTAACATTAACATTAACATTAAATATATACATGTACGAAAAGAATTGTAAACAAATATGAAGTTGGGTTATATAGCTTTACTATTGCAATGGTACGTATACATCCTGTGTTCTTTCAAATTTTTGGGTTTGCACACTTAATGAAATTAAATCAAGAAAAACGATTTGGAAACATAAAATTTATAAAGTTATATAATCAAATTACATGTTTTATTTATTTTGTAGGTCAGATATCTTTAAAAGTGAATTCCTTAGATGGAACTGTTGTTTACGGAGATATATCATACACTATACAGTGTTCTATAACTTGAACTCAGGCTACAGCTTTGTCTTGGTCAAAGAGTTTAATCACCAGTAGTTAGCGGTTAATAAGATGAACACAACATTATCCCCACTCATTTACTTGGCGAACAATAACGTTTAATAATGTCGTTCGTTGTGTCTCGAAAATGTGATATTTAAAGATTTTATTTCAACAGGATCTTTTATTGAACTGGTTAACCCGGTACACATCGTCGATTAAAATCTAAGTGATTTGTGAAAATATACTTCCTGCTGAAGTAAATATGAAAATCTCATTGATTGAAGTATTTCACTTAATCCTGATACATGGTATGTACGTATTTACAAATAAAAATTGCTAAAACCGAATATAAATAATTACATATTTTCGACCAAAACGGTGTTAATGCCATCCACTGTTTCATACGCGCATCCCCCTAAAATCTAGACTTTTAAATTTAAAAGCAAACTGTTGTTCTGATCATTAGTTTACGGTCTACTTTTTAACCTTTTCAACCTAAAACCAATGATACCAATTTTTATTTAAAATTAAGTTTAATATTTGCATTGTAGATTTGTTTAAATAACCACAGTCCGGAATCATGGCCTCGTAAAACATGTTTGAAATGCCAATCATGATGGAGGCATACAAGTCGTAAAACAACACATTTTAGTATAATAATTTATGTAAGATATTTCTTTTCAAATATAATAAGAATAATATTAAAATGTTTCATTTGCCCCCTTCTTTCTACCAAAGAGTCTCGATAATATTAAACGCATAGCAACAAAGTCAGAAATTGTAACGAGTATTTTCTTATTGCTACTAAAGATCCAGAGGGATAGGTGTCACACGAATGAAAAACTCAACTTTGAATATATTATTCGTATGCAACATTTTCGAAATTGCAATAATTTTATATCATGTAATGTTACAGTATCACATGAGTTATCAAAAATGGAGGTTAAGTCATTTATATAAAAAGAAAATAAGGTAGGGATTAAAATACAGCCTTTTTTTACTCCAACTGTGGAAGGGACCATCTCAGTAATGCCGTTTAAGACGCTAACAAACAAGTATTTTTGACCATTATTCAACAATCGCAAGAAGACATTTTTGATGGAAATTGGGGAATATATCTACTTCTTTGATTTTTAATGTACTAAAGCTAGTAAACTATAAGTTTACAATCTTACATTGAATATCATTTCATAATTATCTGCTTCATAAATATGAATTTACGAACACTAATGAATATGCCAGTTGTAAAGATGTAGAAACTAAAGAATTTTAATTTGTTTGAGTGCACTGATATAAAAAAAATCAATTTTGAAGAGAATGTTCAATCTGGTGGTATTATTTTTTGGAGTAAGAATAGTTTATAATAGTTTATGAATAAAACCTATGTTATTAGTGGTGTTTCGAATTTTGATAGCTCAATTTTAAATTATTGTATTCTCCTTGATGGTATTAGATAAACTATGAAAATATCACACACTTACACTGACTGTTGTTATCAGTGAATGCATTTAAATTTATGAACAGACGTTTGGAAATAGAAGAATGTTTATATCTTTCTAAATATGAACACGAGGCATTTGTCGACAGTGGGGGGGAATTAATGGAATTAATCAAAAATATGATTGTATATCTAATGTTCTCCAATGTAATCCTAAGAAAGTATCATTTACTGTATATTGACATCGAAGACTTGTATACCATTATTCATTGTAAGTCGCATAATATAATAAATTTAAACGTCATATGTTTTACTTATGTCTTGTTATAAATTTGAGAATGGACATGGGCAATGTGTCAAAGGAACAACAACCCGACCAAGGAACAGAAAACAGCTCAAGGCCACCAATGGGTCTTCAACACAGCGAGAAAATCCCGCATCCGGAGTGAGGCGGGTTTCAGCTGGTCCCTAAACAAAAATGTGTACTAGTTCAGTGACAATGGACGTCACACTCCAAAACATATAAGTGAACTAAAATTAAAAAAAAAAAACAGACAAGACTTACAAAGGCCAGAGGCTCCTGACTTGGGACAGGCGAAAAAATGCCGCGGGATTAAACATGCTTTATGTGATCTCAACCCTCCCCTATACCTCTAGCCAATGAAGAATAAACAAACACACAGCAATACGCACAGTAAAACTCAGTTTAAAAGAAATCCGAGTCCACCGTAATAATGTATGTATGCCGACCATTTTCGTCGCAAAATGCCTGTACCAAGTCAGGAATAAAACAGTTGTTATCCCCTTTTTTCTGTATCTCAAATGTATAAAAATGTCAACTGTTAATTTATTTTTCTTTATATAACTTCAATTATTGCTTATTGTACATGGTCGATCTACTAGCTGGCCAAAGATTTATGTGTTCCGGATTATTGTTTGCATTAAAGTGCATTGCAAAAATATTCACATACTGAAATTATATGACGTACACAGAGAAAACATAATGCTTTAGAATTGCGGAAGTTAAAATTGAGAATTGAAATGGGGAATGTGTCAAAGTTAGTATGTTTAGCTTGAACCTCGTCGAATACAAATACAAATTTGAATAACGTATATCTCTGTCAAATAATTGAAAGAAATTCAAAATTATATTTAATGAAAAGTAAACGGTTTTTATTTTTTACTTTCTATCTTTTAAATTTCACAAATATTGTCTATCTTTATACGATAAGTTGATATATGGGTCATATTACACTTATCGGTTTGTTTATTCTGATGACTTCACTTGAGGTTATTTTGTAAGCATATTAATTTTAAATATGCATTTTGTAAAAAACCAAGGAACACTGGCCTTTTCAAACTGAAGGCAATTCAGATGATCTTCATAACAAATGTCATAAAGACATTGGTTTTAACTTAAGCAGCAATTTATATTCAAACAAATAGGAATTGTGTATTAGTCTTATACACATGATGTAAGGTAACTCTTCTTGATAAATAATTAAAGTATGCAACACACTTGAACTGTTATTGTTCTTAATACAATCACGAATTTTTGCAACGTTGTCGTATTCAATTATACCAACAAAGAGCTTCATAACCAAGGAACCCTGGCCTTTTCAAAATGAAGGCAATTCAGATGATCTTCATAGCAAATGTCATAAAGACATTGGTTTTAACTTGAGCAGCAATTTAGATTTGAACAAATAGGAATTGTGTATAAGTCTTATACACATGATGTAAGGTAACTCTTCTTGATAAATAATTAAAGTGTGCAACACACTTGAACTGTTATTGTTCTAAATACAATCACGAATGTTTGCAACGTTGTCGTATTCAATTATACCAACAAAGAGCTTCATATCTGAAGTGCAGCTGATTTACAATATATCTAAATGCATTTGTCTTGTCCTCAAAGGTTGTTTATTTTAAAAATTGTTCCAATTTATTCTTCAGATGCTATACTGACTTCTACGGCTCAAATATAACACATAGCAAAATGGGAGGTAATTATTTCGAATTTGAAAGAAATACATACCAATCGGAACGTTTTTCTTTTCTTTTATTTGAATTTTCTTTTTATTTTGCTTTTAAATAATATTTTTGTCTACGCGTATGTATACCAAATAGTCGTTGGTAGGTTCGGGGTCGTATCATAAAGTATAAAGGATCTTGGAACAATTTTCGTGCTTTCGAAATTTAAATCTTCAAATGTTTTTGTGTCATACCCTACAGCATTATCAAAACATCCGACAATAGCGACTCAGCAAAGCTTTTTTATATTTATTAATTGACACATATTTATCAAGGGACATTTGCAAGAGCGGTTAATGAATTAAAAAGTAAAATCACAAAAATACTGAACTCCGAGGAAAATTCAAAAAGGAAAGTCCACAATCAAATGGCAAAATGAAAAGTTCAAATACAATTTTAAACGCAACTGACTTATATTCAAATATTTTTTTTCCGAGAAAGGACCTAATATTTATGACAACTACGAACAAATAAACACTATGTATCAGCAGAACTTCTGTAGAAAAAGGTTGAAATGGAAAATAGTAAATGATGGACGGCATTATTAAATTCATACAACAACTATGTGATTGTAGTTTAGTAGGAAAGGCGATAATTAGAGATTGGCCAAGAATTTTACGCTGATTTTGGAACAAAACAGGACTTCGAGGAGGCCAATAATCAGCCGAAAATTTTCTTTTATTACGACGTCATATTGAACTGCGATTTCAGAAACGGACATCATTTGAGTCCGGACGTCAATATTAGTCTTTAACATATAGACTCAGATTTCGATCCTGTGAATGAAACAAAAACAGTGAAAATTAAAAACCAATTGTTCAGAGAACAATTGAAGGTCTTTCCACATTACTTTTCAAAGTTATTGAAAAGAAGCTAGTTCCTGTTTACTCAAAGTTAAAATTGGCATCCAATCATAAGTTTCTTCATTCTGATGCGATAAATAAGTGGTTTCTATATACTTTTGAGTGAAATAAGGGAGATAATGTGCTACTTCCGGTGAAGTAAATATCACTTCCGATCTCATATGAAAGCTTCTTTCACACTTATTCCAAAAATATATAGTTATATATACTTTTGCCTGTAAACCAGGAGATAATTGGCCACTTCCGGTTTATCTAAAAACACTTCTAGTCTTTGGTAATAAGTTTATGTATTTAAATTACATAATATATGGATTCCGAGTACTTTTCCATGAAAAAAGTGCAAAAATGGCTACTTCCGGTTTTCTAAAGGTCACTTCCGGTTGTCATTTTTCAAGGTCATATATCACCCAACCTTTTATAAAAGGTCATATGGCTTTATAATGAACCAAGTTGAAGTAATGATCAATTAACCTTATAATTAGACATTTCAGGGGCACTAACTCCAATAAGATGTCATTAGATTGTTTCAGACCAAATATAACATATCTTTATTACAATAAAGCAAACATTTTGCACTTGTTCTTTTATATATATCTTTAAAAGTGTTGGAGAAAATGCAAAAACAAGGAAAAGTCAAAATTGAGAACTTGACCTTGACCTTTGACCGTGACCTCATTTTCTAAGTTAGGACCTAGGGGCCTCAAATAAAAAGATTCCAGGGTTATACGGTTAACGGTTTATGAGTGAAAAAAACATACCGACAAATTTTTTTGGTAAAGGTAGATAACTCCTATAAAATTTCATCGAATCGCTTCGATCCAAATTAGCCAAAAATTCCTGAGATGTAACGAACAATTAAGAAAAAGAATTTTGTCGGTATCTTTTTTTGTTACGAAGGAGATGAACACACTTGATAAACAGTGAATAGGGAGATAACTCTTACTGAGATAATTGTTTGGCTTAGCAGGGTGAAATTTAAAAGCGCATAAACTATACAATGCGATATGAGAAATATCTAAGCGACATATTGCGAAACAAATATTTATCGCAAGAAGGAAATTAGGCGGGAAAAAAAAATTATAAACCAATTGTTCAAAGAACAATTGAAGGTCTTTCCACATCAATTTTCTAAATAATTGATAGGAAGCTACTTCTGGTTTACTAAAAGTTATTAATAGCGTCAAAGTATAGATTTCTTCAAACTGATTCAATAAATAAATGGTTTCTATATACTTTTGCCTGAAATAAGGGAGATAATTGTCAACTTCCGGTTTAGAAAATGTCACTTCCGGTCTCATATGATAGCTTTATTCACACTGATTCCAAAAAAATATTGTTTGTATATACTTATGCCTGTAATATGGAAGATAATATGCTACTTCCGGTTTATAAAATGTCACTTCTGGTGTCAAATGATAGGTTGACCTATGGTCATTCAAAAAATATATGGTTTCTAGGTACTTTTCCATGAAATAAGTGCAAAAAATACTACTTCCGGTTCACTCAAGGTCACTTCCGGTTTACTTTTTTCAAGGTCATATGTCAACCAACAGTTTGCAAAAGACCCTATGGCTTTATTATGTACCAAGTTGGAGTAATAATCAATTAACCTTAAATTGAATCATTTCAGGGACAATAACTCCTATAAGATGTCATTGGATTGTTTCAGACCAAATCTTAATCACAATTAGGCAAACATTTTGCACTTGTTCTTCAATTTGTAATTTTAAAAGTGACAGAGGAGATCAAATAACAAGGAAAAGTCAACATTTAGAATATGACCTTGACCTTTGACCTTGGCCTCAATTTCATTTAAATGATCAAAGAAACTCAAATCAATATACCTTAGGTCTCTATCACTTACCATTCATGCTATACATTTATATATCCCTTATGTCAAATACAGAAGGGGAAATAACTCTCATATGGAGTTTACGTATCGCTTCGGTCAAAACTGGACAAAACATCCTGAGGATAAAACGAGCAATTATGTAAAATAAACTTGTCGCTTTCTTTTACGGTTACGGAGGAGATGCACGCACAAGGAAAACAGTGTTCGGGGAGATAACTCCTACAAAGAAAAGTATTCGGTTAAGCAGGGTCAATTTCAAAGGCGCATAAACTGTTCGATATCGTATACAAAACATCTAAGCGACATCTTGCGAAACAAAAATTTATCGCAAGAACAAAATTTGGCGGAAGAAAAAAAAAATAATCAGAAGAAAACCAATAGGTCTTTCCACAGAAAAGTGGAAAGACCTTATTAGTTCGACCTCCCTTTAAACCAAATTTATTAATTCTCTCTCTTTCGTATCCTCTAACGTGAAAAAACAGTTTTGTTTTATGTAGAGCTTTTTTTGAATATGTTATGGTTCGTAATTGCGTAAGATAATCCAAAAATATATCCGAGGAATGCACATAATTTCTGATGGAAATTTTAAAGTTTTGTACAGGGCTAATAGTTTTTAAAAAATATAAACGTAATTCTAAATACTTGAATATTCTAGTTATATCGAAGGGTTCAAACACAAAACGGAGGTAAAAACTCATATTGATACACAGGTTGTGAAGTTTCTTTTACCAGCTTCTGAATACCCATCATGCTTATACTAATATTTCAAATGTTAACTTATACTTATTAATTAGCCTCTATATAAACAACATTGTTTTATATGTTTTAATAATCCCATATTCTAATTTGTTTCTGCTTTACCAACATTTAAGCTATACTGCTTATAATAATCATACAGTGCTCTATGTTTTTTATTTTACTTAAAGCTCTTGAAATGTATAAACTTTCTTAAGTATAATAGTTATGGTGTAATGATGTATGCTTTTTGGTGTACGGGTGATGGTGAGGCGCATAAGAAACGTTTTATTGTTTTGTATTTCAGTTTGTTTCTTAAAACATAATCAAAATTTTGTAAATCTCTCAAACACATCAAATTTGGGGTACTTTTGAATAATGCTAATCGTGTATGATTCAAATGGGAATGGGAAAAGGGACTTGTTGTAATGGCGTAATGGTGTGTGGTGTAATGGTATATGGTCTAATGATGTATGATGTATCGTTTAAATGGGAAGTTAACACAATTAGAGGACTGTAAGAAAAAATGTGTGTTGTTTTGTTAATTCTTATATGTAAGTTAAAACAAGAAAGGCGGAATTTTAGGAAACCAAGAGGACATTCAGAGCTCATTAGTGGAACACAATTTAACAAAAACAAACAATTATCCACACACTAATACATTGAAAAAACTAGGAGACTAAGCAACACTCATTTTGAAAGATCATTAGTGTTTGTGTTATAAGAATTTGTTTAAAGCATATTGACTTTTAAAACATAAAATGTGTCTAAGTATCTATAGACTGTTTATATATATTTTAGAAAGTGCAAATCTTTATAAATGTTTTGTGTTATTTTATTTGCCAAAATAAGAGAGTCTCTTCAATCGAGATATCCCCAATAAATAGGTATGTATAGTTGCATGAGTTTTTAATGTGTAAAATGTGAACAAAGGTTAAATGAAGACATGAAAAAGCAACTAAAAAAAGCACAAAATTATAAATGCACTGTGTAAAGGCTAATTTGCTTATACAATTACCTGAAAGTATTGAAAATATTGCATAGCAAACAAAACCCAAAAAGGAAGGAAACGTCAAGATATCCCCCCCCCCCCCCCCCAAAAAAAAAAAATACTGCTGAGGTTTCTGATCTATGTCAGACGCAATGACATCTTGTGAAGTTTTCTGTGACTAAACTGAAGGAACAATACATTATAATTGTTTATGTAAAATGCTAATGTCTGAAAAGCTAAAACAATCAAATGTGCTGCCTAGCGTTAGAATAAATCACAGTCACAAAAAAGCAAAGGCGTATATTCACTATGAATTAACAGAAATTCTCCAAAAGAATATAAAATCTAATTTGTCATTACCTTGTTAATGTGGGGCGAATGGCCTTTACATGCTTTTTTCAAATCGTCTCACATCGTGTTGTCGATTCGTAGCTCATTATGCGTTTTATTTCTAGGTAATAAGCGGTTTTTCACATATGTAGATAGACAAGCACTTCTATCCGGGGCCTCTGATTGTTATTCCGGTTGAAATTATGAGAACAAACTGTTCAATGCTGAAGTTTTGAAAAGTTTCCGCTCTTCATATACGTATACATTGCTTTTATTCCAGATTGGCCTTGTTTCTGCATTTTCTTTTTTTATATTCTCCCAAGACCCAGTGCAAATAATATTTGAAATAAAAAAGATAAACACAACATTGAACATTATATATTTGCATGTATGATAAGAATTGTTGACAAATATGAAGTTGACAGTGATGAATCGGAAGGAACATGGACATTGATCAATATTTGCATTTGTACGTTTCGGGTTCGTTTTAATGTCATTGAAATGGAAGTATTTGGCTGTAATTTTTCAGTCCCGTTGGGTTAAATAGCTTTTCACTTGTTATGGTACGTATACATCCTTTTTGCTTTCAAACTGTTTGGTTTTCACATTCCTGTGCACATTCCTAATGAAATTAACTCATGAAAAACGGTTTGGAAACTTAAAATTAATAAACTTATTTATATTTTCATATTACATGTTGCGTTTGTTTTGTAGGTCATATATCAATAGAAGTGATTCCCTTAGATGGAACTGCTGTTTACGGAGATGTGTCATACACCATACAGTGTACTATAACTGGAGCTCAGGCTACATCATGGTCTTGGTCAAGAAGTTCAATCACTAGTGGTACAACAACGACAATATCTAGTGGACGCAAATACAGCATAGTAATGTATCCCAATGCTACGCATTTAACTATCAACAGTATTGTAGTGCAGGATGAACAGGATTATTTCTGTCAAGCGACAATTGGTGTAGGGTTACAATTTCAAACACGATCAAGGCTTTTTGTCCATGGAGGTCAGTTCTAGTAAGGTGTAGTTGACAGAGTAAATACACTCTATTTTTGGACGAAAAGTTAATGTGGTAAAATCTGATTATTCAATAAGTAAACAATTTATCCCTAATTGCATAAAATGCTTGACTAATGTGGTCGACCATAGTATTCATGATCAGATACATTTCATGTTGAAAGCCAATGACAAGGTTCCGTGCAGATATGCGGTTGTTAGTAAAATATGTTTACTTCAAATCCGAAAATGTTTTTGTTTGAACGGTATTCTTATGTGTCCCTTAAAGGAAGTTTTTTTTTCTTATTACCGACACATTGTATATAAACAAATATTAAGCTCCTGCTATGCTAGACATGATGCCACATGTGGAGCAGGAAATGCTTACTCATCATATAGAACCTGGAATCACCTACAATCACCCCGATGTGTGATGGAGCTCGTGATGCGGAATTTTTCAGTTATCTATCTGCTTTTATGTAATTGTTAGGCCGTTCTGCATTTTTACAATGACGGTGTTGGTTTTCTTAGATTTATTGATTTTTAATGTCCTTTCGATATTTCCAATCTTTTTTTATCTTCTACCTAATATGCATTATTTTCCTATCTCCATTTCACTTTATATCTCGTAATTAAATAAATCTTTAAACAGTATCAATGAGATTGACAAGATGTAACAGGTTTTTTCTGAAGACAGTTCTATATTGGTTAATAACAGTATTATCTGAATACTTACTACATTAGAACTTTGCTAATATGAACAAATAAATAATTTTGGTTAAAAAACATAAACACAAATATCAATTACAAAAAAAAAGTAAAATGCTGGGGGTCGTCGTAGTACAATCATAGATAGATATTTCAATGAAAATCATTATAAAAAATACACAGAAGTCGAACACATCTTTAAGATAAAATATGTGTTCACTAGGGCTTGCATTAAATTGTATTTGTTTAATAAAGAGTTTGACTTTTGTTCTACATAAATACATATCATTCGAGAGCTTTTATATGTTTATTTTATACGTAGTTATATATTTTAAAACTTTAAGTTGTTATAGGTTATACAACTTTTGATGTATTATGCTATATATTATGATTAACATTTAATTGGTCACTGTTCGCTGATTGCATTCATTTCAAATTTCAGGTTATGTTGTCTAAAAGACAAGATTTGATGATGAACAATAAAATTAAATATAAAATAGTGTAAAAAGTATCTTTATTCCAACATTTTAAAACTTTCAAGATTATTTAACATCATAATTATGGAAGATTCTGTTTCAATCATTGATTTAGAGCCAGTAAAGGAATAGATTTAATGCCAGTTTTAAATAATAGTCTGTGCTTTTATATTGAAGATTAGATATATTCATCAGAGAATTTATTATCTTTGGACATTATAACTTACTTGGAACAATATTATCTGTGAGATATATATTTAATGATTTTGAGATACATATTTAATGATTTCTGCAATATCCGTGGTGAATAGTCTTCTGTTCACTAAAAACTATATGATTATCAAAAGGCGAGCGTTTTAAGTGACAGTATTTATCAACCATACTTTGATAAGAAAATTGAAAAGTTACTCCGACGTGTCCTGAATCAACAGGTTTAACGACTTATGCATCTTTTCTTTATTTTTGATAGCGTATCTGACTGTTGGTAAATTTTAATTGTAAAATAAACTTCATTTTGTTAAATTCTTGGTTTTAACGCTTTTCTGTAATGCATTTAAGTATCCATTTTTGTTCTAGATAGTAAATCTTCTCTACGGAGATCCTAGTTTGAAGAATGTTAGCTTTTGCCTTTATTGGTTATACTTTCGTTTTTAGATGGCTGATATTGTGCATGATGTCATAATCTTTTCAGATCTTCTAACTGTTGCTATGTCTCCAGCTAATGCTGATGTCCTCCAGGGACAATCTCAATTAATCACATGTATCGTATACGGGGAACCAGAAGCCTCAGCAATAATATGGTATTTTACACCAACTGCTTCTGAGCAACTGCAATTATTAAACACAAGCAATATTGCCAAATATTCTGGTGGTACCACTCAGAACCCTTCCTTAACAGTACTGAACTTCCAATCTTCTGATAATGGAAACTATGTGTGTTCTGCTGCAAATACTGTTGGAATAAGTTCCAGTTCATATTGTGCTCTAAGATTTATTAGTAAGTATATATCAATATATGTTGGCTTCAACTTTTGTAATGATTTTTGATTTTAGGAAAAATTGGAATATTGTGAGTAATTCTTGGCAGATTTAAAATTTAGAATTTGTTCCTAATATTCAAGGACAGAATGATTATCCAGTGTCTATCGCATGACAAATATTAGCTATAAAGTATCTGGGAAAGCAAATGCATAAACACTTTTTGGAACATCAAAGCCAAAATGGATTTGAGCAAAACTGCTAAAACATTTTAATGTCAACTTTGCTTGAGCGACTTGGTTCCTTAGTAGTGCAAAAACCTAATCTCAATAGTGAATAATGGTGATATAGTTTTAACGACCTAACCATATGAAATGAACATATTAAAAACGTAATATTTAACATTATGTATTTGCATAGAGAGCTATCAAGTAAATACCAAAATGGTCATTTAAGTACATGTTTAATAAATGACGTTTAACAAGTATGCCACATAAAAAAGCACAAAACAATTACAAACAACAGTGTACAAAACACTTCAAAGAAACTTTATATTTGAGAACAACATCCCCTTCTAATATGCAGGGATGAACTTAATGTTCTTGAATTGTAAGCAGTTCCTGCTACCATTGTTGCAACTAGCAAGCGAAATTAAGTGAATAATCACAAACGTAAAAACAAAATAACGGGATTGTTGCTATATTGATTGAAACCCATCATTTGTTAACAGTTACAAAGATATTCTTAAGGTTTCAACTCCCTCTGGCAAAGTTGACCTTAGATGAATTTGGCTATTTGTTTTGTGTATTTTTGTCATATAGCTCTTCAACTGTTTCGGTACTTATCCATCCCTCGGATATCAAATGTTTGGCTTTGAGCGTTCCTGATGAAGGTAAATCCAGAAAATCGCTTCGGACGCATGAAATTATTAAACGTATTGTTTTCAATTTTTACATCATTGGGTCGATACCTCTGCTGGTGGACTATCAGTCCCCGAGGGTATCATCAGCTCAGTAGTCAGTACTTCGGTACTGACATGATTTATAACAAACCTTTCTAAAATTGTCCGTTTATAAATTTTGAAATTATAAAGAAACTAAAGTTTCAACTCCCTCAGGCAAAGTTGACCTTAGATGAATTTGGCTATTTGTTTTATGTATTTTTGTCATATAGCTCTACTACTGTTTCAGTACTTATCCATCCCTCGGATTTCAAATGTTTGGCTTTGAGCGTTCCTGATGAAAGTTAATCCAGAAAAGCGCTTCGGAAGCATGAAATTATTAAACGTGTTGTTTTCAATTTTTACATCACTGGGTCGATACCTCTGCTGGTGGACTATCAGTCCCCGAGGGTATCATCAGCTCAGTAGTCAGTACTTCGGTACTGACATGATTTATAACAAACCTTTCTAAAATTGTCCGTTTATAAATTTTGAAATTATAAAGAAACTAAAGTTTGAACTCCTTCAGGCAAAGTTGACCTTAGATGAATTTGGCTATTTGTTTTATGTATTTTTGTCATATAGCTCTTCAACTGTTTCAGTACTTATCCATCCCTCGGATTTCAAATGTTTGGCTTTGAGCGTTCCTGATGAAGGTTAATCCAGAAAAGCGCTTCGGAAGCATGAAATTATTTAACGTGTTGTTTTCAATTTTTACATCACTGGGTCGATACCTCTGCTGGTGGACTATCATTCCCCAGGATATCATCAGTTCAGTAGTCAGTACTCCGGTACTGACATGATTTATAACAAACCTTTCTAAAATTGTTCGTTTATAAATTTTGAAATTATAAAGAAACTAAGGTTTCAACTCCCTCAGGAAAAGTTGACTTAGATGGATTTGGCTATTTGTTTTATGTATTTTTGTCATATAGCTCTTCACCTGTTTCGGTACTTATCCATCCTTCGGATTTCAAATGTTTGGCTTTGAGCGTTCCTGATGAAGGTAAATCCAGAAAAGCGCTTCGGACGCATGAAATTATTAAACGTGTTGTTTTCAATTTTTTAACGTTCAACCGAATCATAATGGCGTACTGAACTATTTGGATTCGATCTCATCTGATGATTCCTTTGTAGACGAAACGCGCCACTGGTGTACTTACATTAAAGCCTGTCATTTTTTGATGACTTTGTATAACTGCTTGGTCGAAACTAATGCTGGTTGAGATTTTGTTCCTGTTAGTATTATCCGTCTAACAGTCAGAACTCTTTTTCTGATATAAAATATCATTGATGTCGTCATGGTCTGAAAATTTGATATTTATCATTCTAAGCAATTAAATTTGTCTGTCCGCAAGCCGATATAGACTATGCAAGATTTGAAACAACTTTTTTTAATTTTAGTTGTATTTTTTTTAAATTGAATTGAAATTCCGACTATGTTAATTCCAGTGCCATTTCTTTGAGAAAATCGGGTACACATAAAATAATGCGTATGAATTTCCGATAGAAATAATTATCTTATATATTACCATATATCAGTAGAATGTTAACCAAACATTTTTTTAAATAACAGGTGACCTTAATATAACTGCTTCATTGACAACACATTCAGCTATAGTAGGCGATTCCAAAGTCACTATGTCGTGTACAATAAATGGCGAACCACCGGCTATTGGTTGGGACTGGACAAAAACGCAAGTTGATGGAGGCAATGCTGAAATAATAGCTCAGGGGACAAATAATGCTAAGAGACAAATTATAACTTCTGCAACCAACCCTAATTTAAATATATTCAGCATTACAGAAAACGACGAGGGTATTTATAAATGCCGAGCAAACAATGGGAAACGGCAATTTATAAGTAACCCTGTCAATCTTGAAGTTCTAGACGGTAAGCTGCTGGTACTTTCATTTCAAATTTTCACATTAGGTCATGTACATGGTTTATATAGTTTGCATGTCTCTAAATGTAGAAACTTTAGTGATGTCTAATGGTTCAGTTAGCTTCATTTCAGAGGATATGACTTCTTTTTCTAGATAATATTTCAAATAAGGATTTCAAAGGGTAGTATCACAATGCATCAAAACAGAATTAATGAATATATAGGAAATATGTTATTGTTATTAAAATGATATCTATCACTATTTATCTATGAATTATCATACCTTTTAACTACCGACCAAATTCAATGAAAATGGTCAACCTTCATTGGTTCATTAATCTGAAACAAAGTACATCCTTCGACAAAATGATCATTTAACAATATCTTTGTTATAGCATATTATAATCTTACTTGCATATTTAGTGTATCGAACCCTGCGCTCTATATTTGTTGCTTATGTCAATTTTTGTTGAAATATAAACTTTTCCATTTTCACTGAAATCTTTTTTGGGATTCAAATGTCATTGCTTAAAGAGACAGACTAGACCAAATAATTGTTCTATTTCTAATCATGTACCAAAAATATAAAATTATGATATACCAACTGGTTAATTACACTTTGGAAATGTCGTATGATGAGACATGAGATATAGACTTATACCTTAAAAAATGACCACTGGATCTTATTTTGTTGACAGCAGTGACAATGAGGCGGAAGATACCATGGATACATTTAAAACTCTCAAGTTTGAGAAAAATGTTCAAGTCCACAAAACACTATATGAATAAAAGACTGAGCAAAACGAACCAATCTTAGAACGGGGTTAACTCATGAGCTCCAAAAGGGTAATCAGTTGGTAAATGGTACGGTATTTGCTTAAAGAGGCATAAGCTGTCAAATTCATGTTCACTGATTTGTGATAATCCTGGTACCTTTGATAACTATTGACTCAAATTCTCATATTTGATTAATAACATACTAAAACAATGTAAAACGTATATTCAAATCATGAAAACTCTTAAATAAACAATTTACGATGCACGGACTCAATAATATGTATCAGTATTTCGTTTGTATTTTAGCCTAGACGCCATCTAATTTACCATCGAGGTTACCTCCGAAGACTGTCGACTGTCATATAACCCTATATAAACATTAACATAGTTATAAATAGATAGCGAACTCGTGCAATTAGACTTTTATAGGTCTGTTTGATTTCATATTATTGGTTTAAAACATATGTTAATATTCGTTTTTACCTGTATGAGAATGAGTTTTTTCAGTCAACATAATGGTTTTCCTTTGTTTCACTACCGACGACTTCCGACGACTTCCGACGACGACGACGACGACTGACTACGACGACTACGACGACGACGACGACGACGATAATTATGATGATGATGATGATGATGATGATGATGATGATGATGATGATGATGATGATGATGATGATGACGATGACGATGACGATGACGATGGCGATGGCGATGGCGATGGCGATGATGATGATGATGATGATGATGATGATGATGATGATGATGATGATGATGAGGATGAGGATGAGGATGAGGATGATGACGATGATGATGACGGTGATGGTGATGGTGATGATAATGATGATGATGATGATGATGTCTTAACATTTAATTTTCTAAGTACATTGTTCATTTAAAGTTCTAACTAGAAGCATTGATATTTTAGCATTCGTCAGGAGAGCTCCAGGTGAACCTGAAACAAGTAGCCAGGTAGAATTTCAGGTAGGAGTAACTGTTATTCTTTCATGCAGTTCTACAGGAGGAAACCCACCACCATCAGTTGTTTGGTTAAGAGATGATATTGTAATGTCGTCTGGTACTAATACATCTTCTAGTGGTAATGTAACAACTACAACATTGACTCTCAAAACAACTGCCGTTGACGATCTAGAGGTATATGAATGTCAGGTAGATAATGGATTCCTTCAGAGACCACTAGTAAAGACAACCTATCTCACACTTAAAAGTATGTATTGTCACTTCATTAAAAAGGCATTAATAGCTTTAATAGAAAAACTAAAGATATTGTTATCCATTCATGACACAAAAACAGTATATGCACAGCAAAAATCTATTGCGAATGACTGTTATTACATCTGTTGTAAATTAAACATTTTCTTGTAAACTTTATTGGTTATGTGAAGTCTTGGGTTATTTGCTCCTGATATTTAATTTGGTAATAAGTCATTTATTTCTGATTTTGTCGCAGTTAAACTATGGATTGATATTTTCAACAAATTCAACGTTAACTTAGGGATACTTATATTTATCCCGCTAGATATATTAAAAAAGGATTTACAAACTGTAAATGGTTACATTTGATTTGTTTACAATATTGATCAATAATATGTGATTAAGATTGAACTAAAACGCACACTTGTTTTTATCACTATCGATGAGCTATATAGAAGTAACAACTGTAATATCTATAATATCGCAAAACTGAACCTGAATTAGAATGTACAAATTAAAGTACAAAAAAGAGATAAAATGTTACTAATGTTTAGGCAGGTGTTGCGTTACTACAAAAATGAATTCAGGAGCTTGGCAGTGGTTGTCTCTCTGTATTTTGCATCCTTTTGCGCTTTCTGGAATGTGATCTTATCTTACGTGCATCTTGTCTAAACCTAGAACAATTTACGCCTGATAATAGGTATTAACATCACAATGTTACGACTACCTGTTTTAAATCTTATTGCTTTGTTTGCGTTGAGTTACTGACAAATCAACCTACAGCCTACATATCTTTTTATTCATTCTCAGAGAAAAGGAGGTTGTATGTAAAAACAAAATATTATATGACCCCTACAATTGCAAAGAAGTAAACTTATTCAAGTCTTCTAAAGTTTTCTGTTAATCTGGATACTTTAGTGCAAAAAGATTATTTTTGCTGTAGCTATGACGTAATAAAGATGTCTAAATTTACGTATTTGATCAAAAATAGCCTTTTTAATCATAGTTTTTTTTTGTAAAAATATATATAAACAACAGCTTTACTAAAACAATGTTTATACACGTTAACCTCCTTGTAAAATAAATTGTGTAGAAAAATATCTTTTTAGAATGATAAGATGAAAAATACTGCAATTTTGTCAGTTTTTGGCTGTTTTGCACTAAATATAAGATGTTTGATCAGTTCCTATCGCTAATATATAAAACAAAGTACAAAAAGATGAAAACTGATGTCCAACAGACGAATGTCGTATGCACATCTCATCGACATAGTTTGGTAAATTTTTTTTTTGGTTTTGGTATTCAATGGAAAAAAGAATGGCCTTTACAGACCTTCCACTGTCAAGCATTTGCTCATGTTGCTGTTCAACTTATTTTCCCCTCATGTTCCACTTTTATGAACTGAATAAATTTGACTTCAGCTTTTCCATTTTACCTGTAGCTTCTTATTTTCAGAAATGACGTATGTAGACCATAATCATTAATAAAAGCATGTAATTAGAATTTAAATACCCGATACCTCACTGGGGTACAAGTGAGAGGTTTAGCTAGCTTTAAAACCAGGTTTAATCTACAATTTTCTACATAAGAAAATGTCTGTACCAAGTCGGGAATATGACAGTTGTTATCCATTCGTTTGATGTGTTTGGGCTTTTAATTTTGTCATTTGATTAGGGACTTTCCTTTTTTGAATTTTTCTCGGAGTTCGGTAGTTTTGTTATTTAATTTTTTTTTCATAGTATTGTATTCGTATCTATTTTAACATTAAAGATTTCCTATCAAATGTACATCTGTATTACAAATATCTTTTTTTCTTCAATAGCTTTCATCAACCCTCCAGGTCAACCACAAATCATAGGATCACACCAATATCATTTAGGAGATACTATAACAATGATATGCAGTTCTACAGGAGGAAATCCTTTACCAACAATAAATTGGCTGAGAGATGACAATGTCATCACAAATGGTATAAGCAGATCTGCAGACAACGGCGTAACAACAACAACTCTAACTTTTACTGCTAGTTTAGAAGACCACCTTGAAGTGTTTGAATGTCAGGCGGATAACGGCGTTTTAAAGAAGCCACTTGCAACGACAACATATATTGAATTGTATTGTACGTAAAAGCTTCGAGCATTTCAGATGATTTTTAAAGAAGAACGTTTAACGTTTAACGAAAACACTAAATCTGCAATTGAATTACTTCAAATAGAAAATATCGATAAATCTGCACTGTTGGTCCCCTAAAACAGAGCTTTACGAATCTCCGAAAATGATGACATACAATATCTGGTTTTTCAGATGATGTTTACGCAACATTGCGATACGAACTTCATAAAGTTAAAGTGCTTGTGATTTTGAAACTTTCATTCATTTTAATTAATGGCAAGATAATTTTCAGTCAAAAAGGTATGACAAAAAATCTGAACCCAAAGGCATGTTCAAAAAGGGGCAAATCCATTAAAACTGACAAAATCAAACGCTATTAATCAACGGAACAAGTGAAATAGCAACTGCCATATTCCTCGCTTGGTACAGGTATTTTCGAAGAAAATGATGGGTTAAACCTGGTTTTACAGCTAGCTTAACCTTCTACTTGTATGACAGTTTTTTATAGTTCTGTTATATTGGCAAAATTGGGGATCAAACTTACACATTTAGTAGCACGTTATTTTTGTAAAGACAAAGCCACAAATACAAGTCATCTTTAATGTCACTTCTAGATATATTGCTGATGTCCTGTCACTAAATGACTGCTTGCTTCTCAAATATCGGGGTGTATTTAGATCAGGATACCACTACAACTAGGTATGTCCAATATCTTGAGCTTTCTTTGATCTTGACATAGATGGACGACGTCAAAAATAGAACACATGACAAACGTGATGATTTCAACTTTCCAATTGCCATTTTCTTATTCTCGGCTGTATCATACCCTCTGTCCAATTGCATAGCATTTACATATCTCAATTGATACGCTACGCTCATTAATTTTCACTTTTGAAGAATTTCTTTGTGCTGCCTACACTAAATAAACTGTTTCCAAAAAGTTGTGAGTAAGAACAGCTGAAATCGACACTCCTTAAGTTATTAGCTGTGGATCCCGAATTCGTGTCTCAAATAACTACGACTTGTTTTCAAATTTAAGATTCCAAAATGTTCGCTTAATATGTCATTATACCAATTGTGTTTATTCCTGATTGATTGTAACATTTTGAATAATTGTGGATGCATGCATAGCAGGAGACGCCAACTCTATCGATGCATACGATCTTGCTATTTTAGGGGTTCTTACGATTCACGTAGTTTGTGTTTATTACCTTGTTCTGTCTTCTGAATCAGTTTATGAGGTCTGAAAATCGGGTTTCTACTGCTCCCTAGTTGTTACCCTGATTCAGGTTTGTTAGATCAGGTTATTATATTCTTTATTGTGATTTTTACTTTAACTGAAACTGATTTATTTTGTCACATCTTATATGTAAAGATAATATAAGTATCCTTATTCGTGTCATTAAAGTTTCACCAAAAGTTCCAATACTGACCGGACCTACAAACCTGATCTCTGGATCCTCAGGAAAATGGACTTGTTCATCAATGAATGGATATCCAGCTCCGACCGTTTCTATGAGAATCCAAGACCGATATTACACAAACGAGGTTATTGTTGTACAGTCTTATGATGTTATTGATAGAAGTTATACAGTAGCTGGTACATTGGACTTGGTTCCATTGTCTGACAAAAGTGGACAAAATCTTTGTTGTGACGTTAGTCATCTATTTGGTAGCAAAGTTCCTCAATCAGTTTGCTTGCATTTGACAATTGATGGTAAGTTATGCTTGAAACTGTAATTAGTTTTTCGTTTTTTTTTCTTGAGAAAACTAATACACCGAATTGATGTTATATTTGGTTACAGGCATTCCGAATTAATATGAAAATAAGAAGATTTGATATGATTGCCAAAGAGACATACCTCCACAAAAGACAAATTACTTAGAAGTTAGCAACTATGGGTCATCGTTAAGCCTTCAACAATTTGCAAAACCGTAACCGCATAAGAAGCTACAAAAGTCCCCGAAATGAGAAGCGTTTTACAAGACTGATGTTGGGTTGCTTAAATAGGTATTAACATTAATTTAGATACAAACACTAGCCAAATGTTGACTGCAAAGACATTTCCACATCAAGAAAACAACACGTACATCTAAAGCCGGATGAATCTATTCAAGCACTTATATAACTTGCGGTTCGTTTAAAATCAATTATTTAATTTTATTAGGAATGCATTTTTCCTGAGTTTTTCATGGGTCATGTGCAATCATTCATTAAATTTTAACACTTATCCACATAATATTGTTGTCAATTAAGATCTGTTCAGTTTATGTTTAGACTGTTTAGTACTGGTTGTTTACCTGTAAAAATAAAAAAAAAACATTATATGGATTCAATACAAGACAATTATCTAAACAATCCTGTATCGACAACAAGAAAATATCTACAAAATAGATTTAGCTCTTATCAAAACTTAACGCTTTCAGATTCAGACGTTCTAGTTGACTTTAGGATCTAATTGGCCGTTTAAGACTAACATTAATTTTGTATTCCAAATTATTAGCATAGTATTTTGATAACTTTAAACTACAGTAGTGATATAACTAAACCGGAATGCTTATTTTTAGATAAAGAAGATAAGAACATTATTATATACGCCGTGATTGGATTGGTTGCAGTTTTGCTGCTCTTCATTTTAATAATGGCAGTACTTTGTAACAACAGAAATAGTACGTAGATATAAGAAGATGTGGTATGAGTGCCAATGAGAGAACTCTTCATCCAAGTCACAATTTGTAAAAAGTAAACCATTATATGTCAAATAACGGCCTTCAACACGGAGCCTTGGCTCACAACAAACAGCAAGCTATAAAGGGCCCAAAAAATGACAAGTGTAAACACATTCAAACAGAAAACCAACGGTCTATCTATATAAAAAAAAAACGAGAAACACTTATGAACCACATCAACAAACGACAACCACTGAACAACAGGTTCCAAACTTAGGACAGGTGCAAACAAATGCAGCGGGATTAAACGTTTTAACAGGCGCTAACCTTCACCCTAACCTTAAGTATAAGTGTAACATTAAAATATAGAAATACTCATATGTACGTTCTTCCAAAGAAATGCCTATTGGATTGACCAAAATGGTGTCCGTTGTGATAAAAGAATTACAGAAATACTGTAATACTGTTAACTCGAGTTGCGTCATTAACCATATGTGGAATCTGAAAAATCGAAAGATGTTATCTGTAAAATTGTAATTCTAGGTGGTATTTCCCTGAAACAAATTCTATCACAAACTTTGACATTTCTACCCTTAAAACAACCATACCGCATGAAAAATTTAAAAAAAAACCTCTAAAAGATATAATCCACAATGCCTTTCTTCAAACGCTTTAAGTTCCTTGAGTTTGGAATAAAACATGCGACATGGACGAAAAAGTTATCAGTATGCTTGAGTTTCTCATTGAAAATACATTTGTTGAATTCGGAGGTGGATTTTTTCAGTAGGTTGTCGGCATTGATTTGGAATTAAATGTGTGCTTTTCCTTCCGACCTTTTTCTGATTTTTATATCAGTAGGAGTTTCGTCGAAATGAGAAAAAGAAGAAGATCAAAGAAGCTATATCATTTCATTTCACAAACAGATACATTGATAATGTTCTCTCCGCTAACAATTTAACCTTTTCACAATTTGTCCCATTAATATATACCCCCTGCACTAGAGATTAAAGAAACGACTCATATGTAACAGTGGTTTGATTCCGCCAGTGTACTTTATTCTTAGGAAGAAAATCCCCAGTGATTTTTATCTACCAACTACAAATCACTAGGGTTTTCTATCCGGGTCCAGTGTAAAACATCCACCAGTCATTATAAGGTTCTAAAAAGGGTTTTTTTTAAGGGGAAATATATATAAAATGTGGCTTAATAGTTTTTAGTGTATTTGAAAATTGCATAGTTAATTTATGTAAAAAGTTGAGAGTTTTCATCCAAGGAATGTTTACACTAGTGTTTTTGAACCAGGAATGATTACACTTATGTCTAGTGATTTTGTACCGGAATGATTGCACTAGTTATTTTATACCCGGCGAGATTAATTACACTAGTGCTTTAGATCCATTCATTGATGAAGTGGTTAGTACTCATTTTGAACACACGATAACACAATAATGTTAATTAACGAATGAGATTTAAATATTTTTCTACGCAAATCTATAAAATCATA
The DNA here is from genome assembly GCF_021869535.1 of Mytilus californianus. NCBI lineage: Eukaryota > Metazoa > Mollusca > Bivalvia > Mytilida > Mytilidae > Mytilus > Mytilus californianus. Next base: position 10,870,690 of record NW_026262582.1, read on the forward strand.
TGCTTTTAAATTGTCACTAATTGTAATATTTATATTTATTGGATTGCCGAAGTTTTTCTATGTATTTGCTTTTCGATCGACTTGGATATTAAATCATATTTTCTATGTCAATATCAAAGGATGCTTCTGTAATTGAAACTTTATGTAAGAACAAATCTGCTCTTTAAATTTGGTTTGTATCAAGTTCAATGTCCTGATCATTGATAAAGTATTTTGAGTTATAAAAATATCCTCCTAATCATCATCAATATTATTTACTAGATTGACTCAGATTTATTAAACTGATTCCTTGAAAATCATTTTAATTCTAACCCATTTATCTATGTAAACAATAAACTGGTCTAATATAAACAAAACAACGATAGCAAGATCGACTCTTTCACACTTTTTACATCCAATATTCTCTAGTGAAAAACAGTTACCCGGAATAAAAACACAGCGGAATGAAAGTACGCTTACACATGCAGTCTTAATTGCCTCATTTGTAGAAATATATATCGGTTTGACTCCATTTAGTATTAGTGTGTGTGACAAACGAGACGATTAAAATTTTGAAATTATAAATTTTCATCCCTGTAGCAGCAATATTCCAACTTCACACGCCTATCAGGTATAAATTACTCAACGCATACGAAAATAATGAGCTGCTACTAAAACTTTGCAAAACGTCATATGTGTCTGTACGAAAGATAATGAGCGAGGTTTGTGTCTCATCCTTTATTCTTAAAAAAGTTCATAGAAATAATTATAAATATTCAGTGTCAACTTTACAAAAATACAGGATGGTCTTGCGTTATAGATTCTATGTGCTGACTTTAAGTTTCTGCAAAAGTTATCTGATATGTATATGATAAATTTGCACTTAAAACAGGTCAATTCGCTATTTCGGAATATTTTGAAATCTGGGTAACATTTGGAAAGTTAATCTTTACTGATATGATACATATTATATAAAGAAATATGTGCTGTTAATCTGTTAATTAAATAGACGTGTTACGAAAAGATATATACTCAACGCTGAGGTTGACAAGTTAGACTTTAAATGTGGGGACTGTGTCAAAACATTGATTATCGATTTAAGCCGGTAAAAATCAATTTGAGTGATGTTAACCAGGTATCCTACACACTTCTTGATTCATTTAAAATAATATTAATTTAGAATATTCATTTTCTGATATCATTGCTTATGATTATAGGACGGGAAAGGTGTACGTGTGTGCAAGGGAAGGCGGTTGATGGTATTTCAATAATGCACTTCTAGATTTAAAAAAAAATCACATAATAAGCCACTTTTATTTTCTTATATTAATTACTGTTCTTCGAACATATCAATTTGTCACTCCACTACTGAACCTCGACATGAAAACTTGAAAATGCATGAAATATTTGTCACTGGACGAAAAACACAAAACAATCAAGCAATCTTTACTAAACCCGCACAATCTGTACAGTGTGGTTGATTTTTTTTCGGATGTCTCTATACGCTTCCATTAACTTTGAAAGTTTTTAAGCGCCTAATAGCGTGTTCCGCATATATCCGGTTGTCCTAGGAAACTACTGCGGGTGAATTTTATATGAATCCTAATGTACACAAAAACCTGCGTAAGTATGGAATACCGGTATGTGGAGTAAAATTGTGCCCGAGGTTCCGTGTGTGGTCTGTAAAATGGCACAAAAATTGCTGTCAATTGCCACTAACGCTGTGGGTATTTTATTAAACCCTCCACGTAGTTGTCGACAATTTTTTATTGTCGAATAAAAGGTATTCAGTGCATAGATTTCACAATGGATCGGTATCTAAGCATCTATTTGTGCACTCGCAGCATGAACAGAAGCGTCAAAGAGAAATATGCAGGAATATGTATTTAGGATATCAAACCATAGAAAAAGGGGTCAAATTGTACATAGATGCATTAGAGGGTATATGACGGGAAGTACTTTTCTGACTATTTGAAAGGTTGGTCAAACGGGTAAGACAATTTCATACCTCAGAAATTACAATGCGAAATGTTTTTGAAACTTTGCATGAATATAGGATGTCTTTTTTTTTTTAAAGATTCTTATTTCGTTGGGTCGAACTAGTCACATTTTACATAAAAATAATATAAGGGAAATTCAGCTATTCCTGAGTAGGTATTAACAGATTATTATGTATAAAATCATTGCCAGGGTCTAATAAGGCCTAGCGAGGCCCTAGATGTGTCATGGTGGTCATATGTGCAATTGCCAAAAATTCACAAAGTTTCAACCTCTGAAAAAACAGCAAACTATATCCAAAATGAGTCCATAAAAAGAGTTGCACATTTTCTATGTATATACATACATTGTGCAAATTTTAAAAGCGCTTAGGTTAGAAGTTTTTTACTCAAAACGGGTACCATCTTCTCCCGCTCGTCTGCACGTCCACCCGCCCGCCAGCTGGATTCCATCATATTATATAATAAGTCGATTCTGCATTGTGTGCAACCCGTCCAAAAGTTCTGACCTCGGGTAAACACCCCTTTAAGTTGAAATGTCTGTCGCTATTGATTTCGAACTCGCAAAAAAAAGATTGGCAAGTACATATTGGTTTAATTTTGAAGGTCTTGCGGGGGATAGGTTTCTCTCATCCATTACTCCTTTTTCTCGGCTTTCTTCTGGATTGTATATCTTTTTTGCAACACCCTGGCCTCCTGTCAATGTTCCAAAAGGAAGAAATAGTTTGGAATTTATCATTTTTATTTATAGAGCATCACTGAAGAGACATTTATTGTCGAAATGCGCATCTGGTGCAGAAATATTGTAACCGTCAACCATAACAAGATATGATTGAAAACTCTGTAATCGGTATTTCTGTACAAAACTTGTACACGTATACATTTTTGTTACAGGTAATCCTCCAAATCGCAATCGTGACAGGTAAGTTGATAAAACATTGAGAAGTGATCAAGCTAGAATATTTCTATATATGTGAAATGTTCATTCTAATGCAATTTTTATGTAACAATTTTTTTCATTGGCTAAAGGTTACCATCAAATGCACAGTTGACATGTCTTAACTAAGGAGGGACCCGCCATTTTGAATTGCTTGGATCAACTAATGTTCGATTACTACAATATTATCGGGGAAAAACAACATCTTCCTCAAAATCGCCGTTTTGATGTGATTTTGTCCAAATTTGAATCGTAGAAGTAACGTAATAACCTTTAGTTTGTAAGTTTTCATTTGTATGACGTCACGCTACGCGTCGCCAGTAAAACTGCATTTGCGACCATCAAATCGCCAATTGACGGTGGCAACTCTTCAACTTCAGTACTGGTATTCCTTAATTCTAGTGTTTGGGGAAAGTCTTAGTTAAATACGTGAAAACCATTCAACAATTCTTGAAGGTGATCTGTGGCAAGACAAACTTTCTAGCCGTGTACAGTATATTGTGACGTTGATAATTTCCCGTTAATCTAACATGTTTTATCCTTTAGCTAGATTTACAAATATGAAAATGTGTTCATTGTAAGTGGTAATTAAAAACTATAACTAATGGGATAACTACTGAAAAGTAAGGTTTTGCATTTTCCTAGTCTTGTAAGACTTTTATTGATGATCAATGTCTTAAAAGCGACATTCGTTTCGAAACATACATACACGTAGCAAACCTGAAACGAAATCTGTAATGAAGAAATGTAGATAATGAAATATGAGTAAAGTAACGTGTAATCCTCCATAGTTATTTGAAATGTATAAAGCAAATCGAATATATTTTGACATTTCAAAATGTATATCTACTAGTTTATGTTTGTATTTTTTATCATTTTCAGAGTTTATAATGAATTCAATCGTAATAGAGAGCAGAGCCATGTTTATGACATACCACAAGACCATCGATATCGCGATAACAATCATTTAACGATGGCACAAAGAACTTCAGATCTAAATCATACTTACTTTCTACCAATAAGCGGAAATTCTATGATATCAAGAACGTAGTGTTCGCGATGATCTAAATGAAACAAAACTCTTTGAAATCAACAGCGTCTTCCTGATGTTTAAATGAAAAGTCTTTAAATTTCATAAACTCTTATAGATGTATACTTTTTATTGCGTCATACAAGGAAGAGTTGAATTATCAGCGATGGTTCTGTAATTCATATTCAAAGAGATAAATCTTTGGCAAGAGCTGCAATTTTAAATTTGTTTATCTGTATATATATATATATATATATATTATGTCATTTAAACATATATTTGTCTTTGTTCAATGCACTTTTATCAAATACTGGTAAATAAAAGTAGTTTGTCCCACCAAAGTACAAAACATTTTGAGTGTACACTTACATAGGCTCAGAACAAAAGACGTAATCCAAACTAAACAAATACTTGAAATATGGTGGACGGGAATAGTGGGATGGATTATTAGAATTTCAATGATAAAAAGTAGAACTTTAAACTATTTACTTATCTCCTGTTTTGTCTTTCTGTATAGGTTGACCTTAAATTGTATTTTTGTTCCAAACTTATTCAATAGAGGATTAATATATGATTCATGTTCGCATATTTATAAGTATAAGTCTTAAGGAATATACCTTTAAGGACAATATTCACATTATACATACTTTTTCTTTAATTCGTGTCAAAACCTCTGTTATAGCATTGAAAAGGGGATAATTATGTAATGTTTTGTAAATGAATAGTATAATCTGCCCTGCATGATTTAATTAGTGTGCTTTGATATTTTTGAAATAGAAACGCCGTTTGAAATGATGATATTCATTTAGTCTTCTTTATTCACACTGTCAATGCATAGAACAGACATAATATCGAAATAAAACTGATGTATAACTTTCGTTCTTCATTTACTGCATCATGTGCATAATAATCAAGTGTTTGTAAGTGTTTTTATGAAAATTGCAATTAACATACAAAGGTGTATTTATCTTAAATAAAAATACAAGACATTATTTTATTGTAGTTTCTTTTCAAGACTAAATGAACCTTCCCTAAAGGCCATAGTATGGTAGATATTCTATATTTGAAGAATTTTGTATACAATAATTTTTCAAATTTTTAACTAATAATTTTAACTGGAAAACTAAAGAGCTACCTCTTTTTTACACGAACTTACCACTATGTGCTTAAATATTCTTTAACAGCTAATAAAGTTTGAAATCATCATTTCATCTCTTACCCAATTTGTATCCAACAAGCCCATTTCAAGCTTAAATTTCAGGATTTATCGACTTTTTTTTCGAAATGAATCATCAAGATAGAAAATACTTCTGTTTGTCGAAAATAAAAGTATCAAGATATAAGAAGATGTAGTATGAGTGCCAATGAGACAACTCTCCATTAGTCACCATTAGTAAAAAGTAAACCATTATAGGCCAAAGTATGGCCTTCAACACGGAGCCTTGGCTCACACCGAACAGCAAGCTATAAAGGGCCCCAAAAATGACTAGTGTAAAACCATTCAAACAGAAAACCAACGGTCTAATCTATATATAAAAAACGAGAAACACTTATGAACCACATCAACAAACGACAACCAATGAACAGCAGGTTCCTGACTTAGGACAAGTGCAAACAAAGGCAGCGGATTTAAACGTTTTAACAGGCGCCAACCCTCACCCTAACCTGAAGTAGTGGTGTAACATTACAATATAGAAAGACACACTATAAAATATCAATTGAAATGGCTTAACTCACTTAACATACACAGAACGAATAAATTTGATCTATGACACAATATAAATACAATATTAATAAAAAAAAAGGGGGGGAGATGTAAAACAATATCAGAAAGACAACTATAACTTTGGATAAAATAGCGTTAAATAAAATAACGTACACAGGTAAATATGATAATTTTGTTGTAAGGAGTACATGGAGTACGGAAATATTTTTTTATTTTATAAAAAAAATAAATTTGTTGTTCATAGTACGAGAACATAATTGAAAATTATCGTGATATCAAAGGTGGTACAAATTAAAAATAGTGAGACGAGATATAACACAAAATAAGTAAACAAAGAATAAAAAAAATGAATTACAAATTGTTTCAACAGAACAAATTACAAGAAAGTGCGATTTGAGAGTACTTGCAGTTACTGAAAGCTAGTAAAAAGCCAAAAACAATTAATAATAAAAAATCATGTATCAGAGACTAAAATCAACTAAAACACATCCCAGGGATTTAGTGTTTTAACGTCATGGACAGTCAAAGAAGACATGACTTGTGCAATGCCAAAATAAAAGTATCGACAGGCAGTAGGATAGTTAGGATTTAACCTTATAATAAATGTGTATAATGTTATATATAGATAAAATGATTTCTATATAGAAAATGAACGTGGATGTGTATTTATACATTCCAAAAACCATTTGAAAAAAATACAAATTTAGTTATGTTTTAATTTGTTGATGACAAAATCGATAGTTGTGCCAATGCAAACAATATTCAGGATCGTATTACAACATTGATAAGATAATAAAGATAATAAATAAGCATTTTTTTCATGACTCCCAAATAGCACACAATTTGATTTTCCACGACAATGCAATGAAAACAGGTCAATTTCCATAGATTTTTTGCACCAGAAACACAAAGCGCATGCGTCGCATTAAAAAAAAGACCTTTTATCATAATGTTTGTTCTAGCATTATATATATCTGATTTGAATACTTACTTTGGCTAAATTGTACACTATTTCCGTTTCATACGTGTCTTTCCATCTACTTGCAACATTCATTATCTTTTAAAAAAATATGGACTAAATGTTCGGGACCATACCGAACTAACTTCTTAAGATGAGAACGAACTTACGGTCTTAAACAAAGCAAACGGTTGCACACAAACAGTCAATGTATATCGTGCCTTTTGACTAGAATGGATGTTGACAAATTTCACAAAGACTATCAATGATATGCCAGGAGCTTCATAATAGACAAACAAGATATCGCGACAGATATTACAAAGTCCGGCTCCAGAAACACACAAGATGTAGCATGTGAAATTTGTCTTTTCTGAATCCATTTACGAGATTTGAACATTGGTAACCTACTGTCGCCTTAATTTGTAACAATGAAGACGAATAAATTTTATCAAATTACAGACTTAATTCATTACTGTCCTGAAACAAACTTTATACAAGTATTATTTTTTTTTTCGAATTGCATTGTTGAGCAAACACTTTTGAACAAATATCTGATTTCCAAATAATCGTTCAAGATTTTACCAATTGCCATAGATACTCTATAAAATCAAATCTATGTATAAAGATATAATTGCTTGTCATCGTCTTTCTTTTTTCACTCCAGATGATGACATGCGAAAGCGCTAGTTCGGATGACTCTTTATTTACTTTCTTTTTCTATCTTGTTTGTTTAAATGACACCTAAATCACAGGTGTTTGTACTGAGCTATATAATAATGTATTTAAATATTTCATGCTATAAAATCATCCTATCTTACACATAGTAAAGACATCCAAAGCATACCGGCTTATGCGTGTACAATAAGCACCAAAAAACGACAAATTTGCTATCCGAGTCAGGTCTTGTGTTGTATATATAACGAAGAATGAATTCTTATTCAATCTTTTATTTTAAAATCTATTTGATCTATTTCTTTGCGTAATAACAAATTCAGTTCTGTTTTCGGGACAGTAATTTTTGACTGCTGTCTTTCGTGTAGCTTTCGTCAAATAAATAAGATGCAAAATTTGTTTTAAATGAGTAGATATAAATACAAATTTAATCAGCGTTAGTCTGTTTGTCAAATAGGAATTTAGATCTCCTGGCGCCAACGTTAGTAAATAAATAACTGGACCTTTTTTCAGTATTCATCCCTTGCATACCTATAAACTGCACAAATTATCCATATCATCATTAAATGTTTGATTGCATGCTACAAAATCTGGTATTTCCTTTTTGTTTTGTTTATTTTTATTTTAATCCGATCGATCATATCATTTTAATATATTCACAAATACTTATACGGCAACGTTACTGATACGACTGGATACGTTTCGAATTGACTGACCTCTATTTAAAGTTTTTGTTCAAACAGTATCACGACTGTCATTGAATTTGTTAACCCAATATACATCGTCGATTCGAATATAAGTGTTTTGTGGAGTATACTTCCCATCGCAGTAGAAATGGAATTCTTGTTTTTGATGGAAGTATTTCATATAAATTTGATACATGGTATGTACTTATTAACAAACAACTGTTGCTATTACCGCAAAACAAATTACCCTTTTTCGGTCGGTACAATATCAATGCAAACCATTCCATTTTTTTTCAAAGCTCAATTCCATAGGGACTAGTCTTCTAGAATATATAAAATGACAATGGCGTGAAGATTTACTGTCTACAATTTACCCTTTTCAACGTTATAAAAATTACATCAATTAGTATATGAAACATGTAAAAGTTTCGTATTTGAACTTAAATCTGGACCTCGTAGAACATGTTTTAAATGCTTTACCTGATGGAGGCATACATAGTAAAAAATATAATTGAAGTATAAAAGTTATTTATGAACTATTTTTAACATTGACTTGTATAACATGTCACCAACTTTCTACTTACGATTTTCGAGTATCGCATACAGCAGAAAGTTACACGTTCACACTACTATGACTAGTATGTTTATGAAAATTGCAACGGTATATGTTTTACATATTTAAAAACTCGAATTTTGAATTTTGATAGCATTATTTGTATGCAACACTTCCTGAAATCCCAAATAATTGATCTTTTTTTTGTCAATTATTCAACAATTGCAAGAAAACATGCACGCACACATCTCCGAATTTACAATACTCTTTATTTCAAACATGAATTTTGTTGTTATCAAAGAGTATTACTATAATAATGTCGATAAAGATATTTTACGTATGCTATGCGTCTGTAAAGCACGAGTTTCCAAAGATAAATTTTTACGAATGTTATCTAACATTTTGATTTTCTTCTTCAACTTCAATTATAGGTCAATGTGCTGAACGAATCTCCTAGCTGAAGATTTATGTGTGTCGGAACTTCTTTTCAAGTAACCACACTTTTTTTCTTCTGACAATGCTTGTACCAAGTCAGGAATATAACATTTGTTTTCCAGTCGTTCCGACGATTGATACAGTCGAATAAAATAACAAAAATACCAAACTCCAAGGAAAGTTCAAAACGAAAAATCCCTTATCAAATGGCAAAATCAAAAGCTCAAACACATCAAACGAATGGAAAACAACGGTCATTTTCCTGACTTGGTACAGGCATTTCCTTAAAAAGAAAATGGTGAATTAAACCTGGTTTTATAGCTAGCTAAAAGATGCTTTGATTCCCTCTTTTTGAATTTATCTAGGAGTTCGGTAAAAAGTAAAATCACAAAAATACTGAACTCCGAGGAAAATTCAAAAAGGAAAGTCCCTAATCAAATGGCAAAATCAAAAGCTCAAACTCATCAAACGAATGGATAACAACTATCATATTCTAGAATTGGTACAGGCATTTTCTTATGTAAAAAATGGTGGATTAAACCTGGTTTTAAAGCTAGCTAAACCTCTCACTTGTATGACAGTCGCATCAAATTCCATTATATTGACAACGAAGTGTGAACAAAACAAACAGACACAATAGGTAAACATGTCACAAGTAGGGGTACAACAGCAACACGAACCCCACCAAAAACTGGGGGTGATCTTAGGTGCTCCGGAAGGGTACGCAGAACCTGCTCCACATGTGGCACCCGTTGTGTTGCTCATGTTATTACAAAGCCGGTAAATAGTCTAATTCGGTAGGTCACATTCGTGAAAAGGGAACGGGATTGTAGTTACGACATAAGGAACACGAAGTGATGATTTCAACTTTACCATTTTGAACTCTTGGTTTTACAAAATTGGAAGGGTCACAAATGGGAAGCCGAAATCATCTCTTCTGTCGTAAAGTTTTGTTTTCAACCGACCCTCATTGTCAATTTCTATATGTAAGTCAAGATATGAGACAGACTTAACTGTATCTGTTGTATCCTTTATCTCTCTAAAGAAAGGCAACAGTAGTAAAACGGAAAGTCCCTAATCAAATGGCAAAATCAAAAGCTCAAACACATCAAACGAATGGATTACAACTGCCATATTCCTGACTTGGTACAGGCATTTTCTTATGTAGAAAATGGTGGATTGAACCTGGTTTTATAGCTAGCTAAACCTCTCCCTTGTATGACAGTCGCATCAAATTCCATTATATTGACGACGATGCGTGAACAAAACAAACAGACACAATAGGTAAAAATGTCAAAAATAGGGGTACAGCAGTCAACATTGTGTATCCTCTTAATCACTATAAAAACAAACAAATGTAACAAAGAAGTACAAAAAGGCATACAGCAAATTTAACATCCTCGTTTTGCTTTTTTATTATACGATTTTATTTATCTATGTAAAATCCACCCATAAAGGATGGAAGGTTTAAAGTACTGGCGTAGAATCTTGCATTTGACGTCACACAGGTAGATATAAAATAATTTTGTCGTTCAAAGTATGACGGGATACATAAGTACAGAGTCACGTCAAATGGATATCACAAAAAACAGACTTAACAGTAAAAGTAATATTAATAAAATTATACTAAAAATATTTCACGTGCACAAAGTAAACACCGTGTAAAATATCTAACGCATTAACTTAGCGCTCATTTCGGTTAAACAAACTAATCATAGATACCAGGACTAAAATTTTGTACGCCAGATGCGCTTTCCGTGTACAAAAGACTCATCAGTGACGCTCGAATAAAAAAAAGATGAAAAGGCCAAATAAAGTACGAAGTTGGAGAGCATTGAGGACCCGAAATTCCGAAAGGTTTTGTCATTTTATAGCTCAGGTAATCAATTGGGGAAACTTCCACTAGTCAATGAATTTTAGTCTTAAACGGTCATTTTGATCTAAACTTCATCCGAAAAATCTGAAACTAAGATCGTTAAGTTTTGTTAAGCATTTAAGTTATTTTTCAGATATTTTCTTTTATAGTTCAGTATTGTTGCTTGCAGCCAATACGTACCAATTATCAGGTTGTCGGCATATTGATATTGTTAAATATCAGCTGCGGGTCATAATACGAAGCTTTTTGTCGAGTTGCAGCAAACGAGTTTAAAAAGACTTTATATTGTGTCGAGGAGCTGAAATTTTGAAATATAAATATGATGAAAATCTGATAATCGATTTATTGGATTACATTTTTGTATTTTGCATGATAGAAACAAGTGTTTTTATTTGTTTCACCAGCAAACCGGAAGATGACTTGATAAGTTTGGGTCACAGTTATTTTGGCTAAGTTAACGTACTTGACGTCATAAAGCCGTGATATGCAATTTTACGAAAAGCTGAGCAGAGTGATATGTTGGGTAAAGTAGATAAATACGTTGTGTATGGATCGTGTATATTTTAACGTCAAGCTATTGCTATATAAAGTAACGTCATAATACATAAGTGAGAGTAAGCAACGCTGATATGTCTGAAATCGCGCTAAATTCTCGACATTCTCATGGCCTGCAAAAGTTTTAATATTAAATATCTATTACTTTAAATGTATATCGAATAACTGAAAATTGATTAAGTAATTGTCTTTCTAAAACAAATTAAAATAATTCACTTATTAACGACTTTCACTTTTAAATAAAGGCAACAGTAGTATACCGCTGTTCAAAAGTCATAAATCGATGGAGAGAAAACAAATCCGGGTTACAAACTAAAACCGAGGGAAACACATCAACTATAATAGAAAAACAAAGGAACAGCAGAAACATTGAAGTGCAACCAAAAACAAACGCCAACATACACAGAAACGAACTATTTGATAACAACATAGTCTATTCAAATACACATAGTTGTCCGCTAGTGGTTCATTTTTTGTAGTTCATTTTTTAATGTTCTCTCGAGCTCGCACAGATGCCTCTCGTTTTGGTAGAATTCGTGTTGATCTCTCTGTTGAAGTATCATAATTTGTGTCCTCTAAGTTGTTAATGTTTGTTCGGATTTCGAGTGCGTACAGTTTTACTATAGGACGTGATGTACGTCCGGCACAAGTTCGTATTATAGCTGCTCGTGTGAAATCATCGTTTCGAGTGATCAATTCATCAACAACAGCAATGTTCCACCGGTTTTTCGGTAATTTATCATCTTGGACTTGCACCACATCTCCAATTCGAATAGTTTGTAAATTGTTTCCTGTTTGGCGATGAAATTCTCGGAGTGTCGTTATATGCTCGGATTTCCACCGGTTCCAAGAATGTTCCATTAAACTCAACTGTTTATTCAAATGTTTATACAGTTCTTGTTTTTCTTTATTCACGGCAATTTATTAAATTTTCTGTTGTGGGTATGGTGTTAAAGTTATCCTTCTTCCGTACAGTAAGTGTGACGGAGTTTACGGCTCCTCGTCCTCATTATCCGGTGATACGTAGGTCAATGGTCTATCATTAATGATGGCTTCTATTTCTATCACAATTAATTGAAGTGTATCTATGGTAACGTAACATCTACCTAATGTTTTTCTCAAACAAGTTTTTGTAATTCCGTGAAAGCGTTCCCACCATCCTCCATACCATGGCGCCCTTTTCGGTATAAATCTCCAATTTGTTCCATATGATGACAATGTATCGTTTAGCGATGGTGACTGGGCTAATTTCTTCAATGTTTCCGAGGCGGCTAAATATGTCAAAGCATTATCCGAAATCATGGTGTGTGGTCTAGATTTACGACTAACGAATCTTCCAAAGGCTTCTAAAAATTATTTTTCTGATAGGTCAGGTACAACTTCCAGGTGTACGGCTTTCGTTGACGCACATGTAAAAAGACATATAAAAATCTTGTTTTCAGTATCATGTTTATCTCTAACGTGCAGCGCTCCAGTAAAGTCGAAGCCGGTAATTGTAAAGGGCGGCGCTTCTAATAGTCGAACCTTAGGGAGTAGCGGCGGATCAGGTGTTGTATATGGTTTACTGTTGATTTTTTGGCAAATTACTCAATTTCGCAAAATTCTTCCTACGTATTGACAAATTCGGGGTATCCAGTAAGTTCGTCGTATCTGAGTCACTGTTGATAATACTCCTGCGTGTTTCATGTTTTTGTGTACATCAAGGACAAATAATTTCGTGAAATGATTATTTTTTTGGTAGCAAATATGGAAATCGCGAGTTTTCACATACAGGTGCGTTATGAATTGTCCCACCACAGCAAATCGCGTCTTTGATATTCAGAAACAATCTAAGTTGTCTCACACAGGTTTAGTATCCTTTAATTTCAAGTTTAAAATTTCGTCCCTAAATGATGTCTCTTGACAATTTATTATCCAACACTTCGTTGTATCCAGTAAATCATCTTTTTAAACGTATTTTACCTTAGTTCTCTGTGATATTGGCGAACGACAATTTCGTATAAATCGAAATACACACGCTGTTATTCGTAGTATTTTTGATAATGTACCATATAGTAATTTGCATAATCTTATGTACTCCTGCCTGATAATATTTCCATTTTCGGTTGTACTTGATTCATCTAATTTTGTGCAGGCAAGTAACACTGTTGTGTTATTTGGCTTCCACGACTGCCATTTTGATTTATCGGTGATCCATTCGGGTCCGTTGAACCAAAGTGTGTTCTTTTCAAACTGTGACATGCGGAGTCCTCTAGTAAGAAGGTCAGCTGGATTATCTTTCGTTGGGCAATATCTTCATTCTTGTGTATTGGTCAATTAACGTATTTCTGTAACTCTAAATCTTATGAATCTTTTCAGTTGCTTTGAAGATGATAGCCAATGTAGTACTATTTGACTGTCTTATCAAAACGTTATGTCTTCTATCTCTAACGTTTATTTAACATGATTTGTGAGTCGTGCTCCTATCAATGCGGCCGTTAATTCCAGCTGTGGTAGTGTTAGTTGTTTGAGCGGTGTTACTCTATTTTTTACAATAACTAAAGATGACTCATGATTGTTACATTTGTAAACAGTTGCTCCGTATGCAGTTGTACAAGCGTCTACAAAAACGTGAAGTTTTTTGATATGGCAAATTGGTAAAGTACGGTCTATTCAATTCTGTATAAGTCGCTTTCTCCAAATCCTTGGCTAAATGTCTCCATGTTGTCTGTATTTCTAATGGTAGTGGCTCATCCCATTCGTTTTTCTGTTCCCACAATTTCTGCATCAAAATGTTTTCTCGTACGAATACAGGGATAAGTTATCCTAGCGGATTGTAAATACGTGACGACTGTTTAAGAATTTCACGTTTCGTAATATTTTAGTTCAACATCAAATAAGTTGACCTTTTGTAAGGTGATCGTATCTTTAGTTACTTGGTTGTTTGGCTAAATCTCTAAGTTTTGATCAATTTGAACTCCAAAAACGAAAGTTAAATCCAGCCTCCGAAATCAATGTACTGGCGTGTACAAAATATTTCACGGCGTCATCTTCATTTTCCAAACTCGACAAAATATTGTCTACGTAAAGGTCATTCTTCATTATATAGCTGATATATCTGTGTTGCATGCATCCATTTTTTTAGCAGTGTTGCATTAAGAATGAACCATAAACTTGTAGCACCAAACAAAATGGATTTGAATCGATATGTTGTAAGAGTACTGCTGGGATTATCTGTGTCGTTCAACCAAAAAAAGCGTGTAAAATCTCAATCGTTATCATCTTATCCAATATGTAGGAAAGCTTTTTCAAGGTCCGTGCTTATTGCGTAATTCTTGGTTCTAAATCTCGTTAATGTTTTTGTCAAGTCGTTCAAGTCTGGCGGAGTTGACTTTAAGCAATCATTCAAACTAGTGTGGTCTGGTGACTTTTTACAGCTACAGTCGTACACTATGCGAATTGGTATTGTCGTTGAATCCTTTTATACGGCATGATGTGGTATATAGTGAGTGCTTTTACCATTGTCGTTTTTCTCGTCTACCTTTTCTATCAACTCGCTATTCATTTGGCCTTCAATAATTTCTGAATATTTTCTCAGTAAATGTGGTTCACGACTTAGTTTTCTTATTGTGCTTTCAGTCCTTGCTTTAGCGATCATGATGTTTGAAGGTACGTCCGGATGATCCAGTTTCCATGGCAACATGGCAGAATAACATTCGTTTTTAGATTTGATACAATCCTGTTGATAAGTCTTTACAAAACTCTTCTCATCGTCCTGTTGTGGTAAACGTATTCCTAGCGATTCTAGATTCCAGACCTTCTCTATGTCGCTTTCTTTTGCATGGTTTGGTGAAATAACATTCACAAATATAGATGACGTAAAGGACTTCTTTCCATTTTTTGTTGCGGGTCCAGATAGCAAGTATCCAACTTTTGCTACGACGGCTGTATGTTGCCTCTGATCACATGATCTTGAACTATATCTCAATTATAGTCGGCTCCAATCAATAGTGATATTTCAAAGCTATCATCGCTGTTTACAGGCTGTGCGAGTTTTAAATCTTGCAAGTATGGCAGATTTGTGTTACGTATTTCATCTGGTTTTGAAGTGATACTGCTATATCTGGAACAGTCAATGCATACTATTTACATATTCATCTTTGTCAGTTTGTAGTTGAACGGTTGCTGTATCCAAATGTCGTATATTCTTCTCCTTGTCTCCAAAAGCTGAGTTCAATTGTGTCCCTTCCACTTGGTCTTATCTGTAATTTATTAGCTATGATCCGGGTAATAAATGAACGTTGGGCACCTTCGTCGAATAAAATATTCGCTTCTGTAGTCTGTTTCCCGTATGATACTGGTATTATAGCTGTTTTCAATAAAACTCTTGTGTGTTGCTGTGAGGTATACATAACTGTGGTTTTGGTCTTCTGTTTTACCAAGTTTACAACGACCCGTTTCTCCTTATTGTCCTTTCTATTTTTAATCTGTAACGTGTCCTCCGCGTATAGTAGTGTGATGTTCCTTATTGCAATTCTTTCATCTGTTAAGCGATTTACAATCGGAAACACCGTGATTTCCCAGACAGTTAAAACATAATTTCTTTTGCTTTATGATATTAACATCAGAGATTTTCGTTCATTCTCCTGGAAAATGTATACCGGTGTAGTATATGCATAGTTTTTTGTCGTTGTAACGTGTATTGTTTGCATTGAAATTTCGCTGTCTCTTATAACGAGCTTTGTTCAGAAATGTTGCGGTAGAATGTAATCCGTCACAGTCGGTAATTTTTCCCGCTTCAAGAATTTTCACTTCTTATGCAATGGCTTTTCTTAGGTTGCTTCGGTTCATATGACCGTTATCATATTCACGGGCAATACTTTTCCTGATTTCTACTGGCAATTTACTTATAATAATAGGTACTAGTAGCGCGCCATACATTTTTTTGTTTGACCCAAACATCCAAGACCACTTACGTACAACTATAGGTAGACTCCATAACTTCTTAAGCTGTTCAAAGATTTGATGGCGAGGGAAGATCCTTTAAAGCTTTCATGTATGCGTTTATAATTTTTTGTGGGTGTCTAAATCACTCACTAAGCAAACATACAGCTGTCTCATAATTCGCATGTGTAATCCTGCTTTGGTTTGGACGGTGGTTCCTAAAAGCTGGGCTTTGAGATAACTGAATTTCTGTATTACTAGTATTGTAATGGTACTTTTATAATGTATGGTAGATTCGTATGAGTCTCATAATGTGCTCCACTGTAAAAAAAATCCCCGTTGAAATGTGGCAAATCTAATTTAGTTAATCTATGGTTATTATTAAATATATTTGGTGGTTGGGCTGATGGTGGTATGTACGACGAATATTCTTTCTAACAATTGTATGTGTGTAAATTCGAGCCAGGAAATTTGCGTGGTTTATTTCCGGTATGATATTCCTCCGATGTATTACTTTATCTAGTGTTTAGCGAGTAAACGGCTGATGTGTTTGTATTGCAAGTGTTTAATCTAGGTATATAGCATTCAGCGTTAGCGTTCATTATTGTTGACTGTACTTGTAAATCTGAAGTTTTTTTTTATTTAATTACTTGCGTAAGTTTTTGTATTTGCCTAAGTTTACTGTCTATATTAAAGATATACTCATCCGAGTCTGCAATTTCTTGTTTAATGTGATCCTCGTGTAGGACGTCTATCATCTTCCCGTTCAAATCATGTAGAATCTTCTTTTTTCTGGGTTACTGCATCCTCTATGGTTTTGAATTCCTCCATTTCAACGTCGTCCGGACTCTCCTTTAGCTCCTCGAACTTGGTTCATAGCTTCGTCACTGCTGCTCTGTTGCCGGCACGTATTGCCTTTAACTTCGGTTCCATTGTTGAATCAATTTCCCGTCAGTCACAGCACCATAAAATGTTGGGTAAAGTAGATTAATGCGTTGTGTATACATCGTGTTTATTTAACGTCTAGCCATTACTATATAAGGTAACGTCATAATACAAAAGTGTCAGTTAGCAACGTTAATATGTATGAAATCGAGCTAAATCCCCGACATGATACAGACAGTGGTAACACCGATAAAATACTGTTCAGGACCCTTTCGTGCATTTCTGTATGCGGTTGTTCTGTACAAATAAATATCAATTACTGAACAGTATTAAGGATGTTCGCTACTCTATTTTAAAATAACAAGCTTTTTAAAAGACTGTTATAAATTGATAGAATATGAATAAGGAACTAAAAAAGCAGAAAAAAATGAAGGGTCCGTGTGCTTGTTTTCGAGATATAAGTCATTGAAAATTTGGTGGGAAATAATTTTCTCTAGACTTTTCATACATTTAACATTGACAACCTTTTCTTTGAAAAATTATGAAAAAATAACAAGGATTTTATAGCATTTTCAAATATGGCTTTTTAAACTATATGTAATAAAATTATGAAAAGAAAAGTTGGAGTTAGCAGGGAAATTTTTTTAATGGCAGTACATGGATAAAACCAGAGGATTCCGAATATCTGGCAAAAATTCAAAAACAAGAGGAGCGAACATCCTTAACATAGATTGAACCGATCAAAATTGAATACAAGCAAATTGTCTGAACAGTATTGAAATTACCTCAGTGGATTAATCAGAACATTAACTGAAAGAGTGGGTATGACTTAGAAGGTTTTTGTTCAGTCTTTTATGAGCTGTTTTGATCATAATGCCCGTTTTATTATAACATTGGTTGGCAAGTGTCCGTTTCGATAACTTGTGAATGGTTATCATTCATAATTTTCTATCATTAAAATTTCACGCATATTTTCTTAAGGGAAAACTACCGATTAGGCTACATAAATGACGCCACTCGAGGAAATCGAAGACATACAAATTGTATTATATATCTGTGAGGTTATTAAGGGAGTTCGAATATGATTATTATAACACCTACAAAAAAACATTTATACGATTGATAAATTTGTAATTTTGACGATTTTTGTCATTTGACACTTTTTAAAGAAATACATTTTATCTCTTCACATTTTAAACATCTGAAATGTTAGTTGATATTTGTGCATATAATTTAAAGTTTACGGATAACTAGATTGTAATCAACCTCAAAATGTTTAAAAGTAAATAGATATGTGGAGTTATTTTCTTTCAGAACGATAGGTCATATAACCCAGACGATACCAAGTTTCAATAAAATATGCTCTAAAGCGTAAAATAATGACCTTTTAAGGTCATAATTTACCGTGAACATTCAAACTTCAGTCTGTTAAAACATTGAATTCATTTGATAATAATGTTATGAATTGCCTTTTTGGTTCTTATTTGTATTTTAAATAGTCTTTAAGTATATTCGATACTCTGCTTCAAAATAACAAGCCTTTTAACAGACTGTTATAAATTGATAGTATATCAATAAAGAAACTAAAAAACCAGAAAAAATAAAGGGTCCGTGTGCTTGTTTTCGAGATATAAGCCATTGAAAATTTGGCGAGAAATAATACTCTCTAGACTTTTCATACATTTAACATTGGCACCCTTTGTCTTTAAAAAATTATGAAAAAATAACAAGGATTTTATAGCAATCAAATATGGCTTTTTAAACTATATGTAATAAATTTATGAAAAGAAAAGTAGGGGTTAGCGGGGAAACTTTTTTAATTGCACTACATGGATAAAACCAGAGGATTCCGAATATCTGGCAAAAATTCAAAAGCAAGAGGAGCGAACATCCTTAAATATTTTAGGCAGAAACAATCCTTTCCTCTAGTTATAAGAGTGAAATACAAGAAAATGTCGTAAACGCACATTTTACCTATCAAAACAAATAATGTTAAGATTTGTTTATTTAGCGCTTCAATAAAAGGACAATATGTGAGATAAATTTAATAACGCAACACTTTTCATAACACTTTTAAAACACTCCAAATTTTATCACAACGGATTGTAAAATCGTATATGACATATGAATGTTGTTTTTTTAATTCCTGTTACATATATATTTTAATTTAGTGCTCTCTTTGTGCCAGTTCGTAATTTTTTTACATTTATATACAATTTACACTACCAAATATTCTCATTTTCATTAGAACAGCCACATAATTTAACGGGGTTGAGATATAATATTATATCCTGATTTTCAATATTTGAAGAAAATAGTTTTGCCAGACAAAAAAAGAGAAAACTACTATTCTTAATAATTGTTTTAAAGTTGTTGAAAAAATAGCTTTTCTGCGGTAAAAATGTCATGAAACAAGCGAAAAACCAAAAGCACCCCGTTCGTATAAAGTTGTTGTTATATAAATAACACATAGCTGAAAGGGTGATAGAGCAGGTTGTTACCCCGAGAAAACATTGTTATCTGAGGCGAAGCCAAGGTTGACAATGTCTTTTCGAGGGATAACAATCTGCTCTATCACCCTCTCAGATATGTGTTATTTAATTTATTATACTGAATGTTCTGTTATTACTGTCTATTAAATTTCAAATTCAAAATAATAAACCATGTCGTCTTGTACATAACAATCATCCGTATAATAAAGTGCACACTTGAGCAAGCGTCTCCGTGAAGGGTAATAGAGTATTTGCTATGGGATAGAGTAAATTGTCTCCCTCGTATTAACCAATCAAAATCTGGCATTTTGACATGAAGTATAATAAAATAAATTACTTACAAAGTGACTTGTTAGCTCCTTGTGTTTTGGTTTTGGTCTATTATTCATAAAAAATTAATAGACAGATACTTTAAAGAGAAAAACGATCAGTAAGACAAGACATACAAGTAGTTTAGCATGTATTAAATTGTCACTTTTATTCTTATAGTAGTATTGTCCTTAAATGATACTTTTTACCATTCTTGGTGTATTCTACAATGTTGGAGAGTGCCCATTGTTGAAAACGCTCATAGTACTAAAAAGTAAAATCACAACAATACTGAACTCCTAGGAAAATTCAAAAAAGGAAAGTCCCCAATCAAATGGCAAAATAAAAAAAACAAACACATCAAACGAATGGATAACAACTGTCATATTCCTGACTTGGTACAGGCATTTTCTTATGTAGAAAATGGTGGATTGAACCTGGTTTTATAGCTAGCTAAACCTCTCACTTGTATGACAGTCGCATCAAATTCCATTATATTGTCAACGATGCGTGAACAAAACAAACAGACACAATAGGTAAAAATGTCAAAAATAGGGGTACAGCAGTCAACATTGTGTTATCATCTTAATCACAATAAAAACAAACAAATGTAACGAAGAAGCACAAAAAGGCATACATTAAATTTAACATCCTCATTTTACTTATATTATACGATTTTATTTATCTATGTAAAATCCACCCATAAGGGATGAAAGGTTTTAAGTACTGGCGGAAAATCGCGCGTTTGAAATTCGCACAGGTAGACATAAAATAATTTTGTCGTTCAAAGTATGACGAGATATATAAAAATACAGAGTCACGTAAAATGGATATCACAAAAAACAGACTTAACAGTAAAAGTAATATTAATAAATAAAATAATTTTGTCGTTCAAAGTATGACGGGATACATAAGTACAGAGTCACGTCAAATGGATATCTCAAAAAACAGACTTAACAGTAAAAGTTATATTAATAAAGATAAATAAAAGAATACTATAACACGTTATTAAGATGATAAACAACGTCAGTACGCAAAATCTATTCTTCAATTATATCGTGTATTATTTGTGAAGTTGATACGGAATATTTATCAACAAGTTCTTGGTACCTTCCGATGAACTTTTTTTGAAAAAGGACGAGACGTTCTTTGACATACCCCTGGTTCATCAACTTTCTGCTCAGACACTGGTGACGTTTTACAAAGTCTGAGTAGAAGCTGCAAGCTCTTGAATACCGAATAAGTTGGGAAATGCATATTCCATATGCAGGTGAAGTTGGTATATTGCTACTAAGGTGGGGGAAATTGATAATTTCAAAATTAAAATCGTCTCGTTTGTCATAGATTCTGGTACTGAGATGACTGTGTATGTCAAATTCGAATATAAGTCTAAAAATGAGGCGGAGGAAGCCGTGTCTGTTGTTTCTTTAATTTATAGTTCTGGTAGATATATTAATGGAACTCAATCAGAAAAGTTCGGATTGTTAATGGAAAGAACATCATCAATATATCTGAAAGTAAAATTAAATAACCTGGCTTCTTTGATCTTCTTGTTTTTGACAAGTGTCTGAAGGAACTCCGATTCATATGAAAATAAGAAGAGGTCGGCAAGGAGAGGCGCACAGTTCGTTCCCATAGGAATGCCGACAATTTGTTGAAAAAGTCTACCTCTAAATTCAACAAATATGTTGTCAATAAGAAACTCCAGCATACTTATCACTTGTGAGCGACACAGGCTGTCTGGAACCTCTTGTATTTTTTGTTTAATACACAATTCATTTGTTTCTTGCTTAATACACGAACAGTAAAATTTTGATTTAACTAAACAATGATTAGTAACGATTATATCTAGATAAGTGAGTTTTATTTCAACTTATAATTGAGCCGCTGGGCGTGGTTAACATAAACGCATAAGAAAGAATATTCCACTTTAATGTGATCGGTATAAAGGATGGAATATTAGTCAGATTAGACACATTTCAAGTTTTGTCTTGTCGTATAACAAATCGAAGGATATCAGGAATGATCAACTGAAAGACCGACCGTATAGAAGTATGTCTTTGGACAATCTTGACACCACAAGGTTACTCTTTTGTTTGAGTAACTGAAAATTGTATTTTCCAATTTGATATTCAGGTAGAGACGATTACTTTTGAGATATATTGATATCTCGACATGTACCACTGGAAAGGTTGTTTTCCTTCCCCAAGACTACAAAGTTTCCGTCAACAATGACAAATTTCAAATTCAATGTCTACTTATTTTTTAACAGTCCATCTCTCACTTGCAAATTACTATTTTTGTGCTAATGTTAGTAACATGTTAGCATTACCTTTTCTTTGTTGACATGGTTATGGGATATTCTCATTGTTGAAGGCCGTACGGTTGCCTATAATTGCTTACATCCACTTTATTTGAACTTTGGTGGAAAGTTGTCTCATTGGCAATCATACTTCATTTCCTTATTTTTATGTTGCTTGTTTTCACAGTGATAAAAATTATAACACAATGTAGACTGCTGTATCCCAATTTTTGACATTTGTACCTATTATGTGTATAAAACCAGGTTTAATCCACCATTTTATACATAAGGAAATGCCTGTTTCAAGTCAGGAATATGAAAGTTGTATTCCATTCGTTTAATGGGTTTTAGCTTTTTTGATTTTGCCATTTAGAAGGGACTTTCCGTTCGGAATTTTCCTTGAAATTCGGAATTTTTGTTATTTTACTTTGCACTACGATGATAATTAAGATCATTTGGACAACTTTCATTCTACTTTGAAGAACAACAACATACTATTGAATACAGCCTATCAATTAGGACTGAACATGATACCTACATTGGTTTTATGCTACTATTTTTATAGTTCAAGTTTCCCAAAACTGACAAACTTTGATCTTAATGATGTCAAAAGTCATTCCCTAATCCTCCCAAAGCTCATTTTTAGAAACCATTCAAAGTATATATATGATCATGGCCTACCTCTTTAAGATTTTTTCCTTTGAATCTTAATTAAAAAAATCCGTATTCTTGGTAGGTCAACTTGCCTAGTTTTCTTTGATGCTGTCAAATTAAAAATAATGTGTTAAATGCGCTTAACCAATAACAACATGCTTTAAACGCATAAGTGACTTTAAAACGTTTTAAAATGTTATCTCTCATGCATCGAAAGCATACAAATAAGGAAGAGATTTTTAAATTTTAAAGATTTTTTTTTTGTCCTCTCAGGAACTGAATCTTTTTTGTCTGATTAAAGTAAATTTAAGATAATCAATGATGCTTGATAATGTTAACGGTACATATTTTAGTGATGCCCGAGGACAATTATTTAAGTCCAACACCCAATAAAAGAGATGATAACCAGAAAGGACAAAATGTTAATTAAAACCCGGACAAGGAATCAGAGGTATTCAAAATTCGAGAGATAAATTCATTTCTCGTTTCTCATTTTTTATATAGATTAGACCGTTGGTTTTCCTGTTTGAATGGTTTTACACTAGTCATTTTTGGGGCCGTTTATAGCTTGCTTTTCTGTGTGAGCCAAGGCTCCGTATTGAAGGCTGTACTTTGACCTATAATGGTTTACTTTTACAAATTGTGACTTGGATGGAGAGTTGTCTCATTGGCACTTATACCACATCTTCTTATATCTATCAATTGAAAATTAGTTTCAAAACTTTATAACGATATCCGTATTTTCATGCAAGTACCGAAGTTGTGGCCACTAAGTTGGTGATACTTTCGGGGACTTACTGTCATGTATTAGACGAATGCTTATAAATGTTTAAAGTTTTGAATAGAGTGTCAACACTATGTTTACATCATTTAAAATTAACTAAAATAAGGTAAATTATAATCTATCATTTTAGCTATATCCAGTGTTCGAACAGAAAACGAAGGTAAATAGTCATTTTTAAATACGAATTGTGAAGCTTCTAAATTCAATTGATGGTGTTTTTTCCAGTCTCTGTTATACCTACTTTGCTAATATTAAAATATTGTCATTATGCTTTGCCTTTATATAAACAGAACTTTTATATATTTGAGCTACACAAGCTTTTATTTTATCTCTGCTTGAATATTTCAGGTTTATTGCATATGATAAACTTCCATTAACCACAGTGCTCTATACATACTTCCAAACTCCCCAGCAGTTAAATCTCTGATCCGCATGCAATTCTTCACCAATTGATGTAGTAATGGAAAATAGTTCCGGTGTCCTATAGCCATTTTTCCTCCAGGCCAATTTTTCCAGGGGACCCCCGGAAAAATTGGCATGATCCCAGTTTTTTACCCCAGCGTAAAGGGGGGAAAACCAGGATCAGGCCTTTTTTTCCCCTCTTGTAGCACGAGAAGCTCTTGCGGTAACGTCGGCGACGTCAGTTGGAAAAGAATTATCCATTAAAGGATAGTAACCATTCTCCTTTGTGTCCCAATGGTCAAATCCATGTACTGTTGAAACCCACATGAAGAAGTAATTTGGTCGGATGGTAACAGTTGTTTTAGGAATGTTTGAAACATATGATGCGCCCTTGCATAGGATTGCTTTATATATTGTTTGGGACCAGCCGGAGATGACTGCTTATTATAGGAGAGAGCGCATTGGATATAATGAAATCAATTGAGGCCTTGTTTGCGTGTTGCATTTGGTAATTTTGTACTGTCTTCGTATCATGACCACACATATATTCCATTTCACATTTGACTCGCAAGAATTTGAAATATAAGTTTGAAAATACCTTTAATTTGAGAAAAATCAAATTTAAATTTAATCTCCAATGAGGATTTTCTTTGACATGCCCTAAATAAACGTGTAACTAAATATTCAGCAAATACGACGTGTACCCCGCGTAATGAGTTTTGTTGCAAACACGGGGTCACTTTCTATAAATAAGTTATATACCGATGTCCGTTTTTTCAGGATGTTAAATAAATGAATGGATACAATTTTCAGCCTATCATATGTCAATGGGTGGCAATTTTATTAAACTATATATCAATGGGTCAAAATATCTTTATGAATATTAAATAAATTTATTCTTGCAGGGAAAGTGTAAATCTCCAATTTTCACAGTAGCATTTTATCATCTGCAGTAAATATGAATAGGAACACATTTTCATGTCAGTCATACGAATAGGTCGGATTTTTAGACAGAGCCAATATGTAAATGAGGGTAACAAAATATCAAGCCCAATCCCCACTCCATGACCCTAGACATTTAAAGTGAGACGCGTGTCGACAAAACCAACACAATTTGTATCAAACATTTCTTCTATGCAACCCAAGTCGAAAAACAGATTATTTTAACATTCCAGAGATAAATCATTTCCTAAGAAAATATGGAAAGTATATGCAATAAATGGCCCAGCAATTTTGATGTACATTGTATATATATATAGTGAACACCATATTGTGGGGGAAATATGGGCATGGGGGAAAATTGGCTATATGTATACGTATTGTCAACTTTCCGCTGGGGAGGAATGGCAATGATCCAAAATTTCCCCAGGGAAAAATTGGATCATGCCAGTTTTTGCCTGTGGGAAAAACTGGCATGGGGGAAATAGCTATATAACACCGGAATCGATCAATGAACGGAGTTTGACATGCTCCATAGATTTTTGTCTTGCCTGTACGGAGCTAAAAAAGCGAGGTTTAGGCTTGCTTTTTCGGATGTTGTCGTCGTTGGCGTCGGAGGCGGCGGGGACGGAGGCGGTGTCGATAATTTATTAAAAGTTTGTGGTGAGGTGCTTAAGGGGAACAACAAATGGTAACTCAATGATATTTGGTATGCAGTTTTATTAGTATAGGGACATTTCATTCCCATGGACATTATTTGGCACCGCCCCGTCAATCCTGGTCTGTTGACCTTGAAACTTTTGCAAAATTAAAGTTTGCAATTAGAGCATTTGAAAATCAGATTTTTATCAGATAGAGACTCTAGTAGCAGTTTTAGAATTTGATGGACTGATTTCAAAAATGCTGTTCAGGATGTATTTTAATGGGAAGGTAATGAAGACTAGCCTTTTCTTGTAATGACTTATTATTAATAATATTTTCTAAATTTTATTTGCATGATTTATTTTATTTTATTGTAATAAGAACCAATAAGAACCATAAAAAAAATATGTTATTTGTTTATGGAAATCTTTAGTTCCATATTAATGAAGGTTGTCAAAATGTTAAATCATCTGAGTTTTTTTTTAATCTAATGTCATTGTAAGGGTGGTTATATTGTTTTTAATTGTTTATTGAACTACATTATAAAAATGGCCAGTTTCAAATGTTAAAATGTTTGAGTAATTGAGATGAGACTAAAAACCATTGATATGAACTGTAAATGAGTTCCCAATAATTAACCCATTTCTCTGACGTCAGTCTATTGTTCTCACTGTAGATTATATTTTAAGAATCCACTGGCCACTTTATTAACTTAAGATAACTTATGATATAACTTTTAACTTACGATCTTTTGTCCTCTCAAAAACGAGTTTCATATGAAGGGTTCGAACTTGCGCGTATTTTCATCGCAAATCAATACAGTCTTCAGTCTATGCATGATACCACTAGACCACAAGTGCTGACAAATCATCATTTAAATTATATTCTTAAAGCGGTTAATTGTCAATTCATGCCAACAAACTGGATTTCTGTCTCATAGAAGCTTCTTTAATTTATGAAATATATATTCTGTCTTGGTTTGTTCATGGTCTTTTCAAGTTTGGAATTTTGGCAAATTGTGGAAATGTTTTATTTACAAGAATTCTCTTTAGAGGGAATATGTATAAGATGTATGAATGCACCCCCAATTAACACCGGTCTGATATGATGAAAAGTTTGAGATGTCAAAAACGGGTTTGATTTGGTCACATATTCATGTGCTTGTTTCAATAGAGGAATCTTGTGATCGGTTAATTATGATATCTAATATTTTTGGTCTTCGGAGAATTTGGTATTGAGGCACATCTTGTGGAGACATTGTGGTCGTGATTGTAATTTAAAGCTTGACAGTTGATAGTTTCTTTTGTAACTTTTCAAATTTTTTTTTTTTTTTTTTTTTTGCAATGATTTTCAAACAATATTGTAGTAAATATTGTATTTTCAGAATCACAGACGTTACAAAGATATTCACTAACAACCAGAATTCATTTGGAAAGACACATTTCAAATTGATTTTGATATTTAGTTAAATACAATGCTCTAATACATAAAACCAGTTTTGAAAATTAAAAATGATATCAAATCAACCCTTCCATTTCAGACTTGTAATTTGAAACACAACATTATTTTCTAGGCATTGCATGCATACAACTAGAAATTTTTAAAATTTTCAAAATTTTTAAAAGCATTCATAGCACTTCATGTTATTGTATGTTTGTGAACTTCTGGTTTGTTTTATAGTATTGCTAGTATGTATTTTTTTTTAGAACTAGAATTAAGATTATCGACAATTACTCCTTTTGTGAGGAATATATATCTGTATTCTGTAGTCTTTTTATTATTGGGATGACATATTTACTTCAAGATGTCTTTTAATATTATTTTTTTATAACATTCACTTTAAACCCCAAAAACATGAAAACAATACGTTATAAATTACATGCGTCCGATGCGCTTTTCTGGATTAACCTTCAACAGGAATGCTCAAAGCCAAATATTGGAAAGCCAAGGATGTATAAGAACAGAAACAGTTGAAGAGCTATATGATCAAAAGGACCTAGAAAATTAGCAAAAATCCATCTAAGGTCAACATTACAATGTTTACCCATTTTTGCATTTTCGCCGAAATGTTTGTAGGTAGAAAGAGACTGTTTAAAGGTATAAATGATCACTTTATTGAGATTTAAACTTAACGCAGTATTGCTGAAATCGTCCATCAGTCTATTATAAGTGTATTTGCCCTCGAATAACAATTTTCACTCATTTTGGCTCCTTTTTTTCAGAAACTATACCTACTATAGTAGATAGGGAACAGTATAAATAGCGACGATGATCATCAAATTAAGATCTACAATTAAATCAACATTGCGAAATTCGACAGTTGACTCCTAGTAGGAGATAATTCTCTTGAATGAACATTTTGACCCATCTTTTGTTGTTGTTTTTATGGAAACTATGGTAGAGAGAGAAAATATAAATAGCAAAAATTATCAGCAAAATATGACAGATCTTCAAATATGTAAAAATTACTGAAAATCGTCATTTGACTCCAAACAGGAATACTTGTCCTTAAAATGATTGCTTTTTATTAGTTTTTGTCTCGCTTCGACAAAGTCTCGGCTTGCTGTTCATAACGGCAGCGTCAACAATGTGTTAAAGTAAGTGATGAGGTCATGTATGGGAACACCTAAAAGTGAGACAAAAATATTTTTACGCAGTTGAATAAGCAAGATACATCTCATTTCCATGGTGATTATTTGGGCAAATTGCCGAATTCTTAGTTTCTTGACCTTACAAGTAGTGCATAGTGAACATGTTAAAGTGTTGCCATTTACATTTTAACAGTTGCATTATAATATAAAAATTTCATATAGGCGGGACATAACTCTTTGTTAACAGTTTATAGCATTTGTACCTAATATTTCAAAATAAAACTATGAAAAGCAAAAATTATCAGTAACACAAGATTGACAAATACATTGATATGAATAAAATTGTCAATCCACTTCTTACAGGAGATTTTGCCATTAAAACAAATTAAAACTCAATTTTTTTTTTTTTGCTTAATATCTTGACACTGAAATGAATAGACAGAAATCAGTCCAGAAAAAACGGATTAACAAGACAAGGTTACTATAGGGTGTATCTATAGAGATTAGAATTTCTGTTTGCGAGGTGAAGCCCACAAATTTATTTATCGTTACGTCCTCATTTTCAAAAGTACAAAGTTATGTTAGACTAAACATATTGAATACCTTGACGGATATTAATGCTATTTTGGTATTATAGTTGGATACAGAGGCTGTGTCACATAATTTTAAAATATATGTCTGTAAGGTCAAAGTCATATTAACTGATTCAAATATACCGGGTTGTGTCAGACTCGGAATTTTCAATACATTTAAGGATATTAATGATGCTAGATTATATTGTTGCTTACCACCAGGGGGTGTATTGCAATATAGTTAAAGCAATTTTAGGTCTATTTTGATTCTGGCAAAATTTGAACAATTTTTTTTTCTTTGATTTGAAAGTCATTGAAATTTGTGTAGTGCCAAAATCTTAAATTGGACAGGTTTTTTACATATTTACTTTTCGTTTTGTTGTTTTCTGATATATTGTAAATTTTATTTTAAAAGGTCTACTTACTGTTACTGTAGAACAGTCGTCATATTCTGTAACTCCTGGTAAGAATGTGACCCTGCAATGCATTGTTAATTCTACACTCTCAGTTAAAACGGTTTACTAAGAAAGATATATTGATGGTCGCAAAAAACAAATTACATTCACAACCGATACTAACAAATACAGTGGCAGTACTACCACCACACCATCTCTGACAATCCTCTATGCAACACAAAGTGATGTTGGACATTACACATGTTTTGCCACCAACAGTGAAAGAACTGGACGCAGTACATCTACTATTCTGTCAATTACTGGAAGTAAGTACTTTTGATACAAAATTACACAGAAATAACATTGCAGTAATGATGATTGTTGTGAACGTTTACTTATGCGTTGAGATCTTTGTGTGAACGCGTCGTTCCCGGCAAATTTGACAGTTACCGATTTAGCGTTACGAAATTCCGCCAACTTGTGGCATACGCATAACATCTTTTGTTTTCCTACTTGTTATTTTTCCTTAGTAACTGATATTTACCTGCTTTGTATTTCTAAATCGGATGAAATCGTACTTACTTCTTAAATATGCAATATTTATATACGTATTGACAGTGATACACATGATTAACATTGAACGTTACCGACCTATTTTATTACAAGCAATCTTAAGTGTGCTTTGGGGTATGAAAAGGGGATTTTGAACTGTCAAAACGAATTTTGAACTGATCATCAGAGATTAGAAGTGAATACTTTCGACGTACTCACACAGAAATACCGTTCAACATAATATTTTCTGCCTGTAATTATTGTATTGCTTTCTGAATAATATAATTATTATTATGTAAGCTATTAGTTAGTTATGAATTGTAAGACAATCTTTGACAAAGGCAATTTGCAAAGCAGAAAATAAGGATTTATTATCTTAAAACTAGTGTTGTCCTAAGAATAGGCAACAATTACTACAATGATAATGCTGTCGTATCGGTGGTTTTCTTTAGTCAGATTTGAAATGTATCATCCCACGCGCGACGCTCCGCGGTAGATATGGTAATGGTCAACGTCCGTCCGTCCAAAGCACATCAATACTCAGAGACCGTTTGACATGTAGCTTTCATACTTATTAGGATTATTTGTGGGGATATTATCTTTACCAAGTTTTATCGTCAGCTTAATTTGACTACATTTTCATGACGTTATGGTGTTTGATCATTTTTTTGGGTTACACTAATGTCCTGATACTCACAGTCAGCAATCTGTACTTATATTTCCCCTATCTTTTCATTTAACAATATTTATTTGCTTTGGATGTTGTGTTTTATAGATAGGATAAATATAATTTCAATGATAATATACGGTAAGAACTTATAACGTTTTTGTTTGTGTATTAAGTTGAATAAAGTTGATGGTGGTCAGGTCCATTTTTTATTACCTTTGAAATATTGTTTTCCAATTTGTTTATGATAAGTATAAAAAAAAATTTATAATTCGACTTGGTTTCGAATAAGAAGTCAATCAAACCCATAATAAATATGTATTTAGCATTTTTATGTTGGTCAGGACATTAGTCACGGCAAAGACAATTTTTTTTCAAATAATCATTTAATATATGTTATCATCTTGCTTGGTTTCAAATTTGAAGGTAATTTTTTCAATAATAAAAAAGTATATAGCAGTTTCATATCGGTCAGGACATTAGTCAGCAAAAGTCAAAATTGGTCAGGTCAAGTTTTCTAACTCTTAAAAATATTTTTTCTAACTTTTTTCCTTGTATTTATTGAATAAATGTTGTCATCTTGCTTGGTTCCAAATTTGAAGTCAATCCTTCTAATAATAAAAAAGTATTTAGCAATTTCATATCGGTCAGGACATTAATCAGTTAAAAGTCGAAGTTGGTCAGGTTAAGTTTTCTAACTTTTAAAAATATTTTTTTTAAATTTTTTTCTTGTATTTATTTAAGAAATGTTGTCATCTTGCTTGGTCCCAAATTTAAAGTAAATCTTGTTAATAATAAAAAAAGTATTTAGCAGTTTCATATCGGTCAGGACAATCGTCAGGCCATTGTCAGGACATTGTCAGGACATACGTGTAACCCCATTTTTTATATATTCCAACAATGCCACCTTGTACAAGCAACTCCAACGTATTACACAAACCTCACATACATGGTAGGGTTGTTTCCCATCATGTTTAGTTGACCATATTGTACCGCCATTTCGATTCGACCATTTTACCGGAGATGTGTCCCATTTTGACCATTTTTGTCAATATTTGGGCAATTACATCTTGTGAACAAAACTTCCTTGAGACCTATTACAGAGAGCTTTCATTCTTAATAGGTTTTTTTCCATCATGTATAGTGTACCATATAGAATTGCCATTTTGATTCAGCCATTTTACAGCTGTTATGGGACTTTGATTTTGATTATTATAACAATAACACCTCGTGAACACTTATCCTCTGAGAATGTTTGAAGGTATAAAACCACTAATTCATAGCCCCATTGCTTTCTATGTTAAATTCTGCAATTTCAAGCATAAATGGCTACTTTGTCTTAAGTTCAAATAAAGTGGCAGTTATTTCATATCAAAACTGTACCTTATGCTGACTTGTGCTGAAAAAATCAACATACCTTTAATTGCATATTAGAGCGTACTGGTTCCCGGAAGTTTGATAGTACAAAAACAGGAACTTCTGATCTGAACAACAGGCCAAATGAGCCCTCCTATTAAAATTTCATATACTTCTTTATTATTCAAATATAACTTTCAACAAGGGTTTTACAGTGATCCCAAGTCCCAAAGCTTTCATTTGATACTAAAACTACCCAAATATTCCCACTATTGACAAAAATACAGCTATGCGTAGGAACTATTTTGTTTAAAATATGTACTACTTTCTTGTATGTTCTTTCCGACCGGGCCTGAGTTAGTGGTTCTATACCTATAACAGCACCAAACGTGTTATATTGACTTCTGCTTGACTTAATTTCCTTCTATGATCTATTTCTAGCATAGAAAAACACATAAAGCTTTTGTCAAAACACTATATCACTGAATTCAAGCTCAAATTGGACTGGTAGTAACATATGTGTTAAACAAAGAAAACTACATATGGATACTAATAGTAACAGATATGACACTTTTGCAATTTTTTCCAGTTCTGATTTGTTAATATCTACTCAAATAACAGTGTTCTTACCTATATGTCTTATTTTTATCAGAGATTCTTCCTTGAATATAAATACAGTGGTCCAAACATAAAATATAATTGATAATTTTGTCCCCCCTTTTTTCTACATGTTGGAAAAGGAGAGTGATTTGGTAAACAAACCATACTTTTATGTATAAACATGGATCAACAAGAACAATTTATGTATCTCCAAGCTAGACAACTTGCTAAAATGGTTATAAAATGCATTTCAAGTGAGATTTTGGAATTCCTATATAAGTATACACCAATTTTCCTTGAAATAAATAATTCACCAAGAAACACAATAAAACATGAACACTCACTAGATAATTTGACTAAAAACAATATTTATACTATAAACTAG
The DNA here is from genome assembly GCF_021869535.1 of Mytilus californianus. Classification (NCBI taxonomy): domain Eukaryota; kingdom Metazoa; phylum Mollusca; class Bivalvia; order Mytilida; family Mytilidae; genus Mytilus; species Mytilus californianus. Next base: position 10,903,544 of record NW_026262582.1, read on the forward strand.
TCATAATATACAAGTTTCATTGGTTTCAGTGTTAGATAATCCAAAAAATTAAATTTCAGGTAAAATCTTAACTGTGTGCATGCTAAATGACCAAAAAAGGCTAAAATACCTTATTGTAGCAATTTGAGGGCTGTAATTTGACACTAACATAATTGTTACATAAAGAAAATAATGTAACATGATTTCTGACAACAAATGTGACCAATTTTTACTGTAAAGGGTATGATTTCTAAAAATAGAATTTCACATGCCTGTCAGTAATAGGTATAAAACCACTAATTCATAGCCCCATTGCTTTCTATGTTAAATTCTGCAATTTCAAGCATAAATGGCTACTTTGTCTTAAGTTCAAATAAAGTGGCAGTTATTTCATATCAAAACTGTACCTTATGCTGACTTGTGCTGAAAAAATCAACATACCTTTAATTGCATATTAGAGCGTACTGGTTCCCGGAAGTTTGATAGTACAAAAACAGGAACTTCTGATCTGAACAACAGGCCAAATGAGCCCTCCTATTAAAATTTCATATACTTCTTTATTATTCAAATAAAACTTTCAACAAGGGTTTTACAATGATCCCAAGTCCCCAAGCTTTCATTTGATACTAAAACTACCCAAATATTCCCACTATTGACAAAAATACAGCTATGCGTAGGAACTATTTTGTTTAAAATATGTACTACTTTCTTGTATGTTCTTTCCGACCGGGCCTGAATTAGTGGTTCTATACCTGAAAGAAAGCTCTCATCCTTTGTTCTATTGTTTATTATCATTAGTTTTTGACCATATAATACAGCCATTTTAATCCGACCATTTTTCTTGGAGTTGTCGCACTGTCTTTTTTTTGTTGTATTATGACAATATAACACCTTGTAAATTCAACTCCTCTGAGATCACTTGACCGAAACCCTTACACTTGGTACTATTGTTTGCAATCAAGTGAAGTTTAGTATATTGTGCCATTATAATGCTTTGACCCTTTTAGCCGGAGTTTTGGGACATTGGCCCTTTGTTGGAGAATTGTGACAACAACACCTTCTGAACGCAACTTCTCTGAGACCGTTTTAGAGAAAGCTTTCATACTTTTTGGCAATATTTGCCATCATGTGAAGTTATCCATATTCTACCGTCAATTTGACCAGTCAATTTTTACTGGACTTATTGTAAAAGTGTCACCTTGTGCAACTCCTTTTATACAATTTGACGGAAAACTTGCTTACTTGGCAGGATTGTTTGCAATTATGTGTAGTTGCAATTGACCACATTATATCGTAAGTTTGAATTGACCAGTTTGATGGGAATTTTACCATATTATGAGCATCACATAGACCTTGAGGCACACAAGTTAATTTCCTATGTATACAGCGGGTGTGGACATTTTGCTACTGCGTAGCAATGTTGTTGTCTTTACAAGTCATCATCAAATGTATGCAAGGACGTTTCTTGTATGTACAGCCTCCATATTTTCTCTTTATTTTCATGCCATATGCTCGCCATACTTGTTTTTGGGAGAACATTTAAATATCAACATCAGTTCGCTAAAGTGGTATCTGGTATGAAATGTAACTACAACTACTGGAAAGACTTATGCAGAGATTGGATTGGTAAATAATATTTGACAATCGTTCTTTTGGACTTACTTATTATTTGTGCACGTATTATTACCACGTAAAGGTTAGTTACCTGGTTTTACTATAAACTCAAATAAAATATACTATTGATCATCTCATAAACTTAAAGTTGAAACCCATCTTTATTAATAAAGACAATTCAATGTTTACAAATAATATCAGCATTATGAAAATTCCCCTTTTATGATACGTGTTTGCTGATGATAAACAAGACGTAAAAAGCACTGGCATTGATCAATCCGGAATATAAAAGCAAGAACAATTTCAGGACGGGAAATGGGTTGTCAAAGTTTTGAAGTGATAAATAAGATAGTTTGGAAAATAAGACCAATTGTTTTACAATCTTGAATGGGACATATATTAGACATGTTTCTTTATCATTTTGCCTTCGGACATGTCATATTTCATAAACATATTTATATATGTCATATTTCACTATTTCAAAGGTGTACCAACTGTTTCTGTACAACAGCCGTCATACTATGTAACTCCTTGTAGCACTGTGACCTTGCAGTGTCTTGTTAACTCTACACTAACTGTTACCCATGTTTACTGGGAAAGATATATTGATGGTCGCAAAAAACTAATTACATTCACAACCGACACCAATATATACAGTGGTAGTACTACCACCACACCATCCCTGACAATCTTTAATGCAGCACAAAGTGATGTCGGGCATTACAGATGTTTTGCCACCAACGGTGTAGGAACTGGACACAGTACATTCACTATTCTGTCAATTATTGGAAGTAAGTACCTTTTTTGCAAAATTACACAGCGATATAAAAGTGATATAAAATGCAAATTGCAAGCAATATCAGCAAAATATGACAGATCTTCAAATAAGTGAAAATGGCTGAAATCGTCATTTGTCATCCAACAGGAATAACTGCTCTTAAATGATGACTTTATATGAATTGTTGTCTCGACTTGACAAAGTCTCGGATGCGTGCTGTTTCCAGCGGTAGCAATTTGTTAAAGTTCGTGATGTGGTAAGTTAGGGGATTCACTTATAGTATATCAATAAAATTGATTTGCAGTTGTATTAGCATTTTCACATCTCATAGTTCAATGACTTTTAAAGTTTTGCATATTCAACATGTTAAAGTGTTGCTATTTCAGTTTCAAAAGTTGCATTATACAATAATAATTCCATACAGGCAAAACATATCTGTATGTTAACAGTTTAAGGTATTTTATGAATGGGACATGTATTTAACATACTTTTTCATTTGTTACCTTCTGACATATTATACATTTTATTTTTTTGAAGGTGTGCCAACTGTTTCTGTACAACAGTCGTCATATTCTGTAACTCCTGGTAACACTGTTACCTTGCAATGCCTTATTAACTCGACACTCGCTGTTACTTATGTTTACTGAGAAAGATATATTAGTGGTATCAAAAAACTAATTACATCCACAACCGACACCAACAAATACAGTGGCAGTACTTCCACCACACCATCTCTAACCATCCTTCATGCATCACAAAGTGATGCCGGTCATTACAAATGGTGTAGGAAAAGGACACAGTACATTCACTATTCTGTCAATTATTGGAAGTAAGTACCTTTTTTGCAAAATTACACAGCGATATAAAAGTGATATAAAATGCAAATTACAAGCAATATCAGCAAAATATGACAGATCTTCAAATAAGTGAAAATAACTATTCTGTCTATTTCTGGAAGTAAGTACTTGTGTTGCTAGATTACACAGTGCTATAACTTTGCAGTTATGATAATATTATTTTCCGAGGTTTTCTTTAGTCAGATATTATATTTTTCTTGTTGCTCGCGTGTCTCGCCGCGGGGGATATTGTATAAGCCTCCGCCCGTATATCCGGCAGTCCAAACACATCAATACTACAAGACCATTTGAAATACAGCTTTCATACTTGGTAGGATTAGTTTTCGTCATATTCTCTCTATAATGCTTTATCGTCGGTTTGATGTGACAATTTTTACAGGAGATATGAGACTTTGACCATTTTTTTTATTATACTTATAATGATACGTTGTAAACGCAACTACTATGTAACACAGAAAGCTGTTATACTCGGTAGGATTAGTTGCATCATGTATAGTTGACTATATTGTACCGTCGTTTTGATTTCATCATTTTAGAGGACTGATGTCTCATTTTTACCGTTTCTTCAGTTGTTTTACAATAACACCTTGTACATAGACCGATTGTTTGCCCTTATGCGTAGTTAATGACATTGTACAGTTATTTTGATTTGACCTTTTTTACAGGAGTTATTGGACTTTGACTATTTTTGGGAGAATTTTGACAAAAACACCTTGTGAACGCCACTCCTCTGAAAACATTTAACAGAAAGGTCTCCGACTTAATACTGTTGGTTGTCATCCTGTGTTGTTGACCATATCATACTGTTATTTTTATCCGACAATTTAAAGGGAGTGGTGGGACTTTGTCTACTTTGTTGAGTATTATGACGATAACATACTCTGAATACAACTCCTCTGCGACCTCATCTCACAAAGCTCTTACACTTGGTAACTTTGTTCGCCTTTACTTTTTGTTGGCAAAGTTGTTATGATTTGACACATTTTACGGAAGATGTAGGGCTTTATTCATTTGTAGGAGAATTGAAACAGCAACATTTTGTGAAAGCAACTCCTCTGAGACCGTTTTACAGAAAGTTTTTATACTTTACTGATTTTTTTGTCGTTATGTGTATAGTTGACCATATTATACCGTCATTTTGATTTGACCATAATTATGGACTTATTGGACTCGACTATTTTTTGGATAATCATATTGTATTAATGTGACCTTGTGAGCGCATCTCCTTTTGAACAATTTGACTTGAAGCTCTCATTATTTGTGGGATTGTTTGCCAACATGAGTACTTTACCGTCCTTTTGATTTGATCCTTTTGATGGAGTTATGGGACTTTAACCATATTTTACCTATCATACCTTGTGACACACAATTTCTTTCTCCATTTATACAGCGTGGGAACATTTAGATTCTGCGTAGCAATCTTGCTGTCTTAAATAATCACCATCAAATGTATGAAATTCTAGATGCTTTGGATTTTTTTGGGGATATTTCTTTGATGTCACATTAATGTATTTCCCACACTCCATGTCTTCTTTTATTCCTGCAAATACAATTTCATTAACGGCTTCCTTCCTTTTATACAAAGAGCTAGGTACCCTTTCAGACAATACTAGTGACTTTAAACGAAAATCCTGAAAATTATTTTCCTGCTACTTAACTATCATTCTTGCTTTATCCCAAACTCATATTAATGTGAATCGGGGAATACAAATATGTGTAACTTTTCAGAACCTTTCAAAATTGGTTTTGTGTTTCTGCAATAATTGCAAACACTTTTTTCAGTAAGAAGTTGATATGCACCTATTTGTTGGTAAATATATTTTATTTACAAAATGAGAGACGTGGCCAAGATATTTACAAACAACCAAAATTCGTTTTGATTGTAAAAGACAAACTAAAAGAATTTTATTACTTAGATTTTGATTACATTTCTACATTTATAAAAATAAAGTGCTCCAATACATAAAAAGAAACATTTTTCAAAAATGGAAATGGTATCAAAAGAACCCTTGCCATTTTAAGTTTGTAATTTCTAACACAACATTACTTTCTTGCAATTGGCCTTGCATAACTAAATTAAAAATGTTTAAAGTTTCCTATTTTAAAAACTTTCAGCGAACTGCATGTTATTGCATGTTTGTAAATTTGTGGTTTGTTTTGTAGCACTGCAAGCAATTCATTATTTATTTTGAATTTTTGATTACTAGCCATTACTCCTTTTATAAGGACTATATACTTGTATCGTGTAGTCTTTTCAGAAATGACATGTTTACTTCTAGATGTCTCTTGATATTTTTTTTTTATATTAGTCTCATTGAAATTTACCCAATGATTTTCGTTTTTCATATTACATTCCCTTGAAGTGTTTCTGTCTTTTGGAAGTGTATTTAAGCATTTAGTATGTCCGAAGAAAGTTAGTTACATTTGCTGTAGGCTGCAGTGGTGTCCCTTATATTTCGGGGTCAGTTGGTTGATTTTAAATTTCAAATTAAGACAAATCCTTCACTTTTAGATTGCTTTTAAGCCAAGTTGCAACAAGGTTGAATCGGCTTAAAATATCATGAATAATGCCAAGTGTAAGGACAAGATATGTTATCTTTAATAACTTTTGTTTGATGATTCAACATAAGAAAAAGCAGACAAAAACATGCGGTAGATTCCAAGGAACCAATATTGTTTTTTGGTCTGTCAATGGGGCTATGTCCAGGCCACTGCTGCTATCACTACAAAAGTCTAAAAGTCTGAAAAGACCAGTTTTTGTCTTAATTTGCATGAACTTTTACTCGACATTCTCCAAAAGTATGACTTGTGTCTTAATTTTTCTTGACAAATTCTCATTTATATTAAATTTGTATGAAATTTACTCGACATATTCTCGACATTCTGAATATGGTCTTAAAATTTCTTGACAAATTCTTGACATTTGAATACTATCTTGAAATTTCTCGACATATTCTCGACATTCTTATTTTTTCTCAGTATGGCTTGACATATTCTGAACATTTTGAATCGTGTCTTAAATTTACTTGACAGTTCTGAGTTTTACAAATCATGACCAATATTCATGATATAACTTTAATCTTTATTTCTCTTTATATGATATACTGTTGTTTCAAGTTACACTTCTTTACAACAAAAATAAAAGTTGGGCATGTAAAATAATTGAAAATTTGGGTATATAAATATTTTTACAAATGCAAATATGGCTATGAAATCTAAAGTATAAAATAATTCAAATGTGGGTGTGTTGATATAAAACAATTGCAATGTGGGTTTTTAAATAATTACAAATTTTGATTCCTAAATCTTATAAATTAAATGATTCAAACCAATCATACTGTAGACATATTTCATTCTACATTCATAATATTCAATGTTGATATGGTAAATAATTATTATACCAAAATGTGGTTTATATAAATAGCAAATTATGATGATATACAAATCATTCATTTAACAGAAGAAAAATTTGTGTAATGTCATCTGTTGGAATATATTAAGTATTACACATGGACAGGATGTTCCCCATAAAATTAAGGTATTCCACACCCCAGAGTACACGCAACTGTCAAATAGAAGTTATTGCTTTACCTGTAATCAGCCATACAACTTATCAGTTGACCGACCATGCCACTACAATTTAAAAAGTTTGTTGATAGATGAAAATGAAAATCATCATTTTGATGAAAAAAAATTGAATTGAAATGGATTTTTCTTCATCAAAATTATGAAGTTAATTATTTTAACATAAAAACAAATTGAATAATTCCCATAGAAATCATCGGTCTTATGAAATGGTTCTCAAACAGACATGCATAATATAGATCTAAACATTTTTTCCTTTTCAGGAAGGAGTTATCACAAATATTTATTTTTGATAAAAAATTATAAAATTCAACACTCAAATTTGAATAAAAAATGTTTTTGGGTTGTTCTAAAAAATGAATAATGTTTTTGAATCAAGATGGGAACAAATTCTTTGACCTAAACGAAAGCCGCCCTCTTTTTTTAGCCACACAAACCTAAAAGATGAATTGTGGGGTCCAAAAGAGATACAAGACACCTATTTTAGTAAAGCATATTTGACTGGCAGTTTTGCGAACGGCAAAAATCTAAATGCTGTTTGTCAATACCTTCGACTTATATTCCAAGTGAAAACAATTACTTAAATGTTTAATAAAAATAAATCAAAATTAAACTACATGGGGGATTATTCAGGGTATTCCAACTTAGTTGCACCAAAAGGGTATCTTACTATACCAAATTAATCCTTGATTCTTCAAAGTTTAGTTTAGCCATAATAAAAAGGAGTATACAACAGCAATAGAATGTCATAAACAGTGCAGAATAAGTCTGTTCACATTTCAGGCGAAATTTATACTGTTGAGATAGTGTCAAGACATATTTAAGACTGTCAAGAATGTGTCGAGACATATTCAGACATTATTTAGAATGTCAAGAATATGTCGAGACATATTCAGACATTATTAAGAATGTCAAGAATATGTCAAGACAGATCGAGACAAATTTAAGACAGTCAAGAATTGGTCGAGACTAATCCAGACTCTTATCAGATGATACAGGAAGTGTCGAGAAATTTTAAGACAATGTTCATACTGTCAAGACACTTGTCAAGAAAAATCAAGAACCTTATTAGACAAATTCATACTATGTCAAGAATTTTTAAAAATTATTCAGACAAATTAAGAATGTCGAGTAATAATTCATGCAAATTCAGACAAAAACTGGTCTTTTCAGACTTTTTGACTTTTGTAGTGTATTGATAGACGGAGATTTTTACACAAAATACTTTGGTAACAGATGTTATCTTATTGTACAATATTTTCATCTTTTCACAATATTTTATTTGTTAATTCCCTTTTGAATGAACATTAAACCGTTTAATTTTGAGACCACTATGTCAATGATCAAGCTCACAACAGTAATTGATAAACTGAATTCGTTTTGGTTGTCAGATAACTTTTGAACCATGATTTTTTGGCAAAATAAGTATAGATTATCGGGTTTTCTACACATTGATATCGTATAATATCAGCATTAATAATAAAATTATTACACGTGTCTAAACCAATCGAAGAAGTAATCAAGCATTTCTATAATATATTTGTTGTTTTGAAAGACCCTCTACATTTTTCTGATTATTATAAGTTGTAAAGAGGGCTTGATTTTGACACTCGTAGTTTGTCCTAAGTGTATTGATTTCATACCATTATTTAAGTATTTTTTTTTTATTGTATTGGATTTATTGTTCTATTATTTTTATTCCGCATGGTGTTTCGGATATCAGTTTAGGTCACACTCGGACCAAGGCCGTTCATCCTCATCAGGTGCTCTGGCCAATATTTAGATTATTTACTTGATCTATTATTATGCTTGTATTTTACATCGGATGCGATTATCTTATAGAGCACTGGGAACATATATTTGACATATTTGTTTTCCATTTTGTTGCCTTCTGACATATTCTTTCAAAGGTATACCAACTGTTACTGTACCACAGTCGTCATACTCTGTACCTCTTGGTGACACTGTGACCTTGCAGTGCCTTGTTAACTCTACGCTGACAGTTGCCTCCGTTTACTGGAAAAGACAAAGGGGAATTCATAGCAAAGCATATAATAAATTCACAACCGACGCCAACAAAATATAGTGGCACTACTACCACCATACCTTCTCTGACCATCTTTCATGCAGAACAAAGTGATGTAGGAACTTACACATGTTTTGCCTACAATGGCGTAGGAACTGGACAAAGTACAACTACCATTCTGTCTATAACTGGAAGTAAGTAAATTACATAGTGACGCAAGCAGTAATGATAATTATGCTATCTTGTCAGTGTTTTAGTCAGATGTCAATTTGTTTTGTTCAAAGTGCGCTGCGTCGCGGGGGATATGGTATGGTCTCCATCCGTAGGTCAGTCCGTCCGAAACACATCAATACTCGGAGACTATTTTGCAAACATATTCATACTTGGTAGTATTATTTGTCGTCATATTCTCTTGACCATGATTTGTCGTCAGTATGATTTGACAATTTTATCAGAGGTATGGGACATGTGGGACTTTGACCATTTTTTTAATATTTTAAAAACGACACCTTTAGAACGCAACTCTTCCGTATAACAGAAAGTTCTCATACTGGGTAGGATTGTTTGCCATCTTGTATTGATGATCATGTTAATTTTGATTCGACCATTTTTACAGAATGTTATGTCGATTTTGCCCATCTTTTTTCAGCAATGAGCCATTCTCTGTTAAAAGAAAGGATATCGACCGCAATTAATAACTTATGGTTTCAGATAAGCATAATATAAGCTGCATGACATGATGCCATCTGACTGAAAATTTTGAAAAATTCAAATTCTTCACCGTTGCCAAGGTAACGAAACATGTGTAAGTAACTGTTAGGTCCTGGGGAAAATTAAGGAAAAATTTAAAAAGTAATTTTCAGTCAAAATTTTAAAAAGTTCATTTTAACAACAAGGTAAAATACAAAAATGAATTTTAAAATATCAAAAATGTAAATGTAAAAAATTCTATTATTATAATTATTCATTCATCAAATGTTAGAATAGATAGTTTTATCTGAGTGATGACAATTCAATTTCACTTACAACAGAATGAATTAGGTGCACCAGTCAGCGTATTAAGATTTCTTATTATGGTAATACATATTTAATTTTATAACTGGAAGTAATTAAGGCCGTACTTTGACCTATAATTGTTTACTTTTTACACATTGTGACTTGGATGGATACTTGTCGCATTGGCACTCATACCACATCTTCTTATTTATGATTAATTCTATATTGGATCATTACCAAATTTTGACAAATAATGTATCTTGGACTGAAAATAATAACTACTGATTTTATAGTCACAAGGTCAAGGTCAAGGTCACATAGTCTATTAACAGACTAAAAAAGGATCAAAGACTTAAATTTCCGGGTTGCACAGAACATATAAACTGTATTATGTAAAGCTGGTGAAACTTACAAAATTCCCATTTCTACAAAAATAGCGGAAAATTCATCAAACTATCCCATAATAGTAGGTGCCCAACTTTAATTTTTTGCAATATTTAAAAGTCGTTTAAGGGAACTGGGCTGAACTGTATGAGAAGTATTTAGCTGACAAATCACTAAGTTCTCGGATGCCGCAACAATTGTAAACAAATCCTACAAAATCAAAAAAGGGTGCAAAACTTCAATACATGCGCAATCCTTCTGTGAAGTTGCAGGAATCTGGGTTGAAACCTGTTGGAATTGACTGCACTAAATTAAATTTTACTGAAAAAATAATGAGTTTCCAAGTTCGGTTAACAGGTGGAAAATTCCTCAAACAAATCCATAATAGCATGTGCACAACTTATTAACATGAATGCAATCTTTCTGTGATTTTTTTAGCACCATCGTCATAATTTCTTCCAACCCTGTCAAAACTATTTGCCTCGATAGGATATTTTGTAAATGCTGCATCTGATCTTGAACAAACATAAATGTGTTGGTTTTTTTTTCAAATACAACTAAAAAATTGAGATTATTCAAGCCATATTGGGCAAATTTCGAAATTTGTGCATAAATATATAGTTTTATACATGTACTGTAATTGTCTTATTTGCACAGTGAAAATGCTGACTGTATTAACTTTGACTTGACTTTATATAGTCGCTAATAATATACAGCCTTGTTTGTGACGCTTATTATGTGTTTCTGTGCAGTTTTAACTACGACGTCATGAACAATATCAATGTTCATGGAATTGATATAACGTCCACTTTGTCGTCAAACCTGTCGATGTTTTTTTTATTTGAACTTGTTGTATAAAGAGAATCATACATTGTCCCAAAATTGATACTCGAAATAGGATAAAAATGCGTGCCAAACTTTACCTTATCTATCTGTTACTAATCCTTGTACAAATAAATTTTACTATTATTATGTTTATTTATTCTTCATAAAATCATATAGAATTATCTCATTATTTCTATTAAAAAAAGAAAATAGTTATTTTTTTTTCTAGCTAAGGTCACTCTTGAAATGTTTAAAGTCTTTATAACTCTGTGTAAGCTAGTTATGAGGAAGTTTCATAAAAGCTGATTATTTGGTATTGAAGTGATAATCATTAAAAATTTCATGTTTGAATTTACAAATTTCTGTGTCTCTTGTTGCTTCTTAATCTTCATTTTTAGTTTGTCTGTTCATTCTTGAAAAAAGCTGGTTATCTAATATATGGATAAATTTCATCATTGGTAAACCTTCAGGTTCCATTATGATTTTTCTCAAACGTGTGGAACGTTGCCTCTTCAGTTTCAAATGATAAAAGACATCCTTGGTTATGGCGCATTAGAGTTTTCACTTCTCTATCAACTGATTGACCTTTGGTATATATATGATGGAAACTTATATCTGCTGAGCTCTTCAAAATGGTCAATATTAATCCATAATCCTGTAAGAATAAGATTAAAAAAAATTATGCAATTTATAATTATGTAAATGTTGTTTTAATAAAACAATGTTTGATGTCATGACAAATAAAACTTCTTTGTATCAATGTATAAGTTAATAGACTTCCACTTCTTAACATTTTTCATTTGCCAAAAACTTGGATGGAAACAAATCATAATCACTATGATTGGGAAAATGTGTTTACATTACACTGTGGCTTATCTGTCAACATCATCATATCAAATTACAATCCAACTAAAGCGTAACCTGAAATTCACTTGACAAAAACTATATTTGTTAAACAGTCGCTAATCCATGAAAATGAGAACAAGAACCATCGACAAATAACAGATGGAAACTTGTAAAATAATGCATTTGCATACAAGGTTTCAAGCATCCCAGATCTTCTACCATCTTTTGTATAAAGCTTTATAAAAATAGTTTACCTCATCGCTGCTGCTGCAAGATAAGCTGAACTATCATCCTTATTTGTCGAATTCATGGAAATTTGTTGCACATTATACAAATACTTGATATCTAAACTTTTATTTAGGTGGTCATAAGAAAATTGTGTTTCTTTTTTCCTACTACTCTTATACTATTCACACTTTACCAAAAAGTTGAATATTTTTATTATCAAAGAGTAAATAGTTCGATTTCAGTTATACCTTAGTCAAGATTCAAGCATGATCTCCATTGTTCTTAGTTTCCTATGTTTATGGTATTATGGTGTCATACAAAAAGGCCCTCATACCGGGTGAGAAGAGTCCAAAAATAAAACACTTTTTTTAAAATCATTGAATATGAAAGATCAAGCTCACATATTGTGTAAAAATCACTAGAGAAACAGATTCCACAAATGAATCTCATACAATACAATATTTCTACACTATGCATAAATTTAAAGATTCACATGTCTTGAGTGGAGAAATACTGAATCAAGTAGTAGAATTTGATATATGAACCTTAACTGTGTTTACTTGATATCATTCATTCTTTCTTTTTTTTTTTGCCTGTCCCAAGTCAGGATCCTATAATTCAGTGGTTGTCGTTGGTTTATATGTGTCATATTTGTTTTATCGCAAATCAGGTTATTATAGAATAAGCCGTTAGTTTTCCCGTTTGATTTTTTTCACATCCGGGTCTGTTGTGTCTGTTTATAAGGTATTATTTTTTTTTCATTGTTAAAGGACGTCCAGTTACCTATAATTGCTTACATTCATGTCATTAAATCACTAGTGGATAGTTGTTCCATTGCATGGAAATCATACCACATCTTCTTATTTTTATAGTTATATTTGCACTAACTGATTTCTCAGATTATAGTATTTTACTCTCTAAATATATGGTTATAAAGCTTACCAGGACCAACAACAAATGCTTTCCAAATGTTGTCTCTTGTGTTGCAATCATACCGCATCTTCTAATTTTTTTCAAATTTCTAAACACGGATGCCTTCTTTTTTTAAATAGAATTTTGTGTAGGATCTAATTGCTGATATACTTTTAAACGTTGTCTTGATTGGAAGTTATCTACAACACTTAGTCTGTACTTTACATTTTCATCATGTTTTATATACCCTAAAAATCAAACATTGTAAATGTCAAAAAATAAGCATTATAATACACGTAAACAATACTTTGATTATTATAAGGAATGTATCAATCATCAATTGTTTTAGAGAGGGGACATTATTTGATTCAACATTATGATAAAATGTCATGCAATTCAGTGAAAGCATTATAGGTTTCCACATAAAATCTTTTTGCAAGTACTAGGCCCTTTATTGTTGCTATCAAACATTTTTCACACCATTAGGCTTTCTACTATTGCCATCAAATACTGTGCTCAAGTACTCAGTCAGGGGGTTGGGGGGTACTGAATACAGTAACCTGTTCAATAACTGGTTTCAGTAAGGGCCTCTTATTGTAAATAAATATTTTGGTTTATATTAGACAATTTTTTTAAAAGGATAAATCTTCAATTTCAATTTTCTCAGCAAGAGTTCTTCCAGAATAATGCAATAATTTCGGAATGTGGTTTGACAATTCCCTTCTGTGAATTACCAATTATTTTCCCTACACTTTGTATCTTAAAGATGTGTGATTTTTTTTAAAAACAACAACACCCCTATAATATCAAATTTAACAGATTTAGGAATTTGAAAAATTTAATGAAAAAACAAAGTATCTGTATCTTTAAAGCTTCCTAAAGTATCTTAACATATGGTAAGACATAAATATAAAGAAACTATTAGGTTTACTATTAACCTTTTCCATAGCAAAAGTTGTTAACACATCATTTCCATGATTAGTACATCTACGAATAGCAGACTTATATAAGGAGGGACAGGGGGCCCTAATTCCCACTTCCTTACCCTTAACCTCCACTTCCCTCCCCTACTCCCACTTTCCTCCCTCCATTATTCCCAGACAAAATTTGGTCAACTTTTTTCCACATCATATCCCTATTTTAACTGCCAGTCTTCCCCAAGTTCAAGTCCCCCTGACCCCCATTTTCTTCCCCCTAACTTCTGCTTCCTGCCCCTAACTCCCATGTTCCCTTATCCCTGTCTACCCCTCACTTATGAATTGTACGGTGCGGTCACAAGGTAATTTACCAGTTTGACAATCATAAAAATCATGTACAGTTCGATTGGCAAAAAGTACAGTTAATATTTCTGATGAGTTGTTACATCCTGTATAGTTTTGACACAAATTGAATGACAAAGTACATTATTTAATGGCTTCCACAGTTCTAATTACATCAACAGTTATAAAAATATGGATATTGTGTTATTAAAATTTGCTGTTACAATATTTTGGAAACTGAATGGCTTGTTTTATTTAAAAACTAATGTCAAGTTTTTCAGTTTTTCCTATAATTTCAGAATAGACTATGAACTTCTCCAACTACAGGGTGTATCTTTAAATCTCACATGAAACACATACCAAATTGTGTTGATCGATGTAGACAAGATTGTGAAAATTCTGTACGAACTTAGTCGCTCAATGCGTAGGTCTTACAATGAATCAGACCTGTCTATATAGTATGGGCTTGGCTCTTTATTGAAGCTGTACAGTGACCTGTAGTTGTTCAAATACTTTTCCTTTGGTCGTTGGTATTTGAATGTTGTTTGTTTTTTCATTTTGTCGTTGCCTTCTGACAAATAATAAATTTTGTTTTTTTGAAGGAGTACCAGCTGTTTCTGTACAACAGTTGTCATATTCTGTAACTCCTGGTAACACTGTGGCCCTACAGTGCCTTGTTACCTCTACACTCACTGTTAAATAAGTTTACTGGCAAATAAATATTGGTGGTGGCATACAACGTATTACATTCCCAACCGACACCAACAAATACAGTGGCAGTACTATCACTACACCATTCCTGACAATCTTTAATGCAGAGCAAAGTGATGTAGGAACTTACACATGTTTTGCCACCAATGGTGTAGGAACTAGACATAGTACAACTACTACTCTGACTGTTACTGGAAGTAAGTTCTTGTGTTGCAAAAATTACCATTTGTTCAGTTAGTTGATATGGTTCAGCATTTGATTTTGTCAGTTTTAATGGACTTTCTCTCTTTGAATTTGCCTTGGAGTTCGATATTTTATTTAACATTTTTTACACAGTGATATAACCGTGCAGTTATGATGAAAATAGAACCGAACACCATGGTAAACTTAAGAAGGGGACATTAATAAAACCTGACAATTTTAAACGTTGGACTATAACAACCAACGGAACGAATGGACAACAACTGTCATATCCTTTATCCTTGACTTGACTTGTTGATGTCAGTGATTTTTTTTTTTTTTTTTTTTTTTTTTGTGAGACGTTAAAACACCTTAAATAATATACAGGGAGATAACTCCCATATGGGAACTGTTTGGTTGAAACATGGTGAATTTTTAAAGCCGATAACTGTTGGATATCATACACAAATAACGACATATTGTGAAACAAAATGGCGATAGCAAAATGCAGGAAATCGTCGTTCTATCATTAACATTCAAATATTTTGCACTGAGTACAATTATAGATAGATATTACATGTAAAATATTTATTTTCAAATGCGGTCTTATTTTGTATTCAAAATTATTTATTTTGTAAAAATATTTCCTTTCTCTATTGGTACTGTACAGGTATACCTCACAATAAAAATTATTTTCATTTCCCTGTGTTTAAAGTTATTGCAAATGGATGGTATTTTTGTTCGAGCATATTGTTTTTCTTTAATTGTTTAACATTTCTTACCGATATAACATGTAACTTTTATTATTCTTCCCTTAGTTTATTTATTTTGAATTTACATTGTGTCATAGGTCAAATTTATTTGTTCAGTGTATGTTCAATGGTGTTAATATGTCCTTTGATTGAGTTAAGCTATTTCAGTTGATATTTTATAGTGTGTCTTTCTATGTTGTGATGTTACACTATTGTTTCAGAAAAAGGGTGAAGGTTTGGTACCATTAAAACGTTTAAACCCGCTGCATTTGTTTGCACCTGTCCTAAGTCAGGAATCTGATGTTCAGTAGTTGTCGTTTGTTGATGTGGCTCATAAGTGTTTCTCGTTTCTCGTTTTTTATATAGATTAGACCGTTGGTTTTTCCGTTTGAATGGTTTTACACTAGTAATTTTTTGGGGCCCTTTATAGCTTACTGTTCGGTGTGAGCCAAGGCTCCGTGTTGAAGACCGTACTGTGACCTATAATGGTTTACTTTTATAAATTTTTACTTGGATGGAGAGTTGTCTCGTTGGCACTCATACCACATCTTCTTATATCTACATACCCTTTTTAATTATTGGAGAACTTTAAAGCAGTATTTTGGTTCATACCTGTTTATGAATAATGATACATATTATAAAAAATGAAAACTAAAGTTTGTAAATTTCATGCGTCCGGAGCGCTTCTCTGGATTTTCCTTTATCGGGAACTCTCAAAAGACTAATATTTAAAAGTCAAGGATGTATAAGAATCGAAACATTTATAGAACTAAAAGGGCATAACAAAATAGCCTCATCCATCTAAGGTCATCTGGTTTTTTTTATTGTTTCATTGATACTGATTAACAATTTGTTGGTCACGCTTTATCGATTGTTATCAAGTCAAATTTCAGGTGATATGACTTTATATGACTTTGTTGACACAATACATGATGAACAATGAACTAAGTTATGGAATTGTCAAGAAGTATCTTATTTATATCTATTTTAACTTTCAAGACTATATAAAATTAGAATTCTGTAAATTTCTGTGTTGATATGTTTTTGTAGACACATTCAGAGAACAGATTGTATTCCAGTTGTTAATATCAATCTGTGCTATCAAAATAGTGATTTATATTCTTTGGACATTATGACTAGCTTGAACACTTTTATCCGTGAGATAAATATTTAATTGTTAGGAAATATCCGTGGACTTGTCATTATGTCCCTATATGGATAAGAACCTTGAAAATTGAAACTAACCAGTGTATAGATGAAATAACACTATTTATTTGGAGTCCGCTTTCCTGGATTGTTCTTCATTAGAAACACTCAAACCCAAACATTTGGAAGCCAAATGTGTATAACACCTGAACACATGAAAGGCTACATGACCAAAAGGGAAGAAAGCTTGCTATTAATCATGTTAGTTCTAGCAGTGGTATAGACCCAGTGATATTAAATGAAAAAAGCACTAATAATTCCGTACTTCGGATAGCTTTTCTGGATTTTAACATGTATAGAATATTTTTTATAACATATCTGACCGTTCATAATCTTTTTTTGTAGTTGGGTAACTGGGTGATTAATTATCTTTACCGTAACACACGAATAGAACAGAAAGAAATAAGATTTACAACTACAAACGATAAGAAATTTGACAAAATCCGATGAGAATAACAAATATAACATCAAAACTAAATACATGGATTTTGGATAGACAAATACCGTGACACGTCTTATAGCAATGCGAAATCACACTCAGCAAAACAGTCACAATCGGGAATAAGTCACGTTCGGTACTCAAAGGATCAGACGACGTAATGGAAAACCACAATCTAACACGAGGTAAAAATGTCCTTTGTTAGTTTGGACAAAGACACATCGTATGAATCAACCAATTCGTGATGGTGTCCATAAAATTTACGGAGTGTCATTTTTAATCTGTCCTCCTCATAACTTTGTTGGAGCAGTTTCTGTTATTAATTTACCAGTAATCAATGCATCACTGGTAAATTGTTAAGTCAGTGATTTCGTTACCATAAATTGCTTAAAACTTTTACTAAATTCTTTCATAGATACAAAGATTTGATTAAAAAATTTGGCTGTACCTGTAGAAAACTTATTAAAAACGGTATTTCACATCCTAAATTTTACGGTAATATTGAACTAAAAGCGCGGAATTCACTTTGTGATCCGTGTAAACTCATCGAACCTTTAAACAAACTTATTAGTAAAGGTTATCTTACCAATGTAGTAATAAGATCTTTGAATATAGTTTACAATGGCACAAATATCGATTTTGTCATCAGCAGATTAAAACATAACTAAATTTGTATTCTTTTCATACGGTTTTTTGGAATGTATAAATACACATCCACGTTCATTTTCTATAAAGAGATTACTCTATATATCACATTATACATATTTATTAACAGGTTAACTCCTAATTATCCTACTCCTGTCGATACTTTTATTTTGGCATTGCACAAGTCATGTCTTCTTTGACTGTCCAGGACGTTAAAACACTAAATCCCTGGGATGTGTTTTAGTTGATTTTAGTCTCTGATGCATGATTTTTTATTATTAATTGTTTTTGGCTTTTAACTAGCTTTCAGTAACTGCGAGTACTCTCAAATCGTACTTTCGTGTTAATTTGACCTGTTGATACAATTTGTAATGTATTTTTGTTATTTAATGGTTACTTATTCAGTGTTATATTTAATCTCAAAATTTTTATTATATACCACCTTTGATGTGTTTAGTATGACGATAAATTTTCACTTTTGTTCTCGTACAAGGAACAACAAAATTATTTATTTTGTAAAAAAATATTTCCGTACTCCATGTATACCTTACAGCAAAATCATTTTTATTTACCTGTGTACGTTATTTTATTTGGCGGCATTTTGTCCAAGGTTATGGTTGTCTTTCTGATATTGTTGTACATCTAACTCCCTTGTTTTTATTAATTTTGTATTTACATTGTGTCATAGATCAAATGTATTCGTTTAGTGTATGTTTACTTGTTTTTGTTAATATGTCTTTTGATTGAGTTAAGCCATTTCAATTGATATTTTATAGTGTGTCTTTTATGTTGTGATGTAACACTATTGTTTCAGGTAGGTTGAAGGTTGGCTTCTATTAAAACGTTTAAACCCGCTGCATTTGTTTGCACCTGTCCTAAGTCATTTCAACCTGATGTTCAGTGGTTGTCGTTTGTTGATGTGGTTCATAAGTGTTTCTCGTTTTTCGTTTTTTATATAGACTAGACCGTTGGTTTTCCTGTTTGAATGGTTTTACACTAGTCATTTTTGGGCCCTTTACATCTTGCTGTTCAGTGTGAGCCAGGGCTCCATGTTGAAGGCCGTACTTTGACCTATAATGGTTTACTTTTACAAATTGTGACTTGGATGGAGAGTTGTCTCATTGGCACTCATACCACATCTTCTTATATCTATTTAAAAACGTGTCCTGTAAAAAAAAATTTAAAGGACAGAATAATATCAAATAATTTATATATCTGTTTGTGAAAAAGAACTCACATGGTTCTGATAATCAATAAATGTAGGATATCAATTTCAATCTGCATTAACCATCTTTCTCGAATAACCTGCAAAAACATCATATAAGTACTTAACAGCTGGTAATAAATATCATGCAAGACGATCATATATCATCATATATGAAATAGATAAGCGGTAAACACAATATGCAACATTTTATATTTGCATTTAAAGGAAAATTTAGTAGATATTAAAAAACGGGGCGTATATTCTACATGCTGAATAAATACAGGTTACTCATTTGCCGTAAAGAACTAACAACAAATAACAAATAATCGTCTAGTAAACACTGTACAGAAACCTGAATATTGAGAAACACGAACTCCACCGAAATCCAGTGAGGAACTCATTTTCTCCGGAAGAGCTAACAATTCATTTTACTCTTGTGGTAACTGTCGCATTGCTACTAGCAAGTTGAACTCAATCATGGGTAAAAATCGCAGAAAAACTGCCGGGATAGTTGATACATTCAATTGAACTTATCATTGGTCATCAGTTACAAAGATATTCGACAACGGTTAGCCGAATCATTATGGTGTCCGCAACTGTATTGATTTGATCGCAACAAATGAGTCTTGTGTAGACCAAACTCGCGGCTGGTGAATTTACATTGAAGCCTGGCACATTTGATGGCTTTGTACAATCGTTTGGTCTAACCAAATGTTAGTGGACATTTCAACCCCGTCAGTTTAATATTATTCGCCCAGTAGTTAGAACTCTTGTGCTGACATTAAATATCATTGATGTCGCCATTTTCTGCAAATTTGATACTCATCTTTTGAAGCACTTATGTCTATCTATCACCAGTCATATATGTCCTTTCCAAGAATTGGTGCAACTTTTTAAATTTTTTTCAATAGTCCTAAGGTGGTACCAAACACCTTGACTAAAATTAATTTGGCTCGTCTAATTTTCATAAAATTTTGACAAAATGTTTACTTTGACCTTTTGACAAAAATATAAAAATTTCAAAAAATTTGAACCAACCACTTTATCAGAAAAATTTCATTGATTATATAGCAGTTTGACAAACACTAATTCTGATCATTGAGAAGCTTAATATTTCCTTAACAATAGAACGTAATTAAAACGTTTAGCTGATTTTTACAGAGTTATCTCCCTGTAGTGTTAGGTACCACCTTAAATTTAGATTTTGAATTTATTGTTTAAATGTTTGCTAGTCTTGATTTTGATTTTTTGTCAGATATCCTCTGGTTTTATCCATGTTGTGCAAATAAAAATCTAGCCCCGCCATTGCCTACATTTTTTTTATCATATCAATACATATAGTTTGAAAAAAATGAGAGTTTAAAAATTTTATAAAATCCTTGTAATTTTTTCAAAGTTTTTGAAAGAAATGTGCCAATGTTAATTGTAAGAAAAATCTGTAGTGAAACATTTCCCGCCAAATTTTCAAACGGTCATATCTCAAAAGAACAAAGACCTTGCATTTGTCCTGCTTTCTTAGTTCCTTTATATATACATGTAATCTATAATTCAGTCATTACAAATTCTTGTTATTTTGAAACAGAGTAGCGAACATCCTTAAAAATTATCTTATACATGAACTGATACTAGTATATTTAATAAGTATCTATTTTAATACCAGGTGACCTGCATATAATAGCATCATTGACAACATATTCAACTATAGTAGGTGATTCTATAGTTACCATGCTATGTAAAATAAACGGTACACCACCCGCTGTTGAATGGGACTGGACAAAAACACCAGTTGGTGGAGGCAATGCTGAAATAATAGCTATGGTACAGGTAATGCTAAGAGACAAGTTATTACTTCTGCCACAAACCCTAATTTAAATATATTTAGCATTACAGAAAAGGATGAGGGTATGTATAAATGCCGAGCAAACAATGGGAAACAGCAATATATGAGTGAACCTGTCATCCTTAAAGTTCTAGAAGGTAAGCTGTTTGTACTTTCATTTAAAATTTTAACATTCAGTCATGCACTAGAATTCGACAGTTTGCATATCCAAAAAGTAGAAATGGGGATAATGTCGATCCATTGGTTCTTACAACCAGACACACAGTACATGCGCTGAAAAAAGATCTTTAAACATAATGTATGTCATTGCAGATATATAATCTTACTTGATTTACTTATTTCTTATCGAAAGAAGAAGTTATCTGCCCCTGTCATGGCGGCACCCACGAAATTTATTAGCTAAAGAAAAAAAGTAGTATGTCCACTAGGAAAAAGTAATTTGTCGGGAAAAATAATGTAAACAGTAAACAACTTAAAAATTACTTCTACTTTAATTCAGAATGTTGTGTAAATAACAATAATTATATGATTACATAATCAACGTGAGTTGTGAGAATAGTGATTGTTTACATCGGAACTTGTCAGGTATATACTCGATAATATGGCGACTTTATAAGCTATTGCCGATCTGAAGTCTGTTGTCATGGGTATTGATTCAAAGGTAACACTCTTTACATCAAGGTTAGACTCTGTTGAACAAAACTTAACGCATCTCATTACCGAGGTCAGGTCAGAAGTTGTGCAATTAAAGTCAGATCTTAGTACTACACAAACTGAGTTGGAAAAGGTTAGACTAGATCACAACGAGCTAGATAGAGGTATAGGGTACATAGAGTCACAACTCAATACTCTAGAAATGGAAAAAATGGAATGTCTGAAAAAAAAACTTTGACGACAAACTTTTCGCATTGAAAGAAAATCAACTTTTTCTAGAGAAACATGAGCGTAAATACAATATTCTTATTTACGGTATAAAACAAAAACGAGATGAGAACATATGGGAAGTAGTAGACAATTTCTTTGTGAAGGAGCTGGGGATAGAAAAGTTTAAAGCAGAAAGTTTCCCCCTTGCAAATGCCCACAGGATCCCATCAAGAGCCCCAGTTGTTGGCCCAAAAAGACCAGATGCTATAATTGTGAGGTTTATGCACTACTCAGACAAACAATTAATAATGGAAAATGCATACAAAGTTGCAAATAAAAAAATCAGAGTAGTAGACGATTTACCCGTTATAATGAAAGAGGCACGAAATGATCTTGCAAAAGTTGCATATAAAATAAGAAATGACGAGAAATTACAAACCAGAATAAAAGTAAGAGGCATAATCCTGGTTCTAGAAACACGACTTAACTCAAAGGATGTGTGGAATACGCGCAAAAAAATTAATTGTGTCAGATGATACAAGTACATGTATGACTGTGACTACAGAAATTGTAAATACAGGCTGATGCGATCTTGTGCTTTTCTTTGTTGTTTCTATGACTGAAAAACTTATCATACAACTTTAACATATTAAAATGTTCAATCTTTTGTAGGACTTGCTTGTCAGTAAGTATATTGCTGTGTTAAATTTGTTTTTGCTTGTGTGTTTTTTCCATTATGCTTTTTGTTGAAGTCGCAATCATATAGTATATACATAGGCTGCATGTTAGTTCATAGTCTTGTTATTTAAGCTTTAATTTTTTCTTTAGTTTTGGCCCAAAAAATATGTGTATTTTTTATCATCATTCTTTGGTACATACAGGAAGAACCTAATATTATAAGAAGAAAATGTTTTATTTAAGGAGTCGTTTATAAAAACAGATTTTTTAATCTGTAAATGAAAAAGAAAAAAATGATGTAAAAATTATCTACCAGTAAACAAATAAACTCCATTCTTAATATTTTTAACATTCTAATAAAGTGCTTTCATATGATCAATCCTGTAATGGGACAACAACCCAACAACACCCCATAAGTCAAAGGAACATATAGTGTTAAACATGTGGTGTTGGGCTCTCAAAAGTTTATATTCTTTGTACTAAATTGTTGATATTTCAAACTTTAAATCACAAACTATAATGAATACCTTTCTTTACCTAGTATGTTTTACATTAGCATCTGCATCTTTTTATCAAAATGAAGATTACATAGTACTTGAAACCCTGTATGTACCAACCATGTTTCTCCATCTAAATACTAAAATATACTGTTAGAATTATAAGTTTTAACATGATTTTTGAAACGCTATACATTGCTCTAACATAATTTAATGCTTCTTTTTGCTGTTTGTTTAGTTTTTTTTTCTATACTCATGTTTAACATGTGCATTACAAGAGCCCTTACTTTGAAAGTTTATTAACCTACATATATACTATTTATAATCAGGTCAAGATCAAATTATATACTGTTTTGTGGAGAAATATTTTCCTGTGACATGAATGCTCAATCTTAAATTGCAAAATAGCATAAATGCTTACATGAAGATTTGTAGTATTGAGTAGAAGAACTATAAGCTAATAAATAACTCAACAAACTATGAAACCCGAATGCATAAAGTACCATACGTGTACTTTTTTCTTTCTTTCTAAAAAAATACAGCTAGGCAAGAGTGAAATCTGTGTACACACATATCATGCATATACAACTAACTTTGATATAAACAAAAATAAATAAATTGTTTTTTCATTATCTCTACCTTTTTGAATAAACCTAACTATTTGTGTATATTTGGATGAGTAATTATAAGATAACGTAAAAAAAAAAAAAAAAAAAAATATATATATATAAATAACTTTAATGAAATTAATGACTAAGCTAACTGTCATCTCAATCATTGACGCTTAAGAATCATTCTATTGATTGATGATGTAAGGGAGATTATCGTCTTTAGTTTTTATGATAAAGATATCACCCATAGAGCACATCATTTCTGTACTTGAAAAAAAAATAGAACAGCAGTGGATATATTACTTTTTGAACAACATAATTTGTTTTTAATTATTTGATTTTCTTGCTTTGTCTTTTTTTATTGGATTATTTATGATCTCATTTTTCTCTTCTTTCAATTTTTACATTTTACAAATTGTACGTCTTTTTCTCTATACCATGCTATTGGCACAGTTCTTTATATTATATTATACAGCATCGTTGGTGTATTCTGGTTACAATTAGAATTCCACACAGACATGGCAGGTGAGATCAGACATCTGAAGGATATTTTGACATTCACACACTTAAAAGTACACAGTCAGTTGTATGGGTCATTCAGTTTTTTATGCATTCATCAAAATTACATATTATTGTTTTGTTATAAAATAGAAATATCACAAGAAAAATGAGTAATAATATTATAAAAATTTTCTCATACAACTGTCAAGGTCTTAATTCAAAAGAGAAGCGAAGAGATGTTTTTGATTATCTTAAATCAAAAAACTGTAATATATATTGCTTACAAGATACACATTTTTCAGAAAATGGTGAAATATCAATAAAAAATCTATGGGGAGGAGAGTGAATTTTTAATTCATTTGCAACAAATCAAAGAGGGGTAGCAATTTTATTGACAACAAACTTTGAGTATAAGATACGTAAAGTAAAAAAAGACGATCAAGGAAATTTGTTAGGAATTGATATGGAAATAGAAGGAAAAAGAATGACCCTAATAACCTTATATGGTCCAAACAAAGATACAACAGTATTTTATATAAAACTAAGTGAAATGATATAAACTTTAAACAATCAGTCAGTTGTTATAATTGGAGACTATAATTTAGTACAAAACCAAAGTCTTGATACATATAATTATCAAAATATTAATAACCCAAAAGCTAAGGAGAAAGTTCTAGACTAAATAGAATTTTATAATTCAACAAACCCATTTAGGGAAATTAATCCAGACTTAAAACAATTCACATGGAGAAAAGCTAATCCCATAAAACAAGCAAGATTAGATTTCTTTTTAATAACCCAAGACCTTAATCAAAATGTATATGATGTAAAAATTCACAACAGCTATAGATCAGATCACTCCCCAATAATATTAAATCTGAAGATGAATGATTTCATAATTGGAAGAGGATTATGGAAATTTAACAACTCACTTTTACATGATATTGAATATTCCAAAACTATAAAAGACACTATACTTAAAGTAAAAGACCAATATGCATCACTAGTATATAATAGAGAAACTTTAGAACAAATAAATGATTTAGATATCCACTTTACAATAAATGACCAACTCTTTTTAGAAATATTACTTACTGAAATCAGAGGAAAAACTATTTCCTATGCATCTTATAAAAAGAAGGAAAGAGATAAACAGGAAAAAATGTTATCAGAAAAAATTCAGAAATTAGAGGAAAGCATCTTAACAGAGGAAATATTAACAGAAATTGAACACCATAAATCTGATCTTAGAATAATAAGGAAAGAAAAAATGAGGGGGTACTATATCAGATCGAAAATGCAATGGATTGAAGAAGGGGAAAAGCCATCTAGTTTCTTTTTGAATATGGAAACTAAACATTTTATAAATAAAACCATCCCCAAACTAGTTAACGAAAAAGGGGACACAATTTGTAAACAAGATAAAATATTAGAAGAGGCCAAAAATTACTTTAAAAAACTTTATACTAAAACAGAGAGCTTGAGTAGTGTAAATCTTAATAACGAAATTCCTGATTCTGATATTGAAATATTAACTGATACTTTAAAAGAATCTTTAGAGGGGGAGATAACTTATAATGAATTGACAACAGCTTTGCGTAGAATGAAAAATGAGAAAAGTCCTGGGTCAGATGGCTATACAAATGAATTTTTTAATTTTTTTTGGACAAATGTAGGAAAATTTGTTTTCAGATCTATAATTTGTGGTTACAAAAGGGGGGAATTGTCAATAACTCAAAAGCAGGGTATTATTACTTGTTTACCAAAAGGTGACAAACCTAGACAGTTCATGAAAAATTGGCGACCAATAAGTCTTTTGAATACAACATATAAACTAGCATCAAGCTGTATAGCAGAGCGTATAAAATCTGTCCTACCTATTATTATTAACAATGATCAGACAGGTTTCATTCCTGGAAGATATATTGGAGAAAACACTCGTCTCATATATGATATTTTATTCTATACAGAAGTAAATGATTTACCAGGTCTTCTCCTTCTCATAGATTTTGAAAAAGCTTTTGATTCCGTATCATGGAAATTCATAAATGAAGTATTAGACTTTTTCAACTTTGGACCCTCTATAAAACATTGGATAAGGAGTTTTTACACAAATATAAGCTCATCAGTATCCCAAAACTGTTTTCTGTCAGATTTCTTTGAGATCCAAAGAGGCTGTAGACAAGGGGATCCTTTATCACCTTACCTTTTTCTTTTATGTGCTGAAATTCTAGGAATTTTAATCAGAAAGAACAAAGAAATTAAAGGAATTAAAATTGATGACACAGAATATCTTATCTCTCAATACGCCGATGACACATCAATAATACTGGACGGTACTCCCAAATCTCTAGATGCATCTCTTCGCTTACTACAAAATATACTGACATGTCTGGTCTCCGTATGAACTTGGACAAAACAAAGGTGGTGTGGATAGGCAAAAAAAAATATAGTCAAGACACCATGTGTGTAAAATGGGGATTGGAATGGGGTTCCAGTAGGATTACATTACTAGGAATAAACTTTTCTGTCAATTTGCATGAAATGGAATTGTAAAACTATGGTCCAAGAATTAAGGAAATTGAGAATATAATAAAAATTTGGTCTAAACAAACATTAACACCGGTTGGAAAAATAACAATCATCAAGACACTAATTATCTCAAAATTGAACCATCTGTTTTTAACATTACAAACACTATGCAAAAATACTTTAAAACAACTAACTGACAAAATTTATTCATTTATTTGGGAAAACAAACCTGACAAGATAAAAAGAGAATATTATGTTCTGAACACAAATTAGGAGGGCTGAAAATGATAAATATTGACAAATATATAAAAGGATTAAAAACTAACATGGATTAGACGGTTGTTGAAAAACAACCCAAAACTAAATAAGCTACTAGAAAGTACTGAAAAATCAGTATTGAAAACCTAATTTATTTAGGCCCAACAAAAAGATGTAAAAACCCTTTTTGGGAAGAGGTCTTTAAAGCTTGGACAGATTTACAAAATAAATTTATACCAAAAAATGAAGACGAGTTTGTATCAGATTCACTCTGGAATAATGAAAATATTAAAATAGGAACAACATCTATTTTCTATAAAGACTGGGCAGATAAAGGGATCTTTTTGATAAATGATCTATTAAACGATGAGGGAAAACTAATGACTTTTCAACAATTCCAAGACATTTATAAAATTAAGTCAAACTTTCTTACTTATAATAGGGTAATTTCATCAATAAAATCATATAAAAAAGCTCTCAAGAAAGATATATCCATAAACAATCTTAATAAAACACAAGGACCAATTATTCCAAATAATATAAGAATATTTTTTTTATCAAAAAAAGGCTCGAAAGACTGTATAATGTTCTATTAGAAAAACAAACAGTACTAAACTTAACTGTGAAGACAAATGGTCCTTAACACTGAACAAAAATTTTGATTGGAAAACCGTGCATAGTATGTCTTTTTACTCCACAAAAAGCTCAAAACTTCAATGGTTCCAGTTTAGAATAATACACAGAATCTTTGGCACAAATAAATTTTTATTTAAAATAAAAATAAAACAAAGCGATAAATGTACTTTCTGCAATGAATTTACCGAAGATATTGAACACATATTTTGGACATGCCATAAAATAGCAGATCTGCGGATAAGACTCGGTGACTGGATTTATAACCAAACACAAATAATTATTCCGTTTAACATGGATATAATTTTATTCGGAAATTTAGGAAAAACAGAAAATAATAAAATAAAAAATTTAATAATACTATTATCAAAATTCTTTATTTATAGAACAAAACTGTGTGAAAATCAAGTCAGTTTTGCAGGGCTGAAAAATTATCTAAAAGAAAATCTAATACTAGAAAAGAATATATTTTTTTAAAACAAAGCCTCTACACATTGCCAACCTCTACTGGGACCCTTGGCTTCCAATACTAGAATAATTTACACTTAACAAATTAGCATTACCCTATGTAATGTTACTGTGTATATTGTTTTAGCCTTCTCCAAACCACCATATATGTTTTATTTAATATATTGTTATATGTTTGTTTATTGTTTTTTGTTCTTGTTTTGTGCCTAAAACCACATGTACGTTTTTTAATGTCTATTTTGTGTTTGTATGATTTTTTTACAATGGAAAACCAACTTTGCCAAATTTATTTAATGTTATATCTTAAGACACATGCTAGTTTTGACCAAAATACTGCTGCCAAAAATCCAAATTTCAGTTATTTTTTTGTTGGTTTTTTTTGTTGTTTTTTTGTTGGTTTTTTTTTTTTTTTTTTTATTTATTTATTATTTTCTCTTCTCATTTTTCTTTCTTTATGAAATAAAATTCTCTCTTTATTGCACAATATAGAAATAATGGATACATAATAATATAGTGTATATATTTTATAATTTAGAATACTAACAATTACTAACTATTTTCTATCTAAATATACAGCTAATGTTTAACGAGGCCGGGATAAGGTACCGGTACTTTCTGTATCCAAATAAAAAATGTGAAAGTTTTCAATAAAGTATGTAAAATTTAAAAAAAAAAAAAAAAAAAAAAAAATATCAAAGCACATTGTAGTAATCTCGTGTAAAAAAGGTAGCTCTTTAGTTTTCCAGAAAAAATTATTAGTTCATAATTTATAAAGTTATTGTAAACAAGTATGTACTTCAAATATATATCGTATACCATACTGTGATCTTGAGAAGAGATGCACTCACTATGTAGTCATCGTTTATATGAAAATAAAATCTAATAGAATAATTTCTTGTAAATTTATTTCACATAAATGCACTTGAATATATTTAATTACATTTTTCATATAAACACTTACTAAACTTGATAACGATATACATGATACAGTAAATGAAGAGAGAAAGTTTGAAACATCAGTCTTACTTCGATATTATGTCTGTTCTATGCCTTGACAATATGAATAAAGAAGACTGAATGAATATCATCATTTCAAACGGCGCTTTTATTTCAAAAATATTTATGCACACAAATTAATTTATGCAGGACAAAATAAACTGTTTATTTACAAAACATTACGTAATTAGCAGTGGCGGATCCAGAAATTTTCATATAGGGGGGGGGGGGGGGGCATTGACTGCCTAAGAGAGGGCCCTTTGCAGTCATGCTTCAGTGAAAAAATTTGGAACAAAAATATCATTTTGGATAAACCAATACAGAAAATCACAACAGGAGAGAAACAAACAATTTATCGTATTTTATCAGTGAAATTCGAATTATTCCCGTCCACAATCTTTCAAAACATTTGAATAGTTTAGATTGGGTCTTTTGTTCTGAGCCTATGTATGTTACACTCAAAATGTTTATACTTTGTAGTGACCACTTTCATTTACCAGTAGTGGAACATTGTTACTGTCTACGGACAAAGGCACATATATATATCTAAAGGACATAATGTTCATATACAGAAAAACAAATTCGAAATGTAAAATTGCAGCTCTTGCAAAGTATTATCTCTTTAAGTATGTATCAAGGAACCATCGCTGATAATTTCTTTCGTTCTTGTATTACACAATAAAAAGTATACATTTACAAAATGTTTTGAAATCTCATGACTTGTCTTTTAGAACATCAGGTCAACTACGTTGTTGATTTCAAAGTGTTTCCGCTGATTGGTTGAAAATAAGTATTACGTAGATCTCCAGGTATCGTCATATAATGATTGTAATCGTCCTGGTCTTGTGGTGTGCTATAAACATGCATCTCCACTCTATTTGGTAGCATTCCATTATAAACTCTGAAGGTAATAAACATTATAAATACAAATTACTTGATATGTATAATGCTATGTCATATTTGTTGTATTCTCTTTAAAAAAATCAAAAAAATTAAGATTACTGTGAAGTCGGCTATAAGGAGCCAAACAAAAAATTGAGTATCCGAGAAAACAAGTAGGTTTACAATTATTGTTACCACAATCCCGTTCTCTTTTCATTGAATGTGACCTACCAAATTAGATTTATCATCGGGTTTGTACTTAAATTAGCAACATGACGGATTCCACATGTGGAGCAAGATCTGCTTACCCTTCTGGAGCACCTGAAAAAAACCCAGTTTTTGGTGAGGTCTCGTGTTGTTCAGTCTTTAGTTTTCTGTGTTGTGTTTTGTGTAGTGTTGTTTTGTCTTTTTTGTCGTTTTTTGTTTTATGCCATGGCCTTGTCAGTTTGTTTTCGGGTTACGAGTTTGAATGAACCTTTGGTATTTTTTGCCTCTCTTTTACAGTACTAAAACGGCATTGCCTGTGCAGACATTAATTGTTGAATGCGCATCTGGAAAATTGAAATGAGTACTGCTCATGATATTAGATTAAAAAATAAGAATAGTGTGCTCAATCATGATTATACTTATGTCAAAAACTACATAATGATTCGGTGGTAAATGTATTGGTTGCTTCATTCGTTTATTCATTGTCATGTTAACCATTTCTACTGAGTAAATCAGATAGTTATAAAAATAAATTATATAGCGGGAGCTGAAAAGGGAAGATATCGGAAGTGTTTACGGTATTCTGTCAACCGCCATGAAAAGGCACATAATACTGTTCACAATTATAAAGTTTAACTTACATCTCATCACCTTCAAGTGTTATTCAACGGCTTTAAGTAGGTTTAGAAAACATTTGCCCTGGCGGGAAAAATCGGATGTATAAGCCAAGGTTGTTCCAGATGAAGCAATACTCCTTGAAATCGGTAGTACTATGATTGTTTAAGCTTGATATTATGGTACACACAATAGTAGGCCATATTGTAGTTCTAACGTATCTATGTGTGATATATACAGCTTTACAAATAAACACTGAAAGTCATTTTCAGAAGATGAAAATCTCAATGTCTTCCTTTTCTACAATATTTCAGTATAGGCAGACTACTTAGTTGAGCACATTTTTTGGACAATCTGTCATAAGCAATTCTACCACATTTTCAATATGATGCAACTATCCACCAGATACCAACTGACGTATATGTATAAGCATTATAGGCCACCGTAAGGTATTCACGGCCTTGTTATTTCTATGTTATAAATATTAGCTATATAAATATATTGAAATATTTGCTTTCATGTAAACAGTTCTACCAATTTAGACAGAACAACAATTAGATAACTTGTTATAAGAATTATTTACAAATCTTATTGAGAAAAATGTTCATTTGGGCATGTGCATTCATATAAAAATAAGAAAATTTGGTATAATTGCCAATGAAAAAGAAGTAAACAACTATAGGTCACCATATGGCAGTCAACAATGAGAAAAAGCCATACCGCATAGTGTGTTATAAAAGGCCCTGAAATGACACATGTAAAACAATTCAGCCGAGAAAATTAATGGCCTGATTTATGAAAAAAAAATGAACGAAAAACAAATATGTTATACAGCAATTGACGACAACCCCTGAATTACAGGCTTCTTACTTGGGAGAGTCACATACAGGATGTGGCTGGTTTTTAAACATTTTTGCGGGCGGCCAACCCACCCCTAACCTTTGACAGTGGTGTAACAGCACACCATATGAACAATCTATAAAAAGCAGTTGAAAAGAGATCGGATCGATATAAAGCAGAAATATAAGTAACAAAACCACAGATGTACGTGTACATCTTAGTGTTGCTGCATCAATTATTTCTCAAATTAATGCACTATCTGATTAGAATCTCAAACAAGTAAACTTATATAATGAAAATTAGAATTAAAATACTAAGCCATCTTATATATCGTTATGAATTGCTTTTGTAATAGAGCACACAATACAATCAAAGATTCAGGCCATTTTTTTAAATTTTGCCAAATATCTACAAGTATGCGCCTGTGAAACCTTAATTGTCCAAGTATTTTCTTCTGGGCTTGTCAGTAATCATAAAGCCCGCGTTTTGCCAACCTTGCTTTAACGTTTTAAATCTTGACGTTCTCCAAAAACTAGAATAAACATGTACTTTCTTTTTAATTTGACCTGTTGATACTATTTGTAATGCTTTTTTGTTATTTAATGTTAACATGGATCTTGTCTATATACCAGCTTTGATTATTTGGTATTTAATTACTACAAATTTTCACTTCTTCGTACTATGAACATCAAAATTATTTCATTTTTCCTTAGAAGCTGTTCTTGGACCTGTACAGGAAGTTTTATCTAGCACTAATTGTATATTTTTATTGTTGATATTCACCCCATATGTACCAAGTGTTAGATTAGTTTTATTGATATTAAAGAAATTTCTTGGTATTCCTAAACGGAAGATTTTATACACACAGAAGAAGAAGTATACTTAACAACAAAATTATTTTCATTTACCTGTGTATAATATGACGCAGGTTTATTCAAAAGTGATGATTTTCTATAAATTGTTTGAAATTTCACAGTGATATCATACTTTAACTTTGTTTAAACCTGTTTATTTACTTTTGACTTTAATTATTTATCCCTTGTAATTTTTTATTAACTGTGTATTTGCATTCAGGTGTCACAGGTCAAATTTATTCGTTCATTGTGTGTTAATTTACGTTTTTTGATTGAGTTAAGCCTTCCAATTGATATTTTATAGTGTGTTTTTCTATGTTGTGATGTTATACTATTGTTTCAGAAAAGGGAGAAGGTTTGGTACCATTAAAACGTTTAATCCCGCTGTAAATGTTTGCACCTGTCCTAAGTCAGAAATCTGATTACAGTAGTTGTCGTCTGTTTATGTAGATCATACGTGTTTCTCGTTTTTATATAGATTAGACCGTTGGTTTTTCCGTTTGAATGGTTTTACACTAGTAATTTTTTGGGGCCCTTTATAGCTTGCTGTTCGGTGTGAGCCAAACCTCCGTGTTGTAGGCCGTACCTTGACCTATAACGGTTTACTTTTATAAATTGTAATTTGGATGTAGAGTTGTCTCATTGGCACTCATACCACATCTTCTTATATCTATGTAAGATACAAAAATTCCAGCTGCGTCTGTTCTTATTATATTAACAACCTACCTGTCACGATTCTGCTGTCCAAGATTACCTGAAACAAAACATATACAAGTGTATTTCTTTTTACTCTGAACTCTAATATACTTTGTTTTTGCATAATTATAATAAAGGAGGACACAATATATATATAGATATAAATGCAAAACAATAGTATTGTCGTTCACATTCTAATTCTGATATTAAAGTAAGTGTGATGATATGAATTTGAGAAAACAGCAGTTAATGTTACAAATCAAGGTAAAAACCAAAACGGCATGAACTCCTAAAGGAGCGGGACCGGATGTATCGTCAGGGTGAGCGTCTCCTGTTATGCATGCAATACCCGTAATATATATCCACACAAAATCAAAATGTCAATAAAGAAAAGACATTGGGAGAATTTAATTGTATTGTCCCAGAAAAGTAATAGTTAAAATAAAGCAGTTGCAAGGTATTTTACCGCTGATAAAATGAACGAAGAATGATGAACGATCCGATATTATGTGATACCTAACTAACTTATCTAACTTATCGATGTAATTTAGAGGAGTAACATAACGGATGTCATATGTGGAGCGGGGTCTGCTCACCTTTTTGGAGAACCTGAGATCATCCACAATTTTGTGTTGTGTTAGTACTCCATTAGTTTTCAGTGTATTTCTTATGAATGTGTTAGTCTTTGTGTTGTTTTTCATTTTTAGCTTGGGCGTTGTCGTTGTCTGTTTTCTTTTATTAATGAGTTTTGATCTTCTATTGCATCTTTCGCCTCTTCTTGAAGGATGCACACTTCATTACAAAATGCAAACAAGGGACTTATGCATTTTTTTTCCAATATACAATTTGAAAGATATTGATTGCAGTTGTTGTTTTGATATAAATATTATAGTATTTATGACAGTGTTTTACCTGTAGAATCATACTGGCTAGAAATTGCTGTCTGTTGTGATACATATTTTCTGCTAAAACAAATGATAAAATAAAAACACCTGAATATGTATTCAAAACATTAACGGTACCAATTTTACGGCACCAAATGCGTATTTCAGTAGATAATGTCCTTCAGTGATGCTAGAGGACAGTTAATGTAACACCTTATATTTTAGATTGAAATATTTAACATATTAAATAACATCCAACCAATGAAACATCATTATGAAAGCACCCTATCTCTTAAAGACCTGAATAGAAAAACACATTAAATATATGCCACTGCTGGTGGAGGTTTCCTCCCCAAGGGTATTACCAGCCCAGTAGTCAGCATGTCTGTGTTGACATGAACTATCATTGATATGGTCATACTTATAAATTGACTGTCTACAAAACTTTGAATTTTTCGAACTACTAAGGATTTTCTACCAAAGGAATGAATTACCTATGCTTTATTTGACAAAACCTTTCGAAAATTCAGGTCCTCAATGCTCTTCAACCTTGTATTATATTTGGCCTTTTTGTATCTTCACTGATGAGTCTTTCATATACAAAACGTACATTTGGCGTACAAACGTTAAATCATGGTATATATGATGAGTTTATTTATATAATATGATTTAAATTCAGTACGCCGGGCACGCGTTTCATCTTCTTAGGAGTCACCAGCTGTGTTCGAATCTAAACAGTTTGACTGTAAACGTAATAATGAAGAGTTTAAGAACATCAACTTCCAAAAGATCCAAATACTGTCAGTCTCCTTAGTTTTCTATGTAGCACTTTTTTTTAAATGTCTCGCTTTTCGTCGTTTTCGTTTGTTTGCTTTTGGGTAGTCAGTTTTATCTCCATCTCATGAGTTTTTAATGTATCTTTGGTATCACCGACCTCTTTTTTTAAAGTTATATATAATTGTATGTTATATATTTTTCTAACGCTGATATCCTTTTCTCCACAAGCAATTAAGTAGTACCGTTTAACCCAAAAAAACACAGAAAAAAGGAGTGAGATTACAATTTCTGAAATTAGACACTCTGCATCGAAAAAAGTTATGTATATTTATGTTTATCTTGAAGATGATAGATCAACAGTTCAATCAGTTATATCATACATGCAAGTAATCAACATGCAAACGTAAACAATTTTTTGAATATCTTTACTTACTTTGTATTTTCTCTCTTTTTGCCTTGACTAAGTTTACAGCCTTGAACAAATAAAAACCATATCTTATTGAACATAAATCATATGTTTACTAATACTGACTACACTTCTCAAAAATTTGATTTGATTTTAATTTATATAAAAAAAAGTCATGAGGTTATTGCTTTTCAGACTATTGAAAACGAAAGATCAAGGATGTCAACATAAGGGAAATAAAACAAAGAAAAATATCAGACTTTTATTGTACTTTAGTTTTTAATTAAAACGATTATATTCACTTATTATAAACAGAAGCATGTGTATATATTTGGTCATTGAAAATATTTCTCTTTATACCAGTATCAATTGAACTTGCAAAATAGTACACGTGCCAATGTAAATGTTATACCAGTTGGTATGAAATCATTCTTTGAAGAGTCTTAAAAACAAAATGTAACGAATGAACAGAGATAAGCAATAGTTCCGCTATTTTTTAGTCAAAATAACTGTTCGAAAGATATTTTATAATGTTCGGAGAGTAAAAACACTATAACTATGGTTATATTATAACACCACCAAAACATTTCCCTTAGATAAGTCCAACAAGAACATGTACATACAAACCGATCAGAGAATTTCGCTGGAAACTTAAAACTATAGATCAGCATGAATGCAACCCTTTGGGAATATTTGTTTTAATAAGGAACCATACCATTTCTGTTACAAAGTATTGCAATGATTAATATGAAGAGCAGCAATAATGCAACCAGTCCTATCACGACGTACATAATAACATTCTGTTCTTCTTCATCTAAAAGTAAATAATACGTTTATAGATCTGTATATTACTAGTTTTAGGCTTTAACGGCCATTTTTATCTTAACGTCAATTGAAAAGTCTGAATCTAAAAATATTGATCAGAGTTGTAATATTGTTCAGATGAGAAATTAACGTCAAGTTACACTAAATGGGCTATGTTACTGATTTTGGTAAAATTTTGCATACAACTTTTGTTATGAGAAACGATAACTGAAAATCGAAAAAAAATGTGTTTAACTCTTTTGTTATCTGATTTATAAGTGATTGAATTTCAAAAAAGGCGAACACATTCTGTAGAATGCACATAAAATCGACGTAAAATGTTCTTATATTTATCTTAACTTATCAAATCTCCTTGTTCAAATCCATTTTTTTTCTTTAACAACTATATGTTGTTGATTCATAATTTTTTGTTTTGATGATGTAAAATAATAATAGGCTAAAAGTTGAATACCGATTTAAAAGACCAAAAAGATGTCTGGAATCAGAAATGCCCGTAACCAAAAAAAAAATCAATTCGGTGTATTTCCCATGTTTCATCAAATATTTTCATGATATTTGTTTGGCGCATTTCGAATTGAATACATAAAACACTTGAATATATATTTTCCGAGAAAAAACATCACTATCATACAACATACCATTAATTGTCAACTGCAAACACACTGATTGAGGTACTTTGTTATTGAACAGATGACTAACATCACAACAAAGATTTTGTCCACTTTTGTCAGACGATGGTACCAAGTTCAGTGTACCAGATACTGTATAACTTCTGTCAATAACATCATATGACTGTACAACAATAAGTTCGTTTGTGTAATGTCGGTCTTGGATTCTCATGGAAATGGTCGGAGCAGGATATCCATTCATTGAAGAACAACTCCATGTTCCTGAAGATCCAGAGACCAAGTTGGTAGGTCCGGTCAGTGTAGGAACTTTTGGTGCAACTTAAATGACAGGAAAATGAAAATATATAGTATCTTTACATATACAATATTACCAGATAATGTATAAAATAACTTTTTAAAATAGTTATCAGTTCTGATTATGAATACACTAACCTGATCTAACAAACCCAAAGCCGGGTAAAGAATTTAGGAACCAATAGTTATTCACTTTCAGATCTAATAGACTGATTAAGAAAACAAATCATTCTAACACACAAACCTCGTGAATTACATGAACTTCAAAAGGACCGTGTTCACCGACAGAGTAAGCGTCTACTGTTATGTATACATCATCTGCCATGGAATCCACACTTAGTCAAAATGTTACAATCAGAAATAAAACACAATCGGTATAATAACATATTTTAAAAGGGACTATTCTGGCATCCATAAATCTAATAATGCTACAACATGTCGTACTGACTTAAGACACGAATTCGTGATCCAGGGCGTACAACTTGTGTAGTGCTTATTTCAGCCGTTTTTCCTCACAACTCTGTTGCAACAATTTTTTGTGTGTAAGAAACACAAAGGAGTCCATATAGAGTGATAATGCGCGAGCGTAGCGTATCAATTGAGATATGTTAACGCCATACGATTAGAAAGAGGATATTTCAAAGCCGATAATTAAAAAACCGTTGATTGTAAAGTTAAAATCATCACGTGTGTCATATATAGATTATATTTTTTAAGTCGTCCATCTGTGTCAATATCGAAGAAAAGCTCAAGATATTAGACAGACCTTCATGTTACGGTTGTATTCATCATCCCAAGTACACTCAGATGTTTGAGATGCAAGCACGCATTGAAATATGGGTTCTTGGGTGACATCATCAATATATCTAAAAGCGAAAAGAAATTTAGCTTTTATTTTTGTCTTTGACTTTAAAGAAAAAAATAAAATATGAAATGCGATTAGGAGAAACAATTGCAATTCAAAACTTACCTCAGTCATGAGTTTAATAAAATGTGTTTAAGTTGCTAAGAGTGAACCTGTAGCGGTATTGCTATTTGTAGTAAATACAATTTTAGCAATAACAACCAATTTAGTTTGTTCAGTAAACGTACATTTGTTAACATCGTCTGAAATGCTCGAAGATTATACGTACAATATAATTCAATGTATGTTGTCGATGAAAGTGGCTTCTGTAAAACGCCGTTGTTCGCCTGACATTTAAACACTTCAAGGTGGTCTTCCAAACCAGCAGTAAAAGTAAGAGCTGTTGTTATCATTCCGCTGACTGACGATGAAGTTATACCAGTGGTGATGACATTGTCATCTCTCAGCCAATTAACTGTTGGTAAAGGATTTCCTCCTGTAGAACTGCATGATAATGTTACAGTATCTCCTAAATCATAGAGGTGTGATCCTGTGATTTGTGGTTGACCTGGAGGGTTGTTTGAAGCTATTAACGAAAAAAAGAAATTTGTATTACAGATGTACATATCAATACTATATTTTGACATTGCACAAGTCATGTCTTCTTTGACTGTCCGTGGCGTTAAAAGACTAAATCCCTGGGATGTGTTTTAGTTGATTTTAGTCTCTGGTGCACGATTTTTTATTATTAATTGTTTTTGGCTTTAACTAGCTTTTAGTAACTGCAAGTACTCTCAAATTGTACTTTCGTGTTCATTTGACATGTTGACACAATTTGTAATGCATTTTTGTTACTCAATGTTTACTTATTTTGTGTTATATCTCGTCTCACTATTTTTAATTTGTACAATCTTGCATAAGTATTTAGCATGACGATAAATTTTCACTTCTGTTCTCGTACTATGAACAACAAATTTATTTATTTTGTAAAAAACATTTCCGTACTCCTAACAACAAAATTAGTATATTCAAATTTACCGTTGTACGTTATTTTATTTAACTCAATTTTGTCCCAGGTTATAGTTGTCTTTTTGATATTGTTTTTCATCTCCCCGTTTTTTTATTTAATATTGTGTTTATATTGTGTTATAGATCAAATTTATTCGTTCAGTGTATGTTTACTTGTTTTTTGTTAAAATGTCTTTTTGATTGAGTTAAGCCATTTCAATTGATTTTTATAGTGTGTCTCTCTATGTTGTTATGTTACACTACTTTTGCAGGTTAGGGTGAAGGTTGGCGCCTGGTAAAAAGTTTAAACCCGCTGCATTTGTTTGCACCTGTCCTAAGTCAGGAATCTGTTGTTCGGTGGTTGTCGTTTGTTGATGTGGTTCATAAAAGGTTTCTCGTTTCTCGTTTTTTGACCTATAACTGTTTACTTTTTACATTGTGACTTGGATGGAGAGTTGTCTCATTGGCACTCATACCACATCTTCTTATTTCTATGTGATATAGGAAACTTTTATGTTAAAATTGATATGTATACAATACTACGCAGTTGTGTGATAAGGTATCGTAGCTCTAATTATATAGTTTTATAAATGATTTTGGTCTACAAACGTCATTTCTTAAAGTTATGTAGAAAAGCAGGTAAAAACAGATAAGCTGTTGTTTAATTTCTACGAACATGAGAAGGAAATACGTTCAACAGCAACATGAGCAAATGGCGTGCAAAGAAAAGGTATGTTTAGGCCACGTTTTGCCCATGAATTACAAAATCAAAAAGTACAATAAATCTAACAAATTACACCAATCAGATGTTCATGAGGCTCTCCTTTGTCGGTAATCATTATTTATATTTTTGAACTTTGTTTTATATATTAGCAATAGGGACTCCAACTTTAATCAAGTGTAAAACAGCAAAAACTGTTAAAATAGCCTTTTTTGAGATCTTGTCATCAATATTTAGAAATGAGTAAAAGCTTTATCCAAAAAGATATTTTACACCAAATTGTATTTAACAAGAAAGTTTATGTGTGTAAAATATATTTTTGGGTAAAGCTGTTACTGAAATATATATTTTTACTAACACCTATGTATAAAATGGACGTTTTAGATCAAGTATGGTAATATCGAAATGTTTATGACGTCATAGTAACATTACAAATGACCTTTTTTCACTAAAGTGGTGTCCAGTTTAGCATAAAATTTAAAGGCTTCAATAGATTTACTATTTCTGCCACTGCAGGGGTTAAATAATGGCTTTTATCACACCTCCTTCTTTCCCCTGGGAATGAATCAAATGATATGTAGGCTGTATGTTAATTGGTCAGTAACAAAACACAAACAAGGTTCCACAGATAGGCCACACCAATTTGATTTGTAGTTCTTCGGACAAAAGCTCCAAAAAATATTGGACGAGCGAGCGAAATTTTTTTGATTGCATTTTTTTTCTTGAAAATGAGTTTTTATGAGGCGGGTGCTCTTCAAGTGAAGCAAGCGGTATATTTTTTTTTTAAATTGTGCGATTTAGAATTTATGTACATGTTAAAACTGGGTTACTTCATAGAAAAAGGAGAAGAAACATGCTCTAATGCATATAATTTGATGGATTGGCGCATGAACCATACCCAACTTTCTTGTCTCGCTGGGGTTTAGTTAATTTATAAATATTTTCGTCAAATAAGCTTTGTCTGCGTGAATTTTCATTAAAATTCATACATGTGTATATTTTAAGGAAGCATAGCAGATGCAGTTTAACAAGAGGAATTATGCACAGGCACTTGTCTCAGAAAACAAATTTCCTATATACCTTAATATAACACGTTATTAAGGTATATAAGGGAAAAAATTCTGAAACAAGTGCCTGTGGAATTATGTCAGTTAGGTAAATGATATATGTTGAATAAAATTTAAATATGTGTACTTGTATGTACCAAAAAAAAGGCCCCTGCAAAATATTAAATATTTTTTTATATAGTTGTTTTCATTATATCTATAAATGGTAGTGATTGTTTATTGGCTCCTTGATGTCCACTTTGAACTATTTATCCATAAAATGGATCCCGTTTTTTGACCTTTTATTTACAATTCGATTTATCACACGTGCGTTTGAATCGAACGGAGCAATATATGCACAAGAAAAAAGGTCTATGTGAAAAAAAAAAATTTCATGGAGAAACAAAATTTGGAGCGACATGCGGCCCAAAAATTTGCGGAAGCGGTTATTTTTTTTTATTTATTGAAAAGTCAATTTCTCCAAAACAGGAGCGGGAAAATCCAAAGAACTATTAATCAAATTGGTGTGGCCTTAAATATGTTGTGATAATATTGATATGCTGATACCTATAGCAGGCTTTTACTATTCTCAGGAAAGATATACTTAAGATTAGTTGAAATTTCTGAAAGTGCAAAAAATTATAAGACACACAGACAACCACTACCAAGATACTGAATTAATTGTGACGTAATTTTTCAAAAAATATATTACACAACAACTGCAATGGCGAATCCAGGGGAGGGGGGTCCGGGTGTTGGACCCCCTCCTTTTGTTTTGTAAATCAATGCATTTGAATGAGGACATATAGTTGGAACCCCCCCCCCCCTTTATCCTGTGTTGGGAACTCCCCTTTCAAAATTTGCTGGGTCCGCCCCTGAACTGTCCTTTCAATAGGTAACATTTTAATTCTTTTTTTTTCACCTTTCATTTCAAATTCAATTTTGCGATATTATGAATGTTACAGTTATTATTTCCAAATGGCCTCATTGACAGTAATATTGACAAGCGTGAGCATATGTTTAATCGATTTTTTTTTTAGATTTCATTAGAAAACATTGTAAACGAATCAGATGTAATCAT
Source organism: Mytilus californianus (assembly GCF_021869535.1). NCBI lineage: Eukaryota > Metazoa > Mollusca > Bivalvia > Mytilida > Mytilidae > Mytilus > Mytilus californianus. The sequence goes on from NW_026262582.1 coordinate 10,945,460, forward strand.
TGAAATTTTGTCAACATACATTCTTTCACAAGAAACTAATGTATATAAAATATGCACAGCTATGAATGCTTGTCTAAAGACGTGACAATACATACGATTAAGTGTAAGATAAGTTGTCTTTATTAGTGGTCTCTGGAGGAATCCATTAGCTGCCTGACATTCAAATACCTCTAGATCATCATCAGCAGTTGTTGCAAAATTCAATGTTGTTGTTGTTACATTACCACTAGTAGATGTATTACTACCAGACGACATTACAATATCATCTCTCAACCAAATTACTGATGGTGGTGGATTTCCTCCAGAAGAACTGCATGAAAGAGTTACAGGTTTTCCTGTCTGAAATTCTAATGATCTACTGGTTTCAGGTTCACCTGGAGCCCTCCTAATGGATGCTAAAATATCAATGCTTCCGGTAAGAACTTTAAATGAACAATGTAGCTTTTCATTTAAACGTGTAGACGCAATGATTAGTTTGAAGCACTAATATAACAAATAGATGACTTTCAAGAACTATTACATTATAAACGAAAGAAACAAAATATAGTGACAAACAATTATCAATGATCAATGAACACACAGGCTTATGGTCAAGCAACGGATATTCCCTTTAAAACGGTACACAGGCAAATTTTGCTCACGTGAATTTCAATTTAAATTTTTCAAGTGAATTTCACGTGAAAAAATATTTATGATGTCCAAGTTGAAAAATATTTTCCCAAACTTATAACTTTTGTTAATAGCTAATACCTTGTACTAAATATATTATATTTTCCTTTGAAAACCTTCACTTTCTTAAAAAGTTCTATATTCACATGAAATTCACGTGAAAATTTTCAAGTTTGATTCCCGCGAAAAATTTTACATTAAATTAACTTGAAAAATTTCACGTTTAAAACAGTTTCACAATAAATTAACATATAAACTCAATAAATGTGAAATTAAGTGAACAAAATTTGCATGTGTAAGTATTTCTTCCTCTTAAAGTTACAGTCTTCGTCAAACAAATAATACATATGAAAATAAGGATATATGTTTATGATTGTCAATGGGATAAGTCAAAGACCAAAGCAGAAAGAAGTTAAATAAATGCAACAGTAGTATACCGCTCTTAACAAACACCGATCCAATTACGCTCAAAATTTCGGTTGTACTAAGTCGACAACATTGTGTTTTATAGACTGTTGTTTGTCTTTTGGTCGTTTTTCGATTTTTGCTGTGACGTTTTCAGTTTGTCTTCGACTTCGACTTCGGTTTGAATACCCGTTTTGAATCTTCCGCCTCAGTTATTTTATATTTCTTTCTTTAACTTCAGTTAGAAGTTATAAACTAATTATTTCAAATAAGATTCACTAGTAAGATGTATTTCTCATATGGCATAAATCAATATTTCTTGTCTAACCCTAAGAGATTACCAAAGTGTAATTAATGCAGTTGGTATATTGAAATGTAATATCCTTAAACACATGACTCGAAGTTTTTAGCTATAGCTTTTCTTATAAAGCGTTGACATTTTATATCACACACAAAAGATATCAGTAAAATTTGACAAAATGTACATTCCACACAAAAAATTGACATAAGAAACATAGAGTGCAGAGTTCGATTAACTAGATATGCAAGTAATATTAAATATCTGCTACAACAACATTAAATTTTCACATTTTGTTTTTCGTCGCATGTTCTCAGTTTCAAAACCAATGGATAGACAATAAAACACTTACTTTTTTGTGTTTTTTTTTAACCCAAGTACATGACTATGCGAAAATTCAATATAGAAGTAAGAACAGTTTACCTTCTAGAACTTTAAGTATGACAGGTTCACTCATAAATGTACGTTTCCCATTATTTGCTCTGCATTTATAAATACCCTCATCGTTTTCTGTAATGCTATATATATTCAAATTAGGGTTTGTTGCAGAATTTATTACTTGTCTCTTAGCATTATTTGTCTGCTGAGCTATTACTTCAACCTTGACTCCATTAACGGATGTTTTTGTCCAGTCCCATTCAATAGCTAGTGGCGTGCCGCTTATTGCACATAGTATGGTAACTATAGAGTCTCCTTCTATAGAGGAATGTGTTTTCAATGAAGCTGTTACATTAAGATCACCTGTAATCGAAATGAACATAATTTTAATTTGTCTGGATACCTGTACATGTATAAGATTGTTGTATAAATTTTGAAATGCACACGCATCATTTCGCCTGATGCGCGTTCTATCTAAGAAATTAACGTTATTGGATTAAATTGAGTATGAAGCCTGATTAAATTATAGCATGTATGAAAGAAAAGACCATTGGAATGAAAGAAAAAAATCGATGTTGTGCCGAATCTTGAGTAGACAAACATTAGTACGTTTAATATGCTAACATTTTATGAATATCAAACTATTAAATTTTCAGAGAATGATAATATCAATGATATTGTATACCAGCAAATGAGTTCTGACTACTAGCCTGATAATATTAATGGGAACGAAATGACCACAAGCATTTGCTTCAACCATTCGGTTGCACTAAGTCATCAAAGATGCCAAGTTTTGATTTTAGTACGATAGTCGCGTGTTTCGTCTACACAAGAATCGTCAGCAGCGATCAAACCAATACAGTCTAAGGACGCCACCATGATTTATTAGAGCGTTATTGAATATTTTTTGTTACTAAGGACCAACGATATGTTTGATCATATGTTGCCTGATTGTGACAGCACTGAATGCGACCATCACAGAAGTTAACTTGCTATATGTAACTACTGAAAGTTCAAGAGCAACCACTTACATCTGTGTTTCTCAAACTTGTGGTTTCTGTGCAGTGTTTTGCAGATTGTTGTTTGTAATTTTGTTGTTTCTTTTTTTTTATTCGACATGCATTTACTAAATATCCCTACATTCAAGTATATGATATTACTTTTTGTGTTTATTGGCTTTTTATTTCATATATTATGGCTGTGCATAATATATGTTTAACTTCGGTACAGTCATGATTTATAACAAACCTTTCTTAAATTGTCTATTTATGAATTTAGAAATCATTAAGAAACTAAGGTTTCAACTCCTTCAGACACAGTTGACCTTCGATGGATTTGGCTATTGTTTTAGATCCATTTTGGTAATTAATACAGCTATTCAACTGTCTTGGTTCTTAAACATCCTTTGCGTTCAAATATACGGCTTAGGGGGTTCCTGTTGAAGTTAAATCCAGAAAAGAGCTTCCGACGCATGAAATTTATAAAGTGTTGTTTAAATTTTTCACCATTTTTCAGAATTGAGATTAGTTTTTTCCATTACAATAACTTAAGTCCCATACACAGAGTTTACATTAAACTGTTTTAGCTGCTTTAGAAGCATGCATTTTGGCTTTAATTTTCCAAAACGCGGTGTTATGTATTTGCTTTCTTTGATGTCTGTGTCCTAACATATTTGATGGCTTATATTGTCCATAAGAACAACGCTGGTAATTTTTGTAATATATTTTGCTTTGAATCTTAGTAGGAACATAATCAAAAGTTCAAATCAGCCAAGAATTACTCTCAATGTTCCACCTTTTTCCTGTAATCAAAATATGAAGCCAAGATATATTAACATATACTTACTTATGAATCTAAGAGCACAATATGTACTCGAACTTTTTCCAGCAGCATTTGAAGCAATACATGCATAGTTTCCACTATCGGATGATTGGAAGTTCAGTACTGTTAAGGAAGGAGTCTGAGTGTTACCACCAGAATATTTGGCAGTATTGCCTGTGCTTAATGTTTGTTCTCGCTCAGAACCAGCTTGTATGAAATACCAATTAATGAATGTGGCTGCTGGTTCTCCAACGACAGTACATGTGATTAACTGAGATTGTCCCTGGAGGACATCAGCATCAGTTGGAGAAATACCAACAGCCAGTAAACCTGAAAAGATTTTAGACAATATCCATTATCTAAATGACGAAAATATAACCACTACAGGCAAAAACTATACTATTAATTCATCGAACTAAAATCTCCGTAGAGAGGATTTACCATTTAGAATTAATGAATGATAGTTACAAAAAGGTGTCAGAGAGAAAAGTGAAAATATGAATTTATCAAAATGAGGTTTATTTTACAAACAAACAAAATAATGGACCCTGAAATTTAATGGTTGTCATTTGTACCAGTATTTATCTATCTTTTATTGTTTTGAGTTTAGGTTGAGCCGTTGGTTTTCTCTTTTGGATTGTATGTCGTTTGAAGGTCTTTTGTGTATTGCTGTTCGTAGTGGGGTTTGCTCGTTGTTATGGGCCGTGCAGTGTCTTGTGGTTGTTGATTTCTGTGTCATTTGGTTTTTGGTGGATGATTTTTTCATTGGCAGTCATACTACATTTTTTAATTTCATTTAAAAAATCATTCAAGTATGCTATCAAAAACTGAAAATTCTATATACTGTTCGGTGTGTTGATCCAAGACACTTCCGAATTAATTTTCAATTTTTGTAATGTACTACGTGCAACAAATTTAAATGTTTATGATAGAACAACAATGAACAACGTTGTGTTTTTTTCTTTGTTATTGATATTTGTATATGACTGTAATTTTAAATAAATTATGTAATTTTACAAAGCGTTCATATGTTTTAAGAATTTACATTTGGATAATCCAGTTTTATAGTCAATATAGAACTATATTCAGATTAAACCTGTACCAACTTTTCAAACTCATTGGTAATTTGTAAGGTTTATTTTAGCACGTGGTATAGAGTAATCGTGAGAAAAAAAAATGCACGACGAGCATCAAAGGACAATCAAAATTCATAAGTAAAAAGAGAAACCAACAACACCAATGCAAAATATAAAAAAAATGGCGAAATGAACAACAGTCTGCAATACATTTCAAGCAGACAGATAACTAATGTTCAGCAACACAAAACCCTTCAAACACCGGGGATGATCGCATATGTTCCCTAGGTGTTAGTATATTGTTCTCCAAGTGTGCATACGGCTTATATATAAATAAGAAGATGTGGTATGATTGCCAATGAGACAACTGTCCACAAGAGACCAAATGACAAAAAAATAACAACTATAGGTCACAGTACGGCCTTCAACAAGTAGCAAAGCCCATACCGCATAGTCATCTATGAAAGGCCCCTTCATTTATGATAGCATTTCTGAAATCTTATCACTGGCTTTTAGTATGAGTTATATATATTTAAATTTATCTTATCATGAATGATATGATCTGCCACATTAGTAAAACATTTTTTTTTCAATTATCTATTAGCTGTATATATTTTAAATAATCAGTATTACCACATCAACTTTTTATTCAAAATTAGAGCTCATTTACTTTGTCAGCTACACCTAACTAGAACTGACCTCCATTGACAATAAGCCTTGATCGTGTCTGGAATTTTAATCCTATACCAATTGTCGCCTGACAGAAATAATCCTGTTCGTCCTCCTCCACAATATTGTTGATAGTTAAATTCGTAGCATTAGGATACATTGCAATGCTGTATTTGCTTCCAGTAGATATTGTTGTTGTTGTACCACCAGTGATTGAACTCTTTGACCACGACCATGCTGTAGCCTGGGTTCCAGTTATAGTACACTGTATGGTGTATGAGGCATCTCCGTAAACAGCAGTCCCATCTAAGGGATTAACTTTTATTGAAATCTGACCTACAAAATAAACAACACGTGTAAAATGAAAATAACACTGTAGAATTCCATGTTTCCGAATCATTTTTCAGGTTTTATCTTCATCAGGAATGTGTTAACCCAAAACTTTGAAAGCCAAAGATGCATATGTACCTGAACACGTAAAGAACAATATTATTAAACGGAACTGAAAAGTTATAGCCAAATACATGTACTTCCATTACATAATGACATTAAACTTATACAAAATGTAAATATAAAAGCATCATCGAAGTATGCAGCATTATAGATTGTCACTAGATGTGCATGTACCTTTAAGTTCATTACTGCCAAACTTCCCATCTGTCAACAAGTCAAGTCTATTCAAATTGCATACATACAATATATAACGTTCATGTTGTGTTTATTTTTGTCTTAAAAAACATTCGTTATGCACCATACACTATTCCTATGCACCATAAACTATAAAACCATAAACTATACACCATTATACCATAATCGTTTTATACTGCGGGTTTACACATTTCAAGAGCTGTAAGTAAAATTTGAAAAAGGCATATGTAGCACTGTGATTAGTAGATGTTGTATATAAGCAGTATAACTAAATTGTAAAAAGAGAGAAACAATAATATATGGTGTGGCTAAAATATACAATAACAATGTTGTTAATATTAACACATTTGTAATATTTATATAAGCATGATGGGTAAAATTACAATCAATCGAATTAAGAAGATTCACTTTGATTTCACGACTGTCATACAAGTGAGAGGTTTGGCGCTATAAAACCAGGTTCAATCCACCATTTTCTACATAAGAAAATACCTGTACCAAGTCAGGAATATGACATGTCTTGTCTATTGGTTTGATATGTTTGTGCTTTTGATTTTGCCATTTGATTAGGGACTTTCCGGTTTGAATTTTCCTCGGAGTTCAGAATTTTTTGTGATTTAACTTTTGTTTGTGTATATAAAAAATGAGATCTTACCTCCGTTTTGTAATCGCACCTTTGGTATAGCTAAAATATTCGATTATTTGATATTATATGTTCTTTAAATACAACTATAAATCATGTAAACATAGAATTGACACTGTATACAAGACTTTAAAATATTCAATAGAAATTATACGCTTTCTTCGCATTAATTTTTGGATACCTTACATTATAATGAAACATCAAATGAATATTTTTGATTAAGATGCCTAATAAATAACCTCAAGTGAAGTCATCAAAATAAATGAATCGATTAGTGTAATGAACCATTTGTTCATTTACCTTTAATAGCAAGACAATATTTGTGAAATTTAAAAGATATCAAGTATTAAATACAAACATTTTTACCTTTTTATTAAATATAAATTTGAATTTCTTTCGATTATTGACGGAGATATGCGTTATTTAAATTTGTATTCTATTAGTTTTAAAGTTACTAGTGATTCTAAAGCATATGTTTTCTTTGTTTACGTGAAATTATTTCAGTGTGTGATTATACTTGTATTGTTATCATACAGTTAAATGCATACAATAGTCCGTCCGACAAATATAAAATTTAATGACCCTGTACATAGAAAAATAGATTTAAAGTTGGCATTCTTTTCGATTTGTGGATACCGAAAAATTAAAAAGGAGGTGTACTCCCTGTAGGAACAGGATTGGTCACCTATTGGTGTACCTGACCCACCTCCCCTGTCAAAGGATCATCCTGGTGAAGATCCAACGTTTAAAATTACAGTTGTTGATTTCACTGAAGCGTTACATGTACGACAAAGTGGAAACTGGGGATCACAGGTGAACTCATATCTATTTACTTGCGCCTCAACAGAGCTGTTTATATATATATTTTTTTTTTGGGGGGGAGGGGTATTATATTGTCTCACACCATCAGTTATAAAATATTTTTTGTCGTTATTGTCAAATTATAGTGGCATGGGTTGATAACACCAGAAATCGTTTAAGATATAGCACTGTAAATTCAGATATTATCGCTTGCACTTAACTTATATTTTTCTTCTTTTTTTTTGTCTCTTTGGTGTTCAGACTACAGTGCATACATACGTTATAATCTATAAGTAAAACACATGTGACGTTTTTATTATGCGACTGCGAATTATTAATGATATAAAAGTCTTCGATGTCAATACACCTTATCGCTATGTAGTCCAATCCGAAAAAAACATTCACTTATACAACTTTCTGTTTGAGTCAAGTCTTGCAAAAACAAAGGTTATCAGTAATGAGCTAAGAAAGGCAAACGTTTTGATAGCAAACATTTTGAAAAACTGTTATAGATTATGATCTACTTTTTTAAAAAAACAAGTCAAAGTAATAAAAATGCTTTGTTTGAAGTGTTTACGATGGTTTAAACATTTCTCTTTGAAAAATTTTAGGCATAGTACATTGTTTAAAAGGGTCCCAAATAGCTTCAACTGGATGAAAAAGTTGTGTAATTTTAGAACTTATCCGGATTTGAATAAATAGCGATAAGGTGTATAAACAGTAAAATGATACTTTCTTGGTATTACTTTTGAGAACGTTTAATATGCAAATGTGTTTTAATTAATTACATCTAAATGTTTGTTTTAAACAATGATTGGTATCATTGTTGGCACGTGGAAAAGTTGAAATTGTAGGCCGTAAAATAATGATCAGTACAAAATTGTCCTTTTATATTTGAAGGCTAGATATGTGGGGAGGCGCGTATGAAACATGTTGGAAAGGATGGCATTTATACTGTATTGGTCAAAAATGTAATTATTTAGATTCGGTATACTCAATTTTTATTTGTAAATAAGTACATACCATGTATCAAGATCAAGTACAAAACTTTAATCAAAACCAAGAATTCCATTTTTACTTCATAAGGAAGTATATTCCACATAACATTATATTTGAAAGTCTAGATTTTAATATTTAAATTCTAATCGACAATGCGTATCGGGTTCACCAATTCAATGACAGTTTGAACAAAAAATTTAAATACCACTCTTTCGCGACACAACAACACTATTAACCGTAATTATACACCCAGTAATTGATTGGGGTCTATTTTGCGTTCATCATATCAACCGTCCTTTCGGTCGTCTATTTAGTATTTCCGTAGCATTTTTCTCAAGTACCACTAACAGTATGACAACATCTTTGGTCAGCAGCTAGGCACTGATGTGTCGTTGCGTGTGAACACTTTTCGGATCTGTCATTCGCCTACTTCATGATAGATTATAAATATTTTATTAGCAAAAAATATCGGGAAAAGGAGTAAAAATTTAGATCGTCTTCTGATTACAATTTATAATGATGCAAATATTGCAATACATTATTACATAATTCAAAACAAACACATGTGCGGTTTATATTAGGTGTCATATAAATAAACGAGATAGAGAGGGTAAAGTGAATAAAGTGTCCTCTATACCGATGACCAGCGATTATCTATATATTGTATATATAGAAATGTCTCTTCAAAAGACCAACCAATTTTTATATTTTTATATGTACCGGATTGTCTAGAACAGGCAATACTACTCATATATCAGTGAAATTGAAATAATGCATCCCATTGTTCCAGTCCACCATCTTTCCAATCGTTTGGACTATGATTTTTGTACTGAGCCAATGTAAGTGTCCAATAAAAAAGTTTTGTTTTCTGAGTGACAAAAACTTTTATTTACCAGTAAACGATGAAAGACAAGTATGTATATTGATATATATACATGTGAAGGACATAATGGAAATACAATGAATATAGATAGACAATTACAAACTTAAAATTCTATCTCTTGCTGACATAAATCCCTTTGCATATGAATTTAAGAACCTTCGCTGATAACTAAATTCTTTACTGTATCACGCAATACAATATCTGAAATCTCATGGTTTAGAACTACGTTGTTGATTTAAGAGTTTCCAGTTATTGGTGGAAGGTGAGTATAGGCTGCAGGTATCGTCATATGATGACTGTAATCATTGTCTTGTGGCGTGGTATAAACATGCATATCCTGTCTATTTGCAGCCATTCCGTCATACTCTTAAAGAATGATAAATGCAAATCACTTGATATGTATTTGTTTTGTCTATCTTCTTATCCAAATACATGAATTAGGATTATGAATGAATACCTTATTGCAAAAAAGCATTAAAAAATTGTGCAGCATAGGAAGTATAGTTACAACATGTACAAATGATATACAACACAGAGTATTACATAAAAATCAATAATAAAATAAACTTATAAAAAAATGGGATCTGATTGACCATGCTGATTTCATGTAATTACACAATTTCTATATAAGTGCAACATATATACGTAAAATTAAACAAATATTGTATTTAAGTACTGTTTGGCAAGGAACAACACAATTTTGGCCAAACATTAGACTTTATTGGTCTATAGTCTGTATTGGCTGAGCACTGAATGTTAACATGGTTAATTAAACAATGCTTCATCATTTAAAGTACTCCTTCACAGATTTCGTATGAAAGTTTGCTATGTTTGTTTCACCAAATCTCACTTGTCAACGTTAATCTTTATAAAATTTTTGCAGGTCAGCAACTTGCAAACCCCCAAACTGACAATTAAGGTTATTCATCACTTTAATTTTAGTTTAAATTTACAACTACGGGTTCTTTTGACGCACTGGTGAATCTAGGTACCTTTCTAATGATTGTGGCCAATTTGAATAAAAAAGTATAACAAAAATACCGAACTCTAAGGCAAATTCAAAAAGGGGAAGTCCATAAAAACTGATAAAATCAGACGCTATTAATCAACGTAACAATTAAAAACCATCTGCCATATTCCTGACTTGGTACAGGCATTTGGTCTAGTAGTTTCAGAGGAGAGAAATTTGTAAAAGTTAACGGACAACGAAGACGTACGACGAACACAATGTGATGAGAGAAGCTCGTGTGACCCGTGGGCCAGGTGACCAAAAAGCGCATTAGCAGAACAAACAATAGCTGTTAATGTGTATCCCTGTTCTGAGGAAGTAATACCATTCCTTCCCATAAATCTGCATTATTTTTAAACCGACAATGTACAATCAGTATATCTCTGAAATAATGAAGTACATTTCTTTCGGAAATAATCGTGATTAGGTGTGCTCGATGTCATGGTTTTGAGGCTTAAGAGTATCAAACCCAAAATAAACATAAAGGGTAAAATGTGCAAGCTGTTTTTGTATAATCGCTTAATTTTAGAAAAAAAAGAAAACTAAAAGGTCTTCTTGAAAAAATGAAAAAGTAAAAATAAAAATACAACTATACTAAGAACTTTTCTATCACAGATAATCAATTAAATTTGATTTTCAAAATATCTCGAATATAGAGGACATTTTTTTGGTTTTCGGGGGTAAAGTATTTTGAAAATAAATAAATTGTTCTGATAAGAGATGAAAGAAAATAATTTGCATAAGAAAGGATGAAAATGAATAGACTGCAGCAGAAAATGAAGGAAACAATTGTATACAAAGTGCAAAATAACCAAGCGTAGCAACAGATGAAAGGAAACCATCCTCCTGAACTCTGTTTCGCAAGGTATTTAATATGGCAACACTGGTGAGTCTTCTGTAGTCGAAACACGTGTCTCGTTTAATAGCTTATATCATGTATATCGGTCTGAAACCTTGGAAGAGTTTTTTGCATCCAGTACATCCAGGACGCCAATGATGTAAACATACAAATTGAGCTTGTTATAAATGTTTTTAAATCATTTTGATTAAGGACTGTACCTCCATCAGGGCTTAAATTAATCCATTGTAGGTATATCAACTGTATAATGTTTGTCTTCCGGCACACCTAATATCCGCCCTGTGTAAACGGTCCATTGAGAATACCACTGTAAAGTCACAATATACTATACATGATTAAAAAATTGGACTTGCAGTTAAAAGATCACCTTCAAGAGTTTCTGAATGGTTTTAACGTGTTATATCTATATATAAACCGCGATGTGCTTCCAACACTAAACTAAACGTATATACAAATATTTAATTTACTGTAAACATATTTTATTAAAGAAATCGGTATAATATATAGCTACAAGGGTAAAGACATAAATACGAAATATACAAGTCAGAGATTCATTAATTGGGATTAGGAAACAAGAGCAGTGCTCTTATATAAATCCGTCTCCCTAAATTCGAAAATAAGATTACAATCTATGAGTACATGCTGAATAGCAAACGAATAAATATGTAACAAAATACAGTCAATGATTACAATAACAAAAGGAAAATTCATAAGAAAAAATATATAGTAAAGGAAGGGGGTGAAAGGCGTTTTTAGAAAAATGAGAGTGTTATTAAAGAATGAAACAATATTTGTAATATAGAGGAGGAGTGATTAATTAGAATTATTTGATTGTGGATGTGAATCGATTGCTATTTATAATAAAGTTTTGCACAGCTTTGAATATCAGTATGTTTTGTTCTACTGCGAGTCTATCGGAGCCAAAAAGTAAGACATTAGTTGAAATTTTGATTGGAATCTGTAGGTGGTGAATGTGTCTTTGGCAAGGTACATTGAATATTTTGCATTTTAATAAATAGTGTTCCGTTGTTTCAGGGTCTCCACAAACACACTTCGGGGATTGTATCAAGTTTCTGTCATAGAGGTGTTTGTTGAGTCCACTACAGTTCATTCTTATTCTCGCATGATATATTTGACCGGATCTGGAACCACAATAATAAAATACCGGCTTAATTTCACGGTTACTCTTAAAATTATTTTTGAAGGCGAGAAGGGACGGACTATTTTGTAGTTCAATTGTCTGCGAGTTCCAGGATTTTACTGTTGATGAGAGAAAATAGTTGGAGTATAATGTTGTTCTAGCTGCAATAGGTTGCAAATCATTCGCATTACGCGTATTATATTCATGTATATTACGAAACCGTTCAGGTAAAATATTATTAAGATAAGATGGAGTAATATTGTTAGACATTTTGTACAAATATGTGAGTCTGTGGGCCTCTCGTCTATCCTTTAGTTTTTCCCATCCCGTTTCCTTATAAAGTAAAGTAATAGATGTTAACCGTGTTCCTCCAGTCACAATCCTTGCAGCCTCTATTTGGACACTTTCTATTTTATGAACTAAAATCAATGTAGATGTATCCCAAACTACATCAGCATATTCAACCGGCCTTATATAAGAAAAATAAAGTTGTTCTAAGGTTTTTCTGTTTAAAATGAATTTAAATTTTCTAAGTATGTTTAAGCGGGAATAAGCTTTTTTAACCATCATATCGATATGCTTGTGCCAATTACCGTCGTTTGACAGTATCACACCAAGATGCTTGTGTTCATTTACAGAGTTTAAAGGAAAATTATTCATGAAAAGCTATGGATGAAATGGTTTTTTAAGTTTCCGGGATATGGTCATGCTCTCAGTTTTATTTGCATTCTTTTAATCTTCATTTAACTTTAATGCATCATTTACTGGATTGTCCACTATAAGATACAGACTTGTGTCATCTGCAACAAGTTTTATTTCTGACTGAATTTCAGCTACAATATCATTAATAAATATTAAAAAGAAGAGAGGACCAAGGATTGATCCCTGAGGAACACCGGCATTAATGTCTCGCCATCCTGACGTTTTATTGTTAATAACCACTCGTTGCTTCCTGCCTCTTAAGTAGTCTTTGACCCAGTGAAGCAACTGACCGTAGAAGAATTTTTTTTGAAAACAGGAATAACATTGGCAAGTTTCCAGTCACTGGGAAACCTACCAACAGAAATAGACATGTTAAATAATTTACAAAAAGGACGTTTAACAATATTACTCGCTTCTTTTAATAACCGAGGACTTACGCAATCGGGCCCAATAGCTTTCGACGTGTCTAAATTTAACAATATGTCCTCAACATATTTTTCTGTAATTTCTATTGTGGATAATTCTGAAGTAAACTTTTCTAAATCTGGCAGTTGGACGTTAGAATCATCGATATTCGACTGATCACTAAAGCATACATTAAAAATATCAGCCATTTTTTCACGATCATCTATTATTTCGTCATTTACTTTCAGTAAAGGAATTTCTTTATGTTGCCTTCCAAATAATGATTTGACCATTTTAGACCAGTTTTTACTATTAACGGATCGTTCATAATTATATCAGATAGTTTCTTATAGTATCTGTTTTTGGCCTTTTCAACAGCAGTATTACATTTATTTCTAACTTTTCTAAATTTCTCCCACTGATAGGGTGTGTTCGATCGTTTGGCTTTCTTATGGGATCTATTTTTTTTCTTTATAATTTTTTTCAGCATTGTAATTACCCATGGGGGGTCGCCTTTTTTTACATTTATAAATCGGTTTGGGATAACTTGCTCTGCGATTTCGAGAATAACTTTGGTTATGTTTATGGTAATTTTTTCCACATCATCTGCGACGAACAAAGAGTCCCAATTTATGTCCGAAAGGCGTTGTCTATATGATTCATAGTCACCACGGTCGTACAGGTAAATTTTTCGCCTAATGGGATGATCAATCTTTTTAATACAATTAATAATACCTATAACTGGCAAATGATAACGCGTTTGTTCAAGTAGAGGTGGACCGACATCGGTGTAAAGAATACTATTTGGATTGCTTACAATGACTAAATCTAAAATTGACGAACTGTATTCAGTAAAATAAGTGTTTTCTTCAATTAATTAATTAAGATTATATTGAGCAATAAAGTTTGTAATTTTGTCATTGGGATTTTTATTATTTTGGTTTATATTAAAATCGCCTGTAAGGATAATGTCCTTATTAGTAGAAATAGCAAGGTCAACTGAATGATAAAAATTGTCCCATGTTTGTTGTGAACTATTTGGGGGTATGTAAAATGTTCCATATAAATAGGATTTGTTTTTTTATTTTAATTCTATCCAGACGCATTCTAAACTACCTATCTGCAAGTCGGGTCTATGGACGCAGTTAATATTTTCTTTTATATACACTACCACGCAACCGCCGACGCGATTAGTTCTATCATTACGAAACAGTTTATATGATGGAATTGAAATGTCGGTATCATTTACAGATGGATTAAGCCAGCTCTGAGTAAATGACATCAAATCATATTCAGTATATTCTATTGATAATCTATTTAGCTTAGGGACTAAGCTTTGGACGTTTAAATGAATAAAGGATATGTTATTTTCTAAGAGTGAGGTGAGATCAAACGAGTTTCCACTAACGGTACTATCAGAATTTTCGTCTAAGTGGTTAGGTCCGGGATTTAGTTCAACACCTCCGATAATCAATAATAAATTAATAAGTAGGCGCGTTAAAACTAATATACATACTGACCTAGTCGTTGCTTTTTCGGATCCAAAAGAAAATTCGAATTTATCGTGAACCGATTTGCCGTTTTGGTCGTTTTTCTCCGTCAAACAAAAACATACAAACACAATGACAGGGAATATCTTCAATCCATGCGTTTTAAGTAGACAAACACACATTAAATCATTTTTTGACATCCAATACTTTCTATTGGAAAACCGTGCGAGAGGGTAAAATAAACCTGTTTTCTCTCTGAACTGTGTACAATTAATACCCATTATGTAATGCCAGTTTCTTGAATGAATAGGTCAAAAGAGAGTACAGGCTTACATGTATCATGTAAGGAAAAGTCAGCAACCGAAGCCACAACTATAGAAATGATGTGATATGTTTCTGGACAAAGGTACAGTAAGGAAGCATAATGAGTGCTAATTGGGATAAAGATGGGGGATGAGTGGTGCACAATTAAACAAGCAGTCAAGTAGACTGCAGTGAAGAAAAACGCATTCGAGTGCATTAATGACAATTTTGTTTTGTTATGTTTTTTTTCTTTTTTTTTGCTCGGAAAGCACGAAATTATTTAGTGATATTTCATCTCGCAAAAGAGGGCAAAAAATACATGTACATGATGTAAATACAAAATATATTGTACTTGAGAGGAATATGTCGGACACCAAGATAAGTGTTATGATATAAAAGGGGGTATTGTTGATAGGGTTTACCGAATAAAGAATAATACGCAAAAAATATAGAAAATCAACAAAAAAAAGAATAGAGAAAAATGTGCAAAACTAGGGAATACCGCGGTTATAACATATCAAGAATATAAAACAATTGACAACAACAAAAACAAGAAAAATGGCGTAAAAATGAAGAAGGGGTTTGAGTGACAAAATTGCATTGTTTTGTATTTTTTATAAGAATGCACATCGGTTGCATTTAATATGACAGTATTCTAATAAAATGAAATAAAGTAAAACATAGCCGATTCAAAGAAACAGTTGATAACATGTTCGTTAAATTATAAAATATTAAGACTTATCATCGGATTTGTACTAACATGAGCAAAACGACGGCTGCCACATGTAGATCAAGATCGTCTAATATTTTTGGATCACCTGGTATCATCCCCTGTTTTCTGTGTGGTTCGTGTCTGCTCGGTATTTAGTTTTCTGTGTTGTGTGCTTTGAACTGTTGTTTGTCTATTTGTCCTTTTTCGTTTTTTGCCATGGCATTGTCAGTTTATTTTATTTTTACCTGTAGAATCATGCTGGTTTGAATTATTGTCTGTTGTGATATGTATTTAATGCTTAAATTTAGGTCGAAATAATTACATCTAAACTTATGTTAAAACTGAATTATTTAAGATAAAAATGCTTTTTTTTCAATGAGTTACTATTTGGAAACATGTCTGTTAAGTACTGAATGAAAACGGCATATATTCATATGTAGTTACTACTGCTAACGGTTCTACATCCTATCAATACTAATATTTCCATTGAACAATACAATTTTTCAGAGGCTATGTTTGAAGTCTTTACACTTCATCAATTAAAAGTGTTCTAATTAATATTTTGTCTTATATCGTGACATTTTTTATTAGTTGTTATTGGCTTTGAACTAGCTTTCAGTAACTGTGAGTATTCTCAGATCTATAACTAATGTCTTTCGTATTTTTTGTTAGTCATGTGATTTGCTTTGTATCGATCTCATGAGTCTAGCCTTTTAGACTGAGTTTTGTAGTTTGTTCTAATGTTGTTGTTTCATGTTTGATGTTTGATGTTCATGTTTCTTATCATGGTTTATCAGTTCTTAATCGATTGATGATATTTGAACATCGGTAAACTTCAGTCGCCTTAATTAATAATGTTTGAATATCAAAGAAAAAATCTTATCCACGGCATAGTATATTTCTAGGATTTTGGTTAACGCACGTCGTTACAAAACCCATTGCCCCGGGTGTAGCTAACCCATATACCCGGACGTTGCTACCCATTACACCGGGGAACTTCACGAATATAAAACATTTCTTATTTCTCTATAATAAATAACAAATAAATATATAAAGGATTGAGAGTGCACACCAACCAGTTTTAATTATGTATTATTTGACATTGAATTTCGATAGAGTCCAAAACGGTCGACTTCCTCAATGAACAGTAACATGCATCTACAAAATAAAAGACAACATTTTAGAAATTGGTATCATGTTACTACATGCAAATTATTTTAATAATATACCTGTCGAATATGTGTGAATTTATCTCGATAAATGAAAAAGGCGGAAGAACAACCTTTTATAGTCGAGTAGACCGAACTACTTATAAAAAAAAAGCGCAATCAAATACATACGCTAAATATTCAAAATGAAATAAATATTTAATATACTAACGATTTTATCCTATTATACCAATCATTTGCACTCATTTTAGTAAATGCATCACTTGGCTGCCACATTGTCAATGAATGGGACTACTGGCCTAGCTATGCACAACATTGAGCGCAAAATTTGACTCATTCCAGTTTCTCTGTCTCTGGATTAAAAACTTCTTATATTTGACTACCTGTAGGGTTCTACCAAAGGTAGTACCATACATCTCGTTAAAAATATGTCCAATTCCCAAATTTCAATAAAACTTTTTAGATAATAAAAAAAAACGTTGCATTCACGTTACTTTTTGTGGTCGAATTTCACTAAAATTCGCCAGATTTGGACTAAGACCGGGGATAAATTCGTTATCTTCGTCCATATCCGTAGATATGGACGTAGATAACTTATGATATTATGATTATATGAATACACAACGTAATAATTATTCTGGTACAACTAAATTAGTTGAGCATATAACTAAAACTCCATCAGAGAAAGTTGACAGAAACTTTTAGTATTTTTTTACCATGTATGAAACGAGTGAAGTTTAACTTTCTTAATAATATAAACCATACCATTTCTTTAACAAAGTATTGCAGTGATTATTATGAAGAGTAGCAATCCTGTCACTATTCCAACCACGACGTAGATAATAACGGTTTGATCTTCGGTATCTAAAAGTAAACATTACTCGGACTTCTCTTATACTGAGTTTTACTGTGCGTACTGTTGTGCGTTTATTTTTTTCTACATTGGCTAGAGGTATAGGGGGAGGGTTGAGATCTCAAAAAAACATGTTTAACCTCGCTGCATTTTTGCGCCTGTCCCAAGTCAGGAGCCTCTGGCCTTTGTTAGTCTTGTATTATTTTTAATTTTAGTTACCTGTGTATAATTTGGAGTTTAGTATGACGTCCATTTTCACTGAACTAGTATACATATTTGTTTAGGGGCCAGCTAAAGAACGCCTCCGGGTGCGGGAGTTTCTCGCTGCATTGAAGACCCATTGGTGGCCTTCGGCTGTTGTCTGCAATATGGTCGGGTTGTTGTCTCTTTCACACATTCCCCATTTTCATTCTCAATTTTATAAGGTTTTAGTCTAATCACCATTCAAAAACTTATCAAAGATACTAGGCTAATATTGTGGTACACGCAATGAATTTTAGTCTCAAACAATCAATTTGATCTACACATCAACTAAAAAGTCTGATTCTAAAAACGTTAAGTCTTAATAAGCAGTTAAGCTATTTCAGATGATTTTTCTCTTGTTTTAAATGTAGTACTGTTCATGCAGACAATTGTCTTGTATTTAATCATTATTGAAAAAGTTATTGATTTGTATTAGTAAATAACTATTGAACAGCTTAAACATAAATTGAACAGTTCTTTATTAGCTGCAAGCGAAATGTCTAAATTGTGCTGAATGTAGCGCTGTTGAAAAATTGATGGAAAGATTGAACATGACCCAATAATTTATCTTAGTCTTTTTAGAGTTCAAAATTGCCGTTTCAGTTCAAAATGGTTGTTTCAGTTCAAAATGTATTTGCCTATGTATACGATTCTAATTACAAATGTCACTTATTGTATTTAAAAAGAGAGAAATATGTCATTAAAGGGGAAAAGCCTTCCAAAGTAATGGATATAAAATAATTGCTATTAACGAACCGTCAGTTGTAGAAGTGCTTTGATAGATTCATCCTGCTTTATGTTTTCAGGTTGAGGATTGAATGTGGACATGTCTTTGCAGTAAATATTTGGCTATGTTTTGTCTTTAAACATAAATGCCGAAGTGATCAAACATGTGTCTTTATCAAGAATGCCAGATTCCTAATATAAATTCAATTCGGTGTATTTCAACAATTTTTTTTTATATTTTTAGTTTGCATATATCCAACTGATCAAACAGTTTCATACAACATACCATTAATGTTCAACTGCAAACACACTGATTGAGGTACTTTGTTATTAAACAGATGACTAACATCCCAACAAAGATTGTGCCCACTTTTATCAGACGATGAAACCAAGTCCAGTGTACCAGCTACAGTATAACGTCGGTCAATAACATCATATGACTGTACAGCAATAAACTATTAACTTATACCATCTTAACATATAAGACATCACCAAATTAATTAAAATAACTTTTTAAAATAGTTATGACATCGAATAGAAAATGGAACCCGGGAATACGTTTAAGTAACAACAACCCGAACAAAAAGCAGAAACAACAGAAAATCGAGTGCGTTATTAGCTAAAGTGAAAATTAAGATTAGAAATCTAATCCTGTGATCTTATAACCCTACGAAGAACGACAAAACGTCACCAGTATCTGAGCAGAAGGTTGACGAACAAGAGTCATGTCAAAAAACGTCTTGTCCTTTCTCTAAAAAAAAGTTCATCGAAATATTCAAGATCGTGTTGATAAATATTCCGTATCAACTTCACAAATAATACATGATGGTCTTGAAGTATAGGTTCTAGGTACTGACGTTGTTTATCATCGTAATTACGTGTTATAGATAGTCTTGAAGTATAGGTTCTAGGTACTGACGTTGTTTATCATCGTAATTACGTGTTATAGATAGTCTTGAAGTATAGATTCTAGGTACTGACGTTGTTTATCATCTTAATTACGTGTTAAAGATAGTCTTGAAGTATAGATTCTAGGTACTGACGTTGTTTATCATCTTAATTACGTGTTATAGATAGTCTTGAAGTATAGATTCTAGGTACTGACGTTGTTTATCATCTTAATAACGTGTTATAGATAGTCTTAAAGTATAGGTTCTAGGTACTGACGTTGTTTGTCATCGTAATTACGTGTTATAGATAGTCTTGAAGTATAGGTTCTAGGTACTGACGTTGTTTATCATCGAAATTACGTGTTATAGATAGTCTTGAAGTATAGATTCTAGGTACTGACGTTGTTTATCATCGTAATTACGTGTTATAGATAGTCTTGAAGTATAGGTTCTAGGTACTGACGTTGTTTATCATCGTAATTACGTGTTATAGATAGTCTTGAAGTATAGGTTCTAGGTACTGACGTTGTTTATCATCGTAATTACGTGTTATAGATCGTCTTGAAGTATAGGTTCTAGGTACTGACGTTGTTTGTCATCGTAATTACGTGTTATAGTATTCTTTTGATTTGTCTTTTTACATTGTTTACCTTTACTGTTTAGTCCATTATTAGTGTTATCCTTTTGGCGTGGTTTGGTATTTATACATCCCGCCATTGTGTTATTGTGCTATGGAAATTTTTTGCATTCTTGTCTTTCATTTTTGCTTTTGTGCTTTGTCTATAGAGCGGCTACATGCCATTTTGTTTTTCTTTGTTGACATAGTTGTTTGTTTTTATAGTGATTAAGACTAACACAATATTGACAGCTGTACCCCAATTTGTGACATTTTTACCTCCTATGTCTGTTTTTTTTTATCGCACATTGTTCTCAATATAATGGAATTTTATTCGACTGTCATACAAGTGAGAGGTTTACATTTTTTTTAATTTTATTACTAAATTGGATCTTCTCTAATCATCAACAAAGTTAGTAAATCTCGAAAATAAATAGTCACGAAGTCTGCAAAAAAATGTCTAAACGTATAAAAGTATCCGCGAAAGTAATTTGGTTTACAATTGATATAAAAAAAAAACAACAACAACAACAAAAACACAAAAAATGTACCTTTGGTTTATCGTTGAAACATTTCATATAAAATTTTTTAAAAATGGATAACATATATAATAATCCCTCGATTCTTACACTTTCAAATAAGAACACCTTCTTATATCTATATACAATCAAACAATATTTCCCAAGCTGAACAGCCAGCAGTATGGATAAATACTAACAGGATATAAAAATAGCATTCAAAAGTCCACCAAGGAAATACAACAAAGTAGCAACGATACAGAGACAAACAATGGTTAATGAAATATGAAACAGGCCAACGGTCTTACAACACAAATTCCCCTTAAAAAAGCCATCCTAACGGTAGGCATTTCTTTCTCTATTAAAAACAGCTGTCGTCAAACAAATGATACATATTGAAATAAGGAGATATGATTATGATTGTCCATTGGACAAATATCAGTCAATGACTAAAGCACAAATACATAAACAAACACTAAATGTGTCAAAGAGACAACAACTAGTCTGATACTGCCGTTAACAAAATACAATCCACTGGTAAGACATATTTAAATATGGCACTAGTTAATATTTCCTGTCCAACCATAAGAGATTAGCAAGTGCAATAAACCCAATTGGTATATAGAATTTCCTTATCCCTAATGCATGTCAGGAAATAGAACTTTTTTGTCGATTTTTTTTTTTAAAGCGTTGAAATTTTCCTCCCGAGTAGGCCACAAAAACGAGATAGCAGTAAAATGGTGCAAAATGTAGACTTTAAACACAATTTACATATTAAAGAATCAAATAGAGCGCAGGGTTCTATAAACCAAAAATGCATATAAGATTAGCGATTTGCTATAAAAACTTAAGGATCTTATTGTAGAAACATGTACTTTGTTTCTGGTTGTAAGAACCAATTGATAGACAATGCCACAATCTCTACTTTTTTGGGGGATATGCAAACTTTCTAACATTTGCTCATGTCTGAATGTGAAAAGAAAATGAAAGTACAAACAAAACGATTTATCTTCTAAAACTTGCAGTCATAAATCGCCGCTTCCAATTGTTTCCTCAGCATTTATAATTACCCTCATCGTGTTTCTGTAATGCTAAATATATTTAAATTAGGGTGAGTTGCAGCAGTTTTAACTTGTCTTTTGGCATTATTTGTCCCCTAAGCAATAGACAATCATATTCATATCTCCTTATTTCTATATGTATCAATTTTTTGACGACAACTGTAATTAATAGAGGAAGAAATGTCTACCGTTACATTCAGATCACCCGTTATAAAAATCAAAAGTTCATATTTGCGATGCGATATTTGTTTCAGTTTGGAAATTACACGCATTATTGAAGTACGCCTGGTGCACTTTTTTCTATGTAATACTAAAAAAAAGCGATGGAAACAATTACGTTGGACGGCAAAATCAGTTACAAAATTGAAAATCATTGCACTAGTTTGGAATAGTAAAATAGTGTTATACCAATGACCATGAAATACCCTTATGATTTACAAAATAAATGAACACTGCAAACTAATAAAGTATAATGGGGCGGGGGAGTCATTTTCTCTAGGGTACTTAGGCCAAATTGGTGTGTGCTCAACCAGATTACACCTTACCTTCAAAATAACTTTAACCAATTCCTAAACCCCTAAATTATGAAAGATTCCCTTAACTTTAAGTAAAGGTATGCACGATGGGAGCTACAAAAATGAATAAACTTAGAGGCAATATTACGAAATTTCTTAATCGAATACGTTTAAATTCCAAGAAATACAAAAACCTTAAAAAGATAAATCGATCACACCTTCCTAAAATATGTTTAAAGGAGATCATGTCCTCATTTTTGTCTAACTTTTCTGGCAACCCAACCCAGTATATTTTAAGGCGAAAAAGGTTTCCCTCCAGCGTTCTTTTGGTTACCTATTTTTATCGTGTGAAAATAAACATGACTAAAATCTATGTTACTTGTTCATTCATTTCATCCACCCAGCACAATGATTTTCTCTGTGAATTGGGTATGCTTAAACAATCTGTCCCTGGACGTGATCAAAACCCTATCAATTAATCGATCTTTTCCATGTTTTTGGGATAAGAAGACTTCCTCCACTATTAGTTTAAAAGTTCTTTCCTTTTCGTCACAACGTTACACTCCTCTGAAACTACTCGTCCCACTGGCTGTGAAAGCAAACAGCACGCGGTACATCAAACAAGATCCTGCATATATTCTCTCCCAAGGGGAGGGAACGCTATTTAATACCACATAAATCGTTCTCAGGTCTGTAAACTGCAATGAAAATCTCATGGCAAAAATGCATTTACATGTAACTGAAATAAAAGTCCTTCCAAAAACATTAATGTAATTATTTTCTGAAAATAGGATACGTTTTGTGCTTAGCATAGTAAGCTCAAATCTATTTGGTAAACATTTTAAATTCATGAAAAGAACCGTTAAATTTCATTGGTTAGCATCTAACCTTTGACATGTTTCATCGCCGATTAGTATTACAAATCATATATAGCCACGCCTTACCTATTAATATATTTGATGCTCTGGAAGCTGTGATGGTAAGCACGTTATGACGTTAAATAAATACACCACATGATAATCAACTCTGATAAAAAAAAATCACTACAGATACAGTTGGGTGTAGACCAAGCATTACATAAAGTAAACGCACGTTAACGCCGCGTGCACATATTTTGTTAGTTAACTTCATTTTTCGCGTTTACTATAATTACTTTAACGCGGTCTAAATGGAAATTTCTAATGTCTACCCGAGTACACGTGCGTTTACTCTGTGTCCGTTTAGTCAGTTGTAAACGGGCGTTTACTTCAGATTTCACAAGTTTATTTTCACGTGCACTTAAAAGTAAACGGGCGTTTACTACAGATTTCACAAGTGTATTTTTGCGTGCACTTGAAAGTAAACGCGCGTTTACTTTTCGCGTTAACTGATTGTGTAAATGATGATATAAACTTCGTGCTCATTTGACATTTATTTTATTTTGTTAAAACGACTTTTATCTTAATATTTTACGTATATGTGTTTAAAACCGTAACAATTCAAAAAGACTTTTAATTCGAAATATTAACTTTTATTAATTTCAAAAAATCAGTTCCAATAACTTTAAGTAACGGATTTGCACTTTTTTGTACATTAGTACTTCTTGGTCATCCTACTGACCGTCTTGGTTTTGTACTAATTTGAAGCAATATTAGTAAAGAACCTCCAAAAGACAAAAATATAAAGTATCTTTCCACTCAATTACCTAAATTTCTATAAGGTCTTACATCTCATATATTTCAGTGAATTTGGGATTATTAATTTTGTTTAAATAAGATTGATTGGTTGATTAGTTGATTGGTGTTTAACGCCACTTTCAGCACTATTAGTTATTTTATGGCGATCATATTTATTGATGGAGGAAGCCAGAGTACCCGGACAATACTAGTGAATTAAGATAGGAGTCAAACGCAACTGACACAAATGGACGACTTCAAACTAGAAATTATGAAAGACGTGATGAATTCAACTTTCTGTTTGTCAGCAGGAGCATACCAAGCGCTCCATCGTATGACGTTTACATATCTCAGTTGATACGTTACACTCGTGCATGTTTACACAATACCGAATTCATGAACCGGGATGTGCTCGTTATACAAAACTTGATTCAACAGAGTTATAAGGAAGAAGATTGATATTGATCCTATAAAGTTTAAAGGTCACCATCACGAAATTGGTGGATTAATAACGATGTGTCGAGGTCTAAACTCAACTACGGACATACTTTGTTATCCAGTTTAGATCTTTAAATACCAATATAGTCGTCAAACTGTAAAATTTTTCCATTGTTTCTTTTTCCCAATTGTGACATATTGACTACGTGTATATATATATAGATAATTGCTGATCATCGGATCTTGTTTGGAATACAAGAATGGAACATGCGCAAGCGCGAATATGAGAATACTTTTTTACCTTACCTTCTCTATCTCGTTTGTTTATATGTCATTTAAACCACGCGGGGGAATTTTGTAATAATATATTGAAAAATTTGAAGACTAATAAATTGTAACCATCAATATTATATTCTAAGAGAAGACCATCTAAAATTCTCATCCTTTTTGTGATATTGTTTGCTCATAAAATATAAAAAACCTATCGTGAAGTAAGCAAATGACTGATCCGAAAGTGTTCCCCGTAACCACTCATTACTATCAAACTGCTGACCAAAGATAAAGTCATATAGTTTGTAGCATTTAAGAAAAGTCTACGGAAATATTTGATAACTTTTCGTTAAAGAACGGGAGTTTGATAAGATGAATACAACATTGTCCCTACTCATTTACTTGGCGAACAATTACGTTGACTAATTTTGTTGTGTCCCGAAATAGTGGTATTTTTAAAGTTTTTTTTGTTAAAACAGGATCTGTCATTAATAGGTTAACCCGATATGCATCGTCGATTAGAATGTAAGTCAATTGTAGAATATACTTCCTTATGAAGTAAACATGAAATTCTTATTTTTAATAGGAGTATTTTACTTGATCTTGATACATGGTATGTACATATTCACAAATAAAAATTGCTAAAACGGAATATAAATATTAATTAGAATTTTTCAACCGATATAGTGTTAAGGCCAACCACTGTTGGCATACATGCCTCTCCCTAAAATGTAGACTTTCAAATGTAAGAGGAGACTGTTGTTCTGATCATTAATTTCCGGTCTACAAATTAATTACTGTTTCAACTTAACAACAATGATACAAATTATTTAAAATCAAATTTAATATTTGCTTTCTAGACGTTTTTAAACAACCAAAGTGAATCCTGAATCATGGCCTCGTAAAAATTTCTAAAATGCCAATCATGATAGAGGCATATAAATCGTAACAAAATTAAATTATTTAAGATGTTTTTTTTTCAACTGTAATAAAAATAACATTAAATTGTCTCAAATGACCCCTACTAAAGATGTAAATATATATATATATAAGTTTGTTTGAGTGTACTTAAATTCAACAATTTTTAGGAGTAAGTCGAAAATAAACTGACAACGCCATGGCTTAAAAAAGAAATCTAAAGACTGAGCAACATGACCCCGCCAAAAAATAGGGGTGATCTCCACATGTGACACCCGTCGTGTTGCTCATGTTTTCTAAATTATTGTATTCTACTGGGAAGGTATTATATAAACTACGAAAAGATCACATACTTACACAGTCTGATGTTATCAGTGAATGGTTTCAAATTTATGAAAAGACGTTTGGAAATAGAATAATTTTTATGTCTTTCTAAATATAAATACGAATCATTTTCTACAGTTGGGGGAATTCGTGGATTTATTCAAAAATATAATTTCATATTAAATGTTCTCCAGAGTAATCATAAGAAAGTATCATTTACTGTAAATCGACTTTAAAGATTTTTATTACTGATTCTAATATGCATAATAAAACGTCACATATGTTTTACCTACGTCTTTTAACAATGTATGCCCACCCTTTTTTTAGGAAAATGCCTGTACTAAGTCAGGAATGTGAGTTGTTTTCCACTCATTCCGTTGTTTGATAACGTATCATTTTGTCAGTTTTCATGGACTTCATCTTTTTGAATTTTCCCTTGGAGTTCGGTAATTTTGTTATACTTTCTTATACACTGTAGTGTGACCACCAAACAGACAAAAAAAGAAAGTTATAACACTACTGGGAGATTTACAGAGTTAAGTTATAACACTACAGGGAGATAACTCTGTAAAAATCAGCTGAACGTTTTAATCACGTTCTATTGTTAAGGAAATATTAAGCTCCTCAATAATCAAAATTAGTGTTTGTCAAACTGCTATATATATAATGAAATTTTTTCGATAAAGTGTGTGGTTCAAATTTTTTAAATTTTTTTATATTTTTGTCAAAGGGTCAAAGTAAATATTTTGTCAAAATGTTATGAAAATTAAACAAGCCAAATAAATTTTAGTCAAGATGTTTGGTATCACCTAAAAGCAAGCGGAAATGTGTTAATTTACAGTGCTATGTATATCAAACAAAAATTTTGCTGTAATCAAAGCATAAAACTAATGTAATGTTGATAACGACGTTCAAATATTCAAAATATGTGCCCCGGTAAAACAATAGAATCACCAGAAATATTATACTAACTGCTCTGATTGATTTGCAAGTAAATATATATACATACATATTTGTTTCCTGGTAACCTTTTCACAGTAGGTATAGTGTCCGGCGGAGATCGTGTTTTTTCGAGTGAATTATTCAACTTTTTTTCGATCAAAATAGTTAGAAAGCCAAATAAATACAAAGTTGAAAAGCATTGAGGACCAAAAATTCCAAAAAGTTGTGCCAAATACGGCTAAGGTAATCTTTGCCTGGGATAAGAAAAAATCCTTAGTATTTTGAATAATTCATACTTTTGAAAATAGGAAATTTATAAAAATGACCATATCATTGATATTCATGTCAACACCGGAGTGCTGACTACTGGGCTGGTGATACACACGGGGACGAAACGTCCACCAGCAGTGGCATCGACCCAGTGGTGTAAAAAGTTATCAAAGGTACCAGGCTTATAATTTGATACGCCAGATGCGCGTTTCGTCTACATAAGACCCATCAGTGACGCTCAGATCAAAATTGTTAGAAAGCCAAACAAGTACAAAGTTGAAGAGCATTGAGGACCGAAAATGATAATTTGTTTTATCGTTTTATGAATCGAAAACAAGAAAATTTTTTAAATACTACTATTCAGATGAGGAATAAGATCAAACGTATGTCATACTTGGTCACACAGCAATAAAACATCATGATAGCATGATCTACTAAGAGAGGCCTAGGACCAGCCAAGCCCCCTCCCCCCCCCCCCTCCCTTCCCAAAAAAATCACTTAATCCGCCCCTGTACTATTTTCAATTGACAATAGATTTTGAATGGAATATATATTAAGCAATGAAATGAATAATCTATAAGCTTTAATATGTTCCTTTCAAAATAATTATAAGTAACAAATTGTATACAATATCGTACACCTCGTGTATCTTATTCATATCTTGCGAAGTGTTCCGTAGATATACATTGGTAACTGTAATGTCTAGATAAAGATCCGTATTTTTCATTTTTTTAAAGCACTGCTGGCCCGAGAACACAGTTATTTCGTAGTGCATTTCTTTTAGACAATAAAGTCAAATTTTACAGTGTAGTGTACTACTATTGGGACAAATAATATCAAAATTATAGAAAAGTCTACCAGCTCTAACTCAAAATATTGATAATTCTATGTTAAGGGGGTCTAAAATTCAGTTTAACAGCTTCAGACATACTAGTTTTTGACCTTTTTTAACTGGACCAAATCACTACGTAACATAAAGATTCAGCACCAATTTTTTTTTACATGTAATTTCATCCTCTGACTTAATATTTCATGCATAAAATATAAAGAAATAAATTTGGAAAGTTTATGCAAAATTTGCAAGTTATACACTGTCCACACTAGGTACTATATTTGTAGACAACGAAAATCTAAGGACGATAACTGTGTCCTCAGACCTGCTAACTGATGGAAAGGAAGCTATCATGATGTTTTATTGCTGTGTGACCAAGTATAAAATACGCTTGATCTTATTCCTCATCAGGTTAGTAGTATTTAAAATGTTTTCTTGTTTTTCATTCATAGAACGTTAAAACAAACTATCATCTAGACAAATAGTAAATGAAACATTAAGGATATATTTTCTGTTAGAAAAATACACATGCCCTCTTTATACACACAATGTACGTACGTCTCAATCCTAAAAACGTCTGTGGCCACACTCGAAAAATCCCGATCAAATCACTCGAAAAAAAGAACGCGATCCCAGCCGGACACTATACCTACTGTGATTTTTGTCGTACATTTGACGCTCCAATGAAATCAAGAATAGTGATACTGAATGGCGGAACATCACAAAAATGATTTTGTCATAGGAAAGGTGGGTCCGGTGCACCAACCGATGACCAGTCATGTTCCTACAGAGAAGACAACTTCGTATATATATTTCGGTATCAACAAATATATTTGAATGTCAACTATAAATTTTTTTTTCTATATACAACTTCAATTATTGCTAAATGACCAGGGTCAATCTACTAGCTGGCCAAAGTTTTATATGTGTCTGACTATTGCTTCTTTTCGACTGTAGAATAACAATATATTCAAATACTGAAATTATTTGACGTACACAAACGGTTCATTACACTCTTCGATTCGTGTATTTTTTAAATGATTTCACTTGAGGTTATTTAAGGCATATTAATAAAAAAAGAATTTTGTACATAAACAAGGAAAACTACCCTTAACAAAATAAAGCTTAATCGGATGATCTTCATAAAAAATATTATAAGACATTGGTTTGAAATTAAGCAGCAATTTAGATTTGAATAAATAGGATGACTCATAGGAATTGTATATTAGTCTTATAAACATGATATAAGGTAACTCTTCTTGATAAACAATTTAAGTGTGCAACACACTTTACCTGTAATTGTTCTAAATGGCAATCATGCATTTTTGCAATGTTGTCTTATTTAATCATCTCAACAAAGAGCTTCATATCTAAGGTGCAGCTGATTTACAATACATCTAAATATATTTTTCTTGTACTTAACAATTGTATGTTGTAAGAATTCTTCAATTTACTATTCATTTGGTATGCTGACTTATATTGCTCAAATATAACACATAGCAAAAAGGGAATTAATTACACACAGGTCGGGACGTTTTCTTTTATGTCAATTTTATTTTGTTTTTTATATTGCTTTTAAATAATATTTTTATATACGCGTATGTATAGCGATAAGTCGTTGGTTGGTTTGGGGTCGTATCGTGAAGTATAAATGATCTTGGAACAATTTTCGTGCTTTCGAAATTTAAATCTTCATATGTTGTGTGTCATACCCTACAGCATCATTAATACATGCAGCCGACACTAGCGACTTTAGCACTGCTATTTGATATTCATTAATTGATGATGCACATAATTTCAAGGGACATTTGCAGGAGTGGTCAATGCATGAAATGCAACTGATGAAGTTTACTATCATATTCATTTAGTTGTGGTTTTTTTTTTACCGAGAAAGGACCTAAAATTTATGACAACCACGAACAAATAAACATTATGTATCATTAAAACTTTCGTAGAAAAAAAGGTTGAAATGGAAAATAATATATGATGGACGGCATTATTAAATTATTAAATTATTAAATTAAACATACCACAACACCATATGTACATGGTAAATAGTTTTAAAAGAATGTAATTATGATTTTAAATACTCGAATATTTTAGTTATATCGAAGATTCGAACACAAAACGGAGGTAAAAACTCATGTTTATACACAGGTTGTGAAGCTTCTTTATTCAATTGATACTAACTTTTTCCTGCTTCTGTTATAACCGTTATTCTTATACCTGTATTGCAATTGTTTACTTAAGCTTATCAATTAGCCTTTATACTAACAGCATTGTTATATATATTTTTTAGCAACACCGTATTTTGATATTTCTCTGCTTTAACAACAGGTTGGCTACACTGATTCTGATATTCATCCATTAATCGCAGTGATCCATGTTTTTTTTTTATTTTACCTACAGCTCTTGGAATGTATAAAATTTCAATAATATAATGGGTATGGTGTAATGGTGCATGATTTGTAGTGTAAGAGGGATAGTATGGTTCATTATAGATTTCTAATTGTTTTGTATTTCAGGTTGTTTCTTAAAAGATGTATTGAAAGGTTTAAGTCCCTTAAACACATTAGATTAGTGGTTATTTTTAATGATGAAAATCATGTATGATACAAATAGGAATGAGTAAAGGGAAATGTTGTGATGGCGTAATGATGTATGATGTAACGGTATATGGTCTAATGATGTATGGTGTCGGTATATGGTCTAATGAGGTATGGTGTAACGGTATATGGTCTAATGATGTATGGTGTATGGTACAAGTGAGATATTAACGCAATTCGAGTACTGTAAGACATTTATAATGTGTGTTGTTTTATTAATTCTTGTAGGTCAGTTAAAAAAAGAAAGGCGGAATCTTCAGAAATTAAGGGGACATTTAACACTCATTAGTCGAATGCCATTTAACGATTTAAACAAACAATAATTCACAAACCACTACATAGAAAACTAAAATACTGAGCAACACTCATGTTGAAATTTCAGAAGTGTTTGTGTAATAAGAATTTGTTTAAACCATATTGACTAAACATAAAATGTCTGTGTTATTTTATTTGCCTTTTGTGAAAGTCCCTTCAGTCGAGATAACCCCAATACATATGCATATATAGTTGCATGAACTTTTAATGTTTAAATAAAAGGAGACGTAGACTTTATTTGAATGAGACGACATCTAAAACACCACAGAAAATCATGAATATATAGGCTAATTTGTTAAGAAAATTACCTGACGATATTGAAAAATGGCATAGCAAACAAAACCCGAAAAGGCTAAAAAGGTCAAAATATCCACAAAGATAACAACTGAAGAGGTTCATGATTTTTGACAGAAACAATGATATTTCGTGAAGTTTTCTGTGACAAACTTACAGAACAATAAGATATAATTGTTTATGTAAAATGCTATTGTCTGCAAAGCTAAAACCAATAATAGTGTTTCTGACGTTAGAATTAAACATAGTTACAAAAAAGGAGATGCAGAATGAACATTCACTATGGATTAACAGAAACTCTTTAAAGATATATAAAAATCCAAACTACGGATGCATGTATGTTTGTCATTACCTTGTTAGTGTGGTGCAAATGGTTTTTCACATACATTTTTCAAATCGTCTCACATCGTGTTGTCGATTCGTTGTTCTCACTGAGTTTCATGCATTGTGCGTTTTATTTCAAGGCAATACGACCTGTTTCACATATGTAGAAGGACAAGTACTTCCATCCGGAGCCTTTGGTTGTTATCTTGATAAGGGAAGATATTGTTCGAAGCATACTTTTTGAAGTATCCGCTCCTCATATACGTCTATATTGCTTATAAACATGTCTTCAGTTTCCAGGATGACTTTGTTTCTGCATTTTCTGTTTAATATTGTCTTTGGAGCCAGTGACAATAATATTTGAAATAAAAAAAAATATAACATAAACACAACATTTGACATTATATATTTGCATGTATGAAAAGAATTGTTGACAATTAGTAAGTTGGCAGTAGTGAATTGCAAGATACATAGACATCGATCAATATTGTCATTTGTACGTTTCTGGTTCGTTTAAATGTCTTTGAAATGGAAGTATTTGGCTTTAATTATTCAGTCCCGTCTGATTATAGAGCTTTTCACTTGCTATGGTACTATGTACTTATACATCCTTTTAGCTGTCAAACATTTGAGTTTATATCGAGCTTTTCACTCGCTATGGTACTATGTACTTATACATCCTTTTAGCTTTCAAACATTTGAGTTTGCGGATTCCTGATGAAGTTAACCAATGAAAAACGCTTTGGAAACATTAAATTTATAATGTATTATTTTCATATTACATGTCTTTTTTATATCGTAGGACAGATATCATTAAAAGTAAATCCCTTAGATGGAACTGCTGTTTACGGGGATGTCTCATACAAAATACAGTGTACTTTAACTGGAACTCAGGCTACAGCATGGTCTTGGTCAAAGAGTTCAATCACTGGTGGTACAACAACGACAATATCTAGTGGAAGCAAATACAACATTGTGATGTATCCCAATGCTACGAATTTAACTATCAACAGTATTGTGGAGAATGACGAACATGATTATTTCTGTCAAGCTACCATTGGTATAGGATTACAATTCCAGACACGATCAAGGCTTATTGTCGATGGAGGTCAGTTCTTGTCAGGTGTAGCTGACTGTAAATGAGCTCTATTTTTGAAATAAATGTTTATGTAGTAAAATCTGATTATTTAATGCATAACAGCCGGACAGCAAATCCCTGATTTGTCAGTTTAAACCCCGGATTTATTATCCGAGAATCAATTGGAGATAAATTCTACGAAAGCCGTCAACAGACAACAGAAAAATAATTCTCCGCGGAGGACGACCCGGTAGGAAATCGTGAATTTGTGAAATTTTAAGAAACCAAACGTAACATGAGCGGCATACTTGATATCATAAGTTTTAAAATTATTTGAAAAATTTAAGAATTCAAAAAATGTATCGTTGAAAAAGAAATTCAAATCATTAATTTTCAATCTTCGGTACCGCCATTTTTCAATTTCGACGGTCATTAACCCGAATAATTCAGACTCTCCCCGTAATCGATTTCTCCTACTTGCAAGGGCCTGAATTCCTAACACGATAAAAAAAACTTCACGAATCCTAGATTATGATTGGTGCCCTGTAGAAAAGGTCACCAATTAGCAATTAGCTCAATTTATCCGAGCTTATTCCGAAGGATTGATTGAAGATTTTTCATTGTCGATGCATTCAAGCGTTAATGAAGTAATCGTAGATCTGCGGAATATAACGACTGAATTACTCTGGTAAGACTGTCATTGACAATTTTCAGCTCGGTACGAATTGACACATGCCTGGTATACCTAAGAAAAATAAATATGACTGGTTTATTTTGATAAACTGGAACATGGAGAACAGAACTGGGATGGTCACATGACGTAACCATTCGTTTTTTACACACGAACACAATTTCAGTACAGATCACAATTTGGTAAGGCCGCGCAGGGGCTCCCCATTATTTTTTCTTAAAACATCTCTGCACTTGACCAACACAGCTCAGAAATATGACAAACTTGTCACAGAGAAAACGACAGTCAACATGTCATTGAAATGAATAAAATCTTTTATTTTTTGTGATTTTTTTCCCTTTTTCATGCTCCAATCATATCTTTCAGTACACAAAATTACTAAAAATTCAATAATATCCCCTTAATCAGTGCATTTTTTTGGGGGAAGTCCAGGTGTAAATTATTTTGATATGTTAGCATATCAGAATTTGTCCTGAATGACATGACTCCAGTGTAAACATCCTTAGATCTGATATATCAAAGATAAAAGACAGAGGAAAAACAGTTTGAATAGAGTCAGATCTTTATTTTGTAGCTTACATATGTAATTGCAAGAGAATGCAGATGATGTCACATCATAATATAATATTGTTTCTGCTCATTCCCTGTTCATCTTCAAGCAATCATTAATTAGTTGCTCCATAAATAATTGTTCAATCTGCATCCAGTTTACCTAAATCAATCTATATTTATGATGATTTATTCCATTCTATGTTTATAATAGTTTAGCTGCATGTACCTGCATTTGATGAGGATTTATAGGTCAACATGGTAATTATTTTTTCATTCTTCTTTATTACACATATTTAAGTATATGTTACCAGAGATGGTTTCATATGGCTCTGGTGGTTTAATTTAGACTTAAAAAAAAAGCTTTTCATACCCATTATATATATATATATTTCTTAGTAGCTTTCACACCCAGAATACATCCTGATACTCTTGGCATTGACAATAACTGTTATTGCAGATATATGTCCACATGTTCTATAAAGTAACTTGACATTTCTGTTGGATCCTGAAAGTGCATTTTAACTATTTTTTTTTTGGAAACTCAGAAAAACAAGGTATCTCATTTCCTTTATCACATTCTTAAGCCTTCAGCAAATGAAGGTCTGGTGGTTTCATTTAATGATAAGAGTTGAAGATTTTGTTTGCTTTTGAAAAATATGAAATTAAATTTGTCTTGTTAAATACAGACATGACAATTCAAGGGAACTATAAATGGTGGATGAGTATCCATGTCATATGACAAGCTCTATATCTCCTAAGTCCTGAAAAATTCTGAATGATTAAAAACAAACACAACTACATTTTATAATTGTTTTTTTTAATATTCCCCTTTTCTGAAATGAGACAATACACAACAAAACAAATGACAGCTAGGTTTGATATCACTGTCAGGCCAAAGGTCAAAATATAGTTAGAATGAAAAACCACTGCAAAGAAAATAATTCTTCTACAAACATATGTAACGCCCATTTTGAATGTAAAAAACAACTTTAGTTCACAGATATAACTGACATTGAGTCTTAACAGAAATAATACTTTCTCTCACTGTTAATCCTATGGGTCCTGAAACTTGACAGATGCCCCCATAAACGTATTTACACTTTTTGGTATTTAGCTGATTTTTGTCTCCGAATGACCTTAGATCTGTCTCCGAATAATCTTCTGACGTCAAGCAACAATCATTTTTCGATTATGACGTCAAATTTTTTAAATTGTGATTTTTAAGTAATGGCGTAAAAATTTGCATATACGTCTATTCCAATGATTAATTATAGTTTCAATTTTATTTTTTTCATATTTACACATTTTATTATCTCATACAGATAAACTATTGGATATTATGCCCCAGAAACACTGTTTCCTTTACTAAAATTGAGTGAAATGCTTATTTTCTCTCGTTTCTGCTCAGCCGTCCCTTCAACGACTTTTCATTCGAGTTCTCTCCCTTTGGTCGGTCGCCAATTTTGGACCTGTTGAATTGACACACGGCCGGTTTACCTGGCGAGTTTTGGTAACAATAGGCATTTCATGTTCATAATATCAGGAGGTATCATCTATCTTTAAAAAAATACGTTACCAATTCGGGTGTCATTTCAATTTACATTTATTTACGGTGTCGCGGCACGTTTTTCATCTTTGCCAATCAAATAATCAAGGAAATTCTACATTTTCATTCTTAAAGAATAACGTAGTGAAAGTTTGAAACCTGCCTATCAAATGCTTTATTTGGTTAAGCACGGTAAATACATTAAATATCTTTACGACGTCAATTTCGTGGCGTCATTGCCGTTGCTAAAAAAAATTTTAAACTGAAAATCACGTGACCAGAATAATAAAATCGACGCCATAATGAGATTTGCTGTACTGCTGTAAACAGCTATTCCAAATTGTGAGTAAATGCATTATAAATGTGGTCGACCATAACATTCATGATCAGACACATTTCATATAGAAAACCAATGACAAGATTTCGTGAAGATATGCTGTTACAAGTAAAAATAAGTTTACTGCAATTTTGAAAATGATTTTGTATGAAAGACATTCCTATGTGTCCCTTAAAGAATTTTTTTCAAATGCATAAAACCAAAATATTTAGTTCCTACTATACTAAGCCGGATGCCACATGTGAAGCAGGTTACACTTACCCATCATATATCACCTGTAATCACCCCGATGTTTTATGTAGTTCATGATACGGAATATTAAGTTATCTATCTGCTTTTTATGTATTGTAGACTGCTAATTGTATTTGAAGTGGCGGTGTAATTTTTTCTCAAGTTTATTAATTTTGATTGTCCTTTCGATAGTTTTCAATTTCGTTTTATTTTCTACACAGCATGCATTATTTTCCTATCTCCAGTTCACTATATACTCCGTGTTGAAATAAACCTTTAAACAATTTCAATGAGATTGACAAGTTGTGACAGCTTCAATTTGAAGATAGTTCTATATTGGTTAAAACCGTATTATCTGAATACTTCATACATAAGAACACTTCTATTATGTACAATTATATAATTTAGCTAGAAAAATACACAGTCATAAACACAAACACAATTACAAAAAAAATGAAAAATGCTGGGAGTTGTCGTTCAATCATAAACATTTACACATGACACACATAGTACAATCATAAATAGATATTTTCATAATCGAAAAATACACAGAAATTGAACACACCTTTAAGATAAAAATATTTATTAACCAGTGCCTGCATTAGATTATGTTTGTTTGATAAAGAGTTTGACTTTTGTTTTGCATAAATACCTAACATTCGAGTGCTACAGCTTTTATGTGTTTATATAAGTTAAAATTTGAAACATATTAAGTCAGCATAGGTTATACAACTGTATTATGCTATATATTATGATTAACATTTAATTGGTCACTGTTCACCGATTGCCTACATTTCAAATTTCAGGTAATGTTGTCTATTCTTTTAAGCAAGATTTGATGATGAACAATAAAAATGTATATCGAAAAATGTAAATTTTCTATATTACACTATTTTTTTAAGATTATCTAAAATTGGAATCCTGAAAGATTCTGGGCGTATTTTTTTGTTCTTCGGTAGTGAGCCAGAAGAGGTTCATTTCTGTTTTTTTTGAATAGGGAAGATCTTCTGGATCTCTTCCACCTCTTCTTTTTTGATAGGTAGTTTAGACGGCAGAGGCACATAACAAACATGGCGTCGTTTAGTCTAAATGGCATTAATAAATTTATGAATGCAGATATATTAGAATGTGAGCTGTGTTATAAACGTTTTTATGGTATGACAGTCTTAGTACTCATTAGTAGGACATCCCTGTAGGACGATAAGCTGGATAAATATAAGAACTACATGGACAATAACAGTTAAGGGACGACTTTTTGATATTCTAGGGAAGGGATTTTGATTGATTGGTGTTTAACGCTATTTTCAACACTAAGTTGGGCTATTCCGTGGTGGTCAAATTAAATTTATAGATGACGGATGGGGAAGACGAAGAGGGCATTATTAAATTTTTTAATCTGTCGCTAATTATGACTATTTTTCAGCTCTTTCCAGTCAACCATATTCATATATGAAATCCTCCTGTCCCCCACCCCAATAAAAGGAATAAATATCAAGTGACTTTTCTTCTTATTTAACACAAGTTTAACTTGATTGATTGTTTGTTGCTAATTGTTAACGCCAAGTGACAAATATGTCATGCATGTTCAGTACTCGGTTCAGGAAAACACAAGTTTATAAGTCAGGTATATAATATAAAAACGAAGAGATGTATGATTGCTAATGAGGCAACTATTCACCGGAGTTCAAATATGAAGTGGATGTAAGCAATTATAGGCTACCGTAATTAAGGCCTTCAACAATGACAAAACCCGATACTGTATTAAAAGTCGTCTATGAAAGGCCCGACTTGAAAAGTGTGAGAAACAATTCAAACGAAAAAACTAACGACCTAATTATACATAACAAAATAATTTACAAAATATCAAATATGAGTCGAGACATGAACCAACGACAACCACTAAACTATAGGCTCCTGATTTGGGACAGGCACACAAAGAATATGGCAGGGTTGATATAAAAACGAAGATAGCCAATGAGACAACCCTCCACAAGAGACCAAATGACACAGCAATTAACAGCTAAAGGTCACCGTACGGCCTTCAGCAATAAGCAAAGCCCATACCGCATATTTAGCTATAAAAGGCCCCGAAATCACAAATGTAAAACAATTCAAACGAGAAAACTAACGGTCTAATTAATGTACAAAAAAATGAACGAAAAACAAATATGTAACACAGCAACAAACGACAACCACTAAATTACAGGCTCCTGACTTGGGACAGGCACATACATACAGAATGTGGCGGGGTTAAACATGTTAGCGGGATCCGGCCCAACCCGCCCCCTAACCTGGGACAGTGGTGTAACAGTACAAGAACATTTATGTGAGCGCTCAACCCTTCCCGAAGCTGGGACAGTGGTGTAACAGTACAATATAAGAACAACCTGCACAAATCAATTGCAATTAGATTAACTCAAAAGATCGGTACGAGACACACAAAAAAAAACTTACATTAAAACAATAGACACAAAGCACCGAAACAAGAGTATTTGCAATAACAACTAGTACTGAAATAAATCATGTTCTCCCAGACTGAAGTATCAATCAGTACACAACCAACGGATTTACTAAAAAACATTTTGTGCAGTTTAAGATTATTCTTAAAAATCAAATAGTGGGGGTTTAAGCCAGATTTGTCTAGCAAAATTGAGTCAGAGGAAAGAACAAAGAAAAATGTCACGAACAGAGCACACGTTTACAGTCATGTCTACTGGACGTATCTTAATTTTCTATAAAACAATCGTAAACTTCATTTATGTCATCCAACATAACAACAATCTGCTATATTCGACGGCAAATTGAATTTTTGTTTTATTGATCTTCCGTAGAATATCTCCAGTAGAGGTCCAGATTCATTTTTTTGGACTCTTCACCAGTAGACATTCTGGAGATGTGCAGAAGCTTTAAATATTATTCTGTGTTTTCATATTTGGGAATAGATATATTCATCAGAGAATTTATTATCTTTAGACATTATAATATACTGGGAACAATAATATATGTGAGAAATATTTATTATATACTTAGTAGTAAATACAGATAAATTGTATGTGTAATACAATCATTGGCAAGCGTGCTGTATCCACCACCCGTGATGATTTCGATATCAGCACGGTTGCAAAGGCATTATCACACCTTTAATCTGTATGACATCACGTCATCGATTGCAGTCACTGTTGCAAACCCTAATTTGTATGACGTCATGTCAAACCTACAATCTGTATGATGTCATTTCAAACCGCCTTATCTGTATGACGTCATGTCACATAAAAAGCATCTACGTGAGGTATATGTATATGATAAAGTGTATATGATATGGTTTTTTCAATATCACACACCGTATCAACCCTCAACCAATATAATCCCTCGAGCAGAGCTCTTGAGATTATATTGGTGTCTCAGGTTGATACGGATGTGATATTGAAAAAACAATATGATATTCTCTATATATTTAATGATTGATAGCATATCCGTTGAGAACAGTTATCTGTTAACTAATAACTATTGGATTATCAAAAGGTGGACGTTTAAATTGATAGTATTTATCAACCATACTAGGATAAGAAAATTCAAAATTCCTTCTGCAGTGTCTTGGATAAAAACACGCAACATATATTTTTTTTGATATCTGAAAGAGGGACAAAAGATACTAGAGGGACAGTCAAACTCGTAGATTGAAAACAAACTGACAACGCCATGGCCAAAAATAAAAAGACAAACAGACAAATAATAGTACAGATGACACAACATAGAAAACCAAAGACCAAAGACTAAAGACTAAGCAACACGAACCCCACCCATGACTGTTAATAAATTAAGTTTTGTAAAATAAACATCATTTTGTTAAATTGTTAGTTTAAACGCTTTATTGTGATGCATTTTTAAAACTATCATGCATTTATTCTAGATGGTAAATCTTCCCTTCGGAGATTTAAGTTTGATGAATTGTTAATATGGTTTTTGTATGTATTTGGTTATACTTTCGTTATTTAAATGACTGA